>NC_090930.1:1363248145-1365890147 GCF_040938575.1 Ambystoma mexicanum | reverse complement strand
AAGCAAATCAATAAGGAGAGCAGACTCCATCACGCAGGCTGAAAACCAGGTTGGAGACCTAGAAGACACGGTTGCCACACACAGAAAGGACATTGAGCAGATATTTTAAAAAAAACTGAAAACTAAGGTTAAATGCAATGACCTAGAATTGTGGTTATGGCGGAACAACATCAGGATAGTGGGCGTATTGGAGAAACCATGGAATATCCCCATGGAGACTTATGCAGAGGACATGCTACGCGCTTTGTTCCCAGAGGTTACAATTCTCTGCGCAATTCGTCGTAGAAAGGGCACACCATTCTCTGGTGCCAACCTCCAAACCTGGTGCCCCCCCCCCTCGGACAATTATTGCCCGCCTCCTCAGTTATTGCGACCGTGAACCCAATACGTCGATTGTCACGAGAAAAGGGCTCCCTACAATTCGACCAGGGTAATATATATATATATATATATATACACATATATACACCCTGATTTTTCAACTGGAGTCCAGATGGCCCGTAGTAACTTTGACCAATTAAAACACACTCTACGAGACAGGAAAATACCATATGCCATGATCTTCCCAGCTAAACTACGAATACAACACACAGGCATAACCCATTTCTTTGAAACCCCAGAGGACGCCTCATCCTACATTGAACGAACCATTCCGATGCCTCCTGACACCAATTGACTTAACCCACATGGCATTTTGTCACCCGACTATGTGAACTGTTGCCTGTGAAATGCTATCACCAGTTCCATGACTGCAACCAAGATGAAACTCTATGGAGCTGCTCTCATATCCCCACTATAACACAAGCTATACCTTGGGATTCTCCTTATAGTGGTTGCGGGAGCAACTGACAAAATTCTTGCTGATGTTTGCTGGACGTTTGCAGGCCGTCTCCCACTGTTTAGAGATGGCTTTTTGCTTATGGCGCAACACTGTCATGTTTGGATTACACTAAGGGAGGGGGTCGGAAGTTAAAAGGTTTAAAACACAAAAATCGATTGTCACACATGAGGGACATTTGTTGGTTAGCTATTGCACGGTTACCGGGGCGATAGATTCCCTTCTGCTACATGATGGGGAGCGGTAGTCAGTGCATTAGTTTGCTTAAATGGAATATTTGTGATCTCAGTAAAGGCACAGAATACACATTTTAATGCTGCAAGAGACCCACGCGTTGAGCAGATTGGTCGACTCCTTTGCATGCATCTGGGGGCCCCAGAAATTTGCAACCAATTACTCTTCACAATCTAAGGGGGGGTTCTTTCGGCTATCGTGTCTCAAAAACCACTGTAGATCGGTTAGGCATGTATATCATTGTTTTGGGTGACTTGCATGGACAACCCACTGTGCTCATTAACACGTATGGTCCGAATATAGACTATCCAGAGTTGTACCTCAACATCATAAACTTGATAAGCCCCATACACAATACCTGGGTTCTTTGGGGAGGGGACTTCAACAACATTCTGGACCCGCTGTGTGACGGATCCTGCAGAAATCCCCATACATTGACCAGATCGCCTCAGGCTATTACCCAATCAATGAGATACCTACCCCTTACAGAGATATGGTGGGAATTACACCCCCACGATGAGGAATTAACTTTTCACTCATCCATACATAAGTCAGGGTCACGTATAGATGTTTGGCTAATCACACCTAATTGGACCCCGCATACCAATGAATGCACAATCTTCCCACTCACGAGCTCAGATCATTCTCCTGTACTACTTGACATCAAGGAGACACGCTCAAGAGCCCCCAACTCTAGAAAATGCCCCCGGCCTCCCTTCGCGACGCTACTGTAGTGACCCCACTGAGGGTAGAGAGAACAGATTGTTTTGCGCTTAATGATACAGTAGACTCTATATATGATATGATAGGTTATTTATAACGCGCTTAATACCCAGAGGTTTCTAATCGCGGACCCGGGGCTCGAACCTGTGTTGCTCCATGTCGTCTTGCTTCCAAGGCGAGCATGTTGCCGCTGAGCTATCCTCCCGAGACGGTGTGGAAGGCTTTTAAGGTCTGGCTGCGAGGACAGATTATATCTAAGACACATGGCTCCCTTCGCACTATCCGCCCCCCCCACGCATCCCCCCCCCCCCCCCCGAGATCTCAAAACGGCTGAAGCTAAAATAAGCACCCTGTAAAATGATCATGCATTAGCTACTCACGAATCGACACTGGTTCAAATCCATGAACAACTTGAGGCATTTTATAAATTAGCCAACAGAGAGATTATATATGTCAATAAGCCCATGGGAGCAAGGAGATATGGCGAGGGAGATAAAGCCAGTAAGTCGTTAGCATGACTGACCAAAGCTGAAAAGGTTCGCCAACCAATCATCAATATATGTGACCAACATGGGGAAATACGTGTGGGAGAAACAGCAATTAACAAAGTAGTTGGCGAATTTTACTCTTCACTGTATACCAATATTGAAACCATGTCTGCTAGCGATCTCCCCAAGTACATATCTGCGATCCCACTCCCCGTTCTGTCATCAGAGGCAGCTGAAACTCTAGAGGCCCCCTTAACACTGACAACATTATTTCTTCTATTAAAGATCAAGCGGCTAGATTTATGCAAGTGTTACACAAACTTGTTCCTAAACTCCTAGCATTATGGAAAAAGGCTGTCACAATGGGGGCTCTTCGTCGCTTCACGAAGCGGTCATTTCTGTTTTACCCAAACCATTTAGACCCCACCCACAGGAAGTAGCTTCATACAACCCGCTCTCTTTAAATGATTCGGACGACAAAATATTTGCCAAAGTCATAGCTAACCGTCTGTAACCCTGCATGATTCACTTCGTATACCCTGATCAATCAGGATTTATACCCACCAGATCGACCTTCCTGAACTCATGAAGACTGTTCGCTATTGTAGCCCAATTAGATCCCAAAGCCAAAGTTATTGTTGTATCATTAAATGCTGTGAAAGCATTTGACAAAGTGTCATGACAATATATGTCCGCACTTCTCAAGCGATTTAGATTCGGCCTTCAATTCCTGAGTTATATTCAACTTCTCTACACCAACACCATTGCCGCGGTCCCAACTAACTATACCCTTTCGAATACCCTTTCGAATACATTTTCCCTAGGCAGAGGCACATGACACAGATACCCTCTCCCCCCCCTATTGTTTGCCCTCAAAATTGAGCTACAAGTGCATTCATTCGCTTCAAACACTTGCATAGAGGGGTTTGTATTAATGACCCCCCACAACTGATCTCAGTATATGCTGACGATACCCTACTATACATTCATGACCCCGAAATCAACCATGCCCCAATCATGTGAGATGTCCAAGAATTCTCTGTATACTGTGGATATAGAATAAACACCAAATCTAAATCATTGTCTCTCACGCCCGCCACAGCACAGCCCGATGATATGATGGGTTTCCGCTGGGCCCCAACATTTATACGCTATCTAGGCATTGCAGTGTCCATTGATCCCTGTATGCAAACAATCACAAACTATATTTACATCAGCTAGAAGCCAAGCTTAACATTTGGAACAACCTCCCAATATCAATTTAGGGTTGGATATCGTTATTTAGTAACATTGCCATATGGCCTGGGAGGATTTTCTTTTCCAAATTGCAATGCATGGTCACCTCGTTTGTTTGGAATGGGGGGGACGGCTAAAATTAGTTGGGCAAAGATGACCGAATAATATGAACTGGCAGCCTCTCAGCACCCAACTTTGAGATATATTATTTGGCCACTCGGGTGCCAATATGTGAGATATTGGTTCTTGGTATCGGACGACTGTAGGTTTCCCCTACTGATCTTCATGTGGTCTAATTCGCTGAACGCTAATTAGATAATAGTTCTTCTGACTCGGTTAAGACCACAGTAAATGTGTGGGCCAGAGTATTTAAGAGGATTAACATCAGTATGCCCTACAGTAAACTGTCCCCCTGTGGTGTTTCCCTGGGATAGCCCCCAAGTATGATCTGGCTATCAGGAATGCCTGGGAATCCCAATTAAAACTAGGTGACATGTTCCCCAATGGGAAATTTGTGTCACTGGCTGACTTTATGACTAGACTGGGACACGGACCGTTGAGGTTCCTTCAATACCACAGAATGAGGGCAGCATTTTGTAGACGATGGCCCTCATTTCAGAGCGAACCAGAGACACACCCATTTATGACCGACGTCATGGCACAGGACGGGATGAACGGTGGAACATCCAAATTGTACAAAACAATACAAATCCATACCCCCTCATGTAATTCCATGAAGGATATGCAGGCTTTTTCATTGACGAAATGCAGATGGCCAAATATGGGCAACTTACCAAAACAGTGTCAATCTCCACCAACTTAAGACTGATCGAATTCAGGATCCTGAACCACTTGCACCTCTCTCCCCAACAAGTGGTGAAATTCTCCCCCGATGCATCTCCTGGCTGCCCTAAATGTCCAGTAGAACAAGCAGACTCATTCCATACGTATTGGGCATGCCCTCACACACTTGAAATCTGGAAGATGGTGGTCTGGGCTGTGGAGGACAACCTCGATATCCCCATTCTCCTTGTCCCCATCAAATACCTACTTGGCGACATTGGAAAGGTCCCAGTTAAGACGTGCAGGTTATTCAATGTGGCCTGTGCAGTTGCAAAAAGGAATATACTCAAATACTGGAAAGCTAAAACTGCGCCCACATTGAAATGCTGGTTTAAGGACATGATATATGTGAATGACTGTGAAGAAGGCTTTATCCATTTAAAGCCTACCTTGCCGAATTAGAGACTGTATCCCTGAATATCTCTTGAGAACCATGCATCTAGTGCGACCGACATGTTCAAAGCCCATGTATTCACAACTGTACCATTGTCACGTAATGAATTAACCAAATTGCACTGAACCTCATGTACTGACTGTCTTACAAATAAAGTTTTTTTAAAAAACATATACCATGTGAGGTATGGTCAAAAGCTGTGCTTCTAAACAAGTTGTGAAAGTGAACAGCAAATAGTACACTCAGCAAGTTAAAAAACATTAAAACAAGAACAAAGACAATAGATATAACGTAGACCATCAAGATTACAACAGTCTTTTAGACTTCAGTCCAATATAAGTATCAAGTTTAAATAGGCCGGACTTAACAATGATAATTAAAAGACAAATAAAGGAGACCAACATGGGCATGCATGTGACTGCAGACCGATTGTTCAGCTTTTTCATCATTTTAGGCTTCACTCAGGCCTCCGATATTACAAAGCTCGTCCATACACACAAAATGTAAAGTGCAGAGCGGCCCCAAGTGTGAAACACAGGGTGGGACAGCGCTCACAACAACATACAGTGAAGTGGACAGGATCACTAGAGGGGAGGAAACCCGCTGGCAGGACCAGAGGAAGGTAAATCCACCAGAGTGTCAGCGGACAGACGACACAGGGAGCTTGTGCATTAGACCGGGAGGCTCTCCAAACAAAGAATTGCAGAGAAGGGTAAATCTATGGTAGTGCTGAGTTTTCCAGTTGCTTCATATGAGGCTGAAGTACACGGATTACCTTTCTGAACTCAGTGAGGTGAGACTTGAAGGAAAATGCCCTGCCCAAAATAACAGTTTGCGAATTAATTGCTGAGCCACTGAGCTGTGTCTTGGGTTTGGGAAACATTAACACTCCCAGTGGAAGGTCTGGAAGCGAAGTGACTAAGATTACCAGGATGGCGTAGTGCATTCTACAACCCCTCCGCCCCCTAGTATGTAGTGAGTTATTTCCAATGATATTAGGGGATACCTTGTGATCAGAGAGATAGCAGAGATCTCGAAACAGGCAGTGCCCAGGGAGTATAAATAATTGATTGACAATGCAGTATTGAACAAAGAAGCGTCTTTATTATCTGGAGGCTTCAGAATTATTTTCCCAGTAGAGGAGCAGGGCCTTAAAGAATGTATTACTAACCAGGGAGGATTCCAATAGGCATCCTGTAGAGTTGTATGGCCTGTTAAAAAAAGTGCATTAATGAAGGATCACTGGAGCCATAGGTATGTTTTTTTAAGTCTGTCCCTGTGTTATGTTACATGTTGAACAACAGATACATGTAGGACCCGCCTCTGCTCACCATCCAGGTACATTTTCTCAACGGTCTTTAGATTTACAAGTCACATCTATAACCCTCTTTGTTATGGCAAATGCGGCAAATCACTCACTTTGTTCAATGTTTGACACTAGCTCATTTAACGCTCCATGCTGCTAGTATTAGCATCAATTCTTTTTCTGCGCAACATCCTGTCTTCAGATAACCAACACCACACTTTACCAAACTCAAAATCATTAACACATATACATCCATTTAGGTTTCAGACACTTCACTGCTAGAATATTTTCACCTCATTATTAAGCAGCATACATTTCGCAGTAATACATTTTTGCATAATTATATACATTTGATCATCGCAATTCTACTAGCTTGTACTATAAAAGACCAATAGACCATCTGCGGGGAAAAAATCCAAAACACATTTAAACATTTGCAAGACAGCACCAATCTACTTAAAAGTTATAGCCCTTACTTGCCTCATTCTCTCACTCCTGTAAAGGCAGTTTTTGTACAAGCCTCTGCAGAGGAATGTACAACTGCTGGCCTTAATTGGAGGCTAACATACCTGACAAGAAACGGAAGCCAAACCCCTCTTAAAGGTAAGTATTACCGCAAGAGAAAATTAGCCAAGTTAAGTTTCAGAGCATGAACAGGCAAAGGTTTACCATTGTCATGAACTTGCAAGAAAACGAACAGCATCCCATCCCCACTAGACAGACCCAACTAACCCGCCCCAGCCTCCAGGTCAGCTGCATGTATACCCCTCGAGACGCTCGACCCCATATCTTAAAAGTGTGCTACGTAGGCCATCCATCACATTGTTCCCACCCACCTCCCCTAAACAAAAATCCCTTGACAAACTTCCTGTCCCCAAAGAAAATCTTATTGTCCTAGCTGGCTAAAACCTGCCTATCCAAAAACACGACTGCAAAATGGCCTTCACCAAGTTACCTCAAGTGTCGCAGAAATGATAAGCTCAGCGCTTCTCATGGCACATGCCCAGTTTATTATTCACTCTGTTGCCAGGCGCCAATATTTCATGGGGAACCCTCAACAAAAATATGTTAATATTTAAAGAGAAATAATAAAGATTCAGGCCGGTGATGGGTAGGCGTGACAAAGGCATCCAGTTAGTGAAGTAACGTTTATAAAAGTAAAAGTAACACATCCCATCAGTGCTTAATTTGTGCTGGTGTTTGCCCATGGGCAACACCAGCACTCTTTTTTGGGCACCGGAACTAATTGATGCAGGCCAGTGCACGTTTTGTTTGTTTGAGCGAGTTCGATCATAAATCATTGTGATTTGTGATCTCTATCTCGGCCTGGGACTATCGCAATGAAACAAAAACAGCCAATGAAAACTAACATTCTGTCGTTACTATGCAGTATTTGACAAATTCTGTATAGTAACACAGAATATATAGTTTTCATTGGCTGTTCTTCTGAGACAATGAAATGACATGGTGAGTGTGGGGGAGGGGGGTGGGTCACCTGGGTGTTGTTTGACATAGGCAGCGTGGCGCCACCTTCACTTCACAAGTTACTGTTAGGGTATGGCATCTGTGAGAGCCGAGGAGAGAGCCTGCCTAAGCCAGCCCAGCACGTGTGGTGCAGCCTAGTTCCTTCCTTCAGCCGGGGACCTGCTTATTTTTCATGTGTACCCCCTTCTCCGCCTCCGGACAGGAGGAGAAAGTCCCTGCCGACTCCAAAGAGTGCAGGTAAGTGAATGTGTTAAGAAGTGCTGATTGGGGGGCGTGGCCTGGAGCGCCACTGATGAGGCTGCTCCGTTGATGGCCTCCATAGAGACCCGCGGCCTCAACTAAGATTTAGCCGGCTCCAGCAACGCTGCTGCTGTTCCTCTGGCGGGGGAGGCTGGCGGAACCACTCCCGCATCTATCGCTCCAATTCTGAAGATTAACGCTGCAGGAATTACGAAAACGCGGCTGGGAAACTTGGTGCGGGTGTCTCACTACAGCGAGCCAAGATGGCGGCCGTGACCCAGGCCCCTCATCTCCTCCGGCACCCAGTGTCTGAATGCCTATAGTGCCTCCTGCTCCCTCCCTCCGCTCCGGCCCCGGGTCTCGCTGTCGGAGGCTGCTGAGGAGGCGGCCGCTCCGGACCCCGAGGCCCTCCTGCCTGGAACCTGGGCGCGGGTCCGGGATCTCTCCACCCGCCCCTCCCCCCACCCCTCCTCGCCTGTGTCCACTGGAGCGGAGTCTGGAGACAGCGCCGTCTCCCTCCTTCCCCTGGAGGGCTCCGCCTGCAGCTTGAGCCCCAGCAGAGCCACCTCTAGCCTTCCGACTCTCCTGCCTGCCGGACCCGACTAGCACATATCGGAGGGAGGCCCTCCTGGAGGAGAGCCTCTGGAGCTCCCCAACCCTCATCCGCTCGGCGGCCCGGCTCCCTGGAGGGACGTCCGGGCCCCCGGAGCCCTCCGGCTTCCAGACTGGGTGCGAGGGCGAGGGCTCTTCATCCGCCCCCCACCTCCCTCACCTGCAACTGTCGGCGCCGAGGGTCAGCGGGACGACGGCGTCTCCCTCCTAGGTGGCCCCGCCTGCGGCCTGAGGCCCCATCTGCCTCCTGGGACCCCCCCCCCCCCATCTGTCCCTGGCTCTGCGGCCCGGCTCTCTGGAAGTGGTGCCGGGGGCCTGGCCGGGTGGGTGCCGGCCCCCTCTCGTCATTGAAGGAGACACGCTACATTCTCCCCTGATACAGATCCTGCTCTGCCTTCCGCCTGCCCTGAAGTGCGGCCTCCCCAGCCCTCAGCGGCTCAGCCTGCTACTTACCCTCCCTGGGTAGATCTCTACTCTCTGCTGGCCAAATTCCTGGGAGCCCCCGCTACGGTCACCCCGGCGCTGGATCTAGTGCCTCCCTCCAGCTTCCTGGGGCGCCCCTGCCCACCAGATACCTCGCCAGCTGAGGAAAGTGGCCTCTACCATCTGGGATCCTGGTCGCCCTGAGCGGGCCACGTATCGCTCCTACCCCCCCGGGCTTCACAACACCACTCCTCGACCTCCTTCTGAAGGCATTCCCACGTCTCCTGCCTCCATAATCTTCAGGGGCGCCCCTGCCCACCACACCTATCATCCTGGATAGCTGCAGCTCTGTGGTAAGGAGGGGAACCGCCTCAAGCTGAACCAACCCCCCCACAACATTCAAAAGTGGCAATACCTGGATATAAACACAGCAGCCTTAAAATAAATACAGCTGGCAAATCAACCTCTCCCCCAAAAGACATCGCTTGGGGAGGCTTCATCCCTCACCCTCCGAGGAGACCCTGTCTATAGCAGATCCGGCCATGACTTATCCTCCCCCCCCCCCCCCAAAGCATCCCCAGGTGCTCCCGGACAAAGATTGCCACGTCTCGACTACCCCCGGCGACCCAGCCAGAGGAGGATCCCCTGGGTCTCAGCCCTAGCAAAATGTCGAGACTCACCAAACCAGCCAAAACCGCAGACTTTTCCACCATGCTCCTAGCAACAGACAAGACAAGGAAACCGGACCCCCCGCCTAAACTCACCCTGCAGAAGCCCCCGGAAGAGCAAGGTAATCTCGCCACCAGAGATGACTTGGTGGCCTTCATGCGGGACATTAAAGCCGAGTTCTGGTCCTGCATGACCGAACTCACCACACGACTAGAACAGACGGACCAACGACTCGGAACAGAGGATAGGAGAGGTCGAAGACTTGACACAGAGCCACGACGCAACAATAATAGAAATGCGACGCGAGATCCAAGCGCTCCAATCCAGTAACGAGATCCTCACATTCAAGCAAGAGGATTTAGAAAACCGGGCTTGACGAAATAATCTGCACATCCGTGGGGTCCCATCAACTATTCAAGACAAAGAGCTCCCGGAATATATAAGCAACTTTTTCCAAGCTCTCCTCCCGCTTATGGACAAAACCCAACTCGTCATGGACCAAACTCACAGATTGCGCCCGAGACGAGGAGCAGATTCGGACGGCCTTCCGGATGTGATCACTAGAGTCCACTTCTATGCTACCAAGGAGGCCATCTCGGCGATAAGCCGCACCAAAGATGAACTTTCATTCATGAGCACCCCCCTGCAGATATACCAAGATCTCTCCCTGATCACCATACAGAAAATGAGAGCTCTCAAGCCCTTGACCCTGTTCCTCCAGAGCCAGCAGATCCGCTACCGATGGCTCTTCCCCGCTACTTTACAATTCTTGTACCAGGGAACCCTGCGTAAAATTAGCCACCTGGAGGACGCAAAATCTATTTTACACCCGAGCTCTCCAGAGACCTCACCCACCTCCAGTCCACACCTCCCGCCAGAGGAACCAGATCAATCACCCCAAAGACAGCAGCAACAACCCTGGTCTAAAGCACAGAGACGCCGGAAGATGAAATGATCCAGATGTCTGCTCCTATTGTGCTAAGATCGACCCCGGAGCCAAAACAAAGTATGGCAATGCCGCGGGCCCCGAACGGCCCAGTGCCCACTCCGAGGAGTATGTCACCAACCCACCCTTGGAGCCGAGCCGATCTCAATGGTTCGACCCCCGCCCCGTTGACGAGGAAAATTGTTTGGGCCCCGTTGGCCGTGGTGGTGGCCGCGCAGAAAATCCCGGCCCCCCACACATTCGGGAGTTCTCCCTCTCGTTTAAGTTCGCCCGCCCGTTGGCTGGCCTACGCAAATAAAAGTTACCCTCCCTTTGGAGGATACAGAAAACCCGGCCGCAGGAAGACTTAGCTAACTCTGAGTCACGAAATGAAGACTGAATACCCCCAGCCCCCCACGAGGAACAGTATCCCACCCCAGAGAGCACCCAGGAAGCTCCCCCGCCGATCCAGAAACTAAGGTTTCTAACATTGAATGTTAGAGGCCTCAACGCCCCAGAGAAGCGGAAAGCGATCCTAAAACGCATCCAGAATGACAAGGCCTCCATTGTCTTCCTACAAGAGAGACACCTGATTCCGGCGGACTTCACAAGGCTCAGAGATCGGCAATTCCCACTTCAGTTCCTGGCATCGAATGGAGCAAAGAAGGGTGGCACAGCAATCTTAATCGCTAAAGATTTGAAGCCGCAAATCCTGGACTCTAAGCTGGGCCCCGATGGCCGCTTTGTGGCGGTGAAGTGCCGAATGCTCGACCAACTATATATGTTGATCTCAGTATATGGCCCGAATGAAGAGGAGGAAGCATTCTACTCGGCCCTGGAAAGCACCCTCCTACCGTTTGTTGAAGGTCAGACCATCATCGGGGGAGATTTCAACGGAGTCCCCAACCCATTAGTAGACAGATCACACCCCCCAGCCCGCGGAGACTTTGGCTTGGCGATTGCTCTGCTTAAATTGTTCCGAACCTTCGACGTGGTGGATACCTGGAGGATCCTCCACCCAGAGAAGCGCGACTACTCATGCTACTCTTATGTGCATAGAACTTACTCACG
Organism: Ambystoma mexicanum; assembly: GCF_040938575.1. NCBI lineage: Eukaryota > Metazoa > Chordata > Amphibia > Caudata > Ambystomatidae > Ambystoma > Ambystoma mexicanum. The sequence continues at coordinate 1,365,878,660 of NC_090930.1, read as the reverse complement.
CATCAACCTCCTGTTGGCATCTCCGCAGATCCCGTCATACACAGACGATGTCCTCATAGGCCCCAGAATCCATTCAGACCATGCACCCATAATGCTAACGCTAAGAGCTCATAATCCGGACCCATCCCCAAGACGCAGATGGTCTCTTTATGACCCGATCCTGAATGACATGGCCACCAGAGACGTAGTCGCTAAAACAATAAAGCAGTTCTTCGAAGATAATAAAAACAAAGATACCTCCCCAGCGAATACATGGAAATCATCATCCTAGCCCCTAACGAAACTCTAACCAAACTCAGCCCCAACTACTCGCACTTGATCATCGACAGTATTAGCATACCTGTCTCATCTGCCGTCAAGACCTTAGGAGTCTACATTGACGCGACACTCTCAATGACAAGACAAACCAGCGCCATTGCCTCAGCTTCTGCTCTGACTACCAAACTCATCTACGCCATAAAACCCTACCTCACCACGCCCAACTGCCTCTCCATAGCCAGAGCTACTATAGGAGCCAGACTGGACTACTGTAACGCCCTCCTGGCAGGCACCTCATCAAAAAACCTAAACAAGCTCCAAATAGTGCAAAACAATGCCCTCCGTGCTGCACTACACATGCCCAAAACTGACCATATCTCACAGGCCAGAAGACGCGTCCATTGGCTCCCAGTCAAGGAAAGGATCAACTTTAAAATCCTCACCCTCACACACAAATGCATTAACCACACAGCACCCCCCTACCTATCTGAGACTATAACCAAGAACTCCTCCATCCGCCCCAGAAGAAGTCACCACGCCAACCAACTCCAAGTACCCACTGTAAAAAGAGCCAAAGCCGGCGGCATTGGCTTCCCTCACATAGCACCTAAGCTATGGAATGCCCTCCCCAACGCGCTTAGAGCAGAACCATCTCTGTATCTCTTTCGCAAATCCCTCAAAACCACGCTATTCAACTAACTCCACCTTCCCTTCACCCACCTCAGCTCGCACACATCTGATACGAAAAGTGTTCGATACGAAATGCTTCCTGTAATGAAAATTGCTTTGTAACCATCTTCCTTCCATTGTAACCAGACTATGTATGTATTCATGTAACAGCGCCACGATGCCCCCGGGCTGACGTGCGCTTTAAATAAATCTGAATAAATAAATAAATAAATAAATGGGACGCAATGAAGGCCGTGGTGCGAGGGGTACTGATCTCCCGGGGAGCGGCCTACCATAAACAAAAGCAACAGGTCTGCCGCATCCTAGAAGACAAGGTCCTGAAGGCAGAGACGGCGTGTAAGTCCAGAAACTGGTCCCCGAGAACCTACCGAGCCTTGCAGATGGCCTGGAAGAAACTAGAGGCCCATTATGCAAAGGACACAGCCCAGCTGCTAACCAAAACTAAGCAAAGCTACTACGCCAGAGGAAACAAGGCGAATTCCTGGTGGAAAAACTGGCAAGAATCAAGAGAAGGAACACTATAATAGGCCTCCGAGACCCCCAGGGTGCAGTCCGATTCGCAGATCGGGATAAGCTGAGAATTGCAGAGGCTCACGTGACCGAAACTATGTCAGCTACCCAAAAACCCCATGGAGAGCAGCAGTCCTTCCTGCGGGAAGCCGCCTTACCCAAGCTCTCAACTGCGAGTAGAGAAGAGTTGGAGGCCCCGATTACCAGCGAAGAGATCGACGAGGCTGTTAAAAGCTTAAGATCTAGAGCCCCGGGCCCGGATGGTTTCTCGTCCCGATTTTTCAAACTCTTTCGGCCCCAGCTACTAACCCCAATGACAACCCTCTTCAACTCCTTCGCCACTTCTGGATCAACAACCCCATCGATGAAAGAGTCAATAACAGTATTAGCGCTGAAACCAGGAAAAGACCCCAGAGATATAGCAGCTTATCGACCCATCTCCTTATTAAACCTGGACGCGAATATTTATTCGAAGGTCTTGGCAAACCGATTAGCGAAGCTTCTTCCAGACATCATAGACCCAGACCAGACGGGATTTATTCTAAACAGAGCCACCACGGATAATACACGCAGAGTCCTCAACTTGATCGAGATAGCTAGGCAAGGCTCGAAGAAACTCGCCCTGCTAGCCTTGCACGCGACCAAGGCTTTTGACAAAGTGGACTGGTTGTTCCTCCGTCTCACCCTGGAATCGTTCGGCTTGGGGCCCACCTTCTTAAAGCTAATCTTAGCGAACTATCAAACCCCGACCACCCTCCTCCGAGTGAACGGCCTGCTAACTAACCCGATCTCCCTAACATGCGGCACCAGACAGGGCTGCCCCCTCACCCCCCTACTGTTTGCTATGGTTATGCAATCTCTGGCCCAGCGGATCCGCCTCAACACCAGAATCAAAGGCCTTCAAGTGGGCCCCACCCAGCACAAGATCGCGCTCTATGCTGATGACGTGATGCTAACCATTACAGACATCTCTCAGTCCTTAAGAGCCGCACTAGCGGAAATCCACAGATTCGGGAAGGTGTCCGGATTTGCCATTAATTTTGTGAAATCAACAGCGCTGGGGATAGGCTTAGATCAGAGAGACAAGGCATCCTTCAGCTCCCAGTGCGCGATCCCACTAAGTGACACATCCATCCCCTACCTCGGGGTGCGGATCCCCGCTAACCCTGGAGACATCGGATAAACTTGCCGCCCCTGATGAAAACTTTGGAAAAAGACCTAGACGCCTGGCTCAAGCAGGAAATATCCCTGATAGGTCGTATCACGGCCTGTAAAATGAAGTTGTTGCCACGATTCCTATACGCCTGCTCAGCTCTTCCCATCATAGTCCCTCGCCCCCAACTACAGAGACTTCAGAGGAAGATATTTGGATTCATATGGAGGGGGAAGAAAGCTCGCATTCCACGGAGGACCATGCTATGTGCCCCGGACCAGGGAGGCCTGGGGGTCCCTGACCTCCAAAAATACCAAATGGCGGCGCAGATAGCGCACACCCGGGCTTGGACTATACCGTCAGGGCGCCCCAAATGGATGGACATAGAGCAATCCCGATTACCCCTCCCCCTGCGCTTTCTTTTGCACCTGCCAACCTCACTGCGGCGGGCATGGCCAGCTATTTTGTCCTCGACTAAGCAAACGTTGAAGGCATGGGATTGGGCCCGCAAATCCAGAGGTATCCCGAGAGACCTGGGCCCCTCAGCTCCGGTCTTCCACAATCCGGCGTTCTCACCTGGATCTTCCCCCTCGAACTTTAAAAACTGGATCGCCGGAGGCCTCAGCTCCCTAAGCCAACTGTTCGAAGGAACCCAGCCGCTGACATTCGCCCAATGCAAAAGTGTGGTTTAATCTCTCCGAGTCAGGCAGGTTTTCATACTGCCAAATCAGACACTGGTGCTCACACCCCCAGACGCGAGAGGCGGCCACCCGGATCCTGGATGCCTTGGAATTAACGGTGGCAGACCCTCCAACCCGAGGGCGGATCTCGACGCTGCATCGATTACTCCAAGTGAACCTATAGTCAAATAGAGAGACATATATGTCGCAGTGGGAAAAAGACCTTGGGCATCCAATCCAGGATCAAGACTGGACCCATATCTGGTCCCGCACGCACTCATCTTCTTTCTGCATCACCAACCGAGAATGCGCACATAAACTGCTCATGAGATGGTATTTCCCACCGCTTCAACCACACCACTTCAATCAGTCGCTGGACCCACAGTGCACATGTGGTGGTCATGCCCGGTGGTGAAGGTCTTTTGGGCCCAATGTATAGCTAGCATCACAGACATAACCCAGATCGCACTGCCATTGGAACCGGAGCCACTTCTGCTGGGGACCCCGATTCCAGACACCTACCCAAAATCGGGTGCGCTCGCGGCCCTCATCACACAATTGCTTTTGGCCGCTAAAATCACAATAGCTCGGACATGGAAGGCTCCGGAAGGCCCCTTAACGGTGTTGTGGTGGTTAAAAATCTGGGACATCTTCATTGCTGAGAAAATCATGGCAGCAAATAGAGGCCGCCTCCCCGTTTCACAAACATTTGGTCGCCGGTGATAGACTATGACCTGAGCTTCCCGGCGCTGACATACAAACCGCGCCTAGTGAAATATGCCTAGCGGGCGGCAGACAGGGAACAGACTCAATCGATAGAGGAGCAGGCCCCGGAGGATAGCCAGAATCAGGATTTGATGACGTGAGCTCGGAGAGGAGGGAGGAAGACGAAGCGATGTAGGGGGAGACAGGAGCGAATGAGTCAGGAATTGGACTTAATGGGCAAAGAGACAGTCCACAGAAGACTGCCGGGACTAAAAAGTGGGAGCGGGTGTCTGGGGATATACAACTGTATATTAATGCTGTGATAAAGTGTTGAACTGATATGCTAATTTGTTCTCCTGTGCGCTAACCAAAAATAAACAAGTTTAAAAAAAAAAAAAGAAGTGCTGATTGAGCCAGGGGTCCGTCAGGTGCAGTCCAGGTGGTGGTGTCTGTTGTCCTGTTGTAGGTAAAAGTGCGTGCTCAATAACCTTACTTACTACTCTCCAACTTGATGTGTTTGCAGTATCGGCCTCCCCTCTCCCCGTTTTCCAATTCAAATTCTTTTCAGAACTCAACTGACCCCACCTGTCACTTTGGGACCCCAGCGTATTTAACCACTGTACGCTGGTATGGGGGTTGGGGGTTGGCATGTGCGGCCGTCCATGTCCTGAAATGCTCTCTTGGTAGATAGCAGCCCAGTCCCTGCTTCCGAAAGCATCTCCGTGACCGTGAGACTTATGAAAATACTAAAACAAACAAATGCATTAACGTGAGCCCAGCGAGCCCCCAATAAATACGTACTCTGTTTGCCAGCCTTCCCCATTCTCTCACCGTTACCCTACTCCGCTAAATGCCTTGTCCCTGCTCTTTTCTTTAACTATTCAACCCAAGGGGTTGCTTTGTTTTTATCCTTTCTTCCTCATTTTTTTTCTATGCACTTCTGATTTCTCACGTCACCTGTCTGTAATTTTCAATCATACTGGGACTCATTCCTTTTTTGTGACCATATTTAAATGTTTTTTTCACTAATGGCCCCAGGCCTGAAATGGGTGAATACATTGATTTGACCACATCGGAGGAGGGGGGGGTTGGGAGTGAGGGAGCAGGAGTGAAGAGACTGAGAGGTACACTGGGATACCAACTTCTTTCTGCAGGTGGCTTCCAATGCAAGTTACATGCATTCCCATTTTGTAAGGCAAGCCTATCAAAACATACAGTCCGGTGAGGGGACAGTTAACTCTAGACAGGAGAACACCCAAGCCGTCACGCATGACTTCATCAGCGCAACAACGCAAGCAGCTCCTGTGCAGACAGATGCCATGATGTGAAGCTCGTCTTCAAGATGCATTGCGCGGTCGTTGTACATTCAAATAAACGATAAGCGCAATGCATGCTTTTGAATGTGGCACGACATTCCTGTGAATTAAAAGCTGCAAGGTTAACCACATAAAATTAACAAAAACCTTATAGCAGCGCGGTCACTGTTCCTCGCACGCGCACACAAGAGCAGCAGGCCACCTGCGCGTACTTTGCACGCTTTTGCGCAGTCACCCTGGAAAGACGGTGCCCGTGTGTTTTGCGTTTCTAGTTGTCATGCACTAGTGGCTCTGCAATCCTTTTACGAGCCGGCACTGGTTAATGTAAATCTACAAACACTTTTTTGTGGGCCGGGACATATGAGCCAAGGTAAGGTAGCAGGAATGGAGAGAGGGGCCTTAGAACAGAGGAGCAAGAAAAAAAAAAACACTCTAGGTTATGAAATTAAAATACTGAGGATAAATCTCTCAGCATTCTCCCTGCAAATCAGAAGTATTACAACTCGACGCAGCCATATTACTCCACAGCACGGGGTGGGAGTGACAGCCTGCACCCCATAAGAGGCAACAGCGAGCGAGGCCTAGACCCCATGTCTCTCAACACCAGGCACATACGATATTGCTGCCTCTCGGGGGGCGGGGAGGGGGCGAGGGGTGGGGACACGAATGATACATCTACACAGACAAGCGACTCAGCACTTTAAGGCCACTACGGGGATGGTGTGCTCTGTACGGACAAAGCAATAACACAGCATATCAGGGACAGACCTGCCCCCATATCTCAGAGGCACCAAGAAAGAGCATAGGCCCCATATTCCGAAAAGCTCTGCAGTGATGTATACCACATTTCTCTATGTGTCTGACATAGCACAACACCATCCCAAGCATAAAAGAGGGTGCTGCTCCAGATCGCAGACACCAGAGTCCCCCCTGCACCCCATGACTGACTCCAAAACACCAGTGAGCGAGCGATCTGCACTTTATCCAATAACCTAAACCAATACGAAGTCTATACCCTTTCAAATACAGATGGAAGGAACATGCCCATGGGTCTGAATCTGTAGAAACAGCGAGGGGGGAGCAGCACTCAATGTCCCTTTACACAAGGCGGGCCTTGTGTTCCAAGTCTTGCAATGCAAGGTGGCCATATGTACTGCATGTCTACGACAAAAGGAGGAAGCTGAACTCCATATCCTAAAGCACAAGATGGGGACATGCACTTCACGTCTCGCGACACAAAGCGGGCGCTGCATTCCTTGTCCCACAGCACAAGGCGGGGGCATGCAGGCCTTGATTCACAGGACAAGGTAGGGGCATGCATTTCATGGCTCGTGCCACAAGGTGTGGACATGCACTCCATGTCTTTCAAGACTATGGGTTTACTCTTTTTCGTTATTGGCCTTCCTCGTTATTTGCAGAATGTGCCCACGCATTGTAGGTGGCAGAGACCTTTAAAGCCTGACTCTTTCTGCCGTTCATCCAGCAGCAGCCTCTGCTTTTTGCAAATCTCCACTGCTCCAGAAAATCCGGCAGGTTCTGTTGAGCAAGATGATGCTAGCTAGGAGTGTGCAAAGTTTCCACATGTGAAAGAGGAATTCGGGATTTGCAGCATGTTTTCTGCTGCTGCGTCTTTTGTGGAAAAATTCAACTTCTGCGCATTGTCCCCCTCTGCGGATTTCGGTGATAGAACATTGCTTTCTCCAGTGTGCAGATTTGTAACTGTCATTGTTTATAAATGCGCGCCCTGGTGCGCATTTATGTGCGTGTGAGGGAGTGAGAGTGCACAAGAGGTGGGGGTAGGGAGCTGTGGTTTTGCAAGCTTTCTTACAATGTTGTTTCGTTTGACGCAGTTTGGAGAACGAGTGCAATAGTGATGTGTATGTGCATAAACTCGTGAAGACACGCCGTTTGAATGTGTGTGTGTGTGTGTGGGAGAGAGAGAGAGAGAGAGAGAGAGAGAGAGAGAGGGGGAGAGAGAGAGAGAGAGAGAGAGAGAGATGCAATAACTGCAAAAGGCTTCATCACATACAAATAAGGCCACGGCCATCCCATAAAGCCATGAACTCCAACCCAGAATAGCTTGATATGCTAAAACGTTTGCTTAGATGTCCTTAGTTGAATGTTCTTCAAACCATAATACGCTGGAGGCTTGTAATGAATCTCCAAACCTAAGTGAGTTCATGACACACAACTGATTTTATTGTGCATCTTAAAGCGCAGAAAATAAAGTTGGTAAATAATAGATATTTTGCCTTTTGCATCTTATAATTTTCCATTCAGGATGTGGAATATACAGGTACACTGATATTATTTTGGCCCAACATGCTGCTATATTACATGTTGTCATGAAGCTTTTATGCAATTTGTGTATTTTGCAAGTAAACTCTATAGGACAGTATAATTAGGTCTTGTTGACACCCAAAACTTAAATATTTGTTCCGTGGAAGAAGGTGGCGGTTCTGTTCCCAAATTGCAGAGTGGGTTAAAATCCCTGCTTCGCTGTTCAGCATAAGTGTGTAATCCCGGGCAAATAATGTAATCTCACCCTGACTTCAACTGCATAAATTGGAGTGCTTATTTATAAGTGATTACATTTACACCCTTAAGTTACAATAGGAAAGTTTTAATAAGTGTAGGGACACGTTTGTGTACCCTGGTCCTCCTCTGACATGGAGCAGCAGCAGTGTGATGGGCTGATGGTGGGCCTATCTAGGTCTAGCACTGAACTGGCCCAGGCAGCCTGCACTGCGGGCGGTGCCCGCCAGCCCCAGGGCCGGTATTATGAGGCCAAGAATTCTTGGGCCCTGGCACTTACTTTTTTTTTTACAAATTAAGCACTGCATCCCATCGAGTTAATCTGCCTTCCCCACACTGTCCGGTGGCCGTAATTATACGTAATTATATATTATTTCATAGGGTGTCGAGGCTCACAGAGACACAATTTGCACATAACATCTCAGTGGTCGAGCGAAGGGGAGCTGATCTGAAGGACGCTGCGTTAATGATCCCTGGACCTTAAATAATGTGTCATCTTTGACAACAGAAACTATCTGTGCCAAAACCAAAAGGAAGAGGTCAGACACACTGTGGTGGTAATTTAAGGTTAATCAGATACTTTGTGATGAACTGCACAAATAACGTCTGCCTGAGTGGCAGTAAGATGAGCTATCTCAAAGGAACGCTTATGCTCATTAAACAATGACTCCATCAACTGCAGACTTTTCGGTCAGTTATCTTCCTAATCTCCAACTCAACACTTACTATCTATTCAAACCTAGGAACTAATTTGGGGTATATTTTCAAAAATTATATATGAAGCTCAACTGACCTCCACTGCTGGCCAAATTGCAATAAACTGTCTGGTGTCTATATTAACTATGAAGTGGACGTATGTTTCAAATGCTAAAACAAGCTCTACACATTAATTGTTACCCTTGAACAGTCCTCTTCATGTCGGAGTGAAGCCAGATGCCTCCTTTTCACAACATTATATTCCCTACTAGCAATAGTTGGCCCTGTTCCAATGGTATCCAGTGATTTCATCGCTGTTAATAAACTACTAGGGGGGGGGGGGGTGAGAAAACATTTTTTAAGCCACTATCCAACACTTTCCCCAAATATTCTAGGACTGGAATTTGTTTATACAATTGCACCAGTCCTAAAATATGTTGGGAAGAGTGTTTAGTGGGTTAACATAATATTGTTTACCCCTCGATGTTTATTACCAGTGATGAGCATATATAATCGTTCTAACTTATTCAAGCATTGCAACTGGGATGGGTATAAGGGCTACAATTTCCAAGTGGAGCAAATTCCAAAACGCAAATCAGGAGTTATTCCTGGCGTAGATGTGATGTACCAGGCAGCAGTACCAAGTGGTTTAACTTCTGTGATGATTCGCAAGGTGTTGTCACTTATCCCCAAGGGGCAGCCCTTTTCAAGGAGGCTAGAGAGGTGCGGCTGCTACCAAGTAGTCCCCCCAGGGGTTGTTTAATGCGGGAGGACCTCAAGGGGAGGAACACCCCCTCTCAGAACAAGGACGATGACCTGGGGTACAGCCCATTGAATATTGTCACCACCCAACATTCCCTAGCCCTCCCCACTGTTCAGAACCATTTTATTGAAAGTAAACCTATGTATTGTTGTAACATAGGGGATATAGCTAAAGCCAAAGTACTAGGACGAAGCAGAGCACAGGGTCATTGACTGTTCTAGTACTGGTACAAGGTGGCCCCGGGGAGGCATGAGGATCAAGTAATAAACAGGACCAAAAGGACTTTTACAATCCGCCAGGGCGGACTGGCAACATTGTAGAAGTGTAGATGAAGGAGTAAGAAACCTGTCAAAACCAGCCGGGAAAGGAAACAGGTGCGGAAACCAGCAGGAGTTTCTAATGCTGTGGGCAGACCAGAGTTAGAGAAGACCGGAGGACGCCAGCGAAGCGCAGAAGAAGTTCTCAGTGAGTCCAGCTGACGTGGACCCGAAGCCAAAGCAGGAGAGAAGAGCCGAGCAGCATACCAGAATGCAGAGTCAGCATGGTGCTGTGGAAACTGGAAAGAACCACCCCAGTCCCAGGTAGTCCGGGTGGTGTGCCAAAATCCTTCACACGGCAGGTGTGAGAGACCCAGAGGGGACACGGGGTTGGAAGATAGATGGGTCGGAGACCCTAACATTTGTTTACCCAGCATCCGAAGAAAGCTTCCTCATCGCAGTGGCAACCATAAACCCTTTGACCACCAGAAACAGGTAGAGGATCCTAACCGGTACAAACCAAGCATCAGAGGAGAGCTTCCTCATCGCTGTGGCAATAAGAAGCCCACTGACCACCAGCGAAGGGTCTGGGAATCCAATAAAAGGGAACTGAGCTAACGAGGAGAACTTCCTCATCGCAGTGCCGGCAGTAAGACCAGTGATCCACAAAGAGGGATTTGGGACTTTGCCAACACTAAAACAGAGTGGCAAAGTGTACATCAAGCTGAATATTGTGAGGATGAACTTTCTAGACACCAGCAGGGACGGGAAACGGCGAAGGAGTCAGCGAAGGAAAATGGCACATGCTGCTTCAACGGGTGGCCGGAGCTGAAATAGATAAGGCGAGCAGAGAGCACCTGGGGGCACAAGCTGTGGGGCTGCTCGGAGTGAACGCCGGGTGAGTAAATAGCTCGCAGGTGCACTTGTATAAAAAATCATTGGCCCTAGCAGCCTTCCTCAGGACAGAGTTCAAGAAAGCGAGCATAGCGATAGAGGGTGACACGCATGTGGTCTTGCTTATGTGGATATGTTGCTCTACATACAGAATCCAGAAATCAATCTGCTATACATACTAAAAGTACTGGATGGCTTTGCAAGGTTATCTGGTATAACCATAAGTAAAGAGAAGTTGAGGCTATTCCCGCTTGCGGGCCTGGCAGCGCTGGAGCAGCAGCACCTACCGAATATAGGGATGCAGTGGGCTGGTGACACCTTCTGGAATTTAGGGGTGGACATCTATCATGACCCTAGGAAGGGGCATGAGGCAAATGAACTGAAGGCGCTCTGCAGAGTTGAGAAATCTATGGAGTTCTGGCAGAGGCTCCCGCTATCAATGATAGGACGTACAGCGCTAGTCAAAATGGTGGTGCTGCCGCGCGTGTTGTATCCCTTTGTGAGCATAACTTATAAGATCCCGGGATTTTTCTTTTGCAAGCTCGACTCTAAGAGGATTTATCCAGGTGGGTTGTGTGTGCCGAATCTCGATGGGTGCACTGAGAAGGGAACTACAAGGATCGAGGAATCAGGCTGCCGCATTTCGAAGCATATTACCTTGCTGATCAGCTGCATTTCATTATGACCTGGCTGGCAGACGAAGTCTCCTTAGACACTGGTATGCTGCGGGATGAAGTTACATCATTTTATCTGAGGGGCGTGCGCTGGTCGGTGGGGATGACCGCGCTAGTGGCACTGGGACAGAAATTGTGGCAAAGACTATGGAAGATGGTGGGCAGGCAAGACCCGTACTCTGCTAATATAGCTCTGGCAGCAATCTGCGGGATGAGGTCCCCAGCATTAGACACCAGTGGGAGTCGAATGCAGTAATTACTCTGGGGGACCTGTGCCAGGACGGTGTTCTACTGGGCTTCCCTGAACTAACAGAGCCATGATATAAAATTATTAAAATTGACACAGTCAGATGGCCGGACAAGAAGAAGGGAATTGCCGGGGGCACCATGCTGGACTCCCTTTATGACCTAATGAGGGGGAGGAGTGGCATGTGATCTCCAGGCTCTAGGATATGATATTGGACTTGCTCAGTAAACCAGAACTTTGAGTGCGGGCCAAGTGGGAGGACAACGACGCAGGCCAAACCTTTACATATGGGGAATAGGCTAGGGTGATGCTGTACACACAGAAGGTATTGTATTCAGGAACGCCAGATTCAAACAGCTACAAGTTACACACAGAGCCTACATGACCCGACACACCATTTCACGGTTCCCAGGAGCAGGGGAACGGAGTTGCTCAAGATGCACAAGTAAGTCGGCAGGTATGCTGCACACGTTTTGGTCATGCCCAATAGTCATGGTGTTCTGGTAGGACATTGCGAATAGGGCCTCGGAAATGCATGAATGGCCACAGGAGGAGTGCTTGTGACAGATTTTGGGGCTTGTGGAACAGAGGACACCTCTAGAATCTTCTGCAAAGACTTCTTAGTTGCTTTAGTCTTGGTGGTGTTCTTTTTAGTCTTGAGGAAAGGGGCAAGTCTCCCCTGATCCCACCCTGGCAAAGCACTAGGCAGACTGATCTGGGGAGACCACCCAGTATCAGGAAAAAAAGAAAAAAAAAGGGAGAAAAACCTGTTTGTAGATTTGCAGAGCAGGTAAATCCAGAAATATACAGTAGGATGATTGCAGTGAAGGGATCCAGGAAGATGCAGCAAACGAATTGCAAGTAAGGTACTCCAGGAAAAGGCAGCCAATGAAAGTAAGCAAGGTAATACCGGAAATAGCAGCAGAAGACTGCAGGGCTAAGAGGGACAATGAAGACAGGACCAGGAAGGAGCGGAACCAACAAGGCGCAGAGCACAATATAACAAGGAATCTTAGGGGTGAAGGAAGGGGCCCAACAGGGATAGAAGGAGAGCGCCGAGCTAGGAAGTACAGACGGTCACGAGGCAAGGAAGTACAACCAAGCGTTGACGCGAGGTTTGCAGTGTCTCTGGCGCATATGAACCCTGTCTGAGAAACTAGACTGCGCTCACAGCAATCTGGGAACACTTGCGGAGGCCATCTTGGTGGTAAAAATGGCCACCGCGATCCACGAACGAGACGTCCAAGCTTGCCAAAACAGCCGGGCACAACGAGTTACGACAGCTTGATGGGGACGTTCCTGAGGAGGAAAGCAGAGGCACATATAACAAAGATAAAATACCTAATCTGCATCTTGGCTAAGCGCAGGATAGCACTGGCATGGAAGTCCGCAGAAGGTTCCCGTATGGAGGCATGGGTGGGAGACCTCAGGAACTGGGCAGAGGCAAAAACAGCAGTGACGCACTGGGCGGTGTACAGGGGACAATGGAGGTCAGAAACAATGTCACACCATGGAATGCAATAGTCCAAATTATGTTTTTGCCTTCTGATGACATGCCACTGTGAAGCTTGCGCAGAAGTGGTGTGGGGTGCATCGATCATAGTATGGCGTGGGGCTTGAGTGGGGCTGAGGGTGATGAAAAGATAAGGAGGGCAGGGGGTGTGGGACGAGTATAGCATGCACAGTTTTTGTTAACTATAGTTGGGGCCTCTGAGCTCGGTTCGGCCAAGTGCTAACAAGCCTGCACAGGATGAGATGGACTTGAGGGAGGGCATCAGACGCGCGCATCAAGGGCCTGAGTATAATGTGTGCAAGGACATTGACTGTAAAGTGTGCAAACAATTAACTCTTGAGACTGCACAGTGTACGAAATGCGATTATTCACTCCATCTTTCTTTTTCTGTAGCACACAGCTGCTTGTTGTATGTAGTTTCTTTTGTCTTCCTTTCTTTGTTGAAGAAACGCAAATAAGAATAATTAAATAAAAGACAATAAGAGTGGTTAAGAGATGTGTCATGATGCCTACCCCCGGGCATCAGGACCAAGGCCATCAGCTCCGGGAGCAGGCATCCAGACATTTATTTAAACCTCAGCTGCCCCGGCTAGCGGCTGTCTGGGTTCAGTCCTGGCGCCCTAGGCGCCAGGCTCATAGACTTTACTTACCTGATGCAGAACATGCTGCAAAAGAGTCCAAGCCTACATGAGGCCTGGATGGGACTATTTTGTTACAGGGACTATTTTTTTACTCGGGCGTGGCTCTAGGGAACTTCTTACCTGGTACTACTTTGGAGGCTATTTAAACCACGCCCGAACAGCAGCACATGCTTTGCGTTATTCTGCATCCAGCAGCGTAACGCTCACCGTTCCTGCAGCCAGCATCCAGTCTTCTGCCATGCCCGCCTCGAATCTGGAGCTCCTAGAATAACAAGGAAGAAAAGGACAAGGTTAGAAAAAAAACTTATTTCAATTTCCTCACCTGATTCCAGATTCATTTCATCTCCGGACCTGGAAAGTACATCAATCCTGCACGTGCCGCTTCGCCAGTTCCAGTGCCGCGCCATACTCACCAGTCCTCACAGCACCTTTCGATCCGGCGCTGTCTCCATCATTTCTTCGCCGCATTCCAGCATCTACAGGACACAAGAAAGAACAAGGTGAGCCAAGGGAATCAACACATACTACCTCTTTACCACCATAGACTTACCCGATTTACCACCAGAGGCATTATACTATAACTCTCCACATTTTCATATGCTGCACCTGTAAAGAGGGGGAAAAACAACACGTTAAAGCATGCAATAGTTACCGGACTGCGTTGGGTAATACAGACTCTTACCTGAACTCCATCAGCAGCCATGAGACTTTCTTCTCACGAACTCCGCTGCAAGATAAAGAAGGAAGGGGACAAGAGTGAACATCGGACACATTGAACTCTTTGAACTAGATACTTACTAATCCTGCCAGGAACCTCAGAGTCAATACTCTCCGGAACTCTTCCAACGCCTTCAAACCAGTGAAGTAACTAGAATCTACGCGCCCCTGCAAGACTCGCAGGATGAAGAGCTCATCATTTAAAAATATAAGGTGAGGCTACTAGAGGGGGTATCGGAGGGGATTAGTGGGGGAGAACAAGAACAGTGGGGTGGGGGGGCCATCAATAAAACCCACGGGTGGCTAAATCCTTGTCTCCACTTGCAGGAAAATACTTCTTCGGGTCCAGCAGACAAGACTAGATGGGCCAGTCCAGACAGTGATCTCTGCACTACGCATAACGTTAGCGGAGACCGCAGCTGTCCGGGTCCGATCGACGCCCCTGTGGGGTCCAGGTGAGCGTAACAAGATGATTGGCGGTCTTGAATGAAAGGAGGTGCCTGATTTTCCTAATATTTCGGAGGTTGAGGCGAGCTGCTGCTGCAGTTTTGGAGATGAAAGTAGAGAGAGCATTCACTAGAGCATTCTCTTGTACCAAAGCCAAATCTTCCAGGGTTTTGTAGGGGAGATGCGTCAGTACTAGCTTTAGCAGAGAGAACATATGCATCTTTCCTATCTAATGTGGTCACCAGTTTGGCGATTCAGTCTGCAAAATAATTTCCACAGCTAAACAGGTTATCTAAAGACTGGTGAACGGCACATTTAATGATGGCTATCCTTTCAGGTAACATAATGGCATCTAAAAAGCCATTAATATAGTGACCATTTTTGATAGGGTTACTGCTAATGTCAAGAAGCCTCGCTGCTTCCAGAGTCGACCAAAGTCATTGGCTATGCTGAAGGCATTCTGCAAGTCGGTATAAATATTGACAGACTCTTGTGCTGGTAAACACCATCTAGTAAGGGCCATCAATTATGCCACTTGGGCAGAGCCACCTTGAGGCAGCTGTCCCTCTCCACCACTTTGCCAGTGGCACACACAGTATACCATGCAGCCAATATCCCATTGTGACCACAATAACACGATCTGTCAACAAAATACACCAAATCTGGTTCAAATAGGCGTAAATCAGAAAGGTCGGGCATGGCATTGACCGTCAGTGATGGCCACACAATCATGTGGGGTAGCGTTGTGGGGTTCCCATTAATGGTGGCTAGGAAGCAGAGGAGCCGAGTTAAACACAGAGCACCTAGTCAAAATAATACTGGAGGAATTTGAAATAAGGATCCCTTATTCGCAAGCCCTATAAACTGAAATGTTCAGGGTCTGTTTTAAATAGGAGAGAAACAACGGTATGAGGCACTGCTACCTCCAATGGAGATCCTAGCACAATATAAGCACTCTGCTCTATGGCGGATGCTGCTGCAGCCACTGATCTTAAACATGGCAGCATTCCAGCGTCAAAAGGGTCTAGTAATTACTATAGTAAGCAATAGATTGGTAGAGAATTCCATATTTGAGTGAGCACCGACAAAGCAAACCCATACTTTTCATGAAAGCACAAAGCAAATCACTTTTTAAAATCCAGCAGCCCTAGCACAGAAGCTTCCGCCTGGCAGTTTCTTTAAGGCTTCCTCAGCCTACTGTGTCCATTGTGATGGCTCTATTGCATTAACTCTAGTATTTGTGGGGAGTGGTTTGATCATTTCAGCATAACCTAAAATGCATTGTTGGTAGTAACAGACTACCTCTAAAAATGTTCTCCCTTGTGGGACACTCTGAGGTTTAGGAATTTTATAAACAGCATCTTTCTGAGGGGCAGATATCAACCAGTAACCTTTTAAAATATGTCGTTTGGACTTCCAAGATGGCAGCCAGCAGCGGAGGATGTGTGCGAGTGTCTCTCCCCACCAGACTGCATCACAAAATCAGTACAAAGATGCAACATGGAGGCAACATAAAACCTCAACATAAACAAAGGAGAAGCATATTGCGACCGACCCACAAGGGGAGATCTGCAGGGCTGGAAGTGCCCAAACATTAGCAGAGCACAGCAGGAGGCAGCTTTCGCCGAGGCAGGGCAGTAGACTTGAATCGGGAAGGGACGGAGAAGCGGTCCGTGAGGCGATCGAGGAGCCCAATCCAGATAGAACGACAGCGTGGTGGGGACAGCGGAATGGTGACCCCAAGGAGCACAGAGGCAGAGGAGGACCGGCCGACCCCCCGACCAGACAAGAACTACAGCCGAAAAGGAGAAGCAGAGGAGCGACGCCCTAGTAGCACTCCCCCCTCCACCCCGCAGGACTGCCAACACAGAAGACCAGAGTGGGACATAGAGGAGAAGGCCCCCAGTGGACGGGAAACAAAGGAACACATGCAGTCGAGTCCAGTCCCGGATAGAAGACTGGAGAAGGTAAGCCCCCGCCCCATCCGCATATGCAGTAAATAGCAGAGGACCAGGCCCATGAAAGGAGGAGGTGGGAGGCACAATCAAACAAGGGGACGGCTGCAGGGGGGCCTGCAAACAGCTATAAAAGACCCAGGCCCAACAAATAAGGGTGAAATCAATCCAAGAGAATGCGATCAGCTAAAAGAGAGGTGGTAAAGCCACACAAAGGAACAACTGGGGAGGGGCGAAAAGAACAAGTTACTCTCTTACCTGGTAACATTCTTTCGATAGGATGGTCCGGCGACGTATTCCATATCTATGACAGTAATCACCACAGCTGTGCTGCTTCGGAAAATCTTTCGGCGTCTGCGTCCTGCGTCGATGACGTTGATACTCTGTCCTCGAGGGCCACCCTCGAGCCGAAGTCACTGGATGTTATAAGTAGGACGCACGACGCCCGTAGTCTCAGTTGTAGTTTTTTCCCCCAGAACGTGTAGGACCAATCTTCTGCCAGTATGACCACAGAAAGCCTTGCGGAAACATAAGCTGCAATCGCATAAGAAATTCTGTAGCGGGGTAGGCAGGGCGGGAGCAATATGGAATACGTCATCGGACCATCCCATCGAAAGAACGTTACCAGGTAAGAGAGTAACTTCGAGGGGATTGGGTCCTCCGACGTATTCCATATCTATGACAGACTCCCAAAGCAGTACCATCGTATGGAGGAGGGACAAAGAATTTAGAATATAGAAATTTAGAAAGCCCAATCAAATTGCAGAGTAAAAGACCGCCTTGCCAAAGGCAAGATCCTGCCCATGGATAAAATCTAGGGAATAGTGTCGTACAAAAGTATGGACCGAAGCCCAAGTGGCTACTTCACAGATGTTACGAATAGGAACACCCCTCTGCAGGGCAGTAGAGAGCCATACCCCTGGTAGAATGGGCCCGTAAGCCTACCGAAGGGTCCTTACCCACCAAGCGGTAACATTCAGAAATTGCCAAGATAATCCATCTAGACAAAGTCTGCTTAGTAACATCTTGTCCAAAACGCCTTCCAGCGTAACCTATAAAGAGCTGATCATCCACTCTGACCCGGGACATGCGTGAAATCTAGAAACTTAAAGCTCTCCTAGGATCCAACCTATGGAGCCTCTCCTCTTCCTTATCAGGATGCGGTGGAGGATAAAATGCCGGAAGAATTAGTGAACCCTTTCAAAAACTGAGAAATTAAAGGAATTTTGAAATAAGAACACTCCTCAGACGAGCGCTTAAATATGGACAGTGCCGCCAGGTAACCTTTAATGGTACCCGCTTGCAGGCCCTTGTGGGCTAAAGAAAGCAAAAAAGACAGAACCACAGGAATGTCACATGAAAAAGGATCCACATTCTTAACCCTACACCAGTTGCAGAACTTTCTCCAATGGCAACGGTACAGGGACTTTGTTGCCGGCCGTCTGGCCGAAAGCAACACCTCCATCACGTCTTCAGGGAGGTCTCAATACTTATAACTCAACCTTTCAGAAGCCAAGCGTGAAGGTTGAGGGATCTGACCTCTGGATGGAGAACCTGACCCCTCTCCCGTGAGAGCAGATTGTCTCGGTAGGGAAGATGGCGTGGAGGGCAGATGGACAAGTCAAGAAGGTCCGGGTACCATGTTCTCGGGGCCCATGCCGGAGCACTGAGGATCATCCGGGAACCGAACCTCTGCAACCTCCGCAGCACTTGCGGGATGACGGGGACTGGAGGAAACGCGTACAGCAGTGGGAAGGACCACTCCACCCAAATGCATCTCCTAAGGCTGCTCTTGGAGGAAATTCCAGCAAGCAGAACCTTTCGCACTTCCGGTTGACAATGGAGGCGAAGAGATCTACCTGAGGGGCCCCCCAAAGGGCGACGATCTCCAGGAGAATCTCCTGAGCCAACTCCCACTTGTGAGAGATTGCGCTCTGCCTGCTCAGAGCATTCGCCGTCTCATTTTCGTCTCCGGCCAGATGAACTGCCGAGATCGAAATTTCCTGCTGGATGGCCCAGAACCAGAGCTGAATCGCCTCCCTGCACAGAGGAAGTGACCCTGCCCCCCCCTTTTTGTTGAGGTAGTGCATGGCCACTGTGTTGTCCGTCAGAATCAGGACATTCTTTCCTCGCACAGTCGGCAGAAAAGCCTTCAGGTCAAGCCTGACGGCCCTCAACTCCAGCAGATTCATATGGAGTCTGGACTCCGACGGAGACCAACGACTATTGACTGTCAACTCGTTGGCATGAGCTCCCCATCCCGTGAGGGATGCGTCCGTCACGATTGTCACCTCCAGCCAGGGTAGCCAAAACGGAGCCCCCCTCATCAGATTGCCTTCGTCGGCCCACCACAGAAGGTCCTGGGCGACCGAGGGCGGCACCTGAGCGGGGTCCAACATCCTGCCGGAGGACTGTGACCACTGCATCTTGAGAGCCCATTGCAGAGATCTCATCCGCAACCTGGCCTCTGGCACCAGAAGAATGCAGGCTGCCATGAGGCCGATCAACCTCAAGATCTCGAACGCTGGGAGACTGGGCATGTTGAAACATCAGTACCATCTACTGAATGTGACAAGCCCTCACCTGGGGAGGGAAATACTGCCCCAGGGATGTGTCGAGCACTGCTCCGATGTACTGGAGCCGCTGAGTTGGCGTCAAGTGGGACTTCTTTAAATTGAGAGAGAAACCCAGCTTGTGAAGGGAGTGGCAGGTGACGGATAGATGATCCAGGACTTGCTGGGGAGAGCGCGCCCTGATGAACCAATCGTCCAGGTAGGGTAGACGTGAATCCCCCTTTCCTGAGATACGCTGCCGCCACCACCACCAGGAGCTCCTCGGGCGGAGGTCAATCCGAACGGCAGGACCCGAAACTGAAAGTGCGAGTCGCCAACCGCGAACCTCAGGTACTTCTTGTGCTTGGGATGGATCGGCACATGAAAGTAAGCGTCCTTGAGGTCGAAAGACACCAACCAGTCCGGAAGTTGAAGGGCCTGGAGGACTTGAGAAAGAGTAACCATCTTGAACTTGTCCTTCCTGAGGAGCTAGTTCAAACAGCGCAAGTCCATGATGGGTCTCAATCCCCCATCTTTCTTCGAAATCAAAAAATAAGAGGAATACCATCCCTTGTTCCTCTCCAGTACAGGCACCAGTTCTATGGCGCCTTTCTCCAGCAGGGCTTGTATTTCCTGCGCAAGGAGCGGATCTGGACTCTTCAAAGAGATTCCCTGGTGGATTGTCACGAGGACTCTGCTGGAAAGGGAGACAGTAGCCGCGGGCTATGATCTCCAGAACCCAGACATCTGAAGTAATGGCACGCCATTCTACAAGATGCTGCGCCAGCCTTCCTCCAACCAGCGAACCATGGGACGTGGCCTCATGACTGAGCTGAAGCGGCTGCGGCATTGCCTGAGGGTAAAGAGGCAACTGCCCGAGCGGCCTTGGCACCTCGAGTACCTCGTTTTCCACCTCTGGTACTCCTACGTTGGCCCCTTTGACTTGCAGCTCCTCTCGATCTACTAAAGGATGAGTAATATCGAAAGGAACCTCCCCTTCATTGCTGTCCCCTAGGACGAAAAGGAGAAGGTTGGCGAACTGCAGCGCTCAACGACTTCGCTGCAGCTTTGGAGGTCTGCAACCTCTCAAGGCTCTCGTCAGCCTTGCTGCCAAAAAGATGTTCATCATCAAAGGGCATGTTGAGGAGCCAGGCTTGCACATCAGGAGCAAACCCCGACTTCCGCAACCACGCAAACCTGCATATTTCGGTGCTCGCCGCCATGGACCGGCTGACACAACCTACCATGTCCAGACCCGACTGAACGGACTCACACGTGGCATCCTTGCCATCTTGCACCATAGCAAGAAAACTATCACGTTCCTCCCCTTCGGGAATATGATCAGTGGCTAACGAAATACAGTTCCACAGAGTGTGCGTTAAACGCGACAAGGCACACACAGAGTTGGCTCCCTGTAAAGCCATACCCCCTGAAGAAAACACTTTCTTCGCCCAGCCATCAAAACGCATGTCTTCCCAATCAGGAGGGATGGTAGGGTACGATGACTGCTTTGCTGGGGCCTTAGCGCCTGCACCACCAAACTCTCCGGAGTGGGGTGCGTAGTCAAGTAGCAGGGGTCGCTACTGGCTGGACGGTATTTTCGCGGCAAAGACTTGCTCACTGCCGGGAGACTCTCCGGAGCAGTCCAAGCCGCTGCCACCCTTCTTTGCAAGGTCATATGAAATGGCAGTACCTGTCAGTTGGTGGACCTTGGTTGAGGATATCTGTCAGGTCATCCTGCAGAAAATCCACTGGTGGCACCAACCACCCCAAGTATTCTGTTACCCTCGACATAAGGCGCCGGTACAAGGACTCGGCATGGGTGCCAGGCTCAGGCCTACAGAACTCCAACTCCGGATAGGTGTCCAGACCACTGGCGTCGTGCAACGACTGACGTAGGTCTTCAATCTGGCTATGACCAGATAAAATCTCATCTGGTACCGCATCAGGAACCAACCCTTCCTCAGATCCTTCATCCACCTCAGAAATATAATCCAGAGGCTGGAATGAGGGCACAGAAAAAGGGACAAAGACATTTTTAGCCTTGGCCAGAGCCTTTCTAGGAGGGGTCCACCGTGCCACGGGGTACCAGCGACAAAACAGCCTCGAAAGGCGTTGATGGAATCTGCGTCGACTTTGAGCGTGGCGCGGACAGCTTCAACACAGTCCTCGAGGGCGGAGCCCCGAGCGTGTCCTTCGACAGCCTGGGCGCCAATGGCATTGACGGCTTCCTCGGAGGCGGAGCCTCGAGAGAGTCTGAAATTATTTCCATTCGGCAGGAGTGGAATGCTTGTTGGGACAAGCAACCCGCCGACGGGCGGAGTCCTCGGACGAGGAAGGCGACCAGTGACGGCGCTTCTGTGAGTGCCTCGAAGTGGCAGAGGAATGGCGGGACCCACTCCGGGACCTCCCTGGACGTACGCCGACGATGCGGAGAGTCGCCCCTCGAATCGTCAGTCGAGAGCCCGGTGGAGTTCGACTTCCGGGGCTTGGCCACCTTAACTACAGAAAGCTTCTTCTTACGCTCCCGCAAGGCCTTCGATGTAAGCGACTGGTAATCTACACAGTCATCCGTGTTGTGGTCCTCACCTAGGCACCAGAGGCAGGCGTCGTGCGAGTCCATCAACATCTTGAAGCCGCAATCCTGACACTTCTTAAAACCCGGCCGCGGGGTATAAGCAGACGAAGACATCATGGATCTTCACAAACAGGTTCGAGGAACCGAAAGAACAGAAGTCAGAAGAACCGAGGCGCACCGAGATCTCCGAAGCGAACACGTTCACGGAAAAAACGGAACCGAGGCTGCGGGCGTTGTGCGTTCTACTTATAACATCCGGTGGCGTCAGCTCGACAGAGGCCCTCGAGGACAGCGTATCAATGTCATAGATGCAGGACGCAGACGCCGAAAGATTTTCCGAAGCAGCACAGTTGTGGTGATTACTGTCATAGATATGGAATACGGCGGAGGACCCAATCCCCTCGAAAAACACATCATGCCCACACGGACAAGGGGGTAGGGAAGAAGGGAAGTGGCAAGATAAGAGACACACAAGGAACCCCCCCAAGAAGAGCCCCACGGACTCAGGGAGGGTACAGCAGAGGGGGCAGGAAGACTACCCACTGAAAGAAAGAGCAAGCCAAGAAAAAGCAGGAAAAAGTGGCAAAAAAAAAAAAAACAAACAAAAATTCTGAGATAAAACAAAGAGAAAGTCGAATATCCCCCAGCAAGCAAGGGGAACAACAGGGTAGAAACAAATACCCTCCAATGAGAGCCCATTAATAGCACCAACTATATAGGGCCGGCAGAGGGGAGTAAGACCAACAGAACTCAAGGGCGGCCAAACAACGCAGGAACCAGCAGAGAAATGTTTCCCCCCACATCCCTAAACTACAACAAACACAGAAATAGAGGTGGGGGGCCCTCAGCAATCAGAATAAAGCCGGCCGAAGCAACAGTAGGGCAAGAAAGGGCTCAAAATCATCAGATACAAAGGGACTCAACCAAATTATATAATATGGCATTTATAACATGCCTATACACAAGTGTTTCAAAGGGGTTGTCATGGCCACTGGTCAAGGGTCTTTACCTTCATGCCCTGCAGGGTCCCAATGGACCCAGTCCTGGCGCCTTTGGCACCAGGCTCATTTAAAAGTGTGCTCTGTACACAGTATGCCTAAGGCACGTGCATCCATGCTGGGCGCGGCCCTGCAAAGACATTGGAGGCACGTGCAGAAGTCAGAGGGAGTGGTAAGGTGGGGCCACAAGGCGGGTCCTAAAGGGAGTGGGAAGGGGCCAAGCTATATAAGCCAGCCCCACCTGCATGCTGGCGCTTCGCGTTAGTCTGCTGGAGCAGCGTAACGCTTACCGTCGTCTACAGTTCCTTACCTGTTTCCAGTTCATCACGTTTATCTTCAGTCCCCGGAACTCCATCCTACAGCTACCGCGCACCTCTTACCTGAGACCAGCCACGGCATCGCTCGAAGCACCGCTACCCGATCCAACTCTGCAGCTACCGCGCGCATCTTACCTGGGACCAGCCACGCCATCGCTCAAAGCACTGCTACCCGATTCCAAATCTGCAGTCACCGTGTGCATTTTACCTGTCTCCGCTGATCCAACTCTTGCAGCTCCTTGCATCCTTACCTCTTCCGAACGCCCGACAACACAGGAGTCATCTTCAGGCTCAACATCCTCGCGGATTCTTCCATCTGGCAGCCGACAGGTGTTCGGAACATCGCTCGCCATCAAGAACCATCTGGTTGAACCTGCAAGGGAGACAGAAAGCATAAGGTTAGCAACTGCATAAACTTAACTCCTTGGCCGCGCAACTTACAAGCTTGCACTTCCCCCGGAAGCCCAACTTACCTACTAATGGGCTCTTCTGGATCCTCTTTGGCATTGTTTTCCATCTCTGAGACTCTGCGGGCCATCTTCACACCCAAGATGAAAGAAGGACATTACAACTTTACAGACAATAATCATTGGGGAAAAAACCAACAAAAAGGTTACAGACAATAATAATTGTTACAAAAACTTACCTCCAAGGAGGGATTAGTCACAGCCGGTCTGGGCCACCACGCATAAGGACCAGTGACGCAACTTGGTCTGTCCACGGCGGCCCTGCTGAGAGAAAGCAGGACGGAGAGCTCATTACAAAACAGGTGAGGTCATATGGGAAAAGACATGCTCTTATCATTTTGGCACGAAGGGTCCGAGGGGAATCGCACTTCCACCGCAGCATTCTCATTGCCTCGTACCTTCTCCCAGGGATATAACCAGCAACTCGAGCAGTCTACACTATCGCAGTGGAGGGAAGAGCTGGAACCTGAGGAGTCCAGTCCAGGGAGGGCTCCAACCGTGCCCCAACGCTGCCGCAGAGACCAGGTGAGCGTAACAGGGGTAGGGAGTAGAGGCCCCAGCAGCACCCACATGTCAACAAGAGCAAAACCAGTGTCAACACAACAAAGCCCACAAGGCAGACAATTCCCAAGTAGTCGACAACTGTGGTCGACAGGCACCCAGATACCTCCCAAGAAGGGGGACGTAGCTCAACTCCAGCCCACAACAACAGGTAGAGAAGAAGGTGTGATGGCAAGCAAAGAGGACATGCAAGGTTGGTTTCAAGAATTCCAGAACAAATTCATGTCATCCTTTCAAACGCAGTTCGACACGCTGAAAGTCGAAATAAAACAGTCACTGCAGGAGATGTGCACAGACATGGCCAAGATAGAGGAAAGGACAGATACGCCATAAAGAATAGTCCAGAATATGGAAGAGGAGATTCCAAGATGGCAGCCGGCAGAGGAGGACTGGTGTAGGTGTCTCTCCCTTCCAGGCCGTGCCAAATAAGCATATCAACACAGCATTCAGAGTGATATCTTGCCACAACGGAACTTAATCAAAAGCAGAAACCCATGCCAAAGCAACGGGGAAGACTTCTGCGGCATGAGCAGTAAAAAGAGGGGAAAAACTCCAAAGGCCCTAGTACAAACCAGAGGCGGCCCCCCGCCAGATCAAGGCAGCAAAGTTCGGAGCTGCAGCTGAGAAGCCGCAGAACCGGAGTAAGCGGGACAAGCTCCCGCGAGGAGCCGCACACTCAGAGACCTTCTCCGAAGCAGGAGGAGCCAGAACGTGCATGAAGAACGGCAGCTGAACACCACCCATGCCCAGTCGCCCACACAAGCTGGGCTGCGAAGCAGCACCGGGGAAAAGGAA
Organism: Ambystoma mexicanum; assembly: GCF_040938575.1. Taxonomy (NCBI): domain Eukaryota; kingdom Metazoa; phylum Chordata; class Amphibia; order Caudata; family Ambystomatidae; genus Ambystoma; species Ambystoma mexicanum. The sequence continues at coordinate 1,365,853,741 of NC_090930.1, read as the reverse complement.
AAGGCCCAGCAGAGCACAGAGCGGTAAGAGGAGCACCACACATGGAGGAAGGAGGAGACAGGCAGCGGACACCAGAGGAGAGGGCCCCCCCCCACCCATTATCCAAGACTCACAAAAGGTCCGTTAAGGAGGGGGGGAACCTCCGGCGAGACGGGCAGGAGCCCTCATCCCCCCACCAGGGGCCCACCAAGTACAGAGGCATGGTGCCCCGCGACGAGGGACGTCCAGATGGGGGCCAGCCTCAGAAGCAGCTAAGCAACGCTGAAACCACCCCAACTGGACCATTGCAACAGTCCATTGCAGCAAGATCATAGTGTTAGGGAGAATTCTCTGTTTAGGCTGAATTTCCTAACCTAGTGAGTCCCCCAGCAGCTTTGCTGGATTTCTGGATTTTTTTTTCTCCTGCCAAGAATGAGACTCTTTTTCTCTCACTCTTGGACATGATTTATGGTGTTCTTTTGAATGTTAATGTGTTTCATGGGCTATGGGGTCTTTTACTCCATAGGGTCTCATATGTTTTTCTTATGTGTGTTACACCGCACCCTCCGTGCAGTAACACAGGGGTGTCATAGTGACCCCCCAACCAAGACTCCATACCCTGGGACTGACTACTGTCTCCCAGGACATGTAAAGGCACCATTGGCTTTGCTAGTCCCAAATTATGAACAGAAACCAGTACAAACCATCATATTGTGGACGTACTGGTCGGGGCAATTCGATTGCCCCGGGGTCTGTTGTTCGAGGGGGCACGTCTCTGTCCCCCCTGATCGAGTTTTGGCTGGTGGCAGTGGATACTACTTTTTATATTCGACCGCGATTTCCCATTGTTCGAGGCTACCAACTTTAATTATTTAATTCTTATAGCTTCGAACATACCACGGGTTTATTTATTTAATATTAATTCACCAGTTGGTATTTTAAGCCAGAACTCGGTTTTAAAATGGTGTTTGTCTTCGCCTCTGTAACTCCAAACCAAAGGTCGAGCCCTTTGTTCCACTTTTTGGCGGGATTCTCCACAGAAGCCTCCAAAAGTGGTGCCACTCTGTCTGGGTACCACAGGTGGTGTGGGAGGGGGTTTAGGCACCCTGGACTGAGTTACCTTGGTAACTCAAGTCGCACTCTGGTGTGATTGGCCCAAGTGGTGAGCCGGCCGGCTCACCACTTAGCATGTTTGATTGACAGCTGGGCTGAGTGAATGGGGGTGTGCTGCATAAAAGCAGGGCTTTTGGGACTGGAACTTCAGAAGTCGCCACAGGACCTGAAAATCCGACGAGGGAGAAGCTGAGCCGACCTGCTACGACAACACCACCGGTGGAGCCCTGCTGAACCGACTCACTTCTTCCCAACGACAGAGAAGATCTCCCGGCTGGAGAGTCTTCTTCCCCTGACTGGTGAGCACAACCAGTTTGCCTTCTTTTTCTCGCATCCCGGGACGTCTTGTGGTCGAATTGCCTGTGCCAAGCACCCCGGCAACCGGATAGCTACTTACCACTGGACCGCGAATAAAAGGACCGCTCCTTTTAATTGAGAACTCCGCGGCTGGTTTCTTCCCTGGCAGTGCAACTGACTCCTGCTTTCCTCCCTGACGAGATCCTCTCTTCCCCCAGACGAAGCACCGACTTGCACCCGCTGCCAGGAACAACTGCCCCCCGCTGGAGTATTCTCACCACTCTAAGGTACGGTGTCCGCCAGGCCTCCCCTTCTAAAGATTGCTACAAGTTAATAATAATCCCTTAACCTTCTGGACTGGGCTGGCCGCCTTGACCATCTAACTGGTCCCTTTCTTTTTGGTCCAACTCTTTCTGAACTTATTGCGAGACTTTTGGGCACTTCGAACCGTGTGACCTTGGACACATTTCGACCGGAGCCTCTTAAAGTGGGTCCGGCCTTGTTAACTTTGACCTTACGGTTTTAACCTGCCTTCTTCTCCTACTGTGTTCTTCCGAAAGTGTTGGGATCTGTTTCTATCTTTGCTCTGCCTTTCTCTCCCTTTTAAACCGATTGATTAGAGTGCCATCTTCGTTAAGCGCTCACCGCTGTCTGAAAATAAGTGTTGCTTTACTTAAGACTTGTCTAACTAATCGTTGAAGGGAGTGTATATCTTTTAGTGACCCTGTTTTTGAACTGCTTGATATTAGTGCCAGTGTGTTTTATTAGATGTGTTTTTAAATAAATAATTATATCTCTTTTACACCAAGCTCTGGTCAGTGTTTGCTTGTTCTACTGTGTTCTTTTGACCTATTGTGAATACACTGTATACTGCCTATAACTCTTCTTGAGGGAAGTCTGACTGCTCAGCCACAGCTACCAAGTGAATCTGTGTGGTACAGACTGCTACCAAGTGGGTTTCCTGCCAAAAACCTGTAGTCTTAAATCTTTTGCAGTAGTCCCAGAGGGAACTGCACAGGTTTCTGCCTAACACATAGTAACTTCGTGCATGCAGCGGAATAAAAGCACAACACCCCGGAGGACACCTCTCTCTTCCCCAGATCTCGGAGGCAGACAAAAGGGTGCTGGAGAGTGACATAAAAGAAGAACAAGTTCTCCAGGCAATCAAAAATCTCCCAAAAATGAAAAGCACCGGGCCCAGACGGCTACCCACACGTCTTCTACAAAAAGTAGAGGGAAGTGCTAGCCGCAAAACTGACAAAGCTATACAACAACTTTACGACAAGGGAATATCACAGACTCCATGAACAAAGCAAAACTGATCATCTTCCCCAAACCAGGAAAGGACCCAACAGTGCCGGGCTCATACCGCCCGATAGCCCTCATCAACTTGGATGCTAACCTCTAAACTAAAATCTTGTTGGAAAAACTCACTCGACTACTCCCGACACTCATTGGACCAGATCAATCAGGGTTTATCCCCACGTGGCAAACCACATACAACACCCAGAGGGTAAACCACCTTACAGAAAAAGTAGCACACTTGCACCTCCGCCATCCTAGTGTCTCTGGATGCAAAGAATGCTGTCGACAGGCTAGAATGGAATCAGTTATTCCACACATTGGAAGGAATGGGCTTTGGTCCGCACTTTATGCAAATGATCAAAGCAAATTACAAAATCCCCTCACTGCGAGTCTCTGTCAACAACACCCTTTCCAGAATGGTACCCCTGACCAGAGGCACGAAACAGGGCTGCCCTCCATCACCCCTGTTGTACGCATTATTTCTGGAACCACTCCTGATTCGGATTCCAGAGGCATATGAAGTGAAGGGCATAACGATGCGAGGAGAGGTGCATAAAACCACGGCCTTTGCCGACGACATGCTGATAGCACTAACGGCTCCAGAACTCTCCCTCCCAGCGCTTTTACAAGAATTAGACCAATCTGGAGCCATCTCCGGCCTTAAGATCAACAGGTGAAAATCAGAAATTCTGAACTTGACAGAAGATCCATCAAAAATAGACAAATTGGCCCGAGTTACTCAACTGAATAAAGCTTCAGAAGGCATCAAATATTTAGGAATAACATTAACATCCTCAATTGGACAGATCTACAACGCAAATTGTCCAAACCTATTAGTGAAACTAAAAACCGACATGGAGAAATTGAACCCTCTCAACATCTCCTGTTGGAGAAGGATGACAGTCATAAAAATGATGGTCCTACCAAAGCTTCTGTACTATTTCCAAACACTCCCAGTGAAAGTCCCATGATCCTTCTTCAAGGCCCTGAACAAGCTGGTATCAACCTTCATATGGCTACGTAAATCACCTAGATTGGCAATGTCAACCTTAACAGCACGAAAAGACCTAGGGGGCTAGCGCTACCACACTTCCGAAGGTACTATGAAGCAGTGCAATTGAGAGTTATAAAGGAGTGGGTGGCTCAGTCCCCCCAACACATATGGGCAAACCAGTAAAGGGCAGTGGCGGGATCCCCCCTCTCCAACCGGTTATGGTTGCCAAAACACTTCAGACATCCGAACATAAAAATACGTGCGGTAGTGGGGGCAGGGACTGAGGCCTGGGATGTGGCAATCAAAAGGGGTACCGTAACGACGTTCTCTTCTCTGTTCACCCCGCTGTTTGGGAACCCTGATTTTCTACCCAGATTGGACCAGAGCTCATACTAGAGCTGGCCACAAGCAGGCTGCACTAAGGTAAGAGACATGTACCAAGAGGTCATGACATATCAGGAATGCAGACAAAACGTGGGGATAAAGACCACAGAAGAATTTTAAAAAAACAACTAATACTGGATCTCCACCCTCCACCCCCTAACAGAAGCGCCCACCAGACAGATTCAGACTCCAGGAGAATAGTCACCAATTTTTACAAATTCCTGAATGACCAGGAGGAAGACATTCAATGGTCCTATGAAAAGACAGGAGAAAAAAAATCGGGAACGACCATAGCAAGACACCAATGGATTGACGTGTGGAACAAAATCCTGAAGCTAACACGCTCCATCCAAATGAGAGAGATGTGGCAGAAAGTCTTAGTACAATGGCACTACACGCCAGAAAGACTCCACATAATATACCCGACCTCCAGCGACAAATGCTGGAGAGGATGCCCTGCAAAAGGAGACTGGAGACATCTGGTGGGACTGCCTAAGCCAGCAACAATTTTGGGGAGAAATGAAAACTCAACTAGATAAAATGTTGCTAAGGCCTGAGGACATACAGGAGAGGATATGGATGGCGGTATGGATGGCGTGATTGTGGGAACCAAACCAAAGGGCCTACTCAAAAGCACAGCAGAAGGGGGCGACGACACTGGTCATAGCAGCATGGCTGAAGCCAGCCCAGCAATGGAAGCAACAAAAAGCCGCCTTCGATATTCGACTGGCCCCAAAAAGTATGGAGATTTGTCTCTTTTGGAATGGATGACCTACAAGTTGCAAGGAACGCCGGAGGCTTTCTGGATGGACTGGGGCAATGTCTCGGGAGGATAGGGGCAAGGTACTCTGCTTTGAAGCAAGACGACACGGAGCAACACAGGTTCAATCCCCGAGTCCACGCTTAGAAACCTCTGGGTATTAAGCATGTTATAAACAACCTATCATATCATATCTTAGTATACCTACAAAGCGACTACATGCTCCAATGGTGCCCACATAATATACGAATCCTGAACATCCTATAAAAAATGTATCCGTCCCGAAATAAGACGACCCAAAGACCACCACCCGAGGGGGGAGGGAGGAGGGAGCTGGGGGTGGAATGTTTACTCTTCTGTACAAAACACCAATAAAATAGGTTAAAAAGAATAATATGGACGTGGAAATGCAGAAAACGGATTTAAAAGTGGAACACTTGTTGAGAATGGCACAAAATGTCAAAATCCAGAGCGTAGACCTAGAAAATCTCTCAAGGAGAAAAAACATACGAATAAAAAACCTGTCGGAAGCAGTTGAAGACAAAGACCTAAAAGAGATGGCACAACACCTCTTCACAGACATCCTAGCAGTGGACAAAGAAGAACAAATACAAATGGTCAGAATCCACCGTGAGGTCCTAGCAGGTCAGGGGAGCCGGGAACAAGACCAAGAGATGTGCTGGTGGCAATGACATCTTATAATTAAAAAAAACTAATCCTGTGAGAATCAACGGTGTTAGGCAGAATCCTGTGCAGTGCCCTTAGGGACCACTACACACAATTAAGACTACAGGTGGCAATACAAGTTTTACCCTTGGTACAAGCAGTGGCGGAGCAGCCAGGCTTATCTCAAGAGTATATGAGCACTAGCAGAGATTACACAAAGGGACAGGCAGTAGGCAGGCAGAATCAAGAAACACACCAAGACAGGAGTTCAAAAGTCAAAGGGCCCGAGCCAGGGTCGTAAGACACCAGGGCCAGTTGCCGAAGATCACAGGAGCAGACAGTTCACGATTCAACGTAGCCAAAAGTACTTCGATATTGTCAATGTTCGGAAGAAAATGTTATAAGGAGGAGGAAGGACAAGTTCAAGCCTTGGAATTGGAGAAAAAGGGATTCACCCAGTTTCCTCAACAGAACACAGTACCTTGTTCCAATGGTGCAGCTGGTGCCCTGGCAGTTTTTCCTGTTGGTTTCCCGCAGACCCACGATTCCTGGAGCTTCAACGTGAAGGAGGACGTCTGGAGGGGCTCTGCACCACACAGGGATGAGGCCGGCAGCAGCGACAAGGAATAAAAGGTGCACTCCTTAAAAACAGGAGAGGCTCTTCAGGTGGCTATCCGGACCCCTACAGCAGTCTGCAGCGATTTCGACCACGGAAGAGGATCCTCTGGCTGTATAAGATGAGCTGGTTATCCTCACCAAGCTGAAGGGAAGACGACTCCGGACTGGATCTTCTCTGAGTCGTTGAAGGGCAGATAGCTCAGGACTGCAGCAGGGCTTTACCGGGCAGGGTAGTTGTAGCAGCCGTCGTTCTCTCCGCTTCTCTTCGGTTCCTTGTAGTTCCAGTGGCGACTCTCTGACTTCTAGCCCAAGAGACCTGCCTTTTATGCGAAAAACCCCCATTCACACAGCCTGGCTGTCAATCACCCAGCAGGGGGGTTGTCCAGCCCGGACAACTACCCTGGCCAATCATGACAAAGTGTGACTTGGGTTTCCTAGGATACCCTGTGCAGGAGGGGACTACACCCCTCCCTCACATTCAGCCCACCTAGACACTGTCATGATTCCTGCCCCTCATGTCCCCAGCGCTCCAAGAGGTCAGGCTGGAGCCAGGCCACGATCACCTACATGGCCCTGAAGGGCCTCTCCATACCTCCAACGATTCACTTGGAGTCAGACTTGGTGCTTGTGGCACCAGACTCACTCACTCCCATAGGATGACATTGGGGTTTGGAATTGAAGTGCATTGATGGGGACAAGATGAATGCCCCCACATATTTCGGTTCCCAGAACGACATGTGCAGTCTAGTCTTTTGGGTGTGGCTCAGCCCAGTGACACCTGGGATACCCAGAGACTATTAAAGCCACGCCCAGGCTGAGAAACATGCTTTGTGTTTTCTGCACCTGCAGCGTGATACTCACCGTGTTCGTATCGGTCTCCAGTAGGCCTGCATCTTTCTTCTGCGCTCAGCTCCTGCAAGAACAATAACACCGTTAGGAACAGCCTTACCTTGCGGCGCTTCTGCCCATCATTCATCGCTCCTTCTGTTCTGCGGGCATCTTCGGCGGTGTCATTCCCATCCCGGCACACAGCTTCCTAAGGAAAAGGGAAAAGAACAGAAAAAAGGCATTAGTAAGCATTCAGCAAATCTTCGCTTATTTTTAAAGACTGTACAAGCTTCAAACGCTTACCTGAATCCCAGCCGCTATGGGGGAACTCCGTCTCCAGAACTTCTCATCCATCTGCAAGAGAGAAAAGACACTCCAGGTTAGCGTGGAAACATCTAGAGGCGCTGCATACCGCGCTTACTCACCGCATTTCTTCTTCTTAACCGCCATCCACGCTGAAAACGTCACAGCACCTAAAAGACACAGAAAAAGAACTCAGTTCAATACAAATACGAAAGGGTCGCATTGCGCGCTCACTCACCTTCAGTGCTACTCATCTCAGCAGCACGTCGCCATCCCTGGACGCTGGCCATCATCTAAGGAAGGAAAGGAACGAAGTTCGGGAACTGTTCAATAGACTCATTATACTTACCTATAGGACTCTTGCCAGTTAAGTAACTAGGTAGCAACGAGCCCGCATCAACGCGTCCCTGCGCTGAAAGCAGGACGGAGAGCACACTATCCAAGAAAACAAGGTGAGCTGTGGATCAAAGGGAAAGGTTGGACCCCGGGGAAGAAGGGGTTCAAGCACACAGAGACAATATGGAGTTAAACTCTACCAATCCTATGTTTCAGGCCCAGTCTCCAGTCGAGTAGACTCCAGGGAAGGGTTCGAGGTCATAAGAGGTCAGAACAGGCTGAGTGACGTCCCTGTGGATACCAGATGAGCGTTACAGACACCCAGGCGTCTGGTGGAGGGCTTCTGAACAGAAAGTCTGCCAAAAGACGGTGAACAAAGAAGGCAAACCCAGTTTGCCGTGCAAAGTAAAACACAAGAAGGACTTTAACAAAAAGAAATGGTGAATAAACCCAACCGGAGCCAAAAGAAAGACGAATTGGTCAAGCGGGTTTATGTTCGAGGCTAATATAATAGCCAAGAACAATACCACGTTTATCTAATATAATCGCAATAGAAAAGTTAGGGTAGATACCACTGCCACCAGCCAAGTCTAAATGTTAAAAGAGCGAAACAATGCTGAAGACGGTACAGATAAAAAGGGATACGAGTTAACCCTTTCCAGTACTCCATGGAAGATGGGGTGTACTGGATCTGTGGTAGATTGACTAAGTAAAGTTAATGGTAACTTTGCCCTTTTCTGGGGGACAGTAGTCGCCTCAGAAATGGAGTCGAGGGAAGTCTCAAAGACAACCCTGTGCCACGGCACTGAAGGTGCTGTGTGACACACACAAAGAAGGGGGCTACTGAAGTGGTGTACTTCAGAGTCCACAATCACAAAAACAGATAGAAACACATAGCAAAACACAGGTAAGGAAAAGCTCTCTCTTACCAAGTGGAAAAAAATAAACTCCAGAAATCCAGCAAAGCTGCTGGGGGACTCACTAGGTGAGGTAAATTAGCCATAAATGAGAATTCTCCCTAACAAACGGCAATGAAGTGCAGCTATACCAAGATCTAGCACAAACAACCCTACAAATAAGGAGACATATGGGGCCAGTGGTACAATTCCTGCTAACTAAGAAGGTAAAATACAAATGAAAGTTTCAGTTTGGCCTCCTGTTCACATGGGAAGGCCAGAATCACAGGATAACCACATGTGAAGAAGGCAAACGTATTCTGAGCCTACAAAGGGAGGAAGACACGCCAAGAAGCAGTGAAAGGCAAGGCAGGGAATTAAAAAATATCCCACGGAAAGGATAAGGGGGCAGCAAAACATGAGTGCAACTAATAGGAAAGCGAGAACAACACTCCTGTAGGGGGCGTGGCTAGATGGCTACGTGAAGGGTTGCTCTTCTCCGGAGCTCCCGCCGATTCATCATCGATCCTGTTAATAAATGCGGAAAGTGGACAACAAGATGGACTGGCAGCACGCCCTGTGAAATATGAAGTTCCAGAGTCTGTCTGTCGATGTGCGAGGCTGATCGGACGAACGCGAGAGGAGCCGTGGCCAAGAAAAGAAAGTCGGGCACCCGACGAGTGGGGACGACCAAAATGGCGGACTCCTAACAGAGGGTCATAAACTGACCATCACACAGTGCGGCGGCGAGTGGCAGTGGACAGCGTCGGGAAGGGACCCGCTGTGGCTTTGTGATCTGTGCGGGGCCCTGCGGTGCATGCTCTGTGCAGGAGAGCTGCGGAGTGGCCTGTCTGGCTGAACGAGGAGCTCCAGTGTTTACTTGGGCAGCGGATGGCCGCGAACTACACCGCCGTCAAGAGTGGGACGGACTGCGGAGGCGGGCAGCTGTGGTGGCATCTCCTCCGGCATACACAGTGCCGGAAGGCAGCTCGCACTGGGCTCGCTGGAGGCACTGGGGCTCCAGCCGTAGAGGGGCCGACTGGCCCATTGAAGGGGCAGAGGACGGTCCCCGGCCAGAGCCCGGCACGCCTGGGCTGGGCAGAGGGCGACCGGGGCTGGCGCTGAGTGGCACGACGCGAGGCGGCGGCGGACATCGCCCCGCCGTGAACATATGTTAAATCCACACGGGCTGTGCACAAGGAGGATCGTGCACACCGCAGGACGTTAGCCCCTTATGGCAAGCTAATCCCCCGGCGGAGGGCTGGAGAGGCCTCAGTGACCCGGGGCACACTGTGGGAGCTCCCCCGGATGCGGAGGGGACACGCAATACTGGAGGAGAGGGGCGGAAGAAGCCCTGTGAAACGCATCAGAACGCAGCTCCCCTGCGCAAGGCATTGGGAAGTGCAGGGAAGACTTTAGTTACATTTTAGTTACAAAGTATGATGAACGTTCTGGGCGCACTGAAGTGCTGTAGTCAGAGTCATGCACACAGGCTGCACACAGGCCTTAAAGAACATACTGCCCCCGAAAATATGTGCGCTCTGGGAGCACCCATTATTAAGAAGTGGGGCAAAACAGAGCCAAGGTCTGCACTAGGCAGGCCAGTGGTGCCAAGGACACATCTGCGGGCCTGGAGGAGGTAGGACCTGGACCGGCCTCGGCGCAAAAAGAAGTGGAGCATGAGGAATGGCCCGACCACTGGGGGAGCTCTGTGGAGCAAGCCAGGCCGATGCAAAAACGTGTTAGGACACAGCCCACCCTTACAGCACAACAGACAGCTGGGGGGTATTGGATTTGTCCCCCGAACACCGTGGCACCGATAGAACCCACCACAGGCTGAGGGGGAAGGATTGAGGAGTAGACTCATCCCGGAGCACTTGGTGGGCCCTGCGAGAGCACAAAGCAGCCCCTGCAGCTGAGTAACAGTGAAGAGCACCTGGGGTGGTTCTGCGGGCTGGGTGGCCTCGGCCATTGCAGAGGACACGGCGAGAGACAGTGAAGCGATATTGCGTGGCCACAGGCCAGAGAGAAGCAGGCCAATCCCAGACACTGTTGAAGCGACTCCCAAGCGCTGCGAGTGGCCCGATGCTATATTGACGGCTGCGTATAGGGAGGCCCGCACCTGCACACCACCGGCCACTGAACGGAACATAGTAGGGGCTGGGGGAGCGACACTGCGTGAGCGCAGGGACGTGGGAGGACACAGTCCATTCTGGGTGTGGGGCGAGCGATAAGGATGGCCCCGGACACGCCAAGAGTGGCCAGGCACCATGCAGACTTTTGCATGAGGGGAGGTGCGGTTGGCCCACGCCCGCATAGCATTGTATGTCGTCTAACAAAACTGTCAGACCCAAAAGCAAACAACCCACGCTGGAGGCTTATGCCAAGACGCCTACAAGCGCGGGAGACGGCAAAAGCAAGGACACTACTGCTGCAGTGGCGGAGACACCGGGCAGAAGCCAGGAAGTGCTGGCAGCGTTTGCAGACTTGAAAATTGCCTGGGAGACCAAACTAGGCCAGGCGATGAACGAATTGCAAGTGGGTCTGGACCTCAAGATCGGAGGGGTCCAGGAGGAAGTCAATCTGTTGAGACAGGATGTGCGCCTGCTTGCAGAGTGCACCGGAAGCCTGGAAAAGGAGATGGCCCCGAACACGGCGGCATGCACAGCCCATGGATCAGAACTTCATGCCCAGGGGTTTGCTGAAAATCACGGCGTACCCGGACTACACTTTGCACGTGCAGCGCAGCAGGATGAACTTCGAGGCGGTGAAAAGGAGGCTGAGAATGGCAGGTCATCGGTATATGTTGCTCTACCCGGCCAAATTGAAAGTGTTCTACAAGAACAAGACTCTGTTCTTCGAGACGCCGGAGGAAGCTATGGACTGGCTGGACACACAGGGTCGCCCTCAAGAACCAGACATCCAGACGGGAGCCGTAGTAGATAAGTAGCAAACGGCGAGGTCATCCCTGGGGACTTGACATAAGACACTGGGACTAGAATCTAGTATTAAAGCTCGCGGGGAGCGTGTTGTAGTAAATATATGTTGGCAAGATATTTGAATATAGTGTTAAATAAAACTTGTGGGAATATGTTCTAGTACTAAGTGCTGACAGGATCCGCTGTAAGTAACTTTCCAATTTAGACAAGTGGGAGCTCCTGGGAGACAATGCTTCGAACCCCTTAGTAGTACACTTAGTTAGGTCACTGTTAGACGAGTGACGCCCCGCGGGGTCCTTGTTCTTGGTTTCGAGATAGGACTAGACGCGGGTGGGCCTGAGATCCAGGGATGGAGCTGGGCATTTGTTGGGGGTGGGAGGAGGGGCAGGGTTGTGTGCAGTGGGGTGGAGTTTTGGGAAGGGGGGGAAGTTGTTGAGGGTGGGAGGGCTAAGAGTCAGACAACGGGTCATCAGGGAAAATATTGGAGGGGAGGGGAGGGTGGAGGGAGAGTACATCGAGTAGATGGCGTTGGGTAAACTCAGAGTGGCGACCTGGAATGTGCGGGGCCTCAATAGCTATCTGAAACGCAACAAAGTGTTGATGTATTTAAGGAGGATGCGCATTGACATAGCCTTGTTACAGGAGACCCACCTCACCAAGGAGAAGCAGGAGGTGGTTAGAAGGAAGTGGAAAGGTAATGTCATAGGTGCCACATACTCGGCATTTGCAAGGGGGGTGATCACCTGGGTGGCACCGCATGTGCCGTTTCAGTTGCTCAGCTCAACAATAGACCCAGAGGGCAGGATGGTGGTGGTGGTGGCGGGGATCCTGGAAAACAGGGAGGTGAACATTGTAAATCTGTATTCCCCTAACCATGATACAGCGGCATATTTTAGGTCCCTATACAGTAAAATTAGCCCCCTGGTGGGTGGCGCGATGAAGTGGGGAGGGGATTTCAATTGCACCCTGAACCCCAGGATTGATAAGTCAGATGACAAATCAGGGAAGTCAGCGCCAGCAGTTAAAGCATTGAGGACCCTATTGATAGACCTCAGTCTGGAGGATGTGTGGAGAAGGTTGCACCCAACACATAGGCAGTATTCGCACTACGCTGCGCCACATGACCTGCACACAAGGTTAGATTATGTGTTTGCTGCGGCGGAGATAGCAGGGGAAATGGTGGGGGACGAATACAAGGCCAGCGTACTATCCGACCATTCGCCTTTAGTCGTAGAGTGGCAACATCAACCCCCCAGAGCGCGCATCCCGACATGGAGGCTCAGAACTGAGGGTCTATGGGACGCGGAATTTCGAGAGGATCTGAGGGTGGCCATCGAGGAATACTTTGAAATTAACACGGGCAGTGTACGTTCTGTGGGAACAGTATGGGAAGCATTCTAGGTGGTGGTGCGTGGGGTAGCTATATCGAAATCTAAAGGGCTCCAAGGGGGTATTGAACGGGAACTGCTAGAAACAGAAAGGGAGCTGGAGGGCCTTACTCGTAGTGAGGGGATTGCCCGTGAGAACAGCGCTAAGATAAAAGACTTACAGCTAGCTTGTATGGAACTCTGGGATACATTATGCAAATTAAATTACAAGAAATATACGGGGAGGCTACATGCAGGGGGGGATAAGCCAGGTAGATTACTGGCCTGGCTATATAAAAATGAGACTCCCCGTTCAGTGATCAGAGAGGTTAGAGATGCGGAAGGTCGAACTTATAACACCCAAGAGGGGCTAAACGGGGAGTTCCTCAAGTACTACAGACGATTATATGAGGATACAGGAGAGGACATGAGCCAAGAAATACTAGAAACAATTGAGGATGCGGGGCTGCCCACCTTAGATGACCTAGAACGCGCAGATCTGGACGCCCCCATCACTGTAGACGAACTGGAGGCGGTGATCCAACACCTCCCCACATGTAAAGCACCCGGGTCGGATGGGTTACCCAGCAAATTTTATAAAACATAAAACATACAAGCAGGAGCTACTCCAGCCGCTGCTGGCTATGTTTAATGAAGCCTATGAGCGGGGGGGGGCGGGACTGCCAGCGTCCCTCCGCGAGGCAGTGATTGTCCCGCTCCTGAAACCAGGTAAGCCGTACCTGGAATACGGGTCCTATAGGCCCCTGTCCATGCTTAACCAGGACAGCAAAATACTCACGGCAGTGCTAGCCAACAGACTAAAGAGAGTAATCGGTAAGCTGATACACCCAGACCAAACGGGTTATGTCCCCGGTAGAAACATTACAGATAACCACAGGAGGTTGCACCATATTATTGATCAAACTAAGGAAGACTCGGGCCAGATGGCCATCGTGTCGCTGGACGCAGTGAAAGCCTTTGATTCAGTGTGGTGGCCGTGGTTGAAGGCGACCCTGAAAGGGTACGGAATGGGACCTGGATACACTAGACGGGTCCAGTTGCTATACAGTTCCCCAATTGTGAGAGTTAAAACTGGACCCACAATCTCAGACAAGTGGCAACTCAACAGGTGGACCAGACAGGGTTGCCCCTGGTCACCCATGTTATACATCTTGGCATTAGAGCCGCTAGCAATATGCCTGCGGCAACAATACGGGGAGGTGGGGATTCGCACGATGGGGGGCACACACTTGATATCATTATATGCAGATGATATACTTCTCTACTTGCGCTACCCGGAAGAAAACCTGCAATATGTGCTTGAGGTGATGGATCGTTATGCCACCCTCTCGGGCATATCGGTGAACCCCGGGAAGTCTAGCTTGTTCCCCTTGGGAAGGTACAGGAGCACCCCATCGGCGGGGCTTCCTGCCCTGCGGATACCCTGGCAGACCGTGACATTCAAGTATATGGGTGTAAATATTTATCATAAGATAGAGATGGAGCACAGACATAATACAGTGAAAGCGATTGAGGGTATTAAGAATAGCATGGCGTTCTGGTCCAGATTGCCCCTGGCCATAATGGGGAGAGCAGCTCTGCTCAAAATGGTTGTTCTGCCTAGACTATTGCACTTTTTTGTGAATGTCCCATACTTGATCCCCAGACACTTTGTGAGACTCCATGGCATGTGCAGGGGCTTTATATGGGGCAACTCCAGGAATAGGGTGGCCCTGTGGAAGTTACAGAACACGTGTGATAAGGGGGGCATAAACCTGCCAAACTTTTAATTGTATTACTTGGCTGGACAGCTGATTTATGTGGCCAGGTGGCTGTCTGAGGAGGACTCGGCGGAGGCCAGGCTGTTACAGGGTGACTCAGTCCCATACTTTCTAAGAGAGACAGTGTGGATATGTAAAACTAAGATGGTGGGGAAGGGGAGGCTATTGGAGTTGGGCTGGGAAGTTTGGCGCAGAGCATGGAAAACGGTGGGCGACCCAGGCCCGCTCTCTCTGCAGGCCCCGCTGGTGGCTCTATGTGGTGATGATCCCCAATTGATTGAAGCAGTTCGCAGATACTGGGAACTGGTGGGTCTAGCCACCCTCAGAGATATATTGCAGGAAGGGGAGGTATTGGAATTTCAGAGGTTGCATGAGGAGACAGGGGTGCATAGCGGCCAATACATTACATACATCAGGCTCTTGAAACGGGTAGGGGGGAGGTGGCCTGAGACAGTGCTGGCGGAAGAACCGGATGCCACCCTGGAAATGATGTATGATGTCTCGGAGGGTGGACATGAAATATCTAGGATATATGAGCTCTTGAGAACGAAGGCAGAGAGGGAGCTGCTCCAGTTTAGGCATGATGGGGAGGAGGAGATTGGAGAATCCATGACCGATGGACAATGGGACAGAGCTCAGAGGTACCACAAAAAGGTGTCTCGGAATGCGAGACTCCAGCAGATCCAGCTGTATGTCACCCACAGAGCCTATTTGACCCTTGGAAGAATAGCCAGGTTTGGAGGCTCAGCTATACAGAAATGCCCCAGGTGTGGAGGAGGAGGAGGCAGGGTTGCTGCACATGTTCTGGGCTTGCCCAGAAGTGCATAGATTCTGGGAAGAAATAAAGGCGAAAATGAACGGCGGGGTTTTGGTGCTGTATGTGGGGTCTGCTGGAGCATGCATGCTTGGGAATTTCCCCAGGCCACGTAATTTAAAGTATATCAACAAAATGAAGGACCTGGCATATGTCCTGGCCAAGCGCAGGATTGTAATGTGTTGGAAGGCGGCCCATAGGCCTAGAGTGGAGACATAGTGGGCGGACCTCTTGAGATGGGCAGAAGCGGAAACGGCGGTTTGGTTTGAAGCTGCCACCAGGGGGGGAGAAGAGGAAGTGGGTCCCCTGATAGCATGGAGGCAATTGGTGACCTCATTGTCTACCCCTCACCAAGGTCAGTCATGAAACAGAAGACTCAGATGAGTCAATAAGCACTGAGATTCCCGAAAATGCTCAGGTAGATGACACTGATTTAACGGCTCGAGTTAGTGGGGAGGGAAGGGGGAGGACGGGAATGTATAATGTGTTGATTTGACATTGATTATGAACGTCCTTAAAGTTGTAATGTTTGGTATGTTGTTTTAAAATAATAAAAACATTTAAAAAAACAACAAAAAAACACTCCTGTAGGAAAGCACACGTAACGGGAGGAAAGATGTACAGAGCATACCCTGAAAGAGGGTAAGACAGGACACGTTTTATATAGATGTGGCTGAGGGGAGGACAGAGGCGCATTTGGAAACACAAGTGAGGTTTAGGAACCCCCATGTAATATTCTCTGGGACGAAAGAGGGCCAGGTGCGACGGACACTCCGTTCGAGCACACATAGGGAACTGGTGCCTCCTCAGGAAATGAGGTTGGGGGGAGTTGATGGAAGTTATGGTTAAGAAAATGGCGGGAGGGGAAAGGGAGGGACGGGTGGGACCCGGGGCAGAGGTATTCACAATAGGATAAGTGAAATACAGGAAAGCAAGAAGCAAGGATGAAGGACATTAAAATAATAACGTACAATGTAAGGAACAAGTTACTTACCTGTAACTGTTGTTCTCCAGCATGGGTCTGGCATGGATTCACATGCTCATGAATATTCCCCGTCGTCAGGCTGGGAATCCTCGGTAAAGAAAAAACCAGTATCAGTTTCGTTTCTGATCTGTCTTTCGTAGTAATAACCAATCACTGGTCTCTGCGTCATACTGACCACAGCCAATGACTGCCCTCTACCTAAGCACCGCCTCTGGCAGCCATCTTCAGATTTGGAAGCACGTGAAGTGGCAGTATGACCAAGTGAAGAGCCGCAGAGGGGTAGGCGGGAGGGTTCGCATGTGAATCCATGCCAGACCCATGCTGGAGAACAACAGTTACAGGTAAGTAACTTGTTCCTTCTCCAGCATGGGGTCTGGCATGGATTCACATGCTCATGAATAAAGAATACATAGCAGTACACACATGCACAACCACGGGAGGTGGCAAAGGCTCAACATTAAGCATCACATCAACTCAACATTAAGCATCTTACCTCCTCACCAGGCTCACCTCAGGCGAACAGGTTGCGCAGCACTGCTTGGCCGACCCTGGACTCCTGCCTGGAATCCCGGTCGACGCAGTAGAATTTCGTGAAGGTGTGCGTCGACCTCCACGTAGCAGCCCTGCATATGTCCAGCAGGGGCACACCAGATAGGAACGCCGTGGTAGCTGCGATCGCTCTGGTGGAATGGGCTCTCGGACGGCCAGGCAGCGGTCGGTTTGCCAACCGGTGACAGTACATGATACAGCCGGAGAGCCATCTGGAGATGGAAGCCTTCGAGAGAGCCTTCCCCTGATTGACAGGTCCAAAGTTCACAAAGAGTTGTGACGTCTTCCGAAAACCCTTCGTGCGGTCCACGTAGAACTTCAGCGCTCTAGCTACATCCAGCGAGTGCAAAGTCCTCTCAGCCGGCGACGAAGGCGACGGGAAGAACACAGGTAACACCAAGGGTTTGTTGAGATGGAAGTCCGACGGTACCTTGGGCATGAAGGAGGGGTGCGTCCTGAGCACTACCCTCGTGTCGTGGAAAGTCAAGTACGGGGCCTTGCAGGAAAGGGCCTGGATCTCTCCCACTCGTCGTGCGGAGGTGATGGCCACAAGAAAAGCCGTTTTCCACGATAGAAACTTCAACGGGGCTGAGTGCAGAGGCTCGAACGGAGGTCCCATGAGCTTGGTCAGCACCACGTTGAGCTCCCACGCCGGGGCCGGAGCCTTCACCGGCGGGAACGATCTGAATAGTCCCTTCATGAACTCTTTCACCAGACGATGAGACCACAAGGACGTCCGCCCCGTGGTTCTGGTGTATCGGGAGATCGCAGCAAGATGAATCTTGATGGACGCGTGTGCCAGTCCAGCTTTGGCCAGCGTCAGCAGGTACGGCAGTACTTGGGGAGCCGTAATCCGTAGAGGGTTAATCTTCTGTGCGTGGCACCAGACAGAGAACCTCTTCCATTTGTGTCCGTAGCATTTAAGAGTCGAGGACGCCCTGGCCTTTGCAAGAACCTCTCTGCAAATCGGCCGGTATGTCGTATCCTCCAAACTCTAGCGCTGCAGGAGCCAGGCCTGCAAGTTCAGCGACTTCGGGTCGTGGTGGAGGATGGCGCCTCCTTCCCTGGAGAGCAGATCCGCGTCCGCCGGCAGCTTGATCGGCGGGGACGCTGACAAGTCCAGAAGGTCCGGGAACCATATCTGCCTCGGCCACGCAGGTGCGACGAGGATCATCCTGCACCATGACCTCTTGAGCTGGTTGACGAGCCGGATTAGCAGAGGCAAGGGAGGGAACGCGTAGAGGAACAGGCCCTCCCAGGGGAACGAGAAAGCATCGCCCATGCTCCTCGTCTGGGGAAACCTGCTGGCGAACCTCCGGCACTTGGTGTTCGTCGCCGTCGCGAACAGGTCGATCTGGGGTGTGCCCCACCGTCGGAAGAGGTGATCCACCAGATCCTGCCGTAGTTCCCACTCGTGGCACGAGCGCAGCTCCCTGCTGAGTGAGTCGGCGATGGTGTTTTTTATCCCTGCCAGATGAAACGGCACCAGAAAAATCCCTTGGGCGACGGCCCAATGCCACAGGTCCTGCGCCTCCTTGGACAGCGCTGGGGACCTGGTTCCGCCCTGTTTCCTGATGTAAAACATGGTGGTGGTGTTGTCGGTGAAGATCCTCACCACCTTGCCCTTCAGGGACGGAAGGAAGGACCTGAGGGCCCAAAACACTGCACGGAGCTCCAGGACGTTGATATGCAGGGACTTCTCCGTCGGGAGCCAGAGTCCCCTCGCGTGCAGATTCTTGGTGTGCGCTCCCCACCCTTCCAGGGAGGCATCCGTGGTCACAGTCTCCTGGTGGGCTGGGGTCTGGAAGTCCATGCCCACCGTCAGATGCGCGCGGGTGCCCCACCACCGTATCGCTCGTCGGAAACTCTCGTCGAGCTTGATCCTTTCTTCGAAGCTGCCCGTCGTCTGGATCCAGCGCGCATCCAGGAATTCTTGCAACGGGCGCATCCGGAGCCTGCACATGGGAATGAGGTAGATGCAGGAAGACATCATCCCGAGGAGGGACTTGATGGATCTCACTTTGGCCGCGTCGGCCACCAACATCCGTTGCACCTTGCCCAAGATGGTCCTGGTCCTCTCCTCCGACGGGGAGGCCAGAAGGGACACTGTGTCGAGCCTCGCTCCCAGAAACAGTGCGACTTGCGCGGGCACCAGGTGGGATTTGGCGTAGTTCACGGAGAATCCCAGGTCCGTGAGGAGTTGGACGGTCCTTGCTGTGTGGACCACGGCGAGCTCCTTCGTCTTGGCGCGGATGAGCCAGTCGTCCAGGTAGGGGTAGACGTGAATCCCCTCGCGGCGCAGCTGCGCCGCCACCGGTGCGAGGCACTTGGTGAATACCCTGGGTGCCGACCGCAGTCCGAAGGGAAGGGCTTTGAACTGGTAATGACGCCCTTGGACCACGAACCTGAGGAATTTTCGGTGCCCCTTTAGGATTGGAATGTGGAAGTAGGCATCCTCCAAATCCAACGACGATAGGAAGTCTCCTTCCTCCAGTTGACCCAGGACGTGCTGTAGGGTGACCATCCGGAACTTCTGCGCCTTGATGAACTTGTTCAGCCGTCGCAGGTCTAGGATGGGGCGCCATCCTCCCGTCTTCTTCTTCACGAGGAAGTATCGCGAGTAGACTCCGGAGCCCCGAAGCCTCTTTCGGACGAGTTCGATGGCGCCCTTTCTGAGCATCACCTTTACCTCCAGGAGAAGTTGAGGGACGTGAAGTTCTTTCCTGGCCACGGGGGGGACGCGCGGGCACCTTCTTTGAAACTCGAGCGCGTGGCCCCGGGCCAGGGCGTCCAGCACCCAACGGTCGGTGGAGATGGACTCCCACACGCTGACGAAGCCCGCCAGCCGGCCTCCCACCGGGGTGCTTCGGTGGGGGCCCGACCCCACGGCCGGTTCAATCCTGCTTGGACGTGGCCTTGCCGCCTTGACCTCCTTGGCGACGACGGCGGGGTCCGCTAGACTTGCCTCGTCCTCTGTAGGCCTCTTGCGACGACGAGCGGGCCGCTTGACGGTAGGAAGCGAAACCGCCGCCGGAACCTTTGGAGGCGGCCTTGCCTCCGCCGCTCCGAAAGGGCGTCCGTCGTTGCTGCAGGACTCCAAGGGCCCGGGCCGTCTCAGTATCCGCCTTGATGGCCTGGAGGGAATCGTCCACCGTCTTCCCAAACAGGTTGTTCCCGTCGAAGGGCATGTCCAGGACTCTGGTCTGGACGTCCTGCCGAAAGTCCGTAGCTTTGAGCCATCCACGACGTCGAAGGCAAACGCCGTTGCCCAGCTGGCGGAACCCAGCGTCGGCGATGTCCGTCGCCACGGTGATGGCGTGGTCCGAAGCCACTTCACCTTCCTGGAGGATCTCAAGGGCCTCCGCCCTCTT
Organism: Ambystoma mexicanum; assembly: GCF_040938575.1. NCBI lineage: Eukaryota > Metazoa > Chordata > Amphibia > Caudata > Ambystomatidae > Ambystoma > Ambystoma mexicanum. Next base: position 1,365,833,456 of record NC_090930.1, on the reverse strand, counting down.
GTCGTCCGGCAGAAAATCCAGCAGGGGAGCCATCTTGTACCAGAGCTCCCTGTCGTAGCGGGCCACGATAGCCAAGGCGTTGGGCGCTTTAATCGTCGTCGCTGCCGACGAGATGACTCTACGTCCCATAGCATCCAATTTCTTTCCCTCGCCGTCCGGCGGGGAAGCCGCACCCCCCCCGCTTTCTTCCTGGCTGCCGCGGAGACGACGGAGTCCGGGGTAGGCTGCGCCCGGAGGCATAGGGGGGCCGTGTCCGGGACCCGGTACTTCTTCTCGTACCGGTCTCTTCTAGCTGGCGTCGTGGAAGGGTTCTTGAGGAGGGAAAGGCCCTCATCCCAAATGTCGTCCAACAGAGGCACTGCGAGGACCGTCTTCCTCTTGGCCTCGCGCCGCTGATAAAGGAAGCCTTCCTTTTTCTTCTCCTCAGGGCAGAGTTGGAAAAGCTCGGAAGCCCTGGAGATCATGGAATGGAAAGATCCGATCTCGTCGGGCGGAGAAGCCCTGGTGGGAGGCGACGACGGAAAATCCTCGTCGTATGCCTCGTCGTCCGTACCCGTCGCTGCCGTGTCAGTCCCCGTATCATCCCCTCGGGTGGACGGGGAGGAGGGCTGGACGGGGCGCGACGGTTGAAAAGGAGGTGGAGGATGGATCCTTCTTTTCTTGGCAGGGGGAACACCAGAAGGTCCCGGTTCTGGATCCCCCGACGGGAGAGGTTCCTCCGTCGGTAACGGTAGCCTCGTCCTTATCTCAGTGCATAAGGACTGTATGGCCAACAAAATGGCCGCCGAGTTGTCTCGCGGCGCTGGCAGAGGGGAATCCGACGGGCGAGCAGGGGCCCCGTCGGTATCCTCAACGATGTCGTCGTCGTCACCTGCGTCGGGGCCCATTCCGACGGGCTGGTCTTGTTCCACGCCTAGGCCGTGGCTTAAGACCTCGATCAGCTCCTCTTCTGAGGTTGAGGCCGAATCTACGACGACGCCCTGCCCCCCCTTCTTCTTCCCCACGGAGGGTTTCACGGGGGTCCTATCGATGGGCATAAAAGAAGACTCCCTCCGAGGAGGCAGGGAGATTCTGGGCCCTGAGGTCGCCACCACTGGTGCAGCCTCCACAGGCTGGGCCAGGGCCGCCGCGACCGTTTCGATAGAGGGCTTGGTCGGATGGATCAAGGCCTTCACCACCTTAGGTGCGCTCACCGCCTTATCCTTGAGGGAAGGGGCACTGCCACGCTCCTCCTCTGCCTTAGAGCTCGACCGGGGCCTCTCCAGGAGCTTCGCCGGGTGCTCGGCCTTCCTCTTACCCGACCCAGAGCGTTGGCTCGTGGTTGATGGTGCCGGGGAGGGTGCGCCCTGCCTGGCGCCCGTAGAGCCCGACCGTTCGGCGCTCCCGGTGCCAGCGGACTCGCGGTGCTTGGCCTTAGGTTGGGCCCCCGTCGCCGGGGCGCCCTCAAAGGTCTTAGAAGACCGCTCAGATTTCTTCTTCTTCTCGCCAGACGGGCTCTTACCCTCCAGCCAGTTGGCGAGACGTTGATGACGGTCCTTCATGGTCCGTTCCGACATGTTGCCGCAAAACGCACAGTCCTTCTCCACGTGCGTTTTGTCCTCATGAAGGCAGTAAAGGCAGAAAGAGTGTTCGTCCTCCTTAAAGACGTTCTGCAGCTGGCATCCAGGGCAGACCCTGAACAGCTTTCCGGGCGTCGAGCTTCCCTTCTCCTGGGCCATCTCCGAGACCGGGCCTGAGAAGCTTCTGGAGTCCTCCGAAGTGTAGCTCGACGAAATCTTCACCCTTGAGGGGCACAGACGAATCCGACACGGGTCCCCGTAGATCGGCTGTAGGATCGGTGGAGCTTGAGGCTCTTTTGACCGAAGAATCGAAGTTTTTGTGAAAAAAGCGCGAAAAAATAGCACTAACGCTTGAGAGCAATAGCACGAGGATCCCAACACATGAACGTGCGGTAAAAATCTGAAGATGGCTGCCAGAGGCGGTGCTTAGGTAGAGGGCAGTCATTGGCTGTGGTCAGTATGACGCAGAGACCAGTGATTGGTTATTACTACGAAAGACAGATCAGAAACGAAACTGATACTGGTTTTTTCTTTACCGAGGATTCCCAGCCTGACGACGGGGAATATTCATGAGCATGTGAATCCATGCCAGACCCCATGCTGGAGAAGGGGGTTCAACACCTAAGTGAAGAGAAAGAAAGTGGACCACCTTATCAGGGGGGAGAAATACGACATTCTCATGGTGCAAGAAACGCACATTAAAAAGATAAAGGGAAGGTCAAAATGAAAGGCTTTACACAAATATACCCATCTAACACAGGGGAGAAAAAGGCAGGGGTACTGACTGCAATACACGATCGACTGGGAGCACAGGTCATATCATTTGAAACAGACAAAGAGGGTAGATACATATTCCCAAATGCTGAAATAGGGGGCCAAACGCTGATGCTAGCAACTATCTTTTCCCCAAATACGGGGCAAGACTGATACATCCGAGGAAGGGTATCGCACTTAGAAAGGTTTGCAAAGGGGGAGCTCATACTGGCGCGCAGAGATCATGTTCCCCCTCTACAGCACTCAAAAAGGGGATGTACACGCTGGCTAGATATCTGGAGGGTCAAAAGGGGACAGGCACGGGGGTTTACACACTACTCCCATGTACACACACAAATGTCACGGATAGATTACATTTGGGTTGCCACAGGATTAGTAGGGAAGGTGGCAGAAACAGAAATTGGATCAATCTCACTGTCGGATCATGCCCCAGTTTGGATCACCTTGAGGGTGGGAAAATCGACAGGGGATTATGGAAATGGAAGCTGCCAGCTGACATCCTTCACGACCCAATACAAAGTGAACAAATAAGGGGGAAAATAATACAATACTTCAGCGAAAAACAACTAAGAGGAGGTCTCACAGGGCACAATATGGGATGCCTTTAAGGCAGAGATGAGGGGGGTACATAATAGCCATAAATGCGGGGAAGGAGAAACAGACGACAGTGGGAAAAAGAACTGGAGACAAAGCGATATACAAAAGGAAATGGTGATAGCCCCTAGAACTAAACTGAAGAAAGCGCATAGACACATACAGGGACAATTAGAGACCATAAGGACAAGGAAAGGCGAGGCAGCACTATTACACCTAAAGCAGTGGCACTATGTAAAGGCCAACAAAGCAGACAGACAACTGAGGGAAAAAAAGGGATCACAAATAATCATGACATTTCAAAATAGGCTGGGGCAGGAGTGGACAACAAATGAAGATCATAAGAAATCTTCAGAGATTTCAGCCAGGAACTATACACCTCAAACAACACAGTAGGGGAGAAAAACAAAATATCTAAATAGCCTCCCTTTTACGTGACAAATGGAAGAGCAACAAGCCGATCTCGATAGGGAAATAAGGGAAGAGGAAGTCCTAAGAGCCATAAGGGAATTGCCAAAGAAGAAAGCGCCAGGCCCAGATGGGTACACAGCACTCTTACAAAAAATATAGTGGAACTCTAGACCCAATCCTCACAAAACTTTACAACATGTTCCAAAAAAAAAATAGAAATATAACGCCATCAATGAATGAGGCTAAATCAATAGTATTCCATAAACAGGGCAAAGACCTGACAAAACCAGGATCATACAGGCCAATAGCGTTAATAAACCTGGATGCTAAAAATATACACAAACACTCGCAAATAGATTGATACACCTCCTTCCGAAACTGATCGGACAAGACCTATCAGACTTCATCCCAGCAAGGCAAACCTTTGACAATAGCTGCAGAATCTGTCACCTGATAGAAAAAACAGGAATAACGCACAAGCTAGCAATCCTAGTATAACTAGATGCAGAAAAGGCATTTGACAGGGTCGAGTGGTCCATGCTTTTTAACACAGATACAAATGGGGTTTGTGAAACAATATATTGATATGGTAAGAGCGAACTATGCAACGCCATCACTACGCATAGCACTCAATGGCATAGTAACGGAAAAAAGTCACCCTGGGCAGGGGCAAAACACTAGGCTGCCCATTATCCCCCCTTCTGTATGCAATATATCTAGAGTCACTACTAATAAAGATAAGAGAATCAACTAAATTGAGGGGAATTTAAATGGCCGGGGAACAACATAAAATCAATAGCATTAGCAGATATGCTCTTAGCCCTATCACATGCAGAACAATCCCTTCTGACCCTATTTAACGTACTAGAAGTCTTTGGGGAGATCTCAGGACTAAAAATCAGAAATGCTAACCTTATCCGCAAACCAGGAAAGGATAAATAACCTAGAGAGGACGACACACCTGAAACAAGCCAAAGATGGAATACAATTCCGAGGCATCACCCTAACAAAACAAGTAGATCAGCTTTACGGTACAAATTATCCACCATTACTAAGATCCATTAAAACAGACCTGACAAAATGGAACCCACTAATGGTTAAATGTTGGGGACGCATGACAACAATAAAAATGGTGACTCTGCCAAGAATACTATATTACTTTCAGGCAGTACCAGTCAAAATGCTTAAGTCATTCTTTAGCTTCATAAATAAAGCAGTGAATGCCTACATCTGCCAGAAGAAACCTCCAAGGGAAGCAATGGCAACACTAACGGCCCCAAGGAATAAAGGGGGGGTGGCACTTGCAGAGGTACTACGAAGCAGCACAAATAAGGGTCGTTAGAGAGTGATTCGGGGGAACAAAACAAAATATGGGCTCGCCAGGACAGAGCAGTGGCAGGATCATCACTACAGGGACGTCTATGGTTAGACAAATCTAAGAGCCACCCGGGCACAAAGATTAGCAAGATAATAGAAGCAGGCCTAGAGGTGTGGGATGGGGCAATCGGGCGGGGATCACTATCGACGAAACCGTCACAATTCAGCCCCCTGTTTGGCAACCCGGAATTCCCTCCGGGGATGAACAAGGAGGCGTTCATTAAGTGGGGATAGGCAGGCTGCCAGAAATTAAGGGACATGTACCAAGGGCAGAAGCTTCGATCATTTGAGGAATGCGCCCAAACCTTTGATTTAGGGGGAAAAGACAATTACAACTATAACCAACTGAAACACTGGCTAAACACCCCACGGCTCAAAGCGGCAGCCATCAGACAATTGACACCATTTGAGCAATACATCACAACGAACACGGGAGCGAAAAAAAGTAGTATCCAGCCTTTACAAACACCTGATATAACAAAGTGAACAAGTTTAGTGGAATTACATGAGGAAATGGGAGAAAACAATAGGGGAACCCCCGCCTGGTCTTGATGTAAGCGCTTTGCTAAGACCTTAGCTAAAATGTTTGTGTCCACATTCATGAGCGGAAGAAATTGATAGGACCCACACATTGCTGGTTTTGCCGGGTTTGAGTAGTACAGTTATTACAGCTTAGCGCGCTGATTAAGGCAGGACGGAGTTGCTTAACGTCTCCTCCCAGACCCCCAGGAGGTGTGGGGACAGGAGAGCTCAAAACTCTCGATAGAACTTGGCCGTAAGACCATCAGGGCCTGGTGCTTTCGCCCTGGAGAGGTCCCTGATGACTGCTAGTATTTTGTCCACGGTTAACGGGTTATTGAGGCTCTGAGTAGCCTGTGGGCTCAGCCTGGATAGGGGTACTCCCTCCAGCCAGGCATTAATGGCATTGGGATCAGGTCGAGGGTCTGCCTCGTATAGAGTCCCGTAGTATCGTCGGAACACCTCTAGGACATCTGCTTCTTCCCATTGGAGTTCCCCTGGCGCATTGAGAATACGGGTTCCCTCTCGTTTGGCGCACACAGCCCTAGCAAGTGTCCTACCTGGCCTTTCTCCCTCCCCATACCTCCTAGCGGCCACTGGTTTAGCTACAAATTGGACTTCACGTGTGTCATGGGATCGGAACTTATAATTGCTAAAGTTTTTGGTTCAAGTGAACAGGCGTGTTCAGTCTCTAGAGCCTTCAGTCGCGTTTCACTGAGGCGAAGGTCTTTTCTGATCATCATTGGGAACTCGGCCTCCCTGGATATGGCCATCCCAAGACTTTGAAGGCCTGCCACCTAGTTCCCAAGGATGTGTCTTCAGCACCATTACAGGCAAAGAAGGTTTCAATATCAAGTGTATGTTAGGCAGAAACCTGTGCAGTTCCCTTAGGGACCACTGCAAAAGATTTAGGACTACAGGTGGTTGGCAGTAAACCCAATTGGTAGCAGTCTGTACCACCCAGATTTACCCGGTAGCTGTGGCTGAGCAGTCAGACTTCTCGCAAGATGAGTTAGGCAGTATATAGAGGATACACAATAGGTACAGAGATACAGTAGCACAAGCAAACACTGACCAGAGCTTTGATGTAAAAGTATATAATTATTTATTTAAAGACACGCTTGTAAATTACACTAGCACAAAAAGATGCAAGTAAATTCCACACACAGTCACTATTATAGCTATACAACCCTGATTACTTATTAGACAAGTCTTAGTGAGAGAAACAACTTATTTTCAGACAGAGGTGAGCGCTTAACCTAAGATGGCACTCTAATAAGTTATAAAAAAAGGGAGGGAAAAAGGCAGGGTTATGAAAGCACACAATTTCAATACTTTTAAAAGAACCACAGTGAGGCAGGTTAGGCAAAGTCTACTGGAGAGCAAGGAAGTTCAAATGCCAAGCCTTCTCTTGAAGAGCAAGCGAAATGTGTCCAGGATCACACAGTGGGGTTATGCCCAAAGAGTCTTTGTAGATAGTTCACAAGAGATTGAGATCCAGTCAGGAAAAGTTAGTTAACAGGCCCCAGGCTAACCCAGGTTAGAAAGTCGAGGATTTACTGTCACCCCGAACGATCTGTCGCTAGGGAAGCCTGGCGGGACACAGTACCTGAAATGGGAAGAACGCTCCAGCGGGGGAAGTTTTTCCTGGCAGCGGGTGCAAGTCGGTGTTTCGTCCAGAGGAAGAGGAGGTCTCGACGTGGAGGAAAGATGAAGGTCGTTGCACTGCCAGGGAAGAAGCCAGCCGCAGAGTTTTCCGGTTACAAGGTACTACACTTTTCTTCGCAGTAGTGGTAAATCGTGGTATTCCGGTTGCCGGGGTGCTTGGCACAGGCAAGGCAGTCACGAGATAATCCAGGAAGGCGAAAAGACGGGCAAACTGGTTATCCCCACCAGTCAAAGGAAGAAGACTCTCCGGACTGGAGATCTCCTCTGTCGTCGGGAAAAGTCGTGAGATGGTTCAGCAGGGCTCCACCGGTGGTGTCGTCGTTGCAGGTTGGCTCAGCTTCTCCCTTCTCGGATTCTTTAGGTCCTGTGGCGTCTTCTGAAGTTCCAGTCCCCAAAGCCCTGCTTTTATGCAGAAAACCCCCATTCATCAGTCCTAGCTGTCACTCAAACATGCTAAGTGGTGAGTCGGGCGGCTCACCACTGGGCCAATCACACCAGAGTGCGACTTGAGTTGCCAAGGCAACTCAGTCCATGGTGCCTAAACCTCCTCCCACACCCCCTGTGGTACCCAGACAGAGTGGCACCACTTTTGGAGGGCTTCTGTGGAGAAGCCCGCCAAAAAGTGGAACAAAGGGCTCGACTTGGGTTGGAGTCACAGAAGTGAACACAAACGCCATTTTGGAACAGAGTTTCGGCAAAAAATACCAACCGGTGAATTTATTTTAGTTTAATAAACCGGCGGTATGTTCGAGGCTATTTTAAAAAGTGGTAGCCTCGAACAATGGGAAAATCCCATAGGATATATTTGCGGTCGAATATAAAAAGTAGTATCCACTGCCACCAGCCAAAATTCGGTCAGGGGGGAATGGACAGTGCCCCCTCGAACAACAGACCCCGGGACAATCGAATTGCCCCGACCAGTACGTCCACAAAATGATGGTTGCACTGGTTCTGTTCACAATTTAAGACTAGTAAAGCCAATGGTGACTTTACATGCCCTGGGAGACAGTAGTCAGTCCCAGGGTATGGAGTCTATGTTTGGGGGTCGCTACGACACCCCTGGGTTACTGCACGGAGGGTGCTGTGTAACCCACATACCAAAAACTCATGAAGCCCTATGGGGTAAAGGGCCCCATAGCCCATAAAACACATACAAAGTCAAAGGAACACCTCAAATCATGTCTAAGAGTGGGAGAAAAAGAGTCTCACTCTTAGCAGGAGAAAGAAATAAACCCCAAAATTCCCGCAAAGCTGCTGGGGGACTCACTAGGTTTGGGAAATTAGCCTTTACAGAGAATTCTCCCTAAAAGTGTAATATCGGCTTTAAACACTACGTTCTTCAGGGCTTTCGATTTGAATCTCCAGGAGCAACTGGTGGATGGGGGTTTATTGTTTTTCATATTTAATATTATTGGGCAGTGGCCGGACAGTGTGCGAGGCTGGATCTGGACCACGCACACCCTGCCTAAAAGAGTTGGATGCTAGGAAAAGGTCAATACAGGAAGTCATGTTGTGCACAGAGGAATAGTAAGTGTATTCCTGTGTCTGCCAGTGTGCTGAGCCTCCAGGCATCTTTTAGAGATAGTACATTCATATTTATTATGAAGCGGCGGGCTGCCCTGGATAGGTGTCAGGGGGGGGGGGGGGTTTGGGTTGTCATGCCGGTTCTATCTAGACCAAGGTCAAGAATAAGGTTAATGTCCCCTGCCCACAAAATGGGGACCCCCAAATATGAGGACAGCATCCCCACAACCCCATCAAAATATTCCAGAGAGTAGATGTTGGGCAGTATGTGTTTACTAGCACATTTTCAATTCCCTCCTGGATACAATGTATAATGGCATATCTCCCAGCCGGGTCAATGTGCGCTTTCTTTTCAACAAATGTAACTGTTTTGTGCACCAATGTTAGAACACCACTGGAATGGGTGGAGGAGGTTAATTAGCTATTCCTGCCCCATGTTGGGGCTATGCAATGACAGACATCGGCTCTTGCATGAGTTTCTTGTAGCATAAGGACATTGACCCAGTGTCAAACAGGACAGGCCATTATTTTCATTGATTTGGTATAGTTTCCCAATCCCCTAACGTTTCAGCTCATTATATTAACACGCTTTTCACCCATTGGACCAGATTGCCAAAAGGGGCATCTTACACATAACCTTTTGCCAAGAGATTTTAACTGTTTCAACCCAATGTTTACCAATTAAACAACCTCAATCCCCAACTGGAAGCCAACCCCTCTCCCCCACCTTCACTGCTCCCCTAACCAGCAGTGTACAGACCTCCCCCACATGCCACCCTCCCCTATCCCCAACCCCTGTCCACACACAAACATTTAGTGGGCGGACCACTGAACTTGAAAAAATACATAGCAGTTGCTAAGAGGTACGCTGTCACTGTGTCGGCAGTCTGTCAGGTTACAACAAGCATACTGAGAAAATTGTGGCGGAACAAACAAATATTTATTTCACATAATAAATGTAGGGGACTTCATACATGGAACAAATGTGGGATTTTTTTTTTCAGGATTATCAGCCGGGATCTGGGACTCGATACATTTCGCTAATTCTTCAGGGACAGTAAAAAAGTATAACTTCCCATGAAATTGAAACCGCAGACCGGCAGGAAATAACATAGCGTATTTGATATTGCGGTCTCTCAAAAAAAATGTAATCCCAGTAAAAAGACGCCATTCTTGCTGGACCGCAATAGAGAAGTTGGGAAAGATTCAAACAGTTTGGTATCCCAGTCACAGTTCTTTCTTGTACCAGGCCAGCCGGAGTATGTGATCCCTGTCACGGTAGTTTAGGATTTTGGCTATGATCGGGCAAGGGAAGTCACCGGGCTTAGGTCTAGGAGTTAGTGTCCATGTTCCACCGCGATGTATGGTGAGAGTTGTGGATCATCTAGGAGCTCCTTAAGCAGGCATTCAACCGCAAGCTCCATACCCCCGTCAGTGCGTCCTCCGGGACCCCCCACAATGCAGATGTTGTTTCTCCTCAAGCAGGACTCTAAATCATCGCATTTGTGTTTGACCTGTTTCATGTCCTTAGTTAGGGAGATCATAGCCGCCTGGAGAGATTGTACATTATCTTCAGTCACCCCTATTCTTTCCTCTGCGTCATTGATAGGCTAGACCTCTTTAGCAAGTTGTGTGCACACGGATGAAACATTTGCTGTTAAGTCGTCCAGTTTTTCATGAACCGCCGCAAACCCTCTTGTCATAGCTTCCATCATTTGTTTAAGGTCTGGAGCAGGTGTTTCGGGCAATTGGTCTAATGGAGATGGAGTAGGGGGTCCCCGCTCGCTTTGCCTCCGGAGGTCACTTTAACGAATTTGTCCATGGCGCCAGTCTTTTTCCCTACGCCTGCCCCTTTGGTTAGAAATGCAGAGGGTAGGAGTTGAATGGGCAGAGGGAGGGCTTAAAGCACAGGGTCTCTGGAGCAGAAACCCTTTATGTCCAGTATTATGCCACAGGTCAAGGTACCTGGTAGTCCACAGAATGAGCTCCCAGCAGAATGTTTGTGCCCCCGCCCCAGATAAACAGAATGCACCATGGGGTTCTGGGTGTTTTTCTTTTTAATGGAGGGCTGGCTGCAGTTCAATGTGTGACACCCCGGGGGTGTCGGAGGGGGGGGCTGGTGCAGCTGAGGCGCAGCAAGCAGGTGTATGCCTCCGAGGAGGAGTAACAAGGCACTCACCCGCAAAGCAGGGCCAGCAGATCCAGCTGATGGTCAGCCACCCTCGTGGCTCAAATGGAATAGGTCCACAATTTGGTGAGGAAGCTTTTGATTCTTTATATCCCATTTAATGTGTGGCCTCAGTGGCTATTTCTTCTGGGGTAGCCCTCGCAGCATGTGCAGGCTTCTGTCCTTAGGTGTGGGATGGTGGAGTCTTCTGTCCGTCTGGGGGTAGGGATAGGGGTGGTAGGGATCCTGTCCCTAATGCTGTAGTGAATTGGCTATTGACCACCTGCTGCTTGGTGATGGTCATAGCTAGTCAGTGTCTCAGAGGACATTGGGGCCACATTTCTAAGAGGAACTGTTTCCATGGGTCACCGACCGTTATTCTTTTATTGACCTTCACAAGAAGTGTGTGGTCCCCAAGTCCTAGATCACTTGCTGATTAAAAAGGTAATAAAACCCAATCCGTTGTTGTGGGCTCCTCTTGGTTATTTGAATAGTTCTGGATTAGGTGTCCAGTGTCTTTTTTGGTGGTCTGGTTTCTTGGGTTATGAACACTCTATTCTAGTTCGAGTGTTGGAGTCCACAGAGCAGCGGAATTTAGGAGGGTCCTTCCTCCAAAGATAACGTTCACTTTCTTAGTGGTATCCCAGCAGGCTTCTTGGGATATCCTGAGTTTTAAATGGTCAACCGGTTTCGAAGATACTCATTTGTCATCTTCTTCAGGACCGTATATTCAAGCCTGTCTCAATAGGATCAGGATATCAGAGAGATCGGAGAAGCCGTCATCCCATCTGCCTCAGGAGAGAGAAAACCAAGAAGTGTTTTTTTTGTTCGTGAGGTCATGATTACTTTTATTTTCTCGTTAGTTCATAATATATATTTGTTCATTAATTATAGTTTTACTTTTCGTTTTAAAACAAGGTGAGTATAGACAGTCTTGAGTTTCAGTTGCTAAAATAGGCTCCTTAATTCTACACATGGTTGTGGTCATTACCTTCTGCACAGCTCTAGTGGTTAGACGCTGTGTGCCTTAGATGGTCATTCCAGCAGTAAGGATTCATCTGGAGTTTTCTTAAAGACACAATAGTAGGTTGTGTCAGGGGGATATTTGCTGCCAAACAGGGATTCGTATCCACGAGTCCCTGTTTGGCCTATGAGAGGTATTGCTCCCATTTTTTATGTATAGGGGCACATTTGCAAGCATTCCTAGTATTTTCATGATCTAAAAGTGCTCCTGCCCCACCAGTTGTACCCTCGTTGGTACTACAATTCTTATCACACTTGGTACTCTGTATTGTGTGGTGCCATGTTGGAGTTGGCACCTATTGTACAATTCATGAGGGCCTATGACCATTTGGTGAAGGCACTCCTGAATATTCATTTCAATATACATGAATTATAAAAAAGTCGGGCACGGGCTTGGCAGTACACTACCCATTGTGCCCTTACCGTGCACTAGTCGCACTTGGATTGTGCGATTAGTCGTGTTTATAGCTCTGTCACGGTGTGCTGTGCTCGGGTGGGGTGCTGACAGATTTACAGTATCGCGGCAAATGCAGTGATCAATAGCATGAGGTGCTGTAGCGTTAATTGCAGCGACTTGAATTGACGTTTTTATGGGGCTATTTTCCCTATTATTCAGTATGTTCCAGCGCTTCTCGCATGTCACGTCACTACGTGACATGCGAGAAGCTGTGCGAGGTGGTCTGTGCGCTTACCGAATTAATCAGAAGGGCTCCGCTTCCATGGGAACCTCAGGACACCAGGGCTCGCGCTCTGTGTGTCTAGTCCAAACAATTGGTTGCCCGGCAATGGTTGTGGGTTTTATATGTTGTCCATCTTTTGTGTTTGTGTCCCTAGATTTGTCGGCGGCCATATTGGAGTAGTATAGGTGCTATGCTGTTTCTATCTATAGTGTACAGAGTGGATGCATGCTAGTGTTGTTGATTGTTCTACATTTTGCACAATCAGTTTCATGATAATCACATATTTCACCCTACGGGGTCCACAATAGATACATACTGGTTTGAATATTGATGAATTCAGAGCGTTACATCTTCTCGCTCCATTCCTTCGCATGTCCACTTTCCCCTTGCATTTCGTGTTGTGCACGGAGCAATTTTGTAAGGGCACTGAATTGGGGAGAGAGGTTATTGGGTGGAGGGCAATAATGATAGAGTGCACAGTGGTCACAGAAACACAAGGGGGTCAGTGGTGCCAAGTGAACCATGCACATATGCCAGTATTTACAATTGTCCATCAATCTTGTGGGGGCATTTCCCCCCATGGTACATACTGCTTGATATGATCAGTTTCAAACCAGAATTGAGATTAAACAACTGATCAGAAAAATAAGACCCAAGCAATTCTATCAGAATGTAGCAGAAAAAGACAATGGAAACTTCACAGATTTACGCCCAGCATCTCAATTCTTTCTACCATCTGAAAGTAACACACCTGAGTGCAACACCTTTGAACAAGCACTACTCAAGAGACTAGAAATAATGGAAAAAGACCAGAAGTATTTGCATAACAACTACAGTAGGAATGAAGTGGAAGCACTGAGGACACTATCAAGCAATAACAGTACCACAATCAAACCAGCAGATAAGGGAGGAGCCACGGTTATAATGAACACCCATGATTACCAACAAATGGTGAATACACTGGTCCAAGATCAGAATAGCTACCGAGCTCTACCCTCTGATCCCACTCCATCATTGAGACGACTCATTGGAACGATTGTGGAAGAAGCACTCAATGAGGAATACATCAATGACAAAGAAGCTGCATTCCTCACACCCACACACCCAAGGTTGCCAGCATTCTATGCACTGGATAACACCAATACCAGGCAGACCCATAGTGTCAGGCATAAATTCAATCCTAGAACCTCTCTCACAATATGTAGATAGGTTCCTACGGGACAAAATACCAAAGATGACATCATACGTAAAGGACTCAACAGCAATCTTGAATTTACTCACCACCCTGACCTTTGACCAAACCAAACAGTGGTTGGTCACTATGGATATCAAGGCACTATACACTAACATCCCACAGGTAGAAACAGTGGAAATGGTGAGAAGAATCTTGATAAGTGATCCAAAAAGAACACCAGGGCATGCAGGTTTCATTACCCAGCTCGCACAAATCTCAATGACCAGAAATGTCTTCATCCTAGAGAACACATTTTTCCAACACATTTCTGGAACAGCAATAGGTGCATATTCATATATGCAAGACAAACCCCTTTCTGAACAACATAGGGGTATGGAAGAGGTAAATCGATGTCCCCATGATCTTCCAAGGCACAAAAGAAGAAATCCTAGATTTCCATCAGTGGCTCAACACATGCAACAACCATCTTAAATTCACTCTCGACTCAAGCAGAATGGAAACATTTCCTAGACCTGCATATCACCGCCCAAGGAGAAGGACTAATAGCCAAAGTCTACAAAAAAGACACTGGTAGGAATTCATAACTGCAATACAACAGTTACCATCTTAAAGCCCTGAGGAATAACCTACCATTTGGCCAATTCCTCAGGTACTGTAGAACATGCACTAGAATAGAAGACTACAAGGAACAATCGGGAGCACTCAAGAGACAATTAATCCTCAGAGGCTACCCGAAGAAAATTGTAAATGTCACATGCAAACGGGCAAGAAACATACCAAGGGAGATCACATTGCAGCAACATGTGAAAGACACAAAAAGAGAGGAAACAACGGCTGTAAGGAGCTACTCCCCCATGCTCAACACTCTGAAAAAAGAAATAAAAAAACTCTGGCCAATTCTAAACACAGGCTCTAGCTCCCTGCCCCAACCATCCTTTGCCATCAAAAGACGTAGAAATCTAAGCGATGGCATTGTGCACACACTGAAGGAACAAGACCACCACCAAGAGGAGAATACGATCTGGGAGGCAAGTAAACCCATGAGGGACACACAATGTGGAGGCTGCTCAATGTGCGCCCAAACCTCGAGGAGCAAGAACATTGAGATAGGGTGCATACACTGTGGGAACAAAGACACCCAACTGCAAATCCAAAGGTGTCATATACCTCATCACATGCCCATGTAACCGGAGGTACGTCGGTATGATAACGAGGGAAGTTAAGAAGAGAGTCATTTAACATAAATCCTACATCCGCACTAAAAGCCGACTGCCCCTCTAGTCAGCCATTTCACCCAGAAAGGATATACACAGGACAACTTCATCTGGACCATCCTGGAGAAACTACGACCAAGAAGGGGCAGGGACTTTGGAGAAATGCTACTGAAACGAGAACAACTCTGGATCTTCAGACTCGACACAGTAAAGAACGGCTTAAATCAAGAAATACAATGGCACAACTTGGCCCTAATGAAATAAGCCCTAAAACACAGATGACTAGGCAAAGACAACATGGCCATGAAGAACCCCTAGGGTATCATCTGGCCTTAATGAAGTAAGCCGCAAAACAGATTACAAAGCCACGAAGAACAGCCATGAAGAACCATGCCAAAAGGAATGAAATCATACCACAGAGAACACCCATAGCAACATACATCCATGCAACAAAGACAGGACGAGGGACCACCATGGGGGAAATGCCCCCACAAGATTGATGGACAATTGTAAATACTGGCATATGTGTTTGGTTCACTTGGCACCACTGTCCCCCTTGTGTTACTGTGAGCACTGTGTGTTCGATCATTATTGCCCTCCACCCAATAACCTCTTTCCCCCCACATTCAGGTGTCCTTACAAAATTGTCCCGTGCACAACACGAAATGCAAGGGGAAAGCGCGCATGCGAAGGAATGGAACGAGAAGATGTAACGCTCTGAATTCATCAATATTCAAACCAGTATGCATCTATTGCGGACCCCGTAGGGTGAAATATGTGATTATCATGAAACTGATTGTGCAAAATGTAGAAAAATCAACAACAATAGCATGCATCCACTCTGTACACTACAGATAGAAACAGCATAACACCTATACTACTCCAATATGGCAGCCGGCAAACCTAGGGACACAAACACAAAAGATGGACAACATATAAATCCCACAACCGTTGCCGGGCAACCAATTGTTTGGACAAGACACACAGAGCACGAGCCCTGGCGTCCTGAGGTTCCAATGGGAGCAGAGCCCCTCTGATTAATTTGTTAATCGCACAGACCACCACTACGTGACATGCGAAAACCTTTGGAACATACTGAACAACAGGGAAAATGGCCCCATAAAAACAACCTCAATTCAAGTCGCTGCAATCAACTCTGCAGCACCTCGCGCTATTGATCACCGCATTTGCCGCGATACTGTAAATCTCTCAATCAGCACCGCACCCGAGAACAGCACACCCTGGCAGAGCTATAAGTGCGACCAATCGCACAATCCAAGTGCAACTAGTGCACGGGAAGGGCACGATGGGGATGAGTGTACGGCCAAGCCTGTGCCCGACTGTTTTATAATTAATGTATATTGAAATGAATATTCATGAGTGCCTTCACCCAAACTGTCATAGCCCTCATGAATAGTACAATAGCTGCCAACTCCAACTTGGCACCACACAATACAGAGTACCAAGTGTGATAAGAATTGTAGTACCAACAAGGACACAACTGGCGGGGCAGGAGCACTTTTAGATCACGGAAATACTAGGAATGCTCGTGAATGCGCCCCTATACATCAAAAATGGGAGCAATACCTCTCATAGGCCAAACTGGGACTAGTCGATACGAATCCCTGTTTGGCAGCAAATATCCCCCTGACACAACCTACTATTGTGTCTTTTAGGAAACTCCAGAGGAATCCTTCCTGCTGGAATGACCATCTAAGGCACAAAGCGTCTAACCACGAGAGCTGTGCAGAAGGTAATGACCATAACCATGTGTAGAATTAAGGAGCCTATATTAGCAACTGAAACTCAAGACTGTCTATACTCACCTTGTTTTAAAACAAAAAGTAAAACTATAATTAATGAACAAATATATATATTATGCACCAACGAGAAAATAAAAGTAATCAGGGCCTCACGTACAAAACCGCCCCGCCAGTTGTGCCCTTGTTGGTACTACACTTCTTGGTTTTCTCTCTCCTCAGGAAGATGGGATGACGGCTTCTCAGATCTCTCTGATATCCTGATCCTATTGAGACAGGCTTGAATATACAGTCCTGAAGAAGATGGCAAATGAGTATCATCGAAACCGGTCGACCATTTAAAACTCGGGATATCCCAAGAAACCAGCTGGGATACCACTAAGAAAGTGAACGTTATCTTTGGAGGAAGGACCCTCCTAAATTCCGCTGCTCTGTGGACTCCAACACTCGAACTAGAACAGAATGTTCATAACGCAAGAAACCAGACCACCAAAAAAGACACTGGACACCTAATCCAGAACTATTCAAATAACCAAGAGGAGCCCACAACAACGGATTGGGTTTTATTACCTTTTTAACCAGCAAGTGATCTATGACTTGGGGACCACACACTTCTTGTGAAGGTCAATAAAAGAATAATGGTCCCGTGACCAATGGAAACAGTTCCTCTTAGAAATGTGGCCCCAATATGCTCTGATAAACTGACTAGCTACGACCATCACCAAGCAGCAGGTGGCCATAGCCAATTCACTACAGCATTAGGGGCAGGATCCCTACCACCCCTATACCTACCCCTAGACGGACAGAAGACTCCACCATCCCACACCTAAGGACAGGAGCCTGCAAATGCTGCGAGGGCTACCCGAGAAGAAATAGCCCTGAGGCCACACATTAAATGGCATATAAAGAATGAAAAGCTTTCACACCAAATAGTGGACCCCACAAAGTGTTTTTCTGTGTGAAAGCTATGCTCTAATTAACACTTCAGGGTGAACTATAAACTACAATCCAGTTCTCCCCGATTGTGATTCGTCAAATGGAATAGGTACAGTCCTCCTGGGGGCCAACTACAGAGTGAAGGTGGGGCACAGGTCAGGAGGCTGTGTGGCTCTGATAACAGAGTGCCAAAGATGAGGAGCCTTATGTGGCAGCAGCAGACAAGTTGATCCTCTTCGGTAGAGCAGATGGAGTTTCCCACAGTGTAAAGTGGGTCAATGTGTCCCGAATCACTGTGGGGGCTCTTGGCTTGCGTCCCGCGAGCTAGTACTCTGTTGCAGCAAAGTATTGAAGGCGGCCCCGGCCTTCCCCCACGCAGCTCCAGGGATCCAGCACAAACCTGCAGCAGGGGCCCAACACAGGCCCCGATGACAGCAAACTGATTGGAGCCTCAGGGGAGGATCAGCACGACACTCCGCAGCCCAGAATGGAGCCGCCACAGTGCCAAGAGCAGTCAGAGCAGTGAGGCCGCCCAGCGTTTCAGTGGCCTTCTAGGATGCCGGCCGTGGGCCATAGTGAGGACACCGGAGGGGGGGAGGGGACCACAAACTGATGTAGGTGTTAGGAGGCAGGCCCCACAATGGTGCGGTTGAAGGGTCCCGCGTTCGCCAGTCGTATCGCTGAGTCTAGAGCTCTCGGTCGTGGAGAGAGAGATGGCACAGTCTGCATTAGGTTCAGTAAGGGAGCTTCAGCCTGGGTTGGGCATAATATGCAGCCTGGTCTCTGACGCCCTCAGCCAGAGGGGTAAGGACTTATGCGGCCGGGCCCGTCAGTGGGGATGGTCCAGCCCCCAGCGGCCTTGTCCTTCTCTGCAGTCCTTCGGGGAGGCCGCCAATACCTAAGGATCTGTAGGCAAGGAAGACACTGCCCACTCATCAGTTCCATACCGCTGCGTAGTCAGCTCTGCAGGCCGGCGCCGGGCCTGGAAGGACGGGCCGCACCGGAAGCTGGACAGAATTCACAAGTTTTGTACAATTATAGGATTGTTCCAGCCTTCCGTGGCTCAATGTTATGTGTTCCAGCACTTGTGAGTCCCGGTTTCACCACAATTACAAGGATGATCTTGCTGACATACGGCGCTCCTGGGCTAGGCAGCCATCTTCCTCGGCTGCCCGACAGCACCCCCTGCAATGATGAATTTTATTTTTTCTTAAATTTACGTAGTGGTTCAGCCTGTGTGCTGTCACTCTTAATTGGCATTTTTCTTAAAGCCACATTAGTCATTACTTTCTGGGGAATTGGTAAATTTTGCCTTTGCTCTCATGAAATCCTTTTAGTCCAACCATTTATGTTTTAGCAATGCGTTTAAAATCCCCCAGCTGCCCCATTGTGAACACAAAGTTACCATTTCACCACTCAGCTGTTGTGATCCTACTGGCCGAACAATTAAATACTTCCACAAACTACAGGCACCCAATCCACAAACTACAATCTCAGCAACCAGTGTGATTCAGTTCACACAGTGGGATTTACAGCAAAAAAATCTCACTGCGATAAGTGTTGACAAAATTGAGATGTTAATTTCCTCTAATGATTGAAAAAGTAGACAAATGTGAACATTTACATTCGCTTTACCGACAATTCTATTTTCTTGAGTGCTTTCCACAGGATGAACTACATGCATTCTACCATTAGTAGTTCAGTGGTTAACTGGTGTGCTGCACATCATGCATTTGGCTAAGGACAGCATGAAAACGTGCTATTCCTCCCTTCTTGCACTGTCATTCGTTCGAGCCCCTTGCCCTGTGATTCCTCTCCCCCTTTTGCACCATCATTCCTTCCTGATTTGCACTGTTATTTTTGCCCCCTTTACACCATTTGCGCTGTAATTCCTCCTCCCTCTTTGCGCTGCAATTTCTTTATTCAAATGTTGTACAATGATCCTCTGTAGTGTTGCTTGGCTGACTTTCATCTACTAGATTTTTTAATTCTCTATGGTTCTGCAATTTATTCTCTTATTCCTCCAAAACAGTAGTGCTTCTCTTCACCACTGGTATTGCCCTTCATTGGTTCCCATGGTGTCATTTCCTCCTACCTGCACCATCATTCCTGGACGAACTGTTATTAAAGTCACAGCGCCTGCAACCTGCCTTCCTGTGAGAAAATCAGTCAACTAACTGCCAACCTATCCATAAACCCCCCCCCCCCCCGATTTAAGCCTGCCTAAAGGAGCTTAGGCTTTGCACGTTGATTTACCTACGGCGCTACCTGTTGCATGTGGAGGATTTGCTGTACCCCAGAGAAAGAGAATGCAACTCTGCCATCATAGGCGTAGGGAGGGTGGAGCCTCGGACTAAGCATGCTCTTTGAGCTGTCGGGCGTGCCTCCCTAGCCCAAAGGCTTCTGGGGACGCATACATACATTGGTAGACTCATGTGCTAAAGAGCTCTTGCGGGGAGACAAACCTAGCAATTACAGGGGAACTGATCGAAATATTTGGCCTCATTACGAGTTAAACGGAAATTCGGCTGTAAATCTGCTGATGTGGATTTACGGTTACCGCCATGCATCAGGGCGGATTTTCGGCCGAATTACAACCGTGGGAAGCCCGTGATATGTTCTTCCGCAGTTATACTCTCACAATAACATTAAACACAATAACACGGATGACCCTATCACTGCTAAGTGCAAAAAGTAATATCACTCTTTGAGGAGAAGGTGCACTCAAACTTTACATACACTGTATGTGCTCAGGCAGGCCAAGCATAAGTGGAAGTGTCCTTAGAGCCTATACCAACAGAATGTGCATGCTCAATGAACGTGGGAGGATACAATCCACCTAAAGTACAAACCTATGCGCCATAACACAAGTGAGCTGCAGGGGGAGCGACCCCAACGGCCAGAAGACCTGGAAGTGTCATATTAACGCCGCAAAGTCAGAACTGGACATGCAAGAAAGTAGCGCAATGTCGGCGAGAGGGCCAAGAGCTAATACCAAACAACCCACAATGGAGGTCTTCGCAAAAGTACAGAAGACCCCGACAACAGCGATGCAGGATACGGTTGCGGCTCCCGCGGCAGACGCCCCGGAAGGGGATAAGCACCAAATGACGGCCATAACTGAATTAAGCGTCAACTGGGGTGCAGCAATGGCAGACCTGCGGACGGCCTTAGAGAGTAAAATTGATGCGGTAGGAACGGAACTCACCCTGCTACGACAAGATGTTAAGGGGTTGGCAGAGAGAACAAGTGGTCTAGAAAGTACAGTAAAGATCAACACTGACGTCAACACGGACAATGCAAAAGAAGTCCACGTGCTAAAACAGCAAGTTGCCAATCACGAGAATCGGGTGGAAGAAGCAGAAGGAAGGGCGTGAAGAAACAATATACGGGTGGTCGGCCTGCCGGAGGGGGAGGAGGGCCAGGACCCCACTATGTTGACAACATGATCCTACAGGAGATAGGAGCGGACAAGCCCTCGCAAGGATTTACTGCACATCGCGCCCTGATGAGAATACCACGACCCGGGGCACCGCCGAGACCAATAATAGCAAGGATCCTAAATAACAGAGATAGAGAAAAGATCCTGGAGTATTTTCCTAAGGGTGTAACGATGGAAAGAGCATCCACCAACATCACGGCATACCCGGATTATACGTTGCTGGTACAGAGGTAAAGGTATAGCTACGTGGCCGTCAAAAGGAGGCTGTGCGCGGCTGGCATTAAGTACATGCTCCTATAGCCGGCAAAACTGAAAGTGCTACACAATAGTAGAGCACTTTTCTTTGACACGCCGGAGGAGGTGGTGTCATGGTTAGACTTGCAGGGCTGCCCGGAACAAGAGGCGGACCAAGATCGCCAGGAACACAACGACTGAGGAACCTGAATCGTGGACACTGAGGGGGTAAGTGGGAGGGGGGCATTGTTATATGGGGACAAACGAGATTGGAGAGACATTGCGTGGCCCTCGGGCCCCGTGCCCCTGTACGGACTGGAATATAGTGATTCAAATGTATAAAGGAGCTGCATAGAATTTATATGAAGAGTAACAGAACTGGAAATAGGAGTAAAGGGACAGAAGCAACACAACCCTGAAAACTAGTAGTTGAGTGGCCGCTATGGCGACTTCACCCTACTAAGCCCTGAGCGTAGGCTTGCGCCAGACAGGGCTAGATGTGGGGGGGCCTGAGATCCAGGGATGGAGCTGGGCAACAGTTGGAGGGAGAGTTGTTGGGAAGGGGTTGGGAGGAGGGCGAGAAGGAGGAGGGAGGGTTTGAGATGTACATAGTTATGGGGAGTTTAAGTTTGAACATTATACGGTTGAATCTGTATAGCGCAGGAGGGTGGAAGCTGGTAGAGATGAAGTGGAGAGAAATAATGAGTCATGGGGGATCTTAAAATAATTACATGGAATGTTAGAGGACTCAACATTTATTTAAAAAGGAATAAGGTAATGCTGTATCTAAGAAGGCAAAAAATAGATATTGTGTTGCTTCAGGAAATGCATTTGACCCGGGAAAAGATGGAGTTAGTCGTGAAGAAATGGAAAGGGGTAGTGGTGGGCTCGACATACTCTGCGTATGCCACAGGAATGTTAATCTGGGTGGCACCACACGTCCCATTTCAACTATTACATGAGGTGGCTGAGACAGATGGGAGGATGGTCATGCTGAGGGGGCTGGTAGAAAATAAGGAGCTAAGCATTGTAAACACATTTGCCCCCAATCAGAACATGGCAACGTATTTTAGGACTCTGTGTACCAGCCTCTCCATATGTGTGGACAGCGCAGGGATCTGGGGTGAGGATTTCAACTGTGCATTGAACCCCAACATAGATAGATCAGATGGCAAAATGAATAGACCTACCCCAGCGGCGAAAGTATTACAGACACTGCTAGATGACTTTCGTTTGACAGATGTATGGAGAACAGCACACCCCCTGGAGAGGCAATATTCGCATTACTCCACCCCGCAGCACCTACACACAAGGCTAGACTATATTTTTGCCACGTTGGATTTAATAGCAGGGACCACTCAGATAGAATATAAGGTGAGGGTCCTCTCGGATCACTCACAATTGGTTTTTGGGTGGCAATACCGCCCCCAAGGGCACGGATCCCAACGTGGCGCCTTCGGGCAGAGGCGCTCAAGGACCCAGTTTTTAGAGAAGATATACAAGAAGAGATCACCAATTTTTTGGAGGAAAATACAGGTAGCGTTGACTCAGCTGGCACATTATGGGAAGCCTTTAAGGTAGTAATGGGAGGGGTTGCCATAGCAAAATCAAAAGGCCTGCGGGGCGGAGTTTTAGCTGACCTACAAAGAACAGAAAAGAAATTGGAGGGAGCATTAAAAGAGGGATGCGAAGACATGGAGCGGGTGCTCAGGCTGCAGCAGAAATGTGCTGAACACTGGGAAAGGCACTGCAATCTTAACTACAAAAAATATATTGAGAGACAGCATGCGGGAGGGGATAAAACTGGACGGCTTCTAGCATGGCTATACAAGAGCGAGGCTCCCAGACCTACGATTAGAACGATAATGAGAGAAGATGGTGGTGTAGTGGACACCCAAGAAGGAGTCAACAGGGAGTTTGCAGAATATTATAAGGTGCTATATACAGACAAGAGAGTAGGTAGCAATGAAGAAATATTAGAAACGCTAGAAGATATAGGACTACCTATGATACGTGAAGAGGAGAGAGAAGAGCTAGATGCACCAATCACTCTAGAGGGGTTAGAAGAAGTTGTGAGGCAGCTAGCTACTTGTAAGCCCCCAGGGGCGGATGGGCTCCCAAGTGAGTTTTATAAAATATACAAGGAAGAAGTGCTCCCTCCAATGTTGGACATGCTCAATGAAGCGATAGGTATTGAGGTGGGGAGGGGGGGGAACGACACCTGATCTCCTTATATGCAGATGATCTGTTGCTATACTTAAGGTATCCAGAAGAAAATCTACAGTACATTCTGGAAGTGAAGGAGAGATATGCAGGGTTGTCTGGGATAGTTGTGAACCCTCAGAAATCTAGTATGTTCCCGCTGGGCAGTTACAAGGGAATCCCTGAGGAACGGCTACCAGTGCTACAAATACCATTGGCGGAGCATTCTTTCCGGTACCTTGGGATAGGCGTGTATTACACTGTGGAGGAGGAACATAGGCATAATACTGAGGTGGCAATCCGGAAAATTGAGAAGTGTATGCAATTATGGGTAAAGTTGCCCCTAGCTATGATGGGACGGAGTGCAATGTTAAAAATGGTGGACCTGCCTAGACTTCTGCATTATTTCAATAATATTCCATATATGATACCCAAGAAGTTTTTTGTTAAACTGAACAGAATATGTAGGGATTTCTTGTGGCATGGTACCCGAAACAGAGTGGCGCTATGGAAGCTGCAGAACTTCTATGAAAAGGAGGGATAAAACTGCCTAATTTTGAGGTTTATTATGTAGCAAGTCAGCTGCAATATGTGGCGCAATGGCTCTCGGAGGAAGTGACCCCTGAATCTACACTATTCAGACACGATAGCGCTCCATTTTACTTAAAAGAAATGATCTGGCTTCCTAATTCTGAAATGAAAGAGCGCCCTAGGATGATGACGCTTGGATGGCAGATGTAGCGTCGGGCATGCCGGATGATGGAGAACCCATTCCCATGCTCCTCGCAGGTACCGCTAGTCGCACTGGCAAGGGATGATACACAGTTAAGGGCGATAATCAGGTCTCGCTGGGAATCGGTGGGGCTGGTTACGTTGGGAGATATTTGGCAGGAGGGGACCATTTTAGATTTTGCAACCCTTGGGGAGGAAACGGGATTGTATGCGGGCCAGTACATCACATATCACAGGATGGTGCAGAGAATTAGGAAAACATGGCCTGAAACAGTATTGGAAGAAGAACCAGACGCGATTATAGAGGCAATATATGACATATCGGAGGGGGGGCATGAGATTTCTAGACTGTATGAGATGTTGATGTCTAAGGTCGGGAAGGACTTGACACAATTGAGACTAGATTGGGAAGCTGAAGTTGGAATCCCGATAGAAGATGGGGTGTGGGAACGGGCACTGGGATACCACAAAAAGGTGTCAAGAAATGCGAGACTGAAACAAATACAACTATACATAACTCACAGAGCATATATGACACCTATGAGGGTATCTAAGTTCGGAAACGCTGGACGACAAGCGTGTCCTAAGTGCACCGAAGAAAATGCTGATATGACAAACATGTTTTGGTCATGCCAGATAATTGAGCGGTTTTGGGGAGAAGTCGCACAAAAGCTAGCGGAAAAGTGGGTCACGATAATTATAGCTACAGCCTGTGCCTGCTTGTTGGGAGGGTTCCACAGATTGTCCAAACTTAAACATGTTGGTAAATTGAAAGATTTAGCATATGTGCTTGCTAAACGAAGGATTGCAATGGGATGGAAGACTTGTCACAAGCCACGGGTGGAGGTGTGGTGGAAAGAGTTACAGAAATGGGCAGAGGCAGAAACAATGGTGTGGCAAGAGGCAAGCACTGCAGGGGTGGGGGGAGGAAGAGACAGGCTCCCTGATGGCATGGAAATCATTAATAGCAGAATTATTTGGAGCAACACAAGACCGAACAGAATCTACAGGAAGTGAGACCCCGCCGCGTACGGCAAATACAGAGTATGAAGAATAAACAGGCTCATGGAAGGGGATGGGAGGGGGCGGCAGTGATTAAGATTGAGTATTGAACAATGGTATTGTTGAAAAATGCACTGCATTTTTGGTTGTATTGTTGTTTGGTTGATTAAAATTAATAAAAACCTTTAAAAAAAAAAAGAGTTGGGACAGGATTCATAAGAAAGAAGTGTTCTCAAATAATATGTCAGGATGCAGTAGTCGGGGTCCCCCTTCCCCACGCTTTGAGCACGGGATAAAGTGGAACGTCTGAGCACAGCACACTTCTCGAGCTTCCCCAGCACGAGACCACAGTTCCGTTCTTCACTTATCAGGAGCCTCGATGGCCAAGTCTCTTTTCACTTAAAAGTCTCTTGCCTTCGAGGATCAGAAAATAATAAACAAAAAGTTCCTTTCCTAAGGTAGTTAGGGTGATAGTTGCTCGCCCCTGGGTTCCTCTCTTCCGGGAGCAGACCCCTCTCGATTCTGAGACTCCATTCGTAGGGTTCACTGTGGCTCTTTTTCGCTTTTTTTCTCCTTTTACATTCACCAGTCTTTGGGTGATGACCTTTCACCCTAGGATCGCCCTCTGCAGGGCTCAGACCCCTTCGACTGTTTGCTTCTATTCAGTACACATGTACCTGTTGCAATCACAAGTCTTACAATTATTATTTTTTTACAAACTTTATTTTGTGTTTCATCTGAAGAGCACTGGATACAGTTTCAAACATGTATAGAGGATAGCAGACATAATTTTGTTCATTCTTTGTCTTTCGTACAATTTTCATTACCTTTTCCAAGTGAGTTCTTGAGTTTAAACAATTTATTCCCTCTCCCCTCCCCGCTTACCCTTATTCTCAGTAATGTTCGTAAGAGATGACATAGTAAGTTTCCACTTGCGATTCAGAGCAGTTTTTCGGTATCAGGTATTAATATCGCCACATATATGGTCGCCGTAAATAATATCGACGCGAAAATGTCGTAGCGATATTATTTGGGTGACCATATATGTGGCAATAGGGCAAAAAAAAAAAAATTTGGGGGTTGCGGAGGTGTCCCCCGCATGTTCCATGCAATAATGTCGCCACAAAAAACGTCAATTTTTCAGTGATATTTTTGTATGGCGATATTTTTGTGGCGACATTATTACATGGAACCAGTTTTTCTCGGGTTAGTTCATATCTGACTCTCTCAATCATAAAATAGAGACTTTACGTAATACCCTGGGTTTAAAATTTGTTCTTTGTCTCCGGTGAACTCATGAAGGGGCATCCATGTGTTCAAATATTTAGGATATGAGCCGTATGCCAAAGCTGTCACTTTTTCCATAGCCATGACCCCCCATAGCTTGACCCACCACATAGCCACAACCGGTCCTCGTTTATTTTTCCACATATACTAAGTTGATTCTCGCTGTGCTCAACATGTGGGTTATGAGTGTGGCCCTGTTTCCGGTATTTGCATTGCTACCTTCAACTGCTTCCCCCAGCAGTATCACTAATGGATCCATGGGGAGCAGCACCCCCATTATTTCCTTGATATGGCTCAGGATTTCCTTCCAAGATGCCTGTGCCCGAGGACAAGCCCACCACATATAAATTATGTCTCCCGCATTCCCACAACCTCACCAGCACAATGAGGAACAACTAGCGTTAATAGAGTGTATTCGCTGTGGTGTCATGTACCATCTAAGACACAACTCAAGTGCCGCCTCTTTGACTGAGGCACATTTAGAGCTTGTCGCAGCTCGTCGCCATAGTTGCCCCTATGTTTCTACGGGAATAGGTTTACCCACATCCACCTCCCATTTCCTCATACATGAGAGTTTGTTCTGGGTCATCCCCACAAAGCAGTCGATATATTTGCGATACACCTTTTTCCGGTGTCCCTTCCTGTATGGTGAGTTCCAGCCCTATAGGTTGCAGAGATGCTCCCTCTTTTACCTATGTGTTCATGATCCAATGTCTGATTTGAGTGTAGTGGTATCGTTCACTTTCAGGGATCCAGAATTTTTCTTTACACCCTTCGAATGTTAGGGGAACCCGGTCTACTTAAAATTCTTTTAAGGTAAGGGCGTTTCCCCCTCCCAGCGGGACCAAAAGTGGGGTTGTGTACCTGGTGTGAAGTCTGGGTTATTGGCCATTGGCGTGAGTGGGCCTCCCCCCAATTTTATCTTCTTACTCCGTAGGGCTTTGTCCCAATACCACAGAGGGGCCTTAGTGGTTTCCAATAGTGTGCCTTCTTTCCCTCTATATCTCGGACGCAAGAACCCCAGCAGGGTCTTCGTTATCTCTTTCTCCAGATTTACCCAACGATTTTGATTCTCCCTTAGAGCCCATTGTAGCATCAGTGCCACCTGTGCTGCCCATAGATATCTATGGAATTCTGGTACTCCCACCCCTCCAACTGCCCGAGTATGGAATAGGACCTTCCTAGGGACTCTGGGCTTCTTCCCTTTCCAAATAAAGGCCATAACTTTCTTTTGTAGGTTCTGAATCACCGGGGTGGGAATTCTTAGCGGGAGTGCACCCATTATGTAAAAAAACCTGGGAAGAAGGGACATTTTAACTGCCGCTATCCGCACTGACCAGGATAGCTCCTGCATATCCCATCTTTTGAGATCTTCTGTTAGAGTTTTCAGCAGCCCTGGGATGTTTTCCCCTTAAAGCTTCTTATAAGTAGGTGTTAGGTTCATGCCTAGGTAGGCTATGGGTCCTTGACTTCATTTTAGTGGGCAACGTCTCTCCCACCCTGCCACCCGCCTCTGGTCTTCTGTGATGTTAAGTGCTTTGGATTTAGGGTAATTAATATGAAACCCTGAGATTTAGAAAAAGAAGGATATCATCCGCGCATAGGGCTATTTTCTTGGGTCCACAGGTCCCCATCTCTACTCTTATCCTCTGTGCCAGAGGCTCCATGGCCATCGCAAAGATTAATGGTGAGAGGGGACAACCTTGTCTGGTACCCTTGCAGATCGGGATGCTTTTGTTTAGTTGTCCATTAATCATCAGTTTTGTAGACGGGTGTACAAAATTGGCTATTATCATGCGGGAGAAGATCGGGCTGCACCCAAACCTCTCCAGGATCAGCTGCAAGACACTCCAATCTAGGCTATCACAAGCCCTAGAGGCATCCAATGCCAATATTGACATGGGCTGGCCCGTTTTCTGTCCCCATTCAATGGTGTTTATTGCCCTACGGATATCATACGTGTGGTGCCCCCTCACAAAGCCCGCCTGATCTGGGTGGGTTATCTTCGGGAGAACTCTAGCTAATCTTTGGGCTAAAATGGTGGAATAAATGTTTGCATCTCCATTTAACAGTGAGATAGGGCGATAGCTTGCGCAATCCGTTGGATCCCTATCCGGCTTCAACAGGAGAACCGTGGCAGCTGGACTCATGTCACCAGTGACTCGACCGGTGTCCCTCATATAGTTGAATAAGTGCGTCAGCGGGCCTACCAGAACGTTTTGAAATGTTTTATAATAAGCATTACAAAGGCCCTACTGTCCCTGGGAATTTTTCCCTTTCAAGGCATTAATGACCCCCCTCACCTCATCTTCTGATATGGGTGCTTCTAGCTCCTATCACTTTCGGTGAGTTCCAGCAGTTCTGTTTGCACCAGGAACTCCATTTGTGCCTCCCTTTGTAGGTTATCCCCTGAAAAGGCATTAATGCCGGTCAAGTGGCACAGCAAGTAGAGCGCTCGCTTTGACATCAGTGCAGAGCCTGCTAATCCAGGTTCAAATCCCGGCGGGGCCAAACTCAGCCCTTCATCCTTCCGAGGTCAATAAATGAGCACCACACACCGTGGGTAATAATAAGTAGCGCTCAGATACCTGAGGGTTTGTAGCGCTATATAAATGCCAAATTATTATTATTAAAAGTGACTAGCGTAAAATGCATGGATAACTTACGCTATACCTTTTTCCCCTATTTCCATTCCCCTTCCTGGATGTTTTAGTTGGTTAATGTGGTTGCGATCTTTTTGCTTTTTCAGTTTGGCCGCTAATAGCCGATTGGCTTTGTCCCCCTTTATGTAGTACATTTGTTTTGTTTTGAGAATGATTTGTGTAGATTTGTCTGCATAGTGGGCCTCTAATGCGGCTTTGGTTTGTTTGAGTTCCTGCCAAGCCTTCTGGGACCTTTTATCTTTATATTGGGCTTCAGCTGTTTTTACTTTAGTTTCCAATTCTTGCCTCTCCCTTTCCTTCCTATTCAGCAAGTTCACTGTGCAATAAATTCACCTCAGACTACTGCTTTGCTGGCATCCCATGTTGTCCCCCTGTCAATCCCTGGCATGAAATAGTTCCTTAGCACCTGTTCTATATCTGTTCTAAGTACCAAATCCTTCAATAGCAGTTCGTTTAAGCACCATGGTTTACGGATTTGTGGCTTCGGGCTCGGCATCTCCATGGTCATAGAGACCTGCGCATGGTCCGATATACAGCGTACCCCTATTTCCAGCCCTGTGATGTGAGGGATAGCTGCATCCGAAACTAGGATCATATCGATCCGGGAGAACCGTCAATGTACAGTTGAATAAAAGGTATAGGCCTTTTCTTGAGGGCGAAAAAACCGCCAGGTTTCTATTAGCTGTAGGTCTCTAAGAAATTAGGCCAGGGCTCGTCTATTCACATTGTCGCTGGGAGAGTTTTATCCATTGGGGCATCCATTACGAAATTGAAATCTCCCCCTATTAGGATCTGCCCCCGCCCCCATTCTACAATTTTCGGAATCAATCTTGCTCATCTTTGGGAGAATAAATAGCCACCATGGTCACCTGCTGGTTCATCAAAGTTCCCCCCAAGATCAGGTACCTCCCTTCTGGATCTTTTTTTACAAACTGCTTCTCAAAGCAGACCCCCGCAATGAGGATTCCCACCCCTCTTTTTCGTCCCGTTCGAGGACAACAAATGCATTGGGAAGGCTCTGTGTCTTAGTCTATGTTCGTCTTCTGGGAGCAGGTGGGTTTCCTGCACCCACACCACTAAGGCTTGCAATTCTACCAGCCTCCTCATAATTGATCTTTTTATTTAATTTAGTCCTTGAACCTTTAGCGTAACAAATGTTAGGTCAGCCATACCTGAGATTGTGCTGCATATTCTTTAGTCCAGCCCCGTTTCCACAAAGGCCCCTAGATACTGCATCTATGCTGTTCTTGTTCTCAACCACGAATTGTGTTACATTTAGATTTCCTTTCCCTCCCCAACTTCTAACTTCCCCATAACTTTCAACATTAACATTTACCATGAATTATCACAGTAGCTCACCATGATTAAACTTTCCCAGGAACATGGGGATCCATGTCCCCCTTTCCGGCCTTAAATCCCTCCTCCCCCTGCCCCAAACATATCTTTGCATTATTCCCTTCTGCCCCTAGTGATGTGTCCCTTAAGGACTACTGATTTAATGACCTTGTGGTCCCCCGCCACTACAGAATCATTGTTCAGTCACCCCTATGCCTGAATAATGATAACAACCCAAAACTATAGACATTGCTTTACCCGCTCATGTGGGCTCATCATGTCGGGTCCTTCTCCTTAGGCTCTTTATTGCGATGCCTTGGGCGAGGCCGCGCTGGTTTCCATTGATCCTTCTCCCAGGCACCACTTTCTCTAGGAAGATCTGAGGGATTCCTTTCTGCAGCATCGCACTCACTTCCTTCCTCCTCTCTCATGAGTTCCTCCATGTCTTCTTCGTTCGTGATTGTGTGCAGCTGCCCTTTCCATTCAAATCCAAGTCCATTCGGGAAGATTCATCGATACCGAATGTTCTTATTCCTCAGCCAGTCCGTTGCCACCCTCAAGCGCTTCCTCTTTTGTAATGTGGCTTGTGCCAGATCTTGATAGAGCTGAATAGGTGCTGATTGGAAGCGGATGGGGTCTGTCCTGCGAGCCACCCGCTTGATGTCTTCTTTTAATTGGTACAAGTGTACTCTGGTTAGCACATCTGGGATCAAATTCTTGTTGATTTGATAGGTGGAGTAGACCCTGCGAGTTCTGTCTAGTACTATGTCCCTCTCATCTTCCTGACCTAGTATTTGTCAGATGAGTTCTACTACTGTTTGCTGAAGCTCAGAGTCTGGAATTGATTTAGGAATGCCCCAGATCCGTATATTATTGCGCCTCGACCTATTTTCGGCATCTTCCTGTTTGCTTTGGACCCGGTCCATCTGTTGTTCCACCTCCTGAACTCTTCTGGTCAGTGCATCCTGTTCGTGTCCCTGCTCTGCTATTGCCGTCTCCGCTTCATCCATCCATTTCTCCACAGCCGTAATTCCTTTATTGAGGTCTGCTATTGCCCTGGCCAAGTCAGAGGCGCTATCCGTAATTTCCCTTTTTAGCTCCTGTAGCAATGCCAACAGGTCTGATTTGCGCAACGGCAGATCCTCCTGTGTCGGCGCGTTTCCTGAAGGTGGCGAGTGTAAATGAGCAGCTATTTGCTGCTGATTGCGTTTGGGGGCTTCCACAGCTTGCATAAGGGCTTTGATGTCCCCAGACATTGGTCCTTTCTGCTTCTGACCCCGTTTGGCCATATTGTTTACTTCAATTAGCATACAGGGTTCCAAAACCTGCTTGTATCTTGGACCT
Source organism: Ambystoma mexicanum (assembly GCF_040938575.1). Classification (NCBI taxonomy): domain Eukaryota; kingdom Metazoa; phylum Chordata; class Amphibia; order Caudata; family Ambystomatidae; genus Ambystoma; species Ambystoma mexicanum. The sequence continues at coordinate 1,365,801,814 of NC_090930.1, read as the reverse complement.
GGCCCCAGGATTTTGTCTCTGGCTTTAACTAGTCAAGTCCTCTTGGGCCTTCTGTCCTTTTAAGACTCCGGAAGCCCACTGCAGGTGCTTGGATGTGGGGATTGTCACCTCCCTGCTCAGTGCTTTATAGCTGTAAGGGTTGTGTGCTCTCCTCCAATGCAGGCGTTTTCAGAATCACCAGGACCTCGGCTAAATCATGGCACGTGCTTCGTAGGTCTCTGCCGCTCTTATTGTGTTGAGGGTTCATGGTTCATTGGCTCTTTAGTGAAGACCCCAAAGACTATTGTGATTTCTGTCATCCATCAAGCCAATAGTACCTTGCAGCCCCTTGCCCATCCAGCTGTGCCTTGCTCCAGTGAGTCCTCCTGTCTCAGGCTCTCATTCAGCACCTATATTAGCATCTCACATCTCATTCTTGGGGTGCTTCATTGTGTGACCAAACTAGGTTTTCATTCTCAGCATGCCTGGGCAATGCTGTGTTGAGTTGCAGGCCATTTATGTATATTGGGCTTTTAGGAGATTGCTGCCATGTGTGCCATCTAGGGCTTCCTACACATGCCAGGGGTCTTCTCCCCCCACCCTCGCATACGTCCACGTATGCCTCCGTTGTGGTCTCCCTCCACCTCCAGAGTCTCCTTACTTCTGGCTGGCGGGTGAAATGCTGCTCCTCCACTCCAGCAGCGCTCCGCTCTGCCGCCCGCTTTTCTTCACCTCTCCGGGGGTGGAGGCACACCCGGCATCCTTTATACGCAGGGGCACCAGCCCCACTTCAGTCGCGGCTGCTTCCGCTCGCCTGTGCCCACGCCGCCGTCTTCTGCTTTCTTTCACCTCTCCGAGGGTGGGGTGGAGGCACACCCGGCGTCAGTTGTCCTCAGGGCCACCAGGCCTTCTCCAGCTGGAGCTCTCGCCTGCACCCATGCCGGCGGCGCCTGCCTCCCACTCACCTTTGCTCCTCCAGTGGTCGTCTCTGGCCGTCCCAGAGCTCTGCTGTCCGCTCCCGGGTTTCTTCAACAGCCGCCGCCATAACCGCACAGGTAAGGGATGGGGGAAGGGGAAGAGTCGCAGACCACCACTAGATTCTGCACGGATTAGGGTGCCTTCATGTGATTCGTTTGCACAATTGGACTTGCTGTCCCACTCTCATCAGTCTTCCAGTGTAGGGCCCCTAGAATATCCTCACCAGCTGCCGATCAGTCCTCGATAAATCCGGAGTTCTTCTCCGCATTCTTCTGTCGAGCGGCCACCATCTTGGCGGGAGGTTCAGTCCGCGCCGCAATCTCGCTGCAAACTTTCTCAAAAATACACCTTACCACCCCATCTTTTCCCTGGCAATGCTTTAGATGCTCATGGTTGCATGGGTCATTTCTGCCAAGATGTAGGTGTTTTTTAAAGGGGGATTTGGGCTTCGAGGTGGAAAGGGATCACAGAGCTTACCGAGGAGCCATCCGTCCGGGTCCTCGGCTGGCCACGCGTCTCCTTTTTTTGTTGTTGTTTTCAATGAACTGTTGACTTCCCTCCGTCGGGTTCACTCTTGTCACAAATACAGTTGTGTCTGCGTTCTCATTAAACAGGGTTCATTTCCCGTAGCTTTCAATGGTTTGTTGGTCAAAGACTTTCGACTGTACAGCGGCTTTAGCTAGACACCTGTATGACCACTTCATAAGCTACTTCAAGCACTAAAGAATTGTTCATAATACTTAAAGAAATGGAAACTCCTATCCAAGCCCCTGACACATGTCTGAAGGATAAAACATGGTGTACTAGTATCCAGAACGCCCTAGCTAATAAGGTAGCAACCCTTCAAGTCAAGATTGGCAATAAAAAAGAAACTCTAGACCTTGCCTCCAAGCTCAGCAAACCTTCTCTGCCCCTGCCTCCTAGCACTCCGTCACCCCCCCCCCCAAACAACCCCTTCCCCGTTTCAACTTCAAGTATCCATCTTAAAGGTTGAAAAAATCATACTCCCCCTCAAACTGTCAAACTGCCAAGGTGACCCCTGCCCAGCTCAAATCAAAGGATGACGCGCGCAATCTCTCCCCATTCATCTCCAAACTTAAACGCATCCTTCGCAACCGGTACCATCCTTAACAATTTGAAACAGTCCTGGGTTCTCCCATTACTCAAAAAACCAACACGAGACCCCTCCGTACCCACCAATTACAGACCAATCATAACAGTCCCTTTCCTTCTTAAAATTCTAGACAAGGTAGCTTACCTTCAAATCCAACAATACGCAATCACCTATTAGGAGTACATCAATCAGGTTTCAGACCCCAACATTGGACCGGAACTGCCCTGATCAACTTAAAGGCACAAATTGACGCGTTGAGAGACAGTGGAAAGGCAGCCCCTATTGCTTCTACTTGACCTCTCAGTAGCGTTCGATCTAGTGGACCACAAAATCCTATGCAACCACTTAAGATTCCGCTGCCCATTTCTCACAAGAAGCAATCGGTTGGATCTAATCCTTCCTTGACAACAGGACAATGCGCGTCTTTTCACCGGCAGCAGCAGTCGACCCTATTCCCATCACCTGCTGAGTGCCACAGGGCTCCTGCGTATCCCCTACACTGTACAACATTTACACAAAGCCCCTTTTTGACGATCTAGATGATCTGGGTATCACCTAGAGTCTAGACTAACTATGCTGATGATACCCAGATCCTCATCCCGTTGACGGGAGATAACACCAAGGATTTGGCCTTTGTGAAGTGTCCCTCATCATCCTGGCATGGATGGCCTATCACGGTCTATGCCTGAATTATGACAAAAATGAACTCCTTATCCTCGGTACCCCTGCCAATCTCACCAAACTTGGCCACAAGTATTCCAAATTCAGAATAGATGACAACAACATTACAACATTACAGTAGCAAAGGAAGTAAAAACCCTTGGCGTCTACCTTGATTCTACCTTAACCTTCAAAAAACAAGTGAACTCTATGGCCTCAACCACTGCTTATACATGCAAGCTAATCCGAGCTGCTACGCCTTTCCTCTCCACTAACAACTGCATTACCCTTGCTAGAGCACTCATTTTGTCTAAACTGGACTATTGCAATGCCCTATATATTTAGGGTATAACAAATACATTACCAACAAAATCCAGATTCTACAAAATAATGCCTCGAGAGCAGCCCTAAGCATCCCTAAGAAAGGTCACATTTCTGATATTAGAAGAAATAACTGGCTATCCACCAAAGATAAAATCCTCCTAAAAGTAGCCTCTCTGACACATAAATGTCTACTTAATGACGCCCCACAATACCTCATAGCTAGATTCACGAGGCAGTCCTCCAACCACCCCACGAGAACTGCAAATGCCAACCTCCTAACAGTGCCTAGATTTAAACGTACGAAGACGGGTGGAAGTAGCTTCCAATTTAAAGCTGCCCAATGTTGGAGTTCCTTCCCACCGCCCTTGAGAGAAGACCTACCCTACCTTCGTTTTAGGTCTAACCTCATCCACTGGATCAAGGAAAATGACCTCTGACCACACCCTACCACCCAACCCTCTTCCTGCCTCTTCTTCCCTCTGCTTCGACTGTACACTGTGTACATTATGTATTATATATTGTGTATACTGCCTAAATGTGTAAATTGCTCGACCACATATACTATGTACTTTGTGCATTATGTACTGTATATATCTTGTAAGTGTGTAATTCTCCTGCCTTAAGTGTACAAAATGCCCTTGCCTGCTAATTATTGCATAATCTGTCTATACCTGTACAGCAATGTAACCAAAGCTGAACAATCTTCTTGATGCTTATTGCGGCCTGATACCCTTGGGTCTGGTGTACATTACAAATATTAAAACAAACTTTGAACGTTCCCTTGCGGCCCTCCTACAGCCTTCTGGTATTAGCAGTTTCAGTAGCAGCTGGACTGACCAAAGTCACTCAAGTAAGCACCCACGTGGTGCCGGATCCATCAGCAGCTGGTCTTCCCTTTGTTTTACAATTCTTTGAACTTTACTTAAATTGCTACTTAGCGGCTTTCATTCAGCACAGTTCGGTTCTTATCGGCTCTCCCCTCAACTCACCGGCTGTGATGAACCGCTCAGCGTTTCTTGTATCTGGAGTCAAGGACAGTACCACGGTAGCAGGCGTCTCTCTGTCCTGCTTATCGGCATAGGCATGCTCCGTGTACCAATTCCATCTGCTGCAACCCACGTTCGCTATTGTTTGCAGTCTTACGCTTCCTTTTAGGGAGGTTTTGTGGGAATGGGTTGGAAAGGGCAAGGTCGCTTCTCTCCTTGTCACCCTCTCGGTTCACAGCACCTTTCTCCTTCTCTTGAAATGCCATGCTTGGATAGCTGTCTTGTTGTGCCGTCTGCCTTGCTTGTAGTGTGCTCTCCTGCTCCACCTTTTATCCCTGTGGGGAAGGGAAAGGGCTGTCGGGTGTGTGTGATTCTGATCAATTGCCTCACTTTGCCTGACCCGTGTATTAGGATATGTTAGATAAACGGCTCTGGTGATAGTCTGTTGTCTTTCATGGTGTGCAAAAGTGTTTGTGTTGGAAAAGGGGTGGGGGCAGTGTTTTCGGAATATCCTACATGGTAGGCAGGGGAAAAGGTGTTGAGAAGGGGATACCATGCCTCACCCATCGGTGTCCCTCTTCCACTCCCCGAGGACCCCCCCATCCAGGGGGTCCTCCTGCACTGGTCCACCCCCAGGAACTGGATCCAATAGAGATGGCCGTGTCCTAGCCACCTGGATGACAGATCCCCGGGGACTAGTTAAGGAGACACCTTCAGTTTCTCACAGTCCTCCTCCCCTGTGCAGCCTCTCACCACTGCACACAACACCATCCCAGCACTATGCTGAGGACTCAGACGATCAGGGCAGGGATGCTAAGGGTTATGGCCAGAACGAGGAACATGTGCAAATGCTAACACCACCGCCAGTGCCTGCCCCCACACTCCAGGCCATATGGGACCGTCTGGACCGGAAGGATCAGAGGCAGGCAAAAATGTGCAACATAGTACAGGAGAACTTGAGGAATGCCGAGTCCATGCGTAACTGCACCCAGGGGACCTTGAGGCGGTTGGCGCGGTCAGTCGACCGTCTTATGCAGGAGCACAGTCACATGCAATGCAAGCCTGTTTCTCACCAATCAAAGGGTCCGGGAGCTGGCTAAACAAATGTTCTCCTCACATGAGACCATGGCCAGAGCCTTACATCTGAGCCTAGAAAATATGAGAGGGAGCTCACAATCCACTAACCCTACTGAGGGGTCAACGCAGAGTATCCAGCCCAGGCGCTCACAACGGCATGCCGCAAATGCTGACAGGCCAACAGACAAGGGTGATAAGCGCAAGCGCTAATGTGAGTGGTAGTAGTTGTTGGGAGTGGGTGTGGTGGTTGTTGTAGGGGATGTTGTTGCCTTACTGCCAGTATTAAACACACTTGAATATTCTTCATGTTGGTAGTATCAATGTAATGCAATTTAGACAGATGCATTCATTGCATGTATGGGTGTCCAGTCACTGGTGTCAACAATCATTTTCTATGAGCTCATGGCAGACCATCCTTACTTCCCTTGCTTCCCTGCATAGAGCCTGGGGTGCCCAGTCCACTCCTCCAGCCTCTTCCTGATCAGAGCTAGGGGGGGGGGTCATTGTCCTCATCTGCAGGCATTGCCACATTCCTGCATATGCACAGGTTGTGCAGCATGGCGCAGACCACTATGATTTTCCCACTTTTTCGGGGCTGCACATCAGTGCACCGCATGTGTGATGTAGGCACCAGAACCAGGATTTCAGAAGGCCAAATGTCCTCATCTGTTCGTCGTTATAGGTCCTCTCCTGTGGTGTGGCAGGGTTTCGCACAGTGGTCATTAGCCATGGCAACTGCCGGTATCCAGCGTCACCTGCAAGACATGAATGGAATGTGTGGGACATGGCGATGTGTTGACCATAGTACAAGTGCATGGTCATGACGTGCCTACTCCTATGTGCATGTCTTGGTGGATGGGCACAGGGCACCTTATGTGCATAAGGGTTCTTGGGGCATGGTCAACATGGCTACCTTGCAGTCATATGCATTGTGGGAGTCGCTAGTCATGTGTAGTCTGACAATGATGTGACATTGGCAATGCACTGGTCAGCTATGGTATGGCACTATGCCATGTGGGGTACATTGATATGCCTAAATTGGCTGTACTTTGACATGATTGCGCGATGCTGCATAGCATAGCTGAATGCCCAGATTCATCACATGCGTCAAGTCTGCGTCCTGGTGTAGGTCAGTCAGGGAGCCTGGCCTATTCTGAGTGTCATTGTTGTAGCATCATGGTACTTGTGGTTCATGTAATTCACTACTACTGATGTGCCCCATGTGAGTGCTTTTGCCAGTCAGGTCTGAGAGCTACTTACCCACAAGCCAGGTGTGCTATCCTCTGTGCCTCTCCATTTATGCAGGCAGGGTGCTGTTGCACGGAATAAGTGCATCATGTGTCGCACTAGGATATCGGGAACAACAGTGACTGATGGCGAGATAGGCATCACAGGTCATGTGCACGTTCATGGAGTGATATTGTGTCCGGTTGCGGTATGCCCGTTCAGTTGTCTGGGGTGGTACCAACGCCACATGGGTGCAGTCCAATGCCACTATTGTGTTGGGCAAATGTGTGAAGCTGTAGAACCTTGCCTTTGCTGCATGCACCTGTGCCCGAGTGATGGGCATGGAGATGTGCTGGTGTTATTGCATCATTAGGGCATCCAGGACCTGGTCCAGCACCTTAGAAAATGTAGGCTCTCGCTTTGTGGCTTTGTCAGAGTGAGGCTTGGACAGGATTTAGGTGGCCGGAGGGATACGAGGATAGGACGTCTCTATATGCTGATGATCTCTTGGTGTATTTCGGAGACCCAGTTCGGACCGGCCTCATATTGACGCAGATGCTCATTCGCTTTGGTGAGTTCAGCGGGCTGAGAATCAACTGGGGAAAATCTATCCATTTTCCAGTAAAAGGCAGAGCGCAAGCTATCCCCCACAACTGCCCATATAAAATTGAACCACACAGCTTCTGATACTTGGTGATTAGGGTATCTGGTGACCTAACAAGTTACACAACTCAATCTTCAGCCAATTATGGACCGATTCACTAACTACGTTCGCCACTGGAAGCTCCTTCCCCTAACACTTATAGGTAGGCTGCTGCCCTTTTCAAGATGGTGACCCTACCAAGATTCCTATACGTTTTACAAAACGCCCCGCTCAGGATCCCGTACCCCGAATTTGACCGACTTGAATGTCTCCTTATAGAGCTTATATGGGGAGGGGGACATCCCTGCATTGCATTATCTACTCTTCAGAGATCGATTTGGGAGGGAGGTATAGCGGTACCCTGCCTCCAAACCTACTATTGGGCATCCCAGCTGGCAGTGGTGAATGACCTGCTCCACGGGGACCGGCAACTGCCACATAGAAGGGCCGAGCTTGCTGCCATTCATGATACAGACCCATTACATCTGCTATATCAACCTCTTAATAAACCCGCATTACAGACAAACGTAGCACATGTTGCTACGGTTTGGAAACAGGAACACGCTTTTGTAGGATGGAAGAACAAAATAACCACTGTACAACCCCAGTGGCATAATATCAACCTGATCGAAATGGGAAAACTCGAACCGTGGCCTAAATGGGAAGTGGCAGGGATCACGAAAATCAGGGATATCCTTGTGGATGGGAAAGTGGCCTCATTTTATGCCATACAACTAAAATTCCAAATCCCGAGCACCAAACAATACCATTATATACAATTGACGCATGCTTTGAGGGCACACATCCCGGCAGATACCACTGTACCTCAGAGCACACCAATAGAACGTAATATATTCCCAGCATACATTCCCACTAAGTGTACCTTCACTCTGTATAATTGTATGACCTCCTTTGCCACTCCTGAACTGTCTAACCTTAAAACTAAATGGGAGAGGGTGTGGCTTGACTGCACACCATGCGGCTGTGCTTTCCGTGAGCTCTGCTCTGAGGGACCCAAGCAACGCGAGTTTATACATGAAAATGCCGGAATTTCCGCCTGACTGTTTGGCAAAGGTTTGTTACGAGTTTCTGAAGCGGGAGCTATAATTTGGACCCGAGCCTCATCCCGCCTCGGGTCTACTTCTGTTGGCGCCCTCCGGAAGGAAAATGGGGGCGGGCGCCACCTGACCCGAGCCCTGAGTGGGGGACCTGTGGAATCTCTCCCACTAGCCGGCTGGAGCGGTCCCCTCCCTCGTCTGGCGTTCCCCGCTCCTCCTCCCAGGGGTCTTGCAAATTCGCCCCAAAACATGCAGCAGCCCGGGGAGTCCGGGAAGGCCCTCCGGTGATAGGGTTGGCGGTGGGGGAGGGGCAGCGCCGCTCCTGACCATGGACAAAGCGGCACCCCTGCTGGGTCGGAGGAGATCACTAGCCCCGGCTGGGTTGGAGCGGAGGGAGTCCCCGGCCCGCCGTGGACCCACAGCTCTGGAGGAGCGTTTGGAGCAGCCGACGATAGAGGCTCGGGGCTCGGCGCGGAGGAGCGGGTCCCGGGACGGTGGAGCAACGCGGCGCTGCCCCTGGAGAATTGCGTGGGGCAGGGTCCAAAGGTAACTCAGCCCGGGAGGGAGGTGGACTGAAAGGAGGAGCGGAGGGGCATCTGTGGCTGGGGGCCTGCTCCTGCTGGTCTTGCAACCCGGCCCCACTCCTGGGGGGCCGCGTGGAGCTATGATGGGTTTAAAGGAAGGGCGGCATACATAGTCGCGGGACGGCCTGGTCCTTCACACCCAGGGGGGAGGAGGGGAGGGGGGGGCTGGGGGAGGCCAATGAGGGGGCGGTTGCGGGGAAGACAGGAGCACGGTAACGGACGCATACAGCTGCCCGCTTGAGGGCTATGTGTGACGGTGGCAACTGGAGGGAATGATAGTGCCGGTAAGCTGGACATGAGGTGATCTTACATCTCGGCCCTCTTCCTTTCTTACCTCTGTTGAAGCGGGAGGGACCCCATGGAAACATGCCCTATAAAGTGATCAGGAGCCACAATACTGCGGGTTGGTGAACAGGGTTTGATCTATCTCGTGCCCGAGAGACTTCATAATGCTCCTAGCCCCCCCCCCCACCGCACCACAGATCTGCAATCAGGGAATAAAATCCTTTACTTTACCAACGGATGCTACATTAAAACGCCTCTGTCGGCTCGCACTTGTCAGGGGCCCACTCCCACAAGTCTAAATCGGGTTGGAAGGGGCCTGGAAGCTCTCTCATCACTATGGGGGATGCCCAAAGCAGCCATAAAAAAAGAAAGGACAAGCCATACAAGCCTTCTTAACCCCACAGCCTTTGGGGCCCCCCCTTTACACGCTTGGTAACGGCTGAGATCCACCTGGCCCCGCCTTCAATCGTGCCCCAAACCATGGCAATGTCCAGGGAGGATCTAGAGCACATGCTTAAATCTCTCAAACAAGACATTACTCAAGAAATTAAGGAAGAGATCAAAACTTCCAAAGAATCGCTAGCACAATCCCTTGCCGACCTGACTTCCCATCTAGGAGGGATTGAATCCAGGGTCAGCGACTTGGAAAACTCAGCATGCGAACAAGCCCAGAACACCGAGGCCCTAACAGAAAGGGTAAAAGTTATCGAGGAACAGCTAGAGGACATATGGGCTAAGCAGGCTGACCTGGAAAATAGGTCGAGACGGAATAATGTACGCCTCCGAGGAGTTCCTCGACAGATTCCCGATCAGGTTCTAGCCGACTATGTAAAGACTCTATTTAGATCCCTCCTTGACCTCCCGCCAAACGAAGAACTACATTTAGACAGAACCCACCGCCTATACTCTTCTGCTCAGATCAAGAGGAACTTGGTACCAGATGTGCTCAAACAAGTTAATTTCTTCCGCCAGAAAGAAGCAATTATGGCGGCTGCCAAGAACTCTGACTCGATACAATTTCAAGGCACGAAGATTCAGCTCTTTCAAGACCTGGCTCCCTATACTCTAACATGCCGGCGGCGCCTACAGAAAGTAACCTCTTGGCTGAGAACCCAAAAGGTTAGTTATCGTTGGGGGGGGTTCCCCTGCAAACTGATCTTTGACTTTATAAACCAGCATTACATAATTACTTCTGAAGAGGAAGCGAGATCCCTGATGTCAGAGGATCCTAACGATGGAACACCGAACCCACAAGTTCAGAACGCTGAGGGATCTGTCCCACACTTTGCCGGGGGCTGGACGAGGGAAAGCTCGGCGGCGACACCAAACCGCAGTGAATTCTTCCCAAGGATCAGAAATAGAACCCCCCCCCCCCCACTCCGGAGAACGAGCCCATCCTGGAATCGAATGAACAGAAAGACTGGGCTGACGCCTGACTCTACCGCAATGAACTCAGTATCCTACTCCGGGATCCCTCCATCACGGCCAGTTCTCTTTCTGTTTAAAATACTTAACCTGTGCCTAGCTGAGGCTCCTTGATCCCTGTGACGGCCCTCCTCTCCTCTCTTTTGGGGAACTCACGCAAGAGCTCTCCGCTTTCAACTTCGAGCGTGTGACCATGAAACTACTGGACACTCTGAACGCAACTCAACGCCCGGAACAAACATATAAAGAAACACTGGAATTTCCACTTGATAATTAGCTTGGGTGCACGAGTGGATGGCGCCTCGACTTACTTCACATTTAGTTAAAGTTAACTCTGGCAATGGGATTATATATTCCGAGACCGAAACAAATTGGTTATCTTTTTGTATGCTTTTGCTTTGATTTTCTGTTTGAGCTCAATCTAAAAGGCTTTATTTGGTATTATCTCCCCTCTCACCACGGATTTCTTAACAATTACACTGCATGGAGCTCCCGGACTAGATGCCTAATGTCTAGTCCGGTTGGGGGAAGGAAAAGGAAACTAAAACCCATGCGACTACAATATGGCAACCCCGAGTTACAGATGTATTTCCCTTAACATGCAGGGGCTGAACTCCCCCCCCCCCTGAAACGAAAAGCACTCCTGCACAGATTGGGATCATTAGATGCAACTTTCTTATTGCTTCAGGAGACCCACTTACGGCCTGTAGATGAATACCACCTTAACAATACGCTCTATCCCACTAAGTTCTTTGCCTCAAGTGGTCTGAAGAAAAGGGGGGTTGCCATTCTAGTGCGCAGGGGGACTTCCTTTAAAACCATGGGGGTGGTGCGAGATGAAGAGGGGAGGTTCTTGCTGGCCAACGCCATGTTAGATGGTCGTAAAATCACACTGGTTTCCATATATGGCCCTAATGTCAATCAAGACGTGTTATTTATGAAACTGTCTAAAGCTCTATTTGACCATGCTGAGGGAGAAGTAATCATGGGTGGCAATTTCAATGCAGTGGTTAACCCCCTAGTTGACAAGACCCTCCCTCCCACGCTGAACGACAGGAACAACTTTAGAGCCTTGACCTCCCTGCTTAAAGAAAATTCTCTGATTGAAGCTTGGAGGTATTACCATCAGGAGGAAAGGGACTATACTTACTTTTCCGCTGTGCATGGGGGATTCTCCAGATTGGACAGGTTCTTCATAGCAGACTCACTCATCCATGAGGTTAAGGAGACAGAGAGCCTCCCTGAGGCGATTGCAGACCATGCCTCAGTTCTATTAACCATAGCTTCCTCACGAGCTAGACCCCACACAACTCCCACCTGGAAGCTTAACGACTTCCTCTTGGGAGGATCCAATCTCCGCCCACATTCGAGAATCCATAGACCTCTACTTTAATGAGAATGACACTGAGGATGTGTGTTGGGGCATGGTTTGGGATGCAAGTAAGGCAGTAATAAGGGGGCAGTTTATTGACCAAGCAGCGCAGCGTAGGAAAGCTAGGAGACTGCTCCAAGAACAGTTGGATGGGGAAGTCCATAGGTTGGAGCACATACATAAAAGAAAGCCCTCACGGTGCGCACTACGAGACTTACGCATGGCAAAAAAAGCCCTTGAAGCTCACCACATGGGGAGGGCAGCATATTGTAAGATGCGCACCAAACAATTCTTTTATACCCGGGGTAACAAGGCCAACAAACTATTAGCGGCTAAACTAGGGAAGCTGACACGACAGAACACGATTGACCATTTAAGGGATAAACAGCGTACGAACACCACATCCGAGGAGGGGAAATGCCTCATTATTGAGGAATTCTTCAGGGAACAGGCAGCCCCTCATAGAGGAGATTTGCAAGCCACCAAGAGATTCCTCAATACAGCAACCTTACCACAACTCCTGCACACCATTTAGAAATCCCTAGAAGACCCAATTTCCTCTGAAGAAGTAGAATCAGCCATAAAATCACTCCCTATTGGCAAGGCTCCGTGCCAAGATGGCTTCACAAACAAGTTCTATAAAACCTTTTGTAAGGAACTCACGCCACGCTCACAAGGCTTTTTAACGAATGTTGGGAAACCGGAACGGTTACACAATCCATGGCAGAGTCTAGTACAACTTTGATTCTGAAGCCAGGGAAGGACCCTGCGGAATGCTCATCCTACCGACCCATAGCCTTGCTCAATACGGATGCCAAGATATATAGCAAGATCATAGCACGGCGACTGGGAGAGATTTTGCCCACACTAATAGACAGGGACCAAACTGGTTTTATTCAAGGTCGTTCTGCCCTTGACAACATCCGTAGAGCGATTTATTTGATAGCTTTATCCCCATCAATCCCGGGTCCTTTATCCCTGCTGTCCCTAGATGCCCATAGAGCATTTGATAGCATGTCGTGGGAATACCTGCAGTTGGGTTCGGCCCTCATTTTATTAAGCTGATTTTATCAAATTTCCGGATCAACTCCCGGTGGACACCTCAGATACTCCTCAATAGGGGTACCCGTCAAGGGTGTCCTCTATCGCCTCTAGTATTTGCACTGGCTATAGAACCTCTTGCACAACACATCCGCTCCCGTCACAATATTCAGGGCTTCGAGGTGGAAGGCCCATGCCACAAAGTCGCACTCTATGCAGATGACGTGCTCTGTTTCCTAAGAGATGCCCAAACCTCAGTCCCCCCCGCTTATGGAGCTTCTTGATCAATATACGGTAATCTCTGGATTTAGGATAAATATGGCAAAATCGATAGGCCTGAATTTATCCGAAACCCAACAAGGGTTAGACGCCCTCCACAACACCTACTCTCTCAGATAAGAAAGCTCCAAAATCACCTACCTGGGGGTGCACCTGACATCAACCTATGCAGGCCTATACAAGGCCAACATTCCCCCCTTGCTAAAAGAAGCTAAAGATTCCTTGCAGAAATGGGCCCTTTAAGAGATATCAGGGTTAGGACGCATAACTGCAGTTAAAATAACCTTGCTTCCGAAACTCCTTTACACACTACAGGCACTTCCACTGCTCATCCCAGAGCGTGACTTCACAAACCTGCAGACCGATCTAGGCCGTTTCATTTGGCAACGGAAAATGCCCAGGATCCAGCGCCAGATCCTCACTCGAAGCAAACAAATGGGTGGTTTTGGACTCCTTTCCATACTCGGATACTACCGAGCAACTCAAATTGCCCCTATCTTGAGCTGGACCAACCCCCTTATCCCTCTAAGTGGCAGGATATTGAGCAGCTGTGTTCTGAAGCCCCCTTCGCTTATCTTCCCTTCCTCCCACAGGAAATGCGAGCCTCCCGGAAACCTCTCCTTCCAACCATGAAAGCAACGCTTCAAGGTTGGGATAGACATTATAAATTAAGGGGAGTCTCTCCAGGGCTGGGACCCCTTTCCCCAATCACACAAAATCCGGCGTTTACAACGGGGCTCCAAGCTAACTCTTATCGGCACTGGTCGAGCGAGGGCCCTCTGCGATTGCACAAACTATATAAGGATCAAGTCCCACTGACATTCATCCAGTGCAGAGAAAAGTTTAACCTTCCTGAGACCGAGAGGTTCCGATATATCCAATTACGGCACTGGGTCACCAACCCGGCTATGAAAAAAAGCCGCCATTAGACCACCGTCAGGCTTGGAACTGACAGTGGCGAAGGCCGAGATCACAGAGAATATCAACCTGCTATTGCCTTCTAGAACCTGGAGGAGGAGAAACTACCATATATGACAGCTTGGGAGAGAGAACTGGGTATTGAAATACCCCCAGAATCTTGGCAGAGAATTTGGGATAGGGCACAGAAGTCCTCTAGATGCACTTCAGTGAAGGAGTGTGCACTTAAAATCTGTTATCGCTGGTATTTCTCACCCCAGAGATTACATGCGATAAACTCTTACCCGGATACATGCTGGCATGGCTGCGGCGTGAAGGACATAAGCGGGATCTCTCTCCCCATGGACCCATTGGTGATGCTTCTGGGAGACTCCCCAGAGGACGGATCCTATCCCCGCTCTGTCCCTACTGCCCGCCTGATCACCCAATTGCTCATGGCGGCCCGTCTTACCCGGACCCGCTTTTGGAAGGAAAGAGACGGTCCGCATATATCACTCTGGTGGGTCAAGGTGTGGGCACTCTTGGGCATGGACAAGTTAGCGGCAGCAATAGAGGGAGACACTTCTAAGTTCACAAACATTTGGGGCCCATTCCTAGATCACGTTGCAGAAAAAGAACACATGTTCTTCCAGCCAAGGATGATTAAATATCTTTGTCAACCCTGACACACTTTTAGAACAAAGGAAGTTCCTTTTAAATGAATTTCGGGTAATGGAAAAGCCGACCTCCAGCGAGATGTGGTATAAAACTGGTTGAAACCTTGGTGAGATTTTCTCCCTTTTTTTTCTTTTTCTTCTTTTCCCTTCTTTTTTCCTGTTTCCATCAATATGGATATTTACTAACGATGCAATGATCTATTCTATCCCCAAGCGACACCTTCATAGATGCGATGAATTATAAATTTATTAAAATTAAATGTTGAATTGGAATTTAATTGTTGTTATACCTGCGATGAAATTTTGAAGTTGATCTACTAACACCTGATGAATTGTCCTAGGCAATAGTTTGTCTTGACTGGCTATAATTTTGAGATTGACTGTATTACTATATGTTATGATGCCTGATGAATTGATGTTCAAACGATATTTCAATAAAAAAAAACGTAGAAAAAAAAACTAAATGGGAGGGGGCGTGGCCAGCGGGCACAGCATGGAAACGTGATCTCTCGGTGCTCCCGGGCCGCCAGCAGCATCCTGCAAAATCCTGAAGAAAACTATGAGTAGGGAAGCATAAAACGACACCAACAAAGAGCACATATCTACAGCTACAGATCGCTGAAATTGGAAGGTGAACCGGCGGCAAGAGCCAGAGAAATCTGTCTGAGAAAGTACAGCGACCGGCATTGAAACAAACCGAAGATGGCCACCGGGCGCCAAGAAAGAAGAAACGCCGCACAGCCTGACGTTTTCTGAAGCAGGTGGAGCAGAGGTGAGACAACAGCACTTTGGCGCTGAGGTGTACACCTCTGAGGTTGGCAGCGACGGAAGCACACTGACCTTTCCTCTGCGGCCATCGGGCGTCAAAAGGAGGAGCCCCTCGCATCCTGACATCCCCGGGGCGGACGGAGCGGGGGAGAGGCACCGGTGCCCTGGACGTCTCTGAGGCGGGCGCGGGAGTGAGCACACTGGTTTCTCCGCTGTGCTCCGCACCCGAGGAGCGAAGACGGAGATCGTTGTGACTCCAAGAGAGGGGGGCTGCCCCTGACGGCGGGCTGTGATGCGGCCCCCCCCCAGTCCCCACTCCAGGCAGGAAACAAGCATTTGCGGGCGCTCCGTATAACATTGAGTGCCTTCTGACCAAAAAAATAGACTCCTGCTGCAGGGAACCAACCGACGGAGCATAAACGAAGCAGTAAGGAGAGAAGGAGGCGGGGAACACGAACCAGATATTGGACCTGGCGGATAGAACAGTTGGCAGGGAAGAAAGAATCCCTGCCTGCCTCACTGACTATATTGGCCTAACTCACGGACCACAATATCAAGCAAATAAGAAATGTCTCAGTCGGGGGAGACGATAAAGGAGAGCCCACAACTAAACAGACAGCAACCAACAGACAGCCTCCACAAAATGCCCCTACACGAATCACCAGGAGGGCAGGTGACCGACTGAGTTGATAAACCTAAGCTGAGACACACGGAGTGCAAAGTGGGACAAACACACTTAAGGGCTGGAAAGGCAGAACCAGGAAGTGATACAGAGACAAGCAAAGAAAGAGCCTCCATGCAACCCTGACAATTAGAGGAGATATCCCCAACCAGCACCCACAATTAGAATAAGGGTTGAAGCAATCCCCACAAGCAACCCACTGTAATACGTTTGTCTACAAAGGGGAAGGAGGAGAGGACAGTGAGATCCTGTTATCACCCCAACAGACGGAGGCACTCAATCTGCACATATCGAACCAAGCAGGACAAGCAGAGTACAGCAAGGTGGGAGTCCCAAATAGACAAGAAAGCAGTCACATTGACGGACAGCACGGCTGTGATACCAATATCTCCGCAAACACAAGCAGCACAGGGTGAACTGCTCTCACACTCTGAACTCTACAAAGCAACAACGGGCCAACATATAATTGCTGTAATGGGCAAGGAAAAAGCTAAGAAAGCAGCCAATCAAAGCACAATGGAACAATATACAACCTCCACCACGGCTGCCCCGGTGGAACCAAATAGGTCTGATGACACACAAGACCCTGATGAAAATCTATCCCTAAGAGACGTGATGAACGCCATCTCCAACTCGCGAGCCTCCATTGAAGTCAAAATGGACGGTATTAGCACGGAGGTCTCCCTACTGCGTCACGATCTCCAGAAGCTATCGTCCCGCACCGGAGCGCCTGAGACACGTATATCTGTAGCAGAAGACGAACTGAGGGGCACGGCCCAACAAATGAACAGAGTTCTGGAACGCATCAAGGTGCTGAAAGAAAGGGTGGAAGAGGGAGAGGGCAGATCATAATATCCGAATTCTTGGCCTGCCCGAAAAAAGTGAGGGACCAAGCATGGAACTTTTCTTGGAGCAATGGCTTGCCGACTTATCTGCTCCCAAAACCTTTCTCGAATTTTTTTTCAGTAGAATGTGCACATCGGGTCCCAACTGGCAAACCAGTCCCCGGAGGACAACCACGAACAGTGATAGCTAAGATCCTCAACTATAGAGATCGCAATGCGGTGCTTCAAATGGCCAGAACAAAGGGAGCGATAACATAACGGCTCCAAGATAGGCTTCTTCCCTGACTTCACTAGAGAAGTGCAGAAAACGAGATAATCTTTCGTCCCTCTCAAAAGGCGCCTTCAGGCCCTGAACGTGAAATACAGTCTACTATTCCCAGCACAGCTGAAAATATATCATAATGGCACGACGATACACTTTACGGGCCCTAAAGAAGCATGGGCAGAGTGAAACCTGGAGGGAGACTGGGGCCCATGGAAACGACCAAACAGACCGCCAGAAGAGCTGCTACGACAGGAGATAGAGGCAATACCACAGAGAGGAGACGAATAAACAAGACGTAGATAAATAAAGGAACATACTCACTGTGCAGGAACAAGTGAAACCCAGCCTGAGACACACATCAGTCGGAAAATAAACGCACCTCATAAGAAGGCTTGCGGCCCATGACCCGCCACAATACAGCACCCCCAGCACCAAGTGCACACTGCGTTATCCCCAACACCAAGGTGACAAGAAGCACTTACCATTAGTTTGATTGGTTAAACGTTTTGTTCAATGGGCGACAGATGCTTCAGTTGGGGATGGAGTATGGAGAGGGGGAGCTGGGATTTTTACAGGTTATCTGTTGGCAGCAGGACTAGCACGGCTCGAACGACCACAGTGAATATAAAACACAATAGGGCATCTCAAATTGAATCAGAAAAAATGGTCTCCTATGGAATCGATGGCCACCCACACATAGAACCACACAAAAAGATGAATGAACACAATCGGACCGAACACCAAGAAACTCACCTTCATGACATGGAACGTGAACGGTCTGGGAAACAGCATCAAGAGAAGTCTAGTAATACAGTATATAAATCAACACAAACCAGACATCGTGTACTCACCGAAACGTACCTGGCAGGCACAATGTGCCAATTCTTCAACAGAACCAAATACCGGACAGCAATCCATGCAGGTTTTTCCATGGGCTCGAGGGGAGTACTAATACTGGTAAACAAGAGAAATCCGATCGACATATCTAATGTAACCCAAGACCCTGGAGGAAGATTTGCGTTCATACAAGGCACACTGTGGAACCAAACCATTGCCATATTGGCGGTCTATTCGCCCCCAGCACTCATGACATCCTTAATAGAAGACATTACACCGATCATAGTTAACACAGCAGATATCCTGGTGAAAGGTGGAGACTTCAACGAGGTGATGAACGTCAATGAGGATCGCACACATATAAGGGGAAGAAACCCAGCATTATCAACCAAACTCACTACCTTTACAGCAGCATTGGGCCTGAAGGATGCATGGAGAGATCTTCACCCAGCCGAGAGACAATCATTCCACTCAGGCGCACACGCGTCCCTTTCTAGACTAGACTACTTCTTTCTTCCTGGCGAAAACATACACAAGGTAGCGGATGCAACTCTGCACCCCGAGGGATATCGGATCACTCCCCGCTGACGATGCTGCTCGAGACCGAAAGACCCCAGCCCCCGCCGAACTGGCGGTTGAACGCATACTACCTAGGATTTCCAGAATTGATAGAGAAGATCCAGGAAGCGACTTCAACATACTTTGAATTAGGTGAATTTGTTATGAAAATAATAAACTTTGTTTAAAAAAAAAAAACATACTTTGAATTAAATCAAGACTCAATTAATGATGTAGGGATAATATGGGAAGCATACAAGGCTCTGCGAGGTGAGGTACTGAGCTGGACAGCTGTCCACAAAAAGGCACACAGGCAGGAGGTCAAAGACGCAGAAGCAGAGATGAAACACGCCGAGGCAAAGTACATAAGCACTGGCGCAGCTGAAGACAACACATCCCTACTGGTGGCACAAAAGAAACTACATAACGTTGCGCTGACCTGTGCGAAGCAGGCACACAGAACCATGCGCGCTAGACTATACGAGACAGGAGACAAGGCCAGCAAGATGCTAGCATGGTTGGAGAGGAGAGAAGAGGGTCACCTCCAAGTGCGCTGCATAAGTACCACAAACACAGAATGGACCTCAACTGACCCAGGCATCGCGGAGGCCTTCGCAATGTATTATGAGGCGCTCTACGCTCCTCCGATGTCCCCGACAGATCCCAGTATACTGGATACGCTGAACATCCCATCACTGAACGAAACACAGAGAATAGATCTAGAAGCAGAAATACCAGAGGAGGAACTGACAACAGCCATCTCCCAGCTCCAAAATGGGAAAACCCCGGGACCCAACGGCTTACCGGTGGAAACATGGAAGAAAATTGGCACCGGAGAAATAGCACCTCACATGCTCAAAATTTTCCTGCATTCAAAAGAAAAAGGCATTCTCCCTCCAGACCTGAGAAAGGCCAGTATAGTGGTGATACACAAGGAAGGCAAACCACCAGATGCATGTAGCTCCTACAGGCCAATCTCACTCAAACACAGAGGCCAAAGTACTGGTGAAAATACCAGCCAACAGATTACAGACATAATAAACTCTCTCATCCACCCAGACCAATGTGGCTTTATGCCACAGAGATCCACGGGAATGAACATTCATAGACTCCACGCTGCCATTGAAAGGGCACCAACCTTACAAGACACACTAGCACTCCTCACTATTGACTTTGAGAAAGCCTTCGACTCGGTCCACTGGGAGGCCCTGTGGCACATAATGGGTAGAATGGGATTCGGTGACCATTTCACAGGCTGGGTTAAACTCATAACGCCCCGACAGCTGAGGTCAGGGTGAATGGTTGGTCCTCACGCAACATCAAGTTGGGTAAAGGAACTAGACAGGGGTGCCCCCTCTCTGCGATGCTGTTCGCACTAGCAATTGAACCTCTAGCGATAATGCTGAGAGAATCACAGTCATGGAGGGGGTTTCACTGGGCCCAGGACTGGGAGGATAGAGTGTCCTTGTATGCTGATGATCTATTGATCTACGTAAGTGATCCAGCAGTTTCATGCCCCATCGTCATGAATATACTAAACAGCTATGGAGCCTTTAGCGGGCTAACGGTTAATTACAATAAATCCTTGCTATTTCCGATCAAGGGCCTCGAGGTAACGGCTCTAGATAATTGCCTGTATAAAATTGAAAGAGAGCAATTCCGGTATCTCGGGATGCAGATTACGACTGATCTCACACAATACGCAACCAAAAATTTGTATCCGATTAGAGATAGATTTGTAAACAATGTGAAGCACTGGATGATCCCTCCCCTCACCCTACTGGGGAGGGCTGCCCTGTTCAAGATTCTAACGCTACCCCGGTTCCTATACATCCTGCAGAATGTACCATTATATATACCAAAAATAGAATTCAGCAAAATAGACGAGACACTTAGGAAACTGTTGTGGGGAGGAGGGCATCCTCGAATTGCACTGAAGACCCTACAGCGCTCCGGATGGGAGGGAGACATTGGACTTCCTCATCTACAAACTTACTATTGGGCAGCCCAGATGTCAGTAGTAATGATATCCTACATAACACTGCATTACAGCACATCAGAGCAGACAGCCAGGAGGGCGGGGCAGCGGGTCACTCCACTGGAGAGTCTCTATCAAAGAATAACACGACCAGCCCCAAACACAACAGGCCAAAGAACACAGATGTGGATAGACGCACACAAGCAGTTAGGATGGGAAGGGAAGGTCACACTGAAACAACCCCTGTGGCGAAATAGGCACCTACATGAGCTCAGTGAACTCCCCAAATGGGCAAACTGGGAAGCAGCCGGGATAGTCAGAGTAGATGGGGAAATAGTAACATTCCAAGCCCTAAGCGACAAATACAACCTACCCGCCACAGAACACTTTCATTACAGGCAGATGACACGTATTCATCACAAGTGATATAGACTTCCCTAACGTGCCGGAGTGCACTCCGATTGAGAGGAACATCGTGATGGAGCGTATTGACAACAAAATAACCTCCACAATGTATAATGCGATTACCTCATTTGCTACAACAGAGCTCACAGACCTTAAAGAGAAGTGGGAAAGAGACGTGGGCCCAATACAATCAGAAGACTGGACCACAGCCCTCATGTATCCCAGAGAGACAGCAATTTTGGCCAGAATAAGATTGATGCAACAACATGTTTTACACAGGATATATTACCCGAGAGAGGCCTTGTACCAGTGGGGGAGAGCAACAGATCAACGGTTTAAGATGCCACCGAACGAGAGGAACATTCTTCCACATCCTATGGGAATGCCCACAAATACTTTTGGCAGAAATTCTGTGATAGGCTCTCAACAGTAATTGGCCGAGTGATACCAATGGACCCCAAACTGCCAATACTGGGGATAGATGCAGACAGAGATATCCAGATTTGAAAAACTCATGCTCGCAACATCCACAGGCCTTGCAAAAAGGAATCTGGCCCAGCTGTGGGGCTCGGCCTCGCCCCCACAGTACGAGCAATGGGTAACAGATGTAGACATGTGTGTGCCAATGGAAACAAGAGTGTACACCACCAGGGGATGCCCAGTGAAAGCGAGCAAGATATGGCAAAGATGGGAGGACAATTGAAGACACTAAGAAATGAGCAGGAGACGTGATGAACTGCTGAAATCCACTTGATCCACGCGACTGATAGGAGCCCACAGACTTAATATGTTTACATTGTGTGCAAGAGAGCCAATCACTGAGAATGTTCGTATGCCTGTG
This sequence comes from Ambystoma mexicanum, assembly GCF_040938575.1. NCBI lineage: Eukaryota > Metazoa > Chordata > Amphibia > Caudata > Ambystomatidae > Ambystoma > Ambystoma mexicanum. Next base: position 1,365,780,029 of record NC_090930.1, on the reverse strand, counting down.
TGTTTGACCGTGTCAACTAAGTTTTGTTTTGTTAAAAATAATAAAATATGTTATTAAAATATTTTTAAAAAAAACTAAATGGGAGAAGGATGTGGGCACCACAGACCAAGAGGATTGGATTCAGGTACTAATGCATCCTCGGGAGATTGTCATCTCTTTTAGACTCTGCCTGGTACAATTAAAAATCCTGCACCGAATAGATTATCCTAGAACTGTGTTGTACGGTTGGAAACGGGCCCCAAACCCAAATAGCCTCTGTTGCGGTGAGGAGGAGGGAACCTTTATACATATCTTGTGGGGATGCCCCCGGATCCAAGGCTTCTGGAACATGTGCTGCAATGAACCAAGTAGGGTTGTGGCTCGCAGCATACCGTTAGACCCGAGAGTGCTGCTACTGGGAATACCCGATGAAAATGTTGTTACTCGAGGCCACCAGGGGGCGCACAGGCATTGGCTGCCTGATCGCATCGCTCCCGCCGGATCCGGTCTTTCAGGGGGTATTGAGCCCCCCCCCTGAGACCCCCTGGAGCCCCACCTGCATTTTCTAGCCGATTGACCCCCCGGGCACCCCCGCAGCAAAAGAACGGAGTCTGCAGACCCCGGGAAGCCCGAGATAGAGTCCCGTGTGAGCCGCGGGAAGGCAAGATACGCGGCCCGCCCCGCCGCAGAACCAGCAGGGCAGTGCAGCCTTCCGGCGTATCTCCGGACGACACGCGGCGAGAGGCGGGCGGAGTGTAAGCCAGCCCCGACTGGAGCCGGAGACCAGCGCTGGGAGCGGGGAGCGGAGACGGGACGACGCGGTCCCAGAGCAAACCCCCGTCGGGGTGCGCCGGAGTCCCTCTCGCGCCTTCGGGCCCGGCCACTGCAGAGGACGGGCCCCTCCTCCCCCGCCGAAGCCGTGGATCCGCGGGCGGCGGGAGCAGGCCCCCATGGGTAGTCTGTGGACTCGTGCCAGAGATCGGAGGTGAGGGGGCGCGCTCGAGCACCGGCCCCCCTCCTGCCTCTAGCTGCTACCCGGGTGAGTGGCCCCCGCTGAGGGACGGTGGGGCGAGTGCCCGCCCAGAAGGATCCCCCCCCACTGTGGGGATCAGTCCTAAGTGTAAGGGGGACAGGGGGACGGGAGCTGCGACCCCCCCGGGGGGGAAAAAAAAAAAGCAAAGCAAGGACGGGCCCCGGCTGGCCACAGTGACCTCGATATAGGGTGTGAGGCCCCCGCCGGGCGACGGTGGGGCGTGTGCCCGCCCTCAGTGAGGTGAAGCTTTCTCCCCGAGGCGCGGGGCCCATCTCACGGAAGCACCTGCGGCCCGTGCCGGGGAGGCCTCCCCTCCCCCCCCCCGAGGGGGGGGTAAAAGGCGGACCCCCTGCCCTCGGGTCATACACCGGATGTGCTGGAGAGAGACTTTGCAGGGGTACCGCTTTCAAGAAGCCAATAGGGACAACAACGGTTTGGGCCTCAAAAAAACCATGGCCCAGTCGGAGGATGCGGCTCCCCCCCGTCAGCTATGGAGAAGGGCTTCGCCTCGATCCTACAAGAAATCAGGGACATGCGCTCTGACATAGCCCAGAAACTCGAGAAAATGGACCAGAGGGTGGAAAAGGTCGAGGACAGACTACTCCAGGTTGAGACCAATCAATCCTCATCAGTGACCCAAGACATACAATTTAAGGTGAGGCTGGAGGCCCTGGAAAAGAGGGAAGAGGAGAGAGCCCGACAGATGGACGATTTTGAGAATAGGGAGAGAAGGAATAACCTCAGAATCTTCGGGGTGCCGGAGTTGGAAGGAGAGACAGAGAGGGACGTCATCAGAGCAGTGCGGGACATCATCACCCTCCTATTCGCCGAAGAGATGACCACAGAACCAACGTTCGACAGGGTGCATAGGGCGGGGGGCAGACCGGGGGGCCCCCGGTCGATACTGGTCCGGTTCCACTACTACTCGGAGAAAACGAAGGTGCTGGAGGAAGCCAGGAAGGCCAGAAATATCACCTACAACAATGCCCAGGTCTCAATATTCCAAGACCTTTCCGCCTACACGCTAGCCAAGCGAAGAATGTGTCGCCCGCTCACGCAGTTACTCAAGGAGAAGGGAGTGCGATACAGATGGGGCTACCCCTTCTCCCTGACTTTCGAATACATGGGCCAAAGAACTACCCTGGTCATGGAAGAGGACATCCGGGGAGCCCTGCTGGAATATGCGACGGATACGAATGACCGGAGGGGCCCGTCGGGGCCGGAGAGGGCAGGACCTAGTGGACCCGGCCCGTCGGGGGAAAGGAGGAGGCGAACCGGCGCACGAAAGTTCAGAAAAGTGAACACGCCATCACCGGCTAAAGACGGGGAGAGGAGAGACCCGGATGACTAGGAAAGGGATCGCTGCACACAGGTTGGGACAGCTCAGTTCGGTGCATGTGGTGGTACCGATTCCTACGCCCCGACGAACAGCAAGTATACGGGATGTATTGAAGGGGTGGGGCCCTGGGGGGCCCGGGGGGCTCAGGTGGAACAGCTTCCAAAACGATCGGCCCGGCCAGGGGAGCGGGCTGGTGGTTCGGCCAAAAGCCAGATATGGCGGGACAACTTGGCTGGACGCCGGGGAGGGGGGAGGGGGTCAACGCGGGAGTTGGGGGGTTTCAGTTTGGGGGAGGTCCGGGGGGCAGTTGGGGAATAGTTACAGGCCCTCCGGAAGGGATGGGGAGGGGGGGGTGCAAAGGATCCAACCATGGGAGTATCCAAACAAGGGTGGTGTAGGTGAGCCAACACGGAGAGTGGAGCCGCTGGATGACGGCTGAGGGTCTGCCGGCCCTGGGGGTGGGCACTCTCAATGTACGGGGCCTGAACACCCCCACGAAGAGGTCCCTGGTCTCTAGAGAATTCAGAAGGGCTGGTCTTGATATCCTCTTCCTGCAAGAGACTCACTGGGCAAGAGGGAAGGAACCCACGATGAGGGGGGGAGGTATAGGAGAGGTGTTCTGCGCGTCCCACAGGGCCAAGAAGAGGGGGGTGGCCATCCTTCTGGGGAGAAACGTGGGCTTTGTAAAAGAGGAAATAGTGAAAGACCCGGAAGGCCGATACCTGCTGGTGCGAGGATCCCTGCAGGGCTCCCCGCTCACCCTGGCAGGGATTTACGGTCCCAATGAGGGCCAGGCCCAGTTTTGGGAGCGAGTGGCGGAGAAACTCAAGCTCTTTGTCCGGGGGGGGGGGGTTGGTGGTAGGAGGCGATTTCAACATGGTAATCGACCCCGACTTAGACAGAAGGCGTGTTGGCCCTCAGATCTCCAGGCCCACGGATGTCCACATGGCCCGGTCCTTCCGGAAGGTCAACGCAGAGCTGGGCTTGGTGGACACACTCCCCTCCCCTGGAACGGGTACTCCTTCCTACACATATTACTCGTCCACCCACTCGTCCTTTTCTAGAATTGAAATTGACTACATCCTGGTGGACGAGTCTCTGCACTCGTATGTCTCGGGCCACAAGGTCGACCCCGTCCCCTGGTCGGACCACGACCTGGTTCGAACCACCATTGCAAGGGGCTGGCTAAGCGACCGCAGAGGCAGATGGAGATGTAACGATTCCCTGCTGAAAGATGAGGTCCGTGCCCAGGAGGTGCTAGAGGCTATTACGGAATTCTTTGAATTTAATGACAATGGCGAGGTGGGCCCACACACCCTATGGGACGCCTTCAAGGCCACAATAAGGGGCTTTCTCATTAAAATGAGCGCTCAGGCCAAAAGAGTGAGGGAAGCCCAGGAGAAAGCCCTGAGGGGGAAAATTGCCCAACTCCAACCGGTGGGACCCCGAGCGGCCCCCTTGGATCACGGTCAGCTCGAATCGCTAACCGATTATCGTCTCCAGCTGCGAGACCTCCTCCTACACAAAACGGAGCGAGGCCTCCAACTGGTCAAGCAGAAGTATTACGAAAAGGGGGACAAAGCGGACAGAATCCTAGCCTGGAAACTGAGGGAGGTCCAAAGGGAAAGAATGGTAAAGGCAGTGAGGAGTGAGGAGGGGACCATGGGCCATGACACTCCCCACATAGGAGAGGCCTTCCGGAGATATTATGAAAAACTCTATACCTCGGAATGTGACGGGCGGGACGAGGAGATAGAGGGGTTTCTCAACTCGGTCTGGATACCGGCCCTGTCCGGGGAGATGGCCGAGGGACTGGAGGGGCTGGTGACCGAGGAGGAGGTGGGCAATGCTATTAGCGGGATGAAGGCGGGGACCTCCCCCGGGGAAGACGGCTTCACAGTGTCCTTCTATAAACAGTACCGCTCTACTCTGGCCCCACACTTAGCAAAGGTTTTCAATGCAGTATTAGAGGGGGGGACCCTCCCGGACTCCATGATGGAGGCCATAATGGTCGTCCTTCCCAAGGAAGGTAAGGACCCCACTGAATGTTCCTCATATCGCCCTATATCCCTACTAAACATTGATGTCAAGGTCCTTGCCAAAATCATTGGGAAACGGATGGAGAAGATTCTGCCGGCCCTGATCCATGGGGACCAGGTGGGGTTTGTAAGGGGTAGGCAGGGCTCGGACAACATCCGTAAAACTATAAACTTGATCCACCACGCCCAGAACTCCGATCTTGACGCGAGCCTCCTCTCTCTGGACTTGGAGAAAGCGTTCGACCGGGTCGAATGGCGATATATGGAGCTACTCCTCCAGAGAATGGGATTCGGAGCACACATCAGGGGTTGGGTGACGGCTCTTTATAGAGCTCCGAAGGCCAGGGTACAAGTGAACGGCAGGCTGTCGGACCCCTTCTTCCTCTCACGGGGCACGAGACAGGGTTGTCCACTGTCCCCCCTGTTGTATATCCTTACGATGGAACCCTTGGCCATAGCGGTGAGGTCGCACCCGGAGATCAGAGGGATAATGAGGGGGGAGGTGGAATTCAAGCTCTCCCTGTTCGCCGATGACATCCTGGCGTACCTGGTGGACCCCGGCGCCTCCCTCCCCCTCCCTCCTGTCCCTGGTGAACGCATTTGGGCACTTCTCGGGGCTAAAAATTAACGCTTCCAAATCGGTCCTTCTCCCCATGCGGGTAAACGACCCGGCTCTGGACCCCGTGGGAATATTTCATGGGATCACAGTGGGCAGGGTTTCTATACGCTACCTGGGAGTCCTCCTCACCAGAGACTTATCCCAACTGTCCCCCGCTAACTATGACCCGGCCCTGGCTAGCATTACCAGGGACCTCAGGAGGTGGAGCTCTATGATCTTGTCTTGGTACGGCCGCATGACGGCAGTAAAGATGAACGTGCTGCCGCGCCTGCTGTATCTCTTTACCTCTCTCCCATCCAACATTCCCGACCACCTCATGAGGACACTACAGAATGCGGTCCGAGAGTTTATCTGGCAGGGTAGGACCCCGAGGACTGCGAGGGCGGTCTTGACCTTGCCGAGGGAGGAGGGGGGGTTCGGCTTGCCTGACTTCCAGCTCTATTTCCGAGCCGTCCAGTTGCGAGTCCTCCTGGAGCACATGAGGGAGGGGATGGGCACCTACTGGTCTTACCTGGAGGACATGGACGCTCACCCCCTCAAGGTACGCAATCTTCTCTGGGCGCCACACAGGTTCATCCCGAACAGATTGAAATCCCATCCCACCTTGGGCGTCCTTTGGGCAGTCTGGAGGGAGGGCCCCCAGACGGCGCACCTGACGACGTGGCCATCCCCAATGTCCTCTCTCTGGGGACACCCGTTCAGATTAGGTAACAGGGGTTTTTCCAAGGCACAGGCATGGTCTGATTCGTGTCTGGAATGGGTGGGACAGCTGTTCCGGGAGGGGGAATTCCTGCCCTATGAGGACCTAAGGGACGCCATTGGGCGGGGGTCTCTTTCTGTGTTTGAGTATCTACGCTTGAAGGGAATCCTCGGCGACCAATCATGGGGAGAGAACTTGAGGAGGCAGTTGACCCCCTTTGAGAAGTTCCTTGATATGGCGACCTCTAGAAAGGGAGCCGTCTCCGGAATGTATAGAATCCTCAACACTGTGAATTTGGTAGAACGGAGGGGCTTTCGCTCATATTGGAACGATCTCGCAGGGGAGGTGATTTCGGAAGACGCTTCGGCAAGGATCTTCAAAATTGCTTTTCACGGTAATTTGTTCACGGCAGATATGGAACATAACTTTAAGATCCTGCAGGGATGGCACAGGGACCCTGTGAAACTGTCTAAAATGTTTACGGCGGTGTCCCCAGATTGCCCGAGGGGCTGCGGCCAGAGGGGCTCACGAGGCCACATGTGGTGGCACTGCCCGAAGGTGCAGGCATACTGGGCAGAGGTGAGGGGCTGGATGGCTGAGGTCACAGAGGAACTGCTTCCCCAGGACCCCCTGACGGTGCTGTTGGGCCTCCCGCCAGAGACCTCGGACCTCTACAGGTACCCCAGAATGTGGGAAACGATGCTACGGGCGGGGAGAGTGGCATTGGCACAGAAATGGAAGAGCCCGGAGACCCCGTCCAAGGCTGACTGGCTAAAGAAATTGAAAAACTTGTTTTTAATGGACAAACTAACGGCCATGGTGAACAATGATTCTGGGTCATTCCTTGAAAATTGGCAGGGGGTAAGGGAGGCCTGGGGATGGGATGTGCACTGATGCCTGAGGGGGGGCCGAGCGGGGCTCGGGGGGACTACGCCGAAAGACTGTACCAAAATGTACCAGGGACCCTATGGACGGAATGGGCGCCCACGGCCCGGGGACACTCGGTCGGCCGTCAGCCACCAAAGAACGTCGACGCTCACACTCACTACCAAAGTAATGGACGCAAAAGAAAAGTCCAAATCTCCCTATATCATGGTTCGAGTTGGTAAAACGAGGGGTGGGGGGAGGGGGGTTTGGAGGGGGGGGCGGTTGGGTGGGTGGGGGGGAGTTTTGCTGGGCAAGTGCATCGTGAACAACTGGTGATTACATATGTAGCCTGCTTGTTATATTCTTTAAAATGCCAATAAAACCAAAGTTTAAAAAAAAGAAAATGTTGTTACTAAGTGGGAAGGACTGTTCCTATCCACAGCAGTGGGGCTGATGAAACGGAACACTGCACAAAAATGGGGCACCCCATGACTCCCCGACATTAGATCAATGGGCTGCCGATATGGACACATGTGCAATGGTGGAACACAGGATTTACAATGAAAGAGGCTGCCCCGCCAAAGCAGCCAGAATATGGGGGAAATGGCAAGAGCGAGAGACTTAGTAGCTCCTGACATACAAAGGGAGGAATTCGAGCATTATACTGATGTGTTCGCATGTAGGATTTCTTTGTGATTATAGCCATGATTAAGTCATATGTCTACTGATAGAAAGATCCAGGTCTTTATTTTGTCTTGTTTATTGTGATTGTTGCTTAAATCAATAAAAAAATCTTTTATTAAAAAATGAAAATGTGGGCTGAGACATGCAGTGTCCCTATGTCGCGGTTTATTACGCGGTCACACTCAACTCAGGGAGATCCTTTGCCCCCAATCAAGGTGGTGCACAACAAAGAACTATTATTTTGTTAAGGTTCAATTTGGTAAGGCCTCCTACCCGTCTCGCACCCAACCCCAACAAATACCCAGTGCCACAATGGACTAGGAACCAGGCCGGTGTGTAGTAAGAATATATATTTATTAATTTATTTAAACCAAATTTGTCAAACGGACTAACATCAGCCACCAATGCTGTGGCAACACAAGAACAAAAATGAATTCCGTAATGGCATCAACACATAGATAATGCTAAGATTATGCAGTCACAATTTCCTGCAGCTTTCTTTTCAAATCACCTACCAATACAGAAAAAAAAAATTCAAGGCACACAGTGATTACTGATTTGGTTATAATACTTTTTCTCCCAGCAAACCACCCTCCAATCATCAATTAGACTTGACCCCTCTTAATTGAAGGCCTCCGTCAGAGTGGGAACACAATGGGAAAATCGTTTTGGGTTCTGATGGAAAAAATGCACTCTTTGGAAAAAAAAAGGATTTAAGGGGAAAATTCGTTTTGCACTTATTACTAGAGATGCAATATGAGGGAAAGAGAAGCAATGGGAAAATGTGTTTTGCCACACCTAAAAAGAACAGGCAGGGCTTTGTGGTTTGGGTCAGAGCAAAATTGGAACAAAGGGGCAATTTTGTTTTTTCCACCACACATGCAAAGGAAATGCAAGGTTACACACTTCTGATTTACAATGAAGGGGATCAGTGAGGGAATTTTGTTTTGCACCCTGCACACTCACTTGGAAACAGGTTTTCGGGATTAATTATTTTGGATTCAGGACCCCCACCTTTCTGTACCAAAGTCAGGTGTTTTCTTACAAATAGTCAATCAAATCTTTATGTCTATACCAGCACACAACACACTGGGAGGAGCTTGTTATTTTTGAAAGCTAACAAAACACATCCCGTGATTTCGATAGGGGAATTAATTGATTGATTTAAGGATCCACACAGACAAACAGGGTATTTTGCTATGGGTAAATAAGGAACAAGTTACTTACCTGTAACTGTTGTTCTCCAGCATGGGTCTGGCATGGATTCACATGCTCATGAATATTCCCCGTCGTCAGGCTGGGAATCCTCGGTAAAGAAAAAACCAGTATCAGTTTAGTTTCTGATCTGTCTTTCGTAGTAGTAACCAATCACTGGTCTCTGCGTCATACTGACCACAGCCAATGACTGCCCTCTACCTAAGCCCCGCCTCTGGCAGCCATCTTCAGATTTGGAAGCACGTGAAGTGGCAGTATGACCAAGTGAAGAGCCGCAGAGGGGTAGGCGGGAGGGTTTGCATGTGAATCCATGCCAGACCCATGCTGGAGAACAACAGTTCTCCAGCATGGGTCTGGCATGGATTCACATGCTCATGAATAAAGAATACATAGCAGTACACACATGCACAACCACGGGAGGTGGCAAAGGCTCAACATTAAGCATTACATCAAACTCAACATTAAGCAATATTACCTCCTCACCAGGCTCACCTCAGGCGAACAGGTTGCGCAGCACTGCTTGGCCGACCCTGGACTCCTCCCTGGAATCCCGATCGACGCAGTAGAATTTCGTGAAGGTGTGCGTCGACCTCCACGTAGCAGCCCTGCATATGTCCAGCAGGGGCACACCAGATAGGAACGCCGTGGTAGCTGCGATCGCTCTGGTGGAATGGGCTCTCGGACGGCCAGGCAGCGTTCGGTTTGCCAACCGATGACAGTACATGATACAGCCGGAGAGCCATCTGGAAATGGAAGCCTTCGAGAGAGCCTTCCCCTGATTGACAGGTCCAAAGTTCACAAAGAGTTGTGACGTCTTCCGAAAACACTTTGTGCGGTCCACGTAGAACTTCAGCGCTCTAGCCACATCAAGCGAGTGCAAAGTCCTCTCAGCCGGCAACGAAGGCGACGGGAAAAACACAGGCAACACCAAGGGTTCGTTGAGGTGGAAGTCCGACGGCACCTTGGGCATGAAGGAGGGGTGCGTCCTGAGCACCACCCTTGTGTCGTGAAAAGTCAAATATGGTGGCTTGCAAGATAGGGCCTGGATCTCTCCCACTCGTCGTGCGGAGGTGATGGCCACAAGAAACGCTGTTTTCCACGACAGGAACTTCAACGGGGCCGAGTGCAGAGGCTCGAACGGAGGTCCCATGAGCTTGGTCAGCACCACGTTGAGCTCCCACGCCGGGGCCGGAGCCTTCACCGGCGGGAACGATCTGAACAGTCCCTTCATGAACTCTTTCACCAGACGATGAGACCACAAGGACGTCCGCCCCGTGGTTCTGGTGTATCGGGAGATCGCAGCAAGATGAATCTTGATGGACGCGTGTGCCAGTCCAGCCTTGGCCAGCGTCAACAGGTACGGCAGTACTTGGGGAGCCGTAATCCTTAGAGGGTTAATCTTCTGTGCGTGGCACCAGACAGAGAACCTCTTCCATTTGTGTCCGTAGCATTTAGGAGTCGAGGATGCCCTGGCCTTTGCAAGAACCTCTCTGCAGTCGGCCGGTATGTCGTATCCTCCAAACTCTAGCGCTGCAGGAGCCAGGCCTGCAAGTTCAGCGACTTCGGGTCATGGTGGAGGATGGCGCCTCCTTCCCTGGAGAGCAGATCCGCGTCCACTGGCAGCTTGATTGACGGGGACGCTGACAAGTCCAGAAGGTCCGGGAACCATATCTGCCTCGGCCACGCAGGTGCGACGAGGATCATCCTGCACCGTGACCTCTTGAGCTGGTTGATGAGCCGGATCAGCAGTGGCAGTGGAGGGAACGCGTATAGGAACAGGCCTTCCCAGGGGAACGAGAAAGCATCGCCCATGCTCCTCGGCTGGGGAAACCTGCTGGCGAACCTCCGGCACTTGGAGTTCGTCGCCGTCGCGACCAGGTCGATCTGGGGTGTGCCCCACCGTCGGAAGAGGCGATCCACTAGATCCTGCCGTAGTTCCCACTCGTGGCACGAGCGCAGCTCCCTGCTGAGTGAGTCGGCGATGGTGTTTTTTTATCCCTGCCAGATGAAACGGCACCAGAAACATCCTTTGGGCGACGGCCCAATGCCACAGGTCCTGCGCCTCCTTGGACAGTGCTGGGGACCTGGTTCCGCCCTGTTTCCTGATGTAAAACATGGTGGTGGTGTTGTCGGTGAAGATCCTCACCACCTTGCCCTTGAGGGACGGAAGGAAGGATCTGAGGGCCCAAAACACTGCACGGAGCTCCAGGACGTTGATATGGAGGGACTTCTCCGTCGGGAGCCAAAGGCCTCTCGCGTGCTGATTTTCGGTGTGCGCTCCCCACCCTTCCAGGGAGGCATCCGTGGTCACTGTCTCCTGGTGGCCGGGGGTCTGGAAGTCCATGCCCGCCGTCAGATGCGCGCGGGTGCCCCACCACCGGATCGCTCGTCGGAAACTCTCGTCGAGTGTGATCCTCTCCTCGAAGTCGCCCGTCGTTTGGATCCAGCGCGCGTCCAGGAACTCCTGCAACGGGCGCATCCGGAGCCTGCACATGGGAATGAGGTAGATGCAAGAAGACATCATTCCGAGGAGGGACTTGATGGACCTCACCTCGGCCGTGTCGGCAACCAACATCCGCTGTACCTTGCCCAGGATGGCCCTGGTCCTTTCCTCCGACGGGGAGGCCAGAAGGGACACTGTGTCGAGCTTCGCTCCCAGAAACAGTGCGTCTTGCGCGGGTACCAGGTGGGACTTGGCGTAGTTCACGGAGAATCCCAGGTCCGTGAGAAGTTGGACGGTCCTTGCCGTGTGCTCCACGGCGAGCTCCCTCGTCTTGGCTCGGATGAGCCAGTTGTCCAGGTAGGGGTAGACGTGGATCCCCTCTTGGCGCAGCTGCGCCGCCACTGGTGCAAGGCACTTGGTGAATACCCTGGGAGCCGACCGTAGACCGAAGGGAAGGGCTCTGAACTGATAGTGACGCCCTTGGACCACGAACCTGAGAAATTTTCGGTGCCCCTTTAGGATGGGAATATGGAAGTAGGCATCCTCCAAATCCAACGACGACAGGAAGTCGCCCTCCTCCAGCTGCCCCAGGACGTGCTGGAGGGTGACCATCCGGAACTTCTGTGCCTTGATGAACTTGTTCTGCCGTCGTAGGTCTAGGATGGGGCGCCATCCTCCCGTCTTCTTCTTCACGAGGAAGTATCTTGAGTAAACTCCGGAGCCCCGAAGCCTCTTTGGGACGAGTTCGATGGCGCCCTTCCTGAGCATCGCCTTTACCTCCCGGAGAAGCTGAGGGACGTGAAGCTCTTTCCTGGCCACAGGGGGGACGCGCGGGCACCTTCTTTGAAACTCGAGCGCGTGGCCCTGGGCTAGGGCGTCCAGCACCCAACGGTCGGTGGAGATGGACTCCCACACGCTGACGAAGCTCGCCAGCTGGCCTCCCACCGGGGTGCTTCGGTGGGGGCCCGACCCCACGGCCGGTTCAATCCTGCTTAGACGAGGCTTTGCCGCCTTGACCTCCTTGGCGACGACGGCGGGGTCCGCCTGACTTGCCTCGTCCCCTGTAAGCTTCCTGAGACGACGAACGGGCCACTTGACGGTAGGTGGAAAATCCGCCGCCGCAACCTTTGGAGGCACCCTTGCCTCCGCCGCTCCGAAAGGGCGGCTGCCGTTGCTGGAGAACCCCGAGCGCCCGGGCCGTCTCCGTGTCCGCTTTAATGGCTTGAAGGGAATCGTCCACTGTTTTCCCAAACAGGTTGTTCCCATCGAACGGCATGTCCAGGACTCTGGTCTGTACGTCTTGACGGAAGTCAGTAGCCTTGAGCCATCCACGCCGCCTAAGGCACACGCCGTTGCCCAACTGGCGAAATCCAGTGTCGGCGATGTCCGTCGCAATCGTGATGGCGTGGTCCGACGCCACCTCACCTTCCTGCAAGATCTCCAGGGCATCCGCCCTCTTGTCGTCCGGTAAGAAGTCCAGCAGGGGAGCCAGTTTGTACCACAGCTCCCTGTCGTAGCGGGCTACGATAGCCAAGGCGTTAGCCGCCATAATCGTCGTCGCTGCAGACGAGATGACCCTGCGCCCCATCGTGTCCAATTTCTTTCCCTTGCCGTCCAGCGGGGAAGTCGACGTGGAGGCCGCACCCCCCCCCCGCTTTCTTCCTGGCCGCCCCGGAGACGACGGAGTCCGGGGTAGGCTGTGCCCGGAGGCACAAGGGGGCCGCGTCCGGGACCCGGTACTTCTTCTCGTACCGGTCTCTTCTAGCTGGCGTCGTGGATGGGTTCTTGAGGAGGGCTAGGCCCTCATCCCAAATATCGTCCAGTAGAGGTACCGCGAGGACCGTCTTCCTCTTGGCCTCGCGCCGCTGATAAAGGAAACCTTCCTTCTCCTCCGGGCAGAGCTGGAAGAGCTCGGATGCCCTGGCGATCATGGAGTGAAAAGATCCAATCTCGTCGGGCGGGGAAGCCCGGGTGGGAGGAGACGACGGCAGATCCTCGTCGTACACCTCCTCGTCCGTACCCGTCGCGGCCGTGTCAGTCCCCGTATCATCCCCTCGAGTCGTGGACGGGGAGGAGGGCTGAACGGGGCGCGACGGCTGAAAAGGAGGTGGAGGGTGAATCCTTCTTTTCTTAGGAGGGGGGCTGCCCGAAGGGCCTGGTTCCGGGTCCCCCGACGGGAGTGGTTCCTCCACTGGTAACGGCAGTCTCGTCCTTATCTCTGAGCATAAGGACTGTATAGCCAACAAAATGGCCGCCGAGTTGTCTTGTGGCACTGGCAGAGGGAAATCCGACGGGCGGTCAGGGGCCCGGTCGGTACCCTCAACGATGTCGTCATCTCCTGCGTCGGGATCCCTCCCGACGGGCTGGTCTTCTTCCACGCCAACGCCGTGGCTTAAGACCTCGATCAGTTCTTCCTCAGAGGTTGAGGCCGAGTCCACGACGACCTCCTGCCCCCCCTTTTTCTTCTCCGTCGGAGGTTTCACAGGGGTCCTGTCGATGGGCATAAAAGAGGACTCCCTCCGCGGTGGCAGGGAGACTCTGAGCCCCGAGGTCGCCACCACTGGTGTAGCCTCCACAGGCTGAGCCAGGGCCGCCGCGACTGTCTCGATAGAGGCCTTGGCCGGATGGATTAAGGCTTTCACCACCTTAGGTGCGCTCACCGCCTTCTCCTTGAGGGGGGGACACTGCCTCGCTCCCCCTCCGCCTTAGAGCGCGACCGGGGCCTCTCCAGGAGCTTCGCCGGGTGCTCGGCCTTCCTCTTACCCGACCCAGAGCGTTGGCTCGTGGTTGATGGAGCCAGGGAGGGTGCGCCCTGCCTGGCGCCCGTAGAGCCCGACCGTCCGGCGCTCCCGGTGCCAGCGGACTCGCGGTGCTTGGCCTTATGTTGGACCCCTGTTAGGCAGAAACCTGTGCAGTTCCCTTGGGGAACACTGCAAAAGATTTAAGACTACAGGTAGAGCAGTAAACCCCTTTGGTAGCAGTCTGTACCACCCAGATTTACCTGGTAGCTGTGGCTGAGCAGTCAGACTTCTCTCAAGAAGAGTTAGGCAGTATGTAAAGTATACACAATATGTACCAAAACACAATAGCACAAGCAAACACTGACCAGAGCTTGGTTTCAAAAGTATATAGTTATTTATTTAAAATACACATAAGTTAAAAACACTCTAGCAAAAATATAGTAAAAGCACTTCAACACAGTTATACTGAAAGTAAATTCAATCCTTTCTCCTATCTAGACAACTCTAGGTTAACACCACTTAATTAAAACAGAGGTGAGTGCTTAACGTTAGATGACACTCTAGTAGTTTCCAAGAAAGGGAGAGAAAAAGCAGAAATAGGTTAGACACACCACTCTAAGGTCCAGAACACTTGCAATAGGCTTAAAGAAGAATAAAGTCACAGGTGAGCAAAAGTCACTAGGCAGGGCCCACTCTTAGAGTAGCCGGAGCGAAAATGTGCCCAAGATCACACTGTTAGTTAGAGATTCAAAGTCTTGCAAAGAGTCAAAAAGAGTTTAGAGTGGCTCAGAAAGTTTAGCCAAAGTGTCCCAGGCACTCCCAGGTTCGAAAGCCGGGGACTAAATCTACCCCGTACAGTCGGTAGCAAGGGAAGCCAGGCGGAACACAGTACCTTAAGCGGAAAGGATCCTCCAGCGGGGGCAGTTGTTCCAGGCAGCGACAGCAAGGCTCGACGTCGGTCAGGGGAGAAGAATATCTCGCTGAAGAGCAGAAGAGAAAGGTCGTAGCACTGCCCGGGAAGAAACCAGCCGCGGAGTCCTCCGGTTAAAGGGTTGGTACCGACTTTCGCGGTATGGGGGTAAAGTGTGGTATTCCGGATGCCGGGGTGCTTGGCACAGGCAAGGCGGCCACGAGATACCTCAAAGAACGGAAAGAAGGCGAAAACTGGTTGTCCCCACCAGTCAAGGGAAGGAGCCACTCCGTTAAGAGTTCTCCTCGGTCGTCGGGAAAAAGTGGTGAGACGGTTCAGCAGGGCTCCACCGGGTGGTGTCGTCGAAGCAGGTCGGCTCAGCTCTTCCCTCGTCGGATTCTTGGTCCTGTGGCGACTTCTGAAGTCCCAGTCCCCAAAGCCCTGCTTTTATGCAGCAAACCCCCATTCACCCAGCCTAGCTGTCACTCAAACATGCTAAGTGGTGAGCCGGGCGGCTCACCACTTGGGCCAATCAGGACGGAGTGCGACTTGAGTTACCAAGGTAACTCAGTCCAGGGTGCCTAAATCCCCCTCCACCCCTCCTAAGTACCCCAGACAGAGTGGCACCACTTTGGAGGGCTTCTGTGGAGAAGCCCGCCAAAAGTGGAACAAAGGGCTCCACTTTGGGTCAGAGTTACAGAGGCGAACACCAACGCCATTTTAGAATCAAGTTTTGGCAAAAAGTCCCAACCGGAGTTATAAAAATAAATATATAAACCGGCGGTATGTTTAAGGCTACCGTAAATAAATAATTAAATGTGTTAGCCTAAAACAATGGGAAATCCCATAGGGAAATATTCGCGGTCGAATATAAAAAGTAGTTTCCACTGCCACCAGCCAAAACTCGATCAGGGGGGACGGAGACGTGCCCCCTCGACTAACAGACCCTGGGGCAATCGAATTGCCCCAGCCAGTACGTCCACAATATGATGGTTTGTACTGGTTCTGTTCAGGATTCAAGACTAGCAAAGTCTTTGGTGACTTTACATGCCCTGGGAGACAGTAGTCAGTCCCAGGGTATGGAGTCTATGTTGGGGAGTCCCTAGGACACCCCTGGGTCACGGCACAGAGGGTGCTGTGTGACCCACATCACAAAAATACATGAGGCCCTATGGAGTAAAAGACCCCATAGCCCATCCAACACAAGGTTTGTCCAAGATAACACAGTTCAACATGTCCAAGAGTGAGGGAAAAAGAGTCTCACTCTTGGCAGGAGAAAAAAAAGAACCCCAGAAATCCAGCAAAGCCGCTGGGGGACTCACTAGGTAGGGAAATTCAGCCTAAACAGAGAATTCTCCCTAACACTCGCCCCCCCCAGACTAAGGGACAGGAGGATTTAATCCACTCCTGGATGAACCTCATACCTCTAGTCGATGATATACATCCTAGAGAGTCCATCAGCATTTTGATGGTGACACCTTGACCTATGCTTAAGGGAGAACTCAAAGGTTTTCTTTTGCAAGCTAAAGGACCTACAAACCCTTTGAGGAACATCAGTCTTTTTGTTATAGGGGATCTGGTTGACCAGTCCCTCAGAAGTTGGGACAACTTCTGAACCTATGTTAGGCTTTTTGAAGGGGTCCTTATAAAGGATTCCCTTAGATCTAGAGGGGCCTCCAAGGTTCCTCACCACCTCTCTTGTGGGAGCAGGTTGGGTCTTAGGCCTCTTGGTTGGAGGGGTTGGGGTTAGGCAATGTACCTGCTTCCCCTTCCTCTTAGATCTACCCTTACCTATTTTAGGAGTTTCCCCCCTAATATTAGGATTTGAGTTGGGGTCTTCAGTAGAAGGTCCAACAGTCTGAAGGTTTTTGGCCTTAGACTTTTCTTTTCTGGTTTTCCACCAGCACTGAGAATTACCAGTTCTCTCAGGTCCAGATAGGGGCCTAGTTGGTCTATCCACCTCTTCCTCAGAAGCAGGGGGAGTCAGAGACTCTGAGACTAGGGGAACAATGATGGAGCTTGGTTGGGGCGCCCATGTTCCTAGCATACTATCCGGAAATGTGCCTGGGTTAGAGGTCAACTTACTAACACCAGGGCTTGTAGTGGGGTTCTCAGTAGAGGGTCCCACAGGCTTAGAAGGGTCCTTCAAGGTAGCCTGTCTAGCCAATTTGGTTAAGTTCTGCTTCTCCATACTGGGAGGCCTGGGGGTATGTGACACTACTCCTAGAGTTCTTAGGTCATTCCCCAACAGGACCTTCCCAGGTACCTCAGTCTGAACACTGACAGGGATCCTCACTGTCATGTTGTTACACTGAATGAGGGCTGGTAGAATAGGAACCATTTGGACAGGGCCTCCAGACATCTTAGTGGGACCTTTGGGTGCTTTGGCCACATCCTCAGGTTGAAAGAAGCTTTCATCCACTACTGTTCTGCTGGCCCCAGTGTCTCTCCTGGCAGGAGTATCCTGGCCATTGACAAGAACACTGTCCACATAATACACCTTAGAGTTAACAGGTAGGGAGTTATACACAACCCTATTCTGGGGACTAACCAGACCCATAGGCTCTAAGTTTACAGTTGCTTGAAGACCCAAGGGTTCTTCAGCAAAGAGTTCAAAGTGGGCACTAGCCATCTGTACTTCATCCTCAGGAGTGAAGGCTAAGGAGACTGTGCTGATCCCTGCAGGTTTACCCTTGCACTTGGGATCTCCTTTGATATGGTCAGTACCCTGACAGACATAGCATTGTCCAAATGCTCTCTGGAAGGGTGGCTTGTTCTGACCTCCTTCTGGCTTGTGGCCAGAAGGTACAGTAGCCTGACCAGGTTTCCCATGTGGCTTACCCTGGTTATTTTGTGGTTTGGGGCCCTCTTTGGGATAGGAATTATTAGAATTCTCTTTGGAGTCTTTTCTAGGCTGTTTTTCCCCATCCTTCTTCTGAGTTACCCCAGAATCCTTGTGAGTGGCCCTGTTGGCAACCCACAAGTCAGCAGCCTTAGCTAGCCTCCGGGAATCTAATTCCCTGGAATCAGCCAAGTGTTGTCTGAGCTCAGGAGAGCAGGCATCATAAATAGTCTCCAACATAAACAAATTCTTCATACCTTCATAAGTGTTCACCTTGTAACCCTTAATCCATCCCTCTAAGTTTTTCAAACATTCATTCACCCAGGTAGCCCAAGGGGTACCATCATGCTTTTTGAGGCTCCTAAACCTCTTAAGATACTGGGAAGGGGTCTTCCCAAACCTAGCTATCAAAGCTAGTTTCACACATTCATAGTCCTTCCTATCCTCCTCCCCCATCTCCATTACCACATCAGTTGCAACAGGGGGAAGCCTAGAGAACAACCAGGTGAGTAAGTCATTTCCTGTGATGTTCTGGAGCCCATGATTATATTCAAACAGAGACAACCAATCCAACACATCCAACTTAGGCTCATACATACCAACCAATTCTTTAGGCATCCGGGGTCTTTTAGGACTGGAACTTCTAGAGGAGCCAGAGAGAGAAACATTCTCAACAGATAATTTCTTCATTTCTAAGTCATACTTGAGCTCCATTTCCCTTAGCCTTAGTTCTTTGTCAGTTTGAGCATTAAGTTTCTTATACTCCAATTCTAGCTTCATTTTCTCCAGTTCAAAGTACTGAGGACTAAATGTGGGACCTGGTAAAGGTCCAGTAGGTACAGCAGGTAGAGCAGGCAGAGGCCTAGGGGGGACAGTTACAACAGCCTCACCCTCCTCTGCTGACTCTTCCTCAGAATCATCAACATTTTGCTCCATGTTAACTTCAATACTGTCATCTACAGTTGCTGGAGTGGTAGGTTCCTCTGAACCATCACCCAGACTTTGGTTAGCTAACAATCTTTCAATCAGCTCCATTTTCTTGCCCTTAGTCAGGAGATCCTTATGTTTACAGAGCACTCTTAAACAATCAGCAGTTTTGGCTGCAAGGGACTCTTGACTATAGCTTTCTATAACTGACATGTTAGAGGTTTTACTTTTTCAGTGCTAAGCTTTGTGGTTAGTTGCACTAAGGTATCTAAAGCACAATAAAATGTATACTCAATACAAATCCCACCGCTGTACACCAGTGTTAGGCAGAAACCTGTGCAGTTCCCTTGGGGAACACTGCAAAAGATTTAAGACTACAGGTAGAGCAGTAAACCCCTTTGGTAGCAGTCTGTACCACCCAGATTTACCTGGTAGCTGTGGCTGAGCAGTCAGACTTCTCTCAAGAAGAGTTAGGCAGTATGTAAAGTATACACAATATGTACCAAAACACAATAGCACAAGCAAACACTGACCAGAGCTTGGTTTCAAAAGTATATAGTTATTTATTTAAAATACACATAAGTTAAAAACACTCTAGCAAAAATATAGTAAAAGCACTTCAACACAGTTATACTGAAAGTAAATTCAATCCTTTCTCCTATCTAGACAACTCTAGGTTAACACCACTTAATTAAAACAGAGGTGAGTGCTTAACGTTAGATGACACTCTAGTAGTTTCCAAGAAAGGGAGAGAAAAAGCAGAAATAGGTTAGACACACCACTCTAAGGTCCAGAACACTTGCAATAGGCTTAAAGAAGAATAAAGTCACAGGTGAGCAAAAGTCACTAGGCAGGGCCCACTCTTAGAGTAGCCGGAGCGAAAATGTGCCCAAGATCACACTGTTAGTTAGAGATTCAAAGTCTTGCAAAGAGTCAAAAAGAGTTTAGAGTGGCTCAGAAAGTTTAGCCAAAGTGTCCCAGGCACTCCCAGGTTCGAAAGCCGGGGACTAAATCTACCCCGTACAGTCGGTAGCAAGGGAAGCCAGGCGGAACACAGTACCTTAAGCGGAAAGGATCCTCCAGCGGGGGCAGTTGTTCCAGGCAGCGACAGCAAGGCTCGACGTCGGTCAGGGGAGAAGAATATCTCGCTGAAGAGCAGAAGAGAAAGGTCGTAGCACTGCCCGGGAAGAAACCAGCCGCGGAGTCCTCCGGTTAAAGGGTTGGTACCGACTTTCGCGGTATGGGGGTAAAGTGTGGTATTCCGGATGCCGGGGTGCTTGGCACAGGCAAGGCGGCCACGAGATACCTCAAAGAACGGAAAGAAGGCGAAAACTGGTTGTCCCCACCAGTCAAGGGAAGGAGCCACTCCGTTAAGAGTTCTCCTCGGTCGTCGGGAAAAAGTGGTGAGACGGTTCAGCAGGGCTCCACCGGGTGGTGTCGTCGAAGCAGGTCGGCTCAGCTCTTCCCTCGTCGGATTCTTGGTCCTGTGGCGACTTCTGAAGTCCCAGTCCCCAAAGCCCTGCTTTTATGCAGCAAACCCCCATTCACCCAGCCTAGCTGTCACTCAAACATGCTAAGTGGTGAGCCGGGCGGCTCACCACTTGGGCCAATCAGGACGGAGTGCGACTTGAGTTACCAAGGTAACTCAGTCCAGGGTGCCTAAATCCCCCTCCACCCCTCCTAAGTACCCCAGACAGAGTGGCACCACTTTGGAGGGCTTCTGTGGAGAAGCCCGCCAAAAGTGGAACAAAGGGCTCCACTTTGGGTCAGAGTTACAGAGGCGAACACCAACGCCATTTTAGAATCAAGTTTTGGCAAAAAGTCCCAACCGGAGTTATAAAAATAAATATATAAACCGGCGGTATGTTTAAGGCTACCGTAAATAAATAATTAAATGTGTTAGCCTAAAACAATGGGAAATCCCATAGGGAAATATTCGCGGTCGAATATAAAAAGTAGTTTCCACTGCCACCAGCCAAAACTCGATCAGGGGGGACGGAGACGTGCCCCCTCGACTAACAGACCCTGGGGCAATCGAATTGCCCCAGCCAGTACGTCCACAATATGATGGTTTGTACTGGTTCTGTTCAGGATTCAAGACTAGCAAAGTCTTTGGTGACTTTACATGCCCTGGGAGACAGTAGTCAGTCCCAGGGTATGGAGTCTATGTTGGGGAGTCCCTAGGACACCCCTGGGTCACGGCACAGAGGGTGCTGTGTGACCCACATCACAAAAATACATGAGGCCCTATGGAGTAAAAGACCCCATAGCCCATCCAACACAAGGTTTGTCCAAGATAACACAGTTCAACATGTCCAAGAGTGAGGGAAAAAGAGTCTCACTCTTGGCAGGAGAAAAAAAAGAACCCCAGAAATCCAGCAAAGCCGCTGGGGGACTCACTAGGTAGGGAAATTCAGCCTAAACAGAGAATTCTCCCTAACAACCCCTGTCGCCGGGGCGTCCTCAAAGGTCTTAGAAGACCGCTCGGATTCCTTCCTCTTCTTCTCGCCGGACGGGCTCTTCCCTTCCAGCCAGTTGGCGAGACGTTGATGGAGGTCCTTCATGGTCCGCTCCGACATGTTGCCGCGAGATGGGCCTGAGAAACTTCTGGAGTCCTCCAAAAGCGTAGCTCGACGAATCTTCACCCTTGAGGGGCGTGGACGAATCCGACACGGGTCCCCGTTGATCGGATGGAGAGTCGGTGGAGCTTGAGGCTTTTTTGACCGAAAAAAACGAAGCTTTTGATAAAAAACAAGAAAAAATAGCACTAACGCTCGAGAGCAATAGCACGAGGATCCCAACACATGAACGTGCAGTAAAAATCTGAAGATGGCTGCCAGAGGCGGGGCTTTGGTAGAGGGCAGTCATTGGCTGTGGTCAGTATGACGCAGAGACCAGTGATTGGTTACTACTACGAAAGACAGATCAGAAACGAAACTGATACTGGTTTTTTCTTTACCGAGGATTCCCAGCCTGACGACGGGGAATATTCATGAGCATGTGAATCCATGCCAGACCCCATGCTGTAGAACTAGAACAATGCTTGAAAAATTCTGGCACTACACAGGCTGTGGCTTTGGGATCGTATTACTTAAGGAGAGGCCTTGTAGTGGGCATCAGGGAACAGCATTGCACCTCTGGGACAGCAAGGGTGTCAGTCAAGGATAGTCCCCTCTGGCTCCTCCAAGGGCTCCCAGTCAGCTTCTATGTTTTCTGGTCCCTGTCTCCAATGCAAGATTTGGGGCCTCTGCTTGGTTGTTTCTTGCAAAGGTTCAGCAGCAGGTTGCCTCCCCGAATTAAGTGAAAAATCCCAGTTCTGGTGCAAACTGGTTTACTTATAGGGCAAATGACATCACCCACTTGTCATGATTCCCGCGGCAGGGATTGGTTGGTTTTCTCCATCCACCTCACACCTATGTGCTAATAGGACAATGAGATGAGGGGTGTGAGTTAGCAAAGCTGGGGGAGGAGAAAGCGTGGTTATCTCAACTGACATGTAGGTTTGGCATGTTTAAACTCAGAAAATCTATCAACATGGCAAATACCCTAATTTTTTTTTTTTTACTTTATTTATTACTGGCATAGCAAATCAAATCACAAAGATCATCACATTGTACCAAGGAAATAAGACTTAAGTACGCCTTGGGTATGGGTTAGACATTGGTTTGTAGTCTACATGGTATAGGGGGGGAGTAAGGGTGGGGAGAGACAGGACACATAGGGTTCATTAGACATTAATGCAGTGACTTATTCTTCTATCTCTTCTGCGTTTTGTAGGTATGTTCTGAGGGGGCCCCATATGTCCTTGGGTCTGGAGGTGGTTTGGATGCCTCTTATATAGGACTCTTCACTGTCCTGTGTGTTTATCAGGTCTCAGAGCCAGCCTTCATGCGTGGGAGGGGTTTTTGATTTCCATTGCCTGAGAATGTTCTGCTTGGCCACCGCCGTGCCCACTGCGAATAGTCTGCGGGTCTCGGTAGATGCTTTTCCAATATCCCCCAGTAAGTATTTCAGTGGCATAGCCGGGATATTTGTATTCAATATGTCGTTCATGGTTTCTGCTACTTCTTCCCAGAATTGTCTAATTGGTCGGCAATCCCAGTACATCTGGATGACGTTTGCCGTCGTTATGCCACATTTGGGGCATGTCGTTTGCTTGGAGGGATCGTACTTGGAAATTTGGCTGTTGGTGATACGCAGGTGAATTATAAATTTTGAATTGTATAAGCCTGAAATTAGCGCATGGGGAGATAGATTTAGTGAACCTACAGTAGTTCGTCCAGTGTTGCTCGTCAATCTCAATGTTCAGATCCCTCTCCCATTTGGCCTTCATCTCATTCTTGGATGGGATGTTACTCTGTACAATCGGTATAGTGGAGATACACTGCCCATGAAGTCATCTTGTGTTAGTATATCGGATAGGAATTTATGCACAGGTGGCGCGATCGGGAAGAACGGCCATTTCTTCCTACAGGCTGCCTTCAGACGCTGGTGTTGTAGAGAGTCTGGTTCCCGCCCTGTTCTGAATCTCTGTAGCAGTAAGGAATCGGTTCTCAGGAAAGAGGTCTCCGACTTTGGCTTGTTTTTCGGGATCGCATTTCATTTGTATCATTCGATCTATGGTAGGTGCGAGGTCGGGATAGCACCATAAGGGTAGGTGTGGGCAGTAAGGTGTGTCACATCCCACTCTCTTGAGGATCTGTGCCCATGCTCGCACTGTTGATGACATTGTGTCTGCCAGGATCTTCTCTTCTGCAACTTTGGTGAATATCCTGCTCTTGAGGTTCAAGGGAGATGCCGCAAACTCTTCCGCATGTATGTGTGCACATTTTTGTGCAGTTTTGTTCTAATATTTAGCTAAGTACTCCTGTGTCAAGTAGTAGAGTAGTAGTATAGGGGAAAGTCCGGGGCCGCTAGACCACCAGTATCTTAGCTTTTGCATAGTTTAGGCCAACTGATTCTAGCTGTGCCCGCCCCCCCCCCCATGAATCGAGAGGATATCTTCTGCAGTGTGTCGAAGAATTTTCCACCAGGCCAGATCAGGATGCTGCTAAATAGGTACAGTAATTTCGGGACCACCAGCATTTTCAGTTGAGATATACGCCCATACAGGGAGAGTGGCAACTTAACCCATGCGTTGAGTTTGTATTACAATTGTGTCAGGTATGGTGCATAATTGTTGGCGAACAAAGTTTGCTTGTCTGGTGCCATTATGATGCCCAGGTATTGTGCTGTGGTGGGGACCAGCTGAGGCCATTCATGGCTGCTGTTTGGATTGTGGAGCTGGTCAGAGGTATTATTTCTGACTTGGCTTGGTTGATTTTGTATCCTGAGTATTTTGTGAATTCAGCTATATCCTGCAACACAGGTGGTGAGTGAGTATACGGGTCTCTGATGTATAGCATCGTATCATCCGCGAATAGAGAAATGAACTGCAGGGATCCCGTGATCCGAATCCCTCTCCAGGCGTGTCTGCATCATAGCACCGCTGCCATTCCTTCTATTGTTAGTGCAAAAATTAGAGGAGAGAGTGTGCAGCCTTGTCTGGTGCCTCTCTGCAGGTCGAAGATGGATGACAGAGTCTTATTGGTCCGTACTCTAGCGACGGGATTGCGGTACAATAGTCGTATGAGTTGGAGGAATCCAGGGCCGAATCCCATCTTTTCTAGTATTGCGTAGATGAACCTCCACGAGATGGAGTCGAATGCTTTCTCTGCGTCTAAGGTGACAGCGACCGTCTTTGCACGGTGCTCTAACTGAGAGGTAATAGAAAAGAAATGTCTGAGGTTCAGGACGGTGGAGCGGCCTGGTATAAAACCCGACTGATCCGGATGGGCATGTACGGGTTCAATTTATTGGCTATGGCTTTTGCAAAGATTTCGGTGTTGACGTTGATAAGGGACACTGGTCTCTATGAGGAAGGAGAGTGAGGGGGTTTGTGCGGTTTCAATAGGACTGTGATAATGGCTTCTCTAAATGATAGTGGCAGTATTCCCTTCCCCAGGGATTCTTCCCAAATCTCCAGGAGCCGTGGAGCAAGTTCTTCTATGAGGATTTTGTAGAGGTCCACAGGTAGACCATCCGTACCTGGTGCCCTGCCCGCCTTGAGGTATTTGATTGCTTGTTTCAAGTCTTCTAGGCTCAGGGGGAGGTCCATTGTTGTTCTCTTCTCCAGGATAGGTGTGTGAAGTGGAAAGGAGTCCAAATATTCTCTTAACTCTTCTGTGGTCGCCTGGTCTGTGTAAAGCTTGGTGTAGAAGCCCAGGAACACCTCGTTCACTTTCAGGTGGTCGACGTGTGTTATTCCGTGTTCGTCAGTGTTACTGGTAATTTGTCGGTGGTCCTGTTCAGACTTGATTAGATAGGCCAGCATCTTGCTTGATTTATTGCCTTCTCCATATTTTCTGGCTTTGATTGGTTGTGTCACGTACCAGACCTCCTGTTCCGCCAGTGTCGTAAATTCAGCCAGGGCATTGTGAAGCAGGGTCAGAGTTTTTGGGCCTGGTGATTTCGTGCATGCACTCTCTGCCTCCTTGATGTGGTCCTCGGCAGTGGCTAACTGAGTACATATATCTCGTAGCGTATTGTGGACCTTGGATATCAGATGTCCTCTCAGCCATACTTTAAAGGTTTCCCAGATCATGTTGTATGAATTAACAGAGTCTTGGTTGCGTTCAAAGAATTCTGGTCTATCCGGAGTGTTCCAGAAGCGAGTCATCTCAGAGGAGATCCAGTGGCATTCTCCATAGGCAGTGATCCGGTACTGGTGTCCCTATCTGAGTGTCCAGTATCAATGGGATGTGGTCTGATAGGGTTCTGGGTAGTATAGTGCATTCACTCAGGCCTGGGATACAGTCGGTGGAGCAGAGCCAGTAGTCGATTCTGGAGCTAGACCCATGGACACATGAATGGAATTTATAGTCTCTGGTAAGGGTGTGCAGTTGTTTCCATGCATCGGCAAGCGGTAGTAGGATCCTGGTTTGTTTTATGGTGAGTGCTGCCTTTGCCTCCTTCTGTTGAGTAGTGGATGATCTGTCGAGTGAAGGATCTAGGATAGTGTTAAAATCTCCCCCCCCATATATCACTTTCATCTCCCCCGTTGGTGTTATTAGTGTAAGAATCTGTTGATAGAATTCTGGTGTGTCAATATTAGGACCGTATGTATTGACTATTATTATTTCTTGTCCTTGTAACAAGCCCCATACTATTACGAATCTGCCCTCTATGTCTGCTTTGGTTTTAGTCACCAGGAACCCAAGTCTGCGATGGATCGGCATCAATACCCCCATTGATTGTGACGAGTAGTTTGTAGTGAATATTTGTGAACCCCAAGAGAGGCCGAATGAGCAAGAGATTTGTTTGTTTGTGTGACTCTCTTGTAGTAAGAGGGTATCGATTCTGTGCCTATTGGCGTGAGATAGGATTTTTCTGGCCTTGGTTGGGTTGAGTAATCCCCTGACGTTCCAGGAGAGGAGTCTAGTGCTTTTAGTTACTTGCTGTGCCGCCATCTGTGCAGTTTTTGTGGCAAGGACATTGCATCCTTGGTTTTGTGATGATCTTCCTCATTCTGTGTCGATGCCAGGTTTTTCTTGGTAAAACAATAGCAACCATTAACTGTTAAAACATTTCCCCAACGTGGTTCTTCTCTCACTTGTGGTTTCCACATTTCTGGTTTAAGGCAACAGGCCTTTCGCTGTATGAGATGAAATGGACTATAAGTTCAAAAGAATATATACATTCCAAAAACCAACCAGACAAAGGAGATATACATCAAAACCAAATCTGAAACCCAAATTGAAACACAGCCCACATCCACAACACCACCATCCTCAGATATTGAATCTTCAAGTGATCTTGAAATTGAACAACCCACTCTTCTGCAACCTATATTTGAAGCCAATGTAGAAACAACATCCTCAGCTTTTTTAGAGGAATATCTCAAATACAAAAATATGGAAACCACCCAACAATATACTGGAAACTAACAAAATCTAGGTACCATGAACAAACAAGGACAAAGACAAGGAGGAGCAGGTGGGGCAGGGGCACCACTACAAATAACAACATCAATAAAAGAAGGAGTAAAAACAAGATCCAAGAACCAATAAATACACAAGAAAACATAGTGGTAAATCTCTCTAAATTAGAGCTAACACCGGATCTTACTAATATCCTAAACAAGGGCCTGTCCTTCTGCCCTTCAACCAAAACTGACTATTTCACAGTCAATGCAGACCTATACAGATTCTGCAGGAGGTTGAAATTGAAGAAACATTTTTCTCAAACAAGTATAACGAAGAAAAAAGCAATCATTGATGTTCCTTCAGAAATAACAATTAAACATATTGAAAATACAGCGAACCTCCTTAACTTAGCAGAAGAGGACGATCCATATGACTTGGAAAAAATTACGGAAGAAATGAGTATTGACACAGACCTAAGTGCAGAAACAAAATTAAGGCCAACATCTACGTTTGTACCAATCCTAACACAAGCAATGTTACAGACCTGTTCTATAAAGCAACACTGCGTGAAATAAGATCCAAGTACTTTGCAGGTAAACTATCTCACAACAACCTAACCTTACATGGAAAAACAAGCAATTGAGAGATTAAGAATGAATGCAGAAACAACTATAAAAACTGCAGAGAAGGGAGGAAACATAGTAATGATGAATACCACAGACTACCTAGCTGCAGCTCTAGACCATTTGAATCAAGAACATTGCTATGAAAAATTAGACGAATCCAACAACAGAACTTGTTAAGAAATGGTCACAGATGCTTAAAAATTGGTCGAAACAAGAATTATTGACAGATGCGGAGACAGATTTTCTAAGCAACAATTTTCCCATATTGGGCGCCATCTATTTAATTCCTAATATACACAAACCATACCTAATGTTCCCCTCTTGCTGTTATACCTTTGCGCCGATGGTCGCTCTGGCAACGACGAGTGTGTAATGTAATGCAATCTCACTCACCTAACATGGCCGACTGCTCTGGAGCCGATTCTGTAAGCAAGGGAACAAATGTCGAACGCTTCTTGCATTCGTACCGACACCATCATGTGACTCCATATAGTGCAACCAGGAAGTCAAGCAATTGCGTTGCTACTCTCCAGCACGGCGCTTAAACCCCTCTCTTCATCAGACCACCTATCGATCCTCTCTTCAATTTTCCGTGTCCCTTTGGTGAACCCTGTACCATTGTCAGGAAGTGAGTGTCCTGGGAGCTCCCATTGATCTATTCCCGTTGCTCTCCCCGACTCCCACAGCTCATTACTAATCTCTGGGTTCTGTTTCCGGAAACGGTCTTCCTATTTGTTAGGTATAGCAAACCGCTCCTCATCGGAATATACCCAGAGTATTTCTGAATTGCTATTATCTCCGTCGCAGGAGTAAGTTTAGTTTTCTATTCAATCTGAACTCATAACTTTAATTCTGTGTATGGATACTTACCTCTCCTATCTCCTGCTCAGGACGAATCACGCCCACAACCGGTTTCCAGACTACCGTACTGATCCACCTCCGCGTCAAAGCAGGGTTTTTCTTCCCCGGAGGGTTTTCCCTGGGAGTTGTGTTTCCTCCTTTGCTGAGATTTCTCTTCGGCAGGGAGGGAACAGGGTTTCCCGGGAGACCTTTCAATTCAACAGTGTTGCCGTCCTCGGAACCTGCCGGCTGCCCAGGTTAGTGATTCCCACTAATTTTACTATCTATTGGAGTACCGAAGTATATTAATTCAGAGGCGTAACACTTGCAGACGATTAATCAACAGCATAGGCTCAATCACAGAGCCTATATCCAAATGCATGGACATAAACCTGCAACCTCTAGTACTTGGCCTCACTTCATTTATCAAGGTCACCAAACATGTTATACAACAGATTGAGGAAATCAATTGGGAAAAGGACTTCATTCTGGTCACATTGGACGTCTCCTCTCTCTATACCAGTATACAACACGCCAAAGGCCTGGAAACTACTAACTACTTCTTGAAAACAAGATCAATTTCTTATTACAGACAAAATGAGATTATAGAAATGCTGAACTTCACACTAAACAATATCTTTTTATTCAACAATCAAGTTTACAGACAGAAACAGGGGACGGCCATGGGAGCCAAATTTGCACCATCATACGGCAACCTTTATGTTGGCCATTTTGAAATAGAACGTGCTTGGACACATGAAGCCTTTACCCTATCAAACAACATTATATACTGGGGTCGCTATATAGACATTCTCATCATTTGGAATCGAAACACATTAACATTACAGAACTATGTCGACTATCTTAATACCAACCAATATAACCTTCAATTTACTTCAAACCAAAGCCCTGACTCCATCCAATTCCTGAATCTACAAATCTACATAAAAAATGGCAAATTACAGACTACACTATACGTAAAACCAACAGCTGGAAAAAAACAGTGTTGCATGCAACAAGCCATCATCCACGTCATGTCATCAACAACATACCCTATGGCGAAATCCTGAGAATAAAAAGGAACTGTTCAGAACCATTAGAATATGAAAAATATGCAAACAAGGCAATAGACACATTTCTAAAAAGAAGCTACACAAGAAAACTTCTGAACAAAACCTATGAAAAATCCAAGAGCAAACCAAGAGCAGAACTACTAACCAACAAAAAAGCAAGAGACAACATCACAGAACAACCAAAACTCAGATGTATTACTCCATACAGTGCGACTGCTAAGGAAATCAAAAAAAATCTTAAAGAAAAATTGGCACATTCTCAAACTTGACGAAGATCTTTCAGAATACATGGAGGGCGATGTTCACATCACTTTTAAAAAACAAAAAGCAAAAAGCCTAAAGGATATCCTGAGCCATTCACATTTTTCACTTCCAAAAGAAAAAGGCCTAACTCAACTATGGAACAAAAAACCATTGAAAGGAAACTACAAATGCAGACATGCATCAGCTGCCCTCATTCGGAAAATGGGAAAAAAGTATCAGTCTACCAAACGGCAAGAAGTACAAAATCAAGGACTTTATAAACTGCAACAGCAAAATGATAGTTTATGTCATCACATGCATGTGCAACAAAATATATGTAGGAAGCACGGCAAGGAAACATAAAATAAGAATACAAGAACATCTGAGAGCTATCAGCAAAAACAATATCAGATACCCATTAGGCTACCGCTATATGACTGAACATGCAAATCAACCAATAAAGGAAATCAAGTTCTATGGAATTGAAGATAACCAAGCCACAAAGAGGAGGCAATGTGGAAAAAATTCTCAGATCCAGAGAAGCAAACTGGATGTGTACACTGGACAGCAGCCATACGGGTTTAAATTCGGACACTGAATTTATTCATATTTTACGATTCACCACCACCATGATTTTTGTTCAGCCAGAGAGGAAACACCCATAGAACGTCAACAAAGACGCAAGTGCTTTATCTTAATCAAGCAAATGTACAATTGTTTACCTGTGCTTATCAATTTTCTTCTGCAGTGTACCACACCAATGTAAGTTAGCCCAAACACCAATTAATAAAATAGGGTTCATCTGAAATGCACTAAAAATAAAAATATAACTAATTAAAATATTCAGTGGTCACGCGACAAAAAGGCCAACATGACCCAAAATTTCATTAAAACATTTATCATAATGTAACATAGTATTCTTGCATAATACATGTTGTTTATTTAATATCCCCAACCAACTACATTAACGTTTGGATAGTTCTGCTCTATCCACTTATCAATGAGGCAATCCTTATCATACATTGCCCCAATGCAACATGGCCCAATAGCGGTCACATGACACCAACGTACGACGAGTATGTGATCACGTTGTAAAGCGGTCACGTGACAATCTCGCACGTGACCGCGATCCTAAGAAATAGAAATACGGAAGATTCCTAACTTATCAGCAGGTTATCATGCCGCTGGAATTCACTTTCCCGTGAAGAACGCAGCAAAGGAATTAAGGTAAGGACATTTCTAATCTACTCATCATGTTTTGAGCGCTAATGCCACAATAATAACCTATCATGTGGCGCATTGCTAAACATAGCCAGTTAAAACAACAATGTTCCATTTCCTGGTTTTATGACTGTTTAAAACCATCCATTTGGCTTCCATTTCATGCAGATTGTGCCTTGGAAACGCCACTTAGTGAAGCAAGAGTGTCTTCAATATATATATTACGGCACACAACCATTGTTTTCCACAAACAAGTAAACACAACATACTCGGAGCCAAAAAAACAGCAATCAGAATATTACAAAACAGTGAGTGTTCTCTCAAATTTCTGTACCACTATGTCTTATTTTGCACAAAATGACTTAACTCACTAAATATACAAATCTTGAGTATACATGCCATTGTTTGGGCATAACATAAAAAGTATGGTTTGTACATACAATTAGGCTTATTATGCTTTATTTTTGTTTTTATGCTTGACAAATGTAATGGGAATCTACTTTGAAGATCCACTAAGTAATATTGCTGGTGAAAATGTTTCAACGTAACAAAAAAATATCTTTTTTTCCTTTTGCTTTGCCAATTTTAGATCTATGTTGATGCTTTACACATACTCCCTCCTGAAGAACTGTCCGGTATGTTTTAAAGACAGTGAAACACGTGTCGAGGGTCTAAAACAATTTGAGGGTCTAAAACAATTTGTGAACCAATTTAACCAAAATTTGATTTTGAAGAAAAAACAGCAATAAACAAAATACTGTTTTAAACAGCAAAACAGAGTTCCTCTCGTTATTTTTCAACACCACAAAGAGTAAAAGCAAAGGGCGCAAACACAGGTTTCCAAACTTTCTTTCTATCAAAGAAATATTACTAATTGGGGCCTTACGCTGTAGTGAGTTTATCCCTTCACAGGCAACGGGCCTGTAGCGAGTTCTCCCCCACCCTCACCATCCCCCCAATCGGGCGGTGTATCTCAACTAATCAACTGCAATATTGCAACGGTGGAGGCGGTGCGGACCGTTTCCGCGCCCTGAGTATAAGCCTCTGAGGGTATTGGGGCCTCTACGGTAATTCCTCTATGCTGGGGTTACTTGTGAAATATTGTCTGACCATCTATGTGTTGTTTATGTTTGGGCTTGGTCAAGTATCCCCACTAGTGTGGGGAATTTTTGTTTCGATGTATGACAGGGCTTTTTTCCGGTGTTTCAAAGAACTGGGTTCTGCCAGAGTGTTGGATGCAAAGTTTAGCAGGAAACAGCATGGCGTAGCCAATCTTTCTTTCCCTTAGCAGTCTCTTCACATGGTCAAATGAACGTCTAGCCGACTGTATTCCTGTTGAGAAATCCGGATATATATGAATTTGTTTGGAGTCGTGTGTCAGGGGAGCCTTTTCTAGTGCCATTCTAAGGATTAAGTCTCGGTCTCGATAGTTAAGCAGGTGTGCTATGATAGTTCAGGCTGGGGTGCCAGGTTTCAGACGGGGGGGGCAGTGCTCTGTGGGCTCTTTCAACAAGGAGTTGGCTGGGAACAGTGTGTGGAGGACTTTCTCAAGGAATTGTTCCATTGGAACACTGAGCTTGTTTTCCGCAATTCCGACCACCGTATGTTGCTGCGTCGTGATCGGGATTCAAGATCCTCGAATTTGGCCCAAAGGGCTCTGACGTCTTTGTGTATGTCCTCGATGGCCTTGCCTTGTGTAGCGGATGTGTCTTCCAGAGTGCTCACCCTTTCCTCTGCTTCATAGATTCTGGTGTTTACTTTCCGTATGTCGGCTCGTATGGATGCTATGTTATCCGCAATATCATCGAGTTTATTATTGATGGCGGCAAACCCCTTTTCCATTGCTGCCATATAGGGGGCATGCACTGCTCAGGTGGTTCTTCTGTGGAGTTCGCTGGGGAAGGTGGTTGGGCTCTGTTCCATGTTGGTAGTGTTAGCGAATGCATCCATCAGGCCTTTTTTCTCATTCTTTGTTCCCCCAGTCATCGTGGACTGATTGCACAGCATGGAGGGTGTGTGTCCTGGGGTGTGATGGGTGGAAGCGAGCACCTCCCTGTAGTTCCAAGGGTTTGAGGGTGAATTGGCACGTAAATGGTAGTCTATTTTGCTGGGGAGCCAGTGGTCTTGGTTGTATTAGGGGCCCTAGGAGGCCGCTGATTATCCCAAGATCGCCGCAGCTATGCGTTGTTCCTTCAGATCGGGTGGTAGTCGTGTGTAGATCTTGGTCGGTGTGGGCTGCTTTGGCTGTTTTTAATATGTAGCACGTAGTAGTGGTGCTAAATTGGTGTGGGGGGGCCCTGCTGAGTGTTCCGGCTCTGACCCTCACGTTGTGGTTCTGTGTGAGGAGCTGTCTCCAGGTGGAGTTGGGGGATCCGTTATGTTGATTTATTTAGTGGGGGCAGGGGGATTTGTGTCTGTGTCCAGGTAAGGGCTCTGCGAGCCGATGACAGGTGGCTTCAGGGGTCCACCCATGGGCCTGCACATGTGCTTAGGCATGCCGTGATTTGCCCTCCCGCGTACCTCTGGTTTGTTGCGGTCCTCCGGCTCCCAGCCACTTGAGTCATCCGATGTGGGGCCAGGCAGGAGGCGGTGCTGGAGGGTCCCCTGGGGTCCAGCGCGGGGGCGTCAAGCTGCTGCCGGGGAGCGGGCCAATGTGTGCACGGTCCGCCCCCACAGGTCACCGGCGCCCGCTTCAACCCACAACAGAAGTCACTGGCGGTCTTGGCAGGGACAGTCTCTTGAGCAGGTATTTTGGGTCTCCCCTCCTGCGCGAGTCACAGCCAGCCCTGAAGGACGTGATGGGTTCTCGGGTGTTCGCATATGGTGAGGTTCAAGGCCGATACTTATGGGGAAGAAGGATTTGGCGCGCAGAACGGCAGCCGTTAGTGCCCACCGGCGGGGGATGCAGAGCAGATTTCCCTTGATAGACGTGTTTCGGGCTGAAAGTCGCCCCAGCTGCTCACGGATCACTCTGGTGCATAAATCCGTGGGTAAAGACGTTTACCGCAGAGGTGGTCAGCAGGATAATTCAAGCAGGAGTTTATGGGCTACCGGAGCTCACAGGTCAGGCGGCCATTTTCCACGGCGCACCAAGTACCCTAATTTTTCATATCTTTATATGTATGGATATATTTTTAAGAACTACATTTTAAAGGTAAATCAGATGCTGACCTGAAGTCGGCACACCCATACTGTGCAGAGATATAGTTTTCTTTGTTTACATTAGAGCTGCATCAGTGAAAAATATGACACTTCATAGTTTCCATGTTCATTTAGTCCTTCACCCTCGAACAACTTTTAAATCCCTCGGAATCATGGGAAGGCCCAAAAATCACATTTTCCTTAATAACTTAACTTCTGTTATGTTTATCACAGAAAAATCGGCATGGTTCAAAGGGTATTACTGTCACCTTTACTAAAAGTCTGGAATGAGCGTTGTGGCCTACACGCTGCCCATTTTATGTAATAACATGTATTGTTCTACTAATTAGGCCACAGTCTCACATGCCTCGCTCACTCTGGCCCCCACCTTTTCTTCCCAAGTTTCATTTACCCTTAAACATGTGACCAGCCAGATGCTTGCTCATGTTTATCTTAGCCTAACCCTCCTTGGCCTCCCAATGGTCCTGGCTATAGCTTTAATGCACAGGTAACTTCTGCTGAAAAAACAGGCAGAGCTTTATCTATTTCCACTGTAGTTTCCAT
Source organism: Ambystoma mexicanum (assembly GCF_040938575.1). Lineage (NCBI taxonomy): Eukaryota > Metazoa > Chordata > Amphibia > Caudata > Ambystomatidae > Ambystoma > Ambystoma mexicanum. The sequence goes on along the minus strand of NC_090930.1, from coordinate 1,365,746,019 downwards.
CAATGGCAGTGTATTTCTTTGTATTTTTAAGCAATGGACCTGATTGGTTGTTGACACTCCGACCTCCATCTCCGGGACAAGCAGAAGAAAGGTCTTTGAGGTTAATTTCACAGTAGAAATGCCCAGCTGCATGCACAATTCTGCAAGAATTGGCTTTTAACTCAATTTACACACAATGCATTTTACATGAAGCATTTTATAAGGCATCCAGCCTTATGTCCATGTGTAATGTATTCCTTTAATCCCACAGTTGCAAAAGACATGAGTATCACTTCTGGATTGTCCATATATAGGGCAGTTATATGAGAAAACTATGTTCACCTTGAAACCAAGTAGGCACTTTTCTCTGCATACTGTTAAGGATGAGGAAAAGGAAGTTATTTTACTTCTTATAAATGCATTAAGCTTGGTTTCAATTGAGATTTCAGGATCCCAATCTGATATTACATTGAAGATAATGTACACGCTGCTATATGTCTCTTTCAGTAGAAAGTGTAGCTTTCCATGGATTTAGCAAAACAGCATTGTCAGTCACATTTCTTTTCCTTGCTGAAATGCATTGTGCATCTCTTCGCACATTCAAGATTTAAGCCCACTTTCCTTCCTTTGAGATTTAGGCCTGTTTTTTGGTTCAATAGGCCTCTTGTCTGACATCACCATTTCTGTGATGGCTTTAGACTTCAATGGGAGTCCACAAATCACTCTGGCCTCTTTATTTCTCGCGTTCAGGGGCTATATTTTCCCCCTCACCCATTGTGTGCTGGAAGGCACCTATGCCACAGAAGAACAAGTTACTTGCCCATGGTAACGTACTTTCGACTGGCTGTTCCTCCCCCGTATTCCTTATCTTTGATATTTCCAATATCCAGCTTGCTGCTTTGGAAAAATGTTATTCCAGTAGAGGGTGCTGCGCGTCGACGCCTGTCGAGTCGATGTCCCTCAGAGGCCTCCGTCACAACGTAGACGTCATCCTGGCTATAAGTAGTACACGCAGCATCCGTTGCCCAGTTCCATTTTGAAGTGTTATGCACTGTCCAGGATGAGACGGTTACTACCCTTGACGGAGCGCAGACTGTAAGCACAAGGGAAGTTTTACTGCGGGGAAGGATGGAAGGGGCGATAAGGAATACGTGGGAGGAAAATCCAGTCGGAAGAACGTTACCATGGGTAAGAAACTTGTACTTTGAATGGAAGAAAAACTAATTTCTTTTAAGTATGCACAGAATTCAATACTGCCTTCCTAAATTTAGTTTCTTGGCTAGTGGAAGAATCCAAACTAAAGTTTTGTAAAGGTGTGTGCCGATGATCATGTGGCAGCTGCGCAGATAGCTTTTAATGGAACTCCCCTTTGAAGAGCTGACGAAGGTGCGATACTCCTGGTTGAATGAGCCCGCAAGTGCTCTGGAGGGTCTTTACCGGCCAACTTGTAACATTCTACAATAGTTAGAATAATCCATCTAGAAATGGTTTGCTTGGTAATGGCTAGGCCCAGCTTATGACCGGTGTAACCGACAAATAATTGGTCAGTTTGCCTCCATTTTGCCATTCTGCTAATATAGAAACTCAAGGCACGTCTTGGATCAAGTCTGAGCAGCCTTTCTTCCTCTTTCCCCGGATGAGGAGGAGGGTAAAAGGAAGGCAAGGTTATTTTTTGGGTGATATGAAATTCCGAAACAACCTTGGGGAGGAAGTTAGGCTTGACTTGTAAAAGCACTTTGTCCTTTTGAAAGACAGTGTGAGGAGGCTTGCAGGATAAAGCCTGTAGCTCACTAACCCTTCGGGCAGATGTTATTGCCACCAAAAAGACGGTTTTGAGGGTAAGAAGTATTAATGGGCACGAATGAAGGGGTTCAAAAGGGGTACCCATTAGAAATTGTAAGACCAAATTTAGGTCCCACAAGGGGACTTGAAAAGAAATTAGGGGCTAAACATTAATTAACCCCTTCAAAAATTGAATTACCAAGGGTATTTTAAAGTAAGAGGGTTCCTCAGCAGTGCGCTTGAAGATGGACAGCGCTACTAGGTAACCTTTTATTGTGCCAATCTGGAGTCCCAGATTTGCTAAGTGCATTGGTGTATTACATGTGAAAGGGTCAACATTCTTATCTCTACACCAGCTGCAGAACTTATTCCAACGGTAGCAGTATAAAGATTTGGTTGCTGGCCTTCTGGCCGAAAGTGAAACCTCCATTACATCGTCTGGGAGGTCCCAATCTTCGTATCTCAGCCTCTCAGAAAGCATGCGTGAGGTCTGAGAGTCCCAATATCGGGAGGGAGAACCTGACCTTCCTCTCGCGAGAGAAGATCCTCTCTTTGTGGAAGACAAATCGGAGGACAGATGGACATGTGTAGAAGGTCTGGGTACCACGTTCTCTTGGCCCAATCCAGGACAATTAGGATAATGGATTTCCTGAACCTCCTCAAATTCCCAGTCCACCACAAACGCGTCTCCTAGAGCTCCTCTCGGGGAAAATTCCCTTGAGCAGAATAGTTTGCATTTCCTGTCGACACTTGTCGCGAACAGGTCCACTTGAGGGGTTCCCCAAAGGTTGAAGATCTCTTGAAGGACTTCCTGAGCTAGTTCCCACTTGTGGGAGACTGTGCTCTGCCTGCTCACAGCGTCTGCCGCCGTGTTCTTCTCTCCGGCTAGGTGAACTGCCGTCAGAGAGATTCCTTCTTGTATTGCCCACAACCAGAGCTGCATTGCCTCTCTGCACAGTGGTGGTAACCCTACACCTCCTCTTTTGTTGAGGAGGTACATGGCCACTGTGTTGTCCGTCATTATCAGGACATTGTTTCCCCTTACAGAGGGCAGAAAGGCCTTCAGCGCTAGTCTGATTGCCCTCAGCTCTAAAAGATTGATATGTAGTTTGGACTCCGATGGAGACCAATGACCGCTGATGGTCAAATTGTTGGTATGGGCTCCCTACCCTGTGAGTGAGGCATCCGTCACTACTGTTATTTCGGGCCATGGTTGTCAAAAAAGTTCTCCTTTTAAGATGTTTTCCCGACTGGTCCACCACTGAAGATCCAGTGAGACTGCTTGGGATTTGTAAAAGATCGGACATCCTTCCTGAGAACTGTGACCACTGGGTCCCGAGAGCCCATTGAAGAGATCTCATTCTCAGGCGAGCCTGTGGCACCAGAAAAATGCAGGATGCCATCAGGCCGAGCAACCTCAAAGTCAAAGGCTGGCAGATGTTGGGCATTTCGGTATTTTGTCACCATCTGTAGAATGTCTTCCGCCCTCACCTCTGGTGGCGAGGCTTTTCCCAGGGATGCATTCAGGACTGCTCCGATAAATTGGAGTCTTTGTGATGGTATCATGTGGGACTTCTTGAAGTTGAGGGAGAAGCCCAGCCTGTGGAGGGAGTGGCAGGTATGGTTTAGATGTTCCAGGGCCTGTTCCGGGGAACTTGCCCTGATCAACCAATTGTCTAGGTTGGGGTAGATGTGAATCCCCACTCTCCTGAGACATGCTGCCACAACCGCCATTAGCTTGGTGAAAACCCTCCAGGCAGAGGTTAACCCAAATGGCAGAACCCTAAACTCATAGTGAGAGTTACCAATGGCGAAACTCAGGTACTTTCTGTGCTTTTGATGGATTGGCACATGAAAGTAAGCATCCTGAAGGTCTAGAGACACCAACCAATCCTCAAGCTGGAGGGCCTGAAGGATCTAAGAAAGGGTGACCATCTTAAACTTGTCTTTCCTGAGGAATTTTCCAAGATGGTTCTCATTCCTCAGTCCTTTTTTGGAATTAGAAAATAAGGTGAGTACCAACCCTTGTTCCTCTCCGCTACAGGTACCGGTTCTATAGCACCTTTCTCTAGCAGGTCTAGAATCTCCTGCATAAGGAGCAGGTCTGGAAACTTCAAAGAGTTGTTCCCCGGTGGATGACTGAGGTGTGCGTAGAAAAGGCAGGCAGTAACCCAGGGAAATTGTCTCCAACACTCAAGCATCTGTAGTAATCGCCTGCCATTCTGTCAGATGTTAAGTAACCTGCCTCCTACTGCTGTCTTGTGATATAAGACCTCAGAGAGGTTTTGAGGCGGCTGACGCAGAGGCAGAGGGTAAGGTAGCCCCTGCTGCTGCGGCTTTAGTACCTCTGCCCCATCCACCACGGGGAAATCGTCTCTGGCCTCTTTGAGCTGGCTGTCCTCTGCCTTTTCCAAATGCGTAGTAATAGCGAAAGGACCGGCCCCTCCAGGGCGCACCTGTGGGGCGGTTCGGTTTTTGTCTCATCGCAGCTCCAAGGGATTTGGCCGCCACCTTGGAAGTTCGCAACTTCTCCAAACTGTCATCAGCTTTCTTACCAAATAGATGAGTGCCATCAAAGGACATATTCAGAAGCCTGGACTGTACACCTGGGGCAAATCCTGACCTACGCAACCAAGCAAATCTGCGGATTGTCGTACTAGCTGCCATGGCTCTGCTGATGCTGACAACAGAGTCAAGACCGCTCTGAAGGGATTCACACATAGCATCCTTTCCATCCTTAAGGTTCAGGAACCCGTCCCTTTCTTCCCCTTCGGGGTTATGGCCAGCCGCCATTAAAATACAATCCCAAAGGGTGTGGCTAAACCTCGATAGCATGCATGTGGCATTAGCAGACTTTAAGCCGGTCCGATAGCACAGCCAGTAGAGCGCTCACTTTGACATCTGTGCCGAGCCTGCTGACGCAGGTTCGAATCCTGGCAGGGCCAAACTCAGCCTTTCATCCTTCCGAGGTCGATAAATGAGTACCACACACCGTGGGTAATAATAATCAGCGCTCGGATACCTCAGATATCTGAGGGTTCGTAGTGCTATATAAATGCTAAATTATTATTATCATTTTTTTTTTAACAACTTTATTTAGGTTTTCAAGGGCATTGGTTACAAGCATTTAGAGGATAGCAAGTGTTGGCCCTTCTCCATTGTCCGCTTCAGCCTTTGAGTTTCATCTGCTCTTATATTTTAACTTTTTAAAAGGCCCCCCACACCCTCAAAAAAAAAAAAATCCCAAACATTCAGGTTGGGTGTTGCATATTTCTGCTTCATGAGTCCTCCCGGCTGGATCGCCTTTCCGGCCCAGGATATGCACTTTCAGTTAACAGGTAATTTAGGCTTAAAGTACAATTGTTCTTTATCATCTGTAAATTCATGCAGTGGCATCCAAGTGTTCAAATATTTTGTGTAGGAGCCGTTGGATAATGTCGTCACTATTTCCATGGCTATCACTCCCCATAGTCTTACCCACCACACGGCCACTATCAGCCCTTGTTTGTTCTTCCATGTTTGTGACAGGGTTATTCTAGCAGCACTCAGGATATGAGTAATAAGACTGGCTTTGGTCCCTGAGTTTGCATAACACCCTCCGACTGCCTCCCCCAGTAGGAACACCATTGGGTCAAATGGCAGTTGTGCCCCTGTTATCTCCTTGATATGGCTCAAGATCTCCTTCCAGTATATTTCTGCCACCGGGCAGGACCACCACATATGAATTAGGTCTCCAGGGTGACCACAGCCTCTCCAGCAGGATATGGAGTAGTCCAGATTAATGGAGTGCATGTGTGCTGGTGTCATATACCACCTCAGACACATTTTGTATGCTGCCTCTTTGAGGTGCATTTGGAGCTTTTAGCGGCCCTTTGCCATATTTGACTCCAGGTGTCTCCAGAGATTGGCCTCCCTATGTCCACCTCCCACTTTTGCATAGACAGGAGGGATTCTTCAGGATCCACCGATCCCATCAAACGATACAATTTCGACACCCCTTTTTCCGTTTGACCTTTTCCAGCCCTACTGGAGCCCGGGTTGCCCCCTCCCGGACCTTTCCATTAGAAATCCAATGCGTGAGTTGAATATAATGCAATCTCTCACATTCCGGTATATTAAATTTAGCTTTACATCTCTCAAATGTTAGGGGCATGCCCTCTTCATAAAGGTCTCCTAATGTCAGGGTCTGCTCTCTGCGCCCCCACTGTGCCCAGAAGTCAGTCTGCATCCCAGGAATAAAGTCTGGGTTGTGGACAACCGGTGCTAAAGGACCCCCCCCCACCCCCGATTTTTACCTTTCTGCCCCTCAGCGCTTTGTCCCAATACCACGGGGTGGCTTTGGTTGACTCAAGTAATGTACCCTCTTTGCCTCTGTCGTTCAGCAAGAAAGGCGAGGCTTCCCAAGGGAGCCTTAGGTGCTTCCCCTTCGAGGGTAGCCCAACGGTTTTGATTGTCTCTGGGTGACCATTGCAGCATGGGAGCTATCTGCGCTGCCCACAAGTATCTGCGGATTTCTGGGACTCCCAACCCCCCTAACGCCTGCGGCCTATACAATACCTTTTTGGGAACCTTCGGTTTTTTCCCTTTCCAAATGAAGGACATTACCTCCCTCCGTAATTCTTGGATTGCTGGATTTGGGGTGCGTATTGGGAGAGCCCTCACCACATATAGAAACCTAGGGAGCAAGGTCATTTTAACGGCCGTTATCCGTGCCAGCCATGACAGTTCCTGCACCTCCCAACATTTTTGATCTCCTGCCAGTGCTTTCAGTAGATCCGGGATGTTGGCCCCCATATAGTTTCCCATATCTGGGGTTCAGCTGTATTCCTAGGTATTTTACCGCTTTCTGTTCCCATTTCAACGGGTACCTGTCCTCCCATTCTATCACTTGCTCTGCTCTCTCGGTAATATTGAGGGCCTTAGATTTGGGATAATTGATGTGGAACCCTGAGACCCTTTCGAACCCGTCTAGCAGGTCTATTGCCCTTGGGAGTGAATGTGCTGTATTTTTTTAGGAACATGAGAATGTCATCTGCGTAGAGAGTAATTTTTTGGGAACCTCCACCCCATGGATCTCTGAGTCATTGCGGGCCCTTTGTGCCAACGGCGCCATGGCAAAGATCAGAGGTGACAGTGGACACCCCTGCCTCAAGCCCTTCCAAATGGTGATACTATCTGTAAGCCGTCCATTAACCACTAGCCGTGTAGATGGATGTACGACATTGGCCATTACCATGCAGGTATAGATCGGGCTGCACCCAAACTTTTCCAGTGTTAGCTGTAAAAGAAAAACAATGTAGACGTCAAAGGCTCTGGAGGCGTCTAACGCCAGTACCAAAAACCGCTGTCCTGTTCTTCGGCCCCAAATGATTGTGTCCATGGATCTGCGAATGTTGTCATGTGTGTCGCCCTTGATTGGGGTGAATTATCCCTGGTAGGACATTTGCTAGTCTACGGGCCAGTACTGTAGAGTAGATTTTCGCATCTCCGTTTATTAGCGATATGGGGCGGTAGCTCGCGCAGTCCACGGGGTCCCTGTCCGGTTTTAATAGCAATACTGTGGTTGCTAGGCTCATGTCTCCGGAGAACCTCCCGGACGGAAGAACAGCTTTGTTATGGGGCCCACCAGAGTGGCTCTAAATGTTTTGTAGTATGCATTACTAAACCCATCTGGGCCTGGAGATTTATTCCCTTTCAGTGCTCTTATCACCTCTCCCACCTCTTCCTCTGTTATGGGTGCTTCTAGCATTTGCCTATCCAGATCGCTGATTCCTGGCAGGGATATCCGTTTAAGGAATGCTATCTGCTCCTCCCTCTCCAGGTCCTCCCCTTTCAGGTTTTTGGTATAGTATGAGTATCACTTCCTCTATTGCCTCTTCCCCCCGCACCAGGTTCCCTTCTCGATTTTTAAGTTGGACTATGCGATTCCAGTTTATCTGCTGTCTCAGTTTGGCTGCGAGGAATCAATTCGCTTTATCCCCTTTAATATGGTAAAATTGTTTAGTTTGCACGAGGAGATGCGCTGCTTCGACCGCCAGATGAGTTTCCAGGACCGCTCTGACTTTTTTCAATGCCTGCCATGCTTTTTGCGAGCCCCTGTTCTTATACTCCATCTCAGCCTCCGCTACTTTGGTTTCCATGTCCCGCCTCACCCTTTCCCGTCTCTTAATGTAATTTGCTGTGTGCGATTTGAATTCTCCCCTTACAACTGCTTTACTCACGTCCCAAATAGTGCCCCAGTGTATTACGTAACATTTTCTTGAAAGTAATTCTTCAAGGCTTGTTCTATATCTGCTCTAAGGGCTACATCTTTCAAGATTACCTCGTTTAGATGCCATGATTTGCGGGGCTGTTGCCATGGGCTTAAGGGTTCCAACGTTAAGAGGACTGGGGCATGGTCCGATAGGCACCTCACTCCAATCTCTAGTCCAGTGACTTGTGGGATCAGTGAGTCCGAGATCAGCACCATATCGGTCCGGGAGTGACCCCTATGCACCGCAGAATAGTGGATATATGCTTTGTCTTGTGGGCGAAAGAAACGCCACGTCTCAATCAGGTGTAAATCTCTAAGGAGTTTTGCTAGGGCCCGTCTGAACTTATGGTCATTAGAGGTGGCCGGAAGAGTTTTGTCCATCGCAGCATCCATTACCCCATCAAAATCACCCCCATCAGGACCTTTCCCCTCCCCACTGTGCGATGACAGGAAGCACTTCCATCAGGAAACAGTCCTGCCCTTCGTTGGGGGCGTAGATCGATATCAGCGTTACCTGCTGCCCCATCAGTTTCCCTCCCACTAACAAATAGCAGCCTTCCGAATCCTTCTTAACTAAATTATTATTATTAAGGCCACGCTGCATGTCGGCATCAAACTTTTTATCATCACGATCCTGCAGGATTATGGGATATACATTCTGCTTTCCAGAAGAAGTTGCAGCATGTTGAGGGGTGTGGCTAGAGGGCCATGGAGTAGAACGTGTCTTCCGAGCTGCTCCCGACGATCGATATGATCCTGCGTGAAAATGAGCTAAAAAAGGCATGATTGTGCTCAAAATTATACTATTGGATGTATAAAGGCGAGGGGCAAGTTTGATGGAGAGCCGAGTCCTCGATGACTACAGGAAGATTGGCAAGATCAAATGAAAGTTTGTGGCCGCGGCGCGACACCCCAGACAAAATGGCCGGCGCGCTAGAACAAAGGAGGCCGAGGTAGGCCCAGCAGCCCCACGGCAGACAGAGGTTGGCAAGGAGAGCGCAGTGGGTGGAATGTGAAGCAGGAAGCAACTGCGGCTAAGAGAACTGCACTGGTGATAAAGACAGGGTTCGCTAGAAGCGGTCCGCAACACAGTGCACGAGCTACTCACAGCACATGTGATCTGCAACGGATTGCCTGCGAGAGGTGTAGCACTCAAAAAGTGGACTGGGATAAGGCACAAGAGAGATACCGGTCTGGCAATGCTACAGCGCACTATAACCACGGAGACGGAGGAACGGCAGGAACGGCAAGGCCCACACGTTACAGAAAAGTTAGGCCTCGGCACAAAGGTGGGACTGCACAATGTCGGTGAGAGGAGGCAAGACCAAGAGTAAGCAACCCACTATGGACATTTTTGCCAAGCCGCAACAGACTCCAACCACCCCGGTACAGGGTGCGGCAGCCGTGCCTGCAGAAATATCCCAGACAAAAGAGGATCACTTGATCCTAACAGCCATTACGGAATTGAAAGCCTCGTGGGGTACAGCGATGGCGGACCTAAGAACCGCTTTGGAAACCAAAATAGATGCCGTTGGGCTAGAGGTCAACCTGCTGCGACAAGATGTACGAGCGCTGGCTGAAAGAACAAGCGGCCTAGAAAGTGAAGTGAAAACCAATATGGAAACCAGCACAAGAAACGCAAAGGAGGTCCACATTCTGAAAGAGGTGGCCAACTTGGAGAATCGCGTGGAGGAGGCTGAAGGGAGAGCGAGACGGAACAACATACGGGTGGTCGGCCTACCAGAGGGTGAGGATGGCCAGGACCTCACAGACTACGTGGAGAATTTGATCCTGCAAGAAATAGGAGCTGACAAACTTACACAAGGATTTGCTGTCGAACGGGCGCACAGGGCACTGATGAGGAAACCATGACCGGGAGCCCCCCTCGGGCGATAATAGCAAAGATCTTGAACTATAAAGATAGAGAGAAGATCCTGGAGTACTTTCGCAAAGGTGGAACGATCGAAAGGGCATCTGCAACCATTACGGCATACCCTGACTATACCATGTTGGTACAGAGACAGCGTTATAACTATGTGGCGATTAAGAGGAGAATGCGTACGGCCGGAATCAAGTACATGCTTTTGTATCCTGCAAAGCTCAAGGTCCTGCACAAAAGTAAGGCATACTTTTTTGATACCCCGGAAGACGCGGCAGCATGGCTGGATATGCAGGGTTGTCCGGAACAAGGCGAGAAGCAAGACCACGAGGATCACGATAAATGAGGGGGTCACATTATGTAGAATGCAAGGATGGAGAAGGAGGGGCCCTGGTGAAAAATGAAAGGATTGTCACATGGGTAACAAGGGCGGGGAAAGGACAGATGACATTGGAAATTGCAGTAAGAGACATTTGGACTTGGACTAAAATATAAAATGTGAATATAAATTGGGCAGCATCAAGCGCACTCACATGGAAGCAAATGGGTGTGGCAAGATGGAGACGACCTACCCCCAGGAGTTACAGTAGTAGGGCTGCCATTAGGACGACATCACCTTGCTGAGCTGTGAGTAAAGGCTATTGCCAGAAAAGGGCTAGATGTGGGGGTGCCTGAGATGCAGGGATGGAGCTGGGCAACAGTTGGGTAGGGTGTTGGGGCGGAAGGAAATGGAGGAGAGTGAGTTGGGGCAGGGAAGGGAGGCGGGAGGGAAGTTTGGGGTGTTTGTTGTTTGGGGTAGTTCATGTTGGGAGACGAGCCTGCATAGAATGGGAATGCATTTGGTCGTGGACTGCACTTGTGGGGGGAGAAGAGGGACCCTGATATGCCATGGGGGATTTTAAAATAATTACTTGGAACGTCAGAGGGCTCAATAGTTATCTAAAGAGGAATAAGGTCATGCTATACCTACACAGACAGAAAGTAGACATAGCCCTGCTGCAAGAGACCCATTTTACACAAGACAAGATGGAGATGATCTGGAAGAAATGGAGGGGGACTGTGGCAGGAGCATCATATTCGGCCTATGCCAGGGGAGTGATCATTTGGGTGGCGCCACATGTCCCGTTCCAACTGTTACAGTCCACGGTGGAGGCAGACGGGAGGATGGTCATGATGAGAGGGCTAGTGGAAGACAGGGAGAAAACCATTATAAACATTTACGCCCCGAACCAAAACACGGCAGCATATTTCAGAAGGAACAAGTTACTTACCTGTAACTGTTGTTCTCCAGCATGGGTCTGGCATGGATTCACATGCTCATGAATATTCCCTGTCGTCAGGCTGGGAATCCTCGGTAAAGAAAAATCAGTATCAGTTTCGTTTCTGATCTGTCTTTCGTAGTAGTAACCAATCACTGATCTCTGCGTCATACTGACCACAGCCAATGACTGCCCTCTCCCTAAGCCCCGCCTCTGGCAGCCATCTTCAGATTTGGTAGCACGTGAAGTGGCAGTATGACCAAGTGAAGAGCCGCAGAGGGGTAGGCGGGAGGGTTCGCATGTGAATCCATGCCAGACCCATGCTGGAGAACAACAGTTACAGGTAAGTAACTTGTTCCTTCTCCAGCATGGGGTCTGGCATGGATTCACATGCTCATGAATAAAATAATACATAGCAGTACACACATGCACAACCATGGGAGGTGGCAAAGGCTCAACATTAAGCATTATATCCAAAACTCAACATTAAGCAATTCTTACCTCCTCACCAGGCTCACCTTAGGCTAACAGGTTGCGCAGCACTGCTTGGCCGACCCTGGACTCCTCCCTGGAATCCCGATCGATGCAGTAGAATTTCATGAAGGTGTGCGTCGACCTCCACGTAGCAGCCCTGCAGATGTCCAGCAAGGGCACACCAGATAGGAATGCCGTGGTAGCTGCGATCGCTCTGGTGGAATGGGCTCTCGGACGGCCAGGCAGCGGTCGGTTTGCCAACCGATGATAGTACATGATACAGCCGGAGAGCCATCTGGAAATGGAGGCCTTCGAGAGAGCCTTCCCCTGATTGACAGGTCCAAAGTTCACAAAGAGTTGTGACGTCTTCCGAAAACACTTTGTGCAGTCCACCTAGAACTTCAGCGCTCTAGCCACATCCAGCGAGTGCAAAGTCCTTTCAGCCGGCGACGAAGGCGACGGGAAGAAAACAGGCAACACCAAGGGTTCGTTGAGGTGGAAGTCCAACGGCACCTTGGGCATGAAGGAGGGGTGCGTCCTGAGCACTACCCTTGTGTCGTGAAAAGTCAAGTACGGGGGCCTGCAGGAAAGGGCCTGGATCTCTCCCACCTGTCGTGCGGAGGTGATGGCCACAAGAAACGCTGTTTTCCACGACAAGAACTTCAACGGAGCCGAGTGCAGAGGCTCGAACGGAGGTCCCATGAGCTTGGTCAGCACCACGCTGAGCTCCCACGCCGGGGCCGGAGCCTTCACCGGCGGGAACGATCTGAACAGTCCCTTCATGAATTCTTTCACCAGACGATGAGACCACAAAGACGTCCGCCCCGTGGTTCTGGTGTATCGGGAGATCGCAGCAAGATGAATCTTGATGGACGCGTGCGCCAGTCCAGCCCTGGCCAGCGTCAGTAAGTACGGCAGTACCTGGGGAGCCGTAATCCGTAGAGGGTTAATCTTCTGTGCGTGGCACCAGACAGAGAACCTCTTCCATTTGTGTCCATAGCATTTAAGAGTTGAGGACGCCCTGGCCTTTGCAAGAACCTCTCTGCAGTCGGCCAGTATGTCGTAGCCTCCAAACTCTAACGCTGCAGGAGCCAGGCCTGCAAGTTCAGCGACTTCGGGTCGTGATGGAGGATGGCGCCTCCTTCCCTGGAGAGAAGATCCGCGTCCACTGGCAGCTTGATTGACGGGGACGCTGACAAGTCCAGAAGGTCCGGGAACCATATCTGCCTCGGCCACGCAGGTGCGACGAGGATCATCCTGCACCGTGACCTCGTGAGCTGGTTGATGAGCCGGATCAGCAGCGGCAATGGAGGGAACGCGTATAGAAACAGGCCCTCCCAGGGGAACGAGAAAGCATTGCCCATGCTCCTCGGCTGGGGAAACCTGCTGGCGAACCTCCGGCACTTGGAATTCGTCGCCGTCGCGAACAGATCGATCTGGGGTGTGCCCCACCATCGGAAGAGGCGGTCCACTAGATCCTGTCGTAGTTCCCACTCGTGGCACGAGCGCAGCTCTCTGCTGAGCGAGTCGGCGATGGTGTTTTTTATTCCTGCCAGGTGAAACGGCACCAGAAACATCCCTTGGGCGACGGCCCAATGCCACAGATCCTGCGCCTCCTTGGACAGGGCTGGGGATCTGGTACCGCCCTGCTTCCTGATGTAGAACATGGTGGTGGTGTTGTCGGTGAAGATCCTCACCACCTTGCCCTTGTGGGAAGGAAGAAAGGACCTGAGGGCCCAAAACACTGCACGGAGCTCTAGGATGTTGATATGGAGGGACTTCTCCGTCGGAAGACAAAAGGCCTCTCGTGTGCAGATTTTCGGTGTGCGCTCCCCACCCTTCCAGGGAGGCATCCGTGGTCACTGTCTCCTGGTGGCCGGGGGACTGGAAGTCCATGCCTGCCGTCAGATGCGCGCGGGTGCCCCACCACCGGATCGCTCGTCGGAAACTCTCGTCGAGTGTGATCCTCTCCTCGAAGCTGCCCGTCGTCTGGCTCCAGCATGCGTCCAGGAACTCCTGCAACGGGCGCATCCGGAGCCTGCACAGGCGGATGAGATAAATGCAAGAAGACATCATTCCGAGGAGGGACTTGATGGACCTCACCCTGGCCGCGTCCGCAACCAGCATCCGCTGCACCTTGCCCAAGATGGCCCTCGTCCTTTCCTCCGACGGAGAGGCCAGAAGCGACACTGTGTCGAGCTTTGCTCCCAGAAACAGCGCGTCTTGCGCGGGCACCAGGTGGGACTTGGTGTAGTTTATGGAGAATCCCAGGTCCATGAGTAGTTGGACGGTCCTTGCCGTGTGCTCCACGGCGAGCTCCTTCGTCTTCGCCCGGATGAGCCAGTCGTCCAGGTAGGGGTAGACGTGGATCCCCTCTAGGCGCAGCCGCGCCGCCACAGGTGCGAGGCACTTGGTGAACACCCTGGGTGCCGACCTCAATCCGAAGGGAAGGGCTCTGAACTGGTAGTGACGCCCTTGGACCACGAATCTGAGAAACTTTCGGTGTCCCTTTAGGATGGGGATATGGAAGTAGGCATCCTCCAAATCCAACGACGACAGGAAATCGCCCTCCTCCAGTTGACCCAGGACGTGTTGGAGGGTGACCATCCTGAACTTCTGTGCCTTGATGAATTTGTTCAGTCGTCGTAGGTCCAGGATGGGACGCCATCCTCCCGTCTTCTTCTTCACGAGGAAGTATCTTGAGTAAACTCTGGAGCCCCGAAGCCTCTTTGGGATGAGCTCGATGGCGCCCTTCCTGAGCATCGCCCTTACCTCCAAGCGAAGTTGAGGGACGTGATGTTCCTTCCTGGCCACAGGGGGGACGCACGGGCACCTCTTTAGAAACTCGAGCGCGTGACCCTGAGCTAGGGCATCCAGCACCCAACGGTCGGTGGAGATGGACTCCCACACGCTGACGAAGCTTGCCAGCCGGCCTCCCACCGGGGTGCTTCGGTGGGGGCCCGACCCCACGGCCGGTTCAGTCCTGCTTCGACGAGGCTTAGCCGCCTTGTTCTCCTTGGCGACGACGGCGGGGTCCGCCCGACTTGCCTCGTCCCCTGTAGGCTTCCTGTGACGACGAACGTGCCGCTTGACGATAGATGGAAAATCCGCCGCTGGAACCTTTGGAGGCACCCTGTTTGCTTCCACCGCTCCGAAAGGGTGGCCGTCGTTGCTGGAGAACACCAAGAACCCGGGCCGTCTCTGTGTCCGCCTTGATGGCCTGTAGGGAATCGTCCACTGTTTTCCCAAACAGGTTGTTCCCGTCGAAGGGCATGTCCAAGACTCTGGTCTGCACGTCCTGACGGAAGTCAGTAGCCTTGAGCCATCCACGCCGCCTAAGGCACACGGCGTTGCCCAACTGGCGAAATCCAGTGTCTGCGATGTCCGTCGCTATCCTAATGGCGTGGTCCGACGCCACTTCTCCTTCCTGCAAGATCTCTAGGGCCTCCGCCCTCTTGTCTGGTAGGAAGTCCAGCAGGGGGGGCGAGTTTGTACCACAACTCCCTGTTGTAGCGGGCTAAGAAAGGCAAGGCGTTGGCAGCCTTAATCGTCGTCGCTGCCGATGAGATGACTCTGCGTCCCATCGTGTCCAATTTCTTTCCCTCGCCGTCCGGCGGGGAGGTTGATGTAGAGGCTGCGCCCCCCCGCTTACTTCCTGGCCGCCGCAGAGACGACCGAGTCCGGGGTCGGCTGTGCCCGAAGGCACAAGGGGGCCGCGTCCGGGACCCGGTACTTCTTCTCGTACCGATCCCTTCTAGCCGGCGTTGTGGAAGGGTTCTTGAGGAGGGCGAGACCCTCATCCCAGATATCGTCCAGTAGAGGTACAGCGAGGACGTCTTCCTCTTGGTCTCACGCCATTGATAAAGGAAACCTTCCTTCTTCTCTTCCGGGCAGAGCTGGAAAAGCTTGGATGCCCTGGCGATCATGGCGTGAAACGATCCAATCTCGTCTGGCGGGGAAGCCCGGGTGGGAGGTGACGACGGGAGATCCTCGTCGTAAACCTCGTCGTCAGTACCCGTCGCGGCCGTGTCAGTCCCCATATCATCCCCACGTGTCGTGGACGGGGAGGAGGGCTGAGCAGGGCGCGAAGGTTGAAAAGGAGGTGGAGGATGAATCCTTCTTCTCTTAAGAGGAGGGCTCTCAGAAGGGCCTGGCTCCGGGTCCCCCGTCGGGAGCGGTTCCTCCGTTGGTGGTAACGGCAGTCTCGTCCTCATCTCCGAGCATAAGGACTGTATAGCCAACAAAATGGCCGCCGAGTTGTCTTCCGGCACTGGTTGAGGGGGTTCCCATGGGCGATCAGGAGCCCCGTCGGCACCCTCGACGTTCTCGTCGTCTCCCACGTCGGGGTCCCTCCCGACAGGATGGTCTTCTTCCACGCCAGCGCCGTGGCCTAAGACTTCGATCAGCTCCTCCTCAGAGGTTGAGGCCGAATCCACGACGACCTCCTGCCCCCCCTTTTTCTTCTCCGGAGGTTTCAGGGGGGGTCCTGTCGATGGGCATGAAAGAGGACTCCCTCCGCGGTGGCAGGGAGATTCTGGGCCCCGAGGTCGTCGCCACCACTGGTGTAGCCTCCACAGGCTGAGCCAGGGCCGCCACGACTGTCTCGATAGAGGCCTTGGCCTGATGGATCAAGGCTTTCACCACCTTAGGTGCGCTCACCGCCTTCTCCTTGGGGGGAGGGTCACCACTTCGCTCCCCCTCAATGGGGCCTTCGAGCACGACCGGGGTCTCTCCAGGAGCTTCGCCGGGTGCTCGGCCTTCCTCTTACCCGAGCCAGAGCGTTGGCTCGTGGTTGATGGCACCAGGGAGGATGCGCCCTGCCTGGCACCCGTAGAGCCCGACCGTTCGGCGCTCCCGGTGCCAGCGGACTCGCGGTACTTGGCCTTCTGTTGGACCCCCGTCGCCGGGGCGCCCTCAAAGGTCTTCGAAGACCGCTGAGACTTTTTCTTCTTCTTCTCGCCTGATGGGCTCTTTCCTTCCAGCCAGTTGGCGAGACGCTGATGGCGGTCCTTCATGGTCCGCTCCGACATATTGCCGCAAAACGCACAGTCCTTCTCCACGTGCGTCTTGTCTTCATGCAGGCAGTAAAGGCAAAGGGAGTGTTCGTCCTCCTTGAAGACATTCTGAAGCTGGCATCCAGGGCAGACCCTGAACAGCTTTCCGGGCGTCGAGCTTCCCTTCTCCTGGGTCATGTCCGAGATGGGCCTGAGAAACTTCTGGAGTCCTCCAAAAGCGTGGCTCGACGAAATCTTCACCCTTGAGGGGCGTAGAAGAATCCGACACGGGTCCCCGTTGATCGGATAAAGTAACGGTGGAGCTTGAGGCTCTTTTGACCGAAAGAGACAACATTTTCCTAAGAAAAAGCGCAAAAAAAACACTAACGTTCGAGAGCAATAGCACGAGGATCCCAAAACTTGAACGTGCGGTAAAAATCTGAATATGGCTGCCAGAGGCGGGGCTTAGGGAGAGGGCAGTCATTGGCTGTGGTCAGTATGACGCAGAGATCAGTGATTGGTTACTACTACGAAAGACAGATCAGAAACGAAACTGATACTGATTTTTCTTTACCGAGGATTCCCAGTCTAACGACGGGGAATATTCATGAGCATGTGAATCCATGCCAGACCCCATGCTGGAGAACCCTATGTAACAGAGTACGTGCTTGGGAGGGGCGGTGATCTGGGGAGGAGATTTCAACTGTGTGTTAAACCCTATGGCAGATAGGTCAGATGGAAAAACTGATAGATCCACCGCAGCCGCCAGAGCATTGCATACGCTGTTAGATTATTTCGGGTTTGTGGTTGTATGGAAGTCACAACACACCCACGAGAGGCAGTATTCGCACTACTCAGCTCCACAAAATGTGCACACTAGATTGGATTATATGTTTGCCACGCAAGATTTAATGACTGAGATAACGGAAAAGGAATATAAAGCGAGGGTCCTCTCAGACCACTCGCCACTAATCCTGAGATGGCAATACAGACCCCAGAGAGCAAAGATCCCGACATGGCGCCTCAGAGCAGAGGCGCTGAAAGACACCATCTTCCGGGAGGACATGAGGGAGGTAATAATAAACTACTTTGAGATAAACACTGGCAGGTTAGAGACAGCAGGTATGCTTTGGGAGGCCTTTAAAGTGGTAATGAGGGGGGTAGCTATAGCTAAGCCCAAAGGACTACAAGGAGGGATCCAGGCTGAACTGCAAGATACAGAGAGGGAACTAGAAAGGGCACTAAGGGAAGGAGGTAATACCATGGAAGATAATGAAATAAGCTCCAGGAACCGTGAGTCTGCAGGAACTACCAGGAACAACTGCTGTAGCACCAGCTTTTCTTCAAACGAATAAGGTACTGTGTCTGACTTCGAGGAATTGGGGTGAACCCTTTTTCCCTCACCAAAGGCTTGTCCTTATCTTCCTTCCCGCTTATAACTTGTGCTTCCCATTTGACAATATCCAAGTACTCCTGGCAATCTCGAATCATGAACTGTTCTAACCTTGTGAACCTCGACAACAGGACCCCTGTCCCATTTGACACTGGCGCAAGCCTATTGACTTTGATCTACGTTTTATAAAAGTATCCTCTGATTCGATCTGCCTTGACAAAAGTATTGCCTATGATTTTTATCCCCTATTCTCTTGGTTAATTCATGTGCTAAGTGTGTTTGACTTCGGTAACATTTCTTCTCGCGGGCACGCCTTTCTTTCGTAAGACCGAACTGCCATTACTGTCAAAAAGTGATTGCGTATTAACCCACGGTAAAGTGTTTGTTTCACAACACTGGTCCGTCAAATCCAATGTACTGGAATTGATCTGCACAAGGGGAATTGGTTGTGTGTAGTATATTTGAAGTGTGGATTTAATTTAATAGAACTGAAGTGTTTTATGAACAGATGGTTTAAAAAATAAATGTACTTCTATTTTTTAACCAGAAACCTTGAGTCAGTGTTTGCTTGATTCACAGTAATTGTAGTCCTTTGTGTAATCTCTACTACTGCTCATTTGCTCTTGAGATAAGTCCGGCTGCTCAGCCATTGCTAACACTTTTTCTGTGTAGTACAGGCTTGTACCAAAGGTGAAATTGTACTACCACTTGTAGTCTTAATTGTGTGTAGTGGTCCCTAAGGGCACTGCACAGGATTTTGCCTAACAGGTGGTAATTCCACACACGGAATTACCTCTTGCTCGTATTCCACAAATTATTGTCCGAGTTACCGCTGGAGGTGATTCTGCCTGTGTTAACTCTGCATGAGGGGTTATAGCCAAATATTGTTAGTCATAACTTAGCGTAAGGGTGAGGGGCGTGGCCAGCACGCATGCAGTGAGGACAGAAACCTGAAGAGCTCCTGACCGCGAACCTATTAAGGATTGTATGACCACTTCAAAACGTCTCACATTGCAATAAAACCACACACACGTGTGGGGGAACCGCTTTCCAACGCCCGACTCTGCTCCTGGAGAAAATCGGACACGTAAAGCAGGAAAATGAGGGGAGAGAAGGGGGGTCCCTGGGGCTCCCAAGATGGCGGTGCCCACCATGGAATTGAAACCCGTAACTATCTGAAATAAGCATAACGAGCCTGCTGAACATCCGGCCGCGCAGCACAGTGCCCAGCGAGCCAGAGCCAACGCTGGGAGCCACCCCAAGTCGGCAAAGAGGCGAAGATACCGGAGACAGAAGCAGACGACAAGCAGGCGAAGGCCCCACACCGCGCCTGCAAGCTGATGCACAGGGGCCAACGCACCGCACTGAGAGGGAGCGGGAAGAAGCGAAATCAGCTGCAGTCGCCTGCTGGTGTGAGGAAGGGGAGCGCAGCCCCGACCAAGCGGAGCGGGCGGAGGCCCAAGACCCAGCGGGAGCAGAGAACAGTGAGTAGGAGAGGGTGCGCATCGGACCCCCCACCCCTGCTAACAACTAGGGCACAAGCGCGCGGCTGGCCTCGCAGCCCACACAGCCACCCGGCCAGTCGGGGGGGGGGGAAGCTAACCGGACCAGAGGGCCCGGGCCGAGACACCCGGAGGTGATTGCAAGAGAGGCGCTACGGGACGAACACAGGCGGGGGAAGCGCACTGGGCCTACGCAGCAGAAGGCAGACACTCGGCACGAGCCGCATGTAAGGACTACCCAACACTCGGATCAGCAGTGTTAACTAAGGCAACTGCTGCGCCACAATCCACCTCGCGACTCAACACCGGGAGAGCACTAATAACAGCACAAATCAGACGGCTGAGGATAATCACACCAGGCCAACCAATGCCATGAAGCAACAAGCACCGCTGAGACACGCAGAAAATTAACCCAAGCTCAAGCCTCACCATCACCAAATGACCCAACTGGGCCTTGCCAAGGGGAAAAACCACAAGTACAAGAGGGCATAGGGACTCTGAAAGGCCACAGCAGGACGAAGGGGACACAAAAACAGGGACAAGTAATTCGGCAACCAGTCAACCCGCATACGGTCCCAGAAACTCCCACCCCCATGAGCAAACCAACAGCAGGGTAAACGTCACTAAGTAGATAATGCAACAGCAGCAGTGAACAGTCAAAGGTGACAAACACAACAACCTGGGCTGCACCCACACCAACTGGAGAGGGGACACGAGTAGGTGGAACTAAGAAGCATTGACCTAAATTCGAATTGCCAGATACCCACCAGCCAAAAGGCTCAACCCAGCTCTATACTTGGGGAAAGAACACCTGCTGAGGGACACAAGCCCACCCACTCGGCAGCGAGATAACTATGCTTGACCCACTGCAGAGGACTGAGGGCCCCAGCGAGGGAGATGTCTCCTCCTAAAAGTAGACCGAAATCGGTGACAATGGACTCCTTCATGACAGTTAAACCCAAACAGCAACTGCAACAAGATGCCACAGCCACTGAGGAAATACCATCCCTAGAAGAGGACCCTAAGAATATGCAAGTTCTACAGGCAATAGCAGAACACCGCACATTCATTGAGAATAAGATAGAGGAGGTAAAGTCGGACATGCAGCTCATGAGCCAGGATGCCCGCAAATTGGCAGAAAGGGTGACCGCAACTGAAGCCACTCTGCAAGACAGCGTTAAGAGCACCCAGGACTTGAAAACAAGAGTCCAAGATCTGGAACAAAAAGTGGCGAGGCTAGAAGCATGCTCTGAAGACGCTGAGGGACGTGCCCGTCATAACAACATTCATATTCTAGGGGTCCCGGAAGACATGGAGGGCCCAGACCCAACTGAATTCATAGAAAAAATGCTAAAACAGGAAATAGGGGCAGGGAAACTCTCCCAGGGGTTCCCTGTAGAACGGGCCCACAGATCACTGCAGAAGTGCCCTCCACCGGGTTCACACCCGCACCCAATAATAGCGAAAATTCTAAATTTCCGCGATAGAGAAACAATACTAAGGTATTCCAGAGAAGGTGGGGAGATCAGAAGAAAGGACTCTACAATAGTCATGTACCCTGACTACACTCCTACAGTGCAACGTGCAAGGAACTCTTTCATACCAGTGAAAGCAAGACTGCGGAAACTCAACCTTAAGTATATGCTGCTTTACCCATCCCGCCTCAAAGTACTCTACAAGGGAAAAGCAATATTTTTAGAGACCACAGCTGCAGCAAACATGTGGCTCGAACATAATCTTCCAGACGGAGAGGAACCAATAAAAGCAGATATGAGATAAAAGAGTGCCTAATGCCACAGGAAACGACGGAAGCTTCCACAACAAAGCATGAAATAGACAACTAGACCGCACTTGGAACTTAGCACAAAGATAGCAACATTGGACAGGAGCGCAAAGAACCACGCGTGAGAACGAAAAGTGACCCACCCCTCCAGAAAACGTGCAGGCCGTGCGCCTACACACCACCCGTACCGAAAGGCCGGGAGCGGCCTAGACAGCTCGGGAGGCCCTGAGCGCTGCAAGTTGGAAGCAACTGCTAGGGGCAGTTCAAAGTTGTTTTTTTTTTTACTAATTCATCAGAATGAAGGTTATAAAAGTTGGTAAGTCTCCAAGTTATACTACAGCAAGGGCGAAAAGGCTGGCGGGAAGGGCGGACCTGCTGGAACTGGGCAAGCAGGCAAGAGAAGCCATTAGTCACCTCACCGCAACTGCAGACAACCCCATCAAGAGACCGGGACACCCGAAACACCCCCCCCGAACCATCATGTCAGCAAGAATAAAGATAATGACATGGAACGTGAGGGGCTTAGGAACTTATCCACGGAGGAACAGAATCAAGTCCTACCTACACAGGAACGGTGGGCAAATAGCACTACTACAGGAAACTCTCTGCATGGTGGAATCCATGGCCAAATTACAACACCACTGGGGGGGGACAGGGATTTGGAACCACTTACTCCAGATACGCCAGAGGGGTATACACCTGGATTCACCCCCAACTCCCATTCCACCTAAGTCTGAGAAAGACCCTGAAGGCAGGTTTGTAATAATATGGGGTCATATTGAACAAATGGAAGTATGCATAGTGAACTCCTATCTCCCCAACAATAACATCCCGGCGCACCTGAACTCAATGTATGCCAGAACCATGCAATATAGAAATGGCCTTCTCATTTGGGGAGGAGACTTTAACTGTGTGCATAACCCAGAACTCGTGAGGTTGCTGCCCCAACCAAAAGATCCATCTGCGGCTACAACTGCCCTAACCACAATGACAAAAAGGCTAGACCTGGCAGACACATGGAGGGAGCTGCATCCAGAAGCACCAGGCTATTCATACTTCTCATCCCCACACGGCCTGCACACAAGATTAGATTATGTCTTCATAAGCAAGGAACACCTATCACAAATAGAAGGGGCACAGTACTTGGGGAGAACTATCTCAGACCACTCACCACTCCTGGTAGAATGGAACCATACCGGTCCCAGACCCCCCATCCCTATGTGGAGAATGCCTGTGGAGGCCTTGATGGATCAGGAGTTCAGAGATTAACTACAAGACTTCATTGATAGCTTCATAGAAGTAAACATGGGGAGTGTAGACCACATGAGCACAATGTGGGATGCCCTAAAAGTAGTAACACGGGGAGAAATCGTAACAAAAGCGGAAGGCATCAGGAAACTGCTGCGAGTGGAATTAGACCAGTGGGAGCGAGAAGTTCAGAGACTGAAATCCACTCCCACAAGTACCCAACAGAGGGAGGCCAATCTTAAAACACTCAGAGAGAAATGCACAACAGCGTGGAATAGGCTGGCCAAATTTGACTATACCACTAAAACAAACAGAGCACACACAGAAGGTGACAGACCGAGCAGGCTACTGGCCTGGTTATGCAAAAAGGAACACCCCAGGCACACAATCACAGCACTACAAGAGAAGGACGGCAACATGCATCAAACCCAGCAGAGCATAAATGATACCTTTAACACTTCTATGCACACCTATATTCTCACAAAGACCAGGTCCCCTGGGAACAGATAGCAAACACACTAGAAGAGATAGGACTGCCCAGACTGTCCCCCACACAATCCGAAACTCTAGATGCAGACATCGCAACTGAAGATATAGCCGAAGCGATCAAATCACTGGCCACCTGCAAGGCTCCTGGAAGCGACGGGCTACCCTCTGAGTTTTATAAAGCATATGAGTCTTCCCTGAAACCCCTGTTACACAAGGTCTTCCAAGCGGCACACGAATGAGGGATACTACCCAAAAGTATGAAAGAGACCCTCGAGATCCCGATTGTAAAGCCAAATAAACCCACTGATAAATGTGACTCTTACCACCCGCTAGCCATGCTCAATTATGACGTGAAAATATTAACTACAATCCTAGAAAAGAGGCTATCCAGACTAATAGGGGACATTGTGCACACAGACCAGTGTGGCTTTGTACCAGGCCGAAACACATCCATGAACGTACGCAGACTGCAACATGTCGTGAAGCAAACTGACACAAACACGGAACTGTACGCACTGCTATCCCTAGATGCCATTAAGGCATTTGATTTCATATATTGGGAATGGCTGCCGGACGTCCTTGAAGGATTCGGCCCGGGGTTCATTAGATGGATCAAAATACTTTACACCAAACCAAGAGCACGGGTGAAAACCGGGAAATGTGTGTCAGAGGCATGGGACATATGCAGGGGCACTAAGCAAGGCTGCCCGCTACCCCCCATGCTTTAAATACTGGGACTGGAAGCCATCGCCATTTATTTTAGGAAGCAATTTTTTGATGCAGGGATACGTCTGGGAGGAGTAGACCACATCATCTCACTCTACGCGGATGATGTACTGCTATATGTCAGAGACCCGCATCTCAATGTGCCAATCATGCTAGAAGTTCTTGACAATTACTGGCATACAATTTAGCAAGGTAAAATCCTGTCTATTCCCCCTGGCAGGCCTAAAGGTAAGACCATAGAGGAACTTCCTTCGGTGGGGATACAGTGGAGGAACACCTCATTTAGATACCTTGGAATACAAATAATGCACACCCCTGAATTAATGCACGAGTACAACACAAAGGCAGCAATCCCCGCACTGCGCAAATCAATGGGTTTCTGGGCAAAACTCCCCCTGTCAATGATGGGCAGAGCCTCTAATTAAAATGATCGTCCTCCCAGATTCTTATATGGGTCCCAAAATGTACACTACTACATCTGCACTCCCTTCTTTCACCTGCTTGAGACAATTTGGGAATTCCTGTGGGGGAAGGGTAGACATAAGATAGCACTTTCCACATTAGTCCTACCATACAGGCAGGGAGGGATTCCACTCCCAAACCTAGAAAAATATTACCTGGCAGCCCAACTCAGCTTCGTGACCAAGTGGTTAGCTGACAACACCACATCTGAGACACCCCTACTACAATCCATGATCTCCCCGATACAATTAAAAGAACTCATTTGGGCGCCCCACCACCTGCTGAGAAACGCACCCTTCTTAGACACCCTAGTATGGCACAGAGCGAAGACACTTACCCACCTAGAGCACCCATACTCCCCAGAAATACCAATGATCTCGGACCTATGCAAAACAGAAACTGACCTGAACCACATCAGGCATTGGGAAAAGAAAGGGGTCTACACCTGTATGCTGAAGGCACCTTCAAGGAGTTTGCAGCATTACAGGAAGAAGATGACATTCACACAAGTCAATTCCTATGGTATCAAAAGATACGCAATATAGCACGAAACAAATGGGAAACATGGCCAGAAGAACCTGAATCGGACCCCTTCACTACATTGCTATATAACCTGGGTGAGGGATGGAAACCGGTGTCCCAAATATACTGCCACCTAAGCGACATCCCAACCCCCGGAGCGCAGAACTAAAAAACAAATGGGAGGTAGATGTAGGTCGAAAAGTAACAGACGGGGAATGGGACACAGCGCTAACGTTTCCTAAAGCAGTGCCCAGAAACCATAGATTCCGATTGATACAACTAAACATGCTACACCGACCATACCTAACCCCATGCAAGATGGCGAAAATCAACAAACAAATACAACCCAACTGCGTCTGGTGTGGGGCAGATAAAGCGGATCTACTCCACATGTTTTGGGAATGCACCAAGACAGTCCCTGTGGGATAAAATAAAACAGACAAGCGAAGAAGCTGGCATGACCAGGTACAAATGGACCCCAGACGAATGTCTCCTGGAAACATACCCCAGACTAGCCAAACTCAAACATCTGGCAAAATTAATGGATATAATGTGTATACTGGCAAAAAGAGCTATTGCAATGTCTTGGAAGAAGCCTGCAGGACCACAATATAACGCATGGTACAAAGAACTAGAGCGATGGGTGAACGCTGAAACAAAGGCATGTGAGGACAGCGTTGCCAGATCCTTTGACATCTCAAGCATGACATTGGAAGCATGGAAGGAAATTACAGGAAATATATTCCACCCCTCAGACGATAAGCCCCCATGAACAAAAACAACCCAGAAAATACCTATCTGCAACCAAAGTAGTGATATCTCAGGAGAGACCAGCGAGTGCCCAAACGGGTCCCCATTGGCCCAAACTCCCCTACCCCTCCACCCCCGCCCGGCTACCCCCTTATGCTAGTAAACATAGTCCTATCCCACTGGGACGAAACAAGGAGACAGTTAATGTTGTTTTGTTTAAAATTTTAATGTTTTACTATGCGATGCTCACAATCTCTTAACCACCGGCATGCAGAATGTCATGCAAATTGTAAAATGATAAATGCCAATAAACAAATTTAAAAATAAAATAATTTAGTGTAGTAGTAAATTTGCCGGTAACACCCAAACTCGTAATGAGCCCCATTATCTTCTGGCACCACAAACTCTTGCTCGAGAGAATATTCACGAAATTAGTGTAAATCCTCCCTATGAAGAGTTGATAATAGCAGAATGTTCTTCTTCTGCCCTCGTCTAAATTTGATTGATTTTATCAAGTAGCATTTTATCATGGATACATTTCACCTCTCAGCGCTCTAGCATCACATGTATTATTGTATTTATGTAATGTACTGGGTGTTGTGGTACATTGTGCTACAACTGTGGTATTATTCTAACTAATTTTCACATACAATAACTACTGGATTCTTTAGTTACATTTGCACATTAACCTTAGTTGCTTCCCTTAGAATTCTCCAGA
Source organism: Ambystoma mexicanum (assembly GCF_040938575.1). Taxonomy (NCBI): domain Eukaryota; kingdom Metazoa; phylum Chordata; class Amphibia; order Caudata; family Ambystomatidae; genus Ambystoma; species Ambystoma mexicanum. Next base: position 1,365,719,806 of record NC_090930.1, on the reverse strand, counting down.
AACATAGCCATAGATCTTGGGCTTGATGCAAGTTTTATTCACAGATAAATCCTGCCCAGCCACCTCTGCGAATAAACTAAATGTAAGGCAGTTCAGTCTATTTCACCGGGGGGGGAGGGGGGAGTGGTAAGAGGGTGTCCAAGTTTTCGAACCACTTAAGGACGTAAACACTCATTACCGGAATAAAAGATTTCTTGTACGACATCGAATGTCCAAGTAATAAGATAATAAATGAATCACTTAATAGGAAGCCTGCGGAAGCCTCAAACTGCATATTTGTAATTGAAAATAGCAAAATACTATCTGAAAGTGTAGCATCTGTCCTAAAGCCACCCGTGCAAGTATATACCTCTAGGTATCGTGGGAAGCAAACAGATCACACAGATGTACACGAAATAGGGCAATGAGAGGTGCAGGAGGTGGGGGGAGAAAGTATGTCCTCCCTATTTCAGCGCAAGGTGACGCAGTGGTTCGGGTCATAGAAGTACATACGAATGACAAGGATCTTTTAATTGTATCTAGCCCCATTAGGGCACTCGATGATGAAGGCAATTTAGATCAGCAGTTAGAGAGGGTGGGGGGGACTTTCAAAGCCCATCATGGAGGAGAAAGAGGGAAAAATTGAAATTATGATCACCACATCTAATCGGTATCAGGTCCTGGAGTATGCACTGCTAATTACACTAAAAAGAATTGTGTGGCCGAAGCAGCCATTGGAGGGGCACTAGCCCAGGCAGGGAACCTTAGCCCATACATACACCAGTGTAGGTATTACTATGGGGACCCAAAGCAGCCATGCAAGTGAGCACAGAACCCCAGGTGAAGGGTTAGGGAAGTGCTTACTGGAGTCACTAAGGAGAGATCTCCGATCAATGTAAAATATGTATGGGTCACTGGAAAAAGTTATGAAGACACAGTTCCTACTCTTTGGCATTGATTTAGCATGTATTAAGGAGAAGCTGTTAAGGGCAATCTCATGTGAGGGGGCATGCAGCTCAATGGGGAACAAGACGACTGAAAACCTAATCACTGAGCAACCACCTAAAGCCACCCTAGCTAAAGAATGTCTCCCTGTCCACATGTCTATCATCAGGGAAGCAGATCACTGGATAGAGTAAAGTACTTAGCCGGGAGTTATATGGGGCAGTGGGGATGTTCGCCTAGCCCCAAAGGGACCTACTAGACTCATGGAGGGTTTGCGGAGGAGCAGGAGGGCGCCCCAGCAATTTGGTGGGCAATACACAGATTTATAATACGTGTACCCAAAATATATGCCACTGTGGAACACCACACCTTTGGGGATTAGAACAACAGGGGAACCACCGCATGGTCCAGGTGGGGTCTCTTTTGAACACAACAACATTCCACAGGTCACCGCAAATGTTCCCGTTTGTCACATTATATAATGTGGGGAGGACCGCAGATGGGACATATGAGACACAGGAGTCACTGGTAAATAAGTGTATCCACTACTTCAGATTCACAAGAGGGTGTAAAACTGTTATCAGAAGCGACATAGTGAAGTGTATAAAACAGAGTATGCCTAACTGATTATGATACGATTTTGGTCCTCCTAAAAAATGATTGATTAAAGGATGGTCTCCTCTTCATAGAATCGCAAACATGTCCCCCGATGGGATCAAGAATTTCAATTAGGCCCACAGTTAACATGCAGCCCAAAGATACTTGGGAACACTATCAATGCGCCCACTATAAGTGTATCCATAACAAACAATGTAAGGAAGCAGGCTATATCTAATGGCCAGGCCAATAGTGACCTAAATGCTGTAGATTGACACCCTTGTCTCTGAACGGAAGAAGCAATCTAATGAGAGAATTTAGTTTAATCTGGAATATAACCTGTTTTAGGAAACACCTGCTAGACCCTGACTGGTGTAATTTTGTTTGGGGATATCATGTGGCATGCTTTCAGGAAACATGGGATTTGGATTCTAGTACCTTCCAGGGCTAAGAGGTTTTCCGAGTGCCGGCCGCAAAGGGACTCTAGGGTAGGCCCTTTGGTGGGATGGCATTGTGGATCAGCACGGCTCTTGATTTTCAAATCAATAATGTCGAAATCTGGTTCTCCAGATATCCAGTATTTGGTACTAAGTTCGCTGGGTGCTGAATCAATATCCCTGTTCAATGTGTATAACTGGGTTACCTATAAAACCACGAATAATGCAGTCGAATTAGCCGGGAATCTTGCAGAAACAAGAATAAAACATGAGAAACTAGAACATTAAATCATTCTTGTGGGTGACCTAAAATTATAAATAGAGGCACTCCCAGATCTTGATGGGGCATAGGATGATTTGGATGAGGTTTGGGAAATACCTGTTTTGGAACCACCATTGCGGGGTAGGGTCCACCCAATGGCCGATGGATGTGCCGCTATCCTCCTTAGCATGGGAGTTAGGGCCTGCAATGGGCGATTTACCAAGGACCTGCGAGCACAATTCACCTTTCAAGCGAATAGAAGCACCTCACATATAGATTATATTTTCTTATCAACGAAACTGGGGGTTATTGCAAAAGATGTTGAGGTCCTGAATAAACAAGGAAGCAACCACAAACCATTGTCCCTGAAGGTGATTAACCTGGGCAGATATGAGAATGATCTTTGTAGTGATCCCAGTTACTCGGTTTATATTCAGGGTCAATCTAAACAACAAATTAAATGGCTCAACCTGGCGCAATGAAGACCACACATCTATGATACCAACCTGCCAAACTTGGAGCAACTCTCCTTGATGGAACCTGGTGATGTAGATATTCTCCCCGTTTATAATAAGCTGGTTTTGTCCATACAACCTTTTGTCACCAAACCTAGTAAAAATGTAAAGAAACGTGCAATAAAACAACATGACTGGTTTGACGAGGATTGTAGGATAGCCAAATCTGACATTTCTAAAAGACACCAGGGCCCTGATAGGCCCGACCTGAGATTACTCAGGGCATCTTACAAGTCTCTGATAAAAGCAAAAAAAAGATATTTAAGCATGGCAAGAATGGGACAAATTGCAGGAAGCCCATCGATCTGGGGACTCTCGCATGTACTGGAAGATAACGGTAAAAAAGAAGGGCGCGATAGGGACGTGTTAGTTAACATAAGTCTGAATACATGGAAGAAACATTTCCAGTATCTTTATGGAATGGGAGGTACACCAGCTGTTCAGAGCGTTAATTTGCAGGACTGGTAAAGAGAGAATAACCCCATCCCAATCCATCTTGAATCATGGGAGGTTTGCAATGCAATAGCTTCCCAGAAGTGGGGAAAAGCACCAGATCTAATTCCAATCGACCTAATTAAGGATGAACCAACAGTATGGGCACCAGCAGTATGGCTTTTGTTCAACAATTCTCCCCCATAATATGTACAATGGACCAGGCCTTCTGCCTGCAGTTGTTCACAGAAATACACAACTCTAAAAAAGATGAAGGTATTCTCTGCGTTTATCGATCTCAGGACCGCATTTGATGCGCGTCACAAAAGATGCTGTGGACAATATTGATAAAAAAGGGGGTACCTGTGGACCTATTGCAGATTAGAATCCAACTTTACTACGGTTACACTGCATCAGTGCACTGGGAGTTGAGGGTAGAATTCATGGATTCATTCAGGGTGACTAGGGTAGTGAGGCAGGTACAAGTCCTCGCCCCCTCCTGTTTATGCTATATATTGATGAAGTGGTTTGCCACGTTTGATTGAAATCTCTGGATCTACCGAAGTTGGGTCATGAAGTGGTTCTGATACTACTCTTTACATATGATGCAGTCCTTTTATCCACCTCTGCAAGGGGGCTTGCAACCAACCTTGATGCCTTTGTGGAGAAATGCTCAGAGCTTCATTTTGAGATTAATATAGGGAAAACTAAATCATTGGTCTTCTGTCCAAAGTTCAATAAATTCACGAAATCTCAAGCTGAACATCAACTGTTACCCCCCTTAAACAAGTGAGACAGTATGATTACCTAGGTGTAAAATTCAATGACCAAGGTAATTGATCAACGCAGATGCATGAATCCAGTCTAACCTTGGAAAGATATGGGTGGGCGGTAATCCAGAGAATCTTTTATACACATGGCCAAGGCCCCATTTCACCTGTCATAACATATGGGGCAGACTTTTGGGGCTATCCAACTAACCATAAATTGGGGTTGGTAGAAAGATCTTTTGTGAAAATGTTACTCGGGCTGCCAACATCATGCCCAAGTATCCCTATTTATCTAGAATTGGGCCTCAGGCCTATAGAGAATGAGGTTCGATTTAGACCAGCACTCTATTGGTTCAGGGTGTGGTTGGTCCCGGAATTAAAAACAATGTGAGGTTCTTACTCACATATTGGATGCTGAGGGTGGTAGATCCTTACCTTATGCCAGGTGATGTGGCCAAAGTCAAGAGTACCTTGCGAAAGATAACTGGGGTTAATGTGGCCAACACTTGCTCTGGGTTGCCCGCAGGAACAACATATTTGGCTAGCAAATCGTCAATGGGGTTTGAAAAATAACTAGATCAGGTTAATCCACCACTTGCATGTAAGCATGTATCTGAGGTTCAGCTTCTCCCAATTGAATTTAGCATGTTACACAAAAATATGAGATCCAAATGGAAAGGACCCAAGTCTGGTTTGGGAGTCCGCCAAAGAATCCCTGAATCATTTTCAATTTTTTTTGCCAGCGCTACCGCGTGGCTCGATGCGAGTATCTAAAAACCATATGTAATGCACACAGTATACGTCGAACAGGTGATGTGTTTTTGCTTTTTAGGAATAGCAATGATATAAAAGTAGTGTTTTTTGTAGCAAGCTATCTCCATCAGGCCTGGCAAACAAGAGCAACAATCTATAAATCCTGGAAGTTCTGAGATCGGAAGTATATGTACTTTATTATTATTCTTGCACTTTATGATGCTGCTATAAATACTTGGCTTTTATTTAGCATTATTCATTTGTAAACATTGCAGCAGTTATGTGTTGCTTACCCCGAGTATCATGAATTACAAAGTATTGTTTTTAGGTTTTTATTAAAGCTATCTGTATTTGTATCCCTGAATTGATTGTTAACACACATGAATCATTTGTAATTACTGTGCAAATTTTATTCGATATAGGTGTTTATGGTAAAATGACTATAGTGTTGAATAAAAGCCTAATGAAATGAAAATATAGCAACAACAGTCAGTCATTATTCAACATCATTCATAAAGGTCAACCGACGAGACACTGGAGGCATGTACCTGGGCTAATAGTTAAGTTACATATGGACACCATATGTTTTTTAGCCGTGTTGAAGAGTATAACATGGCACAATATTCGGCTTCCACATTGTGATAATACACAATTTCAGTCCTCCATTTATCGTATTGCGGGGACTGTCCCCTTCCCCACACCATTGCAATCCGCCTCTTTGCCAGGACCGGCAGAAGGCCTGCAAGGCGTCATCCATGACCCACAACCTCTTTTGTGTATCCCAATAGAGCCACCAGGGGAGAGGGAGAAACGCACTCACCCACCATCTCATTTATGGTGTCAAAAACCCCAGACTAAAAATCAGAAATTTGGGGGCAAGACAGGTGCATAAATGTGGCCAGGGAGAAACCACAACACAGGCATTCCTCAGATGTCTCAGGAAAGAATCAATGCAGGTCAGCAGGGTCATAAAACTGGTGCAGGAATTTAAAGTGTATACATTTTACTCTTTTATGGAGTGCCCCTCTCTTAGTCTGGGCACAGCAATAGCACCACACTTTATCTGGGCTAGGGACACCCTAAGAGTTCTCCCATTTCACCCAGTTGTCATCCGCCCACCCTGCAACGTTATCAATAAAGTTCACGTAAAGGCCAGAAACGAATTTCCGGTTGCCCTCTGAGCTAACCAGCCAATGAAGAAGGGGAGCAGTACCGGGTTCTGCAGGAAAAGTAGGAAACCAGTCTTTCAGCATATTTTGCAACTGAAAATATAGTGTCGCGATTAATTAGGCGGTCACTCTCAACTCAGGGAGTTCCTTCACCATGCAATCCCCCAAGCAAGGTAGCATGCACCCAAAGCGCTTATAAAGATTCAACTTTAGGAAGGCTTCCAAACAGTCTAGCACCACCCCAACAAATACCCTCTGCCACCAATGAGCTAGGAACCAGGCTGATGTTTATTAAGAATATATATTTAAGTTGTTGCAAAGAATCATAAGCAGTCACAAAAACAACCACCAATGCTGTGGCACTACACAAGATCACAAATTCAAATTTCTTGCAGCAATTGATAAACATAGGTTTAAAATTGGCAGTCACGGTTTAGATCAGATTTCTTGCAAATTAACTAATAGGAAAAATACAAAACACACAGTGATGGCTTAGTTTTGCACAATACTCCTTTCTCCCAGCAACGCCCAACCCTCCAGGCATCAATTAGCTATGACCCCTCTGATCTGAAGGCAAGGTACGGGGAGTGGAAACGCAATGGAAAATCATTTTGGGCTTTTTATTTAGGTAAAATGCAATGTTTTGGAATTCTGATTTGGGATGCAAGGGAATCAACTGGGGAATTTCGTTTTGCACACTACATTCAAAATACAAGGCTTTGGGATTCTGGTTTGGACTGAAAGGGAAAATTCGTTTTGCACAATTTGTTTTCAAAGGAAATGCAAGGTGTTGGGATTCAATTGAACAGCAGGGTTACCCAAATACATTACAGACTAGAGTCATTTACAGTGCACTTGGATAATCCTTTGTCAATTTCGAATTTTGACAAAAACATCACCCCTTGATAAATGACCTTATGGGAATTGATTACATTATATTTAAGTTAATTTTGCTAAGGGTATACGCGCTTTCACCCCCCCCACCCCCACTAATGGAGAGCACCCACCAATGCAAATCTAAGGGTTAAACGGACAGATTCCAACACGGTTCAAGGTAACTGGATAGGATGTTAGTCTATAGAGGATTCATTGAGTTAACTTTTTCGTTCAATATGGACATGGTCTACCCAGTTTTGCCTCCCCCCAATAAGGGAAAGGTATTAAGGCAGGTAGCTCCCTACACACTTTATAGCTTTACGATATATCTACTTAAAAGGGAGATCTCCGTTCTTCACTCAGGAGGCCCGCCAGATCCTAGGACCCTCTTTCAGGCAGGCAGTTCACACCTCCAGCCTCTATCCACCAGCCAGGTGTCTCCAGCCACAGGGCTCTCTCAGATAGGGCTCCCAGATTTCCAAGCAAAGTCCCTGGGTCTCCTTTTCTCCCTCCTTCTAGGTAGGCCTTGGTTTAGCATTGTTCCCCTGGCAAGGTGGTGCACCAATGGATTAAGCAGCTCTCCTGGTCTTTCTCCGCAGTGGTTTTCTTACAAGTCCCATCTTAGATTGGAACTTGCCAAGATATAGTGCTGATGACACTCTCCCTCCCCCCAAAGGCTGAGGGAGGAGGGAAAATACATTATTTCAAAATGACAGATTTTTAGAACCCAAAAGTGTAAAACTACCTAACATGGCAGCTACGCTAATTTCAGATAATTGCCAGCACATATATATTTTTGAGTTATATATTTTATGGCGAGTCAGAAAATACTCATATTATTTCGCCACGGCCTTCCGGGGCAGAGCTACTGTTTTTCGTGATTTGATGCTGCACCGAAATAGTTACAAATCTGATACTCTATTATTCAAACCTTACCCCCATAACCTAACACAACAACTTTCTATTCCCTCTGAATTATGAGAAGGCCGGAATCATAATTTTTCTCATAACTCAAGTTGTATCCATCACACAAAATGTGTTTTTACATGGTCTCGACAGGCTTCTGATCCCATTTAATATTAAGCTAGGATGAGCTCAGTGGAACACACAATGCACTTTTTATTCAAGAAAATGTATTCAATGTTAGTCAATGGCAAGGCTCCCCAAGGTCCCTGAGTTTCACCACAGCCCCACCAATTCTTAGGTTTCATTTCCCTGCTTTTACCTGATCAGGATATCTGGCAGGCCCATGTGATCATGCCCTCCCCTCCTGGGATTCAAAGCTTTTTGTTTGAAGCTAATGCACAGTTAATGGGAAAATCTGAACTTAAAGGTCATTTCTGCTGGCTGTGTGTTATGTCCTGTGTCTCTATGCTCTGGCCCTGTGTGGATGCTTGCCTGGTGAAATGTTAGCTTTGGAATGTTGTGGTTTGAGTGCTTTGTGTGTTCCATGAGATTCAGTTAGAGTGAGCAGAGTGAGCTGCGTGTGAGGGTTAAGGCCGGTGGATGTTTTCTTATGTATCCTTGTGCCTTCTACTTACCTACCCATGAACTTACCTCTTCTGTAACCCGGAACCTAGTAAAGAAGCATGTTCCCTACCTGTGCAGTACTTCTTTCAGCACAAGAGTACATCTTAACACTTATCTGCAAATCCCACAATTCTGATATAATTATCTGTATATCTTAGCATTTAACTGAAAACCAGACCACCTGCTCTTAGAGGTCCTAAGCCAAAGGTCTTGAGTTCACATTTTCAAAGGCACAGCACTTTCAGTTAAGTGGGGAAAACATCAGCTGCATCCATAATTCAGAAAATACAGCTTTAAATTGACAAGATGTGCCTACATGTAACATTTTGGCATTAAATCTGGGCATCTGGTTTAAAATACAATCTTTCTTTTCCACTATATTATAACAGAGGTAGATTCATTATTAATCTTATGCACACAGATATCTTATGCACGCAGTTAACATAGGAAACCAGTGTTCACTTCTACAAAAACGAAATAGGCTTTTCTCTTTACAGGCAGTCATTTTACCTGATGAAAATTAAGTCTCTTTATTCACGATAAACGCAATCTGTCACTTGACTTTATTTCTTAAAATGTTAGGCATCATTCCTCCTTTCTATCTTCCAAATACGCAGTGTTTCAAATGTATCATTTCTTTCCACGTGCACTGCTGCAGTTTTTGTATCTGTCAAGGTGCCTTTTCCAAGTTTGCAGAAAGTCTGCCTCTTATTAATTCCCATTGGGCATATCCATCAGATTTAGGCTCTCAGGTAGATTTCCCTTCACTTGCACACCGGTCAATTTTAGTGGAGATGATTAGGCCCATTTGTTTCCATTTTACTAGTGCTTATGTCGAAAATCACTGTTTTGTACAGGCTTTTATATGTCAATGGAACTCCACATTAGCCAGCCTCATTCTCACAATAGGGCCTAGAACAGTCTCTCCATCTTTGCACTCTGGGGCTGTCTTTTCACCCCACAATAGAAACACATCTAGTGCCAAGGTGCTACCAAGACGTTTAAGCGCCTCGATTGAAAGGAATTGACCCATGGGGAAAAGGTGCTGCCAACTGGAAAAACCAAACCTGTTTATGCACTGTGTACAAACCTTTTCACAGGTTAGCGGAATCCCAGGAATATGAACAACGGGCAGGAGGTGGTAATACAGCAGGTCTTGATTACCAAATACGTAAAAAGGCCAACACCCCTGTGAATGTGCCTGGATCGTATTAACTCTCCAAGATGTTCCACTGCAAGAGCGAACAACAGGGGAGAAAGAGGACACCTATATTTCGTTCTGTACACCATCTGGATTGGTTCAGATAGTCTTCCATTCACTCTAAGCCGTGCTACAAGGGATGCATACAGCAGTGAAACCAATGAGATAAACTGTTCACCACCCACATGCGCCCTAGCACTGAAAGTATGAAGAGCCATTCCACTGAGAAGAAGGAATTCTCTGCATCGAGAAGTGGAGCAACAACTGGAGAATGGTGATCCAGTGCCATCACAGAACCTCATTGATGGCTCCATTTAGCAGAAGATTGTGCACCATCTACTGATTTTAGCAGGAGAGCGGAAGAGCAGTTAAAAAACTCTCACCCACCCAAAAAACAAACAGAACACTAAATCTGTGACCAATATGCTGGATGTTCCATTTAAATCATCAAAGGTGGGATTCACCGTAACTGACACTCTCCTGCCCCTTGGTACCAGACAAAGGAACTGTGTGGATAAACCCTCGCCGGGCGTGTAGGTTCAGAAAGTACTTGGGCCAGCAGTGCGGAAGGAACAATCTCGTTCGATCCAGTGAGGAAATGCTGGTGGATCTGAGCAGAGAGCGCTCTGGGTGCTTGGTGTCTGTGGCGGGACGTCTCTCGTCTGCGGACTCCGACCTGCGGGCTAACATCGTTGTGAGGCAGTGGAGGGTGCCGGATCGTGACTGCGGCAGTACCTAAGAAGGACTTCCTACAGAGGTTGTATGCCGGAGGAGGAGCTAGTATTACCCCAGACTTAGAGGCAAGGTTGCTGTGGACCTCGGAGGAGACGAGGCACCGCTGTGGCATTGGGGAAGGGAGCATCCCGGCAGTACGTGCGCAAAGGGAGTTGCAGCAAACCATGGCGTTAAGGAAGGCGACACACCGAAGGAGCCTAATTGGTGCGTGCAGCGGCCAGTGAGCCAGGGACAGTCTCACCGGGGCAGCTGTACTGAGGGAGCCCTGACCTAACGGAACTTGTGCAAACTATCAGGGAAGCGGGGACCCACTTGGGTGAAGTGCAGCAGAGGGGCAGAGGAACGGGAGCAACCCGTTTTTTCTCCCCCCACCTTGGCAAAAAGGAGTGGAAGAGTGACCTCCGAAGAGTAAAGATTCTCAAGCATGAGGAGAATTTGTAGCCTAAGGAGCTCAGGTGATATAGCGGCAAGGACATGGGAACGGGGCACGGAGCGGGGGGTGGGGAGGAGAACACCTCTGGAAATCTGTTAAGGCCTGGACTCCCCAGGGAAGAGACTGGGGAAGAAGAAGGGAACAGCTGTACCCAGTGGTCTCGGACATTAAACTGAGTCGAGACACACAGGGAGAATTAGACCCCTTTCTCCCCAAGATTAGGGAAGTCTATCAGTGATCAGACATTTTGAGGTTACAAAAGGAAGGAGTCTGTTCCGCAAGGCCCCTGTACTTAACCCCTACACTAATTGGTAACAGAGAGGGGGCCCCCTGGAAGCTAATAGTTAAGACTAAGCCAGTTTACAGTGTGTAAGCCCCGGGAATCCATACAACGCTAATGGTCTTACAGTAAAGTACTGGAGAGGAATATCGCAGGTATACAGGAGTACATAAAAGCTGAAAACCCCAATCATTGATACAGCTAAATTAGACCATTTACAGGCACAGGAAGACCTTGCTCGCGCTGGAATCCAAGAGGTTAAGATTGTCCAAGAACAGAGGGAAAGAATCACAGTCTGCCCAAAGGGGCCAGGAAACCCCCGGAAGAGCAAGTTACTTACCAACTGGTAACTTTCTTTCGATTGGATGTTCCTCCAACGTATTCCACATCTTTGACATGTAATGTCCACAGCTGTGTACTTCAGAAACTTTTTCGTCAATGGCGTCAGGTCGATGTCCCTCGAAGGCCTCCGTCACCAGATGTTATAAATAGGACGCACAGCCCCCGTGGCCTCCGTTTAATTTTTTTTCCCCCATAACGTGTGACATACATATATATATCCAATGCCTGCTTGATTGCACATAGCCTTGCGGAAACGTAAGCTGCAATCGCATAGGAAATTCTCTAGAGGGACAGGCTGGGAGGAAGATGTGGAATACGTTGGTGGAACATACAATCGAAAGAACGTTAGCAGTTGGTAAGTAACTTGTACTTCGAATGTATTGTGTCCTCCAACGTATTCCACATCTTTGACAGACTCCCAAAGCAGTACCAGAAAATGGAGGAGGGATAATAATTTAGAGTATCCAATATGATGGCAGAATAAAGAATCGCCTTAACAAAGGCCATATCTTGACCATGGAGTGTATCCACAGAGTAATGTTTAACAATGGTGTGGATAGAAGCCCATATGGCTGCATTACAAATATTCTGAATAGGAACTCCCCTCTGAAGGGCTGTCGAAGTATCCACGCCCCTAGTGAATGAGCTTGCAACCCTTCCGGAGGGTCCTTGCCCGCCAAACGGTAATATTCAGTAACGGTGAGAATAATCCACCTGGACAAGGTCTGTTTTGTAACAGCCTGGTCCATTCAGTGACCAGCATACCCCACAAAGAGTTAATTGTCCACCCTGACACTGGCCATCCTAGAAATATAAAAGCTCAGAGCTCTCCTAGGATCCAACCTATGGAGTCGCTCCTCTTCCTTACCTGGATGAGGAGGCGGATAGAAAGACGGAAGAACCACTTTCCTACTTGAAATCGAGACACTACCTTAGGTAGAAAGGAAGGATGAACCCTCAGAACAACCCTATCCTTGTGGAACACAGTTAAGGTTGGCTTAGATGAAAGTGCCTGCAATTCACTCACTCTGTGAGCGGAAGTAACCGCAACCAAGAGCACCGTCTTGTAAGACAATCTCAAAGGATAAGAGTGCAAAGTTTCAAACGGAGCCCCCATCAGGAATTTCAACACCAAATTCAGATCCCAAACTGGCACCTGGAAAGGGGACGACGGGAACACATTAGTGAGCCCTTTAAGAAATTGGGAAATCAAAAGAATCTTAAAGTAAGAACATTCTTCAGACGAGCGCTTGAAGATAGACAGCACCGCAAGGTACATTTTAATGGTACCCACTTGAAGGGTGGGCCAAAGAAAGCAAGAAAGACAAAACCATGGGAATGGAACACTGAAAAGGATCAACATTTTGTCCTCTGCACTAGTCGCAAAACTTAAGTCAACGGTACAGGGATTTTGTTGCCTGGCCGAAAGCAACACCTCCATCACCTTCATCCGGGAGGTCCCAATCCTTACACCTCAACCTTTCAGATAACAAGCGTGAAGGTTGAGAGTCCTGACCTCAGGATGGAGAACCTGACCTCCCCCCACCCCCTCGCGTGAGGGCAGAGCCTCTCGGTAGGGAAGACGGCATGGCGGGCAGATGGATATTTCTAGAAGGTCCAGGTACCACGCTCTCCTGGCCCAATCCGGAGCAATGAGGATCATGTGGGATCCGAACCTCTGTAACCTCCTTAACATGTATATATGATATGATATAATAGGTTATTTATAATGCGCTAAATACCCAGAGGTTTCTAAGCGTGCACCTGGGGATCGAACCTGTGGTGCGTCTTGCTTCCAAGGCGAGCACGTTGCCCCTGAGCTAACCTCCCATTAAGGAATGGCGGGGACTGGAGGAAACGCAGTGGGAATGACCAATCCACTACATCTCCTAATGCTCCTCTCGGCGGAAATTCCTTTAAGCAGAATCTCTCGCACTTCGGGTTGGCACTGGTGGTGAAGAGGTCCACTTGTGGGGTTCCCCAAGGGGGAAGATGTCCAGAGGTACTTCCTGAGCCAACTCCCACTCGTGAGAGATCGCGCTCTCCCTGTTCAGAGCATCTGCCGCCGCTGCATTGTCTTCTCTCCGGCCAGATGAACTGCCGAGACCAAAATTCCCTGCTGAATTGCCCAGAACCAGAGCTGAATTGCCTCTCTGCACAACTGTAGTGACGCTGCCCCCCCTTTTTTTGTTGAGGTAATGCATGCCCACTGTCTTGTCCGTCATGATCAGGACACTCTTCCCCCGCACAGACGGTAGAAAAGCCTTTAGGGCCTCCCTGATGGCCCTCAGCTCTAACAGGTTGATGTGGAGTTTGGACTCTAACGGAGACCAACGACTGCTGGCGGTCAGGTCTTCGGCATGAGCTCCCGATCCTGTGAGGGAAGCGTCCGTCACTATAGTCGCCTCCGGCCACGGTTGCCAAAACGGCTCCCCCTTCATCAGGTTCCCCTCGTCGGCCCACCACAGAAGATCCTAGGAGACCGGGATTGGAATCTGAACGGGATCCGACCTCTTGCCTGAGAACTGGGACCACTGCATCTTGAGGACCCATTGCAGGGATCTCATCCGCACCCTGGCCTCTGGCACCAGAAAAATGCAGGATGCCATGAGGCCGGGCAACCGTAAGAATTCAAAAGCCGGGAGATTCTGGCCATGTTGAAACTTGTCCACCATCTGCACAATGTGATGAGCCCTTACCTTGGGAGGGAAGCACTTCCCCAAGGACGTGTCCAACACAGCCCATATGTACTGGAGCTGTTGGGAAGGTGTCAGATGAGACTTCTTGAAATTGAGGGAGAAGCCCCGCAGCCTGTGGAGGCAGTGGCAGGTGAGACCGAGGTGATCCAACGCTTGCACGGGAGAATGCGCACGGATCAGGCAGTCCAGGTAGGGGTAGACGTGAATCCCCCCTCGCCTGAGATACGCTGCCACCAACACCATTAGCTTGGTGAAGACCCTCGGGCGGAGGTCAATCCGAATGGCAGGACCCGAAATTGAAAGAGCGAATCGCCAGCTGCAAACCTCAGGTACTTTCTGTGCTTGGGATGAATTGGCACATGAAATTAAGCATCCTGTAGGTACAGAGACACCAACCAATCCTGAAGTTGAAGGGCCTGGAGGACTTGAGAAAGAGTGACGATCTTGAACTTGTCCGTGGTGAGAAGTTTGTTCAACCAACGCAAATCCAGGATGGGTCTCAATCCCACGTCTTTCTTAAGAATCCAAAAATATGGGGAATACCATCCCTTGTTCCTCTCCGCTACAGGCATCAGTTCTATAGCGCCTTTCTCTAGTAGGGTCAAGATTTCCTGCCCAAGGAGCAGATCTGGAAGCTTCAACGAGAGATTCCCTGGTGGTTTGTCGTGAGGCCGCTGTAGGAATGGAAGGCAGTAGCCGTGGCCTATTGTATCCAGAACCCACGCATCCAAAGTAATAGCTCGACATTCTCTCGAGATGCTGAGACAGTCTGCCCCCAACTGGCGAACCATGGGACGTGGCCTCATGACTGTTTTGGGGCGGCTGCGGCAGTGCCTGAAGGCAAAGAGGCAGCTGCCTGAGCAGCTTTTGCACCTCTATTTCTCCGACCACCACGGGTACTTTTACGCTGACCCCTTTGATTGGCGGCTCCTCGTGTTCTACCAAAGGAGGAGTACTAACGAAAAGGACCTCCCCTTCACTGATGTCCCCCAGGACGAAAAGGCGGAGGTTGACGCACAGCTGAGCTCAAAGATTTAGCAGCAGCTTTTGAGGTATGCAACCTCTCAAGGTTCTCGTCAGCCTTGCTGCCAAACAAATGCGTACCATCAAAGGGCATGTTCAAAAGACGGGTTTGCACATCCGGAGCAAAACCCGACTTCCGCAACCACGCAAATCTGCGTATAACAGTTCTCGCAGCCATAGACCGGCTAACACTGTCGGCCGTGTCCAAACCCAAGTGAAGGGATTCACACATGGCATCCTTGCCATCTTGCACGAGAGCAAGGAGCCCATCCCTTTCTTACCCTTCGGCAATATGCTCAGCCGCAAGAGAAACAGTTCTAGAGAGTGTGTGAAAATCTTGCTAAGGCACAAGTGGAGTTGGATGATTTCAGCGCCATACTCCCCGCAGAAAACCCCTTGCGTGCCCAACCTTCAAAGCGTTTGTCGTCCCTATCAGGAGTGATGGTAGGGTACGCCGCCTGCCTCCAGGCAGCCGTAGCCGCCCGAACCACCAAACTCTCGGGAGTGGGGTGAGATGAAAGATAGCTGGGGTCGATACCGGAAGGGCAGTCTTTTTTAGTTAACGATTTGTTAACTGCCGGAAGAGATTCCGGGGTCTGCCAAGCATCTGCCACCCTTTTCTGCAAGGTCAGATGAAAAGGTAAAACTGGGTCAGAGGATGGACCTTGATCCAGAATATCTGTCAAGTCATCCTGAACAAAAGCTTCAGGAGGAGTTGACCAACCAAGATATTCTGTGACTCTAGCCATCAGTCTCCTTTAAGACGACTCAGCATGTGCCCCAGGCTCAGGCCTGCCAAACTCCACCTCAGGAGAAGTGTCTAAGCCACTGGCATCATGAGGAGATTGCCTTAACTCTTCCTATTGACTATCCCCTGAAAAGACAGGAGCCGCATCAGGCTCAACAGGGTCAAAATCTAAATCGGACCTCTTCTCCTCCTCATAGAGGTCATCCAGAGGGAGCTAAAAGTCCTGTCTCGGGACAGCCGAGGGTCTGGAGCCCTTAATAGGCCTTACAGTCTTGGAAGTAGCCTTCCTAGGTGGATCCACTGTACCAGGGACCACCGACGGCAAATCCCGGCCAAAAGGCCCCAAAGGGACCGATGGCGTCAAGAGTGCCAACGGTTTCGGCATCAGCGTTGACAACGGTGTCGACCTTGAGCCCTTAGCAGGTTTCTGCGGTTTCGCTGGGGACGAGGACCGAGACCTGCAAGCACGTCTCTTGCGAACATCCTGAGCATTGTCTGAACAGTACCTCGAAGGTTCCCGATGAGGATCGCACCGAGGACCCGAGCCCGAAGGCGCACGAGCCACGGATCGAGACCGTTTGTCGGCTTCATCAGAAGACGCGGACGGAACTGTGCCATGCAATTGAAAAAAAAATCGCTAAAATATGCTCCCTGAAGGCCGCCCATTCCGCCGGAGTCAGGGACTTTGTTGGACACGCCACTTTCCTTGCGGCTCCATCCTCTGAGGAGGACGGGGAAGGTGACCGGAGACTGTGCTTCCTAGAATGCCGAGACGAGGAGGACGAATGGCCGGTACCACTCCAGGACCGAGACCCCCCGGGACTCCTTCCAACGTGGAGAGTCGCCCCTCGAATCGTCGGTGGACATCCCCTTGGACTGAGATTTACGGGACTTACTGGATTTAGAACCCCTACCTACCTGAAGCTTTCCTTTACGCTCCCGCAAGGCCTTAGCAGAGTCAGCGACTGGCATTTGGAACAGTCGTCTGTGTTGTGACTCTCGCCCAAGCACCACAAACAAATGCGCTGCGGGTCGGTAATCGACAATTTAGACTTGCAGTCCCGGGAAGTCTTGAAGCCAGACCACAAAGTCGGAGGGATCGAAGAAGAAGACATATTCACGAGGAATACATGAGGCGCGCTGAGTCTCCGAAGCAAACACGTTTGCGGAAAAAACAGAACTGAGGCTACGGGCGCTGCTGTTAAACAGTGATTATATAGTGCCTCCTTAGTATTTATATTGGCCTAAGCCTATTCGCACTACACGGAAAACCGCGTTGCAAAGTTCCGATTTTTGGGTTAACTTCGCCGTCATTTTAAGATTCATCCGCCATTTTGATTTCTACTCTTGTTTTCTTCGTTCTAAAATGGTGGACTATGTTTTTGACTTGCAACCAAGCCTGCCGACCTTTAAGTTCTGTTAATGTTTAGGCTGTCCGAGAGCCAACTGTTTAGACTGAGCAATGAGACCTTAATGCTTCATATGAACTGTTGTTTAAGTGTGGTCTGCGCTCACAGGCCTCATCCTTGAATAAAAATTGGGACAATGAAGAGCAAACCTCAAGCGTATGCATTGGCTGAACTGCATAGAAAAGGAACTTAGTACAAGGCTTACTGCGGGATCCGCGAACATACATCACTATTGTGTCTTCATGGAAATACAAACCTATGTAATCCTTTGCATAATATTTTATAATCTGTATGTTTAGTTTAGTTTGTTCATTTGTATTGCGCACCAGACCCGAAGGTATGAGGGCGCAGGAGCAACAGGGTTATTCTCAGCTTGGTTACAAGTTACAATGCAGTACAGTAATTACAGTGGGTACATTGGCTGAAACAGTCCCGATAAAGGCAGAAATGTGCACATTTACAACTATACATACTTACATAGTTTACAACGGTAGGTTGAATAATCAATTAGCGGTCACTGTTCTTTATCCAATGGATATAGTTAGGTCTAAACTGTGTGTAGGTTTGGGGTGTCCTTAAAGAGGGTGGTAAGGAGTTCCAATGTTGGGCTGCTTTCACCTGGAAGCTGTTGCCACCCATATTGTTTCGTTTGAACCTGGGAACTGTGAGCAGATTTGCGTTGGAAGTTCTAGTAGTTCTGTTAGAAGTGTATTTACTTATTCTGTTGACTAAGTAGCGGGGGGCAGCGTTGTTGATGCATTTGTGTGACTGAGGCTACTTTGAGCAGGATTTTATCTGTAGTGTTGAGCCAATTATGGGTTCTACCGATGTTGGAGATGTGTTCTCTCTTGGGGATGGTGAGCGCTGCTCTGAGAGCATTGTTTTGTAGTGTCTGGATTTTGTTAGTAACCTGTTTGTTGGCTCCTACGTAGAGGGCATTACAGTAGTCCAGTTATGATAACACAAGGGCTCTGGCTAACATGATGCAACTCTGGGTGGATAGGAAGGGTTTGGCTGCTCTTATAAGCTTACATGTGTAGGCTGTGGAGGATGCCATGGAGCTAACCTGTTTGTGGAAGGAGAGGGAGGAGTCAATGTATATTCCTAAAGTTTTCACTCCCTTGGCTACCTTGATCGGGTTCCCGTCTATAGTGAAGCTGGTGTAGTTGTGGTCCAGTTTGGTTAGGTTAGAGGTGGAACTAAGGATGATGAGTTCAGTTTTGTCATCATTCAGGCATAGACTGTGAGAGGCCATCCATGCCTGGATGATGAGGTACACCTGGTTCACCAAGGCCAAATCCTGGTTGTAATCTCCCGTCAACGGGATGAGGATCTGGGTATCATCGGCATAATTAGTGTAGGTGATAACCAGACCATCGAGTTCAAACAAGGGCTTTGTGACCATGTTGTACAGTGTAGGGGAGACACATGAACCCTGGGGGACTCCACATGTGATGGGGATGGGGTTGGCGGCAGCTGTGGTAGAGAAGACACGCATGGATCTGTTGCTAAGGAATGACTCGATCCAGGCAATGGCTTCTCGGGAGAAGTGGGCAGCTGAATCCAAGTGGTTGCATAAGATTTTGTGATCTACTAGATCGAATGCCGCTGAGAGGTCTAGTAGGAGCAGTAAAGCAGTTTTCCCATTGTCTCTCAGGGTGTCAATTTGAGCCTTCAGGTCGATAAGGCCGTTTCTGTCCCATGTTGGGGTCTAAAGCCTGATTGCCGGATACCCAGAAGATGGTTTGTTTCAAGGTATTTTTGTATTTGTTGGTAAGCCGTCTTGTCTAGTATCTTGAGCAGGAATGGGACGGTGGTAATGGGTCTGTAGTTGGTGGGGATAGAGAGGATTTTTTGAACTAGGCACGAACTCTAGACCAAGAATTATTAACATGAAGAGAGGTTGGACAATATTACATGAAGTGTATAAAATGTTAATGTTAATGTTAATGTTAAAGGTCATTTGTACCGCGCACTATCACCACCGGAGTGGTCCCCTGGCGCTCTGGCGGCTCTGAAAGACGGGGGGAGGGTGGGTTAGTGGGTGGAGGCTGGAAAAGTGCAAGATTGCAGTGATGTGCTGTTGGCAGCCTCAGCCCGGTGGTTCCGTCGGCTGGGCCTGGGGTGTATGCGGCCGGTAGTCGTGTGCTGATGTGCGAGTGTGTTTTTTTGTTTTGTTGTTGCAGTGTAGTGAAGTTTGTGCGGTTTGCTGCGCTAGAGGTTTGTGGTTGTGTTTGGTTTGGAGTTTGAGAGGTGTACGCAGAGAAGGAAATTGTTAATGGTATTCGTTAGTCATCTCTATCCTGGACTGAACCGGTTGGGCTCGTGTAATCTTACCCGACGGGATGCTTGTACACCCTGAGCCTCAGGAGGTACGTGCCCGTTTCTCCATTCGAGGCCGTTTGAGGATCTAGCTGTCCCCTCCGCCCGCTCCCTTAATAACCTTGCATGCTCCTCACCCCCTCCACATGACTAGCGCCGCTGCTAGTGTCCATACACCCGGTTGTGTGGTGATTGGTGGTATCTTGTCTGTTCCACAGCCTCGTGGAACCTAGTTGTGGCTGTACGGGCGGTGGGGGATGGTAAGGGTTGGCCGGAGTAGTTGTATCCATTTCTCTGGGTCTCGTGGGTGGATCAGAGTGTTG
The DNA here is from genome assembly GCF_040938575.1 of Ambystoma mexicanum. Taxonomy (NCBI): domain Eukaryota; kingdom Metazoa; phylum Chordata; class Amphibia; order Caudata; family Ambystomatidae; genus Ambystoma; species Ambystoma mexicanum. The sequence continues at coordinate 1,365,700,026 of NC_090930.1, read as the reverse complement.
TGCTATAGTACCATCTGTTAGATTCATTTTTCAGCGTGTTCAGAAGGCCTAATAACTATTTTTAAACACGATTGTCTAAATTGAAATACTGTTTGAATCACTGAGGGCCCATGACCCCTCTCGCACTGTCCTGAGAATAAGCCTGGACTGCTCTCCATTGCTACCTCGATTGGGTTTTGGCTAATGAGTTTCCGGTTCAAAATAACAAAAGGTGGCATCCTAAAATCTGTCAACCAGACCGGATTCTAGAAATTCAGCTTAACACTATGCACTCACTTTATATGCCAACATGACAGCTTCACCTCATAACGTACCTTCTTCCCTTGTATTCCCCGATAGCGCTTTGAAGAAGCTTAATGGAAACTTTTAATAAACCTATCTTACTCATTACAGCAGGGAACGATCACTTTTCCCAACACCTCTTTCCCTTTCTTCTACACCCCTGTTGCATTCTTCCCTAGGGGCATCTGGAACGTCGTTTAAGCACTGTGTTCACCAAATGAAGAGGGCTATTGGCTCTTGCCACACATGAGTGAAACTGTTCAAAAAAATTATGCAGCACCAAGAGCAACTTTAAGAGAACTACCAAACAGAATAATGAAAATAAATTTCTGTTTTTAATATTGTTGTATATGTCGGACTAATTTTTAATAAGAGTCATTAAAACATGATTTAAATAGCAAAGATTTAATAATGCTGGAAATGGAGTACACTATGGAGTAGCAGCAGAAAAGAGCAAACTGGGAGGATGGGGGGGGTGGAGTCTAATATTTTGCCTGAACACAATATAGTCTATAAACTGAACTTCCTGGCTCTAACCCTCAAGCACGAATGTTTAGGTGTTCAGCACTCTCTCACCTCTCCTTGTCGGCTGGTACACACTGCAAGGTGTTGGGAGCCAGATAGCTATCTGTTTTGCTTTGTAAACTGTACAGTAATAAAAGATCTGTGAATCTTTTTAGCCCGTGAGTGGTGCATTTCCTTTGTGGTACTCAGCCTCGATATTTCTTGGTTCTTACACTGTGCATCCTATTTATAACATCCAGTGATGCCGCCCTCGATGGAGGCCTTGGAGGGATATCGACCTGATGCCATCGACGCAGGACACCCTCTGCCAAAAAAGTTTCCAAAGTACACAGCTGTGGACATTACATGTCAATGATGTGGAATATGTTGGAGGACAGAGTCCATTGGAAAGCAATATTCAGAAGTTGCGGAGAAGGGACACAGAAACCTCTCCAGAGGGGGGCAGAAATCCGGAAAAACAAGAATATGTTGGAGCCCAAGATGAATCTGAGCGTGGCCAGGCTGTCATACGAGATATCCTCAGACAATACTTTTAAGACTTGAGACAGGATTACAGGGACTATGCAGATACATATGGATAAAATTTAGGAAGACTTGGCATCAGCACTGCACGAGCTAAAAGGAGACATTAACAGGATCGAGGAAAGAGTAGACACGAACAATATGGCGCTCTAGGATTTAGGGATGATGCACAGAAAACGGATGAATTGGTGGGACAGTTAGCTAATGCAACTCACAATCTAGAGATACAGGCTGAGGACCTTGAAAATCGGTCCACAAGGTCGAATATCAGAATAAAGGGCCTGGCGGAAGGAGTGCATGACAAGGCAGCGATTAAGCAAATATTCATTGAGCGAAGAGAAGTGGACAGCGATACGGAGCTCAGACTCAATAGAGTGCATAGAGTGGGGCAGTTAAGGAAAGAACAGGGAGCAAGACCGAGAGACGTTTTAGCATATAATGGTTCAGAGCTACAACTTTTTCAGGACCTGTCCCGAATAACATTGCTCAAAGGAAAAAAAATGAACCTAGTTCTGAACGTTCGTTGCGATAGAGATGTCCAATACCATTGGACTTTCCCCCGGGCCTGGTTTTTTAATGGAAGGGACGGTAATATCACATCTTGTGAAGAAGGAGCAAGAATTCTAAGTCTTGAAGATGACGAGTTGACACCGAGCGATCCTATATCGAAAAGGCAGAACAAAAAGAGGGGCTGGGAATGGTCTATGGTGAGGAAGAACATTAAGAAGAAAGAAATTCTGATTGACCAGAGAGGGGCCAGTGATCGACAGTCTGAGGAGCAAAGGAAGCCGTCAAATGATTCTGCAGCCACCTGAAGGTGGAAACACAGATCCGGTGCACCTATTAATATGATGGCCCAGGGAGGGTGGTTATTTGATAAATTAAGGTGGCAGGGGAAGGGGGGGGGATCTACTCATGGGTTTGGGAGAGCCTGCATTTGTTAAGGATGGGGTGTAGTTTGGGCTCAATCCCGAAGAGTGTGAATCGGGAGGGGCTAGTGGCTGGTTGAGTCCACCCAGCGAGTGGGAGGTCAGGGGGGAGTTGGGGATGGGGAGGTCCCCAATCGAGAATCCAGTGTGTATGAAGTTATCCTTACGAAGTGTCAAGATAATGGCTAAGGACAATACTATAAGCATTACCTCATTAAATATTAATGAGTTCAACTCTCCCGTGAAAAGAAACTGGAAAGTTTCATACATAGTGAAAGACCAGCAGGGTAATTCATAGAATTTTGCACAAAAGCGGCGCACGTGGCTGGCGCACAGTGTGCGAGTGCGAATGTCTGCGCCAGCCGCGTGCGCTAAAAATCGATATCCGCGCACAGCGTATTCATGGATTTCAGCCTCCAAAACCAGCAGTGGCGCAGAGTGGCGCAGCGACCCTGCAGCTGCGCCAGTTACGCCCCCAAGAACGCCCTTGCGCAAGGAAAAGCCATCAAAATTCCCAATTCATCGCAAAGGGCTGATCTAACCCTGGACCAGTATACAGGGCTGCCAGACAGCAAACGGCGAGCGGGGAACGTGTATTACTGGGGTGCGCGGGAAGTTCCACATGCGATTTCAGCAGGGTACGTGTATTTCTGGGGCGCGGGGAAGTTTTACACGCGATTTCAGCAGGGTACATGTATTACTGGGGTGCGGGCAAGTTTCACACGCGATAGGCCCTGTGCGAGTGGGGTACGTGTATTTCAGGGGTGCAGGGGAGTCCTACACATGAATTGGCAGTGTGGGTCCTCCCAGGTGTTCCCTCTACACCCTCCACGGCCCCTGCAGGCAGACCAAACCACAGGGGACTACCCTGCACCCCTGGTCATGTCCCGCAGGCAGCTCATCCACCATGGGCATGCCCCCCCAGCCAAGCCACATGTCACCTTGCACTAGTGATCACCAATGCATTACCCCCTTGCACCCCAGCACTGAGGGTCACCTGCCAGCAGCCCCCCACTCATGTCCCCTTGCACACCCACCCCCCAGAAGTGCGGGGCACCTGCCAGCAGGTCCCCACTCATGTCCCACTCATGTCCCCTTGCACCCCCAGCAGTGTAGGGCACCTGCCAGCAGGCCCCCACTCATGTCCTCTTGCACCACCACTCCCCAGCAGTGCAGGGCACCTGCCAGCAGGCCCCCACTCATGTCCCCTTGCACCCCCAGCACTGAAGGGCACCCGCCAGCAGGCCCCCACTCATGTCCCCTTGCACACCCACCCCCCAGCAGTGCGGGGCACCTGCCAGCAGGCCCCCACTCAGGTCCCACTCATGTCCCCTTGCACCCCCAGCACCGAGGGGCACCTGCCAACAGGCCCCGACACATGTCCCCTGCACCCCCACCTCTCAGCAGTGCGGGGCACCTGCCAGCAGGCCCCGACACATGTCCCCTGCACCCCCACCCCTCAACAGTGCAGGGCACCTGCCAGCAGGCCCCGACACATGTCCCCCAGCCAACACGTCATCACAATCTAGATCCCTGGCCCTTATGGCCAGCCTCCACATGCCAAAGACCCACCCAAGTATTGCATCCACCCACATAGAAATGCCAATTACATGATACAACCCCAATGGCAAGTATGTAAATGAACACATGTCTGTCACACAAACACAATGGGTGCAAGTGAATCTCAAAACCCATATCATGACACGCATGAAACCAATGACATAATACCAGACATCGAAGTTTGAAGAAAAAAATGTATTAAAAGCAACATAAATGGAATTAAAATCAAACAAACGACAATGGAAATTAAAAAAGAAAAGCTACATGTCTGTAAAATAATGAAAAACTAATTATAATCCAAAGGAAAGCTGTCCAAAGTCACAGTTCCAAAAATGAAATCCAAGGGGAAAACCATTGCTCCATGGGGAAATCCAAAAAAAAAAGTAGAATCCAATAGTGAACTATAAACAGATGAACAATCCAGGGTCCATGATCCTAACTGAAGAAATGAAACCTATCAAAAACTAGCTAATAAAAAAAAACTATATACAAAAATGTGGTCCAATGTCCAAAAGGTCCAAAATAAAGAAAAAACCAAAGGAAACCTAATACTAACCAAATAACTATTTACAAGGGCAGCGGTCAAGTCCAACGGCTCACATGTTGATGTTCCGGGCCAGTGCATCATCGAACTCCTGCTCGATCTCCCGGAGGCGGTCCTCTTCCATGGCCCCGAGGGTTCGCATGGACGATGACAACTGGAACTCCAGGTCCCTGCGAATGGCCTTGAGGCACTCGGCCCGCCTCAGGGCCCTACGCATGGAGTTCTCCGCCCTGACCATCGTGAGCCGTGCCTCTTCCGCCCGCTGCCGCTCCGCATCTATCACATGGCCCAACCGCTGCCACACGGAAGACACTTCCCGTCCAGGGTTCTCCTGCCCTCCGGCCGATACCTGCCCCTCCGATGTTAATGGCCCCGAGCCATCATTGCTCCCACCTACAGCCTGCTGCTGCTGTCCATGTGCCCTGTCCGATTGTGCCTGCACATCCTCCATCTGCTGGTCTCCAGTTGTGGTGTCCACCCCTGCTGGACCGCCAACTCCCGACTGTGGCAGGGATGGGGTCTCCACCAAGCTGGCTGTGTTGGTCAGGCCAGGTCCACCGGGGGCCCTGGTGGAATCTGGGCCGGAAGACTATGTGGAGAACGACCGGCGCATAGCCTCCACAGAGGAGGAGAGGTCCGCCAGAGTGCGCGTCACATGTAGGAACCCTCCGACCAGGGCCCCTCCCAGCAGTGCCACGTCACAACGCTGCTCTTCATGATGGCGTGCGTTCTCCGCCCAGGAAGAACGCACGTCATCACGAATGACACGCGTGCACAACGTGACACCCACCAGGACGGATCCCATACGGTCGCTGGACCCCTCACCCACAGGTAGTGGAGAGGCAGGTGATATGGCACTCTCCCCTACCTGCGGAAGGGCATGGGACGGGGCCTCCCTGCTGGTGCATGATGGTGCAGTCACAGGGTCAAGGACGGCGACATGCACAGGCTCCTCCGCGGTGACCTGTGCTGCCTCCTGACCCTGGCCCTGGAATGCACCACTTGCACCAGTGGTACTACCCCCACCAGGCCCCATGTGCGGCTCAGTAGCGGGCTCCTCCTCCTCCTCTGTTGAGACCACCAACCTGGATGTCTCCACACCGTCTACCGCCATTGGAAGTCCCTGTGGGGGCTCACCCGGCCCTTCCGCCACAGCCGTTGAGGCAGACGCAGCACCAGCCCCCTCGTTCCCGGATGATGGTAATTCCTGGGAGGGTGGCTGGGCCTTGCGTCGCCACCCAGTGGAGGCATCCCCGCCGCTTGGCTCCACAGCGCCGTCTCCGCCCTCTTCTTCACTTGACGCTGCGCAGAGGGAGATATAGAACACAAGCATCAGGGTACAGTACAAAATACCCTAGACAGGAAGCAATAACACATGAGTGACACTGTCAAATGTCACTTCCATCCTGTCATTCCACAAAACATGGGTGAATGCACACAACATACATGCAGAAACAGTCCGGGCGCCTGCAATCAACATCCATGTAGAAGGGCCACTGTAAACCAAGATGTTGCCTTCAAAGTCACATGCATCCATGGCGTTTCAAAGTCACACACACACTTCTCAGGCGCACACACACACACATGTGCACCATACATGTACATGACATCAGCACCCATTCCTCACCCCTCTCCATGTCCAGGAACAGAGACAGCCATGCATTCATGTGTGCATTCCACATAGAGCTCCCCATGTTGCTTTAAAACACATGCACCAACCATGTGGCTCACACATAACTGGTCTCACATGCATTACCATGATGTCCCTGCACACACACATATCCATACATGGCCTATGTCACACATACAGACAAGCATCAGTCTACCAGCACACTGCGACATGTCCTGTCTCACACAGCAATGCTTGGCCACTTACTGCTCAACTCCAGACGGGTCTGCCTCCGAAGGATCTGGGCGTGGAGCGCTGGGCCTACGCGTTCCAGGACCCTCATCTGGGTGGCACTCGGGCGTGCCCGGCCCCCTCCGCGAGGCACTGGGCCTTGTGGAGGGTCCTGGACCTGAAGTCCTCCCAGTGCTTCTTGACGTGCTTGATGTCGTGGGTTGCCAACCCCTCTGCGTTGATGGCAACCACTACGTCGTCCCAGATCCTCTCCCGTCCTTCCTTGTTGGCGCGTGATGTTCCAAAGAGGGCATCATAATGCCCCAGGACATGCTCCACCAGGACACCAACTTCGGTGGCAGTGAAGCTGGTGGCCCTCTGCCCGTCTGGCTGGGGGTTGCCAGTGGAGCCAGATGGTGTAGTGCCCGACATGGCAACCCCAAAGGCAGGAGTGGGTGGGCAACTGGGTCCTGGGGCTGGGCTGTGGAGCGATGGAATCCCAGTCGGGAGTCTTCGGTTCCAGCAGGGGTGGTCACAGCAACAACACCCCGGGCTGACGTGCAGGTAGCAAATGGCAGGGCACGTGGGCAGCAGGCAATCAGGCAGCAGCAGATGGCAGGTGGGAGCGTGCTCGGGGCTCTGGGGGGCAGTAATTCAGCCTTCTGGGCAGGAGCGTGGGCTTCCATGTGCGAACGCGTGGCTAGCTTGATACGGAGTGATTTGGCACGTGAAAATCTAGCACGTCAGCGTGTAATTTGAGGAAAGGCCCTTAGCGCGTAAGTGCGGGCGTTTCCCTGAACCCGGGTGCATGTTACACGTCCAAGAACTGCACGTCAGAGTGTCAGCTCGTGTAATTGGAGGATAGGGCCTTAGCTCGTATACGCGGAAGTGACGTTGGACGTGTGGGCCGGTTCAAAAGGTGCGTGTAGGACGTCATTTCCTTGTACGTGCTTTTCGTGGAGAGCGAGTGGGTGAATTCTGTACTTCTTGTCGGTTCACACGCGGTTTACTTCACAGCGTTTCTAGTTCGTACTCCCCATTACCTCCGACAGCTTTTTTCTGATTTTCTGTTTCCTCAAACAGCATTCACTTCTTCTTTTGTCCTGTCTCCTCAGACAGTGTACAATTCTTCTTTTGGCGGGGGTGTTGCCAACGCGCACAAGCGCGTATTTTTCATGCTCATTTTCCAGGCAGACGGTGAGTCGCGCACGTATTTACCAACTGTGCTTGCCCCGTGTGTCGCGTACGCCTTCAGAGGTCATTGTAGGCTGTGTGTAACACGCGTACGTTCATTTTTGTGTTTCTCGGTGCCACAGCGTAGAGCGGGTTCATTTTTCCATGCATGTGGTCTATGAGGGGTTGCGTGCACGTTATTTTCTGTTTTTGGGGTGACTGTGTATTGCGTGACCCGTCATCTTTCCTCAGGGGTCACATACAGACTTGTTAGAGCACTAGGGTACAAATTCCATCTAGTACCCTACCCCTTTGACCCCCAATTGCCCAGGACAATAGTTTACTGCAACTCCCATACGCACAACAATATCAGTGCCATGGTTGGGAGGCGACCAAGCGGTAAGGGTGGCAAAGGTGGGCGTGGTGGGCGAGGTAGGGGACATGGCCGGGATTTGCAGGGTAACCCTAGCCCTCCATGTGTGTAGCACCAGTTAGGGACACCTATGCCCCCCCCCCATAGTTGAGGGAAACGTGGCTGACACCATCTCTGCTCAGCCCTTGTTGGACCGGCCAATTGTGGCACCTGACCTGGCAGAGGGTGACTCTCAGGCTGACTTCCAGGTCGCCAAGTCTAGGCCACGTGTGGCGGTGCAAGTTGGTGTCACCAGGCCACGTGGATCAGGGGCAGCTATGTCATCTGCTGCCCCGAGTAGGCAGGGTGGGGAGGCTGCAGGGGCAGCTGCAGCTCCATCCACCCCAGCTCTAACTCTCCCAGCCAGGGCAGTGTTGGTCCCAGTCCATCTTGCTAACGTTCCCCCTGACTACGTAACACTTCAGCCAATGCCTGCACCAAGTCCCATGCTCAGTGTGCATTCGCACACTCCAACTACCCAGTCCACCAGGGCTCCTGCCCCTAGTGGCCAGAGTGGTGTAGGCCACTCAGGATCCCCACCACCTTCCAAAAAAAAGAGGAAGGGTGCTCGTCCACTACAGGCTGATACCCCAGAAACGGCTACGCAGTCCGGCATGCAAAGGAAGCCTAGCTTCAATTATGCCGAACGTGATGCACTTGTGCAGTATGTGTCCGCACATGACAGCGAAATGTTGATCACTTCAGGGTGCAAGACCACACCTACTCAACGTCAGGCACACTGGCAGACCGTCGCGGACATCATAAGTGCCTTTGGATTAGTGAGGCGCAAAGCTGGTGAGTGCTACAAGCGCTGGAATGACCTTAAGCGCAGGGCAAAGAAAAAGCTGGCCTCAAGATATGCCGGTACTCTGGTAACTGGAGGTGGGTCTCCACAAGAGGACATTGAACTCACTGTACATGAGTCTGTTGCTGGGACCTACGTCACAGAGGAACAGATCCAAGGTGTGGGAGAACTACCAGATTGCGCGGCATTGTCCGGTGAGTGCACATGCATGTGTGTGTGATCCATGTGTATGTTGTGTGTGTGAGGGGTTCTGATTGAGTGCCAGGTGAGGGTGTGTGTGCCTGAGTGGTTTGGGTCACCCCTGTGCTTCATCCAAAACATTCTGCGCCCCTGGATTTGGGTATTGCAGTAGACATTTTGTGCAACATCACGCCAGTTGCCCTTGAAGTGGCATCTTGCAACAACATTGTTCCGTATTTCTCATTGTTCATTCAGGCTGATTGTTTCGATCCCCCACTTTCACTACGCATTTCTCAGCCCTATTGTCAAACGATATGTGACATGCCTATGGTACATGCCATCTGTGTGACGGCATGTGTCATGTATGTGGATTGGACATGCCACTCACAGGCCAATGTATGATGGCTCTGCTAGCCAGCATGCAGCTAATGTGTTGCTCTTCCATCTTGGTGTCATCAGTGTCTGACATTTTCCTCCCCTTCAAACTCAGTGACAGTGCATGCATGGGAGGGTTACAGTCATGTGGGACATGTGTCAATAAAGTACTGGTTCTGTAGCTTGTGAGGCCTAATTGTGTGTCATGGTGCTAATGCCCGTTTCCATTTTTTGTCTTTCATGTTTTTGCAGGGGATGACGCACTTGATGCTGTTGAGGGTGAGGAGATGGTGCAGACCCAGGAGGGATCTCGCACGACCGGGCACCAGTGGGGGATGGGGTGTGGTGGTGGGTGAGAACCTACTCTTGCTGCAGACCGTTCTCTCCAGGGGTGTCTCTGGGTGCACCTCCCCAGACCTCTATTCAGGTGTTGATTCGGATGATGAGACCTATGTGGCTTCGCAGGTAGGTGTTTCTGGAAGGGATTCTGTTCTGTCCGACCCACCTGCACCAGGGGTACAGCCCACTATGAAGATGTCAGTGTTGGTAGGTCCGCCTTTGGTGGTTACGGATGCAGGGCCACACTCCGCAACATCTGATCCTGTTCCTGGGCCAGCAGATCAGAGGAGGAATGCAGTCCTGCAGCCTCAGGCAGTGCCGACACAGCAAGGCACAGTTCGCCTTGCCCCAGACAGGTGTGGTGCCCGCAAACGTGGTGGCCATACGCCACCAGGCAATACCGCATGGGAGAAATCCATATACGGTATGGCAAACCAACAGGCAGCAGCATCTGAGATGATGGCTCAAGCTATGGAGAGGGTGGCCACTTCCATTGTCCCCCCAGAAAGGCAGATGGAGCAACTACAGCAGGCAACAGACTCCATTTGCCGATCACTCAAGGAGGACATGTTGGCGTCCAACAATGACAGACGGGCGGCCCTGGACACTCTGCGGGAAGCCATTTCTTTAGAGTCCCAGGGCCAGAGGGAAGCCCTGAGGGTAGAAGTCCATCACCTCAGGCAGACTCTTGTGGACCTTGAGGCTTCCACTGTCACGAGGACAGAACAGCTGCTGGAGCGGGTCACACGTATGCTCTCAGCAGAGATGCAGGCAACTCGGGAGGAGGTCTGGGCATCACGTCAGGTGGTGCATGGGGATCTCCGCACCATATTCCTCCTGAACGAGACCTTCCACACCTGCATGCTTGCTGCCATGGAGGACCAGACTAGGGCTTTGCGTGGGCTGCCTCCCATAGCACCACCACCTCCTGTGGCGGCAGCAGCACAGAGTGATGAGAGCGACCACAGCGATTCTGAATCTCTCACAATAGCGTAGCCGTGCAGGCCATGAGCCCATGGAGGTGTTTTTTTTCGTAACATCCACACAGGTGGCTGTTGGTGTGCACCCTGTCCTCGGACCTCCTGGGTGGCCTCCCCCACACCCCCTGGCCCCCATATGGCCATTTTTGATTTTTGGTTTTTGAGTTTTTGTTAGTGTGTTGCCTTGTGTGGCTCCCGTGGGCATCCACTGTATTCCGGCTGGGCACATGCAGGCTTGTCCTGAGTTTGGGTTAGATGCTTGGGTTCGTGAGACACACACCCCTCCTGCTTCCCGTTTCCATGGGCTTGCAAAGGGTGTGCCCAAGAGACAGTGACTTACACAGTAACGTTGGACTCCCATGACATGTGTGGGCAGTCTGTAGTCAATACTGTGTATACATTCCTAGTGCATAGTGTTGTAGTATTGTACACTGCATGGTGTATTGATGTGTGCTTGTGCATCCATGTCTCCCTCCTAATTTGAGGGTTCATTGCTCATGTCTTCACAAGGCCGTCTACTTTGGAGATGGAGTTCATGTTGTAAGCAGTGCACTTCCAGATTTGCGTGGCACCAACACTGTACAGTTGGAAGTGGTCGATGTGCTAGCATCACCAGGTTGTAAGACTACGTATCCTTTAACTTAGTACTGTCATGTGAATGCTATGTTTGGTGTTGGCTAGCTGCATTGTATTGTGGTAAGTCTTTGGTCATGTGTGTTGTCAGTTCTACATTAATGGGAGCATATTGTGTGTGGCCATTTTCCATTCGGGACACTGTACTTTGTGACACTTGTGTCATGTTTTGGGGATTCCTTTGTTTGCTCTCACATAGCATGGCATGCCATGGTGTGTTGGGTGGCGGTGCTGGGGAGGTGTTGGCTGACATGGCACTGTTGTCATGTTGTATCTTGCAAGGGGGTAATGATTTTAGCAGCATAGAAGTGTGTCTTTTGATGACACAGCATTGATGGTGTTTGTGAAGGTAGGGATGCACACAATGGAACACTTCCAGGTGAACAATCTCAGGCTTGTATGGTTGTGACAGTTGACTGTCACTTGACTCATCATCATTGATAGTCAGCTGGTATGTGCCAGGGCTGTGCGCACTCCACAGGGGTGTGATTTTAGGTGAAGTAATTAGCCACCAGCTGCGTACGGGCTGCCTCACCCCATGTCCTTTCCCCTCCCATGCGCAGTGTGCGTGCATGTGGTTGGGGATGTGCGGGCACCACCATGTCCACGGGCAGGCCCCGGCGTGTTGCAACGTTGTGCAGGACACATGCTGCCACTATGATCCTGCACACTACTGGGGGAGGGTATAACAGCTGCCCGCCAGAACGGTCAAGGGAGCGAAAGCGTGACTTGAGCACTCCGAATGTGCGCTCCACTATGCCCTGGGTTGCAATATGGGCTTTGTTGTATCTTACCTCGGGTGGCGTGGTGGGGTTCCGAATTGGCATCATGTGGGTGCTCAGAGGGTAGGCACTGTCCCCTGGGGAGGTGGTGATGGGTATCATTAGTGGGGTTGTGACATTACTCAGTATCTGACATGCATGTATGTGCTGTGGCATTTATACTCACCGATCAGCCATGTATAGCCATGCCGCCCAGCTTCTAGGTCCCGGTTTAGGGTTGACATTCTGTAAATGAAACTGTTGTGGGTGGACCCTGGATAGTTGGCATATACTGAGGTGATGATTCCCTTGGCATCACATACTACCTAGACGTTGATGGAATGCCAGTGCTTGCGGTTTCTATAGATGTGCTCAGATGCCCTGGGGGGACGTAGAGCCACATGGGTGCAGTCAATGGCACCTAGCACTTTGGGGAAGTGTGCCACCCTGTAAAAATCCTGGATGACAGCCTGCCTTTCTGCAGGTGTTCTGGGCAGGTATATGTGCCTGCGTACTGATGGGCGTGCAGTCATGATGGCCAAGACCTGGTGTAGGCGGCGTGACTGCGTGGCCTGTGACACCCCCCCCACTATTGCACTTGTCCGCTGAAATGATCCAGTGGCCAAGAAGTGCAGTACATTAAGGCCCTTCTCCAGGGGGCTGAGTGCTTGGGAGCAGAAGGTGGGTGATGTGAGGTCCTCCTCCCACTCACTGACCAGGTCGAGTATTATGTGAGGTGGAAACCTGTACCTCCCATACACGTCATCAGGCATCCCAAAAAGGCTGGTTCTGGGTGTAAAAATTCTGGCCCCGACTATCCTCCTCCTCCTGCGGTATCCCACGGCCACTGCTGCTAGAAACGGTATATTCATCCTGGCGTCTGAGCTTGTTGTTTGCACGCACTTTTATGCTGCGCAGGTCGACATACGCCTGCTTCCTGCTGGCGTACGTGTTTCCGGATTAGCGCGTCTTTTTTGGCATGTGCGTGTGGGCATTCCGCGCATTTGCCTCCTGTACTTCCACGCCCACCACAGTAATACACGTACCCCGCTCGCCCAGGCCAATCGCGTGTAAAACTTCCCGCGAGCCCCTGAAGTACACGTACCCCGCTCGCCCAGGCCCAATCGCGTGTGAAACTTCCCGCGCACCCCCGAAATACATGCTATTTTTGACACAGCGGGTGTCCGCGTTTGTCGCGTACCCCTTTGCACGTCATTTGTCCTAGAGGGCCACAGTATGGGACATTCATCAGACCTGCATATACGGCTTTTTGTTAGCGCACATTTTTTTAATGCGCAGGCACGCTACCGCCTGCCTTCGTGTGGCGGACATGTGTTGATGTACATAGTTGACTTTTGGTTTGTGTCATGGGATCGCCATTTTACTGCTGGGGGGTGGGGGTGCAAGGGGACATGAGTGGGAGCCTGCTGGCAGGTGCCCTGCACTGCTGGGGGGTGGGTGGGCAAGGGGCATGAGTGGGGGCCTGCTGGCAGGTGCCCCTCAGTGCTGGGGGGTGGGTGTGCAAGGGGACATGAGTGGGGGCACTGGCTTTCGGCACACATTAATTCCATGAATCGGCCAGCAGATCTCTTTGCCCTACAGGAAACACACGTGCAAGCCAGGGATAAAGACAGAATCGCGTTACCGGGATACCGACGAATGTTCCAATTCAATGATAGATGTAAAAAGGGAGAGGTAATGACAGCACTGCGAAATAACTTAAAATTCACAGTAGTGAACTGGGAGAAAGACACCAAGGGGAGGTATTTGGCACTAATGCTACAGGGGAAGTGGGAATTATATATGTTAGCAACTATATCTGCTCCTAACTCCGGTCAGGGCGGATTTATACAGACGATGCTGAATAAATTGGAAAGATTTACTAAGGGTCAAATAATACTGTCGGGGGATTTCAACATGGTGTGGCATCCGGGGAAAAGACAGGAGCATGGTAAGGACACCTGCACACAAGAATTGTGCGAGAAACTAAATAGGCTCTCACTGGTGGACGCATGGAGGGAGACGAGGGGAACCACCAAAGGATATACCTTTTTCTCAAATGTCCACAGGACCGCCTCCAGAATTGATTACATTTGGGTATCGAGAAACTTGTTGGGCCTGGTCTTAAAAGATAGAGGTGGGAGCAATATCACTATTTGGCCATGCGCCCTTGACCTTGAGTGTGAGAAGGAAAAGTTAATCTCCGGGGCTGTGGAAGTGGAGATACCGCACTTTCATATTTAAAGATAACACTGTACTGTTTACTGGGGCAGCGCTATCATCAGGGGCTGCCGTGTCCTGGAAGTCACTACTCTTGGACTTGTGGATTTTTGGAGCTGTGGGCTGTCTATTGCAAAGCTCGTATTGACGGGCTGGAGGACGTCTTTTTCTGCAACACCATTTTGCCTGGACGATAAAAACAAAAGAAGGTGATTGCTCTGCACGTTGTGCTGCTTAGAATAGCTGTGCACGTTGTGCACATTGTAAAGAAGTCGTACTTAGTGTTGTGCCACTTATACTCTTTAATAGTTACTTAATATACTTTTCTTTAATCTATTTAAGGGTGACTTGAACGCGGGGACTCCGCCCCTCCTGGCGTGCTCGCTTCTGCTGGGAGGAGAATAAATACACAGGCACCAGCGACCCGCACGCACACCGATCAAGCACAGCAAGTACTGTTTACTGTTCACGGTGCACGGCGCGGGGCGTGCTGCTGCTGCTAAGACACCCTCCTATGGTCATCAGAGGTTATTAAGGTATTTTATCTGGTGGGTTGTATTGGACATCATACTGCCCTTCTTTTATTTATATGCTTTAAGTGCTCTCTATTGCGTGTCCTGACCACTGATATAAGTTCATTGCCTCATTACCGGACTGAGTGGCTGGCCGTTTGGTGGTTCGCGTGGAGGTGGTTGGAGTGTAAAGGGGGGTTGTGTGTATTCATTTATTTTTGTTTGGAGGGGCGCTCCTACTTTGGGGCCCCCAGTGAATTATGAGGAAACTCAAATTACCATCGATGCGTAAAGAAGCGGGTGCTGACTTCTTTACAGCAGTTAGCACAAGACGTGCTAGTCTTGCCCGTGCGGCTGCGTTACCGTTGCCCGAAGTTAACGATGAGGAGGTGGAAATGCTACAGTGTGCACAAGAGTGTTCCCTGTTGGGGAAACAGAATGGGGAGAGTATTGATTCCTCTCAACCACTTTTTGGTGATGATGAGATGACTGATACGATGGGTGACAAAACTAAGGCCCTGGGTGCTGGCATCGATCCCGAATTACATTCACATGAAAATGATAATTGTTTCCCTAGTGACTTTAATTATGATAATTTGCTGGATCTATCTAATCAATTGCCAAGTCAGGCTTCTAAATCTGTTACAAGTATGCCGGACACATTGGCTCCTGATTTCCATATGATGATGAGTCTCTTTAAATCGCCTAATGCTTACTGAATTGAGGGATCAAACGAAATACATTCGGGACTTAGTCTCGGAAATCTCCATGCTTCCCGAGAAATTATCTGAGTCATTGAGTAAAATCATGAAGTCAAGTCTCGATAACAATTTTAGCCCGAATTATGTCAGCTTGGGCTCGACAAAGACTTTCTCTGTCCAGTCTGTAGATGAGATTATTGTTATACCAGGTACTCAGGACCTTGCCATGGGGAGTGGTATGGGTACTACTACGGCAGAATTGGTGGATATAGTTCATTGTGAGCAGGGGGGAAAAGTTCCCAGAAATAGAGATGAACCAAGTGTGAATGATACTAAGCTCTCTAAAGACAAGGGAAAAGGTTGGTCGAAACTGAGGAAAAAAAACAATAATAGTAATAAACAAGGTGAGCAGATGAAATCCTCTAGAAAATTCCTCAGAGATCTCGCTTATGAGGCTAATGATATGCAACTAATCAGTGTTGAGAAAAAAATGCAAAGTAATAAACCTGTAGGAACTAAAGACTTACTTGTAAAAAAAAAGTAGAGGTATTGATCAATCCACACAGAGTTCCTATCTCGAAGGGGAATATCGACTCTGTGATACTCTGAAAAAGAAAAACCACCGAGATGATCTTTATGAGATATTTAATGCTGCCGTGCATGATGGGTCCTCAGTGAAATTACAAAATCCTCTGGATGGCAAAGACATAATTTTGGCCAATGACAAAGGGTCGGTGATGGTAGAAATAAAGCTCAGTAACGAAGGTGCAGGTGACCATGATGCGGTCCCACTGAGGAATCATGTAGGTATTTCGGTTAATACAGGAATGGGGACTCACGATTGGAAAATTGCACCGGGTAAAACAGGAATGGGGACTCACGATTGGAAAATTGCACCGGGTAAAACCTGTAAGGACACAGATTGTAGCAAAAAAAGGTGATTATGCTGTAAATACTGAAAAAGTCCCCGAGTTGAGTAGTGTGAGTGATACCATACAGACTGTGAATAATGAGGCTTATTATGTATCTATAACAACATTGCTCAAGGAAAAACACGCGAAAGACCTGTCTGAGTTGCGGGTAGGACTTGCAAGGGGAATGAATGATGCTGGTAGCTGTGGGGACTTTGGTCGAGATGAGGGAGGTCGGGAATGATTATTCCTAGCATTCAAGAAAAGGCCAATGAACAGTCTCTGGAGTATCGAGTGCTTGACTTAAAAGAACCTGTAAGACCGGAGCTGCCGGGGCTTGTTCTAACAACTCTTTTTGATGACTCTACTGGGCCCGCACTAAATAGACCATTTATTCTATCACTATTGAGTCAAATTCCGGACCTGAGCTTTATCACCTCGGCCGACATTGATTTAGTTGACTACATACACAGACAACGTCTTGATTACGTTTGTCCAGTAATTCCATCACCTTTGGTTAGAAACCTTCTCCTGAAAGAAGCAGAACAGTTTCAACGAAGAGGCTACGACATCTTTGAATATGTATATGTACAACCACTGTTAAAGTCTCTTTCAACGTATAGTGGTCAAGCAAAGGGATTTTATCCCAACAATGGGGCGGGGGGGATCAGTGTCTGTAACAGAGAAGTTGGACACACATGGCTGGAGGTGGCTTGCCTTGTCCCTACGTGAATCTATTGATACTCTTAAAAATCTATCTAAGCCCCTTTAGCAACTGAAAAAAGGAATCTCGAATTTACTTAGCTGGAATTCGCGAGGATCCTCGCACCTGCTGCATAATCCTAGCCTTATGAATGATTTAGCTCGATATGAGTTTGTTTGTATACAAGAAACCTGGTCTAGGGTTCATTTATGCTGGGAGGGTTTCACTGTTTCGTCTCTAATCGCAAAAGAGGGCAGGCGTGGTAGACCTAAAGGTCGTCTTATAACGGCAGTGAAAAATACCATTGACCCTAGAATCACGGGTATATGGGCGTTTTTCAGATCACTTTTTAGTAGTGGGTTACATACTGAAGTTTAACGCGGCGGACACTGCATTTCTGATAGTGAATATATACTGAAACCAGGCAGACTACTCTGATAATCAATTAAGGCTGGAATTGGGGATCATTATTTGAATCCTGGATGGCTGTGAATCCCGGGGGGCTCATGGTTATAGTTGGAGACCTAAATGCTGATATTCCTGTGGACTCTCCGATTGGAGACCTGTATATTGGTAATGATGTGATCGCACTACCATCAGTGGATAACCCCAAGGACCGAGGTAAAATTTGGTCACACTTTATTGAGATTTGGGGTATGATAATTGTGGCTAATCCTCTTCCCACCTGGAAAGCTCGGGGTTATAAATCCACTATTGATTACATTATTTGTTCTGTGGGCGTGTTCAACTGTACAGGAAGATTGGATATCATTGATACTAATTTTAGCAACCATTGTATGCTCTTTTTTGAATTGGACATGGTGGGTTACTCTAAATCAAAACCGATGTATAATCATCCCTTGGAAATTAACCAGGCTGGGAATAGAATCAGATGGACTGAGAAAAAAAACACCTCTTTCACGGCCACCATGATTAAAGATTACGAAACTTTCTCTGATATCCAACGGGTCGACACATATTCGACTGTTAAATTTACAGATTATATTAATAGTTCACTTAGAAAAATTGAGGAGTCTGTTGGTAAGAAGATCACAGGTAATAATTGTAAGACCCATTATTTTGATGAGACAGTGAAGGACAGGAAGTGTCTGATGAGGAGAGAGATTAGACAGGCTTGGAAAGCGGGGTATGATATTACTTATACGGTGGCCCTGGTAAAGAAAGTAAAGCAAAAATATAAAAATTGGTCAATCGAACATCGTATGGTGAAAGAGCAGAGGGATGGGGAAATTATGTTAAACTCCCTTAGAGGATATAACTCCAGCAACTTTAACAACCTTGAGAAACCCCAGAAAGAGATGCTTCTTAATCCGATTAACAAATCTACTTGGCTGGGTCATTTTGCCGATATATATCACACTAAAAATCACCTAATTAGTCTGAGTAAATATATATAAGCAGCTAAAACACACTTGTCTACATTAGTAATGCTAACTATTATTTTACTTATATTTACTGTATTCGTTTTTAGCAAAGAAGTTACTTCCTGTAATGTTATCACAGTAAAATATCAGGTGACATTGCTGCCTACAATATCACTCTGTAAGTGCTACTGGAACGTAATTTCCCACAATGGCACTGGGAACAAGCTGTTACTTTCGCGACACCTGGCATATTACAGAAGAGGCGTCCCTGATACACAGCAGCGCCTGCAAAGAGGTACGATCCGGGGGAGATGCACACGAAGGGTAGAAACGCTTGAGTGCCTCTTCAAACAGATGAATCCAAGTAAAATGATGTAGAAAATAGATCACACTGCAACACAATTCAATAATGTTGAAATAAGGGGAATTATAAGTATACGTTTCGGAGCTAGGCGGTATCTTTTCTGGTGCATTTCTGGCCTATACGACGAGTTGGAGATTATGTTATGTTATGTTATTTTGCATTTATATAGCGCCTTATGTACCATTGGTATGATCTCAAGGCGCTGGTAGGTTGAACGCCCTCGGGAACCGAAGTTAAAGTCAGTAGAGAGAGAGTCATAAGGTGCGTGTGAGCACCGGATATGTGTGCAGCAGGTGTGGCAATCGTGTGATAGCTGCTTCTTAGCGGTAGGTGAGGTGGTTGGGAGATCAGGAGTATGTGTTCGTTCAGGAAGGTTGTTATCCAAAGCGATTCTGGCTGCGTTAGGCCTAGGACAATGCCTAGGCTGGAGGGTGTGTAACCAGCTGTGTTTAGTTAGGATGATGGGGAGTATGAGGCAAGTAATGGTATGAGAACAGCCATACCGAATGGTGTCATAGTTCCGCTGTGTTCTAGTTGAGTTGTGGTGTAAGGAAGAGAGTACGCGTGGAGATGAGATATGGTGGTTTAAGGTGCTTGAGATCGAGCACACGACATTAGTTCCATGCATTCCAACCATTCAATGTACACTGACCGTTCCATGCATTCCGACCGTTATACCCACTTCACACGTTTCGTCCACACACTTCATTCGTTTCATCCACTCCACCCGTTCCACCCACTCCACCGGTTCCATCCACATACTTCACCCGTTTCATCCACATACTTTCCACATACTTCACCCGTTCCATCCACATACTCATCCTGAGGAAGACCAACAGAGGGTCCGCTCTTCACATCAACGATAGCTGAAAGTTGCCTTAAGACCTCACTCAAATCCACTTTTTCCAACTCATGGATTAAATCCTTTCGAAGGCCATAGGGATGAAAGACATCTTGTTAAGGGACACCGAAATGAAACTATTAGATTGGACAAAAATATTTTTAAACAAAACGTATTATACAACAGAACACCTACAGTGTCCAAGTGGACTTTTAGTGAGACTGTCAGGTCTCAGCAATCACTTAAACCACAGAACAAAATGTTATACTACAGCCCCCAATAGAGGTCTATGGCCCATTGCTAATCAATGGAAGTAAGAGGTCAGCACACAGTGCCCTTATGGACACGAAGTGCCAGAGTTGATGTTCTAAGGGAGAATGGAACATCAACAACAAACTCCAGTCACAGAATTCTACTCCCCCCAACCCCTGGACAGGAGATCACAGGAGTTAAGATCTCACCAGCAAGAGATGCCACATTTCCTATTCCGGTGGTTTAGGGTTCCGCAGAGGAGACCTACAGCCACATAAAGCTGAAACCCAAGTACTTTGGTAAGCCAGGGGATCTCCTCAAATCCCATAAGAAGCAATCGAGGCAAACAAGTCTGCTCTAAACAGCATCAATTTGGATCCTGCAAAGGGAACCCGAGGAGGAGAAGCAGGAGAGATTGACATTGTCCACCAGATGAGCAAGAATTAGAATAGGAGAGTTGTAGCACCGGATAGATATAAACATCACTTCCAAAAGATCCCATAATGTAAAGGAGTTGGAGCCTTGCCATGGCAGAACCTGCAGAGGGGGTGTCCCTGAAGCAGCAGGAGGAAATGTTGCTGTTGCCCGCTGGATGGGCCGGATCAGAAAGGAAGACTCTGACGCCAAAAGAACAGACAATGGCATCCAACTGAACTCAGAGGGGACCCCTAAAGAAGCACAGTTTAATAAACGGCAGGAACATTGGATACAAGTTTGAGCAATAATAACTTCTGCCAGGAATCACAAATCTCAAAAGCCATTGGTAGTCTTCAAGCCAGGACAACAGTGCTTGGGTCCCATTATGCATGGCTAGAAAATGACTGTTGCCTGAGAGAGCACCAGGGCGAAGGCACTAAATTCTTTCTAAATATCCTGCCTTTAGAGGACCCAACCTATTTTGAAACTCGACAAATGGCCGTCTGAGTGTTGGAACAGTGGAGCGATGAGATCCTGGATCACATAGTGCCCACCTTGCATGGCAGTGCAGAGTATTCGGAAGGAGCGCACGCCTGTGGTGGCCTCACGGAACCCACCCACAGTTGGAGGCTTGCACTGTCAGCGCGTGAGGGCAATGCCACTGAGCGCCCTGAGGGACGAGCCTTCGTGGTTGCTGGTTGAAGGTGGAGGAGAAAACTCTTGCTGGGACGGAGCCTGCCAGTGGGACGGGAGTAGCAAGTGAGGGTCCCATATGCTGGGCAGAGCGGTCACTGGCTCTGTACCACGGGTCCGCCGTCCATTCCCTGCCTTGCTGTCTATGGGGGGGTGGGACGGAGAGCCCCCTGCCTCATGGCAGCTGGTGTGCTGCTGTAGTGGCCTGTGTAGATCCTGGGCCGGCTTGTGTGCGAAGCACAGTCTCCCTGGGACTGTGCACTACAAGTAGAGGGCTCTGTGTTGGAACGGCGGGGCGGATGGACCCGCAGGACCAGAATAGCGCTCGGGGAGAGGTGCTTGTGGGGCGCCATTGGTGATCATTCCCCCCCGCCCGCCGCCATCCCTTGAGCTTTCATTTTTGGCATAGCAGATGGGGCCCAGTCCAGCCTCGTGCCCCGTGGACCCGGCGTGCTACTCTCTTGGACCTAGAGGCCAGGTGTGAGCTGGCCCTGTGACACGTTCCCCAGGACTGATATTCCTTGGGGCCGATCTGTACATGAACCTGCCTGGTGTGAACCGGCGTCGGGGGGGTTGATGCGCATTGATCCTCCGCTCCTCTCCTTGTGGACTGCTACTTGCCTGTGTCCCCACTTGGGAAAATCGAACTGCCTGAACTGTACGAGGAATCCTTAACTGTGCGGCGATGGTCTGTGGGTGCCTGTCCCACTTGCGGAATGCAGCAGATTCATACCCATATAAAGGTGAGCAGAATAGCAGGCATAGCCACACTGGACTTCATGAAATGGGCAATGTTAGAGAGAATTCTCAAAATGTGCTAATTCCTCTCTACCTTAGAGACCCCCAGCTCTTTTGCTGAACTTTGGGACTCCAAACTTTTTAATTCTGTTTGATTTCTGTGTTTAATTTCTTTGATTATGGAGTTTTGATGACTCCATAGGCATCTTTTCATGTGTGTTATACAGCACCTTCAGTGCAGTGACACATGGATGTCTTTTTAGACTTCCCACAGGTTTAAATACCTTCTCTGGGATAAACTACTGTTTCCCAGGGAATGTAAGGTTAAATTGACTTTACTAGTCTTTTTAAATTCCTAGACCCAGCACACACTATCTTCCTATAGAGTGTTGTAGGGGTTACCTAGTATCCTCTGTGTCTACAAACTCATGTAGAAGTCAAATGCTACCCTTTTCTATAGAAATGGCTGGTGGCATTGGTTTTATAACAAACTACCAGGATTTTTCCCAACCGCGAACACCGGTAGCTAAAAATCACAGGAGCCATGTTTTTCAAGATGGCGACTTAAGCCCCTTTGTTTAAAGGGGTCCCGGTCTTCTTTTTTCGCCATTTCTTTTTGGAAAGGTCCTTCTAGTGTTTGTCTCTGCGCCCCAAACCAGGTTTGGTCCCTTTGTTTCTATGCCTTTGGCGGGCTACAGTACTGGAGACCGCCTCTGGCGCCCGAGTGTCTTTGGTGGGCAGGAAGTGAGGGAGGTGCCAGAAACTCTTTGTGCTCAGTCTCCTAGGAGACCCAAATGCACTCTGGCGTGATTGGCTGGCTGACTGTCCGGCAAGGACAGCCACCCGGCTGGGAGAGTGGCAGCTAGGCTGGAATGAATGCAAGAAAACTGTTTAAAAGATGAGTCTCTTGGACTGGAAAGCAGTGTCGACCACTGGAATGAAAGAACCGAAGACGAGCTGGAAGGGGACGGCTGCTGCAACTCCTGGACCATTGGTTTGCCTGGTGAAGCACTGCTGCGGGTCCGAATCGCACCAAAGCTCCTTTCGACAGAGAAGCCCCTTCAAGGACGACTTCTCCCTTTGAGTTGGTGGGACCAATCAACTCGTAAGCCACCTGGATACCATTCTCGAAGCTGTATAGGATTAAACAGGGGGAAGGACACCAGCTTGTGTGCTTCATGAACAGTTACTCAAACGGAAGTGACTCCATTTTGTCCGTGTTTTCCGATGAACCCGTGCAGCGCAGGAGTCCCCCAACGTCCTCCCTCTTGTCCCCACGACAGAGGCTCAGGAACAGTGAGATCTGCAGGAACTGCCAGGAAATAACGTCTTCAGCTGCATCTTTGCTTCATACTAAAGGTACTGTGCCAACCCGATTGAGAGAACGCTTCTCTAGCGGTGGAAGTTCATGGAACTTTCCCAACTTACAGGCCTAATCAGCTTGTGACCCAACATATGATTCTTTTTCGTACAAACTACTTCTGAGAACTTTGGCAAAGACTTTACTGTTAACTTCAAGAACTGCTCTTTCCTATCCAAGACACTAGTCCATTGACTTTGGCCAAGGCCTATTGAACTGAATCGAGTCCTCTGGTGAACTATAACTATTTGCACTGTAAAGTATTTGTGATCTATTCTGCTAACTTGTGCCTTTTAACTCCCATTGAAAGTAACTGAAATGCCATTTTGCTCCTATTTCAGGGGAGCCGAATTTGTTCAGAAACTTATTGAAGTGTGTTTGTGTATAATATTAAGTTGCCACCTTCTAGTGAATGTTTTCTAAATGATTGTTTAATAAATTAATGCGTGTTTTACCAAGAAACCTTGAGTGTAAGTGTCTACTTGAACCACTGTGATTGTAAGACCTCTGTGTAACCTCTTGTACTGCTCACATTCCCTCTTGAGATAAGACTGGCTGCTCAGCTCGCTACCACAAAACTGTGTAGTACAGACTTATACCAAATGTTGGTTTCGCTTACACCTGTAGTCCTAATTGTATGTGGTGGTCCCAAAGGGTACTGCATGCAATTCTGCCTAACAGGAAACCCAAAAAAGCAGGCCAAAATTGACCAGTTTGCTCGATCTGATCAAGCGTAGGCCCCTCCCATGCCAAGCCAGGGACCTATCCAGTTGGATGTATCGGCTCTAAACCAAATATTGCTGGCCCTGAAAAGCAACACTGACAACCTAGATGTCAAAATAGACTCTCACCTGTAAAGTCGATGTCTCAGCTATCCAAAATTGACAAACTCTGTTGCCACATGACTGAGGCGGAGCAACGGATAGGTGATGGTGAGGTTAAAGTGGTCGTCCTGCAACTTGAAGCTGCGGCACTCCAACAGACAGTCAAGAAGCTGGCAGCAAAAAATGAAGATCTCGAGGGCAGATCCAGACGGAATAATATTCGCATCCTAGGAGGGCCCGGGTCCACGCCCGTGGACAATATGGAAAAATATGTGGGAAAATTGCTCATGTAGCAGTAGGAAAGCCCCCCAGTCACAAGTATGTTAATGGTGGAGCGACGGACACACCAGTCGATGGCGACCAGACCTCCTCCTGGAGCACCAGAGCGGCCCTATCACCAGAATATTCAACTACCGTGACAGGGACACCCTACTCTGAGCCGGCAGAGACGAAAAGGAACTGCCATGGGGCACTGCGATCATTCGCCTTTTCCCAAGTCCAATACCAAAGAAAGCCCTTTCAGGCTGTGAAAAATATCGAGCGTAGGAAAGAAATGCACTATTCAATGTTATAACCGGCCAAGCTTAGGGTGGTGGTAAAGCGATCTTTTCCACCTCTCCGGATGCTGCTGAGCGCTTTGCACTGGGTCTCCCTGAGCCCAATGGATCACCTCGTCGTCCACCCAGCTGATCCTATTGTCCCACCTTGATGGGTATTATCATTGTGCGGGTAATCCTTGTGGTAGATCTCAGATGGAACTGATAGTGAGGCAAATATGGCGAGTACTACCATCTGCCGAAAAGAGCACTCTAGCCGCCAACGGCTCCCCATGTTCCGCAGCCACTGCAGATACTGTTTGGTGTTAATTGATGGGGGATGTTAGGGTCGGGGAGGGGACTTGGATGCCGGTAGGTTTGTTTCTGGCAGGGGATGGATACTAGTGAGAATTGGTGTTGTGAGTTGTTTTGTAGTTGGGTTTGTCAACGGGATATGGGGAGGGACTTGAGCCCAATGTATGACATGGCATCGATCTACTTCCCCAGCTAGTTAGAATCGGGACCAGCGGGCAGCTCAAGCAGTTTTGAGAGACTGCTCTAATTGTTCACATCACGGGAACGCCTAAAGCAGGGGATAGGTCGAACAATGTGATCTCAGTATAATGACCTGGTGAAATATACGTGGGTTTACCAATCAGGAAAAAGTCTGTCTAATTACGAACTATGTTAAGAACCATGGTGTAAACATTCTATGTCTGCAGGAAACACACTTGGCACGAGACAGGCCCTTCCTAACATCACGGGATGGGGTATAAATAGATACTGCTCCTCCCACACTTCACACTTGCGGGGGTGGCTATGTATATTCACTGATCACTAGAATTGAAGCTCCAGAAGCAAATAGGGAATGAGGAAGGCCGCTATATCCAACTGGCGGGTGAGATGTCAGTCTAAGGATTCTTCTGGTGAACATATACGCACCGAATATCGACTCCCCAGAATTTTATCAACACTGTGTTAACCACATCCATAGATTCAATGACAAGTTTGTGTGAGCAGGAGATTTTAAAATGGCCATACTCTAGGTCTAGATAGATCAACCACGGCGCAACTCACCCTCCCTCGGGCAGCCCAGAAATGGACTGCCATAGCAGAGTACCATGGACTAGATGTGCAACGTACGACGCACCCTACTAGCAGGGAATACTCCTTTTATTCTAGTGTACACGGTAGCTCCTCTAGAATAGACTAAGTCATGACAACAGCAACGCTTGCTATGAATATTATTAGGGCTAATTGGTAGGCTCACCTGGTTCCACGGGGACGCCACCCAGCAGTTGGGACTCAGGTATCCTTCTCTGCGGTTCCCAGGTGTGACCAGCGGGAGGGTTCTGCCTGGAATACAGGTGGGCAATGTTCAAGACTGGGCAACTGGGGTAAACAGTCCCCAACCAGCCCGTATACCCGCGGCCTCACTGGACCTCTCCTCACCTTGTTTTTAATGCAGGTGTGCTCTCCGTCCTGCCTTCTTGGCAGGGGCGCGTTGTGCTTGGTGGGCGTTTGCGATTGAGTTACTTCACTGATGCCGGCCCGCTTTGAGTCTTTCAGGTAGGTCTTATTGCTGTGCTATATTATTGTCCTTGCATGCCTTTTTGGTTTAACTAACGTCTTTTCTCTTCCTTAGGTGCGCAGAAGTCCAATATGTAGCATAGACTGAATTGGATCTCGCCGGTAAGTAATGGCATTTTTAGAGAGCCTTGATGCGGTGAGTAGGCGCTAAGCGCAGCGCTATGATGCCTTGCCTCTTACTATCCTGTTGTCTTGTCTTCCCACAGGTTGCGGTGCTTACCCGGTGCATGGAATTCCTGAGGCGATGCTGGTCGAAGAGCGGCTTGCGAGGTAAGCTTTTCGGCACTGTTCATTAAATTGTAAAAATGTCTAATGCCTCGTTTCTTCCTTTTTTGCAGATACGTCGGTTAGGCAGGAGCGCTGGTTCCAGGATGCTGATCTCAAGAGCCGTGGTCTGCTAACGATGAAGTTACAGGTAAACTGCTGCTGCTAACGATGTCCTTTTTCTCCTTTACAGATGCTGTTCTTTCGAGGTTCGCGGGTGCAGCTGAACACGGTGAGCGTCACGTTGCAGAATTGCAAAGTAACGCGAAGCATGTTATCCCAGTCGGGTGTGGTTTAAATAGCTTCAAGAAAGTAGTCCAGGTAAAATAGTTCCTATGGTACCACACCCAAAAATACTATACCGCATAGCTTGGTTCCAAGGAGCCAAGCTATGTGGATGCCTCCATGTTGATTGACACTGAAATAAAGTAGTTCCCAATACAAGTCCTTTCTAAAGTATGAGCCTGGTGCCAAAGGTGCCAGGACTGGCCCCAAGAAGGCCTAGGCCAAGGATGCCTGGTTTTAGTGGAGACCCTTCCTGTCCCATGGGCTTGCCAGGGGTCCTTCTGGATGGGGGTTGTGACACTAATATACTATGCCAGACCCTTTTAGACCATTCCTCAGTGTTAATCCATATCACAGGACTGATCAGACCACCGAAACAACTGTGCTGGCGCTTTAGGGCTAGCGCACTAGATGACATGGTGTTGCAGGAAGAAATTACACAAGAGATACACACCTATTTTCAGACTAATGTGGGCTCGGTGTCACACTCTGCGTCTTCAGACTCTTGGCTCACCTGTTTGTTTCTTGACGATTTCTTTCTTGGATTCTCAGATTTCCCCTTCTTTCTAGAAGTTCGGGATTTGTACAAGAAGGGGTGTGTCTTCTCCATCGCAAGTATGCAGGCAGGTAACGTGTAGATATAAGTTTGGGCTCCTGCCGAGGAAGGATACGATGGCCCGGAGCGTTCAGTGTTCCAGGAAGGATTCCAGGAAAGACCAGGTAACAATCCCGGGGGGAAGGCAACAATACAGGAAGGAACAAGTTACTTACCTGTAACTGTTGTTCTCCAGCATGGGTCTGGCATGGATTCACATGCTCATGAATATTCCCCATCGTCAGGCTGGGAATCCGCGGTAAAGAAAAAAATCAGTATCAGTTTCGTTACTGATATGTCTTTCTTAGTAGTAACCAATCACTGGTCTCTGCGTCATACTGTCCCCAGCCAATGACTGCCCTCTCCCTAAGCCCCGCCTCTGGCAGCCATCCTCAGATTTGGTAGCACGTAAAGTGGCAGTATGACCAAGTGAAGAGCCGCAGAGGGGAAGGCGGGAGGGTTTGCATGTGAATCCATGCCAGACCCATGCTGGAGAACAACAGTTACAGGTAAGTAACTTGTTCCTTCTCCAGCATGGGGTCTGGCATGGATTCACATGCTTATGAATATAAGAATACATAGCAGTACACACATGCACAACCACGGGAGGGGGCAAGGCTCAACATTAAGCATTACATAAAACTCAACATTAAGCATCTCTAACCTCCTCACCAGGCTCACCTTAAGCGAACAGGTTGCGCAGCACTGCCTGGCCGACTCTGGACTCCTCCCTGGAATCCCGGTCGACGCAGTAGAAACTCGTGAAGGTGTGCATCGACCTCCACGTAGCAGCCCTGCAAATGTACAGCAGGGGAACACCAGACAAGAACGCCGTGGTAGCAAGGATCGCTCTGGTCGAATGGGCTCTCGGACGGCCGATGACAGTGCATGATGCAGCCGGAGCGCCATCTGGAAATGGAAGCCTTCGAGAGAGCCTTCCCTTGGTTCACAATTCCAAACTTGCCCACTTGCAAGGCGCCGGGTTCGGATGGG
The DNA here is from genome assembly GCF_040938575.1 of Ambystoma mexicanum. Taxonomy (NCBI): domain Eukaryota; kingdom Metazoa; phylum Chordata; class Amphibia; order Caudata; family Ambystomatidae; genus Ambystoma; species Ambystoma mexicanum. Next base: position 1,365,671,982 of record NC_090930.1, on the reverse strand, counting down.
CTGCCCAGCGAGTTCTAAAAAACATACCAGCAAGAGTTGCTCCAGCATCTGCTTGCCACTTTCAACGAGGCCTATGAGAAGGGAGAACTCCCGTCATCTCTCCGTGAGGCCGTATTCATCCCACTCTTGAAACCAGGCAAGCCGGCCGTGGAGTGCGGGTCTTACAGACCGTTGTCCATGCTCAACCAGGACAGCAAAATACTCACGGCGGTGCTGGCTAATAGACTGAAAAGGGTGATTAAGAAACTGATACACCCAGATCAGACGGGATATGTTCCGGGCACGAACATCACCGACAACCACCGGAGGCTACACCATGTCATGGACCAAACTGAGGAGGACACGGGCGAGCTGGCCATAGTGTCGTTAGACGCGGTCAAGGCCTTCAACTCGGTACGATGGCCCTGGCTGAAAGCGGTCCTGAAGGGGTATGGAGTGGGACCCGGATACCTCAGATGGGTACAGTTGTTTTACAGCACCCCGAGGGCGAGGGTCAAGACAGGGTCCACGGTCTCAGATTCTTGGCAACTGGGCAGGGGGACCAGACAGGGATGTCCCTGGTCACCGATGCTATATATACTGCCATTGGAGCCGCTGGCAATATGCCTGCGTCAACAATATGGGGAGGTGGGTATAAACACGGCTAGTGGAGAGCATTTGATATTATATGCGGATGATATGCTCCTTTATTTACGCTATCCAGAAGAAAACCTACAGTACGTCCTAGAGATGATAGAACGGTACGCCATCCTCTCCGGTATATCGGTGAACCCTGGAAAGTCCAGCCTGTTCCCTTTGGGTAGATATAGGAATGTCCTGGTGCAGAGGCTGCCTGTTCTGCCAATACCATGGCAGCCCGTAACATTTAGGTATCTGGGAATAAACATTTACCACAAGATCGAGACAGAACACAAGCACAACACGGAAAAGGCGATAGAGGGGATTAGGAACAGTATGGTATTTTGGTCCAGACTGCCCCTGACCATGATGGGGAGGGCGGCCTTGCTCAAGATGGTGGTCCTGCCTAGACTCTTGCACTTTTTTACAAACGTCCCGTTTCTGATACCCAGAAGCCTATTCGCGAAACTTCACAGCGTGTGTAGGGGTTTTGTGTGGGGCAGCTCTAGGAATAGGGTGGCTCTGTGGAAGCTCCAGAACCCGTGCGACAGGGGGGGGACAGGCCTGCCTAACTTCGAACTCTACTACCTGGCGGGGCAGCTGCAGTACGTGGTCAGGTGGCTTTCGACTGAAGATTCGGCGGAAACCAGGCTCCTGCGCGAAGATACAGCTCCATACTTTCTGATGGAAGTGGTGTGGTTGGGCAGAGATAAACTGGTGGGCAAGGGGCGGTTACTGAGGTTGGGCTGGGAGATCTGGCACATGACATGGAAGATTGGGGGGGAATCAGAACCATACTCCCAGCAGGCCCCTTTGGCGGCTCTGTGTGGGAGCGACTCCCAACTACTTGAATCGGTCCGCAGATACTGGGAACAGGTAGGCCTAGCCACCCTCGGGGACATATGGCAGGAAGGGGAGGCGGTGGACTTTCAGCGGCTGCAGGAAGAGACGGGAGTACATGGTAGCCAATATATAACATACACTAGGCTGGTGAAAAAGACTAGAGAAAGATGGCTGGAGACAGTGCTCGCGGAGGATCCAGACGCCTCCCTGGAAACCATGTACGATGTATCGGAGGGCGGGCACGAAATATCGAAGATATATGAGCTCCTGCGGGCAAGGGCAGGGAAGGAGTTGCTCCAATTGGGAAGATTGGGAGGAGGAGGTGGGAGGACCCATTACGGATGGGCAGTGGGAACGGGCCCAGAGGTACCATAAAAAGGTGTCCCGTAACGCAAGATTCCAACAGCTTCAGTTGTATGTTACCCACAGGGCTTATTTAACCCCCAGGAAGATTGCAAAGTTTGGGGGATCAGCTATACAGCAATGCCCCAGGTGTGGGGAGGTGAACGCGGGACTGCTACACATGTTTTGGGCTTGCCCGGATGTGCATAGATTTTGGAATGAGGTCAAGACGAAACTGGATGCCGGGGGGGTAGTGCTGGATGTGGAATCGGCCTGGTCATGCTTGCTTGGACTATTCCCTAGACCCCGGCATCTGAAACACATAAGCAAGATGAAGGACCTGGCCTATGTCTTGGCCAAACGTAGGATCGCCATGGGCTGGAAGGCGGCCCATAGACCCAGGGTGGAGTTGTGGTGGACAGACCTCTTGAGATGGGCAGAAGCTGAATCCGTAGCCTGGTTTGAAGCGGTCACCAGGGGGGCGAAGAAGAAGTAGGGCCCTTGTTGGCCTGGCGGCAATTGGTGGCCTCGTTGGCAAACCCTCACCAGGGTGACAACGAAACAGAGGACCCGGTTGATGGCAGTCTAGGTAGTGTGCCACCCAGTGATGTTTCCGTAAATGATATGTGAGAACTGGCTCTAGTTTAAAGGGGGAGGGGGGAGTTGGGGAGTTTGAAAATGTGTTGAAATATGATGCTTTCCATGTTTTGAAACGGTTGTAGTGTGTTTGTTTGACCTTAAAAAATAAAATGAAAATATATTAAAAAAAAAAAAGTATGGTAGCACTTGAGGGGCTGTAATCCGTAGAGGGTGAATCTTCTGTGCACGGCACCAGACAGAGAACCTCTTCCACTTATGTCTGTAGCACTTGAGAGTTGAGGACGCCCTGGCCTTTGCAAGAACCTCTCTGCAGTCAGCCGGGATATCGTACCCTCCAAACTCTAGTGCTGCAGGAGCCAGTCCTGCAAGCTCAGCGACCCCGGGTTGTGATGAAGAATGGCGCCTCCTTCTCTGGAGAGAAGATCAGCGTCCGTCGGCAGTGTGACTGGTGAGGACGCTGTCAAGTCCATAAGGTCCGGGGAATCATATCTGTCTCGGCCACCTCGGTGCAACGAGGATCATCCTGCACCGGGAACTCTGGAGTTTGTTGATGAGCCTGAGCAGCAACGGCAACGGAGGGAACGCATACAGGAACAGGCCGTCCCAGGGGAACGAGAAAGCATCGCCCACGCTCCTCTGCAGGGGGAACCTGCTGGCGAACCTCTGGCACTTTGAGTTAGTCGCCGTCACAAACAGGTCGATTTGGGGCTTGCCCCATCGCCGGAAGAGTTATACACTTGATCCTGGCGTAGTTCCCACTCGTGGCACGAGCGCAGCTCCCCGCTGAGTGAGTCGGCGATGGTGTTTTTTTTATCCCTCCTAGATGAAAAAGGTACCAGAAACATCCCCTGGGCAACGGCACAGAGCAAGAGATCCAGGGCTTCCTTGAACACGGCTGGGGATCAGGTTCCTCCCTGCTTCCGGATGTAGAACATTATGGTGGTGTTGTCGGTGAAGATCCTCACCACCTTGCCCTTGAGGGACGGGAGGAATGACTTGAGGGCTCAGAACACTGCTCGGCGCTCCAGTATGTTGATGTGGAGTGGCCTCTCCTCCGGGAGCCACAGGCCTCTCGCGTGAAGATCTCCGGTGTGCGCTCCCCACCCCTCCAGGGAGGCATCCGTCATCACTGTCACCTGGTATGCTGGGGTCTGAAAGTCTGTGCCCGCCGCGAGATGCGCGCGGGTGCCCCACCATCGAATTGCTTGGCGGAATACTTCGTTGAGTGAGATCTTGTCCTCGAAGCTGCCCGTCGCTTGCATCCAACGGGCGTCGAGGAACTCCTGCAGAGGGCGCATCCGAAGCCTGCACAGGCGCATCAGATAGATGCAAGAGGACATCATCCCGAGACGGGACTTAATGGACCTCACACTCTGGCCACGTCCGTGGCCAGCAGACGCTGTAACTTGCCCAGGATGGCCTGTGTTCTTTCCTCCAACGGCGAGGCCAATTGCGTCACTGCATCGAGCTTGGCTCCCAGAAACAGCGCGACCTGCGACGGAACCAGGTGGGATTTGGGGAAGTTGATGGAGAATCTCAGGTCCGTGAGCAGCCGGATGGTCTTTGCTGTGTGTTCGACAGAGAGTTCCCTTGTCCCTGCTCAGATGAGCCAGTCGTCCAGGTAGGGATAGACGTGGATGCCCTGCAGGCGCAGCTACGCCGCCACTGGAGCATTGGCTCATGGTTGATGGCGTCGGTGAAGGTGCGCCCTGCCTGGCAGCCGAGGAGCCCGACCGTTCGGCGCTCCCGGTGCCCGCAGACTCGCGGTGCTTTGCTTTTTGTTGGGCCCCTGTCGCCGGGGGGCCCTCACAGGACTTAGAAGACCGCTCTGACGACTTCTTCTCACCTGCTGGGCTCTTGCCTTCCAGCCAGTTGGAGGGACGGGTTTGACGATCCCTCATAGTCCGATCCGATATGTTCATGCAAAAGGCACAGTCCTTCTCCACGTGTGTTTTGTCCTCGTGGAGGCAGTAAAGGCATTTCGAATGCTCGTCCTCCTTGAACACATTTTGTAGGTGTCATCCATGGCAGATCCTGAACGGTTTGCCGGGAGTCGAGCTTCCCTTCTCCTGGGTAATAATCTTCTTCTTGTCCGCGAGGTAGGCCTCAGAAACGTCTGGAATCCTCCAAGAAGCGTAACTCGACGAAAAACTTCACCCTTGAGGGGCGTAGATGAATCCAAAACGGGTCCCCGTTGATCGGAAGTGTTAGGCAGAAACCTGTGCAGTTCCCTTAGGGACCACTGCAAAAGGCTTAAGACTACAGGTGTTGGAGGTAAACCCAATTGGTAGCAGTCTGTACCACCCAGATTTACCTGGTAGCTGTGGCTGAGCAGCCAGACTTCTCTCAAGAAGAGTTACACAGTATATAGAGTATACAAGATAGGTACCAAAATACAGTAGCATAAGCAAACACTGACCAGAGCTTTGGTATCAAGTATATAATTATTTAAAGACACACTTAGAAACACTCTAGCACTATTATTGTAAGTAAGTTCAAAAACACAGTCACTATTATTATTTATACATCCCTTAGTCCTTATTAGACAAGTCTTAGTTAACACCACTTATTTCCAGACAGAGGTGAGCGCTTAACTAAAGATGGCACTCCAATAGGTTTAAGAAAAAGGGAGGGTAAAAGGCAGAAATTAGAAACAGCACACAACACAATACTTTAGAAGCACTCAGCAAGGCAGAAAAGTCAATGTCTACTTGTGAGCAAAAAGTTCAGAGGGCAGGCTCCCTCTTGGAGAGAGTAGAACACCAATGCGCCCAAGATCACACAGTTTAAAAGGCTTGGAAAGTCTTACAGAGAGTTTAAAAAGGAATCAGTTCAGCTCAGAAAAGTTCAGTTAGCCAGCCTAGGACCAATCCAAGTGGTAAATTGAGGCTTTAAGAGTCACCCCACACAGACCGTTGCAAGGGAGGTCAGGCGAACACAGTACCTTAAAAGTGGAGAGAATCCTCCAGCGGGGGCAGTTGTTCCTGGCAGCGGGTGCAAGTCGCAGTGTCGTCCAGAGGAAGAGATGATCTCGACGTGGAGGAAAGCTGAAGGCCATTGCACTGCCAGGGAAGAAACCAGCCGCGGAGTTCTCCGGTAAAAAGGTACTACCCTTTTATTCGCGGTAGTGGAAAAACATGGTATCCCGGTTGCCGGGGTGCTTGGCACAGGCAAGGCGACCACGAGATGATCCGGAAAGGCGAAAAGGCGGGCAAACTGGTTATCCCCACCAGTCAAAGGAAGAAGACTCTTCGGGATGAAGATCTCCTATGTCGTTGGGAGAAGAGGTGAGTCGGTTCAGTAGGGCTCACCGGTGGTGTCGTCTTGCAGGTCGGCTCAGCTTCTCCCTCTTCGGATTCTTTGGTCCTTTGGCGACGTCTGAAGTCCCAGTCCCCAAAGCCCTGCTTTTATGCAGAAAACCCCCATTCATCAGTCCTAGCTGTCACTCAAACATGCTAAGTGGGGAGCCGAGCGGCCAATCACACAAGAGTGTGACTCGAGTTGCCAAGGCAACTCAGTCCAGGGTGCCTAAACCCCCTCCCACACCCCCTGTGGTACCCAAAAAGTGGAACAAAGGGCTCGACTTGGGCTGGAGTCACAGAAGCGAACACAATCGCCATTTTGGAACCGAGTTCTGGCAAAAAATACCAACCGGTGAATTAATATTAAATAAATAATCCGGCGGTATGTTTGAGGCTATGTTAAAAAGTATTAGCCTCGTACAATGGGAAAATCCCATAGGAATGTATTTGCTGTTGAATATAAAAAGTAGTATCCACTGCCACCAGCCAAAACTCGCTCAGGGGGGACTGGACAGGGCCCCTCGAACAACAGACCCAGGGGCAATCGAATCGCCCCTACCAGTACGCCCACAATATGATGGTTTGTACTGGTTCTGTTCACAATTTAGGACTAGTAAATGGTGACTTTACATGTCCTGGGAGACAGTAGTCAGTCCCAGGGTACGGAGTCTATGTTTGGGGTTCACTATGACACCCCAGTGTTACGGCATGGAGGGTGCTGTGTAACACACATACCAAAAACACATGAAGCCCTATGGAGTAAAAGACCCCATAGCCCATAAAACACATTCCAAAGTCAAAGGATATCTCAAATCATGTCTAAGAGTGGGAGAAAAAGAGTCTCACTCTTAGCAGGAGAAAAAAATAAACCCCAAAAATCCAGCAAAGCTGCTGGGGGACTCACTAGGTTTGGGAAATTAACCTTAACAGAGAATTCTCCCTAACAGGAAGTAGAAACGGTGGAGCTTGAGGCTCGATTAAACCAAAAAACGAGATAAATCTCTTTGAAAAAGCGCAAAACGCAGTAAAAGCTCGAGAGCTATAGCACGAGGACTCCCAACACTTGAACTTGCGGTAAAAATCTGATGGTGGCTGACAGGGGCGGGGTTTAGGGAGAGGGCTTTCATTGGCTGGGGACAGTATGATAAAGAGACCAGTGATTGATTACTAAGAAAGACAGATCAGTAACGAAACTGATACGGATTTTTTCTTTACCGAGGATTCCCAGCCTGGCGACGGGGAATATTCATGAGCATGTGAATCCATGCCAGACCCCATGCTGGAGAAGTTATGAAAGATATTCGCACGGCTCCGAGAAGCGGAGATAGCGAGGAGCAGCACAGAACACCACACCGGGAAGGAAGGGAAGGCTAACCGCAAGGAAGCCAAAGGATTAGGGTAGCGGACAATGGATGGAATCAGAGTAGCAACTTGCCAGTACAAACAGCACGAACAAGCCTAGCGTTGAGACACGCCGAGTCAGGGTCGTGTCTGTTTTCAAGGAAACAACAGGCATTACTGAGAGACTAGACTGTGTGTTTCCCGCAGCGTCGGCCATGTTGGGTGTACAATGGTTGCAATACTACGGTGTTTGAGGGACCATGTTGTCCAGAAGGGGCGGAACCAGTGATTCATGACAGCATGCCCCCTTCTAAACTCCGATCCCCAGGCTTGCCTAGATGAGTCAGATGGACTCTTCGCACCAGGCAAGGGGCGTTCATGTTGGACACAGGTTCCCATGTCCGGATGGATAACCCTTCCATTCCACCAGATATAGAAAACAACCTCTCCTATATCTTGCGTCACATAACCTGGAGACCTCAAATTCGATTTGGTCATTGACGAGAATAGGGGAAGGTCGAAGATCTGTCCTGGTTGACTGGTGGTATGGTTTAAGTAAGGAAGTGTGGAAAACCGGATGAATTTTCTTCCAGGATTCTGGTAATTGGAGTCGAAAAGCCACAGGGTTGATGATTTCCTTCACTGTGAATGGTCCATAGAAGCGAGGGGCTAATTTGTTGGGTCTTGGGTGTCTGGGTAAAAGTCATGAAGAAAGCCAGACCTTGTCACTGATGGCATAGATAGGGCCAGATCGCCGTTTGCCATCTGCATGAATCTTAACGTCCATCCTGGCCTTTTCTAGATGTCCCTTTACATCCTTGTGTATTGTGACTAATCAACCTATCCAGGAATCGACTGAAGGAACCATGGCGGGGTGAGGCAAGAGTGTGGGTAGAATAGACGGATGGAATCCTTAATTGCAAAAGAAGGGACTTGTCTTGATTGCAGAGTGGTCGGAGTTGTTGTAGGCAAATTCGGCTACTGGAATCAATACTGATCAATCGTCCAGGACTTTTGATGCAAAACATCGCAAATATTGTTCAAGGGTTTGGTTTACCCTTTCAGTAATGCCATTGGTCTGAGGATGGTATCCCGATGATAAGGCACATTGAATACCCAACAGCTGGCATAGGTGCTTCCAGATCCTGGAGACATATTGGGGTCCACGATCTGAGATGATTTTGGATGGAAGACCATGTAGCCGAAAGATGTGGTTCACGAAAATTCCAGCCATTTCTTGTGCCGAAGGTAGCTTGATCAGAGGAGTGAAATGGGCCATGTGAGAAAACAGGTTGATGGTAACCATAATGGTGGTAGAACCCTTGGAAGGGGGAAGATCCACGATAAAATCAGTGGCTATCACCTCCCAGGGTCGGTCTGGCAGAGTAGGTTGATGGAGTAACCCTGCTAGTTTCCTGTTATCGTACTTGTTCTAATTGCAAACTGCACATGCCTGTATGTATGATCTTACATCATTGATCATCCTAGGCCACCAAAAGTTTCTCTGGATGGTTTGGAGGGTAGCCTTAATACCACAATGCCCAGAGTGGAATGTGTCATGGCAAAGATTCATAATCTTGAGTCTTGTGATCCGAGTAGGAACAACCCATTTCTTGTCCTTGAAGAGGTAGCCATCCATGGCAAACAGGGACCATTGATTGGTTTCAGAATATTCCTTCCAGAGGTTGGAGGTTGGGGTCTCAGCCCGTATGTTGTCCAATAGCGTGTTGGCCTGGGCTATGAACACTGTCTGGAAAGATCCTGGGAAAAGAGCTTCTTCTGGTATATAATCTGGTTGTCTGGATAGTGCATCGGCAATTATAGTGGATGTCCGGGATACGTGCTGAATGCAGAACTGATATTGGGCGAAGAAAAAGGCCCAACAGGCTTGACAACTGTTTCTACATTCCATTGATTGTAGGACCTGAAGGTTCCGATGATCAGTTCGTACCAGTACCGGGTAGTTGGCACCCAAGAGGAGGTAGCGCCATTCCATAAAGGCTTGTCGAATGGCAAGCAGTTCTTTCTCCATGACCGAATAGTGTGTCTCACTAGGGTTCAATGTCTGAGTAATGGGGTGTTGTTGATTATCCCCGGATTCTTGCTTTAACACTGCCCTGATTGCATACTCCGAGGCATCTGTTTCTACCATGAAGGATTTGGTTGCGTCTGTTTGAGCCAGGATGGGTCCTTTAGTGAACTTGTGATTTAACTCCTGGAAGGCAGCTTCTTCAACTGTCGACCAATGAAAGGGAGTGTCTTTCTTTAGCAAGGAAACAATAGGTTGTACAATGGATGAGAATGTTGGAATTAACTTCGTATAGAAGTTAGCAAGTCCCAGAAATGACAGGACTTGTTTAACTGAGTTAGGAGCAGGCCACAAAAGAATAGATTCAACCTTGGCTGGATCCATTGCTACTCCTTGGGGACGAATACCATATAACGGACTGTAGACACATGAAAGATGCATTTCTCAGGTTTGGCCAGCAGATTATGTTCCCGTAAACATTGTAAGACCAAGGTAACATGTTCCTGATGCAAGACCGGGTTGTTGGAGTAAATCAATGTGTCATCCAAATACACGATTACAAAAAGGAATAACATGTCTGAGAAGAATCGATCCATAAAGCACTGGAACACCGCTGGGGCATTAGTGAGACCAAATGGCATGACTAGATATTCAAAATGTCCAAAAGGTGTTCTGAAGGCAGTCTTCCATTCATCGCCCTCTTTTATACGGATCAAATGGTAAGCACCCCGCAAGTCCAGATTGGTGAAAATCACAACACCACGTATGGCTTCTAGAATGTCTGAAATGAGTGCTGGAGGATACCGGTCCTTGAGGGTACACTGATTGAGACCTCGGTAATCCAGGCATGGTTGGAGCTCCTTACTGTCCTTTTTGGGCACGAAAAATAGAGAGGCCCCAGCAAGGGGCTTGCAAGGACGAATTGTTCCGTTGGTTAGATTGTTATACAAGTATTCTCGTAAGGCTATTTTCTCGGGTTCAGAAATAGCAAACATCCTTCCAAAGGGAATGACTGCATCCTCTTCAGTGTCGATGGCACGATCCTCAGGTCGATGGGGAGGTAGGGACTGGACAATGGCTGCTGAAAACACGTCCGAGAATTGATGGTAATTTTCAGGTACCTGAGTGATGTTGGAAACGGGGATGAGTTGCTGTTCCAGGGTCTTGTTTTCTCTGGATATGGTATGCAGACCTTTCCGGGAAAGAATGTGAAAGGCAAAATTCTGATCCTAGGAATAAATATCCAGCGACCCAATTGATGTACGGGTTAAGTCTGTGAAGCCAGGGCATGCCCAGAACCTTTGGGTAATGAACTGCTCTTATTATATCAAATTGCAGCAACTCCTGGTGATGGTGTATAGAAAGCAAAAATTCTGTGGTTTGTTTAGTTATGGGTCCTGATGATAGTGATTTCCCCATCTATTCCTTCTACCGCCTGTATGACGCCTTTGGATTCTCTTGGGATTTCATGCTTCAAGGCCCATTTGTGATCCAGGAAGATGCCCATGGCACCACAATCCACCAGAGCCAGGACAGAATGGTTTTCCTTGTCGGCTGTTGTCTGGAATACCTGGAGTATCACCAGGGAGTTCTTCGGAAGTGAGTCCAAGGAAAGAGAAGAGTCGGAGCAAGGACCAGTCTCCCAAAGCTGGGCTCCGTTCAGGATCGGGAGTTGGCGTTTCCCGGACACCTTGGAGGGGCTATTGGGCAGTTTAACAGGTGTTTGTCAGAGGCACAATACATACTGAGTCCACAGTCGATCCGACGAGTCCTTTCTTGAGAAGTGATAGGTCCTCGTAAGGAGCCCAACTGCATGGGCTCAGGTTCCGAAGAGTTAGATGTAGCTGGCTCTTTGGGGCTAGGATATTCGGTAGAGGGTTTCTGTAGAGGAGTCCATGTCTTTCTTTTCTCCACTTTTCTTTTTTGTATCCTAAAATCGATTTGCAAGGACAAGTCTAAAAGGGCCTGGAAGGATCCTGCACGGGCCACTCTTGCCAAAGCATCTTTGATCTCATTTAGCCCACGACGAAACAAGGTAAAGCATGCTTCGGGGGTCCAATCAGCTTCCTTAGCCAGTTTAAAACGAGTATAGGACAGCATAATTCCAATAGTTTCTCTTGGGCACAATACACCTGTTCAGGATGGTCAAACATGGCCTCAAAGGCATCTATGAAACAGTCATAGTTGTCAAGTAAAGGGTCCCCTGCGGATATCAAGGGTGTTGCCCAGGCTAATGCATTCCCGGAAAGGTGGGAGATTACGAACCCCACCTTAGCCCTGGGCGTGGAAAAATAGTAAGGTTTAAATGTAAAGTGTACCAGGCATGAATCAAGGATCGGGCGCAATAACTTAGAGGTTTCATCATGTTTATCCACAATGCCTCCTACTGAAGCACTCCCCAGATATGCTGAGTCCCTGGACAGAACAAGTTGTTTTAATGCAGCATTCTCAGCCTCGCGGTTTTGGACTTCTGTTGATAACTCCTGCATTCCCCTCATGAGGTCCTGTATAGCAGTCTCCATGTTGAATTCAAGGTTAGGTTGTAAGTGTCTCAAACTGTCACACTCTGAATCTTCAGACTCTTGGCTCACCCGTTTGTTTCTTGACATTTTCTTTCTTGGATTTGCAGATTTCCCCTTCTTTCTAGAAGTTGGGGATTTGTACAAGAAGGGGCGTGTCTCCTCCGTCGCCAGTAAGCAGGCAGGTAACGTGTAGATAGAAGTTTGGCTCCTGCCGAGAAAGGATACGATGGCCCGGAGCGTTCAGTGTTCCAGGAAGGATTCCAGGAAAGACCGGGTAACAATCCCAGATGGAAGGCAACAATCCAGGAAGTTATGAAAGATACTTGCACGGCGGGGGCGTGGCTACGGTGCCATGTAGGAGGACATGTTTCTAAGAAGGCTCCTGCTGATCTTGAAATGATCCGGAAAAAAGTGACACATTGAAACCATCCTGGTCTGAATACTTCGCTTGCCCGAGTTTATGAACTATCACTGCCCAACCGGAGCTGAAGGTGGTGGGGATCGGCGCTGTGATGCGGGCGAAAACAGCCGGAAGAATTTTGTGGCGGAGCGTTCGTGTGGAATCCAAAATGGCCATCTGCCAACAACAAAGAGAGGAGGAAGGCTGACTCGTAAGCAGCCCGTTGCAGGAGAGCGAGCTGCGCTCAGATTGGGACTGCCAGAAGGGGCCGGGAGTGGAGCGGTGCCTTCGGGAATCCCTGTGGCCACAACGCGGGGCCCGAGTGAGAAGCCCGACGTTGGAGTAATATGGCGGACGAACAGTGCTGTCACTGAAAAGCGCATACCCGGTGCGCGTCGGAACGGGACAAACCCCGAGCGGTCCGCTTGGTGTACCGAAAAACTACGGAGCTGCTTACCCACCAATGTGGGACATTACTGCATACACTGCAACAGCAGACGGTGTTGAGTTTGTGTCCGATATTCTCATTCGTCACAACTGGAAAATGAGAAGGTTGCTACTGAGTGCCAACAAAGCCAAGTCCTCAGGTAACTAAGCAGCGTATGCGCAATACACATGAAGCACCGGCGTGCCCGCAAGCAGCTGTAGCTGAGTGACGATGTGAGAGCCGGCCGTACGTTATGAGGGGTTTTGCTCACGGCAGAAGTGGGAACCTGGCTATCAGACCGGCATACTGCAGGGGCAGCCTTCCGAGTCGTGCATGGTAACCACGACTGCACGCTCCGTGTTGCGGCCATCCGGACATGCGTAACGCATGAACAGTGAGGCCCAGGGGCAGCTTGGTATACGGAGTGCCACACAGGAAGATCCTGAAATGGATGCGAAACGTCACTGATTAAAAATCCGAGCACAGTTTAAGGGCTGCTTGAGACCTAACGGAGGTACACAGGGGGACCCTGATTGGAAATGATAGCTGCTCCAGGCAGAACGAATGACAGTTGAATCATAGTACCCCTTACAACGTGTATAAGCTCATGCATCCACCGGGAACAAGGGAGTTGATGTAGCAATTGCAGCACAGGGCGAGGTCATGCACAGCGCCCACCCTGCAACACGAAACTATTGCCTGGTGGAAATGTGCAACCAGTAATTAGAAGGATCCGGTGACGGCCAGAGCATTATTGACCTACATTAAACTAACTCACGTTTCCAAGCAATTCTTCGGGTGGGCTGCAGCACGGAGCTCGGACAGCGCACTCAAAATTGCGCCAATACGCGCGTGTATGTAGACACGGGGAGCTGCCCGGTGCGCTGTGCACCAAGCAGATCACTTGAAGGGAGGTGACGCTAGGAGCATCCGTCTCCTTTAACAAAGTGACAGGAGGAGAGAAACCGGCACTGCAGATGCACAGACCGCTATTTATATGCCGAAATGCCCAGGACACAGTAAATGTAGCGCCGCAACGAGAGACAAAGAGGCACAGGCACACATCTGCAACCCAACCTGCAACAAGCTCCGCTGAACCATCCTGTGGAGGCTAGACAACACAATGCCACAACGAAGCACAAGACATGCCTATGAATAACTTACGAATGCCGATCCAGCCACTCGAGGGACACAGACAGGCTCAGACAGATACACAGAGACTTGCATCCGCCTGAAGTGGAAACAAAGACGCACACAACGTGTTCAAGGTGGCCGCAAGAGGCTACTACAATTGAAGGTGTACGGGGACGCCCCATGATAGTGGGGACCGGCAAAGGAGTCCATTGGAGCCTGCAGAGCCACACCAGCGCTGGGCGGATAGCCTGGGGAGCCAGATCGACTGAAGAAGGGTCCCGAGTCCTGTGAGGGAGGAATAAACCCACTTGGTTACGTGGGAGGACACAGTCCATTCTAGCAATAAGGAAGGTTGTTGGAGGACACCCCTGGAACGATCAGGCTGGGCGCAGACTCTTTGGGTAACTTAGCACGCTCCAAAAGAAGACAGCACGTACTGGGGTCGACCCACATTACCCTGACGCAACAAGATGTCCAACAAACCCATCAGGCAGAAAGGCAAGCAGCCCACACTGGACGATTTTGCCAAAACACCGCTGGGTGCTGAAGGGGCCAGGAAGAAAGACCAGAACCCTGCTGGGGGCCCAGACATTATGGGCAACCAGGAGGTACTTGCGGCAATTGCTGACCTGAAAGTGGCCTTGGAGACCAAACTGGGCCTGGCAATCACCAAATTGAAAGCTGCACTTGATCTCAAAGTTGGAGCGGTGCAGGAGGACATAAATCTTCTCCGGCAAGACGTACGATTGTTAGCTAAGCGCACGGAAGAGCTGGAAAAAGAAGTGGCCCCGAACACGGCGGCATGTGCTGCCCATAAATCTGAACTTCACTCCCTGGTACAACGTGTGGGCAATCTGGAGAGCAGGGCGGAAGAGGCGGAGGGACGCGCCCGAAGGAACAACATTTGCATTGTCGGATTGCCGGAAGGAGCTGAGGGAACTAATCCTACGGAATACATCGAGTCCATGCTATTACAGGAGATAACTGGGGGAGCCCTGTCCCAGGGGTTTGCTGTAGAGAGGGCGCGCAGGGCCCCGATGAGGAAGCCACCACCGGGGAACCCCCCTAGGCTGGTGATAGCTAAGATCCTAAACTACCGGGACCGGGAAAAAATCCTTGAACACTTTCGGAAGGGCGGCACGATACAAAGAGGTGCAGCGAACATAACGCATACCTGGACTATAACTTGCAAGTACAGCGCAACCGCATGAACTTTGGGTCCGTGAAAAGAAGATTGCGGGAAGCGGGCCATAGGTACATGCTGCTTTACCCAGCTAAACTGAAGGTATTCTACAAGAGCAGAACCCTGTTCTTTGACACCCCAGCGGACACCATGGGATGGATGGACATGCAGAGCTGTCCCCAGGAACCGGACATCCAGAGAGCAGAAGGTGGAGATAAGTAACAAGCGTCGATAAGCGCCCTGGGTGCTGCAGCTTATGACAATGGGACTTGAATATAGCATTGCATATACCGGCAAAGGAGTGTGTTTAGAGCTACAGTTATAATTGATACTCTGACACTGGAAACCTTGATATAGATATAGGAGCTATACGGAGCATGACCTGATACCCCCATAGCGAATAGTTTAGTTAGGTCACCGGTAGTCCGGTGACACCCTGCTGGGTTCTGGGCCGGGGCCTTTTCGGGCAGAACCAAACGCGGGTGGGCCAGAGATCTAGGGATGGAGCTGGGCACTTGTTGGGGTCGAAGGAGGGGGGAGGGTGAAGTGGGTGTGCAGTGGTTTGAAGTTGGGGAGGGGAGGGTGTTGTTGGGGAAGGGTTGGGAGGAGGGAGGGGAGGGAGGCGGGGAATTGGGTGTGTATATAGTTATGGGGAGTTGAAGTCCAAACGTGAGCCTACATAGAAGAGCTAGATGGTTGTATCTGTATTGTGCGGGCGGGCGGGATCGGCTGGAGGTAAAGGAGAGGAGCATGAACGAGCCATGGGAGACCTTAAGATAATTACGTGGAATGTCAGGGGACTCAACAGCTATTTGAAAAGGAATAAGGTCATGCTGTATCTGAGAAGGCAAAAGATAGATATTGCACTGTTGCAGGAGACGCATCTGACGCGGGAGAAGATGGAGTTGGTAGGGAAGAAATGGAAAGGGATTGTAGTGGGCTCGTCATACTCTGCTTATGCTAGAGGAGTGCTTGTCTAGGTGGCGCCGCACGTTCCGTTCCAGCTATTGCAAGAAGTGGTGAAGGGGGATGGGAGAATGGTCATATGTTATGTTATGTTATTTTGCATTTATATAGCGCCTTATATACCATTGGTATGGTCTGAAGGCGCTGGTAGGTTGAACGCCCTTGGGAACCGAAGTTCAGGTCAGTAGAGAGAGTAGTGAGAGTCAAAAGGTACGTGTGCGCACCAGGTATGTGTGCAGCTGGTACGGAATTCATGTGGTAGCTGCTTCTTAGCGGTAGGTGTGGTGGTTGAGAAATCAGGAGTATGTTTTCGCTCTGGCTGGAGTTATCCAGACCGAGTGTGGCAGCGTTAGGCCTGAGGGGAACGCCTAGCTGGGGTTGTGAAGCCAGCAATGTTTACTTAGAGTGATGGGGAGTGAGCGGCAGATGTTGATATGAGAACAGTTCTACCGAATGGTGTCATAGTATCTCTGTTCTAGTTGAGTGGTGGTGTAAGGAGAGAGTAAGCATGGGGTGTGATATGAAGTAAAAATTCCCTGCATTCTAAGGCATATTATGTACGACACGACGCAATTCTGAGCGGTCAGGTCAGTTCTATGAATTTTTGTTCATTTCAGGCGTTCAAGATTGCACTACACACTCACGCACTCTGGTTGACCTTGCGTGCTCTAGTCTATCCTTCATTCTCTAGTGAGCCCCATGCATGCTCTCAAGTATACCATATGCATGCACTCCTGTCCTCCTCGCGCATGCACTTCAGTTGACCCCGCGCATATGCTCCTGACTGCCTACGCACTCATCTGCTCTGTATACTCGTCTGCTCTGTATGCAAATCCATCCTGTACGCACGTCCACTCAGTATGCTCATCTGATCTACACATTCATTCGGTCTGCACATTCATCTGGTCTACATACTTACCCGCTTTATGTACTATTCATCCGCTCTAATTATATGTTCAGCATGCTCATCTGGCGTACTCAGGCCGCTCTCCACACTCAGTCCGCTCTATTGAAGGGGCTGGTGGAAAATAAAGAAGTATGCATTGTAAATACGTATGCCCCAATCAAAAAACGGCGGCATACTTCAGAACTCTGTGCCCCAACCTTAGTATGTGTGTGGGTAGTGCGGTGATCTGAGGCGGGGATTTTAATTGTGTAATGAACCCCAAGATAGACAGATCTGATGGTAGGATTGATAGGCCCGCCCCAGCGGCTAAAGCATTGCAGACGGTGCTAAATGATTTTGGCTTAGCAGATGTTTGGAGAACAAAATATCCTCAGGGGAAGCAATATTCACACTACTCAGCCCCGCAGCAGCTGCATACAAGACTTGATTATGTCTTTGCCATGCCAGATCTAATGACAGAGATTATTCAAATAGAATATAAGGCGAGGGTCCTCTCGGACCACTCGCCCCTGGTCCTCAGGTGGCAATACTGCCCCCCGAGGGCGTGAATTCCGACATGGTGCCTCCGAGCAGAAGCGCTCAAAGATCCAGTCTTTAGAGAAGATATAAGAGATGAAATTACTAATTACTTTGCAGTGAATACTGGTAGCGTCGACTCGGTGGGTACATTGTGGGAAGCCTTTAAGGTAGTGATGCGGGGGGTTGCCATAGCTAAGTCAAAGGGCTTACAGGATGGGGTCCTGGCTGACCTACAAAGAGCAGAGGAAGAACTAGAGAGAGCATTAAAGAGCTAGTACTTAAGCTACAGCAGCAGTGTGCGCAACACTGGGAAAGGCTCTGCAACCTTAATTATAAAAAGTATATAGAGAGACAGCATGCGGGAGGGGATAAAACGGGACGGCTCTTAGCGTGGCTATATAACCCCTAGGCCCCTGATTAGAACGATAACTAGAGAAGATGGTGGAGTAGCAGACACCCAAGAAGGAGTCAACAAGGAGTTTGTGGATTACTACAGGGTGCTATACGGGGACAAGGCGGGAGGTAGCCAAGAGGAGATAACCGAAACACTAGAAGATATAGGACTGGCCAAGATAAGTAAAGAGGAAAGAGGAGCTTGATGCACCAATTACTTTGGAGGAATTAGAAGAAGTGGTGAGGCAGTTGCCTACCAGTAAGACCCCAGGGGCAGATGGGTTCCCTAGTGAATTTTATAAGTATACATAGAGGAAGTGATCCCCCCCAATGCTGGAAATGGTTAATGAAGCATTTGAGGTGGGACGGTTGCCGGAGTCGCTCAGAGAAGCGATCATAATACCGCCCCCCAAGCCCAACAAACCGGGACATAGCTGTGGCTCTTACAGACCTTTGTCGATGCTGAACCAGGACAGCAAAATATTGACGGCTGTCCTGGCAAACAGATTGCAAAGAGTAATTAGCAAGTTAATGCACCCAGACCAAACAGGCTATGTCCCGAATAGGAACATAACTCACAACCATAGGCGACTCCACCGGGTGGTCGAATGGAGCGATAGAACTGAAGGCGAAATGGCGACTGTGTCGTTAGACACAGTAAAAGCTTGCGACTCGGTCAAGTGACCATGGCTGTTGGCGGCCCTGGGAGTGTACGGAGTGGGGCCCGGTTACATCAGGTAGGCGACGATGCTATACAGTGAGCTGCTAGCCAGAGTTCGAACAGGATCAGTGATATCTGAGAGATGGCAACTTAATAGAGGCACCAGGCAGGGGTGCCCCTGGTCCCCGAAGCTTTACATTCTAGCCCTGGAGCCCCTAGCAATTTACCTCAGGCAACAATATGACACGATGGATATTGAGGTAGGAGGGGAACGACACCTAATATCCTTATATGCGGACGATTTGTTACTATACCTGAAATACCCGGAAGAAAATCTCCAGTATATCCTGGAAGTGATGGAGAGGTATGCAGGGCTGTCCGGAATAGCGGTGAATCCCCAGAAATCCAGCATATTCCCACTAGGTAGCTATAAGGGAACCCCTGTGGAAAGGTTACCGGTGCTGCAAATACCATGGGCAGTTAGTTCTTTCTGTTACCTTGGAATAGACATGTACCACACGGCAGATGAGGAACAAAGGCACAACACAGAGATAGCCATTGAGAAAATCAGGAAATGCATGAAGTTTTGGGAGAAGTTGCCCCTAGCACTGATGGGACGAGGGACAAAGCTTAAAATGGTGGTCTTACCTAGGCTTCTACATTATTTTAGCAATATTCCACATATGATACCCAAGAAATGTTTTGCTAAACTGAACAGTATGTGTCGGGACTTCCTCTGGCACGGTACTCGGAACAGAGTGGCGCTATGGAAGTTGCAGAACTGCTATGAGAAGTGGGGGATCATGCTGGCTAATTATGAGGTTTATTATGTGGCGAGTCACCTACAATATGTGGCTAAGTGGCTCTACGATGAAGCAACCCCTGAACTAAGGTTGTTTGGGCAGGATAGTGCCCCGTTTTACTTGAGAAATGATCTGGCTGCCTGAGTCAGAAATGAATGAACACCTTGGAATGATGAGGCTTGGGTGGAAAATGTGGCGTCGAGCATGCCAGAAGATGGAGGACCCATTCCCATGCTCCCCGCAGGTACCGCTGGTTGCATTGGCAGGGGGAGATAAACAGCTGAGGATGATTATCAGGACCTACGGGGAATCGGTGGGGCTGGTAATGTTAGGGGACATTTGGCAAGAGGGGACCATTAGGGATTTTGAAGGACTTGGAGAAGAGACGGGGTTACATACGGGTCAATATGTTACATATCATAGGATGGTGCAGAAAATTCGGAGAACGTGGCCTGAAACAGTATTGGCAGAAGAACCAGATGCTATGATGGGGGCAATATATGACATATTGGAAGGGGGACATGAGATTTCTAGATTGTATGAGATGGTGATGACTAAGGTCGGAAAAGATTTGGCACAATTGAGACTAGACTGGGAAGCGGAGGTAGGAGCCCCGATAGAGGATGGGATGTGGGAACGTGCCCTGGGATACCACAAGAAGGTGTCAAGAAATGCTAGACTAAAACAAATACAGCTGTATATAACGCATAGAGCATATATGACTCCTCTGAGGATATCTAAGTTCGAAAACACTGGGCGACAGGCGTGTCCCAAATGCGATAAGGAAAATGCTGACATTACACACATGTTCTGGTCATGCCCAGTAATTGAACATTTCTGGAGTGAAATGGCACAAAAACTAGCGGAGAAGGGGGTCATGCTCATTATAAACACAGCTTGGGCCTGCTTGCTGGGAGGGTTCCCCAGATCACGGAAACTTAAACATGTTGAGAAACAAAGATTTGGCATATGTGCTTGCAAAACGAAGGATTGCCATGGGATGGAAGACGTGTCACAAGCCACGGGTGGAGGGAGTTGCAGAAATGGGCGGAGGCTGAATCTATGGTATGGCAAGAGGCGAGTAGCATGGGGGGGGGGGGAAGAAGTGGGTACCCTGATGGCATGGAAATCATTAATAGCAGAACTGTTTGGAGCAATATCAGATCCAACAGAATCCGAGAGAAGTGAGACCCTGCCACATGCAGCAGATACGGAATGCGAAGAACAAGTGGGCTCATAAAGGGGGGTGAGATTGGGGAAGCAGTGCTTTGGTTTGTATTGCTGTTTGGTTTGAATAAAAATGTATAAAAATCTTTTTTAAAAAAAAAAGATACTTGCACGGCTCAGAGAAGCGGCGATAGCGAGGAGCGGCACAGAACACCACACCGGGAAGGAAGGGAAGGCTAACCACAAGGAAGCCAAAGGATTAGGGTCGCGGACAATGGATGTAATCAGAAGCAACTTGCCAAAATGAACAGCACGCATAAGCTTAGCGTTGAGACGCGTCGAGCCATGGGGGCGTGTTTGTTTTCAAAGAAACAACAGGCATTACTGGGAGACTAGACTGTGTGTTTACCCGCGGCGTCGGCCATGTTGGGTGTACAATGGTTGCAATACTACAGTGTTTAAGGGA
Source organism: Ambystoma mexicanum (assembly GCF_040938575.1). NCBI lineage: Eukaryota > Metazoa > Chordata > Amphibia > Caudata > Ambystomatidae > Ambystoma > Ambystoma mexicanum. Next base: position 1,365,651,359 of record NC_090930.1, on the reverse strand, counting down.
CCATGTTGTCCAGAAGGGGTGGAATTGGTGATTCAGCACACTCGGTCCCTGACCCTGGGGTGGTATGGGAAGCCTTCGAGGTATATATTAGGGGATGTTTTATTTCCAAAGAGGGAGGAGTCCTGAAGGGTTTACGCAGGTTCATGACTACACTAGAGACTGAAATCAAAGACTTGGAGACAACAGGGATCTCAGGATTGTCCAGCGGTACGCACTAAGTTGAGAGTAGGAGGATGAGATGAGCCCATTCACGGCCAGAGAGGAAAGGTTTATTGGAGACCCCATAGCAGCTGTGGCATATCGCCACGGTGACCGCCCCGGCAGGACGCTCTCCTGGGCCATTAAACGTGAGCGGCAACTAGACGCTATCCTAGAAGCTGAGGATCTGGACGGGACCCCTAATAGAGATATTGAGAGGATAGATGGTATCTTCTGCGAACGCCTGTACATGTCCCAAAAGGACATCGGACCTGACTCTATAACGCAATATCTAGCTAGAGTAGCTCTGGGTTGGTTAGACCCGACTCAAGGTGACAACCGGAATGCTCCTCCCATGGATGAGGAACTCTGCAGTGCAGTCCTTTCCCTTCCTTCCTGGCCTGGATGGATAACTGCTGATCTTTACAAGGCATATGTGGACCTCCTGCTGCCACATCTGCGGGATATGTACGAAGCTACTAGATCCTCGGTTGTGTTCTCCCTGAATCTACTAGAACCGCCCTTGTGACAGTGTTGCTTAAACCAGACAAAGACCCCCTAAAATGCACCTTGTATAGACCATTATCCCCAATCTATACGGATAATCAAATCCTAGCAAAGATACTCGCTGACCGACTCCTACCGTATATGCAAGCACTGGTCCTTCCTGACCAGGTGGGCTTCATCCTGGGGAGGTCCACCCAGAACAACCTGAGGTGATTATTTACGCTTATGCACAATGTTATTCCTGAAATTTCAATCACGGTGGCCGCCCTGGAAGTGGAGAAGGCCTTCGACTCCATGGAATGGCCATTTCTGTTTGAAGTTCTCCGTCGCTCAGGACTCGGACTAACATTTCTACAATGGGTCCGCTTGTTGTACATGACACCCACAGCAGCGGTGTACACCAACGGAATGACCTCTGAATATATTCAGCCAACGCAGGGAACATGACAGGGTGGCCCCCTGTCACCAATTCTATTTGCCCTTGCTGTCGAGCCACTGGACCCACCAGGGTGTTATGATTCACTTGCATCTCTCCATCATCTCCCTATATGCAGATGACATACTGTTGTGCGTGAAACACCCCGTACAGGAAATATGTAGGTTTGGGAACCTCTAAAAGGTTGAGAATAAATCAGAGGGGCCTTCATTGACTACAGGGGTTCAGCAGTCAGATATAGGGGAAGACTTCAGATGGTGTCCACAGGGCATTCGGTATCTGGGCATCCTAATGACCCCATCTGCGGGAGACCTATACAGGATAAATTATGTGAAGACACTTGGGATATTTGACCACAGAGTGGGGTTGTGGATTCTTCTACCTATCACTCAGGCCGCTCGAATATCCCTGGCCAAAATGGTGATCCTTATGAAATTGTTATACATATTCAACAACATACCCACCAGGCCCCCAGCGAGCTTCTGGCCCCGTCTTAAAAGTCTGATGGTTCGACTTGCCATGAACATGGTGGATTGGAATACCCAGATTTGTATATTTAAGTCCAGGCTGCACAGATACAATACTCTGTATGGTCCCCTACAGTAGAACTCCCACATACATACCTAGCAAAAGCGATTACCCACCCAAACGATTTGAAGGGACTTTTATGGGGAAACCTGGAAAAAACGGGCTGATCAGAGATCCAACCAGTGTAAATCACTTGTAAAGCCTGGAGCCAGGTGTGCTGGGTGGGGAGGGGGTGGGGGAGACTGTTATTCCCTGAATCTGTCCATATTTAAAGTCTGCGGTGTGTGTATTACCCATGAGAAAATATTCCGGGCTCATTTTGATAGACTGGGGGTACCAACTATGGGGGATCTTGTACTAAACAGGGAGTTCATTACATGGGACGCCTTGAAAGTTAGGGGAGAGTGGACAGCGGTGACCATGCTGTTGTATTTCCGTCTAAGGGAGGTACTCAAATCCAAATGGACAGATTTCCCGTAATGCCCTGCCCAATACTTCAATATGTTATCCCTTCCGCTGTGCACTAAGAAACTGGTCTCCACTATCAACAAGATGATCAGACCAAGGAAGGAAATTAAGGGTCAGTACTACAGAGTTAAGTAGGAGCTGGCCCTCGGGAGGCGCTGTTGCGCACGATAGAAATGGCCTCCTGATTGTTGAGCTCCCGCTTCACTTAGAAATACTGCGCCTAATTCTCTGTTCTAGAACTTCCTGCTGAGCCCAAAAGATATGTACAGATAGCCCAACTATCCGTGGTGGGTCCTGGAAACTCCTGAGGGTCAGCGACTGGAAGCGTGCAAACATCAGCCGGCCCACGCGGCTGATGCACCGAGGTGAGCCACTTGAGAACCACGGTCGCAGCTGAATGGAAGGCCCCAGATGGGAGGAGCCTGAGTCTGCGGCCCGCGCCCAGCATTCAGATTTGTGCTACGCGACTGGCGTGCAGAGTCGGCCTGGGAAGGCGAAGTAAGGCAAACCGGCATACTTCCGGAGGCAGCCTGGGCCCGCGGCGGTCTTCGGCTGCTTGGCTCCAGAGGTGCTCCCCCAGATCCTGCTGCGCATTGCGATGCGAGGCGGTTGGAGAGGCCACGACAGAACAATACTTCGAGCCCTGGAGACACACTGACAACGCCTTTGGCGCCAAGTAAGAAGGGACAGTGGTACGGCAACGGGGAGCAGAGGCATACAATCATTGGAGTGAGACAGCGGGCTCTCGCCGTGGGACAGGTCCCTTTGATCCGGCGAGCTTGATTTGTTAACGTGTTGCAGGGGCGGGTAGGCCCGGTGGGACACATACTGCTCCTGAGTGTTTGGGGCTCGTCCCTTGATTGAGGGGCAGCCCTCATAAGACTGTAAATCCCAATTGAGTGGGCCCGTGGTGTCCCTCCTCCTGAGGCAGCCCTCTGCAGGCCGCGGTGGGCTCCCACGCGCGGGGACCCGGCGCCCTCGGTAGGTGCGGACCGCCAAGAGCGCTGCTACACGCGGTATATGATTTTGTGGGTACACACTGGTGGTGCTCTTCCCCGAAGTAGAAAAAACACATAAATGCACCCCACTCCAAGGGACTGGCTGGTGGGGGAGTACTGGGCCCACATAAGCCAACTCGCAGGCTGGGGAGGCTGAAGACTCCTGAACAACACTGTGCTATAAACTACCACGAACGTGACAATCCTAAAGCACAATACGTGGGGAGACACAGTCCACTCGGGGAAACCAGGTACTGACAAGTTGTACCCCGAAGAGTGCACCCATATAACGTCTTTGACCCCTGAGCCCAGGCCTGACCCATGGTTGAGACATAATACAAGGGGTAAAATTGGACAATACGCAGGGGTGTGGCAAGCCGAATATTAAAGTGTTGCAGGAAATACAGTGGGGGCCATCTCGACAGCATTATGGGGAAACCACACAAAGCAGGTAAAGGTACCAAGACTCCGGGAAACAAAAAGAAAGGGCCAATGGATGCCTACACTGGCAGCCAGAATCAAACCACTGTTGCGGACGTCCACACTGACGCTAATGAGGCCCTCAACTCAGAGGCTGGCGATCAAGAAGACAGGTTGACAACAATAGTGCAGAATGGATTTTGTGCAGTTAATATGAAGCTGGATGACAGTGTCCACCATCGGTTCTCTGAAGGCCAGAGTGGAGAAAGAAAGTGCACATGTCATGGAAACTGAAAACAGAATAAGCACCAATGAAGACAACATTGCACACCACAGCCGTGACATCACCCAGATTAAGGAGAATATGGTAAAATTACAGAATAAATGTGAGTACCTCGAATCGAGATCAAGGAGAAATAACATCGAGTGGTGGGCTTGTCGGAATCCTTTGGGAAAGGTCAAATGGAAAAGCAACTTGAGGCACTACTCAAATCCTTGTTCGGGCCAGAGGCATTCTCCAAGCACTTTTTGGTCGAGAGAGCACATCGTACACTGGCCCCAACACCTAAACGAGGCGCACTGCCACGCACGATAATTGCACGACTCCTCAATTACAGGGATAGCGACAAATCTTCGGAAGGCGAGAGAGGCGGGAACTCTCCAATATGAAGAAAGCCGTATACACATCTACCCAGACTTTTCCACAGGGGTTCAGGCGAGCAGAAGATCCTACGAGCCAGTCAAAAGGCTCCTGAGAGAATGCCAAATCCCGGAGTTTTGGGACCTAGTCGGCAGCCATGTGAAGCAACATGGCTACCCCTGGAATAATCCATGAGTTGGGTACATCGTCATGTTGGGGGTGATGATGAGGGTGGTGGGGAGGGACGAGGGTGTAGGATTGGGTGTTTCAGTTCTAAAATGGACTCATTGTGGTACAATGTTGGAGTTTGTGGCCACTGGAAGACGCTATGCCAGGTGGAAGGTTGACAGAGATTAATTGTTGTTTGAAAAGTAAAAATGTGGTTACAATGAGACTTCAGCCGATTACATTGCACGAATACCATAAACCATAAAGATCTACTTACAATGCACTGGTGATGGGTTGAAGATCAAACTGTTAACATGGAACGTACGGGGGTTAAATCATCAGATGAAAGTCAAGAAAATTGGCAATTACATTGCCAGGTATGGTCGCCAAATCCTAATGTTACAAGAAACTCACACAGTGGGAGCGAGTAACATGCATATACTGCCCAAATGGGGTGCCCTAAGGTTTCACACAAACTACTGTTGCCAATCTAGAGGGGTCATTACCCTTATTCATCCAGGCTTGGGGTTTGGGGTTCAAGTTGGGAGGCCACAAGGTCAATCATCTGGGTAGATACGTTATAGTATGGGGGGAGGTCGCTGGCCAACAACTACTTCTGGTTAACACCTACAGGCCCAATATTGATGACCTTGCTTTCTACATGGACATATATCAGATAATTGTTTCACTCGATGTATCAAATGTTATTTGGGAGGGGACTTCAATGTGGCCCTGGACCCTGTTCTTGACAGATCCTCGAAAATTGTTAGAGCCCCGAGCAAAACAGTCCTAAACCTGGGTCATATTCTATCACAACTTTTATTAGTAGATGCTTGGCGGGAGATTCATCCTGGTAGTAGAAGGTACACATTCTATTCTTCGGTGCACAACTCTTGAGTATAGAATTGATTATTGGTTTGTCTCCTCTGCCATGGCGGCTGCATTGAAGGGGTGTGAGATTTTGCCCCGTACATTGTCAGATCATTCCCCAGTGCTGTTGGAACTAATGCGCCGGAATGTCCCTTGTCCTGCTAGAAGGTGGAGAATGCCAAGCGGAATGCTGGGGAACCCCGGGATGGTGGAAACAGTACGTTGAAATTGCAGAGTTTTTTTCTAACAATGTGGGATCGGTTGACAAGTACTCAACAGTATGGGAATACTTCAAGGTATGGATAAGGGGAGTCCTGATATCCAGGTCTGTGGGCCTGTTGAAGGGTGTGAGAACCGAGCTATCAGATATTGAGAGTAAACTAGATGCATAGTCGGAAGCATACACACGCACACAAGATAGAGAAATATTAGCTGACATACACATACACCTGCAGGAATTTGATAAGCTGGCCATGAGAGAGGTTCGCCATGTGGCAGCCCCCATACAGGCACGTAGATACAGGGAAGGTAATAAGGCAGGTAGAACTTACTTAAGCACGATAAACAACCTACTCAGATCACAAGCATACAAACGGCTCAGGGGGAGGTACTACTGAGGGACGAGGATATTAATGGGGAATTTGCTAACTTTTATAAAGAACTATATTCGAACAAAGATAAGAAATCGCACACAGAAATTAAGGCACATCTTGAGGCTCTCTACCTTCCTAAACTTCCCGATGAAGAACGGCGGGCAATAGATCAACCGGTAACTGCAGAGGAGATCACAGAGGCAATCAAGGCACTGGCAACAGGCAGGGCACCAGGGTCGGATGGGATAGGGGACAAATTCTACAAAGAGTTCTGCGAGGAACTCGTTCCGATATTGATGCAGGTATGGGAGGAAGCCCTCGAGATTAACATATTACCCACAACTATGAGGGAGGCTGTGATAACTGTACTCCCTAAGCCTCGGCGACCACCACATGATGCATCGTCCCATAGGCCTCTGTCATTTATAAATACTGCCGCCAAAATATTCGCAAAAGTGCTGGCAAATCGGCTTCTGCCGGCAGTCCCTACCCTTGTCCATCCTGATCAAAACGGGTTTATCCCCACGAGATCCACAGCCCTGAGCCGCCGGAGGCTTTTTGGCTTAATGGCACAAAGAGACCCACGGATAAGCGCGGTGGCCATATCCCTTGACGCTGAAAAAGCATTTGATTCTGTCTCATGGGTTTATCTCCTGGCGGTGCTGGAGGCATTTGGGGTGGGCCCCAACTTTGTAAGATACGTAAGGCTGCTATACACTGAGCCTGGAGCTTGGGTGTTAACTAACACAGCCATCTTCGAGGTGTTCCTGCTGGGCAGGGGGACTAGACAAGGGTGTCCATTCTCGCCCCTGCTGTTCGCATTGACCATCGAGCCAATGGCGGCTGCGGTTCGACTGAGACATGCAGATAGAGGGATAAAAATGAAGGTGTCCACCCAGTTGATCTCACTGTATGCTGACGACACATTATTATATGTTCGGGAGCCTGAGATAAACATAGCACCCATTATGGCAGAGATACAAGAATTTGCAAATTACTCTCGGTATACTATAAATAGGGCTAAATCTGAAATATTCCCGCTCACACCGGCCACCAGGTGCCCTGACATAACAGATGGACTTAAGTGGTCGGAGCACCATATCAGAAACCTGGGAATCTTGGTCTCCAGGGATAAACTCACACTATACTCAGACAATCATGAAAGTGCACTACAAACTCTAAACACAAAACTTCAGATGTGGGGGCGCCTCCCAATTTCTCTAGCCGGTAGAGTCGCTATCCTTAAAATAGTAATCTTGCCCAAATTGCTTCATTTTTTTGTTAACATCCCCATATGTCCTGGCAGAACCTTCTTCGCCAAACTCCAATCCATGGTGGTGACATTTCTCTGGAACGGGAAGACAGCGAGGATAGGATGAGACAAAATGACGGAACCCTACTCCTTGGGAGGTATAGCGGCTCCAGACTTTGAGCTTTATTATTATGTTGCCCAAGCACAGTTTGCAAAATATTGGTATAATGCTGCAGAGAGAAGACCCCACACATGGATAGAGGAATACACCACATACCCCACGAACATATCTGTCATTTTCGATCTACAATACAAGGACACTTCTGAATACAATCCGGTGAGCTGCACAGTCAGGGCATGGGAGGCTTTATACAAAAGACAGATTGGAAACACCCTATAACCCGGAGATACCTTTGTGGAACTTCCCGTGCATACCCCCCCCATGCATGACACAAGCATATAGGAATCCTGGGACCCTAATAGCGAAATGAAGCTGGGAAACATGTTTGTTAATGGGAAATTTGTGGGCCTGGGGGAATTGCTGAGGGCGCTCGGAGGCGGGCCACTCAAAACACTGCAATATTATCGTATGAGATCTGCATTTCAGAAAAAATGGCTGTTATTTCCGGATGAGCCGACACCACATCCGTGTATACAGTTAGTAACAGCTAAAGACGGCCTGGGAATCTCTAGGCTGTACTCTGCGGTACAGGCCCCCACAGTGAACCAAGTCAAGGAGAAATGGGAGTTAGATTTGCAGATGCCCATTGAAGAGGAGAAATGGGCTAGATATTGCCTGCTCACTAAGAATGTGTCACTTAATTCTGGGTTGAGGTTGATCCAATTCAAACTCTGAATAGGCTACACTACACACCGGCCAGGGTCACAAAATTTGCACCAGATACCTCGGATACCTGGCCTAAATGCAACGCACCTCAGCCCAGTGCTTTTCATATGTATTGGGAATGTCCGGTGGTGGCGGGTTTCTGGAAGGCTGTGGCAGAATTGTTGGAGGAGATAACACAGGTTCCCCCTGAATTGACCCCTCAAAAATACTTGTTTGGAGACATTGGCAAACGCTCTGAGAAAATTAGAAGACTGTTTAATATCTCTTGTGCGGTAGCCAAAAAATGTATCCTACAGAAATGGAAAAGCACCGGTCCACCAAGCATGAACCAATTCCTACAGGAACCGACACATGTCAATGAATCAGAAGAACAATTTGTTTCGACCCAACCTGCGGCATGCAGGCCCAAAGACATTTGGGGCCCTTTTAGATTTTATTTGTGCAACATGATTCCTGATGACATGTCTCTGTAACGTTGAATGTAGAAATGTACTAAACAATGTACCCTTGTTGTATACTTCAGATGAGTTGTGCAATGGTGCCATGCATCTTTTTGTGACCACTAATAAAAACAGTTTAAAAAAAAAAAAAAAAGTAGGAGCTGGCTCTGGGGAAATTGATAGCTGATGATCAACGGAAGGTCATTTGCATGCAGACCCGCAGCCTGTCCCTGAAAAACTGGTTTCCATGAATCCACTTTAAATTCCTATACCAGGTTTATCACTCACCTGCCCGTCTGTGCCAGTTCTTTCGCGACAGGTCCCATCTTTGTAAAAGATGTGGTTCAGATATGGCTGATTTCTATCACGTGGCATGGTCCTGTCCACATATTAGACCATTCTGGGAAAAAGTTGAGGATGCCAAGACACAATTGCTAAAGACTCAAAGCACTACGCCCCAGACTTGTGGTTGTTGGCAATGATTGAGGGCGGCTCTCAAGCGGAAAGGAAACTGTTGGGGATGGCATAATGAACAGCTAGATCTCTAATTGCTAGGACTTTGGGAAGCGCAAAGCACCATGTTTTCAGAGATGGCTGAACTCCATGAATATGTGTGGGAAAAGAGAATCACAATATGCAGCAATTCTGCCAAGTGGCAGCAGCCCAATGGACTATTGGTGCCCTATGGCCGACAGTATGCAGAATTCTTCCACTCCGGAAAGGAGCCCTGGTGATGGAAGGCCCACTCTCCATGAGAATGCACAGAACTATTTATAGTGGGAGGCTAAACACGGACAACAGCCGGGCCTGGTGTGCGAAGGAATCACAAGTGATATGCTAAACTATTATAAGAATATATGGGGGATGAGCTTATTGCTGTTAAAACTTTCACTGTACTGGAGCAAACCGTGTCACATATCATGCTTAATGGTTGTACTTGGAATGGTCAAACGTACTGCGCTGTACTAAATCGTTAAGGGGCGGGGGTGTTACTGTTCCGTTGGATGTGTTATTATTAACTACTGTATGAAACCAATAAAGAAAGTTTACCAAAAAAAAGAAATCATGTAGCATAGGCAAATCCCGAGTTGCAGAGTCCAACAAATCTACAAAAACCAACTGTCCCCACTGAATCACTGGAGACTATTTCATTTGATCATGAGACAGGCAAATCTCCTTTTCCCAGCTTCAAAGGATGCTGGCAAAGATCTTGGAGGGCCATGACCCAATCGTCTATCTTTTTGGCTAGTTCAGGATCAAATACAAGGGAGTGTACAAAGTTCCTGATGCCAAACCGCAGGATAGAGGATAATCCGAACCACCAACCTCAAACACATGCAACTTTCAAATATTTGGTCCCATCCAATCTATATTGGTCACACCACAATTGCGGGCATTCTCCTGAACAGTCTTGGGATGTGGATTCCAGAGGAATCCTAGACATACACGCCCTGCAATCACAACCAAGTAGGTAAACACCTTCCTTTGTGAACTGCTGCTCAGAGATCACGTTAGGAAAATGATCCTATATGGTAATTCCCGGTGTCCAACCAATTGCACACAAGGGCAACAAAGCGCAGTTGCATGGGTACTGGATTTCATAATACTAGATACTACATACTGCATTTTGGGAGTCTCCAAGAGGAAAAGGCTTCTTGTGTGACAAACAACTTGATTGTGTGCAGCCACAATTAAAGTTGTGTACCACATACCAGTACAACGGCCCAGGTCAAACTACTGACCCTGGGACAATATGGGACACAAAGGCAATCCTCCCAACCCATTCTTGAATTGCAGGGGGTCCCCAAAGGGATACAAATGAATTCATCTCCAGGGGGCATTTTCAGGCTGCCCTTGGTCACCTCTTCTCCCTCTCTCATCTCAGATTGTCTAACTGCCATTCAAGATTGGTGTGCCGCCAATTATCTTTGTCTGAATGCCAGCAAGACAGAGATCCTCCTCATTGGCACATCTTCACCATCCTTTCCCCTCCCTCTCTGGCCGGCCTCCCTTGGCCCTCACCCCACCCCCACCTGTGAGGCTAAGTATCTCGGGGTCATCCTCCACACTTTCCTTCTCCGCCCACATCTCTGAGGTCTCTAAAAAGTCAAACTTCTTACTGCACCTCCTCAGAGGTACTCTGCCTTTCCTCGCCTTCCCCCAGAAGCTCACCGTCTCCCAAGCTCTGGTTCTCTCTAGGTTGGACTATTAACAGTCCCTTTCTAAATCTACCTGCCTCTACTCTCCGCCCTCTGCAACTAATCCAGCACAGGACTGCAAGACTTGTCCTTGGCCTCAAGCCAGGTATTGTATCTCTCCAGCTCTGAAATCTCTCCATTGGCTCCCAGTGGAATCAAGGATTAAATTCAAAACCCTCTGCATTGTCCACAAAGCTTTCTGGTGCCTGGGGCCAAAATACCTTCAGCTATCCCTCCGCAAATACCTCCCCTCTCGAGCTCTTCGCTCCTCTACCTCCAACTCCCTCTGCGTCAGTCGTTTTTCTAAGAAACATGTTGGTGGTAGAGCTCTATCATTGGCTGGGGCCTCCCTCTGGAACAGCCTCCCGGCCACTCTAAAACTTTGAGAACCATCTCTGTTTCCGCAAGCACCTCAAGACCTTCCTCTTTGCTTCTGCCTTTGCACCCCATCTCCCCTGCTGATCTGTTCTCTCTTGGCACTGTGCACCTGGCCACCCTCTGTCCCCTGAGCCCAGGTACCTGTTCACCCTGCCACCCTGCTGCACTACCTCGTGGTGACCCCTTGCACTGGGGACTGTATCTGTACACATACAGTCTCCCACCCCCCATTTTCTTCTTTTTTCTGCACTTATCAGACTTACCCAGTCTGACCTAAACACAGCACTTGCTGCTTGCTGGCTGCACTACCACTGTTTATTGCATCCATTATCTATTTATTTTTATGTATTGCTATTTATCTGTTCTCCTCTGCTCTGCACTTTCCACTCTCCCCCTTCCTTGCACTTTTCCCCTTTCCCTTCCCATGCACTTGCGCGTTCTCAATGAGATTGGGCCTAGTAAGATTGTTGTTGTTCTTCTCCCCTGTTCCCCTCCCTTGCCTTGCCTTGTGTGCGTTAAGAATAAAATATATCATATTATGAGATGCAACTCACTGGGAAAAATGGTCAGGCCATCAGGAAAAAGCACCAAAAGAGGACTTTTGCCACATATATTCATGACTGCTCTGATGAAGAGGCACAGAACTCAGGGGTGGGTGGGAACTAAAAATGGCCCTGAAGAATGTATTAAAAAGTAGCTGTCTTTTGCAAACTTAACCCCTCTAAGCAGGTTTTGAGGTTTCTCCCACAAGAATATTTGGAAATAATGGGTGCAAATAATGTACTATAAATAGGGTTTCCAGGTTTCAGTGTCTATGTTTTGTCAAATCCATGGTGATTTTCCAGTGTTCTCCCAAAATGTAAGTGAATATAAGTGTTTATACATGGTTTGCTGCAAATAATGGAGTGTAACAGTGATTGTCCAGTGTATATGAAAAACATGAGTTTATTAACATACATACTTTTTGGAGTAGAAATATCATGGCATATACAAAGTTCTCAATGGACAGGCTATTGAGGGAACAGTTTCTCAAAAGGGTAGCCAACATGCATCTGCTGGGAAAGCCAGCAACAGATACCAGTGGGACATTGCCCCTTGAAACAATTCAGGCAATTTTGTGTATAGATTGATGCCCTTTATCAATATCCACGGCAAGTTCTATGATATGGAGTTCTGTGTGACAAAGGACGTGCAGAGGGGGACGGGGGGGCTAATTTCATATGTATTGACATCAGTGTGAAAACACAGAAAATTAGGTTATAGGACGTAACTTAAGGCTTTAATACATGTTGGTATCGTGGAAAGCAACATTACAAGACATTGTGATGAGTAAACCAAAAAGCAAACAAAATGTACGATGTGCAATATATGTTATGTTGATTTAGGCGCTCAATGAATTATCACAGTAATTATTTATGAAGCAATAGAAGGATCGGGACATTTTGTTTTTAAAAGTACAATGTGGACAGAATCAGTTCCAAGGAGTTCTACTTTTCACAGATAAGTCACAGTGAGATAAATGTATTTGCCCAAGATGACATTTTGCACACACAAATATTTCTGTCGTTAAGGGCTATTTTGGCCAATGTGAATAGGCAGCCACAACAATGGGTCAAATGGGTCCATAATTCCTCAAAAAAAGCCCCTGACCACTACCAAGTATTTTTTATGTTATTTATTACAAAGCAATCAATGTAGCATAGAATGAGCAGTGTTTTTGAATAAGGACACAAAACAGGAGAGGAAGCAATGGTAGAAGACATACTGAGGAGGAGTGTGCAGTGGAGTTGTCATTCCAAGTCCCCGCTTCAGCCATCTCTTCACCCTCACACCAAACTAGTGGAGAGGAGAAATTATTTTTTTATTTAAACAGGGGAGGCACTTTTTTCCCCAGTGGTGTTTTCCTGGGTTTATTGGATTTAACTATAAAGCGGAAAGCATAGTTGTCACTGCATAGGGATTATAAACTAGTTAAAAACAATGAGCTGTTGGTTATGAAAACAGAATTAAAGGAAAGAAAGGGTAGAGTGCATGGGAAAGAGGAGCAGTAAACTAGGGTATCCACACAAAAGAGGCCCATGGTGCGGAGGCCTACTGGGAAATCTCCAAAGTTCTCTATAGATCAGTCAAACACTGACAGAACCATAATTGACCAGCATGTGAATAGGATGTTGAAATCAAGGCTACATCTACAGCCTCCAGGTTTGCCCAGGAAGCCAACCTGAAACCAAAAAGGGTCCTGTGGTTGCTCTGCTGCTGTCACACCCCTCAGTTCCCCGCACTCAAAGTCCCAGCATGCCCCACCTCTGCGTACATTCTTTCCATCCACTCCTGCACGATCACATACCTCCCGGCAGCAAGTGAAGGTCCCCTCAGCTCACTCACGGGCGAGCATGTGCTCTCTAACAACCTGGACGCAGCAGGGCCGGCATTATTCCTGTGGCTTGCGCCACTTCCTACACTGGCAACTACCTTGGCGTAGGACAACGACCCGAGCGGGGCTTCGCGTTACCATGGGTGCACGTATCACAGCCGGTTACATGAGACGGAAACAGCGATCACGTAACACAAAGTAAGTTTAAAAGGACTGAACTTTTGTTGCACGGCGCTTCACAGCTCTTCTTTCATGTTTGGCGTCTGCTGCTCTACTCTGTTTTTTTGGATTTCACGTAGCACGGATCATGCTTACCGGACTGCATCTTCTTTCTCCTTCTGGATTTGGCGACGGCTTGGTGATATTGGACGCTCAACTACGGCTCAGCTTAACAGACTTCTTCTTGGATTCTGCTTTTGGACTCTACGTTGTGTTACCTGGATTTTGGACATATACAGAACTCCTGCCCCAAACAGTGCTGGCTGGCTTCAGGTCATTTTCCTGGGGAATCCAGTGAATTCAATAAGGGCTGCTGCTGTGGATCCACCTTGCTGCCCCCTTTCACTGAGGGTACAGGGTTTTGTATACCCATTCCATTGGTTTCTCCCCAAGATCCTTCAGTCCACATTATTCCAATGCCCTGGTAAGGTCTCTTTCTTATTGATCCTTTGGTTTGCTGTATATTTATTGCCTTACTGAATGCCATATGTAATTGCTTGTTTCCTTTGCAGTGGCTACCTGGGATCTCCTGCGTTCCTGTACCTACCTACCATCTGTGGCCTCAAAGACTGAACAGCGAGTCATTACATATTCTCTGTTCGGTACTTGGGGACGGAGGTTTCTTTAATCCTCGCGACAATCAAGTCTTGACAGACTGTGAAGCCGTATATTGTCGCTCCGCAGGGAATCTGGTTGCTGCTCTGGTTCAGGCAATTACAGTATTGAGGGTAGACATGGCAGCAGCTACCACTGCCATACACCAACGCCTTATCCCTGATGCTTCTTTTCCCAACGGACTTGATACACAGTAGGAATCCTCTTATTGAGTCCATCACGCGATTCAATCAGTTGTCAGTCGAAACCTCTTGGCCCGAAAACAAAAAGGCGGGGGTCTTTTACAAGGGTTTGAACGATCGAATGAAAGATGCCTTGGCTGTAGTGCCTTCCCTGCCCTCGCAGTATCCCAAATTAGTGGACCTGGCCTTACAGGTTGATGCTAGACGAGCAGAACGGAAGTCGGAAGCAAGCAGTTCCACCTCTACGTCATTCTCCTCCGCTTCCGATACTTCTGGGGAACCTATGCAAATAGGGGGAATCCGCAGCCCAATAACCACCACAGAGAGAGAACGACGTAGAACGGCTAATGCCTGTTTCTACTGTGGGCTAAACGGGCATTACGTTAAGGAGTGTCCACGTCGTCCCAAGCTCAAGACCCAGGGTTTTCAGAAAGCTCGTCCTTAGACACGGGGGCAAAGACGAGCACTCATTTGTCCCCCTTTGGAGCGGCTCCTCTTTTCGTGAACATAAAATCTGTGGTTGTTCAAGCCTCCTTGATGCCATTGCCAGAAACCACGTATCCAGTTCATATTGTCATTGATTCCGGGGCTACCGGTAATTACATAGACATATCACTAGCGGCTTCGCTTAACTTGCCCTTACGGAATAAAACGCATCCAGAACCTGTACAAGCTGTTGATGGCACTTCATTCATCTCGGGGCCCATCAGACAGCAAACTGCACCCCTCACGTTAGTGATTCAAGACCAGCACCGAGAGACCATTACTTTTGACCTGATATCTACGCCGCAATTTGGGCTGATACTCGGAATCCCTTGGCTGAAAATCCACAATCCCGTCACTCTGGGCTTTGGGACGTGTTTGTTTTGAATCAGCCTTTTGTCAAAGCGAGTGCCTCATGCTCCCTGATAGCTGTTCAACACAGTCCCAAGCCTTAGGGGCCATCTCTCACCTTTCCCTGAATGGTCCCTTGGAATGTGGACATGGAACCGACCCAGCACTTGGTGGGCATGGTCACAGTGGGCATTCCCAAAGAATACCACGAATACCTGGAGGTCTTTGACAAAGGCAGTGCAGAGACACTTCCTCCTCATAGGTCTTACGACTGTCCCATAGACCTTATCCCTGATGCTTCTTTTCTCAATGGACGGGTTTACTCATTATCTGCCTCAGAGGGTCAGGCACTTAAGGAGTACATTAAGAAATCTCTAAGTTTGGGTCACATTCAAGCTTCGACCTCCCCTGCCGCCAGCCCCATATTCTTTGTCCCCAAGAAAGAAGGCGATCTCAGCCCTTGTGTGGATTATAGACGTCTTAATGCCATCACAGTAAAAAACCGGTACCCTCTTCCACTCATTGCTCCCTTACTCGACCGGTTGACAAATGCTTCCGTTTACACCAAGCTAGACCTGAGGGGGGGCATACAACTTGGTCAGAGTACGTGAGGGCGATGAGTGGAAGACAGCTTTCTGTACTCGTTATGGTCTATACAAATACAAAGTCATGCCGTTTGGGTTATGCAATGCTCCTGCCACATTCCAACGGTTCATGAATGAGGTGTTCAATGACATTTTGGGCAGATATGTTATCGTATATCTAGACGATATCCTGGTTATTTCCACATCTTTGGCTGATCATGTGGTTCATGTACGAGAGGTGCTTTCGCACCTCAAACATTCCCCTTTTTGCTAGACCCGAGAAATGCCATGTTAATGCAGTTGAGTTCCTGGGATTTCACATTACACCAGACGAGGTGGTCCATGAATCAATCCAAGGTCCGTGCAGTTCTGGACTGGCCAGTTCTGACAACTATCAAAGCCCTTCAATCATTCCTTGGTTTTGCTAATTTCTATGGTCTTGGGGATGGAGGTTTCTTTAATCCTCGCGACAATCAAGTCTCGACAGCTGCAGCATCTGCCCTCCATCAAACTCCAAAAGCGAAGCAATGCTGGAATCTGCAGATTATAACCTGATCAAAGGACAAAATGTATTTTGAAATGGATGCTCCGTCCATCTGATCACGGCGGGCACAGATGGGTTACAAGCCTCAAAGATAGCTCTGCTTAGAGAAAATGTCTTGCCCTACGCAGCCTGGGCTGGTAACTGGTAGAGTTAGGGACCTATGGTTATGAAGTTTATCTAAATTGTCAGAAAATATTCATCGGGGACTCCAAGGAATCCCAGACTCATCTGACCTACCTCACTGCGGCACAAACTATGACTCTGGGCATTCCGAACCTTAAACTTGGTGTCCAGAGGCCCCTGTCCTCTCCATTTGACTTTATTAGATAGGATCATGCCCCCAAAGACACTGAAATATTTCACAGGCTACTTAGCTATAACCCTCCATTCTCATTTTCCCTGCACAGTAAAATATATTTTGACTAATATGTTGTGTGACCATTTGCAGTGCGTTTAGCCGTTGTAGCGTTGACGTAGCGTAGCAGCATCAATCTATCTCACTCCCTGAATATTGGGAAGAGGAAACCCCCCCCCTAACAAAGACACGATTCATATGTACACTAGGAATAATTATACAGAAGTACAAATGGATAAAACAATAGAGAAGAAAAACAGGTTTAAAAATGAACATTTATCAACTTGTACTCATAATACTTTAACTAGCATTTAAATGTCACAATGAAGAACAAGTAACCCATTAAACAACGTTTGTCATTAAACATCAATATCTATTTCTGACATTAAGAACCTTTATGAAAACTACTTACCTCAGCTGCTGTATAAGATCCTCCCCCTCTTTAATCACATTTACTGTAACTTGCAAAGTTGTCTGCTGTTGCTGGGCAAAGCGCTTTATCAAGTCTTGTACAGCTTCGACAGACTCAGCATAAACATCATCTAACAGCTCTTTTTGTAACTCTTCCAGCCATGTCCACAACTACAAGAAGAAAAACATTTTTCAGTAAACTCAGGTTTTGTGACGGACATTGTAATAAAAAAAGGCTGTTCAAAATTGTCTTTTGAAGTCACATTCCCCAATTGACATTTACCTCATGGTTCTACAAATAATAAACAATGATTTCCAAACTCTATTTGAACGCTTCCACAATGTAATTTGGTACAATATAATCTAACTGCGAAAGAATGGCTAGCAACATAAGTGTGTGGTGATGGAGGGAATTAAGCAAAGAAGGCCTAGATATGAATTTCAGTTGTGTCCTTTGTAGGCCCTGACTAGCAGATAAAAAACTCTAAGGATCAGTGATGTAAAGAAGTCACTGACACAAGTGGCAGACAGTAACATACTAGGGTTTCTTAAGTTCCATTTATGCCTAGAACCAGATTATTCAGGTGTGAAGGATAGATTCTCCTACGACAAATTAAAAACGAGGCGGTAGGACCACCAAAGAAGCACATCCTAAAATGACAGCCTGCTGAGCTTGCTTGAAGGCCACTGTTACATCCCCTGGTTCTGTCATTACTGTCAAGGACCTTCCCGCAGACAGTACGTCCTTCCCCTCCAAGGGGCATCATATAAGTGGCGAGACAGTGTGGCTGAGTGGAGGAGCAGACCTGGTATGGAAAACAGCACAGGCCTGGAGCCTAGAGAGATTCTGGGGAGTGGTTATCTTCCTGAGGAATGCAAAGGAGAGGTGGTGTGGCACAGATGATCTAGGCCCACAGGGCACTTGACACGGAGGACTACTGCTGGAGATATCTGAGGCATGGAAACTCAGTGGACTGGGGCTGAGGAAGGAAGGCTGTTCCAGGATTGAGTGGCAGTGGACTGTCACCAAGGAAGCAGAGCTTGGCTGCCTCCCCCACAAAACAGTGAGAACAATGTGATATCCAGGTGCGGGAGTTAGAGCAGTCTCGCAAGAGAGATGTGCAGGAGTTGTGAGGCATTTTTCCCAGGGATCCTTCTGCTTAAGCGCAGCGGGCAAACACCTCCCCTCCAAACTTCAGTCTGGTGTCTGCGACGTGCAGGGGAAGGGAGACATCAGCAAATCACTCCAGTGCATTCTAGCCTGATGAGTCTAATTTAATAAGCAGATTACAGCTGGATAAGCATCAACATGGGTGCATATTCCACTAGTGCATCCTGGTTACATCGTATGGTGACTGCCTGATCACACCCATACGTTACAGCTAGTTACAAGTAATGAAATGAGCCCTGTTGAAAGGGATGATTTCTGATGTACTTGAAACTTCCAACACTTCAGCTTTGTGCCAGGGCACTTGTGCCCGCAGCTCACATCGTGAACAGAGTTTCATAAATATTTGCTGGCCTTCTCGTACAGTGAGGCAACCATTCTAAAGACAAAGCAACCCAAGCCCTAAGGTTCCTAACAACAATGAAAGTAAACCTAAGTGTTATTCGTACATACCGAGGACTCGAAGACACCGTGAAAAGGAACAAAGGGAACCTTTGCACACGACACAGATTTTCTCTGCACCCCAATAGGTTTAACCAGTTACATGCAAGTCTGCACACAAAACGGCTGAATAAGTAGTAGCCAGGACTCTTCACTGTGTCATTTTGTTTGTTCTACAAACTACTAACATTCTAGATAAAAGGCAAAACTCTGCATCCACCAGGCACAGAATGAGAAACAATTCCATCACTTTTCCAGATGTATGATGCAATTTTCACACAGCATATTCATGCAACTAAATCCACTAATATAATTGCTATTATCAAACGAATTTTCACTATCCAGCTTTCCTACACTGACCCAAATATTGACTGAAACCATTCTAACGTATAACCTAAATCAGCTGCATTTTTAAGAGACACCCTATGGAACAGAGCTGCTTCGGCCTGTATGTGGCAAACATTGGTTTCTAGTTCTCCGGTCCTATCTAGCACCGGAGAACTAGATAGGACCGGACAATAGGGGGCAATCAATCACATGGCAGACCCCAAGCCCTAGTTTGGTACTGCTATACTGTGACGAATCTGGACTATTCATCCCTTCTACCAAGACAGGAGCCAGACCCATTGAGGCGAGGAAGGTGAGCCCACTCAGTAAGACTCTCCCTAGTGGTCTGGTCAAGTGGGACCTCAATGGGGACGACGACTGTCTTAGGGACAACGCCTCCCAGTGCTGCATAGAACTCCCTGTTCAAAACACATTATCCGCCTACATGGGAATTGGAAAGACTAAATGTTCCTGATAGTGACATTTCTTCAATCCCTTTGACTTCAGGTAATGCTGGACACAGCCTGAACTCTACAGTCAAAGAGGACCGACACACCCCATTTGTTCCTAATGACTTACATAAAACTACGAGAGAGAATCCCAAGCATAGGCACCCGTTTGACAGTACGACATCCTGGAGGGGCGGAGCCATGATAGACCACGAAGTCCGCTGTAGCAGGGAGAGCGAACAAATCCCTCGCAGGAAGGCCGGTGTCCTGACCAGCAAAGCAGTAAAGTTCAAGAAGGAGATGGTAAAGCCACAATCTTGCCTGGTGAAGCAACCACATCGAAGCCGTGGGGGGCCTGTGGCCCGTTAACTGACATCGAGACTAGACTGCAGTGGAGAGACTGGATCCCTGGGCACAGCACCAAAAGTGCATTGCTGCTGAGCCGGGCAGCGGAAGGAAAGTGAAAGCTCCCAAAGAGGTAATGCCATTGAAGGGCCGAACAGTGACATTCGAGGCTAGGAAAGCCACAAGGCTTATAGGTAACAAGAAAACCCAAACGGACAGGCACCCTCCAGAGGCTCCGCTTGTCACGTCCCTGCGGAGACCATGGTCACTATGGCATAGATGGTCTATTAGACGGATTGCGGCCATCTTTACTCCCAAGATGGCCGCCGCTACAGATGGTATGGGTCTAGACTTACACCATGGCCGCGCGGTGGTAGGACCGCCCCCCGACTCCGGAGCCGGTTCATCTGATCCTGCGGACAACGCGCGAATGCGTTGCTACTCTTCCACAACAACGCTTCGTGAGTTCGATACTAGGATCTATTGCATACTCGTTTGTTTGTCATTCCTTCTGTGTAACTCTACCCTTTTCACTCACCTGTTTCCAGACTTGAATCCTTCTCCCAACTCTTGCACGACATCCAAGACTCGAGTGGATTTCCCCTGCCTCACTCGTTACGAGCTGAACCTCACTGATCGGTTCGCTAGTGAGACTCCCTCCCTGGCGTGCGGTACGTGAGAATTGATATTCAGTCCCTAGTATATCCGGGGGTTAGAAAGAGACCAGAATTGACACCTGATATTATCTTACCTATACAGAAGCAGGGATATGCAGGGTCCGATCCGCAGCATTGAGATATGAGAACCATTCTCTTCCTGGGACGTCCTCGAGGTTACTCCTGTCCGCGTCTCATCGGAAGACCTGCAATATAGCTTGATAGGTGGTATCCCCCTTCCAATCAGGTACGCCTCATTTCCTCAACCCACATTCTGCTTTCTAGTTTCCCTGCTTCAACTTACCGCTTTCCTCTGTCTTTATTCAGACGGCTCCGCTTCAGCGGATATTCTGGGTACCAAGAACCTCTCCGGACAGACGACATCTATCCAGTGGCCATCGACACAGGGTTTTCTTCCCCAGAGGGTTTCCCTGGAGTCCTTCCCCTCCTTAATCTTTGTATTTTGAGGCGGAGGAAGGGTCTCAGGGAGGCACTCATTCTCTACCCCTGTGGGAAACCATTTCCGAAGAAGGAAGCGTAGGAGGGAGAACGACTGGTGTTTCTCTAAGGTAACCTTTCGGTTATTCAACTTTCTCGTAATTAGTCTAATTATTACACCGCTAGAATAAGCCTACCAGAGGACTTTGGGGAGCCTAGGAAACACAAAATATAACAAGCCGAACTGGGCAGAGAGAACCTGGAGGGTTTCAGTCTTTAAGCAGAAAACCAGAACATTGTCAAGCACCAAGTTGGAAATGGTGGAATTGTATTAAGAAAACTAGGTCTTCCTGGAAAGAGGGAACCGTATGTAATTAAGATTTGACATATAGATCCTTGAAAAAGAGATCCAAGTAACAGAGGATATTGCGGCAGCCTCCTTTTTATTTTTTCTAAGTGGTAGGGCCAATTAGCTTATAGGATTTGGGTGAAGGACCATTTCTTTTGGACTTGACGAGCAACCTTAATTTGAGTTTGTTAGACAGGGAACTTCCCTCATAGCAGTAGGGCTAGATAGGCATTTTAATTTTTCTTTAAATAAATACCCTTGAACATGGCACACCTTAGTCCGACTCCTTCTGGTTCCCAACACTACCTACCTATTAAATTTAAGCTGTGAAGAATAAGAGACAGGGTTAGGATCAATCACTGTTCTATCATCCCATCCATCCCATGTCCTATAAACACTTCCACTTAGATCTGTAAAGGGGAAGGCTTGCAGCTGTTCGGATGTCCAAACGTTCCTGCAATTGGAGAAATGCACTTAATGCCAAGGGGTTTAACTAGGGGTGGAAACATGCACTAGGTAGAGTAGGTTGGTGTTTCACTGAAAGAGACGTTTACCCATCTGTGTGCCTTCCAGAATGTCCAAACAGTAGCAGGAGTGACTGGAGAAAGACTCATCAGTGCACACAGTACATATGTGATGCTCAGTTAAATGTTACCAATGCCCATGCCTGAGCCATGCCTTATTGCTTCCTCTCCTCCCTACCAGATGAACACACTAAAAATCACATGATGGTCTTAGTATCTTCACATTCTCATGTAGTATGGATCTTCTGTTGAACCAATGAATTTGTCTGTCATACTACAACACACTTTACCCAATAAATCACTATTATTCCCACTTCTGCAATTTCCTGGGATCTTATTCCAACTGGCCTTTCCTTAAACATGGCAAAAAACACTATGATATGATATTGCATTTATAACGCGCCTATAGACAAGTGTTTCAAGGCGCGAGTGCATAAACTTCACACTCCTGGCAATCCAATTTAAATGGATGATGGGTGGTATGAGATGTTTATGAACAGGACCCAGTGCTAGCTCATGGAAAAAGTCAGTCAGGTACGGTAGGCCATCTAGAGTCCACGGGTGCTGTTGCCGAGCCGCATATAGCCTAGGGCATTTACACCCAGGGTGGAAATATCGACCATTGCAGCAAAGAGGTGGGTGGCTCATGGTTCATATGCTCTACACTCCTTTCTGGTGTTGCACAGATTGTATCTGGGCTGTTCAGGATCAGGAGATAAGTCCGGTTAGGACTCTGATGTTACAGGTGCTGCACACAGTTCTGGACCTCTGGCCCTTTTTAGATGACTGCAGTGGAGCCCAGTCTTCTCGCCAGTCAACATTGCTACTGTGCTTGTTGTCAACAGCACGCATCGTGGCCTCAGCCATCTTGGTTACAGAGCATATTTTCTTGAACGATTCTTGACACAGATTACGTCACCAGGCTATGGGTTATGCAGAGGTAGCGATAGTGGATCAGGAAACATCTCTCACCTGGTGATGCAACACTGACAGACCGTTACAGTAGATTTCTTCAAATACCATTTCATCTAATGAGATTTCACCAAATTTATTTCACCGAAATGGTAGATGAAATGGTATATGTTTAATGCATGATGGGCAGGGTATGGGGTACGGGTATATGTTAGGGTAGGGATGGGTGAGGGGAGGCTGCGGGGGTCTCCCCCCACATTATACATATTTAAAGCAGGTAAAATAAATTAATTTCGTTTTTTTGGTGAAATGGATTCTGTGAAATCTCCATTAGGTGAAATATTTTCGAAGAATTCACATACATCCGTCTGAGACAACCTCTTCACTTGGTCAATAACAGTTTCATCATTGCATACAAATGTGGCCATAGGAGGTCCAGCAGCAGGTAATGGCAAAGATCGACCCATGAGAATCTCAAATGGTGACAAACACAATCTTCCAAGGGAAGCCTTTATCTTTAGCAATGCATGATGGAGGGTGTGTATCCAGGTTAGACCAGTCTGCATGCACTTTACCTTAATTTCCATATGCATTCTCTCTGTTTTGCATGAATACAAAGGCCTCCCGGGACGGGGCTGTGCAGTTTCTGGTCAATATGTAAGACTTCACAAATTTATTGTAGGTACTCATTATCAAAGTGAGGACCCATGTCAATATTTCTTGACAAAGACCCAACCTTGGCACAATGTATCTCAATAGGATGCAGGGTACCAATCATGGCATCATCTCTAGTACAAGTGAACACTTTGGGTCATTCTGACCATATATCAGTTATGATCAATGCCCACTGCATTTTGTTCACAAGGGCATAGGATAAAATCCATTTGTAACACTGTAAAAATAAAAGGGCCAGGCGGGGATAGTTCTGCACCTATGCTCATCTTTATGGGTTTTCCAGGATAAGATGCACACACACACAACAGTTCTTGACAGGTTGTTTACAGTTCTCTTCTATTCCAGGGCCCCACCAAAATATATTCAAGTATCTACTCATAGGTCTCCATTCTATATGACCCGGAGAATGAATGATCTGGGACAGGTACCATTGCAATGTGTCAGTAGCAAAGGGCAAGGATGATAGACCATATATCCAATACCCACTATCATTTTTAGTATAGAGAAAGGAAGGAGTTCAGCATTTCCACATCAGTCGCTGATACAAGCCTAGAATGCAATTCACACACTGGGTCCTCCACTGGCTCCCCAGCAGAGGAATGCATCAAGAGCATCCCTTTTGAAAACTCAGGTTGTATGGTCACCTCACATGCGGCAGCCTTTGCTGCTTGGTCAGTAATTGTATTCCCCTGTGTCACAGTTGAAGCATCATTCCGATGTCCACAGCAGTGTACCACACACACATGAAAGGGCAATAATATATGGGGCATTCTTAATAGGTGTGCCTGCTGTTGTCATAAACCTTGCTCAGCCCACAGTGAATAGAAATGATGGCAAGCACCAAATCCATATGATGCATCTGTATTTACTGTGCCCATTTTGGAGGCTGCAATGTTAAAAGCAGCAGTCAAGGCTACACAATTCAGCCAAGTGAACCAATACACAAGGCTTGATTTGGGAGATAGGAGGGAGGGGGAGAAGGGGGACCCTAAATGTCTGGAGGAACAGATTGACTAAAAGAAAAAGCAGACACATGTTGACCAGACGGCAAAACCAGGCCCTTGCCATCCACAAAAAGCACCATCCCAGAAGAGAGGGGGTATTTTATGTAGGCGCCAACGCGGGACAAATCCGTTTTTTCAATTATCATGGAGCAATACCGGGTGGCCATAGAATGAGTGACCGGAAGCAGGATAGATGCACTCTAAGCTGGGGAAACTTTTCCAGAGTGACACTTATCCGTTCAACAATATTTCAAGCCCCTAGAAGTCGTCAAATGTGTATTTTGCTTATTTTATTTAAAGAGCGCTATATATATCATATTGCTGGAAAAAATGTATTCAAGAATGGTACAATAAATAAAGAATGGACATGACAAATAAAAATGTGTTAAGAGGACAGAAGGTGATCAGGCAATTGTGAATGAAAAAGCATAGGAAGAAAGAACGTAAAGCAAGTGGAAGATAACAAGTATCGCATGGGAGGCCGCCTCAGACGGCACAAACAGAAGGGAAAAGGTTTGGGTGGAGGCAGAACAATTTTTCTGCTTGTGAGTTTGTATGCTGGAGTTTAGGAGCTGCAGAATGAGCACAGAGATTGTGTGTTGATCTACTGAAACTGAGACAGCAGGGTAAGCAGGTTTTTCATCAAAGTGCAGAGTTCCAAGCAGGCTCATACTGGCCTATAGGGCACTACGCCAATGCCCGAACCAAAAACATAAAATGCTAGTGTGGGCCTGTTTTTTTGGTCAAAGTGGGCCACTTTTCTGCCCCACATGGGCCACTTTGATAATAAATTACACCATACGGCTAGTAGTTTAAACCAGTGTTACTGAATACATTTTCTTTTACATGCACATTTTGCATAACATTTTTTCAAAAACCTCCTTGGGTGTCTGTCATAAAAGGAATTAATTGCCATTTCCAACTGTGGCCCACTTTTTCATTGGTGCCCGAGACAATTGTATGCCCCAGTCCTACCCTGGTTCCAAGGGATCACCATGCCCAGACAAAGCAGGCCTCAGCTTGACTGTGGATAGGTTTAGTAGGCGAATGCTCGGAAAGGCCTACACTAGTTTGAAAAACCCACTTCCCTGATCCAGACTGGCTTTATCTGAAAGAAATAGTTATGTTCCATGGGTAAAAGGGTTGCTCAACACAGAGTTTTCACAGTGCATGAGGCAGCTGTTGTAAAGTGTTGAGGGACTGTATAGCTTCCCACCACTGGACTCTTGGGAGGATAGCTCAGCGGCAACGTGCTCGTCTTGGAAGCAAAACAACACGGAACACCACAGGTTCGATCCCCGGGTCCGCGCTTAGAAACCTCTGGGTATTAAGCACGTTATAAATAACCTATCATATCATATCTTAATATAGTCGAGCTGATTTTCACCTGTGCAATGAGAACAACCCTGCTCTGTCAAAGTGACATGGTTTCTCAAAAGCTTTGCTGTGATAAAACGGACACAGACATGAACACAATTCCAGTATCAGGACCGGTATTATCAAGTCACTGGTCTTCAAACATCAAGGATAACCGCCATAACATCTCACAAATGAGTAGTCATCTTAGAGGTAGTACACCCACTCCCTAGGGGAGGAGATTTGCCAAAAATTCGAGGACAAAGAACTATTTTGGATCCATAAATTGGATGCAATTACCCGCTTGGAATTAATGAAGATTACTACTTATGTGGTTTTTATAATTGTTCAGGACAAGGTAATGAGGTTAGATCGCTATTACTGTTTCCCTGTGCCTTAACCAATGTGACCACCCGGTACACTCTATGTCATCTACTAGGTATGTAAATTGTACACCCAATATGCGTAAGTGCCAAAAACATAGAATTGCTGTATGGGTATCAACACCAAAGAACCACTAAAGCTATTATTGTGTTTATATGTTGTGTCAATTATACAAATGCTACTACACATTTTAAGTAGCTATGTGTGGAATTGGGAAGATCATTTGAAATGTAGCTGTTTCTAAACATTTATAAACACAATAGATACACATTCCGGACTCTCCATATAATTACCTATGACAAATTGGCTCTTCTTTTAAGAACAACAGCCCGATAAAAAGACATTTAGTGTCCATTGTCCACGTCCTTAATAGTCGGTACATGCAGTCGTGCCTTAAGGAGCTAAGTAGATTTTGGTGGATTTTGGTGTTTTAACTTTGAATTTTTCCCATGCATGATCGTCTAACCAGAATATTCAGCTCGCTGGTAACTGACAAACATGGCTTGTTTGTATTTCCGTATATGTATTCTCCCACTAAACGGCATCTCACAATAATGTAATACACAGCAGAAGTGGTTGTACGTATATACTAGTGATGAGGCGCCTGATACGCTTCTAGTTGGAACTAAGTCACAATGCACATAATAATCTCATACCAAGCTGAACAAATACAACCACATGTAATTAATCTCTCTACGGGCAATACACACTAGATGTTGTGGTCCAAATTACATAACAATATCTCCAACAATTGACTGGCATGACTTCATTCGCGCATGTGCGATATGACATCATGTGTTCCAGTATTCAAAATTATATCTGTGAAGGTTTTCTTAGTTATGAAATACCCGTGGTATACTTTTTTTTGCTTCAGAGAAGCAACTCAGGACTCGCAGACATGTATAGAGGGCTTCTAAATTTAAAATCGAAGTCAAGAATAGAATGGAACGATGTCATTCACGACGCGGTGACGTCAAGGTCCATTTTTAGATAAAAGCTTGTACTGCCCAGCTGAGTTAACCTGGAGATGACACGATCCCCAGGGAGCTACCTGACCTGCTGAATACCGCAGTCAGACAAGTAAGTCGTCTAAAACCATTGGTTCTAGTACTCCTTGTACTTAACTTTCTTATGCCATCAGCAAATCTATTTAAACTGCTTTTGGCCTACGGAAACAGCACGGGAATTGATGCCAATGTACGGTACTTCCCTTCCCAAAATTGAGATCTCGACCTGAGTCCCAGTTTGATGAAATATATGACTACCTGTGATAGAGAACCTGTAGCAGCGGACAGGTTATCGGAAAGTGATAAAGAACAGAACAGTACAAAGGGGCAGCTCTCACACATCACAGCAGGCGGAATGATTGCTACAGTAACAACACGGACTACAACTCCCAGAATGCCTCAACAGATGCATTCTCTATATAAAAGCCAGCAACGGGGAAAAGAAAGGAGGGAAAGAAGCCGAAAATCCACATTTCCTTATAGGAATGGACTCTCACAGTTAAGGGTTAAAACTAACGCCGATTCTGCGTGTATGGAGCAGGGAGGAGGGGAATTAGCATTGGCTGTACTGCGCCCAGAGGCAGCACCTGTGATTAATTGCTGGGGAGGAGGAGGGGCACACGGGTTTAAAGCTGCACTAAACGCCTCAACGTGTGCCTCATTTTTCAGGAGTGGAAGGCGACGGCCGGCGTGGATTCCGAGTGGGAAGAGACCAGCTCACAACACCGGTGGGCTTATTAGAGGAAGAAGGGAACTCCGCAGGACGAACCCTTACAGAGACGGCAGGCAACACTGTGCGCGGAGCAGAGCGCAGTCACCACGAGAGGGTCTGTTCACAAGGTGATACAAATACTGGAGTTTTTGAGTTTGTTCTTTCACTTGAAGGACGGCAATAATACTGGAGGAACTTTACACGCCAGCTCGCAATCAAAGGCTGGATCTCTCTGCCGCGGGTGCTCAGACGAGCGTGTGAAAGAAACCGCTCAACACGGCATGAACGAAGGTGCTAACGGAGGACTTTAACCCGTGAGGTCACGGTATAAACTGAGGGGGGAGAGGGGGAGTTGGAATATTTGAATGGCCGTGACAAACTGCCTTGTTTAAACATACCGGTCTATTGTATTCTTTTATGGTACGATATAGTTTTCTTGGAGGTAAACCTTAACCTATGATTCCGGTCGAATTCAGAAAAAGGGAATTCTGAGAAGCCTGGTTGGCACTTTAATTTTGAATTGAGACTTTTTGCAGAACCCCCCCCTTTTTGCAACCTGAAGTGCTGTCAAAATAAATATCAAAATCCTCTGGTGTCTCCGGCTCCGGCTCACTACTTAACACTACCATACAGCAATTATTTGGTTATCATCTAGAATACCCTGCTTGGTAAGACACTATCCTAATTTTTCAATTTTTTACTATCCATTTAGAAAATAGGATACTACGCTTAACTTTTTATTGCTATTAAGGGTCATTTCCTATCCCTATCTGAAGCTCATCTCAACATCAGGAACTTGACACTCATGTAGAAGGATACATTCCACGTGGGTAAGATTCGGTTCTAGACTTTTTGGTTACAATATTAAGAAATGGGCAGTGCTCGAACGGCACGTCACTCATTTTGGATATCTGTGAAACGATATCTGTGATTCCTAGATTTCATCTCCATCTTGATGGCTTACCCTGAGCTACCCTAAGGACCCTGTCCTTGAACAACTTGGTACCGGCTTAAAGACCTCTTAAGGCTTCCAACCCTTTACCAATAGGCCGGTAAGAAATACTTACCTCTTGACCTTCCGCATGAGCTTAAATATGTAATTCATTTGGTAACGACTTCACAAAAGTACATATTTTATCTTGTAGATCCTCATAACTCTTTCTGAGCCACCAGAGGCATGCTCCGAGCGCAGGAAACTACCGCACCACTCAGCTAGTACGAGAAAGTTGATCTGTGTTCGTTTAGAACCTATAGTAAGGTCAGTTCACTAATAAATTATTTTTCCCTCTTGAGTTTTTTTTACCTAGATTGAGGTTTATACACTTAGCTATTAGCTGATCATGTAGCAACTGTTCCATTTTTTAGCCTCTTTTTCCATCTAATATAAGAGCTATAAACTCTAAGGCAATGTATACATAGCAAAGGATATCCAGCATGGTTAACACTAATAGGATGTTTATCTAGTATGGTCAGCATAAAAGCTAGCAGGCTCCTGACTATTGGTACAATCATCAAAGCAGGTTTTTTTGAGACTTCTCTGCTCTTAGGAACAATATGACTGATTGATTATGTGTAACTTTAATTATGAAGCTATTGGCTACCACACTGAAGTGGTTCATATTTATTTACAGATGTGCTGTCTCAAATGAACCCTGACTTTAGAAAATGTGTATAGCATTCCATACAAACTAGAGATATCAGCGAATTGAATTTTGTACAACCATAATGTCAGAATGTTTGTACAATAAGAGTGGTCTAATTAAGATTATCTTCTTTAATGCTTTCTTTTGTAGAATGTTTTGAAAATACTACTTGCTCCTGATGAAGAGTGAAAAAAGGACTCTAAACGGGTTGGCCTATTTGAAATTGTAAAATAAATAATTTCTTATATTTTTACTTTCATTGTCAAATTGAATGATTATTGTGCAAGCCAGACCCACCACCCTTAGATAAGGGTTGCAAGGGTCAGGCTTTAAACATTCTTTACGGCCTAGGCCATAGACAGAGTGCAGGGGACGCGAGTTCCCCAACAGGGAACTTTTTTCTGTGTCCATTTTGTTCCCCAGCCTAGATGCCAAGACAGAGATTTTCTCCCTCGCACCTAGAACTCCCTTGAAATTGAAGGCTTCACATTCCAAATCATACCAATCACTAATAATCATTAACAAACTTCTAACTAGGTGTGCTAGGTGTCCATTTCCTACCTTAGCTGTGATAAGAGACAGACAGCAGGTGTGAACTGGATGACTATTCCTGAAAATGTTACAATGATTATTCAGTCACCCCCATATCTCAGAGTATGATAAGAGCAGGTGAGTTGTCATCCTTGTTTGTGCATTAGCTTTGCTCACCAGCACAAATTTCTTCACCCACAGTCACCCTCCCGAACTCGATCCCTTATTAGACTATGGCTTGCTCTTCCTATTCTCTGGCTACTACCGGAGTCCAAGATAACTGCTCTCAGCAAGCTTGCCATAACTCTTTGTCCACTTTCTTTGGCTCCCGCTAGGATATACCCCATTGGGATTGTGCTTCAAGATGTTTGTGGCTAGTCCTTTATAGTTCTCACGTTGCTCTGCTTGATATCTGTCCTGACTGTGCCATTGCTTGCCTTCACATAAGCTTTTGTAGTGCTCTAGGCAGTCCTGATTCTTCAATTCTCAGGAGTGGCTGCTCTCAACCATCGTTTCACCAGTTCGCTCAGACTGGCCGAGTGTTCCAAGCCCCACTCTTTTTTTATTTTTTTATTTTTTTTGTAACATTAGTTTAATTCAAAAGAAAGAAAAACTTTTTGTTACATTTCCAATTCCAATTCTAAAATCCTTCCTTCATTAAATGAGTTCAAAAAATGTCACTCCATGTTGTTTAACTTCAGAGCGTCCATAAAGTTTATTATTGCACAAGTCAACTGAGTGTTGGATCCTGCAATTAGGTAACACCACCATGCGTCCATGTTTCCCGACAAGGGTGCGAAGCGTGCTAGATGTAGACTACGCTGTGCTGAGATTGCTTCGCAATCCAGAATTAGATGCTTCACAGATTCTGACCCATGCTTGCAAAACCGACATCGATCCGTCTGTACAAGCGGATCACACCTCAGCAGCTGTATTTCCCTTGTTTTATATAGGTTGAGTCGGAGTCGCAGGAACATGTTCCGATGATAGCATGATGGAAATTTCTCCAAGTGTTTGGGGATTGCGTCAAGTTTGTTTAAAGCGCTTCCAAGGTCCAAAGAGGATGCCAGTTTGTTTCGGCGTTCTTCATTTCTTATCCAATTTTGTAGTCGGATTTTCTTTTTTTGCAACTTGAGGGCATAGTAGTACTGTCTCAAAAGAGACGTCGGCATTGTCTAATAAGAGACGTAGTTTTTTCTTCCACTCCTTCAATAAAATGGCAGATGGGTGCTCTGGTGCAGATTGTAAGATTTTGTATGGTTTTTCAACTGTCTCCAGCCGCATTTTCCTTAAGATGGAAATTGATTTCCACTGAACAGATCCGTAAAGGGACTCAATACATAACTCGTAGCGCACCGCTGCCATTGGTGAGCTATTTGGTAATCTAAAGACTTTGCGCCAGAATTTCCCTTCAATCTTGTCCCACAGATCTTGTGGGGTATTCCAGCTAGTTTCGCATCCAAAGGTTATTGCAGGAACTACTTTTTGCAGGTAGAATGTCAGGACTGGCTTCAAGGTAAATTTTCCATATGCTGCATGCAGTTTTGCCCCTTGCAGTGCAAACATTTTCATACGGGCCACCAAGTCTTGTGACCAGTCCCACTCTCGTATTGAGGTATTAAACATAACACCTAAGTATCCGATACTCTGTTGTCTCGAGAGGTTCATCGTTTATCTTCCAGGCAAATTTGCTTGATCTCTTTAGTTTGCTTTGACCAACCACGACAATTTTTGACTTTTTGATATTGATGATTCGTAGGTCATTTTGCATACAGTAACATTGTAGCGCATTCAGCAGTCGCTGTAATCCAATTGGTGTGGAGTCCATAAGAACGATATCATCGGCATAGATAGCCCAGCTTATCTTTTACTAACGGGGGGAAGGCCCTTAGATTGTTCAATGATAGTGGCAGGTCGGAAATGAAAAGCTTGAATAATTGGGCTGCCAAGGGGCAACCTTGCTTCACTCCTCGTTTTGTAGGAATCTCGTCAGATAATTCGCCTTGCTCATTTAGCCGAACTCTGATGGATGTCTTAGAGTGTAATGCAATCAGTGGTGACAGCAACTCGCTTGGACACTTCCAACCGTGAAGTTTCTTCCACAGGAGATTACGGTAGATACTGTCGAATGCCTGAATCAAGTCAATAAATGCGATGTACAGTTTTCTTTTCCACCTCAGCGTATCCAGTTTTAGGCAATTCAGAAGGACTAGGTTAAGCTCCTTTTGTAAAACCGGTTTGTCGTTAGTCAGTCGCTGAGACCTCTTCGGCACAACGTGCAAGTCGCTTCCGGAGAAACGAACCAAATACCTTTCCGATAGTATCCAAAAGGGCAATCGGGCGATAGTTGTTGGGATCATCCAGATTACCCTTTTTAAATATCGGTACGACTACTGCCTTAGACCAGGATTCAGGCAGTTTTCTTTCCAGTGCAATTCTTTCAAAAAGGATACTCATCAAATTGGCCCATTCCGAGCTGTGAGTTTTCAACATGACATTTGTTATCCCATCAGGGCCGGCTGCCCTTGAGGACTTTAACTTCTGAAAAGCTCGTTCAATATCTTCAGCTGCGTCTGCCACATTCTATCTTCCCTCAGTTAGAGATGAAGGAGAGACCTCAATGCAGTTGAAGTGGTCAAATATATTCGTAAAGTGCTCCACCCAGCTTGCCCTATTTACGCCATTTGATATTGAGTAAGTGTGTTTGACGCTACCAGTATTGATGATCTCCCATATATGTCTGCTGTCTTTTTGCAGAATTAGTTTAAGCATATGTTCGGCTTGGTCCTGTACCCGACTCAAATTAAATGATTTCACCCAATTTCGGTAGCGCTGTCTTCGTTTTTGGATTTGCTTGCTGTCACTACGTGAGATATCTTTTTTTGCGAGCCTTATATCGTCCCGAAGTTTTTGCTTTTCTCGTCTTATTATTGGATTAAAAATGTGTTTTGCTTCAACATTGTTCCCCATTTTGGTATTGCTCCTTACTATGAATTGATGTAGTAACAGTGTATAGTTTATCCTCGAGGTATTTGAGTTTGCATTGGCGAAGCTAGTTTTCAACATAGCCAATTGAGGTGCATTCATGCATAATCTGTTTGCTCCATTGTTTATGGTGATCCTCTCTGAGTATTTTAGCGAAGCTTTTTTTGGAGTTATCAGCCAGTACAACATCAGGGCATCGTGGTCGCTCTTTTCTGTTTTTGTAATTTTGAGGGCAGTTACTTGAGGTAAGAAGTTCCTGGATACCCAGATGTAGTCAAGTGTCTTCATGGAATCACCTCGCTTCCAGGTAAAACCTGGGGGATATCTCCTCGTGTACAACCATTCAGCATTGAGTAATCTCTA
Source organism: Ambystoma mexicanum (assembly GCF_040938575.1). Taxonomy (NCBI): domain Eukaryota; kingdom Metazoa; phylum Chordata; class Amphibia; order Caudata; family Ambystomatidae; genus Ambystoma; species Ambystoma mexicanum. The sequence goes on along the minus strand of NC_090930.1, from coordinate 1,365,618,031 downwards.
AGGGCCATCTCCTTGGCCCAACGTACACCACGGTCCTGTATCTCAACATTCCTCCTTAAGCCGGATGTTATGCTTATTATCGCTGGCCTGTTCACCCAAGCATAGTTGAAGTCCCCACATATTAAAATTATAGGATCATATGATAGTAAGCATTCGTCAACTGCAGACACAACCACTGCAATGAATGTTGATTGTAAAATCTTTGCAGGGTTCCAATAAATGTTGACTATCATCACATGGCAACAAGGATTTTGGTCCTAGAGTTTTGAATTGTCGTTACTTGTACAAACAGGTTGGGATTCTTGGTCGATAGGATCATCCATTCATCACTGTTTTTTATCATTGTTATCAAACCAGAGAAGGGGCGGCCGAATACATTCTTTTCAGCCGGGTTGAGAAGAACTGTGTAGCCACCACACACCGGACATTCACGCAGCCAAGTTTCTTGTAAACATATCATAGAAATTTGGTCCGCTAATTTCCATTTTCCATCAAAAAGGTGGGAAAAGCCTTGGGTGTTCCATGATAATAACTGATTATTGCCATCCGAGCGATCTACGCTAAGCTATTGACCAGGCTGACTGTCAGCCTTTAGGACTGGAGAGCGCTTTATCTTTATCTGATCCCACAGATCTTCTCTTTGTTTTTCATTCTCTGTTTGTTCTACAAACGGGGAGGATGTACATTCTTCATCGTGGTCATCAGCACTCAGTACTTCAACACCGTAGAACAAAAAGTCATGAGCAGCATCCTTTAGGCTAACCTTAGCGTTCTGGATTTAAGATGTAGGTTAACCCAATCCAGGTGGTCCTCGGACATGTACTCGACTACCGCTATATCATCGGATTTGGTAGCACGCAGTGTTGGGATGCACTGTAAAAGTTTTAATACGTTCCGTCGGTTCAGATTTACCTCTTTTTGCTCTGGCAAAGCATTTTTCATTTGTATTTTCCATGGACCTTTGTCAGTTGAGGCATTTGATTTTATGGTCTTCATTTTGAAACCTCTGTCCTGTTTTTTGGCTTGCGCTCTTGTTAATTTTGGATTTAATTTGCCACATATGGCATTTCGCTGAGCAGAATCAACTGGCACTTTACTAAATCAGGTCATTTTTTTCCTTATCTGTGGGCAGAGGTAGGAGAATCTTTAGTTTTCTTTTGTTTTCTTTGATTGCTGTATCGCTTACTTGTGATGGAATCACTATTGGAACATCCAACCGGGTCTGAGAGTCATTGGCCTTTCCTAAGACACCTGATCGAACTTCCTCCGTGGAAACAACAACTGTATTTGCCTCTTCATCATCAATCGAGTATGTTGAGAATTCACATAAGTTAATGGATGGCTCAGATGTTTCGTCGTCGCGCACTCTGAACTTGCCCTTGCTCTCTTTAGGCAGTGATGAGGTACCATCAATGTTTCAGCTTTGTGTTTGGAATTACTTGGAGCCTCCGTTGACTTTACAGAACGGGGAAACAGACGGATGAGGTGGCGTTGAAAGATTCTGTATGAATTTTTTGCTGCCCGTTATCTGAGCACGTTTGGCTACTTGCCTCTGGTTCGAGCATGCCGCTGATTTTTTTTTTTCATCGCTTTTTTTTTTCAGGGGTTGGTTTTCATTCACTTTCTCCGTCGTTGTGGGCTTGTTGAATATCCAAAACGAAAGTATCTCCGTTAGATTGCCTGAGACAACTTTCGCCGCCCCTTGCACTAGTGGCCGACCCCCAAGTGTTTGCTCCGTCTCCGGCGTTGCTGCCGGCTCAGAGCCATTGCTGTTATGGTCGGGTGCCTCCTGCTGGAGCAAGGAGGTGTTCTGATCACGAGGCATTCGGCTCTTATTTGCTTCACTTGTCTTCGTGCCCTTGTCCTGTACTCAAGGACATTCTTTACCGTTTCCGTTTGCCCATCAACTGGACACACTAGGACCGTACTACGGCCGCTTGATCCTGTAGGCACAAGGGAGGATTTTAGGACAGGGCCAGGCTTTCCAGTTGCTACTTCTGCCCCTGGTATTTTCCTGGGCAGGTCATCAAACCCTCCGCTTACCGTTCCTATTTTTGTTGCAATGTTATGACGCATCCATTTTGTGCACTCAATTACTGCGTCAGTTAGGGACGATTTGTCTCCATTTGCCTGCCGAGCAAGATCGCATAATCCGATTTGCCATTTTTGGGATGTCTCGGCTTCGCTATCGAGTCTATGAACGATAGCTTGCGAAAATGATTTAAGCGTTGAGATCTTTGCGTTTACAGCAGCCAAAAGAGACGTCTGGTCACGCACGGCGTCATGCAGAGATTCATACAGTTTCATAAATGGTAGTAAGGCAATCGATGTTGCAGCCACAACATTATTATGTATTTGAATTCCGGCTGCCGTGGATAGGGAGCTTTTCGAAGGATGTTCAAGTCTTTCTTCTTCTACAGCCACCTGTTTCACTCGGGTGGGGGCACTCTTTTCCTTTGGCAAGCCGGACAACTTAGAATTACTCATCACGGCCCTCGTCTCTACGTCCTTGGTGCCTGAAGACTCCAAATTTCCATAAGATCTTTGATGTGTGGAGTTGTTCAAGACTGACATCGATCCCTCAGATCTATTTGATAAATTACAAGGTAAGTTCCCTAATAAGTTGAGATCGGCAACTTCCTTTCTGTTTGTGTGTGCCGTTTGATTGTGCCGAAAACTGTCAGTTAGATGTTCATAGGTTGCCAAAAAGTCGGCCTTTTACCTTGCAGCCAACCTCGCTTCCCGCCCTGACAGTTCGGTAGATGCAATATCAATCGATGTCATACATTTGAAAGTATCCTGCCACTTTTGGGGCGGCAGGGTATATAAGGCATTTGTTGCATCTGTTTCAGGTGGAGCCATGAGGCTGGAGTCTTTTTCTTCAGCTGAGGACTTTTCTACAGCACTTAGAGTCGGCAAAGAATCGATATCCTCCCCCCCACCCAGATTTTGTTTCGTGAAGCGATTTAAGACTGCCGGCCTTCTTTGTGCCATCCGCTGATAGTGGCACCATCGTGTTTTTTTTTTTTGCATTATAAGGCATTGGAGAAGAGGATGCATGCTGCAATATACACTGAAGGTGAAAATACAGTATCCAGGTCAACTGAGTCAACTGGGCGACTTTCAGAGCTTCCTGAACACACATGTTGGTGAATTAAACTGCAATCCTTTCCAGTGTGTGTATCCCTCATGAAAGGGGGACCCAAGGCTGTCTGGGACAAGGAGGCTAGCGAAGGCACTATGCCTCTCAACAGACAACTAGCAGCCTCCAAGTCACCCGCCCGTTCTGTCTGTTTTGTCAATAAAAACAACTGAGTCATTTGGAACAGACAAGTCGACCAGGCTTACCTCCTTAGATAGTCTCTGAGGCAGCTTCCTTCGGGATAGCAATGATTTATGCCGAGTCTGGGGGCCCTCCTTCCTCGTCACAGTCACCATTTTGTGCAGTTTAGAAACAGCAACTCAGGCTGTTAGCGGAGGCGCCCTGACGTGCAGGCGTGCAGTCGGCGCTGGCGGACGTGCGCCGTACTGCGGGAGACTGAACTGGTCTCCGATCCCGCTCCGCGCTTGCACGTAGTTTTTGTAGGCTGGTCCAGGAGTTAAAGGCACAGTAGCAGCAGCTCCTCACAGGGGTCCAAACACAGAGTTCTGCGGGAGACTGAACTCGTCTCCGAACTCTTCTCCTCGGGCATTTCCAATCCCGTCATTATGTTTCCCATACGTTAGTTATTCTCCTCCTTGCTAATCTGCATGGCCAGCTGACACATAACCACAGAAGGGAATGAGTGTTAAATATAATTGTTTACCTATTAGTGTCCTTTTGGAGGGTATGCAGTGCTCTGGAGTTCTGGACAGAATTACCATGTCCTGCAACAGTTTGTTTCCAGTGGCAAGCATTCCAATGCAATATGGCCACAAGAGGTAGACATGCATACCTAGTAGTCTGGGCTCTCCCCGCAGTGTTTTTTATAAATATCTATTTATTGCAATTCAGGTGCTTGTGAACTGCTTCAAGCGTTCATATATGTGTATTATATGAATATGCAGACTACTACTGACAACCTTATCATATGGATGTGAACTTTCTGGCATGGTGGGCACTTACTTCGGAGCGGATATCCTCAGTGAGCCACAGCGACTTCCCAGCACCGGTCTCTCAGCCTTTGTTATCGGCGAACTCAGGGGCTCTGATTCCCCAGTAAGTTTAATTGCCGGTTAACGCGGAACCGCTTTCCTATGCCGATGACCTTATTGCGTGTCATGTATTAATGGGTCTGCTGTTTGCTTATGTTACGCAACGTAGTTTGATGCGGCTACCTTGGCATAATCTCCTGGTTTTATTTGTGTCACAGAGGACTGATAATTGACTCAAGCGAGAATGCTACACATTTGCGACTTTGGCTGAGGTATTTGTACACATTGCATTTCACTGCAACCGGTACGCCACTTTTTGGCGCACCACTTTGACCGCCGAGCACCTTTTGGCGAGGCCATAGTGGCTCGAAAACCAATTCGGGCTGGTCACTTGGCGTGAGGGTCGTTTGACGCAGCTGACATTGCAGCCTATATATATATAAACGACACTCATGCCAAATGTTTGCCCTCCGACTAAAACTATGATGACCTGCAAAAAAGTAAGAGCAGTATCAGTATTGATGTGGTCATTTTATTAGATGTTGATGTAATCATTTGATATGCAGCAGGCACCGACAGTCATAAGACATCATTTGGGATGTTTGAAGCAAATGGCTCTATTGGTTTCGGTGGCGGGAGCAGGTGACGGCTGTCAATGCTACTAAATCTGTTCCTTTTCCCTTTGCCACCTAAAACTCAAACTCCACCTGCAAGCTCTGAAGGAGCTCTAACACCAACCTACACACTCAGATTAACCACCTAACCTAATTTATGTGCCCTTCTATTACCCAAATGTGAATTGTCACTATAATTACTGGCACATTTAGCAGCAGTGCCCACATCGTCTCAAGTCAAATGGGGGGGACCTGGACCCTGATTAAGGTGCTGTGGAGCATTGTCAGACACTGTACACTAGTTTTGCAGCAGCACACAGGGATTATTCAGTTTCTAATTCAATGTTATGCTAAGAAAAGATACATCAGTGAGTTACAGAAAGTGTATGCTGTTCCGATGTGTTTGTAATCTACATGTAATCGCTCATAGCATGGTTTCAGCTTTCCCAGGGTTATAAAAGCAGTACCAGTACACTTAGTTGCTGAGAACACACCTGACTTAACACGTCTATAGAAATTATTACATTTATAATATATACATGATGTGAAGTCAGTTACTGGAAGTTCAGTTTGCTCTACTTGAACTAGCCTAGCTCAGTGGGTTAAGCGACTGCTTCATATATCCCTGTATAACCTTCTGGTTAACCTTTAGGATTCCAGCAGTGATATTACTGCACTCATGACACATTATGATCAGTGAGCTGGCTATGTAATGACAAAGGGGTCAATACAGTATGTGACAAAGTAATATGTACCATTTAAAAGCCAATTCTTACAAAATAAACTGACAAAGGCACTCCCCCTGACCCCAAGAGTTTTTTTATTGACCTGGAGCAGGGCTGAGTCGGTCGCAATTTGAAAGTTTGACTGCACAGTTATTAGAGCCGAGAGTTTAACTTTATTTCACAGGAAGTAACATAGGATGCTAACTTTTAAATCTAGCTGCAACTGTGTCTGTTACCTGGTGCTAACTTTTAAATCTAGCTGCAACTGTGTTTGTTACCTAGTGCTAATTTTTAAATCTAGCTTTCCCTATGGTTTTAACTGTGTTTTCACATAGTTGCACATTTTTGTTGTGGTCTGGCCCAGTGACTGCATTGTGCTACCCTGTCCTGCTGTTCTGTCTGGTCAACCTCTCCCAGCTTGCCCCCTCTCCTCATCACCTATGGCGCTCTCTGTTTGACCGATCTTCTGCAACTGTTTCTCCATTGACTATCCTACCTTCCTCAGGAAGAAGTTCAAAAAGGATATCTTAGTATCCAATCCTGGTCTCCCCATCGGTGACACTAGCGCTTCCTCCAGACAGACCATCACCGACATCCTCTGTCGTTCCTTCGCCAGACCTTTGGACTCTTCTTATGGCCTCTGTGCTTTCTCCTTTCTCCTCCTCTCCCATTAATGGTGGCACCCGGTGGGAGCCCCTACTGGCCACCTTCCACTCCTCCAAGGTCATCATTATTGTTTACCGGAACAGCACCGCCCTGGTCCAAGGCCTCCAGCCCAACCGCCTCCGCTTTGATGGACACTTCCCGCGCCTCATCAGCTTCCTTCCTTCCTTCCCCTGCTGTTCCTTCTCACCCTTCTCTGGCTTCCTTGCCTCCCACCTCTGCCTCCTCCCTGGCTAACTTGCCATCTCCTCCCTCCTTTTCTGCTCACCCCCGCAGGCTCCTTCTGCAGGGCGTACCTCCGATTTGTTCCCCTCCTCTGAGGTCTTTCAAGGTTGGCAACCTTCTCCATCTTGCCACTCTCAACTCTCGCTATGCTGTCAAACACTCCTCTGAAAATTGCTGTCTCCGGGAAGAACTTGACGTCCTCTGTCTCACCGAGCCATGGTTCATGGCCAGTTCTGTCACAGTTTTTGACACTCTCCTCCCTGATGGCTACAAGACCCTCTGTGCGCCCAGATTCAACCGTCCCGATGGGGGTGTAGCCTTGATCTTCCGGTAGTGGATTCTCACCTCTAATTCCTATGCAGGCCTACTCCTCCTTAAAATGCCTTGTCTACAGACTTCCTCTCTCTCCTGGCCACTCGCTCACCATTGCTACTATACACCAGCCACTTGGTCAGGCTACTACTTCCTTCCTCTCCAAGTGAGCTGACCTCTCCTCCTCCCTCCTGGCATCAACCACTTAACTCCTCCTCCTTGGAGACGTCAACATCCATCTGGATGCTTCCTGTCCTTCCTACGGTCAGTCTGTCTCTGTCTCTCTCTCTCTCTCTCTCTCTCTCTCTCTCTCTCTGGCCCAACTTACTCTGCAGGGCACACTCTGGATGTTCTCATCTCCTCTGACATTCCCCTCTCCAATCCTCTCACCACTCCTTTCTCCTGGAGCGATCACTTTCTCCTTTCCTCCCATCTCTCCCTCTCTACCCCGCAGGCCAAGCCAGTTCCAGCACTGCCACCTACCTTATCGGTCATCTGGCCCATGAAGTGTTTGTCAGTTGAGGTTTACGCTGCAACATTTTCTACCCCTCCTCCACCTCTGGCCGACTCTCATCCTGACACTGCCCTTTCCAAGCTCCACTCTGCTATCTCTGATACTCTTGATGTTCTTGCCCCTGTCATGAGGATACGCTTGAAGCCCAAAGCCAAGTGCAACTCTTGGTACGACTCTGACCTCGTCACCCTTAAACGCAAGCCTAGGGTGGCTGAGAGGAAATGGCAGACTTCCTGTGTATCCCCTGACAAACTGGCCTGCCGCCTGCTCCGAAGGCAATACCAGTTCTCTGTCCACACTAAGAAGAGAGCTCACATCCACTGAAGCCTGCCGCAGGGTACACCAACCCATGGCACATGTCCCCAAGCGGGGGTGGGGGGCTCAGATAAGGGGAGGAAGGGTAGCAAGGAGGGCGGGGTTGGGGAGCCAAAAGAAAAAGGTGACCAAAAGTACTTGCCAGACATAGAAAAAAGCATGCAGCAACAGTTGGAAACCATGCTCAAAGAGGCGGAGAGAGTATTAGAAAAGGAGGTCCGGAGGAAGGCGGAGCAATAGGGGACCAATGGAGGTGGAGATGGGTGGACATCAGGAAAGAAAGAGTTCAAATTGGAGGAGTCCGACAAGGGTGAGTAAGGCATGGATATGTCTGACGAAGAATATGAAGTGCCAGACGAGGAGGAGGTGGAAATGGGAACGAGGACCCTTGGGCGGCAGATAAGAAGAAAGAGGGCGTTATGCTTCTCAGGGACAGCAGCCTGCCGCTACGCAAATTGCGCACCCCTCAGTTCCCTTCTCGCCATCAATGGTGGTTGCCATGGTGTTTACTCCAATGCTGAGACCGTACACAACGTATGTCTTGGGCGCTGCTCTCATGTCGGCCCACGTCTCACATTGCCATGGAGGCCAAACAAGCAGTGCCAGCACGTCACAGGCCGGGCCTGCTGTGATTAAGCTTCTGCAGTTCCACGGCGCTGGTGTTTTCGATTGAAGCGAGTCCTCAGCATTGTGGTTTCCGTGCCTTCTGTTGTGCTCCTCCTGACCCTGCTTTGGTTATTGACTTTTCTTCTGGATTACGGCTTGATACTTTCATTACGTGACTTCTGGATCCTGAACCCTTTGCCTGTCCCTCAGATTGCTTTGTGGAGAACCCCTTGTTTTGTTTACCCGATTTCTGCTTTGACTGTCTGCCTGGTCTTTGTTTGTGCATCTCTGGTGAAGTTGGACCCTGCCTTGTGGGAAATAGCAGTGCATTGGACTTTGGACGCTATGCTACTTATGGTGCACTTTCTGCCATTGTTCGAGCATGCTTGTTCCGATTAGGTTCCTCTAATCATACTAACTTCCCTTCCCTTTTCTCTCCTACGGCTTCTCCTTGCTACTTCACCTCTCTTATCCACACCATCTTCGAATTGGGATTATTACATCAGGAATACCAGGTATGCCCATGACCACAGACTAGTTAGCATATCCTGTGTCCCTTCGTTTTCTACAATCTCCTTTATTCTGCAGTTCACAGAACACAACAGAGCCTTTTTACCAGACGACTCCCTAAGAGAGATTCAGCCCAAGTGTTTCACAGGTCAGTGTTGTTCTGGTTTACGTGTATATTGACTAATGCTGGGACATTAACATTACAACTGTTTTCCTTACCTTTACAGCCTGGTGTTTATACCTAGTGGTATTTTTTGCGCTTTCATGTGAATCACAACCCCCATGTATTGTTCAACAGGGTGAATTGCGCATCATAGGAAAGGTTGCTCTCACAGAGGACACCCCTTCTTAGGGGCTGTTCCAGAACAAAAAACTGACAGCCGCTGGAATATAGATGAGGTACTGACAAAGGGGACAAAAGCAAATAAGGAAGCGGGATAAGAGGGATACTGGTAGAGATTGGTCGACAAGCCTCTGCCATAGAAAGGCAAAAGATAGGGATGGCTAAAGTCACAAGAGTGAGGCCCAGACGCAGGACCGCAGACAGGTCAAATCTGCCTGATTTTTATTTTCTTTGTCATATGGTTATCTACCCTTTGACAAAGGAAACATTACAATATTGCACAAAGGTGCCCTCTTCTTCCTTAAAAAGGGACCAAGGGATAGAGATCAGTAATTACCAAAAAGCTAAAATGTGGGATAAAAAAGCAGTTACATTTAGACCGGGTTGAATGATCAGGTTGGTGGAAAAAAAAATACCATGGCAGCCAGTCCCTTTTTGAATAGAACTAATTTATTGCGGTTGCTGGTTACAGTGCCATGGCTGTGCACGATTCGATCTGCTGACATCTTGGAGTTAGCTCTGCCTAAGTGGGATAGTACCACAAACTGGGTTCTCCTACGAGTGGCAAATCCGGCAATAACAGCATTAATGTGTGCCAATTCTGATGCTTTGGAAGCACTAGGTTTGAGTTTGTTAGTAAGTGAGAAGGATATGAATGAAGACCGGAGAGGGAAGCTGGGAAAAACTGGTATATTTAGCATTAGGGGTAAATCGGGCAATACAGACTATTTAAATGGTGAAGGTGGGAGGTACACAGGGATTGCAGTACCCCCCCCAGGTTGGAGATGATACGTTTTGATTTATTGATCTAATTAGTTGGAATACCTGTGGCCAGAGCCATCTGTTCCATAGAGATGGGTCATTGGTAACGGTGTTGGATACTGACATTTTTATGTTACAGGAGACCTGGCTTGATTGCCCAGTGTATTTTTGAAGGCTTTCACCTGTATCATCTGTTTGCCAATAAGGGCAAAAGAGGGAGGCAGGCAAGTGGGCTTATAATGGGGGTTAGCCAAGGGCTATGCTCACAGGAAGTTTGGCAAACTGATGAAGTGGTGTTTGGCCTGGGGGTCGAGATCAGTAGTACTATAGGTACCCAAAGGTTTGTTTTACTGATCATTAATGTATATCTACCCCTAGTCTAAAATCCATGGATGGTTTTCTGCTTAAATTGGAAGAGTGTTCGGCTGAAAATCTGAAAGTAAATGGGAGCAATGGCTTAATGCTACTTGTGGGGGGATTTAAATGCAAGGTGTATTGACAATCTATCTAGCCCACTGTACACTAATGTTGCCACAAGAAGTACTATGCGACAGGGAGTTGACAATTCTAGAGGGAAACAATTTGTTGTGTTTCTCCAGCAGTGGGATATTAGAATGTTGAATGGACGTACAAATGGCGACATACCTGGCCAACACACATGGAAGGGACCCACCTCTTTTGCAATGCTGGACTATATGTTTGGTAATAATGCTTGCCTGCTGGCAGCTACAAAGCTGCTAGTGAATGATCCAGGCTTGAGTGATCATTATACACTTGGACTGACACTGAAAATGTCCAAAGGATCTAGTAAATTGGAAAGCCGGCCTGGCTGCTCAGGGGTGCAGTCTAATCACTATGGAATTCTTATAGATGGAATGAGACACATTTAGATAAGATAAGTAGGAAGGTCGATAGTCTCTATCCAAATGAGGTGGTTTCCTTAGGGGCTATGAATGTTGATGCCATTGAATACTGGATTAGGCAATTGGCAACCTCTACTGGAAAATTCCACACTGGGCAACATGTGCTACATCATAAGAATAATTCTACTTTCGACCCTGTGGTACGTGATGCTAATGATTAAATTAAATCCAGGGAAGTGGGCAAAAATATTATGTATCCTGTATAATACAGTCTGTATTACACAATGTATACCTAGATCATGGAAAGAAGCAGTGTTAATGCCACTTTATAAAAAAGATGTGGTACAGCGCCTGCAAACTACAGGCTCTTAACTTTACTAGACTGTACGGGGAAAATATTTGGGACATTTGTACTTACATCATTACAAAAGTGGGTTGATGACTCCGGTATTTTGAATTTTGCTCAAACAGGGTTTAGACCTGGATGCAGCACAACTCGATTTTATCGTAATGTATGCACTGTATAGGGATGCAATGGGGAAGGATGGGAAGCCTGTATATTCGATATTTGTGGACATCCGAGCGGCTTTTGAATGGGTGAATAGGCAAAACTCTGGGCAAAGATGGAGTGTTGAGGATGCCCAGGGTGGCTGCTTAATATTCTCAAAGGCTTGCATCACGATACATCTGTATGTGTTAGGCTGGGCGACAAGGGGGGTCTATTGGAACCTGTTGTGATTGGTGTGGGGGTAAAGCTGGGATGTGCGTTGGCACCGCTGCTTTACTGTATCAATACGGCGGACCTCCCGCTAATATTTACACAATCTTTAGGTTGTTGTCCGAAAATAGGTGCCTGACTTTTACCCTGCATGCTATATGTGGACGATCTCTTCCTGTTTAATTATACTTTTAGTGGCATCAAAAGTATGTTTGAAAAACATATTAAATATATGATTACCAATGACGGAACAATCAATTTGGATAAAACCAAGTTGATGGTTGTGGGTGGAAAACCTATTAAATGCCCTGTCCTATCCACAAGCATAAGAGATATAGTGAGGGTTGATAAATATCCCTATCTGGGCCTTGAGATGAGCTCGTCTAGAGCCTATACACATATTCAGGAGACAAAAAGACTCCAGGCAAAACAATTAGCTAATTTAATACGTAAATATCCATATCAGACTGCTGGGTACTCGCTAGAAGGGATTTTGGTACTATATAAACAGTGTTATTGTCCAATGATACTATTTGGGTTAGAATCATTGGCAATGCATGACATGCAATGGTTAGATAGTGTTGAGAGCTATTTCTGGAAAACTGTCCTGGGACTGGCACGGTCTATGCCTATTGAAAATAGACTGGAGCTAGGCCTGACATCACTGAAGGGACAGGCCACTGTAAAACAAGGAGTTTTGTATTTTAAAAAGAACACTACACCGCAATGCAAACTATTCCCTCTTCTGGCTAATACACAAGGCAGCATTTTGAAAGTTGCTAGTAGGGACTTTGACAGCTGGGTCGTAAAATGTTTTGGGAAATGTTTTGGGAACATATCTTGGTACCCTGATTTCAGATGTGGCACTAGCTTAAATGTTCTAAAATGGATATTAAAAAAGAAGCTGTGCATGTGGGACTGGACTAATAACTATGAGCATTTGACTAAATTAAGTTCATACGAGGAAATAGCATTTGTCTCACATACATAACTTAAGGCGCAAAGATCTATTATGTGCTGTGCGAGTCCTACTATGAGAATATTTCTGTTTAAACTGAGATCTACTGGTACTTATGAAGTTAGGCCCATGTTACAATATCCCTCACAAAGATTGTACATGCCGAATATGTAAAAGGGAGAATACACTAGAATCCTCTAGACATTTGTTTATGGTGTGCTTAGATTTAGCACCTATAATTGCAGAGATTTTTGGGTGCTTTGTCCATAACATTGAGTATTTATAAACCGATCATTTTTGTATATTTTTTTTTAAATACAGAAAATCAAAAAGGTACACTTTGCTCTATTTCGCATGTGGAAAATCATTTTGAATAAATTGCCAAGTATTTCCCGTTCTGGTTAAGCAGATGGTAGACCGGGAGAGGGGACACTATGTAGCCCCTTCTTTTAAATGTGAGGCAAATTCATATTAATGTAAGTTGGGAATTCTAAAGCTTTTATAATTTTATAGGTTTATCATTTTAATTTCTTTCTTGAAGGGAGTATATGAATGAAATTAGCTTTTAAAGGGTAGTGCAGACGATATACAGGTGTATCTGATGGGATGTGATGCATTATGGGATTGTATAGTTCGTAAAGCTTGACAATATGCATTAGGTATTTCATTGAAATTTGCAATTGTCAATGTTACCATATGATTAACTAATTGAATTTGTATTTAAATGTTTTGTTTGTGATATTGTTGATAACTGATATTTGTAAAAGTTTTAATACTGTATACAAATAAATAAAAAAAACATTGCACACAAAAAAGTGTCCAATACATATAAAAGACAAAAGAAAGTAAAACAAATGTGTGCAAACGATTTGATAAAAAACAGAAAAATACATTACAATAATGGATAACATTCATACAATCAACATAGTAAAAAACTTCATTCACTTTTCAAAAATCTTAAAAAACCAACCACCGCTAAAACTAATGAATTTGTGTGGCCAGCTACACAGGAATACCAAAAAGAATTCATACAATCAGTGGCAAGCAGCGAGGAAAAACTCAGCTCACGCTTTCCCCTAAGTTCTCAGCAACCCACAGGGAAATGCTCCTATGTTTTGACTATGGATGGTGTGGTACAAAATCGACATGACAATGGCAATGTGGATGTAGGACTATACCGACAATCTCTAAATGGAATCTTATCCCCACAAAACAGAAAAAAAAAGTTGCTGCAGCTAAGGATGAGAATAAATGGTTACAAATGGTGCAATTGTCTCGTCAGACTTCTAATCAAATTTCAAATGGTGCATTGAATCATAGGAATGAAGGGAGTCCAATGTAGCTTCCGAATCGTGTCTAAACAGGATCTTTTTAACTCTATCCGGGTTTTCAATTAAGTGCGCCAAAGACAGATCCAATACAGACAGTATTCTACAGCAAACATCTGAGAAAGCACAGCAATATTTATCCCAAGCTTCCTCAATTGTCCACTTCAGTCCTGGGAAGAGGCTGCAGTCAGATTCCGAAGTCATAATTTTAAAGTAAAGTGCCAAGTGCTTGCTTCCAGTGCGCTCTGCTCTTTAAAGAAAGACTGTTTGGAACCTGTAAAACTCGTTTCCATATATTTGCTTCAATTGACGGGAGCAAATAAAAACCCCAACCTGGTATTATTTCAATACCATATAGGATCTTTGGGATGATTGTTAGGCACAATTGTATGCAGTACCCTTTGGGAACACTAAAACAACCCTGATTACAGGTAATAGGAAACCCAACCTTTGGTAAAAGCTTGTACTACACAGTTTTGGTAGCATGTTGAGCAGCCAGGCTCATCTCAAGAGGGGTCAATGTGAGCTGTAGGGGAGTTACACAGAGATTCACAGTGACAAGTATCCAAATAAACTCTTACACACATGGTTTCTTGAATTAACAATTATTAATGTATCAGTCAGTTAGAGTAAGCCTTCAGAAGGGAGCAATATAACAGTAACACTCAAATATACTTAATAAAATATACACCCTTAATATCTCTAAATCAGTAAGTACCCTTTTGGGATGGCCCACAGACACAACCTACACCCTCAGGTGACTTCAATAGCCAGGGTGCTGGCAGCATTAATATATCACTGTTGCATTTACAGTCAATTCAGAGTAAGTTGAAGGAAAAGGTTATTAGAACATACAAGAGACCACACATATTCTTAAGCAGGCAAATACTTTCATTTCCCCCCCAATATAAGTCATTCAGTGGAAAAGGGTAAGCCAAAGTCAATGGGCAAAAGTCTATGGGCCTCATTCCGGGTTTGGAGCCAGCCAAGGAGTAATTAGCTGCATGGTTGCCTCCGAAACCGTCCCAAATCTGGCATGGTGAATGGAGTAATTACCGGTCCATTCCAGGGTTGGAGGGACCGGTAATTCCCCATTCACCTTTTGCCCTTCCCCATTCCCATTTCTGCCCCATAGGGCTCAATGGGAATGGGGAAGGAGGTAATTACGGCACCGTAAATTACGGTACCGTAATTACCTCCGAAGTACCTTTGCGGGTCCCGTACTTAACTCCTGCTAAAAGCAGGAGGTAAGGAAGGACCCGCAAAGGGACTTCGGAATACGGAGTTAAGGGATTACCGGCATCGGCACCCGTGCCAGTAATTCCTTACCTCCAACCTCAGAATGACCCCCTATATGAGCTGAAGCTCTTCTTGCAGGTAAGTAGAAAAGTCTTTGCACAATGTTTTAGAAGTCTTTGAAGAAAAAGAAGAATCAATGTAGGGCCACAAGCCGTTAGACTTGTGAGTAGTAGAAGATGCAAGCAACTCTACAACAAAAGGTAAGTTCTCTCAGACTTTTTACAGTACCTTTGTATTGAAGAAAAAGTGCAGCAGATGACTTCTGTTCCTGAGCAGCTCTGCAGATCTCGCTGTTCCTGGGCCTCAGTCATGGGTACAAGAGGGAGGACTTCTGGGGACTCCTGCACTGCAAGGACACCAGCAATCTTCAAGCAAGTGGCTCTTCAGTGTTCCAGCTCCTCGCGTCTACCGCAATTAGCAACACAGCGGTTCCTGGCTATCGAAATGGGCTTTCCTTGCTTCTGGGGCCCGCACTGTGGAGAGGGCTCAGGCTCGGTCAGTCCTGCTTTCTAGGAGTCCAGAGGATCTTCCAGGAGCTCTAGGCTAGCTTAAAAGCAACAGACAGAATCTGGTATTCCTCTCTCTGGCTATACGGTTCCCAGCAGCAACTCTGTAGAAATTTAACCAGCTCTGAGAAGGATGTCCAGGTGGCTTACTTTGGAGTTGATTGGTCCCACCAACTCAAAGGGAGAAGTCGTCCTTGCAGAGGCTTCTCTGTTGATAGGAATTTGGAGTTTCAGCACAGCAGCAGGGCTTCACCGGGCAAACCAAAGGTCCAGGAGTTGCAGCAGGCGTCCTCTTCAAGTTCTTCTTCGGTTCCTTCGTCCAGTGGTCGACTCTGCCTTCCAAGCCAAAAGCCTTGCCTTTTATTCAGTTCTCTCCCATTCATTCCAGCCTAGCGGTCAGTCACCCAACAGGGTGGCTGTCCCTGCCAGACAGTCAGCCAGCCAATTACTACAGAGTGAATTTGATTCTCCTCGGAGAGTAAGCACAGGGAGTTTCGGGCACCTCCCTCGCTTCCTGCCCACCCCAGACACCCAGGACGCAGAGGCGGGCTTCACTCGTGAATCCCGCCAAAGGCAAAGCGAACAAAGGGACCAAACATGGTTTGATGCGGAGTAAATCTCAAGAAGGACCTTTCCACAAAGAAATGGCCAAAAAAGAAGACCGGTGCCATTTTGACAAAAATGGCACCCTTGGGTGCTATACTGCAGTTGCGAATGCAGCCCGCGGTAAATGCACACCATGATAGTTAAACGTAAACCACTGCCACCAGCCATTCAGTGAAGAAAGGGTAACATAAAAAAGGTTACATACAAAGCTAGACAAAGGGGATACTAGATAACCCCTCCATCACCATATTGTAAGATAGTGTGTCCTGGGTCTAGAAAGTTACGTATGTATTTTCTCTTTACTGCTCTGGGAAACAGTAGTTTGTCTAAATCTGAAAGACTTCCCTGTGTCACTGCACTGAAGGTGCTTTGTGACAATGTAAAAGATGATGCCTATGGAGTTTGTCAGACTCCATAACCAAAAGAAACATAGTGTACCAAATCACATTAAAATAAATTAGAGTGTGGGGGGAAAAAGGGCTTGCTCTCTCCAGGTAAAAAAAATCAAGTCCTTAAAATCCAGCAAAGTTGCTGGGGGTCTCTAAGGTAGAGGGAATTAGCACATATTTGAGAATTCTTCCTAACAATGATATTCCCCTCATAAAACTTAATGGTCGGGAGAATGGAGAATTTTCCAAACTTTGAGTCTACTTGAAGTAGCTGATTGCCCATTGCAAAACCACGAGAGACTAGCCAGTCTCAATAACAACTTGGACTCAACCAGCTTTTGCCAGGACTCCATAAGTTGGAGCGGTATGGCCAAGAACACTCATTGTAGCCAAATGAGAGAGACCAATAATCATTTCACATAGGACGTTATTAGAAAGAGTTGCTCCTGACCTCGCTGGAAAAAGGCAAATACCTTTTCCAAATGTGCAATCCAATGATGCTCAGATATCAACGTAGTTCTATAAGATTGAGAACCATGCATATCATTAATTACAGTCCAGAATGTTCAAGCATTTTTATTTCTAAGAGATTGAAGCATAGCTTCAGCATCTAACTGTAATTGAGAAGGCTGATCACCCTTCAACCCGAGTCTATAGGTATATTGAATTTTCTTTCTTGATTGTTTTTGCTCAGTGCTAAGTGAGTTCTGGCTTTTAATTGCTCTAATATCCGCACACAATCGTTTTCCTTTGGACTATAGCTGAATCATAGGCATGCAAATGATTCCTAATCAACTTTCTACCTGCAACAGCAGACCTAGTGCTGGAATTTAAAAGAGCTTTCACAAAGCCTTCAGAACTCTGGACTCTAAAAGACTCAAATTGCCAATCCAAAGAGGTAGTGGTCACACAATTCAATGCAGATGCACTGACTCTCAACTAAAGTAGAATTCCAACTCAAACGGTTATCAGCAGGATTGATCTTAAGAGGAAGAGGATTAGTCTGAGGGAAATCACAGGCCAGAGACTGGAAAATGAAAATAGATAAGTAACTGATCGCTAAAGTTATTAACACAGATGGACAAATTGAGACAGCTCTCATACAATGGTGGAATTGGGCTTGTGATTGGCTTTTTCTTTTGTACCCGACGTGCCCGGCTACTAAGGTGTGTTCTCCTTATGGTTATTTTTGTTGCATCTTATTAGAGTAAATCGGTGAAAACCGAATACTGATAAAATCAAGTCCTTGTACTTCTACTCATTAAAGACAGGCGCCAAAATTAATTTTAAGATTTCACCATTTGTTTATTCAGTGTATGTGCCCTTCTGATTACACGTGTTTCGGGTGCGTGCCTTTCTAAAATTTGGGTATTAATAGTTTGCATCTCTCTTATGTCCTTGTGTGTGGTCTGTTTAGTGTCAATGGGATAATCCCTCTAAATTATTTTGTCTTCCATGGTCCCTGCGCATCTGCTCTCGTGCTTCATCAATGGTGTACTTGCATAGATTTAATCAATAGTTGAATGTACCCTCCCATTTCTCCATGTGAATTTTCTGGGTTCATCCCCATTCACACAGCTGTTTAGCATTGTTAAGCCAAGCCCCTGTAAGCTTTGTACCCAGACATTGCCAAAGTGAGTCCCAGAAGAGTCCGATAAATACGTATGCCTGGGTGGGTTGCTATGCCACTAGCTTTTAAGTCTCCCAATAAAATAAGTTGACTGTCCTCATTCTGTTACAGCCAGTTGTTAACATGGGAGACTATCTCTTCAATATAGATGCCTAGTGGACACAAGCCAATATGCCAAAATATATTCAATAGCAGAATATCCCAAATTACATCCAATCCTGATGTGAGTGGCCAGTATTCCAAACCTTAGTGAAGTGGAATTTACGATGGATATCGGGCTGCAGATTTTAACCATTGCCAACCATCCCCCAAATGGCCTCCCCAAAACGCCTTTTTTTGCCAGTTCACATGCAATTGCATAACCGTCAAGGGCTGGGCATTGTAACAGCCATGCCTCTTGTAAGGCAATCAGTTAGTGATTTTCCAACATTCTTCCGACTTCTTGATTTGATAACAAAACTTTGTGACTCCTAGTGTTCCATTGGAGTAGGGATAGTTGAAATCCTATTTGAACGATATTAGGGATGCATAGGAAAATTCAGATCTTTGTTAACTGTATGCACACACACAAGCCGAGACAGACCACTGTGATAATGCAATGCCAACCTAATACTCTCAGGGTGCTGATTTTGCCTTAAATGTTCTTTTTCCCTACAAAGAGCAACCACCATGTCTTTGAGGGAATTCTCCTCAACTGAGCTTTTTTCTTGGACAAGAGTCAGCAGAGCGAGAGATCAAATCTCATTGACCTTATTGCATCCAAATCCTTAAAGAGAAGATCGAGCACGATTTTGGATTTAAAGTATACAATCACTCAATCTGTTCTAGAACGATCTACAAAAAATACTCGGTCAACATCAGATAAGGAAATGGAGTTCAAGAGGGGAAAAGACCGCAACAACCCCAAAACATTAGATCGATTCAAAACAATAGCTTTGTTGTCTGGAAGAACACTTTCAAGCACAACCAGCAACCCCTGAGAGTGACTCAACATGTATGCTCTGTGGATGCGGCTCCACCCCTTGACCCTTCCCACTAGCCATTTTAAAGGGGGCCCATGGGCGCTCTTCACAGTCTCAGTACCCACACCCCCTGCGTAGCAGGATGGAGCGAGAAATTTTGTATGGTAGGAGGTTTTTTGAAAGCCTGAAACATCATAGGATGTAATTTCTGTACACTAGACGTTGTTATTGGAGCAACAAGAGGTTTAAAGATTAGCGAAGAATCACTCTGTCACTCCCTGATTGAAAGAAAATGTATTCCATGCTGGAATAGCATCACTAACTGGGTAGATATTAGGGGGTCCTAACTTAGCGTCTGATTTCCTTGCCATCCCATTAAACCACCTCCCCATTTCACACAGGGTTAGAGGTTGTTGAAAAACCTTACCATGGGATAAGTCTTTTGTGGGCCATGGGTTTGCCTGCAAATCATCTTTCATATGTAATATAGCAGATCCTGCCCATGGAAACCTGCTGCCCCCGAAACTAGTAAGCCCGAGGATGGGCACTGCTCTGAGAAGTGGCTTGAGGGTCCAGTGACTTCCCCTTAGGGGCTAAAGAGTTCACTTCCATTACTCCAAACAAACAATCCTCATGGGGCAACAAGCTTCCAGGATTAGTAAGATGGACCACATCAGCTGAACTTAAGTGCAGGTTACTGGATCCCAGTTTAGATTTCATCTCAGGCTTTTTAAATAAAGAACAGAAGATTTTTTTTGGATGCTTGTCTGTTCTTGTTTGGCAACACAATGGGCCTCATTACACGGATGGCGGTAGGGATTTACCGGTAAAATACCGGTACCGGTAAATCCTTACCGCCTTACTACGAGGTCCATTTGCGGGTTGGGGGATTTAACGCCTGCTTTTTGCAGGCGTTAAAATCCAACCCGCTAAGGGACCTCGGAGCTAATTACGGCACTGCAAAATTGCGGTGCCGTAATTAGCGCCTTCCCCATTCCCATAGAGCCCTATGGGGCAGGAATGGGGAAGGGCAATGGTGGAAGGGGGCGGTAAATCCCTTTTCCGCCAAGGCGGTGCCGGTATTTTACCGGCATGAGCCATGGCGCTAATAGCGCCATGGCTCACCGCCTACCGTGTAATGAGGCCCAATGTTTTTAGACTTCCGAACTTGTTTACCACATTTCGTAGTAGCATGAGGCAAAGGAACCTTTCAGGCAAAATTGGTCATCAGTACACTCTTTCCAGGTTCATTTGGACCCCCCCTATTAGAATCAATAGATCCACCCTCCACCCCAACCTTGCCATGGGCCCCCACAGTCAAATCAACCACCATTGGGGCCAATATTGGGTGACCTGATGGATAGGCATGCGATACTGCAGGTTCTCGGTCCAAGTTATTGGTTGTTGCTTGCAAAAGTACAGGGCTAGGTGACAGAGGTGCTGATATACCGGGGCTGCTCCCGCCCCAGACTTAGTCCTTAAGCAGTTAGTGGGGCGATATTGTCTTATTCAGTTTAAGTCTGTTTTAATGTGACTTCACAGACTTCATAACGGTGGGCAAGTCCATGTTATCTAACCCCGGCTGTTGACCAGTCAATTCCCTGTAATGTGAAGCTTCACGTTTTCAAGCTTGAACAAAAGCGATTCAAGTAGCACAGATTGTATCCTAGTTTTTGATTTTAATAACTCATACAGCAAGACTAATATCGCTAGCACTTGATTTATTTCCCCCAGGGCTTCGGGGACTGAGAAATCCTCTGGCCATTAGTGTGCTTAAAAGCTGCAGATAACCGCCCAGTGGGGGGAAACGTGGACACGGAAGAAAAAAGATGAGAATGAGGAATCTGGATTGGCAAGAAATTCCCTGTGAGCATCTGAATGCACAATTGCAGTTGTCACCGAAGGTTTAGTGAAACCTTGGTCTCAAAGCGGTTTCTCGACATGTTGTCATTAACAGGGAAGCTCAATGTCGGCTCTGGTTGAGCCAGGATTTTCAGGATTGTGGGGGAGAAGTTGTTCATTTTCCATAGTTTCACAGGATTTTCCACCACAGTGCTTAATGGATCTCCCACCGCTTGCACAGCCTTCAATTCATTCAGATCTATGCCCATCAGCACACTCTCCGATGGTGAAAGAGGTGACAGCGGTAGAGGTAACGATACAGCCTGGGTCATCTCGATCAGAAATTGTGGAATGGTTAAAAGCTATGTCCGTAGGAAGAGTTGACCCACTCCTTAAGTACATAGTCTTTGCTATTCAAAAAGAGGGAGCAGAGGGCTAGGGATCCGGGCCCCCGACACAGGAACCACACTCCTTTTACTCCCAAGAAACAAGCAATAGCCAACCTTCACCACTCGTTTCGAAATCCAATTAACAAAGTGTCTTATTACGACAGCTGACTAACCTTCCAAGACGGATCTAAAAGTCCTTGTGCTTAACCACTGGAGCGGGTCATTCGTCAACTAGAGGCCAGGAACAATGTATCCTCTCGGGGGGGGGACCACAACCCAGCTCCCCAACACTCCGGACCATAACTTAACACATAGCACACACTTCGCGAACGCTTCGCGTTCTCGCGAGGATTTGAAAGTTGCAGCAGTTGAAGAGGCAGCATCCCAGGCTTCTCCACAGCGAGCGCACAGGCAGCAGAACAACAAAGCTTTCACCAGTGAAGTGCTTACACGACTGAACACTTAGCACACACTTCACCCTATTAGAAAAGAGGAAGGGAGACGTACACTATGTGCTGTGGCAGACGATGGACAGAAGTAATTTGATATACAACTTGCCCTCCCTTATCGCAGGGGCAAGCAAATGGATATATAATCTCGAAAACGAGACAGCAGGGGTCTCCCTGGTGATTGGGGACACAACGAGCTTGTTTGCGGCGATAATAGGGGAGCGAGGGGACAGAATATGGGAACAAGCGGGGTACAAAAGTACACGATGCAGCCCCTTTTAATAATTGCTGAGCCAATGTACGGAAGGTGTTAAGTAGCATGTACCCAGATACCTCGGATCTGAGGGCCGTGATGGCCCACAAGATGAAGCCAGACAAGGAACCTGCAGAATATATACTTCCAATACAGGAGCTGTGGGCGCAAGAGACACGAAAATCTTGGAATTAATACATACCCATTTTCTATCATATACTGGTCCGAGAGCTTCCCCCAGAAGATCGCACAAGTGCAGGGGGACGGAGTGCAAAGTAACTCGTAAGTGCTGCTGGGAGGTGGCCCATAACTGCAGAGAGTCAGGGGACTGTAGGGTTGCAGATACAGTCCTTTAAGTGGTTGGGAGGCCCGGAGGCAGTGGAAGGGCAACTGGTCGTGCAGGAGCCTGGTCCCGTAAGTTCAGTGGGTGGCCAGGTGACCAGTATGCGCAGCAGACACGGATATCGGCGAGAGGGAGAGAGGGAGAGAGGGAGAGAGGGAGAGAGGGAGAGAGGGAGAGAGGGGGAGAGGGGGAGAGGGGGAGAGGGGGAGAGGGGGAGAGGGGGAGAGAGGGAGAGGGAGAGGGAGAGGGAGAGAGGGAGAGAGGGAGAGAGGGAGAGAGGGAGAGAGGGAGAGGGAGAGAGAGAGAGAGGGAGAGAGAGAGAGAGAGAGAGAAAAGTTGCTTCCGGAACCTTTGGTGGTCCTCCTCAAGTTTGAGAGAGGCAGGGAGGATGTTCCAGAGAGAGGCACCAGCCGAGGACAGAGATCTACCACTCTCTGCCTGGAGAAGCATCTGACCCTCAGAGTTGGATGAGCGGAGGGCTTGAGAAGGAAGATGATTAGGAAGAGAAAGTTGGATGTAGTGTGGTCCCCGGCCCCAGAAAGCCTTGCAGACGATGCAGGGGGGTCTTGAACTTGATCCTCGCAGCCACAGGGAGCCATTGGAGAGATTACAGGGTTGGAGAGATACGATTCCTGGGCTTGAGGCCAAGGACAAGTCTCACAGTCCAGTTCTGGATAAGTTGTAAAGGGTGAAGAGTAGAGGCAGATTTAGAAAGAGGCTGTTGCAGTAGGCAAGCTTAGAGAGGAACAGAGCTCTGGAGACAGTGAGCCTCTGGGGAAAAGTGAGAAAAGGAAGAATACCTCTGAGGAGGTGCAGCTGATAGTATGACTTCTTAGAGATGTCAGAGATGTGAGGAGAGAAGGAGAGGGTAGAGTCAAAGATGACCCCAAGGTTCATAGCCTCACAGGAAATTATAAATTACTCACCATAGTGACTTAGTCCCCTTTCCTCCATACTGAATGGGCGTGCCTTCCGAGGGACGGGAGACGGAACCTTTTTCAGCAGAAAATACCTAATTCCCCTTTAAATTTAGAGGCGCGCGGGGTGCATGCGCTGCCCGAGTCCACCGCCACACCTCAGTTCCCATAGACGCGTCCACAATAGATTTAACATTGCCTAATGACACCAGTTTTATTAGGGGGGGGAGGTTGGCAAGACCTATGGAGGAAAGGGGACTAAGGACTAAAAGTACACTAGTCACTACAGTGAGCAACTTATAATTACTCTTACGTCACATCCCCTTTCCTCCATATTGCATGGACGATTACAACTGAGTGTAGCCCCGGGTGGAGAGGAGACCCTCTTTAAGCAAACAGGTTTCTAAGAACCGCCTGTCCAAAAGCCGTGTCTGCTCTAGAGCCGGCATCCAAACGTTAGTGTTTGCAGAAAGCAGAAGGGGTGGCCCATGTGGCTGCCCTGCTGATGACTTGCCAGGGGATATGCCGCTGGAAAGCGATGGTCGTTGCCTTAGCTCTGACTGCATGGGCGTGCATGTTGGCCAGCAGCGAGTGGCTTGTGCTGTCCCTCATAGGCTTCTTTGATGGCCGAGACCATCCAACTGGCTATGGAGGCCCGATACCCCGGTCTTGATCCTCTGAAGGTGACAAAAAGAGCGTCCGACTTAAAAGCCATTGGTCCTGTCCAGGTAGAATTTCAGGGCATGCCTGACATCAAGCCAGCGCAGAACTCTGTGCCTCGTCCTTGGGCTCAGCAAAGAACATGGGCAGCACAATTTATTCATGCAGATGGAATGCGGACGGCACCATAGGTAAGAATGCTGGGTGCATCCGTAGGACTAGATTGTCCTTGTGAAACGTAGTGTATGGCTCCAAGGTGACCACTGCCTGGATTTCGCCGATTCTGTGAGCCGAGTGGGGCCGACTAACCAGGCCGTCTTAATGGTGGCCAGCCTGATGTCCGCAGATGCCATTGGTTCAAAAGGTTTGTGTGCCAGGGCACCCAAGACTATGTTGAGGTCCCACACGGGGTGTGGCCTCTTGATGGGCGGGTAGAGCCTGGCGAGACCTGTCAAATGTCTCTTGACAATTGGGTTGGAAGAGGAAAAACTCTCCTCCTCCGAGTTTCTGTATGCCCAATGGCTGCATGGTAGGTGCGGCAAGTGCCCACCTGCACACCTGAATAGGCGAGATGCGCCAAAAAAGAACATGTCGGAGCCCCTCGAGTCTGCCCAGTGAAAGAACCTTGCTCTTATAATGGGCCCTGGTAGATTTTCTCCTGGTGCCCTGTATGATCTCTAGATTAGCCTGAGAGAGGCTGAGCTGTTCTAGCGTGACCTGTTAAGGAACCACGCTGTGAGGGCTAATTTCACTGGTGCAGGGTGGATGACATTGCCCCCCCTGCTGCGTGACAAGATGTGCATGAGCAGGCGAATGGGAGGCCTCTCCGCGAGGGTGAGGAGCTCCGAAAACCATTGTCTGGCTGGCCACCATGGAGCTATTAGGATGATCCTGAGGACGCGAGAATCCTTGATCTTGCATATCACCCTATGAATCAGGGGAGTGCGCGGAAAGGCGTATGCCGTCATTCCGTCCTATCTGATCTGAAAGGCGTCGCCCAGGGAGCCCAGGCCCTGACCCTGCCAGGAGGCAAACAGTTGGTACTTCTTGTTGCCCCGGGAGGCAAAGAAGACCTCTTGAGGGTGACCCCATTCGCGAAAGATCTCCTGCAGCACTAGGTCGTTCAACTGCCTCTCGTAGTTGTCTGCGCCCAGTCTGCTGAGCCTGTCTGCCTCCAGGTTGGATTCCCCCGGCAGGTGGACCGCCTTGAAGTAGATGTTCTACAGGACCCACTCCCACATGCTGACTGCCAGCCTGCACCGTGTGGGGGATCTGGTACCTCCCTGCTTGTTGACATAGAACATGCTGGTCGAGTTGTGCGTCTGAATGAGGACGACCTTGCCCTCGATGACCGGAAGGAAGGCCCTGAACGCCAGCCAGATGGCCTTCAATTCCAGCCAATTGATGTGGTACTCCTGCTCCTGCCGGGTCCAGGTGTCATGGACGCAGTGGTTGTCTAGGGAGGCCCACCAACCCTCGAGAGAGGATTCCATGGTGGTGGTGACCTGTGGTGTAGGTTGCCAGAAAGGCTTGCCCGTCCTCAGGTTGCAGTCTCTGGACCATCATGTGACGTCTGGGTGAAGTGACGGAGGAATGTTGATCATCTGACTGATGGCCCCGTTCCTGGTTCCAGGATGCTGCAAAGTGCAGCTGTAACCTCCTCATCCTGAGTCTCTTGTGGGGGATGGCCAAGAGGACTGCTGCAATGAGACCCAGTAGGTGTTGGTAACACCAAGCCAAGGTCACTTAGAGCTGGGGCTCTCTTGATGGCTGTGATCTTGTCCTCCGAGGGAAAAACTCTCGGAGCACATGTCCCAAATGAGGCCCAAGAAGGTCAATCTCTGAGTGGGCTGCAGCTGCGACTTCTTGAGGTTGAGTGAAAAACCCAGCTCATGCAGTGTGTTCATAAGAACGTGGAAAGTATGGTGCACCGCTTCCGGAGATGTAGCACTGACGAGCCAGTCGTCGAGGTATGGGTAGATGTGGTGGCCCTACGACCTGAGGAGGGCGCCACTAAGTTCATCAGCCTGGTAAAGACCCTGGGGGCCTAGTTGAGGCCGAAAGAGAGCACCTTGTATTGGAAATGGTAGCCCATGATCCTGAATTATAGAAAGGAACAATGAGGCTGACAGATTGGGACATGCAGGTACGCGTCCTTCAGATCCAGGGAGCACATCCAGTCTCCCTTGCACAATGTCTCCGCTATCAAAGCTGGCGTAACCATCTTGAATTTTTGTAAAGGCAGGAAGAGGTTGAGGGTGGAAAGGTCCAGCACAACTCTCAGGCACGCCTGGTTCTTTTTCTGAATGGTGAAAATACTGGAGTAAAAGCCCAAGCCTAGCTGGGAGGCTGGGACTTCCTCCACTGCCTGGCACTCGACAAGCAACCGGATCTCCGCCAAAAGAGTTGCTGTCCCATCAAGAATGTGCATGGAGAGCAAGCCTTCCCCCCACGGGAGACACGTGGACCTGGAGGGGTGTGTCATGCCTTCTTTCCCTCTGAGGCTGCGGCGGAGGAGGGGGACTGGAAAAAGCCCTTACCCCCCTTTTGTTGTTTGCACCAATGCTGGGACGGCGAACGGTCAGGCTGCCTGGACCTCTGCTTTTGGAAGCCGCGGAAACCTCTGTATGTACGCCCCTTCTCAGAGCATTGCTGTGACTGGGTGTATGGTTTGGGTGTGGTCTTTTTAAGAATGGATAAAGACTTGGCCGTTTGAGAGTGGTTTTTCTTTTTATCCAGCTCCTCGTCCGTTGTGGAGTGGGAGAGATCACCCCCTCCGAACGGAAGATCCAGTATGTGTTCCTGGACATCTGGGTTGAATTTCATAGCACTGAGCCACGCCATTCTTCTCATATCCGTGGCAATACATATGGCACGACCAGAGGTGTCGATGTGGGCCAGGGAGAACTCCATGATGTCCTGGGCCACGATCTTGACCTCCGCCAATCCCGCCTTGAATCATGACTGGCTCTGCGCCGGAAGCTCTGCGAGGAAATCCGCAATTTCCTGCCAGAACCTCTGGTTAATGGCTGCTCCTCCTTGCTTAGCAGCCCGCAGAGGAGGCGGCTGAGGACGAATGAGGCTTGGAGTACAGTGATGCCGCAGCGATCACCGAGGAGTGTAGCTGAGGATCGGCTGATAGCAAGAGTGTATCCCCCCTCCATCTGCCTGTACTTGGCGTCCAGGCGTTTATTCACCGGCTGGACTGAGTGGGGCTTGAGCCAACCTTTCTTGGCAAAGGCAAATACGTCCTTCTGCATCGGGATCCCTGTTCTGGCAACGGGACGTAGCATGAAGACCTCTGCGAGGACCCCCTCTGCTGGTTGCTCGACCTCAGGTTGAGGAAGGCCCAAGTACTCTGCCAGCCCTGACAGTCGTTCGTGGAAGGTTTTGGCTGAAGACGGCATGTCGGGGTCCTCCTCATCATCATCTGTGTCCACCTGTGGATCCGGAGGGTCCGGCACCAGAGGGAGAGTGCTAGGAGCCAGGGGCTGCGGTACGGGGACCGAAGCTGGAGGCTGCGGTGGAGGCTGGTGCGGAACTGCCTACACAATCAACTGGGGGGCCAGAGTGGGCTGCTGAGGCTGAACAGGGACCGGAGGAGCCTGTAATGGGGCAGAGAGGTGCCGGTGGGACAATAGGAGGAAGTAAGTCCTGATGGCATCCCTGAGGATGAACCCCATCTGTGGAGATTTCATGAGCCCGAGGAACCTTTCAAAGAACCTGTCCTCTTAGGCTGGATTGGTGGTAGGCGATATTGACAGGTTAGCGGGTGGCTGCTGGAGCTGTTGCATGCCCTGCCCATATGGACGCAGCAGGAACCTGCCTTGTGCAAAGAAAGGATAAGCTGTAAACCACATATCTGGTTGACACCAGTCACACCTCGACACACGCTCCTCCGCCTGCCTTCCCTGGAGGGGCGTCGGCCGGATGTCTGGATTTTCTGGCGCATTGGTCATCTTGTCGAGCTGCCTTCCTCGTGCCTGCATCGTGTTGCTCGGCTCACTGGGCCCCGCCCTGTCCAGGCCTCTTGAGTGTGGATCATTGGGCCTACCCTGTTACTCAGGCCTAGGCCCGGTAGGCGTTACGCCCTCGGCTGATCTGCCGGTAGAAATGCATAAAGGCGCCCCCTCGGACATGATGCCGGTACTAGGGTGGAGCCCCTCGGGTGAAGATCTGGTAAACAACCTTCCAGTCCCTCAGCACCGTCACCGGGAGGATCTACTGATCCCTCGGCCTGTTGGCCGGTAGCTGATACAGCCTCGGTACTTGTGCTGGTACCAGGACCAAGGAGGTCCCTGCCACGCGGGCAAGTCCTTGGAAGGAGCCTCCCTTGCGGCGTGCACTGGAAAAGAGCTACCCTACCTTGGGCTTGGATCCATGGCAGACAAAGTACTTTAGGTTCTCTGGAGGCGATCTGTAGAAGAGCTCCCTCCACCTGGCCAGTCTGTTCTTCAGAGAACTCGAGGAAAGCGCGTTGCACGCGGTAAGAGCTTGCCAGCTGTGGTCTGGGTCAAGGCACCGTAGGCAGATGGCGTGGGGGTCTTTAGTCGGGAAGAGCCCGTCGCAGGATGGACACCTGCTGAACCCTGTAGAAGTCGACATGCACTGGGGAGGAGCGTGACGCCTGAGGACCGAATACCTGAATGATAAAAAGGCAAAAAAGACAAGAAATATCCGCGGGTGGAATTACATGGCCGAAACTAAACCCAGGAGCGCTGGTGAATTCGGCCCGTTCCCGTCGATGCGGAAAAGGGGACTGAGGTGTGGCGCCAGAGGGCGGAGTCCGGGCAGCGCATGCTCCCATGGCCGCACCCCTGCGCTCCTCTAAATTTAAAGGGGGAAGAAGGTTTTTTCTCCTAAAAAAGGTTCCGCCTCCCATCCCTCGCGAGGGACGCCCATGCAGTATGGAGGAAAGGGGATGGGACGTAAGAGTAGGAGCATGTAGAGGGACCAGGGTGGGCAGTGAGAGAGGGAAAACGGGATCAGTTATTCTAATTAGGAGGATCTCAGTCTTACTGGCATTAAGGCAGAGGTATGAGAGAAGGAGTTGAAGAGGCTGAAGGGAGCCTGAAGGAGAGCGGTGTCTCATCCGCATAACACTGAAAGTTGGAGCAAAACGTAGAAATGCGGTGAGCCAGAGGTGCCAGGGAGTGGTTAAAGAGCCAGGGAGAGAGGTTAGACCCCTGGGGAGCACCACACAGAGAGAGCGATAGAAGAGAGGAAAGACCTAAGTTGGACCTGGGAGGGTCAATCAGTGAGAAAGGAGGTCAACCAGGCAAGGGCCTGACCAGAGATACTCAGGTTGTCACAGAGATGATTGAGCAGGATGGCGTGGTTGACCGTGTCGAAAGCAGGGGATAAATCAAGGAGAATGAGGACAGAAGGAAGCTTAGAGTTAAGATTGGAGAGCAAGTCTTCAAGGGTGTTTCAGGAGAGCAGCTTCCATACTTCTGGCTGCTCTGAAGCCAAACTGGTGGTCATGGAGACAACCAACAGATTCAGTATGTAGATTAAGCTCGGAGATGGGCAGTTTTTCCAGCAGTTTGCTGAGGAAAGGAGTGATGGAGATCGGGCAATAGTTTGCCAGAGAGGAAGGATCGGCAGAGGGCTTCTTAAGAAGGGGGTGCACAAGGGCATGCTTAAGGGGGAAGGGAAGGTTCCAGTGGCAGAATGATTGCAGAAATCGGGCAAGGCTGGAGCAAGGGAGTCAATGTATTCCTTAATGGTTCTGGAGGAGTAGGCGATCACCTGCTCTGACAAGACTTTCATAGATCGGACTTGCCTAGAAACATCGGTGGGAGTAAACAGGGGGAAGGAGGAGGAAGGAAGAGGAGAAACAGCCGGAAAGGGGCTTGGAATGGTGGAGGGAGAGGAAAAAGAGGTAGAGAAAAAGAGAGTGGACTGGATGCCCTGAGTTTTAGTGGTGAAATGAGATGCCAAGACCATGCAAAGGGCCTTGGAGGGAACAGGAGAGGTAGAGACTGCAGCGGGATTGGCCAGCTCCTTGCAGATTTTGAAAGGTTTGCTCAAGTTGTTGGAGGCCGCCGAGACGCGGGCTTGGATGCAGGCAGCACGCCAGTTTGTCGGAGGATGCACTTGATGCCCTCCACTTCATCTAAGCCACCCTACACTTGCTGTTAGGCAGAATTCTGTGCAGTTCCCTTAGGGAGCACTACAGAAGATTAGGACTACAAGTGAGAGCAATAAATCCCCTTTGGTATCAGTCTGTACCACAAAGATTTAGTTGGTAGCTGTGGCTGAGCAGTCAGACTTATCTCAAGAGGGAGATGAGCAGTATTCAGGGTTTATACAATAGGCCTACAGTACTATGGGACAAGGAAATACTGGAAACCCTGACCAAAGCTTTGCATTAAAAAGTAGAAATATATTTATTTTATACACTTCTAGTAAAACACATTTATCACAGTCATCAAGCAAGTTAAAATAAGTCAAAGAAAAATATACACACTCCCTAGTTAAATTGTAGACCAAGTGAACCAGAGTGAAAACTGAGCAAAATTGCACAGTGAAAACCACACACAAGGGATACTCTAGCAATTTCTCACAAGGGAGGAAAAGCCCAAGTTATACAGAAATATCTTCTTACACACCCTAGCAACACTTCCCATACGTTTGTGAACCAGTTTAAGCAAGGCAGTGCATCAGTATAGAAAATACTTAAATGAAAACTGAGCAAAATAGCACTTCACAAGTTTTAAAAAAGGGGAAGAAAAGGGTAGTTATAAGAAGTAGGTGCACCAACACAGTTCTAGTTGAGAAGCAATCTAAAGAAGGCAGTTCTAACAAATGTAGCCAGAGTCAGTAGGCCTGTGCCAGAGTCAGTGGTACAGGGCAAGGACCCAGGAGCAACATTTTCTTGTAGCTGCAGTGAAGTCTTTGATTAACGATTTCGAAAAGGTGGATGCAGAAGGTGAAAGACAATGTTGAGAGGGAGGGGTGGCCAACCCAACAGGTAGGTAAAAGATTTAAAACACCTTTAGAGCTACCACGAAGAAAGGGCGGCCTGGCGGAACAATGTACCTTTAAAATGAAGAAGTGGCTCCTGCGGTGGCGGTTGTTCCTGCAGTTCGAGGGATCCAGCAGAGGAAGAGAGGCGCTCATCATGGAGGAAGGTTCGAGTTACTGCACTACCTAGGGATGGAACCAGGTACTGCCCGACAAATAAAAGGTACGCTCCTATAAATAGCGGTCCGGGGGGACTGGTGCCTGGCTATCCGGCCTCCGAGTTCAGGGTACTGGCGATTCGACCAAGGCAGGTCCAGGAAGGCGAATTGGTTGGCCCCACCAGCTCAAGGGAAGAAGGCTCTTACAGATGAAGATCTTCTCTCGTTGTGTGTAGAAAAGTGGCGAGACGCTGCAGCAGGGCTTCACCGGTGGTTCAGTCGTTGCTGAGGTCTTTGGCTTCTCTCCTCTTCGGCTTCTTAGTTCCAGTGGCGATGTCTTGCTCTTCCAGTCCTCAGGACCCTGCTTTTATGCAAAAAGATGCCCATTCATACAACCTAGCTGTCACTCACACAGTGGAGTGGTCATCTTTGGCGGGAGACCCTCCAGCCTATCAGGATAGAGTGCAACATTGGTTGCTGAGGCAACCCTGTCCAGGGGTCCTACTCTCCCCCTCCCACACAATGGACCCACCCCAGACTGAGTGGCGCCGAAAGGAGGGCTTTCTGGCAGAAGCCCGCCAAAAGGACGAACAAAGGATCCCCGACCTGGGTTAGGAGTTTAGAGGAAGACACGAGAAATAAGTTATATTAAAGTTCTGGCAAATAAAACCTACCGGAGTAAAGTTAATATTAAAATGCACCGGCGGTATGTTAGAGGCTGTCAGAAAACCTGGTAGCCTCGAACAATGGGAAAATCCCATAGGAAAATATTTGCGGTCGAATATTTATGGTAGTAACCACTGCCACCAGCCAGAAACTTTTGAGAGAGGGACTGTACGGTACCCTCTCGAAAATGAACATAAGGGAAAAACTATTAACCATTTCCAGTACCTCTATAGTAAAATGGGTTGTACTGGTTTAGTTCATAAAAATTGACTAGTCAAGTCAATTGGAACTTTACATGCCCTGGGAGACAGTCAGTCCCAGGGTATGGAGTCTGTGTTTGAGGGTGCTGTGTAACATGTGAATAAAGATGGTTCCTATGGAGGTGAGAAAAACCCCATAGACATTAAACACAAAAATAGCCTAGAGAACACATAGAAAAAATGCCTAAGAGTGGGAAAAAGAGTCTCACTCTTAACAGGAGAAAAAAACAAACCCTTCAAATCCAGTAAAGCTGCTGGGGGACTCTATAGGTAAGGGAAATTAGGGAGAATTCTCATTCTATGGCTAACAGCAGGTATGGATTCTGGGAAGATCAGGGAAGACTCCCCCGCCAGGACGGGTGGGTCTGGGTTTGGAGAGGATCTTGTAGCTGTCATGATCTCTGCTTCCAAAAGATCAGGACTTGCCCGACTCCCTTGGAAGCAGACCCATAACCCCGGTTCCGAGTGCCAGCCAGTCCCAATTGGGACCTTTTGGACCCTGTCCTGGCGCCAGTGGCACCAGGCTCATAAAGATGCCCAGTCCCAGCGCTGGAAGCGCCGGGCTCATAATGCTTGGGTGGACTTACCTGCAGCAGACCATGCTGCTTACTTACCTGCCAGCTGAACCCCTGATCCTCTTCTGTTTGGGACTACTTTTCCTGTTGGGTGGGGCAGGAGCCACTCCCTAGGTTCAGAACAATGGAACTCTTCTGGAAAGCAGGAACTCTTTTCTTACCTAGGCGTGGCTGTGGAAGGAGACACCTAAGCACTACAGGAGGCTATTTAAACCACACCCGATGGATGAATCTTGCTTTGCGTTATTCTGCATTCTCTGCAGCAGAACGCTCATCGTGTCTTCTGCTTCTGATCCTGGGCCTAAGGGAACAAAGGCTTACCATCCTGGAATCCAGTCTTCAGCAGTACCTGTTAAGACAAAGAAAGAACAGGTTAGCACTACGGTCTTCAGTGGCAGCGCATCTCTTACCTGGTCCATCGGCTGTCACCAACGCCTCGCGCTGCATTCCGGCATCTGAAAGACAAAAGCTTACCAGCTCTTCGCACGCTCCGGAGGCTTTCGGCGCTGCATCCCGCATCTGAAAGACAAAAGAAGGTGCGTTTAAAGACATTGGGCAACTTTATTACTCACGTGCCATTACTCCTTCCCACGCCGAATCCAGTGGTTATTCCAGCACCCTTCAGCTTCTCTAAAGCTCCGAATTTGTACCTGCAAGATAAAAGGGACAGTTAGTGCGCATCGTGAAGCAGGCTACAAGCGCTTACTTACGTGCTTCCAGGCGCTTCTATTCCTCACGCGGGTTCGATCCTCAACTCTCATCAGCCCGCCATCCGCCATCGCCGGAACCCTGCAAAACAAGAGATATCATTACAAAAGACTTTTAAGACATTTGAAGTGCCCAGAACTTACCGTTCGTGCAGTTGACGGACAGCAGTCCTCTGAGGTCAAGAGGCCTGCACCCTTATCCAGTGAAGAAACTGGTTACGGCACCCTGCCCCGAGGCAGATGGAGAGCTCGGCGTTCACTTACCTAAGGAGAGGGCGTTAACCTTTGGGGTTCTACAGGAGAAGAGAAAGGGAAGAGGAGAGAGGCACCCAATAACCCCAGTTCATTAATCCCATATTTTCTATCTGCAGACATCTTACTCTTCGAGTCAGACATACAGTGCACAGAGGTCCAGCCCAAAGAGCCAACCGTGTGTTACACATCACCTTTGAAGATACGGCATTCACCCAGTCAAGACCGGCGCCTCTGCGGGAATCAGGTGAGCGTTACAGTAGCCATCAGGGAGAGGTTGTCAAAACTCGTGAAGCAAGTCTCATGAGACCGAGTACATCCAAATCAAGCTCTTCCAGGAGACGGCAGATGTCCGAGGAGTGTGACAGCGGAGCGAGTGTTAAGAGTAGCGACGTGGAACAGATTGCCACCTTTGCAAGACTTCAGTGGAGGGGTACAGGCATGAGATACTCCCTGGTGCCCAAGAATGGGCAGAGGAAGAAGGAGGAGATGGCAGAGTAGTCAGAGAGGAAAATGAGAGTGCCAAAGAGGTGACAGAGGGAGGATAAGGCAGAGTGACCAGAGAAGCAGAGGAGGGTGCCAAAGAGGTAGCAGAAGGAGAAGACAGAGCAGCCAGAGAAGCACCGGAGGGTGCCAAAGAGGTGGCGGAGGAAGGAGGCGGCAGAGCGGCCAAAGATGCAGCTGAGGGTACCAAAGAGGTGGCGGAGGAAGGAGGCAGCAGAGGAGCCAGAGAGGGGTAGATAGGAGCAGCAGGAGAAGAAAGGAAGTTGATAAGATGCAGGAAGCATCCATCGAAAAGGAGGAGATTGACCCGAGGGCCCTGGACTAAGACAGTACCATTTAAGTAGACATTAATGGCGGTCTTGGAGTGGAAGGGGGCCAGGATGGCTTCCCACCGGGTACCAGCATTAATGGGAGAGGAGGAAAAAAGAGTACAGACCATATAGGGGGTCCATGGGCCTTGAGAGGGAACGACAAAGAGAATGTTGGTGAGGGTATGTCTGGAGGAAGCACTGGTGTAGGTATCAGCGATAGAGAGGTCTGGGTTGGAGACCAGGATGTCCCTTTTGAGCTTCTTCCTACCAGACTTCGTGAGAACAATAGGATAGTCGATAGAATAGCAGTTAGAGAAGTTAGAGGAGACAGAGCACCATAGAGTGTGCAGGGCAGAGATTAAGATGGCGGGGGGGGGGGAGAGACAGCCAAGCAGGAGAGGGGGGACACACACTAGGGTCAAACAGGAGGCAGGCTCACAGGGGGGGTCACACACAAAAAAGGGGCAGAAAGTAAGTACACCACAGACAAGAACACTGGAGCCTTGTTGGGTCAGAACATAGTACCCCACTTCACAGGAGTGAATGTTCTAGGAGGGAATCCCTTCCTGTTCCCACAGAATATAACATCCCAATAGGAGTGCCCACAGAAAGTGTGAGAGTTTGTGTGTTCAGTCCTTGCAGTAACTTAAGACCCCGAAGAGGAACCGGAGGTAGCAGTGAAGATAGGGAAGAAAGATTTCTCCTTCTTGATAGATACGGGGGCCAGCAAATTTTTGTATAAGGAGGGTGGGCTACCACTGTCAAATAACGTTAGGGGGACACGGGGCTTTTCTGGAGCAATTCTTATGGTTCCAGTTGCACAGGATTTAACTCTCATGATAGGTACACAACACCTTGTAGCTCTCAAACTTTACTCAAAAGACACTCCCATAAACATATCAGTTAGGGACTTGTTAAGCAAACAAAATGCAATGATTTTGTTCACAGAGCAGGGTATGGTGTGCTAAACTCCTGGCATGTATCCGGCGAGGGTGGCAGCCATCATACAAGCCCACTATGCCCACAGCACCTTACGAGGGTAACCCATGCGCCCAAAGGTGTTCCTATATGGGATCCAAATACTATTGGGATGGGTGCCAGGGATGAAAGGAAAGACATTTGACTATTAACTGAATTTCTGTTTAGGTCCTCATGACACAAAGACATGACCCAGGGTACACAAAAATATTTGTACTGAGAGGAAGTGATTACACGAAAAGACATGGTAATACTATGTAGGACAGATGAGGACAACAGAATGGCGTACAGTACTCTGTATTGACCCCCACATTGACTGACATGACTGATGTTGAGCTTTTCACAGATGGAGAAGGGGAGGAGGATGGAGAATTAGTGTTCCAACTACACATCCCATGCCCCATACAAGTGATAGAAATGCTAGTGCCGCAATTGACAAAGACAGTGAAAAAGCATTCTGATCATATGGAAAGGATACGAAATAGATACAAAAAATGTGTGAATGGATCAATCTACCAGATAGATATTTGAAATTCACTCAATCTGAGCAAGAAAGAACTTAACTTCTTAGACATTACAATCAGTGTCAGGGAGGAAAGTAAGGTACTTTTTGTAAAACCTTTTCAGAAACCCCCCCGATCGGAATGCATTACTTCATTACGGCAGTTTTCATCCACGCCACGTTAGAGACAGTTTACCACTAGCACAATTCTTACAGCTGAATAGCAACAGTACTATGAGACATGACTTTAAGAAAGAGGCAATGGGACTAAGAGAGAGGCTACACCATGGAAGCTACCCAAGGGAACTTACAGCTAAGGCATTGAAGAGAGCCAGCAACAACAATCAAGATTCCCTACTAGAATATAAAAATTGTGGACCACAAGAAAGGATGACGAATAACTGGTTTTCATGAATACATTTAGTAATCTCTCTAATCCGATTTAAAAGAACTGGAAGATTTTGGAGAAAGGACCATGTTCTTTAAGCAAACCAAATATAGCCTTCAAAAGATGCAAGAACCTTAAAGATCAAATAACATGCAATGAAATAAGCAGGAGGCGACAAGGACAAATAACTCTGATCGGAAAATGGGGTAAATCCACCAATGAAGGGACACTTCACGTGTGGTAAATGCTCATGCTCTTCCCAAACAACCAAACGTAATGAAGTGAACATTGGGCTAACTAGACAATGGAGACAGACCAGTTTCACTTATTGCAACACCAGAATGGTTATCTATGGAATTTGGTGTCCGTGTAAAAAACTCTACATAGACAAAACAGAGAAAAATTACACGGATAACAGAACATAAAAGTTGTTTAAAGAACCGGGTACAGAATGCACCACTAGTAGCCCACTGGATTGAATTTGTGCATACAACAGAAAAAATTATATGGTCAGTTCTCTTCCAACTGAAAACAGGAAATGATACAAATATGGATAAAAGAAAACGGCTAGGCAAAGAACAAGGCCTCAATGAAAACATTGAATGGGCAGAATTATAACCCTCTAAGAGGTACTGTTAACAGCTGTGAGCTCCCAATTACACACTAGGCACGTAAATCTGTAGATCTACTACATATTAATTGGTCGAGACACATATTAACCCAGAACACACTTTATTTGCAACAAATAAATACCATGAGGACACAATGTGAAGATCCACAATGACAATATATGCGGTCAGTTTGATCCACAGAATTCACCTTTTTGCATTGGCAGATGCAGTGTGGGATGCCACCATGTGATGTTTCGAAGCTCTCAACTCTATGCGGGCTGACCGTTCATGAAGAGCGTACATAGAAAAAGAAAGAGGACTGGTAATGCCTGAGGTACAACGAGTCTTTAGGGAATTCTTGCGAGATCTGTAGACAGCAACGTTCATAGTTGTAGGCCTACTGTCACGACTCGCTCCCGTTCCCGCTACTTGGGGGCATGTTTTGGAGTTTATTCCCTACTGGACATTTCCTCCGAACCTAATGCTACAGTGCTGTGATGAATTGGGAGCGCTAAAACCTTATTTTCCAAGTTACTTACCTTCCGGATCCATTCCAGGTTTTTGGCAGCCAGCATGCTACTTTAATCAAATGACTATGCTTCCCAGAATGCCTGGCTCACTGCTTCACCTCCTCCCTTGCATGACAAGGTTGGGTGGAGGATAGGCAACACCTGTGGCTGCAGGTGCAGCAGGCGGCACACCTGATGGGTGTGCTCGTTAAGCAGCTTTAAAAACCTCAGTTTGCTTCAGTCCAGCGCTGGTCATCGTTGCAGTGTTCCTGTTGTGACTAGTCCCTTGTTCCTAGCTTTTGTGCCTAGTTCCTGTTTCTTGTTCCTCCGCCCTGGATTTCAGATTCATGTGCTTAATTGATTTCTGCTTTCTGGATTTCCCTTTCTGTCTTCCTCTGTCTGCAGGCAGCCTTTCTCTGTGCTTTACCCTTTGATGCAGCCCAATTTGCCTGTGTTTTCTGTTTCTTTGATGCTGTCCTTTGCTACTGAAAAACTTGATGCATTAGTCTTTCCTTTTTTAGATTTAGTTTCCTGCCTTTTCTCCTTGGATGGGTGGGTAAGGTTCCCTTTTGTGATATAATTTTCCCTGCTCCTGATCCTTACTTCCTATTGGGATCCATGCCATGTTTTCCATTTCACTTCTGCATTTATTTCCCATTTGATTATTTAGGTGTGGGGTGCTGTTGTAACTAGTCCCTGTGTGAATGCCTTTTGTTTTCCTCACTATTTCTTTAATCACAATTTCTACTTACTCCTTGACTTAGGTCTTAGGTATTTAGTTATCCTCCACCCATTGCTGTTATAGCCTTCTGCGCCCCTATTTGATCAACTGGGTTCGTGGGTTTACTGACATTCAAGTTGTCTTTCCGGTTCTCGTGAGTACTGTTTCTAAGTTCCTTATTCAGTATCATCCAGAGTGTCAGCACACAGATCCTGTCCTTGCTTGCCCTCTACGTGGGCTTAGCGCTGTCAGTATCTGTAATAGCATAGTGGGTAAAGAGTTTGCCGACTTTCCTTTCAGTCATAAGGAGGTTCTAAGTGCTTACCCCACATCCCTTTTCATATATAGGTATTTTTGTTTCACTCTGTCTGCACTCCTGGGTTTTAGTATATATGAGTCGTGGTTCTTGTGTGCACGTGGTTTGATTCAAGGTTATTCACTGTGCGATTTTGTGCACATTTCCCTTGCCATATTTGCTGCCTTTGTACTCACCTGATTAATCCTGACACCTACCATGTTCAGGTAAATGAAGGCGGAATTAGTTTTGACACACATTATGAACGGGAAACACCAACAGAAGTAAACCAGATGAGCTCGACCATCAGCACCCATCAGAGCCCCTATTAATGAACAACCGTGGACCCTGGGAAAATAAGGAGGACTAAGTAGCACAAATCAGGTGAGCACAAACTGCACACATGAAACGTGATGATGATGCATCAGTGAGTTGAAGTAACCGACACCGCCCAAAGGGCCATGGAGTAACTTAAGGTTGCTATATTTCAATTTTTTAGCTAAACTAATAACTGTGGAGCAAACAAGATAGGAGGAACAAGTGCAGCCGGGTCGCATCATTAATCACAACTACAAAAAGGGCCAGATCTCCATGGCAGTTATATTCGGTAAGAAATATTGCCCGTTATCTGTTGCTACAGTATTTAAGGTTAAGTACTGCAAACTCTCCAATGCGCCATCCAAGTAACCAATAAAGTTACCTTGCTAATGGGGCTACCGTTTAACTTAGGCATTGAAATTCAATCTGCACATATAGTGCAGTCCCTAGCACCAACTCCAAATGAAAACAGGAGGAGCGCTTAGACCGAATGCAAGACAAAACCAGTTAGAATGCAAGGGTGATAAAAATACCAATCCCTGTCCCACTTGATTTATATCAGCAAGTCCAACGCAGTACTATGTAACACAGTATGTAAACACTAGTCTATACATACTTAGACTAGTGTAACTTAATACCAGAGTGAAAGACTTGC
Organism: Ambystoma mexicanum; assembly: GCF_040938575.1. Taxonomy (NCBI): domain Eukaryota; kingdom Metazoa; phylum Chordata; class Amphibia; order Caudata; family Ambystomatidae; genus Ambystoma; species Ambystoma mexicanum. The sequence goes on along the minus strand of NC_090930.1, from coordinate 1,365,578,817 downwards.
TAAGATTTAAACAATCGCAATAACTGAATGTCCAATAGGAGTAAACAGACCTAAGCAAGTGAAGCTTAATACAAATGCCTCATAAACTGCACCAAAAGATAAATAGACTAGCTTAGGTGACAGACACCCTGATTGGGGTTGTTATGGAAAAATGGAAGCTGAGAAGTATACACATCAGGTTAATAGCAACCATAAAAGTCCAGAACTTTGAATAGTTTACAAATTATAAGTAATTTAAAAAAATGGACTAGTAACAACTTACATACTGTATTTACAACTACATGAACATATGGTAATAGACACCAATGTGACTGTCGTGTCAGGAGATACAATTGGTACTGTTAGTATTGAAGACAGTCAAATCTATGAAGTGGAAGACCATAGGGTGGTCTCTAGACTGAGAAATAGACTCCAGAGTTTGTTGATAACAGAAACAGGGGACAGCAAGCCAACAGACTAAAGGGAATGAAACTGTCACAAGTCTCTCACGTTCTCACCTGTTTTTGTTGTTTGCTTGCGACCTTCTGTGGCGTCTTCTTTCTCACGGTCCGGGATTTGTATAAACCCGTGAGCTGGTCCTCGGATTCCAGCGTGATGTTCACAATCCAACTCCAGGATACGTTCAGATGACCAGGACGGAGACCAGGAAGAAATGATTCTCGCACTCAGAGGCACGGAACGCCGTGACCCGAGCGCGGGTGAAAATCCAGGAAGGTAAGGCAGAGGAAAGGGCGGAAGGAAGGGAAATTCAAGGAACCGGGAACCAAGAATCAGAATAAAGCTCAGAGCGAACTCCGGCAACACGTCCAAATACAGCAAGCGGCAGCGTTGAGACGCGCAGAACTGAGGGGGCGTGTCTGTTTTGTAGAACGTGGAGCGCAGAGACTGGCAAGCAGCGTTCCGTATCAAGGGCCATGTTGGAAGGATTACTGTATTCAATCCCCTATGGTTCAGGGACCACGAAGTCCAGAAGGGACGCAGACCACGGTTCATGACAGTATGCCTCCTATGAAGCACAGCTCCTCTGGGTTTGCCCAGATGGATAAGATGGTATCTTCGAACCAGCCTGGGGGCATTCATGTTTGACATGGGTTCCCAGGTGCGCTCACTGGGAGGGTATCCTTTCCATTTGACCAAATATTGTAGTTGACCACGTCGGTACCTAGAGTCACAGATTTTGGAAACTTCATATTCGAGTTGGTCATTGACAATCACTGGGGTAGATTTTGGAGCTGTTCGAGATGGCTGAAGATATGGTTTTAACAGAGAGGTGTGGAAGACTGGATGGATCCTTTCCCATGATTCTGTTAGTCGAAGTCGAGAGGCCACTGGATTGACTACTTCTTTTATAGATAGGGGCCCGTAATATCTGGGAGCCAATTTATTTGGTCGCAGATGTTGTGGAAGAGCTTCGAGGATATCCAGACTTTATCACCTACTGAATAGGAAGGCCCAGGCCTTCTTTTAGAGTCAGCATAATGTTGAACGTCTCTTCGGGCCTTTTCTAAGTGTTCTTTTGCTTCTTTGTGTACATTAATAAGGGTTTCAATACAGGAATCAACCGCAGGAACTGGGGTAGGGTGTGGAAGAATGGATGGTAGAACTGAAGGATGAAATCCTTGACTACAGAAGAAAGGACTGGTTTTGATAGCTGAATGATCCGAATTGTTGTAAGCGAATTCGGCCACAGGTATTAAGAGGGACCAATCATCCTGGACCTTGGTGGCGAAGCAACAAAGATACTGTTCTAGAGTTTGGTTTACACGTTCAGTGGCTCCATTGGTCTGTGGGTGATAACCTGAGGACAAGGCATGTTGGATTCCCAGTATACGACATAATTGTTTCCAGAACTGGGATATGTACTGGGGACCGTGGTCAGAAATGATCTTGGAGGGTAGCCCATGAAGCTGGAATATGTGTTCCAGGAAGATTGCGGCAAGTTCAGATGAGGATGGCAGTTTGTATAAAGGTGTAAAATAAGCCATATGAGTAAACAAATCAATGGTAATCATGATAGTTGTGTAGCCCCTGGAAGATGGTAGTTCCATGATATAATCCGTGGCAATGATTTCCCAGGGTCTTGTTGGTATTGCTGGTTGGAGCAGGACACCTGCCGGTTTCTTATTATCATGTTTGTTCTGATTGCAGACTGCACATGTCTGGATATGGATCCTGACATCATCCTTCATCTTCGGCCACCAAAACTGCACCACAGAAAGGAACCGATTTCCAACACTCTGTGCTGTTTTCATAAAAAAAAGAAATCGGACTACCAGAACAGGCGGTTGGAGAAAGCAAAGTGGAGCCCCCCCCGACCTGCAAGATGGCGGCGCCCAAGGCTCTGCTGTAGACCGCAGCGACGCAAAGCTGGCAGCCCGCGGGGGGAAGGGAGCGCGGGCGACTACCCTCAAACTCACCCAACAAGGGCCCCCTGAGAAGCACCAACGCCCACTGTAGGACACATCCTGTGACCCTGCACCCTGCCACACGGACCGAACCAGAAACTGTTTTGGCCAGCGCGAAGCCCAGAGGCGGAAGAAGGCCTCAGCGGCGAGCGGCCGCGAGGAACGGGCACCGCCCAGCGGGACCCCTGCTGACGAGGCGTGGAGGGAGAGCCGGTGCTGCAAACGCCAGGAGCGGCCTGGAAGAAGAAACCCGCCGGGACGACAGGCCCGATGGACCTGCAGAAGAGGCCGATCGACCTCCAGGGACCGCAGGAGGTACGGGCGGAGACCGAAGAGGACTGCAGCCCAACACAACGGTGAGCCTGGGTACGGCCGCATCCTGCTAGGAAACAAGGATACCAGTAGAGCGACGGAACGGAAAGGCCCAGGCGTAATCCGGGGAGCCTGGGGGGGGGGCGCTGCAACAACACAGCAGCGAATGGGCAGAAGGTAGGCCCCACACGAGGATTAACCCGTATGTTGCATGAACTCCGGCAGCCCGCGCCCTAAACCCCAAGAACATGGCCACCATCCAACGGACGGTCCAGCAACACTAGCGCTGCAACGGCCTGGAAGTAGGAAGGCACAGGCACCATACCTACCACCTGGGAACGGAAGGAAAGCGGCACCGTAGTGGGCAAGACACGGAGAAAATCAAACCTCTTCAGAGGGCTCTGGGCCCAGAAGGTTAGCGCACCCCAGGCCCACAGTAGCAAAGGCTGAGGCAGCAAGGGGCTGAAGCCACGACTGTCCAGCTACAGAAAGCAATCGCGGCTGCCGCCAATCCGGAATAACACTGCTCTGGGCACACACAATAGTGTGGAGAAGCCAAACACTTCAGCGGCCAATAACACAATGACCACCTGATCCTGAAGCGATAGCTGTTGAAATTGCAGCCAGTGGACGGGCGAGCACCACCGACATGAGGTAGCGAACTGAATGCCCAGAGACAGGAGATGTCACCCCCCAAGGGCAAAGCGAAAACTGCAATAATGGACTCCTACACGACGGTTAGACCCAAACAACAGCAGGAAGCAAGGACTGCAGAGGAGCTACGACCCAGGAAGAAGAACCTACGAACGCGCAAGTACTGCAGGCCATAGCAGCGTTACGCACCTCTATTAAAACTACAATAGATGAAGTAAAATCGGACATGCAGTTGATAAGGCAGGATGCCCACAATCTCACTGAGAGAGTGACCACAGCAGAGGCTGCCCTACACAACAATGTAGAAAGCACGACAGATCTCAAATCTAAGGTCCAGGACCTGGAACTGAAGGTAGCACGGCTGGAGGCGAGGTCGGAGGATGCGGAAGGGTGAGCCCGCCGCAACATTCGAATCCTGGGGGTCCAGGAGGGAATGGAGGGCCCGGACCCAACAGAATTTATTGAGACAATGCTACAACAGGAAATTGGGGCCGGCAACATGACTCAGGGATTCTCGATCGAACAAGCCCACAGATCTCTGCAAAAAAGACCTCCCCGGGCTCGCACCCGTGCCCAATGATCGCAAAAGTCCTACATTTCTGTGACAGAGAGACAATACTGCGATTCTCGAGAGAAGGAGGGGAAATCACGAGACAGGATGCTAAGATAGTCATGAATCCAGACTACACTCCCATAGTGCAAAGGGCAAGGCACTCATTCATCCCGGTGAAAGCAAGACTACGAGAACTCAACCTCAAATACGTGCTAATGTACCCATCGCGCCTCAAGGTAATATACAAAGGAAAAGCCATCTTCCTAGAAACTCCCGCAGCGGCGAATATGTGGCTCGAGCACAACAACCTCGCAGATGACAAAGAAGGGGCAACGAAGGAGATCACAGGCCAATGAACAATCAAAAGCAACAGGAAACTACCGATGCTCGCACAATGCAGGAAAAACCGCGGCACCACACCAAGAACCACAGTAATATGAAAGCAACATCGGGCAGGAGCGCACCGGCACACACAAGCGCCGATGACGTCGACACACCCTTCAGGAAACTTGGAGGCCGACCGCCAACACACAACCTGCACCGGGAGGCCTGGAAAGGCCCAAAAGGCTCGGGAGCCCCTGAGCGCTGCATGTTCGAAGCAACTGCTGGGGGCAGTTCAAAGTTGCACAGTTTGTTGTTCTCATTCACTAGAATGAATTTTACTATTGTTGGTAAGTCTGCAGGTGGACCGGGGGAAAAGGGGGGAATCGAATGGAAGACGGGGGGGCCTGGGCTCTAACCCAGGTACAGGAAAGGGCTTCAACACCAGAGCCGCGATCACAAATGAGGCAGAGGGGGATGCAGGACAAACGCAATATCCCTTTTGAACCACCATGACCTCAACAGCAATTAAAATAATGACATGAGGGGTCTGAGAACATACCTTCGTAGAAACAGAATTAAGACCTACCTATACAGAAAAGGGGTGATGATAGCATTGCTACAGGAGACCCACTGCACGGCAGACTCTGTGACTAAACCCCAAACTCACTGGGGGGGGACAGGGATTTGGCACCACTTATTCCAAATATGCAAGAGGAGTTTACACCCGGATACACCCACAGCTCCCATTCCGCCTGGTCAAATCAGAGATAGACCCGGAAGGCAGATTCGTAATGTTATGGGGGCACATTGAACAGACGGAACTATGCATCATGAACTCCTACTTCCCCAACAACAACATACCAGCCCACTTGAACTCACTGTATCCCAGAATTACGCAACACAGAAGCGGCCTGTTCATCTGGGGGGAGACCTCAATTGTGTACACGATCCAACACTGGACAGGTCCATACCCCATTCGAAAGGCCCACCGGCAGCAACAACAGCACTGACCGCAATGATAGACAGGCTGGATCTGGCAGATGTAAGGCGAGAAACACATCCAGCAACGAGAGGCTACTCATACTACTCGTACCCGCATAATCTACACACGAGATTAGACTACATCCTTATAGGCAGGGAACACTTACTCCAAGTGGAAGAGGCACAGTACCTAGGGAGAACCATCTCTGACCACTCCCCACTTTTAGTGACATGGAACAACAATGGCCCAAGACCCCCGATCCCCATGTGGAAAATGCCTGTAGATGCCCTGACGGACCCAGCCTTTAGAGGGGGATTACAAGAATCTATAGACAACTACATATAAGTTAACACGGGCAGCGTGGAACCACGAAGTACAGAATGGGACGCTCTAAAAACAGTGATAAGGGGGGGAAACCATTGCAAAGGCCGGGGGAATCAAGAAAATACTCAGGAAAGAATTAGACCAGGTGGAGAAGGAGATTGAAAGGCTGGAGGCCACCCCCACAGGCACTCAGCAGGGAGAAATTGAACTCCAGAAACTCAGGGAGAAGAATGCAACCTCTTGGAGCAGGCTAGAAAAGTTTGACTACACTGCCAAAACAAACGGAGCACATGTAGAGACGAACAGATCAGGCAGGCTACTGGCCTGGCTCTGCCAAAAGGAACATCCCAGACACTCCACCACTACACTGCGGGACGAAGAGGGGAACACGCATCACATACAGCAGGACATAAATAACACCTTTAAATGCTTCTACGAGCACCTATACTCCCACAAAGAACAGGTTTCCCAAGAACAGATAATGGACACACTGGACGAGATAGGGCTCCCCAAGATGTCCCCGGAACAGGCCAACACACTAGAAACAGACATCACACCGAAGACATAACGGAGGCCATTAGGTCCCTGGCCACGCGCAAGGCACCTGGCACAGACGGATTGCCCTCAGAATTGTATAAAGCTTATGAGCCCTCCCCGACGCCCCTGTTACATGAGGTATACCAGGAAGCATACGAGAGGGGGATACTACCTGAGAGCATGAGAGAAACACTGGTGGTCCCGATCCTCAAGCCCAATAAACCAGCGGACCGGTGTGACTCCTACAGCCCACTAGCGATGCTTAATTATGATGTGAAAATCTTAACCACAACATTAGCTAAGCGGCTGTCCAGAATTATAGGAGACATAATACACACTGACCAGTGCGGCTTTGTACTGGGCCGCAATACATCCATGAACTTGCGTAGGCTGCAACACATTATAGCGCACACCGACAACGATAAGGACTCGTGTGTACAACTATCCCTGGATGCCATGAAGGCGTTCGATTCCATATATTGGGAGTGGCTAGTGGCTGTAATCAAGGAATTTGGCTTTGGACCGGGGTTTATTAGATGGATCACAATACTATAAGCTAAGCCGAGAGCAAGGGAGAAATCTGGGAAACACATGTCAGAGGCCTGGGGCATACAAAGAGGGACCAGGCATGGCTGTCCACTGTCCCCAATGTTGTACATACTGGGACTGGAGCCCATAGCCATTTACTTCAGAAAGCAATTATTCAATGCCGGTATAAGGCTGGGAGGAATAGATCACGTCATCTCACTTTACGCAGATGATGTACTCATATACGTTAGGAACCCACAACACAATGTGCCCACCATGCTAGATGTTTTGGATAATTACTCCAGGGTCTCAGGAATCCAATTCAGCAAGCCAAAATCCTGCCTGTTCCCCCTAGCGGCCCTGAGACATGAGGACATGGAGGCACTCACGGCAGTGGGGATAAGATGGCAGACTACCTCGTTCCGATATCTCGGAATCCAAATAATGCACACCCCTGCACTAATGCACGAGCACAACACAAAAGCAGCACTCCCAGTTCTGAATAAATCAATGAACTTCTGGGAGTAACTCCCCCTGTCAATGATGGGACGGGCCTTGATAGTCAGGATGATTGTACTACCAAGGTTCTTGTACAGGTTCCAGAATGTGCATTACTATATTACCAAAGCCTTCTTCCGACTGGTTGAGACGTTAATAAAAGAGTTCCTATGGGAGAAAAACAGACACAGACTAGCGCTGTCGACGTTAGCCCTACCACACAGCCAGGGAGGAATCCAACTTCCGAATCTGGAAAAATATTCCCTCGCAGCCCAGCTAAGCTTTGTGACAAAATGGCTACCCGATGAGCCCACATCTGAAACGCCCCTGCTGCAAGCAATGATCCTTCCGTACCAACTGAAAGAACTGGTCTGGACACCCTCACAACTATTGGGAAATGTACCCCCCCTAGCCACCCTGGGGAAAAAGATATGGCACAGAATGAAAACGCTCACCCACTCACGGAACACCTATGCACCAGAAGTACCACTGCTCGCAGACCTTTGCAAAAGACCTGAAACAAGTCAGATTATGGGGAAGAGAAGGGGTCTACACCTGGGCAGACCACTACGAAGAGGGCACCTTCAAAGAGTTTTCCTCACTACAAGTAATAGACGGCATCCACACAGGCCAGTTCCTATGGTATCAAAGGGTTCGCACTACAGCACAACGCAAATGGGATACGTGGCCTGATGAACCGGACTCGGACCCATTCTTAACGATGCTATATAACCTGGGGGAGGGCAGCAGACCAATATCCCAAATATATGGCCATTTGAGTGACATACCCAACCCCTGGAGCATGGAAATGAAAAACAAATGGCAAAGGGACATAGGCAGAGAAATTACAGAGGGCGAGTGGATTTTAGCGCTCACATTTCCCAAAGAAGTCTCAAGAAACCACAGATTCAGACAGATACAGCTGAACGTACTGCACCGAACTTACCTGATCCCAGACCGAATAGCCAAATTTAACAAGCAAGCTCAGCCGAACTGCACCTGGTGCATGGGGGAAGAGGCCAACCTGATGCATGTGCTGTGGGAATGCCCCAAAACAAGGTCGCTGTGGGGCAAAGTAAAACAGACGTGAGAGAAGGCAGGCATGACCAAATACAAATGGACACCAGAGGAGTGCCTATTAGGAACTTACCCCAGATTGGCCAAGCTTAAGCACACGGTACGACTCATGGACTTGGCATGCATACTGGCCAAAAGAACCATTGCCATGTCCTGGAAAAAACCAGCGGGACCACAATACAAAATATGGCACAGTGAATCGGAGCGGTGGGTGTTAGCGGAGACCCAAGCTTGGGAGGATTGCGTCACCAGATCCACTGATGAATCCAGCAGGGCGCTCGAGGCATGGAGAGAACTCACCAGACATATGTTCTACCCCTCTGACGATAAGCCCCCATGAACTAAAGGCCCCAGGCTAAGCATACCCGCAGGATAAAAAAGGGCAACACAGGTGAGGCCGCTGGAGATAAAGCTGGCCCTCTGAGGACACCCCTCCACCCCCTTTAAACCGTCTGACTACCCCCCCACCACCTCCCGAGACAAGAGACACGGAACTGTAAGAACAGAACATGGAGACAGTAGTTTTATATAATAATGTTTAATGTTAAGTTAAAATGCATTGCGATCATATATGTGCACTGCACTTTTGAATGTCATGTAACTGATATCACTGAAAAATGCCAATAAACAAATTTAAAAATAAATGGACAAAAGGGCCACATAATGTGTGAGTGCTCAAAGGTCAGCATTAAGTTAAAAGAAGGAGCATTGCTGCCCCAGGTAAAACAATACCCATCTACCTGTGAAGCAGGTGAGGGCATTTATGACACTCCTCACTCTATGGCAGTAGGGCATAATACAAACATCGACATCCCCATGCAACACAGCCATATATCCAGGGGGATTCATACAGGATCTCCAAAATCCTCAAGACTTTGTGAATACCTACCTTGGTACTCTGTACTATGTAACCGAAGCCCAAGGTTTCTTGTACCTCTTGCGCCCAGTTACCTCCGGGTTTGGTGCGCCATACAAATAAATAAAACAAACAAAACAATGTGGTAGAAGAGTTTCCACTTGTACCGAACCCTGCTACAATATTATGCAACATTCCAGCAAGCGAAAAGTATTACACAGGGACTGAAGAATGCTTTCTTTTCAATCCCATTACATCCCGACTCCAGGTATCTCACTGCGTTGACGTGTCACAGGGTCAGATTTGAATACACAAGGTTACCCCGGGGTACTGCGAGGCCCCCAGTGTGTGCAACCAGGTGATCCTGATGAATCTCAGCAATTTTCAGGTACCCAGTACAGTGATACAGTACGTGGACAACCCGCAAGTGTGCAGTGTGACAGAGCAGGGCAGATTCCATCCTTCTTTTGACCCTGCTAGCAGGCACGGGGTACAAGGTAGACAAGGAGAAGCTACAGTATTGCCAGGAAGAGGTGGTGTACCTGGGGCAGATCATTTCAACAGAGGCAGAGGATAACACCAAAAGTGGATGCACTACACAGGACCCCACTACCTCCACAGTAAAGGAGATACAGCAGTTTTCGGGTTTGTGCAATTACTGCAGAGCATGGGTGTTTGATTATTCCACGTTCACAAAGTCCCCCCTCCAAGCACTCAAAGAAGCACAAAAGGTTAAGGGCCACATTAAATGGACCTCCGAGATTAACAATCATTTTGCCAAACTCAAAGAGACACTGGCCCATGCCAGTGTTGGCAACCCCCAACTACAAAGATAAGATCTACTTTTTTCACATTCTGATGGCACAGTATGGTTGTCCTCACACAGTAGAAACCACAGGGCAACAAGCACCTGGCATACTACTGCAGTCTGCTGGATGCCGTGATGCAGGGGCATTTCCAGAGCGAACAAGTGTTTGCAGCAGCAGCTTTTACCATAGAGAAGGCAGCAATGATAACAATGGTGTATCCCATAGTTTTATATGTGGAGCACTTGCTTTTTGCAGCACTGGAGAAATCCAAATCCATGATGACCACTCAGAGGGCCTCGGGATACGAGGGTATACGGACAAACCAAGCAATTGAGGTGGTTAGGTGTCATGTAGTGAACCCTGCAAAATTTGGAGCACAGCCACCTGAAACGGCAGAATATGTTCACAACTGCGCATGTTACATGGACTGAATGTAGGGGAACCCCCAGGTGAAGGAGGAAGTAATAGAGGGGGGGGGAGACAAGCTCTTCGTTGACAGTTCATCGACGATAGATTCCAGCACAGGATCCAGGCATACGGGTGCCGCAGTGGTGTGTCACAAGGAGGGTCCATTTCTGTCATTTGCTCGCAGGTATGATTGCCAAATCATCATTCGGCACAAGCAGCAGAGTTAGTGGCCCTAATAAGATCATTAGACATGTCAGAGGGACACATCTTCTCAGACTCTGTGCACGTGCCCACCACAGTGCCCTCAGGGTTGGCCCAATGGGAAAGGAGGGGGTTCAGAAGGAGCGATGGATCCCTGGTTCAACATGCAGGGTAGCTGGCACGACTAATAGAGGTGTTGAAGTGGGTATAATAAAGTGCGCTGCCCACAGTGTCACACACACTTGCGACTTTATTTCCCAAGGAAACAATATGGCTGACCAAGCAGCTAAGGCAGTGTACCTGCCTGAGGGAACGACTAAATTATATCCATGTACAAAAGAGGAAGTACCCATGATGGTGCAGGGGTCCAAATGACCCGCGGGTACTGACACTAAAGAGCTCTTCAATGTACTACCCATTGTCCAGATAATTGAACTGCAGGGAGAAGCACCCCAGGAGGAAAAGGAGCTATGAATACAGAGGGGATGCTCTCTCTGTCACGTCTTCCGCACAACCAAGTGCACCCCCTACAGGTACACGTCTACACCCGCCTTCAGCCTCCATTCATCCCATCACCCGACACACACACCCAGGCAACGAACATCTTTACGTTCTCTCGCCCCTAGTAGAGCACGTTATGACAGACCTGGCGTGTATCACCCCTCCCGTCATTGGCAACTAAATTGGAGAATCCCGCTTGGTCACAACACCCGACGCCTTCCACGGAGATCTGCGCGTCACGGATCACATGACGTTCCATCACGCTTCAGCGCTTCCGTGTTACGCATCACATGACTTCTGCTATTGCTTAAATGCGTTCGGAAACACGGAAGAGTTGCTTCACAGCTGTTTTTCCTCCAGGATTGCGTGACGCTTTGTTTTTCATTGTGAATTTGGATTTCCCTCACGACCACGTTTCATCTCACGCACTGTCTTTGCCCACGCCCCGAAGCTGCTTTGGAACTTTGAACATTTGTTGCCAGACCACGGAATTGTCTTTTGGATACTCTACGGATTACGTTTTGTTTTGGAACTTTGGCCATTGGCCCTACGCTAGGTGTTTACCTGTCTGTGCCCCTGACATCAAGCTATCCCGGTGGCTCACTTGGGCCAAAACCCCACTAGGAGAAGCTAGCCCGGATCATTGCCCGGGGTCCAGTCCTTCTCCCATCTCTGGGTGACCTTTCAGTGCTCATAGGTAAGCAGTGCTTAGATACCTATTCCTGTATTCTTGTGTTATTACATTTCTGCCCTGTACATAAACATTTTTGCCTTACAGCGTTCAAGGGGTTCTTCTGGCTGTTCCCGAATCCAGGCCCGACAGACTACCACACCTGTGGCCTCAAAGATTGCACAGGCAGTGTTTCTGGTATTGCATGTGTGGTACTTGGGGACAGAGGTATTCATACTCTGCACGACCAGCAAGTCCGTAACACACTCCCCCACTGACCTGGTGTGGAGACAGAATAGTACAGGGAAACCAGTGATGCCCAGAAAATTACTCAGTGTAGAATAAGAGCAACTCCGTTGCCCAGTACACATGTCAAAGGAACACGTGGCTGCAGAAACAAACGAGAGATGGTTTGTGGCTAAGCTTTATGAATTGGTGGCTGAGTTTATAGGGAACTGCCCAACATGCCACAAGGTTTTGGCAGGGCATACATTGAAAACTGACAGAGCAATGCTGCCGCGATGAGAAGGGCCCTTCCGGTACTTGCATATTGAAATGCAAGAGAGATGTGCCTCTAATAGGTACATGCTTGTTGTAGCTTGTCCTTTCGCATGTTGGCTTGAGTGTGGACGCTGTGCCCACAATGAAGCAAAATCAGCTGCCAAATTCTTGGCACGGGAGGTATTTTCGAGGTGGGGTATGTGTGATGAATTCAGATCAGATAATGGGCAGCACTTTGCCGCTGATCTCGTTAAGGAGGTTACATGTCATGACCCTTGCCCCTGGCCCTCACTGGCAAGTCAGCCTTCAAGTTAGGGCCAGGCCAAAGGCCTTAAAACCTCATCCAAGACTCTCTTGGAGTCAGTCCTGGCACTTTGGCGCCAGGCTCATAACCATCATGAAGACCAACATTAGATTGGGACTATTTACTTGGGACTAATTAACTTGGGGGCGGGAGGGGGGTTCAGCCAACATGGAGGCACACACATAGCTCATTTACAAGGAACTGAGCTATGCGGTCTAGTCTTTTGGGTGTGGCAGGCCTGGGACTACTTTGGGTGTGGCAGGCCTGGGACTATTTTACCTGGACTACTTTACCTGAGACTATTTAAACCACACCCAAACAGCAGAACATGCTTTGCGTTATTCTGCTGTGGGCAGCGTAACGCTCACCGTGTCCAGTTCTTTGATGCCAGTTTACCTGAAACCAAGGACCTGAAGAGAGAAAGAACACTATGAAACTTACCTGGAACAGCATCCGGTCTTCAATCCATCGCTGACTTCAGTTCCACTCACCTAAACGGTACGAACTCCATCATCCGGCACCGCATGCATCCTGGAATACCATAACCTGGAGAGAGGAGAAAGAAAGACAGCATTAGTAAGCGTTTACTCACGTTTCCTCCCGAATGAAGAAAGCCACACAATTCTTACCTGGGTAGTCATCGCCTGGTCAGTATCATTCCTGGAACATTACGGCGCTCGGCGAGGAACATCGCAACCTGCAAGGAGAGAAAAGACACAGGTTAGCAATATAAAAGGCGAAACAGCATCGCGCATTACTCACCGGACAGCATTGAGCACACCGCGCTTTCACCTACCGGCCCATGCTCATCTTCAAACTGCATGACAACACCAAAATGCCTTTCCATACCTAAAAGGAAAGAAGCAAGGCATTATTCAAACTAAACGGAACATAAGAACTGCATATAAAGACTGCAAAGCAGCAAACCTTCGGAGTCGCAGCAGGCCTGGATTCCCACAAGGGTGGGGGCTTGCACCAGTGAAGTAACTTGGTCGCTACTCGCCCCCACATCTACGCGCCCCTGCCACGAGGAGCAGAATGGAGAATCCACCTTTTACAATATTAAGGTGAGGCGAAGGCCCAAGGGGGAGGAAGGAGTTGAGGCCAAGGGAGGTGGGAAAACAAAGACAATCTGGTATTGAATCCAGCTCTCCTATATTGCAGACCCATCTTTAACCAGAGGCATTACCAAGGGACCGGGAGAGGGTTCGAGAGTGCAAATCAACCAACCAGGGCTGGGTGACGTGCCAGTGGATACCAGGTGAGCGTAACATTACAGCCCTTCTGGGGAGAAAGCACTGACTATGTTCAGTTTACCTCCCCCAAGCCAACCGATTAGTAGAGAGGTTAAATGGCTTACTTAAAGAAAGTTTAGCAAAGCTGACAGTGATGCTTGGCAAAATTTGGCTGCATTGCCTTCCGCTTACTCTATTTGTGCATCTCACCTGGTGCAGATCATCACTTGACTCCGAACGAAATTGTTACTGGCAGGAGAATGCATGCGCCTATCACTCCTGCACATACAATTTCAGACGCTAAAAGCTCAGCCCAGATCCTCAATGATGAATTCCACACTAACTTGACATAACTTATCAATGCTGTTAAATGTATATCTCATCAGGTGCACCCATGTCCATGCCGGATACTGACAACCCACCCACAGATAAACAAGGCGAAGAAAGCTTCCCAGCAGCTGCACCTCTCGGCCCGGGCGACAGAATCTTCCTTAGGAATTTTGTATTGGAGTCGAAGGAGCCATGTTTTACAGGCGCTCACGTCATTCTCTATGCAACACCCACGGTGGTAAAGGTTACAGTCAAGAAGCTATGGTTTCACATAAGACATCCGTGGAGATAACAGCACCGGCTCCCTCGGAGAAGAGAAGAGGAGCAAAACATGATGGCAAGTATTCACCAACACATTACTGAGTGGTAATCCATCCAAACATGTCCACAAGTACTCTAGGCCCCCCGGGTTAAGGCCGCCCCACCATCTGATGGGCGAACACACAAAGACTCCTGTCGCTGATTGAAAACAGCCACTAGCAACTACAGCATTATACTATGTTTCGCCCTCCGGCGAGTTTAGAGTTTGTCTCAACATATCTCACAGGCATTATATTGGAATTGCAAACACCAGTTGGCAAAATATGTTAATCTCTTTGCTTATGATTAGTTAACTACGACAACACTTAACTAATGGACAAATGGGTTCCAAACAATCATGCACTAATGACACCCAGATAGCCTCTAAGTGAAGGCTTAGATATTTGTTCATTACCAACGTATTACACACCTTTAATCCACGGTTAGTAGCATGGATTTGACATTTCACACATTGCACTAACACTTCCAGAAACAGACAGGTTAACTACTACCTTTATATTCAATGATACTGTGCACCTGTGTTAATATTTAACATGCAACTGGTTGTCAGACAAGTTGTGCAGAGTTAATGGGATTTGAGGTAAATTAGATTGTACACAAATTGACATACGCTTATCTAATGGAATGGCTGCATGGCACGTCGCGCTACTCAAACATGACTTTAATGAACTCCGGTTACACATCCATAGCAAAGCATTCATTTAAGTATGACAGCTACTTGGAGCTCCAGAGGGTTTGAAGAGACTGACGTTGAGTCACATGACGCAGCGTTTATGCTCACGTTACCTCTATATCAAAGCGACCAATGAAAGCACTGTTGCTTTAAATGAGACAGCAAGTGCTGCGAAGTAGACGCTCGTCACTAACTGAAAGGCACCTGTAGACCGACTGGTCAACGGCTGCAGTATTCAAGTTAAACAGGTATTATATGTCGGCGTCAGTATACAAGAAACTAATACAAACATGTTTATGGACACAATTGACTATACATGCTCTCCACAGGCCGCGTCTACACGCCAATCTGATGTCTAATGTAAACCTGGAAACATGACAAGTGAATACAGGTCTAACATTTTATGAGCACTGTTTTCACAAGTAGGCACTAGGGATTAAGACATACTGCTTCATGTGCACGGTACTGCACTATAATTCGGACAAAATATCACTACCCTCATTGAGCAATCTAGTTATACCGCCTAGTATAAACAGCAGTTAAGAATAAACCCTCTCAGGTGACCCACATGACAGCTACTGAGTTAATAAGCCATACTGCGGCACACGTCTGTTATAGCAAGTGGGGTATTATAATAAATCATCCAGTGCATTGCAAGAGACGGCACAACGTTCATAGATTATCTAGCAATATGCTGGCACTCTGGATTAACATCAAAATATGCGTACCACACACACTCACGTGTACTTCTATCTGTAAGTGCATCATTGGAAGTATTTGATCACACCACAGGCAATCATTATAAGCACATACTGCATATGTGCACTGATTATACATCCATCCCAAGTAGCCAACTGACTTCACATATTCAATTTTTTCTTTTTATGATCCTTCTCTCAATGTTGTCTTTTTTGTTGTCCTTGTTGTCCCTGTGTGTGGGTCACTGTATTTTATGATTTTGCTAATGACTTGACTTGCATCTTTTGAATACATTTAATCTTTTGAGTGTTTGGATGCTTTCATGACATATGATTTATGATTTTGTATGATATCTCCTTTTCTTTCATGGCTCTTTATGACCATTATGTTATCGTCCTATTCTGGACTTGTTCTTTTTGGTAATGGGTGACTATCGCTGGGTCTAACTGATACATGAACCCAAACCTGACATGTTATTCCACTGGACTCACCTGGTGACTATTGGTTGATGAATTGTGTTTTTGATATATTTGCTGTTGACATTGGTGGTTGACACTATATTAATCAGAATATAGAGCTTTGCCCTAAAGAAGGACCATAGAGAGTCTGAAATGCACTGCCATACTAAGCATCTGCATGTAAAAGCGATAGAATAAATACAATCACAAACAAGAGTTGCATTCGAGAAAATAGCCCTTTATCGCTATTGAAGACGAACAAATGAACTTGTAGGTTTCTTAGACCACCAAGTTTTGTGCAGCCCTCACCGACTGCTATAACAGCCTTGGTCCTTTTTCCTCAGTTCTATGCTAGTGCCCAGCACAGAGGCACTAATCAGAGGGTTTGCACCCCACTTAAACAATGAAAAAAAATAACTAGGCAAATTGAAGATTGAAGAATATGGTTGTGCCCACTCACCATCTATATAAAATTATTCACCAACTGTCATTGACTTTCTCTGCTATTAGATTTTACAGGAGGCTTGTGGAGGAGGAGGACGATGTGTCTCGCAACAGCGTTGGTAACAATAGAAAAGAAAATAATAATGTGTTATGGTTTGTTTTAGTTTTTTACTGCGTTCTTCTGTCTCGCGCCTTTCTCTAGTTTTGTTACGCTCACCTGGCTCCCACAGAGGCGTCGATCGGAACTGGACAGCTGCGGTCTCCACCAATGTGCCGCGTAGGGCCGAGATGACGGACTGGACTGGCCTACCTAGCTTCCTTGGTTTGCTTGGCCCGTAGGAATATTCTTCTGCAAATGGAGAAAGAGAATTAACCACCCGTGGAGTTGAGCGTAAATCCCCCCCACCCCCGCTGTTCTCCCCACAGATCGCCTTTGATGTCCCCTCTTATAGTCTCACCTGATGGTTTGAAAAGATGAGCTCTCCATCCTGCATTGAGCGCAGGGGCGCGTTGATAACCAGTTGCTTCACTGGCTCGAATTAATTGGTGAGTTCCAGAACAATATTGACTCCGAAATTCCCGGCAAGACGCTGTAACTATAAAGCTCGTAAGAGTTCAAATGCCTGACTTTCACTCTTGTCCGATTCCTTGCAGGTTGCAGCTTGACCCTAATGAAGAGTTCCTTGTGGCAACCGGTAGTATTCTGGTAAGGATTTGTATTTTCCAACACAGTTCGATAAAATAATGTTATATGTAACCTGTTGCTTTCTCCCTTATTCAGTCGCTGAGAGAAAGTATGAAGTCTTGGGGAATAATACCTCCGGCGGTAAAATCAGGTAAGTCTATTGTGGTGAGGAGGGTTCCCCTTGTTAGTCCCTTTGTTTCACCTTGCTGTCCTTTGTTTCCCCTTAGGGGCCGGGGTTCGGTGAAGATGCAGTGGAAGCTGCGCCGACCCGTGAAGAGGAATAGTACCCCCGGTGGTAAAATCAGGTAAGTCTATGGGGGGGGTAACTAATATTCCTCTGTGTATTCCCTTGACTCACCTTGCTGTTCTTGTCTTCTCCTTAGGTGCCGGAGTGCTGCGGGAACATGCAGGAGGATGCGGTGGAATGTGAAGATGCTGCGAAGGCCTGTGAGTTCAGCGCGGCGCTGCAGGCGAGGCGATGCGCATAAAATAACTTCTTCCTTCCAGCTCGAAGGCGCGATGGATCGGGAATTCAGGTAAGGATTAAAGGTATTGCTCTTGTTCTAACCTTTTCTCCTTCTTTCTCCCTTTTTCTAGGAGCTCCAAACTCGAGGCGGGCGTGGCAGAAGGCTGGATGCAGACTTGCAGGCACGGTGAGCGTTACGCAGCTGGATACAGAATAACGTGAAGCGTGTGCTGCTCTTCAGGCGTGGTTTAAATAGCCTTCCAAAGTAGCCCCAGGTAAGTATTCCTCCCCAGCCTCGCCCGAGTAAAAAATAGTCCCCAAGTAAAGTAGTCCCTTCCAAGCCTCTTTTGGCTTGGAGCTCTTGCAGCATGGTCTGCATCAGGTAAGTTTTAATCTATGAGCCTGGCGCCTATGGCGCCAAGACTGACTTTCCATATGAGCCTGGCACCATAGGCGCCAGGACTGGACCCAAATAGGCCCTAGCAGGGGTTGTTGGGCTTGCTTAGGATAACTTGATGCCTGCTTCCGGGGTTGCTGGACGTTGTCTGGGTCCCCGGGGGTAGGCATCATGACAAGTTTTTGTAATATAAACGGTCAGACAGCACGACCAAAGAGTGATCAAAATAGAAGCGGCAAAAGGAGAATTGTAATTGTTTATTTGTACAGCGCTTATACACAAGTGAAGTGCTTCAAAGCGCTTCAAGACGGGAACGGAGCAAGGGAATACAGTAATCATTCTTAGGCCTTGAGGTTTCTGAATGATCTAACAAAAAAGTAACTAGCGTACTAGGCCCGACAGCATTTCTCCTAGTGCGAGTGCATGAAGTGTTTCAGGCGCAACCAAACTAGGGAGGGGAGACAAGGGGGGGCGGGCATGACAGAATTTACTAGCCTAGCAAATTAGGTCAAGCAAGTGTTCAGAGGGAAGAGTGAAGGTACTTTAGTGGGGTTGGGGAGGGGGGACGATTGCGCCCAGTCCAGCAGGGCCCTGGGTTAAGTGCAGAGAGGTTACCCCTTTCATGCAACGTATGCTGAAAGTGCAGTAGTGCTGAACATAGTGCAGAGGCCCAGGGCAAGTGCAAAGAATGTTCAATGCAGATGCATTTCATGATGCACTTAGGGGAGGAAGCACACAGCATCCGGCAGTGAATGGTATGACGGTATGCAGCGTGTGGGGCGAGAGAGGGCTAATTACACTTGGTATGTGTGCTCGCTCATCCCACATATCACAGGGGCACCCAAGATATTTCTAATGCACGAGGTACAACCAGGGGACGAGGGTGCGTGATGCACTTGTCATTGTGTAAGACACAGGGCCTCTTCCAGGGACACACTGTGGTGGTTAACTGGGTGATGAAGGCTAGGGAGAAGGTCTACAAACCAGGCTACCAAGCACATAATACTATCATATATAACAGATGGTGCAATGAAAGAACAACTATTCACAACAGAGTGCATAGCAAAAATGAATTAGGGCACAGCATTCCATGAGGCCACTAATGAGGATACAATGATCTGTCTATCATGACAGCACATGGGAGGGGGAATGGTGCAGTGTCGAGCAGAAAGACTAGTTGGGTTTGAGCGGGATGTAGTAGTGAAAATAAATAACAGTTGTAGGCCAGTGTGGAACAAATATGTGCATGCCTTTTACATAGAGACATCAACCAGTCCACATAAAATCTTTTAAAAAAATTGTTTACCCATTTTAACACAAACAACCAAATTAAATCAAACAATAAACAACTATCATAGATGCAACAATAGTATGATATGTCCATCGCCTCCCCGTCAACCCCCCTCCCTCCCGAGCTTACTCCACTTCACCATTCTCTATTGTATCCTCCAAGGATCTACTCACTTCTGCGCCTGTCGAGGAGTCATCTCCTCCAGAGCCGGTCTGAGCCAACTGAAACAATGGGGCCACTAAATGCCTCCAAGCCATCAATGTATCCCCCAGGTCATCCCCCCTCTGCTAACTGCTTCGCTCCACACCGCTGCCTCCGCATCCACCCATTTCTGAAGGTCGCACCACCACACTTCCACCCTCAGTCTATTATTAGCATTCCAGCCCATGGCAATTCTGCGCTTGGCCAGTATCTAGGCCAAGTCTTAAGTTTATTCACATGTTTCATCTTGCGTGGCCTGGGAAACCCTCCCACCATGCACACCCACAAAGATTCCACTTCCAGTTTAATTCCCTTCTCATTCAAGCGGCAAGCCACCTCCTCCCAAAATCTTCCTATTTCAGGGCACGCCCAGAACATGTGTCATTCCTGCATTTACTGCGCCACATTTAGGACATGTTTGTATCCCTGCATTCATGATTCGTGCAATCCTCTGAGGGGTCATGTACGCCCTATGGGAAATATACAATTGGATTTGCTGCAATCTTGCATTTCCAGACACTTTTTTGTGATACCTCTGGGCTCTCGCCCACAACCCGTCACCCATAGGTTCCCAGGCTTCCCCTTCCCAGTCCCGTCTCAACTGGAGCACCTCTTTACCCACCCTGGACATGTCCAGTTCATAAATTCGGGAGACTTGTGGCCTCCATCTGACACGTTATATATTGTTTCTATGGCCGTGTCGGGCTGACTCTCCAGCACTATATCTGCCCATGTATCTTTAACCATCCACACCAACCTGGTGTAAGTGATATATTGTCCCCGGTACAGACCAGTGTTTTCTTCTAGCGTGTCGAATTCCACCACCTTCCCATCCTGCCACATATCCCCTAACGTTGCAATGCCATTTGGTTCCCAATGTCTCCGAATTATCTTCCGCAGTTGCTCATCCACTCCAGTCAATGATACGGGGCAGGGTTCTCCTCCATAGCCTGGCAGGCTCTCTGCCAAACCCTCCCACCAAATTCTAACATTCTCGTGCACCCCTTTGTCGTGGTTTTGGCAACCAAATCCATACTTTCAGAAAGAACGGGGCACATTCCTCCTTCAGTAATGTAGATTCCGGTGTTGAGTCATCTGATAACCACCTGGCCACATATTGTAATTGACTAGCTAGGAAATACATCTCAGAGTTTGGCAATTTAATGCCCCCCCTATCATATGTGTGTTGCAATTTCCATAGTGCTATACTATTTCTAGTATTGTGCCATATAAATCCCCTGCACAAGCTTTGGAGCTTGACAAAGAATCGCTTGGGTATCATGTAAGATATGTTCCAGAAGAAGTGCAACAACCTAGGCAACACCACCATCTTCAACAATGCCACTCTCCCCATCATGGTCAGGGGGAGCTGGGCACAGAACTTCATACTGCGTTCAATATTAGTCACTGACTTCTCTGCGTTATGTTTATATTCGACCTCGGTCGTATGATATACATCAATCCCCAGGTATCTAAAGGTCACAGTCTCCCATTGTATTTGGAGTATTGGCAGCTCCTCTTGTGGTATCCCTTTATTCCTATCCAGGGGAAATATGACTTCATGGGATTCACTGTTACTCTAGAAAATGCTGCGTATCTATCCATCACTTCCAATACGTATTCTAGATTCTCCTCGGGTTATCTTAGATATAACAGCATATCGTCAGCATACATTGATATCAGATATAGGCCTCACTTCGTAGGAATTCCCACTTATCCGTAATGTTTCCTCAAATATATCTCCAGAGACTCTAGAGCTAGAATAAACAACATCAGGGACCAAACGCATCTCTGTCTGGTGCCCCTAACAAGTGGCAACCGATCAGAGATGATTGCACCCGTCTTAAATCGAGCTAGTGGCGCGCTATATAGCAGACGTACCCACCTCAAATACACTGGCCCCATCCCATATCCTTTTAAGGTTGCTACCAACCAAGGCCACTGGACAGAGTCAAAGGCCTTCACTGCATCCAATGACATTATTGAAACCTCCTGTGAGTCCTTTTCCGTTTGTTCAATGATATGATGGAGCCTCATGAGGTCATCAGATATGTTCCTGTGCGGGACATACCGAGTCTGATCGGGATGTATGAGTCTCTTAAAGGCTGGTCTCAACCTGTTCGCCAACACTGCAGTAAGTATCTTGCTGTCTTGGTGAAGCATGGATAGCGGTCTGTACGACCCGCAATCCATGCTTGGCTTGTTAGGTTTAAGGAGCGGGATGATTATTGCCTCCCTCAGAGATTCCGGCAACACCTTTTTTTCCAATGCTTCATTGAGCATCACCATCAGCGGGGGGAGCAGTTCCGCCCTTTATGCTTTATAAAATTCACTGGGGAGTCTGTCTACCGCCGGAGCCTTACTGGTAGGTAAGAGCTTGATCACTGCCTCCAATTCCTCTAAGGTGATTGGAACCTCTAGGTTCTCCCTTTCTGATGTCTCCAGTTTGAGAAGGCCAATGTCTTCCAATGTGTATTATATTTGTCTCTGTTTCCCCGCCAGTATCTGCATACAGAT
This sequence comes from Ambystoma mexicanum, assembly GCF_040938575.1. Lineage (NCBI taxonomy): Eukaryota > Metazoa > Chordata > Amphibia > Caudata > Ambystomatidae > Ambystoma > Ambystoma mexicanum. Next base: position 1,365,556,656 of record NC_090930.1, on the reverse strand, counting down.
GCTTGTAAAACTCAACAAAGCACTTCCCTTTGAGTATCGAGTGTTTGCCCATTTTCGCCCCATATCACTCTAACTGTTTGCCTGGGCGTTTCACATTTGTATAACCAGGCCAGAGGCCTGCCCGGCTTATCTCCCCCTGCATGCTGTCTTTCTACATATTTCCTGCAGTTCAAGTTACACAATCTCCCCCAGTATTCCTCACAATCTTGTTGCAACTGTCTAATGGTCCCAGTCTCCTCAGGGGAGTGCTCTCCCTTGTGCATAATTCCCTCTAGTTTCTTCTCTGCTTCATGTAACTCTCTAGTGATCTCGCCCTGCAGCCCTTTGGATTTAGATATTGCTGCTCCCCTCACTATCACCTATGCCTCCCATAATGTGCCAGCTGACTCCACACTCCCGGTATTGTGTTCAAAGTATTCTACTATCTCTTTTTTCAGGTCCTGTCTAAACATTGCATCTTTCAAGGCCTCCGCTCTAAGTCTCCATGTCGGGATCCGTGCTCTGGGTGGAGAATACTGCCACTCCACGATCAGTGGCTAGTGGTCCGATAGGACTCTTGTTTTATATTCCAAGCGCACTAGTTCTCCGGTCAGCTCCGATGTGGCAAACATATAGTCTAGCCGTGTATATAGGTCCTGTGGTGCCGCGTAGTGGGAATATTGTCTATCCTGTGAGTGGTGCATCCTCCATATATCTACTAGATGAAAATCTCCCAATTGGGTTCGCAAGGCCTTGGCTGCTGGGGCGGGCTTTACCACCTTCCTATCTGATCTATCCACCTTGGGATCCAACGTGCAATTGAAGTCTCCCCCCCATATAACTGCCCCTGCCATGTATAGGCTTATCTTGCTATATAAGGACTTGAAGTAGCCTACTGTGTCCTGGTTCAGGGATACTCAACTCTCTATTTTCCAACAGGCCCTTTATCAGTACCATCCTCCCATCAGACTCTATGGTGGACTGTAACAGCTTAAAGGGGACATGTGGTGCTATCCATGTAATAACTACACTAGCATACGCTGAGTAAGTCACTCCTATGGTGGTGTCTCTCCATTTCCTTCCCACTATTTCCAGCTTCTCTTTTGTTAGGTGAGTTTCCTGTAATAGAGCGATATCAATTCTCTGTCGTTTCAAACACATCATGACCTTATTTCTCTTAAAAAAACTATTGAACCCCCTGACATTCCAGGTAGCCATCTTCAGGTCTCCCATCCTATCCATATCCCGTCCAACCCTTTTCCTCCCTCGTCATCCACTACATGCACAATGGCGTGTAGGTGTAAGCTCGTTCCCTGACTCTTGCTACCACACAAACCCCTTCCCTCCCCCAACTCCCTTCCCGCCCCCAACCTGACCCAGGCCAAACTGAAACTCCCCAACTCCCACCCCTCCTACCACCCTCCCCAATCCCAACCGATGGCTAGCTCCATCCCTGGATCTCAGGCTACCCGCATCTAGCCCTTCCTTGGCTTCAGCCAGTACTAGGGACACAGCAGGGGGGATATCACCCTACTGGTGTTTCAACTAATCTAACTACTGGGGGTGAAGTTGCGTTTCCCTGCATCTCCCGAATTAATGCTATAGTATGCCGCGCACACCTGATCCATGTCGGACGTTGCTCATATGTATATTGTAGTCCAAAAAGTCCACATTATGAGTGTGCAAAATGGTCAATATCTGCACCTTGCTTACATGCCCAGTGTACCCCCTCCAGTTTCTACCGCTACATTAACATCTGTCTAAGCAATCAGTAGTGAGACGCAGGTTTACTTATCCTGTCCACCCCGATCTGGACCATCCGCATCCATTGGGCAGCCTTGTGCGTCCAACCAACTCGTCGCCTCCTCTGGTGTCTCGAAGAATGCCTTGCCCTTGTATAGGACCTTGAGTTACGCAGGATTCAAAAGCATGTATTTAAAACCAGATGCTCTCAGTCGTCTTTTCATAGCCACATAGTTGAGACGTTGCCTCTATACCAGCATGGTGTAATCTGGGTGTGCAATGACAGTTGCTTTATGCTGCATTTACCGTTCCGCCCTTGTGAAAATATTCCAGGATCTTTTCCCTATCCCTGTAGTTTAGTATTTTGGCTATAATTGCTCGGGGAGGAGCTCCTGGCTGGGGCTTCCTAGTGTGGGCCCTATGCGCCCTTTCGACTGTAAACCCTTGGGTGAGCACGCAAGCGCTTATTTCTTGGATCAGCATGTTCTCCACATAATTCGCTGGATCCGAGCCCTCTTCCCCTTCGGGTAGTCCCACCACTCGGATGTTGTTTCGTCTTGCTTGCCCTTCTACCTCTTCTGCCCGGTTTTCCAAGTGGCGCACCTGTTGTTGCAATATGTGAACCTCCTTGGCGTTGGCAGTGCTGATCTCTGTGCTGGTTTTAACTGCGCTTTCTAAGCAGCTTGTGCATTCCGCCAGCGCTCACACATCCTGTCGTAAGAGGTTGACATCCACCACAACCGCATCGATTTTGAGTTCCAGCGCGGTCTTCAATTCCACTATAACTGCATCAATCTTGATCCCCCATGAGGATTTCAGCTCTTTTATGGCGTCTGGGATTAGATGATTGTTTCTTGGCAAGGCTGTCATCCCCTGTGTGTCATCTTTTGCCTGTGTGGGCATGTTCAGGGATTGTGGTGGTTTGGTGAAGATGTCCACCCTGGGCTGTTTCCCTTCAGCTTCGCCACTTTTGAGCTCCATTGCTCACGTCGTCCACTGGCCTGGATTGCCTGCTTCACAAAGTCATGTGGTACCAATGCAGCATCAGTTCTTGTCCATTGGTCGCCGTCCCTCCTGGTGAGGCGTCCTGGGTAGGTTCCTACTTCTGCCTTTTGATCCGGAGGGAGAGGTATTTCCTATCACTGGTCAGCTTTGTTTACCCCACAAGGGATTCATTTGTAGTAGTATCAGCTGGTAGTGTAACAGGCCACCTTGCCTATGTCGGTGCCTGTGTTTAGCACTCTGTGTTCACAGGCTGGACTCCCACTCTCGGTAATTGTCTGGGGCCTTCAGGTGATACAATCTGGTATGTTCTTCGTTACTTCATTGGACCGCTCCCTCTTGTATCAAGTGCCCTCGCCACCTGTTCGTGGACTTCCTATGACCTTGTGCGCCCACTGATTCTGTTCTGTTCTTTCCTTAGTGGGGGTTCGCATTCACTCCTCAGTCCTATCCCTATCTTTTGATCTATCAGTAGTGGGGCGCCGTCTTGAAGTTCGCTGTATGTCGTTTGCTCTGTATCTGCTGCTCAATCGCTTAAGTGCCAATATGATCTTAGTTGGCTGAGTTGTCTCGCTCACTCGCCTCATTGCTATGTGAGCCCCTGCTTCACTAATCAGCTCTTGCTTGTGCCCTCCTTTACCTCCTCTTCATTTACTGGCTTGTGGGATGCCGTCCGGGTTCAATCACGTGCCCCCTCCCCTTGGATCGCCGCTGTGGGCCCTCTACGGTGGCCTCAAGCCTGGTCAACGAGTGTTTTCTACTAATTGTTGTGGGATGTTTCAACCCACTGGTCCAGGCCCTGCAACATTACTTTGCATTGCTTGCAGCAGAAACATCAGAATGGCTACTGGAAAGCATGCTGCTCGCAAAAAATCACCAGAAAGTGCGCAGTAAAAATCTGAAAAATAGGACGCCATCCACTTTTGCCTATGTCAGTGGGGATACAGGAGACCACTGCCAAAACCCATCATTTGGCTGCCCCCAGAGCAAAATCATTGCAAAAGAAACGGAGCGGTTATAAAAATCTGTTTTTTCCCTGGCTATCAAAATTGCAAAAATCATGGCTCACAAACCACCCAAAAAGATCCAACCTCTTTGTGGGGTGTTGAACATCATTCTACTTCGAGAATCCACATAAATACAATGTCCACAGAAGTATATATTATCTGAACAAAGTCCACTTTTGAGGATGTTTGAACTGGAAGAAATCTGTCAAAAATGGGTGTAGTACCGTTACTCACCTCTGTCAGAAGCTGGCGATTTAAAACCTGTTGTGTGTAAGGTTGTACATTTAACTCAAACTATGCCAAAGAAAGATTTGCTATCAGAAGCCTAAGAGGTGGATACAATTCAAAACGATATTCTAAAAAGGCTTGAAGTAAGAAATTGATTCATGTATTTGTTAAAAATGTAAGTTATATTTTAAGACAAGACACTTTCAGACATTGTGTTTAAAAGTTAAAGTTTCTCACACTGGGCTTCAAACACATTCCACACCTCCTCCCTAAACAAAGGAATCTTTTCTCCTGTGCTCTCCTAAGAAACTGGCAGGCTGGCGTGAAAAGGAACTGGGAGGGGCACCCCAGCCTGTTGCTCCGAGTGCAGACAAAGGGCTCCTTTGAGCTGAATGGAAATGCTAATTTGGGGCGTCAATAGAAACTGCCCTGGCAGGAAGACAAGCCATGTGACTCTCTGACTCAGCCAAGATCTTGGAGGCGGGCCAGACTGAAAATGTGGATTTAACATTGGATGAAATATATGTTTAAGGAAAATACTACTAAATTATTGTACCGAACTGACAAAAATATGAAACTTAGATATTATTAAAATGAAAAATTCGCTCACAGTTTGAAACTAATCTGGAATCTGTGCGATGTTCTGAGACTGAACCACAAATGTTTTTAATATTGTAGCTAGTGTGGTTGCGCTAGGAACATGAAAAATTACAGAAGGATGACCAGAAGGGATGTGCATGTATATGTAAAAAAAATTGTACAGATCCAAAAATGTGTAACCCACCAAAAGCGTGAAAAAACTCATTTGTGAACCGAAACCGAAACTCGTAGGAACATGGGACTTGAACAGAGACGTACCTTAATTAATCTGTGATGTGTATATGTATTATGAACAAGTTGTGCATAGTATAACTATGTTTCTTAGGAAAATAGATTTTTTAAGTAAAAGCAAAGGGGAAGTTCTTCCCTAGGTTGTGAATGGCAGCATCACTCGGACACACTGTTCCTTTCTCCAATCAGGAGAAGGGGAATTCTCTGACCTATCAGATCCTTAGAGGGTTGGGCATAGACAATCAGCCTCCCCACCCACTTTGGAAAATGGATAAATAGGGACTGTTGAGGGGAGACAGACACACACACACACACACACACACACACACACACCCACCCCCCACCCCCCCCCGGCCGGCAAAACACCCTGCAGGAAGAACCAGACTCTAGAACCCTGAAGCAGAGGCCTAATCCAAAAAGCTGAACCCTTTTCAGCAGGCCTTTAAAAACCTTGCAAACCTGAGTTAACCCCTAACTTCCAAGGACACCACAAAATCCAACAGCCTGGCTGAGCTGTTTTGCTGTTCTAGCGAAGAACCTCATGCTAGAACCAAGAGCCAGACCCATAGAGCAGAGCTGTACCCAGAACCAACCTGTCAGACCCAGTCCAAGAGGCCGCGCAGACCAGAGGGCCTTGCTGAGAGCAGAACCCAGTGCCTGAGACCGGTCCGGTGGCGAGTGAAGTCCAAACCCTTGACCAGATCTTTGACGGGCCCATTCCAAAGCCATAGGAGTGAGTATTTAGTATAGAACTGTCCCTAGTCATCTCTTAGTTTAAAGTAATCCTATTCAATCCATTTTAACCTATCCAGAACTGCATTATAGAATCTTGTGTCCATCCTGAATTCTTCTCATTATGTAGTCTGTGATGATTGTAGCGATAATCATTTGTGCGCTGATATTTTCTGAAGAAGGTAAAGTGTCCTGGCGCACAGCAATCAGAGCGGAAGGCGCCCTGTTCTGGTGGTTGTCCTGTTGGATATCTTGTACTTTCATAGCTCCTTAGTATAAGTCCATATTGGTTCCTTGTCATGATCACTGCTTCCAAGGAGCCAGGACCCGCCCAACGTCCTTGGAAGCAGGCCCCTAACCCTAATCTTCGGCACCAGCCGGTCCCCACGGGGACCTTTTGGACCTTGCCCTGGCGCCGGTGGCACCAGGCTCATCAGAATCATCGGTCCCGGCACTGGAAGCGCCGGGCTCATAATATGTGTGCAGATGCTTGGGTGGACTTGCCTGCAGCAGACCATGCTGCTTACTTACCAGCCACTTAAAGTAGTTCCTGTTTACAGGGGACTTCTCTTACCTGGGCGGGGCAGCTCCATTCCCTGGATTCAGCATGGGGAAAGCTTCTGGAACTGGAACTCTTTTCTTACCTAGGCGGGGCCGTGGAGGAAGACGCCTCATCACTCCAAGGCTATTTAAACCACACCCGATGGATGAAACTTGCTTCGCGTTATTCTGCTTCTGCAGCAGAACGCTCACCGAGTCTGTTCCAGCCTTTCTTCTTCAATCTGCAAGAATCATACTCACCATTCCAGTATCCAGTCGACAGCAGCATCTGCAGAGACAAGAAACAGCAGGTTAGCAAGGCAGTTTTAACTCGCAGTGCTTACTCACCTGATCCTTCGGCTGCGGTCATTATGGCACGCTGTATTTTCGCTTGTGAAGACAAAAGCATTGTCACTACTTACCAGCACTCCGTGAACTCTGGAATTCTTCACGCTGCATCGCCACCTGCGGAGATAAAAGCATTGTATTTACTTACGGGCCTTCCGCGGACTCCGGCGCTGCAAACAAGCTTCTGAAAGACAAAAGAAGAGACATTAGACAGGTATTTACTTACGCCCCTCGCGCTCTTCACAATAGAACGCCTGCAAATACTCCGGTGCCTCTTCAGCACGAACTACGCTGCAAGGGAAAGAACAGCTAGAGTGCTTGCATAAACTCACGCATTTCCAGGCGCTTTATTTAATCTTCCTCACGAGTCCTGCAAGCAAAAAGGGGAGAAAAGCATCATACGAAGTCCTGTTCAATGTTAACGTGCCTTGCACCTAAAGACTCTATAAAGACTAAAAAGGTGTCTGGAAACTCACCGCTCGTGCGATTAACGACGGTAAAGGTCCTCTGAGTCCAAGAGGCCTATGTTTCACCAGTGAAGGAACTGGCAACAGCGCCCTGCATCAGACGCAGATGGAGATGGAGAGTCCAGCATTCACCTATCTAAGGTGAGCACGTTGACCGGGGGGCCCTACGGAGAAGCTTGGGAGAGAGAGGAAGAGAGACATTAAACAACCCAGACCATTAACCCCTATATTCTTTCATCTGCAGAAACCTCACCCTACGAGTCCGTCACACAGCGCGAAGAGTTTCAACCCCAAAAACCCATTGAGTCCTGCGCATCACCTTTCGAGTCACAGACACCTTCCTGCCACGACCTGCGCCTCCGTGGGAATCAGGTGAGCGTTGCATTCCTAATCTTTAAAGCGCATCTTTCATTTTGAATCTTGACTGTTTCTGAAAAATCTACCTTCACAAAAACTAACTTTTGAACCGTACGTCCTAGAAACAAAATTTAAATATCATTTTGAAGCTACCATTCCCAGCTTTCAAACGAACCCATTCAAATTCCGCATAGTTTTTCCGTAATTGCGTCTCGCACGAGGAATAGTTGCCGCGATTTCGCATTTGGCTTAATTTCAATCCCCATGTAAAAAAACAGCTATTTCTTGATTTCAACTTCTGACTTTTGTTTTCCATCTGCTAATCATTCTGCAATCATTGCTAGTGTTGACCTGGCCCAATCCAAACCAACTCTCACTAGTTCTGAATCTCATTTAGCGAATTAAAATCATTTTTAGCATTTTTCCCATTCAATTCAACCACATTTAAAAGCAAATGACCTGTTTTAAAATCATTACTGTTTTCTCTAAGTTTGCTGGGGGGGGGGGGGTGGGATTGAAACTGCAATTGTTGATTGTTATTCCTAATACCTGTGTGCCCTCATTCCATATCTTCATATTGCATATTGGGGGGGAGTGAGTAGTAATAGGGGAAAGAGTGATCATATTGTCTTTTGATTGAAGTCATATCAAGTTTTATTTCTGTGTTGCATTCTTTCCTATCACTGCATTTCCTTGAACCATACAAAGTATTCTCTGCTAGATTATTCTTCCTATTCCTACTCCTAAATGATTAAAGAGATTATTGATATTGTAATATTACCCATTGCTGATCATTGTTCATATTCATAAATGTGATGCTCCGATATTATTCATATTCATAAAAGTATAATCTATATATTGTTCAATTCTTCAAATAAACCTTTTAATTTGCAAAACAAACCTATTTCTTGGTTCAGTGAGACCGGGGGAATTCAAAGAGAGGGGCGTTACATAAGGGTACATCATCCGGAATTAAACAAAATGTTGACATAAAAATATATAAATAAGGGTTTCCATTGGGCATCCCATACTAGGCACTGACTTAGTTGGAGTGCCGGATTGAAATCACTTACATTGTTCAGGGCCTGTGTGCCCACAGTCTCTGCTGATGAGGAGCCTCAGTCCTTTGTTGAAATGTTCTCTGGGTCTGGCGTTTACCAGAGGCCCCAGGCGTTATGTACGGTGTTGTCTGTTCAGGAGTGTAGGTGGTGGGGGGTGCCCCGTTTCGTGGTTATCCCTTCACAGTCTCTGCTTCGCCTCCGTGCCTCGTGCAACGCTTCCAGTCCAGCCGTGGGACGGGTAATGTTGCATCCGTCCGGCTGTACCTCTGCTTACTTCCTTTGGCAGCCCCCCGTGATGAGCCGTGCTTCACCCACAAGGTCCCCAGCCTGCCTCTTTCCGTTGCCGCTGTGCGCCCCTTGCTTCTCGTCCCGCAGCGGCCCCTGCTACACTGCAGCTGGTGTGGCTGTTTCTCGTCTTTTCCTGCCTATCCCTCGTTCACAGCATTCTACTCTGCACTGCAATCTGCTGGCGTGTCCCCTTCAATTCTGGTCTGCGGGGCTTTCGAACTTCAGACGTTCTGTCCCCGCCTGTGATTCGGCTGGGCGGCCCCAGTGGCTGTCTCTTACCAACGTGCGTTTTGCCTGCCAGGGCATCTTGTCCCTCTGTTTTCCCCCGGACCTGCCACGCCAAATGTTACTGGCGTCCTTTATTCTTCATGTGTCCCAACGGGCAGAACCAACTCGCCCTCCTCCTATAGTCCTCCGTCCTGCTGCTCACTGCTGCACTTTCCACGCAAAGTTCTGGGGCAGCTAGGTGCAGCGCTAATCTTGAAGCTTCCCCTTCACTCAGTTGCTTTGTGGATCCTCTTCAATCGGGGACCCACGGAGGCACGTCCCCGACACCTTAGCTAGCAAGCGTCCGTCAGCTTCTCCTCATTAGTTCTGATATTGTAGGGGCCTCCCATGCCTCCTGTTTTCGTGTCTGTGCTGGGTCGGGTCTCGTGTCAGGGCCACCTGGCGCAGTGCCCTCGAGCGCACTGCTACGTTCTTCCTTCCGATTCCCAGTCCACATCTTGTAACAATATGTCCTACTGAGCATGTAGCGGTCCCGTAGCAATATATCCCTCTGAGGAGGTAGCGCAAAAGGTCAGCTGAAGTCGGTCTGTTCCAACACTCAGAATATGCTGCAGTGTCCCCAACTGGTTTCTCTTGCCTTTCCCGAGTACACCGCAGTCACCGTCCCTGTCCAGCTCTGCATTGCAGTGTCTCCCTTTGTCTTCAGGCATCTGCCATTTTGCATCCACCACCTCGGGACCGAGCCTTCCTTCACAGCCTCATAACTTCTGTGCCCCTGCGTCTTTTCGATCCTCTGGACATTCATTATGTGCTCCTCACATTCCGATAACCGCCAGACCATTTATATTCTATTCCATCTTTGCACTTCGCGTGCATCAGGATCAATGTAGGATGTTCAGGAGCACACAGGAAACACAGCCTACTCCATGGCTGCCAAGCCACGCCCCCCCGTCCACATAAAATCTCTTACACGAGTTTCCTTATGTTTCAGGTGAATAAGGTCAACATATCTGGGGGCCAATGCCGGTTGCACAAAGGTGATAAGCATCCCAGCACTGCAGAATGGGGAAATGCAGTGATGGACCAGTGGTGGGCGTGCAGGACCCAGGCATACGCCCAGCTGCCTCTGGATTGGGGAGGATGGTGTTCTCCAAAGCCCTGCCTAGGAAGTTCCCCGAGCAGACCAAATGCCCTTCAACGACCAACCGCCAATGTTGAAAATGAAAACGTTAGAGTAACAAAAAGCAGAAGGGCAGAAGCACACAGTGAGCAGAAGGTGACGCAGTACTAATTATTGGTCGCAGGCATCATCCCAAAGTTTGGAAGCAATACTGCACCACTTCTGGCTCTTTTCAAAGGCTTCTGTTTTTTTCACTTCTCTCTTGCTTCCTGGGGTCTAAGCAGCCACTAATGCTAGGTGGTTGCAAGTGACCTGCTATGAGGTCCTGCAGCATGAGAACCGGACACAGAAGGGACTAAATGCAGTGAGGGAAGAGCTCTGTGGCACTTTAAAATAGTTATGTACTAGATATGATCACAGCGATGGAGGGTGTGGTATGCCACAAAATTGGCAACAGCTGCTGCACCGTTCCCAGCAAATGATGCAACCAATAGGATGCTAACCGAAGCCATCGAGGAAATTCACACAATCCATGAAAAGATGGCGAGAGAAACACAGGATGTACCGACAGACACCTGGTTCGATTCACTGTTTTCCTGGGTCCCCATGTGGCTGGCAAACCTATTTAAATGAACTGTCCCAGTGCTTGTCCTCATTGCCTTCTGTGCCGGTCCGCTGATATTGCAGCCTGCAAATGTACAAAGGGGAGAAGGAGCTATATTTTGTTCATGAATGTTGGTGGGGAGGAGGGTAAGACTGTTAGGGGTGTTTTCCTAAAATCCCACTTGGAGGAAAGACTTTAGTAAGCTATCCCAGTGGTTTGTAGATCCCCAACAAGAGTCTGTAATACTAAGGTACCTTGGTAGAGTGGCACAGCAGTCAGGCTTATCTTAAGAGGAAGATGTGAGCTGTAGCTAAGCACAGTGAACCCAGTTAGATTTGTAAATCAAAGAAACACACAAATATAAATTAAAATATATATTTATTACATTTACACAAGTCACTGTTGAATACTTAGCACAATAAACCAACACACATAGGTATACTTTTCAATACTTTCAAAGGGTCACACATAAGATAGTGATTTTGGGAAGGAAAACAGTTAGTTAGTGTTACCCTAGCAAAGCTTCAGGTTCTAGAGGCAGTTTTGTGGCACAGCACGTCTTTAAAAGTCATAAACGCAACCCTAGCTTCTTGCAAAGCAGTAGAAGTGAAAAGATCCTGTGGATACTTTATAGTCTCTAGGAAGAAAGATGCAAGAAGGCTTAACCAATGTCGGAGACCATGTTAAACGACAACGGGAACACAAGCAGTGAAATGAGTCGGAGGTAGGAGGGGTTTGCCCTGGACACCTCTACGTGAAATCCAATGCTCTGGAGCAACTTTCTGGAATCAGGTAAGCACTACCCTTTTCCTCCACAGTAGAAGAAAAAGTATAAGTTAATCACTCTAGTGACTAACACTCCTAGTCCATAGTCCCCTTTCCTCCATACTATATGTATGGTCATCCCTCACTAGGGATGGGAACGGAACCTTTTTCACCAGAAAGAATGTCTTTCCCCTTTAAATTTAGTTGCACGCGGGGCCGTGGCCCCAGGAGCATGCGCTCCCTTGACTCCGGCACCGGCGCCACACCTCAGTCCTCTTTTCCGCATCAACGGGAGCAGACCTGCTTCACCAACACTGTTGATTGAGCTTTTTTGGTTGTGTAATTCCACGCGTACAAAGTCTTCCCCAGAGGTCTTGGTCCTTAAATTTATATATTTCTTTAATTTACCCTTTTTTTCCTCGAATCTTATTTAGGATTGTACCTTACAACGTCTGCCAGTGCCTCGCCCCTCCCCGGCGCATGTCGGCCACAACGGGGTTCAGTAGGTGCCCTGCTTGCGACAGGTCTTTCCCTATGTACGATTAGCAAATGCTCTGCCTCCGGTGCATAGGAGAACACCACGGCTGGGAAGGTTGTTCAGCATACAACGCCCTTACATCCCGAACCCAGAAGAACCAGCTGGCGAGGAGGAAAGAGCTGTTTGACAGATCCCCGCCAGACCATATAAAAGGTGTACCCAAGGAGGAAGATGAAAAAGTAAGCTATGCTATTCATGAAAGCACCCCACAAAGGCGATTCCTTCTCTGGGAAGCGGCCTAGCGGGAGGGGCCTAACAGGCACTATCACCTGCAAGGGTTCTGAGGCTCAGCCAGCTACAGGCCTCATGGTCGAGGTGGGTCTACAGAACCTCCTGGCCCCACAGCTGAGGGGCCACATGGCTCTAATACCGGGCCAGACCCCAAGGGTTGCTCTGACTAATGTTTGAGGGGGTACCTACATGCACAGACAAAAGCACTATCGGCATATGTGAGGGCGAGCAGCCTACTAGGTCAACACCTGAGGTGCAGCGCAGGTCTGGGCCTACGCGATCAGACCTACAGACGGAGGCCAGAGCCAATACCTCCACAGAACCGCAAGCAGCACCTGGGGTAGTAAATGACAAAATGGCAGCACAGCCAGACAAAATGGTGGCGCGTGCAGAAGCCTGCCATTCTAATGAACTCCATAGCCGGACCACATTCCACAGGTGGATTGGTCCCCCATGACCACGCAGCTGGTCACATATTTCACCTCCTATCCAACCTCTCCGGGACAGATACACGGAAGTGGGCTACCCCCAAGGCAGAAGAGCGCAGCTGTACGCATCAGTCACACCAGCCGTACCAGTTTAGGAACGCGCCTCGCCAGCTTGTGAGGAACATTTTTTTAAACATTCCCACACTCATGAGGTCCCCACTGATGGGGAAATATCCTCAAAGGGATCATCCAGGACATGATCCCGCTGATGCTTCCACCAGTTCCTGCGAAGCCACAGCCTACAGTACCAGTGCGGGCTCCAAGCGTGGTTGTGTCCATGCTGCAAGCCCACTGAGGCCTCGGCCTGACCCCGTCCAACAGTACGGTCCAGTCTCCACCTCAGGCAGTACCTCAACCCCATGCCTCCTATAGAACACCGCCAGCAGATAATACGGACCCAAAGGACACAGCTGACCAGGACGACACAGAAGACTAGGAACAGGACACCTTGTCCTCTGCAAAGGCATTCCACAACAGACTGGTCGGCCTGGCGGAATACCTAGACATTCCTCAACCATCAAAGGAGCAACAAGAAGCGGGGTCCTGGCAGAAGTTCTGACCATCTGTGCAGCCACCAAATTGGGTATTCCACTCCAAAAAGGTGTGGAGACCCTGGCAAAAAAGGATTGCTTAAAACCCCATTCCACACAACCCACCAACAAGCAGCTGGCAGCGAAGTATAGGCAAGCAAAGGGTGATTCACTAATCCTGTCGGTGCAGCCGCAGCCAAATTTGGCCATTATTGCAGCAGCGTCAATGTACGCAAAGCCTCAGGCTTCCACATCGACCAACACTTCAGGCCTGGTTAGGCAAAGAGGAGAAGGTCCCAGAGGCCTATGGGAAAAGTTCTACTCCAATGCCACTCTGCAAATGCGGCAAGTCAACGCACATGCGATGCTAGCCGCAGCAAATCAGAGGCTAATGCAGGAGATAAACGAATTCCTCCTGGACTTGCCATTTCACAGGAAGGCTTGCTTCAAGGCAGGGCTAGCAGAGGCCAAAATGGTGGCACAAGACCTAATGGAGTCCTCTGTGGGTCATATAGATACAGTTGGTAGGGCCATCGGTGTGGATACAGACATGAGGCATAAAGCGTGGCTTAAACCTTCATTCTGACACGGTTGGCAGTCTCCATGACCTACCAATCCTGCTTCTAGCTGCCAGAAGCACAGAAACTGCTCTCTGGAAAATCTGTGAGGATCTGCTCTCCAACCTTGACGCTAACATTCCCTCTGTCCTGATCCTACTCGATCTCTCATCTGCCTTTGACACGGTCAACCATACCATCCTGCTGAACCGTCTCCGTGATAACATCGGTATTACTGATCAGGCTCTGGCCTGGCTGACCTCTTTCCTCTCTGACCGATCCTCCCAGGTCAAACTTGGGTCATTCATATCATCTATCTCCCTCTCTATGTGTGGTGTTCCCCAGGGATCTAAGCTCTCACCCTGGCTTTTCAACCTATACTTGGCAACTCTCGCACACTGCATTGCCATGTTCTGTTCAAATTTCCAGTGCTATGCTGACGATACTCAACCCATCTTCAGGCTACCCTCGGCCACCTCCTCTCCTTCTCTCATCTCCGATTGCCTTACTGCCATTCAAGATTGGTGTTCCGTCAACGATCTCTGCCTGAACGCCAGCAAGACTGAAATCCTCCTCATCGGGACACTTTCGCCATCCTTTTCCCCTCACTCTCTGGCCGGCCTCCCTTGGCCCTCCTCCTACCCCCACCTGCGAGGGTAAGAACCTCGGGGTCATCTTTGATTCTACACTTTCCTTCTCTGCCCACACCTCTGAGGTCTCTAAAAAGTCAAACTTCCTACTGCACCTCCTCAGAGGTACTCTACCCTTCCTCTCTTTCCCCCAGAAGCTCACTGTCTCTCTAGGTTGGATTATTCTAACAGCCTCTTTCTAAATCTACCTGCCTCTTCTCTCCGCCCTCTGCAACTAATCCAGAACAGGACTGCAAGACTTGTCCTTGGCCTCCAATCTCTCCAGCTCTGAAATCTCTCCATTGGCTCCCAGTGGATGCAAGGATTACATTTAAAACCCTCTGAATTGTCCACAAGGCTTTCTGGGGCCTGGGTCCAAACTATCTTCAGATATCCCTCCGTAAATACCGCCCCTCTCGAGCTCTTCGCTCCTCCTCCTCTAACTCCCTCAGGGTCAGTCGTTTTTCAAAGAAACAAGCTGGGGGTAGATCTCGGTCTTCAGCTGGGGCCACCCTCTGGAGCGGCCTCCCTGCCGCTCTAAAACTTGAGGAAAACCATCTCAGTTTCCGGAAACACCTCAAGACCTTCCTCTTTGCTTCAGCCTTCGCCCCCCACTCTGCCCTGCTGATCTGCTCTCTTGGCACCTTGTATTGGGGCATCCTCTGTCTCTGGTCCCAGGTTCCTGCTCATCCTGCCACCCTACTGCACTGCCTCCAGGCCACCCCTTGCACTGGGGTTTGTATATGTACCCATACAGCACCCCCCCTTTTTTCCCCTCCTGCACTTATCAGACCCACCCGATCTGCTGCCTCAAACCTAGCACTTGCCACTTGGCTGCACTACCACTTTGTGCTGATTTTATTATTTATTTGTATTATTATTTATCCTGTTTCTCCTTTGCTCTGCACTTCCCACTTTCTCCCACCCCTCCATGCACTTTTCCCCTCCCACTATCCCATGCACTTGCACGTTCTCAACGTCACTGGGCCTAGTAAGATCGTTGTTTCGTTCTCCCCTGTTCCCCTCCATTGCCTTGTCGTGCTCTGTGTATGAGCGCAATATAAATAAAATATATCATATCATAAAGCCACCAGGTTCAATCCAGACATGCAAGACCCTCAACCTCCCATTCGAGGGTGGAGACCTGTTCCACTCACCCAGAGACGAAGAGCTGGACAAGAAAAAGAACAGCTCTCAGACGGCCAAGTCGCTGGCTAAACATAAAAAGCTGGCACCAAAGAGCTTTGGTCAAGGTCAGACATGGTCTGGCAGAGGTGATAACTTTGGCGGGTTTAGAGGTTTTCGGGACCGCCGTTCTAGGCAACCTGGCAGGTCCCCTAGCCAACCCCAGCGAAAACATCACAAAGCTTCACACAAGGGCTTCTTTCAGTCCCCCTTCCAGGCACCATCCTCAGAGGGGAAGAAGCAATGACAAGGTAATCAAGATCCACAGTTCGCCAGTGGGGGGCAGAGTTGCTCTCTATGCTCAGTTATGGCAAGCACAGTTTGCGGACCCTTAGATATGGTCTGTGGTTACTCGTGTCTTCCTATAACTCAAGTTCCTCCTTTCTCCCCTCCCCTAGATTGGGGCACCATCTCTCCTGGCGGAAATCGGCTCTCTTTATGAGAGCGAGGCAGGCGAGGAAGTTCCCTTTGCTCAGAGAAATTTGGGGTTCTTCTCCCCCATCTTTGCAATAGAGAAGAACCAGCCAGTCCTGCGAGTGGTCCTAGATCTGTCCTTCTTAAACCTTTATTTACTCCTCCAAAAATTAAAAATGGTTACGCCAGCGCTGATTGTGGAGTCTCTGTGTGGGGGGAGACATTACAAGTTACTCACCAGAGTGACTAATGTACTCCTAGTTCATAATCCCCTTTCCTTCATCCTGTATGGGCATCCCTCGCGAAGGATGGGACCAGAACCTTTTCTCTAGGAAAATTGCCTTTCCCTTTCAATTCGGACACACAGAGGGGCATGACCCCGGGAGCATGCGCTCCCTTGACTCTGCCCACCGGCACCATACCTCAGTCCACTTTAACCCACCTATAAGCTTTACTGCTTTTTAAAGGGGAGAATGGTGAAAAGTATGGAGGAAAGGGGACTATGGACGAGGAGTACGTTAGACACTGCGGTGAGTAACTTGTAATTACTCCTACATCCCATCCACTTTCCTCCATCCTGTATGGGTATTTACCACTGATCATAATAAAGCCCTGGGGAGGAGTGTGGCTGATCTTCTTAGGCAAACAGGTGTTGCAGTACCGCCTGGCCGAAGGCCGCATCAGAACGTGCATTGACGTCCAGGCAGTAGTCTCGGCAGAAGGCTGAAGGGCTGGCCCATGTCGCCGCCCTGCTAATCACCTGCCATTGTACATGTCTTTGGAAAGCGACCGTTGTTGCCTTGGCCCTGACCGCATGAGCATGCATGTTCCATGGAAACTCCTTCCGCTGAACCTTGTATGCTTCCTGAATGGCCAAGACCATCCACCTGGCTATTGAGGCCTTGGACGCTTGTCTCTCTGGTTTTGCTCCCCCGAAGGTGATAAAGAGAGCATCCGACTTATGGAAATCCTTGGTCCTGTCCAAGTAGAATTTCAGTGCTCGCCTGAGGTCAAGACAGTGCAGCAATTTCTCTGCTTCGTCGGTAGGACTAGGGAAGAAAGTCAGAAGTACAATCTGGTTTATGAGCAAGCGCTGAGGACAACGTTGAGATCCCACACTGGATGCAAGCGCCTGCCCGGGGGTCTTTCCACCACTGGCCTGGGAAAGGAAATTGTATCAGAGTTCCTGTATGTGCCCATTTGTATTTCTTGTATTGTATTTTTCTATTCGTAACTCGCACAGGACGGAATAAACCATATAGCGGCGCAGGTGACAGTCACGTTAGAGAGTATAGATGAATCTCTACCAAACCCCCAGAATAAAGAGGGTTCTCTATCTAAACAGAAAGGCCTTTAGTGCTCGGCGAAACTGAAGACGTGAGGTCATTGTCCTCAGCTCCAATGGCAGAGAATTCCACAGCCTTGGACCAAAGACAGAGAATCTTCTATCACCCCGCGATTTATATACTGAGTGGGGGATAAAAGGTGACCATCACTGGAGAGTAACTGTCTCACAGGATGATACAGCTGAATTAGCTCTTTCAGATACAGGGGGGGGAGGGGGCGGTACCGTTTACACATTTGAAAACGGTGCAAGCTGTCTTAAACCTGATACGGTCTTCAATTGAGAGCCAATGCAGCTCACAACGGAATGAAGATAGACTAGCAGTTTTACTCAGCTTAAATACCTTTCTGACAGCTGCGTTCTGTGCTCTCTGAAGACACTGGAGTTGTTTCGATGGAACACCCAGTAGTTGACTATTACAATAGTCCAGGTGAGCGATAGTAAGTGCACCAACCACAGCTGCATGGTCTTCTTTAGGTATATAGGAAAGCACTTGGCGTAACAGTCTCAAGACAAAGTGTACTGTTTGAATCTTAGCTCCCACCTGGGCTTCACTTCCAAGGTCTTCTTGCCATACACAACCCAGGTTTTTTTTATCTTGGATACAAATTTTAGACTCTTGCCTAGAAGCATGGGAATAGGCAGTTTCTTTGCTGTATTCAGCAAATGCTTAGGTCCGAACAAGATGAGTTTGGTATTAGCTGCGTTAAGTTGAAGGTAGTTTCTTGACAACCAGTCACTTACTTCCTCCAAGCACTGGTCAAGTCTGCTGAATGCTTCCACGAAGTTAGCAATTCGGATAAAAATCTGGGTATCGCCCGCGTATGAGTAGAAATTCAACCCATAACGCTTCAAGATTTCCAGAAGGAGCCGGATATACAGTTTAACAGCAGCGGAGACGAGGAGGATCCCTGCGGGACTCTACAATTTAGTTTAATGAGGTCCGACAGGAACTCCCCAGTGTCACTCGTTGATGATCAGTCAAAAAAGACCTAAACCAGCCTAGTGCTAGATCTTAGACTCTTCCTACCTCCTGTAATCGTTCAAGAAGAATCCCATGATTCATGGTGTCAAAGGCCCTGACAAATCCAGCATTACCAGCAGAGAAAGTTCCCCTTGGTCCGAGGCCTTTAGCAACATGTCCTGTACAGCCAGGAGGGCAGTGTCAGTTACACATTTTGGTCGGAATCCAGATTGGAACTTGTCTAATAGTAGCTCACATTCGACAAATTCCTGCAGCTGATTGGTTACAGCCTTTTGGAGAATTTTGGCTGACCAAGGCAGCCCTGCAATGGGACGATAATTTTGAAGGATCTCCACATCTAATGATGGTTTCTTCAATAAAGGTGAAACAAAAGAAAGCTTTAAGCTCTCTGGAACAGTCCCACTTGTCAATGATTTATTGACAAACGTAGTAATAAATGGGGTGAGTTCCTGCACCATTCTCTTTGCCGCGTAAACTGGCAGGGTAGAGAGAGAATCGATGGTAGGTTTAAGAGTCCTAATAAGTTGGAAGATATCCTCTTCAACAACCAGATGGAACTCAAACATAGGCATTAACATCCGATCTTGTAGATTATCTGACTTACCTACTGATTTATTATACAAAGACACGGGTGGATTTATAGTGGCCACTTGCTCAATATCAGCTCTTATCCATTCGATCTTGCCCACAAAAAAAAAAGAAAAAAAAGTGAGTAACAAATATTAGCCTGCAGCAGAGAAGAGTCATCCGTGCTACTTTGCTATTTGGATTGCAGATTTTAGATATAATAGGAAACGGTTCCCTTGGTTGGTTACTGGCTGTTTTCAATTTCTTACCCAAGAACTCTTTCTTGGCCAGAAAAATAGCCGACTTGTAATTCCGTAATGTGTTCTTAGCTAGGGTTTTGTTTCCCAGCGTTGGCTTCTTTAGCCAAATCTAGTTGGTCTTGCTAACTAGTTTGTGTAAGCATTGCACATTCTGTGAGAACCAAGGTTGGGAATTTTTTTTAGTCTTAGGTTTTAACTCTGCCATTTTGTTACAAATAGTACCCAGAAGTGATGCTCCAGCTGTGAAAAAATCATTGCATGAAAGTGCGGGCTCAATAGCAAGGGCTCCGGAAATTTCATTGCCAGTGATTTCGTCTAGATCCTTGGCTTTCCGAGAACTCTACCCTTGGTATTGGTTTTAGTCCAGGTAGGAAGGTTCAGTGAGTACAACTTCACAAAGTGATCAGACCAGTAGACTGGCACAGTATCCTTCATGGAGGCATGATCACCTCTTGCTATGATAATATCTAAGCAATTGCCTTTAATATGTGGGGGTTGTACTCCCAGTGGGTGAAGACCATGGATATTTAATAAATCCCATAGTTCTTTTGAGTCTGGTTTTGTCTGGTCATCTAACCAGATATTCCAGTCACCAACTAGGAGCATTTACTTTCATTTGCTCCCCTCGCTACTAAGAAAGTTATCAAGATTCTCCAGAAAGAATTTACACAGGGCAGGTGGTCTATAGGCCAGTAATACATGGATAGCAGCTTTAGGGGAGATCTGAAGGGTAGTTTTCCCCACTTGCAAATCATCACCCCAGTCCCGGACATGTAGGTGTGAAATGGGTAATGCAGCCTTATGAAGGACTGCAATACCCCCACCTTTTTTAGATGTTCTATTAATATGTTTAATTAAATAGTCATCTGGGACTAGCTCATGAAATGAGCTAGGGGAAGAATCAGAAAACCACGTTTCTGTAATCATTAAGACATTTAAATCATGGGAATTAATAAACTCAGCAATCTCTGTAGTGTCTGCCCCTGCTGATCTAGCACTCAACAAAGCGGCTTTGAGGCTCTCTGTAGTTCCCACCACCACTGGGAAAAGTCCCATTGTGGCTTTAATAATTTGCAGGTCTCCGATTTTATTTAATGCTACAAGGGTGATACTGTCATGAGAGTTGTCCAATTTCTTCATATCAATAGCGTTATAAATAAAAATTCATCATGCACATTAATCTTATCCTATAAGTAATAAATCAGCAGCCTGACATGCAAATCTTACTTGGCACGTGTCGCGACCGACCGCATCTCTGGCCAACGGGTGACCCAGGCTAAAACAGGTCTGCATCAGCGCTTTGCGCTGACGCAGACCAGTTATAGCCTGTGTTGCACCCTGGTGATGTGAAACAGGTGCGCAACCCCGAGATTCTTGGGGGATGTAGTTCTACACTGCAACACCCTTGGTTAGCCAATTGTAGCAAGAGTAGCTGCAACGTGGATTCAGAAATGTTAGCAAGGTAAGCAGCACTCAAGCAAAATCAGTATACTTTTCCAACATGGTTCGCGTAGTATGAAATTCAAGAGCAATCATTAAAAATAAGGAATTTTACAATTCTAATCTCATAAAACGAATATAATCGGATGAAGTTCTAGTAAATCGCTATTTTCGGCCCGCAATAAAAACAACGTATTCAAGAACTGACCGCGATGACGTGGACCAGTTATAGCCTGGGTCGGGCCCTGGTGATGCGAAAAAGGTGCGCAACACCGAGATTCTTGGGGGATGTAGTTCTACACTGTAACTACTATTGCTGCCAGGTAGGTCCTGCATGTTTCTACCTGGACCACCAATCTAGCTAGATGCGTGGAGAATTACAGCACCTGGTCTATGGTGCATGTTAGAGGGTCAACGCCTGTGTCTCTGGCCCAGAAGCAGAACCTGGCCCATTTGCTTCTGTATTGTATGCGTGTAGCCTGGCTCCTGGCCCCTTGGATGATTTCCATGTTGTCCTGAGACAGATGGAGGTGCTAAAGAGTTATTGAATTGATATTTTATTTCTATTGCGCTCGTACACAAGTGTTTCAGAGCGCGACAAGGCAAGGGAGGGGAACAGGGGAGAACAAAACAACTATCTTACTAGGCCTAGTGACCATGAGAACGCGCAAGTGCATTGGAGAGGGGAGGGGAAAAGTGCATGGAAGGGGGGAGAAGTGGAAAGTGCGAAGCAAAGGTGAAACACATAAATGATAAATAAATAACAAAGGCAACAGTGGTAGTGCAGCCAGCAAGTGGAAAGTGCTGGGTTTAAGGCAGCAGACAGGGTAGGTCTGATAAGTGCAGGAAGAACAAGGGGGGGCTGTATGCGTACAGATACAGACTGCAGTGCAAGGGGTGGCCCGGAGGCAGCACGGGAGGGTGGCAGGGTGAGCAGGTACCTGGAACCGGCAGGCCAGAGGGTGGCCAGGTGTACGATGCCGAGAGAGAACAGATCAGCAGGGGAGAGGGGGGCCAAGGCAGAAGCAAAGAGGAAGATCTTGAGGTGCTTTCGAAACTGGAGATGGTTCTCCTCAAGTTTTCGAGTGCCAGAACGAAAGCATCGTGTGCTGCTACACCTTTTCCCATTCCGTGCCAGGCAAACTGCAGTAGCAGCATTCCATCACCGTGTGCGAGGTAAGCCCTTCTGGGCTTTACTGAAGATTCATTTAAATGCAAATTTCCATGTGTTTGTGCGATCACGTTTGAATGCGTTTCTGTCTACAAGTAAGAGTAGTTGATCTACTCTCCCTTTCTTGTCTCCTCACTGCAAAGTGCACCCTTGCTGCTGTGGGTGCAATCAAAATCCGACATTGAATGGAAAAAAGAAAAGTACTTCTAAAAATGGCCACTCTGTGTGTGCTGGCTGGAAGTTTGCTAAAGCCTGCTGGCCATCTGATTGGGCAGGCTGCGGCCTTATCCCCAATCACAAGGCACTGGCAGGCATTAATCGGCCCCTCACCAACAAGGCCCTCACAGTAAGGCCCTGTCTGTGCCCGTCCGGTCCTGGCTGGGCGTTCTGGGCCCCTCCACTTTTGCCAACCCCTCATTATGCACCTGGACGCTGGGATCCTTATCCTTGCGCTCTTAGGCTATGCGATCTCCCCCTCAGCAATCCCTTAAGTGTTGACCTTTTCTATGCTGCTTGCATCATCTTCTGGACTTGGGGCCTCTCCTAAAAATCTCTATTAACTATCTTTAGAAGAACACTTCTCTCTTTTTGTTTCATATTACCAAACCATAAATTCCACTTCTTTCCTGGACTTTCACCTCCAATACCTACAAACCCTATACTGTCTTGCTGATATACCTTTTGATCTAAAAAAACAAAACATCATTTATTAGCTGTGTGCACATCCTGATTGTCTTGCTGCTGTTTAAATTTGTTCTCAGCTGTGTACACACCCCGCTTTTCATGAGAATGTGTTGACAAGTCCACCCCCACAGTTCTCCGTCTAGTCTGCCATGTGTTCCCTCACCCTCGTCATCTCCTATTGTATTCACATTGTTCTTTGTTGGGATTACGATGATTGGATACCCCCCCCTGGCCTCTGCTCTCGTTTGTTACATGCTCCCTCACCCCCCTCAGTTCCTATTGTCTCTGTCTGATATTCCCTTCAGCCCTAC
The DNA here is from genome assembly GCF_040938575.1 of Ambystoma mexicanum. Taxonomy (NCBI): domain Eukaryota; kingdom Metazoa; phylum Chordata; class Amphibia; order Caudata; family Ambystomatidae; genus Ambystoma; species Ambystoma mexicanum. The sequence goes on along the minus strand of NC_090930.1, from coordinate 1,365,534,021 downwards.
ACGCGCTAACCTCTCCCCTCTGCAGGTTCACTGTTTTCTGTGCACATTACCTTCTTCCAGCTCCCAGTGTTTTTTCCAGGTCTTGTGCCATGTCTCTCCACCCTGCGCCACGCCTACTGCTCTTCCCGCACCTCTGTGGCCTCAGCCTGGTTAAGTGTACCTCACTCTCTGCAGTGCTCTGGTGCTCTCCATCTCTCCCATCTTCTCAAACTGCTTCTCTATCTCTTATTCTTCACCCACCTTTACTAAGTCCGGCAGGAAGAAAAACAAGGACATACTGGGCTCTAACCCAGGCCTTCCTATTGCAGACACCTACATCACTGCCTCTGCCAGAGAGACTCTCACCGCCATCCTCTGTCGTTCCCTCACCTGACCTATGGACTCTCATATGATCGCTCTTCCCTCTCCTTTCTCTTCCTCACTCATCAATGGGGGCATCCTCTTCACCTCCAGGTCATCCTCAATGTCTACCACAATGGTACCATCATGGTACAGGGTCCTCAAACCAACCTTCTACTCTTTGATAGGCTCCTCCTTCGCCTTATCAACCTTCCTTCTTCTGGGGACACTGTTGCACGGACGGCAAGATGGCGGCATCTTTGTAAGCTCCGTGAACGCCAGGACTACCCAGCAACATCCTAGCTGTCCCTGTGAAGGGCCGGGCACATAATTCGCTGAGGGGGAGCATGACAGGGTCCTGCAGACACTGTCTAAGCTCTGGGTGAATTGCTGCAGCGACAGCCGAAAGAATGAACCGGACCGTGTAGGTCCAGTGAGGCAAGCACACGGGCACACTTCAGCGGCTGGGAGGCTGTGGCAATACAGCTGCCTTGGAGAAAGAGGGGAGGCTCCGAAGACACATGGAGCGTCGGAGTCCCCGGCAAGAACATTTGCACACCGACTAAGCAGAGGACACAGACAGAGGTGACCTAAGGGGTCCGACATATTGCCCTGGTGGGAGGAGGCTTTGCGGCCACTGGACGCAGAAGCGAGGGGGGTGCCTCATGTTGGTGGCCGTACCCGCTACCAGAATAGATGGGGAAATGGAGGAGAGGACAGAGAATCCGGCCTGGGAAGCAGGCTGCTCCACCCTGCAGACCGTGCACACAGGACTTCTGCGAGACCGGGATGACACGCCGGCAGGGATACGGAACAACCAGAGCTCCAGGTTATCCATGTGGCTGCGCCCATTGTGTCCACACTATGTGCTGGGACGGAAGGCTGGGAAACTCCATCGGCATTCGGACCAGTGATACCTGGGCCTCCGACCCCACAGAGGAGCAGTCGAGACAGCTAGTACATGGCAGATTCCTCAGTGTGAGGACAGTGCAGCTTCTGAGGAGGGAGATGGCCGGGCTGTAACGCGGCGCCCCATGGTGCCCCAAAATGTAGCACACCCACATAATTGTGTGCAGCAGTGAACGAACTGTGACGTACAAGCTATATGAGGGAAGAGCCCAGTACAGCGAGATAACTGCAGCCAACGCACTCTCCAGACATACGAGCGCAGTGTGGAGCATTCTGGACTTGGGACTGTGCCGTCCCACAGCACACACCCATGGTAAGCGTGATCGAGGGACGGCTGGAAAAGGAATACCAACTTCCCCCCTCCAGCTACGCAGCAGGGTCCCACATTACGGCTGGACAGCGCGGGTGGCTCCGATTTGCACCCCCAACCAGAAGAGGGGTAAGCATCCGGATCTCCTTAGAACAGATTTTCGCAGAGGGTGCCACCTGTGACGCAGGCCGCAGGGTCATTTTAGTTTGATTTTTTGGGGCAGTGGTGGTGGTGAGAACATGTGGGGGTGGCACTGACCGCCTATATTAGGAATAGGTGGCCACATCTGTGCTCAGATCCCATCGTCCTTATGGGGCGGGTTTCATGCAGCCTCCTGGTTGCAGTGGGAACCCACGCAGGCCAGTGAGAAAGTTCTTGGCCACGCCGCGGACTGGGCACTCGCGCACTAGAATTTGGGGGTCCCCCACCTTTTTATCAGCCAGCGCAGTGACACTGGAAATACTGAAATATAGACCTTTACCAGTCGAGCCCAGGAAGCTGTGGATTCAGAAGATGCAGCTGGGACGGGGTTCCTGTTAACGGCAGAAAACATCACTGGGAGAGCCTGATACAGACTTATTGTCAACTGCGAAAAGGACTGGACGCGATCAGTTGTCGACCTGATTAGTGCTGTTTTGCACACGAGCGAGATAGCTACACTTATAATAATGCCAAAGTGGGCTCCCTCCAAAAAAAGCAACACCATGGATAAGTTCATTAAGTCTGTTTCCAAACAAGTGGATGCGAGCGGTGAACGAGCGAGTAGCCAGGAGGAACCTACATTACCCCCAGCGTTATCCCCCACAGATCTACAAGGAGTGGTGGCGATAATGCAGCAGGGATTTGCATCTATGAACGACAAACTAGATGGTATCACAGTCACTGTTTCCACGATTAGGGCCCACTTGTAAAAGACCACACACCGTATCACACAGGCCGAGTCACGATAGCCACAGAGTAGGATGCCATAGAAGAACAAGTTACTTCTTACCTTGTAACGTTCTTTCGACGGGATGTTCCTCCGACGTATTCCTCATCTTAGATATCTCCTTCCAGCTCTGCTGGCCTCGGAAATTTTTTTCTCTAGAGGGCGCTGCGCGTCGACGTCCTCCGAGTCCATGTCCTTCGACAGCCGCCGTATCGACGTCGACATCATCCTGCCTATAAAGGCCGCGCGCAGCGTCCGTTGCTCAGTTCCGTTTTGTAGCCCACAATAATACTTTCTGGACTAACTAATCACCCTGAAGGAGCGTAAGCTGCACAACAAGGGAAGTAGAACTGCGGTGATGGATGGGAGGGTCTATGAGGAATACGTCGGAGGAACATCCCGTCGAAAGAACGTTACAAGGTAAGAAGTAACTTGTTCTTCGAATGGATTGTGTCCTCCGACGTATTCCTCATCTTAGATAGGCTCCCATAGCAGTATTCTATTATCGGAGAAGGGAGTACTGACTTCACGCTGTCTTCTATTGATGAATAGAATGCAGTACAGCCCTTCCAAACCTAGTCTCTTGACTGGAGGAGGAATCCAGATTGTAAAAACGTGTAAAGGTATGGACAGACGACCATGTAGCGGCCGCACATATGTCTTTAACCGGCACGCCTCTTTTGAGGGCCGATGAAGCTGCAATACCTCTGGTCGAGTGAGCCCTAAGGTTTTGAGGGGGCTCCTTCCCTGCCAGTTTATAACATTCCAGAATGGCTAGAATGATCCATCTGGAAATGGTCTGCTTAGTTATTGGTAACCCCAGCTTGTGACCTGCGTAACCTACAAACAGCTGGTCTGCCTGTCTTATCCTGGCTAGTCTACTAATGTAAAAACTTAAAGCCCTCCTAGGGTCTAGCCTGTGTAACCTCTCTTCCCTCTTTCCCCGGGTGAGGAGGAGGATAGAAAGATGGTAGGGTAATCCTTTGAGTGATATGGAATTCAGAAACCACCTTTGGGAGGAAATTAGGCTTCACTTGCAGGACAACTTTGTCTTTGTGAAATATAGTATGAGGGGGTTTACAAGAAAGAGCTTGTAATTCGCTCACCCTTCTAGCAGATGTAAGTGCTATTAATAAAACAGTTTTAAGGGTAAGGAATCTTAACGAACAAGAATGGAGAGGTTCGAAAGGTGTACCCATCAGGAAAGTTAGTACTAAGTTTAAATCCCATAGGGGAACTTGGAATGGTCTTGGGGGATAAACATTGGTTAACCCCTTTAGAAACTGTATTACCAAGGGTAATTTGAAATAGGATGGTTCTTCCGCAGTACGCTTAAAGATGGATAGCGCTGCGAGATAGCCCGTAATGGTGCCAACTTGAAGGCCTGAATTTGCCAAATATAGTATGAAGGACAGAACCATTGGTGTACCACATGAAAAAGGGTTGATATTCTGTTCTCTACACCAGCTGCAAAATCTGTTCCAACGGCAGCGGTATAAAGACTTTGTTGCTGGCCTCCTTGCCGAAAGCAACACCTCCATAACATCATCAGGGAGGTCCCAATCCTTGTACCTCAGCCTTTCAGAAGCCAAGCGTGAAGGTTGAGGGTTTTGATGTCTGGATGGAGAACCTGACCTCCCTTCTGTGAGAGTAGGTTCTCTCTGAGTGGAAGTCGAATTGGAGGGCAGATGGACAAGTCTAGAAGGTCCGGGTACCACGTTCTCCTGGCCCAATCCGGGGCAATTAGGATCATGGTTCGCCGGAATCTTCTCAACCTCCTGATCATTTGAGGAATGACAGGGACCGGTGGGAACGCGTACAGAAGCGAAAACTCCCAGTCCACTATGAACGCGTCTCCGAGAGCTCCTCTCGGGGGCAATTCCCTTGAGCAGAACAGGTTGCATTTCCTGTTTAGGCTGGTGGCGAACAGATCTACCTGAGGGGTTCCCCAAAGGGCGAAGATCTCTTGAAGGACTTCCTGAGCTAGCTCCCACTCGTGGGAGACTGTGTTCTGCCTGCTCAGAGCGTCCGCTGTCAAATTCTTCTCTCCGGCTAGGTGAGCTGCCGATAGAGAGATTCCTTCTTGGATTGCCCAAAACCAGAGCTGCATCGCCTCTCTGCACAGGGGTAGTGATCCTACGCCTCCTCTTTTGTTGAGGTAATGCATGGCCACCGTGTTGTCCGTCATTATCAGGATGTTCTTCCCTTGTACAGCTGGCAGGAACGCCTTCAGCGCAAGTCTGATGGCTCTCAGCTCTAACAGGTTGATGTGTAGTCTGGACTCCGATGGAGACCAACGACCGCTGATGGTCAAGTCGTTGGCGGGGGCTCCCCACCCCGTGAGTGAGGCATCCATGACTACTGTTATCTCCGGCCAGGGTTGCCAAAACTGTTCTCCTTTCAGAATGTTCTCCTGACAGGCCCACCACTGAAGGTCTCGAGCCACCCTGCCGGGAACCTGAAGAAGATCCTTCATTCTCCCTGAGAATTGTGACCACTGAGTCCTCAGTGCCCACTGGAGGGATCTCATTCTCAGGGGCGCCTCTGGCACTAAGAAAATGCAGGATGCCATGAGGCCTAGCAACCTCAAAAAGTCGAAGGCTGGGAGACGTTGGGCATGCTGGAACTTGGTAACCATCTGTAGAATATCTTGAGCCCTCACCTCTGGTGGCGAGGCTTTTCCCAGGGAAGTATCCAGGATCGCTCCTATGAACTGGAGTCTCTGCGATGGTATCATTTGTGACTTCTTTAAATTGAGGGAGAAGCCCAGTTTGTGAAGGAAGTGGCACACGTGATTTAGCTGGATCTGAGCTTGTTCCGGAGAAACAGCCCTAATCAACCAATCGTTCAGGTAGGGGTAGACGTGAATCCCTTCCCTCCTTGGACTTGCAGCCACTACCGACATTAACTTGGTGAAGACCCTCGGGGCGGAGGTCAGCCCAAATGGCAGCACTCGAAATTGATAGTGAGAGTTGCCAATTGCGAACCTCAGGTATTTCCTGTGTTTGAGATGGATAGGCACATAGAAATAAGCGTCCTGAAGGTCCAGAGATACCAACCAGTCCTGGAACTGAAGGGCCTGGAGGATCTGAGAAATGAGAAAGTAAGGGGAGTACCAGCCCTTGTTCCTCTCCGCTACAGGTACCGGTTCTATGGCACCTTTCTCTAGCAGGTGCCAAATTTCCTGCAAGAGGAGCGGATCTGGAGCTTTCTGAGAGCTGATCCCCGGTGGATGACTGAGGTATACGTAGGAAAGGCAGGCAGTAACCTTGGGCAACTGTTTCCAATGCCCAAGCATCTGACGTGATAGCCTGCCATACCGTCAGATGTTGAGTCAACCTGCCTCCTACAGGTGTCCTGTGAGGGAAGTCCTCAGAGTGGTTTTGGGGCGGCTGATGCAGATGCCGATGGTAAAGAGGCACCTGCTGTTGCTGCGGCTTTTGAATATCTACCCCGTCCACCTCGGGTAGTTCTTCTTTGACCCCCTTTGAGCCGGTCGTCCTCTACCTCCTCCGAATGCGGAGTAGAAGCGAAAGGACTTGCCCCTCGCAGAGGTTCCTGTGGGACGAAAAGGAGTCTGACGGATTGCAGCTCCTAGGGATTTTGCTGCTGCTTTTGAAGTTTGCAGTTTCTCTAAACTGTCATCCGCCTTTTTCCCGAACAAAGAAGAGCCATCGAATGGCATGTTCAAGAGCCTGGCTTGCACATCTGGGGCAAAACCCGACTTTCTCAACCAAGCGAATCTCCTGGTTGATGTACTTGCCGCCATTGCTCTGCTGATACTGTCAGCCGAATCAATGCCCGTCTGGATGGATTCGCACATAGCGTCTTTACCGTCCTGTATAATATTCAGGAACGCATCCCTTTCTTCTCCGGGATGCAGTCAGCCGCTGTAGAAGCACACTCCCAAAGTGTATGGCTGAACCTAGCAAGGGTGCAAGTAGCATTAACAGATTTTAACGCCATGCTACATGCTGAAAAGACTTTCTTTGCCATAGCATCATATTTTTATCGTCCCTGTCCTGTAGGATAAGCCGTCTTGACATCGGTAGAGGATGCTGCCTGTACCACCAGACTTTCTGGGGATGGGTGTTTAGACAAAAACTCTGGGTCTGTAGAAGATACCCTGTACTTTGTAGACAGTTTTTTATTTACTGCTGGTACTACATCTGGGGTTTCCCAGTTTGTCATGATCTTTCTCTGAAGAGCTTTATGAAAAGGCACCACAGGATCCTCCTGTGGGCCTTTGTCAAGAATATCCGTGAGGTCATCTTGTTGGAAAGATTGTGAAGGTGCAGACCACCCCATGAACTCTGTAATCCTGGCCATTAAGGCTCTGTAGGGGGTTTCAGCATGCTCCCCCGGGTCTGGCCTAGCAAACTCCACCTCAGGGGAAGTGTCTAACCCACTTGCCTCATGTAAAGAATCATGAAGATCCTTTAATCTGCGCTCTTCAGAGGAAAATTCCTCTCTAACTGGGGTTACAGGTCCCTGTAACTCAAATGTGTCTTCCTGTTCAGACAAATCACCCTCTTCTAAAATTGAGGATATAGTTCTCAATTGTTCTGAACTCATAAAGGGAGTAAATCCCATTTCCAAGGCAGAGGGTGCCGAACTTGTCATTATTGGCCTCGAAAACGTCGATGTCGTCGACGCCGACGTCGAAGGCTTTGAGCGTGGCGTCGAAAACAGAGGCGGAGGCCTCAAAGACCTCGACAGAATTGGAATTCTACTCGACAATATCGAAGCCATCTACGTCGAGGGCCTGGGGATAGTCACTGGATGTGTGGTAACCGTGACTTTTCTTGGCGTCGAAGCCGGTGTCGAAGCCGGCGTCGAGTCGACAGACCCGTGTGTCGAAGGTCCCTTCGACAACGGCGTCGAAGACATCGGCGTCGACGGAACCTTCGAGGAAGGTTTGGAGGTCATAGTCCTGCTCGAGGGTTCGAGAGGTTTCTTTCGCTGGGTACTGCGACTCGCGGCGTTTTTGACCTTCGGGTCTTTCGACCCGAGCATCGCTCTCGGCAGTCTTCGAGGGGGTCGAGGCCGCTTTCTCGAAGACGCTCATCATATTTTTTCGGAATTCCTCCCATTCAGCCCGGGAACTGTTTCGTGTGGCAAGGGATTCTTTTTGGCGAAACAGAGGAAGAGGAAGACGGAGAAGGGGATCTTCGACGTCTCCTCTTCGAGTGCTTCGATCTCGAGGAGTGATTAGACCCACTCCGAGACCTGGAGCGCGAATGGTGACGAGGAGACGAATGTCTCGACTTCGTCGACGAAGAAGAAGCTTTAAAAGTCTTACCTTTCTCCAGCTTCCCCCTACGCTCCTTCAGGGCCTTAGCTGTCATGGACATACAGTCCTCGCACACCGAACAATGGTGTTCAGCTCCCAAACACCACAGACAAATTCTGTGAGGATCGGTCAACGACATCTTTTTCCCACAATCTCGACATTTCTTGAAGCCGGATCGAGGAGTTGTCGGTTCCGACGAGGAAGCCATCGAGTACGGATCGAATAACTCGAGGTAAATAGGATTAATCTGACTAAGAACTGAGCAACGGTATTCCGAGGCACTGAGTAAGCGCGGAAAAACGGAACTGAGCGCGGCCTTTATAGGCAGGATGACGTCGACGTCGATACGGCGGCTGTCTAAGGACATCGACTCGGAGGACGTCGACGCGCAGCGCCCTCTAGAGAAAAACATTTCTGAGGCCAGCAGAGCTGGAAGGAGATATCTAAGATGAAGAATACGTCGGAGGACACAATCCCTTCGAATACAGTTACTACAATGGCTAAAGAACTGATTATTATTAAGGTGAAATGGGAGGACCTGGAGGAAAAGTCACGACGTAATAATATCTGCATCGTGGGGGTGCCAGAGGACACATTGAAAGGCCTTATGGAGACTGCAGTGGAAGGCATGTTAAAAGACTTGCTGGGGGACCCTGGCTGGTCCCAAATGTTCGTGGTGGAGCAAGCGCACAGGTCACTGGAGGCAGAACCCAAACCAGGGGCATTTCCCACGCCCGATCATTGCTAGATTGATGAACGATTGTGATCGTGACTTGGTACGGAGGGCGGTGCGGGATAAACAAGAACGGAAACTGGGCTCGAATGTGATTTGCTTTTTTCCGGACTTCACGCTAGTGGTACAGCAGGAAAGACGCTCATTTATTTGAGTCAATAAACTGTTGAGAGCGCCAGATACTTTATGCAATGCTATACAGGATGTGCATACAATTCAACAATAAAACCTATTTTTTAAATGCGAGGGGTTGCGATGGCCACGGATTTCGGTGTTCTTCGTGATATTAGAAGGGAATTACCGAGGAAAGAAGAAACCCTAGTGGTGCTACAAACTGAGTATGCAGACAGACTGACACTGCGCATCGGGAAACTAAAAAACACAGCTGGATGGATATCATGAAACGGTTGACAGGGAGCTGTTCTACTTCGACAGGCCAGCAGCGGCACCTTGATATGGAGAACCGGAAAGACCGGGGAAGCTACTGGCTCGGGCGGTCCGTGGGGAGAGGGGGAATACAGCCATACCATGTATAACCAGGCGAGATGGCAGGGTGGTGAACAAGGTTGAAGGTCTGTGAGTTGTTTTACGAATTCTATGGAGAACTTTATTCTCTGCAAAGCGTAGCCACAGAAGGCGAAATAGACGAATACCTGGCTAGGATACCCATGACACTCCTATCTCCTGAAGCCCGCGAAGCGCTTGAAATACCTCTAACACTTGACGACATAAAGGGGGCAATAAAAGACCTGTCTGGGGGGAAGCACCAGACTCTGATGGCTAGGCACAGAATTCTACAAGGAATTTAAAGAGGCCTTGGCTCCTCGTTTACTGTCGGTCTGGACTGAAACATTGGAGACTGGCATACTGTCTGAGTCAATGAGAGAGGCGGTTATCACATTGCTGTTGAAGCCAAAGAAGCCACCGGAAGAGTGTGGCTCATATCGACTATGATCTCTTATAAACACAGATGTGAAAATACTTGCCAAAATTCTAGCCTCACGACTCAATCTGTTAATACCCTACATGGTGCACGAAGACCAGGCAGGCTTCATACAGGAGCGGTGGACGACATCGGTGCGGATACAGCAAAGTACTGAGGGGGTGGCAGTGTCCTTGGACGTGCAAAAAGCCTTTGATACAGTGTACTGGCCCTATCTATTTAGAGTGCTACATAACTATGGGTTTGGCCCCAACTTCATAAACTGGGTACGGCCTCTGTACACGCACCCATATGTCAGTGTGTGTGTGTGAGAATGGAGTGCTATCTTCAGTGTTGTCACTAGCAGTTGGCACCAGGCAGGGTTGCTCACTGTCGCCATTATTGTTTGCACTGGTAATAGAGCCCCTAGCGGACCTTATGAGGGCACAGCATGCCCGAGCTGGGATAGTTATAGCTGGCTGGACAGAATTAATAACTCTCTATGCAGATAATATCCTGATAATTGTGGGGAAACCCGAGAGGTATCTGCAGAGGGTGAGAGCCGCAGTACAAGAATTTGGTAGTTACTCGGGCCTCTGCCTGAGTAGCAACAAGTCCTAAGTGTTCCCCCTGACTGACGGCTCAGAGGAACCTAGGAACCCGTTTGGATTAAAGTGGTCGCCCACAGAGGTGAAATACTTGGGGGTGTAGGTGGCACGATCAGCGGCTTTGGTGCGCTCTCTGAATTATGACACCCTAGTCAACAAACTGTGTACTAGACTTGTGAGGTGTAAACAGCTCCCCATCTCATTGATGGTCCAGTTGGCGTTGGTGGAGACGATTGTCTGGCCCAATCTCTTTAGCACAATACCACTGTGGCCGGGTAGGTCCTTTACCAGAATGACTGGCGCGAGCTCCGGGTTTGTGTGGAAGGGGCAGGCTAGGGTCAGCTGGAAGCGCCTGGCGCTCCCATACGAAAAAGCGGGACTGGCCGCTCCCGACTATCAGCTGTATTACCTGGTGGCACAAGCATACTACGCAGCAAACTGGGTAGAAGATGGGCCGAGCACGTCATATGTGGATTTGGAAAGACCGGGGCAGTGTAGGAATACTCTTCTTCATGGGGTGGTAATGAGAGGGCAGAGACAGGTGAATCATCTAGACCCAGTACTTACCACACAACAGGAATGGCAGAGACCAGCCCTAGTGCCACAAAACACTGCAGTATACAGCCCGGCCATACCTATTTGGAATGCTCCATATCTGAGCCCCACCAAGGATACAGTGTTAGAGACACACTGGCGGCAAGTGGGTATACTGCACCCTCAGTGATTTGTATTGAGATGGTGAATTTGTTACCTGGGAAGTCATTAAAAGTCAGTTGGGGGACACCCCACTACTGAAAACTGAAATTTTTCAGAGTCAGGGCAGCGGTGGTGACATTATGGGCTGGATTCCCCCTGGAGCCCCCCTCGCATCAGAGCCTGAATTATATACTCTCCCCTGGCGCAGCTAAAAAATCTGCCTCAGCTACATACAAACTGGCACTTTCAGCAAGGGAGGTTCACATACCGGATGTTAGAGGGGACTGGGAGAAAGATTTAGACACTACCTTTACGGATATGCACTGGGTCCAGATATGTAAACTGACCAGACAAATATCTTACAACTCTAGATATAGACTGATTACTTTCAAAATAATAAATAGAGTGCACCTCACTGCAGCCCGACTTAAGAAAATGTATGCTGTGACCGAGGGAAAGTATCCGAGATGTCAGAGTGAAGATGCAGAAATAATGCATATGCTATGGTCATTTGTATTTGTATTTTATTGATTTATAAAGCGCCTTACGCCAAAGCGCTGTACAAAGAACAACATGATACATAAAACATGAACGATAAACTGTTGAAGCATAACAATATGACTCAATCAAACAACAAAACAATGGAAAGAGCAATTAACTGAAAGGGGAGAGGGGGAAAGGGAGAAGGGACAGGTTGGGGGTGGAGTGAAGGAGGAGGAGGGCAAGAGGGGGAAAGGGAGGAAAGAAAAGGGGGTAGAGGATGGGAGGGAGCGAGTCAGGGAAAGAAGGGGAAGTAGAAGGGGGTAGGGGATTCAAGGAGGAGGATGGAGAAGAAGAGATTTCATTGAAGTGCAGAATGAAGGGAAGGTGGGGGAAGAACGGATGGCAAGAGGAAGGGAGTTCCAGTGTAAAGGAGCTAAGAGCTGAAGGAGCGAAAATGGGAGGAGGTACAGGGAGGAGGAGGTGAAGTGAGAAGGAAATGGTCAGCTGATTCGAGGGAACAGGAGGGAGAGTAGAAGGAGAGAAGGGAGGAGAGATAGGGGGGAGCAAGGCCATGAAGAGATTTGAAGACAAGACAGAAATTGAAATTTAAGTTGTGAGCATAAAATAAATTTATGTATGTAAATATATACATTTATATACAATATAAATGTAAGTTGTCATGTGGGGAGTTCACTGAATACTGGCATAGACTATGCGAGGCGCTGGTGGAGATGGCAGATCAACCACTGCGATGAAAGCCGATGATATGTATACTAGATTGTGTGCAGAAAATGAAACCACTAAAGTGTAAACTTATCAACATAGGTTTGCTATTAACGGAGCGAGCCATACTTTTGAAGTGGAAGAGTGCCTCCCCCCCTACATTTGAAGTGTGGGAGAGAAAGATGATCTGGGCGAATGACAAGGAAGTACTATACACTAACTTGTTACCCATTTTGAACCGACCGCAAAGACATTTGGGGAAATTTCCGACAATTTCTGGCCAATAAAGACACCTGTGGGGAAAAGAGAACGGGGAATTGTAATAAAAAGTGAAACTGCGCTCTGACCAAATACTGCTGAAATGTTTATTATGTACACCGTCAATTGATGGCATATGTGGACTAGGTTTTCTCTCTGTGCAAGTTTAAATAACGTTTTTTTTTAAAAACGTCCTTCTGCATCCCTGGATCCCTTGCCAGCTGACCCAACCTCAGCTCCCTTGCTGCCTCCTAACCACCCTTCTACCCTTGCCACGGCCTCCTTGGCGCCACCTCCCACACTGACAGCCTTGTCAGCCGCCTCCTCTTTGATGAACCTGCCACCCACTAACAAAGTATTTGGGGCTCCCTTGCCCCCTGCAGCCCCTCCCGCACTGCCTCCCTTTCTCAATGACTGCAGTCCTGGCTCCCTTGCCGGCCTTGGCTCCTCTGCCCCTTCCACCTCTATCCCTCAGGCACTCTCGCCACTTATTGGGGGGGGCCACAGTCCCCTGTCCCCCTGATGGCAATCTGCTCCACATTGCCACGCTTAACAGTTGCTCAGCCGTCAAATACTCCTCCGACATCTGCAGCCTCCTTGAACTCCTGGAACTCGATGTTCTTGCCCCACTACTGAAACTTGGTTCAAGGATAACTGTGTCACATGTTTTGACAAACTTCTCACAGAAGGCTACAAGATACTCTCTCTGCCTAGACCAAACAGACCAGGTGGGGGAGTAGCAATGATCTTCTCCGAGTGGATCCCTGTGTCTGTCACTCCCACTCAGGCCTACTCATCCTTTGAGTTCCATGGACTGCAGGCTCTCCCTCTCTTCACTACTGCTGGCCACCTTCTATCGGCCACCTGGTCAGCCCTCCCTCTTCCTTTCGCAATGGGCTGACCTGGCCTCCTCTCTCCTTTCCTCCACTTCTCTACTACTCCTACTGGGTGATCTCAACATCCACCTCGACTCACTCGGTTCCTCAGGACCTTCCCGCAATCTGTGCGACTCTCTCTCTTTCCATTTTACCCTCCTTTAGCTATCGCTCTCACTACTGCTCTCTCCTGAACTGATCACACTCTCCTCTATTCTCACTTGAAGCTCTCTTCTCCTCTTGCATCGGTAAGCCTAGCACTGCGTCCCGTTTACAAGGTCATTCGACCCATGAAAAGAGAGATTCGGTCAAAATGATAGAATCCAAATGACCTACACCACCAAATTACCTAAAATAGACACTACTAAATGTCCTACTGACTAAATGATCATAGGACATTTTGTAGTATCTATTTAGTGGTGTAGGTTATTTTTATTTTTTGATCCGAACAGCTGCGGGGTATCCCCCCAACACCCCGTTCACTATACTATACAGTATAGTGAGCGATAAAAGGCTGCAGGGGTTTCCCCGCAACCCCCGCTCACTATACTATGCAGTATAGTGAGCGGGGGTTGCAGGGGACCACCCCTGCAGCTGACCTGACCAAAAAAAACAAGAAAAGGACCCTGCAGTGCGGGTTCCTGATCACGGAAGTGAAAGGGAACTGGCGTTGCAGGGACCAGCGAGACGGAAGGAAAGGTAAAGTAGAGGGGTGGGAGGGTGGTAGGGGGCTCCTTCTACACCTGCAGCTGACTCCCACCCTGACACAGGATGGGAGGTACCACGTCCTCTGGGCCCACGCCGGAGCAATGAGGATCATCCGGGACCGAACCTCCGTAACCTCCGCAGTACTTGCGGGATGACGGGGACTGGAGGAAACGCGTACAGTAGTGGGAATGACCACTCACCACGAACACGTCTCCTAGTCCTCCTTTTGGAGGAAATTCCCGCAAGCAAAACCTTTCGCACTTCCGGTTGACACTGGAGGCGAAGAGATCTACTTGAGGGGTCCCCCAAAGGGCGAAGATCTCCAGGAGAATCTCCTGAGCCAGCTCCCACTCGTGAGAGACCATGCTCTGCCTGCTCAGAGCGTCCGCCGTCTCGTTGTCGTCTCCGGCCAGATGAACAGCCGAGATCGAAACTTCCTGCTGGATGGCCCAGAACTCGAGCTGCATCGCCTCCCTGCACAGAGGAAGTGACCCTGCCCCCCCCCCTTTTTGTTGAGGTAGTGCATGGCCACCGTGTTGTCACTCTTTCCTCGCACAGTCGGAAGAAAAGCCTTCAGGGCTAGCCTGACGGCCCTCAGCTCCAACAGATTGATATGGAGTCTGGACTCCGACAGAGACCAGCGACCGCTGACTGTCAACTCGTTGGCATGAGCTCCCCATCCCGTGAGGGATGCGTCCGTCACGATCGTCACCTCCGGCCAGGGCAGCCAAAATGGGGCCCCCCTTCATCAGATTGCCTTCGACGGCCCACCACAGAAGGTCCTGGGCGACCGAGGGCGGCACCTGAACAGGGTCCGACAGCCTGCCGGAGGACTGAGACCACTGAAGCTTGAGTGCCCACTGCAAAGATCTCATCCGCAGACGAGCCTCTGGCACCAGAAGAATGCAGGATGCCATGAGGCCGAGCAGTCTCAAGAACTCGGACGCTGGGAGAGTCTGGGCAAGTTGAAACTTGTGCACCATCTGCTGAATGTGAAGAGCCCTCACCTGGGGAGGAAAACAATGCCCCAGGGATGTGTCGAGCACTGCTCCGATGTACTGGAGCCGCTGCGTTGGTGTCAAATGGGACTTCTTTAAATTGAGGGAGAAGCCCAGCTTGTGAAGGGAATGGCAGGTGACGGACAGATGATCCAGGACTTGCTCGGGAGAGCTCCCCCTGACCAACCAATCATCCAGGTAGGGGAGACGTGAATCCCCCCTTTCCTGAGATGCGCTGCCGCCACCACCATGAGCTTGGTGAAAACCCTCGGGGCGGAGGTCAATCCGAATGGCAGGACCCGAAACTAAAATTGCAAGTCGCCAACCGTGAACCTCAGGTACTTCTTGTGCTTGGGATGGATCGGCACATGGAAGTAAGCATCCTTGAGGTCGAGAGACACCAACCAGTCCTGAAGTTGAAGGGCCTGGAGGACTTGAGAGTGAGTAACCATCTTGAACTTGTCCTTCCTGAGGAGTTTGTTCAAACTGCGCAAGTCCATGATGGGTCTCAATCCCCCGTCTTTCTTCGAAATCAAAAAATAAGGGGAATACCATCCCTTGTTCCTCTCCGCTACAGGCACCAGTTCTATGGCGCCTTTCTCCAGCAGGGCTTGAATTTCCTGCGCAAGGAGCGGATCCAGACTCTTCAAAGAGACTCTCCGGAGCAGTCCAAGCAGCCGCCACCCTTTTCTGCAGAGCCATATGAAACGGCAAAACCGGGTCAGTGGGAGGACCAAGATCAAAGATGTCCGTGAGATCATCCTGAACGAACTCCCCTGGGGGAGCTGACCAACCCAAGTACTCGGTGACCCGAGACATAAGGTGCCATTATGAAGAATCGGCATGAGTGCCAGGCTTCAGCCTACAAAACTCCACCTCTGGAGAGGTGTCCAGTGCACTGGCATCATGCAGTGACTGCCTCAGGTCATCAAACTGGCTATGGCCCGATATAAGCTCATCTGGAACCGTAACCGGACCAAGCCGTCATCAGAGCCTTCATCACCCTCTGAAATGTACTCCAGACGGGGAGAGGAAGACCTCTGGGGGCCAAAGCAGTGCCTGATCTTAGCCAGAGCCTTTCTAGGGGCTAACCCCGTGCCACGGGGCCCCTCCGACACCACCACCTCAAATGTCGTCGAGTCGAACGAGTCGGCGCTGGCAGAAAAGGGGTCGACGTTGAGCGAATCGACGTCGACGTCAGTTGCAGAGCCGCCAGCATCGACACAGTCCACGAAGCCGGAGCTCCGAGCGTGTCTCTCGACGACCTAGGCGCCGATGACCCCCTCGACTTCCGGGGCTTAGACACCCAACCTAACAGCTTCTTCTTGCGTTCCCGCAAGGCCTTTGCCGTGAGCGACTGGCAGTCGACACAGTCGTCCGTATCGTGGGCCTCCCCGAGGCACCAGAGTTAGGCGTTGTGCGAGTCCATGACCAACATCTTGGACCCACAGTCCACACATTTCTTGAAGCCCGGAAGTTGAAGCCTGCGGGGTTGAAGACGAAGTAGACATTGCCACGAACAGGTCTTCACAAAAAACCACAGGTTCAACGAATCGAGAATTGAAAACAGCAAACTCCAAAGAGTTGAGGCGTAGCGAGATTCACGAAGCGAACACGTTCGTGGAAAAAAAGGAACTGAGGCTATGGGCGTCGTGTGTCCTACTTATCACATCGGTTGACGTCGGCCGTCGGAGGAGGTCCTCGGGGACGGCACATCGACGCAGGAGCCAAAGATTTTCCGAAGCAGCACAGCTGTGGACATTACCTGTCATAGATATGGAATACGTCGGAGGACCCAATCCCCTCGAACCCTTATTTGGTCATGCAGATCCACACGCAAACCGAAAATTTCACAGGCTTCTGCATGCCTTGTGGGTGCCTCCTGGATGTGGGCTGGACTGTCTAGTTCCAATACACATCCTGGGTTACCAGGATGTCTGGTGTGCTGGAAATGACTGGGACCACCATGGTCCGTGATTGGTCCCAGTCTGGGATGGCTGTATGTGAGCAGATCTCTCATTGGGTCCTCTTCGTTTTGGCGCAAAGGAGATTCTGGATAAGAGAAGGGCCCAAACACCCATACCAGGTCGATCTCTTGAGTTCTCACTGAACTTAGGATAGGAGCCAGGTATCCTGAAACCAAGAAGCCGAGTCGAGAAGCGCTGGTGACCTGCTGGACGGTTTGGCACCATGAGCCCGCTGTTGTCGAGCTGGACCCCTCTGTTTCGGATTGAACTTAGGTCTGCAAAGGCACTTCGACCCATTAGAATAGTGGGCCTAACTATTCTCGGCACCTGCAACTTAACCTGAAAGCAAGCCTTCTCTGAAGCGTTCCTGGGCCAACCAGTGAACTGACCAGCTTGCACTGGACTTTTGCCCTGGTACTGCCGCTGTCTTGAGTCAACACTTGTAAGCACTGGGTATAAGGCACTCTCCAGCTGAGTTTCGTACACCTAGGCGCCCTAGATCTGGAATTAGGAGTGCACGCGGTCACTGTGTCGCCCAGCCGTGGTGATGAACTTTGAGGGTGCCCTGCTGCTGTACCCCCCCCCCCCAGTCCCCTGTGCCCTGAGACAAGCTGCAGTGGAGACAAGCTGATCCCTTCATCAAGAGCTGAGAAATTGCCACTGTCCCGCCACAGAATCATCCCTAGAACTCAGCCGCTGAAAGCCGCAGAACTGCACAACTGCAGGATTTGAACCCGTAACTGAAGTGGACTCGACTGCCAAAGTTTGGTCTGGAGTGGGCCGAGGGTCATGAGTACTTGCAACCCTTACCGGATCCATCAATTTTTATGCACAAGTGTCCCCTGAGGGCCACTCTTCTTTATCGAGGTAGCCTGTGCTACCAAGCTATTTCCAACTCTTGGATCCTGTTCTGCCCTCTTGGAGAGACCCTCCTCGAATAGTGGGAACTTATTCTTCACTGCCTCACCTGCCTTCCTGAGCTCCTAGAGCCCCTGCAAGAGACACCGTTTTTGCCCAACTGCACAATCTCATGCATCTGCATCCGAAAGTACTTTTGAGCATAAGGCTCCACTCTTCTTAGGGATTGGACTGCCGCTCAGTTAGGGTTTGATACGGGAAGGACTGCCTAAAGTATATTTGCACTGTATGCTTCCTTTCTTCACAGGTTGTGGACCCTTACTGTGTGCTATCCCTTTAAGCCATTGGTAACTGTATTTATGTTTCATAGTAGTGTTGTGTTGGTTTAGTTATTACTGTAGATACTTGCTTTGTGTTTGATTTAAAAGGCCTTTAATAAATGTATATGTATTCTTGATATATACACCTGACAGAGCAGATTGTACGGTTTACTGTCTGTGCACATTGTGGGCTTTCAATCACCCTCACCCCTCCTGAGACCTAGTATTGACCGCCACCAACGCTACCTTGATTGGTCTGGCTTGTCCAGAAGGTTACCATGTTCCAAGAAAATAGGCTGGCCTTCTGAACCTCATCCCCCAGGACAGAGTTCAGAAATCCATTTTAACAGCTGTGTGGAGTGTAGCTTAGCACAACTCTTTTAGCCAGAGTCTCGACATCCTTCTGTAGAGGTACTCCTGGCCTGAGTTCTGCACTGATGATGAGAACATTTTCCGGGACAGCAACTTGAAGCTGCTTCTTTTGAGGCTGAGGGATGCCCAGGTACTCCGCCAGACTGGCGATCCTGTCATGTAACGCTCTCGCCGAAGAGGTGTCTTGTTCTTCCTAGTCAGTGTCTTGCTGGTTGGCCACGTCGGAAGGGCCCACGGGGTCCACCAAAGGTGGAGTGGCCGGAGGGGGAGGCATGTCGGTGCCCACTGCGGTGGCAGGGGGGCATAGGTGGAGGGAGTGAGGTGCTTATACTTTGAGCCTGTGGCTGTGCCAGCCCCTGTGCTGGTACTGGCTGCTGAGGGAGCATGGGAGGGATTATATCCTGGATGATGCCCTTTAGAATGTGCATCAGGAATCAGATCCGCAGGCTGGCTGAGAGCACTCTTGCACCGGTGCTTGCACAGGTGGAGCCATGTAGCCCTGCTGTCTGCCCCCACTGAGCCGGTCATTGAAAATAAGGCCTCCGTGTATCGCATGGGACCAGACACTGTCGGGTAGGTTGTACCATGTGACAAGTGACGTAGATGCCTTTGCCCGATTAACTCTGTGCGTAGATTCCCACCTTTGGTGCTCGCCCGACTGGTGTATATCTTTTCTGGCCACCATCTCGTCTGTCTGGGCCGCCACTCTGAAGTAGGAAAAGAACCGTCGCAAGACTGGCACCTACCGAAACCTGCCGTGGCCGACATGTGACAGGGACGGGCGAGGCACCCGTGGACGGTGTATCTGCAAAAATAATAGTTAATTTAACAAAAACAACAAAGAACAAGGTAAAAAAGGTGCGTGGAATTCTAGGACATGAGGATTAACCAAAAGCCTTGGAGAATTCGGTTCAATCCCATCGACGTGGAAAAGAGGGCTGGGGTTGGCGGAGTCAAGGGAGTGCATGCTCCCTGGGCCACGCCCCCGTGTGCATCCGAATTTAAAGGGATTGGCAATTTTTCAGGAGAAAGGGTTCACCTCACAAGGGAAGCCCATACAGGATGGAAGAAAGCAAATGGAATGCAGGAGTATGGACATACTCCCTGGATCGGAAGGAAACATACTTGCACGTTCCAATATGGCAGCTCTACTGCTCCTTCATGCAGTTGAGAGTCATGGGTTTCCACTTACTTACAAGGTCTCAATTCTGCTCCGAGGGTGCTTATGAGAATTATGAATGCAGTGGCAGCACTTCTCAGAGCAGAAGGCCACCAAATGTACCCGTACCTTGATGACTGATTTGGGGGAAATCGCCAGCGGAGGTCGGGCACATTACATCCAGGCTTGTGGATACCCTTTACAAACTGGGGTTTCTCCATCAACCTTAAGAAGTCAAAGCACCAGCCTACACAGTCCCTGACATTCCTGGGTCTCCAATGGGATACGAAGTTGCAAAGGATATTCCCCACTGCGGAGAAGATAGCAGCAATCAAATCATTGACAGGGCATTTCCTCAGCAGGGTGGTGACTTCGGCCTGGTGGTATTAGCACCTGCTAGGGATTATGGCAGCATGCCTACTGGCAGTGCCTCACACCAGACAAAATGAGGAGGCTGCAACTGCATTTTTCAGCCTCATGGAGCTGGAAAACTGGGTCACAAGCAGCATTGGTCACCGTTCCAACGTATCTTCACCAGGATTTACTATGGTGGATGACGGACACCAATCTTATGGAAGCAGACCATTCAGGCAGCCCCTGCCGACGAACACATCACAACTGACTCCTCCCTCGAGGGGTGAGGAGCCATGCTAGACACCCACAGTGTGCATAGTCTATGGTCAAGGGAAGCCTAAAACAATCCCATCAATTGGCTCAACAGGAGGTCCATTTGGTTTGCTCTAAATGCATTCCTCCCGATGATCAGTGATAGCCCAGTCTGCAGTCAGACAGCTCAACTTGCATGTGCTACCTAAACAAACAGAGGGGGGGACAAGGTCAACCCCCCTGTGCAGGCTTGCAGTAGAGATATGGGAATGGGCGATAGCCAACAACATATGGCTCTCTGCTATTCACCTTCCAGGGGAATCCAAACTAGAAGCGCACAGACTCGGCAGGCTGCGTGTCGACAATTACGAGTGGCAACTGAACGAGGAGGTCCCAACAGAGATCTTCAGCAGGTGGGGTTCAATTTGAGAGGATCGGAGCCCGGTTGAGGAGAATCCAGGGGTGAAGAGTCATCACCCTACAGCTAAGAAAACGGAAAGGAACTATTATTTTTTTTAAACAAATTTTATTGATTTTATTTCAACAACCAACAAAACCAAACTTCCAGCGCTCATGACAATATTAATACACATCATTGTCTTGTCCACTGTGTTTCACCCTTTCCCACCCTCCCCTCAAGCCTACTTTCCTTCCTGTTCCATTTCTACATCATGTGGTAGGGTTTCTGTATCGAGATTACTCCCGGTGGGTCCTGGTCACTAGCCCAGTCATTTGTGGGCCCAAATAATTCTGCAATTAGTTATTTCCAGGCCATAAAGGTTCCTGCTCCCCCCCTCCCCCAAACATTACTCGCCTCTCGCCATACTGCTGTTTCCGCCTCTGCCCATTTTTGTAGATCCTTCCACCACATTTCTATTCTTGGTCTGTGACATACTTTCCATTTCATTGCAATTCTCCTCTTCGCTAGTACATACAGCAGGTCTTTATAATTTGCTCACATGCTTTAGCTTGTGTGGTCTAGGTAACCCTCCCAGCAGGCAAGCCCATGCCGTATCTATCTCTACTTTGATCCCTTTATCTTCCATCTTGGGTGCTACTTCACCCCAAAAACATTCTATTTCTGGGCATGACCTATGGGTGACATAACTATCTGCTGTAGCCTGGCATTCCTCGACACTTTTTCGTGATACAGTTGAGCACGCTCCCACATACCATCTCTCATTGGGGTCCCCACTTCTCCCCAATCTTGTTTAAGTTGTACCACTTCCCTTCCCACCTTGGTCATCACCAGCTCATATAGTTTTGATATTTCGTGGCCCCCTTCAGCTATGTCGTATATTGTGTCTATGGCGGTAGTTTTTCTTCCGACAACGTCTCTTTGATACGCTGCACCACCCTATGATATGTAATATACTGTCCTGCATGTACCCCTGTTTCTTCCATCAACCCCCACAGACTCCCAATGCCTCCTGATCATTAAACTTAGTTGTATTTCTTTTCCCGCCAAAGCTACCAATGGCACGTGCAGGGAGCATGGATAAGGGTCCTCCATCATTTTACAAGCTCTTCGCCATATCTCCCACCCAAGTACCATCATCCTCGGGCGCCCCTCCATGTCTACTTTAGGTAACCACATCATCTCTTTAAGAAAGAATGGGGCACTATCTTGTTTGAACCACCTGGTCTCTCAGGTCGGCTCCTCAGAAAGCCATTTAGCTACGTACTGGAGTTGGCTTGCTATATAATAGATGTCATAATTTGGTAGTTTGATACCTCCCTTCTCGTGCGAGTTTTGCAGTTTCCCAAGGGCCATCCTGTTCCTTGTCCCCTGCCAGAGAAATTCCCTGCATATACTGCTCAACTTACCAAAGAATCGCTTGGATATCAAGTATGGGATATTCACAAAGTAATGTAACACTCTTGGCACAACCACCATTTTAAGCATTGCCCCTCTGCCCATCATCGCCAAGGGGAGTTTCACCCAAAATCTCACACTATTTTCTATGTTCCGTACAGCCTTCTCAGTATTGTGCCGGTGCTCTGCTTCTACCGTATGATATATGTCTATTCCCAGGTATCGAAACGTGTTGACCTCCCATGGTATCTGGAGGATCGGTAATTGCTCTAGTGGGATCCCTTTATACCTCCCCAATGTAAACACACAAGACTTTTTGGGGTTCACTGCTATGCCTGAGAGCCCTGCAAATCGGTCCAGCACTTCCAGGACATAATGTAGATTTTCTTTCGGGTAGCGCAGATCCAGCAACATGTCATCAGCATATAAGGAAATTAAATGTGATTCTCCTTTAATGACGATGCCTATTGTGTCATATTGCTGCCTCAAATATATCCCCAAAGGCTCCAAGGTCAGGATATACAGCATGGGGGACCACGGGCAACCCTGTCTGGTGCCTCTACCAAGCTTCCATCTCTCTGATATAACTTACCCCGTCTTCACTCTGGCCAGCGGTTCACTATATAGCATCTTGGCCCATATTAGATACCCCGGCCCTATTCCATAGTTTGTCAAGGCAGCAATCAACCATGGCCATTTGACCGAGTCAAAGGCCTTAATTGCATCCAGTGACACAATTGCCATTTCATTTGTCTCTTCGTTAGCATATTCAATGACTCGATGGAGTCAGCCAAAATTGTTGGATATGTTCCTATCAGGGACATAAGCAGTTTGATCGGGATTTATTAGTTTAGTAATGACTCTCCTCATTCTGTTTGCCAGGACAGCCGTCAGTATTTTGCTGTCCCGATTCAGCATCGACAGGGGTCTGTAGGATCCGCACTCACCAACGGGCTTATTGGGTTTCGGGAGCGGTACGATTATCGCTTTTCTCAAGGATTCTGGTAACTTTCCGACTTCATATGATTCTTGAGCATTTCCAGGAGTGGTGGGACCACATCATTTTTATACATCTTGTAGAATTCACTGGGGAGTCCATCGGCCCCCGGGGTTTTACAGGTGGGTAGCTGCCTCACCACTTCTGTGAATTCCTCTAGAGTGATTGGCATGTCTAGCTCCTCTCGTTCTTCAGCGCTAATCTGCGGCAATCCTATATCCTCTAAAATTTCATTTATTACATTATCATCATTTTCCTCCACGTCCCCATACAGCGCATGTGTCAGACTTGCTGTGTCGTGAAGAGTAATAAGGCCTCTGTCCCCAAGTTCCCCAAAGAGAGGTAACAATATACTCTCTGTGCGAGCCTTGAAGCCACAGGTGTTGGAGTTGTTCAACAGGAACCAGGCGCAACCGCAGACCCCAAGGCTGTGGGAAGGAAGCCAAGTATTAAC
This sequence comes from Ambystoma mexicanum, assembly GCF_040938575.1. Taxonomy (NCBI): domain Eukaryota; kingdom Metazoa; phylum Chordata; class Amphibia; order Caudata; family Ambystomatidae; genus Ambystoma; species Ambystoma mexicanum. The sequence continues at coordinate 1,365,510,689 of NC_090930.1, read as the reverse complement.
ACAAACAGTTACAGTATAAGTATGAAAACAGGCACACTCTAAATACCTAAAGATCTTACCTAAACCCGATAAGGGATTGGCTAGGATCGGGAGTGGTGGTGCAAGGGTGCGCGCAGACAGTCCCTGAAGCCTGGTAATGCTGGCTGTCAACACCTGGATGTCTCGTGGCACTTGGTATGAAACGATGCTTGAGCGTGACTTTAGCAGATGGGGCGAGGCAAAGGCAAATCCAATATGCAGTCCGAGGTTCGATTCCGAGTGTTAATGAAAGGCGAACAAAGCAAGAGGAAGATCCAAAGGCAGTCCAAAGTTCGTAATCCAAAGGTCAGTATTCCGTTTATCCGTGCCGAACAAGTAGTGGTGCCAAAGGTTGAATGAGGAAGCAGTCCGTGATCCGTGAGCCGATGTCGAGTAACATGAAACTTGAATCCTGAGACGAGACGCTGAACAGTGTTACGGGAAACAGCTGTGAAGCAACGAGCTATTCGAATAACCCGGCTTTATGTGTGGCTGCCGATCACGTGAGCGGATGACAAGTCACGTGATCGGGAAAGCGTCCCATATCCAGGAAGCTAACGCGGTCAGCGGCGTCTGCCTGCTCGCAACCTCCAAGGAAGCTGCCAATGGAAGCGAGGAACGTAATGAAGGCGGGCGCCACCCCGGCCTTGCAACAAGGACCACCCACGCTTCCCTCGCACCACAGGTAGCCTAGAACCCTGAACTAATTGTGACTTTGGAAACTTAGCACTATTACTGGTCGAGGAGTTATCGTGAGTGTGAGAGGTGCTTTTACTCCTGGTATTGGGTTGTGTGACCTGTTCAGAATTCCTCTCGCGCATGACAGAGCCCCCCCCCCCCCCTAATGGCCCACGACCACGGGGGCAAGAGGGATGTGAGAAGTGAATACAGGAGACAAGGCGCGGGGCATGGACATCAGCCTCAGGAATCCAACACCTCTCCTCTGGACCATAACCAACCCAATCCACCAAGTACTGGAGACCACCCCTGACCACATGAGAACCCAAAATGTCAGCTACCTCAAACTCCTCAGAACCACCCACAGAAACAGAACCAGGGGAACCCCTAAGACGGGTAGGAGCAGGACATGGTTTCAAGAGGGAAGTATGAAAAACGGGGTGCATATGCCAAGAGACGGGGATTGCCAGGCAGAAAGCCACCGGGTTGATCACTTTGCTGACCCTATAGGGACCCACGAAGCGGGGCAGCAATTTGACACCCAGGCAATCGGAGATGTCGAGATGAAAGCCAAACCCTATCACCCACAGAGTAGGAAGGGCCCTCCACCCTCCGAGTGTCAGCCACAGATTTAGCGGACACCTGAGCAAGCGTCTGAGCATGGATGGCTGATAAGTCACGAGCACAAGCCACAGCAGCGGGATTGGCAGAGCAGGAATAATCGGGGATGGGGAGAGTACGGGGGTGCTGACCGTACAGGACGTAAAAAGGAGAGGAGCCAATAGATGAGGGTGGAGCATTGTTATATGTGAACTCCGCTAGTTGTAAGACCTTGTACCATGAATGTTGATGTTGTAAAATGAGACAGCGTAAATATTGTTCCATGGACTGATTCACCCTCTCGGTTTGGCCATCCGTCTCTGGATGATATGCGAACGAAAATCGGGAATCAATCCCCAGGAGACCGGTAAGTGCGTGCCAGAACCGAGAGGTGAACTGAGGCCCTCTGTCCGAGATGTGGGCAGTGACAGTGGGCAACCCAAAAAGACAAAAGACAGACTTGAAAAAGAGATTAGCCAATACGGGAGCCGAGGGAATGCCAGAACAGGGAACAAAGCGAGCTAATTTGGAGAATGAATCCACCACTACCCTTATCGTATCGAACCCCTGGATTCGAGGAAGGTCTGTCACAAAGTCCATTGTAATCGTGTGCCAAGGTCTAGGGGGTACAGGCAATGGGCGTAACAACCCGACCGGGCGACCGTGGAGATGCTTACACTGCGCGCAGATTGCCCACGTGTTAACATAACATTCCACGTCCCGTTTCAAGGACGGCCACCAACACCATCGCTTAAGGAGTGCCAGCGTCTGTTTCTGGCCAGGGTGACCATTAATGGAGCTGTCGTGGGACCACTCCAGAGCGAGGTTGCGGGTGTCCGTTGTGGGCAACAGTAGTTTGTGATGAATAAAGGGCAAGCCCTCATGAATCACTGGATCCCATTCAGAGACTTGCTCGGGGTATTGCGATACCCAAGTGCGGATGGAGGAGGGAAGGGAAACTGGTGGTGTACAGAGACATATGACATGCTGCTCTAACAAGGTCTCAGGGAACACAGGTAAGGAAATCCCCCCCAGGAGAACGAGAGAGAGCATCCGCCTTCCCGTGGGACAGGCCCGATCGATGTCTGATCTGGAAGTCATAGGCCGTAAAGAATAAATGCCACCGCACCTGACGACTATTGAGGCACTTGAGCGAAGCCAAGTCCTGGAGGTTCCTATGATCTGTGAACACCGTGACTTGATGTTTTGCCCCCAATAAATGATGCCGCCAGACTTGAAAGGCGTCCTTGATGGCCAACAGTTCCTTCTCGGTCACAGTGTAGTGACTTTCCGCAGGGGAGAATTTCCGAGAATGAAAAGCCACCGGATGGAGTTGACCAGAAGGAGGACAATGTTGGGACAACACGGCGCCCAAGGCAAACGAAGACGCATCTGTCTCCACAATGAAAGGAAGTTCTGGGTCTGGATGCTTCAGAACGGGGGCAGTAGTAAATGCTGATTTCAATGCATCAAAAGCTGCTTGATGGTCCGCCAACCACAAAAAGGGTACACTAGGGCTAGTCAAGGCTGTAAGTGGTGCTACAAGAGTAGAAAAATCCTGAATAAACCATCGCTAGAAGTTCGAGAAACCCAGGAATGACTGTAGAGCCTTAAGGGTCCTGGGTCTTGGCCACTCTAACACAGCTCGAACTTTGGACTGGTTCATGGCTAGCCCCCCTGGAGTAATAAAGAATCCTAGAAATTCCATGTTGTCAGTATGGAATTGACACTTCTCGGGCTTAGCAAAAAGAGAGAAACGGCGAAGGCGAGACAATACCTCGCGAACATGTGTCACATGCTCCTTCATAGAATGAGAAAAAATGAGAATGTCGTCGAGGTAGACTGCGACACAGACATCTAGTAGGTCATTAAAAACCTCATTCATAAAGCGCTGGAATGTGGCTGGGGTGTTGCACAGCCCAAATGGCATGACCACATATTCAAACAGGCCGCATCGTGAGCAGAAGGCCGTTTTCCATTCGTCCCCGGGGCGAATCCTGATCAAATTATATGCACCCCGTAGATCAAGCTTGGTAAATACTGTAGCATGGCTTAGACGATCCAATAACGGAGTGATCAATGGTATCGGGTACCGATTCTTTATGGTGATGGAGTTTAAGCGGCGGTAGTCCACACAAGGGCGCAAGTCGCCTTCTTTTTTGGGAACAAAGAAAATGGGACTCGCCGCCAGGGAAGTGGAAGGGCGAATGTGACCGAACTTCAGGGTTTTCTGAATATATTCCTTTAGAGCATTCTCTTCTGAGGGGGACAAAGAATAGATACGACCTGAGGGAATAACGGAATCGGGGACTAAATCAATAGGAATTCATAGGGCCGATGTGGGGGAAGAACTTCGGAAGATCCCTGGTCAAAAACAGACTGAAAGTCCTGGTATTCAACAGGAACACCAGTTGTAACTGTCCCCACTAAGTGTGAATCGGTGGGAGATGGGGCGTCATCACTCAGGGTCAGTTGAGCGATGGCCCCCAAAGCCATCGGTGGAGATTCAATCCCCTCAGGTGCGGTGAGGCAATTATTCTGACACAACTCTGACTCAAAATGGACTTGCCCTGTCTTCCAGTTAATCAAGGGGTTGTGTTCTTTCAGCCATGGAATGCCTAATATCAAACCAAACTGTGGCATTGCAATTAGATCAAACGTAATTGTTTCCTGGTGGACGTTGTGTATCTATAACATGAGTGGAGCTGTCTGTTGCCTGATTGCGCCAGAAATCAGTGCAGTGCCATCTACTGCCTGCACGGGTTCAGGAGGATGTTTGTTGACCAGGGGCAGATTCATAGACTCGGCTAGCTTGATATCCACATAATTGCCTGTGGCACCTGAATCTATTATGATGGATACTGAGTGGACAATGCCCGGTGTGGTTGTTAATGTAGCCTGTACAACCACTGGTCTGACACGACCAAAGGCAGGTACGGTTTCCGAGAGTGCAGGAGAAACGCTCGACCTAACCCTCGGATCTAGGTTCGAGCAATCCGAAAAACCGGGTTCTTTAGCTCCAGGATTTGTGGACAGGTTTTTACAAAATGTCCATTTAATCCACAGTAATACCATGCATTGTCAGTTCTTCGTCGCTCCCTTTCTAATGGTGAAAATGGGCTCCGAATACCCCCTATCTGCATAGGCACCCCACCTGTTTCTGGAGAAGGGGACACAGGAACCATGTTAGAAAACCCAGTCTCAGATCGGCGTTCAGAACGTCTTGCATCAATCTGTAGGGCGAGGTCTACTAGCTCAGTATGTTGAGTGGGTAAAGAGGGAACAACCGCCATAGCATCCTTCATGGAATTACTTAAACCCCTGTAGAACACCACTGCCTTCTTTGTATCGGGCCATGAGGTCTCAACAGCCAACTGATTGAATTTGGTGATGTATTCCATTAATGTACCTTTCCCCTGGATTAGGTCTAGTAACTCGAGATCCCGAGACTGGGCCTTATGTCGTGTGTCAAATACATGAGACATTTCAGTCACAAGCAACTTGAAGTCATAAAGGGCCGGACTGTTGGTTTCGAGTAGTGGGTTGGCCCATGCTGCAGCAGTGCCAGCTAAATGAGACAGGGTGAATGCAGCCTTGGTGGTGGAATCAGGAAAGGCCCGTGGTCTACAGAGGAAATGTAACTTACATTGATTTAGAAACGTGCAAAACCTCCTTGGGTCTCCATGAAATCTCTCCGGGGCTGCTAGTGGAAAAGGAGTGGGCATGATTACGGGGAACTGTGGTGAAGCGGCTGGGACTACAGGCTGAATCACTGGGGTTTGGGCCACGGCATCCCCAAACTCTGCATCAGCGGGTAGTGGGTGCTGGCCACTTTGGATGGAATCTAGTCACTGGTGTATAACCGTATTAGCGGCCGCCAAGTCTGCTCTTAATACTGTAATTGCTTGTACCAACGCAGCCACAGGGTTGTCGGCTGCAGCCTCTAGACTCATCACGAACACACTGGCTTCACAGTCTGTCAGACTTGCTGTGTCGTGAAGAGTAATAGGGCCTCTGTCCCCAAGTTCCCCACAGAAAGATAACAATATACTCTCTGTGCGAGCCTTGAAGCCACAGGTGTTGGTGTTGTTCAACAGGAACCAGGCGCAACCGCAGACCCCAAGGCTGTGGGAAGGAAGCCAAGTATTAACACAAACAGTTACAGTACAAGTATGAAAACAGGCACACTCTAAATACCCAAAGATCTTACCTAAACCCGATAACGGATTGGCTAGGATCGGGAGTGGTGGTGTAAGGGTGCGCACAGACAGTCCCTGAAGCCTGGTAATGCTGGCTGTCAACACCTGGATGTCTCGTGGCACTTGGTATGAAACGATGCTTGAGCTTGACTTTAGCAGATGGGGCGAGGCAAAGGCAAATCCAATATGCAGTCCGAGGTTCGATTCCGAGTGTTCATGAAAGGCGAATAAAGCAAGAGGAAGATCCAAAGGCAGTCCAAAGTTCGTAATCCAAAGGTCAGTATTCCGTGTATCCGTGCCGAACAAGTAGTGGTGCCAAAGGTTGAATGAGGAAGCAGTCCGTGATCCGTGAGCCGAGGTCGAGTACCGTGAAACTAGAATCCTGAGACGAGACGCTGAACAGTGTTACGGGAAACAGCACTGAAGCAACAAGCTATTCGAATAACCCGGCCTTATGTGTGGCTGCCGATCACGTGAGCGGATGACAAGTCACGTGATCGGGAAAGCGTCCCGGATCCAGGAAGCGAACGCGGTCAGCGGCCTCTGCCTGCTTGCAAACTCCAAGGAAGCTGCCAATGGAAGAGAGGAATGTAGTGAAGGCGGGCGCCACCCCGGCCTTGCAACAAGGACCGCCCACGCTTCCCTCGCACCACAGGTAGCCTAGAACCCTCAACTAATTGTGACTTTGCAAACTTGGTGCTATTACTGTTCGAGGAGGTATCATGGGTGTGAGAGGTGCTTCTACACCTGATATTGGGTTGTGTGACCTGTTCGGAATTCCTCTCGCGCATGACAGCATGGTAATAGTTTGCAAATTCTAGATTCACGCCCTCCTGGGCATCTGCTATACTCCCATTTTCTTTCACTATCGTCCTGATTACTGGTCTGGGAGTCTCATTTTTTATAACAATGCCAGAACCCTCCCTGGTTTATCTCCCCCCGCATGCTGTCTCTCTATGTATTTTTTATAGTTTAGATTACACAGCCTTTCCCAATATCCCGCGCATTTCTGTTGTAACCTAAGCATTGCTTCATCATCATCTTTGGTGCTACCTCCCCCTTTCAACGCCTTTTCCAGCTCCCTTTCCGCTTCTTTTAAGTCCGCTACGATCCCTCGTTGTAGCCCTTTGGACTTGGCTATTGCTATCCCTCTCACCACTACTTTAAAAGCTTCCCAGAGAACCCCCGCCGGCTTCACACTACCTGTGTTGATCTCGAAGTAGCTTATTATTTCCTCCTTCGTGTCTTCTCTGAAGAGGTTGTCCTTCAGCGCTTCTGCTCTGAGACGCCATGTCGGTATTTTCGCTCTTGGAGGTCGATACTGCCATGTCAATATAAGCGGTGAATGGTCCGATAGGACCCTCGCCTTGTATTCTATCTGTGCTATCTCTGTCGTCAGCGCATGCGTGACAAACACATAGTGAAATTATGGTGTGTACATTCTGGGGGGCTGAGTAATGCGAATATTGTTGATCTTGCGGATAGTATGTTCTCCATGCATCCTCCAAACCGAAGTCGGTTATCAAGGACTGAAGTATCCTAGCTGCTGGGGTCAGTCTATCCATTTTGGAGTCTGATCTATCTATCTTCGGGTCTATTACGCAATTAAAATCCCCCCCCCCCCCAAATCACCGCCTCTCCCAGGCTTCAGCTGAGTTTACTATATAGGGTTCTGAATTATGCTGCCGTATCTTGATTTGCAGCATAGGTGTTTATCACACATCTCCTTGTTTTCCACCAACCCCTTTAATATTACCATCCTCCCATCTGCCTCCACCGTAGATTGCAATAGTTGAAATGGTACATGCGGTGCCATCCAGGTGATTACCCCCCTAGCATACGCCGAGTATGTTGCTCCCACTACAGTCCCTCTCCACTTCTTCCATTCCACCTCCAGTTTTTCTTGCGTCAGGTGAGTCTCTTGTCAATTTTCTGCCGTCGCAAATACATCATAACCTTATAGCTTTTTAAGTACCTATTGAGCCTCTCACATTCCAGGTGACTACTTTAAGTTTTCCCATAGCATATCCGGGTCTCTCCCCTCCCTCCCCAGGTACCCTCCAGTTCCATCAGATCTCAGATCTTCCCTTATTTTATGTAGGCTTGTTCCCACCCCAACTGTTTCGCCAACTTCCACCCCTCTCAAACCCTCCCCAAATTTAAACCCCCCCAACGTCCCCAATGCCGTTCCTCCTCCCTCCCCCCTTCCCGCCCTGCCCCAACTTCCACTGCAATCCCCCCCTACCCCTACCCTCCCACAACTAATGCCCAGCTCCATCCCTGGATCTCAGGCACTCCCGCATCTAGTTGCTTTCCAGCAAATGCCGTACTTACAGCTCAGCAGGGAAATATCACCCTAATGGTGATCTAACTATTCTACTACTTGGGGGTAGACCTTCGCCAATTTATAGCTCCGACTGCATATATCAACCTAAGCGCCCTCATTGCTGCCCGTCTTGCATGCACGGATTATATTCTAGACCAACATGTCCAAATGTCATTATTTGACATCTCCCAAAACTATTATATTTCCCAGTTCTGTTGCAGAAAAAACTGCTCTGCCCTTGTGGAAAGTTTTAAGCTTTGCGAAATACAGGAGCATGTATTCGTATTTCACAAGTTATATTCTAGTTCAACATGTCCAAATGTCTCTTGTTTAACATCTCCTAACATCATTCTAGTTACCAGTTCTGTTACCGCTCCTCCGGCACCCTCCTCCCCGCTACCATCATACATGGCATTATAATCACTTATGTTCTTGTTGGCCTTGCTCCTCATCTCGTTCCGGACAGCCGTTTGCGTCCAGCCATGTCGCCACCTCCTCCGGAGCATCAAAAAAGTGTGCTCTGCCTTTGTGGAAAATTTTGAGCTTTGCGGGGTATAGGAGCATGTATTTGTATCCAGCTGCGCGTAGCCTTCTCTTGATTGCCACGTAGCTGTACCGCTGTCTCTGCACCTGCATGGTGTAGTCTGGATATGCAGTGATGGTCGCAGATCCTCAACACATTAGGCCCTCAGAGGCAAGAGATTTGACCACTGAAGGTCCTGATATAGCTGAAAGGAACTGTAGCCTCGTGCTGGAGTAGCCCAGGAGTGTGCTGTGCTCAGGAGTCCCGCCTTGTCCTGTGCTAAGGAAGGGAAGGGAGACCCGGGGCCCTAACATCCTGACTTATAATTTGTTAACACTTCTTTCTTTTCTTGTGAACACTATCCCACACTATTTTGTAACTTGGCTGAACGAATTGGCAATCGTTATTTTTTAGTATAGGCCCTTTTATTTGACAAGACGCCACTAAAACTACCTTAGTATTTTTTGATGGTCATAGCTTGCTCCCATCTGAGATTTAGGTTAAGCGTTTTTCTCACCCATTTATACAGTTTAATAAACACCCTTGTTGTGATCACTTGTGTCTGTCTTTACTGTTGCCACCATTGGGTAATTTCTACCTATACGTGTACATTATCGTGTGGGATTACATTAATGTGTTCCGGGTGGGGGCGGGCGCCATTGTGTTAGTTTCCCACCATCAATAGATTAGAATAGGCATTACGCTCCTGTGCAATGTCCGGGAGTGTCAGTGTTGTTGTCATCGCCCGCTGGGACTCCCCGGGTCAGGTCACTTCCGAAGGGGAGAACATTGTACCAGTGCATTCCAAGCATCAATCCTCACACTACCTTCATGCTGTTAAGCAGAATCCTGTGCAGTTCCCTTAGGGACCACTGCAAAAGGCTTAGGACTACAGGTGTTGGCAGTAAACCCAATTGGTAGCAGTCTGTACCACCCAGATTTACCTGGTAGCTGTGGCTGAGCAGTCCGACTTCTCTCAAGAATAGTTAGACAGTACAATAGAGTATACACATTAGGTACAAAAATAAGTAGCACAAGCAAACACTGACCAGAGCTTTGGTATAAAAGTATATAATTATTTATTTAAAAACACACTTATAAAAATTCACTAGCACTAATATGGCAAGCAAGTTCAAAACGCAGTAACTATTAATATATATACATCCCTGATTACTTATTGAACAAGTCTTAGTTTAAAACACCACTTATTTGCAGATAGAGGTGAGCGCTTAACCTAAAATGGCACTCCAATAAGTTAGTTAAAAAGGGAGGGGAAAAGGCAGAATTAGGAAAGCACACAATACCAACACTTTTAAAAGAACCACAGCAAGTCAGGAAAGGCAGTCTACCGTAGAACAAGAAAGTTCATAGGCCAGGCCCACTCTTGGAGAGGGCAAGGCGGAATGTGTCCAAGATCACACAGTTGAATTATACTTTGCAGATAGTTCAAAAAGAGTCGATCAGTTCAGAAAAAGTTAGTTAACAGGTCCCAGGTCACCCCAGGATAGAGAGTCAAGGATTTACGGGACACCTTGAACAGTCTGTTGCAAGGGAGACCTGGCGGGACACAGTACCTGAAATGGTGAGAAAGCTCCAGCGGGAGCAGTTGTTCCTAGCAGCGGGTGCAAGTCGGTGCTTCGTCCAGGGGAAGAGAAGATCTCGGCGTGGAGGAAAGCTGGAGGTCGTTGCACTGCCAGGGAAGAAACCAGCCACGGAGTTTCCCGGTTAAAAGGTACTACCCTTTTATTAGCATTAGTGGTGAAGCGTGGCTATCCGGCCGCCGGGGTGCTTGGCACGGGCGATTCGACCACGAGACGATCCAGGAAGGCGAAAAGAGGGCAAACTGGTTAACCCCACCAGTTCAAAGGAAGAAGACTCTCCAGGATGAAGATCTTCGCTGTCGTCGGGAAGTGGTGAGGCGGTTCAGCAGGGCTCCACCGGTGGTGTCGTTGCAGGTCGGCTCAGCTTCTCCCTCTTCGTATTCTTTAGGTCCTGTGGCGAATTCTCAAGTTCCAGTCCCCAAAGTCCTGCTTTTATGCAGAAAACCCCCATTCACCAGTCCTAGCTGTCACTCAAAAATGCTAAGTGGTGAGCCGGGCGGCTCACCACTGGGCCAATCACACAAGAGTGCGACTTGAGTTGCCGAGGAAACTCAGTCCAGGGTGCCTAAACCCCCCCTTCCACACATCCTGTAGACCCAGACAGAGTGGCACCACTTTTGGAGGCTTCTGTGCAGAAGCCCGCCAAAAGTGGAACAAAGGGCTCGACTTAGGTTGGAGTTACAGAGGCGAACACAAACACCATTTTAAAACCGAGTCCTGGCAAAAAGACCCAACCGGGGAATAAATAAATAATCCGGCGGTATCTTTAACATTGCACCAAAAAAAGTGGTGCGTTTAAAATGAAAGGGAAAATCCCATAGGAAATATTCCGGTGGAATATTTTGCGTGGTAACCACTGCCACCAGCCAGAAACTCGACGAGGGGGGACTGCACAGTGCCCCCTCGAAAAACAGACCCAGGGGCAATCTAATTACCCCTACCAGTACTTCCACAATATGATGGTTTGTACTGGTTCTGTTCCCAATTTACGACTAGTAAAGTCAATGGTGACTTTACATGCCCTGGGAGACAGTAGTCAGTGTCAGGAATCGGCCCGGGAGTCGCAGGAGTCTAAATAGCCTAGCGCCGTCCCCGCCGTATCAGAGAAAACAAGGTCAGGCTACATTGTATCAGCGGTCACAATCCACTCGGTTACATCGTATTAAAGGCTTACTCCACGGCCATAAGAACTTGATACAATCTCGTCCTTCAGGGTTCTTGCATTGGCGGTTATCATGGAGATTAGGGCAGCGACGTCGACCCGCACTACAGCTGCCGCTCGTTCAGGTCATGTGATCGCAACTTGATAAACTCTAGCCTGCAGTAAACTTGTTGCTTCTGATTTTGAATTTGGAGTTGCTACGTGCCTTGTGAACATCCTGTTCCTTGAACCCTTGTTTTCCTGCCTTGCCCTGCTACCTTGCACTTTGAGTACCTCTTGTCGGTGCATTTCTCCCTCGCTTTCTGCTTACCTGTTCCTTTCATCTTTCCAGCCTTCCCGCGGAACTAACCCCGTTCTGCCCCCACTGCTAAATTGTTGCCGAACCGGACCTCGCCCAGGATTTGCCTTTGTCTCACGTTTTTGTCTTCGGAACTCTTCTCAGCTACCGACCTGGACTGCCTTATGGATTGCCACTGCTTCTCAACTTGATCAACCTGGTTTGTACTCACGAGTGGACCGCACTGGAGTACCTCCTGCTTCTGGGAATCCACCTGACCACTGCTCCTCATCAAGACTGCCGGTACACTACTCCTCTCCGTTCCACGGTACGGACTAGAGACTGCCGTGGTACCATCAGGGGGCGGAGGTAGGGTGCGCCCTCGTTTCGTCGGGGATTGTACTGCCGACCCTTAGGCGTACGCGTGTCGGCGGGAATAGTCCTACACCCCTGTACCTGGCAGTCTTACTGGAGCATTGGTTGCCTACGGAATTCTTGTTACCAGTCCCATGGTAAGAGTGTCTGTCCTATTTCATTTTTCTGTTTTTTCTTTATGTCCCTTATGTAAGCGTTAAGGATTGTTTTTCTTGTATATTGTAACAGCTATTTCTCCTTGTGACGTTGGCATAAAAAAGCATTTCTGTTTGCAACTGGAATACGGTCACACACGAGGGAGTCTGCTGCCACGCGCGTTTGGGTCCATTCTTCCAAACAATTGATCCCTGGTGCTGGTTTATTCATATCCAGACACAGGGTTACATTGTAAGGTAGAATTCGTCTACACTACGAGGGCAACCTAAGAAGGCAATCTTGACAGTCAGTCCCAGGGTATGGAGTCTATGTTTGGGGGTCACTATGACACCCCTGTGTTACTGCACTGAGGGTGCTGTGTAACACACTTACCAAAACTACATGAAACCCTATGGAGTAAAAGACCCCATAGCCCATACAACACATTACAAAATCAAAGGATATCTCAAATCATGTCTAAGAGTGGGAGAAAAAAAGTCTCACTCTTAGCAGGAGAAAAAAATAAACCCCATAAAATCCAGCAAAGCTGCTGGGGGACTCACTAGGTTTGGGAAATTAGCCTATACAGAGAATTCTCCCTAACACATGCATTCCCATTTGTTTTTTTTTTTAACCAACTTTATTTTTCATTTTGTTCATTTTTAAACGGGAGACAACAGTTAGCCTTTGGTTACAGCAGTATTACAACCTTTATCATCTGTGAAAACAAAGTATTTAACCTACTTGAACTTTGGCATCGAGACTAATATTGTCTTCCAACTTTCCCCCTGAGTATCCCCGCCTTCACTCACCCATCCCACCCCTTTCCCTTAGAGTTATCTGAACCAAAATAGGTCAAGGAAATAACCAAAGCAAAGCCGTTTCCTGAGCTAATCGCTCCTTTGTCTACTGCAGTCTCTATCTTATATGAATGTTCCTTAGATTCCTGGGTTTATAGAATTGAGCCTCCCTTTCCCCCACGTAGTCTTGAAGTGGATCCCATATGGCTAAGAATTTCAGGTAGGCCCCTGATTTTGTGGCGCAAATGTTCTCCATCGCCATCACTCCCCACACTTTCATCCACCACCATGGGGTTGTTGGACCTTCCACTGTCTTCCATCGTTGGGCCACTGTCATCCTTGCTGCAGACAGTAAGTGGGTGATGAGAGCCGCTCTGTTCCCTGAAGCTACGTATCTTCCTTCTGACACTGCCCCCAGCAAAATGACCTTAGGGGAATGTGGTAGGTCTGTGCCTGTTATGTCTTTGATGAGACTCAGTATCTCTTTCCAATACACTTTTATCCTTGGGCACGACTACCACATATGGAAAAGGTCACCTCTTTCTCCACATTGGCGCCAGGAGTCTGAGGGATACGTGGGGTTCATTTTATGTATTCTGCTTGGAGGCAGATACCATCGGTAGCATACCTTATATGCTGATTCTTTGATTGCTGTGGATTTGGATAGTTTGTGTGCCCTTCTCCAAATTTGATTCCATTCTTCCTGTGCGATTTCCTCCCCTATGTCCCGCTCCCAATCTTCCATATATTGGAGGGTTTTATCTGCTTGTGATTTGTCGAGTAACTTGTACAGTCTAGTGATCCCTTTTTCCTGTGTCCCCTCCCGTATCGTGAGTTCTAGACCTACTGGGGGACGTAATCCAGCCCGTTTTACCTCTGGGTGTGAGATCCAATGACTTACTTGTATATATTTAAATCTGTGATGCTCAGTGATCCCAAATCTTTGTTTGCAAAGTTCAAAGGAGAGCGGGGCGTCATCCTGGTACAAGTCTCTTAAGGATACTGTATCTGCTCCCTGCCAACCGTCCCAGAACTTTTGCTGAAGCCTGGGCGTAAAATCGGGATTTTGTACTATAGGGGACATTGGACCCAGGCCTAGTTTAATCCCCCTGCCATGGATCGCCGTGTCCCAGGTGTGAAGTGTCGTTTTTGTCGCTTCCAATAGGATACCTCCTCTCTCTCGTGTTTTTGGCTTGAGGAATGGTAGCATACATAGTGGGGTATCCGTCGCAGACTGTTCTATTTCCCTCCATCCTGGGAGGGGGTCCCTCCCTGCCCATTTCAATGCTGGCGCCAATTGGGCTGCTAGTACGTATCTCCCTATGTCCGGCACACCCAACCCCTCGCCCCCCATTAGTGTTGGGCGCATCATAATCTTTTTCTGGATTCTCGGCTTCCCGTTCCCCCAGATGAATTTAAAGACTGCTTTTTGGAGTTGCTGGATCACTGTCGGGAGGATAACCACCGGGGTGGAGCTTACCACATACAGTAGTTTGGGTAACAAGGTCATTTTTAAAGCCGCTATCCTAGCAAACCATGCTAATTCCTGGACGTCCCAGCTCTGCAAGTCTCCTTGCAGGCGTTTCCATAGAGGAGTGATTTTCGCTTTGATTTTTTGTGGATCTAGTGATTTAGATTCCTAGGTATTCTATGGACTGTTTTTCCCACTGCAGGGGGTAGCCCTCCTCTAGGTAGGTTATATTCTCTCTGCTCTCGGTTACATTCAATGCTTTGGATTTATGCATTCCCATTTGTAATGCTCTATGCCACGCAGCTGACATGGTGAACGACCAGCGTCTCAGCTCGGCCCATCACGTTTCTATCTTTGGCCCAGTGATCGATTTCCAGGCCATAGCAAATCTGCACTTTGCTAGGATGCACATTAAGTCTTTCATTTTAGCGAAGTGTACAGACTGCTTATTACCTCTCAGCAACAGTCCCAGTAAACAGTACTCCGGCGGCCAATCACCCATTTGTACACCACCGGTAGCTGCGTCTGCCATGATAACCTCCCAGAATTTCCCAATAACTGGGCATGTCCAAAACATAAGTAGCATGTTCGCATTTACAGTGGCGCATCTTGGACATGTCTGCTCTGTCTTACTACCCATTTTGGATAATCTGTTCAGGGTTAGGTATGCTCTGTGTGTCATGTATAGTAGTGTTAGTTGAAATCTGGCGTTTCTAGAAACCCTTTTTATGTACTATAGTGCCCGCCCCCATTCCTCATCGGTGAGTGCTTTCCCCAGTTCGTCCTCCCATTTGCTACGTGCCAGCGATTCTGTGGTGTTTTGGTTGTGCAGGAGCAGCTTGTACAGTCTGGACACTGTGTCCACCTTCTGCTACATTGAAACATGTGTCAAGTACCTCATTCATTCCCTCTCCCATTTTGAGTCCTGGACACTTTTTATTCATTTTCCCTATCATGCTAATGTATAACATAAGGTGCCCTTTGTGTATATCCTGGTCTTCCACTAACCTGGGGAAATCTACCCACTGGCCCTCATGCCATAAATTGCCTATTTGGGCAATTCCTTGGCTTCCCAGTGCCTCCGGAATGCCCTGAGCGCTCCCTGTTGACCACTAGTGAGTCTCGCCAAAGGGACGTACGATGAGCAAGGATCCAGGGTTTTAAGGTTCTTGCATACCCTGCGCCACAGGGCAAAACCCATTGTGATGAGGGGGGGGTGGGGTCTCTGGTGCCGGGTCTTTCTCATCCATAATACCTCTTTCAAGTACAGTGGTGCAGTGTTGGTTGTAAGAGGAATGTATCCTGGGAGGGCTAATATCCTAGCCAATTTGCAACAAACTGTTATTGGCCCGCCGGGTAATACAAAAGTGCGGTAGCTTTATCACATCCTGGTAATAATCTCTCTGTAGTGTGTCTAGAGCGACTTTGTTCCTGCCCTCTACCCCACAGAAATTCTCTGATGGTCGTGCTCAGTTGTTAAAAGAATGTTCTAGGTCTATTATAAGGTATATTAGTGAAATGATATAAGCGGAGAAGCACCATCATTTTCAATAATGCTGCTCTACCTGGTATCCCGAGCAGCAACGTCTTACAGAAGTTCATGGAAGTTGTGACTTTCATGAGCGCCACCAGAGCGTTGTTTCCGTGCGATGCTGCTGGGTCATGGTGCACATCGATTCCCAGGTAGCGAAAGGAATTGTGTGTCCATTTGAAGCCCAATGCAGGTAGTTGCTCCATTCTACGCTCCCTGAGTGTTGCCAGAGGGAACAAGCAGGATTCATCTTTATTGACTCGCATGCCCAATGGGGTCGATAATTCCCCTATAAGTAGGTGCAGCAAATTCTCTTCCGGTTGGCTAACATACAGGAGCATGTCATCTGCATACAGAGAGGTCAGGTGAGTTGTGTTAACTATCCTTATTCCTGCATCGGCATACTCCTTCCTAAGGAAAACCGCTAAGAGCTCGAGGGCCAGTATATATGGCATTTGCGATAAGGGACAGCCCTGCTTTCTGCCCCTATGGATCTCCCATTCCGCTGAGATCTGTCTGCCTGTGTTAACCCTAGTTTTGGGTGCCATGTGGATCAACTTTATCAATAGTAAAAATCGTGGAGCTATCCCAAAGTGTGCCAACGTCTCCAGCAGCCAGTCCCAGTGGACTGAGTCAAAAAGCTTTCACTGCGTCTAGGGAAGCTACTGTACTTTGCCTCGATGTATGGTTAGTTTGGTCAATGATATGGTGAAGTCTCCTTAGGTTCCACATTGTATTGCGACCCGGGACATACCCTGTCTGGTCGTGTGTACTAAGGTTCCTATGACCTGTTTCAGTCTGTTTGTGAGGGCCACCATCAGAATCTTACTATCTTGGTTGATCATAGAAAGGGGTCTGTACGACCCAGAGTCGAGTGGCTGCTTCCCTGGCTTCAGGACCGGTATTATTAAGGATTATGGCATGGTGTCAGGTAGCATCCCGTCTTCATATGCCTCTTCGTAGACAGACTTCCAGGAGTTTGGGTGCCACTATCGTTTTATATTTCTTATAGAACTCCCCCGGGAGTCCGCCAGGACCCAGGGTTTTGGCTGTTGGGAGATTTGCGATTACTGCTTCAAGCTCGTCTGCCGTCAGTGGGGCATCTAGCATCTCTGTTTGTTCCACAACCAGTTTTGGTAGTGCAATTTGTGTTAAGGCCTTGGCCACGTTTCTCCCTTCCGGGCTCTGGGCAGGCAAGTACAATCCTTCATAAAATTTGGAGAAGACCTCAGGGATGCCCTTCTGAGTTCTGATGGTCTCTCCGTCCTGATTTCGTATTGCACTAATTACATCTCTGTGTGCTTCTCGCTTAGTCAACCAGGCTAGCAGCCTGCCAGGCTGGTCGCCCTCAGCATGCAGCATTTGCGTGTATTTTGTGTAATCCAATTTCCCGAGCTTCTCCCATATACTTATGCATTTTAATTGCTTTGATACTAGCTCCTCCGGTTCTATCCCAGTCAGTGTTGCCACCTTCTCCTCTCGGGCAATGTCTTTTTCAATATCTGATAGTTCCCTCATCATGTCTTTTCTAAGGCCCCCCCATCTTTCCAATTGCTGCGCTCCGCACTACCACTTTGAAGGCGTCCCACAGTGTACCTGTCCTGTGAACGCTCTCTGTATTTACCTGAAGGTATTCCTCTATCACAGCTGACAAATGACTATGGAAGTCCTCATCCGATAGGGCTTCTGCGCGCAGTTGCCATGTTGGCATTTGGTGTCTCACGGCAGTGTGCACCAGTGTCGCCATCAGTGGGGCATGATCTAAGAGGGTTCTTGTTTTAAACTCAATTGTTGTAAATTCACCTAGTGTCTATGTTCCAGTGACTACATAGTCTATTTGTGTGTGTGTGCGGCTGAGAAGTGGGAGTAGCCACGGGTCTCGCCATGTTCCTCCCTCCAAACGTCCGCCAGACTGAGGTGGCCTAGGAGGGCTTTTAAGGTTTGCGCTGGTGTGGCTGGCCTTCTAAATTTGGCACCTGGCCTATCTAATAGAGGGTTGAGTGTGCAATTAAAATCGCCGCCCCCCCCCCAGTGTATGCCGCTCCTCTATATGATATTGGAGGTCCTAATGACCGGAAAAAAACGGTAGCTTCTTGGTTGGGGGCATACGCATTTATAAAACACACTTCTCTATTCTCCATCACCAGCCTGCCTTCTCCATCTTTGTTGACCTCTAGAAGCTGGAAGGGAACGTTGTGAGCCACCCACGTCAACACCCCTCAGGCATTAGGAGAATAGGTTGACCCATACACTTTGCCCCCCATTTTCTTGCGATCATCGACCGTTTTTCACTTGTCAAGTGTGTTTCTTGTAATAACGCAATTTTTATTTTCATTCTAGTTAACCGTGTTTACACTCTTAGTCTTTGGACATAAATATTGAGTCCCCTATTGTTCCATGTGACTATGCTCGTGCCCACAGGTCGGATCACTCCAATGTACACGAGGGCCTGCATTTTCTCATCAGCCCACCCGTTTCCCTTTTGTGCAATCAACCCTTCGTTTCCCTTGTGTCATTGTGGGTGTGTGTCTATCCCACCTAGTATCACTAAACCCAGAGTTTGCTCTAGCGGCCCTTAACATTGAATGGCAAAATTCCTGATCGGTCACTCCCGCCCCTAGGTCCGCACCAGAGTCCCCTTTGACTTTCTTTTGTATACTTTCGGCCAGCGTGTCCACCCTTGTCTGCTCACCATTAAGCATGTATTCACCCGTCTCAACGCCAACTTTCAGCATCAACTTTAAACAAACACCAAGCCACCCTTCCCATGCTCAGGCTTAGCTGCCTTTTTCACACACACACCCATTTATTAGGGAGTGGTGTGCGGCAACATGATGCCTTCCAATTGGCATTTGAACTTTATTTGAGGGCTGCGAGGGTTGCTCGCTGTACCAACAATTAGGCAGCCAGTTCTTTGTACTGAGGGTTTCTTCTTTGCCTCCCACAACTTAAACACGCCGGTCTTCCATTTCTATGTCAATAGCGAGGAACCGCTTTACGGTCTGGGGCTTGATGGCAAACGTTGCTTTCGGTCATCCAAGTGCATTGTCGTCGTTGTGTCTAGCTGCTAATTGAGGCAGTCCCTGCTCGTCCATTCAGGAGTTGGCTTACGTGGTAGTCTCAAAAAAGTAGGATTTCCCATTGTGTAGCACTTTTAATTTAGCAGGGTAGTAGCATGTATGGCAGGTTTGCCTTCCTGAGGCAGTCTTTTGTTAGGCCAAACATCGCTCTACACTACTGCACCAGTGCTGTGAAATCGGGATAGATTCCCAACTTCGAGGAGTTCCTTGTAATTGTGCCTCCTTCTCTCCAAAAAGTGAGGATCTTTTCCCAGTCTTTAAAGTTCATGATTTTAGCGATCATCCGTCTCGGGGGTTGGAGGGTTTCCAGGAGGGGGTTGTTCGGCCAAGGATTTGTGGGCTCTCTCTACCGTGAATCCCTGTGACATTGAGCCAGCGGCGATTTCTTGTAGTAGCAGGTTTTCGATGTAATTGGTGGGGTCTCTACCCTGCTCTCCCTCTGATACGCCCATTATGCGGATATTGTTTCTTCGGGCTCTGCCCTCTGCACCTTCGGCTCTGTTTTCCAAGGTTTGTATTCTCCCCAGCATATTCGTGATTTGGGTTTGGGCACTAGTGATGTTAGTGATGTTGTCTTGTACCTGCTGTTCTGCGGTGCCCATTCTGTCTGCCAGTGCCCGCACATCTTGGTGCAGCAGTCCCAAATCTACGATCACTGTGTCCATTTTGTGTTCCAGCGTGGACTTTAGTGCTACAATCACCTCCAAGATAAGGCCTTCTTGCCGCTGTGCCTGCAGGTTGGGCTGCACTTTATTAGGGTCTATGGAAGGATGCGGACCACTTTCACTCTTATGAGCGTAGGCTTCCATGATCATTTGCCTTTACCGCTGTGCTGCTTATCTGGCATTTCAGGCAGCGTACATGCTGGCCCATGCAGTGATGTTGCCAGTTGCTGTTTTGAGTGGGGTAGGGTGCGGTCTGTGCTCAGGGTCACGGGGGTCAGCCAACCGCTCAGTCCAGTGTATTATGCAGGCATTATAGGACAGTTTCCGATCTCAGTGTTCAGCTGTCACTTTGGGCAGGTGAGGCGAGGGCTGCAGGGCTGTCAGAATGGGAGCAATGCGCCTATGCCACTACTGCTCAGCCCGGACAGAACGATCTGTGCCACCTCAGTACCGAGGTTCTAATGTGCTTGACTCCGTTGCCTCTCTGGACTGCGCGTGGTTTGCAGCGCCGGGGGCCCCCACTGCGTAAGCCCAGCCAGACTCGCTGATGGTCGCAGTCTAAGGGGAGCACCCTCGGTACACGGACTCTCTCCATAGTGCACACGCCGTTGGTTGGCATCTGGTGCAGCCGCAACTGGCAATGCGTGACCCCGGCGCTCTCCAAAGGCTCTTCACGCGGTGGAGCAGCTTGATTCCAGCACACAGTGGGGTCCTATGGCGTCACAACCGGGACGGCTGTCGTGCTCAGATACGAGCACAGTGTTGGACTCGGGTCACGCCACCATAGAAGCCGTGCCTCGGTCACGGTCTGCGGGCGCTGCACTGCTCGGTGCCATTTACGTCCAGCAGCGTTCACCATCTCCCCTGCTAGCCCGTCTCCTTGGCGCCGCCTCCAAACTCGATCAGCCTGCTCCATGGGCGCTTGCAGGATGTTGTAGTTGCTCGCGCTTCCGCGAGCCTTTGTCTTGTGTCCCAGGTGCGTGGAATCTCTCTAAGTTCCACGCTCGTGGCGGCAGTTGATCTTTGAAGGGCAGGGAGCTGGGAGGGGATTGATGGTCACGGTGTACGGGTTGAAGAATAAAGTATAACTCAACTTACCTGATCCGTGCATTATTACACTGGCGACGAGGATTTCTTCAACCTCAACCCACGCGCCTTACGAAGCCGTGGACCATCATTTTCTGGTGTCCTCAGCTGGTCTCCCGAGCTGCGCTCCCGGACGAGGTCGAGCGGGGCCCACGGCGGAGTATACAGCCGCTGACTCTGGCTGAGCGACCGCTGTCCTTCGCTCTCAAGGATCCGGCCCGAGCCGCGCTCCCGGACGAGGTCGAGCGTGGCTCAAGGAGGTGTGTGCAGCTGCTCGAGCGCGGCCCACGGCGGAGTATACAGCCGCTGACTCCGGCTGAGCGACCGCTGTCCTTCGCTCTCAAGGATCCGGCCCGAGCCGCGCTCCCGGACGAGGTCGAGCGTGGCTCAAGGTGGTGTGTGCAGCTGTTGCCCTGCGGCTCCTCGCACGTCGCAGACGACGAACCTCGGCAGGTGAGAGGTGGACCCTGGGTGGGGGCACAGCCCTGCGGACCTTCATAGCCCGTAAGGGGGCCTGCAGAGACCACGGTTGTTGCGTTGTTCGACTCCGCCCCTTCCCCTGAGGAAGCTAGCCCGAGGGTTTCCTACTCATCGGTGGGCGTGGTTACACTTCCTCGGCTTCAAGGAGAGGAATGTTAACCCCTTGAGTGCAGAGGTCGCAGGAACTGCAATTCCCTGTTGGCCACTTCTGTTTCAGTTAGGAGGAAGTGACTTGTGCCTGGAGACCTGCCTGTGCAACTATTTGTAACATTCAGGTTCAGCGAATTCCCCTCCATGTAGAGGTGTCTTGGATGAAGTAACTCCTTCATAGAGTCTGCCGTTTTAGGACAGGGTGTACAGGATAACACCTTGTGTTCCAAGGAAGTCGTCGCAACTAACCTGTCCTGGTCGCGTGCAGACATCTCCATCTGTTCCATTTGCGGTTGAGCTCTATCAGTGGCTATCTCTGTTCCATTGACCATGCAGCACAGCAATGCTCGCCCCCCTCCAGCTTTTCTTCCCAATCCAGGAGAGCCCCCCATTGCGTGGGAGCTTTGGGTGGACACTTTCAAGGTATACCTGAGAGCGTCAGGTGGTTCCAGGATGTCTGATGACGACAAGGAAGCAACCCTGCTTAATTGCCTTGGTACGGAGGGTTTGAGGGTCTTCAGGCATCTTCCAGACCAGGATGTTTTGGCCTTGCCTTCTGGCGATGGGGATGGAGAGGGGGGGCAGGCAGTGGTTTTGGCATTTGAAACTGCTCTTAAGAAGCTGGAGACACGCTTTGGCAAGAGAGCTAGCATTGTGCTGGAAAGGTATCATTTCTTCTCGAGGGCACAGGATCTTGGCGAGAACATCGATTCATATGTGACGGCTCTGCGCACCCTCATTTCTACCTGTAAGTTCACGGGGCTGGCGGATGAATACATTCGTGACCAGATCATGATGAGGACTAGTGACTCAAAGGTAAGGGAGAGGTTATGGACGGAGAAGGACCCTCCGTTGGAGAAAGTGATAGACGTAGCCCGTGCCCTGGAGGAGTCAAGGAAGAGCGTCAAGGAAGTGACAGAGAAGGCGGACATTGTACACATGGTTCAGCCACGCAAGACTGAGGATAATCGTGCCAGGGTCAGGGATCAAAGAGCGACGCCGAATAGCAGAGATCTCTGCAAGAAATGTGGTTGGAGGGGTCATGTTGCAGGAGCTAAGGAGTGTCCTGCTTCCGCTGTTGTGTGCAGAAAATGCAAGGGAAGGGGACATTTTGCCCGCATGTGCAAAGCTGCTCCACAGAGGGAAGTTGTACGGCTGGTGGACCCTGAAGAGGATGATAGTAATGTAACGGTTGTAGGATATGTCAGTCCCTCCCCTATGGCGGGTGTGCTTCCCAAGGAAGGCGCGCTGTTGAGCGTGGGACCATCAAAAAAGAGTGCGTGGGCTACCCTTAGTGTGAATGGTGTTCCCCTCAGTGTGTTGGTCGACACGGGTTCTCCTTACACCATGGTTTCTCCCGAGCTGTACAAGTCCAAGTTCCATAAGGAGGTATCTAGTTTGAGTCCGTCTGACATCAATCCATGTGCGTATGGGCGTGTTCCAATTAAAGTATTGGGATACGAGTGGGTTGATATAGAATTTCATGGCCGGAAAACCAGAGGAAAACTATGTAGCTCATAAGGGTGACCCAGTTATTGGGTGGGATGAGCAGGCTGCCCTAGATATGGAGGTTCGCCCTGGTAAAGCTGTCCCTGTTTTGTGTGTGAGCAAAGGAAGAGAAGGTGGTTTGGGTCAGGGAAGTGCGTTGACAGCCAATGCTCTTCAAGAGAGGTTTCCGTCAGTTTTCTCCCCTGTCCTGGGCAAGTTGCGGGGTTTTTCACACAAGATTGTGCTCAAGAGGAGTGCCGTTCCCGTTGTGCACAGAGTTAGGCGGGTACCTATCATGGCACGTGAGGGTCTCAGGACAGAACTTAAACTCATGGAAGCTGGTGTAATAGAGGAGGTAGAGTCCTCAGAGTGGTTAGCCCCTGTTGTATTGGCACGCAAATCCGATGGTGGCATGAGGATGTGCGTCGATCTTAGAGATTTAAATTCCAGCATCTGGATCGACAGGCATCCCTTGCCGAATATAAACGAAATGCTTTCGCTTGTGGGAGGGGCTTCTTGTTTCTCCACCTTAGATTTGTCTTCTGCCTATCACTAGGTGGATCTGCACGTCGAATCACGCCCTCTCACTTCGTTCATTACCCCGTTTGGGGCCTTCCGTTTCCGGCGGATGCCTTTTGGTTTGGCCTCTGCTGTTTTCCAGCGAGTTATGCAAAAGTTGTTTTGTGGAGTGGATGGTGTGGAGTATTTCCAAGACGATATCTTGGTGTGGGGCAGGTCACGTGAGGAACACGATGAGAGGATTCTACAAGTGTTAGGCATTTTGGAGAAGAGTGGTCTGACGGTGAAATTGAGTAAGTGTAAAACAGGCGTGGAGAGTGTAACTTATCTGGGACACACTCTGGATGCCAAAGGGACACATCCCAAGGCTGAATTGGTGAGGGCATTATGTGAGGTGTCTCCACCCACCAGTAAAGACCAATTAAGGTCGTTTTTGGGATTGGCTGAATATTACAGCAGGTTCATTCCCACGTACTCCGACAAGACAGTTGCCATGAGAGCTTTGCTCAAAAAGGGTGTATGTTTTGAGTGGTCAGAGTCGTGTCAGCTTGAGTTTGAAGGCTTGAAGGCTCAGGTGGACCAGGCTCCATCTTTAGCTTCCTTTTCTCCCTCAAGGAAGACAGTTTTGACAGTGGATGCCAGTGAGTATGGGGTAGGGGCTGTTCTTGAGCAGTGTTTTGATGGATCGTACCACCCCATTGCTTTCGCATCCAGGGTTCGTAGTGAGGCTGAACGCAGATATGCCGTCATAGAGAGGGAGGCCTTGGCCGCTGTCTGGGCATCCAAACATTTTAGAACATTCTTGTGGGGGGTGGAATACACTATACGCACTGATCATAAGCCCCTGGTGCATGTATTGACAACTAAGGGCTTATCCCAGGCATCCTCTAGGGTGATGCGTTGGATGGCCGACATGATTGAGTATAATTTTAAAGTGGAGTATTTACCTGGTACTAAAAATATGGTTGCGGATTGTCTCTCTCGTTTTCTCCGCCACGATATAGGCGTGGAAGACTCAACACAGGCCGTGGCGGGTGACGAATATGTGTTGGTGGCCAAGGTGTTTCCGGCCGTCAGTGAGCAGGAGTGGGGTAGAGAGTGTGCACTGGATCCTGTGTTAAACAGCATCAAGGCAGCTCTCGCTACCGGTGCGGGCATGGACGATTTGGATAAATCGTTCGGTCAAGTATGGTCTGAATTGTCTGTTGGTCCTTGGGGCATTGCCAGGGGTACCAGGTTAATACCACCTGAATGTCTCAAGGCCAAGTTGGTGGAGTTGGCTCATGAGGGGCACATCGGTAGATCTATGACGAAAAGAAGGCTTAGAGAAGGGTATTGGTGGCCCAAGATGGATGAGGAGGTTGAGAAGGTAGTTAAGGATTGTGTGGCTTGTTCCATCAGCGATAAGAGCAAGACAACGTCGCCCCAACCCGTTCAACCCGTGGAAGTGCCCCAAGACGTGTGGTCAAAGGTGGCCGTAGACATTATGGGTCCCTTGGACGCTTTTGGGTGGAGGTTTCAAATATTTTGTAGTGTTGGTTGACTACCCCTCTAGGTGGGTGGAGGCCACGGCCTTGTCCTCAGTCACCACTGAGAAGGTGATTGAGTTCTTGTCGTCGGTGTTTGACAGGGAGGGAGTTCCTGCAGGAGTCGTCACCGATAATGGTCCCCAATTTGTGTCGGGTGCCATGCAAGAGTTCTTCTCTAAACTAGGGATTCGTCACCATAGGGTGGCTTTGTATAACCCAGAGGCCAACGGGTTAGTGGAGCGGATGAACCGGTTCGTGAAAGGGGCAGTTCAGTTGGCCATCGCCAATGGTTTGCCGTGGTGCAGAGTAGTGTCTGAGGCGCTTAAGGCTTATAGGGTTACCCCTTCATCGTTTACTGGTGTGTCTCCGTTTGAATTAATGAGGGGTAGGAAACCAGGGTCTAAACTCAGGGTAGCCGCCCTTGGGGGTGGTGTGCAGAGTTGCATCAACATGCAGGAGGTTCTTGACAGGGTACGCATTAAACAATCCCGTTTTTGGGAATCTCAGCTTTCAAAAAGAAAACCCCTGCGTGTGCAAGTTGGTGATCTTGTTGTGGTGAAAAATCCGAGATTCGTAGCTAAAGGCTGTTCCAAGTTTATGCAGCCGTGTGTCGTGACCAAAGTCGGTCGTGGTTACGTTAAACTACAAGATGGTACCAGATGGAGTTTGAGGCGGGTGGTCCCTGTTAAGGGAAAGTTGGCGGATACTCAGGACCAGTGTTGTGAGGGGGGCGGGGCCACAGTTGGAGATGGTCTCGAGTGTGCGGCTGAGTGTGTGGTTCCCATACCGAGCCCTTTGGGTGCCAGTAGTGGTATGGTAGTTCCTGGGCAGGCCAATGTGGTGGGGCGTGGAAGTGCGGAGGTGCCTTCCCCGGGGGGGTGAAGGCGTTGCGCCATTTGGTGGGGCACCTTTTGCAAGGGAGGCGGATGAGTCTTCCGAGTGTGATTCCGATAATTTTGCTCTTGGCCCGGCTGAGGTGGGGACAAAGGTTGCTGAGGAGTCTTCAGTGTTTGTGTCGGACAATTCGGTTTTAGTTCCAGCTGGGGGGGAACTATGTGAGGACTCTGCTCTTGCAGAGGCTTCCAATAAGGTGAATAACCGCCCAAACAGAATGAAGAAGATTCCAGCAAAGTACAAGGATTTTGTTTTAGAGTCTGCAGATAATTAATTCTTGGACTGCAGATATTTAAATTATCTTCTTTCTTATGTCTCCTTCATGTTCCCCTTGTTCCTTCCCATTTTCCCCGTTCTTTCCTTCATTGATGTTCCTGCGTGAAATTGTCCTCACTTGTTTTGTGGTTTACAGGGGGAGAAGTGTTGTAGTTGCTCGCGCTTCCGCGAGCCTTTGTCTTGTGTCCCAGGTGCGTGGAATCTCTCTGAGTTCCACGCTCGTGGCGGCAGTTGATCTTTGAAGGGCAGGGAGCTGGGAGGGGATTGATGGTCACGGTGTACTGGTTGAAGAATAAAGTATAACTCAACTTACCTGATCCGTGCATTATTACACAGGACAGCAGCGCAGATCAGTATCTTTTCCTTGGGCTGGCTGGATGCCTTGCACCCATCTTGTTGGGTCCGTTCCAAGTGATACGAACACTGTCTCTTTTGTGCGTAAAAACTCCGCTCTCGAACACTGCAGTTTCGAGCCCAGCTGCTCAGTGGCTTTTCAGCTGCACTATCTCTTAGCCACCAGTTAGATCAGACTGTTATCAGGATCAGGAGGATAGCTCAGGGACAAAGTGCTGGCCTTGGAAGCAAGACGACACGGAGCAACACAGGGTCGAATCTTGGTCTGCGCTTAGAAACCTCTGGGTAATAAGCGTGTTGGGTATTAAGCGTGTTACAAATAACCTATCATATCTTATTGACGGATCTAGCGGGAGCTCTCGAGTCTGCTGCCTCACTGCATGGCTGCTGGCGACGCCCCCGCGGCTAGTTGTATTATTTATTCATTGCCATTGTTTTAGTTTTATTTTCTCCCTAGCTTTTTGCATTGTGGCACCTTGAAACACTGTTCAGTTGTATAGCTACCTTATACATATCCAATAAATAATTTCTATTGTATAGGCACCCAGCAAATACTAATTAAAATAAAATAAAAATATTTGCTGGTTTGCAGATGAAATACAAGGACATGGGTTGTCATTTTCTCCTGGTGATTGGCTTATTCCTGGTCAGGCATTTTCCTGAGGGGACTGCCAGGCTCAGAATAACCTTCTCTGATCAAAATGGCATGTTATGACATTAAGCCAAATGTCATGTGACGCCATTCTCTGTGATGTGATCACTATGCTAATTACCATTTTTGAAGCTTAAAGCATCCTGCCTCTTTTTGGCCAAAGAATGTCGGTAAGTATGTGGCAGGGACAGGATGAGCATAGATTGGAGGAAAACTGCTTGGCAGCCTAACAAGTACAGGGTAAACTGATATTTACCAGTTCACTGCAGTACAGCCAGTTATCGATTAAGTGTGCGCTGGGAAAGGGCCTCAGGGAACTGTAGGACAGCCTGAATGGCATAGGCATAATTGGACTGGAAGACAAACTGGCAGGGATCCGAAAGCACTAGTGGTGCCTGGGCGCACAGGAGGGTCCCCCATAGGGGTAGCATTAGCAGGATTCATAAAACATGAAGCAAACACTATAGAACAGGCATAACGTGGTGGGTAAAGGGCAATACGCGGAGGCCTGCCAGAGGCCTCTCTGGCAGCTTGGCACGGCAACCTTTGGAACGGGTGCTGGGAGCAGCTCACCATGGTCGACCTGCCGCAGGGCGCTGTTAGGGGGGCCTCAGCCCTATTGTTGCTTTACAAGTAGTGATGGTATAGTGTGAAAGGTGGGGTGACTTGACAGGTCGGAAGTTAGCCAAACAAGCCTACGACCTGGGAGACCAGTCCACACACAATACTTGCAAACATGTTGAGCTGCCTTACATGGTGTTCAAAGGGAGAACTGGCTACAACATGTGTGCAGGAAAGCTGGTTGCCTTCACCAACATGCAGCAAAGTCCTGGCAAACTCAACGCCATTGCAAGCCCCCAACTGCCCATTGACTCATCACCCTACCCAACCTCGCAATATAGCAGGGCATCTTCATTCTGCACAGGCACACCACATGCCACCCAGAAGCGCAACCGAACACTAAACCACAGATTAGCACGCCAGGGCCAGGCACATCATGCACTGTACAGAGGTGCGAAAGTGGGTATCTTCCAAGGGGGGGGCGCTTATCAGCCCACGCCAATTGCACCAGAGTATCAGAAGACCACAGATTGGTTCTAACAGTATGACGCGACTGAAGGAAACTGCAAGTGGCCTGGGAGTTTAGAGGTGAAGAAAGTGGAGGCTCTGGCAGCACTGCACACATCGAGGGACCTTCGTGGTGGGGCGGGAGGTCTCAAGCAGCACCCTGTAAACATTGGGTGAAAGGGGGTGTGGTATAAAGAGGTGCCCAGAATCCAAAAGGCAGTAAGTGGAGTGCAGAAGTGAGTACCTTCGGCAGAAAAGCGCTCCTGGACAGAAACGGCATGGAAATAGTGCTAGCTGAGCTGAAGTAAATTCATCCAAATTCGTTCCCTACACAAAAGGGGGCAAATGAACGCAATTATCCCTGCACCCCAAACATCCCAAATATTCCATCAGACCCAGCCCATCCACAGCAATGAGTAGCTTGTTCATTCGTAAATGATCAGATGCCTGGGGTATCCAACACCTCATCTCTCCTCCTTGGGAGGCGGAAGGGGCGTTCCCGGGACAAGCCGCATCCTGCCTTGGACCCCAGGGAGCACTCGTTAGGCAGGGGTGGTGGATGTGGGGGGCTGCTGGGGTCATTCACTTGGTTGCAGCCCCCGCTTGAAGTCCCACCCTCTGTCTCCCTGCATTAAGGACAGGATAAGGGCCAGCTGAGGAAGTGATTTCAATTGTGAGGATTTAAGGATTGCTTTTATTATATACAGTGTATTCTTTGATGCAAACATTTCCTCTTCAGTGACATGTGGAGTAGGGTAGGATGCTATTGCTGATGTTCATAAGATTTTGTTGCTAACTTTTCTTTTTCTGTCACAGGTAAAGTTACGGGCCAGTCCTAGCTGGGAAGGAAATTTGATGCTGCGGTTTCCCCCACAAGCAGTTCCGGAATGGCTGCACTGAAGGACAGGCACAGTCAGCCCCTGAGGGATGGTTGAGACCGCTTGTCAACTGAAATCAGTGGTCATGGATCTATACTGCCTGGCAGATGATAACCAGAGGCAGATGTTTTTCACCTGTGGACAATCACCCTGTTGTATACCCGGGAAATCGAAAGGGCTACCTTAGAAGTTAAGGACATTGCTTTGTTTATGTGGCTGGGACCGCCCCAATTTGTTTGTTGACTCCAATAAATGTGATTTTTTTGTCTCCAGAAAATATACAATGTTTTCTGTGGTTATTGTGAGTGGAATGGTAACCAAAGCATCCATGCCTTAGATTGCAGGGAAGCGGGGGTTATAGTGGGGGCTGGCCCCGCTATGCAACTGCTGCCCCATTGTACAATGCAGCCTGTGTCTCGCTGCATCCCCGAACATCCTGCCTCGCGACCGTCATCTGACTGGGGGTGCCACACCCGGCCCTTGGCACTTGGGGCTGTGCCCCAGTCCCTGACTATTGATGGCACAGCAGGAGTGCGGGAGGGCATGAGTAGGACTTAAGAGCAGTGACAAAACTCTGTAGGTCCCCGTTTTGGAAAAAAGGGTTGCAGCAGGATTGAGGCGCTGTACATGGCCGCCAGAGCTGAAATACAAGTGGACACTTAAGGGAACAGGAGGGCGGGTCCGATGTGCACAAGGAGAGCTGTGCATGGGCTTCATTCCAGGAGTACCATGGCGCTGCAGGTTGAATTAAGGCCAGCTGGCATAGCTGCAGGTGAGCCCTAGTGGTAGAGAGGTGCAGCAGGGCAGGATTGGGATGCATTAGGAGAGTTGTGCATGGGTTTCAGTCTGGAAATACGAGGGTGCGTTGCGAGCGGAATTATGGTGCAGTTACAGAGCTGCCTGTGGGTCCCAGCGATAAAATTGAGAGGGTGCAGCAGGGTGTGCTCGAGGGGCATTAGTAGTGCCATGCATTGGTGTCAGTATAAAAACGCCAGTTGCCAATACATTCAAGAATATGGTTATTTGCATTTATGTGGGTGCCAGAGAAGGAATAGCGGGGATACAGCATATCAGGATTAAGGTGCATAAGGTGAGCTTTGCATGGGCACTGTGAGAAGCCTGAAGGTGTCTCACCTGCTAGTCCACCGGGATCTGTCATCCAGGTGGCCAGGACACAGCCATTGCTTTTGGATCCAGTTCCTGGGGTGGACCAGTGTGGGAGGATCACCTGGATGAGGGGTCTTCGGGGAGTGGAAGTGGGACACCGGAGGGTGAGACGCAGTATCCTTTTCCCTGTCACACCTTTTGCCCCATCCTACCAGGTAGGATACCTAGAAACTGAACCCTCACCTTTCCTGACACAAACACTTTCTCACGAACAGCTCACCGTGAGCGACAACAGACTAACACCACAGCCGTATACCCAACTTGTCCCAATACAATGGTATGGCAAGGTCATGCAATTACTGATCATTACACACACCTGACTTCCATCACACTTCCCCACAGGGATAAAAGGCAGAGCATGAAAGCACACTCTGGGCGAGGCAAAACAGACGAGGAAACAGAAGTTCCAAAATGGCAGTTTAGTACGAGGAGAAAGACGGCGAGACCAGAGAGCATTGCTAGGAGGGAAGTGCCCTTAACCATTAAAGACTGTTACTTTTGTGAACTTTGTAAAGTAAGAAACCTAGGTCCTAATGCTGATCCAACCTGCACAGTGTGTCGTAGGTACCTGGGGCTCTCCCGCGTCGATAACCAAGGTGGGGAGGAACAATTGCTGCCCTGGTACTGTCCTTGGCTCCTGCAACAAAGCAGCGTCAGTAAAGACAGCACAGTCAGAGAGACTGTACCAAACCAGCCTGTGTTTTGAACCAAGCTTGCAAGCGAAAACATTGTATGAAAATATCTAAAGAGAACAGTGTGTGAGACGTTTATGACAAGCAATGTGAACATAATTGGAAACCAAAGGAGTAACTGAACTTTGTGAGGCCAAGAAAAGATACCGTAGACAGAGTGGTGAGGCGCCACGTCGGTTCGCATTCAAAAGTCTCTGTTAGCATTCCAACTGAAGCTAAGCGTGAGAAAAGGGAATCTTAAGATCGAAGTTGTCCTGCAACGAGTCAAGCTAAACCCTGTGCACATTCGAAAGTCTTTGATGGTTTAATGTACACTGCAATTGGTCCGAGCCTGGCTGAGGTAGACCAGTTGGGTAAAAGTAAGGGATCTGAGCCCGGCTGAGGGGGATCCAGGATAAACACCCGAATTGAATATTTGTAAAAATAAAATAACTTTTGCTTCTTCTTTTGGTACATCAGGCCCTCTGAATCAAGAGACTTAAGAAGTAAAGAGACTAGGATACAGAAGGTCCTGATGCTGGTAATGGAACTGTATCCTCGTGCCGCAGAAGCCAGAGTGTGTGCTTTGCTCGAGTGAACCGCCTTGCCCCGTGGTGAAAACGTGGGGAAGGGAGGCCAACAGCCCGAACATCCTGACATATCATTTTGTGAACGCTTATTACTTTTTCATGTACACTATCCCACACTATTTGCAAATTAGTCTTAAGGATTGGCAATAGTTTTATTTTTGTTTAGGCCCTTTTATTTTGACAAGACTCCACTAGGACTGCATCATTATTACTATTTGATAGTCATAGCTTGCTCCCATCTGTAGATTTAGATAGGAGTGTTTCACACCCTTGAGCTATGGTCACCTGTGTCTGTTTTACTGTTGATACAATGTCTTCCTTACAGCACCCAGTTCTAGAATAGCAGGAAGGCTGCAGGTGAATATCAGGGTACACTGATTGGTTGAGTGTGGCTCCGTAAACTGAAATATTTGTGGAATGATGTACGAGTAGTGAGGTGCCTCGGCAGAGCTGCAGGAGCCCTCACACATGGGGTACCACAGGTTGCAGCAGGGGAAGAAGAGTTAGATTGATGAAAGCACACAGGAATTTGCAGTGGTGTAGGCGCGGGGTGAGGTGCATCAGGAGAGCTGTGAGAGAGTCTCAGATCTGAGCTGGCAGGAGTGTTACAGAAAAGCACCAGCGTGCAGCACCACTGAGACTTGTCAGGTGCATGTACCGTAAATGCTCCCCAATTCCCAGCATGCATTCTTTAACCACTTTCCAGCTGTTGTGTGCCTAGGACATGTCTGGCAGATCTCTGTATCAGATCCTGTCCAGCGGTGTATATGCACAGTACTTGATACCACCGCCATGCACATCAAATTAAACATACAAAGAGAAACCAAGGCCCAACTGGAGGAATTCCTGCAGACAGGTGACACAGAAGCTGTGCCCACGCGTAGACACCTGTACGGGCTCCCGCATGCCCTTAGTGCGGGCGAGCATAACAGCCGCCACTTCGGCTTCTCCAGGAACTTGTTGTTGAAGCCAAGCATCACTGGCGCAAATTGTCCACTAACAGGTATCTGCCCAAGGGGGAACCCACCCAAAGATACCAGCAAACATTGTGGACAGGGGGTGGGGGGCTGCTCTGGGTCCAGTGTATGTGTGTTTCCCTGGGAGAGAACTCTTGAGCATCCTCAGTTCAAAGCCGATGTCTGTGGGGTGGTGTCCACAGCACCCCCACCCAGCCCTCTGCATCTTTGACCCCCCACATCTCACATAGCCTCCCTGCTTCAAGAAATTCCCACAGAGCCCACAATTTGCAGGGGTCCCCACCTACCTCTTTGACCTCTGCGTCAGTACCCCAGGAACACAATCGGACCTCTTTTATTGGGGGGGCTCTCCCACTGCAGTGACTACACCAGACCCACGAGCTCTGCTCCCACATGCAGGCTACAGCTCGCAGGACTCTTGTCATGGGGGGGTTGTCCTCTCTCTGCTGTTCCAGGGGTCCTCGCCCAGCCTTCCTGCTCCTCGGGCACCTGCTCAGTTCTTGCTGATCCGTGGCTCTCCCCCAGTTCTGCACACGGGGGCTAGGCCGCTCTCTTGTTCTCAGGCTTCTTTGTTTGGCACTCGGTTCCTAACCGCTCTTCCAGAGTTGCGACTATAATCATTTCAGACAGAGAATGAAGCTCTTTTTCCTGCTCAACTGCTTGAGATACAGGGCAGGATGGGAAATTTTAGCTGGCAGGTGGCCCAAGCTGTCTTTGAAGGGAAGCCCACTGAACAGAACAGGTTGCCTCGGCACTTGCCATCGGCCAGGATACACGCTAGAGCGCTGCATATTTTCATTCTTTAGTGCGACAGCATTCTATGCTCTCTGGCAGCAATAAGCAAAAGCTCCCAGTAGGGGGCTTTTGCTTGATTACTGCGTGAGAGTTAAACACAGGAAGCTGGTTCATTTTAGAAAATGGATGCCTCCGAGTCCTCGAGAATCAAGACATTGATGCTTATTTCCTCAATATTTTACATAGAACTTTTTGTTAAAAAAAGTTAACATTTTTTATTATGGGCAATCTTTTTCAAGCATAACAGTTCTGAGCAATCTACCTCTTCCACAGTAAAAACCAATGTATTCAGGTCTATTCTTATCATTCATGATTTGATGAACCAGAGTGGTGGATTCTTAAAAGATCATACCTCTTTGACATGAGTATGAAATGACACTGACATGTCAAGTAGTATCTTGCGCTGTTCCACACGTCTTACAAAGTCCTGTATACGATCTTCAAGTTGATGTGCTGCTTGGAAGATCTCTTCTGGGTCACATTCTCCTGTCTGAGCTAACTGCTCCGCCGCTTCCAACAATTTGTCAGCATTTGTATAAGTGTTCTATTTGGGGAGAGGGGAAAAATGTAAGCAGTTAAAGGGTTAATGGGCTGTATACAAAATTGACAGTAATTGTTACCTAGAACAGGATCTCCAAATGATATATTCTGTGCTTTGATTTCTACTTAAAAAGGCTGCTTACAGAAAACATGGCTTTGAGGATCTAAACAGGATAGGATGACCCTCTCTGGGATTCTCTTATATCTCGAACATGCCCCAGACAGGGCTGTTTAAAAATAATTTCAGCTTGTATGTTAACAATTCAATACTGTTTAAACAGAAATGCATTTCATTCTGGATTGTTAATAATATGCACGGAAGCACGTTTCCACATTGCTCACCTGTGCAACTTCCTCAAAGTCTTCATGACGCTTCTGCAAAGCTCTTGCCCTGTGCAGAGATTTGCCAACTCCAGTGTGCTTGCTAAGGAATGCTTCACCATGGTTCTCGATCCAGTCCAAAACCTACACAAAAGAAGTGTCTGGTTAAAAGCTAGCATACCTGTTGCGGTTATGAAAATCTGCAACAAAGGTCATTTGTAAATGACTGAAAGGTGACATATGCCCAGTAATCATCTTTATGTGGTTTTTATCTGCCTCTTAGAATCACATACGTTGCATTGGCCACCATATAGTGGATGGCTCAGAGTATGGAATGTTTTTAAATTTGATAACAGGGCATCGACAGGGGCGTTCCTGTCACACTATCCCAATCCTCCGTTTACAAGGACCAATGATCCTTCACGCTTCAATGCTCTCAGAGTGATTTGTTTTTCTGAGAGGGCACCTGCACCTGCTGAGAGAATGTAGCTCATTTTATACGGTCCTATTGGTTCTCTGAGAGGAGTCAGGGTAGGGGCACATGATTCTACGCCTCCCTACTATCAGCCCTTTACCATGGTCTGATCAGCACTGTATTACCTTCAACATTATCACCTCCAAAGGCCCTCAACCACCCACCATCCCCCTTCCAGCGGCACTCTCACGCAGCTCTAAATTGCTCTCAGAAAAACCTATCCCAGCACCTTAGGGTGCCTGCTCTGCTACCCCCCTTCTCCAACGACCCTGAATTTCTTGCCAATGACTTTAAGAGGGTCATCTCCAAGGCTGTTGACTCAGTGGCACCTCTCACCCTCAAAAAAGCCCCAAAATTTAAACATTCTAATGCCTGGTTCACCCAAGACCTCCTACAGATGCGTGGGGAAAAAAGGGTTGCACTCACCACTGAGGCTACCAGAATTGCCTTCAAATCTATTTCTAAACAATAACGCCATCACCAATGCCAAAGCCACCTCCTTCAATACAAGGATAGCTAATACTAAATTTGTTGAGAAATCTTTGCCATATTGAGAGAACTTGAGACACCCAACTCCCCTCCTTCACCTATGGAGGAAGACGAATCCTGGTGCAACTCCATCCAGTCCGCCATGCTAAACAAATTGGAAACCTTACAGGCTAAAATCTTCGGCCCTCAACGGGAGCTCACCAAACTGGTCGCCACTAGTCAGGGTATCTATATGCCAGCAGCAAATTCCAGCCACTCTGCCTTGTTTGACTTCAAAGACATGAGTGAATCAGAGGTCATCACACTCCTCCGTTCCATCAAAATATCTAACTGTAAAGGTGATGCCTGCCCAGCACAAGTCATCAAGGACTGTGCCCCCTCCCTAGCCCCTATCATCACGGCATTCATCAATGCCTCTTTCCACTCTGGCTACGTCCCAGTGGGACTAAAGGAAGCGTGGGTTTGTCTGCTCCTGAAAAAGCCCTCCCTTGACCCATCCATTGCAGGCAACTACAGGCCCATCACCACTGTCCCCTTCCTACTACAAATTCTGGATAAAGCAACCTACCTACAAATACAGAACTTCCTGGAAAACAACCATCTCCTAGGACTTAAACAATCAGGGTTCAGGCCACGTCGTGGGACCGAAACGGCTCTCCTTGACCTCAAAAACCAGACTGATGACCTTCGAGACGCAGGCAAACCTGCGCTCCTCCTGCTCTTGGACCGGTCGACGGCCTTTGATCTGGTCGACCACAAGTCCCTATGCTAGCACCTCTCTTCAGTAGCCAACTTCTCTGACAAGGCCTGCAAATGGATAGACTCATTTCTAAAACCTAGAGCTATGAAGGTCTTTTCTCTGACTCTTCTTGCGCTGACCCCAGCACCATCAAGTGAGGGGTCCCACAAGGCTCATGCACAGCCCCCACCCTCTACAACCTCTTCACAAGGCCACCGTTTAAAATCTTGGACTCCCTGGGCATCTTATATATGAACTATGCACTCATCCCCCTCTCGGGTGATTACTTGTCCGACCAGAACACACTGAACTCCATATACACAACAATGAAATCATGGATGGCAGAAAACTGGTTATACCTCAACAGTGAGAAACCCGAGCTCCTGCTGTTTGGCTCCCCCTTCACAATGAGCAAGTTGGACAACCAATACTCTTCCTTTACCATTGATAATATCCCCATCACCGTGTCACCATGAACAGGCAGGTTAATGCCATAGCTTCCACGTCTGCCTACCATTCTAAACTTATCAACCCAGTAAGACCCTTCCTGTCCCAACAGAATTGTCTCACCATTATTGGCTCTAGGCTTGATTTCTGTAATGCTAATTTTCATAGGCACTTCTGCCAAGAACGTGGCCAAGCTTCAAATTGTTCAAAACAATGCACTCAGAGCCGCCACTGGCCTTTCGCAAAGAGAACACATCTCAGATCTTAGAAGACATATCCATCTGCTGCTAGTTAAGGAAAGGATCATCTTAAAAGCCCTTGCACTGACTCACAAGTGTCTCCATCTCCATGACCTTTCCCCCCATATCTGGCACTTAGGATCACCAAACACACCACCCATAAACTATCCAGATCTCCCTATTCCGACCTGTTATCTGTTCCGATAACACGCAAAACCTGTGCTGGCGGCTCAAGCTTCCCTACGGTGGCCCCCACACTCTGGAACTTCCTTCCACCCCACATCAGGATTATTGAATCCCTCTCAGCATTTCGCAAGGCCATCAAAACGAACCTATTTGTTTGACTGTACAATCCTGGACTCTGTGATAATATGGAACCTCTGACTCTGCAATGTGAACAAGTGTTCACTGGGCTGCTTCTTTGTAACTCTTAATCAAGTCCTCTTAAGCTCTGATATAGCGCCTCGATGCCTGCGGGCTGTAGCGCGCTCTACAGATCCAAATAAATAAATTCTAAGCAGGTACGAGCCACAGAAAGACAATTATTGTGTATATAATGTTTGGCTTCAAACTTGTGGATCTGCTTAGATTCAAATGCTCCTCTTAGACCAACAGCAACAGAGGTTGATAAAGGCAGAGGTGCGGGTACAGTTGCAAATACATGCTTTAAATTTGCTTTTCTTACCTGTGAATCAGCTCATGCTTATCTACACATTAAGTGTTGTACAAAGGTGTGGACTGAACACCAGGATTCAGCCTTACACATTTCTTCTAATGGAACATTAGTAATGAATGCTAAAGCTGCACATGTGCTACTGTGGAATGGGCCCTTGGCATGAATGGTAGTGTTTTATGTGCTAGTGCATTACAGAGTTGAATACAACTGACAATCCATCTAGCAAAGGTAGCCTTTGTTAATCTG
Source organism: Ambystoma mexicanum (assembly GCF_040938575.1). Lineage (NCBI taxonomy): Eukaryota > Metazoa > Chordata > Amphibia > Caudata > Ambystomatidae > Ambystoma > Ambystoma mexicanum. The sequence continues at coordinate 1,365,473,502 of NC_090930.1, read as the reverse complement.
TCACCCTCTCGGCCCTCTGCAAACGGAGCCCTGCAACCTTCCCCTGTAGAACGAGAGGTACTGGGGGAATTGGGAATAGCGGGAGGTCGATGGGAAATCATATGCAGGAGGAAACTCACCCCAGTACTAAGGATGAAAGAAGAAAATGTATGGGAGGAAAGGTCTTCTAGACCCCCTCCCCTACATTCTAACCTACATGCAGGGTATGATTCGTCCACCAGTCACCCCTGCACCTGTGGCCAGGGATGCGGGGTGGCTGCAAGACAACACATATGGATGCAAAACTCAGCTAGAAGGCAGATATTAGACTCCATTTTGTACCGCATTCTGGCTCCATTTTGTGCATGACAAAGGAGGCCTCATGAGTAAAAGCTGTCTGCAGGACTGCAGCTCTCCCCTCGAGATTGCGCACAATGGGCAAGTTACCTCCCTTACCCGCCTCCCCTCTGCGTCCTTGGAGCAGACCTGTTTTCAATGGAGACGAGGCGCAAACAAGCTACAAGACAAACACTATCTTTCACCTTCCGAAGTCTATCACTGACCTGCGGTTGACCAGGCAAAAGCTTGGGCTTGAGAAACACAATCCATCTCCTCAAACATGTCCTGTCCCCTTGCAGACCCTACTTTTATGACATAGGCCGTGGATAACCCCCCACCCTTGCTCCCCGTTTGAAGTAACCGATACATACCCCACGCCTGGGCGCCACTCTTTCACCCATGCTGCTAATCCCTCTGTAAGAGCTATAAATCCCCTTTCGTAGTTTTATACTGAGGGGTCGACTCACCTATTTCATTGTGCCACATGTTTAGGCCCATGTTGTTGGCTGAATATTATTCTCTGCCAGAAACTCACACTGATCTATGATATGGTAATTTACTTACTCAATATAATGCAAGGTATAACATCCAGATGCTCGATGGGTTTCCTGACATTATGAAGGTTCACCCACACACGTGTTCAACTAACATACGTCTCTCATATGTGTAATATTGTAAACAGAAGCTTGTTCATCATGTGATGCACCTGTATCCACACTGGCCTAGTTTGACGTCATCCTAATGATTCCTTTAAAAATCCCACAAAGTGAGCGGGACTCAGCTCAATCATTCTCCCCAGCCTGCAGCACCGCACACTCAGCCCCCATCAACCTCCTCCTTCATACTAAGCTGATGGATAGAGGCCCTTGTTCTCACTGATGTTCTGATGCTACAAATGTAACCTCTCACCCTTGCGCTGAGCTTGCACTATCCACCTTCCCCTCAGCACCCTGCCTCATGATGCTACAATGAACTTATCGTGCACCCCCAGACCCTGGTTAAAGAAATATGGGCAATAAGCCTCTCACCTCAAAGTCTTTTGAAGTACCATTGCAGGGCCCCTTATCAGTGTACCACCCCAGTTCACCCCAAACCCATGAACCCCTGTGTGGCAATATATTTTTCTCATGATAACACACAAATAATTTCCTTAAGCGTTGTAAAGGAATGGTTGATGAATGTGTCCTTTGGGAACATTACACACAATTAAGACTACAAGCGTAAGTAGAATTTCACCTTTGGTACAAGCCTGTACTAAACAGTATTGTGGTAGCAGTGGCTGAGCAGCCAGATTTATCTCAAGAGTAAAGTGAGCAGTACAAGGGGTTACACGAATTGTTAGCAAACACACTGGTTCAAACAAACACTTACTCAAGGTTTCTTGGTAAACGAATATACATTTATTTACACAGTCAGTTGGAAAAAATTCCACTAGTATGAGCAGCTCAATATCACAATTTAATATACTACAATACACAGCCAATCAGTTTCTGAACAAGTTCAGCTCCCCTGAAGTGGGAGCAAAATGCCACTTCAGTTACTTTAAAAAGCGTTAAAAAGACAAGGTTAAAAGAAATAAAGAACAAATACTTTCAGACGTAGGGCAAATAGTTTCAGTTCACTACAACCAGCAATTTAATTCAATAGGCCTGGGCCAAAGTCAATGGTTCAGAGTCTTGGATAGGATAGCACAGTTCTGGCAGTAACGGTTAGGTCTTTGCCACGTTTTTTTTAGAAGTAGTTGGTCAGACGAAAAGTTATGTCTGTTTAGGGAAGGACAAGCCTTCAAAGTTGGGAAAGTTTCACAAACTTTCACCGCAGCAGAAAGGATTTCTTGACGCACTTGCACAGTACCTTTTAAGTGAAGAAAGCTGTAGCTGAGGCAGTTGTTCCTGGCAGTTCTGCAGATCTCGCTGTTCCTGAGCTTCAGTCGTGGGGACAAGAAGGACGTTGGGAAGTTCCTGCACTGCCCAGGGAAGAGGTCACACACTTGGCAAAAGGTTGGTTTAAGGTGTGAGTTCCTTAAAGACCAAGACCACAAACTGGTATCCTTCTCACTGGCTAACTGGTTTTCAACAGCAGTCTAAAGAAAATTCGACCAGTATAGAGACGGTGTCCAGGTGACTTGCGAGTTTGTTGTTCCCACCAAACTCAAGGGAAAAAGTCACCCTTGAAGGGCTTCTCTGTCGAGGGAGTTTCAGGCAATTCAGACCTGCAGCAGGGCTTCAACAGTGGACCAGGAGTTGCAGCAGTCTTCCTTCAGCTCGTCTTCCGTTCTCTCGTTCCAGTGGTCGACTCTGCTTTCCATGTCCCAGAGGCCTGCTTTTAAACAGTTTCCCCCCATTCATTCCAGCCTTGCTGTCACTCACACAGCAGGGTGGCTGTCCTTGCCGGACAATCCAGAGTGCATTCAGGTCTCCTAGGAGACTAAGCACAGGGAGTTTCGGACACCTCCCTCACATCCTGTCCACCCCAGACACTCAGGCGCCAGAGGAGGGCTTCAGCACTGAAGCCTGCCAAAGGCCAACAAACAAAGGGACAAAACCTGGTTTGGCGCGCAGAGTTAAACACAAGAAGGACCTTTCCTAAAAGAAAGAGCGAAAAAAGTTGACCGGAGTCTGTTTTTACAGATAGGTCTTGGGCGCCATATTGAAAAACATGGCAGCTCTGATTTTTAGCTACCGGTGTTCGTGGTCGGGAAAAATCATGGTAGTTTGTTCTAAACCACTGCCACCAGCCATTTCAAGAGGGAAATGGTAACAATTGACTGTTACATGAGTGATTAGACTCAGGGAATGCTAGGCAACCCCTCCAGCACTCTATAGGAAACTAGTGTGTGCTGGGTCTGTAAATTTAAAGAGACTAGTAAAGTCAATTTTACTTGACATGCTCTGGGAGACAATAGTCAGCCCGAGAGAAGGTATTTAAACCTTGGGAAGTCTGTAAGACTGAAGGTGCTGTGTGACACACAAGAAAAAGATGCCTATGAAGGTGTTTTAAAACTCCATATACAAAGAACACAAAAGTAAAACGCACATCAAAATACAAGAAAGAGTGGGAAAGGTTAAAATGAAAATCCAAGAAATCCAGCAAAGTTGCTGGGGGGTCTCAAAAGGTAAGGGAAATGAACACATTCTTGAGAATTCTCCCCAACAATCCACCAAACAACAAGCCACCAAAGGGGAGCCTACACAGAAGCGCCGGAGTCAAATAGTCAAGAAAGACCAAAGATAGGTATGAATCAAAGTGCTGACAAAACTTATTTATAAGTATTCATAAAAAGCAGGCGATTCATGAAACCAAACAATTTAGTGAGATCAGCCAACACATGTTTTGGCCCGCTAGGGTCTTTTTTAAAGCTGTTTAAAATACAGTAATAAATGAACCAAGAAAGTTACATAGCATGCGTTAAAAACAAGGAAAACACACAATATGTCAATTCATTATGAACAGGGTGGTGCAAGTGAGGTTAGAAAAAGAAGCTAAGATGAGAAACGGGAACACAAAGAGAACAATTACAATCATTGCTCACAAGATATTCCTCCATACATATGATATTATTGAAAGAGAGAACTCAAACCTTGAGCCATTTGATATTGAATAATGATATAGAAATTATGCTAACTTCTAGGGCATTTCCAAAAAACACAATGGGCCTCATTACGAGGTCGGCGTGTTGGGCAGAAACCTGTGCAGTTCCCTTTGGGAACACTGCAAAAGATTTAGGACTACAGGTGTTAGCAGTAAACCCACTTGGTAGCAGTCTGTACCACCCAGATTTACCTGGTAGCTGTGGCTGAGCAGTCAGACTTCCCTCAAGAAGAGTTAGGCAGTATGCAAAGTATACACAATAGGCACTCAGATACACCAATACAAGCAAACACTGACCTGAGCTTTGGTATCAAAGTATATAATTATTTATTTAAAAACACACTGTTTGAAACACTCCAGCACTCTTATTGTAAAACACTCTAAACACAGTTACTATTATAAAATATACAACCCTTATTCCTTATCGGATAAGTCTTAGTTAACACCACTTATTTCCAGACAGAGGTGAGCGCTTAACTATAGATGGCACTCCAATAAATTCATGAAGAAGGGAAGGAAAAAGACAGAATATGGAAAGATACACCACTCTAAGATTTAGGAACACTATTAGCAAGGCAGAAGAGCAAAAGTCACTTGTGACGCAAAGTCCATAGGCTGGGCCCACTCTTAGAGAGAGCAGAGCACAAATGCGCCCAAGATCACACAGTTACACTAGGCTTTGAAAGTCTTGCAGAGAGTTCGAAAAGAGTTGAGAGAGGCTCAGAAACGTTTAGCCAGGGTGTCCCACGCTAACCCAGGTTCGAAAGCCGGGGGCTTAATCTACCCCGTACAGTCGGTGGCAAGGGAAGCCAGGCAGAACACGGTACCTTAAGTGGGAAGGATCCTCCAGTGGTGGCAGTTGTTCCTGGCAGCGGGTGCAAGTCTCGGCATCGTCCAGGGGAAGAGAAGATCTCGACTTGGAGGAAAGCTGAAGGTCGTTGCACTGCCAGGGAAGAAACAAGCCGCACAGTTTTCCGGTTAAAGGTATTACCCTTTATTTCGCGGTCGTGGTAAAACGTGGTATTCCGGTTGCCGGGGTGCTTGGCACAGGCAAGGCGGCCACAGGATACGTCGGGAAGGCGAAAAGACGGTGAAACTGGTTATCCCCACCAGTCAAAGGAAGAAGATTCTCCGGCGGGAGATCTCCTCTGTCGTTGGGAAAAGTGGTGAGACGGTCCAGCAGGGCTCCACCGGTGGGGTCGTCGTGGCAGGTCGGCTTAGCTTCTCCCTCGTTGGATTCTTAGGTCCTGTGGCGACTTCTGAAGTTCCAGTCCCCAAAGCCCTGCTTTTATGCAGAAAACCCCCATTCACTCAGCCTAGCTGTCACTCAAACATGCTAAGTGGTGAGCCGGCCGGCTCACCACTTGGGCCAATCAGGACGGAGTGCGACTTGAGTTGCCTAGGCAACTCAGTCCAGGGTGCCTAAATCCCCCTCCACCCCTCCTAAGTACCCCAGACAGAGTGGCACCACTTTGGAGGGCTTCTGTGGAGAAGCCCGCCAAAAAGTGGAACAAAGGGCTCGACTTGGGTTGGAGTCACAGAAGAGAACACAAATGCCATTTTAGAACCGAGTTTTGGCAAACAATACCAACCGGAGAATTAATAATAATTAAATAAACCAGCGGTATGTTCGAGGCTATCGTAATTAAATAAATAAAGATAGTAGCCTCGAACAATGGGAAAATCCCATAGAGAAATATTTGCGGTCGAATATAAAAAGTAGTATCCACTGCCACCAGCCAAAACTCGATCAGGGGGGACGGAGACGTGCCCCCTCGACTAACAGACCTCGGGGCAATTGAATTGCCCCAGCCAGTACGTCCACAATATGATGGTGTGTACTGGTTCTGTTCAGAATTTAAGACTAGTAAAGTCAATGGTGACTTTACATGCCCTGGGAGACAGTAGTCAGTCCCAGGGTATGGAGTCTATACTGGGGAGTCACTATGACACCCCTGTGTTACTGCACTGAGGGTGCTGTGTAACATCACAAAAACACATGAAGCCCTATGGAGTAAAAGACCCCATAGCCCATTAAACACATCTAGAGTCAAAGGAACACACAAATCATGTCCAAGAGTGAGGGTAAAAGAGTCTCACTCTTGGCAGGAGAAAAAAATAAACCCCAAAAAATCCAGCAAAGCTGCTGGGGGACTCACTAGGTTAGGAAATTCAGCCTAAACAGAGAATTCTCCCCAACAGGCGGTAGAACCCGTAGTCTACTGCCGACCCCTTAACACTGTTTCTGCCACCTGGCATCCCGGTGCCACCGGGATATCATAAGCGGTGGCGGAACAGTAAATCCCCATTCCCGTGGAGTCCCATAGGACTCCATGGGAATGGTGACACTGAAGCATCGCCACCGTTGGTAACTGTGCTTCAGTGAAAACACTGCCGGTAGTGGCCTGAACTCCCGGCAGGTCAGGCGTGCCAGTAGTACTCTGCCCCTGCCAGCAGACTCGTAGTTTGGCCGTCCGGAAAGGGTTCCGGAATGTTGCTACCGGCACCCTTATTTCAGGAACGACAAACTTATAATGAAGCCAATGTGACTTCACACAGCCTAAAATATATTTTGGAACTGAAAACTCTGTAGATTCAACACTTCGAAGATAAATACCAAAAGCAAACACCAGGGTAGATTATATCCTGCATACATTTGTTAACTCCAAGCAGTGACCCATATAAATTCCTAGTTATATGTTCGGCTGCAGGATATGAAACAAGCATGATTGCACTACACATTACCAAAATAGATTACATCAGTAAACAGGCAACTGATGGGCATCTCTGTATAGGACGCTACATGAGCCTTATCCGTTGTGCTGAAAAGTACAAGGACAGAACAGAAAAAGTGGTCAATGACACATCCATACCAGTATCCAACACAATAGAAAAATGAAAAAAACGAGTTCCTGCCTTTATATTCCAGGCTTTTTCACAAAACAATTTGGGGGTTGTCACGGCAACTGTTTCAAGCGAACTACCAAAAAGTAATTATACAACATCCAGAAATGTAAAAAGTCTTATACTGTGAGGCGTTAAGCAAGTAAATATTATCAATATGCCTGTATCTAAGAACCTAAGTGAGCTGACCACACTAAAGCAGGAGACTCACTGATTGAAGGGTCTCAATACCCCAGCTGTTACAGCAGGCAATTCAAGTGCTCAAACTCGGTTTCTCGTATAAGCGCCATGTTGGCAGTTTTATCTATGGGAACTTGATACAGGCTGCTTGCAAAATCACATAAGGGCGACGTACAACAAATGTTTTTTGGAGTATTATCAGAAATTATATACAGACACGACCAAAGGAGGAAATTGACGTGATGGAAACACTGACTGAGATTAATTTACCCAAACTTGAGGAAGCAGAAATGGAAAACTTAAAGGTTCCACTCACGATAGAAGGGTTGTAACATGTGATTCAGTCTCTACCCACTAACAATGCCCCTGGGGTGGACGGGCTCCCGAGTGAATTCCATAAAACCTACAGGTCAGATTAGCTCCCCCCGATGCTAGCTATGTTAAATGAGGCGATTGAAAGAGACATGTTGCCTGAATCCCCCAGGGAAGCAATTATCATTCCGCTCCTCAAACCCAATAAACCGAGCAAGGACTGCGGATCTTACAGACCACTATTGATGCTCAACCAAGACAGTAAGATACTTACAGCACTGATGGACAACAGACTGAGACCAGTTATAAATAAACTTATACACCCTGACCAGACGGGGTACGTCCCGGGCAGAGGCATATCGACAACCTCAGAAGGCTGCATCATGTTATAGATCAGACAGAAGGGGGCTCTCAGGAGGTGGCGGTGGTCTCATTGGACGCGGTGAAATATTTCGACTCAGTCAAATGGCCTTGGCTGATGGCTGTTTTGAGGGAACATGGGATTGGGCCTGCTTATTTGAAGTGGGCTTAATTATTATACAGCAAACCACTAGCTCGTGTCAAATCAGGAGCCATTATATCGGAACGGTAGACACTGTGCAGAGGCACCAGACAGGGATGCCCGTGGTTCCTGATGCTTTTTATTTTGGCACTCTAACCCCTGGTGATATTTTTAAGACAGCAATATGAGGAGGTGGGGATCAACACGAAAGGAGGACAGCACCCGATATCCATGTACGCGGATGATATGTTGCTATACTTGAAATATCCTGAGGAGAATCTGCAATATATTTTGGAGGTTATGGAACAGTATGCAATGCTGTCGGGCAGAACGATTAATCCTAGGAAGTCTAGCATATTCCCCTTGGGTGGATATGTTGTGATACCGCGACAGACTGCCAGAATTGCAGTTTGAATGGGCAACTGAAACGTTCAGGTACCTGCGAATAGATGTGTACCACGATGTTGAGGTTGAGCATGTACAAAACACGGACAAGGCGGTGTCTAAAATTAAAAACAGCATGAATTTTTGGGCCAGGCTACCATTGACTATGATGGGAGGGTGGCACTTTTGAAGATGGTGGTGCTGCCCAGGCTATTACACTACTTTGCAAACATCCCATTCATGATACCCAAGTGGTTCTTCGCCAAAGTTCAAAGTATGTGTAGGGGGTTCATATGGCACCACTCTAGAAATAAGATAGCATTGTGAAGTTACAGAACCCATACGAGCAAGGGAGCATCAAGTCGCCCTGATTTTGAAGTGTATTTCCTAGCTAGCCAACTGCAATATGTGGCGAGGTGGTTATCTGAGGAACCTACACCGGAGATAAACTGTTAAGGGCCGAGTGCACTAATTTTTTGAATTAATGTATGTGGTTGCCTAAATTGCAATGGGAAAAGGGGACTAGGTTGCTTGATTCGGGTGGAAATATGTGGTGGAGAGCCTGCCAAGTAATGGGAAATCCAGTCCCGTGTTCCCCATAGATACCACTGGTGGCGCTGGAAAGGATGGATGTACAATTGAGGAGGACCATCAGAGGGCATTGGGAAACCATCAGGTATAGCGACCCTGGGGATATATGGCAAGATGGGAAGGTGATCGAGTTTGATACACAGAGGATACAGGATTACATCAAGGACAATATATCACATACAATAGACTGGTAAAAATGATAAAAAGCATGTGGTCGGAGGCAGAGCTGACCCAACAGCCGGATGCTGCCATAGAGACATTTTGTGATGTGTCGGACGGAGGACATGAGGTCTCCCAAATATATGAACTAATGATGTCCAGAGTTGGGAAGGAGGTAACTCAGACGAGACAGGGGTTGGAAGACGAGGCACGGGAGCCGATGGGGATGCACTGTGGGCCAGGGTGCAGGGATACCATAAGAAAGTGTTGAGAATGCGCAGTTGCAACAGATTCCGTTATATGTTACCCATAGAGCATGTATGACTCTGAAGAAGATAGCCAAGTTTAAAAATGCCAGAACACAGACATGTCAGAAATGTGGGAAGGAGATGCCGGAATGATGCATATGTTCTGGGCATGCCCTGAAATAAGGAGATTCTGGGGGGAGGTGGCTCACCTCTTGGCGGTTAAAGGGATACATTTGGAAGTGGACTCCCTGTGGGCATGGGTGGTGGGGGGGGGGGGGGTTCCCCAGGCCACGTAAACTCAAACATGTGAGTAAACTCAAGGACTTGGCATATATATTGGCAAAACGCAGGATAGCAAAGTGCTGGAAAGCGAGTAACAGACCGAAAGTAGAGGCTTGGTGGCGGAACCTTAGGAAATGGGCGGATGCTGAGACAGTGGTATGGAATGAACTAGTAAGCAGGGGTGGGGGGGATGAAGGGGACACGATGGCCTGGAGACATTTGGTTGCCACACTGTCTGGGTCTGCACAGGCTGAACCAATAGGGAACAGCCCCACGTGAGAGAAGGAAAGAGATTCCCGAAGAGGTGGAGGAGGCTGAAGTGTGAGTTAGGCTCGGGGAGGGGGTGGGACTGTGGGGGGTCAGGAGCAAATGACCTGAAACTGTATAGGATATTGAAATTCATCCTCGTTGATGCATTGTATGGTGTTCAGGTCGAAATTAATAAAAATTGTAAATTAAAAAAAAAGGGCGACGTGCAACGTAAATAGAAAAAGTTGCGGTTGAGGACATTTCTCAAATGCATTGTGGCTACTATCTATCTATATAAAAGTGTAAATATATGGGTTTGTGGCTTTACGTATGTTCCCTATACAATTCCACACTTTCACCAATCTGCACCAAATTTTGCACAGTCACCTGTTAGGATCCTCCGGAGATTACTGGCTACATGTCATCTGGACATCCCACCCCTTAACCCGAATTTCAGCAAAAGTGAAAATGTGGGTGTAGGTTTGTGGCTTCACGAATGTTCCCCATACAATTCCACACTGTTTCACCAATCTGCACTACATTTTGAACAGTTACCTGTACCAATGAGCGAATGAAGGCCCAGGGAACACCGGGTATACCAGCTAGTAGTCACCTAAAAAGCGATCTGTACTACATGCAACCAATTTAGGGAAACCACATACGAGTAAAAATGAGCGAGGTGCATACTGGATAATTGAGTCAATTTAAATCCATTATATGCCCAGAGTACCGCTTGGCCTCCTCAGAGAGGGCAATTAAATTAGGTACTGTGAGAAACTCAAAGTGACAACAAGTAACACAGACAAGTGAACACAGCTCAAGGGTGCTTATTGAGCAATTAATTCTTTATGCGGGTTGGAAAAACTAAATATAAACCTATATCTAAAATGGGAACAAGTGTCGACCATCAAATGAAAATAAGGCAGTCCTAGTGGCGTTGTGTCAAATAAAAGGGCCTATACTAAGAAACCTATTGCCAAACCTTTCAACGAATACACAAATACAAAAAAACGGTGTGGGATAGTTTTTAAGAAAAGAAAGAAGTGTTCTGTCAGAATGCGGTAGCCTAGGCTTTCCTTCCCCATGTTTTGTGCACTGGGTAAGATGGGAGCTTGGAGCATGGTACAGTCTCGGGCTTCTCCAGCACGAGACAAAAGTTCCAATGGCAGTTCTCAGGACTGTCGAAGACCAATCCTCGTTTCCTTACAAAGTCTCTTGCCGTTGAGAACCTGACGTGTTCAAATAGCAAAACAAAAGTTCCTTCAACAAATGAAGTTTGTTTCCAATGTTCGCTGGGTGATGAGTTCACCCCTGGGTCCCACTCTTCTGGGCGCTTACCCTTCTTTTATTCCACAAATCTTAATGTATTTTTATACAGTTCCAAATGCACTGTTTCTTGGGACTTTAGACTTTGCTCCTCTTGGGATTCGCTTCCCTTGCTTCTTCTCACTGCAGGGTTCCTTTCACCAAATGAGTTTGTTAGGGTGATAATGATTCGGCCTTGGGTCTCCCTCTTCTGGGTGCTGACCCTTCTCAAATGTTAACGACTCAATTTATATGTCAGTTCTTTACTTGAAGTTCGGGTGATAGCTTCACCCCTAGATCTCCCTCTGCCGGGTTCGGACCTCTCTTGACTGCTAGTACTAGGGTGATAACTTCATCTCTGCATCTCCCTCTGCCAGGCTAAGATCCCTCTTGATCCTTAGCTTCCCCTCACCAGGTTCACTTTGGCTCTCGATCAGGGTGATAGTGGCTCACCCCTGTGTTCCCCTCTTCATGGCGCTGACCCCCCCCTTCTCTTTCAATGTTCTCTTTTTACTCCCCTTTCTTTCACAGTGCTTGTAGATCAAAGTCTTTCGATTGTACGGGTTTTTGCTTGACCCTGTGCATGACCACTTTGACCTATTTCACTGGCCCGCCTTTGGCCTTCTGGTACTTGTATTTTCGTTTAAATGGGGATATCGATCAGTGTGTCTTGAATTTAGCACCCACGTGGTGCCCGTCTCCCTCTATAACTGGTCTTCCCTTAACACTTTTACAGTTCATTGAAAGTTCGTTGAACATGGTTCAAACTTGCCACTCCTTCGATTGTCACTCAACACAGCCCGTTCTTATCGGTTTTCCCCTCGACTCACTGGCTGTGATGAACCGCTTGGCTTTTGGCTTCTTTGGCGTCAAGGCCGGTACCACGGGCATGGGAGACTCCCTCGCTCCTGCTTATCGGCATAGTCTTGCCCTGTGTACCTGTTGACATCTGCTGCAAGACACTTGTGCTATTGTTCGCGTCTTAGGCTTTCTTCTCCTCGCCACCCTCTCGATTCCCGCCACCTTTCTCCTACTCTTGAACTGCTGCGTGGAAGCTGTCTCGTCATGCTGACTGCTGCACTCGCCTTGCTCGTACTGCACTCATGCTCCACCTTTTATCCCTGTGGAGAAAAGAGAGGGCCGTCAGGTGTGTGTGATTTAAGTCAATTGCTTGACTTTTCCGGACCCTCCGGTTGGGACATGCACATAAGTCAGTTGTCTATTGTGTGGTGCAAAGGTGTTTGTGCCACAAAAGGTGAGAAGGGGCAGTGTTTTTTGATGTCCTACGTGTAAGGGGAAAAGGTGTTGAAGGAAGGGGGATACCGCGTCTCACCCGTCGGTGCCCCACTCTTGCCCTTCAAAGGCCCCCCCCCCCATCCAGGCGATCCTCCCTCAGTGGTCCACCCACAGGAACTGGATCCAATAGAGATGGCCGTGTCCTGGCCACCTGGATAACGGATTCCCGAGGTTTAGACAGGGAGATACCTTCAGGTTTCTCATAGTATTCACAGATTGGAATAAGAAAATAATTAATTATAATTATAATTGTTCTTTGATACCGCACTTAATACTGAAGACCGGTTTCTACGCGTGAGACTGGGATTCGAACGTGTTGCTATGCGTTTTCTTGCTTCCAAGACAAATGCGTTGCCCGAGATATCCTAACAGTTATACTGTGTCATAAAGGCTTTGATCAACATGTCAATACCACCAGAGACTACTCAGATGGATCAGGCCACTATTGAGTAAACAAAACAGTACCATTATCGCCAGAGCCACAATCTTATCTAGATTGGACAATGGGAACGCGCTGATGATGGGGGCCCAACAAAAAATGTATCCAACAATGCCAGGCCATTCAGAAGAATGCAGTGAGGACAATTACTGGAAAAATCGAGAATGGAACATATCACAGAGGACAAAGTCCATTCATTGGTTAGCCCTGGAAGACCGTATTACTTTTAAAGAAATGACCATTGAACATCATTGCTTATTTGATCTGCGCACGCTTACCCAAAAAATCAAGTTATTTATTACGAAACAAGCTGCGCCTTAAGGTCCAAGGCTCAAGGGCTTGTGAAAGTCACTCACTCTAAAAAAGGCAATGGACTTGGGTGGCATTCCCTACCAAAGCAGCTTCCAAGTGTAATGAGCTCCCAAGCCACCCAAGACTTGAGTCCAACTGCCTATCATTTAGAAAAAAATTGAAACCACTGGTGTTCAAATAAATAACCTACAAACAGCCAAGTCTACTTAAAGTAACCCACCCAGGTTGCTTACAAGCCCTGCTGTCCCACTATCTACTTGTCTGTCCTTGTCTAATTGTAACGCGCCCTGCCTGTGGGCTCTGGCGCCATAGAAATAAATAAATACAAAATTAAATAAAAGATAACATGGCAAGGGGGACTGTGTGCAACCTTATTAGGAAAAAGCACATGGGTGAATAAAATACAGAAGGGTGTCCTGAACAGTATAGTCATTTTAAACCAGAAATGTGGCAAAGTTGCCACTGTGTGGCCTTAGAAAAAATTATTCAGTTTGATATTTGCAGATTTCCTTAACGCAAGAATTCATGAAGGCAAGACAGTACACGAAGTACAGATGCAAACTCAGGCAGAAAGTCGTTTTGTTGCTGAAAAGTATTAGAGCAATCCATTTACAAGCAACATCAATACACATGTACACTAACAACTGGAAAACCAGAGCAGTGCCGATGAGTGACGATAAATCAACAACCATATACAAGATTCAAAATGGGTGTAAGCCTCTAGCAACCCAAGGGCAAGCTCAGAAGGAATGTCTGTGACCAACCTTAGTACAGGTGGGCAGATCCCATTATGTTTAGTGAGGTTTGCAGTTTAATATACATCAAATAAATAAAAATGACAGTCACCAAAAATCCAAAATTAGGCCATGCCCGAGCAGTCATTTCGCTGCCACATAAGGCTCTACCAATCATAGAAAAACACTATTCATGTTCCATGTTAAGTCCATGCAGTACCTTGAGAAACGTGCAGATGTATAGAGATTCCAGCTGACAGAGTTTCAGTTCACGGTCTCCTCCTTGGGCATCAGATGTAACTTGCGCCAGTCCCACACATTTTAGGTTATTTTTGTCTTCTATTTGATGGTGAATTTGCCGATGCACCGCCAGAGGTAACTTCAGATCTGGACTCCCAATAAGACTGAGATGTTCACAGATTCCGATTCCCAATTAAAAAATTGTGCAACCAATGTACACCAATTTGCATACGCATATAATTTTGTAAATAACAAACTTGGTTTGACAATTAATAAAGCTTCTGATGTGACAGTGTCTATATTGGTTAAGACTAAAGCATTTAGTTTGTAAAGCAGGACAACCTATTTAGCAATTGCCACATTAGTGGAAACCCTGTGTTTGGGGCTTGGCTATCCAATTTGCTGAGGACTCTGGTGTGATATCCAGGAATGATGGACTCAATGATGATCTCAAAGTAGGGGGCCCGGAGTAGGTGATAGTTGGTATCTGGTGCAGTGCTGCTCCAATATCTGAATGGAGTAGACGCATGTAACAATGTTTTTAATGATTTGTAGGTCTGGTGACTGTCTGCATTGTATTTTGATATAAATCTCACCATCTCTGCCATGTTGCCGGTGGTCCAAATTCTAGGGGTCAAAGGGTAATTCCCATGAAGCCACATGGCTTTTTGTTCAGCTTGTTTAAGTATGTGTAGCCCCTCTCCTGAAACCGTCCTTGCAGTGTAACACATTCTTGCTTGAAAAGTGCTTCCTCACTACAATTTCTTCTAGCTCTGATATATTTGTCTACAGGTATACTATCAATCACTGATTTTCAGTGACAACTGGTAGCATGTAAGGTGGAATTAACCTACGTTGGTTTATGAAAGTGTGTGTTATTAATCTCTTGATCAACGGAGATTCTTATATCAATAAAGTCAATACTGATCGTACTTGCAGTGTTTGTCAAATGTAATTGCAATGTACTGGCATTCAGGTACGTTACATATTCCTCTAAAGGTTGGGACTGGCCTTGTCACACCGAGGGACATCATCAAAGTATCAGCGTCACCTTATTATGTGTCTAGAGAATTCCGTCACTGCAAATGCATATGTCGGCTCAAAACAGCCCATAACAAGGTTTGGCAGGGCTGGTGCATAATTGGCTGCCATGGCCACACGTTTTATTTGTAGACAGCAATGTCCATTAAAAAGGAAAACATTATCTTTGAGAGATAACTAAGAATTCTTTAATCATAAACACATGTGAATAGAATATGCAAAGTCAATGCTATCTAATGCCAAATTGTGGACAATCGATGTGTATAATGCCCGGACATCCAACGTAACCATAAAATGATCTGATTGCCAAGTCATGCTTTTAAGAATATAAAGAATGTTCATGGTATCTCTTTGGTCTTTCTTCAGTATTTGACTCTCATGCTTCTGATGAGTTGTCTCACTTTTGTTTACATATAAAGCTGAAGGATTGGAACTGTAAAAGGCAGAGAAAGCAGATAAACAATCCATTAGGGAAAGACCAGGGTCACTTGAAGGGAGAAACTCGCCCCAGTCTTGAGGATGAAAAAGTATTGATGAAACCAGTTATCAAGGGATATGAGCAATGTATAAAAGAGGATGGAAGAGCCCATGTGGGGAGTCAACAGAGACTGGAAACTAAAACCCAGGAAGGAAGGGCAATCACCCTATATCTTCAAAGTTGAAGCCTGGAGAAAGTACAACCCTGAAACGCATAATGAGAAAAACGAGATAAAGCTCCCCAGTAAACAAGATAAAAGGACAGGTAGCCTCAGAGGGAGAATCCTTTGCAAGAGAAGCCAAAAAGGGTATCCAGGCAACCAAAATTCAGGAAAACCTGAGCAAATAGATTGCGAGGAAAATATATGTGATAACAAGAGTGTGAGGAACTACTGGAAGGAAAAGAATTTCAAAGATAGCACCCCAGGAAGAACAAAACTCAGAGTTATTTTGAAGAACTGGAAGAGTTGATAAGCGAGACGATCAAAGGAGATTAGGCTACAAGCTATATGTGCCAAAAATGAACGTATATATAAAAAGACTATCCAAAGAGAAGACCAGGAGAAGAAGACACTTTCTATTGGCCTATTTAACTTAGTTTAATTAAGGCTTCTGTTTTTATGGTATTTATTTTTCTGCCAGTTTCGTCTGTATTTATCCATATTTATTTTTGGGCCTTTATTTCTGTATTTAGCCACAATTCTTTTTTATCATATAAAAATATAATTCACAACCAGTATTTTTCTGCATTCATTCTAATACAAAAATGCATGTATTAAAGCACACATGCAGCCATATAAGAAAAATGCTAGCTCCATTTTTTATGCTGTCAGCGATTTTAAAGAACTTTAATGCTATTTGTATACAAAGTTTAAACTTCTCCATGCTGCCAATCTGCAATGTGATTGGCCTGCGATGTATCAGTGACAGAGAACCAAAGACCTGTTTTTCCATTTTTATAAATACAGACAGAAAGCAGATTGATTTCCGTCTGTATCTATGTGTAGAAATCAGTAAAAACATAAAACTGGAAGACTTTGTTATAATTAGTGGTAGGGTTGGGTAGAGTTACTTTGGATGGAGGACGTATTTACTTTGGACTTCCTGACCTCTGGCAAGCACCTTTAGTTTTTTTAGATAGGTCTGGTATTCCCTTTAGCTATAGGGAGAGATGGGGATTATTCTAATAATTTCTGTTAAAATAAACAAAGAGAGTATATAATGTCCTCAACGATCCCATCCAAGAGGCAGTTGAGCAACTGGTGGGTGAATACACTCAATACTCAAAAGCCTTACCAGCTGGATCCCCCCCGTACAATATTTTAAGTTGAGACATGTTGCAGGTTGCTAGATGGACTTTAAGGGAGTTATAAACTCATCCTTAAGTCTAGATATAGAAGATAAATCACAATGTCTATTGGTGAACAGGTAATATGGTTGAAATCCTTTTTTGAGTACCACCTGGTGAACAGTTTCCACTTGTTGAGGCGACAGTGTTGGTTTTTTGTTGGCAAGTACAATTGTCCGAACTTGATGGCTTCAGGAGCCTTGCTGCATATCATTGCTTGCAATTGGCACAGTGAGGGTTGGAGGCAATTGTTCCTGGAATAGCTTTTGCACCACCTTGCCGAGTAGAGGAGTCAAGGGGGTTAAGGGGGGGTGAACAAATATCCCCGATCAATTTATATATACCTTGTCAATGTAGATGCAAGAAGCCACAGTACCCATAGGCTTCATGACTTTCCTCACTATTATATGGACTCTGGCATGGTAACAGGGAATCTGTACCATTAGTTTAGTTTATTTGTATTGCGCACCTGGCCGAAAGGGATCTGGGCAGATTTCTTCAATGTACAAGGTTACAGAAAAACAGAGCAAGGTAGCTAATGCCGCCGTGAGTAAAAGATGAAATAAATTTACAGTAAATGTACATTTATACAAAAATACAGGAAGAAGTTACATATTATACAATCTTGATAAAGATAATGCCAAGGTAACATGAGAATATAAGATAGGTACAGAGATAGGTGAGCAGATGATGCACAAACATACAATAGTAGGCTGTTATGCAGTAAAATAACGGTGGAACAAGTTAGACGCAAGTGGGAGCATGGTCCTGTGCAAAAAGCCAAGTTTTAGCTTTACTGCAGAGTCTTTGGCGTCTGTGTGAACTGCTTTTTTCCCGCTGGATGTGAAAGGGTTATTTGGCGGCAGGAAACGTTGTGTGGAGCGAGGAGGAGGTGCTTACAGAACAAAAGGGCTTTGCAGCGTGGAGCGCGCGAGTCCTGCAGAGTCTTTGGCGTCCTTAGCGATCTGGCGCGAAAGGCAGCAGACCTACATGTCCTTATTTTGACCCCCTTCCTCATAAACAGTTGCACGGATACTCATACCGAGTAATTCGAGTATTTCGAGGCATCAGGGAACCTACAGCCAGAGCTGGTGAAAGTGATTAAAGAGCGCGCCCAGGGAGATAACCTACGAACTAATGACTCTGTGGACCAATGGGAGCTGAAAGCAGTTCAGCGTGTTGAGGAGATTCTAATCGTGCATCAGGTACT
Organism: Ambystoma mexicanum; assembly: GCF_040938575.1. Taxonomy (NCBI): domain Eukaryota; kingdom Metazoa; phylum Chordata; class Amphibia; order Caudata; family Ambystomatidae; genus Ambystoma; species Ambystoma mexicanum. Next base: position 1,365,455,380 of record NC_090930.1, on the reverse strand, counting down.
GCAAGTGGGCCACTCTCCTATTTTAGAACCTTCAGAGGGCGGAGGGAGGAGGGGAGAGAGTCGGACTCAGGCAGCTCCTTAAGCTGCCGGGCGTTCCCTGCCCTCTGTGCTGTGTACACTCATTGATGTGGTGTTTGCTCTGACAGTTTGTTTTTCATTGGAAGAACTTTAGATAGCAGTGACTGGGGGTTCTTTGTGGGTCTTTTCACATTGCTACTATTGGGGGTTGCGAAGCAGCTCTTCTCCCCCTTTGTCTGGGAGTCAGCGGGGGGGGGGAGGGCTGCGAGCTTAATCTCCCCCTTCTTTAACCTACCTCCCTTATACATATATAATATTTTTTTGGCCCCAGGTACTTTCTTCCCTGCATTTTTGCCCATTTCCTATTTACATTTTGTAAACTGTTTCATTGTTTAGGACGGGGTTTTATAGATGCTTTTTTAGTCAACTGTTAGTGAATGAATGGTGCGGAAAGGTTTGACTCCAAGATTCTTTTTAAACTCCACTGATCATTCATTTTATTCGCCATCACTTCATTTCCTTATCAAGAAGGAAGGTGAGTGGAGCAGCAGCGCGCGATCCCATTTTTTGAAAGAAAACACTGTAAAAGTGTTTAGATTCCCCGTGTGCCTCTCGTGGCCCAGCCACCATTTCCTGGTCTATCCCCTTCCTCCCGCCTCCCATCCCGCCCCCGATTGATTGTTGCGGCGAGGCAGCGTCAGTGTTCCGACCCGCTTCCTGCACCTATTTCCCATCCTAGGAGCAAGTGAGTCAGTCCCCACTTCCCCTCCTCTAAAACCTCTTCCTGATACCATCCCTCCCGCCCACCCCCCCTCTGATAGGCCCCTCGACCTTTATCACTGGTCCTCCCAGGGCAGCCCTCTGCCCGGCAGCCCCCAGCGGCTAATGGCCCCAAGGCCAAGGGCGGCTCCAACAGAGGCGGCTCCAAGATGTGTCTGCAGGTGTCCGCAGGGGACGCCAAGGAAGCCAGCAACTAACAGACACCACCAAAAACCATGAGTGTGGTGTGGGTGGGGAGTAGAGCAATGACTCCACTCCTGAAAGCCCATGCCACTCTATCTTACATCCAAATAACAGACTGCCATAATGTTTGCATGTCCACACTTAGATGGAATTGTGAAAGTTAGCATGTCCACTCTTAGATGGAATTGTGAAAGTTAAAATGTCCACTCTTAGATGGAATTGTGAAAGTTAGCATGTCCACTCTTAGATGGAATTGTAAAAGTTAGCATGTCCACCCTTGGATGGAATTGTAAAAGTTAGCATGTCCACCCTTAGATGGAATTGTGAAAGTTAGCATGTCCACCCTTAGATGGAATTGTGAAAGTTAGCATGTCCACTCTTCGATGGAATTGTGAATATTAGCATGCCCACACTTAGTTAGAACTTTGAAAGTTAGCATGTCCACTCTTAGATGGAATTATGAATGTTAGCATGTCCACTCTTAGATGGAATTGTGAATATGAGCATGCCCACAATTAGTTAGAACTGTGAAAGTTAACATGTCCACTCTTAGATGGAATTGTGAAAGTTAGCATGTCCACTCTTAGATGGAGTTGTGAGAGTTAGCATGTCCACTCTTAGATGGAGTTGTGAGAGTTAGCATGTCCACTCTTAGATGGAATTATGAATATCAGCATGCCCACACTTAGATAGAACTGTGAATAGTGAATTTAGAAGTATACCCAATTGCCTCTCTGTGAAAAGGGAATTAGAAGTGTACCCAACAGCCTCTCTGTGAAAGTTAAATTTATAAGTGTACCCACTCTGTGAAAGTTGAATTTAGAATTGCATTTAGAAGTTGCATTTAGAAGTGTGCCCAGTAGCCTCTCTGTGGAAAGTTGCATTTAGAAGTACATTTAGAAAGTTGAATTGAAAGTGCATTTAGAAGCAGCATTTAGAAGTGTACCCAATAGCCTCTCTGTGAAAGTGAATTTAGAAGTGTACCCAACAGCCTCTCTGTGGAAAGTGAATTTAGAAGCATACCGAATAGCCTCTCCGTGAAAGTGAATTTAGAAGTGTACCCAACAGCCTCTCTGTGAAAAGTTGAATTTAGAAGTGTACCCACTCTGTGATAAGTTGAATATAGACTTGCATTTAAAAGTGTGCCCAATAGCCTCTCTGTGGAAAGTTTAATTTAGAAGTACATTTAGAAAGACAAATTTAGATGTGTGTCCAATAGCCTCTCTGTGATTCTAGAAATGTGCCCAACAGCCCCGCTGAATTTAGAAGTGTGCCCTGTAGCCTCTCTGTGAATTAAGAAGTACGCCCAATAGCCTCCCGTGGAAAGTTGAATATAGAAGTGTACCCAATAACCCCTCTGTGAATTTAGAAGTCTCTGAAAGGGCATGTAACCCATCATATCTCACCAACACGCTTACTCTCTCCTTACATCACCACTCAAATAGAACACAGAGATACTATGACACCATTCGGTACAACTGTTTTCATATCAACATTTGCCGCTCGCCCCACATCACTCTAAGTAATCACTGCTGGTTACGCACCCCCCAGCGAGGCGTTCTCCTCAGGCCTAACGCAGCCACATCCGATCTGGATAAATCCTGCCAGAACGAACACATACCCCTGACCGCTCAACCACCACACCTACCGCTAGAAAGCGGCAATTACACTGATACAGCATGAGCTGAACACATACCCGGTGCTCACACGCACCTTTTTGACTCTCTCTACTCTCTCTACTGATATGAACTTCGGTTCCCAAGGGCGTTCAACCTACCAGCGCCTTCAGACCATACCAATGGTATATAAGGCGCTATATAAGTGCAAAATAACATAACATAACATCTGCTCCAAATTGTGGTAAAACTATTTTTTGTGTGTCTTTATAGTTTTTATATTTATTCACCAGCTAACCTTTTAAAACCTGAATTATGGGGAAAAGAAAAGCTGGGGATGAGGGGAGTTCAGGGGCAATGGGAGGTTCTGGGAAGGGGGCGAAAAAACCCAATGCCAAAACTACTAAAGTTGGAAAACCTCCCCAAAAACCAGTAACCATTTCTTCCCAGAGATCCCTTGATTCCTACATGGGTGTAATGGCCAATAAGATAGTAAGCTGCATGAATGCAGCTGAGCAAGCCTCAAGAGTGGTAGCCCCCCTATTCGAGGAGCATTTCAATGGAAATAATGGGGTTGACGGCCCTGGACCCTTGTTTTGTGAGAAGAGGTCCGGGGATGGGGCCATAGAGGGATTGGGGGTATCACGGGAAAATGGGCAGGATCCAACTATGTTGGGCACCTCGACGGTGAGTAGGCCATTGTTTGAGGGCAACAATAGTCTGGATCTGGACTCCTCGTTAGCATGTGAGGGGGATAAGGTGTGGTTGGAATCACTACTTGATGAAAAGTTAAAGCCTCTACAGTCGATACTGAAGTCCCTTCAGGGACTGAAAGAGGGGGTCTGAAATACTCTAGCAATCATGGATGATTCTATACGAGTAATCTCAATGAAGCTGTGTGATTTGGCTAAAGGTGGGTCGGAAGGGGTGGATGCCATTGGGCCTTGTGCTCTGTGCGAGTCAGTACTGGCTGGGGTAGTACCAAGCCGGCAACTAACTGCTGCTGTTGTAGTGGATGTGGAAGAAGGTCCAGCTGCCAAAAAGGTGGGAAGGGATCTACTTGTAGTCTAGAGAGGGATAAGTTCACTGAGGAGACAGCTTCCTTACAGGGGGTAGGGGAATCCGACAATTCTAAACCTTCCTCCTGAAACTGTTGCATTTGTGAGGATCATCACTGGCTTGCCTGGGCTCCCCAAGGCAAGTTTTGAATCAACCCTTTCCCTAATTAATAAGGCGTCCCATTGGATTAAATCCAACCTGATGGGGCCTTTAGGTGACTGCGCCCTAAATAAACTGAAAATGAAACAGGGGCAAACTGAAGCACCCTGGGCCAGGTAATCGAGACAAGGAGCAGGAACCAGTCTGACCAAGGAATTGAGTAGTCCCACACAATGGTTGAGACTCTCCCCTAAACTAACCGATGTCGAGTGATTTTGTAAAAGAACGACACAGTCAAGAAGTGTGTAGCAAAGTGCCCCCCGCAATACCCTTGTGTTGGGTGGCATATATCCAGTTGAGTGTAGTGTTGTACAGTGGTGAACTCACCATAGATGAAGACATGAGAGAAGGGAATAGATGGTCCCCCTGATGAAGTTCTGGTATAATAAATGAAATGGAATGAAGAAGAACCAAACATGTTGGGCAATCAAAATGTATTGTGATTTAGTGACAATATACTAGTAATACAATATATCGAGTTGAATTCACCCCAGGGTAGCATTGATTGGGGTCGAGTGTATTTAACAGATGGTATACTGTACATGTGGTATCCTTTAGTCAAAAGGAACCAGTGGGCTATTGACCATTTTTTTGTCTTTCGAGACAGTGTGATCTCTTTTTTGTATATGGTTTAGCTTTGTATAGGCAGGATGTCACAGGGTTGAGCACAACACAGGCTGTTTTACATATGGAAAATGGTTTTAGGATACATATTGTAAAATGAGTTTTAGAATTGTTTGCAAATTTTAGGAGTTGTTCTTAGAAGATTACATTTGGTATTGTGATTTATATGAAATAAAAACGTTTAGTATAATTTGTGTGTGGTGACCTAGCATTTATTTGTTAAAAAATACTAGGTAGTATTGACCTGGGAGTAAGAGAAAGGGGTAGCAAGTGGACGTGGGTTGATCTTTCTGTCATAGGATTGTCCTGTAGTTGTTCTTAAGGAGCCAGGTCAACACGTCGGTAAAACGGCTCTACGTCTCTGTTTGTATTGTGTATGGGGCCTAATGTAGATCCTGCCATCATCCGTATGGCCAGAAGAGTGGGTTGGGTCGGTAGCAGGCCCAAAAACATGACAGGTGACTGTAGTGGTGGCACTTCCGGAAGCAACCATGGCTAATTACCTCTTAAGTTCCAACCTAGCACGAGATCTTAAACCAAATGGAAACAGACTCTTTAGTAAGCTTCTTCCTTTGGACTATTTTTATGCGAGGGTTGGGGGGTAGGAGGTGTGGGGTCAGCCTCTTGGTAGCAGGGCAGGGTGGGGGTTCCGGGGAAAGGAAATATTCCAGTCCGCCCGGCCTCTGATTGTGAGATAGTGGGCGGCTGGAGCCTGATCCCCACGAAGAGAGGGCATACCACAGAAAAGGAAATGGCCCCCCCGTGGTGCCCTGGAACTGGCCAACCAATTCGAGATCCTCACTTCATGTAAGGATCTGGACTGACAACTGGTTGCCTGAGGCCTGTAGCCCTGAGGCAAGTAAACCCGCAGAGTTCCGTCTGTTCTCATGGAATATTGCAGGCTCAATGAGAAAGCTGAATAATGGACCTGTTGTGGAGTTACTTCAGGCCAACAAAGTCTTACTCCTACAGGAATCATGGGCAGCGCTCACCCCGCAACTAGATGGTTTTATTTCCTATGGAACTCCGCCCAAGAAAAAACAGATGCTATGGGGGTTTGCGGGCTTGTGCATCATGATCAAGTCTTCTTTAGTCTGCAGGACTAAGGTGATTGATACAGGTATGGATTTCCTGCAGGTGGTTCATTTATTTAAGGGCAAAGCGGGAATCAATTTGCATCATTCATTTCTACAATAGTCCACATATTTCGGAGGCGGACAGACTAACACATGTTAAGGGGTTCATCGAGGACCTACTGTCTGCAGGCAGGAAAAGAAACAAACTGTATATTTGGGGTGGTGATTTTAACATTAAAATGGGAATGGGTGTTGCTAAGGATTTATTAGATCCCATGGAGGATCTGTCAGTGAATATCCCGGTTCCATGTACGAGGGACGAGAGTGTATGTTCTAAGGGCCTGCAGATGTGCTTGTGGTTGACGGAATGGGGATTACGTACTGTCAATGGTCGCCTGGCCCCGGATATTCCAGGCCACGTGACCTTTAACAACCACATGGGTTCCTCAACAATCAACTATTTCTGTGAGTCTTTGGGAACGCACTAAGTTTTGAGGTGATCCCTGATGTGAACAGTGATCATCATCCCATACGTTTGTCTTTGACGGGTCTGTTGGGGGTTGGGACCTCTTTGGACATTGCACCTTGCCCAATGAAGGGGGTAACTATCGGATCGAAAATAATTAAATGGGGGACTATTTCAGAGGAGGAACTTTACTACAAATCGATTTCGGAGAATGAACCCCTTTTGGTGGATATATTGGGGGACACTCTCTCCCTGAAGGCAATTGTAGATAAATTTGTGGAACTAGTGGGTGCTCTTACTAGCACATTTACGATTGGAATTAAGGCCAAGAGGAGAGCCTCGCAGAAGGGGTGGTTTGATGAGGCCTGTAAAGGGGCGAAGAGAGCTCTACTGCGGACACTTAAGGATCCAGCCTCTAGTAGAAGAGTGTTAACTGAGGCTAGAGCACATTACCAACTAGAGCTCAAAAGAGGAAAACAGGAAATTGAAGGGGTGGCATGGGAGGGATTTTTGGACGCTGCCAAAAGGGACCAGAAGGCATTGTGAAGGGTGGCTCCGTTGGGCGTTGGTCTAATGTGGGTGGTGGTACTTATGTCGAGGAAGAGGCTTGGATAAAGTATTGTGGGAGTCTGTTTGGGGCAGCGAACACTGAGGGATGTGTAGATCAAGCCGCGTCTTGCTTAAAATTTGAAGTGGAGGAGGTTATGAAGGCCATTAAATCAACAAGCCCACAATCGGGCGCCGGGTCCGGATATGATCCCTTCAGGCATGTTTCAGGACCCCTTGGATCTGTGGGCACCACTTTTAACAGTGGTGCTCAATGCCTGTATGAAATCTGATAACTATCCCCCTCGTGGAAAAGGGCCTTTATTTTTCCAATTTTTAAAAAGGGGGACAAGGCTAGCCCGAGTGCCTATAGACCAATCTCATTATTGGACTCTTCCTTTAAAATCTTTGGGAAAGTCTTGTTAGTACGCATTGAACTGTGGTTGGCGGAACAATCTGTTTTATCAGATATCCAGCTTGGTTTCCGCCCTGGAGTTGGAACTATGGATGGTGGCCAAATCAGTCTTTTGTAGGGGTGGGGCTGTGTACCTAGCGTTCATGGACCTGAGCACAGCCTTTGACAAGGTAGACGGAGCAAAGTTGTGGGCCGTGCTCGAGTCCCTGGGCTGTCCAGGGGATATTTTGACGGTGTTGGTAGACATACACACCGACAATGAGGCGTGGGTGTGCAGTGGTCTGGGGGTACATCGCATGGCATGCTTCAGGGTTGGATGTGGTGTGCAGCAGGGCTGTGTGTTGGCATGTTTCTGCCTATATATTAATGGTCTGTCACAGGATCTTATTAATATCTTGGCAGACTTTCTGGTCCTGGGGGGACGGGCTTTTCCTGTCCTAGTGTACGCGGATGATACAGTATTGCTAGCCAGAACACAGACAGCTTTACAGACCTTGATAAATGCCTATACAGCCTTTATGTGTGAATTGGGGCTAAAAATTAATTGTGTAGGCAGAAAACGGCCAGTGGCAATGAGACTGATGCTCTGTGCCGGAGAAGTCATACGAGGGTCAAGTTTTTTGACCATCTGGGGATAAGCTTCTCAGAAGCCTTAACTGGGAAGGCCCACCTGGCCAAACAATCGGCCAAAATGAGTCATCAAATAGGGGGCATCTTTCGTTTTATGTCAAGGTGTGTGGGTCAGCCTCTGGAAGTGATATCTAAGATCTACGCTACACAAACCATGGCAGTCACAATGTACGGCGCCCCATTGTGGGGCTTTCAGAGGGCTCATGAAATTAAGGTAAAGGAAAACAAATTAATTAGGAGACTGTTGGGGCTTCTGAACTCCGCGGCATGCATACCAATTCATCGCGAATTGGGAATGGAATTCTGGGAGGACCAGTGGGCGTTGGCACCAATTTTATTTTGGGTTCGGCTGTGGACAAACGAATATGCTTCCCTTTGCCACTATCATTCGGTCAGTATTGGGTAGGGTGGGGTCTCAAAGAATCCCATGGCTTGATTATATTTCCAAAGCACTTGGGGAGGCCAAACTCAGTGCTCTTTTTCCGCCTGTAGTATTATTAACAAAGGCCGAGGGGAACAGATACAAATCTGTGGTGGGTGAGGCCATCATGAGGAAAAGAATACTCTTAGAGTATGGAATTAAATCTGGCCATCTTCACACATAGATTAGTAGGCCTTGTGTTATTCAACCTTATCTTAAATGGGGCTCTTATAAAAAAAGCCGCTGGTTAATAACTAGGGCGAGGATTGACTGTCTCCTTTTGCAAGAGAATACAGCAAATTGCAAAGGGTTTCCAGACTCCACCAGTTGTCCGGTGTGTGGACATGAGTGTGAAGACCTGGTTCAAGTATTGTTGTTTTGTATTGGTTATGCAGGGATACAGAGAGTAACTCTGATACCGGCCCTAAAGAAGGCAGAGATCCGCCATTACAAAGCAGCACTCACCTTTCTCTTGCGTGCAGACTGTTTTCACTGCCTGGGCATCGCTCTCCTTTTTGAGGAGCGCGATGTACTTCAGAAAGGGGTTGTTGAGGCTCTAGGGTGATGGAGGCCCTTAACATAATGGTGGAATGTAGTGGGAACTGCTTTTATTGTAACAAAACATTACTGAAGGTAACAGAATATTTGGAAAAGTGGCTTTTTATTATCTTTTAATATCATTCAATTGTGGTTAAACTCATCAATGTTTGTTATGGTCTTTTGTACAGGATCTTAAGAAAATACTTGTGAATTATGATATTTTATGGATGTATGTAATGTTGTCTTTTTTGTGTTTGATGGATCTTTGTATCTGAAATAAACGTTTTTGACTGACTGACTTGAATGAGTGGTAAGAATGTTCAGCTCTAAGTGGGTTGGGGAGTGTATTCCATAATTTGGCAGCGAGGACTGGGAAGCTAAACAGCCTGCTTTTTGCAGCTTAAATCTGGGTGTGGGCTTGGGCTGATCTCACCGGACGGGAAGAGGAGTGGGGGATGAAGCGGTTGGCTAGGTATGCAGGGGCCAGATTAGACTGGCAGTGATGGGTTAGCACAAGGGCTTTGAGGGATATTCTGTGAACGACAGGAAGCCAGTATTGCCATTATTGCTTTTGCCCCTTTTTTGCAAAGAGTACGCTTTTGCCAGTTTTGCATTTAGAACAGCTCCAAGGGACTATTTTGTTTCAGATGGTTTTAGGCTGGACTTTTGTTTCATTGATTGAGAAACCCAGTTGGTACAGAGGGTTTAGTGCTCTACAAGCAAAGTGCTTCTGTTTCTCCAGTTATGTGCCAGTCGTCGAGGTAAGCGTAGATTGGAAGGTTTTGAGCCGCCACTGCTGCAAGCCCCTTGGCAAACACAATATGCCAATTCAATCCCAAAAGGAAGTTCTGAAAGTAAATCTCTTTCATGTCTAGTGTTGGCATGTAGATGCCCCACTTGAAGAGTGGGATTACCACCTGAAGAATTTCTGTGATTTGACATTAGGGGGGCAACACTGTTATAAATATTGTGAACTTCCTCACATACCATCTTATTCACAATGTTTACCATACTGCTAACTAGTGTGCTTATTCATTATGGTGGCAAAGACCGACACAAGTGCGTGGCTTGCACTCACACCTGGCCTTGTTTGGCAGATGCTGTATAGAGACAGTGGCAGAGCAGCAAGGCACATTCAAGGTTCTAATCCCATCTACTCCAAATGTGGGCAAGCTGTATTGCTTTACCCAAATGGTCTTTGCATAGCTGCCCTGCCACCAGCACCTTTAAATGACTGCTTCACTGTGCACAACTGAGAAATAAAGTAAATCTAGTGACCTGCAGGCAAAGTGGTTCTGTATGCAAGCACAATACTCCAATCCAGTGAAGAATTGTGCTGCATAACTGGGAAATCTATTTTAGCTCCTTCCTTTGAACAAAAACACCCATTTTACAGTCCTAACGGCCCGGGCCTACACAACCAGTCAGAGATCGGGTCTTTTATTCGCCCCGTTGCAGGCAAGACCTTGGCTATCGTGAGGAGGTGGCAGGGGGCCTCACATCTGTTAACGACAGGAAGGCATAACAGTGAGAATTGTATTTCTTTTTCCCTTTGTGTGTGGTCACGAAACGTAATACAAATGTGAATGTCTGAAGGCAGACAGCTGACCAACAGAGGCCTAAATGCATATTTCCCTAGTGCTTCCAGGAAGTGCCGTTAGAGCGCATGTGTTAAGGTCCTTCAGCACTGGGCAGAGAGCACGGTTTGCAAGAGCTCTCCTCAAATGGCAAGTGTGGGGACGCTTGTCCGAGTTGTGCTAGGAAATGTGGCCACTGCAGTTTTCCAATGTCACTTTCCCCAAGGGTTGGAAAATGTGGACACCAGGCTCTCTACAGCCTGCCTCCCAGTAGTAAGTAAAGCGTTGCCTGGCTTGCGCTGCAAAAAGATTTGCAGTGTGACTAGAGTCCGTGCTGGACTCCAGTCCAGTGGGCACGATAAACACGGGACTCAGTATCAAGGTATCCCGTTTGAGGCGAGGGGGTCTTGCTCAGGGCTATTGTCTATTTGTGCGACACCTCCAAGTCCCATGACAAAGGTTTAAATCTCGTAGAAGATATGGTAACACTGCAGCCTTAGCTTCTTCTGTATGTATACCTTATCAAAAATGCTGTTTTAACTTGTTTGGTACTCGAGATTATTTTCTTGGACGAATGCCATTAGATGTACTTGATTAACACGACTCATGCCATGCCCGCTTTAGAATTAGCAATTCTCTATCTGTAATTTGCTTTCATATTAGTTCCTTTTGGCAAATGCAGTGGGGTAACTGAAACTGACGTATAGTTTATAGAATCGTTGCCAAGTTACCACATTTATTTATGGTATTTCTGCGCAGTTGTAGTTCTTGTTAAAGTGTCCGTTTTTGGCAATCATGCAAGATTTCACCTGATAGGACTGTGCAGACGCATGACTTAATGTCAACATTCACGGTGAGTGATGCCTTTAAGCTCATTATGGTTTAACAGCAATCCGTATCTCAGCTGTGGGTTAAGTAGTGTGAGACGATGGCAACAATGCCATTAAATTGGTTGTTACCACTCAAGAAAGGCGTTAAGCCTATATGTTTATTGACAAATTATAGATGTTTGTTCACAAAAAGGATAAACCAATTAAAAAAACCATAAGATCAACGGTTAAGTTTACATTTCAATGCTTTTTCCAGGCCAATATATTTAAATCACTTTTTGCTGTGGATTGTCGAAGTGCCCATACAAAATAACTGCAATTGCTAAATCTTTTATGTTAATCACCGAATTCAACAATCAAATCTGTATTTAGCACCTAATCTGGGCTTAGTGTCTAGTTTTCTCCATAACAATGGCTAAAAGGTGCCATGTGATCTTATCAAATATTCTTGAAGCATCATGCATTGACGGCTTTGCCCCTCCGCTCCCCTTTTATAGTGCCTGTCTTAATTCTAATTCTGTTTTATTTTGAAGAACCCTATTTTTAAATTGACAAAGGCCTCAGCCCTTTGCATTTAAGTTTTTAGTTAAAAAAAAAAAAGAAATGCAAGTCAGGTAATTTAGGCATGCAACAGCTGGTGAGTGACTTTCCGCCATAAATCAGAAATAGGTACACTATTATCAAAACATAAAAACTGTTCTATTGTACCGAGGGGTGTGTGGGGAGGGGCCAAGAAGTCTTTGGTCCCTGAATATTGTACTTTGTAAATTACATCCCAGGCCGGTTTTGAAAGGGAAGGCCTTTGAAGGCCTGATCATGCATGTTCGCACTTTTACTGCCCCCCTCTTGCACTCAATCGGATAAGTTAGCGATTCCCAAGAAAGATCAATTTAGCAGCCTTCTTATGGATTCCTATATGATGAGAGGTAAGGTGCAGGGGCATTTCAAAATGCCCATTTGCTTACAGCTGGAAAACTGCCCACATAACATGGCAACAACAAAAATGCATAGTTTAAGGTTTTCAAATTCAAAAGAACAGTGGAAAAACAGTTTTTTTGGTTCAAGCCATTTTAGTTGGAGCCGTTCTGTACCCCCATTTTCCGACTCACGCATAACCAATCACACAATCTATGTATTATAAGAAAAGCAAAGCATGAATTCAGTGCTAGATTGTCTGAGGTCGGAGACCCCTGCGCAGGTTCTCCTGTTCCGTTCGGACTTGTATTTCCGCCTCCACCCGCGGACTATCGATGACCCCTGGTTCTTTCTCCCCCACTTCCGGCAGCAGTCCCCTGGGGCACCTCTTCAATAATGCCTCGGCGGGTGCCACTCCCGTGGCGGCATGTGGGGTGGTGCGGTATACCCGCAGAAACTGATAGAGGGCGCGTTGTAAGGATTGCCCCTGCCCCAGAGCAATTCGGAACGTTTTATTCAGGGTCCTCATCAGTCTCTCGGCGTCCCCGTTTGCACGGGGCCACAGGGGGGAGATCTTCCTGTGTTGTATTCCGCAGCTCTCCATCAACTCGGAGAACCGCTCACTTTGGAAGGGCGATCCATTATCAGAGCATAGAGTGTGGGGGAAACCATGGGCCGCAAATATCTTCTCCATGGCCACCACCACATGCTCAAAAGCCACCGACTCGACGAACTCAACCTCCGGGTATCTCGAGTGTTCATCTACTATCACCAGGAAGTGAGTGCCCACTGATGTTGAGCCAAAGTCGGCGTGGACGATCTCCCAGGGCCTCGTGCCACGGGGCATTGCCTCAATTGCAGGTTCTCGTTGCAACGGAGAGGCCGCCTGACACCATACACAGGCCGCCACAAAATCGTCCACCTTTTTTTCCAACTCCGGAAACCAGACTTTCGAGCGGAGCCGCGCCTTGGTCTTAGCGGCGCCCTGATGTCCATGATGGGCGAGACGGATCACGTCGCTCACCTTCGACCGTGGGATGACGATCCGGTCACCCCGGAGTAACAGCTCTGAGTCGGAGAACGACAACTCCTCCTTCACCTTCCACAACTGCTCCACCGCTGTTCTGGCTTCCGGGGTGCGCCCGGACACGGCTCCGAGGACGGACTTCCAGGACCCACCGTGCATTGTGTCCTTCAAGATCCGAAAACGCTCGTCCTCAGCCGCAGCTGCCTCCAACTCCTCTAGGGACATCGCATTTGGCGTTGCCGCCTCCACCACCATTCGTACATAACTGTCCGCCTCTTCTCCGCAAGTGTCATGTCCATCTCCCCCACCTACTCCCGGATGACGAGACAGGTAGTCCGCGGCATTGTTGGCCCCTGGCCGATATACCTGGCCGATATACCAGGGTGACTGAATACTCGAGGAGGGCGAGCATCCACCTCTCAATTCTAGCTGGTGGCTTTGACGATGATCCCACTAGAATCGGAAGCAGCGGTTTGTGATCAGTCACCACCGTCACTGGACGTCCCAAGACATAGAGCCGGAAATGCTTGCAGCCCCACAGCACTGCCAGGGCCTCCCGCTCGATCTGGGAGTACCTCTGTTCCGTTTCGGTGAGCGCTTTGCTTGCATATGCCACAGGTCGAGTAGCCCCGCTGCGGTCCACTTGAGTCAACACTGCCCCCAGCCCGAAAGGACTCGCATCCACCACAATCTCCGATTCCAAGGCGGGGTCGAAAAACGCCATAGTATCTCCCGCTGTGAGGGCACCCTTAATGTCCTCAAAGGCGGCCTGTTCGAGAGGGCCCCAATGCCATGGTGACTCCTTCTTGGTCAGCGCCCGGAGTGGTTCGGATCTTGAGGCTAAGTTCGGGATGAACCGCCCGCAATACGTTACCATCCCCAGGAAGCTCCTCACGTCCGTCACAGACTCGGGGGCCTTCGCCGCTTTGATGTCCTGCACCTTCTTCGGGTCTGGCGACACCCCCCCCTCCTTGAATATGAAGCCAAAAAATTCAATCGAGGGGCGCATGAACTCACACTTCTCCCTGTGCAGGGTGAGGCCCAACGATTGAAGTCGTCTTAGAGTGTCCTCGAGCCTCTTCATGTGATCCACTTCGGTTTTGGCAAACACCAGAATATCATCGCTGATGTTGAGGACGCCCTCTAGATCTGCTAGGGCGCCCCTGATGATGTTTTGGAACACTTCAGCGGCAGACGACACTCCAAAACTCAGCCGCTTGTACCGATATAGTCCCCGGTGGGTGGTAAACGTTATGTACCGGGACTCTGGATGAAGGACGACCTGGTGATATCCGCCTCGGAGGTCCAGCTTCGAGAACACTCGAGCCCCTTGAACATCAGCAATGATATCATCGATCGTTGGAGTAAGATGGCGTTCCCTTTTGATCGCTTTGTTGGGGAGCCTCATGTCCACGCAAATGCGTACCGAGTCGGGTTGCTTGGGCTTTCTGGCCACCACGATCGGGGACACCCAGGGGGTCGGGCCCTCAACCTTTTCGATGATGTCCAAGCTCACCAAATTGTCCAGCTCCTTATCGACCTGCTCCCTTAAATGAAAAGGTACTCGTCGGTGTTTCAATGTGATGGGCTGTACTGACTCATCGATGTGTAATCGAACTGGCTCCCCGATCATCTTTCCAATGCCACTGAAGAGTGCAGCATATTTGTCGAGGAGATCGTTAATGTCCTCCAGGTGGACGGAGTATGCAAAGCTGACGATACCTAAGGCCTGCGCAGCTGCGCAACTGAGCAGGGTATTGTTGCTCACCGGGGTCACATAAAATCGGGCCCTGATTTGCGAGCCATCATGTTCCACGTCTGCCACGAAGGCACCGTTGAGCGGTAGCGGTTCCTGACCCCCAAACGCAAATATGCGGGCCTTCGGTGCGACCAGACCCGGGAGGGGTTTGAGGGAGTCATAGTGCCCTCTGGCCATCACATTGACAGAGGCGCCGGTGTCAACGAGCACTGGGACAGGGGAGTGATTGATCTCGACCATACATCTCGGCTGTCTCCGGCTTCTTCCTTTAAGCACTCCCACGCTTGAGACGAAAAAGATGTTTTCCTCGTCTTCCTCCTCGGCTCCTTCCGGATGGGACTCAACTTCCCCTTGTTCCACCTGGGCAATACTGGGCTGTTGGCTCTGGCGCGGAGCCCATGTCCGTGCCTGACCTCTCGGCACCATCACCGGCGTGGCTGCCCGACACACTCTCGAGAAATGATCGGCCAGTCCACACCTCCCACAGGTTTTTCCAGCCGCCAGGCATTCTGCCACATGAGGGAGGTCGTATCCGCATTTCTGGCACGACTCCCCGGCTCTCCCAGCCCTGTCTCGGGGTCCTCCACCCGGGCGTCTCACTCCTCGGCCACCCCGCCACACGACACACACCTCCTCCGACCTCACCGACCGAGACCCAGCTTCCATCTTGTTGGCTCGCGCCTCTGCTACCTCGTGGCACCTGCCCAGCTCCAAAATACGGGGCAGCGTGAGGCCCGGCTCTCTCAGGACTTGCCTCCTGAGCTTGCCGGAGGAGCATGCCTGGATTAGCATGGTGCGAATCATGTCGCCTGCATCCCCCCATGCACAACCGAGGGAGAGGCGGCGTAAGCGACCATAAAAAGTGTCCAGCGTCTCCTCCTCCTTCTGCTTCGCCGAGAGCATGACAAACCTCTCATAGTCCACGTTCGCCAGGGGAAGGAAGTGTGCTAGGAGGGCCGCCTTGGCCGCATCATAAGAGATGTTGACAGGAGCAAGCGATTCAAATATCTCCTGGACTGTCGGCCCTGCCGAATACAGCATGGTAGCAATTCTGCTGTCATCATCTGTCACCTGAGCAGCCCTGAAATACATGTCGAGGCGACTCACCCATCTTCTCCATCGGGGCCCCATGCTCGAGGGTGGGCCTGACGCATCGAATTCCGGAATCGGCTGCAAGGCGGCATGGGCCGCGGGTGCTCTTGCTTGGGCCATAATGGGAAAACCCGGTTGTCCAGGTGGCGGTCCTGCAAGGCCTTGGATCACGGGAGGTAGGGCGGCCTGTTGTTGAGCCGCTGCCTGGCCACGATCGCGGGGGAGGGACGCTGCTGCACCACCACTGTCCGAATCCTCAGAGTCGCCCATGGGCTTGAGCGCACAGGCACCCCCACCTACTGTCCTGAGGGCCGCAACTCAGACACCCAACGACACAGTGCACCTCACCCCTCCTTCCCGGGTACACAGCAGTCCCAACACGGGGAGGAATCCGGATAAAGCACCAGTGGATGTCCAAAAACACAGTTATCCAGAGCAGCCAGGCTTGATGATGAAGAGGACAAAGAGGCAAACCCCACGGCACTCTGATGATGAAGGGGACAAAGAATACCGTGGATCCACGTTGCCACTTTCCAAATGGACTTAGAAGTTCCAAAAATTGAGCCAAAGATGGTGGATTGGCCCTGTCACATCAGTCCTCTCCTGGCTTTCACACGACGTAAAAGACCCAAAAACAGGTTAAAATCCACAAATTAGACATGGGCGTGCAGGGTAGGCCTCCTGCTACTAAGGTGTCCAAAAATTAGGCCAGTTGTAACCCCACGCTCCAAACCGGAGCCTCGTGAAGTTTCACGGCCTCTGAACAAAATGGCCGCCGGCCGCGTGTGCGTCCCGCGTCCCGGCATGAGATGAAACGAAAATCCGATCCGCTCCGTTTAGAAAAATTTATCTGCCAGATATTTCACCACCGGGCCCGGGTCTCCCTCACCGCTTCGTCGCCACTGTTGGGGGTGGGTCAGAGCCCCCACGTGATGCCGCAAGCCCCCGACACATGAAGGAACCACCAGACACCAGTCCTTCGTGTTCGGGCTTCCCGGTCGCTCTAACGCGGCCGGGAACGCCCCCTTTATTTATACTTAGCGCGGCGGCGTGAAACGTCACGCCGCCGCGTAGGCCCGTCATCGGGCAGCGCCACAGATTGTTAAAGGACTGCTATTCGGGAAGCAGCTGTGAGGTGCATAGATTAAAAGTGAGAATGTTTCCTAAAGCTTTCGGGCAGCAACAAAGTCTTTGTACTGTTGCCGTTGGAATAAATTCAGCAACGGGTGCAGAGAAAAAAAATGTATATCCTTTTCGGTCTAAAACACCAGATGTTTTATACTTCATACTTTATCCTTTCTGCTATCTTTAGCCAATCTGGGGCTCCAGATTGGCACTATTAAAGGCTATTTGGCGGCGCTGTAAATATTTAAGCGCTCGCCAGAGGAATGTTCATACTTCAAAATTACACTGGTGCCAATTTCTAAAGGGGCTCGCCAATGGCCCCCAACTCCCACCCCCTCGCACCATCTCCTTTCCAGGTTCCAGTTTGGGACCTTAATTTGGTTCTAAAAATCAGAATGGGTGCACCTTTTGAACCTTTAGACTCATGTCCTTTAAGGTTGCTAACCTTTAAAACCATTCTATTAGTAGCTCTAACATCAACCCTAGAGTGAGTGAGTTGCAGGCACTTTCGTCTAAGCCACCCTTTACTAACTTTCATAATTATAGGGTTGTTCTGAGGGTTAAACCTTCATTTTTACCCAAAATCTTTTCTAATTTTCTCATAGGGCAGAACACTGTTTTACCTTCTTTCTATCCCCCACCTCGTAGCATGGAGGAGAGGTTACATAGGTTGGACCCTCGCAGAGCTTTAAGCTTTTATATATCTAGGCTGCCAAATCTCTGTATGGATGATCTTTTCATTGGCTATACGGGCCACAAACTGGCTCAGGCTGTTACCAAACAGACCTTATCCAGATGGTTCATTTTGGATATCTTAGAATGTTAGTCTGGCAGGGAAGGATCTTCCTGAAGGTTTAAGGGCCCATGCCACCAGGAGCATGGCTACCTCTACAGCCCTGCAAAGGGGTGTACAGATAAAAAGCATGTGTTAAGCAGCAATGTGGTCTACTATTCACACGTTCACAAAGCATTATTGCCTGGAATCTTCCCTCGGTCAGGATGGGAGTTTTGGAAAAGCAGCCGTGCACTCGGTTCATGAAAACAATTAAAATCTAAATTCTACTCCCTCTACCAAAACGAACACTGCTTGGGAGTCCATCAAAGATGAGGAATATGTAGGAGGACACAATCCATTAGAAGAAGTTACTTACCCCTGGTAACGGTCTTTCAACTGGATGTTCCTCCCACATATTCCACATCGCCCACCCAAACTAATCCCACAGTAGAATTTCCAATGCTATTGCAACTTTTGTTCTTTTGAGTATGGTCAAACCCGAGGTTATGTGGGTATTTTTACTGTAAGAAAAAACAGAACTGAAGCCAACGGGCGCTGCACGTGCTATATATGCCTTCGATGACAATCCTCCTCAATGGAGGCCCTCAGGGGACATCGAATCGACGTACAGCGCCCTCTGTCGAAATATTTTTTCCAAAGCAGCTAAAGCTGGATATCTTATATCAAAGATGAGCAATGCGTGGGAGGAACATCCAGTCAAAAGAACGTTTGGGGTAAGTAACTTGTTCTTCTGCAGCAAAACCCAAGTTCGCATGCTGACTGGCCACAGGTCCCAGAACACAAAAACCACATAATCTCGTGATGGAGCAATGGGTCACTTGACTCACTTATGTCCCTTTGAGACCTATAAACACAGGGGCTCTGGCTGGACTCAGTCCGCCAGGCTCATATAGAGATGTGAGCAGGAAGACTATTTCAGTGCATTAGTGCTTTTATTTAGAACTTTCCAGGAGCTGAAAGCCTTTATTCCAGAGAACATCCTCATGTGCTGACTCATCGGGTGTGGCAGGCAGGCTGAACCTGGTGGACGTGGCTTCAGAAGCTCAGCTATATAAGCTGCTCCATCCTTAAGGCCAGTGCTTCGCGTTACTGTGCACTCGCATGACACGTGACGCTCACCGCCGCTTGGAACAGTTTACTTACCTTTGAAACCAGGCGTTCTGCATACTCACCTCCAGGAAACCGGTGCTTCATCTGCAGACTCATCGCCTGACATCCAGTGATCTTGATCCAGACGCTGCAGCACGCAATCCGTATCCACGAACTCGGACCCTGTGTAGAAGAAAAAAGACAAGGTTAGAACATCCATCCTAGGGCCGCGCCACATTTAAACCCCGGACACCCCCTAGTTAACAATTTACCTGCTACCGTACCGCTGCAGCTTTGTTCCTTATTCCCTCCGGCTGTCGTCTCGAGCTCCGCAGCTTCTGCTGCGCCGGAAACATCACCTGCAAGGGAAGAAAGCAAAAGAGCAAACATCAAAAGTGGAACGGACAGCAATACAAGACAACAAACTTTACAATACAACAAAAACAGACGTGGAAAGACAAAGGCAAAAAGAGGAACACTTACCTGAAGTATAGTGGCTTAGTCCCAGCAGGACTGGCCTACCACGTGCAAGGGACCAGTGAAGGAACTCTGTCCAGATCATACAAGCGCCCCTGCCAGAAGCAGCAGGACGGAGTGCTCGCCAAAACTAAACAACAGGTGAGCTTTCCAGGGACGGTGCATCCCACGGGTACCACGGTTTGGGAGAAGGGGCCTGGAAGTGGATCAGGCGCACAAGCTGGCATACTCACGCCCCCTACTCTCCGCGCAGGAGCAGCGCCGAGCAACATCACCTATTACCACCAGTCATCACATAAGCCCAGAGGGTGAAGTCGGACCCGAGCAACCTCACTCCCGGGAGGGCTGCAACCATGCCCCAATGCCTCCGCAGAGACCAGGTGAGTGTAACACATTCAGAACCATGAAAAGGAACAAACGTTCTGATGAATTAACTCATTGGTGCCTTCCATTTCTTTTTTTTACATGAAAATAGAATATATTTTTGTCAGGAACACTTTACTTTAATTGAATTAAATTTGGCCTCAATGTTCTTGCTTGGGTAATGTTTTGAATCCACGTCTTGCGATTGCTTTTCTTAATTCCAAAAGTAGTTATGTGGGCTCGCAACCCATGGAGTTAGTCTAAGCATTACACATAGGGCACTGGTCAAAATGTGCAACATCCCGGCGTCAAACATCACACAAGGGTGCACATTTATTTTGGGATTAGTCAGCATGCATTACATATTAATACATTGATTTTATTTTTCAATGAGTACATTACAAAGACATTTTGTCTTAGCCATTCTCCACACATTACAATTTAATTGATACATTCATCTATTTGAATGAATGTATTCATACAAGTTATAAAGTGTGACAGAACTGCCAACATATATGTTTTATGTTAATTTCTTTCAGCAATCCATCAGGGCAACAGCCTGTTGAAGAAAATGCAATTTCCTATCTATAGCAATGCACTGCAAGGAGAAACATGACATTCTTGCCTATGAATATTCATTGTTAAATGTAAAGGTGTGCTGACCACAATGCAGTGACAAATATCTATTATTAATAATTACATCTACAATCCAATATATTGCAGGGGTTAGCTTCCTGACAGAGTCGCTGAGCAGTCATCTGTAATGCTGTGCCTTGGACACTGCGTTACCAGGACCTCAGTTCTTGAGTTGGTAGTTTTAAACTTTTACTCTCCTGCAGTGTTATATGGAAAAGATACAAAGCCTTCTGTTTGGCTGTGCTATTATCCGTTCACGAACCAAGAGGCCAGCCAGATCCTGGACAGCTATTTTTCTCAACCATAATAACATATGGATACTACACAACTCCTCCCAAAACTTCTTACTAGTGGGGAACCAGCGCATTTAAAAAGAACTCTGCAATCAAGTTTGTAAACTTAAAGTATGTTCCTGAAATTGGAAGATCGCTTGCGTCACTATGGATTTCTTGTTTGGGTAGAGATTGTTGACTTTGTTTAAGCTTTGCGTTTCTGGTGTTACTTGTAAGTCATCCTTAATGGATGCTTCTTCCTGTTGGTTAGTGCAACAATCCTGCTTACCATAACATGTGCATAATAACCCAAAAAAGAAATGTTCACTTGTGTTTTCATGTTGCATTGTCTGAGCTTGTCTGCAGAAACAGTAAGCATTCTAGTGCGTAAGTATCCAAGCTGTAATTTGCATCCAGACTGGGATATGAGATGTTGCCCATTTCATGCAATAACCTGAGAATGCTTTCATGATGTAAAAGTGGAATTGCAGAACCACAATCCCTGGATGTTGCTTGGGGTCCATGGTAGTTTAGCTCTTGACGCCGGTCAAGCATGCATTCACCCAGAGTGATATCTGGCAATATTGTTTAACATCTGTGGGACCCAACAGTTTAGTCTTGTCCCTCAGTCCCTTTAGATTTTTGGCTTCTACTGTGGAGGTTTTGTAACTCATTTGTGCTTAAGTGTGAGACCGGTCTTCTCGCAGTCTTCTCAACCCAGTCAACAAGCTAGCCTTCAACATCAGGGAGAGTCCTGGGCTGGTCTGTAGTTGCATTCTGCATTTTCAGCTGAAATGCTGGCAATATTGTCTTTTAGACAGGTTGCCCCTCCCCCCTCTTCTGGATAGTATGGCATTGATTTCCACATTTTGCGGCAAGAGAAAGGGAATATTGCGGCACACTACATTTTGCAGCACTCCTACTTAAGTGATAGGTAGCCACTAAACCTACTGAACTAAATGCTCCCAGATTTGAAATGATGTATGGAGCTGTGAGACACTGGTTCTGTTGGCAATGGAGGTTCAGATTGTCAAGCATACCAATTATATTAAGTGGCAGACAGATGGGTAAAACACAATATTTTATGGCATCAATACATTTTGCCCATTATTATTGGGTGTCCAATCGCTATAAACTGGATGTCTGAGAGATGTGTTCCAGAAGGTATTGCTCCATCAGTGTGGATGGGAGCCAGGGACACACTTTTCATTGCAGGCTGTCATCAGGGAAGCGGATGCCTTCTCCTTGGGTGCCTTCATACCCCCGGAATCTTCAATGGTAACCCGATTTAATTCACCTTCTTCACTTGGTGCATCAACATCTATGTTCAAATATGGCTGTCAGGGAGGTGTGAGGCTGCTATCTGCATAGCCCCACAATTTGATCAGCATTAGACAGAATTGTGAATGTTAGCGTATGCCACACTTAAATGGAACTGTGAAGGATAGCATGCTCCACACCTAGAATTGTAAATGCTAGAATGTGACTCATCTAGATAGAATATGACGGTAGCATATTCCTCACTTAGTTGGAATTTGATTGGTAGCATATCCGTCACTTAAATAGAACTATAAATGATAGCATGTGCCACACTTGGATGGAATTCTGAATGATAGCAAGTGCCTCATCAAGATAGAATTATGATTGGCAGCATATCCCCGACTTAGATAAAACTATAAATGATAGCATGTGCCACACTTAGATGGAATTGTGAATGATGGCATGTGCCATATTTAGAATTGAGAATGCTAGCATGTGACTCATCTAGATAGAATATGATTGGTAGCATATCCCTTACTTAGTTGGACTTGTAAATAACATGTGCCACACTTGGATGGAATTGTGATGATACATGTGCCACACGAGAATGGATAGAGTGAATAGAATAGGTGGAATAGATGACAGATAACAGATGGAAGGGATTGAGTAGACGAAGCAGAAACATGAACGGAGTGGACCGAGCGAATGGGGCAGAATAGAAAGAGTGGAACCTGTTGAAATTCGTCTCACGCATTGTATCACTGTACCTCCTGCTCCTGTGTTGTTGCCATATATCTGTATCCCTATATATGCTACATATCTGTATCCCCTTATATATCTGTATTCCCCATATATACATGTACTGACCCCTGTCGCTATATAGCTGCATGTCGCTATGCATGACCCCCACCGTCCTATTCACATGCCTGGTCTCAGGCTCTTTAACCACCATATCATACCACTATGCTTACTGTACTATACACCATCATTCATCCACAACACAGCTACACCCCTGATAATTCGGCCTAGCTGTCCACATACGAATACAACCCCATGAATACCTCATCACACGAATAAAACGCAGCTAGCTGAGCACATTCCGGCCAGCTGCTCACATAGGCGTTCCTCAGGCCTAACACAGCCAGAACCCAGTCTGGGTGTCCACCCACCAGACTGCACACATTGAACAGATCTCTTCAGCACCACACCCATCGCTAGGAAGCAGCTATCATCCGACAACTACACCAGCTTCACACATATCCGGTGGACCCATGCACTATACAACACTATCTCTCTCCACGGACTTGAACTACGGTTCCCGAGGGCGCTCAACCTACCAGCGCTTTGAGGTCATACCAATGATATATAAGGCGCTATATAAATGCCAAGTAACATAACATATTACAAAGGGTGACTTTACTAGGTTAAGCAGTGAATTTGCATAATGAGACATTATGCACTGACATTACTAATCTCCAGGTATACTCTCTGTCCCCCGCCCCACCCACAGAAACATACAAAATGTCTGATCTTCTTGGAACACTTCTGGGAGAGGTCTGTCCTTGGCTAGCAAATAAGTCAGCCTTCTTGATTTTACAGCGTGCAGATTATCAAGGCAGTGGCATGTTTTGATTGCCTTCTGCTGCACATGGCAGAACAAAGAATGCCAGATGGGGAGATACATCCATAAATTACCTCTTCAGAGAAACTGTCCTAACAGTTATAACATTGTATACAAAGTTTGCATTTTGTATGACAAACTAGACTACCAGACTGTCCTGATTTGGCTCACCATAGTTAAAGTAGTATACATTGATCTAAAAAGGCAACATCTTGGTGCCGTCTTGTTTGTGGTAGGAGTTTTTGTGATTTGTGACCTTAGCAAAGATTATTTATGATTAAGGTTAAATAAGCATGCAGTAATGCGAGAACCATGGCATAACGCCATTTGGCAAGATGGTTGTCAGACCACCAAAAAAATCAGTACGGTGACACCCCTTGACATCTCTAAGAAGTCAAACTACCAACTGCACCTCCTCAGAGGTATTCTTTCTTTCCTTTCCTTCCCCCAGAAGCTCACTGTCTCTAGAGCTCTGGTTCTTTCCAGGCAGGATTACTGCAACAGCCTCTTTCTAAATCTGCCTGCTACTACTCTCTGCCCTCTGCAACTTATCCAGAACAGGACTGCGAGACTGCCTCAAGCCCAAGGATCGTATCTGTCCAGCCCTGAAATCTCTTTGTTGGCCCCCAGTGGCTGCAAGGATTAAGTTTAAGACCCTTTGCATTGTTCACAAGGCCTTTTGGGGGCTGGGTCCGCAATACCTTCCACTCTTCCCTTCGGAAATACCTTCTTACTCGAGCCCTTTGCTCCTCCAACTCCCTCAGGGTGAGTCGCTTCTCCAAGCAACAAGTTGGTGGTAGATCCCTTTCTTCGGCTGGGGCCTCCCTCTGGAACATCCTCCCTGCCTCTCCGAAACTTGAGGAGAACCATCTTCGGTTCGGGAAGCACCTCAAGACCTTCCTCTTTGCTTCTGCTTTCTCTCTTCCGCTCCCCTGCTGATCTCGGTTTTGTCTGCACTGGGCATCTGGCAACCCTGTGATTTCGGGCCCAGATACATGCCCACCGTGTTGCATACCCACAATGCCTCCGGCAACCCTTGCACTTGGGTCTGTATCTGCAACCCTACAGTCCCCATACCTGTACTTATTGACATCTGTCTCTGCACTTAATTCCTAAACTTTCGCACCGGCTAACCGCACTACCTGTTTCTTTCACGTGTTCAGCACTTTCCACTCCTCCCCTGCACTTTCCCCCTTCCCTTCTCCCCTGTACTTGTGCATTCTCAATGTCACTGGGCCTAGTAAGATCGTTGTTTTTGTTCCTCCCTTGCACCCCTCCCTTGCCTCGCCCTGAAACACTTGTGTATGGGTGCGATATAAATAAAATAGCTTATCATAAAGGTGTAACAGTTTTTAGTTTTTTCTTTTTTGGCTAATAGGACATCGAGAATAAATGCCTATGTTTTAGATGCCATGGAACTAGCTTAATGGCATATTTTTGTAGAAGTGCCTCGACTTCCATTTCCAAACGTTCTAGGTGCTCACGGGGGCATTTTTCTTTACAGTAGTGGTAAATTGCACATTTTGTCAAATAGTGTAATGTAGCAGCCTTGCGCTGCCATGTCCAACATTCACTGGTCTAATGCAATCTACTCCCATGTGAGGGTGAATTATGCTATTCTTCCCACTACTGGAGTAATATGGGAGGTGACAGGAATTCTACAGTCATAGTTTGGAGGTAGAGGATGCCACTCCTCAGGTCTGACTATTTTCCTCGGGTTTCCACTGCTGTGCATGTGCAAGGCTGTGGAGAAGGTGTTATGTTGTGGCGGTGTACCCACATACCAACACTATTTGTCTAGTTAGAGTGGCAGTTGTCCGAGTATAAGGTGTGGTCCAAAAGGACAGACCACTTACAGAGCAGCAACTTGTTGGAAAGGTTCTTGCTGAATTCTGGCCCAGAGATTTGATGGCATCATGGCCCTATCTACCCTCTACAATGGGAGGAATTATCTTCCGGCTTGTCTAGAGTGGCCTGGGTCTTTACCTTGAACCCATCACAGATAGCCAGGCAAGCTGTTTAATCAACATGGCTCTGCAACCAGATGCCCTGATTTTTCTGCAACCTTTAGTGTGTTTTTCATAACTCCATTAGTATATGATATGATAGGTTATTTATAACGCGCATAATACCCAGAGGTTTTTAAGTGCAGAACCATGGATCGAACTTGTGTTGCTCCGGGTCGTCTTGCTTCCAAGGCGAGCACTTTGCACCTGAGCTATCCAACTGAGTAGTCCCTTTCCCCTCCTGTACTATTTTTTGAAACGTGGCTTCCAAATATGGTGGAATCTGTTTTCCTAATAGCAACCTATCATCCCACTAGGATATGTCATACATGGCCATGAGTGCCGTAGCTATTCAAACACTAAGGTATGGATGTTGCCAATCTAGGGCATAAAAGGACTTATATGTTTACTTTCCCTATCTGGGGGTTACTCCGTTACAGAGAGATGTGTATTGGCTCTTTTCCTGGCAGTTGTCCCAGCCAAAGACTGAGGCTAAATGATCCCTAATGCACTTTAGATCTTATTGGGAACGTTTGTACATGTTGTCCACTAAGGGATTTACTAGTAACATAATGACTGGTGTAATTAAAGAGAGACCAATATTTTTTTCAGTTTAACCTAGTAAGGGGGACACAGTGTGAGACCTGTTTCTTTTCATCTTCAATGAAGTCATCAACCGCACCTCAGTCTCAATACCAAAAGGTTCTGTCGCTCTTTAATAGTTCTATGTACTTACAGCTGTCCTCCTGGGATGACTGGAGGGCAGAGGGCGTGACTGGAGGCCTTCCTCATCAGGAGATACCATGGCATAGATGCCTGGGTCTATACAAATCTGGGTAATCCCCCTCCTCCCAATGCGAGTCAGTAGCCCCTGTGTCCACTTGTACAAGTGGCGGGCCATCGTGGGTGTCCAATTAGGGTTCAATTCTAGCCCTATTCTTTAGAGGCTCTTCAAGGGACCTTTTCATGCGTTTTCTGACTTGGACTTTCATGTCGCGCCAAGAAACTTTCCACTATAAACATGGTTTAATTAAAGTCCTTCATGGTCTATTCTTTATGATGTCATGCAATAGCCTCCCAGGAAGTAAATACTTAAATTGGAGCATCAACTGGTGTTTCCGCATTGAATATTTAAACGTCTCCATCATTCTCCTCCTCCAAATACAAGTCAGAGTCTGAAATGTGAACTAGGCCCTATTCATGCAGTGAGTGTTTCAACTCCCTCATGTAAGAGTTCGTATATAAACGTGCAAGAGGAGTGCATGCCATTTTGGGCTTTTTTGTAAGGACTTTCTCTGTGTACCAACGTTTTTGGGTTGTTTGTGTGGGCTGCTTGTTTCCTGGGGTCAACGCTTACCGGATTTAATTAGGTTAACATTGCGTCCTTGAATTTGAGTGTCAATGCCACCACTCAATATTTTTGTCTCCGCTACTGTTGGGCTGGTTTTTATGCTTGGACTTTGTGTGTGTGCGCAACATCTCAAGCACCAGGGGGCTTCTCCATAACTCGTTTTTAAGTGCCAGATCTGGGGATTTGCTGCAAAGCCTGGCCCACTGGTGCCTTGTGAGGCTGTCAGAGGTCGAACTCAACCCCAGCATCTGAACCCCCGACTTCTAGTTCCTACATCTTAAATGGTAGGCTCGGTCCGTGCAGATTTCACCTGTATGGCAAAAGCTACTCCGTACTTGACAAAGAGTTTTAGGTTTAAAAGGTTGGCACACCCGACAACGATCTTCAGTGTGATCCTTGGGTAAACGACTGCACAGCTTGTGCTGGTCTTTCCACAGGAAGCTGGAATTACACCTTGGGCAGAACTTAAATAGGGTGTTTCATTTTGGCCTCAGAGATTCAACGCAGCCTCTACAGGGGTGTCAAGACTAAC
The DNA here is from genome assembly GCF_040938575.1 of Ambystoma mexicanum. Classification (NCBI taxonomy): domain Eukaryota; kingdom Metazoa; phylum Chordata; class Amphibia; order Caudata; family Ambystomatidae; genus Ambystoma; species Ambystoma mexicanum. The sequence continues at coordinate 1,365,428,119 of NC_090930.1, read as the reverse complement.
AACTTCCCCTTTCTTTAAGCCCAACTCCTCCTCACCTGAATCTCCAGTGGATCCCGTAGAAGTCGACCAATCCTGTCTTCTTCGATACCTTTTCGATTCCGTCTTCTCCTTGGTCTTCTTTTGACGTAAATAAGGACGTGGCTCCTCGGAGGCCACCCTGACCGGATGGGAACCAAGTCCGGTGATCCCCCAGGAGCCAGTCCCAAAACTTCAGGGAAAAAGCCGTCTGGCAAAAAACCCTGTGTAGCAGGTCTTCCCTCCTGTCAGAAGGGGTATCCTATCTCTTCTTTGTGAATTCCACTGTGGCGAAAAAGGTCTTTAAAGGTGGATATATTCTGAAAACTTTGAGGCAATCAAAGGACAAGACCAGATATGTAGTATGGAGAAACTACAAGTTCCAGCAGGCACCACAGGAGACAGGCAACCTTTTGAAGCGTACTGATACCCAGAAGACGCCGTAGAAGGCAGGCGTTGTCTGGGAAAACCGCAGGATCCTAACGGCACCGCAGAAGGTAGAAGATGCGGAGGATCAGTGGCTCCGTGGAGGCTGCGGTAACCGGGGCTTCGGCACAGAACTATAATTAAAGCGGTGAAAGAGAGCAGCGGAAAAAAGAACAGAGTAAACCGCTATTGAGTATACACCTGAGAGGGGTATCACCACGAGTGAAAGCAGAAGGGTAGAAAAAGGCTAAGGCAAGGATAAGGAGGTAAGATCCTTCTGTAAAACAGAGTAGTACTAGCAAGGGGCAATGAACAAAGTTAGAAATCAACGATGATACAACGCACCGTTGTTATTGTGCGTGATACGTATATACGCTCCAGCCGCCATCTTGGTGGGAGGCTAGACCGTTACGTAGACATAGTAGGCTACCATGTTAGGTGTATCTCCACCTATACCATAACTTCCATGGCTGGTGCATAACAAGGGGAACAAAAGCATTTGCTAGGCCTCAACCAACATTATAATATATAAACCCACTGTCCCTACTGTTATAGTTCAACAGCTTCAGTGGCTTTGTTCTTCCTTGATGTCGATTAGAAAATACTCTGCGTTGACCGCTTAAACTTGCCCCCTCCCTCTTTTTCTAGGATCTTTTACTTTTTTGTTGTAAGAGAGACTCTTACTAAAGTCCCCAGAACAGTAACCCTTGTTGACAGATTGTCTATGGTAGCCCTTTTGGCTCCTAGAATAGGGGTGCTTTTTAAACACCTAATTTTGGCCCCAAGCTAATTATAGCAGCCTACAATGCTGCCTTGCAATAAGCTGGTGGCAGCTGTAATTTCCTAGCAGTGCAGCCAATGTTACTGAAGTATCCCAATGTAGCTTACGGTAGCTAATGGGACACATCTATTTTTAAGTCCTACTCTGCCATTTTGTTCTGGGCCATCCCTTTGTTTATTTTGCAGGCCTAAAACAGCTGTTGTGAAACCATGGGCTCACTTGGAGCCCAACCTAGTAACCTAGCCCTGCACACGCCATAACAGATTGAACTGGTATACACTGGTCCCTTATTCTAGACAAGCCATACACAACATGTGAGTTTGGACATGAGAGTTTGTTAGTTTTTAGGACACCAAAATGTTTTGCGTCTGGCCTTTCTGTGACTGGAGGGCTGGCTCATGACAGCCCATGTATAAATGAGCATATCTAGGGAAAACCTTGGTCATTCCTCAAGACTACTCGGATTTGTAGGTTTACTTACATGCATTGATGGAGGCTTTTGCCACAAAGCAAAGCAAAGTTGCAGGATTTGTAGTACGAGTTTTGGGCCCTGTGTCCTGTAGGGTAGATCTGGGTTCTTCCTGGGCTGTCCATCATCCTCTTAGTTTTCTTCATTGGATGGGGAGGGACCACCACTAACTTGCCTCTGCTCTTCATCTGGGATGTCATGGGTCTCCTTCGCTGTTGCCCCGGTTTATAACCGTTTTCCGGTGGCTGGCTGTTCCATTTTTGCCCTCAGAGCAGTCCATAGCCACTTGGTCTGGTTCCTACGCCTTCTCAGTCATTGCTTCCCCTGCTGGCTCGTAAGCCTCTTTCAAGATATGGCCGATTATTTTTGGGTTACCTGGGGAGTAACTCACTGGGTGATACCACCGTTTAATGCACCCAAAACATAGAAAGAATGTCCCTGCCAGAATCATAATTCAAGATCAACTTAAATATATGTTTCATCTGAAAGTCACAATATACATTATTTGTATTTGTATTTATTTTTATTTATAAAGTGCTTTAATCCAAAGCGCTTAACAAGAGGAACAAGCATAATACAATAAGCAATACATGACAATTGAATCAGAACCAGAGAACAGTACAAAGAACAATTTACATTATTGATAGGAAAGGTGCTAAAGGAGAGGGGTTAAGTGAGTGGGGGGGGTGGGAGGAGTAGGAAGGGGTAGAGTCAGTAGTGAGAGGGGTAAGTGGAAGAGAAGATTTAAGAGAAGTGCAGAATGAGGGGAAGGAGGTAATAGAGCGGACAGGAAGGGGTAGGCGGTTCCAATGGAAGGGAGCGAGAAGTTGGAAGAAGCGGAAAGGGGCACAGGGTGGAGGAGGAGGAGAGAGAAGAAAGATCTGCAGAATGGAGTGAATGAGAAGGAGTATAAAAAGTGAGAAGGGAGGATAGGTAGGGAGGGGCAAGGGCATAGAGGGATTTGAAGACCAGACAGAGGAAATTAAATTTAAGCTGCGAGTGAAAAGAGCCAGCCTAGTGAGTTGAGAGAAGAGGAGATGGAATCATGAGAAGAGAGAAGGCAGAGGGAGCGGATGGCAGAGTGGTAGATGGATTTGAGGGGGGAGAGGTGAGAGGAGGGGAGTCCAAAGAAAAGAGTGGAGCAGTAGAAGAGTCTGGAGAAAATAAGGGAGGTGACTAAGAGTTTAGTAGCGTGAAAGGTTAGGAAGGGGAGAACTTTACAAATGTTATGGAGGTGGAAACAGCAAGATCTGGCAGTGAGAGAAATGAGGCGAGAGAGGGAGAGGTGGGGTCAATGTGGAGACCTAGGTTGGGGCTTGGGGAGAGAAGGGGAGTTGGGATGGGGGAAAGAAGAAAAGGAGGAGGGGAGGGAGCAGGAAGAGCGTTGGCTGGGAAGAACAGGATTGCGTTTTTTTCAGAAGATTAAGGAAGTGAAAGGACATCCAAGATTTAATAGCAGAGAGGCAAGAGAAAAGCTTATGGTGGATGTCAGGAGAGAAGGAGGAGAAAGAGAGGAAGAGCTGGGAATCGTCAGCATAGAAATGGTGTGAGACACCAAAGGAGGAGATAATGGGAGCCAAGAAGGAAGTGTAGAGAGAGAAGAGAAAGGGGCCAAGGACAGAACCTTGGGGAACACCATGGTTGAGAGGAAAGCTAGGGGAGGTGCGGCCACCCCAGGAGACTGAGAAGGAGCGTTAGAAAGATAGAAGGAGAACCAATTAAGTACAGAGTCTTTAAGGCCAAAAGAAGAGAGCTAAGGAGTAGAGGGTGGTCGACAGTATCAAAGGCAGCCGAGAGGTCAAGGAGGATAAGGATAGAGAAATGCTTAGAGTAGCGGGCTGAGAGGAGAGAGTCGAGGACAGAGATGAGAGCTGTTTCCGTGGAGTGCAGAGGGCGGAAGCCAGATTGGGTGGAGGGGAGAAGAGAATGGTTAGAGATGAAGGTGGAAAGTTGAGAAGAGACAATGCGCTCAATAAGTTTAGATAGGAAGGGTAGAAGAGAGATGGAGCGATAGTTGGAGGCAAGAATGGGAATAGCTGAAGGTTTTTTAAGAATGGGTATGATGGTAGCATGCTTGAAAGGAGTGGGAAAGGAGGATGTGAATAAACAGATGTTGAAAAGGGAAGTAAGATAGGGTATAAGGAGGCGGTAGATTTTAGGGATGAGGGAGGTGGGAATGTGGTCAGAGGGAGAAGCAGTGGGATGAGTTTTAGAAAGGAGGAGGGCAACTTCAGATTGAGAGATAGGGGTGAATGAGGACATGGAAAAGGGAGGAGGAGGAGAATAAGAAGGGGAAGAGAGGATAGTTTGGCAGAGATTGAGGACTTTGTTAGAAAAGAAGGTGGCAAGATCAGAGGCAGAGAGAGGAGAGGCGATGGAGTGGTCAAGGGTAGGAGGAGAGAGAAGTCGAGTTAAGGTTTGAAAGATACAGAGAGGATGGGAAGATTGAGAGTTGAGAAGGTCGGAGAAGTAAAGGCGCTTAGCAGAGTTGAGACAAGAGTCATAGATGGAGTGATAGTAAAAGTATGCATCTTGATTGGAGGAGGTAGGGTGCTTAAGCCAGGATCGTTCAAAGCGCCTAAGAAGGCGGCGCATAGAAGAAAGGTGAGGAGAGAGCCAGGGTTGAGCAGGTCGGCGAGAAGGGCGGAAGGGGGAAAGAGGGTAGAGAAGATCAAGAGTGTAGGTGAGGGAGGAAGTTAAGGTGGAAGAGGCTTCAGTGGCTGAGAGAGAAGAGAAGTGGGAAAGGGGGGGAGAGGAGCAGGAAGTTAGGAAGAGAGAAGGGTTGAAGTTACGTAGGTCACGTTGGAAGAAGGAGGTGGAAGAAGGAGGGGAAGGGGGGTGAGGGAAAAGGAGAGTAAGGAGTGGTCAGAAAGATATGTAGGTAGAGAAGATATGGGAAAAGCGGTAAAGGAGGAGGTAAAGAGAAGGTCAATGGTAGAACCAGATTGGTGAGTAAGAGGAGAGGGGAGAGGAGTGAGAAAGTAGCAATCAAGGATAGACAGCAGAGGAGAGGAGAGGAGGAAGAGGTAGAGGAGAGATGGAGTTTGAAGTCGCCAAGTACGAATAGTGGGGTGGGGGTGTGGGCGATGAGACTGAGAAGAGGGTCAATGTCCTCGTAGAAGGAGCCAACAGGGCCAGGGGGGCGATAAATGATGAGGAATGATATAGCGTGGGGAGAGTTAAAGATTTTATAAAGGAATTCAAAGGAAGGAAGAGTGGGTAGAGGAGATGGAGAGGAAGTAAAATGAGGACGAAAAAGGCGGCCTAGGCCACTTCCACCGCCTGAGGGGCGAGGGACATGTGCGAAGGAGGAGGAAGAAGAGGTGAGGGATGCTGGAACAGAGGTGCTGTGGGGAGGGATCCAAGTTTCAGTGATACAGAGAAATTGAAGGTTAAGGCGTAAGAAAAGGTCGAGAACAGCAGTGGTTTTGTTGCAGATCGATCTGGTGTTCCAGAGAGCAACTTCAAAGGTGTTAGTAGTATGGGAGGTTTGTGGGTAGATAAGGTTGCAAAGTCGGAGTGGGATGTGTGGGGGCTGAGAGGAGTGGGTGTAGGGGATGGTGGGGGGGGTTGAGAGAGGATATGGCCATGATAATAAGATAGAGTTTTGAGGGGAGAAGAGGACTGGGGAGAGAGGGAAGGGAGGGGGGGAGAGGCAGGGCTGAGAGGAGGAACAGCGCATAACAAGAATCAATATAAGTGAGTAGGGGGTCTGTGAGTGGGAGGTCACCCTAAGGAGGGAGGGTAATGGAGAAAGGATTCGGGGCAGACTGGGAGGTAGGGCAGGGTCGGAACAGGAGTCAGCGGTATTGAGGGAAAGGAAGACCAGAGGGCGGTGGCACAAAGCAGGAGACCAGGAAACTCGGTTGCAAGTCGTCAGAGGGCTGTTGCAAGAAGCTGTAGAGGACGCAGAAACTCGGTGGCAAGAAGTCAGAGGGCTGTTCCAAGCTGGAGAGATCGGGGAAGGTTGGGAGGATCAGGTTCCACTTTCAGGAGCACATAAGGTGGAGGCAGAGTTGCTGGAAGGCAGCAGTGGGGCTGGTAGGAGCTGATCGAGGTAGCTGCTACTGAAGTAGAAGTTCAGGAAACTCAGAGGCAAGAAGTCCAGAGGGCTGTTGCAAGCTGGAGAGGACGCAGAAGGTTGGGTGGATCAGTTTCAGCCTTCAGGAGATCAAAAGATGGAGGCAGTGATTCTGAAAGGCAGCAGTGTGATTGGTAGGAGCTGTACGGGGCAGTTGCTAATGAGGTGGGCTAGTGGGGGAGACACTCCGAAGTGGGCCGATGGAGGGAGGGCCCAGACACTGGCAGGATGGAGTGGCAGGTTGGAGACAGAAGGTGTTACCACCCGTACCGACCCGTATCATCCGTTTGACACCCGTTCGGAGGCAGGGGGGAGGCGTTGGCAGACTGAAGGAATGGGCAAGGGAGTTCCGTGCAAATGTACCGAGCCAGTGGTGCAAGAACACACAAGTGAGTAGGTGGTTGTGACCCTAGGTAGATAGGAGATCAGCTGGATAAATGGTGAGAAGGGCGGGGGCAGCAGGATCCAGTCCAAACAGTTTCCGGGCAAAGGGAGATAGTGAAGGGGTAGGCCGGAGCTCAGTGCAGGTGTAACAGGGGAATGGTGTAGTAACGGTAGCAGCTGCAGAGAGTCAGAAAGGGCTGGAGCTGTTTGATGTGGAGGGGGCGTCACAGCACAGAGCAGCCGGATCAGGTGGCCGGCACGGCAGGGGCAGAGGATTCGATCCTGAACGTGACAGAGTGTGGGCACGGAAAGTAGCTGTCAGACTCAGTGGGCACAGCAGTTCGGGGTGGAAGGAAGAGTTATGGTGGAGAGGAGGTCAGAGGCAGCAGAATCCAGCCCGCATATTATGGGGAACCGGCTAAGGCTGTATAAGGTGGGAGGCGTAACAGCCCAATGCAGAAGAAGCAGGAAATGGCGTAGTGAAGGCAGCAGCTGCCGGGATTAGCAAGGACACAGACTGCATGAAGTGGAGGGAGAGCTGTAGTCCAGAGCAGTTGAAGCGGGTGGTCGGCTCGGCAAGGACAGCAGGATCTTACCCAGTACGTTGCGGATTGTGGGCAAGGATGGCAGCCGTGAGACACAGCAGGTGTAACAGCCCGTAATGGATTGGGCAAGACACAGGAGCAGCTCAGTAGTCAGGAACTGATGAGAGGTTGGGGCCAGCTGTCGGTAGCCGATGAGAGGCGAGCTGAGGATCCAAAGAGAAGAACCATGCGAGCAGGCAGCAAGGCAGACAAGCTGGACTGGTCAGTAGGGTTGCGTCGGCATAGAAGTAGGCAGCAGATAGTGGCTGCAGCTGCGGACGCAGGGAGCCCGTGTCAGAGAGGGTAGGCATGGTAGCAGTAAGGGCAGCAGGCAACTTCGTGTTGGTAGTGGCCACGGGAGCAAGACGCAGATTGTGCGAAAGCCCGTCACTGAGGTATTAGGTTCCAGTAACGAGGGCAACTGGTGTCAAACCACTGCGTTGCTTAGGTGGTGGCCGCTGCAGAGAGAAGCTGAGAGCGCGGTAACCCGTGGCTGAAGGATCAGCACATAGAAGCTGCAGGGGCAGCAGGATTAAAGGGGCTCACAGTGAGCCGGCAGCGGTCGCAAGTCGTAGAGAGCTCGACTGCCCGTTTGTGAAGGATCGGGTGCCAGTTGCTTCGAAGGCAACAGGTGACTAAACACAGCCTCCTTCAGGCAGCGGTCGCAGCCGGTTGACACTGAGTGCAATGATGGAATGGTCGCGGCTGCAAGGCGTAGAGAGTGCGACTGCCCGTGGCTGAAGGATCAGGTACCAGTAGTTTCGAGGGCAGCAGGTGACTAAACACAGCCTCGTTCAGGCAGCAGTCGCAGCCGGGAGACGCTGAGAGCACGGCAGCCCGCCGTTGAAGGATCAGGTCACAGCAGGATTAAAGTCAGGTCCATAGGGAGCTAGCAAGGGCGATGATTGCCAGATGCGGTGGGTACCGTAGTCCGGTACAGAAGGAGCGAGTCCTAGGAGCAGCAGCCCGGCAGGATGACGGCGGGAGCAGCCACCGGGACTAAACACAAGGTCGCCATGTTTTCGCCCACGAGGCGGGAGGGGAACCTGAAGGAGGTGAAACAAGCAATTAAGAGAAGAGATCCAGAGGCTGAGGCGATCGGTGAAGCACAAGGTATTTGGAAGATGAAAAGTGCTGAGTTGAGCTTGAAATTGTAGTTTATTCCGCTCTCAAAACGTTAGATTCAGCCTGAATGAGGGAGACGTCGGATCAGGCATCCGATGTGTGGCGCCCCCTGGTGGATATTCTAAGCATCTGTGAGTATGAGACACAATGTCAATTTATTTTATTCCATCTGGTTTTAATATGTAATCCATAGTAGAATGATCCTTCTTATTCACAATTTATACAACAGAAATATATATGTGTGATATATACAGGTGTCAACTAAGGACTAAGAAACCAACATACACAAAACTATATGGGATATCAAGCAATAAGGATTGCTTGAGGGCCTGATTTTTAAAGCATCGTACTAATTTCGTCATTGTTTGTAGTTGTGTGTATGTTTGATATTGGTTTCTTAGTCGTTTGACACCTGCATATGTCACACATACGTCTGTTTTATAAATGATGGAATGAAATAAATTAATTTCTTCTAGACAAGTTGGCTTCTTCAAATGAACTGTCTCGTCATACTCACAGATGCTTGAAATAATCAAACTTTGAGATTAAACATATGGTACACGGTTCTTGCCTGTAACTTGTTCTCCAGCATGGACCTTCCATGGATTCACATGCTCATGAATATTCCCTGTCGGGCTGGGAATCATCGGTAAAAAGAAAGCAGAGTGGCAGAGAGTGGCTGTCTCTGCTGGGACACTAGCACTCAGTGTTCTATCTATTGCTGACCTGAAGAGGCAGAGCTTTTCCTTAAAACCAGCATCCACCTGCAGCGTGGCGAAGAGTGGCTGTCTGTACTGTCCGGGCAGTATGTGGAGTGTGGAGATAGCATTCCACCTGCCTTCGAATGCACTAGAAGCCAGGTGCGCTTACATTCAAGACACAGTGAAGTCCAACCAACTGCTACGTCGACATCACAAGTAAGATTACTTTCAGTCTCGAATGGGGCGGGATGTTGATGAGAGGGTAGGGGTAGACCCGGGGAATGCAAGTATTCAATGGAACTGGGCACACACTAGCCCGAAGTTTGCAAGTTACAAAAGTTATAAAAGTTGTGGCAAAGAGCATGCAATCGAACACAAGACTCTGCAGGTGCCATTAACGAGAATGCGGAACAAACTGGATAAAAGCATAAACACAGAGATGCTCTGCAACTCAAAACTATCTCTTGGAAGGGGACTCAACAACCCCACCAAGACGAGGAAGATCTGGACGTACCTAGGTCGCCACACACCCAATATCGTGATGCTTCAAGAGACCCACACACTGGAGCCAACACAAACAGATGGCATATAAATGGGGAAAGAACAGACTTTGCAGCAACTATTCCTCACAATCGAGAGGAGTGATCACGCTCATACACAAAAGTATAGATTTCAAGGCAGGCACTACGGACATAGACCCTGGAGGCAAATAAGTTCTTGTCTCCGGCACCTTCAACAATAGTCATGTGCTCCTTGTAAACACATACAGACCTAACGACCCGAATTTTTATGCAAAAAAAGCTACCCTATTGGACCAGACACCGAACATACTCATCATACGGCGCGGCGACTTTAACGCTATTCTTAATCTCTCCAAGGATAGATCTAGCACCGAGATGAGGAGCAAAACCAAAGCAGCCTACACGCTGAATCAGATCATATCTCAATACAGCCTGACAGATATTTGAAGAGCGGAACATCCAACTACTAAAGAGTTCACAAATGGGGGGCGCTGTTGCGCACTGAGAAGATGGCCGCTTAGACCCGAAGCTCCCGCACCGCCTTCACATCCTGAGCTGATAAATCCGTTCTTTGGTTGGCTGAGTTGCTGTAGATTGGTGTGCCGGTTGCGGCACACCATGCCGTGGGTTTGCGGAAGAGTTCGGTTTTGAGTTGGTTTCCAGAGCGGTAGATGTGTAGGTCCAGGAAATTAATGGCATGGAAATCCCAGTCAATGGTGAAATTGATGTGTGTGTTTCTTTGGTTAAGCCACTGGTGAAAAGCTGTCAAAGTTTCTTTGTTTCCTTCCCAAGATTTCATTTGGCCCACAAATGGTTTTAGGAAGTGGGCCAAATTAAATCTTATATTAAGGACAGCACAGAAACTATAAACATTCTTCAAACAGTGGATTTACCACCCAACTCCATCCTGGCTACTATGGATGTCGAGGCCTTATACACCTCCATTCCCCAAAACGAAGGACTAACAGCACTCGCCAAATGCCTTAACAAAAGAACAGACGTTACCTCGACTCCGACCAACTTCATCCTTGAGTGTATCCACCTGGCTATGTCAGAAAACTTCTTCCTGTTTGAACACCAAATATATCAGCAAGTCAAAGGCGTGAGCATGGGCGCTACGTTCGCACCAGATGTGGCCAATCTATATATTGCCCAATACGAAGATGACCACATATATAACGAAAACAACCCATTTAAAGATCACATCAAAATCTGGCGGCGGTACATTGACGATGTCCTTTTGATTTGGGAAGGAAACAAAGAAACTTTGACAGCTTTTCACCAGTGGCTTAACCAAAGAAACACACACATCAATTTCACCATTGACTGGGATTTCCATGCCATTAATTTCCTGGACCTACACATCTACCGCTCTGGAAACCAACTCAAAACCGAACTCTTCCGCAAAACCACGGACAGGAACAGCCTACTACATTTCACGAGTTACCATCCTCAGGGGCTCAAATACAACCTGCCCTATGGACAATTCCTCCGGATACGCAGAAACTGCACTGAGAGGGAGAAATTCGAACAACACGCCGCACAGCTACAAACACGATTTATGGAGAGAGGATACCCCCAAGAAGTCCATAAAATCAGCTAAGAAAAGAGCCGCCAACACGACCGCACAATTTGCCTCACCCCCAAGATTAAACATCCAACAGATAGAACTGTTTGTGTGACCACATTTAGCCCTGTACGCAATCTCGTTAAGGCCACCATCAACAAGCACTGGCATCTCATCAAGAACGAAGGGAGCCTCTCCAAAAAAACGCTGTTCGCCTTCAAGAAGAACAAAAACCTCACAGATACCTTGGTGCACACCTTTCTTGAACCAGCTAGAATAGAACCCACCCTATGGAACCTATCACCGGTCTTTGGACATTACAGCTGCGGCCACTGCATAGCCTGCAGATACACCAAGACCAGCAAAACCTTTAGCCACAACGACTTCAAATGGACAATGAGGAGCCACACGAACTGCGAGAGCAAATATGTCATCTATGTCATCAGATGCCCATGTGATTTGATATACATTGGCAAAACAATAAGGCCCGTAAAACAAAGGATCAATGAACACAGATCCTGTCTCAAAAACTCAGTCCTTGACAAACCTTTGGTTGAGCATTTTTCTAAAAAAGGACACACACATGAACAGTTCACATGGACCGTCCTCCAGCAACTAACCCCGCAGAAACGAGGAGGAGACATTAACCTCGCTCTTACCAGATTGGAGCAGAAATGGGTCCACAAACTCGACACTGTTAAGAATGGACTCAACATTACAGTGGAATGGAAACACTTCTGGGACTAGTCATTTAGCATCATACCCCCACGTGGGACTTTAGCCTACCACAACACCTTGGCCACTTGTTAATAATGGGTCCTAGTTGTGGTTACACACACAATACACGAATGGCTCACACACGTTGCCAGCCAGAACCTGTGATATTGCACTGTTTGATTTTATTGTATCTACAAATTATGTACGTGCAGACACATGTGGTGATATCACACATGTACAATTGTGTTTTGCTTCCTCGCAGATGAACATATGCATGGACATGCACAGAAAAAAACTTGTATTCAGTGCCTGTGACATCACTGTTGCCCCATTACATGTTTCACATTAGCTCCTCGCCCATGCACTTCAAGACATCACCTGTCCCATTCCACACTGCATGGATACACTCATTGCACGGGATGACTCCCGTTGCGTGACAGCATTCAGTAGCCTATCATAGGAGGTTCACGACACCCTCACCAGTACCACGCAGACCAGCACTGGGATTGGCCCAGTATACGGGGGGCGTGTCTAACCCCCTCCGTTATATCTGCTGATTCACGGCAGGCAGCCATTTCCACCGCCACCGTGCACCCAGCAAGAACTCAAATATCGTGAATCAGGTAAGCCAGGCCCCTCTACAAGAACGCTGCACTGTTTGACACGTCTTGTCTCGCCTCTCGTCACCAAAGTGCTCTGACAGGGACATACTTTTATGTCTCCCTCTCCCCAGATCTATGGCTAATTATAAGCCCAGCGCTGTTTAAATCCGGTCTCCCCGGCACGGCCGATCCAAACCAGACCTAGGACTACACCCAGGCCTCTTGACAGTTTTACCGCCTTGCTCCGGTCGGACAGTAAGCTGTGTTTTCCAATACACCACTGGTGTATTTTTCTAGCACCAATGAGCTGTTATTTAGTAACCCCTAATTCATTATGCACGTTATGGGATCCTCATAGTTCTCCTCCCTCCCATAGATCTTACCTACGGACAGATTCTTCAACTAGTCTCTCCTGATGAAGGCCACCACAACTACTAGCTTCAACCCAGCGGCTTTGGCCGAAACACAACTGTGTCGATCACTTGTGGCACAACTGTGAAAATACCCTTTTGTTGTATGTTTCGAATTTCGTGTTGTGTACACTGTTTTTGTTTGAAAAACTACAACCGGGTTGAAAAACAACCACGGGCAGCACTGATCTGAGTTACCTATGTCACCCACTTTGTATACTCACATGTGCTTGTAACTAGGGTACTCATCTTTCACATCCCGATGAGGGTGCACAACTGCATTTCCCTTTGTTTTTATTAAAATCTGTCCGTTATTGCTCTCGTGCTTAGCAAGAGTTTGTATAAATATTGAAGACAACGGTTTTTAAGATGGAAATAAATAGGTCTAAAAACCGTTGATTTTTGTGAGGATCTCGCATCCTGATTATTTGTGTTATCAATATATGTACCCACCTGGGCATATCAGGACTTTGCCAGGCGCCCTTTATTTTCTTACCGCATACAAAACTATCCTGACTTTTCCGCCTCTGTCCAGGCAAGCAGACGATCATATGAACCTGTCAAGAGGCTCCTCAGAGAACAGCAGATCACGTACGCCTTGATGTTTCCGGCCAAAATGAGAATCCAACATGCTGGAAGGTCGCACTTTTTTGAGAACCCATCCGAAGCCCTATCCTATATTGAGTCTTCTACACCCCTCCCTCCAAGAGGGGAGCGACCTGCCCCTGACAATAGACCCCGACCGGCGGACTAGGAATTACATATTTTCATGATTTGGCGTTCAGTGGTTTTTTGGCCCTATTTCACGGGCCCTTTTGATGTGAGATTGCAGTCAGCCATCTCCTGTGAGTGGTGGCGTTGGAGGCCGGGGATGGCGGTCATGTGAGGCAACATGGCTACCCCGGGAGTGTTCCACAAGTTTGGGATCGGACACTGTCGAGTTGGGGCAGACGGTGAGGGTGGTGGGCGGGTCAGGATGGGGAAAGTTGGGGACTGTTTTTTTCGAACCCCATGGTGTGTAGCTGGATGGCTACCCGACTGCATGGGTCTCTGTTCTGGGAAAGTTCTTTCGGGAAATGGTTATAGTTACTGTTGAAACAAGTGGTCTGGAGTGCACTGACATGGTCCATGATGCCTGATGCGACATCTGAGGGGTTTGAGTTACTATCCTTACAATTGTTTTGCAAGGCTCTGCTCACGCTTTGAGGGTTAAACTTGTTTCATGGAATGTAAGGGGTCTAAATAATCGTTTGAAGGCCAAGAAGGTGGGAAACTACATTGTCAGGCACGGTGCTCAAATGGTTATGCTACAGGAAACTCATACAGTTGGTTCCGATAACGATTTACTGTTGCCTGGTTGGGGCAAGTCCAGGTTCTGTACCAACTACTCATCCCAGTCCAGGGGGGTCGCTACACTCATACACCCGAATCTTGGGCTCCGGCTCGAGGGCCATAAGATAGACCCTCAGGGTAGATATGTTCTTGTCTGGGGCTCGATCGCTGGTCAGCAGATATTGTTGGTCAACACTTATGGGCCGAACATTGATGACCCTGCCTTTTATACAGATGTATACCAATTGATCTCTACGATCGATATTCCTAATATAGTCTGGGGAGGGGATTTAAATATTGCTATGGACCTGGTAATCGATAGATCCAGCACGATTGTTAGAGCACCAAGCAGGGCTGTTCTCACTATGCAAAGTATCCTTTCGCAGCTCTCCCTAGAGGATGCCTGGCGTGTCCTCCACCCAACTGCGAGGGGATACACGTACTATTCATCGGTACATGACTCAGAGTCCAGAATCGATTACTGGTTTGTCTCCCCATCTTTGATTGCTGGAACAAAGGCATGTGAAATACTGGCTTGCACGATGTCTGACCATGCCCCTATAACACTGAAGGTCACGTTTCATAATTGCCCTAGACCCCCCAAGAGATGGAGGATGCCCGAGGGTTTGTTGAGGGACCCCAGGGTGGTGGAGGGGCTGCACACTGAGATTTCTGAGTTCCTTCAAATTAACATCGACTCAGTCGATAAATGCTCCACGTTGTGGGAATCCTTCAAGGTCTGGGTCAGAGGAACGCTACTTTCTAAATCTGTGGGTCTTCTTTTTTTTTTTTAACTTGTTTATTTTCAGTAGGCATACAGGAGAAAGCATTGACATATCAGTTTAACACTTTATCTCGGCGTTATAATACGCTTATTTACATCCCCCCCACCCAACCCCACTTCTTAGTCTCGGGGGTCTACCGTGGACTGTCTTTTTCCCTCCCCATAAGGTCCGATTCCTGACTCATTCGCTCCTGTCTCTTCCCACCTCGGTTCGCCTTTCTCCTTCCTCTCCCGGCTTACGCCCCCAAATCCTGGATTTGGCTATCCTCTAGGGCCTGCTCCTCCATCAGCTGGGACCGTTCCCTGTCCGTCGCCTGCTGGGCCAATTGCACCAGGCGCGGTTTGTATGTCATGGCTGGGAAGCGTAAGTCATAGTCAATCACAGGCGACCAAATGTTTGTGAAATGATGGAGGCGGCCTCTGTTTGCTGCCATCACTTTCTCAGCGATGAAGATGTCCCAGATTTTCAGCCACCATAGCACCGGTAGGGGGCCCTCCGGGGTCTTCCATGTCCGGGCTATTGTGATTTTAGCGGCTAGGAGTAATTGCGTAATGAGGGCCGCGGGAGCGCCTGTTTTCGGGTAGGTGTCTGGGATCGGGGTCCCCAGCAGTAGCGGCTCCGGTTCCAGTGGCAGTGGAATTTGGGTTATGTCTGTGATGGTCACTATACATTGGGACCAGAAGCTCTTCACCACCGGGCATGACCACCACATGTGTAGGTAGGAGCCTGGCGAGCCGCACCGACGCCAGCACTGTGGGTCCAGTGACTGGTTGAAGTGGTGTAGTTGTAGTGGTGGGAAATACCATCTCATGAGCAGTTTATATGCACATTCCCGGTTGGTGATGCAGAAGGATGATGAGCGTGTGCGGGCCCAGATATCGATCCAGTCTTGATCCTGGATTGCGTGCCCTAGGTCCTTTACCCACTGCGCCATATATGTCGCTCTCTTGGACAGGAGGTTCTCCTGGAATAGTCGGTGCAGCGTCGAGATCCGCCCTCGGGAGGGGGAGTCCGCTACTGTTAATTCCAAGGCATCCAGGGTCCGGGTGGCAGCCTCTCGCATCTGGGGGTGTGTGCACCAGTGTCTGATTTGGCAGTATGTGAACCTGTCTGACTCTGTTAGGTTGAACGTACTTTTGCATTGGACGAATGTCAGCGGCTGAGTTCCTTCAAATAGTTGGCTTAGGGAGGAGAGTCCTCCGGCGATCCAGTTCTTGAAGTTAGTGGGGTGAGCTCCCGGGAAGAACGCCGGATTGTGGAAGACTGGGGCTGAGGGGCCCAGAGCTCTCGGGATACCTCTGGATTTGCGGGCCCAATCCCACGCCTTCAACGTTTGCTTGGTTGAGGATAGTATAGCTGGCCATGTCCGGCGCAGTGCGGTTGGCAAGTGTAGAAGAAAGCGCAATGGGAGGGGTAATCTGGACTGCTCTATGTCCATCCATTTGGGGCGCCCTGACGTTATAGTCCAAGCCCTAGTATGCGCTATCTGCGCCGCCATTTGGTATTTTTGGAGGTCAGGGACCCCTAGGCCTCCCTGGTCCGGAGCACATAGCATTGTCTTCCGGGGAATGCGGGCCTTCTTCCTCCTCCATATGAATCCAAATATCTTCCTTTGCAGTCTCTGTAGTTGGGGGCGAGGGACTATGATGGGGAGAGCCGAGCAGGAGTACAGGAATCGTGGCAACAGGTTCATCTTACAGGCTGTGATACGACCTATTAAGGATATTTCCTGCTTGTGCCAGGAGCCTAGGTCTTTTTCCAGAGTTTTCATCAGGGGCGGGAAGTTTATCCGATAGATGTCTCCTGGATTAGCGGGGATCCGCACCCCGAGGTAGGGGATGGATGTGTCATTTAACGGAACCGCGCACTGAGCACTGAAGGATGCCTTCTCTCTCTGATTCAACCCTATCCCCAGAGCTGTCGATTTCATAAAGTTAATGGCGAATCCGGATACTCTCCCAAATCTGTGAATTTCCGCTAGGGCGGCTTTTAAGGATTGCGAGGTGTCTGTGATGGTTAGCATCACGTCGTCAGCATAGAGCGCTATCTTGTGCTGGGTAGGGCCCACTTGGAAGCCTTTGATTCTAGGGTTAAGTCGAATCCGCTGGGCAAATGATTCCATTACCATAGCGAATAGCAAGGGGGAGAGGGGGCAGCCCTGTCTGGTGCCGCATGTCAGGGAGATCGGGTGAGTCAGGAGGCCGTTCACTCGGAGCAGGGTGGTCGGGGATTGGTAGTTCGCTAGGGTGAGCTTTAGGAAGGAGGGCCCAACGCCGAATGACTCCAGAGTGAGGCGGAGGAACGACCAGTCCACTTTGTCGAAAGCCTTGGTCGCGTCTAAGGCTAGCCGGGTGAGTTTCTTCGAGTCTTGTCTGGCTATCTCGATCAGGTTGAGGACTCTGCGCGTATTATCTGTGGTGGCTCTGTTTAAGATGAATCCCGTCTGGTCTGGGTCTATGATGTCCGGAAGAAGCCTCGCTAATCGGTTTGCCAGGACCTTCGAGTAGATATTCGCATCCAGGTTTAGTAGTGAGATGGGTCGATAGGCTATGTCGCTGGGGTCCTTTCCTGGTTTCAGCGCTAATACTGTTCTTGACTCTCTCATTGACGGGGTTGTTGATCCAGAAGTGGCGAAGGAGTTGAAGAGGGTCGTCATTGCGGCTAGTAGCTGAGGCCGGAAGAGTTTGTAGAATCGGGACTAGAAACCATCTGGGCCCGGGGCTCTTGTTCTTAAGCTTTTAACGGCTTTGTCGATCTCCTCGCTGGTAATCGGGGCCTCCAATTCTTCCCTACTCGTAGCTAAGAGCTTAGGCAAGGCGGCTTCCCGCAGGTAGGACTGCTGCTCTTCCTGGGGCTTTTGGGTAGCTGACATGGTTTTGGTGACGTGAGCTTCTGCAATTCTCAGCTTATCTCGATCCGCGAATTGGGCTGCACCCTGGGGGTCTCGGAGGCTTAGTATAGTGTTCCTTTTCTTGATTCTTGCGAGTTTTTCCACCAAGAATTTATTAGCTTTGTTTCCCCTGGCGTAGTAGCTGTGCTTCGTCTTGGTTAGTAGCTGGGCTGTGTCCTCCGCGTAATGAGCCTCTAGTTTCCTCCGTGCCGTCTGCAGGATTCGGTAGGTTCTCGGGGACCAGTTTTTAGCTTTACATGCCGTTTCCGCCTCCAGAACCTTGTCTTCTAGGATGCGGCAGGTCTGTTGCTTTTGCCTATGGTAGGCCGCTCCTCGAGAGATCAGCACCCCTCGTACTACGGCCTTCATTGCATCCCATGTCGTCGCTGGGGAGGTGTCTTCGTTTTTATTGTCTTCGAAGTACTGTTTGATGGTTTTAGCTACTACGTCTCTCGTCGCCATGTCATTTAGGATCGGGTCATAAATAGACCATCTGCGTCTTGGGGGCGGGTCCGGGTTATAGGCTCTTAGCGTTAGCATTACGGGTGCATGATCTGAATGGATTCTGGGGCCTATGAGGACATCGTCTGTGTACGACAGGATCTGCGGGGATGCCAGCAAGAGGTTGATACGTGAATAAGTCCTATGCACATAAGAATAGCATGAGTAGTCTCGTTCCTCTGGATGGAGGATCCTCCAGGTGTCCACCACTTCGAAGGTTCGGAACAATTTAAGTAGGGCGATCGCGAAGCCAAAGTCTCTGCGGGCAGGGGGGTGTGATCTATCTACCAGTGGGTTGGGGACTCCGTTGAAATCTCCCCCGATGATGGTCTGACCTTCAACAAACGGAAGCAGGGAGTTTTCCAGGGTCGAGTAGAATGCCTCTTGTTCTTGGTTTGGTGCGTATACTGAGATCAACGTGTATAGTTGGCCGAGAATTCGGCATTTCACCGCTACGAAGCGGCCGTTTGGGTCCCGTTTAGAGTCCAGGATTTGAGGCTTCAAATCTTTGGCGATTAAAAAAGCTGTGCCACCCTTCTTCATTCCGTTCGAAGCTAGGAACTGCGTTGGGAATTGCCGGTCTCTGAGCCTTGCGAAGTCCGCTGGGATCAAGTGTGTCTCCTGCAGGAAGACAACGGAGGCTTTATCATTCTGGATGCGTTGTAGGATTGTTTTTCTCTTCTGTGGGGCGTTGAGGCCTCTAACGTTCAGTGTTAGGAACCTTAGTTTCTGGATCGGCGGGGGGGCCTCTTGGGTGCCTTCTGGGGTGGGATACTGTCCCTCGTGGGTGGGTTGGGGGTATTCAGTCTTCATATCGAGATTCCGAGTTAGCTAGGTTCTACTGCAGCCGGGTTTTCTGTATCCTCCAACGGGAGGGCAATATTTTATCTGAGTGGGTCCACCAACGGGTGGGCAAACTTAAACAGGTGGGAGAACTCCCAACTGTACGGGGGGGCTGGAGTTTTCTGCGCAGCCGCCCTTACGGCCAACGTGGCCCAAACAGTTTTCCTCGCCAACGGGGCGAGGGTCAAACCATTGAGATCCGCTCGGCTCCAAGGGTGGGTAGGTGACATACTCCTTGGAGAGGGGGGACTGGGCCGTTCGGGGCCCGCGGCATTGCCATGCTTCGTTTTGGCTTCAGCGTCGGTCTTAGTATCATGGCCGCCAACCTCTAGATCATTTCATCTTTCCGCGTCTTTGCGCTTTAGACCAGGGTTGTTGCTGTCTTTGAGGTGATTGATCTGGTTCCTCTGGCGGGAGGAGTGGACTAGGGGTGGTCGAGGTCTCCGGAGAGTTTGGGTGCAGGATCGATTTCGCATCCTCTAGGTGGCTAATTTTGCGTAGAGTTCCCTGGAACGAGAATTGTAATGTAGCGGGGAAGAGCCAACGGTAGCGGATTTGCTGGCTCTGGAGGAACAGGGTCAAGGGCTTGAGAGCTCTCCTTTTCTGTATGGTGATCGGGGAGAGATCTTGGTATATCTGCAGGGGGGTGCTCATGAACGACAGTTCATCTTTGGAGCGGCTTATTGCCGAGATGGCTTCTTTGGTAGCGTAGAAGTGTACTCTCGTGATCACATCCGGAGGGCCGTCTGAATCTACTCCTCGTCTCGGGCGTAGTCTGTGGGTTCGGTCCAGGATGAGTTGGGCTTTGTCCGTTAGTGGAAGGAGAGCCTGGAAGAAGTTGCCTATATACTCCGGGAGCTCTTTATCTTGGATCGTTGCTGGGACCCCACGGATGCGCAAGTTATTCCGTCGGGCCCTGTTTTCTAAGTCTTCTTGCTTGAATGCGAGAATCTCATTACTGGACTGAAGCGCTCAGATCTCACGCCGCATTTCTATTATGGCTGCATCGTGGTTCTGGGTCAAGTCTTCGACTTCTCCTATCCTCTGTTCCGCTTCCGTGAGTCGCTGGTCAGTTTGTTCTAGTCGTGTGGTGAGCTCGGTCATGCAGGACCGAATTTCGGCTTTAATGTCTCTCATGAAGGCCATTAAGTCATCTCTGGTGGCGAGGTTACCTTGTTCTTCTGAGGGCTTTTGCGGGGTAAGCTTAGGTGAGGGGTCCGGTTTTCTTGTCTTGTCTGTTACTAGGAGCATGGTGGAAATGTCCGCGGTTTTGGCTGGCTTGGTGAGTCTCGACATTTTGCCGGGGCTGGGACTCTGGGGATCCTCTTCTGGCTGGAAGCCCCTGGGGGGGGCGCTTTGGGGAGGATGATTAGTTTCGGACGAATCTGCTGTGTAGGGCGAGTGATCCGTCCACCGTGTTAGTTGTCAGCGTTGCAGTGGTTATGTTTGGGTCTTGCCACTCTTGGATGTAGTGGAGGGGGTCGGCTCCGCTTGCGGTAGGTGTTCACCCAGCCAAGGGGCTGCAGCTATCCAGGATGATAGGCCTGGTGGAGGAGGTGGGCAGGAGCGCCCCAGGATGTTTTGGCAGTCGGAGACGTGGGGGTGCCTTCAGAAGGAGGTCCGGGAAAGCTGAGTGGTCAGGGGGGGGGGACCACCCGATCACTCTCCCCAGCTGGCACGGTATCTGGTGGGCCGGGGCGCCCCAGGAAGCTGGAAGGGGGGGCTCCGGGTTCAGTGCTCCGGGGATTGTGGGGGGACGGCGGACACTCACCCAGTCAGGCCTCCGACACCGCCTCCAGGGTTCTGGGCTGCAGGGAGGAGCCGCAGCCTCCTCCGTTCTCCGGGTAGATCGTTGCCAGTATAGGAGGTGGGGGGGGGCGGTAGAAGGGCTCCTGCCCCCACAGCTGGTCTCGAAGCTAGAGGGCCTCGGGGGCCTGGTCGTCCCCCCCGCGAGCTGGTCTGCCGTACGGGGTCCCTCCTCCAGGAGGGCCCACCTCTGAGGCCGGAGAGTCAACCGGACTGGGGGGTCGAGATGGCGGTGGGGGCTGACCCCGATCCCGTACTCCGATCCAATGGAGGGGGGAGGCGGCTGGGAGAAGCACTCGAGCCCGCGCCGAGGCTCCAGGTGGAAGGGCTCCGGGGACCGGAGCGGCCGCCCCTCCGGCGAGGCTTAGGATCGGAGCAGAGGGCGAGAGCAGGAGGTCCTACGGACGTCTCGTCACTGGTCGTCGGTGGGGAAAAAGGGCCTGGGCCGCGGCCGCCATCTTGGTTCGGCGTGGAGAGGCACCCGCGTCGAGTTCCGTCGCTGCGTTTTCAGGCTTCCCACCGCGATCGCTCTCCCATATTGGAGCGGTGGATGCACCAGAGGTTCCGCCAGCTTCTCCCGCCAGAAGAACAGCAGCGGCGGCGCTGGAGCCGGCTAAATTTCAGCTGAAGCCGCGGGTCCTTACGGAGGCCATTAACGGAGCAGCCTCATCAGTGGCGCTCCAGCCCACGCCCCCCCATCTGTGGGTCTTCTTAAAGGAGTTCGGGATGAGCTGGCCCTGACTGAAGGTAAACTGAAAATTCTGGAGGACACTTATGCTCGTACCCATGACAAAGCCTTATTAGCTGACATACAGCAACAACTCCAGGAATTTAACAAACTAGCCTCCAGGGAAGTGCAGTTCATTGCTGCACTGATCCGAGTTCGAAGATATGGCGAGGGCAACAAGGCGGGTAGGACACTATCTAATTTACTCAAACAGGACAGACACACTAATCAAATTACCAGCATACAAACACCCAACGGTGCGGTTTTGGTTAATGAGAACGAGATTAATGCTGAGTTTGCTGGGTTCTACGAACGATTGTATAAAAATAGAGACACTAAATCGGCTACTGAGATAGGGGCATAGCTTGCGGCACTGTCGCTGCCGAAACTCCAGGAGGAGACCCGTCTGGCACTGGACCAACCTCTCACTGTAGATGAGATTGCTGAGGTGATTAAATATTTAAGGTCTAATAAAGCTCCGGGGTTAGACGGCCTGGGTGCAGAGTTCTACAAGGAATACAGTGCGGCGTAGCTTGTTCAGTTGTTGTTGCGGGTCTGGGAAGAATCCTTTGAATTTAACATATTGCCTACATCCATGAGAGAGGCGTTAACTGTTCTCCCTAAACCTCGCTGCCCTCCACAGGATATGTCGTCCTATAGACCGCTATCTCTTATTAATACGGATGCCAAAATATTCGCCAAGGTACTGGCCAACAGGCTTTTACCGGCGGTCCCGGCACTCGTTCACCCGGATCAGAATGGGTTTGTCCCCGCTAGATCTACTGCGCTTAACCTGCGTAGGCTCTTTGGCATAATGGCCCAAATTGACCAGGGAAGGAACGCTGTGGCCGTTTCATTGGATGCTGAAAAGGCTTTTGATTCTGTGTCCTGGGCCTACTTACTAGCAGTACTTGAGGCATTTGGGATAGGCCCGAACTTCGTCAGGTACGTGAAATTGCTTTACACGAAACTCGGGGCCCGGGTCCTGACCAATAAGGCAATCTCAGATATGTTTCTGCTGGGACGGGGCACTAGACAGGGTTGCCTGTTTTCACCTATACTATTTGCCATAACAATAGAACCAATGGCAATAGCGGTCAGGCTTCGACATTCCAACAGGGGCATTAACCTAAAGGGGCGACCCAGCTAATATCTCTGTACGCGGATGACACGCTCCTATATATCCGTGAACCGGAAAACAACCTAGCGCCTGTAATGGCGGAGATTCAAGAATTCACTTCATACTCTAGCTACTCCATAAACAAGGATAAATCCGAGGTTTTCCCTCTCACTCCGGCAACTGGCTGCCCTAGCTCACTGGGCGGGCTGAAGTGGTCCAGTGAGTCCATCAGATACTTGGGAATACCTGTGTTGCACGGTAAAAATAGGTTATACGCTGACAATCACGACGCCACACTACAGGCCCTAAAGGCCAAGCTTCTATTGTGGGCCCGCCTTTCAATATCATTACATGGCAGGGTAGCGGTTCTTAAAATGGTAGTTTTGCCTAAATTGCTATATCTGTTTGTGAGCATACCGATTTGGCCGGGGAGACTCTTCTTCACTAAACTTAGGTCAATGGCTACAACCTTCCTTTGGCATATGCAGACTCCCAGAATTGGATGGGGAAAAATAACAACCATACTCGTCGGGCGGCCTGGCGGCCCCTGACTTTGAACTATATTATTATGTGTCCCAGGGCCAATTCTCTAAATATTGGTATTCTAGGGATGGCGGCCCACCACACGGTGATGTAGAGGAACTCACCACCTCTCCCATGAACATACAGTCTGTAATCTTTGATGCCCGCTATAGGGATACATGTGATTTCAATCCGGTTAGTTTTACTGTCGGTGCCTGGAGGGCAATATTCAAGAAACTGGGATTGTCGACCCTGTATAACCCGGAGGTCTCCCTCTGGAACTACCCTGGCATCCCTCCGACACACGATGTCGGTCTACGGTCCGCCTGGGACCCCGGAGACGAGATGCGCCTGGGAAATATGTTTATTGAGGGGAAGTTCGCAACCCTTCAGCCGATAACTGGTGCGTTCGGCAGGGGCCCACTTAGAGTTCTGCAGTACTACCGTATGAGATCGGCTTTCCAAAAACACTGGGCGTCCTTCCCTGATGAACCCCCTACACACCCCTGCGTTCAGATGATCACAGCCGGGGACTGCTTGAAGGTATCCAGCCTATATGCCATAGTACAGACACATTCACCAACAGCCAATTTGAACAGAGATAAATGGGAGACAGATCTCCAGATCCCTCTAGATGATAAAACTTGGGACAGGTACTGCTCTCTCACCAAGAAGGTTTCCTTAAATGCTGGACTACGAGTGATCCAATTTAAAATTCTTAACAGGTTGCACTACACCCCGGCCAAGATAGCCAAGTTCGCTTCTGATGCTCCGAGTCAGTGCCCCAAATGCAAAACAGATTATGCTGGCTCGTTCCACATGTATTGGAGCTGCCCGGTGGTGGCTGGGTTCTGGAGGGAGGTGGCAGATGTACTTGATGAAATCACACAAATTCCCCCGGTGTTGACTCCACAGAAATACTTATTTGGGGATATAGGAAAGTGCTTTGAAAAGATCAGAAAGCTATTCAATGTCACATGTGCAGTGGCCAAAAATGTATTCTGCAACAATGGAAAAATCCGGCGCCACCCACTGTGAAGCAGTTCCTCCGGGAGCTGGTCTATGTAAACGAGGCTGAAGAACAGTTTGTCCTCACACGCCCTTCGGTGTGCAGGCCTAAGGACATTTGGGGACCCCTCAGAATGTTTCTTTGTAATATGATCCCTGATGATGACAGTGATGGTTAGACTCGATACCCCTGGTGGATTCAGGTTATATGTACTGTTGTATCTATTTCCGTATCATGTTGATTTCAATTTGTACGATGCTGCTGTTACTGTGCTTGTTTTTTCCGGACCACTAATAAAAAGTTTAAAAAAAAAAAAAAGAAATTTCACATATTATTCCACAGTGCATGATGCTCATTCTCTGATAGACTTGTGGCTTATATCGGAGACCTGGACAATGGGTAGATTTAACTCTACGATCCTTCCACGTACCTGGTCCGATCATTCACCTATAGTGCTTGAAATACAACAGGACAGCTCCACTGTGGTGAGACCACCATGGCGAATGCCCCCGTCCGCACTTCGATGATTCCCTTGTGGAAACACCAAGGATAGACATTGAGATATTCCTTGCTGAAAAACTCTGTCCCCAAGTGCTCCACAGTCTGGGAGACATTCAAAGTGTGGCACTGTGGCAGAGTGATTGCTACTACATCCAGAATTTTAAAGATCACTAGCGCCGAACTAACAAAGATTGAAGTTGAGCTAAGAAAAAGAATAAGAGAACAGAAAAAAAAGCGAAATAAAAAAAGTAAAAAGAACTCTGCTGATCTCCTTTTACTCTGTTCCACCACCTCCTTGTGCCTCTTCTTGTTTCTGCTCCTTCCAGCTCCTTTCCCCCCTACATTGGAATTCCCTGCCTTTCACTATCCGCTCCATGTCCACCTATTCCTCCTTCCGTTCCTCTTTAAATTCACTCCTTCATCCCCCCTCCCCGACTTCTCTCCTCTTTCTCCTCTTCTTTCTCCTCCCCACTCCATCTTCCTGTTCCTTTATCTTTCCCTGTCTCCCCTATGATCTCCACCCTCCCTACTACTCTCTTTACTCGCTTTTCCCTTCCCATACCTCTCCTTCTCTCTTCCTTCTCAAATGCAAATTGTTCCATATGCTGTTTTTCTGGTTTGATTCATGAATATTTTATTGTTTCTATGTTCCATGTTTGACGTTTTCCTTGTTGTTAAACTGTGAAGCGCTTTGGAGTAAAAAGCTATATAAACAATAAAATACAAATACAAAACTAGAGAATGAATACAGTAACACACATGACAAGTCAATACTAGGATTAAGGGTAATAGACAGAAATGTTGTGACTTGGCAGATTGCCAAACCCGTTTTAGGAACAAGAAAGCGCAGGCGAGAAGATATGGCGAGGCAGACTGTATAATTAAAGGGGAACGTGACACGCAACACATAGGGGGACTCAAGACGCCTAGTGGGCAGACCACCATTAACCATGACGGAATAAATAACATGTTTAGATATTACTATCAATCACTCTACTCAAACAAAGATGGTGTTACGATAGAGGAAGTTCACCAGTACCTATGACAAACTAGTCTCCCTACTCTGGACGATGTTACCAGCGCGAAGCTGAACAGACCCATGACTGTTGAAGAAATTCTTGATGCCATAACCTCCCTGGCTTACGGTAAAGCCCTGGGCCCAGATGCATAGGCATAGAATTATACAAGACTTATAAAGACATCCTCGCCCCAAGACTCCTCAGGGTATGGGAGGAGGCATGTGCAACTGGGTCGCTTCCACCATCCCTTACCGAATCAGTTATAACGGTGCTCACCAAACCTGGGAAACCCACAAACTAAATGGCCTCATACCGACCCTTATCGTTGATTAATTTGGACACGAAAATGTTCGCCAAATCCCTCGCCAATAGATTGATACCATTCATGACTGACCTGGTGCACCCCGACCAGTCAGGATTCATACCTGGTAGATCAACAGCTTTAAATTTGAGGCGACTATTCGGAGTAATGTCACAAATAAACCCTGAACTCCCAGCAGCAGCAATGATTTTAGATGCGGAGAAAGCATTTGACTTTATATCTTGGAACGTTCTATTTGGTGTCCTGCAATGCATGGGCATGCAGGGTGAATTCAGCAAATTTGTGAAGTTACTATACACTAACCCAGGGGCAAGAGTATGCACTAATCGTAACTACTCAGCAACCTTTAGACTTGCTATGGGAACCAGACAGGGATGCCCCTTCTCCCCAATCCTATTTGCATTGACGATCGAACCCGTTGCGAGCAGGATCCGGGAATTCCATGGTCATAGAGGCATACTTATACAAGAGCCCTCACAAATTATCTCATTATATGCTGACGACACTTTAATATACTTGAAACATCCAAAAGACAATATACCACCGTTTTGAGCTGAAATTGACAACGTCACCCGGCACTCGGGATATAAATTAAACACTACGAAATCTGAGGTGTTTCCCCTAAATGACAAAACCGCAGAACCCAAGCAATTGTATGGCATGAAGTGGGCAAGCACGAAAGTTAAGTACCTAGGGGTATGGGTGGCGAGGTCCTACAAACCCCTGCACAAACATAACCACACTAGCTACAGGTCCACACTGGAGCACAAACTCACCCTATGGAGCAAGCTCCCCATCTCGCTGATCGGAAGAGTGGCAGTCCTCAAAATGATGGTCGCCCGAAGCTACTCTACTTCAAGCCCATCCTGATATGGGCAGAACGGCTGTCCTTCGACACACTCCGCAGCCTGGGTGGGGGGGCAAAACAGCTAGAGAAAAATGGGAATCCCTCACAGAACCGTACCACCGTGGAGGACTGGCAGCCCCCGATTTTGAACTATTCTGCTTGGCCGCACAGGCACATTGGGCCGGCCTACCGTTTACACCTGACTCTAAATATCCACATATCGATATTGAACAATGGTCAGCGACACCATATAATAAATCCACTCTAATCAGCTCTTATAAGATTGACCACTGCCTGTTTGACCCGTTACGTACGACACTAGACGCCTGGCGGCACAATGACAAGGCTCAAGATCGCCAAACCATATAGCAGACATCCCGCTGTGGGACACCCTGGACCTTCTCCCACGCTGGATCCAGACATTCAGGCCGCATGGAACCCGGAGAGAACCCTTCATCTGCGAGACCTTTTCCCGGAGGGCAAATTTGTTAACTTGAATGATGTTGGGGAGAATTCTCTGTTTAGGCTGAATTTCCTAACCTAATGAGTCCCCCAGCAGCTTTGCTGGATTTCTGGAGTTTGTTTTTTTCTCCTGCTAAGAGTGAGACTCTTTTCTCCCACTCTTGGACATGATTTATGGTGTTCCTTTGACTGTTAATGTGTTTTATGGGCTATGGGGTCCTTTACTCCATAGGGTCTCATGTGTTTTTACTATGTGCGTTACACAGCACCCTCCGTGCAGTGACACAGGGGTGTCATAGTGACACCCCACCATAGACTCCATACCCTGGGACTGACTACTGTCTCCCAGGGCATGTAAAGTCACCATTGGCTTTACTAGTCCCAAATTATGAACAGAAACCAGTACAAACCATCATATTGTGGAAGTACTGGCCGGGGCAATTCGATTGCCCCGGGGTCTGTTAGTCGAGGGGGCACGTCTCCGTCCCCCCTGATCGAGTTTTGGCTGGTGGCAGTGGATACTACTTTTTATATTCAACCGCGAATATATCCCTATGGCATTTTCCCATTGTTCGAGGCTACCAACTTTAATTATTTAATTCTCATAGCCTCGAACATACCGCCGGTTTATTTATTTAATATTAATTCGCCGGTTGGTATTTTTTGCCAGGACTCAATTCTCAAATGGCGTTTGTGTTCTCTTCTGTGACTCCAACCCAAGTCGAGCCCTTTGTTCCACTTTTGGCGGGCTTCTCCACAGAAGCCTCCAAAAGTCGTGCCACTCTGTCTGGGTACCACAGGGGGTGCGGGAGGGGGTTTAGGCACCCTGGACTGAGTTACCTTGGTAACTCAAGTCGCACTCTTGTGTGATTGGCCCAAGTGGTGAGCCGGACGGCTCACCACTTAGCATGTTTGATTGACAGCTAGGCTGAGTGAATGGGGGTGTGCTGCATAAAAGCAGGGCTTTGGGGACTGGAACTTCAGAAGTCGCCACAGGACCTGAGAATCCCACGAGGGAGAAGCTGAGCCGACCTTCTACGACGACACCACCGGTGGAGTCCTGCGTAAACAACTCACCACTTCCCGACGACAGAGAAGATCTCCCGGCTGGAGAGTCTTCTTCCCCTGACTGGTGGGCACAACCAGTTTACCTTCTTTTTCTCGCATCCGAGGACGTCTTGTTGTCGAATTGCCCGTGCCAAGCACCCCGGCAACCGGATAGCCACTTACCACTGGACCGCGAATAAAAGGACCGCTCCTTTTAACTGAGGACTCCGTGGCTGGTTTCTTCCCTATCAGTGCAACAGACTCCTGTCTTCCTCCCCGACGAGATCCTCTCTTCCCCCGGACGAAGCACCGACTTGCATCCGCTGCCAGGAACAACTGCCTTCCCTGGAGTATTCTCACCACTTTAAGGTACCGTGTCCGCCAGGCCTCCCTTTCTAAAGATTGCTAAAAGGTAATAATAATCCCTTAACCTTTTGGACTGGGCTGGCCGCCTTGACCATCTAACTGGTCCCTTTCTTTTGGTCCAACTCTTTCTGAACCTTTTTTGAGACTTTTTGTGCACTTTTCAACCGTGTGACCCTGGACACATTTCGTTCTGATCCTCTTAAAGTGGATCCGGCTTTCTGAACTCCAACTTCACGGTTTGATTCTGCCTTCCTCTCTTGCTGTGTTCTCGTGAAAGTGTTGGGATCCGTTTCAATTTATACTCTGCCTTTCTCTCCCTTTTAAACCGAATTATTAGAATACCATCTGCGTTAAGCGTTCACTGCTGTCTGAAAATAAGTGGGGCTTTACTCAAGACTTGTCTAATATTCTTTTAAGGGAGTGTATATCTTTTAGTGACCGTGTTTTTATTTTTTTTTAAACGATATTTTTATTGATTTTACAACAAGAAACATTCAAACTGTGTCCCACTAAACCTCCCCACCATCCCTCCACCCCCACCGGGAAAGTTCTTATCGCCGCTCTGCTCTCCGAGAGACTCTAGTTCAATTTAACTAAACATGTCCAGTATCTTAATTTCGTGTGGGCACCACTGCTCCATATAGTCACTTTGCAAGTATTCCAAAGTCACTGCCCACTCCTCCCTGAATTTCTGATGGTTCCCTTGAAGATTGTAAGTAATATGTTCCATTGTTATGTGGGACCATACTCTTCTTATCCAGTCTAATGCCATTGGTGGGTGTTTCTGCTTCCATTTTTGGGCTATGTCCAGCCAAACTCCGTTTAGTAGTTTCTTTTCTGGGTTTTGGTGAGGGTTCTAACTTTCGGATCCCAAATCCCACATAGCCACACCTCCTCCCCTGGATCCCCCATGTCTGGGAACATTAACTTCATGTGCGCCTTAACGTCACTCCAATATTGTTGTAGGTTGGGGCAGTACCACCAAATATGCCGCCAGTTGCCTTTTGCCCCACAGTCCCTCCAACATGCATTGGAAACTCCCCTGAACATTGTGTGTAGTCTTTCTGGCGTGTAGTGCCATTGGAGGAGAATTTTCATCCACATTTCCTTTGAGTGTATTGCTTTCGTTAGTTTGGGTATCAGCTCCCATGTGTATTCCCACGATTCCCTTGATATCGTTTTCCTCAAAGTCTTTTCCCACCTCTTAATGTATGGCCATTGTACTTCCTCCCCAAGAGAATTTATAAATCTGTATATGTTTGAGACCAGCTTCCTAGAGCCATCATTTGCCATAATGTATTTTTCAAATGGGGTTAATTCTCTCGCGGCAGCTTCTCTTAATTTGGGTGAGTCCAACCAGTAGTATAGTTGGTCATATCTGTATTTGTCTGAGGCGTTGATTTTCAATAGCGAGGTACAGTCTTCGAATGATCTTATATGTCCTTCCTGGAACATATGCCCCACCATATTGCAACCTGCGTCCTCCCATTTTAGGTATGTATTCTTCTCGAGATCTGGGGGGAATTCAGGGTTTTTGAATAGGGGCATGAATGGTGCTGGGTTTTTTGTTAGTGTGCCCATCTTAGTGGCTCTGTCCCAAATTTCTAGTGCCGTCTGCATAATTACATTTATACGTGTATTGGGGTGCCTATGTTTCCTTCCCACCCATAGCAGGTGTCTTGTGGGTGTGGTTGCTACTGCCCTATCTTGGGCTGCCCAAAGCCTCTGGGAGTTTTCCGGTATCCATTCTTTCAATATCCAGAGTTGGGCCGCCTCATAATATTTTTTAAAGTGCGGTAGTGCACAACCCCCATCTTTTCTAGCCGCTGTGAGAACTGTGTTGGATGCTCTCGGCGTTTTCCCCTGCCATATGTATTCCGTGACCGCTTTCGTTAGTTTGGGAAGGATGGTCATCTTGATCACTGTCATCCGCCCCTACCATGTTATTGCTAATGGGTTCCACTTCTCGAGGTCCCTTTTTATTTGTCTTACTATCGAGGGGTAGTTTTGGGCGTATAGGTGTTGTATTTTGTGTGTCAGGGTAATTCCCAGATATTTGACCCCCTGCTGTGCAACCTTTAATTGGAGATCCTCTGCAATTGATTGAATCTGCTCGGAGTCTCCTGCCAGTATCAGTGTTTCTTATTTCTGTCTGTTGATCTTAAGACCTGACAATGTGCCGAATGTTTCTATTTCCTGCATAAACAGTGGGAGGGAATTTTCTGGGTCCCCCAGCATCACAAGCATATCATCTGCGTAAGCGGCTATTTTAAGTTCGGTTCCTCCCATGTCTTTGCCCTTTATTTCCTTATTACTTCTAATCCACGATAGTAGGGGTTCCAGAAAAAGTGCGCATAGCAGGGGGGACAAAGGGCATCCTTGTTTCGTCCCCCTCTCAATTTGTATTTTCTCGGAGAGAGCTCCATTCACTGCAACCCTGATGGAGGGTGATTTGTAGTTAGCTTTGATCATCTTAATGAAGGGCTCCCCCATCCCCATTTTCCTCAACGTGTGAAAAAGGAACGACCACTCGACTCGGTCGAATGCCTTTTCCGCGTCCAAGGCCAGTACTGTCGCAGGGGTTTGAGTTATACCTATTTTTTTCCACAATATGTAGGACCCTCCTAATATTGTTGTGCGTTTGTCTACCGGGGACAAAACCCGCCTGGTCCTGATGGACCAGGCGCGGGAGTATTTGCCTGAGTCTCGTGGCTAGAATTTTAGTATAAAACTTCGCATCCAGGTTTATTAATGCTATTGGGCGATATGAAGTTGGGAGTTCTGGGTCTTTTCCCCCTTTGTGTATCACCAGCATTTTTGCCTCATTCATCGATGGAGTGATATCGCCCTTTTCTTTGAATGAGTTAAAGAGTTCCGTTAGGACCGGGGCCAATATATCGCTATAGGTTTTATAAAATTGACCGGTGTAGCCGTCTGGGCCCGGGGCCTTATTTCTGGGAAGGTCTTTAATTGCTTTGATGACCTCTTCTTGGGATATTTCTTTGTCTAACGTCTGCCTCTCTACTTCCGATAGTGACGGGAGCGTCACCCCATCTATATATGTCCTTGGGGGGGTGGGGGAGGGAGTCTGGGTGATCGGACGAGTATAGGTGTCGATAAAAGTGTTGGAATATGGCCCCAATTTCCATCGTTTGTGTTTTCCTAATCCCTTTCTCTTCCTGCAGTGCCTTTACTGTCCTATCCTGAATTTTCCCCCTCAACTGTCTGGCCAGGAGCTTGTCCGCTCTGTTGGCCTTTATGTAATACCAGTGTTTCAATCTTATTAAATGTCTTTCTGCTTTTTTTTGTACGGATGGAATCTGATTGGCTTTGTACGTGTCTCAGAGATCTTTGCAGCTTCATGGTTGGGTTCTTTATAATTTCTGCATGGATTTTGCTAATGTTGGCCTCCAGCTCCCCTACCCATTGGAGGTTAAGTCTCTCCCTTTGGGCTTTTTGTGCGATTATATGACCCCTCGTAACCGCCTTCAGGGCTTCCCATTGTATTTCTATCGGTATGTCTGGTAGGTTGTTATCATCAAGTTATTCGATAATTTGTTCTCGAATGGTGTTTCCTATTACCGGGTCTCGGAGTATCTCTTCTGGGAGCCGCCATTTCCACAAGCCTGGGCTTCGTGGGGTAAGCATTATTTCCATCAAAAGGGGGGCATGGTTGGAAAGTGAAATGGTGCCAATTTCTACCCTCCTTGTTTTTCCCAGAATGGATGGGGTGGCCCATAGGTAGTCTATCCTCGACATTGATTAGTGTACATGTGAATAATAGGTGAAGCCTTGTTGATCAGTGTTAATGTGCCTCCAGGTATCTGCAAGTGCTAGATTGGACATTTTCTGTTTCAGGGCTTTCGAGGGGGAGCATTGCCCCTGCTGTCTGGGGGCCGATCTGTCCAGATTGGGGTCCCACGCTATATTTAGGTCTCCTCCCAGCACTATTTCCCCTGTGGCAAAACGTTCTAATTTCCCCAGTGTGTCTTTAAGGAACCCCTCCTGCCCTGTATTAGGTGCGTATAGTGCAGCAAGCGTTAGGGAGCACCCTTCAATTTTCGTGTTCACTAACAGATATCTCCCCTGTTTGTCTGCCTCCGTTTGGAGGATCTGTACCTTTAAGGAGTCTTTGAAGGCTATTAAGACCCCAGCCTTTTTGTCTTGTGTGTTTGCCTGTAGTATCTGGTTATACCCTTTCAATCGGACCTTTGTCCTGTCTTGTGTTTTAATGTGTGTTTCTTGGAGCATGATAATGTCATATCTATCCTGTTTCAGGAAGTGCTCCACTTTTTTCCGTTTGACTGGAGAGTTAAGGCCTCAAATATTATAAATTAGGATTTTAGTCCCCATCCCAATCCTGGATATTGGTCCCTAAGTGTGTGTCTCGGAGCCATCCTATAGTGAAGCGCCGAGTCCCGGTGTCCCCCCCCCCCCACCCCTATGAGGCAACCCCCAACTTGCCCTGATTTCCCCCCCCCCCAAAACTGCCCTGAGACGGGCTCTGGTTCCTAAGGTCGCTCTGGCGTTGCGCCGTGCGCACCATGCCCGACTGTTCTCAGGGATAACTTGCAGGGTGTTCTAAAACCCTTTGGATTCCAAGTGATGTTCCAAGTGCCCTCCTCCCCCCTCTCCGCACCTTGTTCATGATTCTGGAAGACTCTCGTCCAGTTTCTTTATCTTTGTCGAGTTGGGTTACTCGTTCTCTCCGGTGTGAGTTTGATAGGTAACCACAACGAAGGCATCAGAAGGAACTATCTGTTGGCAGGGGGGCCTTTCCCTTTTCTTCCAGTACTTTTCCAGTGGGAATCAGCTCTATTCCGGGTCTGGTTATCTCTCGTCCTTCTCTGAGGTTCTTCCTCTTGTTCGTGGATGCCCAGTATTTGTCCCCCTCTTCGCAGGTAGTTATCCTCCTTTGTTTGTCATCCCACATGAAAAAGGAGCCCAAAGGGGAATGTCCATTTATATCTTATTTGCCTTGACGTTAGGTATCTTACAACAGGGCCCATGTCTGTGCGCTTCTGTAATGTGATCTGTGCCAGGTCCTGATACAGCTGGACCTCCTCCCCGTTTATGCTAATGTGGTCCATTGATCTGGCTTTCCTCAGGATCTGTTCTTTTTGGGGATAAGAGGATAGGGCTACCAAAACATCTCTAGGCCTTGCGCCCAGTTCTCCCGCTCTTTTTGGGCCCACCCGGTGTACTCCGTCTATGGATACTTCTTCCTCTTCCTTTGCGCCCAGGATCTCCTTAAAGACCTGTTGGACGGCATTTTTCCGGTCTCTGTCCTCTATTGATTCCGCCATATTTTTAATTCTTATGTTCGACCTTCGTGAACGATTTTCAAGGTCCTCGCACTGAATTTCAAGATTGTGAGTCCGTCTCAGCAGTTGTTCCTGGAGCTCTGCATATTGTTACGTCTCTTCGTCAAGATTTTGGGTGATTTTCTCCAAGGTGTCCGTCCTCTCCCCTAAACTCTTAATCTCCGATCCTAATTCTTGTAGGGCCTTCATTTCATTTTTCATGGATTCAAATTGCGTCTCCGTTTTAGCCATGAACTGTGTTTGAAATTCCCCAAACCACATTTTCATGTCCTCTTTAGATGCCATTTCGGGGTCAGATGTTCCTGTGGTTGCTTTCAAGGGATGTCCTTCTTGGGTTTTTTTCCTTGTGGAGCTAGAGGGAGTAGTCTGTTCCGACCCCCACAGTTGTGGGAGGCTCTGATCCTGTTTCTTTTGGGGGTTTTGGAGGGTAGATTGCGCTGTCCTCCCCCTGGATTTTGACATATGTTCTGATGTTTATTTTCGAATTGTGGGTGCTTCGTGCAGTGACCTGCTCTCTTCCACTGAGGAGTGTTCTGGGTCCGGGGTGGATGCGCGAGTTTGCCGGATTCCGGGTACAGGCCCCCGCTACCCCTGGGCTGCCGCCTCTGTGCCGACATCGATGGGATCTCCCCCAACTGTCAGCCACTGTGTCTTCTCCCACCAAGGGTCGCGTACCTGTTTTGTGCGCGGGTGGGCGATCCCCCACGCCTCCCCCGGCGATCCCTTCTGGTCTCCCCTCCTCACTGCCACCGGCTCCAGCGTCGACCCGCGGACCCCGCTGGGGCCGCCCTTCGGTCCGCTGTCCTCCGGCAGCTGTTATCGGGGGGGGGGGATGGTGATGCTTCTGGTTCTCTTCCCCTCGCGGTTCCCGTCCTCGCTGCCTCCCGTTGTCCGCCCGAGGCCGCGTAGGGGGTAGGGTCGGGTCGTCCCGCGCCACACAGCTCCGGGAGTCGCAGGTCCGTTTTCCGGGACCATCGGGCACTCCCGACTGCAAAGGCGATTCTCTCCTCGGCGGTCTTCTCTGGCGCGCACGGGAGCTTCAGGGCCTTCCCGGCAGTCCACCGCCCGTATAACTCCGGCTCTAGGCGATGTTGTGAGAGTTTTCCGCTATGTTGATGGGCTCTTTGGCGGTGCGGCCTGGTTGGGGGACGGAGCGACGCTCAGGCACGTCCTCCCTCCATCTCCGCCATCTTGGAATCCCCCGTGACCATGTTTTTGAACTGCTTAATATTAGTGCCTGTGTGTTTTATTAGATGTGGTTTTAAATAAATAATTATATCTCTTTTACACCAAGCTCTGGTCAGTGTTTGCTTGTTCTACTGTGTTCTTTTGACCTATTGTGAATACTCTGTATACTGCCTAACTCTTCTTGAGGGAAGTCTGACTGCTCAGCCACAGCTACCAAGTGAATCTGTGTGGTACAGACTGCTACCAAGTGGGTTTACTGCCAAACACCTGTATTCTTAAATCTTTTGCAGTGGTCCCAGAGGGAACTGCACAGGTTTCTGCCTAACAAATGAATTCAAGGACAAACTAGGCGCTAACCCAATAAGAACATTGCAATATTACCGTATGAGGGCTGCAGTGAGTCGGCAATGGCCATCCTACCTGACATAACCAGAAACCAATGAATGCATGGAATTGGTAATACATAACAATAACAAGAGCGGCTTATTGGCAAGACTGTATGCTAAAATACAGATTGAAACTCCACTGCAACCTAAACTTTGAGATAAATGGGAACGTGACACAGGATCAACGATTGGCAGATGTGTGCCCTAACCAGGGAAATATCATTGAACTGTAGACTATGATTGATCCAATATAAGGTTAACAGACTGCATTATACTCCCAGACATATTACGAACTTCAACCCACAATGCAGACAAACTTGTCCAAAGTACAGCTCTGAAGATGCCGACAATACACATGCTATGGAGTTGCGGTCCAATTGCTGACTTCTGGAAACACATTTTAAAAACACTGTTTGCTATTCTATCAATCCCTTCAACACCCCAACCGCTGAAATACCTCCTAGGAGACATTGGCAAAATAGACATTAACACCTGCAGACTGTTTAACCGAGGCTGTATTATTGCTAAGAAATGCATCCTGTTGAAAAGGAAGTCGAGAGACGCCCCAACGCTAAATCAATGGCTTCGAGAGATGACAATAGTGAACGAAAACGAAGAGGGATACGTATGAACTGTAGTCTCCACTTCAAGACCTAAAGACATATGTGCTCCATTCCACGCATCCCTGGAGAAAGAACTCTGACCTAGACAACAAACATCACTAACAATCATCTCGCAACTTAACAATACGCTAAGGCTCGAAACGAATTACGACTGCATCACCGCAATATATATATAAATATATATGCATATGGAATGTGTAAGAAATAAGAGCATAATAATGATAATCTATTGTTACGCTATCAACTTGTATTGTACGCTCATGCCACTTGTTAAAGTTTAAAAAAAAAAAAGATTACTTTCATTCACAGACCATCAAAATAACTATTTAATTGACTGTTCTTTGTCTAGCCCAACAAACGAGCCAGATTCGAATCCATTTTACCTACCCCACCAAAAGACCTAAAATATATACCCCCAAAAGTTTTTGGTTTTGGGGTTGTTTTACAATAAATGTACGCATGAGAAATGTACGAACATTTATGTATGTCGTGCAATTCTCATGCAGTCATTCCCGTTGCTGACCTTTCCATGATGGTATAACAACCCCAATTCAATGAGCCGCGTTTAGTCGGCGCTTCAGTGCCTTTCTTGTTCACCAATACGACCCTCATAAATCAGAATTGCTCCCAGTCAGCCGCAGACGTTAACATTGTGGCGATCAAGAGAGACAGTCCTCAAAAAAGTCAAGTGACTCCACGTGTGAGACTTTGGGCCCCCCGACGATACCTCTACCACTGACAAACTTACTTGGTGTGGAGAATAAGCCGTGGGTGTAACCATCAGTTTCTCCTGATAGACTCCCTGAAGAACGTGAGGGAGCAATGTGCAGAGACGCACATGTGTCTAATGAGTCTGGAGAGTGTGCCCGCTGTGACTATCCCCCCGGTGCAACCCCTCCTTTTGCCATGAGCCCCAGATCATCATCACCCACAACCCCTCTCGCCATCCAGCCTCGAGAGGGGGCCTGTGGACTCTGTATTGGAACGAAGTTCAACCACATCAAATGAAATCAGAGAAATGACCCTGTCCCTTAAAAAGTACTTGGCATCAACCAGTACCCAGAGATTACTCCGAAAATATCATTAAAGCAAAAGATGCATGGCTCGTAACAAATCCTGGGACGAGCGTGAACATAATGATCACCTCACCCCAGGCTCCCACCAATACCTGAGTGCTGAAAACCCCTTGCGAACCCCTGAAGCAACAGAGGGAGACTCAGTTTCAGTGTCTGAGTGTGCAGTGCAGGATAAATCGGCAGGGAGCTTATGTACAAGTCTAGAGCAGCTACTCACAAAACTTGAGCTCCCTGAATTACTCAGTTTGAGAGAAGAAGAACACCCAAAGTCATCTGACTACAACTTTTCTGAGATGCATCCCCTTTACTCCTTACCTGGGCTCGCCACCTGACTCAGAGCAAACTTGCGTGATGAAGTCACAAGCAACAGATTTCTCTCAAGTGCCCTCTACAGCCTAAGTCATGCAGCAACAAGACTCAGAGCAATCTTACATATCAGAAACTCTAGAGACAGATTGCTTTCAAAACATTAGCCCGGCTTTAGCAGCAGCAAGACATCTTAAATCAAGAGAACTTGTATCTCTCTGTCTCGCATGTCACAAAAAACACAGCACGTGAAAACAAACTGCATAAGTCATAGTAAAATCAGAAACAATATAATAACTAACATGTCACTGCAACACTCTATATCAACAAAATGGAGCTTGCAAGTGTTGCAATCTTGAATCCTGACCCTGACTGACAGCGATTCGCCTGATGACCCTTTTGTTGCCCCATTTGATGGGGATAAGCACAGACATAGGAGCAAAAGGGCTAAGTGGATTGCCAGTCCACAAAAGACATCACCTAGCTTCAAAACCAGCTGCAGACTTATGTCAGCACTAACCATTTCTTTAGCCCTGTTCCTCAAATTGTACGAGTCCATTAGCGAGAACTAATAGGACCACACCACATTATTGGCAATGAGACATACCAAACGTATACATATAGAAGCCATTTTAACAACATTCCAAAGGAAACTGGATCAGGAATCAACTTCCGACAGCTTGCTCTAAAACTATTGTCCGGCCATGTTTCTGAAATTCGAGCTTGCAAAAAAGTTCAATTGGAAGCAGCCAAAGAAATCTTGAAATGGGGGAAAGATGCTGCTAAAAACACACCTGAACCCCATTGTAGTCATTAAAGATGCCTGCCTCTTCAAAACTCAATCAAGTCAATTTCTCAATCAAATCCAAATATTTATCAAGACGAAGTTTAGGGTATATCAAAAACCTCAAAGATGGACATAAATGAGAACGCTTATGTTTGTGATACACAATCTTCAACCAAATACCCAGTGCTGGCACCAAAGGAACCTGTGAAGACTCTTACAAAAAACCCTCTGGAAAATGCGATTCTGGGCTTGACGAGTGAAGCCCTAAGCACTGATATTCCTGGGGCTGAATGCCTCAACACCCAAATTGGCGACAATTCCATTGCCCTAAACCCATGCTTACCAAGCAACGTTTGGAGGAATCAACATGTTTTAATCAAAGACGTACCTACACAAGAAGCCTCCATCCAATGACAACTATGACATTTTTTATTCAAGAAAAAAAAAAACTAAAGCAACTTTTTAAGATCCAAAAATCAAACTCAACAACAACAAACTAAAAAGATGAAAAATATACCCTCAAAAACACAAAGGTAAATGGTTCGGGAGGATTTATATGAAACCTAAAGGCTCATCTCCCTAACAGAGAACCCTAAATCTGTGTTGAAGAATAAAGATTGCAGCAAGCTCAGCTCGAGATCAGACCTAATGGATCCTTCCCTCCGTAGAACCGATGGAGCACCACTCTAAGCCCTCTATCAGCGATGAAGGACAGGCCCTTAGTGATTTAGAAGAAATCTCTGTTTATGAAGAGGAAGCCGGAGAAATAATCTTTGTAGTAGTCTCATTAACATCTCCAAACACATCAACGGC
Source organism: Ambystoma mexicanum (assembly GCF_040938575.1). Taxonomy (NCBI): domain Eukaryota; kingdom Metazoa; phylum Chordata; class Amphibia; order Caudata; family Ambystomatidae; genus Ambystoma; species Ambystoma mexicanum. The sequence continues at coordinate 1,365,389,134 of NC_090930.1, read as the reverse complement.
AGTTCCGGCCATACAGGAAAAAAATTATATGCCGGTGGCAAGTTTGAATTGGATGGCCCCAGTCAACTTGCCAGAACAATTGTTTAACCCTAGAGGAAAGACGACGAAAACCCCTTTGGTCAGTTCAGAATAATGTTGCTGCATATAATGGACCAACGTGAAATGGGTGTGAAAATCCATCTGTGTCGAACCCATGGGCTCAACATATCCGAGGACCTCTACTGTATCAAAGGCTGGGCCGCACACTTTCAATGCAACAGTCTCAGACCCAAATTACATTTTAGTTGATACTCGTAATTCAAAGATATCAGCTGAAACTGAGAAAAAGATGAGTAAAGAAGCCATCAAACCCACAAACCATTACCCAGGAACGTATCAAGGAAAGAAACACTCAATGAAGAGCACTGTTGGTAGAGAATACAGAAAGTTGATGATGGCCTTATGATGAATCGCCCCAATGTATGTAGACTATTCCAGCACATAGCAAAAGTATGAGCTCTAGAATCTAGCTTCTCAGCTATTGACTTTCGAATACCAAATAGTTTTGACTGTGCATGACTCCACATTAATTCTAAAATCGTTTGCTCACGACTTCTGGAAGCAGAAGAGCTTTTCTTGCCTATGGGGTTTTATGTAAAAGGGGGTGTCTGTATTCCTGCTCTCTATATGGCAGAGGAGAGGCACAGAGGACCCCAGCCAAGATTCTCTATAGGGTAGCGCTGGTCGAGCAATCAAGACCTAGCTTCTCAGGAGGTGATGCAGGCTGGTTCTTAAGTACAGTGTAGTCACCAAGCCCCCACAAAGGAATGTCCACACACTGGATTAGTTAAAACAGTCTTTATATAATTAAGGTTCAAGGTTATACACACGATAACTCACTTTGTGCTCAGTAAATCTAAAATGGCAAATATATACAGTTGTAAGTGGTACCACAATTATTAGATTTCATTAAAGTGCATCAACTATACTCTGGTTAAATATCACAGAAATCACTTAATAAAGGTAACCAACAATAGACATAGGAGGAAAGCAGCTGGTTTAGAACAATTGGCAGAATACTGGCCCCGTTACCTAGACACAATTCTGTGTGGACATCCCCCCACCTGGGCAACCTGTTAAGTAAAGATATATAACAAGCCCAGTCCATGTATTGTTCTATAAGTGTCATTTCCTTCTATAATGTTTCTACCACCCGAATGTACCTGGAATAGCAGAGTTTGACGTCGGGTCGTCGACGGATCCTTCTTGAGTGGCTTCCTTTAAAGCAGAACCCACGGATCGTTGAGAACCCTCGAAGGAAGTGAATTCGGCGTCGAGGCAGCAGCTTCGGTCCCAGCGGTGCTCGACGACGATTCGAAGACGTCCTGCAAGGGAGAGGCGTGCAGGGCACCTCGATGTCGATAGTTCAGGACCACAAAGAGATTGTGAAGAACTGTGGCCCAGCAAGGGCGTTGAGTCATCCGGCATCTCTACGGTCTTTGGGTGGCGAGAAACCCACCAGTGGATGCTCCTCAGCGCGTTGACGGCCTGGCCTTCTCCGGCGGGATAAGGTGGGCGGCGGTGCGGACGAGCGCTTCCGTAAATCAAAACTCTTAGGCAAAGGAGCGTGCGGCTCCGGTCGTCGATGGCACGCCGTCAAGCGGTCCCCTCTTCTGGGCAACACGGCTTCGACGGGCCTCCAGCGGTTACAGCAAACCTGCAAACCCTGGTCAACGACAGTGGACGGAATGTCCGGTGCTCATCTTAGTTCTCCTCGGCAGTCCCTACACACTCGGCGGACACTACACACTGCATTCATACCAGTTTCAGGCAGGGCTGTCTCAGTCATTGTATTGCATACTAGAAACCAGACATCCACAACAAGAAGTGCATATTGGTCACACACTCTATTCACCCAGGTCCCAACCACAGGGTGTACCCACAACATACAGTCACTGGGAAGGATCCAGCCAGTCTGGCCTAGACTTCACAACAACATCATACATGGAACTTCCACCCAACAGCCAGTCAGGGGGAAGGGACAGAGTCAGGGCTTCCCAGGACATTGGGAAAACAAGGTAACAGGCAATAGAAAGCAAGAGACCATAGGGGCCATCTTGTTTCCTATCAGGAATCAACTGATTCCAATGGCAGGGCCTGGGTATCCCAAAATGGAGGATACTCGGAGCACCTGTCAAATTCAGCATGGAGCTGCCACCAGCCCATACCCTGTTCTGTGGGCCACACACAGATGCCCAAAAACATACACTAGGGGCACAGGGTTGTACCCCCACCCATGGGTGCCATAAGGGTATCCTATGGGTCTGTACACCAAACCAAATACAGGAAGAGATTCACTGCCAGGAGTCCCACATGGACTCTTGGGCAGAAAACAATACCGAACACAAATGAAAAAGGTCTACAGGACACGGACAGGGAGGCCCTGTCCCTCCAATGCATTTCCAGCATCAGTCCAAGAGTCTTTCCAGAGAACTGATGAGAAATCAAAAAGCCAGTCTCTCCGGAACTAACTTTCAAATATGTATCAATCCTCTTAAACAGCTCAAATTGGAACCGCCAGCTGAAAAAGTCATGTTTAAAATTATGATCAACAGACATCAAGACGCCAAAAGAGAATTTACAATTCTAGATTCTAAGCACCAAATCCCCTGAGACCAGTTAAATTGGGGCTGGCTTGCAGGATCGTTAAATGCAAATAAAGCGCAATAACAGTCCAATCCTCTGCCAGAGGAGCTCACCATCGTCAGCAGTTGGAATTCACAAGGATGTAAACATCTTTTCTATAACGAAAAATCTTTGCTTTCTAAATTAGACATTCTTTGCCGGCAGGAGACCTGGCTATACACCCAGCCGTGATAGATGGCTATTCCGTGTTCCTAAACCCAGGATCCTAGACGTAGCCTCATATACAATGCCCTTTCATATGCTGGTTTAATAGGCGTAGCCTCATATACAATATGATATGATAGGTTATAACGCGCTTAATACCCGGAGGTTTCTAAGTGCGGACCCGGGGATTGACCCTATGGTGCTCCATGCCGTCGTGCTTCCAAGGCGAGTACGTTGCCCCTGAGCTATTCTCCCGAGATTCCCTTGCATATGCTGGTTTAATATATTGAAGTAGCTCTCAAATCCCTGCGATTCTGATTGCTAGATAGGCCAGGCCTGTGGCCAGGGCAAGTGTCACTCTGCTCGCCCTTACTTCTTTGTATATAACAAAGGCTTTCTTTAGTACCATTTTAGAGTTAGTATCCATCTGCAGGGATTCAGCCAATAGGCAGAAGGACCCATCTGAAGCAACCAGGTTCTTACTTGGGTCAGCCAGGGAATCTTCTGCCACCCCCTAAATGACATGACATGCTCCAATGTCAATCGTTATGTCTCTAAATCGAGGCTACCCCAGATCCTTACCCAATAGTAGACAGGCCTGATGGCAATTTCATCATCTATTGGGGGGGAGATTACACTCCTTGCGAGCGGAACTACACGGGGTGCTCTGTGGGAAGACGAGGATTGCCTTTAGAAACTTATTTTCTGATATTCTCATTGCAGATACGTCCGCATACCCCCATAGCGCGGCTCCATAAATGGCAGATGCCTTTGCCTGGGCTTGAAATAAACCCAAGGCTGGTCCCAGAGCTCCTCCATCATGTTTCGCATAATAGGCTTTAACTGCCCACTAGTTTTCTCCAAGGTAATGTTTGCCCTGGACACTTAGTATTCCCAGCGCCCCCACAACCCCATGGTCCCCCACGGACCCCAAGTAATTATAGCAGTCCACATGTTCCAAGGTGGCACCATTCGCCCAAAAATTCAGATGTTTGGCTTGGTCACTTTAGATGTAAAAACCATTGCCTTGGTTTGCAAGGCGTTCATTTCCAGGCCCAGTTTTACACACTCAGATTCAAAGGTTGCCAAGGGACGCCGTAGGCCCATCAAGGAAGTGGAAAGGAGAACAAAGTGTTACATAGACATACATTTGACCGGGTTATCTTACTTAAAAAGAGAGCGCTATGGAAATCCCTTGAGGAGACCGCCAAAGAAGATGTGTAGTAGGCTGCGTCTGAAGGAGGCCTATAAGGGTTGGCTACGACACTATCGCCATTAAATGACCCGGAGGGATGCTCGTAAAATGTTGGAGGTCATGATAAGTAACAACTTGCATTACTTCTGGAATCTAATTAAAGATGACCAGGTTTAAATGGGGTCCCAAATAAACCCGATATTGGAAGCAATGTGGATGGCCCACTTCACAGAGATTTACAAATCAGTTGGCGATAGTAAGTATGGAATGGGGACATGATAAAAAAAGGTGATTTGGGGGGTTAATTTAGGACTTTGACAACTTGCTTTATCTAATCTCTAGGTGCAAAAAGTCGATGACCCCCAGGGTCAGACTGTCTGGCTATGTGCGTTCTAAAAAACAGCCCAGATACTTGGGTAGGTGTCCTAGACAGGATGTTTAGAACCATACTCTGGGAGAAAGTCGTAGCAGTGTTTTGGCTAACAGCTTTGTCGTTGCAATTTTTAAAAAGGGGTCTCGCCTAAGTACTTAGAACTATAGACCAATCTCCCTGTTGAATTGCCCAGCTAAGATCTTCACAGGCCTAGTATTAAGAGACCTGCGAAAATGGGCAAATGAGAATGGAAGAATGGACATCTTCCAAACAGGGTTCTGTCGGGGAGTGGGGACTGAGATGGATGGCTTTGTGCTGGAACTGTTTAAGAAGGGCGCAATCAAAGGCAAAAAACCACTTCACGCCACCTTCACAGATATTTCTATGGTTTTTGATACTGTCGTGAGGAACATGCTATGGGCCAAACTGGATAAATAGGGTTGTCCTCCTGCTCTACTGGCGATCCTGATTGCATTACACACGGATACCACTTTGTGCGGCCGTTTGGACAGAGAGGGTAGCCTATCTGCTCCGATCAAGTCGGCAAGAGGAGTGAAGCAAGGTTGCCTATTGGCCAGAATTCTATTCCTCCTTTTCCTGTCCGATTTGGGTGAAGCCTTCTTTAATGCTACATTTCCCCCCCCCCCCAAATTAAATGACAGAATGATCAATTACCTACTGTACACTGATAACCTGATTTTAATGGGTCATATGCCAATAGGTTTGCAGCATCAGTTGAAGGCCCTGTATACACCAAAACGAACATGCTAACGATAAGTGCCCCTAAATCGAAAATTCGAATCATGCATAAGGGCCCGGAAAATGCAGGCGAACAATTCAAGTGGTCCATATGAGGGATGCCCGTAGAGTAAATGGATTGTTTTGTGTACATGGGTTTCTCAATCTTTCCGAAGGAAACCAGAACCCAGCGGCGTGCGGCAAAAAAACTAAAGATCAGGGCATTGGCTGCCTAAATAAGAAATTTGGGTACCTCGATAATTCCCGTACAAGAGTTCAATTGCAAAAAGGTGGCCCCAGTGATGTGTATGGTGAGGAGACGTCATTCTTTGCCTGCCCGCAAAGGGCAATGGTGTAAGCTTGAGGGAGCATTCTGGAGGACATTTCTAGGGTTGCCAGTTAGTGTTCCTGCTCCCGTGCTAAGGTATGAATTGGGTCTGCTGTCATTGGAAGCAATGGTCAAATGGAACATTTAAACTTCCTACGAAAGATTTGTCTGGCGGAAGAGGGATCAACCGGGGGGATGTTAAAGTGCGGGCTAGCGGGGGCTTGGCCAAGATGGAGGGCTGAGCGGACGTGTTGTGGATGAGCTCTGTCTCTGCGCGGTGAAGCAGAGCAGAGGCCAGCATCAGGAGCATTTGAAATTCAGAGAAATATTGTGAGCCGAGGCAGAGGATCCTCGTGGAATGAGCAGTGCAGCAACCCCATACCAGGAGAAGCAACACCACGGCGGCAACCGAGTCCCTAGAGTAAAAATGGCAGGCAGCAACTCCTAGACCTGGGGGAAAGTGGCGGATCCACCTTCTAGATGATTCAGGTCTGAGAGTAGCAGACCCCAAATGGAAAGGACCCGGGAACGCTGTGCAAAGCATCCCGATAAGGCAGTGGGTTGAACAAAGGTGGACCAGGAAGGAGCACGGAACACGTAAGGTGAGGAGGACCCGGGAGAGAAGGAGGGTGGTGGGAGGCATCCGACCCAAACTGTCCTTGGCCGGGGGGTGGTAAGCAGAAGCAGAACAATAGGCGCTGCCAAGACAAGGAAGAGTACACAAGCACCCTAAGCTGTCCCACAATGGGGGCAGAAAAGGACAAGTTACTTACCCCTGGTAACGTTCTTTCGACTGGATGTTCCTCCCACGTATTCCTCATCTTTGATATTCGTATCGTCAGCTTTGGTGTCGAGTGTCGACGTCATCAGCAGTACAAATAGCTTGAGCCGTGCCCGTTGGCTTCAGTCCCGTTTTTTCGTTCCCATCAATCGAGGAATTGACCAGGCGTACCCCAACACCGCAAGCTCTCAGATAACGCAGTGTGTAAAACACGTAAATTGTAAGGAGGGGTAGGCTGGGAGGGGCGATGAGGAATATGTGGGAGGAACATCCAGTCGATAGAACGTTACCAGGGGTAAGTAACTTGCTCTTCGAATGGATTGTGTCCTCCCACGTATTCCGCATCTTTGATAGACTCCCAAAGCAGTGAAAATTTGGAGGAGGGAGCACCAATTAATCTAGTCATGGACCGTATGAAGAATGGCCTTTGCAAAAAGACCTCCTTGAGACGAGGTAGAACCTAAACAGTAATGCTTTACGAATGTATGCATAGACGACCAGGTGGCTGCTGCACAGATATCCTTTGCCAGGACACCCCTTTGCAGAGCCTCAGAAGTTGCCGTGCCCCTAGTGGAATGAGCTCTTAGTCCATCTGGTGCTTCTTTCCCCGCCAGTCTAACATTTGGCAATTGCTAAAACTATCCATCTGGATATTGTCCGTTTGGTTACTTCCAGGCCCAATTTATGGCCGGTATACCCAATGAAGAGTTGATCTTCTTGTCTAAACTTAGCAAGTCTTGCAATATAACTCAAAGCCCTTTTTGGGTCTAGCCTGTGCAGTCTTTCGTCCTCTTTACCTGCATGAGGGGGAGGATAAAAGGTTGGTAAAGTTACCTTATGCGACAAATGGAAGTCAGAGACTACCTTAGGCAGGAATGATGGTTTGACTCTGAGAAAACGGTGTAAGAAGGCTTACAAGAGAGCCCATAACTCACTCACCCTGCGGTCTGATGTTAAAGCCACTAGGACTGTTTTTAATGTTAGGCGCCTTAGAGGAAATAAATGTAGAGGCTCCAATGGAATGCATGTGAGAAATTTTAATACCAAATTTAAATCCCAAACAGACACACGAAATGGGACTGGAGGGTACACGTTAGTGAGACCCTTTAGAAATTGCACAATCAATGGCATCTTGAAATAAGGGACCTCTTCAGCGGAGAGCTTAAAAATGGAAAGTGCAGCCAGGTATCCTTTTATCATTCCAATCCCGAGCCCCAGGTTGGCTAAATGCAACAGGAAAGAAAGCACCATAGGTGTGCCAAACAGAAAAGGATCCACATTCTTATTCTGCACCAATTACTGAACTTCTTCCAATAACATTGGTACAATGATTTGGTTGCTGGCTTTCGGGTCGAAAGCAAAATCTCCATTACGTCGTCCCGGAGGTCCCAATCCTTATATCTCAGCCTCTCAGAAACCATGCGTGAAGGCTGAGTGTCTTGACCTCTGGATGGAGAACTCGACCTTCCTCTTGCAAGAGAAGATCATCTCTTTGTGTAAGACGTATTGGAGGGCAGATGGACATGTCCAGAAGGTCTGTGTACCACGTCCTCCTGGCCCAATCCAGAGCAATTAGGATCATGGATTTCCAGAATGTTCTCAACCTCCTGATCACATGAGGAATAACGGGGACTGGAGGAAATGGGTACAAGAGTGGAAACTCTTAGTCCACTACGAACGCGTCCCCTAGAGCTCCTCTCAGAGGAAATTCCGTTGAGCAATACTGTTCACACTTCCAATTGACCTCGGTCGTGAACAGATCCACTTGAGGGGTTCCCCAAAGGGTGAAGATCTCTTGAATGACTTCCTGAGATAGTTCCCACAAGTGGAAAACTGATCTGCCTGCTCAGAGCGTCCACCGCCGTGTTCTGCTCTCCGGCTAGGTGAACTGCTGATAGATTCCTTCTTCGATTGCCCAGAACCAGAGCTGCACTGCCTCTCTGCACAGTGGTAGTGACCCTACAACTCCTCTTTTGTTCAGGTAGTACATGGCCACTGTGTTGTCCGTCATTATCAGGACATTATTTCCCAGTAAAGAGGGCAGAAAGGCCTTCAGCACTAGTCTGATTGCCCTCAGCTCCAAAAGGTTGATGTGTAGTTTGGACTCCGAGTGAGATCAACGACCGCTGATTGTCAGTTCGTTGGCGTGGGCTCCTCACCCTGTGAGTGAGGCGTCAGTCACTACCATTATCTCTGACCATGGTTGCCAAAAAGAGTCTCCCTTGAGAATATTGTCCCTGCAAGCCCACCATAGAAGATCCTGAGCAACTCTGCTTGGAACATGCAGTAGATCTGACATATTCCCTGAAAATTGGGACCACCGAGTCCTGAAAGCCTATTGAAGGTAACTCATTCTCAATTAGGCTTTGGGCACCAGAAAAATGCAGGATGCCATGAGGCCGAGCAACCTCAGAAAATCGAAGGCCGGCAGATGCTAGGCATCTTGGAACTTAGTTACCATCTGCAGAATGGGTTGAGCCCTCTCTTCGGGAGGCGAGTCTGTCCCAGAGGAAGTATCCAGGACTGCTCCGATAAATTGGAGTCTTTGGAATGGTATTATATGGGACTTCTTGTAATTGAGGGAGAAGTCCAGTCTGTGTAGGGAGTGGCAGGTGATGCGGAGATGTTCCAGGGCTTGTTCGGGAGAATGTGCCCTGATCAGCCAATCGTCCAAGTAAGGGTGGACATGGATCACCCCCTCTCCTGAGACTCGCTGCCACTACTGCCATCAGTTTGGTGAAGACCCTCGGGCAGAGGTCAGCCCGATTGGCAGAACTCGAAACTGATCATGAGAACCGCCAACCTCAGGTACTTTCTGTGCTTGAGATGGATTGGCACATGAGAGTAAGCATCCGGAAGGTCTAATGATAACAACCAGTCTTAGAGTTGGAGAGTCTGAAGGATCTGAGAAAGGGTTACCATCCTGAAGTTGTCTTTCCTGAGGAATTTGCTCACATTTCTTAAGTCAAACATGGGTCTCAATCTCCCTCCTTCTTTGGAATGAGAAAGTAAGGGGAATGCCAACCCTTGTTCCCCTTTGCCACAGGTACATGTTCTATTTCACCCTTCTCTAGCAGGGTTAAAATCTCCTGCACAAGGAGCGGATCCGGAATTTTGACAGAGTTGGGTCCCGGTGGATGATTCAGAGACCTTCTTTGAAAAGGAAGGCAGTAACCCTGGGCTACTGTTTCCAGTGCCAAAGCATCTGAAGTAATGCCCAGCCATTCGTTCAGATGCTGAGAGATTCTGCACTTGGGTCTTGTTGATCAAGGCCTCAGAGTGGCTTAGAGGCGGCTGCAGTAGCAGCTGAGGGTAAAGATGCGGCTGCTGGGGCCGATTTAGCACCGCTTCCTCATCCACCATGAGGGAATCTTTTCTGTCTCCTTTGTCCAGCCTGTCCTCTTCCCTTTCCAAATATGGAATAGAAACAAAAAGGACAACCCTTCCAGGAAGATGAGCCTGAATAGGGTTGATTTAGCTGCCGCCTTGGAGGTCTGCAGCTTCTCTAAGACTCATCTGCCTTGCTGCCGAACAACCTCAAGCCGTCAAAGGGCATATTGAGAAGCCTGGCCTGCACATCCGGTGCAAAGCCTGACTTTCTCAACCACACAAATAAATGGCTTCAAGCACCTGTGTAGTACCGTGCTAGAAGCCGTGGACCTGCTGATACCATCAGCACTGTCCAGTCCTGACTGGAGACACTCCCTCATTGCCTCCTTTCCATCTTTCACTATAGCCAGGAAGCAGTCTCTCTCCTCGCCTTCCAGAATATGTTCAGCCGCCATTCCAATAGAGTCCCACAGTAAACCTCCAAAAAGTACAAGTAACATTGGTTGACTTTAAGGCCATACTGCCCGATGAGAGATTCTTCGAGCCCAGGCATCAACCCCTCTTGTCGTCCCTATCCGAGGGAATAGAGGGGTAAGCGGACTGCCTGGTCGACGTTGCCGCCTGAACCACCAAGCTTTCAGGTGTAGAGTGCTTGGTCGAATAGTCCGGATCAATACTAGAAGGCCTATATTTTCTGGCAAAGTTTCTGTTTACAGCAGGTCCAGACTCTGGAGTTTCCCAGTTTGCCATGGCCTTCCTCTGAAGGGCTGCATGAAAGGGTAAAAATGGGTCCTTCTGAGGGCCTTGATATAGTATATCCGTCATATCGTCTTGCTCATAGGCAAGAGAATTCCTGCTCCAGCCCATGTATTCAATGACTCTATTCATGAGGGACCTGTATGCAGAATCTGCATGTTCTGCTGGATCAGGCCTGCCAAATTCCAGCTTCGGCGAAGTGTCTACACCACTAGCCGACTGGAGGCAAGCGTAAAGATCAATGATCTTTGATTCCCCATAAGTTCCTCAAGAGTATTTTGCGTGCCATAAGGCAAGCCAAAGGGTGGAGAGCTTGCTGCTACTCATAAATTGAGGCCATAGACTTGAAAAAGTCTTTCTTCGGCGTAGGTTTAAACACCTTTTCTGGACTGGGCAGAGGCCTCGAAAGGTTCGAAGTGGCTGTAGAAAGTGCCGACAGTGGCGTTGATGACGCTAATGGCGTCGACATGGACTTCGACAAAGGAGTTGATGGCACCTTCAACAATGGCGTTGATGAAGCCTTCTAGAAGGATGTCGACGAAGGTCTCGGCAATAGCGTGGTTTTGCTGGACACTGCCTTCGACTTATGCTTCGACAGGTTTGACTCCGTCAAAGAATTTACTCTTTTTCTGAGGTATCGGAGGAGGACTACATTCTCGAGACGGTATCCTCAATGATTCCTCGTCGGATCAAGATTGACTCGCCGGTTTGAGACTCTGCTTTGCCATGGTAGTCTTTGAACTCCCTAAGTCGTCTGAAGGAGCGACCGGGGCATGGCTGTTCTTCCTCATCCCAGTAATAGTGGTACTATTACTATAGAAATAATAGATGGGGTAACTTGTGTGACCAGAGGAAGAAAAAGGAGGTGATTGAAGAAAGGTGGGTGAGGGTGCATTATACTGTGTTAACCCAGGATGGCCTCCTTGGATCCCATAGGGGGAATCTATCCCTATGTTCCACTGCCAAGGGGGACTATCGGGTAGTGTCCTTACCTGCCTGGTCTCATGGAAAACGTCTCCCCCAGGGGGGAAGGGACTACATCACAGATGTAAATTAAGAAGTGGACGAGCAAATATACACTATGCTTGGATTTATAGGCTAAAGGGGACCAGGTCTCTAGAGGTGAAGATGCTTAGCATTTATATCTTAGATATAATTGCACATGTATTAACAGATCACAGAGCTGGATATGTAGATATCAAACAGACCATTTACCAAGAAGTCGCCAATGTTATTGGAGCATTCATGTAAGCATGACAAAGTTTGTCGTCTACCCATATATATAGATGGCATTATTTCACAGTTCAAATTCCTCCTTTGAAGTGTAAGCATATTGTGCACTTAAGAATACTAAAATATATAACAAAGTTGATTTCAAACAGGTGTGAACTGTGAGCCTTGTGGTGTTTAAGGACCAAAATTGTTACTAATTGCCTCCATACCCGACACCTCCAATTACTCCATTACATGCCACTTAGACAGTAGCAACACCCTTGTCTTTTCCATTCCTCACCCACCATATGCATACTCATTTCTACTCCTGCTTTCTACTAGCCTCTCATCACTGATCTACCTATACCACAATGTCAAAATCATTGGATGTGAATCAGTTCTTCAAAGTCATCTCCTTTTTAAAAATCTACCTGCTCTCTCCAATACTCAACCTCCCTGTAGTTATCATCATGTTCATCTGGATGATACCTACTCTCTGGCCGCCCTCTATGGGCCCCCTCCAGTCACCCTCTTTGGCGTCATCTTCGACTCCTCGCTCTCCTTCTCTGCTCACATTGCGGGCCTTGCCAACAAGGCCCACTTTCAGCTGCACCTCCTCAGAGGCATTATCCCTTTCCTCACCTTCCCGTAGAAACTACTCGTCTCCAGAGCTCTGGTCCTCTCAATCTACCTAAATCCTTCCTTTGCCCCCTTCAACTAATCCAGAATAGTACTGCAAGCCTTATACTTGGCCTCAAGGACAGGGACTGCATCTCTCTAGCCCTAACATTTCTCCACTCGCTCCCAGTTGTTGTGAGGATCGTGTTTAAGACCCTCTGCATCATCCACAAGGCTTTCTGGGGCCTGGGGCCCTGCTACCTCCAACTCGCTCTCCCTAAATACCTCCCCCAAAGCCCTTCGGTCGTCTAGCTCCAATTCTCTGTAGATCAGATGCTTTTCCAAGCAGAGAGTGAGGGTTATCTTCTATCTTCTGCTGGAGCCTCCCTCTGGAATGGCCTTGCTGCCCCTCTCAGGCTTGAACTGAATCTGCTAAAGTTCCAAAAGCTTCTCAAGACCCTCCTTTTCTCATCCTTCTGAAAGGGAGGCATGGTATCACAAGTAGACACAGACACAAGATTGGCAAGTTCAAAAACCTTCATTGTAACTTGAAAGAGCGGGGGGGTTTGAAAAACTCCTAGCTTGCCTTATAGCTAAAGATGGGAATACTCTCAACAATCAAAGTAAAATTAAAAAAACATAGTCCTACTCATTTGTCAGTCAAAACAAAATAGTCTATACTAAAAAACCTAATACCTGCCTTTCCTCTACTACAATAAATGTGTATAGGGAAAGATGTATATGTAAAGGAAAAAGTAGTGTTCAAAACAATATGTCAAGTTAACTGAGCGAAACGCCCTTCCCCCCGTTTTTAGCATGGGATATGGTGGCACACTCAGGTCTTAGAACACACTCTGGCTTTAGACACAAGGATGAAGCTCAGGACACGGACCAGGCCTTCCATGAAAAAAAGTCTCTTGGTCGCAACCAAGTCTTTTGTTCCCACAAAATGTCTTGTTCGCAGGATGCCTTGGGTTCATTCAACAAAACAAAGCTCCTTTCCTCCAGGATTCATAGTTCACAAACTTCAGGCATTATAGTTCACATAGGTCTCCCTCAGTCGGGCTCAGACCTTCCAAATCACAATTACTCACAGTTTGCTTTTCTCATTAAAGACTTTCAAATGTGCGAGGGGTTTTACGAATACCTCAGCATGACCACTTAGATTACAGTTCACTTTTTCGTATTCATTTTCCCACTGATGTCAGATACATTTGTCATTCCAGGGTTTCTAGACTGTTCACTTTTCCGCTTGCACCACTATGCACATTTAAACAAAGACCTTCGATTGGGCACTTTCGCTATGCCTGACCACTATTATCTCTCCATGTCTCACTTGTTTGATTCACAGTTCAGCAATACTTTCGCGGCTGAACCACATTTTACTTTCACTCGCATCTTCTCAGTATACATTCAGCCTTCATTCTCGTGATACACTGTTGCCGCTTGTACTTTTTATCTTCAACACCGACTGCTGGTTTATGTGCTTGCGTCTTTGATCTAGGAGCCATGGTTGATACCACAGCTGCTGCTTTACTTCCCCAACTCAGTCGTTCACCTGGGAGGGCTGCTGGTATCTTTCACACACAATTACAGATTCACGATTCTCCTTCGTCGGGGTCACTTGTGCAGCCTTCAAGATTCTTTGGAGGGAACGATCGTTCGCCGGGACGCCCACGGTCTCTACACTCCTTGATTCTGCTTCTCGGTCTACCGTCCTGCTCCACCTGCTTTGCTGCTGCCCCGGAAGACCTGCGCCTTCTCGTGCTTTGACTTGCTCACAATGTGTCCCAGAGCTACACCTTTTATTTGTGTGGGAAACAACAATAGGTATCAGGTGTATGCAATTGTGGTCGATTGCGTGACTCTGCCTGACCGTACTAACGGGACATGTCCGGTGTAATGTTTAAGTGTATAGTCTCTTCGCTCAGACCTCCTTTTCCTTGGCTCAGTGTTTGTGCAGGAAAGAGGGGCTGGGGGTGGAAAATCGGAATATCTAAAGAATAGAATGGGGTAAAGGGGTTGAAAAGGGAGTTATACCGCATCTCACCATTTGGTATCTCACCCCCACTCCTCGAGGGCCCTCACCCTGATGATCCTCCCGCACTGGTCCACCCCCAGGGTCTGGATCCAAAGGCGATCGCCGTGCCCTGGCCACCTGAGCAAGAGATCCCTGGGGACTAGACAGTGAGACACCCTCTGGTTTCTCACACTCCCGCCCCCCCCCACACCCTCTCCCTTGCTAATGTTTCCCTCTGCCGCATTTTGACCTGGTACCTGGTTCCTTTTTAGTCATAAAGGGCACCAGGCCCCCCTAGCCCAGCACTATGCGCTCTCCTGACTCCCCCTCAGCCCCCCAACCTGCACTTACCCTACCGGGCTACCTCCCCGCCCCCAGTACTAGCCTGGCGGGGCCTACACCTGCTGAGCCTGATCCAGCCCCTTCCTCGCACTTAGAATGTGGACCCCTGCACTCTCTGGCACTCGTCTACCTGGCCTCCCCGTAGCACCCGCCTAGCCCAGGGGCCCTCTCCCCCACCAGCACTTGCATGCTCTCCACTCTTCTGTTCCCATCCTTCATTATTGCATTCCACTCCCCTGCACTTCTTGTTACTGCACTTGCACGATCCGAATGACAAGGCCTAGTAGGAGTATTTTTTGTTATTCTTCATCCCTGCCCCCCTGCCCTCTCTTGTCTTATGGCTACTTGAAAGACCATTTTCTGTATAGGCCCATTACAAATACCCCAATAAATAAATACCTGGAAACCAGAATTTTGTGAATGGACTTTTTACAATTCATTGTACAATATTGTCAGTTTTATCCATTTTCAGATATTTAACTATTTCACTGGGAAGACACAACTGAATGCTAATGATCAAAGAAATACATTTGAGAACCCTTGCATACATCTCATTATCTCGGACTGCAAAGAAGAAATACATTGCCTGGCAATGCTATGAGGGTGATTGTCAGAGGGGGGCAGGAGGAAAGTGGAGGAGAAATAACCAGAATAGTTAAGCACATTTTACTAACCTGCTGAACATCCTGCTGAAAAACACAAAGCTGCAGACACTGATGAAGGCGAACCTTACGGTGCTGCCATATGTTCTCCAATTGTCGTTGATGGTGCAATACTTCATGAATTGCATCAAGGACATGGTGAACTGCCTTGGAGTAGTTGGCTGATACCATAACAGAGTCAGATGCACCAGGCGTCAAAGGTCTCTGAAGCTTATCAAGAAGTAACTTTCCATCTTGGCTGACCTGCTCAGGAAGATAATCACAAAATAGGTATTTCTCAACAGACGTTGCAGAAGCACAAAATAATTTAGTCTAATCTTCACAACACTAAACCACTCCAATCTCGCCCCTTCAGAGAAAAGTGCATTCACATATCATGCTGACAATTGAAAAACATGTTACAGCTAGGGAGAAAAATGAACTTTGGTAGATAGTATACAACACTTAAAATACCATATATGTGATTGCTCCAGCTTTCACGCCAATAACAGGTGTCATTAACACCAAATTAAAAGGTTCTCAATTTAATCGACCTCAAACAGATGAAGGGCTGTGTCAGCCCTGCCAATATCAAACCGATACCCATCTCAGGGATTCAGGTGCTCGCCACAGAATGGCACTTGGTGATACCATACATTCCATTTTACATGGAGGTTTTTGTTGTACTTTATATTTTAGGAGTGTTCCACAGAAACTCGTCCATCAGAATTGGGTAGGGGACGTTTAGCAAATATTAAAATCTTCTGATAAACATATAGCCAGTGCAAATGTCAAAGATTTTTCCTACTTACAGTTGGGAAGATTATTCCACAGCCCCCTTGTGAGGGATGGGAGATCATTTAACCTAAGGTGAAAGAGTCCCAACTGAAAGGAAAGACCAACCGCTCTATAGTGGCAGCGCTATTGGGCTTAATTTAAGGGAGGGAGGAAGACTGGCAGTAAAGTACAGTTAAACCCACAGTTACTCCACACTGCTATCCTGAAAAACAGGCACTTTTAGTAAACTCAAATGTAGGTGAGCGGGGACAGCCTCAAAGTGAATATGTATGGTCAACTTGATATACTGTATAAAAAGTATGAGGAGTACTGCGGCAACCTAACTAGCACAAATGGGTGAAATGGGGGAAGCCATGCTGTGAGGACGAACTGACTGAGCGAGGCCTCCCGTCAGATCCGACCAAATGATACACCAAGCATGTCTTTCATCAACATTAAATAAATGCACAATAGTAACGCTCGTTGTCACGAAAACCTGTGGGGATTGTTGCGAGCCCACAAAAGTACCAACGGCCTGAGTGCAGCGACCTGAAGTGGAGCAACGACTTGTCAGGAATGCGCCGGCTGCCTGGCAGCAGAGAAGCTTGCAGAGGTACCGAGTGTGTCAGAACCTGACTGGGGGCTGGCACCGAGGTGTGCTGCCCAATGAAACAGCACAGATCGGAAGAGCGCTGCAGGGAGGCCTCCTGCGGCGGTGCGCACGTTGCAAGGGCCTCGGCCTGTGGCCCGCTGGGAGTGAGAAGCCGGGACAACGTGGCCGTCACCCACAGTGACAGAGAACACATTGTGGGAGAATCGCTGGCGAGGGCCCATTGCAATGCCTGAGCTGGGCTGGGGCAGAGCACCGAACATCAGAGCGGGCAAGCAGTGGCTGCTGGGCTCAGTGGAGTGGGCTCAGCCCCCTTTCGGTCAGTGGCGATCTGGCAGAGGGAGCGACCCAGCGAGCAAGTGGGTGCCCACAGGCTGCATGCCTGGGCTACGCTGCACAGACCTGCGGCCCCTCGACCACAGAGGGTGCCTGGACTTCATCTCTGTTAAGGCTAGCGAGGATCCCTGGGCCCTGTGTGAGCGGAGTGTTTGGTGGCCTACCCCCGCCCTGAATCCAAGTGCAAGATAGCCCATGGTGCAGCCCCCTGGAACATAAGTGAGGGGTGTGTCTGGTGTGCACACCCGGCTCATTGTTTTACTGCAAAGTTGCTGTGTGGCGCAGGCAGCAGGTACGTTGAACCCCACTGTTAAGTCGTTCGTAGGCCCCCGTGTCCCTCCCTGAGAGCAGGCCCAGCCCTCCCGTACCGAGGGAAAGAAACGGACACACGTCTGCTTGTTACGGGTTCCTGGCGCGCATTGATACGCTGCGGGCTGCCCCTTTATTAACACGCATGCGCAACGGCGAACCTTGCTGTCGCACTCACGAGACTGTCACATCCCTCCTTTTTCATAACAAAACAACCTTTGCATTATATCAATAACTTGGTGTCAACGTGACATATATAACATGTTCATAATACAGTAACAGTGTACGTGGGCAACTACCGTCAACTTCTGTTCCTCGTTACCTCGGGTCCAAGATGTAGTCCTTGAACCTGGCCGGACACCTCCAGCACTCACGGCAGGGGTATCACTCTTCACCTCGTTCCTTGCCAGGGCTACTTACTCCTGGTTCAGGGTCTCCCGAGTCCTCCTTGAGTGTCAGCCCACTCGCCGTGGTTGGAGCTGGGGACACACTGACAGCAGGCTCTTGCCGTGGATCTCATGTAGCAATCTCCTAAAGAAACATGAGTTACTTATAACAGTTCCTCGTTGGTCAGCCGCCGTCACCATGGACCCGTTGACATGGGTTACCCTCATGGGGGTAAGTTCGTAGCGGAGGGATAGCTTCCCCTCTGGGCGTCGGTTCCTCTCTAGGACGGTATCCCCTACTTCAATGTCTGCGGGTTTCAAGCACTGCCTGGCGTTCTCTCTCTCATTTTGCGCCCGTCTGTCTTCAAGTGTCTTTTGGTCGTCAATGACGCCTGGTGGTCGGCCATCGGTCTCTGGTATCAGCCCCCTCGGGCATCTGTTGACCAGGGTCTCTGATGGGGCCACCCCAGTAGACTGATGGGGCGTCGATAGATATTCTCGAAGAAACCGATATAGGTTTCACTTCAGTTCCCCCCCTTGACTCAGATTCGAAATAGCTTGTTGACGGTACGCCTGGCTGGAGTCACTTTCCGGTGCATGATGCCACAGTCACACATGAACTCTGAAAACTGTCTGCTGTGAAACGGCGGTCCGTTGTCTGAACATATGACCCGAGGAAGGCCATGGGTCGCGAAGATTTTTTCCATCACTTGTATGGTATGATCACTTGATGTTGATTCAACTATCACCACCTCTGGATAGCGTGACCACTGGTCAATTAGTACTAAAAAGTACATATCCCTCCCCGTGGATCCAAAGTCAGCTTCCGCTCCGTTCCATTGACTCAATGCATGTCTCCTTATTCACGGGTGAGGCCGCTTGGCAACAGGCGCATTGGTGAACGTATTCATCGACTCTTCCCTCTAGTTCCGGGAACCATACCTTGGTCCTCATCCTTTCCTTGGTGGTCACTGTGGGCTAGTTCGAGCACCCTCCCAATCAGCTTCTGAGGTATAACAATTTGCCTCCCACGAAGTAGAAGGCCTTCGTCAGACTTCGAAAGCTTGCGTCGGGTGCGCCACAGTGACTATCGATCGCGCTGAGTGTCTATCCCTGCGGGGCATGTCTGAAAGCGCTGACTTTCAGTCGCCGCTGTTGACAGCATGCTGGACAAATCAGAAGCATTCATCAGCCTGCGATGCCTCGGCCAGTTCTAGTGTCAGGGCTATTGGTATGGCCGCATCTATCACTTGACGAACGTATTCCTCACAGCCCCCCACTGACTTCCCTTCCTGTGAGCTTCTACCCATGGGGTGGCGGGATAGGTAGTCTGCCGGGTTGTGGGTATGCGGTCTGTATTGCAGCTTCATGCCATACTCCATTGGGGCGAGCATCCAGCTCTCTATCCTCAGTGGCGATTTGAAGGAAGACCCGTTAGAAAGGAGGATCAGTGGTTTGAGGTCAGGGATGACAAACCACTTTGCCCAAAATATAGATGCAAAAATGTCTACAGTGCCACAGTATGGCAAGCACTTCTCTTTCAATTTGGGAGTACCTTTGTTCAATGCCTGTTAACGCGTTGCTGGTGTATGCAATGGGTTTCATTTGTCTGTGCAAATCAGGTTGAAGCAGCACGGCTCCTAACCCCACCAGGCTGGCATCCACGACCAGCTCTGACTCCTTCTCAGGGTCGAAGAATGCCAAAGTCACCTCTCCCGTAAGGGTGGCTTTAATGGTGTCGAAGGCCGTCTGTTCGACTGTAGACCGGTTCCAGGCTGTGTCCTTTGTTTTTTTTTAAACTTTTCTTTATTGGCAAGGAACAGTAGCAGGCACGCAATACAGCAGATCAGCAAATAATGTTACATGTTTGGGATTAGCAAGGCATGACACGTACAGAGGTATACAGAAGGGGATGGATTAGCAGCCCATTAGTCTTTTCATAATTCAAGGCTATGCTTCAGTCTGGGCATCTGACAGGGGAGAAGAGAGCAGTTCAATGTCGTCTTTACTGTTCAAGTAGCTACAGAAGTCTGTCCACACATTTTTCGGGAGGGAGGGAATTAATGTAGTCTTCCTCGCACATTTGAGTCCAGATAAGGGCCTTCAGCCACATCTCGAAGGAGGGGGGCGGAGGAGATCGTCGCTTCCAGCATTGTTGTATGCATTTTTTGGCTACCATGGTCCCAATGTTCAAAAACCTTTCTTCGCCCCAGGTCCAGCCCACAACCCAAACAGTATAGCAAGGGGATCAGGGCCGATCTGGAACCCCACTATCTCTGATAGGGCTTCAGTGGCTGCTTCCCATAACGGGACAAGCGCGCAGCAGGACCAAAACATGTGGGTGTGGTCGGCCTCTCTAGATCTACACCTCAGGCAAGCGTGGGACTGGTTCTGTGCAAATTTCCCCATCCTGCGTGTAGTATAGTCGGTTGTGAAGCTTGTACTGCATACATCTGAATCTGGAATTGAGTGAGACATTGCTTGTGTCTAAGCACATATTGCTCCACATGGCGTCTGTGATTGCCAAACCCAATTCATTGCTCCATGTGTCCCGTGGTTTCTGGAGTGCGTCTGCCGCCTTTGCCATCAGCATTTTGTAGCGCGAGGATGTTATGCCCCTCCCGCTGGCCGAACTGGTTATGTAGCAAATCTCGGGTGAGTCAGGGGGCTCATCAGGGTAAGAGGGACAGATGGCACGAACTGCCGCTCTTAGTCTAAAGTATTGTAGCAGCTCAAGAGCTGAACCCGAGTGGCCAGGTCACCATGTCTGCGGGGTGATGAATTTTCCTTCGGGATATAGTTCAGATAGCGCCTGATATCCTAGGTCAAGCCAGTGCCGCATGAGGAGTTTGTCGTGTGTGGGAGTGAGACCCGGAAAGTGCCAGATAGGTAGCCACTTATAGTATGGGTGATGTTCGGGGTGAGATTGCAACAGTCGTCTCCATGCCATGGTTGTGGTGGCTACGGGGTCAGCCGGGGCATCGGTGTGGTACGAGCGATAGAGACTAAGGGACATGATGTTTACCTCCTCGCTTGCCAGGTTCTCAAGTTTCACG
This sequence comes from Ambystoma mexicanum, assembly GCF_040938575.1. Classification (NCBI taxonomy): domain Eukaryota; kingdom Metazoa; phylum Chordata; class Amphibia; order Caudata; family Ambystomatidae; genus Ambystoma; species Ambystoma mexicanum. The sequence continues at coordinate 1,365,368,497 of NC_090930.1, read as the reverse complement.
TGGGGGGGTGGGTCTATGTCATGATGCCCACCCCCGGCATCCGGATCGAGTCCATCAGCCCAGGGAGCAGGCATCCAGATACTTATTAAAACCCCAGCAGCCCCGGCTGGGGGCTGTTTGGGTTCAGTCGTGGCGCCATAGGCGCCAGGCTCATCTTAAAAATCAGTCCTGGCACCATAGGCACCAGGCTCATAGACATTACTCACCTCCTGCAGACCATGCTGCAAATGAATCCAAGCCAACGTGAGGCCTGGATGGGACTTTTTTATTACAGGGTCTATTTTTTACTCGGGTGTGGTTCTGGGGAACTTCTTACCTGGAACTACTTTGGAGGCTATTTAAACCACGCCCGAACAGCAGCACACGCTTCGCGTTTTTCTGCATTCTGCAGCGTAACGCTCACCGTGCCTGCAAGTCAGCATCCAGTCTTCTGCCACGCCCGCCTGGAATCCGGAGCTCCTAGAAAAAGGGGAAAGAAGGAGAAAAGGTTAGATCACGGACATTATTTTAATTCCTTACCTGATTCCGGATCCAGCACATCTCTGAGCCTGAAAGGACATTACTTCAGCACGCGTGGCATCACCAGCAGCAGCGTAGCGTCGTACTCACCAGTCCACAGCATCTTTCGACTCGGCGCTGCCTCCATCATTTTCTTCGTCGAACTCCAGCACCTGGGGGAAAACAAAAGAAATAACAAGTGAGCCGAGAGAGCCGACAAATACAATCACTTTTACCACCATAGGCTTACCTGATTTACCACCGGAGGCATTACCATTTAATACGCCACATCTTCCTATGCCGCACCTATAAAGGGAGAGAAAACAACAAGTTAAACTCATGCAACTTTTACCGGACAGTGTTGGGTAATACAGACTCTTACATGAACGCCATCAGTTACCTCCAGGCAATATTTTTAGCTGCAATTCAACAAGGGAATGGAACAAGAGTGAACATCGGACATATTGAACTCTTTGAACTTTATAAACCCTGGAGTCAATATTCCTCTGGAACTCCTCCAGTACCTTCAAACCAGTGAAGTAACTGGTATCTATGCGCCCCTGCATGCCACGCAGGATGGAGAGCTCATTTAAAAACATAAGGTGAGGTTACTAAAAGGGGATATCGGAGGCGACTAGTGGGGAGAACGAGAACAGTGGGGGGGCATCACTAAAACCACAGGTGGCTAAATCCCTTTCTCCACTTGCAGGAGAATACTTCTACGGGTCAAGCAGACGAGATTAGGCGGGCCAGTCCAGACTGTCATCTCTGCACTACGCGTCATGTTGGTGGAGACCGCAGCTGTCCGGGTCTGATCAACGCCCCTGCGGGAACCAGGTGAGCGTAACAGTCTAGGTGTTTATACCAGTGTGTGGCATGTTGGGCTTGTGCGGCAATCCAATATCAGGCAAGGTCCGGGGCATTAAAGCCCCCTCTCTCGTAGGGTAAAGTCATATGTTGCCACTTCTTGCGAACCGCACCGGATGCCACAGGAATTGGGCACATACAGAGTGCAGGTTCGAGAAGTACCGTTTCCCGGGCCAGATCGGGACGTTTGCAAAAATATAGAGAAGCTTGGGGACTATTATCATTTTGATTAGTGACAGCTTGCCCGATAAGGAGAGCGGGTGGTTACGTCACCTTGACAACTTGGACTCCAGGAGTTGCGCAGAAGCAGTGTAATTGTCGGCCAGTAAAGAGGATCTAAGTAGGGATACCTGAACCCCGAGATATCTGATGCCTCAAAGACCAACGAAGGGGGAACTTGCATGCCGGTTGGAGGGTTGCAGTGGTTAGTGGGAATATTTCGTACTTGGAGTAATTTATGGTAAAACCCGAGAATGTACCAATTTTTGTTATATCTCGGATGATCGAGTCGAAGTGTACCGAAGGGTCTCTAATGTAAAGGAGTATATTGTCAGCGTATAATGATATAATTTCCGGTGTGTCACGCAATCGTATACCCTTGCGGGTGTGTTTATCTCTGACATTGTCAGCCATGGGCTCAGTGGCTAGTGCAAATAAAATAGGGGGGGGGGGCAGCCCTGGCGTGTACCCCTATGTTAGGGAGAATTCTCTTATAAGGCTAATTTCCCAAACCTAGTGAGTCCCCCAGCAGCTTTGCTGGATTTTTGGGGTTTGTTTTTTCTCCTGCTAAGAGTGAGACTCTTTTACTCCCACTCTTAGGCATGATTTGAGGTAGGTCTTTGACTGGTTATGTGCTTATGGGCTATGGGGTTCCTTTTTACTCCATAGGGTATCATCTGTTTTTCTGTATGTGTGGTACACAGCACCCTAAGTACAGTACCACAGGGGTGTCACAGTGACCCCCAAACATAGACTCCATACCCTGGGACTGACTACTGTCTCCCAGGTCATGTAAACATTGGCTTTACTAGTCCAAAATTGTGAACAGAACCAGTAGAAACCATCTTATTGTGGAAGTACTGGTAAGGGGTAATTCGATTACCCCAGGGTCTGTTTTCGAGGGGGCACTGTCCCGTCCCCCCTCGTCGAGTTGCTGGCTGGTGGCAGTGGTTTCCACGCGAAATATTCCACCGGAATATTCTCTATGGGATTTTCCCATTCATTTTAAACGCACCACTTTTTGGTGCAATGTTAAAGATACCGCTGGTTTATTTATTTAATATTAAATCAACGGTTGGGTCTTTTTGCCAGAACTCTGTTCTAAAATGGCATTTGTGTCCGCCTCTGTAACTCTGACCAAGGTCGAGCCCTTTGTTCCACTATTTTGGCGCGCTTCTCCACAGTAGCCCTCCAAGTGGTGCCACTCTGTCTGGGTTCCAGAGGAAGGGTGGGGGGAGGGCGGGGGAAATAGGCACCCTGGACTGCGTTGACTTAGCATGTGTGATTGACAGCTAGGCTGATGAATGGGGGTTTTTCTGCATAAAAGCAGGGCCTTTGGGACTGGAACTTCAGAATTCGCCACAGGACCTAAGAATCCAAAGAGGGACGAAGCCGAGCCATCTGCAACAACGACCCCACCGGTGAAGCCCTGCTGCAGCTACCTCAACACTTTCCCGACGACAAGAGAAGATCTTCTGCTGGACGAGTCTTCTTCCCCTGAACTGGTGGGACCAACCAGTTCACCCTTTTCACCTTCCAAAGACGACCCTTGGTCGAATCGCCCGTGCCAAGCACCCCGGCGGCCGGATAGCCTACCTCACCACTTTTGACTACGAATAAAAGGACCGCACCTTTTAATCGGGAACTCCACGGCTGGTTTCATCCCTGTGCAGTGCAATGACTCCACGTCTCCTCCTCGACGAGATCTTCTCTTCCCCTGGTCGGAACCACAAACCTCAGCCACTGCCAGGAACAACTGCCCCGCTGGAGCTTCCTTTCTCTTAAGGTACTGTGTCCTGCCTGGTCTCCCCTTTCTACAGATTGCTAAAGGTGACCCTTAAATCCTTGGCTTCTAAACTGGGTTGGCTCCAGGCCTTCTAACTATATCTTTTGACTCACCCCAACCTCTTTTGAACATTCTGCAAAGACTTTCAGTGCACTTTAAACCGTGTGGATCCTGGGCACATTTCGCTTTGCTCCATTTAAAGTGGGCCTGGCCTATGAACTTTGGCTCTACATTATAACCTGCCTTTCTCCCCTTGCTCTGAACTCTTAACAGTGTTGGGAACTGTTTTATTCTTCTGCTCTGCCTTTGCTCTCCCTTTTTAACCTAAACTATTGGAGTGCCATCTAGGTTAAGCGCTCACTTCTGTCTTAACAATTAGTTGTGCTTTAACCCTGACTTGTCTGATAGTTATCAAGGGAGGTGTGTATACTTATCTGACTGTGTTTTAGATTACTTTTCATTGAGAGTGCTAGTGTATTACCTAAAGTGTGTTTTAAATAAATAACTATATATTTTTTATACAAAGCTCTGGTCAGTGTTTGTTTGCTCTACTGTGTTTAGGCCTTATTGTGTATACCCTGCATACTGCCCTACTCTTCTTGAGAGAGGTCTGACTGCGCAGCCACAGCTACCAGGTAAATCTGGGTGGTGCAGACTGCTACCAATTGGGTTTACTGCTGCTCCTGTAGTCTTAATCTTTTTGCAGTGTTCCCCAAGGGAACTGTACAGGATTCTGCCTAACACCCTATGGAGAGTGAAGGGTGACATCAGGGAGTTGACCAAAACTCTGGCCACAGGATTTGTATATAACAGTTTAATATAGGATATCATGCGTGGACCGATTACCATTTTCTGCAGCACTGCCCACATATACTGCCAGGACACCATATCAAATGCCTTTTGGGCATCCAGGGTAACCGCAACCACATTAGCATCGATTTTGGACATGACATTAAACAGCCAACGGATATTGAGAGCTGTTGAGCAGCCAGGGACAAAGCCGCTTTGGTCTGGGTGGACCAGGTGCGACATTATAGGGAGGAATCTGTTAGGTATTGCCTGGGCAAATATGTTGGCATCTGTGTTTATGAGTGAAAGGGGTCTGTAGGAACCACAGTCATCGAGGGGCTTACCCGGCTTGGGGAGCACGGTTATAAGGGCTTCTCGCAGGGATTGGGGCAGGGTACCTAGATGGAGCGATTCGGTCCAGACTTTGTGTAATCTCGGGGCCAAAATGGCAACATGTTCCTGATAAAATTCTGAGGTGAGTCCGTCCGGGCCGGGAGCCTTGCCCTTCGGGAGGGAAGAAATAACCTCAGCAATCTCTTCAAGGTTGATCGGGGCGTCCAACTGCTCTCTGGTGGCTTGGGAGATGTAGGTCATGGGGATTTGGTCAAGTAGTAGGTTTATGTTGCGGAGGTTGTGCTACCGCTAGGGGGCTTATAAGGCCGCAGAGACGTCCGCAAAGGTCTCCAGGATGTGCAGGTCTGACCAGTGCTGGGCACCGATCGCATCCCTAATATTGTTGATACAGGTTTTACCCCCTTTGATGCGGGCCAGCCTGGCCAAAGTCCGTCCCAGTCTGTCTCCCTCACCGTACTTCTGCGCAGCCAGAGTACGGGCATAGTATTGTACCTCCATAAGGCCTTGGGATTCAAGGTTGCCAGCTCTGATCTTATCTGTGCTAGTGTGGTTGGGGAAGGTGCAGAGGTGTATTCCCGCTCTAGTTCTTTAAGCTTGGTTTCAGAGCGTTGTAGGCTATTTTTTATGTCCTTAAGTATCCCGGATTCTCTAGAGATGCACATACCTCTGATAAAGACTTTAAATGCCTCCCACCAGGTCCCATAGGGTGTATCGTGCCGATTGTTGCAGTCAAAAAAGGTGTTAATGTCAGCTAGGATTTCAGTCGTGAAGACTATATCTCGCCTCCGATTTAAAGCGCCAGGAGGAATGAGTAGGTGGGCCAGGCTCAAGCTGGATCCGCAGCATCACTGGGGAGTGGTCCGAGAGTGTGCGTGCCAGTATCTGTATATCTGTAGCCTTTCTCATTAATTCGGCTGATATGAGGAACAAGTCTATTCTAGATAGACTGTCGTGTACAGACAAGTAAAAGGTGTAACCTCTCGTATGTGGGTAGAGTGCTCTCCAGGCATCACGTAGGTCCAGAGTGTTCATGTGTGTGCATAGGTGTTTGGTGGCGCGGGACATGGCTCTGCTGGCGGTACCCGATCTGTCTAGATCATTATTAGGATCAGGTTCATGACTCCCCACCATATAATTGGTATCCTGATATATTAGTAGGGTAGTTACTTTGTCAATAAATTCGGGAGCATCAATATTTGGGGCGTATGTATTCACCAGTAGACACTCTGTGTTGGCCAGAAGACAGTGTAGGATTACATATCTCCTCTCCCTCCCCCCTCCCCCCCGAGTCTATGTAACTAGTGCGCAGTGAGGATTCAACTGACTTGTGGACCAAGGTCAGCACTCCTCTGGACTGGGTGGAGTACTTGGTTTAGAACCTGTTGGGACCGCAAGTTGGTGCGAGGGATGCTGCGAGGTGCCCAAGGGCATGTGTTTCTTGAAGGAGAAGTATTTTAATTCTGTGTTTCTGGGCATATGCACTTATCCTACGGCCTTTTGTAAAGTTGCTTAACCCCCAGAAGATCCATGTCATTAGTTTAATGGTCATAATATGGCGCTATGGAACATCCCAACAGTGAGATCCGCCAACTTTCAGTGGACATTTACTGCTACTGCATCGCCGCTAGGGGTGTAACGGTACACCAGTATACCGGTATAATTACTGTGACCCTCCTCATTTAATCACAATAACCTTGACCTTCTACATACCGGTTTACCGTGTGTGTTCAGCATCAAAGCAGTTTTGTTTTCAGTGGCTTCCCCTTACACAGATGAACACGTGGGCGACAGGCAAGGCAGCAAAGCAGATTTGTACAGGGCTGCACACGCAGACAGTGAAGTTCGGACCACTTTACTACTTTGTTTAAATTGCATGCAGCTGCCTGTCACTTTCAAATAAGCTAACACCCCCACTGAGCACAACAGATAAGCTGATGTCAACGAGGCGAAGCTGCATTCTGCACGAGGCTCCAGTGAAGAATGGAATTGGAATCTTGTGCCACTGCTGTATTGCTTGGGCCCTTTAGTAATACATTTTTTTTATTTTCCACACAAAAAGAAACACTTTCTGCATGACAAAAAGCCTCTCATGTGCAATGCGAAAAGGGCTGTTGTTCATGTTCAGAGCCTGTGTGTGTAAAGAAAGCTTTTGTATTTTTTTCCATTTTGTTTTGCTTTCGTTACTTATTGAAACAGAAAGTTATTTGAGAGAGACAGGCAAATCGGCAGGCCCGTTGCACAGCAACCACCCTGCCAGCAGGATAATAAAGCTATCAATTTGGTCCAGGCCCTTTGAATACTCCACAGAAGAACACATTAACCCCTGTCCTGCAGCACACTTTGCACAAGCTGAGTGGTGGTCTGGGGCCAAGCTGCTTTGTTTGGGCAAATGCCATTTCAGTGAGCCACTGTCTCCAAGGTTTGGAGTGTGGACACTGCAGAGTAAAGTGCTAAATATAGGTTAGGAGAGGCCTGTGGTCAACAAACTTAAGGATAGTCTTTGCTTCTGCTCTCCCAACTATGTGGAGGGCCCAGACCTGCATGCTATCAGTTTACACCCATCAGCAAAAGTCCAATTGTACTGAAAAAGGCTGCTTTATACGCGAACATGAGCTATGTTGTTTGTTCCTTTTACATGGCAACCGTCTGCATTTGGAAAACATTTCTGAAGTGCCGTTAAGCCTATAGGCTACTTTCGTGGCATGCAGACTGTTCCAAAAAGAGAAATATGCAATTGCACGAGGTCCCGAACCATTTTAGTAAATAGAATATGTCCCATGTCCTGGTTTTCACAGGGGCTCGGCGGTTGTTAGGCAGAAACCTGTGCAGTTCCCTTGGGGAACACTGCAAAAGATTTAAGACTACAGGTAGAGCAGTAAACCCCTTTGGTAGCAGTCTGTACCACCCAGATTTACCTGGTAGCTGTGGCTGAGCAGTCAGACTTCTCTCAAGAAGAGTTAGGCAGTATGCAAAGTATACACAATATGTACCAAAACACAATAGTACAAGCAAACACTGACCAGAGCTTGGTTTCAAAAGTATATAGTTATTTATTTTTAAGAACACATAAGTTAAAAACACTCTAGCAAAATATAGTAAACACTTCAAACACAGTTATAATGAAAGTAGATTCAATCCTTTCTCCTATCTAGACAACTCTAGGTTAACACCACTTAATTAAAACAGAGGTGAGTGCTTAACGTTAGATGACACTCTAGTAGTTTCCAAGAAAGGGAGAGAAAAAGCAGAAATGGGTTAAACACACCACTCTAAGGTCCAGAACACTTGCAATAGGCTCAAAGAAGCACCAAGTCACAGGTGAGCAAAAGTCACTAGGCAGGGCCCACTCTTAGAGTAGCCGGAGCGAAAATGTGCCCAAGATCACACTGTTAGTTAGAGATTCAAAGTCTTGCAAGGAGTCAAAAAGAGTTTAGAGTGGCTCAGAAAGTTTAGCCAAAGTGTCCCAGGCACTCCCAGGTTCGAAAGCCGGGGACTAAATCTACCCCGTACAGTCGGTGGCAAGGGAAGCCAGGCGGAACACAGTACCTTAAGCGGAAAGGATCCTCCAGCGGGGGCAGTTGTTCCAGGCAGCGACAGCAAGGCTCGACGTCGGTCAGGGGAGAAGAATATCTCGCTGAAGAGCAGAAGAGAAAGGTCGTAGCACTGCCCGGGAAGAAACCAGCCGCGGAGTCCTCCGGTTAAAGGGTTGGTACCGACTTTCGCGGTATGGGGGTAAAGTGTGGTATTCCGGATGCCGGGGTGCTTGGCACAGGCAAGGCGGCCACGAGATACCTCAAAGAACGGAAAGAAGGCGAAAACTGGTTGTCCCCACCAGTCAAGGGAAGGAGCCACTCCGTTAAGAGTTCTCCTCGGTCGTCGGGAAAAAGTGGTGAGACGGTTCAGCAGGGCTCCACCGGGTGGTGTCGTCGAAGCAGGTCGGCTCAGCTCTTCCCTCGTCGGATTCTTGGTCCTGTGGCGACTTCTGAAGTCCCAGTCCCCAAAGCCCTGCTTTTATGCAGCAAGCCCCCATTCACCCAGCCTAGCTGTCACTCAAACATGCTAAGTGGTGAGCCGGGCGGCTCACCACTTGGGCCAATCAGGACGGAGTGCGACTTGAGTTACCAAGGTAACTCAGTCCAGGGTGCCTAAATCCCCCTCCACCCCTCCTAAGTACCCCAGACAGAGTGGCACCACTTTGGAGGGCTTCTGTGGAGAAGCCCGCCAAAAGTGGAACAAAGGGCTCCACTTTGGGTCAGAGTTACAGAGGCGAACACCAACGCCATTTTAGAATCAAGTTTTTGGCAAAAAGTCCCAACCGGAGTTATAAAAATAAATATATAAACCGGCGGTATGTTTAAGGCTACCGTAAATAAATAATTAAATGTGTTAGCCTAAAACAATGGGAAATCCCATAGGGAAATATTCGCGGTCGAATATAAAAAGTAGTTTCCACTGCCACCAGCCAAAACTCGATCAGGGGGGACGGAGACGTGCCCCCTCGACTAACAGACCCTGGGGCAATCGAATTGCCCCAGCCAGTACGTCCACAATATGATGGTTTGTACTGGTTCTGTTCAGGATTCAAGACTAGCAAAGTCTTTGGTGACTTTACATGCCCTGGGAGACAGTAGTCAGTCCCAGGGTATGGAGTCTATGTTGGGGAGTCCCTAGGACACCCCTGGGTCACGGCACAGAGGGTGCTGTGTGACCCACATCACAAAAATACATGAGGCCCTATGGAGTAAAAGACCCCATAGTCCATTCAACACAAGGTTTGTCCAAGATAACACACTTCAACATGTCCAAGAGTGAGGGTAAAAGAGTCTCACTCTTGGCAGGAGAAAAAAATTAAACCCCAGAAATCCAGCAAAGCTGCTGGGGGACTCACTAGGTAGGGAAATTCAGCCTAAACAGAGAATTCTCCCTAACACTCGCCCCCCCCAGACTAAGGGACAGGAGGATTTAATCCACTCCTGGATGAACCTCATACCTCTAGTCGATGATATACATCCTAGAGAGTCCATCAGCATTTTGATGGTGACACCCTGACCTGTGCTCAATGGTGAAATCAAACCCTTGCAGGCAGATTGACCATCTCAATAGTTTTGGATTTTCCCCTTTCATTTGCATTAACCATCTCAAGGGTTGGTGGTCAGTCTGAATAACAAAAGTAGAACCATACAAGTATGGCCTAAACTTCTTCAGTGCCCACACAATAGCAAAGCATTCTCTTTCGATAGTTGCCCACCTTGTCTCAGGATCCTTCAGTTTCCTACTGATGAAGCAAATGGGGTGCTCCCTACCCTTCTCATCCAGTTGGCTTAGAACTGCACCTATACCTACATTGGAAGCATCAGTTTGTACAATGAAAGGTTGGTGGTAGTCAGGAGCTCTCAATACTGGAGCCTGGCAAAGAGCTCTCTTCAGTTTTTCAAAGGCCTGATTGCACTCCTCATTCCATTTTACCTTTTTAGGGAATTTGGGAGAGGAGATTACATTCAGTGGAGAAGCTATGGTCCCATAGTTCTCAATGAAATTCCTGTAATACCCAGTGAGGCCTAGAAAAGCTCTCACTTGGGTTTGAGTAGTTGGTGTTGTCCAATTTTGCACAGCTTCAATCTTGCTGGGCAAAGGCCTTATTTCTCCACCTCCTACCTCATGTCCAAGGTAGACCACTTTACTTTGACCAATCTGGCACTTACTGGCTTTGATTGTCAAATGGGCCTGTTCCAGAGCCTGCAACACATGTCCTAGGTGGTTCACATGTTCTTCCCAGGAGTGGCTGAAGACCGCAATGTCATCCAAGTATGCCATGCAGAAATCTTCCATCCCAGCCAGAACTTGGTTCACCATCCTTTGGAATGTGGCAGGTGCATTTTTTAGTCCAAAAGGCATGACCTTAAACTGGTACAAGCCAACTGGGGTTGAAAATGCAGTTTTCTCCTTGGCATGGTCTGTCAGGGCTATTTGCCAATAGCCTGACGTCAGGTCAAATGTGCTGAGGTACTTGGCTGCACCAAGTTTATCCACCAACTCATCTGTCCTGGGCAAAGGGTGGGCATCAGTCTTGGTGACTGCATTTAGAGCTCTATAGTCCACACAGAATCTCAAGTCTTTGGATCCTGCCTTTGGTACTAACACAACTGGGCTAGACCATGGACTAGTAGAGGGCTCTATTACCCCGAGATCAAGCATCTTCTTGACCTCTCCTTTGATGTGGGCTCTGATATGTTCTGACATTCTGTATCCTCTGCTTTTGACTGGCAGACAGTCACCAGTGAGTATCTCATGCTGGCCCCAAGGGGTCAAGCCTGGTGACAGTGAGAACAGGGAGGCAAACTGATTTAACATAGATTTGCACTCCTCTTGTTGCTCAGGTGTCAGGTCTGAAGAGAGATTGACTCCTTCAACTTTTTCATCTAAAGGTACACCTCTGAGGAGATCAGGGAGAGATTCACTCTCTTCCTCCTCTGCAGCTGAAGCTAGGAGCAAGGCTCCTACATCAGGTCTGGAGATGTATGCTTTTAGTCGGTTGGTGTGGAAGACTCTAGGAGCTTCCCTGGGTCTGCCCAGATCCACCAGATAGTTGACCTCTCCAAGTTTTCCCACAACCTTGAAGGGTCCCATCCATTTGTCTTGCAAGGCCCTCTGCCTTGTTGGGAGCATAACTAGAACTAGCTGGTCTTGAGTAAACTCAACCATGTTAGCCTTCTGGTCGTGCCAATGTTTGACCAGGGCTTGACCTGCTTTCAAGTTGTCACTTGCTTCTGCCATCATGTGTGACATTCTCCTCCGGAGACCTATCACATAGTCAGTCACTCTGACTGGCTTGAGGGGAGGAGCACCTTCCAACCCCTCCTTAATCAGGGCCAATGGACCTCTGACTGGATGGCCATAGAGAAGCTCAAAGGGAGAATAACCTACTCCCTCCTGAGGGACTTCTCTATAAGCAAAGAGAAGGCATGGCAGTAGAAGGTCCCACTTTTTCTTAAGGGGTTCTTCCAAAGCACCTATCATGCTCTTCATGGTTCTGTTAAACCTTTCAACCAACCCGTTTGTCTGAGGGTGGTAGGCGGTTGAGAACTTGTAGGTAACTCCACAGGTTTTCCACATGGCCTTCATGTAGTGGGACATAAAGTTTGACCCCCTGTCAGAGATTACCTCCTTAGGAAACCCAACCCTGGTAAAAATACCAAGGAGGGCCTTAGCCACAGCCGGAGCTGTAACAGTCCTCATAGGAATGGCCTCAGGGTATCTAGTAGCATGGTCTACTACAACAAGGATAAACCTGTTGCCTGAGGAGGTTGGAGGATCAAGGGGACCAACAATGTCAATCCCTACCCTCTCAAATGGGACTCCCACAACTGGGAGAGGCACTAAAGGTGCCACATTCTTGGAACCGACCTTACCAGAAGTCTGGCAGGTATGGCAGCTCTTACAATATCTATCTACTTCAGCCCCCATCTTTGGCCAATAAAAGTAGAGTGAGAGCCTTTCCTTGGTCTTCTTGAAACTCAAGTGGCCAGCCAAAGGTATCTCATGGGCTAGTTGTAAGAACTGTTGTCTGTTTTCTTGTGGGACTACAAGGCGTTTGTAGTCTCCAGGTTCAGACTCAGTGGGTTCACTGTAGAAGAGGCCATCTTCCCAGTGCAACCTATACTTCCCAGGCTCTTGCCCATCAGCTTGAGAAGCTGCCTGGTGGCGGAGACCTTCCAGAGTTGGACATTCTCTTTGCCCCTTACGAAAAGCTGCCCTGCTAGGCCCACCTTCTGCCAGTAAAGACTGCAGCTCAGGATGGTCCTCAGGGTCCAAATCTCCAATAAGGTTGGGGCCTCCTTCTAGCTCTTCCTCAGAGTCTAGCTCAACCACACAGGGTTGTACCTCCCTCTCAGCCTCAGCTGGAGGGGGAGTTACAGGTGTAACTTTGGACAACCTAGGGGAAGTCCTTGTTGGAAGCACTGGAGTGCTTGCTGCTGGCTTTTTCCTAGGAGTCTTGGGTTGCCCCTTTGCTCCTGATCTGGTAGTTACTGCAGTAAGTTGCTCCAGTGGTAGAGGAGTGATTTCTGTCATCATCTCCTGAGATAACCCTCTCAGGGTTTTCTCCCTTGCAGGTTTTGTGAGTTCCTGAAACCTTTTGCTAGGAGGTCTGGGGGTATGAGATACAACTCCAAGAGCTTTGAGGTCATTACCCAACAGAACCCTACCTGGCACTTCACATTGTACACTGACAGGTATTTTTACAGCCATATCATTACATTGGATGAGAACTGGTAACTGGGGACACATCTGCACAGGCCCACCAGCTAACTTGGTGAGGCATTTGGGTGCCTTAGCAACATCCTCTGCCTTGAAAAATGATTCATCCACCACAGTTATGCTGGCTCCAGTGTCCCTAATGGCAGGAGTCTCCTGACCATTCACCTGGACACTGTCCTTATAATACTCTTTAGTATTATCTGGGATAGAGTTATAGACATCTAAATTCTGTTGCTCCCACAACCCCAGAGAGACTAAAGAAACACTAGCTGAGACCCCAGTGGGTTCATCAGCTAGTAATAGAAAGTTTCCACTTGCCATATGTACTTCCTCTTCTGGAGCGAAGGCTAAGGAGGCAAGCTGGACCCCTGAAGGTTTACCCTTACATCTGGGATCTCCTTTCACATGGTCAGTAGCCTTACAAACAAAGCATGAGCCAAAGGCTCGCTGGAATGGAGGCTTGTTCTGACCTCCTTCTGGTCTGGGACCAGAAGGTACACTAGCCTGATTTGGTTTCCCTTGTGGCTTACCCTTATAGTTTTGTTTGGGGCCCTCTTTGGAATTTGTAGTATTAGAATTCTCTTTGGAGTCCTTCTTAGACTGTTTTTCCCCATCCTTCTTCTGAGTTACCCCAGAATCCTTGTGAGTGGCCCTGTTGGCAACCCACAAGTCAGCAGCCTTAGCTAGTTTCCGGGAATCTAATTCCCTGGAATCAGCCAAGTGTTGTCTGAGCTCAGGAGAGCAGGCATCATAAATAGTCTCCAACATAAACAAATTCTTCATACCTTCATAAGTGTTCACCTTGTAACCCTTAATCCATCCCTCTAAGTTTTTCAAACATTCATTCACCCAGGTAGCCCAAGGGGTACCATCATGCTTTTTAAGGCTCCTAAACCTCTTAAGATACTGGGAAGGGGTCTTCCCAAACCTAGCTATCAAAGCTAGTTTCACACATTCATAGTCCTTCCTATCCTCCTCCCCCATCTCCATTACCACATCAGTTGCAACAGGGGGAAGCCTAGAGAACAACCAGGTGAGTAAGTCATTTCCTGTGATGTTCTGGAGCCCATGATTATATTCAAACAGAGACAACCAATCCAACACATCCAACTTAGGCTCATACATACCAACCAATTCTTTAGGCATCCGGGGTCTTTTAGGACTGGAACTTCTAGAGGAGCCAGAGAGAGAAACATTCTCAACAGATAATTTCTTCATTTCTAAGTCATACTTGAGCTCCATTTCCCTTAGCCTTAGTTCTTTGTCAGTTTGAGCATTAAGTTTCTTATACTCCAATTCTAGCTTCATTTTCTCCAGTTCAAAGTACTGAGGACTAAATGTGGGACCTGGTAAAGGTCCAGTAGGCACAGCAGGTAGAGCAGGCAGAGGCCTAGGGGGGACAGTTACAACAGCCTCACCCTCCTCTTCTGACTCTTCCTCAGATACATCAACATTTTGCTCCATGTTAACTTCCACACTGTCATCTACAGTTGCTGGAGTGGTAGGTTCCTCTGAACCATCACCCAGACTTTGGTTAGCTAATAATCTTTCAATCAGCTCCATTTTCTTGCCCTTAGTCAGGAGATCCTTATGTTTACAGAGCACTCTTAAACAATCAGCAGTTTTGGCTGCAAGGGACTCTTGACTATAGCTTTCTATAACTGACATGTTAGAGGTTTTACTTTTTCAGTGCTAAGCTTTGTGGTTAGTTGCACTAAGGTATCTAAAGCACAATAAAATGTATACTCAATACAAATCCCACCGCTGTACACCAGTGTTAGGCAGAAACCTGTGCAGTTCCCTTGGGGAACACTGCAAAAGATTTAAGACTACAGGTAGAGCAGTAAACCCCTTTGGTAGCAGTCTGTACCACCCAGATTTACCTGGTAGCTGTGGCTGAGCAGTCAGACTTCTCTCAAGAAGAGTTAGGCAGTATGCAAAGTATACACAATATGTACCAAAACACAATAGTACAAGCAAACACTGACCAGAGCTTGGTTTCAAAAGTATATAGTTATTTATTTTTAAGAACACATAAGTTAAAAACACTCTAGCAAAATATAGTAAACACTTCAAACACAGTTATAATGAAAGTAGATTCAATCCTTTCTCCTATCTAGACAACTCTAGGTTAACACCACTTAATTAAAACAGAGGTGAGTGCTTAACGTTAGATGACACTCTAGTAGTTTCCAAGAAAGGGAGAGAAAAAGCAGAAATGGGTTAAACACACCACTCTAAGGTCCAGAACACTTGCAATAGGCTCAAAGAAGCACCAAGTCACAGGTGAGCAAAAGTCACTAGGCAGGGCCCACTCTTAGAGTAGCCGGAGCGAAAATGTGCCCAAGATCACACTGTTAGTTAGAGATTCAAAGTCTTGCAAGGAGTCAAAAAGAGTTTAGAGTGGCTCAGAAAGTTTAGCCAAAGTGTCCCAGGCACTCCCAGGTTCGAAAGCCGGGGACTAAATCTACCCCGTACAGTCGGTGGCAAGGGAAGCCAGGCGGAACACAGTACCTTAAGCGGAAAGGATCCTCCAGCGGGGGCAGTTGTTCCAGGCAGCGACAGCAAGGCTCGACGTCGGTCAGGGGAGAAGAATATCTCGCTGAAGAGCAGAAGAGAAAGGTCGTAGCACTGCCCGGGAAGAAACCAGCCGCGGAGTCCTCCGGTTAAAGGGTTGGTACCGACTTTCGCGGTATGGGGGTAAAGTGTGGTATTCCGGATGCCGGGGTGCTTGGCACAGGCAAGGCGGCCACGAGATACCTCAAAGAACGGAAAGAAGGCGAAAACTGGTTGTCCCCACCAGTCAAGGGAAGGAGCCACTCCGTTAAGAGTTCTCCTCGGTCGTCGGGAAAAAGTGGTGAGACGGTTCAGCAGGGCTCCACCGGGTGGTGTCGTCGAAGCAGGTCGGCTCAGCTCTTCCCTCGTCGGATTCTTGGTCCTGTGGCGACTTCTGAAGTCCCAGTCCCCAAAGCCCTGCTTTTATGCAGCAAGCCCCCATTCACCCAGCCTAGCTGTCACTCAAACATGCTAAGTGGTGAGCCGGGCGGCTCACCACTTGGGCCAATCAGGACGGAGTGCGACTTGAGTTACCAAGGTAACTCAGTCCAGGGTGCCTAAATCCCCCTCCACCCCTCCTAAGTACCCCAGACAGAGTGGCACCACTTTGGAGGGCTTCTGTGGAGAAGCCCGCCAAAAGTGGAACAAAGGGCTCCACTTTGGGTCAGAGTTACAGAGGCGAACACCAACGCCATTTTAGAATCAAGTTTTTGGCAAAAAGTCCCAACCGGAGTTATAAAAATAGATATATAAACCGGCGGTATGTTTAAGGCTACCGTAAATAAATAATTAAATGTGTTAGCCTAAAACAATGGGAAATCCCATAGGGAAATATTCGCGGTCGAATATAAAAAGTAGTTTCCACTGCCACCAGCCAAAACTCGATCAGGGGGGACGGAGACGTGCCCCCTCGACTAACAGACCCTGGGGCAATCGAATTGCCCCAGCCAGTACGTCCACAATATGATGGTTTGTACTGGTTCTGTTCAGGATTCAAGACTAGCAAAGTCTTTGGTGACTTTACATGCCCTGGGAGACAGTAGTCAGTCCCAGGGTATGGAGTCTATGTTGGGGAGTCCCTAGGACACCCCTGGGTCACGGCACAGAGGGTGCTGTGTGACCCACATCACAAAAATACATGAGGCCCTATGGAGTAAAAGACCCCATAGTCCATTCAACACAAGGTTTGTCCAAGATAACACACTTCAACATGTCCAAGAGTGAGGGTAAAAGAGTCTCACTCTTGGCAGGAGAAAAAAATTAAACCCCAGAAATCCAGCAAAGCTGCTGGGGGACTCACTAGGTAGGGAAATTCAGCCTAAACAGAGAATTCTCCCTAACAGCGGTGACTGAGCATGAACCAAATATTTAAAATGTTTGCACGTGTTCATGGTTTCTTTGGCCCCACTTTTGGGATACGGAGTGATTGCCAGGAAATATCCATTAACCAGCTGTTTTGTTAAGGGTACCTCTAGATCTGGTTGAAGATGCATGCTTACCCATTTCAAAATGTTATTTGGGGAGCCCCATTCCCTAAAGCTGGAGAAAGCAGCCTGCATATGTTAACAAACGCAGTGTTAGTTTATGATTTTCAAATTCAAAGGGGCAGTGAGAAAATGTTAACTATGTTTTTTGGGGTACAAACAGTTTCTGGTGGGGCAGTTTTGTATCCCAGAAGGACATCCCTGGTGACAAAAACAATACATTGTAAGGAATGAGAAGGAACTAGTTAATTCAGTGCAACATAAGGATTATGGATTATATAAATGACATTTTAGATTGTAACAGATTATAATGGAGAACGTGTTTTCTAATGCATACTACAATGGGTGAAGTCCCTGGTTTTATCATTGAATTTGAATAATCTCCAAATATATCACTGCCACACCACACCCACTAGCTGAAAGCAGGGTGAAAATGGTCTGTGATTATTGATCATCTTTTGGAGCAATTTATCTTTGGCCATCAAATATACATTTGAAGTGACACAGCTCAGCCTGTGCCTTAATTTTGTGGTGCGTAGATTATCAAGGGGCATTAACTGCAGAACAAAGAAAAGCAGCCTAGTTGTGGAGCTGAAACCCTAAATGACCCCTTAAACAATGCTATTGGCTTAACAGGGCCCACAAAGGCTTTAGGGTCTACTTCAATAGAAAGGGTTGAAGTTCATGGCTACCTATACCCTCATCCAGACATTTGTCCAGCGTGGGAACAGGGCTTTTTTACCCTGGTGATATGCGCAGTCAGTTTTTGCTATGCACTCAGTGCAGCCAAAGTGCATTCAGTAAATGAAGAAGGGAGTTTGGTTTTCCCAATTAGCAATTGCCCACTTTTGTCACTTCTACTAGAACATTTATATACAAAAGATAACTTTTTGTGGGGTAAGTCTATTAAGAAAATTCAAAAATGGTCACAAAGTATTAATTAAGGTTACTTTAACTTGTGTGCTATACCGCGATAACCGTGGTATACCGTTACTTGGCAAGAAGGTTATCATACCATCCATAAATCCATTACAAGACACCCCTAGTGAGGAATTGTGCCAATTTAACATTATGGTAGCTTGGTGCCATCTTTCCCGGGCCACTGGAGCTGTGCCTCAGCATTTTTAACTCTATGTTGCCTTATTTAGGTAGCAAAAGCAAAATCTGACGGCAGTCTAAGCAAAATCTGACGGCAGGTTAAGAAAAATCTGGCGGCACATAAAAAGTAATTTTCTGCTGCCCTGCAAAGCCGCCTGTGAGCCGCACCTCTTCGTAGCCACAGCCACTGCTTTCCTGCCATTTTTTATGAGACAACCACCAACTTTGCCCCCCTCACCCTCACTGCCCTCCCCCAACTAGCAGTGTAGTGAAACCCAGCCAAACAATGTGCGCAAGCGTGCCGGTCCCAACTAGGCACCACCTGCCCACTTGCCCAACGAGGGCACAACTGATAGCAAACCGCCAGAATAAGCATTGCAACTGCAGTGGGGGTCTCCGCTGTCGTGTACCCAAATTAGCAAATCGTTTGGTGCGGGGGCCACCGCAGTACATTCAACGGTAATTTATATCAAGATTGCTAGAAAAATAACATTGTGATGCATTGTAACAGGCAAGGGATGAAGTCCTGGTGATTGCGACAAGAAGAGCAGTCGGGGCCTGCAGGAGAGTTGGGAGGCAGAGGCAACCCCTATCCGGGTATAGTTGAGACGTCAAGGAGCGGGGTGCCGTTGGCCTCAAGCCAGGGACCTCACAGCCTGTAGGATATCAAGTTGAGTTGGTGTACCATGATGTCGGATAAGGAGGATCCTTTGTCAGTGATCATGGTTTCATCCGATAGGCCCCACTGCTGATAGTAGGTGTCCGCCATCTTAGTCATTGATCATTGGATCGTCTGCAGACTCTCCGAGCGGGATCTGAGATTCGATGAATTTCACTGCTTCATCGGGGACTGTAAAAAAGTAGTTTGTTGCTAGGGGTACATTTCAAGCTAGCGGGGAAGAGCATTGCATATTTGATTTTCCTTTCCCTAAGCATCTTCTCTACTCCATTAAACTGTCTGTGCTACATCTGGACAGATTCTGATTATTTGTGATTCTAGTCTTAATTCTCCTTTATCTCAGGCTAGCCGTAGTATGTGGTCCCCATCTCTGTAGCTAAGGATTTTAGCAATTATCGGTCTGGAAAAGTCACCCGGGGGGCCAGCGCCCGGTGCGCACGCTCAACTGTGTAGAACAGATAAAGTTGAGGGTTATCGAGGAGGTTTTTGACCGCTAGTTCCATCTTGCCTTTGAGAGTGGACTCTGGAACACCCACGATGCGGATATTGTTCCTCCGTGATGTAGACTCTAAGTCGTCATACTTGGCCTTGACTCGTTTCATATCATGCACCAGTTCCATGACTGTAGTCTGTAGGGCGAGCACCCCATCCTCATTGGCCCCGATCCTGGTCTCTGCCTCGGTTATCCGAGTGCCATGCTGGTCCAGCTTAGTTCTCAGAGAGGCCACATTGGCGTTAATGTCATTGAGCTTCTCATGGAATGAGTCAATGTTTTTCGCCATTGATTCCATCATCGCCGTTAGATCAGGCTGAGGGGGGTTTTACGGTGGGTCTGTGTCGTCCTGGTTCGAGGAGGAGCCTGGCATCTCGGATCTGGGTGTTGGTTTGGTGTACTTGTCTACAGCTCCAACCGCATGATCTGTTCCACATGATGTGGGTGGGTGATGGTGTAGGGCGAAGTGGACAGATGTGGTCCATGTACTTGGAAAGAGCAAGCTCTCCCTGCAACCGCGACTCCGGGCAGCCGTGGGTGCGGGCTGTAGTGCGGGAGGGTACTGGTGCTCCGAGGAATAAATTTGGGCACTGGGCCCAGAGAGAAAGCGAAGTAGCTGGGCCGCAGTGCGGGCCTCAGGGATTGGCGCCCTTGGCTTAATTAGTCCAGTGTAGAGCTTAGGAGCTGTGCCAGCTATCAGGTACGAGATGAGTTGCAGGGGCAGGATGGATGACGAGGATAGGAAAAGGCAGGCGAGGTGGGGTTGTTGTGGGTCTGGTGGTGCAGACCAGTGGGGGCCTGCGTAGTGCTGATCAGACAGGCAAATTGGGGGAGGTACCTCACTGCTGGGATCCTGGGTGCGCAGTAAGGAGAAGGTGCAGGGATCAGCACAAGTCCCTCCAGGGATCACCTGCAATGCTGTGGGCCGCCTCCGGGTTAAGCCCACAAAGCAGTAGGTGTAGCAGAAGGTTTTGTCAGCTCGGAGGCCCAGGACACGCAATGCCTCACGGGAGGTGTGCGCAGATGGGAGTGCTACAGGGAGAAAGATCGATGTCTGCAGTTCTCACGGTGCAGTCAACGGTCGAGGCTCCAGGCGCAAGGTTCACAGATGGAGGAAGTGTGGGGCCGGCTGGAGAGGGGGCGAGAATCAGTGCAGAACAGTGCCTGGGGGGTGGGGGCACAGAGAGCGCAGCCTGCTGCCCCCCAGCTCCTCACCTGTGATGCCGATGGTCTGGATTCCGGTGGTGGATGGGGAGGAGCTGTCGGAGGGGGGCCGCGAGGATCCAGCAGGGGGTGCAGGAACGGAAGGCCGCTGCCCGCTCCCCGATCCGCCCCGCTGAGATAGGGCATGGCCACCCGACACACTCCGCCTCCCCGCACCCAGGTCCAGGTATCGTGGTGCAGGAGATGGGGTCAGGCGGCGGCCCCACAGAGCTGGGAGGGTCACTTCCCGCCAGGTGACCTCGGGCCCCGCGGCCGCTCCAGCAGGCGGCAGGTGCAGCGTGCGCTTGCTACGGGCGGGCATGGCCCGCAGTCCACAGCGGGCCAAGGGCAGGCAGGAGTGGGTGAGCTCAACGGGGTGGGCATAGGACAGAGTCGCCGCCTCAGGCAGCCCAGAGTCTCAGGCGGCAGGGAGCATCTCCAGGGGGCAGTGCCCGAGCGGGCATGCCACGTCATCTCACAGCTCAGAGCTCAGATTGGGCCCGAACCTCGCCACAAACGGAGGAGCAGGAGACCGGCCTTAATGTGGCTGTGGGGCTGCGATTTTCTTCTGGATTAGATGTAAATGCAGCCCCAAATATCAGTTATGCAGGGAGAAGGGTGCACACTACGGATTGTGCTGCAAACCGCTGATGTTGGCAGATCAATAGTTGGGCACAGAGCTCCAAAGCTATGCAGCCATTTTCCAGGCTGCTCAACAGCGCCCCCCTCTGTCCTCCTTTGTGATGGCCCGAGAGGTTCCAAGAGGGAGGCCAGATTTTGGACGAACCTCCCACAATAGGTTACCATCCCTAGGAAACTCCTCACCTATGAGGGGTTTTCTGGTGGCCTTGCCTCCTGAATGTCTTTCACCTACTGTGGGTCGGGTGAGATCCCGTCAGAGTGGAAGATGAACCCAAAAACCTCAATACTTCCTTGCAGAAATTCACATTTTTCACGATGTAGAGTCAAACCAAGGTCTCGGATTCTTTCCAATGCCTTCTCCAGCCTGGTCATGTGCTTTGTTTCTGATGACGTGTATACCAATATGTCATCACTTAGGTTGATTACACCCTCTAGGCCAGCGAGGGCACCTCCGATGATGTTTTGGAACACTTCGGCGGCACAGGAGATCCCAAAGCTCAAACGTTTAAACTGGTACAGGCAGTTGTGTGTTGTGAACGTAGTTATATACCAGGAGTCAGGGTGCAGTTCAAGTTGGTGATAACCAGAACACAAATCAAGCTTTGAGAAAACCATGGCACCCTGTAGCTCACCCACTACATCACTCAGCGCTGGCGTTAGGTGACGTTCCCTTTTAATGGCTAGGTTGGGTAGCCTCATGTCCACGCAGATGCATACGGCTCCTGGCTGCTTGGGCTTGGCCGCCACAACAATGGGGGACACCCACGTCAACTTTCTCAATAATGTCCGAGTCCACTAGATTTTGTAGTTCGTGCTCCACTTGCGCTCGTAGGTGGAAAGGTATGCGCCTGTGCTTCAGTGCTGTAGGGCACACCGACTCATCTATGTGCAATTTGACTGGCTCCCCTTTTAGCTTCCAGACTCCCTGAAAAATGTCTGCGAACCTGTTGATAATGTCTTTGATGTGCGCTTTATACAGCGAGAGTGCAAAATGCACAATGCCCAGCACCTCGGATGCGGCGCAACTCAGGAGAGAGTGAGTGGACGTCTCGCACAAAGAATTTTGCCCTGATGGTGTTGTTGCCGTGAGTGACTGCCGCTACAAACATTCCTCGGAGTGGAAGTGAATGGTCCCCTTGAAATGAGTAGATCTTTGGTTTGGTTTTCACCATCGCTGGTCGTCCTATTAGTGACTTGTAATGTTTTGTCGCCAGCACACATACCGACGTGCCTGTGCCTAATAACACTGGAGTCGGAATTTCACAAATGTCTACCATGCACGTGGGCTGACTCCTCTTCTTGGTTTTAGAGTCAATGTTTAATATGAAGAACACATCTTCCTCCTCCGCAATTTCCAGCTCATGGAACTCCTGTTCCACCACAGCTATGTTTCTTGCCTTGCCCTGCCCCACATTGCTAGCTCTAATCGGGCATCCAGGGATGGCGACTGGGTTTGCAGCCCGGCACATTCTGGCGAAGTGGCCACATCGCCCGCACACCCTCACTTTCGCTGGGCATTCACTGGAGTGTGGGAGGTCGTACTGTCATGATGCCTACCTCCAAGGAGCCAGGTCCGACCCAGCAACCCCAGAGGCAGGCATCATTCCACCCAGGGAAGTGCCAGCGGGCCGAAGCCGGGGCCCTTTGGACACAGTCCTGGCGCCTTAGGCGCCAGGCTCATGTTGGACCCCTGTCCTGGCGCCTTAGGCGCCAGGCTCATAAAGCTAGACATGTGTTCAAGTGTTTTAATGTGCACTTACCAGATGCAGACCATGCTGCTACATCCAGGCCCTCTTGAGGCCTGAATGGAACTACTTTACCTGTGGGACTACTTTCCACCTGGGTGTGGTCGGGGAAGGATACATACCTGATCGGTGGAAGGATACATACCTGGAACTTCTTCCAAAGCTATTTAAACCACGCCCGATCAGCAACTCGCGCTTCGCGTTGTTCTGCTCCTCGCAGCTGGACGCTCACCGTGTCATCTCCTGCATCTGGACTTCAGCCACGCCTGTCAGCATCCTGGGTCATCTGCTAAGAGAGAATTGGAGAGAAAGAAGACCTTACCTGCTAAAGCTGCATCACGGAGACATCACACCGACGATCCTGAAAGGGAAGACATCATTTTTAAAAGCATTGTGCTTCGATCGCTGCAGCGCTGCATTTCACTCACCTTTCCTGGGCACCTCCATCTTCAGCAGCGATCATCCGGATCCGCAGCCACTTCCCAGAGCCTAGAGAGAAAAAGACAAGAACACAAGGTGAGAGAAGGAAGGGAATAGGAAAAGCTCAGTTTCCTTCTAAGACTTACCTGTTGGGTCATTCCCATTTCATTTCGGGTCCTGCCGCTTCCTGGCATTCCGTACCCCAGCCCCTATGGGGAAAAAAGACAAAGACATTGAATGAGCGAATGCAAAGACATTACCCGAACGCTCATCCAGAACTTACCTGTCATTTACTGGAACTGCACGTTTCACTTCGGGTCGGCGCCATATCTCCGGCATTCCGAACCCCGGCCCCTAAGGGGAAAAAGACATAAGCGTTAGCGCTTGCTGCAATAAGACAATGAACATTATTATTAAGCTTGAACTTTTGAACTTGCTACAGAACTCTTACAGCACCTTACCTGAATAGTCAAGCTTATTTGAACTCCCATCAAACCTCAATCCAGTGAAGTAACTGGGTTTCAACGCGCCCCTGCATCAGAAGCAGGATGGAGAACTCATCCTTCCAGACCCTAAGGTGAGACATCACGGGGAATTGTGGAAGGGTATCGTGGAGGGTTGGAAGGGAGTGGGAGGCTTGAGCATTATTCCGTCGGCAGGTAATACTCCCTTTTTCACGCACAGGGGAATATTCCTGCGAGCCAGAGAAGCCAGTGTAGAGGGGCCCTACCTGTCCATCC
This sequence comes from Ambystoma mexicanum, assembly GCF_040938575.1. Taxonomy (NCBI): domain Eukaryota; kingdom Metazoa; phylum Chordata; class Amphibia; order Caudata; family Ambystomatidae; genus Ambystoma; species Ambystoma mexicanum. Next base: position 1,365,344,668 of record NC_090930.1, on the reverse strand, counting down.
TCAGAGTCCTGAGCTTCACCATTGAAGAAGCATCAGCACTCGAAGCCAGACCTGCGCCTCCGTGGGAATCAGGTGAGCGTGACACGTACCCACACTTTGGACATGGCGGTGGTGTGTAACTCTTCTTCTGGGACGACATTAGGCGTGATGAGCCAGTGTTTGCCGCTCGCCCAATGGCATATGCCTCTTCACCCTTCACCGACTTGACTGCGGCGTCCATCCTGGTGGCGTGACTGTCGGCTAATTCAAAGGACCTACCTATGTCGAGGATCTGCGTCAGCTTGAGCCCTGGTTCCCAGAGTACCTGTCGCCGTAGCTTCTCCGAGCTACAGCCCTGTATGATCTGGTTTCGGCCATCCCCTCCTAATTTTCCCATTGGCACATGCTGGCCAGGTGACAGTCTGCCACAAAAATGGTCTAGCGACTCGTCCTCGTGCTGCTTCTCGCTACACATTACGAAGCATTCGAAGTACTGGTTGGCAAGGGGTGGAAAATGTTCCTTGAGTGCATCTTTCACGGCCTGGTATGAGACAGTCGTGTTCAGCAACTCGAAAATGCAGTGTACTTCAGAACCTGCAGCTTACAGCAGCGTCGCCACCTAAGCATCATCTTCCGTCTCCCCTGTGGCCCTGAAATACATTTCCAGCTTCTTGACCCATAGCAGCCATGTCAGGCCCAACTTCGATTGAGGTCCAGACATGTCAAATTCTGGCATGGGGGCCAGCGTGCCTTGTTGCCACCCTAACCGGAAGCGGCGCACCCGTCCCTTGGGCATCAGCTGCAGGGTTGCTCATGACTGCGGATGCACAGGCACCTCTCACATTCTTGAAGGCCGCATGTCCGCAGAGGAGATGGCTTCTGTTAAGCAGAACCCTGTGCAGTTCCCTCTGGGACCACTGCAAAAGATTTAAGACTACAGGTGTTGGCAGTAAACCCACTTGGTAGCAGTCTGTACCACAAAGATTCACTGTGGTAGCTGTGGCTGAGCAGTCAGACTTCCCTCAAGAAGAGTTAGGCAGTATATAGAGGATACAGGATAGGTACAGAGGCACAGTAGTACAAGCAAACACTGACCAGAGCTAGGTGTAAAAGTATATACTTATTTATTTTAAAGGCACACTCATAAATTACACTAGCACAGAAAAAGGTAAGTAAGTCAAAACACAGTCACTATTACTTATATGTACATCCCTAGTCATTTGTTGGACACGTCTAAGTTAACACCACTTATTTCCAAACAGAGGTGAGCGCTTAACGTCAGATGGCACTCCAAAAAGTTATTAGAAAAGGGGGGGAAAAACAGAAGTAATGAAAGCAGCAAGGTAAAACACTTTTCACATAAGGTTAGAAAAGGCAGTCAATTGTGGAACAAGGAGAATTGGTTTGTGGCCCGCTTTAGAGAGAGCCAGGCGAAAATATGCCCAAGATCACACAATGTCACAAGTCTTTGCAGGTGAGTAGAAAAGGTTTTACTGAATTTAGAAAAAGTTTAGTTAGGGTGTCCCAGGCTTACCCAGGTTCGAGAGCCGAGGGCTAAATCTACCCCGTACAATCGGTGGCAAGGGAAGCCGGGCGGAACACAGTACCTTTAAAAGTGGAAAGGATCCTCCAGCGGTGGTAGTTGTTCCTGGTAGTGGGTGCAAGTCGCAGCATCGTCCAGAGGAAGAGGTGATCTCGACGCGGAGGAAAGCTGAAGGTCTTTGCACTACCAGGGATGAGACCAGCCATGGAGTTTTCTGGTCACAAAGGATTTTACCCCTCTTTCGCGGTTGAGGTATAAAGTGGTATCCCGGTTGCCGGGGTGCTTGGCACAAGCAAGGCGGCCACGAGATGCTTCGGGACGGCGAAAAGGAGGCAGCAACTGGTTGTCCCCACCAGTTAAGGGAAGGAGACTCTCCGGCGGGAGATCTCCTCTGTCGTCGGAAAAAGTGGTGAGATGGTTCCGCAGGGCTCCACCGGTGGTGTCGTCTTGGCAGGTCGGCTCGGCTTCTCCCTCTTCGGCTTCTTAGGTCCTGTGGCGACTTCTGAAGAACCAGTCCCAAAAACCCTGCTTTTATGCAGCAAACCTCCATTCATACAGCCTAGCTGTCACTCAAACATGCTAAGTGGTGAGCGGGGTGGCTCACCACTTGGGCCAATCACACCAGAGTGTGACATGGGTTGGCAAGGCAACTCAGTCCAGGGTGCCTAAACCCCCTCCCACACCCCCTGTGGTACCCAGACAGAATGGCACCACTGAGGAGGGCTTCTGTGCAGAAGCCCGCCAAAAGTGGAACAAAGGCTCGACTCGGGTTCAGGGTTACTGAAGTGAACCTAGACGCCATTTTGGCGGCGAGTTCTGGCAAAAAAAATCCCAACCGGTGAATTTATATTAAATAAATAAACCGGCGGTATCTTTAACATTGCACCAAAAAGTGGTGCAATAAAAACAATGGGAAATCCCATTCGGAAATATTCCGGTGGAATATTTCCGTGGTATCCACTGCCACCAGCCAGAACTCGGCGAGGGGGGACGGGACAGTACCCCCTCGACAACAGACCCAGGGGCAATCTAATTGCCCCTACCAGTACTTCCACAGTAAGATGGTTTGTATTGGTTAAGTTCCTAAGTTAAGACTAGTAAAGTCAATGGTGACTTTACAGACCCAGGGAGATAGTAGTCAGTCCCAGGGTGTGGAGTCTATGTTTGGGGGTCTCTATGACACCCCTGTGTTACTGCACTGAGGGTGCTGTGTAACACACATTCAAAAACCAATGATAGCCTATGGGGAAAAAATACCCCCTAGCCCATAAGCACATAGCAAGTCACAGAAACACTCTCAAGTCATGTCCAAGAGTGAGGGTGAAAGAGTCTCACTCTTGGCAGGAGAAAAAATAAACCCCAAAAATCCAGCAAAGCTGCTGGGGGACTCACTAGGTTAGGAAATTCAGCCTAAACAGAGAATTCTCCCTAACAGCTTCTTGAGGTCACAGAATGTCCTGGTCTAGCTGTTTCCTCTAGATTCTGCGTTGGGTGTCACTCTTCCATGTCAGGTGTGACAAGGAGCAGAGGAATGCAAAATGTCCCTGTACTAGGGACGTTGGACAAAAGGGAAGGAGAGAAAACAAAACAAAACAGTCTCTTCAGATCCTGCACATCTCCTTCAATCTCAATTTCCTGTTTTATTTTTATTTTTTTTTGAGGAAAAAGAAAAATAGAGTGCCTTCCCAGCCCATCCAGGAGCTACTGTCTCAGTTCTTAGCCTTTGGAGGCTCCAAAAATTGCCCAGGATGGCGCACAAGCACCCTGTGTGGGGCTGCAACCATCCGTGACACAAAATGGCGGTCAGATCTACACCGCGCGGGTGACGCACCTAGTAGGCGTCAGGAGAAACATCTGGATGCCGATCTTGGTATCAGAGTTCTCCTCCCCTACTCAGTGGCTTCCTCGTCGCCAGTGTTAAGTTGTTCATAGGACCCAGGGTCCCTCCCCGTGAGCAGACCCAGCCCTCCCAGACCTTAGGAAAGACGCGGACACAGGTCTGCTCATTATGGGTTCCCGGCGCGCACGGATATGCTGCGGGCTGCCCCTTTATTAACACGCATGTGTGACCGGGAACCTTGCCATCGCGCTCATGCCCTCACGTGACTGTCACACCCACAACCCCCTCTGCAACATGACATAGCTTCTGCTGGAGACACAGGTGTGTTTCAATCATCTGCAGCTGCTCCTCGCCGGGGGTCTGCGAGACACTCCGCGCAGCTTAAGGCACTCCAAAGGCGCGCTTAAGGCAAGCCCGTCTGTGCCCATCCGTGCGCGGAGGGAGCAAGAGGGACTGCACGTCCTGAAACCACTCCTTACAATGGGTTGCCTTTCACGCAGTATACTGCTCTCCCTGGCCCCAGTTAACACTAAATGGCCTATAGGTTTCAGGAAAGTCCTGACTATTAGGCAAGTAGCACCCCCAGAGGCATTACAATGTGATCTACTGGATGCACGATCATTAGTTGCCCATCATATGGACTGCTATGATCTCCTGTCTGGCAAAGGTCTTGATCTCCTTTTTCCCATGGAAACTTGGCTTAGAGAAACTTCTGGCCCTACGATTGTGCAATCTCTTCCCGACGCTTATTCTATAGTTCATGAGGATCACGCCTCTCTCCATCCTGGGGGAGGGGGAGTTGCTTTAATTTATAATACCAAGTATAAAGTTATCTGCATGGTCCCGAAGCACTCCCTTAAAATGGAGTGTATCCTGACTCGTATATCTATTTTGCCAACATATACTCTCACAGTTTTGCTGGTCTATCGACCCCCCTGGGGTTGATAACTTATTCTACACTGAATTTCCTGCATTTATAACAGAACTTCAAATCAAATATCCTAATCCGATTACCATGGGAGATTTTAACCTTCCCATCAATTCTACTAGTGCAAAACTGGTTGCCAATTTCACCTTGTTGATGGCTGATCTTGGCCTCCTACAGGGGACACTTTCTCCCACCCATAAAGGTGGAGGTATTTTGGACCTCATCTTTGCTCCTCCTTTCTTTGCGGCTGTTGATATTCCCATTCCACTTACCTGGTCAGATCACCTTCTGGTGCCCTTCTCTATTCCACTCACAGTTCCTGCGGCGGCGGCAGCTAGGCTTGCGATTCACAGGCGTAGCTGGAAAGCTGTTCCTAAATATAAAATTGCTGTTCTTAAAGACAAAAATTATCAATCTGCTTCATTTCCATTGTGACTCTGCTGATAGTTCTCTCACCACACTGCAGGCTGCTTTTTCTGCTACTGCAGATGCGCTCGCACCTTACAAATTATGTAAGCAGCGCAGTCGACCACCTGAGCCCTGGTTCTCGCCTAAGCTTAAGGAGAGCAAACTTCTTTGCAGGCAGATGGAAAGAAAGTGGTGCTGGAGCTACTCTCCCAACTCCAAAATCCTGTATAGGAACACTTTAGCTGCCTACCACAGCGAAGTGGTAAATGCAAAAAAAGCCTACTTCACTCAAACTGTTGAGAAGGCTATTAACAAGCCCAAGGCACTATTTGATCTAGTGCCATCTCTTTCCATGCCAAAGCTAACACAGGATACAGTCCCCCCCCCTTCCCAAGAGCTCTGCGACTCGATCTCTACTTACTTTCTCTCTAAAATAACCACCATTCGAGATAGCATCATGGTGGAGGCTGCAGCTATTGCTGAGACCCCAGTTTTCTCACCGCCCCCTTCGACAGGAGGGTGCTGGTCGTCTTTCCCAATACTGAGGTTCTTTCTACTATTCAAAAGCTCAAATCTGCATCCCCTACTGAAGCTATACCACTTGCCCTTTTGCAGGAGACGTCTGTGGACTTGATTGATTTTATTACGTCAGCAGTCAACAAACAACACTTCCACTACGGGAGTGATTCTGGATTCACTTAAACATGCCTTAGTGATCCCTTTGCTTAAAAAGCCTTCTCTTGATCCTGAAATAATGGCCAATTATCGTCCCATTTCACTCCTACCTTTCCTGATGGAGGTTATGGAGGCACTTGTGTCGCCACTAATATCCACATTTTTTGGAAACCACACAGTTCCTCGACTCCTTCCAATCTGGCTTCCGCCCTGGGAGAGGGACCAAGTCTGTCCTTAACTCGGTGATGGATGACCTTATGCACCTTGTTGAAGCGGTGTTGGAGCAGTCCTGCTTTTAGATCTGTCGGCTGCGTTCGACACCGTCAATCATTCTCTTCTCATTTCCCGGCTCTCTGAGGCCAGAATTTCAGGTCAAGTCCTTGACTGATTCATAGCCTTTCTTACTAATCGCTCACAGTCTGTCTCGCTTCCTCCTTTCTGCTCTGCTCCTGTTTCCCTCTCCTGTGGTGTCCCTCGGGGTTCGGCGCTTTCCCCTATTCTGTTCAACATCTATATAAGGTATTTGCTGTTCCTTATCAAGTCTCATGTGTTCCGTTTCTACTCATACGCGGATGATACTCAGCTACTGGTTCGTCTTGACCTAACCAAACTTGATACAGCCTACAGATTAAAAAAGTGCCTGGAGGTACTTGGTCTATGGAGGACGTTGAACTGGCTCAAGCTAAATGGCACAAAAACTGAAGTCTTGGTTGTGGGTACTTCTACCCCTCATGTGTTCTGGACAGCCGACTTCTGGCCCCCGTCGATCTGCCCACTTCCTGTAACCATCTCATCAGTGAGAAACCTTGGAGTTCGTTTCTCAGCTACCCCGACCATGGATGAGCAAGTCGGAGCAGTTTGCAAATCAGGTCATTTCAAACTTAGGGTTCTTCGTAAAGTCCTTCCCTTCATCCCCTCTGCCAGTCAGGCCCCGGTGTGGCTGCCTTGGTCCTTAGTGTCCTTGACTACTGCAACTCACTATCTGGCGCAACCTGCCTACCTGAATGGCCGGCTGCAGCTGCTTCAAAACGCTGCAGCTCGCTCCATCATCCGTCCTCCTTTTGGTCATGACCCCAGTACTGCGACAACTTTACTGGCTCCCTGTCGCTTAGCGTATTTTGTTTAAGTCTGTCCATAGTACATCAGGCGTTTTATGGATTTGGAGCATAATATCTGCAACGGAAATTCGCACCCTATCAGCCCTCTCGCACCCTCCGTTCTCTTACCACCCGACGGGTGGTCGTAGCTTATTTTAAGCTGGCCCGTAAGGGTGGCCATGCCTTCTCTGTCCCTGCTGCTAGAATGTGTAATGACCTTCCACTCTCGCTACGCGACACTACCAATCATCTTGCTTTCCGGCGAGGATTAAAAACCCTGCTTTTCTAGCTTCATTCCTTTCTGCCTGCCTCCTCAGCGCCATGATGCCCTCGGGTGTACATGTGCTTTATAAGTGCTGTTAACAAAGCATAACTCTTGGAGCAACAGGAGGGGGCACTCTGCCCTGGACACTTGGACCGCCACCTAAGATTGGTGTTCTAATAAAGGTGTGCTTTGAGGCACATGTGCCCCTGAGGCAATCCTGAGATAAGACCAGCCAACTGAGGGGGTACAGGGCTTCTTGGTGGAGGGCTGCTCATATCTGCTGGCTCTCGGTCGACTGAGTCGGTCGAATGTGGAGTGGCTGACGTCTGGCCCATGCTGTCTCCTGAAAGGCTGTGGACCTCTGTCGGTCATCAGACTTTGGATCTACTGCAGGGGCATGGGAGCGACTCGCTGATCCCCCGGCGGGCTGAGTGATTAGCGCACAAGGTACTTGTTTCATTTGTGGGGCCACTGCAGGGAAGGCATTCAGGCAAGAGGTGGCGCAACACCTGGCATCATCCTGTCTAGCAGAAGACGCTCCCAGCCGACTAGGCACTACATTCCAAGTCTCGTGAACTGAAGGGCAGTTGGGGCAACGAGCATGCAGTTGCCACCAGTTCTTGCCCCCCGTGGGTGCAACACTGCGCACATGCCGGACAAGCCACAAAAAGGGAAGGCTATGCAGACCAAAATGGATGCCTTCGCGCACAAGGGCGAGGGAAGTGGTGTGCCCCCGGAGGACGACACTGCCGCACAGACATTTTCACCTCTGGTAGTGCACACAGAGGAGAACCAGATCCTGAAAGCAATTGTGGTGCTCCAAACAACGTTGGAAAGGAAAATGTATGAGGTCATAGTAGATGTTGGTCTTTTGCGGCAGGATCTGATCGCTCGCAGATAAGAGTGCAGACAGTGGAGACCCAAACGAATGAAAATGGGCATAAGATCACTAGCGCCCTGACAGAAGCAAGAGAATGAACAATGAAGGTGACGTCTTTGGAAAATAAAGCACAGGACACTGAGGAAAGGGCACGACCGAATAACGTACATCTACTGGGTCTACCAGTGGGAGCGGAGGGCAGTTAACCTACAACCTATGTGGGAAATATGTTGCTGCAGGAGGTGGGGCTGGGATTCCTGTCCCAGGACTTCACAGCGGAGCGTGCCCACCGGCCCCTAACTACTAACCCCCCGCCCGTAGCACCCCCAGAGACCATGGACTGTGAGGATTCTGAAATACCGGCACAGGGAAACAATTCTGGCTTTCTCAAGGAAAGGAGGGATCATTGAGAGGGGGTCAGCTAAAGTTGCGGTGTACTACGACTACACACTTATAGTGCAAAAGCAATGGGCGGCTTTTGGCCCCACGAAGGAGTGGCTACGACGTGCAGGGCAGAAATATATGCTAATTTATCCAGCCAGATTAAAGGTTCTTCACGATGGAACATACCACTTCTTTGATACCACGCACATGCATGGATGGATTTGGTGGGGGGTCGCACAGCCTCCGGGGCGGCCTGATGAAGCACATATTGATGGACGGCAGAACAGTTGGTGTGCTTTGCTGTAGAGAGTCATGTAGGAGGCATCAAGGGTGGGGTATCTGCACAGGGAGACCAGGGACAGGACTGACCTACGCCGGCAGCATGGGTAGAGCTGCTGTTGGCTGCGTACCCCTCTTCCTCCACCTTTCTTTTTTGGGGTACTAGACCCTAGTACCTAGCTGCTGCTCACCGCACTGGGGACTGGCTGAGAGAGCCCGTGGAAGTGGAAACACAGCTGAGCCTGAATGACAGATTATCGTTGGGCAGTTGTTGGGGCTGTTTGAAGGGTTGGTTGAGTTTTGGGTTGGTTTCAGATACATGCTGTTTTGTTCAGTCTCCCTGTCTAGCAGCCCTTGGACTATGCCTACACACACTGGGATTACTTTTGGGTTGAGCTGCGGAAAACGCTCGACAATGAGGGGTTTGGGGCTCCTATGATGGTTGGGAGCCAGTGGATGGCTGGGTGGCACTACTTCTTGGGAACGGTAGGGAGGGCTGTGGAGCGACGATAAGGCATTGTCAGCAAAGTCAGTAGAACGTAACGTGTGAGGGCCACCAAGTACTCACCAGACTGATGCATGAGAGCGCACACACACACACACACAATAAGGAACCAAGTGATTACCATCATTCAGAACAGAAAATCCTCACTAGCATGTCAGATACATCGACCTCCTCGGCGTCAGCAGCATCCTCGTCACGGACAGGTGGGGCGGCAGGAAGCGCAGCCGACCAGGCGCCAGTGGCAGGTAGCACAGCACAAGTCATGCACATGCCAAGCCCATTTGACGTACGAGACACCACAGACCTGGGAACCCGATTGGCCACATGCTTAAGAGACTTCAAATTCTACGTAGGGGCTATAGGTTTCACAGGCGATGCCAGACTAAAGAACACGTTGTCAATGGCAGTAGGACCGGCAGTCAGAGACATTGCAGGAGAACTTACAAATCTAGACGCTGCAACATATGGGGTGCTCCACGGCAAGTTGTCGGATTACTTTGCCCCACATACCAACATAGTTTACGAGTGTCACGTATTTCACACTACCAGACAAGAAAGAGGCGAGTCGCTTAACTATGTGATGCGCCTCTGCATCAAACTGAAATTTTGCAAATTTCACAGTTATTCCAACTAAGAGCCTCTCAGATCGCAAGTGATAGCGGGCTGCATATCCCAACCATTCCGGAAATAGCTGTCGCAGAAACAAACGTTGGAAGAAATATTGGCCTTAGCCAGGATGCAAGCAGCTATTGAATCACAACTCAACAGTCTAGGCAAGATAGCCATTCAACAGCCCACTACGAGTACAGACACGTCAACAAACTAGTCACAATCGTGAACCAAGGTGGAAAGCGCTCTGAAGCCACATGCTATAGGTGTGGATATGGGTATCCGCACGCCGGAGAGTGCCCCGCAGTGGGCCAACAGTGCGCCGCCTGTGGAGGCATGGATCACTTCCGGGCAATGTGCAAGAATGCACCTCCACCCACGCCAAGCAGGCAGAGGACACAAGAACGCAGGAGAACATCCTGACAAAGCCCACAAAGCACCAGAAGGGAAGATCGAGAGCGCTTAAACACTTATGCTAGGGAAGACAGGAGGGCCTCAGAAGGGTTGAGACGCAGTCAAAGAAGGTGATTCGTCAGATACATTGAAATGAATTGCCCTCGAGCAGTGAGACCCTGTCATCCGAGGATGACCAGAGAAAAAGTATATGTCTGGGCACTCAACAACGAAACCGCCACCCAGCAAAGCCCCATCCTCACATTACAGGTCAATGGCTCGACCCTGGAATTCCTGATTGATACCGGCGCAACTGTCAATATCAGCGAGCAAGCCTATAATTCACTAACCCGGCCACCAAAAATACGCAAGGCCACTTCGACATCTACCCATATGGCGCAAAACAACAGTGCTGCCATGCAAGGGCACCATCACAGCCTGGTGCGGCCACAAATCAAACGCCGCAAAAATTCCCCTGCACATACTAAAAAAGAGAGGTTAACAGCGGGTGTATCCTGAGTTTCAAGATGGCGATTGACATGGGCCTAGTGCACATACTATATCAAATGATGGCACACAAATACTTTGCCAAACCAGAAGCAATGGAAGAAGCTTTTCCGAAACTGTTCAGAGGGTGAGGTAAGCTGAAAAACCGGAAAGTTCACCTACATATCAACCCCGAAATTCCACCGGTGGCTCACCATCTATGGCGACTCCAAAGCAAGGATGCCTCCAAGAATAGCGAGGTGGGGGTTGAGACTTCAAGATTACAAATTTGTCATCAAACACCGCCCGGGTAAGGAGGACAATCCAGCTGACTACTTATCTCGACAACCCTCAGGGGCGGCCTGTGCACAACCATCCATAGCCGACGCGTACATCAACTATGTCGTGCACCAACCCCAACCATTCCTGGTGGAGTGGTCCGAAGTAATCACTGAATCTGAACAGGACCCAGCCCTGAGAATAGTCAGACATTGCATACAGACAAACAAACGAGCGCACATGAAACATTAAGCAAAGCATGAAGATGAGGCAATAAGAGACGACATCTGATGGATAGACCAGGTCAGGGATGAACTGTCAGTCACTGAAGATCAAGTCATACTAAAAGGATGCAAAGTGGTAATACCAGAATCCCTTTGAGAAAAAATAATCCAGGTCGCGTAAGAAGGGCACCGAGGAGTTGTGGCGACTAAGCACCTACTAAGGAAAAAAGTTTGGTTTCAGAGACTAGATGCGCTAGTGGAAACGCTAGTAGGTGGATGCACGAAATGCACACAAGTTGCCCCACCACCGCACACAAATCGGCTACAGATGTCCCCATTACCACAGCAAGTCTGGGACGAACTGGCAGTAGACATGTTTGGCACACTCCACAATGGCACATATGTCCTGGTACTAATGGACGAACACCCACGTTTCCCAGAAGCGCAGCTAGTTGAGAGCACAGCTGCCACATTCATCATCCCGGCACTGGATCGCATGATATCCGCTTATGGAGTCGCCAGAATAATAAAGTCGGACAACGGCCCGCCATTCACCAGCACAAACTTCAAAACATTTGCAAAGTATATGGCTTTCAACATAGGAAAATAACACCAAGATGGCCGCAAGCAAACGGCACAGTAGAAAGGTTCACGGCCAATATCAAACTGACGCTACAAATAGCCAACATACTGAACAAGCCATTTGAACAAGCCCTATACCAGTTACTGAAGGACTACAGACGTACACCGCACAGCACCACAGGAGTCTGTCCTGCCGACTTGATGTTCAGGAGAACCGTCAAGACAAGACTACCAGAAGACCAGAGTCCCAAACCCTCGACTCCTCTAGAATTGCAAGCGAGAGAAAACGACACTGAGAACAAATTGAAGATGAAGCAGACAAACGAAGTAGAGCTCAAGAGCCGAACGTGGAGCCAGGAAATCAGGCCCCAATACGTCAACCGAAAGTGTGAAAGGAAGACGCCACATTCGCACCTGAGTTGCTAACAGTGGCACTAAAGAAAGGCAACATGGTTACTGCAGAGAAAGAAGATCATTCGTCAGTGACCCGCAATATATCGTACTTCAAAAGGGCAAGAAATCCCTGTGAGACATCATGGCAACAGGATGACGAAGACACCAAATAACACTGGCGCGTTGAACACTATTTAGGGGATGGGGAAGCCTCCGAAGACAAAGGGCAAGAAACACAGCAACAAGAGGCCTCCTCTAGGCCCTGCAGTCACAGAAGGCCTCGGAGAAATCGCCTAAAACCTCAAAGGCTCATTGAAGAGATGGGGTAACAGGCACAAGAGAGCTTGTACTTTAAAAGGGAGGGCGATGTCAGACTGTGCCATAACTCATGGAGGGCACAATCCCTCCACATTGTTGTGTGGGAAGGTCACTGTTGCGATCCTATCCCAAGGAAAGTGACGTTGGGGCTAGGGAGGGGGCGGGACGGGAAAAGGGCAGTTACAAGTTGGAAAGGAATAAAGTAAGATGTGCGACCCTGTACCGGTCTCCCGCATATCATTGCTGCATGAATGAGAAGGGGCCTTACAACTTCACATTCCCCTTGGCGGGTATGGCAGAACTGGAGCGGAACCACCTGCCGAACCTTGAGTTACAGTGGGCAGTGGACACCTTGCGATATTTAGGGGTGGAAGTGTATCATGATCCCAAAAAGGAGCATAAAATGAACACACTGAGGGCATTGAATGAGATACAAAAGTCCATTGAGTTCTGGTGAAAGCTTCCTCTGTCCATGATAGAAAGAGTGTCACTATTTAGGATGCTAGTGTTGCCGCTGTGGTAGTACCACTTTGTAAACATACCCTACGAAATCCCTGGGCTGTTCTTTTGTAAATAGGGAAAAGGTACAGGATATCACTGGAGACACTGTGCAGCAATTTTAAAACGGCCGAGTTAAACTGCTGCATTACTTTGAAATCTTTTTTTTTTCGTAACTTTATTCGGCCATCAGGCCATCAAAGTGCATCCTATCCCAATATTATACAAAATAATCCCAGGCATAATTCAGTACATCAAGAAATAACAAAATGGGGGAAAGCGCGACAATGAGAAGAAACCAGCCCTACTCAAGATATCACCAACTCCCTGGGCCCAACCACATTAGTCCCCACTATCCATCGTCCCAGGGGTGTAAGGTTCGAGCCAGTTAGGGGGAGTGTTCAACAGAGTTATTCCAGATGGGCCATCGAGTCCTGGTTGAGGATACGGGCTGATTGAAATCCTGCTCCTGGCCGTATGTCCGACCAACCCTCCCACTTCTTCCCAGGACCCCTTTGGCCACTTTCAAGTCCCAAAAAAACTGTTAAGTGTCATCAGAATTCTTGCTCTTATCCCGCCATGGCATCCCTGCAAACAAAAGTGCAACCTCTAATGGTCTGCAAACAGTGTGGGCTTTTGTTTAGGAGGGAATCCCTTGGTTCAAGCTTGTTCATCGCCAGTTTGGGTAGCCTGTGAAGATATACAGTGGCCCTCCTTGATCATGTTACTTAAACATACCCCCCCACCCTCTGTGACGAGGACCATGTAGTGTGTACCCACAGAGCTTGAAACATGGTCCACCAATAAATTGGGCTTTGCCTTAGGTTTGGACACCCCATTAATCTCCCTGATCTTAAAGGCATGGTCTAGTAAAACATTTTATTTAAAAAATAGATAGGCAACATAAAAAAAATACTAGCATTCTCTTTTTTAAAACTTCCTATGTAAAATTTTGAGCTATTCAAGCTCAAAATTCGCAAAAGCAAGCACATGGGCGCATCCATTTTGTGAAATGGATGCCCTCCTGTGCTGGCCTTTGCTTTTGCGGCACTAATGAAGGAAAAGCCAGCCAGCTGTAGTAAACAAAAGCTACCGCTGGGTGGCTTTCCCTTAATTAGTGCTGTACACGGAGACCGGAGACCAGAGCAGGAAAGCTGCAGCTGAATCTCGGTAAGTGCTATTTATTTAAAAAAAAAAATAAGCACTAGCTGCGGTTTTTTTTCTAAGTTTTCCGGGCTGGAGAAATAAAACCGCAGCTTTAAAAACGTTGTATTTATGTTTGCGGTCGCTTTTGAAGCAACCGCAAACATAAATACAACATTATTGTGTTGGAAAACGCTGCAGTTTTTCTTTCCAAGTTTCTCAGGCTCCTCCGGCTCGGAGGAGCCTGAGAAACTTGGAAAGAAAAACCGCAGCGTTTTCCAACACAACCGCGTTGTGTTTCTGCCTGAATCTGCTTTCCCATTTGGGGCTCTCGGGCTCCCCACGCAGATTCAGGCAGAAACAACGCAGCATTGCGGAAAACAACTGCGTTGTTTCTGCCTGAATCTGCTTTCCCATTTGGGGCTCTCTGACTCCCCACGGGGAGCCCGAGAACCCCAAATGGGAAAGCAGATTTAGGCAGAAACAACGCAGCATTTAGCATTTCCCATTTGGGGCTCTCGGGCTCTCCACGGGGAGCCCAAGAGCCCCAAACGGGAAATCAGCTGTAGGCAGAAACACTACGCGGCATGTAAACACAACCGCGTTGTGTTTCTGCCTGCTGTGGCTTTTCAAAGTGATAGCCACAGCAGGCAGAAACACATCGCGGTTGTGTTGGAAAACGCTGCGGTTTTTCTTTCTGAGTTTCTCAGGCTCCTCCGAGCCGGAGGAGCCTGAGAAACTTGGAAAGAAAAACCGCAGCTTTTCCAACACAATAACGTATTTATGTTTGCGGTCGCTTTTGAAATATAAATACAACGTTTTTAAAGCTGCCGTTTTATTTCTAAGTTTTCCGGGCTCCTCCAGCCCGGAAAACTTAGAAAAAAAACCGCAGCTAGTGCTTATTATTTTTTTTTTAAAAATAAATAGCACTTACCGCGATTCAGCTTCAGCTTTCCTGCTCTGGTCTCCGGTCCACGTCCTCCGCGTACAGCACTAATGAAGGGAAAGCCACCCAGCGGTAGCTTTCGTTTACTACAGCTGGCTGGCTTTTCCTTCATTAGTGCCGCAAAAGCAAAAGCCAGCACAGGAGGGCATCCATTTCACAAAATGGATGCGCCCATGTGCTTGCTTTTGCGAATTTTGAGCTTGAATAGCTCAAAATTTTACATAGGAAGTTTTAAAAAAGAATGCTAGTATTTTCTTTTTATGTTGCCTATCTATTTTTTAAATACATTTTTTTACTAGACCATGCCTTTAACATTGCAGTCACCGGCGGCATCGACAGGATGTAATCTCCCAGGTGCCAGAGTGTGGCGGACAACATTCATTTCAGGAGTTGCTGGACTCAGATGAATCTGTTCAGTGGGGATTCTGAGGGTAGATTATTAGGCCCCTTGCAAGTAATTGGAGTGGTACAGGACTTCCCCTGCAGCCTCCCTCCTCTCTTGCCCGGAGTCCATTAGGACGGAGCCGTTTTTTGATTACTGCCAGCCTGGCAAGCACTTGGTTGAACTTGCACCCCCTAGGTGTAAAGTGGGCCTCGGCAGGTGGATCAGTGACCATGTCAATACCAAGATGGGTTGAGTTTCGTGGGTGCTTGGGGGAGCCATAAGTGGGGTTAGGCAAGAACAGAACTAGCCCCTGAGCTAGTGGGTGACAAGAACTCACTCAATGCGCTATGAGAGGAGCAAGAGGGGAGATGGCATACAGATGCATCATGAATCGCTCTGTCCAGTTTGGCTAGGGAGGGTGGAGCAGGGGTATATGAGGAAACGTCAGTGCGAGGGTTGGTGGCAAGAACAGGAACAAGAGCCAAGCTAGAAGTGGAAGCAGAGCTACAACCTGGTGACATGCTACTACTTGCGGGTGCAGCCGGGATGACAGCCTCTCTTGCAGGGAATACCAGTTTCGCCGACCCCAAATAATATGGGTTAGATGTCAGATGCTGCAAAGACAAGATAGGTGCCATAATGGAATCCGGAAGCTCACTGTGTTGGGGGCGCCAACTGAAGTTGAAGGGGGCTAAACAATATTGCCAGCAGATCCTTTGGCTTTGTCATTACCATGCTACTACATGTAACATTCCCTCCAGCAGTGGGCATACTTCTGTGAATGACTGGGGCTTCTTGGTTCTTGACAGTGCAACCTACTCCAGGGCACATGTCTAATCGACGACCCACATTGCAGAACATCACTCCCTGGTGGCAATCATCTGGTGCTGTAAGAACCCCTCCAAAAAGCGTCTTTACTGTCCCCCACAAATTGGTTAATCAACAAGTGAGCCTCCCCCACAAGATAAATGGGTTTTTTAGCAGGTAGCTCAGTCATCCCAATTGTCCACAGGAGCGGGGTCAATGGTGGAGACTTTAGATCAAACACCCCCACCCCCTGTGTGGCTGCTGCCTCCTTACAACCAACATCTTGCACTGGGACTCGTCAGAGTCTGAAGAAACCTCCCTCCCTTTCTCCTCACCTGGGTCTTCCGTGGAACTTTCTTCAAGATCCTTCTTCCTTCTTTGAGATGACTTGGGTTTGATGCTTCCTTTCTCGGCCTTCTTCTGTAGCTGATAAGGTCTTTCTCCATGGGATGTCACGCTGTCGGTAGGATGGTCCCCAACAGCTTGGACTCCCCCAGAGCTAGCCTCCTTAAACAGGGAAAAGCCTCCTGGCTGAAAAACCTTGTATGTCTAAAGATGACAGTGTAGACTTGCTATGGAGTGCCTAAGGAGGCGTGGTGAAGATGGTGTTAATCTGGATACTTCCAAGACGGTGGTCTCAAAGGTGGAGCACAATAGCCAGGCGAGGAGTAGCAGGCAGCGTTTGAAGAACCAGATGGCAAAAGGATCCGCCAGGGAAAGACTCCTGCAACGTTCAAAAGAGGAGGGAAAGCTCCAGAGAGAGCTGGCAACAGAGACATCCCAAGAAGGTAAGTAAGGAAGAAAGAAGTCGGGATAGGGCTCCGAAAAAACAGGAAGAAACGCTGTGCAGAATGCACACAGTAAGAAAGGAGAGAGAAAGTAAACAGAATGCGGACTAACCGCGAGGCGGGGAGAAAAAGGAGGAAATAAACAGGATGGGTAGACTATGCGCAAAAGTGCCGGTCCACCCAGCGAGGAGGCAAGAACACTTGAGAGGAGTTCTCAAGCCCACAAAACAGTAGGCAGGAAGCTCCTGTTCCAGAAACAGCACAGGAGCATAGCGCACTGAGGAATCCAAGGTGCAACGCACCAAGCCGCAGCAACTGTGTCTGTTTATGCCGATTGGCGGCGGCCATCTTGGAAATGACAACTAAACAATTAACAGGAATTACGGCGAAAACACATGATGGAACAGTCTAATGGCGCTGCCAACGATCCCAGATCTTCCATGGATGCATGACACTTGTTCACTAGGTGAACTTGGGCATCATTAGAGGCAAGCCCATTACAAAAGAGGAGAGGCTGAAAGGGGGAGATGGGTGAAGGCTCCATGAGCGGGACTGAAGGGTACTGCCGTTCCAGAATGCTGTCCAAATAATGGGCCGCCACCTCTTCCCAGAGCAATTTCCAGCTTGTCCCTGACTTAATTCCACCTTTGCCTTACTCTCGCCTAAGGACCTCAGGAGAGAGTTTGTGCCAGGTTGGCCTTGGTCCCCCGCTGCGCCGAAAACCTGCGGCACCAAACACTGCTCCCTTGCCCCGCCGTGGGCTTCATTGGTGCGGGGCTGCAGCGGCCCTTATGTGTCCTGGAGGGCGTGGCCTGGAGTTGCTGGGACCAGGGAGTGCTTCTGGGCCGCCAAACACTGCGCCCTTGCCCCAGTGCGCACTTTGAATTCTATCTAGCGGGGCAGCTGCAGTTTGTTGCGACCTGGCTTGCAGATGAGGCTATGCTGGACACTGCCCTACTGCAGTAAGAATCCAGACCATATTATCTGAAGGAATTTTTTGGGTTAGAGCAGCAAATCTTAAAGGAGGGTACACATTGCCTACACTGGGGCGGAAGCTGTGGCACAGAAAGTGGAAACTGGTGTGCAGACAAAAGCCGTACTCCAACAGTATACCTTTGATAGCAATAGGTGGGAGAGACCAGGGCGAGGTTGATTGCGTTAGACACCACTTGGAACCGAATGGAATTGTCACCCTAGGGGACGTGTTCGAAGAAGGGGAGCTGATGGGCTTCCTTGACTTGATGGAACGGAGTGATAGCCCTGTGGGTCAGTTTTTAAGATATCATAGGGAACCCGGGGCGGCTGGGGATAGGTGGCCAGAATTCAGGCAGGGAGTGGAACATGATTCTGGACACCTTTTATGACTTGTCAGATGGGGGGGGATATGTGATCTCTAGGCTCTATGAAATGTTATTGGATACAATTGCAACTTTGGAAATTAGGGTAAGGGCTTAGTGGGAAGAAGAGATTGGACGGGCCTTATCAGATACGGAGTGAGCAAGAGCGTTGATATATACGCGGAGCGTGTCCAGAAATGCTAGGTTGAAGCTGATGAAATTTTATGTCACGCACAGGGCGTGTTTGACCCCGCAAGCAATCTCACGGTTCCCGGGAGCGGTGGAACGGAAATGCCTCAGATGTGCCAGTGACACTGCGGGCATGTTGCATATGTTTTGGCCATGCGCAGCGATAAGAGTTTTCTGGGGGGAGATCGCGAGCAGAGTGTCAAAAGGGGGGATAGCCATGCAAGATTGGACGGCAGAAGCCGGCCTGCTGGGAAGGTTCTCCCCGCAGATTTGCAGAGGCTCACCTTTGAAAATGAAGGACCGCATATGTATTTTGGCCAAGCGGGGGGATCGCAATGGCGTGGAAGACTGCTGAAGGCCCCAGTATAGAAGCGTTTTGGGGGGATCTGAGGAAATGGGCAGAGATGGGGATTTGGCATTGAGCTCTGTACAGAGGGAAGTTAGTGAGGATGTGACTGCATGGTGGTTAGCCTTAGCAATGTTTGTACCTCAGATCATATGCCCCTTGACTCCAGTGAGAGGGCATTAGCGGTAACCAGACCAGGGGTGAGCACAGGTGGGAGAGGTATAGCAGGGGTGGGCGGGGAGGGAAGCTGACTGGGCTAGAGCATGCATAGTTTTTTTTGGTATTTAGTTTTTGGAGTGGTCATTGGACCCGGGTTAAACATGTTTAAGTTGCATACAGGACAGAGATGGACCTGGGTGCAGCCTCGCTGCATGCACTTGCTGGGTGCATTGTGGGTGGGGATGCATACTTGGATGAAGGCATGGATTGCAGCTGTGGAAATAATGTAATTTCGAATGTACACCATATATGACATGCTCACTGTACTGCCAGTTTCTTTTCTTTTTTGGTTGTTGAAAAGCAAATAAAAAGTAGTTAACAAAAATAAATTGGGTGAAATTAAACCAACACAAAATGACTGAGGCCAGTCTAGATTGCATTTCTCCAGACACTTAGCACTATTACGATCCTCATCTCCATCCACTGTGTGTTCTGCACAGTGGTCTCATGCTCATTGTTTGTAGCATATCTATAATCTCTGTGAGCAGGAGCTCAAGATTTAATTGTTTGGAAATCATAAATCGAGAGACAGCCTCTATTTAAGATTATTTTTATGATTCATACACTTTAATACAGTCTTTGTTTCGCATTAATTATTTTAAGTCTCCTCATATGTTTGCTGTTTAAGCAGTATTGATTATGGTGCATTTTGTTGCACTAGTTCTGTGAGCACACAGTACTGAGGTTATACTGTCCTCAATTTTGTATTACTTTAAATAAACCCACATAAAATATGTTACTTTAAACAAGTACTTTGGTTAAACATAACAAATAGTATCGCAGTGCATCTACAAAACAGCGAAGGTCAATTAAAGCCCACTCCTAATCCTTAAGTGTAAACACACACCTGTTGGTGTGGCACTGTACAAATAGGCTAAGTAGAAGGAGAAAAGGGAATGCTAAATTATTTTAATAAATACTATGGTTGCCCATTTAAAACAGTTTTGCTTTCACGGTTTAAGGTATAGGTGAGTTTTGGTGCAAATTGATCAACTTTCCAATTTACACTTTGCAGCCTGTGCCTCGAATATAGATATTAGAAAGTATGCTCATAAGTAACACTGTGAAAGCCAGCTTTTTTAGGCTACGATATGGCTTATGAGGCCTCAGTTCCAGAACCGGTCCAACTTTAGTAAAATAACCAGTGCAGCATTATAACTGCAGGCCCTGTGGTAGTGAAACCTGGGTGCCTGGCAGTGTCACGTGATCAGGAAACTTGTACGATGAAGGATCATGGTTTTGCATGTAAGAATTGAAACATACTAGCATGTGAGCACCACGTGAGGCAGGTAGACAGTCGACTGCTGGTGGCTGCCATTAGTCTGGACTTTCTCGAAGGATTTAGAGGTCAGGTGATGGGTACACCTGCATCGACGAACGACTATAGTAGGTATCTAAGAGTAATAGGTTCTTCAATGTGGAGCAACGAGTCGTCCCAAGGGCCGACAAGGCTGTTTGCTCCTGAAAGTTAGAAGGGGGTTATTAATGTTATGTTCTTACTGCGTTGAAATTTGCTACTCTATAAAATATATCATGTGAGCATGGTTTCTCCAACAGTTTGGCATCCTCACCTGAACCTATGGATGCTCAGAGGGGACACTGCAGGCATGTGGACAGCTTTCTCCAGAGCCCACATAGCGTCCACATTAAAAGGAAAGTAGTCTAATTAAAGTTCCAGAGGATGGTAGAGGGGAGGCTGTTAGAAAAGATTACCATTTCTGTGAAATGTTTCCTCCAGTTGTGTACCCGCCAAATTTTTGCTGTTGTAAGCCTAGCCTGACTTTTGCCATTTGAGCATAGCCTTATTGCTCAACTCCGCTGGGTTTTCGCTCACTTTGTATGGGGAAACTGACATGCCCTTAAAAACAGTCAGACCCGGGAGACTATTTCCCTTAGTCCTTTCCAATGTTGCAACTTTTCTGCAACATGTTACCAGTGCACAAAGTACCTTACAGTACAGTGCGCTGGCGTCGTGTTTCCAGAGGCCCTAGACTCCCTCAAAGGATTTTTTGGTAGTACAGATGTTCCTTGGATAGGGCTGGTGGCAGCTTATACTTTCGCATATTTTTAACCCTTTCTTGCCATGCAAACTGCGTTTACAGCGGTTAGAACATGAAGGTGGCTAGGGTCCAAAATGGCCATGCCACGATGTTCTTGGTCCTGCGGCCATCTTGTCCCTTTGACTTCCCCAGGTCGAGTAGATCCGGGTCAGTCCTTATTTGGTCATGCATTCTCCAGCGAAACTCCAAGCTTTCACGTTTTCCTGCATGCCTTGTGTGTGTGCCTCCAGGATGTGGGCTGTAGTTCCAATACACGCCCTGGGTGCCAGAGAGTCTGGTGTGCTGGGAATGACTGGGACCACCGTGGTCCATGATTGGTCCACATCTGGCCATTGGGTCCTCTTCCTTTTGGTGCAAAGGAGATTCAGTATAAGAGTAGGTTCCAAACACGGGCGTGGCCAAGCAGCCATGGACTAGGCTGCGATTCCTTGGAGCTCCGTGATCCGACTAATTGATTCGAAGCAAAAAGCATGTGTTGACGGCCGATTCCAGCGCAAAAAAGATACGTTAGCTGTGTGAATGCTTCAGGCAGCAGATGAGCGTATCGGCGTGAGAAAGTAGACACAACAGATTGAATTAGGCCACTTTATGTCCTGATCCGGAAGCAGCGCAATCGAAACTAAGATGGCGGCTTGCCAACACAAAGGGACCCCCGGCGGCACTTGAAATCGGGTGCCAGGCGGGCAGTGACTGGACTGCAGGCGTGCATCGTCGAATGAAACAGTGAGTGGCCGACTACCGGAGAGAAGCCCACGAATAGCCTGAGAGGATGTACACAGCGTTGGGCCACTGGGCCATGAGATAGGCGGCACGGCCTTGGTGCTCCCACTAGACCGGGACGATGTATACATGAAACGGACAAGAAGACTGACAGCGTTCCGGCAGTAAGATGGAAGCGTCGAGCACGCAGGGATTACATCCCAAATCCGCACCGAGAAGTGGATGAGCAAATACGGACACAATAAGTGGCGATGAGACCTGTACGCCAGAAACAAAATGGCGACTGATCCTGAACAAAGGATTGCACTGGTGGACCGCGAAGCGGCCTCGTAAGGTCTGGGACGCAGCAAATGGTTATATGCATCTTGTATGTACCATCGGCCTTTGATAGGTGCAAAGATTATGAAGAAGCACCGGAGATGCTGATGACGGCACCCTGCTGATGACTGGCATGGACGCTAAGAGGTGGTTGTGACGGGGAAAGTTACAATCCACCTGAATAACAATTTTGTGTGTAACAATTGGTGTAGGCTGATACACAGAGACTCCAACGACTCGAACAACTAAGCGGCGCCGGGCCGGAGTCAGACACATGGACAAGGTTGCACCATGTCGGTGAAAAGTTTGAGAGCCAAGACCAAACAACCTACAATGGAGATCTTTGCGAAAGCGCAGAAGACTCCCACACATCGAAGCGGGGCGCGTCCACGACTTCTGCTGAAGAAGCCCCAGAAGGAGACAAGCACCAAATCCTGGAGGCTATATCGGAGCTGAGCACCAAGTGGGCGCGGCAATGGCGGACTTGCGGACAGCCCTGGAAGGCAAAATTGATGCAGTCGGGACTCAACTTACCCTGTTACGACAAGATGTCAGGAGGCTGGCGGAGAGAACAAGTGGGCTGGAGAGTGCCGTAAAGACCAATACTGATGTCAGCACGACTAACGCAAAGGAAGTTCATGTGCTCAAACAGCAGGTTGCTAACCTCGAAAATTGGGTGAAGAAGCGGAGGGAAGAGCGAGGAGAAATAACATACGGATGGTCGGCCTGCCGGAGGGGGAGGAGGGTCAAGACCCTACAAACTACGTGGAAAACTTGATCCTACAAGAAATAAGTGCAGATAAGCTTTCGCAGGGATTAACGGTGGAGCGGGCGCACCGAGCCTTGATGAGGAAACCGCGACCTGGGGCTCCGCCGCGACCTATCATTGCGAGGATCTTGAACTACAGAGATAGGGAGAAGATCCTAGAATATTTTCACAAAGGTGGGACAATACAGAGAGCATCCGGCAACATTACAGCATACCCAGACTATACAATGCTGGTGCAGAGACTGAGATACAGCTACGTGGCCGTCAAGAGGAGGCTGCGAGCAGCAGGCATCAAATACATGCTCCTGTACCCGGCAAAGCTGAAGGTGCTACATAAGGGCAGAGTGCTCTTTTTTGACACTTCCGAAGAGGTGGTAACGTGGCTGGATCTGCAGGGTTGCCCGGAACAAGAAGTGGACCATGACCGGCAGGAACAGGACGGCTAAAAAACTGGTGCCGCGGACATTGGGGGTACCGGATTATACCGGGAAACGAGATTAGTTGAACACTGGATAGCATTCGGGCCCTGTGCCTGTCATGGACTGGAATATAGTAGGTAAATTGCAATTGGAAGCAGCATAAAGTTAACACAATGCGTAATACATTTGGGAATAGGAGCAATAGGATGGAGACACCCCTGAAATACTAACATTTAAGTGGCCATTAGGGCGACTTTACCCTACTGAGCCCTGAGAATAAGTTTGTGCTAGACGGGGCTAGATGTGGGGGTGCCTGAGATCCAGGGATGGAGCTAGGCAACAGTTCGGGGGGGCGTTGTTGGGGAAGGGTTAGGTTGGGGGAGGGAAGGGAGGTGGGAAGTTTGGGTTGTACATAGTTTTTTGAAGGGTTGTATCTGCATAGCATGACCGGGGGGTTCGGTTGGGAATGAGGGAGGAAGATATCAGAGCGCTATGGGCGATCTCAGGATAGTGACGTGGAATGTCAGGGGACTTAACAGTTATATGAAGAGGAATAAAGTCATGCTGTATTTGGAAAGGCAAAAGATAGATGTTGCACTGTTGCAGGAGACGCATTTGACGCGGGAGAAACTGGAGCTAGGGTGCGGAGGCACTCAAAGATCCGGTCTTTCGTGAGGACATAAGGGATGAGATCATTAACTATTTTG
The DNA here is from genome assembly GCF_040938575.1 of Ambystoma mexicanum. Taxonomy (NCBI): domain Eukaryota; kingdom Metazoa; phylum Chordata; class Amphibia; order Caudata; family Ambystomatidae; genus Ambystoma; species Ambystoma mexicanum. The sequence goes on along the minus strand of NC_090930.1, from coordinate 1,365,320,950 downwards.
AGACGAATACTGGTAGTGTTGACTTGGCGGGTACACTATGGGAAGCTTTTAACGTGGTGATGCGGGGGGCAGCCATAGCTAAGTCAAAGGGCCTGCAAGGTGGGGTTCTGGCTGACCTACATAGAGTTGAAGATGAACTAGAAAGGACATTAGAATGTGACAGTGTGGACACTGAACTAGTACTTAAACTACAACAGCAATGTGCGAACATTGGGAAAGGCTCTGTAACCTCAATTATAAAAATTATGTAGAAAGACAGCACGCGGGAGGAGATAAAACAGGTAGGCTTTTAGCGTGGCTGTACAAGAGTGAGACCCCTAGACCCCCGATTAGGACAATAGTCAGAGAAGATCGCGATGTAGTGGACACTCAAGAAGGAGTCAACAGGGAATTTGCGGATTATTATAGGGTGCTATATGGTGACGAGGAGGGGAGTAGTCAAGAGGAGATAACCGAAACACTAAAAGATATAGGATTACCTAAGATAAATGATGAGGAAAGAGAAGAGCTTGATGTACCAATTACCCTGGAGGAGCTGAGGGAGGTTGTGAAGCAGTTGCCCACCAGTAAGACCCCAGGAGCAGACGGGTTCCCTAGTGAATTTTACAAAGTATATAGAGAAGAAGTGCTACCCCCATTGCTAGACATGCTTAACGAAGCGTTTGAGATAGGAAGGTTGCCGGAATCACTCAGAGAGGCAATCATAATACCGCTTCCTAAGCCCAACATACCGGGGCATAGCTGTAGCTCCTACAGGCCTTTTTCGATGCTGAACCAGGACAGCAAGATACTGATGGCTGTCCTGGCAAACAGATTGCGGAAAGTAATTAGTAAATTAATCCACCCAGATCAAACGGGCTATGTCCCAAACAGGAATATAACCCATAATCATAGGAGACTCCACTGTGTGATCGAATGGGCAGATAGAAATCAAGCCGAAATGGCGATTGTATCCCTAGGCGCAGTTAAAGCTTTTGACTCCGTTAAGTGGCCATGGCTGCTGGCAGCCCTGGGAGGTTACGGAGTAGGGCCGGGTTATATCAGGTGGGCGAAAATGCGATACAGTGGCCCGTTAGCCAGAGTTCCAACGGGATCGGTGATATCCAAGAGATGGCAGCTTAGTAGAGGTACCAGGCAGGGGTGCCCCTGGTCCCCGATGCTTTACATCCTAGCCCTGGAGCCCCTAGCAATATACCTCAGGCAACAATACAATATGATAGGTATTGAGGTTGGGGAGGAGCGGCATCTAATATCCTTATATGCGGATGATTTATTATTATACTTGAAATACCCAGAAGACAATCTTCAATATATCCTTGAAGTGATGGAGAAATACGCGGGGTTGTCCGGCATAGCGGTAAATCCGCAAAAATCAATTTTATTCCCCCTAGGTAGCTACAAGGGGACCCCGGAGGAAAGGTTGCCGGTGTTACAGATACCCTAGGTGATTGGTTCTTTCCGTTACCTTGGCATAGATGTGTATCACACCGCAGAAGAGGAACATAAGCACAACACCGTGGTAGCTGTTGAGAAAATCCAGAAATGCATGACATTTTGGGAGAAGTTGCCCCTAGCTATGATGGGACGGGGGGCAATGCTTAAGATGGTGGTCCTGCCTAGGCTTTTACATTATTTTAACAATATCCCACATATGATATCCAAGAAGTTCTTCATTAAACTGAATAGTGTGTGCAGGGACTTCCTATGGCATGGTACCCGGAATAGAGTAGCGCTATGGAAGTTGCAGAACTTCTATGAAAAGGGAGGTATCAGGCTGCCCAATTTTGAGGTCTACTACATAGCAAGTCAATTACAATATGTGGCCAATTGGCTCTCCGACGAAGCGACCCCTGAACATAGGTTGTTTGGGCGGGTTTGTACCCCATTTTACTTAAGGGAAATGATTTGGTTGCCTGAAACAGTTATGAAGGAGCGCCCTAAAATGATGATGATGTTGGGGTGGAAAATGTGGCGTCGAGCATGTCGGATGATGGAGGACCCATTCCTGTGCTGCCCGCAAGTTCTGCTGTTCGCATTAGCAGGAGGGGACATGCAGCTGAGGGTGATTATCAGAACCTACTGGGAATCGGTGGGACTGGTGACGTTAGGGGACATCTGGCAAGAGGGGACCATTAGAGATTTCGAAGAACTTGGGGAGGAGGTGGGATTACACACTGGCCAATATGTTACAAACCATAGGATGGTCCAGACAATTCGGAAAACGTGGCCTGAAACAGTGTTGGTAGAAGAACCAGATGCTACTGTGGGGGTAATATATGACATATCGGAAGGGGGGCATGCAATTTCTAGGTTGTATGAGATGGTGATGACCAAGGTGGGGAAGGAATTGACACATTCGAGACTTGATTGGGAGGAGGAGGAGGCGGGGGCCCCGATGGGAGATGGGTTGTGGGAACACGCCCTGGGATATCACAAGAAAGTGTCAAGAAACGCCAGACTTAAACAAATACAGTTGTACATAACACATAGGGCATACATGACCCCTCTGAAGATATCCAAGTTTCGGAACGCTGACATGACACACATGTTTTGGTCATGCCCAGTAATCGAAGGTTTCTGGGGTGAAGTGGCACAAACATTAGTGACAAAAGGGGTCACGCTTGACAGATACTGCTTGGGCCTGCTTGCTGGGAGGGTTCCCCAGACCACGGAAACTTAAACATGTTGAGAAACTGAGAAACTTGGCATGTGTGTTAGCAAAACGGAGGATCGCCATGGCATGGAATAAGTGTCACAAGCCACGGGTGGAGGTCTGGTGGAGGGAGTTACAAAAATGGGCGGAGGCTGAAACGGTAGTATGGCTGGAGGCGGGCAGCATGAGTGGGGAGGAAGAAGTAGGTACCTTGATGGCATGGAAACTATTAATAGCGGAACTGTTCGGATCTATATCGGACCCGATTGAATCGGAAGATAGTGAGACCCAGCCACATGTAGCAGATACTGAACCAGAAGTACAAATAGGCTCATAATGGAGGGTGGGACTTGGGGAGCAGTGGCAAACTGGAAATACAAATGGTGTTTACTGGAATTGTTGTAAATTACACTGCGTGTTGGGTTTGTTTGTATTGGTGTTTGGTTTGAATAAAATTAATAAACTATTTAAAAAAAAAAAAAAAAAAAAAGAGTAGGCTCCAAACACCCACACCAGGTCAATCTCTTGAGTTCTCAATGAACCTAGGATAGGATCCAAGCATCTCGAAAATTAAGAAGCCGAGTCGAGGAACTGCTGGTGACCCCCTGGAAGGTTTGGCATCCTGAGCCTGCTGTTGTCTCGCAGGACCCCTCTGCCTCTGATCCAACTTAAAAGGTCTGCAAAGGTGCTTTGACCCATTTGAATAGTGGGAACTATTCACGGCACCTCCACGTTAACCAGCAAGCAAGCCTTCTCTGAAGTGTTCCTGGGCCAACCAGTGAACTGACCAGCTTGCGCAGGACCTCTGCTCTGGAACCGCTGCTGTCTCGAGTTAACCCGTGAGACTTTGGAGATCATAAGCACTGGGACCAAGGCACTCTCCCGACGAGTTTTGTACCACTATGATCCCTAGGTCTAGAATTATCAGAGTGCACCGGAACCAGAGTGCATGCGGTCACCGTGTCGCCCAGCCGTGGTGACGAACTTCGAGGGTGCGCTGCTGCTGTGCCCCCCCTTTGCCCTGAGAAGTGCTGCAGTGAAATCAAGTTGATCCCATCACCAGGAGAGGAGAAATTGTCACTAACCCGCCACAGAATCCTTCCTGGTACTCAGCCGCTGAAAGCTGCAGAGCCGTACAATTGGAGCATTTGAACCCGCAACCGAAGTGGACTCGACTGGCGAAGTTTGGTCCAGAGTGCGCCTTGGGTCAGTCACTTGCAACCCTTCGGTGGCTCCGGGTGCGTATGTTAGGCAGAAACCTGTGCAGTTCCCTTAGGGACCACTGCAAAAGATTTAAGACTACAGGTGTTGGCAGTAAACCCACTTGGTAGCAGTCTGTACCACCCAGATTTACCTGGTAGCTGTGGCTGAGCAGTCAGACTTCCCTCAAGAAGAGTTAGGCAGTATGCAAAGTATACACAATAGGCACTCAGATACAACAATACAAGCAAACACTGACCAGAGCTTTGGTATCAAAGTATATTATTATTTATTTAAAAACACTCTTTGAAATACTCCAGCACTCTTGTTGTAAAATATTCTAAACACAGTTACTATTGTAATATATACATCCCTTTTTCCTTATCGGATAAGTCACAGTAAAACACCACTTATTTTCATACAGAGGTGAGCGCTTAAATAGATGGCACTCCAATAAGTCTGTGAGAAAGGGAGGGGAAAAAGACAGAATATGGAAAGGTACACCACTCTAAGATTCAGGAACACTGTTAGCAAGGCAGAAGAGCAAAAGTCACTGGTGAACCAAAGTCCAAAGGCTGGGCCCAATCTTAGAGAGAGCAGAGCACACATGCGCCCAAGATCATACAGTTACTCTAGGCTTATAAAGTCTTGCAGAGAGTTCAAAAAGAGTTTAGAGAGGCTTTAGGAATGTTTAGCCAGGGTGTCCCAGGCTAACCCATGTTCGAAAGCCGGGGGCTAAATCTACCCCGTACAGTCGGTAGCAAGGGAAGCCGGGCGGGACACAGTACCTTAAGTGGGAAGGATCCTCCAGCAGTGGCAGTTGTTCCTGGCAGTGGGTGCAAGTCACGTCGCCGTCCAGGGGAAGAGAAGATCTCGACTTGGAGGAAAGATGAAGGTCGTTGCACTACCAGGGAAGAAACCACCCGCAGAGTTTTCCGGTTAAAGGTGGTACCTTTGTTCGCGGTAAAACGTGGTATCCCAGTTGCCGGGGTGCTTGGCACAGGCAAGGCGGCCACGAGGTACGTCGGGAAGGCGAAAAGACGGTGAAACTGGTTATCCCCACCAGTCAAAGGAAGAAGACTCTCCGCCAGGAGATCTCCTCTGTCGTTGGGAAAAGTGGTGAGACGGTCCAGCAGGGCTCCACCGGTGGTGGTGTCGTGGCAGGTCAGCTCAGCTTCTCCCTCGTCGGATTCTTAGGTCCTGGGGCGACTTCTGAAGTTCCAGTCCCCAAAGCCCTGCTTTATGCAGAAAACCCCCATTCACTCAGCCTAGCTGTCACTCAAACATGCTAAGTGGTGAGCCGGCCGGCTTGAGTTGCCTAGGCAACTCAGTCCAGGGTGCCTAAATTCCCCTCCACCCCTCCTAAGTACCCCAGACAGAGTGGCACCACTTTGGAGGGCTTCTGTGGAGAAGCCCGCCAAAAAGTGGAACAAAGGGCTCGACTTGGGTTGGAGTCACAGAAGAGAACACAAACGCCATTTTAGAATCGATTTTTGGCAAAAAATACCAACCGGAGAATTAATATTAATTAAATAAACCGCCGGTATGTTCAAGGCTACCGTAAATAATTAAATAAAGGTAGTAGCCTAAAACAATGGGAAATCCCATAGGAAAATATTCGCGGTTGAATATAAAAAGTAGTATCCACTGCTACCAGCCAAAACTTGATCAGGGGGGACGGAGACGTGCCCCCTCGACTAACAGACCCCGGGGCAATTGGATTGCCCCAGCCAGTATGTCCACAATATGATGGTTTGTACTGGTTCTGTTCAGAATTTAAGACTAGTAAAGTCAATGGTGACTTTACATGTCCTAGGAGACAGTAGTCAGTCCCAGGGTATGGAGTCTATACTGGGGGGTCACTATGACATCCGTGTCACGGCACTGAGGGTGCTGTGTAACACACATCACAAAAACACATGAAGCCCTATGGAGTAAAAGACCCCATAGCCCATTAAACACATCTAGATTCAAAGAAACACACTCAAATCATGCCCAAGAGTGAGGGTAAAAGAGTCTCACTCTTGGCAAGAGAAAAAAATAAACCCCAAAAATCCAGCAAAGCTGCTGGGGGACTCACTAGGTTAGGAAATTCAGCCTAAACAGAGAATTCTCCCTAACAGCGTACATCCATTTTTACGCATGAGTGTCCCCTGAGGGCCACTCACCCTTGAGGTAGCCTGTGCTACCGTCCTATTCCCAATTCTTGGAACCTGTTCTGTCCTCTTGGGGAGACCCTCCTCGAATAGTGGGATCTTCTTCACTGTCTCACCTGCCTTCCTGAGCTGCTACAACCCCTGCAAGGGACCCTGTTTTTGCTCAACCACACGATCGTGTGCATCTGCATCCGAAAGTACATTTGAGCATAAGGCTCCACTCTTCTTAGGGATTGGACTGCCTCTCAGATAGGGTTGATAAAGTGAAGGACTGCCTAAAGTATATTTGTACGGTTTGCTCCCTTTCAGGTTGTGGACCTTTACTGTGTGCCATTCCTTTAGGCCAACTGTAACTGTATATATGTTTTATAGTAGTGTTGTGTGGGTTTAAGTAGAACTGCTGATCTTTACTTGTGGTTGATTTAAAAGGCCTTTAATAAATGAATATGTATTTTTGATATACACCTGACGGAGTAATTTGTAGTGTCCTTGCTGTTTGTGCACACTGGGCTTTCGATCACCCTCACCCCTCCTGAGACCTAGTTTTGACCGCCGCCAATCCTTCCTTGACTGGTCTGGCTTGTCCAGAAGGTTACCCTGTTCCAGGAAACTAGGCTGGCCTTCTGATCCTCTGCCCATCAGGTCAGAGTTCAGAAATCCATTTTAAGAATGGCCAACCTTAAGTGGTGTTTAGGGAGCTACAAAGGGACTGTACTTATCAAAGTAGCAAGTGCAAATGCAGAAGAGAAATGGATGGATCTAAATGAACAAGATATGGAAAGAGGTTTTGTCTGATCAGAATTAGGTAAGTGCTCACATGCCTGCGATCCAAACTATATTAAATGACACGGTCTGTCAGGAATAAAGTGCCTGCATTCAGATAATCGGAGGTGGGGTAGACAGACAATGAACGATGGCCTCACTATATGCAGTCATGACAAATTGCTCCCATAGCCACAAGACCAGGGGAGAATGTGAATGTAGGATTTCGTAGATGACTTATGTTGCTTTTCTCCTCAGGACCACTTAAGAGTTTTCCTAACCCTCACTCCCCTATTTTATCTTCTCAAGACAGCAAACAAGTAGCGCTATACTTGCTTGAGAGAATGTAGTATGGAGTGTAAGAACAAATCAACACCGGGGTGAATAGCACAGAGTCTACAGCAGCATTTCGAATGGATTCAGGTCAGTCCAAAGATGTGCCAGTACCACAAACAGGTACACCAACACATTATATGACCACCAAATAGAAGAACAAGTTACTTCTTACCTGGTAACGTTCTTTCGATGGGATGTTCCTCCGACATATTCCTTATCTTTGATAGATCATCTCCAGCTTGCTGGCCTCGGAATTTTTTTTCAGTAGAGGGCACTGCACGTGGACGTCCCTCGAGCCGATGTCCCTCGACAGCCTTCGTATCGGCGCCGACGTCATCATGCGTATAAAGACTTGCGCAGCGTCCGTTGCTCAGTTCCGTTTTGACGTTAACAGTTGTTTTACATTAATTGGTTATTGACCTTGAAGGAGTATTACTGCGGGGATGGATGGGAGGGGCGATAAGGAATACGTCGGAGGAACATCCCATCGAAAGAACGTTACCAGGTAAGAAGTAACTTGTTCTTCGAAGGGATTGTGTCCTCCGAGGTATTCCTTATCTTTGATAGACTCCCATAGCAGTGGTGTGTATTTGGAGGTGGGAGTAAAAACGCTATGTTTCCCTTTAGGAATGAACAGAATGTAATACGGCTTTGCCAAACCTAGTCTCTTGACTAGAGGAGGAATCCAGGTTGTAAAATCTTGTGAATTTATGTGCGGACGATCATGTGGCAGCCGCACATATGTCTTGAACCGGAACCCCTCTTTGGAGGGCCGAAGAGGTTGCGATACCCCTGATTGAATGAGCCCAAAAATTTTGCAGAGGCTCTTTCCCTGCTAGTTTGTAACATTCCAGAATGGCCAAAATAATCCATCTGGAAATGGTCTGTTTTGTTATCGGTAGTCCCAATTTGTGCCCTGAGTAACCTACGAACAGTTGGTCTGCTTGCCTAATCCTAGCAAGTCTGCTGATGTAAAAGCTTAAAGCCCGTCTTGGGTCCAGCCTATGTAGCCTTTCTTCCTCTTTCCCCGGATGGGGAGGAGGATAGAATGAAGGTAAGGTAATTTTCTGAGTGATGTGGAATTCAGAAACCACCTTTGGGAGGAAATTAGGCTTCACCTGTAGGACATCTTTGTCTTTATTAAAAATTGTATGAGGGGGTTTACAAGATAGAGCTTGTAATTCGCTCACCCTTCTAGCAGATGTTAATGCCACTAACAAGACAGTTTTAAGGGTGAGAAATCTTAGCGAACAAGAGTGGAGTGGTTCGAAAGGAGTACCCATCAGGAAATTTAAGACTAACTTATGTCCCATAAAGGAACCTGGAACGGTCTTGGAGGGTAGACATTAGTTAATCCCTTTAGAAATTGTATTACTAAGGGTAATTTGAAATACGATGGCTCCAATGCAATGCGCTTGAAGATCGATAGCGCTGCGAGATAGCCCTTGATAGTGCCAACTTGAAGGCCTGAATTTGCCAAGCAGAGTAGAAAGGATAACAGCGTTGGTGTACCACATGAAAAGGGGTCGATATTCTCTTCTCTACACCAGCTGCAAAATTTGTTCCAACGGCAGCGGTATAAAGACTTTGTTGCTGGCCTTCTGGCTGAAAGCAACACCTCCATGACGTCATCAGGGAGGTCCCAATCCTTTATCTCAACCTTTCAGAAGCCAGGCGTGAAGGTTGAGGGTTCTGATGTCTGGATGGAGAACCTGACCTCCCTTCTGTGAGAGAAGATTTTCCTTGAGTGGAAGACGAATTGGAGGACAGATGGACATGTCCAGAAGGTCCGGGTACCACGTTCTCCTGGCCCAGTCTGGGGCAATTAGGATCATGGTCCTCCAGAATCTTCTCAACCTCCTGACCATTTGAGGAATGACAGGGACTGGTGGAAACACGTACAGGAGTAGAACCTCCCAGTCCACTACGAAAGCGTCCCCTAGAGCTCCTCTCGGGGGAAATTCCCTTGAACAAAACAGATTGCACTTCCTGTTGGTACTGGTGGCGAACAGATCCACTTGAGGGGTTCCCCAAAGGGCGAAGATCTCCTGAAGGACTTCCTGAGCTAGTTCCCACTCGTGGGAGACTGTGCCCTGCCTGCTCAGAGCGTCCGCCGTCAAGTTCTTCTCTCCGGCTAGGTGAACTGCCGATAGAGAGATTCCTTCTTGAATTGCCCAAAACCAGAGCTGCATTGCCTCTCTGCACAGTGGCAGTGATCCTACGCCTCCTCTTTGTTGAGGTAGTGCATGGCCACTGTGTTGTCTGTCATTATCAGGACATTTTTCCCCTGTAAAGATGGCAGAAAAGCCTTCACCGCTAGTCTGATTGCTCTCAGCTCTAACAGGTTGATATGTAGTCTGGACTCCGATTCAGACCAACGGCCGCTGATGGTCAAGTCGTTGGTATGGGCTCCCCACCCCGTGAGTGAGGCATCTGTGACTACTGTTATCTCCGGCCATGGTTGCCAAAACAGTTCTCCCTTCAAGATGTTTTTCTGGCAGGCCCACCACTGAAGGTCTCGAGCCACCTTGTCCGGAACCTGAAGGAGGACTGTCATTCTCCCTGAGAATTGCGACCACTGAGTTCTCAGTGCCCACTGAAGAGATCCCATTCGCAGGCGAGCCTCTGGCACAAGGAAGATGCAGGATGCCATGAGGCCTAGCAACCTCAAAAAGTCGAAGGCTGGGAGACGTTGGGCATTTTGAAACTTGGTGACCATCTGCAGAATATCTTGAGCCCTCACCTCTGGTGGCGAGGCTTTTCCCAGGGAAGTGTCCAGGACCGCACCAATGAACTGAAGTCTCTGTGATGGTATCATCTGTGACTTCTTTAAATTGAGGGAGAAGCCCAGTTTGTGAAGGAAGTGGCAGACAATCTAGCTGAATATGAGCTTGTTCCGGAGATACAGCTCTGATCAGCCAATCGTCCATGTAGGGGTAGACGTGAATCCCTTCCCTCCTTAGACTTGCAGCCACTACCGACATTAGCTTGGTGAAGACCCTCAGGGCGGAGGTCAGCCCAAATGGCAAACTTGAAATTGATAATGAGAGCCGCCAATGCGAACCTCAGGTATTTCCTGTGTTTGAGATGGATTGGCACATGGAAATAAGCATCCTGGAGGTCCAGAGATACCAGCCAATCCTGGAGCTGGAGGGCCTGAAGGATCTGAGAGAGAGTTACCATCTTGAACTTGTCCTTCCTGAGGAACTTGTTCAATTCTCGTAAGTCCAAGATAGGTCTCAGTCCTCCATCTTTCTTCGGTATGAGAAAGTAGGGGGAGTACCAGCCCTTGTTGCTCTCCGCCACAGGTGCCGGTTCTATGGCACCTTTCTCTAGCAAGTCTACAATTTCCTGCAAGAGGAGCGGATCTGGAACTTTCAGAGAGCTGTTCCCCGGTGGATGACTCTGAGGGATGCGTAGAAAAGGCAGGCAGTAACCTTGGGCAACTGTCTCCAATGCCCAAGCATCTGACGTAATAGCCTGCCATTCCGTCAGATGTTGGGTTAACCTGCCCCCTACTGGTGTCTTGTGAGGAGAGTCCTCAGAGCCGTTTGGAGGCGGCTGATGCAGATGCGGAGGGTAAAGAGGCACCTGCTGCTGCTGCGGCTTTTGTATTTTTAACCCGCCCACCTCGGGTGAATTTTTTCTGACCCCTTTGAACCGGCTGTCCTCTGCCTCTTCCGAATGCGGAATAGAAGCGAAAGGACTTACCTCTCCAAGAAGTTCCTGAGAGGCGATATGGTGTCTGACGGATTGCAGCTCCCAGGGATTTTGCTGCTGGTTTTGATGTTTGAAGCTTTTCTAAACTGTCATCCGCCTTCTTACCAAACAAGGAAGAGCCGTCAAAGGGCATATTCAAGAGTCTGCTTTGCACATCTGGAGCAAAGCCAGACTTCCGCAACCAAGCAAATCTCCTGGTTGTTGTACTTGCCGCCATGGCCCTGCTGATGCTATCAGCAGAATCAATGCCAGTTTGAAGGGATTCGCACATTGCGTCTTTACCATCCTTAATGATGTTTAGAAACGCTTCCCTTTCTTCTCCCTCCGGGAGGCAGTCAGCCGCTGATGAAGCACACTCCTAAAGTGTGTGGCTGAACCTTGCGAGCGTACAAGTAGCATTGATGGATTTCAACGCCATGCTACATGCAGAAAATACTTTTTTGGCCATAGAGTCATATCTCTTGTCATACCTGTCATGTGGAACAGTAGGGTAAGCCGATTTACTATCTGATGAAGTTGCTGCCTGCACAACCAGACTCTCCGGAGTTGGGTGTCTGGATAAATATTCAGGGTCAGCAGTAGACACCCTATACTTGGCTGATCATTTTTTGTTAACCGCCGGGATAACCTCAGGGGTTTCCCAGTTTGCCAATATTTTCCTTTGTAATGCCGCATGAAACGGCACCACAGGATCCTGATGTGGACCTTTAACCAAAATGTCTGTGAGGTTGTCTTGCTGAAAAGCAGGTGAGGGTGTAGACCACCCCATAAACTCTATTATCCTTGCCATCAAGGTTCTATAAGGGGTTTCAGCATGTTCCCCTGGGTCTGGTTTGGCAAATTCCACTTCTGGGGAAGTGTCCAACCCACTTGCTTCATGTAAGGATTCTTGGAGGTCCTTAAACCTACTTTCCTCAGAGGTAAATATCTCTGGTACAGGAGTTGCAGATCCCTGCAACTCAAAAGGTCTCTTCTGATCCGAATTCTCCCCTTCTTCATAAATAGATGCTAAGACTCTGGAATGATCAGATCTTGGAAATGGTATAAATCCCATTTCCAGAGCAGAAGGGGCCAAATTCGTCATAATTGGCTGAGAAAACCTCGATGTCGTCAACACGGATGTTAAAGGCTTCGAAGCCATCGAAAAAGGCGTCGAGAAAGTTGGTAGAGGCCTCGAGGAACTCGAGAGTATCAGAATTCTACTTGAGGTTGTCAACGACATTCTCGTGATCGAGGCTCTGGGTATGGCCGCTGGCTGTGGGTTGGCCCTGGGTTTGTCCTTGCTCGGCGTCGATGTCGGCGTCGAAAGACGCAGATCTATGCGTCAAAGGGATTTTCGACAACGGCGTGAAAGACGCGACCTTGCCTTTATTCGAGGGTTTGTGACGCTCTCGAGTAGCTTCTTTCGCCGGGTGCTGCGACTCGCGGTGTTTTTATTTTTCGGGTCTTTCACCCAGGGTATCACCCTCAGCAGTCTTCGAGGGGGTTGAGCCGCTTTCTCGAAGACGCTAAGCATCTTTTTCCTGAATTCCTCCCAGTCAGCCTGAAAGCTATGTTTTGTGGGGCAGGAGACCCTTTTCGGGGAAACGGAAAAAAGAAGACGAGGAAGGGGATCTTCGACGTCTCTTTTTTAAATGCTTAGATCTCGAAGAGTAATGGGAACTCCTTCGAGAACTAGAACGAGAATGTCTTTTGTGATGGCGAGGAGACTAATGTCTCGACTCCGCCGAGGAAACTTTCGAAGAAGTTACGCTCCCTCAAGGCTTTCGCCATCATGGACATGCAGTCCTCGCACTCCGAACAATGGTGCTTGAATCCCAGGCACCACAAACAGATCCTGTGAGGATCCGTCAACGACATTTTCTTTCCACAGTCTCGTCATTTTTTTGAAGCCGGACCGCGGAGTCGTCGGTTCGGATGAGGAAGCCATCGAGTACGAGTCGGTATTCTCGAGGAATAATGAAGTATATTTGACTGAAGAACTGAGCCAACGATATTCCGAGGCACCACGAAGCGCGGAAAAACGGAACTGAGCAACGGACTCTGCGCGAGTCTATTTATACGCGTGATGATGTCGGCGCCGATACGGAGGCTGTCGAGGGACATCGGCTCGAGGGACGTCGACGCGCAGCGCCCTCTACTGAAAAAAATCTCCGAGGCCAGCAAGCGGGAGATGATCTATCAAAGATAAGGAATACGTTGGAGGGCACAATCCTTTAGAATAGTAGGTTGTGTCAATATTTGCAAGAATGTCATGCCTTAACATGGGAGAATCAGCATAACCAGAGAGTGTGTTGCTGGGCAGCTGTAAGGCCAACTGGTTGTCCCTGGTTGGACAACCCTTGGCTGTTTGAAAGGGGAAGATCCTTACCATTTGTGTGTTTGGGCTTTGCTTGCTTTTAGCCTTAATCTTGGATAAAAGGAGGCATCCTGCAACTGCTCATCAGATAATCGCTGAAACCAAGACTTCCAAGAAGACAAGCAGTCTGCTGACAACCACTGGTGCTGACCAACATCGACTCCAGTGCTGTCCCTGTGAAACCCTGCACCTCTCCGTCTTGATCTCAAGAAGGCCTTTGTTGGTGCTTCAATCCCAGGACCGGTGGGAAGAACCCGTCTTGACCGCTGTTTGAGGATCCATGCCTGCTGAACCTTTGGAAGTGTCCTTCGACCGACTGATGGGCTGACCAGCTCTCTTGGGCTACCTCGCTGAAGCGGTCTTGTTCGGAGTAGAGCCATGGCACTTTGCAGACCTTCTGCTTGAGCTACAAGTCACCTGCTCCTGCATTTTCAGCCATCTCACTCCAAAGAAACCTGTGCTGGGGCTGCTCATGTGTTTGCTGCAGTATGATCGCCTATCACTGCCTGACCATGGTGACCTTCGTTGGATATTGTCTTGTTTGTGCCCCTGTCCCTCTTTTCCACAGAAGTCTTCACTTGCCTTTGTGTGGGTTTTCAATTGGAAGCTGTCTGGAAGACATAGCTGTGCATCATGACCGAATGAAACAAAATTCCATTAAACAAATTATCTCTTTGGTCTAGATATCTAAACAACACTCACAGTAGGAACAGAAGAACAAGCCTAGAACAAAGTCTGGAACCTCCAACTGTGGTATCCAGAGAGCTCTGAGCCAGGGGTTAGGTTTACATGCCTATTTGTTGCTCCCCCTCACCCCCGGTCTCCCATAGTGTTACTGTGTAGTAGGAACCCAGCCGGTCCATAGGACTGGGGGTTTCCCAACAGCACTTTAAGATGAGCAGCACCACCCTTGAGATGGATGGGGATGCAGATTAATATTCTCGCATAAGTACAAAAAACGGGGAGTTCATGAACATCAGCAATCGGTCGATCTTCCTTCTCGCTTAAACTCCAATTAATTTCAGAAAAAACATAGTATTTATAACAAAAACTCATCACTGACGTGTAACTCTTAAAATTTTAGAATGCAACTCTATTGGTTCTAGGAGGGTAATTTTAATATAGGCACTATATCTGTATATGTAACGGGGAGTGGGGATTGGATAAACTGTCAGGTGGGGCATCTAAGCCTTTCCTTCAAAATGGCTACTGTAAATGTCATTAAAAGTACGACGTCTCATTGGTTCTACTAACTATAGGACCCCCGATAACTTGGTCCACTATGATTGGGTTGGCATGGACCCCACTCGTACTTTTCCACTTGCTTAGCATCGTGCAGAATAGCCGGCCAGGTGCAGGGAGTTCGTCTGCACCCCCAGCTTCCCTCCAATTATTGCTACAATCAATCATCACCTCAGTGGTCATGTGTCAATTATTTCTTTGTGCTTGGCCTCGAGACTGCTTCTTGGTCTGGAAAAGTTAGGGTGTCTGTGCATGGCACAGGTCCATGCGTAGGTGTGAAAGTTTCATCCCTTCTTGCTCGTCTGGTCACGTGATTTCGACACTGAAATCTTCTTATTCTTCATGCAATTTCGTGTATTTGATTTAATTCTGCGAGCCATCTGCCATCTGTGGCTTATCTTGACTTTTCTGAACAGGACACTCTGTTCTTCTTCTCATTAATTTTATCCACTGTTAGTCTAGTTCAGCCAGTACGACCATAGCTTCTTGGCACAATTAACCTTCGTCTGAGTTTCTCTCCGTCTTTAATTCTCCATTTGTTTGCTGCAAAGCTCTCCTCTTGAGACTTTTAGTAACCGTGCTCCTTTTGAGGTAGATATGTATAGGTGGCGCTTGCCGCAATCTGGTTTACTACTAAGCATAAGCAAGCCTCACAATTCCTTGCTTCTTGCGGTTCCTTACATATGTACACGTTTAACCTAACTGAATATCTTCATCACGCACATGGCATCATTTCCGTCATCTTGACATCAATTATTTCACTTTAGGCTCAGGATGTCACTTATCCATGGTGTTTCCTCTCTTCATCAGTCTCAGGTCGTCATATCTTCTATATGCGAGTCAGTCTGGGTTCTTGTGACGTCACCATTCGTCTTCCTTCAGTATCTTTTTAGCTTCTTCAGGCATTGCATTCTGACCATCTTCATTCTGTCTTATTTGTCGATATGGTTTTCTCAATGGGTATCTTACTGTCCAGGTTTTCTTAGATGTCGGTACTTCAACAGGTGCTGTTCTTCTGATAGGTACTGGAGCGAGACCAACTGCGGCTCTCTGCTGGTTTATTGGCTCATCATACATCACATATTTCGGCGTGAACGTTCCTAGTACTTCAAAATGGGCGGTTGGAGTGTGTATCGAGCTTGGCACCTCCTCTACACTACATTAGATGTTAAGTCCTGACCCTAACGCAGTCTGACATGACATTTGGTGGTGGAACCTGGGTTAAGGATCCTTCCCCAAGTCTATCCTAGTGTGTTAGATTGAGGCTATTACTCACTTGAAGATTACTTGAACACCTATCCAACTTTGGAACTCTGGTATTGTAATTCCTATAAGGACTTACCTGAAGTATATGCTTTAGAACTGGTGACTTTTGGGCAATAGGCTCCAACTCATTTTAGGGTTGGACTTCACAAGATTGAGGGAAGCTTTTTGGGTTGATTGTAAGAGTTCAGTTTGTTTTTATATGCATCTCACTACTCACCTGCATTGCGCTGGCAATGAATTCATATATAATTCTATTTCTCCTAAGGATACCTGTATATATGTTTTATAAGGATTTGTGTGAAAATACATACCTGTGGTTTTTATTAGTGTGTAAACGAAAGGCCTAATAAATTATTGCATTTTGATATACTTCCTGTCTAACTTGAATTACTGGTGTTGCTCTGTGTGGACTCATTGAATCCCTAGACCACTTTCACACCCTTCCTGAGACTAGGCCTTTACTGGTCTGCTACTTCGCCTTGATTGGGTTTTGGCTGACCTCTCGGCGTCTTCCCTGTTCACCCTAATAGGTTAGCCTCCCAAAATCCTCCCACCAGGGTTGGAAATTATCTCAACAAGCACCCAGGGTTAAGCACAGTAAATGTGAAAGATAAATATCAATTACCTATGATAGGCATTTTGGAAGCTATCAGGCTGGGTCATAATCATTAAACTTGATCTGCAAGGAGTGCTTCATTTCATTTATATTATAAATCTTAGTGGAAAAAGCCTTACTAAAGCCATTTGGTCACTATGAATACCAAGTGATGCCCTTTGGTTTGGCCAATACATTAGCAGTTTTTAAATGTATGGATGTGGCAAGACCGGCTTACAAGCCTTGTCAGGAGGTGCTCATGCAAGTGTGTATAGATCCTCCCATCCCCACCTTACCGATGATGAACACTGACGGGGGAAACCGCAGCAGAGGGAAGCCACCACGTAGCAGCAGCAGTTCGCACTTCCTCGCAGTACACAACCGGCAGCCTGACAGCCATGTGAGAAAGCGGTGTAGCAAAGGCTCCAGAAATCTAAATACAATTCAGGAAAAGAGGCCTCATTAATGAGGCTCCTAACAGCTCACAAGAGATCTTAAGATTGAAATGCCCATTAGAAGGCCTTGTGGAATGGGGACTCCAGTTCCTCAGAGACTCAAACTTTACTTGCCAGAGATGCTTCCAGAAAAGCGGGCATGGCTTACAAGCTCTCTTTGAAGCCTCTGTAAACACTCTCCCTGCCACTCCCCCTTGAGCTAGGTAAGTGATTGGACAGGGTGAGTGGCCAATCCTGGTAGGGGGTGGGGTATTTAAGGTGGTATGTGTCGGTGTTGGTTAGTAGGGTGAGGACATCCGAGAGAGTGGTGTAGGCAAGAGCGGTTGGAGTGTGGATGCTATTGTTAAGGAGCACGTTTATGCTGTGATGGAGTGTTTGTGTATTAGAGAGGAAAGAGGTAAAGTGGGAGTAGTGATGGACCGAAGAAGTAGTAGTAGTATGTGTGGTGGTGGTAGAGGTAGTACGTGGAAGTAAGTAAAGCAGGTGGTGTGAGAAGTGAGTGAAAGACATAGGTGGTGTTGGGTTGTAGAGGGGTGAGCAGGGCACCATATCCCTGGGTGTCGCTGGGGTCTGACCAGGGGCTAGCGAGAGAGGTGAGCAAGGCACAATATCCCTGGAGGTCCGGTGAGAGGAAGCCAGTGGTAGTAGAGCGCTAGTAGTAGTAGCGAAATAGGAACAGTAGTAAAGTGGGAAGAGTGACAGTGTACGGGTGGTGGATGACATTAAGTCAGATAGAAATGATAATGAGAGGAATAACCAGAGATGGAAGAGTAGAGTGAGAGGAAGGACGGAAAAGGAAACAACCAAGGTAGAAATCCCTCTCTCTGGTTTATCAACCCCATAGGGGTCAGGAACCTAAAATCATCCCACGATTCCCTCATAAAAGGGAAGAGAACCGAGTTACCTAAATTGGCCTTAAATATTAACAACGCCCCATGCCGCTTTGTTACAGCCATCACTGCCAGAGTTAACTCACAAGGATTAGTGAGGTGCAACAGTATATTGCCTACATATAAAACCAATTTATATTCCTCCTTACCAGCCAAAGACTGCAAATCCATTCTGACCCCTGTAAAGTTGAAGCAAATGGCTCCAGTTAAGGAAAATAAAAGGAGACAGCGGGCTTTGTCCCCCTTTGCAGTACAAAATACACTATCATCACCCTCTGAAATCAATCCCCACAACCAAATGTGTCGATCACTGCGTGGAGAAAGCCCATTCCAAAAGACCAAATGCTTTCTCTGCATCAAACGAGAGCAGCACCACCTCTTACCCGCCTTAGCCCCCCGATATTACCACCAAATTAAGCGTCTTCCTCACCATGTCGGCGCCTACCTACCAGGCATAAACCCCACCTGGCAAGAATGCACCAAACCCGGCATATAAAACTCAACCCTAGTGGCCAGAGCCCTCATGAAGGCTTTCTCATCCACATTCAGAAGAGAAATCAGCCTATACAAACCGCAATCCGTAGGGTCCCATCCCTCCTTATCTATGACCCAGATTAACACCTCATGGAATGATGGCGGAAGCTGGCCTTTTTCCAGAACATGATTCCACATTTTCACCAAATGAGGCACAAGGACCCCCTAAAATAATCCAATAAAAACTCACTATGAAAACCTCTTCCCCCGACGGCATGTGTCGAATTGCTGCCGTCACCACTTCCGTTGTCACGTGACACTCCGAATCGTCCACTGCTGCCTCTGTCCAGAGTCTTTCCCTCCTGCAGTTCCGGTCTAATTCTATGAAGTTCTGCATAAAATGAAGCAAAACTACACACCCCCCCACCACCACCACCACCACTGTGTTGTACAGCCCTCTGCCCCACAATCAGGAACCAGTATCTCATCAATCCACCTCTCGGCCTTCTGCGCGCCCTCACTCCTTCTCTGCCTTGAGTGAATCCGCCTCATCTCCTTTCTCATAATACTTCGGTTTGAGGAATGTCAACTTTTTTACCATCTCATTGACGTCCAAGGTCTTTAGCGCAGCACCTCTTTTTCCTCAATTCTTCCAAGACACACTCCTTAACCTGTGGGTTCCTTTGTAGCCTCTCCTCCCAGCCCCTAATGACTGTTTGAAGTCCCTCGTATACAATCCCACTTTGCCTCTTCCAACGATCCCCTTCCTTCATGAGAGCACCCCTCCAAGTAGGTTTCGCTGCATCCCATACCATCCCTACATCCACTTCTCTCGTATCATTCTACTTTTTTAAAAACCCTCCAATTTCCATTCTTAGTTGCTCTTCAAAAATACTATCCCTTCACAGAAAATCCCTGCAGATCCATCTGGATTCCCTCCTCAATAGTCCGACGGTGTAGATACCCTTAACAACCATGTTGTGGTCTCATCTAGCAACCAAAGACCCTATCCACCACTCTTCTGTCCAGTAACGGGTAGTAAATTCGAGTATAGGTGCCATGGGTAGCTGAAAAGGAAGTAAAACCCTTCCCCTGAGGGTGGATATGTTGGCACACATCCACCAATCCCCTGGAATCCAAAATACTACAAAACCCCTCACCACCCACTCTGATACCCCAGCACACCCAACCGCCCATCTGTCCAAGCTGGCATCTGCCCACATGTTAAAACCGATCCCCATGATCAACAAGTTTGTTGATATCCGCAAAGCCAAATCCAGAGCGCTTTTGCAAAAAGAAGCGTGTCCTTGATTCTGACCATAAACTGAGGCCACTGCTGCTTTCATAGCACCCTACCCTTGCATCACAATCAGCCTGCCCTCCATAGATCTCGTGGCCTCCACCATTTGAAACCTCAGTCTTATGCATCAAAATCCCAACCCATCCTTTCACCTCACCAGAAGCCCACAGCAACACCCCCCTTTTTACAATCCATTCCTCCCCCGCCTTCAGTCTAGTCTCCTGTAATAGTAAAATGTCAACCCCTGCCTGAAATTCCCTAGCCAACAATGCCCTCTTCGTAGGGGATTTTGGCCCCTTGATGTTCAGGGTCCAGGGCCCCCAGCACCCTTCCCTGAACTCATTTAATCTACCACCCACTACGACTCTGCCTTCTGTGACCCATGCTCCTGCGTGATACACCAATCCCTGCACCCTACAGCATCCAATAACCTGTGAACCTTTCCCACTTTTCCTCCCCAAACGCCCAGCTCCAACCCCTATCCCTCTCCCACAATTGCCCCTCATACATTTGAGATACCCATTCTGAGAAATGGGCTGTCAGGTAGGCCTTCCCACCCCCCAATCCCACAAAAAAAACACCCCTCCAAAAAGTACCACAACTCAACAAACAACCCCCTAAATCTTCCCCCTTTCTCACAAATGCCACAGTTCAATGAGAGTCTGACCCTCTCGCTTCTCCTTCCTTCACCAATCCTTGCTTCATTTAACTGAAGAGCGGGTGCCCAGCTTCATGAATTAACATCCACCAATTCCTTTCATACTTCACGAGGGGCCCCTGGGGGGAACCCCCTCAAATCTCTGGTTGTGGGCATCTCCTCTGCGGTTTGTCGGGAAGACAACCAAGGACCTGGGCCCTCTACGCCCCCATCATAATCCTATAGCCCTCACCCCCATGCTCAAACACCAATGCAAAGGGAAAATCCAAACAATATTGAATTCCCTTCTCTTTTAGCCATTGAGTCAGATGTCAACAGTCCCTTCTCCATCCCAATGTAAGGCTTGATAAGTCCTGATAGATCCCCAATCTTCGCACCTTTGACGTTGACCTTCAAATGCTTGGCTCTTGTGAGCATGTCGGTCCTATCCCGATACTCGTGGAACTGCACAACCAACAAACTCAGCCCCTTATTGTGACCTTTTCTGCTCCTATTTGCCCTTTCAATTTTCACCACCCTGCCGCCTTCCTCCTGAAAAAGGACATTCACAATGGCCTTTACCTTCACAGTCACATCCATTGCAGATTCACCCGTATGTTCCTTCAGACCAAAAATTCCTCCCCTCTCCGTTTTCGAGGTTGTCAACCTTTAGCTTAATCTCGTCTCTCGACTACAGCTCCAAAAGGCGAACATCCAATCTCATTTCCATCAGGTCAGCGTTCAACTTGTTTTCCAAACCCTCAATTGAGCCCACTCGGCCCTGGAGATCCGCTATAGAAGCCTGAATATCACCCCTCAGGGCCTTCATTACTTGCAAGATGCCAATAGTGTGTTTTTGTGGCCAAGTCTCCATTGTCGACCCCTCTCCTCCTAATGGAGCTGGCTCCCCCTGACGCTTTTCCATCCTCACATCTACATTTCTGTGGGGCTTGAAGACTTTGGCCCGGCCAGCCCTTGACACCTTAATCCAGCCCTGAGCCTTGTCCGCACCAACTCACAGGGGATCACCCCTGCACGGTCCCAAAACATTCACAGAGAGCGATGCATTTATATGCACACACTACTAAATCTCTGCCACACCACCTCATGGGTCTGGCCCATGGCAGTGGACCCAAGCACGCAGGCCTTATGACTATAGATTCCCTTTTTGATGGACTCCACAGAAGCTCATCCTTTTCCAGGCCTCACCAGTACTACAACTCCCCCATACCACTGGGCTCCTACCAGGACCGCTTTCCCAGCCCTCTCTACCACCACAAGCCTAATGAAGCCAGGGATCTGATAGCCGTCCTTATCAATGGGGCACCAGAAGCAATGCGTTGCAGGCCCCCGTGCCCAAGCCCGTCACTTATTTCCTCTGCAGTGACCCTGCATCTTGTCGGCTGCTGGCTGATCTTCGCACGGCCACAGCGGGCTCAATAGGGCCTCATCAGGGCCTGTGGATGCCCGGGCAGACCACCCCCTGTTCTCCTCAATACTCTGGCAATACATATCATACAGCACCCTTCTGCTGTCTCCACACCTGGGGTTGGACTCTCTAGTACCCAGACCGTGCTACTGTCGTCCCCTCACAATGTCAGAGTAAGACATCCCTCTAAGGTGCTCCATTACTCGGAGGAACATAGAGCAAGATATTCACATGGCCATCACTGCCTATGCACCTTAGCGATTTCCCCAAGAGCCAATTTTTAATGATTTCATAGAAGATATTGGACACCCTCCAACAATTTTGCACAACCTCTACCTTTATTATGGACAGAGACAGTGGGGCTACGTCACTCAGAAATCATGTGTGGAAGCAGCAGCAACTAAATCTGACATCATGCTGCTGGAGGAAGTTAGATGTAGACTGCAAATCAGCTAAGAAGGAACTTAAATCACAGATCAACACAGTTGAAGATAGGGTGGGTGTTCTAGAGAAGAACAAGTTACTTACCAACTGTAACGTTCTTTCGACTGGATGTTCCTCCCACGTATTCCTAATCGACCCTCCCATCCTACCCCACAGTACAGTTTACGTTTTCTTACACTTTCCTCTCACGAAGAATGTATCGGTCATGGGACACGCCTGGGTGTTCCTCATATACTCATATGAGTATATGAGGAACGAGTATATACGTGGGAGGAACATCCAGTCGAAAGAACGTTACAGTTGGTAAGTAACTTGTTCTTCGAATGGATTGTGTCCTCCCACGTATTCCTCATCTTGTGATAGGCTCCCATAGCAGTATCAATTTTTTGGAGGTGGGAGTACTAATTTCAGTTTTCGTGGACAGAATGCAGAACTGCCTTTGCGAATAAACCCTCGTTAGAGGAGGCAGTATCCAAACAATAATGTTTAACAAAAGTATGCATCGTTTTCCAGGTTGCAGCTGCACAAATATCTGCTGCTGGGACTCCCCTCTTTAGAGCCGCAGAAGTAGCCATTCCCCTTGTAGAATGGGCTCGAAGCCCATCTGGTGGTTCTTTTCCCACAAATATGTAGCATTCAACTATGGCTAATATGATCCAGCGGGAAATGGTCTGTTTTGTTACAGATAAGCCTAGTTTATGACCAATATAACCCACAAAAAGTTGGTCATCTTGTCTCAGTTTAGCCATTCTTGAGATGTAAAAACTAAGAGCCCTTTGGGATCCAATCTGTGTAATCTCTCCTCTTCTTTGCCCAGATGAGGAGGAGGATAAAAGGTTGGTAGTACTATTTTTTGTGACAAATGGAAGTCCGAGACTACTTTTGGCAAGAACGAAGGTTTAACTTTAAGGACTACCTTATCTTTATAAAAAATAATATATGGTGGGTTGCATGAGAGAGCCTGAAGTTCGCTAACCCTGCGGGCTGATGATAGGGCCACAAGGAGGACAGTTTTTAGAGTCAAAAGCTTCAATGGACATGAGTGCAGAGGCTCAAAAGGTATACAAGTCAAGAATTTTAATACTAAATTTAAGTCCCAAGTGGTATATGAAAAGGTACTGGAGGGTATACATTAGTAAGCCCCTTTAAGAAATGAATTATTAACAGTATTTTGAAATATGAAACCTCTTCCGAGGAGCGCTTGAATATGGACAGCGCAGCAAGGTATCCTTTGATTGTTCCTATCTGGAGCCCCAGATTAGCTAGATGTAGTAGAAAAGAGAGCACCATTGGGGTGCCACACTGAAAAGGGTCCACATCCCTGTCTTTGCACCAGTTACTAAACATGTTCCAGCGACATCGGTACAAAGATTTTGTTGCTGGTCTTCTGGCCGAAAGCAAGATTTCCATTACGTCATCCGGAAGATCCCAATCCTTGTATCTCAACCTCTCAGAAACCATGCGTGAAGGTTGAGTGTCTTGACCACTGGATGGAGAACCCGACCTTCCTCTTGCGAGAGAAGATCCTCTCTTTGCGGAAGAAGTATTGGAGGGCAGATGGACATGTCTAGAAGGTCCGGGTACCACGTCCTCCTGGCCCAATCCGGGGCAATTAGGATCATGGTTTTCCTGAACTTTCTCAACCTCCTGATTACTTGAGGAATTACAGGGACTGGGGGAAACGCGTACAGCAGTGGAAACTTCCACTCCCCTACGAATGAGTCTCCCAGAGCTCCTCTTTGAGGAAATTCCCTTGAGCAGTACTGATCGCACTTCCATTTGATCGCAGCGCAGTGGCAAACAGATCCACTTGAGGGGTTCCCCAAAGGGCGAAGATCTCCAGAAGGACCTCCTGAGCCAGCTCCCACTCGTGAGAGTCTGTGCTCTGCCTGATCAGAGCGTCTGCCGCTGTGTTCTTCTCTCCGACTAAATGAATTGCCGATAGAGAGATTCCTTCTCGTATTGCCCAGAACCAGAACTGCATTGCTTCTCTGCACAGTGGCAGTGACCCTACTCCTCCTTTTTTGTTGAGGTAGTACATGGCCACCATGTTGTCCGTCATTATCAGGACATTCTTTCCCTGTACAGAGGGCAGAAAGGCCTTCAGAGCTAGTCTGATTGCCCTCAGCTCCAACAGGTTGATGTGTAGTTTGGACTCCGATGGAGACCAACGACCGCTGATTGTCAGATCGTTGGTATGGGCTCCCCACCCCGTGAGTGAGGCGTCCGTCACTACCGTTATCTCCGGCCCTGGTTGCCAAAAAGACTCTCCCTTGAGAATGTTGTTGTTGCAAGCCCACCATAGAAGATCCTGAGCAACTGCGCTCGGGACTTGCAGAAGATCCGACATATTCCCTGAGAACTGGGACCACTGAGTTCTGAGTGCCCAATGAAGGGATCTCATTCACAACCTGGCCTCTGGTACTAGGAAAATGCAGGTTGCCATGAGGCCGAGCAACCTGAGAAAATCGAAGGCGGGTAGAGGTTGGATGTTCTGAAACTTCGTTGCCATCTGCTGGATGTGGAGAGCTCTCACTTCGGGAGGCAAGGCTTTTCCTGATGAAGTGTCCAAGACTGCTCCGATAAACTGGAGTTTTTGGGATGATATCATGTGGGACTTCTTGAAATTGAGGGAGAAGCCCAATTTGTGGAGGAAGTGGCAGGTGATTGAAAGATGTTCCTGATCTGGTTCTGGAGAAATTGCCCTGATCAACCAGTCGTCCAGGTAGGGATATATGTGAATACCTCCTCTCCTGAGACTTGCTGCCACAACTGCCAACAGTTTGGTGAAAACTCTCGGGCGGAGGTCAACCCGAATGGCAGAACTCGAAACTGATAATGAGAATTGCCAATCGCGAACCTCAGGTACTTTCTGTGCTTTGGATGGATTGGCACATGAAAGTAAGCATCCTGAAGGTCCAATGATACCAACCAATCTTGGAGTTGGAGAGCCTGAAGGATCTGAGAAAGAGTCACCATCTTGAACTTCTCCTTCCTGAGGAACTTGTTCAAGTTTCTGAAGTCCAAGATGGGTCTCAGTCCTCTGTCCTTTTTTGGGATGAGAAAATATGGGGAGTACCAACCCCTGTTCCTCTCCGCTACAGGTACCGGTTCTATGGCATCTTTCTCTAGCAGGGTTAAAATTTCCTGCAACCGGAGTGGATCTGGAAATTTGGCGGAGTTGGCTCCCGGTGGATGATTCTGAGGCCTTTTTAGAAAGGGGTGACAGTAACCTTGGGCTACTGTTTCCAGTGCCCAAGCATCTGAGGTAATGCCCCGCCATTCCTTCAGATGTTGAGAGATCCTGCCTCCCACTGGTGTTTTGTGTAACAAGGTCTCAGAGGGATTTGGAGGCGGCTGCAGGAGTGGCTGAGGGTACAGATGCCGCTCCTGAGGCTGATTTTGCACCTCTTCCTCGTGTTCCACGAGGGAAGTTTATTTTGCCCCTTTGAGAAGCCTGTCCTCTTCCTCTACCAAAAGAGGAGTAGTATTGAAAAGAACGACCCCTCCAGGAAGATGAGCCGGAATAGGGTTTTAGAGGCTGGCGCAAAGAGGCGCCAAGTGATTTAGCTGCCGCTTTCGAGGTCTGAAGTTTTTCTAGGCTTTCATCAGCCTTTCTGCCAAAGAGCCTCGAGCCATCAAAGGGCATGTTGAGAAGTCTGGCTTGCACGTCCGGTGCAAACCCCGACTTCCTCAACCACGCAAATCTGCGTAGCACTACGCTTGCAGCCATGGATCTGCTGATACTATCAGCAGTATCCAGTCCAGACTGGAGACATTCCCCCATTGCCTCCTTCCCGTCTGACTATATTGAGGAAGCCTTCCCTTTCCTCGCCTTCCGGAATATGATCAGCCGCCGCCGAAATACAGTCCCATAGGGTATGGGTAAACCTGGCTAGGGTACAGGTGACATTTGCCGACTTAAGTGCCATACTGCCTGATGTGAAAACATACGTGGCCAGGCATCAATTTTTTTATCCTCTCTATCTGGAGGGATAGTTGGATAAGCAGTTTGTTTTGAAGTAGAAGCTGCCTGAATGACTAAACTTTCTGGTGTCGGATGCTTATTCAAATATTCAGGATCCGTTCCAGCCGGTCTATATTTTCTTGGAAAAGTGCTATCTGCAGCAGCAATAGTTTCTGGCTTCTCCCAGTTTTTCTCCACAGTCCTTTGGAGGGCTCTGTGGAAAGGGAGAACAGGATCTTTCTGAGGTCCCTTGACGATTATATCCGTCATGTCATCTTGTTCAAAAATGGGTGAAGTATTACCTCAACCCATATATTCAACTACTCTGGTCATAAGACCCCTGTACCCAGCATCTGCATGCTCTGCAGGATCAGGTTTGGCGAACTCTAATTCTGGGGATGTGTCAACTCCACTAGCAGAATGTAGAGTATCACTGAGGTCTCTCATTCTAGATTCCTGGTCAATAAGTTCCTCAGGAACTTGTCTTGTACCATAAGTAACTCCCAAAGGAGTAACCTCATCTTCTTCTGAAGCAGACTCTTCATAGATTGCTGACATAAATTTGAAAAAGTCTGACCTGGGCAAAGGAGTGAATCTCCTTTCTTCCATCTGCTTCGAAGGATTTGGCAAATCCCTCAATGTTTTCGAAGGGGTCTTCGAAGATGACTTCGATAATGGCGCGAGGACGCTTTTGGCTTTGGGGTCGAAATTATCGACGTCGAGGGCATCGACGAAGTCGTCGAAGTCTTCGACGTCTTGAGTTTCTTGTGTAGCACTGGAGAAGTGCTCGACTCTCGAAGAGTCCAACGGTTTTACGTCGACTCAAACTTTTTTGGATTCCTCGACGCTACCGGTCTTAGCCATGGTAGCCTTGGACTTCCCTTTGTCGTCCAATGGAGCGACTTTAGGGGTATGGCTTTTTCGAGGATCTTTCGAGGGGGTCGGGCCGCATTCTCGAAAACCTCCATCATCTTTTTGCGTAATTCTTCCCACTTACTGGGAGAATCCGATTTAATCGGACAACAAATTTCTTCGGTCGACTCTGAAGAAGAAGATGGAGATCTACGTCTCCTCTTCATTTTTTTCGATGACGAAGAGTGTCTCTATCTACTCCTAGATCGAGATCTCTTCGAGTGCCGATGGCGATCCGATTCCTTAGAATCAGTCGCTTTCTTGTGTCTTTTTGACGAAACCTTTTTTGAGGCCTCCCTCCCCACTGACAGTTTACCTCTCCTCTCACGAAGAGCTTTTTCGGTCATAGATTGGCAGGACCCGCAGTCGTCGGTTCGGTGACTGGAACCGAGACACCAGAGAAACACGGTGGGGATCGGTGAACGACATCTTAGATCCACAATCTGCACACTTCTTAAACCCAGTTCTGGGTGTCGAAGATGACATTTCTTCACAGAAAAAGAAGCGCGCTGTTCTCGATAGCGAAGCGATCGGAAAAACGGAACTGAAGCAACGGGCGCGGCTCGAGCTATTAATACCATCGGTGACATCGACAGAGTACGGAGTACGTCGAGGGACAATCGATGCCACGACCTCAAGCAAAGCGCCTTCTGCCGAGAATTCTTTTTTCCGAAGCAGCGAAGCTGGAAAGAACAATTTATTACAAGATGAGGAATACGTGGGAGGACACAATCCATTCGAACAATCAGTTCTAGTCTGATCTTTTCAAAATGAAACACATGGCTTGCATGAAGGACTGCCAAGAAAATGAGATGCCGCTAAAAGTTGATTATCCTGAGAACCATGAAAGCCACTGCAACATTTGCATTCTGGGTGTTGTGAGAAACTAAAGGGTGTCTCACTTTTTTTCGCCCCTGTGGATCTCTGTCTCAGGGGGGCCAGGGAACGGCCTTTGCCTTTGGATCCAGACCCTAGGGGTGGACCAGTGCGGGAGGATCACCTGGGCGAGGGGTTTTCGGGGAGTGAGGCATCCGATGGTGAGACGCGGTATCCCCCCCTTTCCTGTACCCATGCCCAACCGTATTTTATAGGATCCTCCAACGTCCCAACTCCCCCTTTCTACACAAACACTGGGCAGAGGAAGAAGGCGTCTTAGAGTAAAGAGGCTAACACTTACATATCTCATTGGACATGTCCCGCTTATCAGGTCAGGCACTTGACTTTAATCTTTAATCTTGACTTTAATCGCATACATCTGATACCCATTAGCTCTCCCCACACAGATATAAGGAGGAACATAGAGACACTCTGAGCAAGGTGTAACAAGAGAAGGAGCAGATATTCCGGGACGAAGGCAAACCCACTGGAGCAGGACAACCGATCGAGGGACTAGAGCAAAGCGTAGAGAAACCCTTAAGTTCCCAGGAGGAGGTCGATGCTGCCAGGAAGCCGTTGAGGAAGCCAAATTGCAGACAAGAAGAAACCTGCATTGTGTTTAAAGGATGCCAGCAACCCTGCCAAATGAACAAAAGAGTTGAGGAGGCGAGGCCAAACCTGTGGTATTAACCTTGTCTCATGAATCAAAGCCAGAAAGATGAGAAAGGAACGCACATAACCAATGAGTTAGTGAAAGACATGAAAGGCTGGTTTGTGTCAAGGAAAGATTGAAGCCGCAACAGTGCATCTCACAAGTGAAGGTTGGCACATACTGATGATACGCGAAAGAAAGCTAACCTGGGATGAACTTTTTAGTGGCTGATAACGGTGAAGCCAGTGATAGAGTAGCAGAGTGGTCCGGCGAAACGAAGAAGCCCACTCAAAAGTCTCAGCAAAATGTGAATTATTTTGTTATAAAGCGGCCAAGTGAACAAACTCTGAAATGCGTAATGATCAAGATTAACCCTGGCAAAAGGGGAAGTGAAAAGGTGAATGCTTGAAGAGAAAGATCTTTGAACTTTTGTGATTATGGTACTGAACTACCAAGACCAAGAGACACTGGGGCAAATAATATAAGAATGTGAGCTGAAGAGAAAGTCGAAGTGGTCCTGCGCAGGTCTATGCTGAAGGCCTCACATATTGGAAAGTCTTCGACATCAGTAAAATGTCTGAGCCTGACTGAGGGAGACTGGAAGTGTGATAAGTTAGGAGAAGAGAACCCCAAACTAATGTGAATTAAGCTTGGGGAAGGTAACCCCTGCAAGTGCTGTGATTGCGAGGTCCAAGCCTGACGGAGGGAGACCCAAGTAAACGTTTTTGGTTGAACTGTAAAAATAACGTTTGGAATGCTGGAATAAGTGACTTTAATGTGGAAGGCCATGTGGGCCTCGATACACGTTTTAAATTACATTTGTTTTGAGAACCTGAGCCAGAGTGTGTCATTCTGTCTATGGGGGCCGCCTTACTCCGTACTGTCCAACGTGGGGAGGAGAGCTGACTCGGCCAATTTGATCCTTTATAACACATATTTTCCTTTGCATACATATTGCCCTTTACACACTTTTTGTATGAGAGATAGGGCAGGCATTAGGTTTTGTTAGTATAGACCATTTTGATTTGACAAAGACTGACTAGGACTGTGTTAACTATTATTTTTTTTATCCCTTTCTTTATTGATTTTCAAAGTAAAACAGCACACAATGCAACAACTCTCCCTTCCCACCCCACCTCTCTTCCCACCCCCGCCCTCTCAACAGTAATCGTCTCGCAGTACCACACGCTCCGACCCCAAACATACCAATAACAGGAGGTTCCAACACAGACAGTTGACCATTAGTCCACTATTTCACTTAATTCCGAATGTCCAGGGGTTGTAAACTCCACCTTCAACAGTTCACGAATGTCCATCCAGCCTTGTTTCCAAGAGGGGAGACCCAGCACCCATTTCAGCCAGGTAAATTCAGAAAGGAGGCCAGTAATCAAATGGGCGGCTAGTAGTCAGCATGGTTATAGCATATCTGGTCTCCCTCAGTTCACACATTTTCATGCACTCCAGTCAAGCAGTGAAAGTCGGAGGGCTTCTCTTATCCCATTTTCTGGCCACCAAATGCCTAGCCACCCCCACCGCCATTCCCTGCAGTTCCCGTTCAGTGCGGGACCCCCCCTCAACCAAGGCCAACAACCACATCGCAGGCGTATATGCCCGCGGCGTAGGAAGCATTTTACTCACTGCCTCCTCCACCTTACTCCAAAACAGCCTAATAGGCGGGTAATCCCACACTACATGAAAGAAATCGGCAGGTTCCCCACCGTATCTCCTACATCTTGGGGAGCTGTCCATATAAATTCTACTTAACGTCAATGGGGAATAGGAAACCTGGTGCAAACATTTAAAATGGGTCAATCTGTATCGCGCGTTCAGGAAGATTTTTCGGGTCTGAGTACATATGAGCTTCCACTGTGCATCACTCAAATGTGTTAACTGTATTATTTGATGGTAGAGACTTCTCCTGTCATAGCTATAGGGTAACGTAGGAGTTTCTCCAAACCCCAAGAATCTAATAAAGGTTTTGAAACTTGTAACTCTTGTGTCTGTTTCATACTTGTGATACCATGCCACCCTTACAAAATGTAAAGGAAGAAGAGGGGGGAGAGTGCATCTACTCTAGAAGAAACAGTGAAGGAATTGGTGAATGTGCTGTTGCAAGACTACTGAGGGAAAGAGGCTTCCTTCGACAGAATAAACCCATAGGTGGTCATCCTGGTGGCCCACAGCAGATCTTAGCAAAGTGTCATCTATTAAAGTGAAGGTGGAGATTCTATCAAAAGCAAGGCTGAAATGTGACTTTGATGGGTCCAAAGTTTGCATTGTTCAAGACCTTTCCTCATTGACACTGATCCAACACAAGGAATGTAAACACTTGACAACCTGACTGAGAGACCACAATGTCAAGTAGAGATGGGGATTCCCCTTCTGTCTGTAATTTGAATAGGTCGCTGAAGAAAACAGTATAGTCTCTCAGGAAGAAGCAAAGGAGCATTGACATATCTCAAAGAAGCAGTGCTTGATGTTCGCCCAACGCAGAGTCAAAAAGCACCCGACACAAGAGAATTAAATCAGAGAAAGGATTGGTGGATCACGAAAATTCAGGAAATTCAATCCTTTACTAAAATAACAACTTTCAGGATTACCTTCTCATGAGAAACTGAGTTTTTGATGTCGTGAAAGGGCTAATTGAATTGGATCAAAGATTTATCCGAACACAGTTCACATAACGGGATTGTTGGCAAGGGGTACTCTAAAGTAGAGGAGTAGGGCTTTGGTTCTTTGTGTGGTTCATTAAGAAGTGGTGTTCTGAAAGGGGATTTGCAAGAGAGTTTGTTACTTGCAGAATGGGAAAAAAAATTGGGAAAAATGAATGCTAGATTGGGGGAGATCATTGGGTGCCTCTTCTGGTGGCCTTAGTATTTTCTTCGGATTGATTGATTGATATTTTATTTCTATCGCGCTCGTACACAAGTGTTTCAGAGTGCGACAAGGCAAGGGAGGGGAACAGGGGAGAACAAAACAGCGATCTGATTAGGCCCAATGACATTGAGAACGCGCAAGTGCTTGGGAGAGGGGGAGGGGAAAAGTGCATGGAAGGGGGGGGGAGAGGTGGAAAGTGCGAAGCAGAGGAGAAACAGATAAATAACAATAAATAAATAATAAATCAACAAACAGTGGTAATGCAGCCAGCAATTTGCAAGTGCTAGGTTTAACGCAGCAGACAGGGTAGGTCTGATAAGTGCAGGAAGAAAAAGGGGGGGGCTGTATGGGTACAGATACAGACCCCAGTGCAAGGGGTGGCCCGGAGGCAGTGCTGGAGGGTGGCAGGATGAGCAGGTACCTGGGCCCAAAAGACAGAGGGTGGCCAGGTGCACAGTGCCAAGAGAGAACAGATCAGCAGGGGAGAGGGGGTTCTCCTCAAGTTTTAGAGTGGCAGGGAGGCTGTTCCAGAGGGAGGCTCCAGCCGAAGACAGAGATCAACCCCCAGCTCATTTCTTAGAAAAACGACTGACCCTGAGTGAGTTGGAGGTAGAGGAGCGAAGAGCTTGAGAGGGAAGGTATTTGCGGAGGGATAGCTGAAGGTATTTTGGACCCAGGCCCCAGAAAGCCTTGTGGACAATGCAGAGGGTTTTGAAATTAATCCTTACATCCACTGGGAGCCAGTGGAGAGATTTCAGAGCTGGAGAGATACTATCCCAGGGCTTGAGGCCAAGGACAAGTCTTGCAGTCCTGTTCTGGATTAGTTGGAGAGGGCGGAGAGTAGAGGCAGGTAGATTTAGATAGAGGCTGTTACAATAGTCCAAGCTAGAAAGAACCAGAGCTTGAGATAACATGAGCTTCTGGGGGAAGGAGAGGGAAGGCAGAGTACCTCTGAGGAGGTGCAGTCGGAAATTTGACTTTTTAGAGACCTCAGAGATGTGGGCGGTGAAGGAAAGGGTGGAGTCAAAGATGACCCCGAGGTTCTTAGCCTCGCAGGTGGGGGTAGGAGGAGGGCCAAGGGAGGCCGGCCAGAGAGTGAGGGGAAAGGATGGTGAAGGTGTGCCGATGAGGAGGATCTCCGTCTTGCTGGCATTCAGACAAAGATCATTGGCGACACACCAATCTTGAATGGCAGCTAGGCAATCAGAGATGAGAGGGAGAGGAGGTGGCAGAGGGCATCCTGAAAATGAGTTGAGTGTCGTCAGCGTAGCACTGGAAATTTGAGCAGAAAATGGCAATGCAGTGGCAGAGAGTTGCCAGGTATTGGTTGAAAAGCCAGGGCGAGAGGTTAGACCCCTGGGGAACACCACATGTAGAGAGGAAGATAGATGAAAGGAAGGACCCAAGTTGGACCTGGGAGGGTCGATCTGAGAGGAAAGAGGTCAGCAAGGCCAGAGCCTGATTAGTGATACCCCGGTTTTCACAGAGAGAGACGGTTGAGCAGTATGGCATGGTTGACCATGTCGAAGGCACAAGAGAGATTGAGGAGGACAGAGGGAATGTTAGAGTCAAGGTTGGTGAGCAGATCTTCACGGATGTTTAGGAGAGCAGTTTCCGTGCTTCTGGCAGGTCTGAAGTCAGACTGGTGGTCATGGAGACAGCCAACAGAATTGGAATGAAGGTTAAGCTGAAAGATGGCCAACTTTTCCAGGAGTTTTCCAAGAAAGAGAGTAATGGAAATTGGGCGATAGTTAGCTGGACAAGAAGGATCAGTTGTGGGTTTCTTGAGAAGAGGATGCACAAAGTAGTGCTTCAGAGGGGAGGGGAGGGGAAGGATCCAGAGGCAAAGGAGTGGTTGCAAAAATCAGCAAGGGCCGGAGCGAGGGTGTCAATGTGGCCCTTGATGGTTTTAGGGCAACAGGGATGAACCTGTTTTGAAGAGGCTTTCATAGATCGGACTTGTCTAGCAACCCCGTCAGGGGAGAAAAGAGGAAAGGACCAGAAGGATGGTGGGAGGGTGGCTAAAGGAGGGTCAGCAAGCACAGATGGCGTGGGAAGAGAAGGAGAGTGGGTGGAGAGGGTGGACAGGATGTCCTGGGTTTTTTAAATGAAGTGAGAGGCAAGGGCATTGCAAAGAGCCTGGGTGGCAACAGGAGGGGTAGAGAATGCAGCAGGGTTGGCCAGCTCCTTGCAGATTTTAAAGAGTTTGGCCGAGTTGTTAGATGCCGCAGAGACACAAGCTTGAATATGGACTCTCCTCTTGGTGAGGACAGAGTCGGTATTTCCTTTGTAGCAGGCGACAGGCCAGGCGAGGATGTCTCGGAGTATAGTTTATGTTCAGATTCGGGATGGGATAGGTGTGATGGTGGAAATGCATTGGAGGGACAGGGCCTCCCTGCCCTTGTCCCTGTAGTCCTTTTTCATTTGTGTTCTGTATTGTTTTCTGCCCAGGAGTCCAGGTGGGACTCCTGGCAGTGCAGCTCTTTCTGTTTTTGGTTTGGTGTACAGACCCATGGGATACCCTTATGGCACCCATGGGTGGGGGTGCAACCCTGTGCCCCTAGTGTATGTTTTTGGGCACCTGTGTGTGGCCCGTAGAGCAGGGTATGTGCTGATGGCAGCTCCATCCTGAATTTGACAGGTGCTCCGAGTATCCTCCATTTTGGGGATTCCCAGTCCCTGCCATTGCTTTCTATTGCCCGTTAACTTGTTTTCCCAAAGTCCTGGGAAACCCTGACTCTGTCCCTTCCCCCTGACTGGCTGTTGGGTGGAAGTTCCATGCATGGTGTTGTTGTGAAGTCCAGGCCAGACTGGCTGCAGCCTTCCCAGTGACTGTATGGTGTGGGTACTCTGTGGGTGGGACCTGGGTGAATGGAGTGTTTGACCAATATGCACTTCTTGTTGTGGATGTCTGGTTTCTGGTGTTTGACACAATGACTGAGACAGCCCTGCCCGAAACTGGCATGAATGTAGTGTGTAGTGTTGAATGGCTGAGTACTTGTCCCAATACACATGAGGGAGGAGTATGGCCTGAATGCACTGTATGCCTGATTGGCTGACTGACTACTGAATGCCCTTCTGAGTGAATGGTTGCCCGATTGTGACCCAGCAGAATGAATGGGAGTTCAACTAGTGTATCTGGGGGCCTCTCACTGCTAGAAATCGTCCAGAAGCTGAAGTTGAAACTGACGCTTAATCTCGAAGCCGAGCTTGAAGAAGAAGGTGGACTCCTGTCTCCCTTCGCTGAAATCCGAAAGCCGTCAAGACTGATCCAAGAGAGGACCTGGTTAGGCACCCTCTTCTCGTGCTCCGAGGGACCATCGAGCACCGCTAACCTTTGCCGAAGCGCCCTGGAAGTCAGACCCTCGACAGGCTGCCAACCGGAGACTGGGCCCGCCGAGGAGAACAAAGATAAGCACCGGACATTCCGTCCACCGTCGTCAACCAGGGTTCGCAAGTTTGCTATAACTGCTGGAGGCTAGTTGAAGCCGTGTTGCCCAGAAGAGGAGACCGTTTGACGCCGTGCCATCGACAACCGGAGCTGCACGCTCCTTTGCCTAAGACTTTTGATTCACGGACGCGCTCGTCCGCACTGCTGCCAGCCTTATCCCACCGGAGAAGGCCAGGCCGTCGACGCGCTGAGGAGCATCCCCCGGTAGGTTTCCCGGCACCCAAAGACCGTAGAGATGCCGGACGACTCTACGCACTCGCTGGGCCACAGTTCTTCACAAACTCTTAGTGGTCCTGGACCATCGACATCGAGGTGCTCCGCACGCCTCTTCCTTGCAGGACGTCTTCACTCCGTCGTCGACGAGCATCGCTGGTACCGAAGCAGCCACCTCGCCGCAGAGTTCACTTTCTTCGAGGGATCTCGACGATCCGTGGCTCCTGCTTTAAAGGGAGCCAATCTAGAAGGATCCGTCGAAGACTTGTCATCGAACTCTGCTATTCCAGGTACTTTGGGGTGGTAGAAACAAACATTATAGAAGGAAATAAGACTTCTAGAACAATATATGGACTGGGTGTGTGATATATCTTCATTTTACAGGTTTCCAACATGGGGGGGGGATCTCCACACAGAACTGTGTCTAGTGGTAGGTGCCAGTTATCTGCCAATTGTTCTGACCAACTGCTTTCCCTTCTAGATCTATTTTTGGTTACCTTTATTAAGTGATTTGTGTGACATTTAACCAGAGTACAGTTGATGCACTTTAATGAAATCTGATAATTGTGGTACCACTTAGAACTGTATATATTTGCCATTGTAGATTTACTGAGCACAAAGTGAGTTATTGTGATTGTGTTTATAACATTGAACCTTAATTATATAAAGACTGTTTTCACTAATACAGTGTGTGGACATTCCTTTGTGGGGGCTTGGGGACTACAATGTACTTAAGAACCAGCCTGCATCACCTCCTGAGAAGCTAGGGCTTGATTGCTCGTCCATTGCAACCATAATAGAAAATCTTGGCTGGGGTCCTCGGTGCCTCTCCTCTACCATATAGTGAGAAGTACAGAACCCCCTCCAGTCTTTACAATAGGGAGAAGAGGTATTAGGGTAGAGGGCACATTTGTTTTTCATATGAAGGATCAAGTGATTGTTAATGGAAGAATTTGCAGCGGAGAATGTCACTCTACATTAATACAAAGAGTTGAATAGAAAATTGCTTTAGTTCCTGGAACGAGATTTTCATTTAGATAATGGGGGTTGAAGGGATAAGAACTGCTACGCTAAACATGAAGGGCTGCAATCCCCTGGGAAAACTAGAAATGGTGGATGGGGAATTCAGACAAAGCCAGTTGGCTAGAACTATTCCAGCTAGAAGAGCAAGTTACTTACCAACTGGTAACGTTCTTTCGACTGGATGTTCCTCCAACTTATTCCACATCTTTGACATGTAAAGTCCATAGCAGTGCACTTCGGAAACTTTTTCAACAGAGGGTGTCTTTGTTGATTACATCGGGTCGATGTCCCTCGAAGGCCTCCGTCGAGGGCGAGGTCACCAGATGTTACAGTGCCCGTAGCATCAGTTTACGTTTTTTCCCTCAGAACGTGTGGCACCAGTCTCATGCCTGCTTGACTGCACATAGCCTTGCGGAAACGTAAACTGCAATCGTGTAGGAAATTCTCCAGAGGGGGCAGGCTGGGAGGGCGATGTGGAATACGTTGGAGGAACATCCAGTCGAAAGAATGTTACCAGTTGGTAAGTAACTTGTTCTTCGAATGGATTGCGTCCTCCAAAGTATTCCACATCTTTGACAGACTCCCAAAGCATTACCAGTAAATGGAGGCGGGAAAAAGAATTTAGAGTATCCAATCAGATTGCAGAATAAAGAACTGCCTTACCAAAGGCCATATCCTGACCATGAACTGTATCCAGGGAGTAATGTTTAACAAAGGTGTGGATTGAAGCTCATGTGGCTGCATTATAAATGTTCCTAATGGGAACCCCCCCCCCCCGCTGTAGTGCTGTAGAATGAGCTCGCAACCCTTCAGGCGGTTACTTACCTGCCAATCGGTAAAACTCCATAATGGTGAGGATAATCCACCTGGACAAGGTCTGTTTGGTAACAGCCTTGCCCAAACGGTGTCCAGCATATCCTACAAAGAGTTGATCATCCACTCTGACCGTGGAGATCCTAGAAATGTAAAATCTCAGAGCTCTCCTAGGATCCAACCGATGGAGCCGCTCCTCATCCTTACCAGAATGAGGAGGGTAGAAGGATGGAAAAAACATCATTTGACTTAAATGATATTCAGATACTACCTTAGGTAGAAAAGAGGGACGTACTCTCAGTACAACCCTGTCCTTGTGAAACACAGTAAAGGGTGGCTTAGATGAAAGTGCCTGCAATTCACTCACTCTGCGAGCGGAAGTAATCGCAACCAAGAACAGTCTTGAAGGACAGTAATCTCAAAGGACAAGAGTGCAAAGGTTCAAATGGAGCACCCACGAGAATTCTCAAAACCAAATTCAAATCCCAAACCAGCACCTGGAAAGGGGACGGCGGAAAAACAGTCAGTCCTTTAAAAAACTGAGAAATCAAAGGAATCTGTAGCATCTGAGCTACACGAGAGGAAGCCTGCCTGACCGAAGAGACTTGCCTTACTACATCATGGTTCCATGCGTCGGGCTACCGTGCTAGTGGAGCAAGCACGAGTTCTCAGCTCGAGGTCTGGAATGAGAACGCTACTTGAATGACATCTCTCAGCCGCGGCAGGGTTGGGCGGCCTCCCTCCTCTTTCCCTGTTACTTATACTAGTTTCCATTGAACCACTATAATTTTAATAAATCCCTTCTTTATTAATCTTGCGTAGCATTTACCTTAACCTCGATACTACAGAATCTTAAAAGTAAGAACATTCTTCAGACAAGCACTTAAAGATAGGCAGCGCCGCCAGGTAACCTTTAATGGTACCCACTTAGTAAGAAAGGCAAAACCATAGGAATGGAGCACTGAAAAGGATCAACATTGTGATCTCTGCACCAGTCGCAGAACTTACGCCAATGGCAACGGTACAGGGATTTTGTTGCAGGCTGCCTGGCTGAAAGCAACACCTCCATCACGTCATCTGGGAGGTCCCAATTCTTATACCTCAACCTTTCAGATACCAAGTGTGAAGGTTGAGAGTCTTGACCTCTGAATGGAGAACCTGACCCCGCCCCCCCTGTCTCCCATCGCACGAGAGCAGATCCTCACGGTAGGGAAGACGGTGTGGAGGGCAGATAGACATTTCTCAAAGGTCCGGGTACCACGGTCTCCTGGCCCAATCTGGAGCAATGAGGATCATGTGGGAACCGCACCTCCGTAACCTCTGCAACACTTGAGGAATGACAGGGACTGGAGGAAACTCTTACAACAGTGGGAATGACCAAGCCACCACAAACGCGTCTCCTAAGGCTCCTCTTGGAGGAAATTCCCTTGAGCAGAATCTCTTGCACTTCCTGTTGACACTGGTGGCGAAGAGATCCACTTGCATGGTTCCCCAAAGGGCGAAGATCTCCTGAAGGACTTCCTGAGCCAACTCCCACTCGTGAGAGCTCATGCTCTGCCTGCTCAGAGCGTCCGCCGCCGCATTTTCGTCTCTGGCCACATGAACTGCCGAGATCGAAATTTCCTGCTGGATAGCCCAGAACCAGCGCTGCATTGCCTCTCTGCACAACGGGAGTGGCCCTACCCCCTTTTTTGTTGAGGTAATACATGGCCACTGTGTTGTCTGTTATGATCATGATACTCTTCCTCCGTACAGAAGGCAGAAAAGCCTTCAGGGCTAGCCCGATGGCCCTCAGCTCTAACAGATTGATGTTGAGTTTGGACTCCGACGGAGACCAACGACCACTGACTGTCAAATCATTGGCATGAGCGCCCCATCCTGTGAGGGAAGCATCCGTCACTACAGTAACCTCAGGCCACGGTTGCCAAAACGGTTCCCCCCTCATCAAGTTCCTTTCGTTGGGCCACCACAGAAGATCCTGGGAGACGGAGAGTGGAATCTGAACGGGATCCGACATCTTGCCGGAGAACTGTGACCACTGCATCTTGAGGTTCCACTGCAGGGATCTCATCCGCAGCCTGGCCTCTGGCACCAGAAAAATGCAGGATGCCATGAGGCCGAGCAACTTTAAGAATTCGAAAGCCGGGAGTCTCTGGTCATGTTGAAACTTGTCCACCATCTGCACAATGTGATGAGCCCTGACCTTGGGAGGCAAACACTTCCCCGAGGACGTGTCTAACGCAGCCCCAATGTACTGGAGCTGTTGGGAAGGTGTCAGATGCGACTTCTTTAAATTCAGGGAGAAGCCCAGCCTGTGGAGAGTGCGACAGGTGACACTGAGATGATCCAACGCTAGCTCGGGAGAGCATGCCCGGATCAGCTAGCCTTCCAGGTAGGGGTAGACGTGAATCCCCCCTCGCCTGAGGTACGCTGCCACCACCACCATGAGCTTGGTGAAGACCCTCGGGCGGAGGTCAATCCGAACGGCAGGACCCGAAACTGAAAGTGAGAGTCGCCAGCCGCAAACCTCAGGAACTTCCTGTGTGCTGGATGGATCGGCACATAAAAGTAAGCATCCTTGAGGTACAGAGACACCAACCAATCCTGAAGTTGAAGGGCCTGGAGGACTTGAGGAAGAGTGACCATCTTGAACTTATCCTTCCGGAGAAGTTTGTTCAACCAACGCAAGTCCATAATGGGTCTCAATCCCCCATCGTTCTTTGGGATCAAAAAATAAGGGGAATACCATCCCTTGTTCCTCTCAGCTAAAGGCACTAGTTCTATAGCTCCTTTCTACAGCAGGCACAAGATTTCCTGCGCAAGGAGCAGATCTGGAAGCTTCAAAGAGTTTCCCCGGTGGATTGTTGAGGCAGCTGAGGGAAGGGAAGACAGTAGCAGTGGGCTATGATTTCCAGAACCCACACATCTGAAGTAATGGCCCGCCACTATTCGAGATGCTGAGACAGTCTGCCCTCAAACGGCAAACCATGGGACATGGGTTCATGACTGTTTGGAATCGGCTGCGGCAGTGCCTGAAAGCAAAGAGACAGCTGCCTCAGCGGCTTTGGCACCACAATTTCCCCGACCACCACGGGTACTTTTTCACTGGCCCCTTTGACTGGAGGACCCTCTCGTTCTACCAAAGGAGGAGTAGTAACGAAAAGAACCTCCCCTCCAGTGCGGTCCCCTAAGACGAAAAGGCAGAGTTTGACGCACCACAGCGCTTAAAGATTTTGCTGCAGCTTTTGAGGTCTGCAAACTCTCAGGGCTCTCGTCAACCTTGATGCCAAACAAATGTGCGTCATCAAAAGGCATGTTCAGAAGACGGGCCTGCACATCCGGAGCAAACCCTGATGTCCACAACCACGCAAACCTGCGTATAACGGTGCTCGCAGCCATGGATCGGCTAACACTGTTGGCCGTATCCAAACCCGACTGAAGGGATTCGCACATGGCATCCTTGGCATCTTACACGAGAGCAAGAAACCCATCCCTTTCTTCCCCCTCGGGAATATGCTCATCCGCCAAAGAAAAACAATCCCACAGAGTGTGTGAAAACCTTGCCCAGGCACACGTGGAGTCGGCCGATTTCAAGGCCTTGCTCCCAGCAGAAAATACCTTCCGGGCCCAACCGTCGAAGTGCTTGTCGTCCCTATGGGGATCGT
Source organism: Ambystoma mexicanum (assembly GCF_040938575.1). Taxonomy (NCBI): domain Eukaryota; kingdom Metazoa; phylum Chordata; class Amphibia; order Caudata; family Ambystomatidae; genus Ambystoma; species Ambystoma mexicanum. Next base: position 1,365,280,583 of record NC_090930.1, on the reverse strand, counting down.
AGGGTACGCCGCCTGCCTCGAGGTGGCCGTAGCCGCCTGAACCACCAAACTCTCGGGAGTGGGGTGAGTAGATAAATAGCTGGGGTTGCTAACGGAAGGGCAGTATTTCTTGGTCAAAGACCTATTAACAGCCGGAAGAGACAAGCAGCTGCTACCCTTTTCTGTAAAGTAAGATGAAATGGCAAAACAGGGTCGGAGGACGGACCTTGATCTAAAATGTCTATAAAATCATCCTGCACAAAGTCTTCAGGAGGACTGGACCAGCACAGATACTCTGAGACCCTCACCATGAGCCTCCTGTACGAATACTCTGCATGAGCCCCAGGCTCAGGCCTACCGAATTCCACTTCCGGAAACGTGTCCAACCCACTGGCATCATGGAGGTTCTGCCCCAACGCCTCCAACGGACTGTCTCCAGAAAAAAGTGGAGTCTCATCAAGCACACCAGGGTCGTCAAACTCAGATCTTTCGTCCTCTTCATAAATGTCATCCAGAGGGGCTGAAACCCAGGCCTGCTGACAGACGAGGGCCTGGAGGCCAAAACTGGCCACACAGACTTCCCAGTAGCCTTCCTTGGAGGATCCACGATATCCGGGTACTCCAAAGGCAAATTTCGAGAAAGAATCCCCAAAGGCGCCGATCGCTTCGACGCAGAGAGCAGCGACAACCTCGACGTGAGCGCCAAAGGCTTCGGCGTCGACACAGGTGCCGACGGCGCCGTGGGTTGGTACGATGGTAAAGCATCGAAGTCCGAGTCGGACTGACAGGCGCCGACATCAAGCCCCCCATAGGTAGCTGCGGTCTCACTGGGGACGAGGACCAAGACCTAAGTCTCTTGCGACTTTTTGAATCCATGTCCGTACGGGACCTCGAAGGCTCCAGATGCGAGTCACATCGTGGACCCGAGCCCGAAGGCGTGCGAGCCACGTTACGAGACCGATCCTGGCCGGCTTCGTCAGAAGGCACGACCGGACCCGTGCCCTGCGATTGAAAAATCGCTAACAGAGTCTTTAAACTCTGCCCATTCCTCCGGAGTCGAGGACTTTGTTGGGCACGTAACCTTCCTCGAGGCACCATCCTCCGAGGACGGGGAAGGCAACCGGTGACCGTGCTTCCTAGAGTGCCGGGACAAGGAAGACTAGTGGCAGGAGCCACTCCAGGACCAAGATCCTCAGGACTCTTTCCTACGCAGAGAGTCGCCCCTCTAGTCGTCGGTGGAAACCCCCTTGGACTTGGAAGTTCGGGACTTAACAGGCTTAGAGCCCCTACCTATCTGGAGCTTCCCCTTCCGCAAGGCCTTGGCAGTCAGCGACAGGCATTTCAAGCAGTCTGTGTCGTGACACTCGCCCAGGCACCACAAACAAATGTGGTGCGGGTTGGTGAGCGAAATTTTCGACTTACAGTCCCGGCAGGTCTTGAAGCCTGACTGCGGAGTCAGAGCGGTGGAAGAGAAAGACATCATAACGATGAAACACAAGGCGCGGCGAGTCTCACAAAGTTAAAACGTTCGCCGAAAAAACGGAACTGAGGCTACAGGCGCCGTGTGTCCTATTTATAACATCCGGTGACGTCGCACTCGATGGAGGCCTTTGAGGGACATCGACCCGATGTCATCAACGCAGAAGCTGTCTGCTGAAAAAGTTTCTGAAGTGCACATCTGTGGACATTACATGTCAAAGATGTGTAATACGTTGGAGGACACAATCCATTTGAAAAAAAGGTACACAGTTGGAGAGGAGTTTGCCAAATTGGTTGGGGGATAGGGCTTTGAGTCCATATTAAAAACAGGGGGGAGTGGGGAGAATGACCTGTAAATCCCTTGGGATGGAAGTACTTACTATCAAAGGGCCGTTAGCAGTTGGATGTTATTTGGGTGGCTCATTGCTAACCCCATGTTCTATTTACTGCCCAAACCAGGGTCAGGCACATTTCTGCAAGAAATATTTTCATTTGTTTTTGAACGTGAAAGAGGGCTTACGTATCTGTGCTCTCTTTGAAGTGCTGCCATTGTAGGAAAAGACCAAAGCAGGTAGTTTTCTGCCCATTCTGCCATCACATTTTATGTTCCACACAGAGAGGCCCACCCAGAGAAATATGAACTTACGTTTTACTCTCGACCCCACAAAACGTATACTCTTATAGAACATATCCTTATCGATGTCGGTCAAGAACTAAGTCATCGAGGCGTCCTTCTACACTGTAGTGTATACATTATATACATTCATCTAATGTGCTTCATCGATATTGGTTCCATATATTATCACCAGCTTTAATATTTAATCCAGAGCGCGAGTTTGTATCCCAAATCTTATACTATTTATTCATTATGAACCAAACCCTAGTGGGTGGGTTTCCAGTTTTGGGCCTCACGCTGCCGGATGTGATCTTCTGAGGTATCCCAAATTTTGAGTGGACACTAGCGCACAGTAGCTGCATCGAACCCACTTTTCTCAAGTATATGCTGCTATACCCAGCCAGACTTGAAATCATACACAAAGGCTGTACCATCTTCTTTGATATCCCGGAAGATTCACATGAGTGGATGGACGCAGAAAACTTACCAACTGGAGCGGATAAACGAACGAGTGGCAGAGGCGACACATCCTAACTGAGGAGAAACAAAAAGGAGCACAGCCATTTCAGTACGAGTGGACGCAACCGCGACGCACAGGAGACTGGCGCTAAAATTCTTTGCAGAATGCAGGAGCCAACAGGGAAGTGCCCACCAGGTACGCACTGGGAGGAAACGTCCTTCACCCGAGACTGGATTGGTTTATTTTTGGATATTAGCGGTTATCTGCCTGAATGCACCCAGCGCACCAGGTCAAGTATCTGGGGCGGGAGTGACAAGCGGGGATGCCCGAGCACGAGATATGGAGCTGGACAATTTTTGGGAGGTGGGAGGGAAGTTGGAGTAGTTAGAGGGAAGTTAGCCTATAGGTCCACACGGGGTAGATATAGTATGTGCATCAGACAGGCAGAGTATTTCAGAACCTTTATGTGCAATGGAGGAACTTAAAATAGCATCCTGGAATATCGGGGGACTTAAACAGTTACATCAAACAGAATAGAATCCCGACATACCTGAAAACGTCAGAAAATTGATATTACTCTTCTTCAGGAGACATCTCACCAGAGAAACAAATCGCCCTAGCCAAAAAGTTTGTGGGCACAATCCTAGGCTTGTCATATTCGGCATATGCTAGAGGGGTCGGGTCCTGATATGGGTGGCGCTGTCGGTCCCATTCAAAGTCTTAAAGACTTTCCAAGATACAGATGGCAGGATGATTGATATACAGGGGCTGATGGAGCCAAAATAAATCTGTGTTATCAACATGTATGCACCGAATCAGGATACAGCAGCCTACTTCCGTTCATTATACCCTCAAATTAGCTCATATAGGGATGGTACATTAATATTGGGGGGGAGGGGAGATTTTAACTGCACGCTTAACCCGCAATGGATAGATCAGACAAATTCACATACCTGTAACGCTCACCTGACTCCCACGGGGGCGCTGGCCTGGTTCGCGCTGCTGTGACCTCGTCTAAGGTGATGCGCAGGGTTCGGAAGATGGACTGGACCGGGCCCCAGATCTGGCTTGTCTGACTCGCAGAAGTATCCTTCTTTAGGTGAGAATAGGGGGTTAACTGTCTGCGGGGTAATGCAATCGGCCTCACACTTACCCCTCGCACCCTCCTCAAAACCCTTCTGTGCTTCCCCGTAGCGTCTCACCTTAGGGTCTGGAAGGACGAGCTCTCCATCCTGCTTCTGATGCAGGGGCGCGTTGGTATCCAGTTACGTCACTGGATTTTCGGATGGGTGAGAACCAAACTTGCTTGGCTTCCAGGTAAGTTTTTCTATAAGTGGTTCCCCTTGTGTCCATGCATTAATGTTCTAATGCTAGTGTCTTTTTCCCCATAGGGGCCGGGGTACGGAATGCCGGGGAACAGGCACCGACCCGAGGTGAGCGGTGAAATCCTTGTGGAAATCAGGTAAGTCTTTAATGAGTGTTTTGGTCATGTCTTTTCATTCACTCATTTACGCTGATGTCTTTTTCCCCTTAGGGGCCGGGGTCCGAAAATGCCTGGATGCGGCGCGGACCCGAAATGAAAAGGGAATGACCCAACAGGTAAGTCTTGACATGGAGTTTTAGCTTCCCTTTTCCCTTCTTTCCCTCACCTTTGTTCTTGTCTTTTTCTCCTTAGGCGCGGGGGCGCGACTGCGAATCCGGATGGTCGCTGCTGAACATGGAGGCGCCCTGTAAAGGTGAGTAGAATGCGGCGCTGCAGCGATCGATGCGATGTGCTTTTAAAAATAAATGTCTTCCTTTTCAGGATTGTCGGCGAAATGTCTCTGGGATGCAGATTTAGCAGGTGAGGCCTTTTCCTTCTTCTGTTCTCTTGTTCTCTTCCTTTGCAGGGGATTCAGGATGCTGGCAGGTGTGGCAGAAGTCAAGATGCAGGAGCAGACACGGTGAGTGTCCAGCTGCTAGATGCAGAACAACGCGAAGCACGTGTGGCTGATCGGGTGTGGTTTAAATAGCCTTGGAAGAAGTTCCTAGAATGTGTCCTTCCTCCAATCAGGTATGTATACTTCCCCGACCACGCCCGAGTGGTAAATGAGTCCCACAGGTAAAGTAGTTCCTTTTAGGCCTCAAGAGGCCGGGGTTCTGCAGCATGGTCTGCATCAGGTAAGTGCACCCAAACACTTTCATAATGAGCCTGGCGCCTATGGCGCCAGGACTGACGTTTTCTATGAGCCTGGCGCTATAGGTGCCAGGACGCTGTCCAAAAGGCCCCTATAAGGGGTTGCTGGGACCTTCCCCGGGGACTTGATGTCCGCTTTCGGGGACGCAGGGCCTGAGCCGGCTCCCCGGGAGCGGGCATCGTGACAATACCCATCCCCTTCGGCCAAGGCACTGAATACACTGCTACATGCATTCAAATTGTCCGATATGTGGAGGACCCTACACATGCAGACCAGGGGATATTCACATTACACAGCCCCACAAGATCTATACACTAGGTTGGATTATGTTTTCACGAGTACAAAGCATGGGTACTCTCAGACCACGCTGCCTTAGTAGTTGCATGGCAGAACTTTACCCTCCATAAGGTACCCTCCAAACTCTAGTGCTGCAGGAGCCAGGCCTGCAAGTTCAGCGACTCTGGGTCGTGATGAAGAATGGCACCTCCTTCTCTGGAGAGAAGATCTGCGTCCGCCGACAGCTTGACTGGTGGGGACGCTGACAAGTCCAGAAGGTCCGGGAACCAGATCTGTCTCGGCCACGCCGGTCCGACGAGGATCATCCTGCACCGGGACTTCTTGAGCTGGTTGACGAGTCGGAACCGCAATGGAGGGAACGCATATAAGAACAGGCCGTCCCAGGGGAAAGAGAAAGCATCGCCCATGCTCCTCGGTTGGGGAAACCTGCTGGCGAACCTCTGGCACTTGGAGTTTGTCACCGTCGCAAACAGGTCGATCTGGGGTTTGCCCCATCACTGAAAGAGTCGGTCCACTTGGTCCTGGCGTAGTTCCCACTCGTGGCACAAGCGCAGCTCTCTGCTGAGTGAGTCGGCGATGGTGTTTTTTATCCCTGCCAGATAAACGGCACCAGAAACATCCCTTGAGCAACTGCTTCCGGATGTAAAACATTGTGGTGGTGTTGTCGGTGAGGATCCTCACAACCTTGCCCTTGAGGGATGGGAGAAAGGACCCGAGGAACCAGAACACTGCCTGGAGCTCCAGGATGTTGATGTGGAGCAGCTTCTCCTCTAGGACCCAAAGGTCTCTCGCGTGAAGATCTCCGGTGTGCGCTCCCCACCCCTCCAGGGAGGCATCCGTCGTTACCGTCACCTGGTGGGCGGGGGTCTGAAAATCTATTCCTGCCGCCAGATGAGTGCGGGTGCCCCACCACCGGATCGCTCGACGGAAGGTCTCGTTGAGAGGGATCCTGTTTCGAAGCTGCTTGTTGCTTGTATTCAGCGGGCGTCGAGGAACACCTGTAGAGGGCGCATCCGAATCCTGCACAGGCGCACAAGATATATGCAAGAGGACATCATCGCGAGGAGGGACTTGATGGGCCTCACCTTGGCCACGTCCGTGGCCAGCAGACACTGCACCTTGCCCAGGGTGGCCTTTGTCCTTTCCTCCGACGGTAAGGCCAGACGTGCCACTGTGTCGAGATTGGCTCCCAGAAACAGCGCGACTTGTGAGGGGACCAGGTGGGACTTGGGGAAGTTGATGGAGAACCCCAGGTCCGTGAGTAGCTGGACGGTCTTCGCTGTGTGTTCCACGGTGATCTCCCTTGTCCTTGCGCGGATGAGCCAATCGCCCAGGTAGGGGTAGACGTGGATCCCCTGTAGGCGCAGCCGCGCCGCCGCTGGAGCGAGGCACTTGGTGAAAACCCTGGGTGCTGATTTCAGTCCGAACGGGAGGGCCTTGAACTGGTAGTGCCGCCCTTGGACCACGCACCTGAGGAACTTTCGGTGTCCTTTTAAAATGGGGATGTGAACGTAATGCATCCTCCAAATCCAACGACAACAGGAAATCGCCCTCCTCCAGCTGTCCCAGCACGTGCTGGAGGGTGACCATCCAGAACTTCTATCCCTTGATGTACTTGTTCAGTCGCCGCAGGTCCAGGATGGGTCGCCATCCTCCTGTCTTCTTTTTCACGTGGAAGTACCTTGAGTATACTCCGGAGCCCCGGAGCCTCTTCGGGACGAGCTCGATGGCACCTTTTTTGAGCATCGCCCTTCCCTCCAATAGCAGTTGAGGGACGTGATTTTTCCTTCCTGGGCACGGGTGGAATGCGAGGGCACTTTTTTAGAAATTCGAGGGCGTGCCCCTGGGCCAGGGCGTCCAGCACCCAACGGTCCGTGGAGATGGACTCCCACACGCTGACGAACTTCGCCAGCCAGCCTCCCACCGGGGTGCTTCGGTGAGGGCCCGACACCACGATCGGTTCAATCTTGCTTGGAGGACGCCTTACCCTCCCTGGAGACTACGGCAGGGTCCACCCAACTTGCCTCGTCCTCTATAGGCTTCCTGCGACGAGGAGCGGGCCGCTTGGCGGTACGTAGAGGAGCCACCACCGAATCCCTTGGAGGCACCCTGCTTGCCTCCGGTGCTCCGAAAGGACGGCCTTCGTTGCCGGAGAACGCCTAGGGCCTTAGCTGTCTCCGTGTCCGCCTTGATGGCTTGGAGGGACTCATCCACTGTTTTCCCAAACAGATTGTTCCTGTCGAACGGCATGTCCAAAACCTTGGCTTGTACGTCCTGGCAGAAATCTGCCACCTTGAGCCACCCTTGTTGTCTAAGGCAAACGCCGTTGCCTAGCTGGCGGAAACCGGTTTCGGCAATGTCCGTTGCCACCGTAATGGCGTGGTCCGACGCCACTTCGCCTTCTTGCAAGATCTCCAGGGCCTCGGCCCTCTTGTCTGGTAGGAAGTCCAATAGGGGGGCGATCTTGTACCATAACTCCCTGTCATAGCAGGCCATAATCGCGAGGACATTGGCTGCCTTAATCATTGTTGCCGCCGATGAGATAGCTCGTCGTCCCACTGCGTCCAGCTTCTTTCCTTGGCCGTCCGACGGGGAAGTTGACGTTGAGGCCGATGCCCCCCCCCCCTTCTTCTTGGCCGCCGCTGAGAAGACCAAGTCAGGGGTCGGTTGTACCCTAAGGCACAAAGGGGCTGCGTCGGGACCCGGTACTACTTCTCGTACCAATCCCTCTTGGCAGGCGTCGTAGACTGGTTCTTGAGGAGGGTGAGACCCTCGTCCCAGATGTCATCCAGCAGAGGCACGGCGAGGACAGTTTTCCTCTTGGCCTTGCGCCGTTGGTAAAGGAAACCTTCCTTCTCTTCGGGGCAGAGCTGAAAAAGCTTGGATGCCCTGGCGATCATCGCATGTAAAGATCCGATCTCGTCGGGCGGGGAGGCCCTGGCTGGGGGCAATGGGAGCTCCGTCCCGTCGTCACCGCCGTCAGTACCCGTCGTGGCCTTGTCCGTTCCCGTATCATCCCCAGGGATGGGGGACGGGGCAAAGGTTGAGTAGGCCGCAAGGGCTGAAAAGGCGGGGCTGGATGGATCAGTCTTCTCTTGTTTGGGCGGCTTCCCGCCGGGCCTGGCTCTGGCTCCTCCGTCGAGCCTGGTTCCGGTTCCCCCGTAGGTGGTAAGGGCAATCTCGTCCTTATCTCTGAACATAGGGATTGTATTGCAAACAAAATGGCCGCCAAGTTATCCTGCAGCTCCGGAAGCGACGGGTGACTAGGACCCTTGCCGTGGGCGCCGTCGCTTTCGTCGTCACCTTCGTCGTCACCTTCGTCGGGATCCCTCCCATGGGAACGGGCCCCTTCGACGTCCTTGTCGAGGCCCTCTAGGACTTCTACCAGTTCCTCCTCGGATGCTGTGTCCGTGTCTACAATAGCCACCGGCCCCCCACCCCTCCTTCTGCCGGGGTCTTCACGGGGGTCTTTTCGATGGGTCTGAAAGAGGCTTCCCTCTGCGGAGGCAGGGAGACTCTGGGCCCCGAGGTCGCCTCCACTGGTGTAGCCTCCACAGGCTGCGCCAGGGCCGCTGCGACTTCCTCGATAGAGGCCTTGGCCGGGTGAATCAAGGCCTTTACCACCTTATGTGGGCCTGTGGCCTTCACCTTGGGGGGAGGGTCACCGCCTCACTCCCCCTTAGCCAGATCCTTCAAGCTCGACCGGGGCCTCTCCAGAAGCTTCGCCGGGTTCTCGGCCTTCCTCTTCCCTGAGCCAGAGTGTTGGCTCGTGGTTGATGGCACTGGAGAGGATGCGCCCTGCCTGGCCACCGAGGAGCCTGACCGTTCGGCGCTCCCGGTGCCCGCGGACTCGCAGTGCTTTGCCTTCTGTTGGGCCCACATCACCGGGGCGCCCTCACAGGACTTAGAAGACCGCTCGGACTTCTTCTCACCTGATGGGCTCTTTCCTTCCAGCCAGTTGGAGAGACGAAGGTGTCGGTCCCTGATGGTCCGTTCCGACATGTTGCTGCAAAACGCACAGTCCTTCTCCGCGTACGTTTTGTCCTCATGAAGGCAGTAGAAACATTTCGAGTGCTCGTCCTCCTTGAACACATTCTGCAGCTGGCATCCAGGACAAACCCTGAACAGCTTTCCGGGCGTCGAGCTTCCTTTCTCCTGGGCCATGTTCCGGTAGGCCGCAGAAACTCCTGGACTCCTCCAAGACGCGTAACTTGACGAAATCTTCACCCTTGAGGGGCATAGAGAAATCCGACACGAATCCCCGTTAATCGGATGTAGAGACGGTGGAGCTTGAGGCTCTATTTGACCGAAAAATGAGAAATTCTCTTTGAAAAAAGCGTGAAAACACAGCAAAAGCTCGAGAGCTAAACACGAGGACTCCCAACACTTGAGCGTGTGGTAGAAATCTCAGGATGGCTGGCAGAGGCGGGGCTTAGGGAGAGGGCAGTCATTGGCTGGGGCAGTATGACCCAGAGACCAGTGATTGGTTACTACTGAGAAAGACAGATCAGAAACGAAACTGATACTGATTTTTTCTTTTACCGAGGATTCCTGGCCTGATGACGGGGAATATTCATGAGAATGTGAATCCATGCCAGACCCCGTGCTGGAGAATACTTCAAATATAATACGGGTAGCGTGGAATCGGCAGGCACATTATGGGAAGCCTTCAAAGTAGTGATAAGAGGGACAGCAATAGCTAAAACAAAGGGAATGCAAACCACTATAGAAAGAGACCTACACGAGGCAGAAATTAAACTGGAGGCCAAGGAACGCTCAGGAGCCAGGCCTAAAGAATGGGTCCATGAGGTTGCCCGGCTGCAATAGGGATGTCTAGAACACTGGGGTAGGTTAGCCATGCTACGTTATAAGAAATATGTCGAAAGACAGCATGCGGAAGGAGATAAGCCGGGACGTCTGTTGGCCTGGCTATACAAGAGTGAAAGTAAGCAGGATATGATACTAGAGATTGCAAGGGGGGGATGGGGAGATGTGCGGGACGAAAGAAGGTATAACTAAGTGTTTTAATCATTGCTATAGCGAGCTATATGCAGAGAACTCAGTAATTCAGATGTATGAGATAGATGAGGCACTCTCACAGATAGATCATCCGAAACTGGATGCAGAGAGAGCAAACAAGATGGAAGCCCCCATCACCATAAAAGAACTGGAACGTACCATAAAGGAGTTAAAGACAGGTAAAGCCCCTGGAGCAGATGGACCACCCAGTGAATTTTACAAAGAATTCATGACAGATGTCACACCCCCATTACTAGCTATGCTTAACGAAGCGTTAGACAAAAGCACACTGCCTGGGTCACTGACAGAGTAAATTATTATCCCACTACTAAAGCCCAACAAGCCAGACACCGATTGTGGCTTGCATAGACCCCGCTCATTGCTTAATCAAGATGGGAAAATTCTCACAGCTCTAATGGCCAACAGGCTTAAACCAGCTAAACCCAAGCTTATACATTCAGACGAAACAGGGTATGTACCAAATAGAAATATTGCAAGTAACCTTAGGAGGCTACCTCACGTCATAGACCACACCCAAGGAAGCACACAACAGTTAGCAGTGGCCTCAATGATGCAGTCAAGGCATTTGATTCGGTCAGATAGCATGGTTGATCGTGGTGTTGAAAAGCTTTTGCATGGGGCCCACATATATTGAATGGGTTAAGCTGTTATATAGCAAACCGCTAGTGCGGGTCAAGACAGGCACACTCATCTCGGAACAGTGGTGGTTAAGCAAAGGCACACGACAGAGCTGTCCATGGTCCCCAATGCTATTTATTATGGCATTGGAACCATTAGCCGTTTATCTCCGAAAGGAATATCGAGATGCAGGTACAACTATAGATGGGGGCTGGAACCTGATCTCCCTATATGCGGATGACTTCGGTATCACGATCAATGCACAGAGGTCGTGCTTGTTCCTCCTAGCAGGGTATAGAGGGAAACCCGTAAACACATTGCAGGTACTACCGATTAAGTGGGAGGTGAATACATTTAGATACCTGGGAATAGAAATTTTTCATGAACCTAAGATGAGACACATCCAAAATACAACGAAGGTGGTAGATACAAATCGAGAAATCCATGACATTCTGTGCCAGGCTGCCGCTCCCACTAATCGGGCGAGCTGCAGGGTTGAAGATGGTGGTGCTCCCGAGGCTCCTATATTACTTCACTAATGTCCCGTACGACATCTCTAAAGCCTTTTTTGGAGACTTCACACTATATGCCGGGGCTTCTTGTGGCATAACACGGGGTGCAGGATGGAACTCACGAAATTGCAGAGCCTGTACAAGTATGGTGGTAGAAGAGTGCCCAATTTCGAAGGCATACTTTGTGGCGAGCCACCTGCAATTTGTTGCAAAATGGCAGTTTGATGGTGTTAGGCAGAAACCTGTGCAGTTCCCTTAGGGACCACTGCTATAAATTTAAGACTACAGGGGTAAGCAGTAAACCCAACTGGTAGTCTGCACCACCCAGATTTACCTGGTAGCTGTGGCTGAGCAGTCACACTTCTCTCAAGAAGAGTTAGGCAGTATATAGAGCATACACAATAGGGATAAAGATACAGTAGCACAAGCAAACACTGACCAGAGCTTTGGTATAAAAGTATATAAGTATTTATTTAAAAACACACTTGTAAAAATACACTGGCACTAATATGTCAAGCAAGTTCAAACACAGTCACTATAAGTATATACACCTCCCTAGTTAATTATTCAACAAGTCTAGGTTAAGACACCACTTATTTAGCAAAACAGAGGTGAGCGCGTAACCGTAAATGGCACTCCAATAATTTGTTTAAAAAGGGAGAGAAAAGGCAGAATAGGAAAAACACACAGTACCAACACTTAAGAAACCACAGCAAGTCAAGAAAGGCAGAGTCTACTGTAGAGCAAAAAGTTCATAGGCCAGGCCCACTCTTGGAGAGAGCAAGGCGGAATGTGCTCAAGATCACACAGTGGAAATGCACTCAAAGTCTTTGCAGAAAAGTCAAGAGAGGTTGGATCAAGTCAGAAAGGTAATGTTAGCAGGTTCAAGGTCACCCCAGGATAGAGAGTCAAGGATTTACGGGACACCTTGGACAATCTGTTGCAAGGGAGACCAGGCGGGACACAGTACCTGAAATGGTGAGAAAGCTCCAGCGGGGGCAGTTGTTCCTGGCAGTGGGTGCAAGTCGGGGCTTCGTCCAGGGGAAGAGATGATCTCGACGTGGAGGAAAGCTGGAGGTCGTTGCACTGCCAGTAAGAAACCATCCGCAGAGTTTCCCGGTTAAAAGGTATGACCCTTTTATTCGCGGTACTGGTGAAGTGGGGCTATCAGGCCGCCGGGGTGCTTGGCACCGGCGATTCGACCACGAGACGATCCAGGAAGGTGAAAAAGGCGAACTGGTTGGTCCCACCAGCTCAAGGGGAAGAAGACTCTCCTGGAAGAAGATCTCCTCTGTCGTCGGGGAAGTGGTGAGTTCGTACAGCAGGGCTCCACCGGTAGTTTCGTTGTTGTAGATGGTTCAGCTTCTCCCCTCTTCGGGATTCTTCAGGTCCTGTGGCGACTTCTGAAGTTCCAGTCCCCAAAGCCCTGCTTTTATGCAGCAAAACCCCCATTCATCAGCCTAGCTGTCACTCAAACATGCTAAGTGGTGAGCCGGGCAGCTCACCACTGGGCCAATCACACAAGAGTGCGACTTGAGTTGCCAAGGCAACTCAGTCCAGGGTGCCTAATCCCCCCCTACACATCCTTTTGACCCCAGACTGAGTGGCACCATTTGGAGGGCTTCTGTGGAGAAGCCAGCCAAAAAGTGGAACAAAGGGCTTGACTTGGGTTGGAGTTTCAGAGGCGAACACAAACGCCATTTTAAAACCGAGTCCTGGCAAAAAGACCCAACCGGGGAATAAATATTAAATAAATAACCCAGCGGTATCTTTAATATTGCACCAAAAAGTGGTGCGTTTAAAATGAATGGGAAAATCCCATAGGAAATATTCTGGTGGAATATTTTGCGTGGTATCCACTGCCACCAGCCAAAAACTCGACAAGGGGGGACTGGACAGTGCCCCCTTGGAAAACAGACCCAGGGGCAAAACCAGTACTTCCACAATGTGATGGTTTGTACTGGTTCTGTTAACAATTTGAGACTAGTAAAGCCAATGGTGACTTTACATGCCCTGGGAGACAGTAGTCTGTCCCAGGGCATGGAGTCTATGTTTGGGGGTCACTATGACACCCCTGTGTTACTGCACTGAGGGTGCTGTGTAACACACACCAAAAACACATGAAGCCCTATGGAGTAAAAGACCCCATAGCCCATAAAACACATTACATAGTCAAAGGACATTCTCAAATCATGCCCAAGAGTGGGAGAAAAAGAGTCTCACCCTTAGCGGGAGAAAAATAATAAACCCCAAAAATCCAGCAAAGCTGCTGGGGGACTCACTAGGTTTGGGGAATTAGCCTTAACAGAGAATTCTCCCTAACAGATAGACTCAAGAAGAACAAGTTACTCTCTTACCTGGTAACATTCTTTCGATGGGATGGTCCGACGACGTATTCCATACCTATGACAGTAATCACCACAGCTGTGCTGCTTCGGAAAATCTTTCTGCGTCCTGCGTCCTGCGTCCATACGCCGCCCTCGAGGACCTCCTCCTCCGGCTGTCGTCACTGGATGTTATAAGTAGGACGCATGACGCCCGTAGCCTCAGTTGTAGTTTTTTCCCCAGAATGTGTGGCACCAATCTACTGCCAGTCTGACCACACAAAGCCTTGCAGAAACATAAGCTGCAATTGCATAAGAAATTCTGTAGCGGGGAAGGCAGGGAGGGAGCGATATGGAATACGTCGTCGGACCATCCCATCGAAAGAGCGTTACCAGATAAGAGAGTAACTTATTCTTCGAGGGGATTGGGTCCTCCGATGTATTCCATATCTATGACAGACTCTCAAAGCAGTACCAATGCAAGGAGGTGGGAAAAGAATTTAGAAAAAGAAATTTAGAATGCCCAAACAAATTGCGGAGCAAAGGATCGCCTTGCCAAAGGCCAGATCCTGCCCACGGATGGAATCGAGGGAGTAGTGTTGTACAAAAGTATGGACCGAAGTCCAGGTGGCTGCCTCACAGATGTTACGAATCGGAAAAAAACCCTCTGTAGGGCAGTAGAGGCAGCCATACACCTGGTAGAATGTGCCTGCAAGCCGACCGGAGGGTCCTTACCCGCCAACCGGTAACACTCAGAAATAGCCAGAATAATCCAGCGAGACAAAGTCTGCTTAGTCACAGCTTGTCCCAAACACTTACCAGCGTAACCAATGAAGAGTTGATCGTCCACTCTGACCCGGGACATGCGTGAAATATAAAAGCTTAAAGCTCTCCTAGGATCGAGCCTATGAAGCCTCTCCTCTTCCTTACCAGGATGTGGAGGAGGATGAAATGCCGGAAGAAGAACCTTCTGGCCTAAATGAAATTCCGACACCACCTTCGGAAGAAAGGAAGGACGAACTCTAAGGACAACCCTGTCCTTCTGAATTACAGAGAAGGGTGGCTTAACTGAAAGTGCCTGTAACTCACTCACTCTGCGAGCGGAAGTGACCGCAACCAAAAATACAGTTTTAAGAGTTAACAGCCTCAAAGGGCATGAATGCAAAGGCTCAAACGGAGCACCCATCAGAAACTTGAGGACAAGGTTCAAATCGCAACCGGGCACCTAGAAAGGTGACAGAAGGAACACATTAGTGAGCCCTTTTAGAAACTGAGAAAGTAAAGGAATTTTAAAATAAGAACACTCTTCAGACGAGCGCTTAAATATGGACAGCGCCGCCAGGTAACCTTTGATGGTACCCACTTGCAGGCCCCTGTGGGCCAAAGAAAGCAAAAAAGACAGAACCATACGAATGTCACATGAAAAAGGATCCACATTCTTAACCCTGCACCAGTCTCAGAACTTTCGCCAACGGTACAGGGACTTTGTTGCGGGCTTTCGGGCCGAAAGCAACACCTCCATCACGTCTTCAGGGAGGTCCCAATCCTTATAACTCAACCTTTCAGAAACCAAGCGTGAAGGTTGAGGGATCTGACCTCTGGATGGAGAACCTGACCCCCCTCCCATGAGAGCAGATCGTCTCGGTAGGGAAGACGACGTGGAGGGCAGATGGACAGATCGAGAAGGTCCAGGTACCACGTCCTCCGGGCCCATGCCGGAGCAATGAGGATCATCCGGGAACCGAACCTCCGCAGCACCTGCGAAATGACGGTGACTGGAGGAAACGCATACAGCAGTGGGAATGACCAATCCACCACGAATGCGTCTCCTAAGGCTCCTCTTGGAGAAAATTCCAGCGAGCAGAACCTTTCGCACTTCCGGTTGACACTGGAGGCGAAGAGATCCACTTGACGGGTCCCCCAAAGGGCGAAGATCTCCAGGAGAATCTCCTCAGCCAGCTCCCACTCGTGAGAGATTGTGCTCTGCCTGCTCAGAGCGTCCGCCATCTCGTTTTCGTTTCCGGCCAGATGAACTGCCGAGATCGAAATTTCCTGCTGGATGGCCCAGAACCAGAGCTTCATCGCCTCCCTGCACAGAGGAGGTGACCGTGGCCCCCCCCCCTTTTTGTTGAGGTAGTGCATGGCCACTGTGTTGTTCGTCAGGATCAGGACATTCTTTCCTCGCACAGTCGGCAGAAAAGCCTTCAGGGCAAGCCTGACGGCCCTCCGCTCCAACAGATTGATATGGAGTCTGGACTCCGACGGAGACCAATGACCGCTGGCTTTCTACTCGTTGGCATGAGCTCCCCATCCCGTGAGGGATGGGTCCGTCATGATCGTCACCTCCGGCCAGGGTAGCCAAAAAGGAGCCCCCCTTAATCAGATTGTCTTCGACGGCCCACCACAGAAGGTCCTGGGTGACCGAGGACGGCACCTGAACAGGGTCCGACATCCTGCCGGAGGATTGAGACCACTGGAGATTGAGTGCCCATTGCAAAGATCTCATCTGCAACCTGGCCTCTGGCACCAGAAGAAAGCAGGATGCCATGAGGCCGAGCAATCTCAAAAACTCGAACGCTGGGAGACTCTGGGCAAGCTGAAACTTGTGCACCATCTGCTGAATGTGATGAGCCCTCACCTGGGGAGGAAAACACTGCTCCAGGGACGTGTCGAGCACAGCTCCGATACTGGAGCCTCTGAGTTGGTGTCAAATGGGACTTCTTTAAGTTGAGGGAGAAGCCCAGCTTGTGGAGGAAGTGGCAGGTGACTGAAAGATGATCCAGGACTTGCTCGGGAGAGCGCGCCCTGATGAACCAATCGTCCAGGTAGGGGTAGATGTGAATCCCCCCTTTCCTGAGATGCGCTGCCATCACTACCATGAGCTTGGTGAAGACCCTCGGGGCGGAGGTCAATCCGAACGGCAGGACCCGAAACTGAAAGTGCGAGTCACCAACCGCGAACCTCAGGTACTTCTTGTGCTTTGGATGTATCGGCACATGAAAATAAGCGTCCTTTAGGTCGAGAAACACCAACCAGTCCTGAAGTTGAAGGGCCTGGAGGACTTGAGAGAGAGTAACCATCTTGAACTTGTCCTTCCTGGGGAGTTTGTTCAAAGCGCGTAAGTACATGATGGGTCTCAATCCCCCGTATTTCTTCGAAATCAAAAAATAAGGGGAATAGTATCCCTTGTTCCTCTCCGCTACAGGCACCAGTCCTATGGCGCCTTTCTCCAGCAGGGATTGAATTTCCTGCGCAAGGAGCGGATCTGGAATCTTCAAAGAGAGATTCCCCGGTAGATTGTCTTGAGGCCTCTGACGGAAAGGAAGACAGTAGCCGTGGGCAATGATCTCCAGAACCCACACATCTGAAGTAATGGCTTGCCACTCTACAAGATGCTGCGCTAGCCTTCCCCCAACCGGCGAACCATGGGACATGGTCTCATGACTGAGCTGAAACGGCTGCAGCGTTGCCTGAGGGCAAAGAGGCAACGGCCCGAGCGGCCTTGGCACCTCAAGTACCTTGTTTTCCACCTCTGGCACTCCTACGGTGGCCCCTTTGACTGGCAGCTCCTCTTGCTTTACCAAAGGATGAGTAATAACGAAAGGAACCTCCCCTCCATTGCTGTCCCCTAGGACGAAAAGGCAGAGGTTGTCGAAACTTCAACCACCCGAAGACTTTGCGGCAGCTTTGGAGGTCTGCAACCTCTCAAGGGTCTCGTCAGCCTTGCTGCCAAAAAGATGTTCACCGTCAAAGGGCATGTTGAGGAGCCGGGCCTGCACATCAGGAGCAAACCCCGACTTCTGCAACCACGTAAACCTGCGTATTACGGTGCTCGCCGCCATGGACCGGCTGACGCAATCTGCCATGTCCAAACCCGACTGAACGGCTTCACACATGGCATCCTTGCCATCCTGGACCATAGCAAGGAAACCATCCCGTTCGTCCCCATCAGGAATATGTTCAGCCGCTAAGGAAACAGTTCCACAAAGTGTGTGTGAAACGAGACAAGGCACACACGGAGTTGGCTGTCTGAAGCGCCATACCACCCGAAGAAAACACTTTCTTCGCCCAACCATCAAAACACTTGTCGTCCCTATCAGGAGGGATGGTAGGATACGATGCCTGATTTGCTGGGGCCGTAGCCGCCTCCACCACCAAACTCTCCGGAGTGGGGTGCTTGGTCAAGTAGCAGGGGTCGCTACTGGCTGGGCAGTATTTTCGCGGCATAGACTTGCTCACTGCCGGGAGACTCTCCGGAGCAGTCCAAGCCGCTGCCACCCTTTTCTGTAGAGCAATATGGAACGGCAGTACCGGGTCAGTTGGTGGACCTTGGTCGAGGATATCCGTAAGGCCATCCTGAAGAAAATCCCCTGGAGGAGCAGACCACCCCAAGTACTCGGTGACCCTAGACATAAGGTGCCGGTACGGGAGTCGGCATGAGTGCCAGGCTCAGGCCTACAAAACTCCGGAGAGGTGTCCAGACCACTGGCGGCGTGCAGGGACTGATGCAGGTCCTCAATTTGGCTATGGCCCGAGAGAATCTCAACTGGCACCCTATCAGGAACCATGCCATCATCAGAGCCCTCATCCACCTCTGAAATGTACTCAAGATGGCGGTAAGAGGGCACAAAATGGGGAACAAAGCCTTGCTTGACCTTGGTCAGAGCCTTTCTAGGGGTATCTCCCGTGCTATGGAGTACCTCCGACACCACAGCCCCAAAAGGAGTCGACGGTGTCTAGTGAAACGGCGTCGACGTCGAGCGCGGCGCCAACAGCATCGACGGCTTCGACACAGGCCTCGAGGGCGGAGCCCCGACCTTCGACAGCCTGGGCACCGATGGCATCAAAGACTTCTCGGAGGCGGAGCCTCGAAAGAGTCCGTCGACGACCTCGGTGCCACAGGCGTCGACGTCTTCCTCGAAGACGTCACAGGTGCACACGGGCTCGAGCGCGTCGAGGACTGGGACCTGGAACGGGCTTGAGAACGATTCCCCTTGTCTGAGCGGGACCGCTCCCAAGAATCGTGCTAACCACCCGAGACCGAAGGCGTACGAGCGGTGTCTCTAGTCCGATGAGGAGTGGACGGACCAGTGCCCTGCGATTCATTTTCTTACAGAAGGAAGCCCATTCCTCCGGCGTCGCATGCTTGGTGGGATAAGCGACCCGCTGACGGGCGGAGTCCTCGGATGAGGTCAGGGAAAGCGACCGATGGCGGCGCTTCCGGGAGTGCCTCGAAGAGGCAGAGCAGTGGCGGGACCTACTCCGGGACCGAGACCCACTGGACTTCCGACGACGATGCGGAGAGTCGCCCCTCGAATCTTCTGTCGAAAGCCCTGCAGACCTCGACTTCCGTGGCTTGGACACCTTACCTACTGAGAGTTTCTTTTTGCGCTCCCGCAAGGCTTTGGACGTAAGCGACTGGCAGTCGACACAATCATCCATGTCATGGGCCTCCCCCAAGGCACCAGAGGCAGGCGTGTGCAAGTCAGTCACCGACATCTTAGACCCACACTCCCCGCACTTCTTAAAGCCCGGACGCGAGGTGGAAGACGAAGTAGACATCACGAAGGATAACTTCACAAACTAACAGGTTCGAAGAACCGATGAACAGAAACTCCATAGAGTCGAGGCACGCTGAGATCTCTGAAGCGAACACGTTTGCGGAAAAAACGGAACTGGGGCTACGGGTGTCGTGCGTCCTACTTATAACATCCAGTGACGTCGGCCGTCGGAGGAGGTCCTCGAAGGCGGCCTATTGACGCAGGACGCAGACGCGGAAAGATTTTCCGAAGCAGCACAGCTGTGGTGATTACTGTCATAGATATGAAATACATCGGAGGACCCAATCCCCTCGAAACTCAGTTTCTACAGGCAGCATGTGTCCCATTCTTTTTGAAGGAGGTGATATGGACTGCTGCGCTGCAGGACCTGCAACCTCCACTGTTGCTGACGCTAGGCAGGTCAATATGGCGGTCAATATGGCACAGGGCTTGTCGCTTGTTTGGAACGGCAAAACCATACTCTTCCCCCCCCCCCCCTTCTCCCCCAGATCCCTCTGGTGACACTCAGAGGGGAAGATACACAACTGAGACTGAATGTGAGGAAGTATAAAGAACTCACTTCGGAAACAGGGGAACAGATAAGGAACTGCAGGAAGACGAATCGATAGAAACAATTTATGATATTTCAGAAGGAGGGCATGAAGTGTAGCGAATATACAAGTTATTGATGTCAGGCCCAAGGGATCGGTTAGCACAGACCAGTTGTAGCTGGGAGGCAGATTTGCAGGACCCGCTGACGGACGACATTACAAAAGGTAGGCCTTTGTTCTGCAGCTATTTCATACTTATCCTTTCTGTGCGGTCAACGATCCCTGACACACATGTCATTTGTCTCCCCAGATTTTGACATCGCATGGTCCGCCAGCGACCACGTCCTGATGACAGTTCGGACCCTTCTGCACATCGGCTATTTTCTAGCACCTTTTGAAGGCCACTAACATCTCGAACCGGAACACCAACCAGTTTATGTGTCGACAATAACAGCATACTACCAATCAAAAGTAGTATAGGAATCTGCACAAATATCTATGTTACTAACCCTCACTTTAATGTGGAGTAAATACTTGACTTTGTAGCCCCTTTGGGCATATATGTGTTTTTAAGGTCTAATCTTGTATACTTAGACCTACAATTTTTAGATGCGTGTCCAGTTTTTTGATTAAAATAAATGGACTCCTCGAATTCCCTAGCCTTGTCTGTGACCACCCCCAGCTAGTATTTGGTAAACCTAGCCTGCTGCTTTTCATGCCTACCTCCAATGTGTGGTTGAACAGGGGTAGCTGTTGATTCTGCCTTTCTCTTTCTATATAATTCACATGCTCATGAATAAATAATACATAGCAGTACACACATGCACAACCACGGGAGGTGGCAAGATTCAACATTAAGCATTTCAACAACTCAACATTAAGCATCTCTTACCTTCTCACCAGGCTCACCTTCAAGCAAACAGGTTGCACAGCATTGCTTGGCTGACTCTCGACTCCTCCCTGGAATCCCAGTCGACGCAGGAGAATCTCGTGAAGGTGTAAGTCGACCTCCACGTAGCAGCCCTGCAGATGTCCAGCAAGGGCACGCCAGACAGGAACACCGTAGTTGCAGTGATCGCTCTGGTCAAATGGGCTCTCGGACGGCCAGGCAACAGTCGGTTTGCCAACCGATGACAATGGGTGATGCAGCCGAGAGTCTCCTGGAAATGGAAGCCTTGGAGAGGGCCTTCCCTTGGTTCACAGTGCCAAAGTTCACACACAGCTGTGATGTCTTTCGAAATCTCTTTGTGCGTTGAACTCCACGTAGAACTTCAGCGCTCTGGCCACATCCAACGAGTGCAAAGTCCTCTCAGCCGGCAACGAAGGGGACGGGAAGAAAACATGTAACACCAAGGGCTCGTTGAGATGGAAGTCCGACGGCACCTTGAGCATGAATGAGTGTTGCGTCCACCGCACGACCCTCGTTTTGTGGAATGTCAAGTACGGAGGCTTACAGGAGAGGGCCTGGATCTCTTCCACTCATTGTGCAGAGATGATGGCCACAAGAAAATGCTATCTTCCACGATAGGAACTTCAGAGGCGCCGAATGCAGATGCTGAAATGGAGGACCCATGAGCCTAGTCAGCACCACATTGAGCTCCCACGCCGGGGCCGGAGCCTTCACCGGCGGGAACGAGCGGAAGAGTCCTTTCATTAACTCCTTAACCAGGTAATGCGACAACAGCGACGATTGCCCCGGAGCTCTGGTGTAGCGGGAGATAGCCGCCAGGTGAATCTTCATAGAAGCGTGCGCCAGCCCCGCCTTGGCCAACGACAGCAAGTACGGCAGCACTTGAGGTGCCGTAATCCGTAGAGGGTATATCTTCTGTGCATGGCACCAGACGGTGAACCTCTTCCATTTATGTCCGTAGCGCTTAAGAGTCGAAGAAGCCCTGGCCTTGGCAAGTACAGCCTTGCACTTGCAGTCCGCCGGAATCTCGTATCCTCCAAACTCTAGCAATGCAGAAGCCAGGCCTGCAGGTTCAGCGACCCCGGGTCGTAGTGCAGAATCGCGCCTCCTTCCCAGGCGAAAAGATCTGCGTCCGCCGGAAGCTTGATTGGAGGGGACGCTGACATGTCCAGAAGGTCCGGGTATCATATCTGCCTCGGCCACGCCGGTGCGACGAGGATCATCCTGCGGCGGAACTGTCTGAATTGACTGATGAGTCGCAGAAGCAACGGCAAGGGTGGGAATGCATAGATTAACAGGCCGTCCCAGGGGAAGGAGAATGCATCCACCATGCTCCCCGGCTGGAGAAACCTGCTGGTGAACCTTAGGCACTTGGTGTTCGTCGCAACCAGATCGGTCTGGGGATTGCCCCATCATCGAAACAGTAGGTCCACCTGATCCTGCCAAAGCTCCCACTGATGGCAAGAGCACAGCTCCGTGCTGAGTGAGTCGGCGACAGTGTTCTTCACTCCTGCCAAATGAAAGGGTCCCAGGAACATCCCTTGGGCAACAGCCCAGTGCCATAGATCCTGCGCTTCCTTGGAGAGAGCTGGGGACCTAGTGCCCCACTGCTGCCGAATGTAGAACATTGCGGTGGTGTTGTCGGTAAAGACCCGCACCACCTTGCCCTTGAGGAACGGAAGGAAGGACCTGAGGGCCCAAAACACGGCCCGGAGCTCCAGGACGTTGATGTGCAACGACTTTTCCTCCGGGAGCCAAAGGCCTCTTGCGTGGAGATTTCCGATGTGTGCACCCCATCCCTTCAGGGAGGCGTCCGTTGTCACTGTCTCCTGATGCGTTGGGGTCTGAAACTTCATGCCCGCTGCCAGACACGCTTGGGGGGCCCCACCACTGGTTCGCTCGACGGAACGTGTCGTCGAGGGCGATCTTGTCCTCAAACCTTCCCGACACTTGTATCCAACGGGCGTTGAGGAACTCCTGCAGTGGCCGCACCCGCAACCTGCACAGCCGAACGAGGTAGATGCATGACTACATCATGCCGAGCAGGGACTTGATGGACCTCACCCTGGCAACTTCCATCGTCAACAGCCATTGTCCCTTGCCCAGGATAGCCTTTATCCTCTCCTCCGACAGTGAAGCCAGTCGCGCCACCGTGTTGAGCATGGCTCCCAGGAACCGAGCGTCCTGCGATGGCACCAAGTAGGACTTTGCATAGTTTATCGAGAACCCCAGTTCCGTGAGTAGACGGACGGTCCTCGCTGTGTGTTCGACGGCGAGTTCCCTAGACTTCGCTTGGATGAGCCAATCGTCCAGATAGGGGTAGACGTGAACCCTCTGCAGGCTCAGCCGCGCCACCACCAGTGCCAGGCACTTGGTGAAGACCCTTGGTGCCGACTTCAAGCCGAAAGGAAGGGTCTTGAATTGATAGTACTGCCCTTGGACCACGAAGAGCAGAAACCTTGTGTATGGGGATGTGGAAGTAAGCACCCACCAAGTACAGCGACAACAGGAAGTCTGCTTGCTCCAGCTGTCCCAGCACAACTGAAGGGTGACCATCCAGAACTTCTGTGACTTGATGTATCTGTTGCGGCGGCGGCGATCTAAAATGGGTCGCCAACCGCCGGTCTTCTTTCGGAGAAGGAAATACCGTGAGTATACTGCGGAGCCCCAGAGCCTCTTTGGGACGAGTTCTATCGTGCCCTTTTTCAGCATCGCTCCTACCTCCAGAAGTAGTTGTGGAACGTGGTTTTCTTTCTTGGCCACAGGTGGAAAACAGGGACACTTCCTTTGAAACTCCAGGGTGTGTTTGCCGCTGACCATGCAGATTTCTTTCTGGCCGCTGTCTGGAACCCAGTATTTTTTCTCGTACCGGTCTCTCTTCGCCAGGGTCGAGGATGGGTTCTTCGTCCCAAATGTCATCCAACAGTGGTATAGAGAGGACGGTCTTCCTGATAAAGGAAACCCTCCTCCCTTTCCTCTGGGTTGAGCTGAAAGAGCTCTGAAGTCCAAGAGATCATGGCGTAGAAGGATCCAATCTCATCAGGAGGAGAAGCCCTGGGTACTGGCGACGAGCGATCTGTTCAGTCGTCGTCTGTACCCGTCGTCGCGGTATCCGGCTCCGTCTTGTCTCTCGGGGGAGGGGATGGAGGGGAGGGATAGTACGGTGGAGGTGGATCAACTCATCTCCTCTTAGTTGGGGGATCCTCCGACGGTCCGGGTCGCCTTGTCCGTATCTCCGTGCACAGGATGTGCAGAGCTTGTAGGATGTCCTCGGATCTGTCCGTCGGTGGTGGAGGCGGTTGCGACTGGAATATCGGCGGGTTCCTCACGCCTTGCCGTTCCTCGTCGGTTCCCTCGTCGCTCTCCCCATCTGCCTCGTTGGGGTCCTTCCCGTAGGGCCCGGCCTCGACGCTCTTCTTCTTAGGCACTACCAGGACTGAAAGTTCCTCCTCGGAACAGATCTGAGTCTAGCTGGACCACTGCGCCCCCCCCCCTTCTTCTCGGCCAGGGGCGACGGTCTCTGGGAGATGGCTGGCATCTTCACGGGAGTCTTCTCAATGGGAACAAATGACTATTCCCTCCGGGCGGGCCGGGAAACTCGTCTTGGTGGATGTCTCCTGGGGACCTGCATCTGCAGCCTTCACCAGGGACGCTACCACTCCCTCAATAGATGCTTTCGCCTCGTGAACCTGGGCCTTCACGACCTTGGGCGTGTCTGAGGCCTTCACCGTGGGGGGGGGGGGTCAGTGCCTCGCTCCCCCTTGGATTTCTCCATCAGTCAATTGGGCCTTCTCCCGAAGCTTACCCGGGTGCTCCGACTTCCTTTTCTTCACCGAGCCGGGGCGTTGGCTCGTGGTTGATGGCATCGGCGAAGCTGCCCCTAGCCTGGCTGCCACGGAGTCCGTACCAACGGCACTCCCGGTGCCCGCAGACTCGCAGTGCTTTGCCTTCTGTTGGGCCCCCGTCGCCGGAGCACCCTTAAAGGTCTTAGAAGACTGGTCAGATTTCCTCTTGGGAGAGGTATGCTGCCGCGGCTCACCTGCCGCCGGGTTCTTTGTCTCCAGCCACTCAACGAGCCGCTTGCGATGGTCCTTCATGGTGCAAGCGGACATGTCTTTGCAGAGCGCACAGGTTTCCTCCATGTGCGATTTGTCCGAGTGTAGGCAGTAAAGGCACCAGGAGTGCCCATCCTCCAGGAAAACGTTCCATAGTCCACATCCTGGGCAGATCCTGAACAGTGGCGTAGAATCTCATTTATCTTCGGCCATGTCCACGCGCGGTAGGCCTCAAGAATCTTCTGGAATCCTCCAAGTGACGTTCGGCAAAAAATTGCCCTTCAGGGGCGTAGAAGCTTCTGAACCGGGTCCCCGTTAATTGGATGATGAATCCGGTGGAGCTTGAGGCTCAATTGACCGGAACAAATTGAGAATACTCTGAAAAAACGCAATACACAGTAAAAGCTCGAGAGCTATAGCACGAGGACTCCCAACACTTTAAAGTGCGTTAAAAATCTGAAGATCGCTGCCAGTGGAGGGGCTTAGGTAGAGGGCAGTCATTGGCTGGGCGCAGTATGACCTAGAGACCAGTTATTGGTTTAGTAGAAAGACAGTTCAGGCTCTAAACTGAAACTGATTTTTTCTTTACCAAGGATTCCCAGCCTGATGACGGGGAATATTCATGAGCATGTGAATCCATGCCAGACCCCATGCTGGAGAACAATCCTGCCCGAAATGCAGACTGATTAATGCTGATGAACAAGTTACTTTCTTACCTGGTAACGTTCTTTCGATGGGATGGTCCGACGACGTATTCCATATCTATGACATGTAATCACCACAGCTGTGCTGCTTCGGAAACTTTTTTCCTGGCGTCTGCGTCCTGTGTCGATGACTTTGATGCGCCGTCGTCGAGGACCTCCTCCGACGTCATCCGATGTGATAAGTAGGACGCACGACGCCCGTAGCCTTAGTTGTAGTTTTTTCCCCCAGAACGTGTGACATTAGTCAACTGCCAGTCAGACACAAAGCCTTGCGGAACGTAAGCTGCAATCGCAAAAGAAATTCTGCAGCGGGGAAGGCAGGGCGGGAGCGATATGGAATACGTCGTCGGACATCCCATCGAAAGAACGTTACCAGGTAAGAAAGTAACTTGTTCTTCGAGGGGATTGGGTCCTCCGACGTATTCCATATCTATGACAGACTCCCAAAGCAGTACCAGAGCAAGGAGGAGGGAAAGAATTTAGAATCAAAATTTAGAATAGCCAATCAAATAGCAGAGCAAAGGACCGCCTTGCCAAAGGCCAGATCCTGTCCTCGGATGGAATCGAGGGAATAGTGACGTACAAATGTATGTACTGAAGCCCAGGTGGCTGCATCACAGATGTTGCGAATAGGAACACCCCTCTGCAGGGCAGTAGATGCAGCCACACCCCTGGTAGAATGGGCCCGCAAGCCAGCCGGTGGGTCCCTACCCGCCAAGCGGTAACACTCCGAGATGGCTAAAATAATCCAGCGAGAAAGTCTGTTTTGTCACAGCTTGCCCCAAACGCTTTCCAGCGTAACCAATAAAAAGAGTTGATCGTCCACTCTGACCCGGGACATGCGTGAAACATAAAAGCTTAAAGCTCTCCTAGGATCAAGCCTATGGAGCCTCTCCTCTTCCTTACCAGGATGCGGAGGAGGATAGAATGCCGGAAGAACAACCTTCTGGGCCAAATGAAATTCCGTCACTACCTTCGGAAGAAAAGAAGGACGAACTCTAAGGACAACCCTGTCCTTGTGAAATACAGTGAAGGGTGGCTTAACTGAAAGTGCCTGTAACTCACTCACTCTGCGAGCGGAAGTAACCGCAACTAAAAACACAGTTTTCAGAGTGAACAGCCTCAAAGGGCAAGAATGCAAAGGCTCAAACGGAGCACCCATAAGAAACTTAAGAACAAGGTTTAAATCCCAACCGGGCACCAGGAAAGGTGACGGAGGGAACACATTAGTGAGCCCTTTCAGAAACTGTGAAATTAAAGGGATTTTAAAGTAAGAACACTCTTCAGACGAGCGCTTAAAGATGGACAGCGCCACCAGGTAACCTTTAATGGTACCCACTTGCAAGCCCCTGTGGGCCAAAGAAAGTAAAAAGGACAGAACCATGGGGATGTCACATGCAAAAGGATCCACATTCTGAACCCTGCACCAGTCGCAAAACTTACGCCAACGGCAACGGTACAGAGACTTTGTTGCTGGCCTTCGGGCCGAAAGCAACACCTCCATCACGTCTTCAGGGAGGTCCCAATCCTTATACCTCAACCTTTCAGAAGCCAAGCGTGAAGGTTGAGGGATCTGACCTCTGGATGGAGAACCTGACCCCCCTCCCGTGAGAGCAGATCGTCTCGGTAGGGAAGACGATGTGGAGGGCAGATGGACAAGTCGAGAAGGTCCGGGTACCACGTCCACCGAGCCCACGCCGGAGCAATGAGGATCATCCGGGATCCAAACTTCCGTAACCTCCGCAGCACTTGCGGGATGACGGGGACTGGAGGAAACGCGTACAGCAGCGGGAACGACCACTCCACCACGAACGCGTCTCCTAAGGCTCCTTTTGGAGGAAATTCCTGCGAGCAAAACCTTTCGCACTTTCGGTTGACACTGGAGGCAAAGAGATCCACTTGAGGGGTCCCCCAAAGGGCGAAGATCTCCAGGAGAATCTCCTGAGCCAACTCCCACTCGTGAGAGATTGCGCTCTGCCTGCTCAGAGCGTCCGCCGTCACGTTTTCGTCTCCGGCCAGATGAACTGCTGAGATCGAAACTTCCTGCTGGATGGCCCAGAACTCGAGCTGCATCGCCTCCCTGCACAGAGGAAGTGACCCTGCCCCCCCTTTTTGTTGAGGTAGTGCCTGGCCACTGTGTTGTCCGTCAGGATCAGGACATTCTTTCCACGCACAGTCGGCAGAAAAGCCTTCAGGGCTAGCCCGACGGCCCTCAGCTCCAACAGACTGATATGGAGTCTGGACTCCGACGGAGACCAACGACCGCTGACTGTCAGCCCGTTGGCATGAGCTCCCCATCCCGTGAGGGATGCATCCGTCACGATCGTCACCTCCGGCCAGGGAAGCCAAAATGGAGCCCCCTTCATCAAGTTGCCTTCGACGGCCCACCACAGAAGGTCCCGGGCGACCGAGGGCGGCACCTGAACCGAGTCAGACATCCTGCCGGAGGACTGCGACCATTGCGTCTTGAGTGCCCACTGCAAAGATCTCATCCGCAGGCGAGCCTCTGGCACCAGAAGAATGCAGGATGCCATGAGGCCGAGCAACCTCAAGAACTCGAACGCTGGGAGCGTCTGGGCATGCTGAAACTTGTGCACCATCTGCTGAATGTGAAGAGCCCTCACCTGGGGAGGAAAACACTGCCCCAGGGAAGTGTCGAGCACTGCTCCGATGTACTGGAGCCGCTGTGTTGGTGTCAAATGGGACTTCTTTAAATTGAGGGAGAAGCCCAGCCTGTGAAGGGAGTGGCAGGTGACGGACAGATGATCCAGGACTTGCTCGGGAGAGCTCCCCCTGATCAACCAATCGTCCAGGTAGGGGTAGACGTGAATCCCCCCTTGCCTGAGATGCGCTGCCACCACCACCATGAGCTTGGTGAAAACCCTCGGGGCGGAGGTCAATCCGAACGGCAGGACCCGAAACTGAAAGTGCGAGTCGCCAACCGCGAACCTCAGGTACTTCTTGTGCTTGGGATGGATCGGCACATGGAAGTAAGCATCCTTGAGGTCGAGAGACACCAACCAGTCCTGAAGTTGAAGGGCCTGGAGGACTTGAGAGAGAGTAACCATCTTGAACTTGTCCTTCCTGAGGAGTTTGTTCAAACCGCGCAAGTCCATGATGGGTCTCAATCCCCCGTCTTTCTTCGAAATCAAACAATAAGGGGAATACCATCCCTTGTTCCTCTCCGCTACAGGCACCAGTTCTATGGCGCCTTTCTCCAGCAGGGCTTGAATTTCCTGCGCAAGGAGCGGATCCGGACTCTGCAAAGAGAGGTTCCCCGGTGGATTGTCGCGAGGCCTGTGCCGAAAAGGAAGACAGTAGCCGTGGGTTATGATCTCCAGAACCCACACATCTGAAGTAATGGCTTGCCACTCTACAAGATGCTGCGCCAGCCTTCCCCCCACCGGCAAACCATGGGACATGGCCTCATGACTGAGTGGGAGCGGCTGCAGCGTTACCTGAGGGCAAAGAGGCAACTGCCCGAGCGGCCTTGGCACCACGGGTACCCTGTCGTCCACCTCTGGTACCCCTGCGTAGGCCCCTTTGACTGCCAGCTCCTCTCGCTTTACTGAAGGACGAGTAATAGCGAAAGGAACCACCCCTCCACTGCTGTCCCCTAGGACGAAAAGGCGGAGGTTGGCGAACTGCAGCGCCCAACGACTTCGCTGCAGCTTTCGAGGTCTGCAACCTCTCAAGGCTCTCGTCAGCCTTGCTGCCAAAAAGGTGTTCACCGTCAAAGGGCATGTTGAGGAGCCGGGACTGCACATCAGGAGCAAACCCCGACTTCCGCAACCACGCAAACCTGCGTATCACGGTGCTCGCCGCCATGGACCTACTGACGCATTCAGCTAAATCCAAACCCGACTGAACGGACTCACACATGGCATCCTTACCATCCTGGACCATAGCAAGGAAACCATCCCGTTCGTCCCCTTCGGGAATATGTACAGCCGCTAACGCAACACAGTTCCACAAAGTGTGCGTGAAACGAGATAAGGCACAAATGGAGTTGGCCGCCTGAAGCACCATACCACCAGAAGAAAACACTTTCTTCGCCCAGCCATCAAAACGTTTGTCGTCCCTATCAGGAGGGATGGTAGGGTACGACGCCTGCATTGCCGGGGCCGTGGCCGCCTGCACCACCAAACTCTCCGGAGTGGGGTGCTTGGTCAAGTAGCAGGGGTCGCTACTGGCTGGACGGTATTTTCGCGACAAGGATCTGCCCACCGCCGGGAGACTCTCCGGAGCAGTCCAAGCCGCCGCCACCCTTCTCTGTAAAGCCATATGGAACGGTAGTACAGGGTCAGTTGGGGGACCAACATCAAGGATGTCCGTCAGATCATCCTGCACAAACTCCCCTGGGGGAGCAGACCATCCCAAGTACTCAGAAACCCTAGCCATAAGGAGCCGGTACGAGGAATCGGCATGGGAGCCAGGCTCAGGCCTACAAAACTCCACCTCCGGAGAGGTGTCCAGTCCACTGGCATCATGCAGTGACTGCCTCAAATCGTCAAACTGACTATGGCCCGAGACAATTTCATCTGGAACCTGACTAGGAACCAGGCCATCAGAATCCTCATCCGCCTCTGAAATATACTCCAGGTGGCGAAAAGAAGGCACCCGAGAGTGCTTGCTCTTAACCAGAGCCTTCCTAGGGGGTTCTCCCGTGCCACGGGGTACCTCCGACACGAAAGGCGTCGAGCGAATCGGCGCCGTCGTGGAGAGAACCGGCATCGGCGCCGAGAGGATCGGCGTCGACGTCAGATGCAGCGCCTCCAGCATCCGCGGCGTCGACACAGCCCTCGAAGCCGGAGCCCCGAGCGTGTCCCTCGACGACCTGAGCGTCGACGGCTTTGATGACTTCCTCGGAGCCGGAGCCTTGAGAAAGCCTGTCGACGCCCTCGACGCCTCAGACGTCGATGTCTTCCTCGAAGACCTCACAGGTGCACACAGTCTCGAACACGTCGAGGACCGGGACCTGGAACGGGTACGTCGAGAACGAGTCTCCTTGTCTGAACGGGACCTCTCCCGTGACTCGTGCCGACCACTCTTGCGAGCAGTGTCTCTCGACCTCTCACGGCCGACCCCACTCGGGGGCGCGGACGGCTTAGTACCCTGCGACTCAAGAATCGCCAGCATTTTCTTCCCGAAGGAAGCCCATTCCTCCGGCGTCGCATGGCTGGTGGGGTAAGCGACGTGCTGGGCAGAGTCCTCCGAAGAGGACCTGGAAGACGACTGGTGTCGGCGCTTCCGAGAATGCCTCGAAGAGGCTGAGGAGTGGCGAGACCGACTCCTAGAAGGAGACCCACGAGACTTCCAACGATGACGCGGAGAGTCACCCCTCGAATCATCCGTCGAAAGCCCCGCAGACTTCGACTTCCGGGGCTTGGACACCCGACCTACCGACAACTTCTTATGTTCGCGTAAGGCTTTGGACGTGAGCGACTGGCAGTCGATACAGTCATCCGTGTCGTGGGCCTCCCCGATGCACCAGAGGCAGGCGTCGTGCGAGTCCGTCACCGACATCTTGGACCCACACTCCCCGCACTTCTTGAAGCCCGGACGCGGGGTCGAAGACGAAGTAGAAGACATCTTCACACGAAGGATTTTCACAAAACGAGCAGGTTCGAAGAACCGAGAAGAACAGAACTCCAAAGAGTCGAGGCGTTTAACCGAGAAACACGAAGCAACACGTTCGCGGAAAAAACGGAACTGAGGCTACGGGCGTCGTGCGTCCCACTTATCACATCGGATGACGTCGGACGTCGGAGGAGGTCCTCGACAACAGCGCATCGACGTCATCGACGCAGGACGCAGACGCCAGGAAAAAAGTTTCCGAAGCAGCACAGCTGTGGTGATTACATGTCATAGATATAGAATACGTCGGAGGACCCAATCCCCTCGAACTAGTGTTTTGGGCTTGCACGAAGATCAGACAATATTGGGAAGAGATAACCCAAGCTTTAGAACGGGCTTGTAAGTTGAAAGATTTGGCATACATACTGGCGAAACGTAGAATAGCGGTTGGGTGGAAAGCACATACGGGTCCGGAAGTACGATTATGGTGCGATGACCTCCAGAAATGGACGAGAGCAGAAACCTCAGTGTGGCAAGAGGCAGCCCACCGGTGTCATGAAGAATGAAATGTGGATTTGGACTGGAAGCATATGCTAATGGAGCTGGTTGGTTCCGCGCACAGGCATACCAATGAAGGTGGGCAGGCCGAGGTTCAACAGGGAGACAAGAGACTAATGTAAATACTGAGCACAGTCAGTTGCAGTGTGGTAGAGATACATTAGGTGGAATAGGCTGCGAGATGGGAGGCGGGGAGTTGGGAGGGGACAACAGACACAATCGAATACTTATTTTCATGTGGATGGATATGCAAGTCTGTAAATTACATTGTTGTGAAAATTAATAACATTGTTTTAATAAAAATAAAAAGAGGGGATGTTCTGAGTTTGAGTGGTGAAACGTGAAGCCAGAGCAGTACAGAGGGCCTGGGAGGGAACAGGAGAGGTGGAGTAGGATTGACCAGTTCCTTGCAGATTTTCAAGAGTTCGGCCATGTTACAAGCCGCAGAGAGGCAGGCTTCAATATGGATCCTCTTCTTGGAGAGGACAGAGTCTGTATTGCCTTTGGAGCAGGCAGCAGGCCAGTTTGTCAGAGGATGCGTCCGAAAGCCCTCCACTTTCTCTCAGCCAGCCTGCACTTGTGTTCCAGGGCGGCGAGGTCTGAATCGTACCAAGAGTTGCACTTGGAGGTAGACTTTAGACAGATTCTCATGATCTCGGCAGAGATGTCCAGAGTGTTGGAGATAGAGAGATGCAGGTTAGAGAGTTCTGTGTCAGAGTGCTAGTCAGCCGCAGGAGTAGGAGGAGAAGAGAAAGTAGAGGCAAAGACGTCCACTTACACTTGCTTCATGGGCCAAATGGCAGAGAAGGAAGGTGGCAGTGCGGGGTAGGCTTTGCTTGAGGGACAAGAAGTTTCAGGTGAGAGGAGAGCAGAAAGTTGTCAGTCCAAGAGAGGAGTGGGGAGAGGGGGATGTCCGAGGAGAAGAAAACATGCAGGGTGTGTCCGGCAGAGTGTCAGACCAGAGGGTAGAATGGGAAGGGAGAGAGTGTCGCAAAGGTTGCAGAAGAGCCCAAAGGAGGGATTAGAAGCATCCAGGTGGATGTTGAGGTCTCCGAGGAGGAGGCATTAAGAGGTCGAGGCAAGGAGAGACGAGAGGTCAGCCCATTCTGAGAGGTAGAGGGTGGCCTGGCCAAGTGGCCTGTGGATGGTGGCCACAGTCAGGGAGAGGCCAGGAGAGATAGTGACACTGCATATGAGGCATTCAAAGGAGGAGTAGGCCTGCGTAGAAATGACAGAAGCAGGGACCCATTCCAGAAAGATCAGGGCCACTCCACCTCCGGGCCGGTTGGTTCTAGACTCAGAGAGGATTGTGTGGCCATCAGGGAGGAGAGTGTCAAAACGTGTGACAGAGCTGGCCGTGATCCATATCTCGCTGAGAGAGAGAGGACATACAGGTCAAGGTCTTCGAGGAGGTGGCAGATGTCAGAGGGGTGTTTGTCAGCAGTGCAAGAGTTGAGTATCTATGTGGAGCAGGTTGCCACATCTGAAAGACTTCCGGGGTGGGGTGCAGGAGTGAGGTACACCCATCAGAGGCAGTAAAAAGGCCAGAGAGTGGGCAGAGGCAGTAGACAGAGGTGACATAGGGGACAGAGATGAGGAGGTGGGTGCCAAAGAGGTGGTGGCAGAGGAGGGAAGTGGCAGAGGAGCGCAAGAGGTTTTAGAAGGAGTGGCAGGAGAAAGGAGGAAGTTGATAAGATGCATGAGACATCCATCAAGGAGGAGGAGATTGGGCTAAGAGCCCTGGACCATGATGGTACCATTTAGATAGACATTGATGACGGTCTTGGAGGATTGGAAGGGGGCCAGTAGGGCCTCCCACCGGGTGCCACCATTAATGGGAGAGGAGAAGAAAGGAGAGAGAATGGGACCATATGAGGGGTCCATAGGTCTGGAGCAGGAACGACAAAGAGGATGTTGGTGAGAGTCTGTCTGGAGGAAGCGCTGATGTAAGTATCAGCGATGGGGAGGCCTGGGTTGGAGACCAGGCTATCCTTCTTGAACTTTTTCCTTCCAGACTTAGTGAGAGGGATAGGACAGGAGATAGAGTAGCAGTTTGAGAAGATGGGAGAAATTGCGAGCAGCATAGGAGGCGCGACAAATAAAGAGGGGAGGGTGAGGCAGGTGAAGCAGCACAGCCCAGATCCACCCACCACAGGAAACACCAGAGGGGGAGGGTTAACACAGAAGGAGGCACAAGCAGGTAACACACCATAGGGGAACGCAGGAACAGCGTGGACGGAGGACAGGGAGGTACAACAGAGATCAACAGCCATGGGGTTCGGGGGGGTAGCCAGTGGCTCCAGCTGCAATCAAAAAGGGCCAACAGTTGTCAGCAGTAGGGTGTGCAGAGACAGAGCAGATTGGAAGACATTAAGGTTGAAATAAACGGAATGCGAGAAACACCCAGATTCAAGCCTCCCAGAAGAGGGAAAGGCCTAGTTTTTAACACAACAGCAATGCAAGAAAACACCCAAATCGACTTTCCTAAAAAGGGAGAAAACCAGTTGAGGCATTTCAAGCAAAAAAATCATGCGAAAGGGAACAAAGCCCATACCTTGCTGACACCCCCATTACGGACTCAAGGGTAGAAAGAGCCATCCTAAAAATTAATAGTGAAGACGGATACTCCATTATCGACCAGGGAGAAATAGCACAACGTTTTGGCAATTTTTCAGCGTTCACTTACCCAAGTTGACATCTAATGAGGTAGAAGCATTACATGGGAAAAGTACTCAAATTACAATTCGATGGGCATTATCTAAAACAAAAGCAGGGACAGCACCACATAATGATGGGTTTACCTCTGTATTTTGTCAAATTTTCACAGAGGTCCTGACCCCCTATTTGTATAAGCTATTGCATTCGCTACTAGAAGCTGGGGGAGCCACAAAGTTATTCAGAAAACCTAGGATGTTGGTCATTTCCAAGGAAGACAGGGGCAAAAAGGAATGTGACCCTTACAGACCTAAATCTCTATTAAACACTAAAATATAAAATATTTTGTAAAAATATAAGCAAGTATCTCAACACATGTGGACCCTCTACCCTGGCCGGTCCATTCAGAACAAGTCGGAATTATCCAGGAACATCAATGGGCCGGATAATTCATAAATCCTTAGATTTGATTGCAGCAAATGGAAATGGTTAAGGATCTACTTTTGTCAACTTTCGTTCTTAGCTTTTGGGAAAATGGGAATGAAGTAGCGTCAGATGGATTCTCTTTGGGAAGAGGAACCAAACATGGGTGTCCGCTTTCCTAACTCCTGATTTTTAAAATGTCCTTTTATAACAGAAGTTGAGCATTTGTAAAAAAATACAACTTAAGCACAGAAAAAAACAAACCGCTTTTTAAAATGTTTTTTGCTCGATATAAAATCAGGAATTAGATCTGTAGAATATAGCCAGATAGAAATATTGTTGCATTATGATAATTTTGTTCCTTAAAGGTATAGGAGTTGGCTAATCATCAAATAAGGCTTTTCTTAAATCTCCACTTACTTGCATTGTCAATTTGGTAATAGAAGGTGCATAGAATGGGAAATCCTACTGTGAAAAGACTTTTTGTTAAATTCAGCTTTCTTCATGCAGAAAACCAAATGCAAAACAGATTTAATCTGACTTTTATGCCCTGTTTTGATGAAATAAGCATTAGATAGATGGGAAAGTTATTACAGGATATAAACCATACGAGTGTGATAGAAAAAATGTCTATTTTAAAAACTTGACAGTAATTATATTTATGTTCCCTGATGGGTTTTTAGCAAATGCCATCTATCTTTACAAAAAATATTGACATTTGTAATATATGGACTAATTATGTAATTAAGGTTTTATATATTCGTTCTATAAAATAATAAACTTCCCAGAAAGTGAGCAACAGAAAAAGTCACTGAGGACGCCAACAGTAGAAACAATTATGTACACATTTCTGCAAGTTGTCAAACACAAAATTTAGAAAATCAACTGGTGGGAAAACGGCTAAAAGGCTGAAATAATTTATGGAGAGGCACACTGAAAATTAAACAATTGCCAACAACACGTATTTATGGTTTCAATTTATATTGTAGTACTTCTTCCCAAATTACCAATTCCTTTCATGTGATATGTTTTTCTATTCCCAACACAAATGCTAAATACCTCAGAGTATGCCACAGTGATATGTTCATATATCCCTTGATGGTGATGTATGGCATCTTCTAAATCCTGAAGCTCAGAGGGAAGTTCAATCTCGCCGCAAGTCTTACACCATGAATCCACATTGCTCATGTACTAAAAAGTGAACACATTAAGAATATCAATGTCCAACAACAGAAGAGAAAATATTAAAGAGCTGGCATAAATCAGATAATGTAACATTTTGTTATTGTGTGAACTTTCTTTGCAACTATGCAGTTAACCCATAATAAAGATGCCAAAATGTGGACCATATAATATGATTATGTGTTTAACCAGCACAACTCAAAAAAGCATTTTGTTCGGACCTAGACAAGCCTGGTAAAATATGCATTTTTGAGACCAAGATTCACTTCTGAGGCCTGGGCTGTACACCATAGGAAACCAAACTCTCCCATCGGAAGACTGAACAACCACAGATTGAAGACAAAGATCGATCTCTCCGTTTCATATTTTGATGGTCTGATCAGCAGAGAAAGCTTGATGGTCCAAAATCCTGCATATACACAAGAGCACAAAATTGTAGCTGTGCTGGGTTTGGGCCCCTAACCGTCCACCTGTTAGGGGCAGGGCTATCCACAACATGGAGCAGGCATCACCTATATACCTATATTACTTACATATAAAGAGTGGAGGATCAAACATGGAGGTGTGAAACTGACACAGCCTACCAGAGTGGGTAAGGGTGCCTGTGTCATGGAATTCATGGGAAATTCTAGCTTTAATTGAGCTGCTATATGAACGGCAGGGGGTGCTCTCCAGGTACTTTGGGAGGGAGCAGTGAGGGATAGGGAGGAGGATCTTCGGGGTGTGGACTTTTTCAACACAGAGTTTCTTCAAAGAGCCTCAGACAGGGTGTTAGCAAATATTACAATAAACCTTAAACTATGGGTTAGATTACATGAGAGCTGCATTGCTCCGACGTTGTGTTTAATTTTGTTAGCAAATTCTACTTGAATTAGGGGTGTTGGACTGGTTGGTGATGGAGAGGTGGGCCAAATGTTATTAGCTAAAGTGGTTAGCAAATTGTGAGTCTATGACTTCACTCTTCCATCGAGTATTCCTAGGATCCATCTCCCACCAGGGAGAGTTAGTAACTGGAGGACTTTTAAAAATATGTCAATAAATATACATGTTTGTGGGGCATTTCTTGCACAATATCCTACTGAATGAAGGTGTACATTGTGTCTCTTACCCTGTTGATGGAAATGTGTTCTTGCATACAAAGACCTTTGATGCTGTCTAGATACCTATGCAGAGAAAGTATTGTATACATTACTCTGGGATTTCCCCTTCTAGGTCAGGAAATCTTATGTGAATGCCACTTTTGGGAGTTCGGTTGTTCCATTTTGTGGGACACCTAAACATTTTTTTTCTCCCCATTTGGTTTTAAAGG
Source organism: Ambystoma mexicanum (assembly GCF_040938575.1). Lineage (NCBI taxonomy): Eukaryota > Metazoa > Chordata > Amphibia > Caudata > Ambystomatidae > Ambystoma > Ambystoma mexicanum. The sequence goes on along the minus strand of NC_090930.1, from coordinate 1,365,243,617 downwards.
ATATCTAACATTTTGTGGTTAGGGGGAAGTATAGCACAAAGATTAGCTGTTTTAAGAAATGTTTCTGTTGTCTTCTAGTCTTGCCCTCTTGGTGACAGTGCCTCAAAATAGGAAGCCTTCAGCATCCAGAAGGGTAATGGTACCCCACCTTAAGCTCTTTGTTTGGGTTCAAGTTTTAGTTTTATTCAGATTTCTCCATAAAAAATACACACAATAACATGTTGTTGCGTCATCCAGTGTCCCTTCCACTGCTGCCCCATCATGGGATCGGTTTTGGTTGCTTGGCTGGTCAAGATTTCCTCTGAGGAGATGGATCCGCTTAGGCATGTTGGTAAGCCTTCTGGGTGCGGTACCATGCATTGCTTTCACTCTTAGTTGGTGGGTCTAGCTCCAGGAAAGCAAATTCTTTAGTGGTGGTGGGGTCATTGTTGGCCAGGGTTGTAAATCCCAGGGTGAACAGATCTTGTATATTACCCAAAAAAAGAATATTCCTACTTAGTGGCTCGTGTTGCTGTCACTGACCCAAGTTCTCAGAAACTGGTACTTACCCCTGGGTAAGTGGGTTATTCTTCAGATTTACCTTCAGGTGTACCCTGTATCTATGGTGTACCCATCCCCAGATGGGTTTCTGCAGGTCTCTTACAGTGGCCCGTCCTTGGCTTACATTGGCCTGAATCCTGCTTTACCTCCTTCCCTTGGGTTATCCGGGTCTTGAACAGGGAACTGGAACTTTGAGAGGGTTGCCTCTGTTTGGGTTGGTCGATTCCTTTGCCACATCAGTGGGGTAGAACCTGACGTTTCCCCATAAACACGGCTGTTGGATCTGCCCAGTTTGATCCTATAGAGAATTTAAACCAAGTCTACAAATTCCTATAGAGTGACTTTGAAAGGTTCCTGCCTATGCACTACAATTGTTCTGGACTCCCTTGAGTTTATACCAAAATAATGGGATTTTAGCCTATACCCCAGTACTATATTGTTTACATCTTTATCATTAATGATGCTATGCACGCCAAGGGTGGTGTGGGATTACTTCAACGATATGACATTTCCAGTCCTGATTTGGACTCTGTAAATGTATTTTACTGTTGTCTAGGGTTCTTCTTTTCTCCTCATTTTAAACTTAACTTATTGTATTATTATTTATTAATGTGATCAGTTCATGTTAAACTTTACACATATAAAATGCAAAACATAAAATGCAAATCATAAAATACTACAAATCACTACTATATACAGAATTCCATAAAATCTATACAATAATTCATTCTTAAAATATAACCTTAAATGTATTGTACTAACCAACAGGTAGGGGGCGTTTATTAGTGGACCATTAGTGTTTGAATAAGTGTACTGTGTCTTGTGTGTTCGGTTTAGCCCAAATTAAGCATTTTAAACGTATAGACATTCTGTGTGTGATTTTATAATAAAGTATATTTTTCAGTGCGCCAAAGTGTGGTGCATTCTCTTGGGCTTACTGTACATTTAGTTATTGCAAATAATTATGCTTCGCCACCACCCTACCTCTTCCCGTGAGTTAAGCCCGACTGCTCTGCCACAGAGTGTCTTTCTATTGGAAACAATATCTTGCCTTTAGGTTAGATTTGTTTTTACATCCTAATTAGTGGGCTATGGAAACATTTCCCCAACCATCTAAAATTATCAAGTGCTACATAACCGAACAATAAGTGATCCATTTTCTCTAGTTTGCATTTGTGGTAGGTGTTCTGCAGTCACCTGATATTTGGCACCCAGCATTCCCTACCCGTGTGCTTCTCTGGATAATGGGATCAACCCTCTTTATACATTGCTCTTATGTACAGCATGACAGTGGTGCCGACTGTTTGCACCATTGCATTTGCACACAGTATGCCAACAAAACACTAAACGAAAGCTTCCATGCTCTTAATTCCAGGACTTTGGTATTTAACTCCTCTGCAGCTGACCAAAGGTCCCTGGTTGATAGGGATCCAGAGCGTCCTCAACAGCCATACAGGGACACATTGGTCACTACAACTACAAATGGCTGAAGAGTGGCATGCTCTTGATGGCCTTTTGGTCCACCATTGCATTCCCTGGCGGATACAAGGAGCGATATGGATGGTATTGCCCCATTGTCTGCTTCCAATAAAGCTACAGCTCCTCTTGCAGCACGCTCATTTTCAACCCGCACAAGGGTATCCGGAGAATGCAGGAAGACCCGAGTCTCAGGAAAGCTTTGGAGTATCTGGTGTTTTTGCATAGAAAAAATGTGGCATTCTACAAATGATCAGAAACATATAGACCTCTGGATTGGAGCCGCTTGTGGCATCCAGCATGGTCCCTAAGAAATGATATGCTGTTATGTAACTCTAAGGCTTATTTCGTGACTGGAACATGTGCAAGCATTGCCTAACTGCCAGATGCAATCAACGTTTGCTGCTGTTCCAACCTACAAGCAACTGCCACTTGAGCCATGACTTTAGTGACCACTGTTGGTGAAGAGCGTAACGCATATAGCAGGAACTTAAACTGCTAGTGCTCCTATCCCTCAAATCTGAGATATCAGATATGTTTGAGATGGATAGTAACATTAAGTAAGCGTTCTGCAAGTAGAGGAAAAATAGAAAATCCCCAGTTTGGATTTGTGGGATTTTAAGCAGTCAGAATCATTTAGGTTTAATGGATTTGATAAGGAACCATAGGCACAAGAAATAAATATGTAATTGAGAAAGTACACATATAATAGAAACAAACTCTGCTTTAAGGTTACTCCAGAATTCAGGACTATTTCACACAATACTTCAGCAAAGGCAAAATAAATGCATGTGTATATGACAAATAACATATCTGCAATCATGTGTCTGATGCTTTTAGCTGCTTGATTTACATAGGTTTTGCATAGGTTGACATCTAGTGGTTGGTGCAAAGTATTACATTACTTGTTTTCAAAATCTAAAAGGGACATCGACAAATCTGGTGTATAATACTATGGTCCTTCACGCGTCGAGGACCTCAGATTGTTTTATTTCTGACCTTGGATTGCATGAAGTGTGTAGTAAAGGAAAAACAGTATGTAGGTTGTCTTTGTACCTTCTACTCCCAACAAGGAGAGGAAGGGTGGGCACATGTGAATCTAAGCAGATAAAAGCATCAGCAAGATGATTACAGGTATGTAATGTTTGTCTTCTGAATCTGCTTAGAATCACATGCTTTGCATAGACTAGTGAGCAGTACAAGGAGGAGGAGGTGGGTTGGTCGAAGGGAGTCCCACTTGGGAGTCACTCCTTGTTTGTGTGTCCATACAGTAATGTTGGGTGAATGTGTGAATTGAGCTCCATGTAGCTGCTCTACAGATTGCCTCGAAGGGAACATTTGCAATGTAGGCTAATGTGGCACCTGTACTATGTGCACAGTGCGCTCTAGGAATAAATGGTAGTTCTTTGTTGGATCACCTGTAACATTACTATATGCATTTTATCAAATCCATTTAGAAATTGATACTTTGGAGACAGCATCCCCTTCTCTTCCTGCAGCTAAGTGTAACACTTACCTCTGGTGCCCTGCAGGAGTGTCTGGTCCAGATTGCTGAAGTATGGTACTCGACTGTGTGCTGCTTGGTCCAAACCACTCTCTTCCCTTTGTTGCGCTAAATGGCTTGTTGCCCATTTTGTACCAACTCTGTGGTCAGGACGTTAAACAGGCTCTGTTTCTCCAGTTACTTCACTGGGTTTGGTGGCCCAAACCAGCTGCGTCGAACGTGATGCCTGTAGGTAAGTGTCTTTACTGTCGTAATGTCTCTTCAGCACTTTGCAATTTTGAATGTCTCTTCTGCGCTTTTAGTAATAGGAGCGTAGTATAGGTTCTGTGCACGCTGTAAACGGTGTGTCTTTCACCACGCAAACGTGCGTTTGAACGTGTGCCTTTCAGATACTGCAGCGTCATATGCTAGATCACAATGTCACAGAAGGTGCTCTCGCTACGTGGAACGCATGAATGGAAGTCTGGATCTGTCTGGATCTGCCTGGTTGCAGTTAAAAGTTAAGCTGACCGGGTGGCGGTGGAGCGGATGCAATCATCGTGCTCCAATTCACCTTGCAATGTACTTTCTCATTGCAGGAGCTGCGTTAGAAGCGGAAAGCCTCAGAACGTCCAGGAAAGGCCTGGTGCAGCGGCGGGGAGTATGCAGGGGACCGCTGGATTCCAATCAGGTAAGCAGGAGGCAGGATAGACCGGAGGCGGTGAACGTGGACTTCAGCAGGAAGGCAAGCGTTACGCTGCCTGCATATTACAGTTGGAGAAAACGCTAAGCACTGGGTGTGGCCCAGGGTGGGGCTTATATAGCCCTGGGCTGCACCCAGCACCGCTAGACCACCAAGGACTCTTGTGGCATGGAGGGCCATGGGCCATCTTGGTTTCTGCAAGGCATCCTGCTCTGGGGGCAATCTTGGTGGAGGCTGATGCCGTTTGGCTGCCAATATTTGCAAACTGCAGCCTACGCCAGACAGCAACCCTTACAGTCCAGGCCATACCTACATTATGTACCTGTGCCTTGCTAGGGGTCATGACACTAAGGAAACAAAGCACTGGTCTGTTTTCCTGATTTGTTCCATCTTATTGAGATAGTACATGCCACCTCTCACAAAACCTAGTGTATGGAGGGCTCTTTCTCCACAGTTTTGAGTCTTGGAAAAACGCTGTCCGTTCGAACCTAGAAATGAACTTTGGCGCGTACCGTGGGTGTCCCCTTAGGACTACCTTGTTTTTATGTATTGTGAACAAGGACACTGAAATTGACAATGCTTAACGGTCACTTACTCTTCTAATAGATATGATGGCTATAAGAAAAGCAGCCTTGTAATGGTTTATTTGTAAAGCGCTTATACACAAGTGAAGTGCTTCAAAGTGCTTCAAGGCGGCAAGGGAACAAGGGAATACAGCGGTCATTCTTAGGCCTTGAACATTACAAATGATCGAACAACAACAGCTAGCATACTAGGCCAGATGCATATATACTAGTAATGTCTTGACAAAGGGTGATGGGAGAAAAGGTGGGGCGGGGGGTAAGGAACATACAGATCAATAAACTACAGTACTGTTCAGGCGACCATTTCAGATTGCTTGGTGGTTGGTCATCTAATGCGCCTATGCATGAGTATTTCAAGCATGACCAGGCTAGGGAGGAGAGACACAGGGAGGACTGGACAGACAGACAGACAGACAGACAGACTTTCTAGGCATAGAACATTCAAGGTCGTGTAAGTGTGCAGAACAGGAAGTGCGAGGGAGGGGGACAAGTGCGCCCAGTCCAGCAGGGCCCAGGCTTAAGTGCAGAGTGGTTGCCCCTATCATGGAGCATATTGCAATACTGTCAGACAGAGTGCTGAGGCCCGGAGGCAAGTGCAGGACTGGCAGGGGAGTCTGGGACCTGTGAGGCTCTGGAGGTGCACCAGGCAACCAGTCCTCTAATTGAGCAGGTTGGGGAAGAGAAGGAGGGAGGGAAACCAGAGAAGAGAAGGAGGTTAGCAGGGGAGAGGGTGAGAGGAAGACAAGGGGAAGGTCTTGAGGAGTTTCCGGAACTTGAAGTGGTCCGGCTCAAGATGGAGAGAGATAGGTAGACTGTTCCAGATGGAGGCACCTGCAGAGGATAGAGATCTACCCCCAAATCTCTGTTTGGAGAAACGGCTCACCTGCAGAGAGTTTGAGGAGGCTGAGCGGAGGGCTCTAGAAGGAGAGCATTTTGGAAGAGAGCATTGTAGATAGTACGGGCCCTGGCCCCAGAAAGCCTTGTGGACTATACAAAGGGTCTTGAACTCGATCCTTGCAGCCACGGGGAGCAAAGCGAGATTTCAGCACTAGAGAGATGTGGTCCATGGGCTTGGGGTCAATGATAAGTCTCCTGATCTTTGAGGCTTCCCTTCACCATGGGTTCGAAGGAGGGGGCTATGAGCTTAGTTACGACAAATTGTAAATCCCATCCTGTGGGTGGATATGCAATTGAAGGATATCATCTTTTCACCCCTTCCATGAAGGTTTTCACAACTGGAATCTTCAACCATAAAACCTTGCTTTGAGATGTTGTGTATGCACAAAGCACAGCTAAATGGACTTTCAAGGAAATGGAAACTAGACCAGAGTCTAACAAGTGAAGGAGATATCGAACTATATGTTAGGTGAACAGTCAATGAATTTTCCATGCATCTGGTTGGTAGGTTAAGATGGCAAGACTGTATGGCCAAGGGTAGTATAGCTCAGTGGCAACACACTCTTCTTTGAAGCAAGACGCAGAGCAACAAAGGTTTGAATCCCGGGTTCGCGCTTAGAAAACTCTTTGGTATTAAGTGCGTTATAAAAAAACAATTATAATTATGAATTCAGGAGCCGAGCTGCTAAGTTGGTTGTCTGGAGATGTGGATGAAGGGTTAACCCTTTGTTCTGAGCCAACATGTTGTAAGGGCTGGTTAGCTTCATTGGTGGGCAAACTGACATCCTGAGAAGGTGGCAGTACCATGTTTGACATGCTCACATTGGAGCCACTAGCAACATTGTTAAGTGTTCTTGATACATCTTGTGAATTACTCTGTAGTGGAGGAGCCAAGTATCCCCACCTCAACTGTTCCGCCCCTTTTACCTGCATGTTGGAAACCAGAGTATGTGACATACACAGAGCAGTTGGAACGACAAAGGCCAAAGGGAACCATTGGGGTATGGTTCCCATTGAGGAAACCATATCTACATACAAGGAGATATGATGGTTGTTTAAGATTCCTGAAGAAACAGAGCAAATAAATGGCAAGGAAGAATGGTAACATCACCAACCATCGCCAGTATACGTCACACAGAGCTGAGCTGACGTAAATAGAAGAGATGCAGAGCCCAGAGAAAGCAGATATTCTATAAGGCATCAAGAGTACCAAGGATGAGTGACATCTTGGGATCAAGGTGAAGAAATTTATGCCACAGATACAGATGAAGACATCAAGTCATTTTACACGTGTACAGATGCAAAAGAAACGCAAGCAGACGAAGTAATCGGGAGGCTAGCTTTATAGTGAATAGAATGCAGCAAGCGCCAATATATACATATATTCCTATGGACAAGTAAAGGATGGATGTTTCCACTACGCATTATAGCAGTGCTGGACATTAGCAAAAAGGCCTCATTTCTAGTGTGTCGCAATTAAAAAGCAAATTGAATTACAAAGTGAATCTCAGCAGACAAGGCTGGATGAGCCAAGAAGCCAAGGTCTTATCAAACTGGAGTAAACTGACATTGGATACAAATCGTGTGAAAGAACAGAACTTCTGTTCAGAAGGCATGAACATAACAAGGAGGATGTCAGAGGTCTATTAAAAATAGTATTAAATACGCTAGAAGCTCAATTACATGGTCTCTAGTCACATGGAAGGATGAAGTTGGAAGAATGAGATGGTCACACCTACGCACGAGGGCAGAGCGTGCTTCTACTCCCTGAATTTCTCAAGAACACTCTCAAGGCCAAGCTTCAAAGCCTAATTGACAGTAGACCATTGAGGTGATGATGGATTGATATGCTAATTAGTGGGAAGCAATGGTTAACGCATGCTCACCAGCACCAGTCTGCATGCTGCTAGACATAGATGGAAAAGTACTGACGGAGGTTAGGGTGCCAACCAATTGTATAGGACTGCGTATTTAGGGGTCCTATCGTTGTGTAAAGCAATGGGTCGTTGTGTGTTTAGTGACATTCATAGTGGTCATTTTCAGGGGAGGGCTTAGTCGCCCCACCTGATGTTAAGTAACCAATCACTTTCTTTCACTTTTTTTAGACGTGTATGGATTGTATACTCAGATTTTCACTCAGAGCCAATCACCCATACTCATAGGTTGTTGTAGTTTGCCACGTAGGATGAAGTTAGTAAAACGTAGGTTAACGTCATTGATGACGAGTTTTGCGTATAAGATCTCAGTTTTTTCTAAGAGGATCGAGCGAGTTCATTGATGTTCGTTATGCTCCCTGTTTTAGACAACTGATATTAAAACAGTCTTCCTTGTGCTAACTACCAGAGTCGTTTTGTTTATTGATGTATGAATAAAAATCTGCACCGCCATCCATCTCCAGGGTAATTGCTACTCATCTTAAAGGGCTGGGTTATCCAGTTCAACTCTGTTCAAAAGGATTGGGGGAAAAGTGTATGCAAATATCCCTGACCAACTGACCAGTGCGTTTCCCTTGGGCCCCTTGTGCGGGAACCTGGAGGTTTAAGCATTGCATTTTGTATTTTCTTCTGTGGCAAACAGATCTATGTCTGGATGGCCCCATTTTGAAAAATGTCATTCACAATGTCTAAATGTAGCCCGCACTCGTGTTCTAAGGGTTGATCTGTGTTTCTGCTTACTGTATTTGCTAGGCATTTGTGTTCTCCTGCAACGTGTTGTGACACAAGGAAAATCTCTCATGACTCCATTTCCAGATTTTCTGTGCTTTTTTGGACAGATAGAGAATGTGTCCCACCTTGTTTGTTGATGAAAAAGATGGTGGCTGTGCGGTCTGCGAGAATTAGTACATTCCTCCCTTCTAGCCAACGATGGAAAGCTTTAGTGCATTGTACACCAACATCTCTAGGGTATTGATGTGCTTCTTTGTTGGAGTTTGTGTCCACATGCCGTGTGCTGTCTGGTGGAGATAATGAGCTGCCCAACCTGAGAGTGAGGCGCTTGTTATCATGGCTTGTGTTGGAGGGATGACAAAAGGTTTCCCCTTCTCTAGGTTGTCTTTTGTCCAGCACTGAAGCGCTGACGCCTCTGTCTGCGAAACTACCACTAGTTGAATCAGAAGGTTTATAGTTTCTTGTGTATGCTGCGGACATACCTGTGGTTTATCTCCTGTTATGAGCCAGTTGTCCATATAAGGGTACAATGGGAATGGTTGCGTATGTGTGCTGCTACTACAGCTAGTACCTTCGTAAAGACCCAAGGGGCTGATACAATCCTAAAGGATAGTACCTTCAATTGGTAGTGCCTGGAGACCTCTGGTAAGTTGCCAATATCAGATGCGTGGCACCCCAGCATTTAAGACTTTATAATTTCTATACAGAAGATGTATGTAACACCACCATGCGTAATTAGGGGCTCTGTAATCATGATATTGCAGGTCATGGACACAATAGAAAGATTTTAAGCCCCCATGCGATCAAGTCCAGCTGAAGGATGTTTGAAAGCCAAGAATGTGACCAGAATTACGCTACGTAACATGGAAAGCCGAGTCACCCACAGCGCTATATCTGCACCCTTGTCTGTACATGTTCACAACATTGACACAATTAAAACTGTGGAGGTTTAACTACTGTGCAGCAGACGAGCAGTCCGAGTTTCCGACAAACTACATTACCCATAAGTCAGTGGGTAATCCATAGCCACAACGATGAGAATCATGGAGAGTATAGAGAGACTAAGCAATACATGGAGACGAGGATCACACACGCCGGACCAGAGCAGTTACGGTCACATACGAGTTAGGGAGAAACACTGAAACATTCAATGAGTCGGCAAGTAAAGGTGCGTTCTATTTCTTGTTCGAGTTTAAAAAGAGAGCTACACGTTGTGTGACCCGTTAAGGTGAGTGCTAATCTTTCCTTTCCATGTTGTTGTTACATACAGCGAAACTGACTGTTCCACCGCAGTATTCTGGAGGGGTGTGCACAGCGGACTACGTTTACTAACATAAGCATTACTTCTTTGCCTACACTGTCCATGAACAAGCATTCAGATCAGCACTGCTCACAGAACCCGAGTAATACGATTGCTACACGCTGCATTAAGTTGCTCAGTTCAGCTGAGATCATGTTTAGGAAATAGATGAAGTCTATCTGTCGAGTCGCAGTATATCGAGTACTAGCCATCACCTGCACGGCCGTTTGAGCTACATTATGTCTACTTTCAAACAAACAATACATTTTTTAGAAGCACTAAACATCATCAAGCAACGAATTATGTTTTTCATAACAGTCATTTGACTATGTAACACCGTACAAGATTTGAACAACCCTGACTAACATTCAGTTAACGGCAGAACAATTTTCCCTTTTTTTCCAGCCCAACTGGAGCTTTTATTCATCTTGTGAACCTAATATGAGAACAACAAGTTTCTTACCAACTGGTAACATTCTTTCGACTGGATGTTCCTCCAACGTATTCCTCATTTATGACCTGTAGTATCCACAGCTGTGCTGCTTTGGAATTTTCTTCAGCAGAGGGCGCCCTGCGTCGATTCGATATCCCTCGAAGGCCTCTGTCGAGGGGGACGTCATCGGATGTTATAAGTAGCATGCACGGCATCCGTAGCCTTAGTTCATGTTTTTCCCCCGCACAACGTGTGGCACACATGCCCATAATACAGCATCGACCGCACTTAGCCTTGTTGAAAAGAAAGCTGCAATGGCATGGGAAATTCTTGAGGGGTAGGCTGGGATGGCGATGAGTAATGCGTTGGAGGGAGATCCAGTCAAAAGAGCGTTACCAGTTGGTAAGTAACTTGTTCTTCGAATGTATTGTGTCCTCCAACGTATTTCTCATCCATGACAGATTCCCATAGCAGTATCCATGAATGGTGATTAAGACTTTAGACATGGTTACCAGTCATTTGGTAGAAAACCAAATGGTCGAATGACCATTTGATCGATGTAAAATGGTCGAAAAAAAAAGGTCGAATTTTTTTTTATGGGGGGGGATTCCCCCTCAACCCCCCTTTTTCTTTATTAAAAAATATTTTTTAAGCAACCAAAACTAAAAAAAAAAAATATATAAATTCGACTTTTTTTCGACCATTTTGATTCGATCAAATGGTCATTCGACCATTTATTTTTGACCAAATGACCGGACACCTTTAGACATACCTGTTACGGTCACCTGGTATCCACGGGGATGCCACCCAGCCGTAGGGACTCTGGTATCCTTTTCTGCGGTTCCCAGATGTGACCAGCGGGGAAGTTCTGCCTGGAATACAGGTGGGCAATGTTCAAAACTGGGCAACTGGGGTAAGCAACCCCCCACCACCCCATATGCCTGCAGCCCCTCTGGACCTCTCCTCACCTTGTTGTTAATTCAGGTGTGCTCTCCGTCCTGCCTTCTTGGCAGGGGCGCGTTGTCCTTTGTGGGTGAATGCGATCTAGTTACTTCACTGATGCCGGCCCGTTTTGATTCTTTCAGGTAGGTCTTATTGCTGTTGTATGTTGTTGTTATTCTTGCATGCCTTTCTTGGTTTAAATAATGTATTTATCTGTTCCTTAGGTGCGTGGAAGTCCAATGTGATACATTGGCTGAATTGGGTCTCACCGGTAAATGATGACGTATTAAGAGCGCTTTGATGCGGTAAGTAGGCGCTATGCTATGATGCCTTGCCTTTGCTAACCTGTTGTCTTTTCTTTCCCATAGATCGCGGTACTCACCCGGTGTATGAAATCCCGAGGCGATGTTGGTCGAGGGGCGACTTGCAAGGTAAGCTTTTTGGCACAATTCGTTATGTTGTAAAAGTGTCTAATGTCTTGTTTTTTACTTTTTTTGCAGATCCGCCTGTCCTGGAGACGCGCTGATCCTAGGGTGCTGTTCGCAGGAGCTGTGGAAAGCCAACGATGAAATAACAGGTAAACTGCTGCTGTTAACAATGTCCTTTTGTCTCTTTACAGATGGTGTTCTTCTGAGGTTCGCGGGTACAGCTGAACACGATGAGCGTCACGTTGCAGGATTGCAAAGTAACGCCAAGCGTGTTATCCAAGTCGGGTGTTGTTTAAATAGCTTCAAGAAAATAGTCCAGTTAAAGTAGTTCCTTGGCTACCACATCCAAAACACTATACCGCATAGCTTGGTTACAAGGAGCCAAGCTATGTGGATGCCTCCATGTTGGCTGGCACTTGAAATAAAGTAGTTCCCTAAATACAAGTCTTCATTAAGTATGAGCTTGGTGCCAAAGGCGCCAGGACTGGCCCCAAGAGGGCATAGGCAAAGTATGCCTAAGTTTGATGGAGACCCAAGCCAAGACCCCTCCCGGCCCATGGGCTTGCGAGGGGGGTTTCTGGATGTGGGGCGTGACAATACCCAATGAAATGGCAGAGTAAAGCACTGCCTTACCAAAGGCCGCATCCTGAGCATGGGAAGTATCCAGGGAATAATGCTTAACAAACGTGTGTATGGAATACCACGTTGCAGCATCACCGATGTTCTTTACCGGTACACCCCTCTGCAGGGCTGTCGATGTAGCCATGCCCCTGGTGGAATGAGCCTGCAAGCCCTCAGGAGGGTCTGTGCCAGCCAACCTGTAGCATTCAGAAATAGTGAGGATGATCCACCTAGACAAGGTCCGTTTAGAAACAGCCTGGCCCAAGCGGTGTCCAGTATACCCCACAAAGAGCTGGTCGTCCACTCTGACCTTGGCCATTCGAGAAAGAAACGCTCAATGCCCTCCTAGGATCCAACCTATGGAGTCTCTCCTCGTCCTTACTAGGATGCGTAGGAGTATAGAAGGTCGGGGAGCACCACCTTCTGACCTAAATGAAATTATGACATTACCTTAGGTAGGAAGGACGGACGTACTCTCAATACAAACCCTGTCCTTGTGGAACAAAGTAAAGGGTGGCTTAGGAGAAAGTGCCTGCAACCCGCTCACTCTTCGAGCAGAGGTAACTGCAACCAAGAAAACAGTCTTAAATGTCAACAATCTCAACGGACAAGAGTGCAAAGGTTGAAACGGAGCACCCATCAGAAACTTTAAGACCAAATTAAGGTCCCAGACCTGCACCTGAAAAGGCGACTGCTGGAACACATTTGTGAGCCCATTCAGAGTGATCAGTGGAATCTTAAAATAGGAGCATTCCTCGGACAAGCACGTAAAGATAGAAAGTGCTGCCAGCTAACCTTTAATGGTTCCTACCTGAAGACCCCTGTGGGCCAAAGAAAGTAAGGAGGCGAGAACCTCCGGAATTGAGCACTGAAAATGATCAACATTCTTTCCTCTGCACCAGTCGCAAAACATACGCCAGCGGCAATGGTAATGGGACTTTGCTGCTGGCAGAAAACAACACCTCCATCACGTCATCTGGGAGATCCCAATCCTTATACCACAACCTTTCAGATACCAAGCGTGAAGGTTGAGTGTCTTGACCTCTGGATGGAGAACCTGAAACCCCCCCACTCCCCTTGCACAAGAGCAGATCCTCACGATAGGGATGACGGTGTGGAGGGCAGATAGACATTTCTAGAAGGTCCGGGTACCACGCTCTCCTAGCCCAATCTGGAGCAATGAGGACCATGCGAGTCCCGAACCTTTGTAACCTCCTGAGAACTTGAGTAATGACTGGGATAGGCGGAAACGCATACAGAAGCGGGAATAACCAATCTATGACGAACGCGTCTCCTAGAGCTCTTCTCGGATGAAATTCCCGCGAGCAGTAACTTTCGCACTTCCGGTTGGCACCGGTCACGAACAGGTCCAACTGCGGGGTTCCCCAAAGGGTGAAGATCCCTTGAAGGACTTCCTGAGCTATTTCCCCACTCGTGGGAGACTGCGCTCTGCCTGCTCAGAGCGTCCGCTGCCATGTCTCCTCTCCGGCCAGATGAACCGCTGCAAGGGAGATTCCTTCTTGAATTGCCCAGAACCAGTGCTACATTGCCTCCCTGCACAGAGGGAGTGACCTTACACCACCTCTCTTGTTGAGGTAATGCATGGCCACGCGTTGTCTGTCATTATCAGGACATTCCCCTGTACCGACAGCAGGAAAGCCTTCAGTGCTAGCCCGATTGCTCTCACCTCCAAAAGATTGATGTTTAGTTTGGACTCCCATGGAAACCAACGACCGCTGATAGTGAGATCATTGGCATGAGCCTCCCACCCCATGAGGGAAGCGTCCGTCACTACCGTCACTTCCGGACATGGTTGCCAAAAAGGTTCCCCCTTCATGAGATTTTCCTCGTTGACACACCACAGAGGATCCTGGGAGACTGACGGGAACATGAAGAAGATCCGACATCTTGCCTATGAACTGGGACCATTAAGTCCGGAGAGCCCAGTGAAGGGATTGCATTCTCAGCCGGGTGTCTGGCACCAGAAAAATGCAGGATGCCATGAGGCCGAGTGTCATGCATACACGTTCCCAGGCTCACTCAGGTACTCTCCCTAGATCACAGACACCACTCAAGTTTAGACATCCTGTTACTCAGCTGCAGCATCAGAGGTCTGTTCCATCGCTTTTCTGGCATAAGGGTACGCGAATGGCACGCTGGGTGGAACATCATCACCTGTTTCATAGATGGCAACTCCCTTGGCGATTATATACACGATCGGCAAGAAAGCATGTTTCTAAGGTACCCCCCACGCATGACAAGGCAACACTTCCTGAATCCACGATCACGTGACAGCGCCTCGAAAAGCCTCACGCCGGTCAAACTGTTGCGCTTTCCTAGCAATGAACTGCGGGCCCCCGACACATGATGCATACCTCAGGCTCACGTGACCCGCTGCCCATAGCAACACTTTAAAACCGCTGCGGTTCCCGTCGGACATTGCTTCTCAGCTGTTGTAATTGGCTTTTGGCGTTTTGTGTTCTGGATCTTGTTTCACTGTTAATACGACCTTGGATTATGTTTTCTTGGATTTTCCTTGCCTTGCTCTTACCCGCTACGTTGCCTCATTACTAAGACTTCCTCTTCTGCTCGACCTCGGATTGAACCACGGACTGCCTTTGGATTCTCCTTTTGTACGTATTCAGCCTGGACATGCCTTTGAATCCTGTTCGCTGAACCAACAAACTCTGCTGAATCCTACCCCTCAGTCTTTGCCTCAGTAACCCTTCATGGTCCTCAGGTGCTTCGAGTGAGCAAACAGAGTGTCTGTCCATACATCCAGGTACACTCCCTGCTTACAGCTTTAGCTCACGGAGGGACCAGGTTCTTTACTTGCACACCCGGTATCACCACCCACTTCCTCCCGGTAAGTGACCTGCAGCTCTTGGTCTGGTAGGTGCCCTTCTTGTTGTGCTGTTACCAATACACTGTCTCTAGTTCGTTCTATACCTAACCTGCCACTTCCTTTGCAGCAGCTATTCTGAGGTCCTGGTGTTCCTGTTCCTGCCACCTGTGGCCCTAATTTTCTAACAGTAAATTTTTGTATCTCGCTGTTAGTTGCTTATGGATGGAGGTATACATACTTAACGCGACTCTCGAGTCTTGACACCGAGCAACCGTAAAAAGAATTCGAAAGCCGGAAGACTCTGGGCTTGTTGAAATTTGGAGACCATCTAGAGAATGTGTTGAGCCCTCACCTTGGGTGGCGAGCACATCCTCAAGTACATGTCCAACACAGCACCAATGTACTGGAGTTGTTGGGAAAGTGTTATATGCGACTTCTTGAAATTGAGGGAGAAGCCCAGTTGTGAAGGGAGTGGCAGGTGACGCTGAGATGGTCCAAGGCGTGTTCGGGAGAACGCGCCCTGATCAGCCAATCATCCAGGCAGGGGTAGATGTGAATCCACCCTCTCCTGAGAGATGCTGCCACTACCACCATGAGCTTGGTGATGACGCTCGGGGCGGTGGTTAACCCGAATGGGAGGACCCGAAACAAAGTGCGACCCGCCAACTTCGAACCTCAGGTTTTTCCTGTGCCTAAGATGGATCAGCACATGAAAATATGCATCCTGCAGGTCCAATGACACCAACAAATCCTGAAGTTGGAGCGCCTGAAGGATCTGAGAAAAAGTGATGATCTTGAACTTGTCCTTCCTGAGGAACTTGTTCAAGTATCTCAAGTCCACGATGGGTCTCAGTCCTCCATCCTTCTTGGTAATCAAAAAATACAGGGAATACCAACCCTTGTTCCTCTCCGCCACAGGCACTGGTTCCATAGCGCCTTTCTCTAGCAGGGCCAAAATCTCCTGCACAAGGTATGGATTCGGAACCCTAAAAGTGCGTTTCCCTGGTGGATTGTCGTGAGGCCATCTTAGAAAAGGAAGGCAGTAGCCATGGGCTATTTTTCCAGAGACCACGCATCTGAAGTAATGGCTCACCACTCTTCCAGATGCTGAGACAGCCTACCCCCTACCGGTGAACAATGAGAAAAGGCCTCAGAGTGGTTTTGAAGCAGCTGCGGCAGCGCCTGATGGTAAAGCGGCTCCTGCATGAACGGCCTTGGCACCTCTACCTCGTCCACCATGAGGAAACGTACGTTGGCCGCTCTGACTGGCCATCCCTCTCGCCCTTCCAAATGAGGAGTAGTAGCAAAAGGAACCCCTCCATTGCTGTCCCCTAGGACGAAAAGGCAGAGGTTGTCGAACAGCAGCGCCCAAAGACTTGGCAGCTGGTTTGGAGGTCTGCAAACTCTGAAGGCTCTCGTCAGCCTTGCTGCCACACAGATGCGACCCGTCAAAGGGCATGTTGAGAAGACGAGCCTGCACATCTGGTGCAAACCCCGACTTTCGCAACCACGCAAATCTGCGCATCACAGTGCTCGTGGCCATGGACCCGCTGACACTATCCAAGGGGCAAGGGGACTAGATAGTAAGCAGCATTGTAAGGGTATGTGGTATCTACTCCATTACAACTAGCACAGGCAACATAACCTGCACATATACCAGTACGTGTCACGACCCCCATCCAGAAGACCCCCTGGCAAGCCCATGGGCCAGGAAGGGTCTCCACTAAAACCAGGCATCCTTGGACTAGGCCTTCTTGGGGCCAGTCCTGGCATCTTTGGCACCAGGCTCATACTTAAGGACTTGTATTGGGAAATACTTTATTTTAGTGTCAATCACCATGGAGGCATCCACATAGCTTGGCTCCTTGGAACCAAGCTATGCGGTATAGTATTTTTGGGTGTGGTACCATAGGAACTATTTTACCTGGACTACTTTCTTGAAGCCATTTAAACCACACCCGACTGGGATAACACGCTTCGCATTACTTTGCAATTCTGCAACGTGATGCTCACCGTGTTCAGCTGCACCAGCGGACCTCGGAAGAACAGCATCTGTTAAGGAGAAAAAGGACATCGTTAGCAGCAGCAGCTTACCTCTAATTTCATCGTTAGCTGTCCATGGCCCTTGAGATCAGCATCCTGGAACCAGCACTCCTCCCGAACCGACGGATCTGCAAAAAAGGAAGAAACAAGGCATTCGACATTTTTACAATTTAATGAACGGTGCTGAAAAGCTTACCTCGCAAGCTGCTCCTCAACCAGCATCGCCTCAGGAATTCCATGCACCGGGTGAGCACCACGACCTGTGGGAAGACAAGACAACAGGTTAGCAAGAGGCAAGGCATTACAGCGCTGCGCTTAGCGCCTACTCACTGCATCAAGGCGCTCTAAAAACGCCATTACTTACCGGCGAGACCCAATTCAGTCTATGCCACATATTGGACTTCTGCGTACCTAAGGAAGAGAAAAGACATTAGTTAAACCAAAAAGGCATGCAAGGACAATAATATAGCACAGCAATAAGACCTACCTCAAAGACTCAAAGCGGGCCGGCATCAGTGAAGTAACTCAATCGTAAACGCCCACCAAGCACAACGCGCCCCTGCCAAGAAGGCAGGACGGAGAGCACACCTGCATTAAAAACAAGGTGAGGAGAGGTCCAGTGAGGCCGCGGGTATACGGGGTGGTGGGGGACTGCTTACCCCAGTTGCCCAGTCTTGAACATTGCCCACCTGTATTCCAGGCAGAACCCTCCCGCTGGTCACACCTGGGAGCCCCAGAGAAGGATACCTGAGTCCCAACTGCTGGGTGGCGTCTCCGTGGAACCAGGTGAGCGCAACAGTACGCCACTGTCATCCCCAGGCCTGGTGTGTCACTGTGGTGACCCCATTGTGGCTTGCAGTCTCGACCCTGACCTGCATATCAACCTGCTGACTACAGAAAGGAACCTTTCCCAACACGTGGTATTCACTGGAGGCCCTGGCATGGGCAAGGATAAGGTAAAAAAAACACTACACAAAGCCACCGGACAGATTGCCACACGCACGACAACAACCATGCCCGGAGGAATTGCCCCGGATAGTCGATGAATAGAGCGGACATTACCACCTCAGCTACCCCACGGCTGCTTCCTGAGGAGGGGACTTGATATGATACCAGTACTTATTTCGCAAAATGCAATGGCACCCTCCTGTACCACAGACAGCTGGCAGCCCATGGCGGGCCACCCCCGGAAGCTTCTTTGTGAAGAGAGTAAGCAAAGACAACTGGAGTAATCAGCATCAGTTAATGTTTAGTTTGACAACTGTCCGGTCCGTTCTTGACAGTAGTCCTTTATTGTTCGGGCGATAGATACTTCAAGTTGGGTGGAGTATGGGGTGGGGGGAATAGAGTTTGAATGTTTGGGTTAAGACTGGGTCCAACAGCTCTGATGAACAAACTTCCCTGGTGGTAAGAAGTATCACAACGAAAAGCGAACAAAGTGCTTCCGCAGGTTTCATAACAAATGAATATAGCACGACTCCCATCATACGGATGCAATACAGCACAGCGCAGCCGACACATCTAACCCTCACCCCGGATGGCAGGGGCCCCTAGCAGAAACAATACCAGATCCATTAGGATAATGACATGGAACGTGAATGGGCTCGGCAGCGGCCTAAAAAGGCGCTTAGTACTGCAGCTATAAAATCGGCATATACCGGATGCCGTATTCCTGACCGGAACGCACTTAGCAGGCACAAACTGCACTTTATTTAAGCGTACTAATTATCGCATAGCATTACATTCTGGTTTCACCATGGGGTCCTGTGGGGTACTTATCTTGATACACAAGAGCCTTTTATCCGTTATGCAAGACACAGGGGGCAGATTTGTATACGTAACTGGAACTCTCTGGGAACGTACCACAGCCATGTTAGCTGTCTATGCACCGCCGGCCTTACTGACTTCTTTAACCAATGACATCACACCCATAATCACCGGCGACTCCTCAGATCTTATGTTAATAGGAGGAGATTTCAACGAGGTTATGAATGCTGAACTCGACCGAACACATATTCGCACTAGGAATCCCTCCAAACGCACTAAACTTGCTACGTTCACTGATACTTTAGGATTGAAAGATGTATGGAGACATTTACACCCTGAAATAACAGAATGCTCATATCATTCCGGAGCGCACACCTCGCTATCGAGGCTAGACTACTTCTTTATCCCATTGGTGGACCTGCACTTGGCATGCGAGGCACAACTACTACTCAGAGGTATCTCAGACCACTTCCCAGTCATATTAGGGCGTACTACTAACAGGCCAGTCCCCCCATCCCTCTGCCAGTTGAATAACTATTACTTGGGATTCCCAGACCTTGTGGAACAAATCCAGAATGCCACGAAAACTTACTTTGAACTAAACACGGGCTCTGTGGAGAACCTGACAGTGCTGTGGGCGGCATATAAGACGGTGCTAAGAGGCAAAATTATTTCCTGGACCACGGCCCATAGAAAGACACACCTAAACACACTACGGGAAGCGGAAACGCAAGTACAAAGTGCAGAGGCAGCCCACCTAAACCTTGACCGGCCGGAGACACAACGTGGGCTACAGCTAGCACAAAAACAGCTGCAAAATATAGCCCTAGACAATGCCAAACAGGCGAACACAGCAATGCGCGCCAGTGTCTACGAGACTGGAGACAAAGCGGGTAAGATGTTAGCATGGCTGGAGCGCAGGGATGAGGGTCTCGGCCAGGTCAGGATGCTTAGCTTATAAGAGTCAGAGCCAATAACGGCAGACCGAGACATAACAGAGGGCTTCGCAACCTATTATGCTGAGTTGTATAGGACACCGACTTCCCCCATTGATACATCAATCTTGGCAGAGATCACCCTTCCCACGCTTAATACTGACCAGATAAACCTGTTAGAAAAAGACATCACAGAGGATGAGCTAACCACAGCCATATCGGACCTCGAATCCGGTAAGACCCCGGGACCAAATGGCTTCCCAATCGAAGTGTGGAAGAAAATAGGACCAAGTGAGATAATACCACACCTGTTGAAAATGTACAAAACCTCACACACAAAGGGTCACCTACCCCACGATCTTCGAAAATCCACTATTATAGTACTACCGAAAACAGACAAGCCGCGAGACAAGTGCAGCTCGTACAGGCCCATCTCCCTCATAAATACTGAGACCAAAATAATTGCAAAGACACTGGCCAACCGATTGCAACAAGTTATACCTTCACTGATCGACCCAGACCAATGCGGCTTCATGCCGCAGAGATCCACCCGAATGAATATACATAGGCTACACTCAGCATTAGAGAGCAACTACTATTCAAGGCCCATTAGCCCTGCCTTCAATAGACTTTGAAAAAGCATTTGATTCAGTCTATTGGGAGGCAATCTGGGAAATAATGCACAGAATGGGCTTTGGCCCGCAATTCATGAGCTGGGTAAAATTACTTTACAAATCCCTGGTGGCAGTGACTAAAGTGAACGGACATGTGTCCAACTCCTTCAAACTAGGGAGGGCACGAGACAGGGATGTCCCCTGATGGCCATGATCTTTGCGATAGCTATCGAACCCCTTGCTGTACGACTGAGATGCACAGGGACATGGTAGGGCTTTTGCTGGTCGGACAAATGGGCGGACAAAGTGTCCTTATACTCGGACGAGTGTTACTCATTCTATGGCTAATTTCCCTTACCTATAGAGTTGACCAGCAGCTTTGCTGGATTTGAAGGGTTTGTTTATTTTTTTTCCTGCTAAGAGTGAGTTAGGGAGAATTCTCTGTAAAGGCTAATTTCCCAAACCTAGTGAGTCCCCCAGCAGCTGCTAAGAGTGAGACTCTTACTCCCACTCTAAGACATGATTTGAGGTGTCCATTTATCTTTCCATGTGTTTTATGGGCTATGTCTTTTACTCCATAGGGTCTCATGTGTTTTTGATGTGGGTTACACAGCACCCTCCGTGCCGTAACCCAGGGGTGTCGTAGCAACCCCCCTACATAGACTCCATACCCTGGGACTGACTACTGTCTCCCAGGGCATGTAAAGTCACCATTGGCTTTGCTAGTCCCAAATTATGAACAGAAACCAGTACAAACCATCATATTGTGGACGTACTGGTCGGGGCAATTCGATTGCCCCGGGGTCTGTTGTTCGAGGGGGCACGTCTCCGTCCCCCCTGATCGAGTTTTGGCTGGTGGCAGTGCATACTACTTTTTATATTCGAAAGCGAATATATCTCTATGGGATTTTCCCATTGTTCGAGGCTACCAACTTTAATTATTTAATTCTTATAGCCTCGAACATACCGCCGGTTTATTATTTGATATTAATTCACCAGTTGGTATTTTTTGCCAGAACTCGATTCTAAAATGGCGTTTGTGTTCTCTTCTGTGACTCCAACCCAAGTCGAGCCCTTTGTTCCACTTTTTGGCGGGCTTCTCCACAGAAGCCTCCAAACGTGGTGCCACTCTGTCTGGGTACAACAGGAGGTGTGGGAGGGGGTTTAGGCACCCTGGACTGAGTTGCTTGGCAACTCAAGTCGCACTCTTGTGTGATTGGCCCAAGTGGTGAGCCGGCCGGCTCACCACTTAGCATGTTTGATTGACAGCTAGGCTGAATGAATTAGAGTGTGCTGCATAAAAGCAGGGCTTTGGGGACTGGAACTTCAGAAGTCGCCACAAGACCGAAGAATCCGAGGAGGGAGAAGCTGAGCCAACCTGCAACGACGACACCACAGGTGGAGCCCTGCTGAACCGTCTCACCACTTTTCCCGACGACAGAGGAGATCTCCAGTCCGGAGAGTCTTCTTCCTTTGACTGGTGGGGATAACCAGTTTTGCCTTCTTTTCACCTTCCTGGAGCATCTCGTGGCCGCCTTGCCCGTGCCAAGCACCCCGGCAACCAGAATACCACAGCTTACCACTACCGCGAAGAGAAGGGTAGTACCTTTTAACCGAAAGAACTCCGCGGCTGGTTTCTTCCCTGGCAGTGCAACGACCTTCATCTTACCTCCACGGCTAGACCTCCTCTTCCTCTGGACGAAACACCGACCCGCTGCCAGGAACAACTGCCCCCGCTGGAGCTTCCTTCACACTTAAGGTACTGTGTCCCGCCTGGCTTCCCTTGCGACAGATTGTTCGGGGTGACAGTAAAGCCTCGCCTTTCTAACCTGGGCTGGCTTGGAACAACCTAGCTAACTTTTCCTGACTTTAATTTCATTCTTTGTATGCAAACTATCTACAAGACTTTGGGCATAACCCCACTGTGTGAACCTGGACCCCTTCTGCTTGCTCTCTCCCATAACTCTGCCTTTTTCCCTCCCTTTTTAATAACTTATTAGAGTGCCATCTTATGTTAAGCGCTCACCTCTGTCTGAAAATAAGGAACAAGTTACTTACCTGTAACTGTTGTTCTCCAGCATGGGTCTGGCATGGATTCACATGCTCATGAATATTCCCCGTCAGGCTGGGAATCCTCGGTAAAGAAAAATCAGCATCAGTTTCGTTTCTGATCTGTCTTTCGTAGTAGTAACCAATCACTGATCTCTGCGTCATACTGACCACAGCCAATGACTGCCATCTCCCTAAGCCCCGCTTCTGGCAGCCATCTTCAGATTTGGTAGCATGTGAAGTGGCAGTATGACCAAGTGAAGAGCCGCAGAGGGGTAGGCGGGAGGGTTCGCATGTGAATCCATGCCAGACCCATGCTGGAGAACAACAGTTACAGGTAAGTAACTTGTTCCTTCTCCAGCATGGGGTCTGGCATGGATTCACATGCTCATGAATATAAGAATACATAGCAGTACACACATGCACAACCACGGGAGGTAGCAAAGGCTCAACATTAAGAAATACAGCAACTCAACATTAAGCATCTCTTACCTCCTCACCAGGCTCACCTTAAGCGAACAGGTTGCGTAGCACTGCTTGGCTGACCCTGGACTCCTCCCTGGAATCCCGATTGACGCAGTAGAATCTCGTGAAGGTGTGCGTCGACCTCCACGTAGCAGCCCTGCAGATGTCCAGCAGGGGCACACCAGATAGGAACGCCGTAGTAGCAGCGATCGCTCTGGTCGAATGGGCTCTCGGACGGCCTGGCAGCAGTCGGTTAGCCAACCGGTGGCAGTGCATGACGCAGCCGGAGAGCCATCTAGAAATAGAAGACTTCGAGAGAGCCTTCCCTTGATTCACAGGTCCAAAGTTCACAAACAGCTGCAATGTCCTCCGAAAACTCTTCGTGCGGTCCACGTAGAACTTCAGCGCTCTAGCCACATCCAGCGAGTGCAAAGTCCTCTCGGCCGGCGACGAAGGAGACGGGAAGAAAACAGGTAACACCAGGGGCTCGTTAAGATGGAAGTCTGACGGCACCTTGGGCATAAAGGAGGGGTGCGTCCTAAGCACCACCCTCGAGGCATGGAAAGTCAAGTACGGTGCTTTGCAGGATAGGGCCTGGATCTCTCCCACTCGTCATGCGGAGGTAATGGCCACCAGGAATGCAGTCTTCCACGACACAAACTTCATTGGTGCGGAGTACATCGGCTCGAATGGGGGCCCCCATGAGCCTAGTCAGCACCATGTTAAGTTCCCACGCCGGGGCCGGGCCTTCACCGGCGGGAACGACCGGAACAGTCCTTTCATAAACTTTCACCAGTCGATGGGACCACAGGGACGTCCGTCCTGTGGTTCTGGTATATCTGGAGATCACCGCCAGATGAATCTTAATGGAGGCATGGGCTAGCCCAGCCTTTGCCAGCGATAGCAGGTACGGCAGCACCTGAGGGGCCGTAATCCGTAGGGGGTTGATCTTCTGTGCTCGGCACCAGATAGAGAACCTCTTCCACTTGTGACCGTAGCATTTGAGAGCCGAGGATGCCCTGGCCTTTGCAAGAACCTCTCTGCAGTCGGCCGGTATATCGTATCCTCCAAACTCTAGCGTTGCAGGAGCCAAGCCTGCAGGTTCAGAGGCGCCGGGTCGTGGTGGAAGATGGCGCCTCCTTCTCTGGAGAGAAGATCCGGTCCGCCGACAGCTTGATGGATGGGGACGTTGACAAGTCCAGAAGGTCCGGGAACCAGATCTGCCTCAGCCACGCCGGTGCGACGAGGATCATCCTGCACCAGGACCTCTTGAGCTGGCTGATGAGTCAAAGCAGCAACGGCAACTGAGGGAACGCATACAGGTATAGGCCGTCCCAGGGGAACGAGAATGCATCGCCCATGCTTCTCGGCTGGGGAAACCTTCTGGCGAACCTCTGGCACTTCGAGTTCGTCGCTGTTGCGAACAGGTCGATTTGGGGTTTGCCCCATCGTCGGAAGAGTTGATCCACCTGATCCTGGCGAAGCTCCCACTCGTGACACGCGCGCAACTCCCTGCTGAGCGAGTCGGCGATGGTGTTTCTTTCTCCTGCCAGGTGGAAGGGAACCAGGAACATCCCCTGGGCGACGACCCAGTGCCACAGATCCTGTGCCTCCTTGGATAGGGCTGGGGATCTGGTACCTCCCTGCTTCCGTATGTAAAACATTGTTGTGGTGTTGTCCGTGAAGATCCGCACCACCTTGCCCTTGAGCGACAGAAGGAACGATTTGAGAGCCCAGAACACGGCTCGGAGTTCCAGGATGTTGATGTGCAGGAGCTTCTCCTCCGGGAGCCAGAGGCCTCTTGAGATCTCCGGTGTGGGCGCCCCAACCTTCCAGGGAAGCGTCCGTCGTCACCGTCTCCTGGTATGCCGCCGTCTGAAAGTCCTTGACCGCCGTGAGGTGCGTTCGAATGCCCCACCACTGTCTTCAAAGGTGCCCGTCGCCTGCGTCCAACGGGCGTCGAGAAATTCTTGAAGAGGGCACATCCGTAGTCTGCATAGGCTCACCAGGTAGATGCAAGAGGACATCATCCCCAGTAGGGACTTGATGGACCTAACCCTGGCCACGTCTGTGGCTAGCAAGCGTTGCACTTTGCCCAGAATGGTCTTCGTCCGTTCTTCCGACGGTGCCGCCAGGCGCCTCACTGTATCGAGCTTCGCTCCCAGAAACAGGGCCACCTGCGACGGCACCAGGTGGGACTTTGGGTAATTTATGGCGAATCCCAGGTCTGTGAGCAGCTGGACGGTCCTCGCAGTGTGTTCGACGGCGAGTTCCCTCGTCCTTGAGCGGATGAGCCAGTCGTCCAGGTAGGGGTAGACGTGGATCCCCTGCAGTCGCAGCCGCGCCGCCACAGGTGCTAGGCACTTGGTAAAGACCCTGGGGGCTGACTTCCATCCGAACGGCAGTGCTCTGAATTGGTAGTGGCGTCCCTGGACGACGAACCTGAGGAACGTTCGGTGACTTCTGAGGATGGGAACGTGGAAGTATGCATCCTCTAGGTCCAGCGACGATAGAAAGTCGCCTTCCTCCAGCTGTCCCAGCACGTGCTGGAGGGTGACCATCCTGAACTTTTGTGACCTGATGTATTTGTTCAAACGACGAAGGTCCAGGATGGGGCGCCAGCCACCCGTCTTCTTCCTGACGAGGAAGTACCTTGAGTACACCCCGGAGACTCTTCGGGACGGGCTCGATGGCGCCTTTCCTGAGCATCGCCAGTACTTCCAACAGCAGTTGAGGGAAGTGATTTTCCTTCCTGGCCACAGGTGGAATGTGAGGGCACTTCTTCAGAAATTCGATAGAGTGTCCTCTTGCCAGGGTATCCAGCACCCAACAATCGGTGGAGATGGACTTCCACACGCCGACGAACTTCGTCAGCCGGCCTCCCACCGGGGTGCTTCGGTGGGGGCCTGAGGCCACGGCCGGTTCAGTCCTGCTTGGTGGTGGTGGCCTTGCCACCCTGGCCACCTTGCCGACGGCGGCTAGGCGCTCTCTGCTTGCCGTGACCCCTGTAGGCCTCCTGAGACGAGGAGCGTGCCGCCTGGCGGTAGGATGACGAGCCACCGCTGGATCCCTTGGAGGCCCCCTGTCTGCCTCCGGAGCTCCGAAAGGGCCGTCGTTGCTGAAGGGCTCCTAGGGCGCGGGCCGTCTCCGTGTCCGTCTTTATGGCTTGGAGGGATTCGTCCACCGCCTTCCCGAACAAGTTGCTGCCGTCGAACGGCATGTCCAACACTCTGGTCTGGACGTCCTGACGGAAGTCGGTCGCCCGGAGCCAACCCCGTCGTCGTAGGCAAACTCTGTTGCCCAGCTGGCGGAACCCGGTATTGGCAATATCGGTTGCCACCGTTATGGCGTGGTCCGACACCACCTCGCCTTCTTGAAGTATTTCCAGGGCCTCGGACCTCTCGTCGTCCGGTAGGAAGTCCAATATGGGGGCCAGCTTAAACCAGAGCTGCCTGTCCTAATGGGCCACGATCGCCAGGGCGTTGGCCGCTTTGATCGTCGTCGCCGCCGACGAAATGACCCGTCGCCCCATGGCGTCCAACTTCTTTTCCTCGCCGTCCGGAGGGGAATTCGATGTTAAGGCTCCTGACCCCGCCGCTTTCTTCTTCGCCGCCGCCGAGACGACCGAGTCTGGCGTTGGCTGGGCCCTGAGGCACAGGGAAGCTGTCTCGGGGACCCGGTACTTCTTCTCGTACCGGTCCCATTTGGCTGGTGCCGTGGAGGGGTTCTTGAGTACCGACAGGCCCTCCTCCCAGATGTCATCGTTTAGAGGCACCGCAATGACAGTCTTCTTCTTGGCCTCCCGGCGCTGATAGAGGAAACCTTCCTTTTTCTGCTCCTCCGGGCAGAGCTGGAACAATTCGGACGCCCTGGCGATCATGGCGTGGAATGAGCTAATCTCGTCGGGCGGAGATGCCCGTGCGACGAGAGACGGGAGACCCGTTCCTTCGCCCTAAGAACCCGTCGTCGAGCCCACCGCACCCTCATCTCCCGACTCGTGGGAGGATGAGGAGGGAACTGCAGGCCTTACGGGGGCGAGCGGAGGAGAGGGTTGGGTCCTCTGTCGTTTGTTCTGAGGACTTCCCGATGGGCCAGGTTGCGGGTCCTCTGGCCTGGGCCGTGGTAATCTCGTCCTTATCTCAGAACATAAGGACTGGATCGCAAACAAAATGGCCGCCGAGCTATCCTGAGGCCTAGGTTCCGGCTGCGCCAGAAGGGAAGGCTGCTCTTCCTTGCCCTCGTCGTCTTCCTCGGTTATCTCCCGAGGATCTTCCTTGCGGGACCGAACCTTCTCGAAATGTACTTCGAGAATCCTCGCGACCTCGGTCAGTTCCCCCTCCGAGGCTGACTCCGAGCTCGAGGAGGCTACCGTGCCCCCACCCCCTTGTTCCATCATGGGGGGCATGACGATGGGCTGAAAAGAGGATTCCTGCTGGGTAGGGGCCTTCACCACCTTAGGTGCGTCCTGGGCCTTCTCC
Organism: Ambystoma mexicanum; assembly: GCF_040938575.1. Lineage (NCBI taxonomy): Eukaryota > Metazoa > Chordata > Amphibia > Caudata > Ambystomatidae > Ambystoma > Ambystoma mexicanum. The sequence goes on along the minus strand of NC_090930.1, from coordinate 1,365,216,348 downwards.
TTAGAGGGAGGGGCAACGCCTCGCTCCCCCTCTCCCGAGATCGGACGGGGCTTCTCCCGAAGCTTACCCGGGGTCTCGGACTTCCTCTTCCCCGAACCGGAGCGCTGGCTCGTGGTTGACGGTGCCAGGGAAGGTGCGCCCTGCCTGGCGACCGAAGAGCCTTTCGGCGCTCCCGGAGCCAGCGGACTTGCGGCGCTTGGCCTGGTGTTGGGCCCCCGTCGCCGGGGCACCCGCACAGGACTTAGAAGCCCGCTCGGACCCTTCTTCTCACCCGTCGAGCCCTTCTCCAACCCGCTGGCGAGACGGGATCGACGGTCCCTCATGGTCCGCTCCGACAAGTTCTTGCAGAACTGGCAGTCCTGCTCTACATGAGTCTTGTCCCCATGAAGACAGTAGAGGCATCGCGAATGTTCGCCCCCCTTAAACACATTCTGCAGCCCGCATCCAGGGCAGCTGCGAAACAGCTTGGGTCCGGGTGACGAACTCGCGTCCTGGGCCATCTCGAAGTAGGCCGCGAATCTTCTGGAATCCTCCAAGAGGTTGATTGGACGAAATCTTCACCCTTGAGGGGCGTAGGAAATCCCGCAACGGGTACCCGTTAACGGGAGTAGAAACGGTGGAGCTTGAGGCTCGATTAACCGAAAAAATGTGAAAATTCACCTGAAAAAGCACGAAACACGCAGTAAAAGCTCGAGAGCTAAGCACGAGGACTCCCAACACTTGAACGTGCGATAAAAATCTGAAGATGGCTGCCAGAGGCGGGGCTTAGGGAGATGGCAGTCATTGGCTGTGGTCAGTATGACGCAGAGATCAGTGATTGGTTACTACTACGAAAGACAGATCAGAAACGAAACTGATACTGATTTTTTCTTTACCGAGGATTCCCAGCCTGACGACGGGGAATATTCATGAGCATGTGAATCCATGCCAGACCCCATGCTGGAGAAGTGGTGTTTCTCACTAAGACTTGTCTAATAAGTAATTAGGGATATATATATATATTATATATATTATATATATATATATATATATATGTAGTGACTGTGTGCTGAATTTACTTTTCTCTTTATGCTAGTGTAATTTACAAGTGTGTCTTTAAATAAATAATTATATACTTTTACGCCAAAGCTCTGGTCAGTATTTGCTTGTGCTACTGTATCTCTGTTCCTATTGTGTGTATACTCTATATACTGCCTAACTCTTCTTGAGGGAAGTCTGACTGCTCAGCCACAGCTACCAAGTGAATCTGTGTGGTACAGACTGCTACCAAATGGGTTTACTACCAAACACCTGTAGTCTTAAAGATTTTGCAGTGGTCCCAGAGGGAACTGCACAGGTTTCTGACTAACAGAGTGAGACTCTTTTTCCCACTCTTAGGCATTTTTGCTATGTGTGTTCTAGGCTATTTGTGTGTTTAATGTCTATGGGATTTTCTCAACCCCGTAGGAACCATCTTAATTCACATGTGTTACACAGCACCCTCGGTGAAGTGACACAGGGGTGTCGTAGTGACCCCCAAACATAGACTCCATACCCTGGGGCTGACTACTGTCTCCCAGGGCATGTGAAACCCCAATTGACTTCACTAGTCAATTTTTACAAACCATCTTACTATGGAGGTACTGGAAAGGGTTAATAGTTCTTCCCTTATGTTCATTTTCGAGAGGATACCGTACAGTCCCTCTCTCAAAAATTTCTGGCTGGTGGCAGTGGTTACTACCATAAATATTCAACCGCAAATATTTTCCAAGGGGATTTTTCCATTGTTTGAGGCTACCACTTTTTCTGACAGCCTCTAACATACCGCCGGTGCATTTTAATATTAACTTGACTCCGGTAGGTTTTATTTGCCAGAACTTTAATATAACTTCTTTCTCATGTCTTTCTCTAAACTCCTAACCCAGGGCAGGGATCCTTTGTTTGTCTTTTTGGCGGGCTTCTGCCGAGAAGCCTTCCTTTCGGCGCCACTGAGTCTGGGGTGGGTCCATTGTGTGGGAGGGGAGTAAAACCCCTCGACACGGTTGCCTCAGCAATCCATGTCGCACTCTATCCCGATAGGCTGGAGGATCTCCCGCCAAGATGACCACTAAACTCTGTGAGTGACAGCTAGGCTGTATGAATGAGGATCTTTTTGCATAAAAGCAGGGTCCTGAGGACTGGAAGAGCAAGACGTCTCCACCGGAACTAAGAAGGCGAAGAGGTGAGAAGCCAAAGACTTCTGCAACGACAACCACCGGTGAAGCCGTGCTGCAGCATCTCAACACATTTCTCCACAAGACCAGAGATCTTTGTGATGCTGGAAATGCATCGGAGGGACAGGGCCTCCGTATCCTTGTCCTTTACTGCTTTTTATTGTATGTTCTGTTGTGTTTTCCGCGCAGGAGTTCAGATGGGACTCCTGGCGGTGCAGCTCTCTTCTTGGTTTGATGAACAAACCCGTGGGATACCCTTATGGCACCCATGGGTCCGGGTTCAACCCTGTGCCCCTAGTCTATGTTTTTGGGCACCTGTGGGTGGCCCGCAGAGCAGGGTATGGGCTGGTGGCAGCTCCATGCTGAAATTGACAAGTGCGCGGAGTATCCTCCATTTTGGGATACCCCGGCCCTGCCATTGGGATCTTTTGATTCCTGATGGAAAACAAGATGGCCCCCAAGGCCTCTTGCTTTCTATTACCCATTACCTTGTTTTCCCAAAGTCCTGGGAAGCCCTGACTCTGTCCCTTCCCCCTGACTGGCTGTTGTTGTGAAGGCCCGGCCAGACTAGCTGGAGCCTTCCCGGTGATGTATGTTGTGGGTACCTCCTGTGGGTGGGACCTGGGTGAAGAGTGTGTGACGAATATGCATTCTGTGTTGTGGGTGTCTAGTATCTGGTGGTTGACACAATGACTGAGACAACCCTGCCCGAAACCGGTATGAATGCGGCTTGGAGTGTTGAATGGCTCGGTACTTGTCCCAATACACATAACTTGCTGTGAGTGTCTGGAGAGAAGTGAATGGCCTGAATACCTCGTGTGCCTGATTGGCTCCCTGCCTGATGAATGCCCGTAGTCGTGATTGGATGCTTGAGTTTGACCCAGCGGAATGAATGGGAGATCAACAGTATATCTGGGGACATCTCACTGCTAGGAATCGTGTTCAGAAGCTGAAGTCCACTACGACGAGTAACTGGATTAACCGACGCTTGACCTTGAAGCCCTGCTGGATGAGAAGAATTGCTGTTGCTCTCCTTCACAATCTGAAAGCTGCTGTGCCTCCAAGGACTGACCCAGAGAGGACCTGGTAAGGCGCCCTCTTCCCGAACTACGAGGGACCATCGTGCACAGCTGACCTTTGCCAACGCTCCCTGGTAGACAGACCTTCGACAGGCTGCCAACCCGATACGGGGGACTGCTGCAGAATCTCAAAGAGAAGCCCTCGGACTGTTGTCCGCCACTGTCGACGACCGCCGTCGCCGACCGGAGCCGCCGTGCTCCCGTTTCCCTAAGAACTTCAATTGATCATCGGACGCTCTCGTCTGCATCGTCACCCGCTTGTCTCCCGCTGGAGAAGGCCCGACCGTCGACGAGCATCCACCGGTGGGTTTCCCGCCACCTAAAGACCACAGAGACGCCGACGACTCGACGCCCTTGCTGGGCTACAGCTCTTCATCATCTCTTTGCGGTCCAGAACTATCGTCCTGAGGTGCCCCGCATGCCTCCTCCTTGCAGGACGCCAACGCTCTGTCGTCGACGAGCACCGCTAGGAGCGAAGCTGTCACTTCCCTGCCGTAGTTCACCCTGTTCACCGTCAGACGTTGGACGACCCGTGACTCCCGCCTTAAAGGGAGGGCACTCAAGAAGGGCCGTCGATTCCCCGACACCGAACGCCAAGTTCCCCCGACACCTCTCGACGATCCGTGGCTCCCGCCTGAAAGGGAGGCACTCAAGAAGGATCGGTCGATGCATCGTCGGAGAACTCTACTCCACCAGGTACGTTGGGGCGGTAAAACCTTAATAGGAAGGAGTAAGATTATCGAACATTATATGGACTGGGCTTGTGCTATATATCTTTATTTACAGGTTGCCCAGGTTGGGGGATCTCCACACAGAACTGTGCCTAGTGGTAAGGGTCAGTATTCTGCCTATTGTTTCAACCATTTTACGTTCCTGCCTATCTCTATTGCTGGTTTCCTCGTTATTAATCTGTGTGACATTTTAACCGTACAGTTGATGCACTTTAATGAGATTCGATAACATTAGTGGTACCACTGTGGAATTGTATATATTTATCTTTATTGACTTCTGAGTACAAAGTGCGTTATTGTGATCGTGTACATACCTTTGAATATTAATTATATAAAGACTGTTTTCAGTAATACAGTGTGTGGACATTCCTTTGCGGGGGTTCGGGCACTACACTGTACTTAAGAACCAGCCTGCATCACCTCCTGAAAAGCTAGGCCTTGATTGCTCGTCCATTGCTACCTTATAGAGAATCTTGGCTGGGGTCCGCTGTACCTCTCCTCTACCATATAGAGAGCAGAAGTACAGACACCCCCTACCAGTCTTTACAATCTTCATCTGAAAGCCTTCTTAGCTTGAGCTGGTGGGGCCAACCAGTTTGCCAATCGCTTTCCCGGACCTGCCTTGGTCGAATCTCCCATACCCTGTACTCGGAGGCCGTATAGCCAGGCACCAGTCCACCCGTACCTTGATTTAAAGGAGCGTACCTTTTATTCGTCTGGCAGCCCCGCGGCTGGTTTCATCCCTGGGTAGTGCAGTAACTCGAACCTTCCTCCACGACGAGAGCCTCTCTTCCTCTGCTGGATCACTCGAACTGCAGGAACTACCAGGAACAACCGCCAACGCAGGACCCACTTCTTCAATTTAAAGGTTCATTGTTCCGCCAGGCCGCCCTTTCTTCGCGTTAGCACTAAAGGTATTTTAAATCCTTTACCCACCTGTTGGGTTGGCCGTTCCTCTCTCTTAACATGGTCTTCCAACTTCTGCATCCACCTTTTCAAAATCATTAACCAAAGACTTGACTGCAGCTACAAGAACATTTTGCTCCTGGGCCCTTGCCCTGTACCACTAACTCTGGCACAGGCCTACTGACTCTGGCTACATTTGTTATAACTGCCTTCTTTAGATTGATTCTCAACTAGAACTGTGTTGGTGCACCTACTTCTTATAACTACCCTTTTCTCCCCCTTTCTAAACCTTGTGAAATGCCATTTTGCTCAGTTTTCATTTAAGTATTGCCTAAAGTGATGCACTGTATTGCTTAATCTGGTTCACAAACTTATGGGAAGTGTTGCTAGGGTGTGTAAGAAGCTATTTCTAGATAACTTGTGCTTTCCCTCCCTTGTGAGAAATTGATAGAGTACCCCTTGTGTGTAGTTTTTACTGTGCCATTTTGCTCAGTTTTCACTCTGGTTCACTTGGTCTACAATTCAACTAGGGTGTGTGTATATTTTTCCTTTGACTTATTTAACTTGCTTGAGGACTGTGATAAATGTGTTTTACTAGAAGTGTATGAAATAAATATATATCTACTTTTTAATACAAAGCTTTGGTCAGTGTTTCCTTGTGCCATAGTACTGTAGGCCTATTGTGTAAACCCTGAATACTGCTCATCTCCCTCTTGAGATAAGTCTGAGTGCTCAGCCACAGCTACCAACTAAATCTTTGTGGTACGGACTGATACCAAAGGGGATTTATTGCTCTCACCTGTAGTCTGAATATTCTGTAGTGCTCCCTAAGGGCACTGCACAGGATTCTGCCTAACAACGACCTACTGATTTATTTAAAAGACCCAATAAGATCCTGCCCGATCGTGACATGCCTGTTGGAAAGATACAGTACTTTCAGTGGTCTGCGTGTCAACTGGACCAAGTCCATTCTATTTCTAATAGGACAGGTGGAGGGCACAGTGCCAACCCACTGCCCCTACCGAGTGGAAAGGGAACAATGTAGGTACTTAGGCATACAAATCACGAATAATCTCACCAATTATGTGCCTAAAAACTTACACCCGGTGATGATGAAATTTGCAGAAGACGTCCGACACTGGTCATCCCTAACACTAACATTGCTGGGCAGAGCGGTGCTCTTCAAAATGATGGCCTTGCCCCGATTCCTATACATATTACAAAATGCTCCACTACATAGCCCACAAAACGAATTTCATAGAATAGATCAAACACTCAGGAAGCTGTTATGGTGTGGAGGCCAACCGCGCTTAGCACTTGCCACCCTTCAAAGGTCCATATGGGAAGGCGGGATTGTTGCAGACATATTGGGCCAGTCAGCTGGCAGTTGTGAATGACAAACTGTATGGGGACATCTCACTACCACATAATAGGCTATCAGAGCCTGACACTCTGGAGAAACCCATTATGAAATATCTCTACCGTGGGAAAACCCGGTCGACCGCTCCAACTAGGCAATCACACAACGCAAATATGGACAGACGCACACAAACACGTCAGATGGAAAAACAAACTGAGCCAGGCACATCCACTATGGAACAGTGAGAATCTCCCGGGAGTGAATGGGCTCCCTAAATGGCCTAATTGGTCAAGGCAAGGGATACTAAGAATGGAGGACGTCATGAAGGATGGTAACATAATCCCGTTTGCAGACCTAGCCCTCTGCTTCAATCTCCCTCAAATTGAACAATACTACTACACCCAACTGAAACACGCTTTACAGGCAAGCCTCCCTGACTTGGACAACTTGCCGGAATATACCCCAATGGAACGGAACTTATTCCCAGAGCAGGTCAAACAAGATAACATCGGTCCTCTACGGTGCCATAACCTCGTTTGCCACAACTGAAGTATCAGGTCTGCATGCCAAGTGGGAAAGAGATCTCGTTGCTATCACGCCGGTGGAATGGGTCTCCTCCCTGATGTTTCCCAAAGAAGTAGCTATATCATCCAGACTCGTGCTGATACAACTAAAGATACTAAATCGGATATATTACCCTAGGGTAGTGCTTTTTAAATGGGGAAAGATCAAAGATCCAGCGTGTTTGCGTTGTAAAACTGAGGAAGGCACCTGCTTCCATATCTTGTGGGAGTGCACTCACATTCAACAATACTGGCAGGCATGTTGCAGCGAATTATCGAGGGTCATGGGCAGAACGGTCCCCAGAGACCCGAAACTGCTACTGTTGGGGGTGGAGGATGAGAGAACTGTCGAGATATGAGAAACCCTTCCCGTCTACCTCCACCGCGCTGATTAAACGAACATATCGCAACTATGGGGATCGGATGTGATACCAAGCTACGAACAATATTTGACAGATGTAGATATATGTGTCGCAATGGAGCACAGAGTGTATACGGCTAGAGGGTGCCCTGCAAAGGTGCTAAAAGTATGGCAAAAATGGGAGGATCCTCTCTAAATTGCAGTCTAAAATGAATAATCAATGTGGCTTGCTAGGCTGCACTTTGGAAACGTATGCATACGATATTGTGTAACAGGGATGTAACTTACTGTATTAAGAGTAGCCTTATTTTGACTAATGTATGATTGAGGGGTTATCGGTTGATGACCCTCTATTTGTTGCTTTTTTGTATTTGTCTGTTAAAAATCAATAAAATGTTTTATCCCAAAAAAAAAGGTCTAGGAGAAAGTTAAGACACTGAAGACAGAGTACTTTAACTTACAGATGCCGGAACATATACAGGCACACTTGCCTATATCCAGTCATCCAAAGGGCGCCCCGCTGAAGGGATCTCCCGAAGGCATTCTTGACTCTTACACTCGTGCCTTGGTAAATCTCACACCTGCATTTCAGCTACAGAGTCCAGGGTCCACAGCTTCTCTCGATTCCACCCAACTGCAGCCCTCTCTCTAATCTACCCCATTGGGTTCTGGTTCCAGAACGAGCCCACTTTCAGTCACAATATAGGCTATGATCTTCCAGCTACTGACTCCCCCACCTTTGAAGGATCCAACGGTTACCCTGCCAGAGCTAGCACTGATGCATTCCCACTCAGGCATCTCCCAGGAGGAGGAAACACCCTGGTTATGGTGCATGCACCCTTGAGTGCCACACACTTAACATTGTGCAAACGTTTCCCAAGATATGTGAAGATCCAGTTAAGCTGACACTTGTGTTGCTAAAACAGAGTTTAAACTGGCCAGAAAAATCTCCCACTGATGGACTGAAGACTTTCACTGACATAATAGTGCAAACCATTATCGAAAAGTCAGTGAAAAGCTGATTCGGCCAAAATGAACGCCTACAAACAGGTGAAGGGTGACATTTTTGCAGATATGTTGAGCGACTAAAACAATGTTTTGAACAGCATTTGTGGATAATTGATCTGGTAGTTGTAGCCGCAGTTTGTTATGAGTTGCAACAGAAGGTGGCAGAAGGGATAACTTCTGTCCTCATAGGTTGTGAGGGAAAGAACTTGGAGATTTTACTAGCTGTGAAATATTTCCAGGATACAATAGAGAGATAAAAGAACAGTACTGAAGCCATGCTTCTGCACTGCAAATACTGCAATTACAGTTTTCCCAGGGAAAGGGATAGTTCCACTCCATGCCCAGAGGGAGAGGGCAAGGATCCAGTCACATGACCAGGGTCAGGGTAGTGGGGATTCTCACATAGGATCGCACCCTGACCAATGTAACTACTGCAAAGAGTTTGGGCACTGGAAAGCTGAGTGCCCAAATCAGCCCCAATAGGACGGTAAATGCGGTCAGCCAACTGCATCAATTGGGATGGCTGTGCCCCTGCCTCCACCGCCATCACCAAAAAGTGACCATTAGGCTTACCAAAGAGTCCCTGAATTAGTTACACCACTCATTCTGCTAAATCGTGCTGACCCTTATTTTGATTGCACTATAGCTGGTCAAAAGGTTTCATGTTTGGTTGACACTGGAGCAACATGCTCAGCTCTGAAGGTTTTTAAATTTCCACATCATGCACTCTGATGAAATTGTCAATACTGTTGGTATTGAAGGAATACGATGCCTCAAGCAATGTCTTCCTCACTTAAGGTCATGTTGGGTCCTATCTCAGAGGACAATGCCTCCTTGTTGTGTCCTTTTTCACCTGTCAATCTGCTACTGTGTATACTGAGTAGTTCCATTAACTATAGCCCTGGTGGTATATTTGATATCCCTGCGCACAAACATGAGATTGTGGCTGTTACACAGGACATTTCCCATTTGAACCCAGGAGACCCGGACAGTACTCCCTTGTTGCAACAAGGATTGTTGGACCAAGTTCCTGCCAAATGATGGTCCACTCGTGCAAATTAAGCAGGTTATACGCTCAATGCCAAGCCAGTCAAAATCACCCCGAACCCAGCCAAACCTCTGTATCCCATCTCCTGACGGGCAGAAGAAGGTATACGCCCCGTGATAGTTTCTCTTTCAACAAGGTATCCTTGTGCCCACACATAGCCCCTGCAATACCTGATTTTGCCCAACAAGAAACCAGGTAAAGAGGTTTACCGTTTTATGCAAGACTTGCAGGCAGTAACTGATGCTGTCCTACCAGCCTTTCCTGTGTTTTCCAATCCTGTTGCTATCCTATCATGCATTGCAGCATCAGCTACCTACTGTACTGTTTTAGATTTCCATTCCAGCATTATTCTCCTTTCCAATCCACCCCAACAGCTAGAACCTGTTCACCTTTACATATAAATCCTCACAGTACAAATTCACATGTTTGTCTACTGGGTACGTGGAATGACCCACCCTGTTCTCCCAAATAGTAATACTAAAGAAGGATCTCGACTCTGCCCAAGGGTCAAAGCAAGTCTAGTATGTAGATCTGCTGCTAACTTTCCCCAGCTTGGAAGCCTGCGAGCAGGACTCATTTTGTTGACAGCACTCGTGGAAAAGGATCACAGGGCATCTAAAGACAAATGACAATGGTGTTTACCCTGTGTGCGATATTTGGGCCATGAGATTACAGCTGGGAAAAGACATCTTTCCCAGGATCATATTGCTGTGATCCAGAAGGTACGAAGCACCAGACCACGAAGCAAATGTGAGGGTTCCTCGGGATGGTCAGTTATTATAGGCAATAGTTCCCCAGGTATGCCACGATAGTCAAGCCCCTTCAGACTCTCCTGCACAATTCCGCCACATAACCCCTGCCATGGTCCCAGGACGCAGAAGATTCCTTCGTCAACATAAAGCAAGCACTCACAACAGTCCCAGCATTAGCTTTACCTGATTATGGGAAGCCATTTCTGTTGTAGTACGATGAACGCAGGGGCTTTGTCCAAAGACAGTTGCATGGCGATAAATATGGGAAGTGTCATACTACAGTGTAGCCCTAGACCCAGTAGCAGCAGGGCTCCCAGCTCGCTTGAAAAGACTGACCCATTGGTACAGGGTCCCCGTCACTGTGCCAGTGCAACACTGAGTGTTGGTCCTATTGCTTAAAGGGAAGACAAAGCATGTGTCTAAATTCCGTCTGACCCAATATAAGAAACTGCTTATTTCTGCTGCAAATTTAACATTGAACCGATGCTCTGTGCTTAACCCTGCATCTGTTGCCTACCCTGCAGGACGGGCAGCCACATTATTGTCTCCTAGTACTAGAAATGCAATAGTTAACTCTTACTGATTTGCTAGATGTCTTACTGCAGACCCTGAGCCGATCCTCTTTGTAGATTGCTCATGTCTACATAGTCTGGAAACAGGAGAACGTGTTGGCTATTCTGTAGGTCCTCCGCACACATCCTCGAGGCATACAAATTGCTGATGGCCAAATAGGTCCAGGTCGCTGAACATGTTGCCCTCAACGTGCATGTAAACAAAAGGGGCCACTATCCAGTTGCAATGGTCTGCCCCTTGGGTGATGCAAGAGTTTGGGCGAAAATATCTAATGTTATCACAAACGGAGGGTACTGGTGCATCAAGGATTGGTCCTGTCAGGTTTGAATTATTTAAAGAATTACCTGGTCCAATCCTGTTTAACCACATAGGTTAGGACTTCTACATAAAGGTATATATAACAAAAAGGCACCTTGTGAGCCCCAAGTTTTCAAAACAGCAGAATGATGATATTGAGAATATGATATTATTGAGAATACCATCATCGAAGACACAAAATAATCAATGAATAACATTTAACATGTTGTAATTACAAAAAAGTATATACATATATTGTGGAAAAGAACAAAGTTTACACACAGTGAAGCCCAACGTAGGAGGGTGTATTAAATTAACAAACAATTACACATTCTTGTCTTCGATGATGGTATTCTCAATAATACCATTCTGCTGTTTTGAAAACTTGGGGCTCACAAGGTGTCTTTTTGTTATTTATAACTATATGTAGAAGTCATAACCTATGTGGTTAAACAGGATTGGACCAGGTAATTGCTTTAAATAATTCAAACCTGACAGGACCAATCCCTGAAGCACCAGTGCCCTCCCTCAACGAGCATGTGCCTGGCGAAGGGTAAATCGGGCATGCGCCACACAGACTACAGGTACACCCACTGTGTTGTGCACAACTTCAGTCTGTTCTGGAAACAGCAAGGTTACTGAACATCCACTCGTAACCCCATCTTGAACGGAAAATATGCATCAGCCCTACTGTGTGCTTTACTGCTCCCGCCTTAGCCATTATTAATTATAAAGGACATGACCACTCTGTCATTCGTTGCTCAAGGAAATGCTCTAGAAGATAATGTAGCTCGCTCAGATGCCTTAAACGGGCTCTTGGCTCCTAACAGCATTCTTGTTTGTATTGCAGTCTAGCAGTCACCGATTGCCTGCCTTTCCACTCTGGCCATAGTCCAAGACCAAGCTCCCGAAGCAGAGATGGTGACCTGGGTTCAGTGGTCCTGTAAGTTGAGGCCCAACCCCATTTGGTGTTCCTGTTGTACACTAACCGGGCATCCAGTCTCTTTCCCACAATCACATCTCCACAGCACCCGGAACACCACACCACTCCTGCACACTGCAGTGCTGCTGGCGGTTACCATGGAGACTAGCCAACGCCACCCAATGATTATTGTCGGCATATCCATGAAGCAGGACAAGGGTGGTCAAATGATCACGGACCCCTCATGTGAGGCGAGTACACCGCAGCCCGGAAGCAGAGCACTGTATTTAAACCGCCGACTAACAGCTTTCAGTGCTTCTCAGCCATTGTGCCAATTCCTGTTCTGCATCTCAATACCTTGGCGTTTGGATTGTTGGATTACTTTTGGATTTCCCTTGGATTTTGGTGAACTGGTTTTTGTTCCTTTGGTACCTGCATTTTGGATTCTTCTTCCCTAGATATCTTTTGGATTACCCTGCTGCTTTGATGACTGAACCTTTTGGAACTGTTTTTACCTGGATTTGACTTGCCTAGTTTTCATTGGAACTGGATTGAAACTCATACGGCCGCCCCATCCATCAGACTTACTCCATCAGTCTTCTATTCCACCCTTGTGCCGTTCGGGTTAGGTCTCTCTACCCACCTCCTGGCGTCCTCGTGCTGGCGTGCTATAAAGACTTCACGTACTCTTTTCTAACTGCCTAAACCCGTTTCAGGTACGTCACTTGTATGACTGGTGGATTGACTGTATTAAGTTAGCAATCGTGTATTCATTGCTCTACTGTTTCCCTTACAGCTGCCAAGGGCCTGGCAAAGACGATCCTGTTTTACCTATGACCTCATTAGCTGGTCAGGGAGTGTGTTTGATCTCTCCGGCTGGTCCATGGGGAAAAAGGTCCAAGTTGAACTGGGACACCTAGTCAGGACAGTCCCCCAGATGTCCGCTTGGTGGCACCCAAGGTTCTCCTTACATATTTGGCTAGAGAGGCCCATGACATTGCCCACTCAGGTAAAAATTCTATGAAACATGCTGTAGATAGAGATTGAAAAGACCCTGCCTTTTTCAACATAGCGCAGAATCATTGTGAAGAACAAGTTACTTTCTTACCTGGTAACGTTCTTTCGATGGGATGGTCCGACGACGTATTCCATATCTATGACAGTAATCACCACAGCTGTGCTGCTTCGGAAACTTTTTCAGCGTCTGCGTCCTGCGTCGATGACGTCGATGCGCCGCCGTCGAGGACCTCCTCCGACGTCATCCGATGTGATAAGTAGGACGCACGACGCCAGTAGCCTCAGTTGTAGTTTTTTCCCCCCAGAACGTGTGACATTAGTCAACTGGCAGTCCGACACAAAGCCTTGCGGAACGTAAGCTGCAATCGCAACAGAAATTCTGCAGCGGGGAAGGCAGGGCGGGAGCGATATGGAATACGTCGTCGGACCATCCCATCGAAAGAACGTTACCAGGTAAGAAAGTAACTTGTTCTTCGAGGGGATTGGGTCCTCCGACGTATTCCATATCTATGACAGACTCCCAAAGCAGTACCAAATCAAGGAGGAGGGAAAGAATTTAGAAACAAAATTTAGAATAGCCAATCAAATAGCAGAGCAAAGGACCGCCTTGCCAAAGGCCAGATCCTGCCCTCTGATGGAATCGAGGGAATAATGCCGCACAAATGTATGCACTGAAGCCCAGGTGGCAGCATCACAGATGTTGCGAATAGGAACACCCCTCTGCAGGGCAGTAGATGCAGCCAAGCCCCTGGTAGAATGGGCCCGCAAGCCAGCCGGTGGGTCCTTGCCCGCCAAGCGGTAACACTCCGAGATGGCCAAAATAATCCAGCGGGACAAAGTCTGTTTCGTCACAGCTTGCCCCAAGCGCTTACCAGCGTAACCAATAAAGAGTTGATCGTCCACTCTGACCCGGGACATGCGAGAAACATAAAAGCTCAAAGCTCTCCTAGGATCAAGCCTATGGAGCCTCTCCTCTTCCTTACCAGGATGCGGAGGAGGATAGAATGCCGGAAGAACAATCTTCTGGGCCAAATGAAATTCCGTCACTACCTTTGGAAGAAAATAAGGACGAACTCGAAGGACAACCCTGTCCTTGTGAAATACAGTGAAGGGTGGCTTAACAGAAAGTGCCTGTAACTCACTCACTCTGCGAGCGGAAGTAACCGCAACTAAAAACACAGTTTTCAAAGTCAACAGCCTCAAAGGGCAAGAATGTAACGGCTCAAACGGAGCACCCATAAGAAACCTAAGAACAAGGTTCAAATCCCAACCGGGCACCAGGAAAGGCGACGGAGGGAACACATTAGTGAGCCCTTTCAGAAACTGTGAAATTAAAGGGATTTTAAAGTAAGAACATTCTTCAGATGAGCGCTTAAAGATGGACAGCGCCGCCAGGTAACCCTTAACGGTACCCACTTGCAAGCCCCTGTGGGCCAAAGAAAGCAAAAAGGACAGAACCATGGGGATGTCACATGCAAAAGGATCCACATTCTGAACTCTGCACCAGTCGCAGAACTTACGCCAACGGCAACGGTACAGAGACTTAGTTGCAGGCCTTCGGGCCGAAAGCAACACCTCCATCACGTCTTCAGGGAGGTCCCAATCCTTATACCTCAACCTTTCAGAAGCCAAGCGTGAAGGTTGAGGGATCCGACCTCTGGATGGAGAACCTGACCCCCCTCCCGTGAGAGCAGATCGTCTCGGTAGGGAAGACGACGTGGAGGGCAGATGGACAAGTCGAGAAGGTCCGGGTACCACGTCCTCCGAGCCCACGCCGGAGCAATGAGGATCATCCGGGAACCGAACTTCCGTAACCTCCGCAGCACTTGCGGGATGACGGGGACTGGAGGAAACGCGTACAGCAGCGGGAACGACCACTCCACCACGAACGCGTCTCCTAAGGCTCCTTTTGGAGGAAATTCCCGCGAGCAAAACCCTTCGCACTTCCGGTTGACACTGGAGGCAAAGAGATCCACTTGAGGGGTCCCCCAAAGGGCGAAGATCTCCAGGAGAATCTCCTGAGCCAACTCCCACTCGTGAGAGATCGTGCTCTGCCTGCTCAGAGCGTCCGCCGTCACGTTCTCGACTCCGGCCAGATGAACTGCCGAGATCGAAACTTCCTGCTGGATGGCCCAGAACTCGAGCTGCATCGCCTCCCTGCACAGAGGAAGTGACCCTGCCCCCCCCTTTTTGTTGAGGTAGTGCATGGCCACTGTGTTGTCCGTCAGGATCAGGACATTCTTTCCTCGCACAGTCGGCAGAAAAGCCCTCAGGGCTAGCCTGACGGCCCTCAGCTCCAACAGATTGAATCGGGTCCGACAACCTGCCGGAGGACTGCGACCATTGCATCTTGAGTGCCCACTGCAAAGATCTCATTCGCAGGCGAGCCTCTGGCACCAGAAGAATGCAGGATGCCATGAGGCCGAGCAACCTCAAGAACTCGAACGCTGGGAGCGTCTGGGCATGCTGAAACTTGCGCACCATCTGCTGAATGTGAAGAGCCCTCACCTGGGGAGGAAAACACTGCCCCAGGGAAGTGTCGAGCACTGCTCCGATGTACTGGAGCCTCTGCGTTGGCGTCAAATGGGACTTCTTTAAATTGAGGGAGAAGCCCAGCCTGTGAAGGGAGTGGCAGGCGACGGACAGATGATCCAGGACCTGCTCGGGAGAGCTCCCCCTGATCAACCAATCGTCCAGGTAGGGGTAGACGTGAATCCCCCCTTGCCGGAGATGCGCTGCCACCACCACCATGAGCTTGGTGAAAACCCTCGGGGCGGAGGTCAAACCGAACGGCAGGACCCGAAACTGAAAGTGCGAGTCGCCAACCGCGAACCTCAGGTACTTCTTGTGCTTGGGATGGATCGGCACATGGAAGTAAGCATCCTTGAGGTCGAGTGACACCAACCAGTCCTGAAGCTGAAGGGCCTGGAGGACTTGAGAGAGAGTAACCATCTTGAACTTGTCCTTCCTGAGGAGTTTGTTCAAACCGCGCAAGTCCATGATGGGTCTCAATCCCCCGTCTTTCTTGGAAATCAAAAAATAAGGGGAATACCATCCCTTGTTCCTCTCCGCTACAGGCACCAGTTCTATGGCGCCTTTCTCCAGCAGGGCTTGAATTTCCTGCGCAAGGAGCGGATCCGGACACTTCAAAGAGAGGTTCCCCGGTGGATTGTCGCGAGGCCTGTGCCGAAAGGGAAGACAGTAGCCGTGGGTTATGATCTCCAGAACCCACACATCTGAAGTAATGGCACGCCACTCTACAAGATGCTGCGCCAGCCTTCCCCCAACCGGCGAACCATGGGACATGGCCTCATGACTGAGTAGGAGCGGCTGCGGCGTTACCTGAGGGCAAAGAGGCAACTGCCCGAGCGGCCTTGGCACCACGGGTACCTTGTCGTCCACCTCTGGTACCCCTGCGTTGGCCCCTTTGACTGCCAGCTCCTCTCGCTCTACCAAAGGACGAGTAATAGCGAAAGGAGCCACCCCTCCACTGCTGTCCCCTAGGACGAAAAGGCGGAGGTTGGCGAACTGCAGCGCCCAACGACTTCGCTGCAGCTTTCGAGGTCTGCAACCTCTCAAGGCTCTCGTCAGCCTTGCTGCCAAAAAGATGTTCACCATCAAAGGGCATGTTGAGGAGCCGGGACTGCACATCAGGAGCAAACCCCGACTTCCGCAACCACGCAAACCTGCGTATCACGGTGCTCGCCGCCATGGACCTACTGACGCATTCAGCTAAGTCCAAACCCGACTGAACGGACTCACACATGGCATCCTTACCATCCTGGACCAAAGCAAGGAAACCATCCCGTTCGTCCCCTTCGGGAATATGTTCAGCCGCTAACGCAACACAGTTCCACAGAGTGTGCGTGAAACGTGACAAGGCACAAATGGAGTTGGCCGCCTGAAGCGCCATACCACCAGAAGAAAACACCTTCGCCCAGCCATCAAAACGTTTGTCGTCCCTATCAGGAGGGATGGTAGGGTACGACGCCTGCTTTGCCGGGGCCGTGGCCGCCTGCACCACCAAACTTTCCGGAGTGGGGTGCCTGGTCAAGTAGCAGGGGTCGCCACTGGCTGGACGGTATTTCCGCGACAAGGATCTGCCCACCGCCGGGAGACTCTCCGGAGCAGTCCAAGCCGCCGCCACCCTACGCTGTAAAGCCATATGGAATGGCAGTACCGGGTCAGTTGGGGGACCAACATCAAGGATGTCCGTCAGATCATCCTGCACAAACTCCCCTGGGGGAGCAGACCATCCCAGATACTCAGACACCCTAGCCATAAGGCGCCGGTATGAGGAATCGGCATGGGAGCCAGGCTCAGGCCGACCAAATTCCACCTCCGGAGAGGTGTCCAGACCACTCGCATCATGCAGCGACTGCCTCAAATCGTCAAATTGACTATGGCCCGAGACAATGTCATCCGGCACCTGATCAGGAACCAGGCCAACCGAATCCTCATCCGCCTCCGAAATATAACCCAAGTGGTGGAAAGGCACCTGAGAGTGCCTGCTCTTAGCCAGAGCCTTCCTAGGGGGTACACCCGAGACACGGGGCACCTCCGACACGAAAGGCGTCGATGGCGTCGAGCGAATCGGCGCCGCCGTCGAGAAAACCGGCAACGGCGCCGAGAGGACCGGCGTCGACGTCGAGGAAATCGGCGTCGACGTCAGATGCAGCGCCTCCAATATCGGCGGCGTCGACACAGCCCCCGAAGCCGGAGCCCCGAGCGTGTCCCTCGACGACCTGAACGTCGACGGCTTCGACGACTTCCTCGGAGCCGGAGCTTCGAGAAAGCCTGTCGACGCCCTCGACGCCTCAGACGTCGATGTCTTCCTCGAAGACATCACAGGTGCACACGGTCTCGATCGCGTCGAGGACCGGGACCTGGAACGGGTACGGCGAGAACGAGCCTCCTTGTCCGAACGGGACCTCTCCCGTGACTCGTGCCGACCACTCTTGCGAGCGGCGTCTCTCGACCTCACACGGCCGACCCCACTCGGGGGCGCGGACGGTTGAGTACCCTGCGACTCAAGAATCGCCAACATTTTCTTCCCGAAGGAAGCCCATTCCTCCGGCGTCGCACGGCTGGTGGGATAACCGACGTGCCGGGCAGAGTCCTCGGAAGAGGACCTGGAAGGCGACCGGTGACGGCGCTTCCGAGAACGCCACGAAGAGGCAGAGGAGTGGCGAGACCGACTCCTAGAAGAAGACCGACGAGACTTCCGACGATGACGCGGAGAGTCACCCCTCGAATCATCCGTCGAAAGCCCCGCCGACTTCGACTTCCGGGGCTTGGACACCCGACCTACCGACAATTTCTTCTTACGTTCGCGTAAGGCCTTGGAAGTGAGCGACAGGCAGTCGACACAGTCATCCGTGTCGTGGGCCTCCCCGAGGCACCAGAGGCAGGCGTCGTGCGAGTCAGTCACCGACATCTTGGACCCACACACCCCGCACTTCTTGAAGCCCGGACGCGGGGTTGAAGACGAAGTGGAAGACATCGCTGCGAAGGAATATTCACAAACGAACAGGTTCGAAGAACCAGAAAGAACAGAACTCCAAAGAGTCGAGGCTAGAACCGAGAAACACGAAGCAACACGTTCGCGGAAAAAACGGAACTGAGGCTACTGGCGTCGTGCGTCCTACTTATCACATCGGATGACGTCGGACGTCGGAGGAGGTCCTCGACGGCGGCGCATCGACGTCATCGACGCAGGACGCAGACGCCGAAAAAGTTTCCGAAGCAGCACAGCTGTGGTGATTACTGTCATAGATATGGAATACGTCGGAGGACCCAATCCCCTCGAAAGATGCAGCATTTGACTCTCAACATTGTTAGAGAGTTGAAAACAAAGCTGTCAGCACGTCCAGTACCAGAGGTTGTACTTAAACCTGCAGACAGATTAAATGCATCTCCTCCAATGTATTAATTATGCCTATTGTCTAGTGGGAGCAGACGTGTTCTGTAGAAGCGTGGACGCCTTCCCATGCAAGAGGGTAGATGCTGTCACTGTAGCCAAAAAGTTGCTTACGGAAACCATACATAGATTTGGGTTGCCCCTTGTAATAGAGTTTGATCGAGGTACCAACTTTACGGATCAAATCATTAAAGAGATATGCATAGCACTAGGTATCGGAGCAGTTTCACTGTGCTTACCCCCTCAATTGAGCAGGAGAGGTGTTGTAGAGCACCAAAATGGTGACTTGAAATTAACGTTGTCCAAAGTGAATCAGGAAAGTGGCCCCAGGCATTGCCCTTAGCACGGTTTACCATGCGCACCAACCCCCAGAGCAAGCACTGCTGGTCCTCCCATGAGATCATAACAGGACATCCCAAAAGGACATCCCATGAGAGTAGGAAATGTAACCCAAGCAGCTCCTCGCCTCCTAAATCTGCACCTAGAGGATGAGAAGGTACTAAAATATTGTCACGTTTCTCAAAACTGTTAGCTCTCTTCATGACCAGGTCAGAGCCAACCAATGAGTCCTGCTATTCTCTGAAGCCTGGCGACTTGATCTCCGTGAAGGTTCATCAGCTCGCCAGACCAGGTGGCGCAGACCGCACCAGAACTTGCCGATGACCTTCACAGCCATCAATTGTACCAGGGTGCCGGAGTGGGTCCATGCTACCCACTGCCTCAAGCTTCCTGCACCTGACGAAAACCACACCTCCACTCGGCCCAATCTTTTGTGCACACATCCCGACTCCGCCTCAATCCCCGACCACTCTGCCGGTGGTTCCACCTCTGGTCTGCCAGTGCTACCTGTAAGGGTGTAGAAGGAGACTGACAAGGAGGGGTCATTTTGTAGGCTATAAACATTTGTGCAATTTACGAAAACCTCTTTCACCCTACTTCTAAGGGACTTGCCCTTCTTCAACCTAGGAAAACTTTAGTGAGCTATTAGAATGTCTGTCAAATATAATGTTCCCTGTTCTGTATCAGAAATCCAGTAATCTAACCCTAAAACTGTAAACATAAGTCTTGAACTAAAGTGAAGTCAGTGTTTCCTTCACCAGGAGAAGGACTCCCTTCTCAATGTCCCCACAACAAGGGAGCAGGGGAAATACTTCCTTCTCCTGGTTCATCTATAAATGTTTTCCGCAGTGGTCTTTAAGCACTTTTGCAGAAAACTTCGATTAGTCTCGAACTTTTTCCGGGAAGTAGAAAAACTCAGCATTTTATTGCTTACATTTGACACTCTGATGTTGGATATATTTTCCATGGTATCCTTCTTGTATATTGCTCTACTGGTTCCTATATCATAATGAGGGGATTGTTTCTGAAAGCTCTTGGGCTTTGCAATTACAGTTGTTTGGCCACAGCAACGAGGGAGTCAATTCTCTGTTTTAACAGAAATATTAGGTGAATCACTGATGGATATGGTTCCTGCTCCACTGTGCTTCATCAGTGGTATTGGATAAACTACTGTAACGAGGGAAAGGCCACCCAATGCACTCTGCTTGGACAGTGGTATTGAGCTGGGCACTGCGACGAGGGAGATGACTCCTGATGCACTCTGTGTCGTGACCCGAGTCGTTTCACCTTCACTCCGCTTTGCTTCTCGGAGGACTTGGAGACGGCTGTGGCGTCTATCGCAACGCCAATGCAAGACAAACTGCATTTCCTGGCTTCACCGAGTGCAGGGTGGTCATGTGACTCGCACGCAACGTTCCCCTCGAGTTCCCTGCTGTTCAGCTATATGAACAGTAGAGAAACACTGCCCTAGTGCTCCTTAACCATTGGAATTTACCTTTGTGTTGAATCGCACTTCCTGATACTTCTTGAAAACCCGGTTTTCATATTTCTGGATCGTTCTCTGGCTTCGTACTTCAGATTGCCCTGATACCGTGTCCTGACGCATGGCTCCTCCCCTCCCCTCCTGCTTCATCTCCTGTTACCGGAACACTAGCTTGCCATCCGACTCTGCTCCTGTTTTGACCCTCATCGGATACCGCGTTCTCCGGACTCTGTCCTGCATCGAGCCTGACCGGTGCATGCATGTTGGCACACCCCCCTGTGTGATTTTGTGTGCAACTGCTGTGTGTTGAACCGGCTCTTTTCACAGAATACAGTGTTGCTGTTTTGGCCGCGGACAGCAAACACGATTCATTTAACTCTGGCTTACACTTGCACGGGACACCCTACGTCCTACATGACCCCTGGATGTGTTTTGGGTCATTTCTGAGTCATGGGTGCTCCATTCATCTAGGTAGACTTGCTTGGGGATTCTTTGCTGCTTGGTGATATTTACTTTGGAACACTCTGCTGCTTTTGGAGGGATTTACTGTGCATATTCACTTTGGGACGCTTTGTTGATTTGGAAGGGATAGTCTTTGGGACGCTTTGCTGATAAGGAAGAGTTATCATTGTGACACTCTGCTGTTGCCTTTTGGACTGTTTTCTTGGACATTAGTTGCGCCCTCGTGCCGTTCGGGTTAGTAAAGCTAGACTTCTTTTTTCCTGGAATCAAGCTGAACAGTATCAGCTGTTTACTTCATCACTTCTTCACTCAATGTAGGTTCTTTGCCTTCACACTAATCACAGCAGGTAAGAGTGGGGTTGCTGAGGGAGGTGCGACAGGGACTTGTGGCTATAACAGATGTTAATTGAATTGGGATTTCTGTCTTTTTCCTTTAGCTCTGTTTCTGCTCCTGACTTTTCACCCAAGCTCCTGCTCTGTCAGTTTTTTCTGTACTGCACACTGCGCTCTTGGGGGGGGGGGGGGAGGTTTCACTAGCTACGGTCTACTGTTCAGCGCTGCCAGTCTGAAAGTGAACTGTACTATCCAAGGGGGTACTTTGGTTACCATCACTGGATCACAACACTGCTTGTATTGGGCCTCTTCCTGGACTCCACCCGGTCTTTCAACTGTTCGTTACCTGCTGTACCTTGGGGATACGGCTCCGGTTCTTCACAGGGTCGCAGGTGCCTCTCCTCCTACTTATTGCTTCCTGCACGGTTCCGTGGCAGCTTGGTGGATCTGCCATTGTTTCGGGACCAGACGCTCCACCTTTCTGCAGTCAAGCCACCACCAAGTCAGTCAGTTCCTTGTTGGCTCCCAGTAAGCTTCAGGAACATCCTGTTCTTGTCCCCCTCCTGAAAAACCGGGTCTGCTTCGGCTGCAGCGTTCCAAGTTTGAACTTTCCGGGGTTCGTTCACATACTCCTGGCCTCCGCAGTGAGATCTCCTTATTGCATTCTTGCTTTCTACTTTATACTGTTGACTCTGCCCTGGCATAACATCAACACTATCTTGGCAAAATTCTTGCGCACTCTTAAAAAAAAAATGTGTACATTTGTTTTTATTAGCATTTATGGTTATAATATACACAAACACCCCTCGATTCCCCCAACCCACTCCTCCCCCACTTCCCCCCAGGACAGCAGCCACTCTTCAAACTTAGTCCTTTGATCAATTCTTAGCATTCTGGGTCTCTTCTTTAAAATAAATCTAACAATCTTGTTTCTGGTGGACAACAGTTCACACGAATATCTTTTATTTTTTTAAACTGGTTTTTATTAACTTTTTCAATAAAAAAACCATGTAATTTAACAAAGGCCCCATTATGGGGTGTAACAACCCCACCCTAACCACCCCCACCCCTCCCAGCCCCTTCTGAGTCATACATGCATATCACAATAACGCAGCAGTCTATTTATGTGACAGCTGCAAGTCCAACAAATAGAAAAACCTCAAGAGTACAGTTACAGTAGAGGTCATATCCCCCAGGTGGACCCCCACCAGAAACAGTTAAATGTTCTGCCACAGCGGTTGTGCACCTTCAAAGCAACGACTGAGCAGTCTCCAAAGTACCCTGAGGCGAGGAGACACTCACACAGTTCTGATCGTCAGACATGTAACTCCTGAAGGCCAACCAATAGTCTCTGGGTCTCCATTGAGAGAGAGCGTCTGATTGTACTGCGTCTCTCTCCGTTCGCACATCGACAAAGTTCACCCAATGTTGTAATGTGGGAGCTGTGACTGCCCCCCCATGAACGAGCCACCAAGGACCTTGTGACCACAGAGGCCATGCCGAACAAGCGTTTATCACTACCAGATTGCAAGTCTACCGAGGCCAACAACCAAGTTTCAGGAGTGAAAGGGATCGGGACATCTATTAACTTCTCCATAACCTCCGCAATGGCCAACCAAAAGATTTGAATATGGGGACAGAGCCAAGCCACATGAAAAGAGTCAGCTGGGGTCCGTTGACATCTTTTGCAGCTCGGGGACCTGTGTGGGAACAGTTTATGCAGCAAAAAAGGGAAGTGATACAACTGATATAGAAACTTATAATGAATCAAGCGAAGTCTGTAGTTGGTGGAAATCGATTTGGACTGATTAAGTACAGAACACCATTGAGCCTCTGACAGGGAACATGTTAAACCGGTTTCCCATTTAGTCTTATATAGGGATGAAGGAGACAGCAATGATCGCGCCATCCCATACAGGGAGGAGACCACCCTTGAGGTGGACATCAGATTTGAAACGTACTCCAGGATTGGAGAAACCACCAGGGCCACGGGAAAATCTTGCCATCTTAGCCTCAACACTTCACGAAGGCGGAAGTACAGTAGCATAGTGATTGGTGACCAGTCACCCCTGGTCTTAAGTTCCTCCCAGGTTATTAATTTGCCATACGGCACAACATCACCTAGCATATAGACCTGCAGAGCCTGGAAATGTTGAATGAAAATGCGCTCGAATGTAAGGGGAATCCAACGGACCCTGAATATGGCCATCCTTGGGGAATACCACGGTCCCAACCCTGCCCATTTCGCTAGCTGATCCCAAGCCTTCAACGTGGTCTCTAAGGGTTGAACCTCTGCCCTCACATGAGGCTCCCGGACAGCCCAGAGAAAGCCCCTCAGGTCGTCAGTCTGAGCGATCGCCCTTTCCAATTGAGAATGAGGACAGCTATTCGTAGGGGACCACCACCAAATGGAGTATTGGATCTGAGCTATAAGATAATAAAGAAAAAGATTCGGGACCTCCAGCCCGCCCTGCGTGTACGAACAGCACAATGTACATAGGGATATACAGGGAAGTTTTCCTGCCCAGATCAATTTGGACATCAGTGCCCTTACACTTTTCCAGAAGGACATAGGGGGCCATACCGGGACGTTATTGAAAATGTAAAGCAGTTTCGGTAGGATAACCATTTTAGATAGTGAGATGCGGGCCGCTTGGGACAGGGGGAGTCGTATCCAAGTATCTACCCTATGCTCCATGTGTTGTAGGGCTGTGATGTAGTTCTCCGCAAAGAGGTTTGTTGGGGAAGTGGACACTCTGACACCCAGATAGCGAATTCCCTGCGGGCACCAAGCAAAGGCCACCCCAACAACCTGTGACAAGACCCCAGGTGTGAGTGGAAGGACCTCTGATTTAGACAATTAATTTGTAGGCCAGAAATGGCACCGAAAGCAGATATCTCCTCCATCACGGGCTATAAATTAACCAAGGGTGTTCAATATATAACATGTCGTCCGCATAGAGGGAGACAATGGATACACAAACGGATTGTCACTCCCTGGTGAGAAAAACTCCCTCAGGATGCAACCCACCGGCTCGATAGCCAAGGCAAATAATAGGGGGGAGAAAGGGCACCCCTGCCTAGTACCCCGATTGGGATAAATAGGAGTGGAGTGAATCCCATTTGTGTACACCAGGACGTGCGGGGCTGAACAAAGGAGTCTGACCCAGTGAAGAAACGTGGTGTCCACGCCTGCGCGACAGAGGACCTCGAACAGAAAAGGCCACTCGACAATCGAATGCCTTCTCCGCGTCCAAGTTCGATCGTCCAGGGATATATCCCGCCTGATCTGGGAGGATCATGGCGGGCATGTGGGGAAGAAGCCAGGCCGCAAGCAGTTTCGCCAAAATTTTGTTATCTGCATTTATCAAAGACAAGGGGGTGACAGGATGAACATGGTCTAGTCTTTATTGGGTTTAAGCAGTACTGTGATCAAAGCAGTCCAAGTGGACTCCGGGAGAACCCCGGAGGAAGCCGATTCTTCAAACATGTTACATAAATGGGGGATAAGCAAATCCGGGAACGATTTGTAGAACTCAGCTGTAATCCCGTCTGTTCCGGGAGCTTTACCATTTCGAAGCGACTGAATCACCCTACTGTGGGAGGGTCCTTGTGAAGCACCCCAACCTCCGAGTCGAGGCAACCCAGGACCACCCTATCCAAGTATTGGGTAATGACGTCATGTCCGGCCAAACTATGGGCAGTATATACAGCTCATCGTAAAACTGATAAAATACCCCATTTATCCCCACCACATCCCTAACTGCCTCCCCCCTAGGGGATACTACTTGTATCATGGGTTCCAGACGAATTTCCTGTCTTAAAGCCCAGGCAAGGGTTCTGCTCTGGCGGTCTCCCTCCCCATATCTCGCCGCCAGCACCAGGTCACCCAGGAATCTCTCCTCGCTGTCCATTAACGATCTGATTTCTCGCCTTTTTTCGACAATTCGGCCTGAAGCGATGGGGAATTTGAGTTTCCTAGAAGGAGCTCCATACTTTTAATGTCCATCTCCATACAGGTAATTGCCCTACAAATACTTTTCAGGATCCCCCCCCTCCCCTCCCGATACATGCACCAACCCCGTAAATAGACCTTAAAAGCCTCCCATATAACACCGGGGCTGGAGACGGATCCCACATTCTGCTGGAAAAATTCTGCAATGCCCCGTCCTCTAGGGCACAGGCCCGGAACCTCCATCGGAGTTGCTTAGGAGGGGGAAGTGGGCCTCTAAACCTCACTAATACCGGGGAGTGATCTGACAAAATGCGAGAGAGAATCACCGCTCCATCTGCCACCCGCAACAATTCTAGGGACAGGTAGATGTAGTCAATTCTAGAGGAGCTCCCATGTACACTGGAATGGTATGCGTATTCCCACGCATTGGGGTGATGCCAATGCCAGATGTCCACCAGAAAGTAATCTGTTGCGATGGAGTGCCATTTTGCAGCCGGGTAAGTGTCCTAAGGACCGTAGTAGACCCGTCTAATGTAGCAGAGAGGGCCAAGTTAAAATTTCCGACCCAAACCACCTCATACCCCGGAAATGTTCAGAGGTGTTCCTCGCATGTCTGGAAAAACTTGGGGGAGTCGTAATTTAGACCATACGTATTTATGAATAAAACAGACCAGGTCGCAATCTCACCGGCCACAACCGGCCTTCGCTATCCACCACCTGTCTGTGCAATCTGAATTCCAATGAGCGATGCATATAGATTGCCACCCCCCGGGAGTGTATCGAGAAGGAGGAGCCGTACCTATGGACACCCCACCCTGCCAAGGCCGGAAGTTTGTGTTCCTTCCCTAAATGTGTCTCCTCTATGCATAAGACACTGACATGGTAATTACGCATATAATTGGCGATAAGGCATGTCTTTTTTGCATTGGTGAAGCCCCGAATATTCCATGTGAGTAGAACAATCTCAGAGTTAACAGGAGCATGAAGCCCCTGATGGGCCGTCGGGTTAAAAGTATATTAAGGAGAATTGGGAAAAGCTGATATACCTGCATGGCCTCCGATAATGGATTACAGGAGCACAGTACTGAAGCATGACACTTATGAAGCGCACTAGACCCAGAAGGGGAATCCTACCCCACCACCCCCTTAAACTGGGGGCCGCAGTACCCAAAGCACCAACAATTAAACTAAGGAAATCCCCCTGCTCCCCCCCCCACTCCCACGGCAGAAACCCCAACCTAGCGGCCAGCAATAC
The DNA here is from genome assembly GCF_040938575.1 of Ambystoma mexicanum. Classification (NCBI taxonomy): domain Eukaryota; kingdom Metazoa; phylum Chordata; class Amphibia; order Caudata; family Ambystomatidae; genus Ambystoma; species Ambystoma mexicanum. Next base: position 1,365,189,792 of record NC_090930.1, on the reverse strand, counting down.
CCACCCCCATCCAACTAACACCCATTTAACTTCAAGTCACTTAAGTGCCACTGGGCAGAGGGGGTGCCGGCGGCCGTAGCGCCTCCCAGTAGCAAGAGGCTCGTTTACCACATTAAGCTATCTCATTGGATAAAGCAAGTTTAGTAATTAATTCCAATAACTGCAGAGCGAGGCCCCAGAGCACGCCAAGGCCCACGCAAACGGAGCACAGCCATACAAGATACTCCTCTTCCGAAATCAGGCAGACTCGGATGGCGGACAGGGGGAGGCCCCCGCATCTGGAAGTTCGGAGGCAAAGCGCTCCGCCGACTCCTGGTTGTAAAGAACAAAGTTGTCCCCTGGTAGACGACCCTTAGTTTGGCGGGGTAAATCCTAGAATAGCGAATGTCTCTTCTGCAGAATATTTTTCACCGCATGGAATGGCTTCCTCAAGTCCTGCACTTGTTGACTGAAATCCGGGAAAAAAGTCTAATTGTAGCAGAGCCCCGCCGAAGAGATTTTTTTTTCCCCCAAGCAGTGTGAAGCAGGATATCCCGGTCCCGATAGTTAAATATGCGAGCAATGATGGCTCTCTCTGGTGCCCCAGGGCGGTGGGGCCTCGCCGCTAGGGAACGATGAGCCCGTTCCACCATAAACAGGTTTGTGACAGGCGGGTCGTCAAGGATCTCCCGAAGTAGTTTCTCCACAAATACTTCCATGGTGTCAATGGGGGTGGTTCTGCAACACCTGTGATCCTTATATTGTTTCTTCTGGCCCAACCCTCCAAGTCCTCGTTCTTAGCCACCACTCTCTTCACCGTCTGTTGCAGGGATGCCACCTCGCGCTGGAGTACCGCAATCTTGTCCTCCCCTTCTCCGATCCGGTGCTCCGCCTCTGACATCCTGCCACATAGTTTTTCATTTTGTACTGCTGACACATCCACGCATGTGAGAGCGTCAATTTTAGCGCCCAAGTTGTCCGTACTGCCCTTCAGCACCAACAAGGACTGGTTGAGCGCCATAAAACCAAATTGGGATGAGCCAGCATCAGATTCCTGTTGTGAAGACTCCAATCTGGCATATTGGTCCATCTTCGCCTGCTTCTTTTGATTTCCCATTCCAGGGGTGGATTGTAAACCTGGATTGTGCATGAGCGGGGCCCAAGGTTATGCAGCGCAGCACAGTGAGCCCAGGATAACTGCAGGGGAAGGGTACAGCCGAGAAAGAGGTCTCGATGAATCCAGAAGGGGACCACCCAGCAGCAGGGCCAAAAAGGCAGAACGGCGGTCTCCCCCCGTCATGTACCGCCCCCTCAGACCAGGATATTGCTAGTTACAGGCCTTTTGGTTTGAGGGCTACTCCACCTCCCCTGTATGCTGTGGATAGTGTCGGTTTTGTTTTGAGGGCTGCTTTACTCCCCTGTCTGCCACGGATATTCGGCTTTTGTTTTTCAGGCTGTTCCACCTCTCTTGTATGAATACTGGCCTTTTGCTTGAGGATTGCTTCACCTCTTTTGCATGCTGTGGATACTGGCCTATTATTGTGAGGGCCGCTTCACTTCCCACGCACGCCGTGAATAGAGGCCTTTTGTTTTGAGGATCACTTGCCCTCCCTTGTATGCAGTGGATACTGGCCTTTTGTTTATTTCAGGGTGGCTCCTCCTCTTTGTTCCATTAATGACTGGCTTTATTATTTTTTTTTATTTTTTATTTTCCCCTTCTCCTGGTTATTTTCTGGGGTGGGCCTTCATTCAGGAAGTTGCATTGTGCAGTCAGTCCCCAGCAGAGGCCAAGCGGGGACCCTGTCCTCAGCTCCCGCCGCCCCCCCGCCCGGAGCCTCAGCAACCACCACACACCTCCCCTCCACAAGCCCACCCGACTCACCGCTTACATAATAACAGGCCAGCAGGGTCGGGTTGGGGGGAGGGCACCACGAGTCCTGCACGCATGTGGGACAAGGCACCCCCGGCTGCAACGGCGAGGTCCCACCAGTAATGCCGCTGGGTTCCCGGAGAGGTCGAACCCAGGCCGTGCCACGCGCGGGTGTGGGGTGGGCTGCCCCCTCAGGCAGTCACGAAGAGGAGTCTGGGGCCCTCACCACGGCACCTCCAGGCCCCGCGAACCCCAAGGATCGCCAGCATAACTCGCCGCACCAGCTCACCAGCAGCGAGCAGCCGGCCGGCCCCCTCAGGACACGTGATCGGGGCTCCCACGCCGCCACCATCCAGGCCGCGTCGCGCAACGAAGCTACATGAGTCAGCTTTGGGGGCGGGGGGGTAGTATGACTCGCCAGCACCGGAGCGACCTCAGGAGGAGCAGTCAAAACTCGTTATCCACGGGTCTACGAGGGCAAACAGTGGAATCCTCCAGCTCCTCATCCGCTCCAATGTCCCGGTGGTCAAAAATATCAGCGCCGTGTAATGCAGAGCCGCAGGATAACCATATGTTGGAGCCTCTGCCGGAGCGCTTTCAGGCTGCGGCCATCTTACGGCTCGCGCAACAGAGCCCCCACGAATATCTTTAAGTCCAAAGCCATGTGCCAATCTGCCTTAAGCTTTTTCTGTTCTCTTTGAACCACGTAGGTTACCCATTCCAAAGAGACGTAAAGCCAGATTTTAGCCAGCCATTCATGTTCTGTGGGTATCAGTGATTGCTTCCATCTCTGAGCTACCAGAGCTAATGCTGACACGCTTAAAATCATATGCGCCTTTCTCTGAGACTTCAATACTAAAACCTCTGAAACATCACCAAATCCAAATATTGTGTACACAAACAGCGTATTCTAGACGCAAATATTTAATTCTTTGCCACATGTCCAGAATGGTTTTTGGATGGGGCAGTCCCACCCTATGTGCCCCCATGTCCCATTTTCCTTGAAACCCCTCCAACATTTCCCAGACATTTCAGGGTAGGATTTCTGTAGCTTCTCTGGCATCCGGTGCCACTGTCCAATAACTTTAACACACTTCTTGCCATTACTCATCGAGGATAGGGTCAGTTAAGACTTTTCCCCATTGTTTCATATACCCCCCAATGCTGGTGTAAAGGCAATGAATCTGTAAGTAGTTTATAGAGTGCTCCAACCATATAGAGGTCCCCCGAGTTTGTAATTAAATATTTTTCAAAGGGGTAACGTCCCTTACTGCTGCTAGTTTATTTTCCATTGCCAATTGCCAACTGAGAATATCTAAACCTTTCAATTTCAGACAAGTCAAATGCCCGTTTACATTGTGGAAGTGTCTTAATCTATTGGTACTGCACCATATTACCCATCTTCTGGCACCCCACCTCTTCCCATCATCTAAAGGCACCCTGCTCTAACCCAGGTGTGAACGGTGGGTTACGAAATATGGGGGAAACGGAGCGGGGAATGTTATAGCCCCCCACCGTACTTCCTCGTCCCATATGTCACCCATGAATGCTGTCATTTTGCTCTTGTACATGTTAAGGGGTCGATCAACCTTCAGACACCATAGCACTTCTTCTTAGGGTCTACCCACCACCGCTTTATCCATCCGTACCCATATTTTCCCTTTATTTCCCCCAAACCAGTCACGTATTATCCGCAGTTGAGCCGCTTGATAATAGATTTTGAAATTTGGGGCCCCCATTCCTCCTTTCGTAATGGGTGCCATCAATACCTTCCAAGCAACCCTGGTCTTTTCCCATTCCATATGTAATTCCTCACGACCCTATTCAGTTTTTGGAAAAATGCCAAAGGTACAGCTATTGGCAATGCTTGGAAATAATATAACACCCTCGGGAGGACAACCATTTTAATTACATTCATGCTACCTGCCCATGAGATTAATGGATTACCCTGCACCAACCACTTTTTGATGGAATCCAATAACATGGGGTAATTAGCCTGGTATATAGACTCCATGGAGTCTGTTATTTTCACTACCAGATATGTCAACCCTTTAAATGTCCTCTAATAATGACCCAACTCCACAGGCCCTTCCATGGAGGGAGCGCCCTGATGTAAAACCATAATTTCCAATTTGTGAGTATTAATCTTCAGTCCCGCTACTTCTCCAAACTTATTAAGTTCTGTAGTCAATTTCCGGTAGGAGTCAACAAAGTCTGTTGCCATGACAAGTAAGTGATCAGAAAATGCTATCACCTTATGCTCCATACCTTCGAACAGCATCCCCTTAATGTTCTTCTCGTTGCAGATCTTTGATAAAAGCGGTTCCAAACGTATCGCGTACAGGAGTGGGGACAAAGGACATCCTTGTTTCGTGCCCCGAGATATTTTAATTCCCTGTGAGATAAAACCATTAATAGCCAATCGGAGTACCAGAGTCTGATAATTAGTCCGAACCATCTGAAAAAATCTAGGGCCAAACCCCACAGACTCCCATTTAATTTTGAAATGTGTTTATTGGTATTTCAACATTAACAGTCTCAGTACATTATTCTGTAATTTGTATGAACAATGCCAAAGAACAAAAACATAAAACAATCAGGCTTGCATATACAGTACAATTTACCAGCAACCATTGCGTCACAGGGGATCCGAGGGAATGCAGAATTGCCAGAGCGCAACAATGAATCACATTGACTGGCGGGGGACCGTAAGGCATACTCTCTATGTTTTAAGCCCTAATACAGAACAGCAAGGATAATACATCCAGGGTGGCTTGTCATCCAAAGGGTGAAACATTGTCAAAGTCAGCAGTTTCCAGGCATCAAAAGCATAATTTGAGTTTTTATCATGCATACGCAATGCCTCCAACCACGCTTTCGTCTCAGCTTCAAATCAAGTTTGAAAGTCACTGCGCCATACTACATATTGCAGGCCTTTTTTGTGTTTACAAGCTTTGGCATCCTTCTCTTGGCTAACACACATGCCAGGTCCATCAACAATGTCATGCTTATATGTGTTAGGCCTAGGGTATATACCCAACAGTAACTAGTAACTCCAGCTGCTGTGCAAGCCCGTTCAATTTGAGCACAGAATTCCTGTGCCTTCGTACATTTCCAAAACATGTGTATCAAATCTGCAGCCTCTTGTTCATACCAGGGGACGGCAAGTGTGGCGTTTGGATTGAATTTAGCCACCTTGCTGGGGGTCATATAGGTACGATGGAGAATATTAATCTGGAGAAATCAGGAGACATTCTTTCTGAAGATCAATGCTTGATCCCATTGTGTATCGGATATGTAAGAGTTGATAGCAGTCTTCCAGCGCACCTTCAGTGACATATTTCTATTGGTAGTCGCCTTTAGTAGGCATTTATATATAGTCTGGAGACAGGTCTCCAACCATCCTCTAAATTGTACAGTAGAGCCAGAAATTCACTTACCTCTGGCTCAGCAGGCCATACATACCATAGGGATTTAGCCATCTTCACCGCCCTCATGTGCCTCAGAAAGTGACCTTGAGGGAGACCCTCGGCAGCAACAGACTTTCCAAGTCTCTGAACTTCCCATTGTCATACACATCCCCCCCTCCCCCCCGGTGGATATGCCCAAGGCGTCCTATTATCTCAACATTCAGTTCTCTCGCGTTTGTGCATTCGCCTGTGATAATCGGGGAGTTTGGTGAATAAGGGTGGCGCACTCCCACTAATTTCAATACCCTACTCCAGATCTGAGTGCCCAGTTTCATAAGCAAAGGCTAGGGACTGATAAATCCTCTCGGGAGCCAGAGAATCTCCTTGAGTCAGGCAGGTCTCACCAGCTCTTGAAGTCATTCAGATTTGGTCGTGGGTTCATCGGACACCCATTTTGCAACAAAACTCAGCTGGGCTGCCAAATAATAAAGCTCCAACTTTGGCAAATGTACCCTGCGATCACTGTAGGACAGGCACAACACAATTGCCAGCTTATGCCATAAGAAGTCTCTCAACAAGACGTCAAGAGAGTGGAAAAAAGCTGCCTCTATATAGTTATTATGAAGAGGTACACCAGCCTAGGGAGAACAATCATCTTGATTATGGCAACCCTGCCCATAAGGGAGAGCTGTAGCCTAGCCAAAAGGCAATAGAGTTTCTAACACCGTCTACTGCTTTAAGCTTATAACACATGTGTCTCCCGTGGTGTATGTGCAACATGGATGCCCAGGTATCTAAAAGGAATGCAATTCGCATTTTAGGTGCAAGTCAGGGAGAGTCTCACTACCCTTCCCGCGGAGTCCTGCAAGGGGAAAAGACATGACTTGTTTGTTAAAAGAAATCCCAGACAATTCAGTGAACCCGTCTAAAAGCTCTAAGCCAATGGGCAAGTTATGCTGGGGTTCACACAGGTAAAGAAGTAAGTCATCCGCATGTAACGATATGATGTGTATGCCCGCCCACCCTGATGCCAGCCTCCAAATATTCTTGCCGTAGGTACACAGTTATAGGCTCCAGAGCTAGTATGTACAATATTGGGGAAAGAGGGCATCCCTGGCATGAATACCCGACTGCCCGATTTCACTCTAGCTATTGGGGGAAGAGTAAAATAATGTCAGCCAGCGAATAAACCCTTCCCCTAACCTGAACCCCCACAAAGCATTCACCATCCACTCCCAGAATACAGAGTCAAAGGCTTTGACAGCTTCAAGAGATGCAACTACACAGCTATCATCCCGAAGATTAGTTTGGTCAATGACATGATGCAAGCGTCGAAGGTTCAGGGTAGTGTCACGACCTGGCACAAACCCAGTTTGATCTGTATGTATGATGGAGTTGATATGTGAGTAGTTTCACATTGCTGTTCAACATAGCTAGGGGCTGATAAGAATCAGACCGTTACAGAGACTTCCCAGGTTTGCTAATAAGTATCACCAATCCCTTATGCTGGCCGTGAGAATGCCACTTTCGTATGCCTCCTGAACAACGCCGGGGTCATGGTGGAGCTATATTCTTTATAAAATTCTGCTAGAAGACCATCACTTCCCGGCGTTTTACTAGTGAAAAGAGAGGTGATCCCTTCATTGATTGCGCCCACCATGATGGGTTGGTCTAGGGAGGCACTTTGGTCAGTAGAGAGTTAGGGAAGTCAAATTACTGAGAATGCCTCAGCTATCCTGTCGGGGGGGTACCAACATATTATGGCTGTATAAGCGAGTGTAAAAAGTTGTGAAAATATCGTTAATTGCAGCTTGGGAGCATCACAGTTCACCACATTCGTCTTGCAGTAGTGTAGTCGAGGGTCTAGGCCATTCACGTTTGCACAACCAAGCTAGAGTTTTCCCAGTTTTGCCTGCCTCCGTATTGGTGTGGGCGACTTTCGTATCGTAGTCAAATTTAGAGAATCGCTCCAATGCTTAAGCATTGAGAGCATTGTAGGACAAGTTCCCTTTCAACAGGGGCTAATCCGGGTTGGGTGGTTTCCAATGTCATGCAATTTTCCATGGCCTCCAAATCCTCTCGCAGTCCCTTGCGGATGACTCCTGCACTGGCTATGATTACTCCTCTAATTACCATCTGCATGGCCTCCCAGCTTGTCACGCTGCCAATATTATCTTTTAAGAAGTTGTTTAATGTATCCGACAACTGGCTGCGAAATAAAAGGGTCATCCCGGGCCTCCGTCGGCATATGCCACATCGGGATAGGGGGCCTGGGAGCTTTGGCCTCCCATGTGATCACCAGTGGGGAATGATACGATATTGTGCGTCCCAGATACTCTGCACTCAAATATTCAACCAAGTGCTCTGCACCCGCAAATCGATCCAAGTGTGCACCTTGTGCAGGGATGAGTAGAACGAATAGGCCCTAGTGTCTGGGTGCAGTTTCCTCCACACATCCGTTAAGTCCAGTTAAGTGAACGCTTCGTTCAGGGCGATAGTGGCCTGGTGGGGGTGGGGGTGGGGGGGGGGGGAACACTAGCAAGGTGAAGAGGTTATATCAAGCCCCCACATCTTTCACAGACTTGAAGTCCCCAGCCCATATAAAGAAAACATGCCTAGAGGCAATATGACCACAGAGCATGCAAAAGTGATTTGGTATCTTCTGATACCGAAAGTATGAGTTCACAATACATATTTCCCTGTGCTCCAGAAAGCCCCACAGAATTTAATATATCCCCTCAATGTCTCCCACCACCTCCAGTTCTTGAAATGGGATTTTCCCATCTATCCATACAAGTACCCCTCCTGCAAAATTAGAATATGGAGCACTGTAGCCCGAGCCCCCCCCCTCCAACGGTTTATAAGCGTAGCCTGATCGCCAGTCAGTAGATCGGTATCCTGTAGTAAGGCTATGGAGATCCTTCTGTGTGTCAGATAGGATGTAGCCCTGTTCGTGTGCATATACGATCCCAAGCCTCACATTCCTATCTACCAAAATTCTCAGACAAACACTGCACCACTTTCAATGTTCTGATATGTCATTATGAAAAAACTAAAATCAAATCTTGAAGTTGCCCTTTGTGATTACATGTTTCGGCCTTTCTCAAATCAGGGCTAATTGTCATAGGTCCTTTGGTGCATTGCGCAAATCTAATTACACATTTACAAATAGGATGGTGTGAAAACATTTACGTCATGTTGAAGCCAACAAACAGTTTTACAGTGCAATTTTCATTGAATAAATGAATAAACATCACAAATGTTTTTTTTTTAATTTTTTTATTTTGAAAAGTAAACAATACAAACCAAACTTGCAGCATTATTTACAATAAACTCGTGAATATCAATTAACACTCATTACTGCTCCCCAAATCCCCCCCCTCTCAAGAGCTTATTTGCATTTCCGGTTCTGTATCCGCTGCGTGTGGCTGGGTATCGCTTCCTTCCGAAGCTGCAGGATCCACTACTGTGCCAAACAGTCCTGTTATTAACATTCACCAAGCCATCAGGTTGCCTATATCTTCCTCCCCGCAATTGCTACATGCCTCCTGCCACACCACCATTTCAGCCTCCGCCCATTTTTGCAAGTCCCACCACCATACCTCTACCCGTGGCTTGTGGCATTGCTTCCAGCCCATGGCTATCCTCCTTTTAGCAAGCACATATGCCAGGTCCCTCAGTTTCCCAAGGTGTTTAGTGTTCCGTGGTCTGGGAAACTCTCCCAACAGGCAGGCCCAGGCCGTATCTATGTTGAGCGGGACCCCTTTATCCGCTAGTTTCCGTGCCACTTCCCTCCAAAAAGCTTCAATCACTGGGCAAGACCAGAACATGTGTGTCATATCAGCGTCTTCCTCATCGCATTTCGGGCATGCTCGTCTTCCTGCGTTTGCAAACTTAGATATTCTCTTCGGGGTCATATAGGCTCTATGCGTTATGTATAACTGTATCTGCTGCAATCTAGCATTTCTGGACACTTTCTTGTGGTATCCTATGGCCCGTTCCCACATTCCATCGGTCAACTGTGCCCCCACCTCCGCTTCCCAGTCCAGCCTCAGATCAGTCAAATCCTTCCCCACCCGGGTCATCACCATCTCATATAGTCTAGAGATCTCGTGCCCTCCCTCCGATATGTCATATATTTTTCCCATTAGAGCGTCTGGTTCTTCCGCCAGTACAGTCTCCGGCCAGGTTTTGCGAATAGTCTGCACTAGCCTAAGATAAGTGACATATTGGCCTCCATGCAAGCCTGTCTCTTCTCCCAGGTCTTCGAATTCTTTAATAGCCCCTTCTTGCAATATGTCTCCCAATGTGGCCAGCCCAACCGATTCCCAATAGGTCCTGATTATCATCCTGAGCTGGTTGTCTCCCCTAGCCAAGGCAACCAGCGGCACCTGTGGGGAACACGGGCACGGGTTCTCCATCAGTTGGCATACTCTGTGCCACATCTTCCACCCAAGCTTCAAAATACCCGGGCGTTTGTTCATTTCAAGTCTAGGAACCCAGATGATCTCTTTTAGGTAAAACGGGGTGCAGTCCTGCCCAAACAGCCTATATTCAGGAGTTTCTTCATCAGAGAGCCATTTGGCTGCATATTGCAACTGACTGGCTACATAATAGGCCTCAAAGTTCGGCAGCTTAATGCCCCCTCTATCATGGAAGTTCTGTAGCTTCCATAGCGCCACTCTATTGCGGGTACCGTGCCACAGGAAGTCCCTACACATGCTGTTCAGTTTGACAAAAAACTTCCTGGGTATCAGGTATGGTATATTACTGAAGAAATGTAACAGCCTAGGCAGGACCACCATTTTGAGCATCGCCCCCCCGCCCCATCATCGCCAGCGGCAGCTTCTCCCAAAACATCATATTTGTGCGGATTTTCTTCACTGCCACCTCGGTGTTATGCAAGTGTTCCCCCTCCACAGTATGATACACATCTATTCCGAGGTAGCGGAAAGTATCAGCCGCCCAAGGTACGGACAACACTGGCAATCGTTCCAGAGGGGCTCCTATGTAGCTCCCCAATGGGAACATGCTCGATTTTTGGGGGTTCACCGCTATGCCGGACAGTTCTGCATACTTTTCCATGACCTCTAGAATATACTGAAGATTTTCCTCCGGGCATTTCAAATACAGTAACAAATCGTCAGCATGTAGGGATATTAGGTGTTTCTCTCCCCCTGCTTCAATACCGACCATGTCATATTGTTGTCTGAGGTACACTGCCAGGGGCTCTAGGGCCAGAATATATAACATCGGGGACCAAGGGCACCCTTGTCTGGTGCCTCTACTGAGTTGCCACCTCTCAGATATCACCGATCCTGTGCGTACTCTGGCCAGTGATTCACTGTACAACAATTTAGCCCACCTAACATAACCCGGCCCCATCCCGTATTCTTCCAGGGCCGCCAGCAACCATGGCCACCTCACTGAATCAAAAGCCTTGACTGCATCTAGGGACACCACCGCCATTTTCCCATCGCTTCTGTTCCCCTCTTCAATCACCCGGTGGAGTCGCCTGTGGTTGTGGATTATGTTTCTATTGGGGACATAGCCTGTCTGATCCGGGTGTATCAGTTTACTGATGACCCTCCGTAGCCTATTAGCCAGGACCGCCGTCAAGATCTTACTGTCCTGGTTCAACATTGACAATGGCTTATAGGAGCCGCAACAATGCCCTGGCTTGTTGGGATTGGGGAGCGGCACAATTAGTGCTTCTCTGAGCGTATCCGGTAGCCGACCCTTCTCAAAAGACTCATTAAACATCGCTAGCATGGGGGGGGGGGGGGGGGGGGGGAGTACTTCTGCTTTATATGTTTTGTAAAACTCGCCCGGGAATCCATCCGTACCCGGGGTCTTGCAGGTGGGCAGCTGTTTTACAACCTCCTCTAATTCCTCCAGGGTAATTGGTGCATCTAGTTCCTCCCTTTCTTCATCACTAATCTTAGGTAATTCCATGTCTTTCAGTGTTTCTCTAATCTCCTCCTGATTGTCCCCTCCTCTGTCCTCATATAATGTTCTATAATAGTCAAAGAATGCCTCGTTGACTCCTTCCTGGGTGTCAACCACCTCCCCGTCCTCTCTAGTTATTGTCCTAATCGGGGGACTGGGGGTTTCGCTCTTATATAACCACGCCAACAAGCGGCCAGTTTTATCCCCACCTGCATGTTGCCTCTCGACATACTTTTTGTAGTTAAGGTTGCAGAGCCTTTCCCAAAGCTCCGCGCACCTCTGCTGCAACTCGAGTACAAGTTCTGTGTCCCCTCCTGCCCTGTCGCTTTCGCGCTCCAGTTTCTTTTCCGCTTCCTCTAGTTCTGTTAGGACCCCACCCTGCAGGCCTTTTGACTTAGCAATAGCAGCACCCCCACAACACAACCTTAAAGGCCTCCCAGAGTGTACACGCTGAATCTATGCTGCCTGTGTTCACCTCAAAGTACTGTGAGATCGCATCCCTGATGTCTTCCCTGAAGACTGGGTCTCTGAGCGCCTCCGCCCGGAGGCGCCACGTCGGTATCCGCGCCCTGGGGCGACAGTGCTGCCAGGTCAGCACCAGGGGCAAGTGGTCCGACAGGACCCTCGCTCTATATTCTATTTGGGTGGTCTCTATCATCACATCTGGCGTGGCAAAAAAATAGTCCAGCCTCGTGTGCAGGTGCTGCGGAGCTGAGTAGTGAGAGTACTGTGTTTCATTAGGGTGTTTCAGTCTCCAAACATCCGCCAGCCCAAAGTCCTCTAGTAATGTCTGTAATACCCTGGCCGCCGGGGTGGGCCGATCAATCTTCCCATCAGATCTGTCTGCTTTTGGATCGAGCACACAGTTAAAGTCCCCTCCCCAAATAACCGCTCCCCCCACACACGCGCCCAGATGAGTACATAGGGTTCTAAAATACGTAGCAGTGTTTTGGTTGGGGGCATATGTATTTATAATGCACACCTCTCTATTCTCTACCAAGGCCTTCAATATGACCAACCTGCCCTCCGTGTCCACCACCTCTTGTGTGAGTTGGAGCGGAACGTGCGGTGCCACCCAGACCAGCACTCCCCTAGCGTAGGCAGAGTATGGAGAGCCCACTACAGTGCCTCTCCACTTCTTCCCCACCAGTTCCAATTTTTGCTGGGTCAGATGTGTTTCCTGCAACAGCGCAATATCAATCCTCTGTCTTTTTAGGTACATCATGGCTTTGTTCCTTTTTAAGTAGCTGTTAAGTCCCCTGACATTCCATGTTACGATCTTAAGGTCTCCCATGGCTCATGAGTGTCTTCCTGCCTCCCATGTAGCGACTCCCCTTTGCCCACGTGATACAGATACAATCCTCCTTGTTTACTTGTAGCTTCTCGTACCAGCTCAAACTCCCCATAACTATGTACACAACAAAACCCCAACTTCCCTCCCCTCCCCCCACCCGTACCTTCCCCAACATCACACACCCCAACTGCTGCCCAGCTCCATCCTCGGAGCTCAGGCACCCCCACATCTAGCCCTGCAGGCACCAAACGATGCAGAGCTCAGTAGGGTGAAGTTGCCCTAATAGCCACTTAACTAGAACTGTTGTGGGGTAGAGAGAATCGCTCCGTAAGGCTCCCGTTAAGTCAACATTAACCACAGTGCTTACGACAAGTAGTGCAATAGTCTGACCTTCTCTACTGAAGGCTGCGCAAGCGACTATATTCAAGTCCCACGTGCCACGCCATCTTGCGGCACCTTCTTCATGCATCACTTATCTCTTCCGAGCTCTTTCTCCGTACGAACTTCTGACTCCTGGGGACATCCTTGCGCATCGAGCCATCCCATGGCATCCTACGGGGTTTCAAAAAACAAAGTTTTATGTTTATGAATGACTTTCAATTTTGCCGGATAAAGTAACATATTTGTGGCCCGCCTCTCTCAATCTCCGTTTTACTGTCCCAAAGTTCATGCGGCTACGCTGCACAGACAGGGTGTAATCCGGGTAAGCCGTGATGTTTGCCGCTCCTCGTGTGATCGTTCCTCCCTTACGAAAGTGTTCCAGTATCCTCTCCCGGTCACGGTAATTAAGAATTTTGGCGATCACAGGCCTAGGCGGGTTCCCCGGTGGCGGCCTCCTTATTAGGGCTCTGTGTGCCCTTTCCACTGCAAATCCTTGGGATAGGGCTCCTCTGGGTATCTCTTGCAATAACATGGATTCAATGAATTCCTTGGGATCGTGGCCCTCCAATCCCTCCGGCAGGCCCACGATGCGGATGTTGTTTCGTCGGGCTCGTCCTTCCGCCTCCTCCGCTCTCCAGGTTGCCCACTCTTTGTATCAGGGCGTGCAGTTCGGCTTTATGGGAGGCGCAATCCGCAGTATTCGGGCCGACTTCCTTCTCAAGGGACTCCGTGCGCTCCGCCAAGGCCCTGACATCCTGTTGGAGTAGGTTAACGTCCTCCTGCACCTCTCCGACCTTGAGGTCCAGTGCCGTTTTTAGTTCAGTGACGGCTAGTTCGAGCTTAGATTCCCAGGCCGCCCTTAGGTCCGCAATCGCAGCCAGGATTTCTTGGTTAGCGCCCGAAGTCGTCATGCCGCTTGCAGCCAGCTTGTCCCTGCTCTTGGTAATGTCTTGACCCGGGGACGGCTTAGTGAAGTCGTCTAGGGTGGGCTGTTTCGCCTTCGGCCTCACCGTTCTATTCGACATGACCCAGGGGACCTATAGTTTGCTCAAGTGACAAATGTGCACTCAGTGCGCCGCTTTCGCTGGGTCACCGTGCGGCCTGCTTCTTCCTTTGTTCCGGACCCTGGTCGGCCATTTTGTGTCGTCTTTCGTCTCCGGTGTTCCTTATCTCTTCCGCACCGATCTCTGCCGCCGTCACTCCAGCACCATCCAGAAGTTCACCACACGTAGCCCAATCATTTACACACCGGCATGTGTATTTTCAGCGGTCAACGGCCCGTCTACACGCACTTTTTTGCCCAGATCATTGCAGGATCTCGGGAGCTCCTCCAGAACGCGTCCTCCTACATGGCCCTCGTAGCCACGCCCCTCTCACAAATATGTTGAGTTCACATATTATGTTTCAACAAAAGTTCCCAGTTTTTTAAAGCACAGAGTCCGGGGGTTGGTGAAGGGGAGGAGTGTATAATCCAAGCTTACAATTGCACTCCGGGTATCGGCGGAGCGCTGATATGTGAATAAGTTAAACTTGCACTTTTTGTTATATATAGCCGCACAGACGGCATATAGAAAATAAAGAGAAACTTCAAGATTTGATTTTAGTTGTTTTTTCATAATAAAAACATAGCAGAACATTGAAAGTGGCGCAGTCTTTATGTCTGAGAATTTTGGTAGATTCTTATTGCACTTTGTCTTTCCGTGCTTTTTGACTTCCATACTCGCAAGACGTGACAATTTATTCAAAATACTTCTAAAACAACCCAAACACAGCAAATTAGTGTTGCCAGACTGACCAGCCCTAAGAAGCCCACACTCACTCTTACATTCCAAGTCAGCTCCTTAAGGTGTGACATAGAAAATGACCACCACTCCTGCCACCCTGGTTCCCACATGGCCAGTTGTAAGGTATCTATCCTCCTTTTGTTGTCTCTCTGCAGGATGACAGACCCTTCCGCCAATGCTTAGGGAGACATTAGAACTCGTAGACTAGTTCTTCATACAAATGTACCCCTTGGTTGTTCGAATGCGACAATCCAAGGTGTCAACTGATGAAGACAGGTGACTCAACCTCGACCCACCGGCTGCAAGGCAAAGAACACACGGTTAGCACTGAAGGGGTTAATTGTGATTACTACTAAAGTGCCTATGACGAGGTATCTCGTCGTTGGGATTACCTCCCTGTTGCCAAGGACGAGATAACTCGTCCTTTTAGGCACTCTGTTTGATGCCATCCCTGCAAAGCAACGATCGGACAAAACTGTAATCCTACCCCCGGGCTATGTGAGGGGACGTGCGTTAAACTGAAAGTATTGTCACCGCGGCAGCCATTTTCGGCTGCCGCAGTGAAAACACAAGGCGAGTGTCCACCATGCTCTGCCTTGATCTGCGGCTGTATTTCAAGCCGGAGATCAGGGCAGGTGTCGTTGGAAAGGGGAGATTCTCCCCTTTCCAACAACACCTTGTGTGAAAGCATTGCTGGTCACAGAACGGGCGCAGAGCGCTCGATCCGTTGCCAGCAATGCCCACTAGACCACCAGGGATCCCTTTTAGAAGCGGGGGGAGGAGGGGTTGCTTACTAGGTAAGCGGCCCCCTCCCCCCGAGGCCCCAAAGCATGGGGCCACAGGTATGAAGACCCCTGGGGGCAGATGGGTGATCATCTGCCCCCAGGGAAGGGGACAAATGAAAAAAATAAAAAGCAAAGGAAACGGGGATGGGGGTAAGGGGCCCACTAGCCACCAGGTCTTTTTTTTCATATGAAAGAATGGTGGCCCTCTCCCTCCCACCCCAAGTGGAAAGGGGGGGCACCCCTTGTAGCCCTCCTTGGGGGCAGATTTCCGCCCCCAGGCAGGAGTACATAAGGTGGCCCCCATCCAATTAGAGGGTGGGGCACCAGAAAAGTGTGGGAAGGCCCCCCAAAGGATGGGGCCAGCAGTTTAGGGCCCCCCTGGGGCAGATTGGTGCCCATCTGCCCCTAGGCAATGGGCCTTAGAAAACAAATAAGGGAAAACATGGATGTGTTGGGGGGAGTGCCCCCCACTAGACCACCAGGGAATATGGAAACGGGTGGCCCCCCCACCCAAAATGGAATGGGGGTCATATTATCTAGCCCTCCCTGGGGGCAGTCATCTGCTCCTAGAAAGGGGCAACTGACCGCATCGAGAGGTGCATGAGATGCCTCCCTCTTATCGGCACGCAGTGAAGGTGGATTGAGATGCCCCCTTTGCATTTCGTGTGGGGGGAGAGGGCCACGCCCCTTTACATTACAACATTCGCTGGAGGTTTAGGGTGCCCCTGAGCGCCCCCTAAAGTGTAGTGTACAATTTTCAGTTTTTTTCTTTGCTTACCAAACTTCGCTTGGCGCAGATGGGCACAATGGTCTGCCCCCAGGGTGTCCAAACCCTACTGCCCCATCCATTGGGGGGCCTTTCCGACGTTTTGGGGTGGGCCTCTCCCCCACCCCAAATGGAGTGTGGGGGGTACCTCATGCAGCCATCGTTGGATTTCTGCCCCTAGGAAGTGCCAAATGTGTTTACACTGGCTTGCAAGGGGGTGTCTGGTAAAGTGGTCGAAAATAAAAGATCGAATGACCATTTGATCGAAAGTCAAATGGTCGGAAAAAAAAATGGTCGAATTTATTTATTTATATATATTTTTTAGTTTTGTTTGGTAAAAAAAAAAATAATAGAGAAAAAGAGGGCTTGGGGGGGGAACCCCCCCCCATCAAAAAAAAAATTAAAAAAACAAAAATAAATCGACCATTTATTCGACCATTTGACTCTCGATCAAATGGCATTCGATCATTTGGTTTTCGACCAAATGACCTACAACCTGCAAGGGTGGGCATGATTGGAAAGTATGAGTGTAGATTTGTTTTGCTGGGGTGACCGTAGGTAACATGTTTTTTGTTTTTTTACAGCTTTTTCTATCTCTGGGAGTGGATGTCTCCCATGTGGGTTGTCCGTCTGCAAGCCCAGGCTGCACCTTTGGCTGTGCTACGTTACAGATGTCACCTCAGGGAAGGAATGGGGATCCTGCCAGGGCTCCTTGGAGCTGCTGCTGTGCTTAGGGGACAGTACACCCACAAGGTAGATGGATGTCCAAGGCTGGGGACATCACCTCCAACCGTCCTGGAGTTGTGGCTGGGCTGCATTACAGCTTTTCCCTTCGGAGCTGTATTGGCACACTGCTGTAACGCAGGCCAGCCAGAGCTCCAGCAAAGTCGGCGGTAATGTCCCTGGCCTTGTGGGTCTTGGGCGGGGCTTGTGGGTAATACATTCTGGGGAGATTTGGACAAGTCAGACATCTTTGGATTCCCACGGGTGTCTTCTTTTCGGAAATGCATGGGGTTCCCTGTTTTCCTTGGTGGCTTGGACACCCTAGGCCCACATCTGTATTCCACAAATTGTTTTCTGAAAAGACTTGGGGTTAGCCGCTTTTTTCGGCTTTCCCCTTGGCGCCACATGTGAGGTACCGTTCGTCAGGACACCTGTGGGAAGGTATGACATTTGTTGTGTTTGCGTGGTTCTCATAACGTTTCGACCCATTTGCTGATTCCCTTTGACACACAACCGTTTCATTTCCCAAATGTGCCCTACATTTAGTCGCTGCTTTAGGCACCATACACTTTTGCATCCTGCACAAATCACCTACCCTTGAAAAGGTCTGCCTGTACTCTTTCAAAAAATGTATGCTTGCCCTTCCTCACCACATTGGTTTTCCCGATTTACACATGCTAAGTATGTCTGTTCAGGCCGCAAGCATAAAACCTCCTGTGTACCATGGCTCCGTTTTTGGCTTGTGGTATTGCTTGTTTTGTAAAACACTACAAAGAAATGGTGTGATTTCCTAACTGCAAGAGTCAGGGAATGTAGCGCAGCATCAGCAAATTTATTTGAAGGGGCAAGAAAGCCTGGGTCCGACTTACCATCCTACAAGCACACAAACCTTCATGGGGATTGGCGGCCCCCTCCCTCAGGGCATACTGCCAAGCCGTTCAGCTAATATGGGTGAAACTATGGCTCAATCAGAGCGAAGGCACAAGCTGGCACACCATGGAAACCTCCATGGCCCCACTCCACCCCATCGAAATCGTGGCAACCCCAATGCACAAGCTCCCGACCCATATCAAAATGCACCAGATACTAAGACAGACCCCCCACAATGGCATAGACTCAGAGCGGCACAAGGGGCACAAGTCAAATACCCACCAGCCTGGGCCAGTATCAGATCGATTCTATCATGGGCAGTGGAGCAACCACTGCACCAACGACATCCTAGAGAGGAAGGATCACTAGCGAGATTCCCGGAGGTCCAGACAAAATTGGGCCTGGGGCCAGGTGACTGGCTTCTCTATCACTTGATCCAGAAAGCGATACTCCAGCATAACACTCAAGAATCCAGACTCCAACCTCCCTCCCCTTGCCATGAGAAAAAGCAATGGATCACAACTCCGAGGCATTCCCATGCATCCGCACCTTTTACTGGATGGCCATCCGTAACAACCTTCCCAGATTGAACGCTCTAGCAGTAGCCTGGACGGAGGACTTAGACACCGGTGAACCCCACCCCCCGACCTACAGAGAAGCTTTGCAGCCATACCTACGATCTCCCTTAACCTCAGCAACAGAGAAATCCAAATGAAAATACTACAACGCATTTACTACACTCCTGACAAGATGCACAGCATGGGAATCCGCTCTACCAATCAATGCTGGAGGGGCTGTGAGGACACTAGGACCATGGGCCACATGCTATGGTCTTGCCCCAAGATAACCGCATACTGGTAACTGATATACCGGACGCTCAACACCATAGACGGAGCAGATATCCCATATTCCCCGCTGACGATGGTAGTGGGCGACGAAGGCACTGACTGGCACCAAGACCCACTGATGAACAAACTAATCTCCCGCATATTCGCAGCAAGAAAACTTTTGATCACACACTGGAAAGCAACCCAGCCACCGTCGGGCACCGAATGATCACAATCACTCACCAAAATATGTCGCCTGGAATGTGCAGTCTACAAAAGACAAACGAAGGCTAACCCCGCCAGAGGCCAACTCTTCGAAAGAATCCTGGAGACGTTCCGGTGAACCCCCGGATCCTGGCCTATTCTTAGGAAGGAAGGCCACTGCCTTTCACGGAGACCCAAATTGCTGACGTGGTTACACAAGGGGAAATGTTGCTTTAGGTTTTGTTATTCTGTATTTTGCTAAGCTGTACCTTACAAGATGTTCTTACTCTTTGATTCTATTTACTACTGCTTGTTTACTCGAAAACCAAATGACAAAAAATAATTCATAGAAGCCATTGCCGTACCAGGCCAACCATGTCCACCACATACCTTTTTTTCAGTCATTTTCTTGCTTTTTCCCCCAAACTATGGAATTGTTCCCTACCTAGTTGTTGCCTGACCTGCGCAAATCACCCCTTCCTAAACTTGGATTTTGTTTACTTTTCAGAAATGTATGCCTTTCTGTCCTCCAATTCGGCTTTCCTACCCTTTTCTTCCATTCCTTCCACGCCTGTCCAATTGGCAAAAATGGCCAAAACCGCCTACTGCTCACAAAACGGTTGATGACCACATCAAAATATTTTTTTGGTTATTTTCTCTCACCCCCTACAGCAATCTAGGATTCCTAAGTGGCGTTACGACCGCCTACATGTGGGGGGAAAAAGGGGCCAAATTTGGCCGAGATAGCTCATGTAACAAAAAAGTTACAAGGCATTGAATGGCGAAATACCGAAATCACCAAAAAAGGCCTTGGCACAGGGGGGTGAGGGAGGGCCATGGCAGTTAAATGGTTGAGGGCACTACTTGAACAGGAAATGTGGCTAACCTTTGAGTCAGGGCAGACTACGTATACCAGGCCGATGGGTCTGTGTTTTCGAAAACAGGGTAGCACCTGGTTTAAGTCTGGTAGTAGTTCAGATGTGGACTCCGGAAGTGCAGAAACAAGGGATGAAATCCGTGAAGTGGAAACAGAATGAACAATCCGTGAAGAGGAAGAGTTCTACCGCGACGGCACGATGACGCCTAACAAGGGTGCAGCAGCAGTCTCTAGTACGTGCAGGAGGAGTAGAAACAATCCACAGAAAGAGCAGTTCGTGCGGTGGGAGCGGAGTCCAAAAGCAGTCTGTGAAACAGGCAAGGTTGGTGTTAGGCGGGCGGAGTCTTTTGGGGAACGTAGAAATCACAGTCCGTGTATGCAGGCAAGGTCGTCGTTGAGCAGGCGGTGTCTTGCGTGGAACACAGAGACAAAGGCAGTCCGTATATGCAGGCAAAAGTATCTGGCAACAGGCAGGCAGAACAGTACTGAAGGAGATCCGAGCAACAGTCCATATGACAAGCAAGGGTCAGGCCGAAATGGGAGTGAGGTACAAAACAAGTACTAAGGCAAATGCAGAGTCCAGAAGCAGAAATATGTCTTGAACAATGGAACACAGGAACGGAACAGGATTTCACAGAACGAAACTAGCAACTTCATTCAAAAGCGCCGTTCCTCTGCAGAGGATGCTTTTTATGTCCATCTAATCTCGTGACTCGTCACCCTGCGTGAGTCACGTGACGGACCAGACGGCCACGCTTCCATAGTTTCCATGGTAAATCAAAGCGAGCAAGGAACTGCGCCTTCTGTAATCGTGGGATAAAACGTGAATGGAAACTCCACAGAACTTTCCGTATTGCTTGACGTTTTCCAAGGAACTCGTAGTATCATGGTTGGCAGAGCACAGTTTGGGAAGAGGTGATGTCGACACAAGTGGGTCAGGCCCACATGAGGACAGAGTCCTGACACAAGTTCTCCATTCAACCATGGTCACCCAAAGGCGTCCCATTTCCGTGGCAGTCAACCACCACCCATCAGCCCAGCCCATAAAGACAATACCAGCAAGTATAGTACATAACCACATCTTCTGTGCATCCCCCCCCGCCCTTCACGTCTGAGATATATCGCAAGCCTTCCCCAATTAACAGAACAACCATACAACCATTCCCAGACTTGGGGGATCAAACATGGTCTAACTGAACTATTCTGTTCAGACGAACCTGTACCTCCGAAGGCCACCATAGCCAACGGGTACCAGGTAAAGCACCAACAACACGGCTAAGTCCACCCAGTGGGCAACGGTTCTTCATTCCACTAAATTTGGGAAATGTTATTTGCAGCGTTGAGCAACGTAGTACAACATCAACCTAAGAAAGAACCTCAGGGCCAGTATGTCGCGGGACTGAGTTCAACAGCACTGATCTGCTTAACAGAGTTCAGTTAACCGGCCGCCGTCCTGGTATCATCATACTGACGAAATAGTTCTAGGACCCTGGTTATTATGTCCACACAGGGGGTCAAGTAACAGCGTTCTTGTTTTCCAGAGCGTCACGGCCACTCGCACTGGTTAAGTTTCTCTTTTCCTTTTGTTTTTTTTAATCAGTATAAATATCGCCAGTTAATGCTTTTTATACATTAAAAAGGAAAACAGAATACCATGCCATTTCACAAAATATTAAAATAAAAAGAATGCATGGATTAAAGTTAGCACAATTTAAAAAGTAAGAATAGCAAAGTAAACACATTCATGTGCCCTACATATGTCCTACATATTCAGGTTAGTTCTATAGGCCAAGGTCATTAGCAAGACAGTGTCTACTATTCATCGATTCTGTGCCAGAACATTATCATGTGATACAAGAGGGCAGAGTCATTTCCCCTATACAGCATATCCCAGATCAGCTGAGGACCATAGGTATTAACAGGTAGTCCAATGGTCCTTAATGTACTTTTTTACGAAACTTGCCCAAGCTTTCACATTTGATCATGAGGTATTTTGTGATTTCAAGATTCGTTCCGCCACAATCTACAAGCTCTTACATCAATAGTTACACCCATCCTGAAACCTGGAATCTGTCGTGTGTTAACTAGATCACATTTAAAAAGTATACATTTGTGCACAATCCAGTTATTGGAGAAGTCAGTCAAGAAGAAAGGATAGGTGATACACTTTAGGCGCTGTGTTAGATATTCTCCACTATGAGATTTAGTGGTGAGATCAATGTCAATTCGTTCCTGATTCCATGTAGAAATTATGTTCTTAAACAGGCATCTGTATTGTGGAAGAGTAATGTTACATGGGTCGATAGAGTCTGCAACTAAAGACTTCAGATGAGTTCCAACTATTGTTAAGATGACTTGCATGTAGAAAGTCACCAGTAACCTTTCTCCGCTGTTTGTTGCAAAGGATCACCAATTTCTGCTACCGCCCTCTCCTTTGTAACGTCAAAAAGAGCTACTTGTCAAAAAATCCTATACTTGCTAAGAAAGCATGCACACTCTCTATGCACATGCTCGGTCAGAAATCAATGTACAGGATTTATTGACAATACTATTTGGGAAGAAACAGGCTGCAAAATCATGGTTGCTCGTCATTCTACTATGGTGTGAAACCATGCATTACATGACCTGCAAGCAGCATGAAATTACACCAAATATTCTCTGAGCGGCTGCATATTAGACCACACATGAAGAGTGCGCAAGCCTCCCTCATCAGCTTATCTGCAACAAGGAGTCGTGTTTAAACAGAGTATCTGCTTCATAGAAAAGGGAAAGAGGAGACGTGTGATCACCGCCCACCCCCCATGTTAGGCTCAGCATGCCAACTTTGAGCCCTCAGACCAACAAAGGCAGCCCATGCATGGCCTATTCAAGAGAGGGGGAGAAATATACAGATCTATGGGAGGGATTTGCAAACTTCCAAGAGCTCAAGTGGACTACCTATGCAGTGTAAACACAAGTGCATGCCAAAAGCTTGTGCCCTTGAAAGGCCAGTTGGGCTGGGGCAGGATCAGTCACATATCAGGTTACTGACGAGAGTAACATTCTGGAGCCCTGAAATCTTTTCACACACAACAGGCAGTCAGAAATAAAAGAGTTTATTTACCAATATGACAGTACATGTATAACACTTGCAAGGATAATGACTCATTTGGCCCTGGCAGGATTCAAACTTTTAAACTGCAGTTTAAACAGTGATCACAGCAGTAGGTGTGAAGCTAGGTGATCGGTCTCACTAATATGGTTCAATGCAGTGATGTGCTGCTAAAGAAATCTTGGTGCAACATGACGGCCATTTAAAATCCAAAAGGTCAGACTCTCACTTTTATCCTTCCTAGATATATAACAATACAGCTAATGAGTTATTTAAAGCACGGACCTGGCTCGGGAGAAGTGGAGCGCTGTTCTGAGTGTCGGGAGCTAGCATTTGGCTGACATCTTTTAATAGTAGCGCAGTACTCTGAGGTCTGTGGGTCGGTATTTGCGTCCATTGCAATTAGTCCTTGATCAGATGTTGTTGAAAGAGCTGTGATTTGAGAGATTTGCGAAATTGGAGAATTGTGGGGGCAATCTGAGCTGACACCGGGACTGGAGTTCAAGAGGATGGGTGCATAACAAGAGACTGATCGTTTGCCGGTGCTCTCTGTGTGGGCGAGTTGCAAGTCAAGCCGGTTGGTCGATTTGCTGTGCAAGGAGTTTGTGCCACCAGATATGTGGAGCTTAGCCGCCAGGTACGCTGGTGTCCTACACATGACTGCTTTATAGATGATAAATGCAGTCTTGCAGATTTGGGTAATACCAGATATTAGTGAATGCAAGGCCGCACACTATGTAACAAAGCATGGAAAAAGTGAATATTTTGGGATTTACACTAGTGATATCCTTCCATATAGCCATGTATTGTCTGGAAATGATTAAATGCTCATAGCATGCAGCAGGTATTTGCCTTGTCTGCCTAGTACCCCGCTACTCACTCAATTGCCAGTGACTACAATCTAATGGCCATGCACCAAAGATAACCAGCAAAGAACAAGTTACTTTCTTACCTGGTAAAGTACTTTCGATGGGATGTTCCTCCGACGTATTCCACATCTTTGACAATAATTACCGCAGCTGTGCTGCTTCGGAAAACTTTCGGCGTAGGCGTCCTGCGTTGATGGCATCGATACGCTCCCTCGAGGACCTCCTTCGACAGTCGACGTCACTGGATGTTATATCTAGGACGCACGACGCCCGTAGCCTCAGTAGTAGTTTTTTCCCAGAACGTGTGGCACCAACCACCTGCCAGTATGACTGCAGAAAGCCTTGCAGAAACGTAAACTGCAATCGCATAAGAAATTCAGTAGCGGGGCAGGCTGGGAGGGTACGGTGTGGAATACGTCGGAGGAACATCCCATCGAAAGAACGTTACCAGGTAAGAAAGTAACTTTTTGTTCGAGGGTATTGTGTCCTCCGACGAATTCTACATCTTTGACAAACTCCCAAAGCAGTACCAACGTATGGAGGTGGGAAAAGAATTTATAATTTTATAATGCCCAATCAAATTGCTGAATATAGGACTGCCTTACTAAAGGCCAAATCTCACCCATGGATAGAGTCCAGGGAATAGTGTCTTACAAAGGTATGGACCGATGCCCATGTGGCTGCTTCACAAATATTACGAATGGGAACACCCCTCTGCAGAGCAGTGGAGGCAGCCACACCCCTAGTAGAATGAGCCCGTAAGCCTACTGGAGGGTCCTTTCCCGCCAAACGGTAACATTCAGAGATTGTCAAAATGATCCATCTGGACAAGGTCTGCTTGGAAACACCTTGACCTAAACGTCTTCCAGCGTATCCAACAAAGAGCCGATTGTCCACTCGGACCCGGGACATCCGTGAGATATAGAAACTTAAAGCCCTCCTAGGATCCAACCTATGGTGCCTCTCACCTCTTCCTTACCAGGATGCGGAGGAGGATAAAACGCCGGAAAAATTACCTTCTGGCTCAAATGAAATTCCGACACAACCTTCAGAAGAAAAGAAGGACGAACCCTAAGGGCAACCCTGTCCTTATGGAACACCGTGAAAGGTGACTTAGCGGACAGTGCCTGCAACTCACTCACTCTGCGTGCGGAAGTAACCTTAACTAAAAATACAGTATTAAAGCCAACAGTCTCAACGGGCAAGAATGCAAGGGCTCAAACGGAACTCCCATTAAGAACTTTAGAACCAAATTCAAATCCCAACCCGGCACCTGGAGAGGCCACGGTGGAAACACATTAGTTAGCCCTTTAAGAAACTGAGAAATCAAAGGAATCTTAAAATAAAAACACTCCTCAGACGAGCGCTTAAATATTGACAGTGCCGCCAGGTAACCCTTAATGGTACCCACTTGCAGGCCCTTGTGGGCTAATGAAAGCAAAAAAGACAGAACCAAAGGAATGGAACATTGAAAGAATCCACACTCTGTTCCCTGCACCAGTGCAGAACTTTCCCCAACGGCAACGGTACAGGGATTTTGTTGCACGCCTTCTGGCCAAAAGCAACACCTCAATCACGTCCTCGAGGAGGTCCCAATCCTCATACCTCAGCCTTTCAGAAACCAAGCATGAAGGCTGAGAGACTTGACCTCTGGTTAGAGAACTCGACCCCCCTCCCGTGAGAGCAGATCGTCTCGGTAGGGAAGACGGCGTGGAGGGCAGATGGACATGTCTCGAAGGTCCGGGTACCACGCTCTCCTGGCCCATGCCGGAGCAATGAGGATCATCCAGGAACCGAACCTCTGTATCCTCTGCAACACCTGCAGAATGGCGGGGACTGGAGGGAACGCGTACAGCAGTGGGAAGGACCACTCCAATACGAATGCGTCCCCTAAGGCTCCTCTTGGAGGAAATTCCTGTGAGCAGAATCTTTCGCACTTCCGGTTGACACTGGTGGCAAAGAGATCCAGTTGTGGGGTTCCCCAAAGTGCGAAGATCTCCAAAAGAACTTCCTGAGCCAGCTCCCACTCGTGAGACGAAAATTCCTGCTGGATGGCCCAGAACCAGAGCTGCATCGCCTCCCTGCACAGTGGGAGTGACCCTGCCCCCCCCCACTTTTTGTTGAGGTAGTGCATGGCCACTGTATTGTCCATCATAACCCGGCCATTCTTCCCGCGCACAGATAGGAGAAAAGCCTTCAGGGCTAGCCTGACAGTCCGCAGCTCTAACAGATTGATGGGAGTCTGGACTCCGACGGAGACCAACGACCGCTGGCTGTCAGCTCGTTGGCATGAGCTCCCCAACCCATGAGGGATGCATCTGTCATGATCGTCACCTCTGGCCACGGTTGCCAAAACGGAGCCTCTTTCAACAGATTTCCTTCGACGGCCCACCACAGAAGGTCCTGGGCGACCGAGGTCGGAATCTGAACGGGATCTGACATTATGCCACAGATCTGCGACCACTTCATCTTGAGCGCCCAATGCAAAGATCTCATCCGCAGCCTGGCCTCTGGCACTAGTAAAATGGAGGCAGCCATGAGGCCGAGCATTCTCAAGAACTCGAAAGCCGGGAGACTCTGGGCACGTTGAAATGTGTCCACCATCTGCAGAATGTGATGAGCCCTCACCTGGGAGGCGAACACTGCCCCAGGGATGTGTCGAGCACTGCTCTGATGTACTGGAGCCGCTGGGTAGGTGTCACATGAGACTTCAAGTTGAGGGAGAAGCCCAGCTTGTGAAGGGAGCGGCAGGTGACGTACAGATGATCCAGGACTTGCTCGGGAGAGCGCACCCTGGTCAACCAATCGTCCACGTAGGGGTAGACATGAATCCCCCCCCTTTCCTGAGATACGCTGCCACCACCACCATCAGCTTGGTGAAGACCCTCGCGGCGGAGGTCAATCTGAACGGTAGGACCTGAAATGAAAAGAGTCACCAACCGCGAACCTCAGGTACTTCCTGCGCTTGGGATGAATCGGCACATGAAAGTAAGCATCCTTGAAGTCGAGAGACACCAACCAATCCTGAAGCTGAAGGGCCTGGAGGACTTGAGAAAGAGTAACCATATTGAACATGTCCTTCCTGAGGAGCTTGTTCAAACCACGCAAGTCCATGATGGGTCCCAATACCAGTCTTTTTTCAGGATAAAAAAATATGGGGGAATACCATCTCTTGTTCCTCTTCGCTACAGGCACCAGTGCTATGGCGCCTTTCTCCAGCAGGGATAGGATTTCCTGCGCAAGGAACCGATCCGGACGCTTCAAAGAGAGCTTCCCCGGTGGATTGTCGTGAGGCCTCTGCCGGAAATGAAGACAGTAGCCGTGGGCTATGATCGCCAAAACCCACACATCTGAAGTAATGGGACGCCACTCTCCAAGATGCTGCGCCAGCCTTCCCCCAGCCGGCGAACCATGAGCCATGGCCTCATGACTGAGCGGAAGCGGAAGCGGCTGCGGCAGTGCCTGAGGGCAAGGAGGCAACTGCCCGAGCGGCTTTGGCACCTCGAGTACCTTGTTTTCCACCTCTGGTATTCCTACGTTGGCCCCTTTGACTGGCCGCTCCTCTCGATCTACCAAAGGAAGAGTAGTATCGAAAGGAACTTCCCCTCCATTGCTGTCCCCTAGGACGAAAAGGCGGAGGTTAACGTACTGCAGCGCTCAACGACTTTGCTGCAGCTTTGGAAGTCTACAACCTCTCAAGGCTCTCATCAGCCTTGCTGCCAAAAAGATGGACACCATCAAACGGCATGTTGAGAAGCCGGGTCTGCAAATCAGGAGTAAACCCCGACTTCTGCAAACTCTGCAAACTTGCGTATCATGGTGCTCACCGTCATGGACCACCTGACACAGTGCCACGTCCAGCCCCGACTGAACGGATTCACACTTGGCATCCTTGCCATCCTGCACGAGGGCTAGGAAGCCATCCCGGTCCTCCCCTTCGGGAATATGTTCAGCCGCCAAAGATACACAATTCCACAGAGTGCGAGTGAATCTTGCTAAAACACAAATGGAGTTGGCTGCCTTTAAAGCCATATCCCCAGATGAAAATACTTTCTTCGCCCAGCCATCAAAGCGCTTGTCGTCCCCATCAGGAGGGATGGTAGGGTACGCAGCCTGCTTCGCTGGGGCCGTAGGCGCCTCTACCACCAAACTCTCCAGAGTGGGGTGCGTAGACAAGTAGCAGGGGTCACCACTGGCTGGACGGTATTTTTTCGAAAAGCGACTTACCCACTGCTGGAAGACTCTCCGGAGCAGTCCAAGCCGCCGCCACCCTCCTTTTTAAGGCCATATGAAATGGCAGCACCGGGTGAGTGGGCAGACCTTGGTCCAATATATCTGTCAGGTCATCCTGCAGAAAATCAAGAGGTGGCGCCGACCACCCCAAGTACTCAGTCACCCTTGACAGGAGACGCCTGTACGAGGACTCAGCATGTGTGCCAGGCTCAGGCCTACCAAACTCAACCTCCGGAGAGGTGTCCAGACCACTGGCGTCATGTAAAGACTGACGTAGGACTTCCATTTAGCTGTGACCAGACAACAGGTCACCAGGAACCTCAGGAGGAACAACCCCCTCCTCATCCGACCCTTCTTCCACCTCTGAAATATATTCCAAAGGCTGGAATAAATCAAGCGAGTGGTGGCTCTAGCTCGTTTCTTGCCGGCTTCTCTCGAAGGCGGGAACGGAACAGTGCCCTGCGATTTGAAAATCACCATCATCTCCTTGCGGAACGCATCCCATTCCGCCGGCGATTTATGCTTATGGGACAAGCTACCCGCTGTCTGGCGGAGTCCTCCGAAGAGGATGGGGAAGGCGACCGGTGATGGTGCTTCCAAGAATGCCTAGAAGAGGCAGAGGAATGGCGGGACCCACTCCGAGACTGAGACCCCCCCTGGACTTGCGCAGACACTGAGTTGCCCCTCGAGTCGTTGGTCTAAAGTCTGGCGGATTTCGACTTACGGGGTTTAGAAACCCTACGTACTGCTAGCTTCTTCTTCCGCTCCCTGCAAGGCCTTCGAAGTCAGGTACTGGCAGTCATCGCAGTGGTTGGTGGCGTGGCTTTCGCCGAGGCACCAGAGGCAGATGTTGTGCGGGTCTGTGATGGACATTTTGGAACCGGAGTACCCAAACCTTTTTGAAGCCGGGCTTTGGGGTAGAAGAAGACAAAGACATTATCTCAAACTTTCACAACGAAGTAGAAGAATCGAGCATGCTGAGATTCCGAAGTGAACACGTTCACAGAAAAAACGGAACTGAGGCTACGGGCGTCGTACGTCCTAGATATAACATCCGGTGACGTCGACCGCCGAAGAAGGTCCTCGAGGGAGCGTATCGATGTCATCGACGCAGGACGCCTACGCAAAAAAGGTTTTCTGAAGCAGCACAGCTGTGGTAATTACTGTCAAATATGTGGAATACGTCGGAGGACATAATCCCCTCGAATGCCCAGATACTGATCCCATTACCATGGATTATGAACAAATGCACACATGTATCCCATTGTCAATAAAGGCCATCAAATGCCCTTGTAATCAACCCCTAAAAGGGCTTGTCATGAAATTCCCAGGGACTCACCCACCCTATTTTAAGAGGGATTGTTCAAACTAAGGTATTAATTTCAAGGTAGGGATTGACATTAAATGTCCAGGTAGGTGCTACCAAGATGGCCACCGGCAGTGGAAGTCGCGTCTGAACCGCGCTCCCGCCGGGCTGCCAATATTAAAGCACTTCATTGTGAGAATCTTGAGTGTATAGGCGCTGTTTACTCACACGGCGCCCCCGTGTATCCCCGGGCACAGGAGTGGAACGAAATTTCCCCAGCAGGACCCCCAGGGCAGACACGGCCGACGAACGCGGGTGCCCCTCTCCCATCGAGGGAGATCCAGCAGGCATCCGGGAGTGCCCGCATATGCGCTGAGCCAGATTGTATCACACAGCGGGGCAGGGGAGAGAGCGCTCGCCCATCGGACTCCCACCAGCGGGAGAAGGAATAGTTGCTCGGCCACCGGTGGGCTCGGCGCACAGACCCCGTAGTTAATTTAAGGAGCTGCATGGGCGGCACCCACCCCCCCCGCACGAGGACACAGTGAGGGGGTTGCGGCAGGGGGGAAGAAGGGCCCGAGAGACTATCCCTCTGGGAACACCAGCGCTGGGGGCCTCAGCAGCCGTGGGACCGATCTTCTGGCACGCAAGGCCAGGCGCCAGGGGACAGGCCGGAGGAGGAGGCACCATCATCAGGCAGGAAGTGGGGAGGCACCGCCAGCCGCGGAAGAAAGAAGGATTAACTGCTGAAGGTGAGCGTGCCGGCGGGGGTGCCCCCCCCATCCTGCCACCACAACAGGTGGGCCCGGTAGGGAGCCCACATAGCAGGCACTGACCCTCGGACAGAGGCGCGGCGGCCCCCCATCCACCCCCCTTACTCTAATATAACCAAGTAATGAAAGGGGGTGCAGGGTAATGGATGGGCGAATCTGGACTGCACCATACTAATGCGCATGCCCCACTAATAGGAAGAAATCTTCGCCACGGGTATTTAGGGGGAAGGGGTAACACAACCCTGTATTTGGTGGAGACGCCATAGCCGCCCTTTCACAGGTCCCCAGGAAACATCCAGAGGAGCCACAGGGTTTCCAAAATCAGGGGGAGATGTCGAGAGCAAAGGGGAAGGGGGGAGCAACGCAACCCGGGTTGCAACCTCCCAGACAGGACATAAATCTGCTCCAAATGTGGTCTTCTGATACCACGGCAACTGCAAAGGACAGGGCAATAGAAGATTCCACAACAGAAACAACCCCCACAAATCAGGGCGCTCTTCCCCCAACAAAGGATGACATGCACGTCTGGTTTGTGGAATTACAAGACAAGTTCATGTCCACAGCCCAAGACCAATTTAAATCACTCAAGAACAAATTGAAGCAGGCAGTCCAAGAAGTGAAAATAGATGTGGCCAAGCTGGAGGAAAGAACGGACACTTTAGAGAAAATAGTGCAAAATGTAGAAGACGAGGTAAGACAGAACAATGAAACGCAAGAACACTTGATTTGACTAACCCATAATCTAGAAATTCAGTGCGAAGACTTGGAAAACCGTTCTCGCAGATCGAATATCCGCATCATGGGTATGCCCGAGTCAGTGCTAGACAAAGATCTCAAGAGAGCGGTGAAAGAAGTATTCAGAGACATTATCGAAGCGCAAGAAGCTGAGAGCATTGGGATCGACAGAGTGCAGAGGGTGGGCCTGAAAAGAACAGGCGCCCCAGGGGAAAGACCAAGGTATGTATTGGCCCTCACATCATATCCGCAAAAGGAGCAGATCCTCAGAAGAGCGAGGCAACTAGACCGTATAAGGATGAATGGGGTGGAAATACAGTTATATCAGGATCTGGCTTCGGCGACACTCTTAAAGGGGAGGGAAATGGCCCCACTGGTGAGGGAGCTGGTGGCGAAAGAGAAAAGATACAAATGGACGTTCCCATTTGGGCTATTGTTCGAGTGGGAAGGAAAACAGCGAAGAGTGACCACCAGTGAGGAAGGACTACAAATAATGGACCTGCAATTGGAGTCGGCAGATCCAAGGGGCCGCAGGACCATGGTGGAACCACATAAGAGGCCGAGAGGATGGGATGTAGTGGGGAAAAAAAAGAAGCAAAACGGGAGGGGGAACACAGGACTACCTGAAGGGGAGTAGAAGGGAATCCCAGACTGGAAGCGACAGGTCAACCTCAGATAGGAGCAGGCGGGCAAGGCCATCAGATAGGAAAACTCTGTATATCAGATATGCTGTGGCCCGGCAGTGGAATAGGAAGGGACACTGTCATCCAGGTCATAGGATGAAGCGGGATTTAGGACTCCCCGCAAAGTTCATCTCGAGACATGTGAGGGCAAGGAGCGATAGGCGTAACGCCCTAGCAAACATAGGTGCCTGGGCCCTCCTCGGGAACAAAGTTAGGTTTACGTTAATAGTTTGGGGGTTGTTGGGGTGGGATGGGGGGGAGATTGGGAAGGGGACACCCCAGAGGGGAGAAGGGACCACCACAAGCAAGACTGATAGCAGTCGCAATAGACTAGACGCGATGGGGAAGTTCAGAATCTTTTCACTGAATGTGAGGGGGTTGAACTTGCAGGTAAAGAGGAAGAAAGTGGAGGATCTGCTAAAAAGGGAGAGGGCGGACTTCCTGCTCCTTCAGGAGACGCATATAAAAGCCCAAGACAGAAAGAAAGTAAATCTCAGAGGGTATACGGTCTGGGCGCAACCAAATGCGGGGGATAAAAGAGCGGGAGTGATGATTGCGGCCAAAGGGGGACTGGGGGCAAACCACATGGAGACGCAGGGAGACAGGGAAGGGAGATTTGCATTCGCAAAGGTTACAATAGAGGGCCTCCGACTCACCCTGGTGACAATATATGCCCCGAACTCAGGGCAAGACGGATTCCTCCGGAATACGCTGGAGAGACTAGAGAGGTTTGTGAAGGGAGAGTTGATTCTAGGAGGAGACTTCAACATGGCCTGGCAGCCGGGGTTGGATAGGAGTGGGGGAGGATCTCAAGGCCAGGGGGCCCCATTCAAACAACTTAAGCACAAGATGGAGCAGTTAACACTGCGCAATGCCTGGAGGGAACTGAGGGGTCAAGCAAGTGGCTTTACGTACTACTCGCATGTGCATAACACAATGTCGAGAATCGACTACCTCTGGGTGTCGGTGGGACTGCTTGGGAAAATACAAGGAATAGAAACTGGTTCCATAGCTTTATCAGATCATGCTCCTGTATGGCTGGACATCTAGACCCCCCGGAAGGGGAAGAGATCTATGGAAGTGGAGGTTGCCACGCGATATTCTTACAGACCAGGTGTTGGGCCAAACAGTTGGGGACAAAATCAAAGAATACTTTGAATTAAATGACACGGGGGAGGTCCCTCTTGGGACAGTATGGGAAGCCTTTAAGGCGGTGATAAGGGGACATATGATTGTGCTGAAGGCCACCAGGGACAAGCAGAAACAAGACTGGAGGAGAACTCTGGAAAAGAAAATGGGAAGAAATCAGAAGAAACACTCCACACATACAAAGTCTCCACTCTTGAAGTGGAAAAAATCATTCTCAGTCTAAAACCTCTCGCCATTCATCACAAGACTCATCAACACCTCCTTCGCCTCAGGTACCGTCCCCAGCAACCTCAGAGTGTCCTGGGTCCTCCCCCTCCTCAAAAAGCCCTCTCTGGACCCCTCCATTCCCACCAACTACAGACCTATTACCACCGTCCCCTTCCTGCTCAAGATATTAGACCAGACAGCCTGCCAACAAATCCAAAAATACCTTGAATTAAACCATCTTCTCGGTATCAGACAATCAGGCTTCAGACCCCAACACGGGACAGAAACAGCCCTCATCGACCTGAAGGCTCAAATTGACACTCTTAGAGACAACGGGAAAACTGCTTTATTGCTTCTCCCTGACCTCTCCGCGGCATTTGATCTAGTTGATCAAAAAATCTTATGCAAGCATCTGGATTCAGCTGCCCACTTTTCCCAAGAAGCCATTGGCTGGATCGAGTCATTTCTCAGCAACAGATCCATGCGTGTCTTCACAACCACAGCTGCCGCCGACCCCATCACATGCGGAGTCCCCCAGGGCTCATGCGTCTCCCCTACACTGTACAACGTGTTCACGAAGCCCCTGTTTGATGATCTAGATGGTCTGGGTATCACCTACACTAATTATGCCGATGATACCCAGATCCTCATCCCGTTGACAGGAGATTACAAACATGATTTGGCCTTGGTGAACAGGGTGTACCTCATCATCCAGGCATGGATGGTATCTCACAGTCTATGCCTGAAAGATGACAAGACCGAACTCATCATACTTGGTTCCACCGCAAACCTAACCAAATTGGACCACCACTACATTGGCTTCATTATAGACAGGAACCCGATCAAAGTAGCTAAGGAAATGAAAACCTTAGGAATATACACTGACTCCTCCAAGTTAGCTCTATGGCATCCTCCACGGCCTACACATGTAAGCTTATAAGAGAAGCCAAACCCTTCCTTATCCACCCAGAGCTGCATTACACTAGCCAGAGCCAGAGCCTTTGTATTATCAAAAATGGACTATTGTAATGCCCCCTATGTAGGAGCTAGCAAACAGGTTACTAACAAAATACAGACACTACAAAAGAACGCTCTCAGAGCAGCGCTCAGCATCCCCAAGAGAGAACACATCTCCAACATTAGGAGATCCCATAACTGGCTCAACACTACAGATAAAATCCTGCTCAAAGTAGCCTCACTAACACACAAATGCCTCAACAACGATGCCCCCCGCTACTTAGTCGATAGAATAAGTAAACTCACTTACAACAGACCTACTAGAACCTCCAACGCTAATCTACACTCAGTTCCCAGGTTCAAACGCACCAAGATGGGTGGTAACAGCTTCCAGGTGAAAGCAGCCCAACATTGGAACTCCCTACCACCCTCTTTTAGGACACCCCAAACCTACACACACTTTAGACACAACTACATATACTGGATAAAGAGCAATGACCACTAACACCATCCAACCCACCTCACCGCCATCTACTATGTAAATATGTATATTTGTTAATCCGTAAACTTTTGCCTTTTTCATGACTGCTTCAACCATCCATTATCTCATTGTAAGTACTGTAGTGCATTGTAACATGTAACCAAGCTGTGAATAACCTTGTTGCTACTGCGCCCTCATACCCTCGGGTCTGGTGCGCAATACAAATGAATAAACTAAACAGACATTCAAGGTGAATTGATGGCTCATCCCACAAGAAGCCTCAAGAAGGCATTGAAGCATGTACAAGGACAATTGGACATGCTCCGCAACAAAAAGGCAGTGAAATCCCTCCTGTATCTAAAACAAAGATACTACATCAGAGCCAACAAGGCGGACAAATATTTAGCAAGACAGCTCCGAGAAAAACAGAAATCACTGATGATTATGAATGTCAAAGATGTACAGGACAGGTCACAAACACGCACTAAGGACATCAGGAAGACCTTTAAGGCCTTTTATCAGGAGCTCTATGCGTCAGAGCACCCGGATGAAGAGAAGCAAAATGGGTACCTCCAGTCTCTCCCCATCCCAACAATCTCAGAGGAAGACAAAGTGAAGCTAGAATCAAGGATTACTGAAGAAGAAGTCCAGAGAGCAATAGCAGACCTCCCAAACTCAAAGGCCCCTGGCCCCGACGGGTTTACGGCCCCCTTTTATAAAAAATACGCTGACATTCTCACTCCAGTTCTTACAAGGCTGATGAACACATTCAAAGACAGTGGAAATGTAACCCCTTCCATGAACGAGGCGAAAGTACTTGTTTTCCATAAACCAGGTAAAGACCCCACCCTTCCCGGCTCATATCGCCCCATTGCCCTAATAAATTTGGACACTAAGATTTACACCAGAGTATTGGCCACCAGATTATCACCCCTCCTCCCGACCCTAATAAACACAGACCAATCGGGCTTCATTCCGGGCAGGCAAACGCAAGACAATCTAAGGAGAATAGTTCACCTGGTAGAAAAAATAGGCATTACCCAAACACCAGCAATTCTCCTCTCATTAGACGCCGAAAAGGCCTTTGACCGCGTTGAGTGGTCCATCCTCTTCAAAACACTAAAACACATTGGAGAACAGTTCATAAACATGGTCAAGGCCAACTACAATACTCCTTCCATTAGAATTGCAATAAATGGGGAAGTCACGGAGAGATTAGACATTTCAAGAGGAACCAAACAGGGATGCCCTCTTTCCCCTCTCCTATATGCCATATTCCTGGAGCCCCTCCTAATTAAAATCAGGGAGTCGGTATGGGTAAAGGGGATAGAGATGGCGGGTAGACAACAAAGTCATAGCCTATACAGATGATATGCTAATGGCCCTGGAGGACCCTGGGAACTCCCTACCGCAATCCTTAAAAGAATTGGAGGCATTCAGGAAGATATCTGGCCTAAAAATTAACAAGAAAAAAATCAGATCTTCTGTTCTTAGCCGGGGAAAAGGGGACACTGGAAAGGGAGGCAGGCTCGCTGGGTCTTAAAATAGCAGAGGAGGGTATCAAGTACCTAGGGGTGATACTTACTCATAAGGTAGATAAAATATATAAGAGTAACTACCCACAGCTTCTGGTCAGAGTTAAGAAGGACTTAGATAGATGGTGCCCATTAAGGGTCTCATGGTGGGGCAGAATTCAATCAGTCAAAATGAACATACTCCCCCGGGTGCTATACTTTTTCCATGCCCTTCCTGTAACAGTCCCAAACTCCTTTTTTAAAGTATTGTCAAAGGCCATCTTGACCTATGTATGCAATAGGAAACACCCAAGGGTAGCCGGAGCCATCCTAACGGCTCCAACTAGGGCAGGGGGAATGTCACTCCCACACTTCAGGAAATATTTTCAACCAGCACAACTATGGGTCTTGAAGGAATGGCTGGGGATGACCAACCAACAGACCCCCTTAGAGGATCTAATGTGGAAGGGTAAACAACATAGACACCCGAATCTACGCATCAGTGAGGTCATGAAAACCACCTTAAATGCTTGGGATGAACAAACCAAGAGGGGGATTATGACCACCCTCCTGGCCCCCTTCACGGCCATATGCCGAAATCCATAGTTTCCCCCGGGACAAGAATATGGGGCTTTTGATAAATGGGAAGCTGCAGGGTGTAGGAAAATAGGAGAAATGATCCAAGACAAAAACTAAGAACATTTGCGGATTGTAACAAAATGTGGGGCCTAACGAAGGCGGATAGGTACACATACGAGCAAATCAAACACTGGCTCACCACACCAGATGTCCTACAGAGTGCAACAAGGGACCTAACCGCCTTTGAAAAGTTCCTAATTACCAACCCTGGAGAGAAGCTGGTGTCAACGCTATATAATTTTATAAATACACAAGAAGAAGAAATCAAATGGACATACATGAGCAGATGGGAAGGCACGCTGGGAGAAGAGATACCCAGACAACAATGGGCGGACTTGTGGGCGGGCATTCCAAAATTTACCCGGGCAATCCAAACTAGGGAAATGTGCCTTAAAATCATCATACAATGGCAATACACTCCAGAGAGGCTTAAAACTAGGTATCCGGAAACATCAGATTGCTGTTGGAGGGGATGCCCGGAATCGGGCACTTGGAGGCATATTTGGTGAGACTGTCTAGGGGTCAAGGGCTTCTGGAAGGAAGTGCAAACGGAACTAACAAAAATGTACCCCGAGGCTGGCCAAATGGGGTTGCGGGTGTGGCTATGCGGTCTTTAGGACCCACAGTCCAAGAGCCTACACAAAGTTCAGTGGAGGATCTTCATGGGCCTAGCCATGGCGGCCTGGGCAACGATTGCCCAAAGTTGGAAAAAACGAGACCCTCCACTGGTATTCACCTGGTTGCAGAAGGTGTGGTCGCTAGTGACTATGGAAAGGATTACACATCTCCAGGACCAGAAGAAGTCCTTTACGAAAGAATGGGGGGCAGTCCTGGAATATCTGAAGTCGGACTATATGGAACAATGGTGCCCGCATAACATTAAAGTATCAGACATTTTCAGCACTTGAACGTACCCGAAGCAGAAATGAGTGGGGCCCAAATTTCCTCTGGGGTGAGGGTGGGCGGGTGGGGCGGGGGGGGGGTGTTCTGAGGGGTTTTATGCTTTGATGTTATGTTATTACATGAAATACAATAAAAATATGTAAAGAAAAATGTCCAGGTAGGGACTCCATTGCCAGTGGAAACTATCAATGGACAATAGTCAATCAATTGGATGGGATCATCATTAAATTCCCATGTACCCATCTGCCACAAATGCTCAGTGGTCATTGGGGCATCGTTAGAAACGTAGTGATGTGGCAGGATTGTTATGCTATGTTATGCAATGCTATGGTATGCTACATTAGGCTCTCCCATACAGTTAGGCCCCAGACACAGGTCACCTCCCTCTGCACACAGCACCCCGGACAGTCCCAAACCACTCCTACGAGAGAGGACACATCAGACCTGCTCCTCTGCGTATTCTCTACAAGTATAGCATTAGCCCCATATAAGGGAGATAACAGTAGGGTTTCTGCGAATGCCACTTATCCACAATAAAAGGCTGCGTCACAAGGTCACAAGTGAGATGTCGACAGTTCTTGCAAAATGTCTGCAATATTTTCCATGCAACACCCCCCATTGCGAAAGTGCTATAATATATTAGTAATTTCTTATATGCTATTTAACTGCACTCTAGGGGTGGTCCCTAGATACCGCTGTGTGCTGTCTGCCGGGACATGTGTCCTTCTGTATTTTCCGACTTCTCCGCTGATAATGTCTCTGTATGCTGTGTATTTGCTATCTAATACAAGAATCTTGGTTTAACATCAGTCTGTATCTCATCCCCTTATTTGCTGAAAACTGAGGCGTATGCCGAGGGGCCTTTGGAAAGGGGCCCGATCTTGGCCACCACAGTAGTAAGGATTGCTGCAACGTTTCTGCCTGAACGGCAGCAGCGCTTGAGTTTTTTCCAAAATGGAACCTGCTGTATCTGCCGTCCCATTTCAGCAGCCCTGTGATGCTGGTTCGGCGCGTCACAACCCTCCGGCTTGATTCCTGTTCGAGGTAATGCTACCCATGGCTCACTCTTTCCTTGTTCCTAGTTTCTTTCTTTTCTGGATTCCTCCCGTTTTCCCTTCCCTATTCCCATCTCTTCCATCAATACTGCCTGCCCTTTCAGCGTGTTTCTCTGCCTGCTGGGTCCATTCATAGTCCTCAAGACTTCCTTCCTTCATCAACTGGTACATGGAAGTACCTATTTCAATAACTTTGTTAGCCGGATTACTTAGACTGTCCAGTGTGGTGTTTTTATGCTCTGGCTTTCCCCTCCCCCCACCCCCGACTGGGTTTCCTGCGGGACTACATCTTGCTTTGCCCAAGGCTATATAGAAAGGACTAGCAAGGTGGAGGCCGGACAGAACCGCCTATACCCATTCACCGAACACCTGCATTCGCACAAGAAGATCTCCAAATCTTCTAAGACGCTTGGATCGCAGGTAACATCCTATTCTGGATGGGAATTGAGAGACTACCCCCACTGCTAAAAGGGCCCATCATTTTCTCAGCAATTCAGAAATAGTTTGAGTCAAAGCCAGGCACTCATTACGTTTCAAGGAATTGCCACCAAATGCCCAGGTACCCACCAAACTGCCTTGCTCCGTATTAATGCAGGTGTATAGGATGGTAAGGGCAACAAATACAAATGGGCAGATAAGCTGCACACCCTTTCTGTATGCTGACATTAAAGGGGAGCCAGGATTAGGACTGGAGTGTAACATCACTGCACTTCATTGGCCGTTTGTTCACTGATTGCATTGATAACAGGAGCTGGTGAAGCAGCAGGGTCAACAAGAGTGCAGCACAGCTATTCTGTTCTTCCCTTGCCAAGCTCTCTACATTGACTTTAGTGTCTTAGACAGTGGGCATGGCAGAGGAAACAGGAGAAATGCTTGGCGTCCCTTCTGCCCAATATCCCACAAAGGAAACAAGTGCCACTGCCAGGCCGGTGGAGCAGGAGTGATATCAGGGATGCCTTTTATCACTGATGCTGGGCGAAATATTTTACAAAATGCTGCTTTACTAATTTGTGGATCACCTACTAGGTAAGGATGCAGGCCTCAAAGTGGTGCAAAAAACTCCATAAAAGATTACAAAGTGGCTGCTCAGGCCGAGGGATCCACAGGTCATTTGCTGGGTTTGTGGGATTAAGCTAGGTCTTAGACCTGGCATGGGATTTGTGAATAAAGGTGGTGATTAATGGGGTAAGAGGCGGCTACAGACCCTTTATTTATTGTATTTTATTGAGCATTTGGGGAATAAGTGGAAAGTGGCCATTTAGGGGGGCTGCTGGTTGCAGGCCATGGCGAGTGGCCACTTCAGGTGGCTTGGTGGCGCCGGGAGCATAGCCATGGCAAAGTGACTAGTGGCCATGGCTGCAGGCTATGTCACTGGCCATTCTGGATTGCTTGGGAGTGTGTTGGGCAAGGTTGCTACAAGGCAGGGCTACAGGCGGTGATCATTGGACCCACCACGTAGCTTGGGTTGTCCAGAGCAGGGCTGAAGGCCCTTTCCCCAGCACACTTGCCACTGGATAGTGCCAAAGGGGCATGGCTGCAGGATAGGACGATAGGGCCCATTGGGTGGCTCAGGAGTGACCTGGGCAAGGCAAAAAGCCCTGGTACATTCAAAGTAGTCTGAAATTCCAATCCAGACATGCGTCTCCGAGCTGGTGCAAGGAGTGGGATCCTTCAGGCTCGCCAACCCAACCAAGGCGCAGTAGTGCATCCTCAGACGTGTTACAGTTTGCTGCTTCCAAGTTCTTGATATTAGGGATTTACATAAAACACCAAACAACACTCTCAGACAACATTGACTAGCAATTCTCTTTCATCCGGGGTCAAGTGGGAGCATAACCCACAAAGCATTCCCCAGTTAAACCCACTGCTGGTGCTGAACACTCCTCATACAACCCAACTGCTACAAAGTTGGGAACTACAATCGCGGAGTCTGCAAAAGTAACCAAAAACCTCCCAAATCAACGACAGTTGAGTGCAGGTGCCTGTGTTCCTCGCGATTGGGAAGATGTGCAGCCAGACTATGCAGTTAGTCATTCCAGGCACGGCCAAAACTGCAGTTCTATGTACAGGAACCAGTGGAGTCCCAGGGTGGCCGTGATACTATGAGCTGCTTTTGTAGCTGTGGAACCAGCAGGTGAGGGGTGTTCTCCTGCCAAGTGTCTATGGATGTGGTAGAGGTCTGTGTCATATTTCCTTTAGGGTCCTTGACCCATGTTTTGCCAGCTTCAGTTTGTTTTTATCGGGTCCCCGACCCTTATGTCTTCCGTTTCACTGACGTCCCAGTCTGCAGCTTCCCTGTGTCTATAACCATCTGCAGCATGTTTCAGTTATGTGTTGACTTGTGTGGTTAATACGGATGTATGTGGGTGGGGATTGATAGATGAGAGGGCTTGTGCAACGGTTTAGGGCATGGGATGGCAATCAGTATGCAAGTTGGAAGAAAAGAGTGGTTAACCTTCTGTAGGGGTTACAGGTTAAGTGTTGCGTTGTGCAACAAGGACTTTGTGACGAATCCAGGAAATTGGTGCCCTCTCCTCAAGGGGGAGCCACTCCCTTTGGGGCTAGAGCTATGAGCCTGCTATGCCCAACACTCCCAAGGGGACAGGGGAAGGGGGAATCACACTGGGGGTGAGGCCCCCTTTGAGGACAGGCACTTCCTAAATAGGGATATGTATCATCCCCCACTTATGCCAGGAAACAGATGGTTTCATAGTTTACGTAAGAGTTAGCTTGTACTATCCCTTACCACGTTGCACTCCCATGGATGGCATAATTTCTGAACCCTTTCAGGCACCATCTTCAAGCTAGGATGAAGAGCGGAGGACAGCTCCTCCCTTCACTTATTGCATGGAAGATAAAAGACCAATCAGCAGTGCGCAAGAAGGAGAGTAACCAGCGGAGTTACAAGCAAGAGTGATGCTCACAGAGCGGCACAGGAAGAGAGACCATCTCCTGGGAGGTGTGGCGGAGAGAGGCAAGCACCCACCCAGAATGGCGGACAAGCCTGCAAAATGCCTAGCTCCCCTGCTGAGATGCAGGCAGTAGAAGCCTGGTCACGAAGGATCTCCAGCAGTGGGGAATGCCAAAGCAGTAACCGAACAGTGCCACCACAAGCCGACACCAAAGCCCTGCAGGAACACAGCAGGAAGTGAGCACCAGCTGTGCAAGACACAAAACCGTCCAAAGTCACCAGAACCATGAAACCTCTCTGTCCTGCCCAAAAGCCTACTCAGCGGTACCAGATAGCTCCTGGGAGCAGGGAGGTGGACGGAAAAGCCAAATCCGATCGCTAGGCGGGGTGAGAGCAGACAGATGCTTTGTCAATCCGAGAGTAGATAAACCCCAAGGCAGGGTGAGATCAGACCGACCCCCGAGGCAGGGTGAGACCAAACCGACCCCCGAGGCAGGGTGAGACCAGACCGACCCCCGAGGCAGGGTGAGACCAAACCGACCCCCGAGGCAGGGTGAGACCAAACCGACCCCCGAGGCAGGGTAAGACCAAACCGACCCCCGAGGCAGGAAGAGAGCGATCCAACCTCAAGGTCGTCTGAGAGAAGGGGAACGGACCAGGAGAAAGTGGAGTATAGACCCCACTCTGAGGTTCTCTGGAGAATAAACCAAGAAGGAGGCCTGATCTGGGCCTATAAACCGGAAGGTTCCCAAGGGTCGAGCATTACCCTAGAATAAGCCAAAGTCGCTGCCCATCCAGGAAAAAAAAAAAAAGGAGGCTGACCAAGGACTGATAAATAATCCCAGGAAGGGAAGTTGAAAGACATTTGCTGGTGTCTTTTGCATCAGGCGAGAAGCCCTTTTCTGATGCAGTCACATTATGGTGAGGTCAGAAACAAAACACGGTTCTATAATTTATGTAGAAGACCCTCATGATACCTTTTTAAGTCAAGTCAGGTTCTTTTTAGTTCATAGCGGGATAGTAATCAGGCTAGGATAGGTTTTATTGACGGCGGACTGAATTATTTTGCAAAAACATTCTGACGAGCACCCTTTTACTTTTAACAAATCGGGCTTACAATTCTAGGGAGGTGTCCGGTCAAATGGTCGAAAATAAATGGTCGAATGACCATTTGATCGAATCAAAATGGTAGAAAAAAAAAAGTTCCAATTTTTGTAAGTTTTGGTTGCTTAAAAAATATTTTTAATAAAGAAAAAGGGAGGTGGGGGGGGGAACACCCCCATAAAATAAAAAATTCGACCTTTTTTTTCGACCATTTTACTTCAATCAAATGACTGGTAACCTCTAGGGATAGTATAGGTTTGTGTGTTGAAATAAATAACTTAGTTACCAAAATATCCATCTTATCCACCTCATGATTCCGACTTACTACAACCTCTAGGGTATTAGTGCCCTCCGAGGAGTAGAACATTAAGGGAATGTTTTGTGGGTGGTGTAGCATGAAAGTCATTTATGTCTGAGCTATGGCATATAAGTGGTTAACTTGTGTTAGCTTGCCCAAGAGGTGTGAGGGAAGTCACAAGCGGTGTACACTATTTGAGGTGTAAGACAAAGGACATTTGTTGTCTGTTTTTCCTACCATGTCACATTTTTCTACCTTTGTATTTTTTATATTTTCCTGCAGGTAGGAATTTGATGGGTAGGAAAAAAAAATGACCCGACCATTTTCGTCAGATCTTCCTACCGTAAACATTTTCCTACCCCTATATTTTTCACATATTCCTGCAAGTGGGAATTTCTAATGAGTAGAAAAAAGGGCAAGACCTTTGCTGTCAGTTTTTATATAGACTGTCAAACGTGCCTACCTATTAAATTCTAACTACATTTTCCTTGTATTAGGATTTTCTGATGAGTGGGAGAAAACTACGTGACCATTCATGTCAAATTATCCTACAGTGTCAAATTTTCCTATCAGTAGGATTTTCTGACAAATAGGAAAATGTGACATTACTAATCCTGTCCGTTTTTCCTACCGATAGGAATTTGACAGGTTGCAAACAAAAAGTGCACACTTCTTGACCTTTTCCCCTCTTTTCCATGGGAATTGGGTGATGCGCAGGAAGCTATTTGTTCCCGCTTGTTTTTCCCATTTGGTGTTGGAGTTAGCAGCTCGTATTTTGTGTCTCGTGACCCAGCTATGTAACTATCTGGCAATGGCTTTTCTCCCCATCCCAGTCAGCAGGCTTCAGCATTCAACTTTAGACACTGTTTTCTCTCATTTTCCATTTCCACGTTTTGAAATTACTGCAAGTAATTGCAGTAATACTGCAACTACAGGCAAGCGACCAACAGAAACGATGCGCATTTCCTACACTGCTCTCCAAAAGGAGTACATTCATGCACAGGTAGTATAGCTCAGTGGCAACGTGCTTGTCTTGCAAGCAAGACGACGCAGAGTAACACAGGTTTGAATCCTGAGTCCGCGCTTAGAAACCTCTTCGATATTAGGCGCGTTATAAAAAACAATTATAATACACATGCCAATGTGTTGCCAATTGCTTAGCAACTCCTTTGCAATCTGAGACAGACAAAGGGAAGGCATGACAAAGTTACAAGAGATTCCCTTAAATGGAGTGGGACTGTGAGGAAGGAACAAGTTACTTACCTGTAACTGTTGTTCTCCAGCATAGGTCTGGCATGGATTCACATGCTCATGAATATTCCCTGTCGTCAGGCTGGCAATCCTCGGTAAAGAAAAAATCAGTATCAGTTTCGTTTCTGATCTGTCTTTCATAGTAGTAACCAATCACTGATCTCTGCGTCATACTGACCACAGCCAATGACTGCCCTCTACCTAAGCCCCGCCTCTGGCAGCCATCTTCAAATTTGGTAGCACGTGAAGTGACAGTATGACCAAGTGAAGAGCCGCAGAGGGGTAGGCGGGAGGGTTCGCATGTGAATCCATGCCAGACCCATGCTGGTGAACAACAGTTACGGGTAAGTAACTTGTTCCTTCTCCAGCATGGGGTCTGGCATGGATTCACATGCTCATGAATAAAGAATACATAGCAGTACACACATGCACAACCACGGGA
The DNA here is from genome assembly GCF_040938575.1 of Ambystoma mexicanum. Classification (NCBI taxonomy): domain Eukaryota; kingdom Metazoa; phylum Chordata; class Amphibia; order Caudata; family Ambystomatidae; genus Ambystoma; species Ambystoma mexicanum. Next base: position 1,365,145,472 of record NC_090930.1, on the reverse strand, counting down.
GGTGGCAAAGGCTCAACATTAAGCATTACATCAAACTCAACATTAAGCAATTCTTACCTCCTCACCAGGCTCACCTTGGGCGAACAGATTGCGCAGCAGTGCTTGGCCGACCCTGGACTCCTCCCTCGAATCCCGATCGACGCAGTAGAATTTCGTGAAGGTGTGCGTCGACCTCCACGTAGCAGCCCTGCAGATGTCCAGAAAGGGCACACCAGATAGGAACGCCGTGGTAGCTGCGATCGGTATGGTGGAATGGGCTCTCGGACGGCCAGGCAGCGGTCGGTTTGCCAACCGATGACAGTACACGATACAGCCGGAGAGCCATCTGGAAATGGAGGCCTTTGAGAGAGCCTTCCCCTGATTGACAGGTCCAAAGTTCACAAACAGTTGTGACGTCTTCCGAAAACACTTTGTGCGATCCACGTAAAACTTCAGCGCTCTAGCCACATCCAGCGAGTGCAAAGTCCTTTCGGCCGGCGACGAAGGCGACGGGAAGAAAACAGGCAACACCAAGGGTTCGTTGAGGTGGAATTCGGACGGCACCTTGGGCATGAAGGAGGGGTGCGTCCTGAGCACTACCCTGGTGTCGTGAAAAGTCAAGTACGGGGGCTTGCAGGAAAGGGCCTGGATCTCTCCCACTCTTCGTGCGGAGGTGATGGCCACAAGAAACGCTGTTTTCCACGACAAGAACTTCAACGGAGCCAAGTGCAGAGGCTCGAACGGAGGTCCCATTAGCTTGGTCAGCACCACGTTGAGCTCCCACGCCGGGGCCGGAGCCTTCACCGGCGGGAACGATCTGAACAGTCCCTTCATGAATTCTTTCACCAGACGATGAGACCACAAAGACGTCCGCCCCGTGGTTCTGGTGTATCGGGAGATCGCAGCAAGATGAATCTTGATGGACACATGCGCCAGCCCAGCCTTGGCCAGCGTCAGAAGGTACGGCAGTACCTGGGGAGCCGTAATCCGTAGAGGGTTAATCTTCTGTGCGTGGCACCAGACAGAGAACCTCTTCCATTTGTGTCCATAGCATTTAAGAGTTGAGGACGCCCTGGCCTTTGCAAGAACCTCTCTGCAGTCGGCCGGTATGTCGTAGCCTCCAAACTCTAACGCTGCAGGAGCCAGGCCTGCAAGTTCAGCGACTTCGGGTCGTGATGGAGGATGGCGCCTCCTTCCCTGGAGAGAAGATCCACGTCCACTGGCAGCTTGATTGACGGGGACGCTGACAAGTCCAGAAGGTCCGGGAACCATATCTGCCTCGGCCACGGAGGTGCGACGAGGATCATCCTGCACCGTGACCTCTTGAGCTGGTTGATGAGCCGGATCAGCAATGGCAATGGAGGGAACGCGTATAGAAACAGGCCCTCCCAGGGGAACGAGAAAGCATCGCCTATGCTCCTTCGCTGGGGAAACCTGCTGGCGAACCTCCGGCACTTGGAGTTAGTCGCCCTCGCGAACAGATCGATCTGGGGTGTGCCCCACCGTCGGAAGAGGCGGTCCACTAGATCCTGTCGTAGTTCCCACTCATGCACGAGCGCAGCTCTCTGCTGAGCGAGTCGGCGATGGTGTTTATTATCCCTGCCAGATGAAACGGCACCAGAAACATCCCTTAGGCGACGGCCCAATGCCACAGATCCTGCGCCTCCTTAGACAGGGCTGGGGACCTGGTTCTGCCCTGCTTCCTGATGTAGAACATGGTGGTGGTGTTGTCGGTGAAGATCCTCACCACGTTGCCCTTGAGGGACGGAAGAAAGGACCTGAGGGCCCAAAACACTGCACGGAGCTCCAGGACGTTGATATGGAGGGACTTCTCCATCGGAAGCCAAAGGCCTCTCGCGTGCAGATTTTCGGTGTGCGCTCCCCACCCTTCCAGGGAGGCATCCGTGGTCACTCTCTCCTGGTGGCCGGGGGTCTGGAAGTCCATGCCCGCCGTCAGATGCGTGCGGGTGCCCCCCACCGGAATCACTCGTCGGAAACTCTCGTCGAGTGTGATCCTCTCCTCGAAGCGGCCCGTCGTCTGGATCCAGCGCGCATCCAGGAACTCCTGCAACGGGTGCATCCGGAGCCTAAACAGGCGGATGAGATAAATGCAAGAAGACATCATTCCGAGGAGGGACTTGATGGACCTCACCCTGGCCGCGTCCGCAACCAGCATCCGCTGCACCTTGCCCAAGATGGCCCTCGTCCTTTCCTCCGACGGAGAGGCCAGAAGCGACACTGTGTCGAGCTTCGCTCCCAGAAACAGTGCGTCTTGCGCGGGCACCAGGTGGGACTTGGCGTAGTTTATGGAGAATCCCAGGTCCGTGAGTAGTTGGACGGTCCTTGCCGTGTGCTCCACGGCGAGCTCCTTATTCTTTGCTCGGATGAGCCAGTCGTCCAGGTAGGGGTAGACGTGGTTCCCCTCTCGGCGCAGCTGCGCCGCCACCGGTGCGAGGCACTTGGTGAACACCCTGGGTGCCGACCTTAACCCGAAGGGAAGGGCTCTGAACTGGTAGTGACGCCCTTGGACCACAAACCTGAGAAACTTTTGGTGTCCCTTTAGGATGGGAATATGGAAGTAGGCATCCTCCAAATCCAATGACGACAGGAAATCGCCCTCCTCCAGTTGACCCAGGACGTGCTGGAGGGTGACCATCCGGAACTTCTGTGCCTTGATGAATTTGTTCAGTCGTCGTAGGTCCAGGATGGGACGCCATCCTCCCGTCTTCTTCTTCACGAGGAAGTATCTTGAGTAAACTCCGGAGCCCCGAAGCCTCTTTGGGACGAGCTCGATGGCGCCCTTCTTGAGCATCGCCTTTACCTCCAAGAGAAGTTGAGGGACGTGATGTTCTTTCCTGGCCACAGGGGGGACGCGCGGGCACCTCTTTAGAAACTCGAGCACGTGACCCTGAGCTAGGGCATCCAGCACCCAACGGTCGGTGGAGATGGACTCCCACACGCTGACCAAGCTCGCCAGCCGGCCTCCCACCGGGGTGCCTCGGTGGGGGCCCGACCCCACGGCCGGTTCAGTCCTGCTTCAACGAGGCTTTGCCGCCTTGTCCTTCTTGGCGACGACGGCGGGGTCCGCCTGACTTGCCTCGTCCCCTGTAAGCTTCCTGTGACGACGAATGGGCCGCTTGACGGTAGGTGGAAAATCCGCCACCGGAATCTTTGGAGGCACCCCGTTTGCCTCCGCCGCTCCAAAAGGGCGGCCGCCGTTGCTGGAGAACCCCAAGAGCCCGGGCCGTCTCCGTGTCCGCCTTGATGGCTTGAAGGGAATCATCCACTGTTTTCCCAAACAGGTTGTTTCCGTCGAACGGGATGTCCAAGACTCTGGTCTGCACGTCCTGACGGAAGTCAGTAGCCTTGAGCCATCCACGCCGCCTAAGGCACACGCCGTTGCCCAACTGGCGAAATCCAGTGTCAGCGATGTCCGTCGCAATCGTAATGGCGTTGTCCGACGCCACCTCTCCTTCCTGCAAGATCTCTAGGGCTTCCGCCCTCTTGTCAGGTAGGAAGTCCAGCAGGTGGGCCAGTTTGTACTACAGCTCCCTGTCGTAGCAGGCTACGATAGCCAAGGCATTGGCCGCCTTAATCGTCGTCGCTGCCGACGAGATGACTCTGCGTCCCATCGTGTCTAATTTCTTTCCCTCGCCGTCCGGCGGGGAGGTCGACGTAGAGGTCGCGCCCCCCCCCCCCGCTTTCTTCCTGGCCACCACGGAGACGACCGAGTCCGGGGTCGGCTGTGCCCGAAGGCACAAGGGGGCTGCGTCCGGGACCCGGTACTTCTTCTCGTACCGATCCCTTCTAGCCGGCGTCGTGGATGGGTTCTTGAGGAGGGCGAGGCCCTCATCCCAAATATCGTCCAGTAGAGGTACAGCGAGGACCGTTTTCCTCTTGGCCTCGCGCCGTTGATAAAGGAAACCTTCCTTCTTCTCTTCCGGGCAGAGCTGGAAAAGCTCGGATGCCCTGGCGATCATGGAGTGAAACGATCCAATCTCGTCGGGCGGGGAAGCCCGGGTGGGAGGTGACGACGGGAGATCCTCATCGTAAACCTCGTCGTCTGTACCCGTCGCGGCCGTGTCAGTCCCCGTATCATCCCCACGGGGAGGAGGGCTGAACAGGGCGCGATGGCTGAAAAGGAGGTGGAGGATGAATCCTTCTTCTCTTAGGGGGAGGGCTCCCAGAAGGGCCTGGCTCCGGGTCCCCCGTCGGGAGCGGTTCCTCCGTTGGTGGTAACGGCAGTCTCGTCCTTATCTCCGAGCATAAGGACTGTATAGCCAACAAAATGGCCACCGAGTTGTCTTGCGGCATTGGTTGAGGGGAGTCCGACGGGCGGTCAGGAGCCCCGTCGGCACCCTTGACGTTCTCGTCTCCTACGTCGGGGTCCCTCCCGACGGGCTGGTGGTCTTCCACGCCAACGCCGTGGCTTAAGACTTCGATCAGCTCCTCCTCAGAGGTTGAGGCCGAATCCACGACGACCTCCTGCCCCCCCCTTTTTTTTTCTCCGTCGGAGGTTTCACGGGGGTCCTGTCGGTGGGCATGAAAGAGGACTCCCTCCGCGGTGGCAGGGAGACTCTGGGCCCCGAGGTCGCCACCACTGGTGTAGCCTCCACAGGCTGAGCCAGGGCCGCCGCGACTTCCTCGATAGAGGCCTTGGCCGGATGGATTAAGGCTTTCACGACCTTCGGTGCACTCACCACCTTCTCCTTGGGGGGAGGGTCACCGCCTCGCTCCCCCTCCGATGGGGCCTTTGAGCTCGACCGGGGTCTCTCCAGGAGCTTGGCCGGGTGCTCGGCCTTCCTCTTACCCGAGCCAGAGCGTTGGCTCGTGGTTGATGGCGTCGAGGAGGATGCGCCCTGCCTGGCGCCGGTAGAGCCTGACCGTTCGGCGCTCCCGGTGCCAGCGGACTTGCGGTGCTTGGCCTTCTGTTGGACCCCCGTCACGCCCTCAAAGGTCTTAGAAGACCGCTCGGACTTCTTCTCGCCTGACGGGCTCTTGCCTTCCAGCCAGTTGCAAGAAGTTGATGGCGTTCCTTCATGGTCCGCTCCGACATATTGCCGCAAAATGCACAGTCCTTCTCCACGTGCGTCTTGTCCTCATGAAGGCAGTAAAGACAAAGGGAGTGTTCGTCCTCCTTAAAGACATTCTGAAGCTGCCATCCAGGGCAGACCCTGAACAGCTTTCCGGGCGTCGAGCTTCCCTTCTCCTGGGCCATGTCCGAGATGGGCCTGAGAAACTTCTGGAGTCCTCCAAAAGTGTGGCTCAACGAAATCTTCACCCTTGAGGGGCGTAGACGAATCCGACACGGGTCCCCGTTGATCGGATGAAGAAACGGTGGAGCTTGAGGCTCTTTTGACCGAAAAAAGAAATTTTTTGAGAAAAAACGTGAAAAATAGCACTAACGCTCGAGAGCAATAGCACGAGGATCCCAACACTTGAACGTGCGGTAAAAATCTGAAGATGGCTGCCAGAGGCAGGGCTTAGGTAGAGGGCAGTCATTGGCTGTGGTCAGTATGACGCAGAGATCAGTGATTGGTTACTACTACGAAAGACAGATCAGAAACGAAACTGATACTGATTTTTTTCTTTACCGAGGATTCCAAGCCTGACGACGGGGAATATTCATGAGCATGTGAATCCATGCCAGACCCCATGCTGGAGAAATAAAGCTAATTTATCTGGGGTGGTGCACAGGCAGCCGAGGTCACGCATTCTGGTTCATTTGTTTCGTACAGACATCTTTTGCATAAAGGAAAGTGATTAAACATTTATTGCATAAAATGTATTTAAAAAATACAGTGGACAATTACATTTCAAGCAATGTTGCTAAACCCAGAACAAAAATTGTTTCCTTAATCAAAGAAGTTGGAAACTGCCAATGCGATCATGAATACATAAACATTTTTATTTCATTTCTTTCTGTTGGATTTATTTACTTGCACATAAACCCACACCTCACAAATGTACTTTAGCTTACTAACCTGCTCCGCTTTCTGGTGAAAGACTGCAGACATATCCAACAATGTGCTTCGTTCATCGAGTGCTGCTGCAAAGGCCTTCCACTCTTGCTCCAAATGACAGGCAATCTGCTCAATCTGTTGAGAGGCATAGTGGCCCGACTCTACAAGGCGATTAGCCACCGACATAATTCGAGTAATATTAACATACACATTCTGTGAAAGGGGGAGACAATATTACCAAAACAGACTCAGGAAAATAAAAACATGATTTTGAAGTAACAAGTATTATCTACGGAAGATTTTTCAGCTTTGTTGAAAAGTGGGGCATTCGGTGATTTAGATAATAATGAAAAGTTTTGACCATCCTAAATTACAGCTAGTATTTGGTAAACAAAAGAGGTTTTGGAAAAGTCTTATTTTTTATATAAGCTAGAAATCAAAGCATGCAGGCATGGCTTGCAGTGGAGCCATGCAGCTGTGTTCTGAAAGTGATTGATCCCAGGGAAAGGGGCATTAGAGACAGAGTAGGCCTGCTGCGGCCATTACGAGGGGAGGCTGCAGGCTCTGCTGCAGCACAGTGCCTCCTCTCATTGCCAACAGTCCTGGGCAACCCCAGTCGAGCACCTCTACCGCTGTCTGCCCTGAGTGGGACTGAAGTCTGAATGAGCAGCTCCCTATGCCCTTGAAGTAAAATGCGGGGCGTTAGAGGTGGAGATGTAAAGGCAGTGTCCACAAACCGGGCAGAGAAGCGCAGCCATGCCCAGAGGGGTTACTTTTATCAGAACCACCACTGGTGTACGGTTATGGAAATCCAACCTGCATGGACTTGCAATAGTTTGACACAACATTTTGAACTTTGGCCTCGCTACGAAGATTGAGTAGTTGAGCTGAGACTTCGGAGATCAAAGGTGTGATGTTAAGTACAATTGAACTCAAGTGGTTGAAAAATAATATATTGACCACACAAGCACGTACAGAAAGACTCGTATTTGACAAATACATGCATTAAATAAAGACACTAAAAGGCACACATTCAATATTCACATATTCATTTATTCGGTTATGGTTTTGCTATCCAAAAACTTTCACAAGAGTGGAGCATAATTCTTAAAAAAAAAATGGATACACATGATATTTACAACAGTTGATACACTACATTGCAAGCATTAAACAATTGACAACGTAAAGCTTTACAAATACTCCTATTAGTATTGCCACATTCTAAAGGAATCGTTGCAACTTTAAAAATTAATAAGCTTATATTTACTGATTGTAAAATCACAAATGACAACACCTATATGTAAAGTTCGTGGAAGTAAACTCCTGTTTCTACTTAGACCTATCAACACAAACAGGATTTGAATGTGACCACGTTCACAAATCAGTACGGTCACATGCTATATTGACATTAAAGTGCATGATCAGTCTGTATAGTGCACTCATGTTAAAAGTAAAGCCTGTCTTCTCCTAGTCGACAGTATATTTCTTTAAAAAAGCAAAAAGGCCAAGGCTAAAAGACAATTGTTTGCCATACATATATCTAGCCCATAAGGTCTCTATTAACATTTAAGATTGATAACAGAACGGAGAACAAGGGTCCTTTACACTGGGGTGAGAGAACTTGACTTGAAGACCAGCTGTTGCAGGGGAAGGTGGAAACAAACCAGGGGCGAGGATAGAATGACATAGGAACAGGATGGTGGAGAAAGTCGGCTCTAGAAAGGACTAAGGAGGAGATTGGCCGTTAAGCAGTATTTAAAAGAAGACTGACTGATTTTTCTGATATTGAGGAGGTTGAGTCTGGCTGCAATGGCAGATTTGGAGATGAAGAGCAAGAAGTTGTGTGATGGGTCGAAGATGACACAAATGCCACGAGCGAAAGTATGGAGAGGAAGAGATAGCCTATTTGAAACTTCAGTCTTTACTTTTTTGAAATCCGTTTATTGGTATTCACTTATTATCACATTGCAGCAATCAAAAGCACACTATGGCACCACAGTACTGATGTATCATGAAACAAACATACAAACAAAACTGGGCAATTGTTTACCAACACTCTGATACAATAGAGTCCAAGCCATGGGCCTCAGGGCTTCCATGCAGTTATTCTTGCATGTTACACAATGAAGACTGAGTAAATGGACATTTTAATTAACTTATATTTATCACAAATCAACGAGAGCCTTAACGATTTGTCGACCTTACAAATGCCCCTACGGAACCCTACCTGCAGGTGACTCAGGGCATCAGTCTCAGCGACCCATCATTCCATACGGACCAAAAGGGTTTTTGCAAACATTTTTCCCCCAGCATCAAGAAGGGAGACTGAACTGTAAATGGCTGGAAGATGCCTGTCCCCCTTCTTGAATATTGATACAATGGTACCCTCAGTCCAAGGAGGTTGGTACTCTGCCTGTGCATAGGACTTCATTGAAAGGTTTGGTCAAATAAGGCACCTAGATCAATGGCTCAGTTGCAAAAAAAAGAATCAACCGGGCTTTTCCCCCTCTTTTGGGAGCACAGAGCAGTCTTTATCTCAGTTTCAATGAGAGTTAGGCCTTGGCCTGCTGAAGTTTCTATGGGAATAATATCCTCCCAAATCCTGGACGCTCTATACAGGGTTTCAAAATAAGCAACCCACTCAACTTCACAGATCACCCCCAGCATTATATTTTGCAGTTGCCCCTGCTGACTAGTTCCCAAAAGGTCGTGGTATCGCGATTTTTAATAGCATCCAGGAGGGCGATCCAGAGGACTTCACGATAATCAGATTTTTTTTTTTAATTCAGCTTGCTTCACGAACTGGCAATATCCTCTGTTGAAACTTCTCTTACTTGGGTGATCAGAGTTTCATTGGCTCTGCGGCAGTCCCCATCATACCAGGGGTTCTTTCGATCAACCCAGCTTTTAATGACCTTTACACATTTAGAGAAAATGCCACCCACCTTGCCCATCAGTTCACTGTGTATACAGACGAAATCCACAAAGTCCCTAGAGAAGGCAATCAGTTGTGGTAAAATAATCATAAATCAGAGGAATAATGATTTCTAGGTCCACCCAATCCCACTTGAGAACTTTCTTGGTATGGTCAGTGATGCACACCTCAACTGCCGGAGATAGCGTTGCATCCCCTGTCAGACCAAGAAAGCTAGATGACATTCCAAGGAGGAGGGGGTTATGGTCGCTCTCAGTTCTACTTTAGACTCTAAAGTCCTTAATATAGTGCCAGGCCTCGAGATTCACCAAGATGTAGTCAATTAGGCTAGATCCGTTTCCAGATTGAAAGGTTATACAAGCTGGCATATCCCCTGGAAAAAGCCTGTTGCAGGCCCGAAGATTGCTGGCAAGTAATATTGCTGCCACTGACTTGGCATTCTTATAGTTCCTCTTGGGGTAGGCGGCGGCCAGCTCAGAAATCTCCCATATGGAGTCCTCGTCCTCTGCAAGATTTACCATAATGTCCAACGGCTCATGTTGGAGATTAAAATCACCCATTACAAGGATCTTAGAAGCATGACCATACATTGCACTCCACCTCTGGGTGGAGGCCTGCACCTAGGAGAACAAGCCCAGTCACTCTGAGGTTGCATTTCAGTTGTAAAGATTTATTAGTAGTATATTGGATCCATCCAACCCAATTAAATGCAACTCCAACAGATCCATTGGAGCATTTTCAATAACTCTGACCCTCCTGTAATTTTCACTACGAATCCAGAAGAGGAGCCCACGACTAGGTCTTCCGGCCCTACCATTAGATGCGGGCAGCTGAAATCTTGCAAAGCCCTGGATACTAAGCACGGCCAGGGTCCATGTGTCTTGGAATCCAATAATATTGTATGCTCGGATGAAGGGTTACCAGGCCTCATCCACCATGTGCCTATCCAGCCCTGTAACATTCCATGAGAGTAGACACATGTCGTCGGATAGAATTTCCACCCGACCGACCCCCCCGGGGACCAATCAGGCCCCCACCAACTTCAGAAGCCGGTATGGGGGACACAAGTGTCATTGGGATGGGATGTGTGTCCCATCAGTCAATGTCACCCAGGACTGAGACGTTATAAATGGAGATAGCATAATGTGTTGCACTCGGAAGCCTCCACCGTTGGCAAGCAGCATTCAACCACCCTTTGCTCCCGCAAAGGGGGCATCAGAGCTTCTAGATCTTGGTATGTGTGATTCAGGATACCCAAGCTTGCTCTGTTTGCTATCAACACTGGTTCTGTTGGTAAAGGGTGCATGATCCTTTTCACAAATTGGGCAGGCTCTCGTAGTAGATTTGTCTGTACGGCCCCAAATGGAGGAAGTTTAACTTTAGTTGATTTTGTTGACAACCCATTTACAATGCTCCTGGGGTGCAAAAATGATAACGTAATTTCAACGTGTTTCGGTGGGAGGCACCTCTGTTCTAGGTGCAACAACCCCTTGATCAGTGTTCCTGAGTTCAATTGTATTTCTATGTAGTACCTCAAACCAACACCCCTTTTCCGCTCAGAGATATAAATATCCTCTCTAATTATTGAGCAGCACCCCCTCCTTGAGCAGATCCAGTGGATCACCTTATTTTTTAAGCTCTCCCTCGATTCAAAATTTCCTGTTTTAATCCTCTGAACGTTTAGCAAAAAAACTGGGATCCCTGTGGGTCAGTCAAGAGCCCACCACACCCCCGCCCCAAAGGGACATGGAGTTCGTTGTATTTTTAGAGCTTGGCTGAGGCATGTTTTTTGGGTCCAAATGAGAAGTAGCCTGCTCTCTAATGGCAGGGTTCCTTAATTCGTGTGTCTTAATCACATGCACTATATTGGCCAAGCCGTCACCAGCTTGGTCAATAGGGTTTTCCAACACTCTTTGCAGAGTGTTGGAAATACTCACGAGTGCATTTTTCACATTCATCCTTAAGGAGGACTTCCTACTTTCCTCCATTAAGATCTGTCCCTCCACCAGCGCCTTTACAACACCTTTCAGATTTTAAACTTCAGTAGATGGGGCCAGAAGAACAGACTGAGTTGTTCTAACTAGTAACTGCATATGAGAACAATTTGTACAACTAGAACAACTTGGTTTTGGGCCACTATTCGACACCCCAGCAAGCTTGGGTGTTACTACTTGACCTGCAGTCTGACTCCCATCATTCAATGTACTAATAGGGGTAGTTGGGAGGCCAGGTAATAATTCATCCAGATTAATAAGTAGATCAAACCTATCGGAGGTCAGGATAGCAATTGCTGTGTAAGCGGGGGAAAATGGGCAAGTTGTGACCTTATTGCAAAGAGGTTGCAGCACAGTTGCGGGGGAATTCTCCATCATAGAAGGGTCATTCGGTTCAACTGGAATATTATCTCTCTTACCCTCCAACTGTGCCTGTGGTTCAGCAACCTCATACCCTGGGACTATTTTCCCAACTTCCACCAGGAGAGGCAAAGGGGTTTTCCCCATAATCATACTTTCATTTACTAGTTTTTCATAATTTCCAAGGGGACCAGAGCCTTGGGATTAGGTCTAAGTGCTGGTGAGACAGCTTCCGCTTTGCTCCATCACACATCCTATCTTATGATCACCTTTATCTGCCACAGCACAGTTAGACAATACCACAGCAAACGTTTGCCCCCTACCTCTCTGTTTCCCAACAGACGTAGCCCCCCTCGTAATTCTTCACACTGCAGGTGGAGAGAGGACCAACGGCTCGATCTCACACAGCAAGGAGACAATCTCCTCGATCATAGCGTTTGCCTCCTCAATTTGGGCGATCGCAATAGAGGGCCTATCTCCTGGCTAGAGAGCATGGGTGATTTTGCAGCCTTACGTTTCGGACATATTTAGCACAAATGCTAACCAAATGATTGCGGGTAAGAGATTGTCTCTAAGTGATATAGCTGCCACTCAATTAATGCTCAGTCAATACACTTTAAAAAAACAATGCACTTTAAAAACTTGCACTTAAAAAGACACTTGCAGTGATGATGAATTAAGACGTTATCCGGAAAATAAAAAACAGGGAAGGAATCCAGCCCGCTCACGGGGCTGCAATAGTCCGACTCCCCACCATCAATGGAATGATGCACTACTACTGTGACTTCCACGTTATAAGTCAGTAGGTGATGGTGACTGCAAAAAGTGTCACAAGAGAACAAAGGACCTTGATCCTCCAGAGCACAGGAATCGAATGAGAGCAAAGCGTGCAGCCCGTGATCAGTGCAAGCCAGGGGGCCACAAGGCCAAAAAGCTGTTCAATCCAATAAAACCAAATAGAACCAAATAAATCAGCCGGGTGGGGGGACGAGGCACAAGACACACCAGCACTAGGCCAAGACCATAGGAGGGGTTTTTGAAAGTAGTAAACGATGCGCAGGCGTGATGCAGCAGCTCCTCCTTCCCAGGACTGTAAGACTGTCCTTAACCCGTCCTTCCCACTGTTTATCCTCCAGCTCCAGCCCAAGGTCCAACTCCCAAGCCGCTCTAATTTGCAGCCTACCTGTGCCTTTAACAAACAGGAGCACATTATATAGTCATGACACAGGTTTCAACCCATCCTCAAAAATTATACATCAACGCCAATATCCTGCTGTGCTCCGGCCCCGCCAGCCAGCCAGGCCATTTCCCTCTAGCCAACCTAGCGATCTTCAGGTCCTTAGAAATGTACCCTTATGTATTCCTGTGGTAGAGAGTATATCATCAACTACTTTAAAGACCCCATTCTCATACATATCGTCCCAGGTTGAAACACTTGTACCCTCCCAGCACCTGGAAATCACAAGGTCGCTAATATCATGGCATATGGGGAGAATACGTGTCCCCCAACCTGGAGTACCTTCATCGCTCTGGCCCATATCTGTCGGCCCAACCTAAGCATATGAGGCATCTTGCCAATACAGTTCTCATCAAGCCGTAGTGATTCCTTCAGTGTAGCTGGTTTAATATCCTCTAGCATCAGTCTGGCAAAACATGACTGCTCATCCGCCAGCCAACTGGCAATAAACTGCAGATGTGCAGCCAAATAGTTAAATTTGAGCCATGGGGGCTGGACCCCCGCCCCTCTTCCCGTTTCATATTTAGCGTTGCTATTACAATCTTATCACGGCCTACCCCCCACACCTCAGATAACAGATTTGGGTCTTCTGAAGAAACTGTCCAGGATAAGAAATTTTATGTTACAGAAATAGTTTAGTAGGTGGGGCAGTGCAATCATTTTCACTATTGCAACTTATCCCATCAGGGAAAGAGGTAACCTGCCCCAGAAGCCCATAGATCTTGTCACCCTACTGAGAGCCCTGGCAGCGTTATGTGTATGCATTTCCTCAGCAGTGTGTGAGAGGAGTATTCCCAAGTACCACAACTCGCGTGCCTCCCACCGTAGACCCAGGTCTGGGGAGTCCAGTTCCTGCAACTTGGCCAAGGTGGGTGGGGGGGAGGGAGGGGTCGGTGGGGGGAGAGGCATGCACGACTTATCTCTGCTGAATGTGATGCCAGAAATACCTGCAAAAACTATGCAATACTTCAAAGATCAAGGGCAGAATATGTTCTTGCTCGCATAAATACATAAGGATGTCGTCCGTGTAGAGTGATATTAAATGTCTGGATTTCCCAGCCTCACTGAATTCTGGCTGCAGGTACACCACAAGGGGGTCGTGTGCTAGAATGTACAGCAGTGTGGTGTAAGGAGCTCATGGTGGCAACAGTAAAGACGGACACAAAGTGTGTACTAGTGCGCTAAGAGTGAATGAACTCACGAGTAAATCTGTGCCCTAGTTTTTAATGATTGCCAGAATTTTAGATGGAGTCTAAAAACATAGACATTTTAGCGTGTTTTTTTTTTAAAGTGCATTCTAATGTTTGTTTAACTTTGCTTTACCGAAGTAGCGTGGCGAAATCTGCAGGCGTGTGAAGAGGGGATCGTACTTAACAGCAGACCTTGTTCGGTGCTGGGACTTCATCTCCCAGTTCAGCCGCTCGGCGCACTGTCCTACGAGTCACGAGTAGGCGCCACAGGACTTATCAGTCTGGTACGCTGGCCACACCCTGAAAATACAGGACAATGGCAAAGGTGGCATCGCACTTAGAACACTGGATAGGATTCGGAACTTGAGAATATTCAAATTGACCCTGGACTATCATGTACCAGGAGTGGTGGGGAATACTGTGACTTCTAAGACTGTAGTAGCATTGCTTAATGCTTGCTTGGCCTTTGCCCACGCAGTGGAAGTGGCAGAATGTATCAATGTTCATAAACTAGACCTGCCATTACTGACCGAAACATGGTTCACTGAGGCATCTGAGACGGCATTCCAGTTCTTCGTTACCCGAGCAATACTGTATCCAGGCTATTAACCGAGTTGGCAAGAGGGGTATAGCAGTAATCTATAAATCGTCACTGGAGGTCTCCCACTTCGAGGCCTTAGAGTGGCCAGATGACTTCCAGATGGATCAGATGTCCATTGGACTGTCCCCCACTCGGTCGGTGAAAGTCATTCTGGGTTACAGACCCCCCCAGGCCCTGCTAGCAGATTTTCTGAGAAGTTAGACACCTTTCTAACCCTAGCCGAGAGCAGATATAAGGAATGTGTGTGCGTGGGAGACTGGAATATCTGGCTGGACAGTGCCTAACATTCAGATTCCATACAGCTACATGAGTTAATGGGGAGTCATGGGCTATCAATATTGACGACTGCCCTGTTGCATGTTATAGGGCACTGTTTGGATTTGCTGTTAGCCAGGGGGAGCTGAGTAGTTTTTAAAGAGACTGTCCCTATCTATTGGTCTAACCACTCTGCCCAACTGTTCAACCTGGTTATTCAAGGAAGCGGGAAGGTGGTGGGGATAGACCTTCTGTCCTTACTCGTAAAGCCAAAGACCTAGTTAATATCCCAGGTGGTGGTGTGGGGGGAGAGGCTGGCGAATATTGACAATATGTTGCCGAGCCAGGAATTCTTCACCAGGGGTACTTCAATTTTGGATGCCATCTGTACAAAATATGCCCCACTAAGACCCAAGGGTACTAGGGTCCCTAAACCTTGTTTTACTCATAATTTTGTCCCACTCCGGATGCTGGTGCAGCAAACAGATACGCTGTAGAGAAAGAGTAGGCTATCTGAGGATGCTGAAAAGGCCAAGATTGCGCTGAAGAGTTTTAAGCAGGCCATTTTTGGAGCTAAAAGGGACTTTCTCCAAAAAGAGATTGGCAGGGCTTGCAACCAGCCAAGAGAAATATTCTCGGTGGTTTCTAAGTTCTGGAAGCCAAAGTGTATTGCAGTGTCTCTTCACTCGTCACAGGCACAGGCCAATGTCTTTAATCTATATATTTAAAGAAAAAACAGAAGCAATACAGGAGAGCATTGTGGCAACTATGGGGGAGGACAAGTCAAGCACGGTTTTGGCAGATCGGCCATCGGTACCCCTGCTAGACGGATCAGCCTCTGTAGGTCATGAGACTAGTGGGAGGTTTGAGTTTCAACCTGTGACGGAGGATGAAATACAATCCCTAATGTTGAACCTCAAGCTAACTAATGTCCTTGTGTTTGTGCTGCCTGCCTGTACTGCTGGGCGGTTAGCCCAAAATATTGCCCCCTTTATGACCACCTTTGTGAACAAATCACTGGCATAGGAGCTGGTCCCTGGTGAACTAAAGAATGCTACTGTCACACCACTATTAAAGAAACCCAATCTGGATCCGGCTGTTTTAAAGAACTACCAGCCGGTTGCTGGCCGACCACAGCCAGCTTGAGTTCTGGAGAAAGTGGTTACATCCCAACTCCAAACTTTTGTGGAGAAGGAGGCGTTGTTGGAAAGATTCCAATCAGGATTCCGTCCAAAGCATGGGACCGAGGCAGCACTGTTGTCTGTGTATGAGGTGCTGGAGGTCGCGGATGGGGGTGGGCTAACACTCTTTTTGATGTTGGACCTATCCGCAGCCTTCCATACAATTGACCATGGCGTCGTGCTGAATCGCTTTAGAGGGACTGACAACATTTCTGAACAGGCCATCAAACAGTTTGGGTTATTCTTGGCAAATAGACATCAGCGGGTGAAATTTGGGGGCTGTACAACTGAGCCAATAACATTGAGCTGCAGAGCTCCGCAAGGATCTTCGTCTGTTATTTAACCTGTACATACGACCCATCTTAAATATTGTAAAGATTCACAGGCTAAGTTACCATTTATATGCCGATGACACACAAATTTATATCAAGATTGACAATATGGATGATGCTTTTACTAAGGTTAATCAATGCCTAGAAGACATTAAGAAATGGATGGCAAATCAGCTGCAGTTCAATGCAGCTAAAACAGAGCTCATTCTGTTTGGACCCAGGCAGCGGGTCCTGATCACTAAGGAATCCCTCTCTCCATGTATCCTCGGCAAGGATTCTGCATTCTGCGCTGTGTTGAAGTTTATGTCTTTGTGTCTGTTAGTCTGCGCCCATCAGCCTTCAGGTACCTGGTGCGCATTATAAATTCATTAACGTAACATAACAAGGAGTTAAAATAGGCCACAATAATTAAGAACCTGGGCTGTGTGTGGCAGTAGAATTTGGGGAGTGAAGCACAGGTGGGGGCTAAGGTTCAGGCAGTCTATCACTCCCTGCGGATGAGCCACAGTGTGCTACCATTCATCCCTGTGGAGGATCATATGGCTATAGTGGAGCTATATCGAATACCCATCTGGATTACTGTAATTATCTGTTGATGGGTATTCCGGCCAAACAATTGCACAGGCTGAAGAAGGCCCAAAATACCACGGTCAGACTAGTAGGCCGGCTTGGGAGATAGGATCATGTCTCCCCTCTGTGCAGAACGCTGCACTGGTTGGCGGTGGAAGACTGGATTAAATTTAAAGTGGCGTGTCTGATCTTCAAGTGTCTAAACGGGCTGGCTATGGAGTACCTCAGCTCCAAAATCTGTCGTTACAACCCTCCAAAGTTGCTTTGGTCAGGGGAGCAGCTTGAAGTCACCAATGACAATGAGGTGGTGATCAGGAGAGAGTCAATTAGTTGGGAGATGTGGTCGAAGAACTGACTTACCGACCAGATGGCTGGTAGAGAGATAATATATATGCCATAGGCAGCAGTGATTGTGGAGATAGGAAATTCGAATGAGGGAGAATTAGAGTAGGGGAGAGAGGACGTTTGAGAATGAAAATCGTCCTACACCATCGCCAGTGGGGCAGAGTGAGAGTGAAAGTGTAGGTATGGTCAGGACAGCAAGGGTTGCAGAGGGAGAGAGCAAGGTTTCAGTAAGGGTAATGAGGTCAAGGGAAGGCGAAAGGAAGAAGGCAGAGGTAAAGGAGGTTTTCTTGCAGACAGACTGTGCATACCAAAGAGCAATAGAAAGCGGGAAATGTAGAAGCATAGCAATGTTGGGTGAGAAATAGAGAGGCGCTAGGGGTAGATGCGAGAATAGTATATGTAATTGAAGTTAGGGTTGGAGAAGGTTTTGAGAATAGAAAGTGGTCGATAGAGAAAAGAGGTGGGTTTGTGAGAAAGAGATGAGGAGAGAGTTGAGATGGTTCTGAGCGTAGGAGAGTGAAGAGAGAAGTAGAAGAGAAAGAAAGCAATAGCATGAGAAGTGCATGGTGAGGGTGCGGTTGAGAGAAGCAATTAGCAATTAAAGGGTGGATAGTTGCAGGACACAGCAACATCTCATAGGCTAAGTAGCAAAGATTCAGGTCAATGGCTGGTCTTCACCCTTTACTGTTCCGCCCTTAAACGGGACCCCCCCCCCCCCAAGGACTTCAGAAGGGATGACATGCACTCTCATTCCCTAAATCGCCTAGTCCATCAGTGATTGGTCTCTTTGATATTGTCCCTGGTGTTGCTGGGAGGAGGCAATTTCTTCTTGATTGATATTCACAGAGGACGAGCCTCTTGTGGCCTTCAGCTGGAGATGGGGCTGGCCCAGGATCTCTTACAGCATAGACTGAATTACAAAATGTTTCAGAGACTGAACATGTTCCTTTTTACATAATCTACATGACCAATGACATCTATCCAAGTTTCTTCTAGGCCCCACTACTTCCAATGTATTTAATGCATTCATCCGGAATCTTAAATACCAATTTCGGAAAGCAGGACAAGGACATTTTTTGACATAAGCGATGGGTAAAGTCATCAGGTGAGGATATTCAACGTATTCTGTCAATTTATATCGATATAATAGTGACCAGTTCTCTGTTATGTCACAACGTTACATTTGATTGTAATTTGCACACAAAAAAAACTCCACTCTACATTCAGATCTGTCAAACCCGGCCATACAGGATTTAATCACATCAATCTTCCTACGTTATCATCCTGAAATGTGCAAATAGATTTTATTTTCCACAGATGAGCCTATTTTAAAATATACGTTTAGTTTGTTCGACCTCACAATAGATAACGTCTAGGGCAACCCCAATTCACATCTAATTGCCATTATTGGGAGGGTTAGTGGATATTCGTCCTCCTAATGCAGACAGCCATTTCCAATTATGTTTAATGGCAAGTAGTTCTAGGCCATACAATGATGCTGGAGTAACCTTGGCATAATAATTATTCCTCAAAATAATGTTTTGCTGCCCCATGAATACTTCCACCTGTGCCCCGAGTTTATTTCTAAGTAGGTACATTCCTTCACTAGCTCCAAAACCATATTACCATTGAATTTCATGTTTCTTTTGAAGTTAATGACCTTGATTTTCATTGGATTTGTTTAAGTTGTTTTGTCTAGCAAAATTACTGAAGCAATTCAACTTCCTTTGGCGTCTGATCCGTGAAGAACACCATCAGCATACGATAACCAACCTATATTAAGATCACCTCATTTTGGGGGAAACAAATTACTCTGTTGTAAGGTCTCTGACAAATCTGATGTATATAGGTTAAAAAGGTAGTGAGAAAAAATGCATCCATGCCTTAAACCCGTATATGTATATTTATCCCTGGTCAGAGACCCCTCTATTTACAGTTCCACTGTAAAGTGGTGTTACTGTGGAATATTATTAACATATTCAGTAGCCCACTCGGGATATCCCATGAGGCTAACTTTTGCAAAAGAGATTCGATCCAATCAGTCAAGTCCTCAGAACAAAACCAGGCAACACCAGCGAGATAGATCTATAGTGAAAAGATGACGTCCGCATTGCCTTCTTAAAAAACAGGACTGTTATGGCTTTCGACCAAGAAAGTGAAAATGTCCCTATTTTTAAAATCTGTTGAAATACGATTATCAGAATATCTGCCAACAGAGTACCATTAATCAGCCTTAAGGACTGCATTTGATTAGCCATCAGGCCCACTAGCCCTAGAGCTTTTCAAATTGCACATCAACTCCAAATCATCTGTGTCAAAGTTTAGGCGCCATAGGCGCACACTGATATTCCACGCGACTGTTGCTAGTTTTTGCACCGTTGTTCAAACTGCATGGTCCATGGTTTTGCAGCTATACTATTCGATCTTTTAACAGATTGATGCTTTATTAGTTATTCAACTAGGAACATAGACCTCTACTATTACTACTTAGGGCTAGACTCCTAGATTGGCCATCTCTCATGTTCATTAATGGTTTGTAGCCAGTTTTTGAAACTTTGCTTTAGTCTTTTCCTACCTTTCATACTCTTCTCGCTCCCCAAACCCAAATCAAGGGTTATTCTTTTAAGAGCAACTACTGGTCCCTTTTTTTTATTCCTCACTTTTATATCAAATATGTTTTTGATATTTGACAAATGGTTTCACACATCCCCTTTGCTGTCCCAGTACCTTATTCTGCTAGTCCTTTACTGTGGTGTTAAAGTTATCGGGTACACAGCATTTAGGTTAATCCTTTGCATTCCACCTTCTCCAGCTTTCAAAAGGTGTATTGATTCAGTTGGCATTAACTATTTCCCTGAAGGGCTGCTTCTTGAGTGAACTGCTGTGAGTTTTAACTGTATACTTGGGCAATTACCTGGCACTGCGAGTGACGCTCTTGCCTGCACCGAACCGCTTACTGGAGGAGGCAGAGTCAGCCTTTCCCACGTGTGTGGTCACGTGATCTGGAGCGTGCTTTTAACAGCGCTTGAGCCACCCTTGCGGCGTCAAGCCCGGCAGAGAAAAGCCCATCGGCTGTTGTGCGGCTGTTTGGCGCTGGGGCGCAAAAGGTATCTTTTAGGCACTTTAAATCTAATCTACCATTGCATAATTTCTTTGCATTTGTGTACTCCTAATACCTCTGCTACTATCCAGTTTTACCTACCATTTATCGTAGCCCTGGTGATCAATGAGACTTCGGAGCTCACCTCTTATCGAGGACATGGCCGACCAAGATGGTTCATACCTGGTCGAAGAGGACAGGGCAGGCCCAACAGGTTACCCACGCCCTCATCCACACTGACATACAGCAGATAAACGAACTAACCAACCCCTCATCCCTTATTCAAACGGGATGGAAAAGAGGGTTGGAATATACACTAACAAAGACAATTCAGAGCAGAATTAATGACCACTTCGTAAGAAAAAGGAACAAGAGTACAAACGGCTTAGCTGAGCCAATAGATATCACCTGGCAACCCTCAGATCTAAATCACGAGAACGATGTAGGATCCTCCCCCACAGACTGTCCACGGGGTACATTGTCGTCATTAAACAATACCCAAGAAAACAGCGTTGCCATGCTTGGATCTCAGGATGCACGAAAAGGGCCCATATCTCCGCAGTCAGTGGTGCCCCTCCCAGCCAATGAAAGCACGTTAGCAGCCCTGAGCTTCGTACTTAACTCCTTGGTCTCAGTATTTGAGCTTCTCAAAACAGAGGTACAATCCCAAGGAGGTCTTTTATTGGAACTTTCGAATGAAGTTGTAAAGAATGAGTCATCAATGACGCCATTAAACAACATCATGAACACCATTTTGATTCCAATCATAAAAGTCACACAAATTGAGGGAGTGAAACAGGGACTGGACATAAGTTAAATCCACACCCTGTTGAAGGAGGAAGCAAAGGGTAATTTGATAACGCAAGAACTCCTAAAAAATCTTCCCAATGAAGTGCACAATTTGAAAACTCAAAACCAGACAGTCAGTAGAGGTCTCCTTGGACTGTTTCGACGATACTCCACTGTCAGACTCAGTTCTAGAAGAGTTCAGAAGCCTCGCAAATGTAGATTTAATAGAAATAGAGGAAATCTCAGAGAGTCCTATTAAAGTCAACGCTGCAAACTCCCATGACTGCTTGACTGGAGAGTTGAATCGGAATTCCGAGGCACCTCAAACGGGAAAGAGAAGAAAAAGGCAAAGAAATAAAGTGTTCAGGATATTTGACTATACCCATAGCTAGAGCCAACTCTGAAAAAAACAAAAAAACAAAAAATACAGCTCCCAAAAAAATCAGCAAACCTATTCCTGAAAAAATTAGCACTACCACCTGGGGAGAAACCATTAGATCGAGCGATTATATTAGAATCAGTTATAGAATCCCCTCAGAGTACAAGCTTAAGTAAACTAAGTACCAGCAAAGGGGTCCCTGGAAAAAATGGGAAAAAAATATGGCATGTAAGAGATGGGGAAGAACAAAGAGGGATTAAGGTATCAACCTCAAATACGGGCACGCAAACTGAGCCATTGTCGCCTGTGATTGTAGTGACCACTAATCAAAACCTCAAAACAGACTTGGCAAACATTAAGTTAGTGCCAATATTTTTACAAAATAAATATAAAAGAGAGAATCTAGCAAAAGTCAGCAGTATGGTCGTACAAAATAATTCCAACTATCACATCAAAATGGCTCCTATCTTTCGAAAACCAGTGGTGAAGTCTGCCATTCTACCACCTACCTCTGTTCCCCCTGAACCTCCTCTCATTCTTGATGAAGTGCCAATTATGCCGGTAATAAGTGTAGCTCAGTGTCGGAATGGCTCAGGAAAATTTAGAAATTGTGAGCCGTATCGGCAAAGGGGAGAAAGAGAGGCGTCCGATAGATTTGTCCAAACTGCAATTTCAAAGAACACAGATTCAGAAATTGCAATTTTTACAATCCCGAAGGTTTGGCTAAAATTGGAGAAACCAAATAGGTACACATCACTTTGCAGATCAGTACTCCTGTCGGAAATTAGAAAAAAACAATCTCTTTCTCTTCGCTTCAGAAGACAGAGTATGTTAAATTCCCTGCAGCCGACATATTTTTGTTGGAGACCGGACTAACGTCAAGAAGAGCCCATCAGGCTCTCCTTAGAAATAAAAATGAACTGGCTAGAGCAGGCCTGTTAGTCCTCGAGTCAGAAGAAGACAGGCCCATGAATACCTTAATACCTGCATAGGAACGGAGGAGGCTCCAAACTCTGTAAGAGAGGTCTGTTCAGTAAAATAACCATTAAGGAGCTTTAAAACAGGGCAAAAATTAAATGATACTCTAATAACAAAACTCCCTGAGATAATCTCACAAATCTTTTTGAAACTTGGGGAGGAGCAAAATAGTCTTTAAACAAAAGGGCCTTAGACTAGTCTCCTGGAATACGAGAGGTCTGAGTTTCTTAAAGAAAAAGAAACTAAAAAATGACTTGCTGCAGAACAACGATATCCTGTTATTCCAGGAGACTTGGCTGGTTAATCACATCGAGATTGAGGGTTTCACAGTTCTAAATCTTGGGGCTTCACAAAAGCTCAGGGGGAGGCCAGCAGGAGGTCTTTTAATAGCTCTCAAAAACTCAAGCATTAAAAAAAATTGTTCCATTGTGTAATAATGTGGTAGGCATACAAGCCTGTAAAGTGGAATTGGATCTGGCAGACTCACTTAGTATAATCTTGGTGCTCATTAATATTTATTGGAATCCAGCCAGCATAACTATCCAAGAGTTCACAGAAGCCCTGCACAATATACTCACGAAGGCAAAGACTGACTATAAGGGCGTTCAGGTTATACTCGCAGGGGATTTCAACTCAGACCATATCAACCCAGTGAGTGTGGGGGCTGGCCAATCCAAGCAGAGAACAGCATGGAAGGGCAAATACTGGTGGGACTTCCTCTCATCCTGGGATCTTGAAAGGATATACGAAAAGAAGAAGGGTGCGGCAATAGGAGATCCTACATGGCGCCAGGGGTCCTCCCAATCCACTCTAGACTATATTTTAGTTACACCAAGCCTCACAACTTACTGTCCCAGCCTCACATTAAACTGGGAAGGTGGCAGCGACCATGCAAGTCTGGAGCTCTGGTTCCCGGAACTACAAAATGCTTTCCCCCAGCTTAGCACTCAGGACCTTGAAGGTTTGAAAGGCAAATTGAGAGTGGCTAAATACAAACATCGAGGAAAAAAACTGAATACACTTCTAGAAACAGTTCCCTCCTCAGTATGAAGCAAGGAATTCCATCCAGAGAAATTTGGGAACTTCGTTTAGTCAATTTGTCCTCCAGACGAGATAAAGATTGTAGGGAAACAAAAACATATGCACCATTTTGATGAAGAAATATATACACGAAAGAGAATCCTGCGACAAACACTTCGTCAAATAAAGAAAAGTGGAGTGGATAGTAACATTGACCACAAGCAAAAAATAAAGAAGGCTAAGCAATCCTACAAAAACGGGACAAAGAACCATAGATTCCAAAGAGCACAAGAAGATGGGGAGAGGATGCTTCATCTACTTAATGCTAGCAATTGTAGAAACTTCTGGGCGGCGCTCGATCAACTGGAGTCTGGCCACAACAGCTCCTTATGCAACCTGGTATCAGAGAAAAACTGGGTGGACTTTTTATCTACAAACTTCGACGACTCGGGATCCAAAGAGTTTATAGGGCCAAGTGCCAACTGGGTACTGACATTTAACATACAAGACGATGAGGAGCCGATTACCTCCTCTTCTACTCCTAAGGCGGCTGGGCCTAATGGTCTAACCTATCGGGTATTAAAAAATCATTACAAACTATGGGCAAAGCTGCTTTACCATCTATTTCAGGAAATCCTAAAAAACAGGTCATATCCCGCCTCATGGAAGAGCGCAATAATTATTTCATTTTTCAAGGGGGGCGATAGGTCAAATCCAGCAAGCTATCGACCTATCGCACTCCTGGACATAGAAAGTAAACTGTTTATGCGACTACTGTTGAAGGAACTCACAACGTGGGTGGACTCCAAACAAATCCTTTCCAAGCACCAGACAGGTTTCAGGAAAGGGCTTTCTACCAGCCTAAATGGTTTTCTCCTGAACCTTCTAAGTGAAAAATCCAATGAGAAGGAGGGCGCTCCGCTATTTGGGGCTTGGGTTGACCTGTCCAAAGCATCCGATCTAGTGGACAAGTCCCTCCTCTGGCAAAAGCTCTACATTTGGGGGATCCAAGCACCCCTGCTGGTGATGCTCATAGAGCTTCACAAGAACACCACTGGCAGGGTGAGGCTGGATGATATCGGTAAACTCTCAGAAATAATTCAGGTTCTCAAGGGAGTTCGACAGGGGTGCTTGGGTGCCCCACTATTTTTCAATCTATTTTTGTCAGATCTTGGAGACTTCCTTGCTTCAGCATCAATGGCATGCCCTAGGATTAATGGGAGAAGAATACATTGGTTGGCCTACGTGGACGACCTCGTTTTGTTGGGTGGTTCAGTGATTGGCCTCCAGCGGCTTCTGAACAAACTAAGTGAATATACCAAGCTACACGGCCTGATAATCAACCCGTCCAAATCTAAAATACTTATATTCAAGCATCATAGGAAAACTCTGCCTTCCAGGATATCGACTTTAGATGGGAAAGAAATTCCCCGGGTCGAAGAGCTAACCTACTTGGGTTATGAAATCTCAGCTTCTCCAACTTTGGGCAAGGTGATACCAGCCATCCTTGAAAAAACGTTCAAAATTAATGCTCAGATGAAGAACTTGGATGGGAAATTTTGCAAATTTTCAATATCTCCTCTTATCAAATACTACATAGGGAAAGCAGTCCCAGTTCTTTATGGCTTGGAAGCAAAACCTCTCCTGTGGAACCATGATTGGAATAAAATTGAAGGACGCTTATGGAAAACAACATTACATCTCCCACTATGTACTCCCCTCGTCAGCTTGAGATTTGAACTGGGTCTGATCTCCCTCGCCTGTAGAGCAGACTGGAAACTCATGTCTCTTTATCGGGAGATAATAACAGCAAGAGCGACTACCCTTTATTTCGAAGTAAATGAACATCGAACAACGTCGAAACAACTTCTTGGCCTGGAGGAAAAAGTGGGAAAAATACTGTTGAGGTTGGATCTTACAATAGAAATTCTCATCCAAAACCCCATGAAGGTTAAAAAACAACTTGAAATGTAGTGCTGGATCCTTACAATCGATGGAGTAAAGAATCTAAACCCACCAAATTGCTTTTTGAAAGCAGAGCGAAAAATTGGCACGATCCCTCGTTATCTCAAAAAATTTCCAGACCAAAACACAAGAATCAACTTTCTCAGACAGATTAAATATAGCGCATACTGGGGAAATTTTGGTCATAAGAAATCCGGGTGACAAGGCAAAAAAGCTCTGCAGACAATGCGATCCACAGAACTTACAATCACTCAGACACTTGTTACTAGAGTGTGAAGGCACGTGGGCCACAAGGCTACAATTGCTTGGGAGATTTGCAACTAGTGAGGAGAGTCTGATACAGGACTCATTCTGGGATAGACTCATTTCTGGCCAAGAAATCATGCTCACTGTGGCAATAGTAAAGGTTTTGGAAAAACTGTCGATATTAACAAATTGTAAATATAGGTCGACTAGTGAGCATGAAAAGTGAGCATGACTAGTCTCCTCTCGTTTTCTTGGGGGCTCATGTTATCACTCTTTAGTTGCATTTTTATTGGTCAAATGGTTATTGTAATTTTCTATTTTTGTAAAGGTTTTCTTGTTAAAACCAAAAACAAACAAATAAATATTTTTGAAACAGTATTGGTTCAGTTGGCATACATTCTTGAGATTCCACTTTAGCCTATTACGCTGAATATTAATAAGTTAAACAAGAAGCTGACATTTACTACCTTGGTTTACTAGAATGAATGTAAGAATATTAACACCACTTGTGTGTGGTCAAAGCAGTAATTTTTCTATGGGTAAAGAAACAGAAAGCTCAAACTGCAGGAAACTCAAAGATATAATCAATGGTGGAATGTGAGTTCAAACGATACCAAGTTAGCTGGCTAGGTTTATCTACCTTTAGGTTCCCATTACATTTTAAAAAAGTTTCAATTTTTGAGAAATTCCACCATTCTTAATTCCCTAGACTTGGAATGAACTTTGGCTGATCTTACTTCTGAGTTAACCGATGTTATGAAGGAGGGGTTTATTCTTACCACTAAGATTAAACCTGGACATATGCAGATAAACTCACCTGCAGATATATTTTTAGACCACCACGATCAATCCACCAATTAAATTGGTTAGTCATATTGGCCCGCATTTTATCCTCATTTTCCACTTCGGCATTACAGCACACTTAAGAACATGCCTTTCTCCCTCGTGCCATTCCCACTAACCAGGACAGCTACAAAAAATGATTTTGACCTAATATATTTTACAATAGTTTTTATTTGCATTTGTGTACACATAAGCAGCGTTAATTTGTCACATGTGATTAGTTATTTTAAGTACAACATTTGCAATTCTGATGATTGACAACAATTAACCATTAAACAACAAAACAGTGACGGTCTTCATGTTAGAGTGCGATTGCTGCCGTCCGTGTGGTGGTGTGGTTCCGTAAATTCAGTGGTTGTAGCGAGAGTGTCTACACCAGGAGGAGCCACTGCGTTCTCTTTGCGTTATGTTGCTCCTGTATGATATTTTCAGTGTAGTTTCAGGGGGGCTGTCTGCTGGAAGGAACATGTCTCTTATTAGTGCTTTCCATGCCTCATACGTGATGTTTATGTCACCGTCGGATCTGGTAATTCCTGCATTCCAGGCCGCCGTCTCGGCTGCGGTCCAGCGCTCCAGTTTATTGTTCCATCTACCATATTGTGGGCCTCAGGATGTTTTCCATGCTATTGCTATTGCCCTTTTTGTTAGTATGCACACCATGTCCATTAGTTACACAATGTGTTTGTGTTTCCTCAGTCTAGGGTATGTGCCTAGCAAACACTCTTTTGGGTACCAGTCGTATCTTGTCACACCAGCTTTCTTGCATGTTCGTTCTATTTTAGCCCAGAGGCTCTGTATTTTATTGCATTTCCAGAACATGTGCATCAAGCCTGCTTCCTCATTATTGCACCAGGGGCATTTTGGTCGCACTTGCTTATTGAAGCCTGACACTCTTGGAGGGGTCATGTAGGTCCTATATAGAACTTTTAACTGGATTGGCCTAAATCTGGCGTTCCTGGATACTTCTTTCGGATATATCAGTACCCTTTCCCATTCTTTCTCAGTGATAGTAGCTTTCAGATCTTTCTCCCATTTTTCATTTAGCATATCACTTCGGGGGTTGGGCCTGTCTGCAAGTTGGCCGTACAATCTGGACATGGGTCTCCAGCCATCACTCAGGCCAAACATCTCATTCAACAAGGGGTTGGGATTTGGTTCTTCTGGCCATTTGTCCCACTTCTCTTTGGCTATGTGCTTGATCTGTTGGTACCACAGCAATTGTCCCCTTGCTAACCCCTCTTGTGCTTGTAATGAAGCAAAGTTTCTGAAGGCCCCTTCGTCGAACATATCTCCCCAGGTGTACAATCTCACCCTTTCCCCAACTCCTCATTATGGGCATGTCAGCAGGCGCCTTGCATACATCCGCTAGGATTGGGATGTTGGGTGAATAAGGGTGGTTCAGGTGAAGTAACAGACTGGTCCTTTTCCACACTTGTCTACCCAGGGTTACTATCATGGGTGTGTTTGCAGATTCTGTCGGTGTGTTCCACAGGATTTCTTTGAGGTGTGCGGGGGCGTTTAATCTTTGCAATAGGCCTGTTTCTGTAGTGGATTCGTCGGACAGCCATTTGGTTGCATGGCTGAGCTGCGCCGCCAGGTAGTATTTCTCAAAATCTGGCAGTTGTATCCCCCCCTTCTTTGTGTGGTAGTGTCAGCATGTTGAGGGACAGCTTGTGACGGGTCTTTCCCCATAAAAATTCTCTGAGCAGTACCTCTAGCTTTCTAAAGAAGGCTGGCCCTATGTAGTACCATACATTTTGGAAATAATACAGGCATCTCGGGAGGATGATCATCTTGGTGATCGCTGCCCTGCCCATCATTGATGGGGGTAGTTTGGACCAAAACGTCATCGAATTGCGTAGGCCCTTAACTACTGCTGCTATGTTATTCTCATGAGTTTGCTCAGGGGTGTGCTTAATGTTGACCCCTAAAACTTAAACACCTCTGTTTGCCATCAAATTCCCACTTCTGGCGGGTCTTCTGCATTCACCTCCCTCAGCCCGGCCAACGGGAACGCACAAGACTTTTGCCTGCTGAACCGTATCCCGGAGAATCGTGCGTAATTATCTAGTATCTCTAGTGCTAATGAGGCGTTAGTATGCGGGTCTCTTGGATATAAGCACGTCATCGGCATAGCGCTATTATGTTGTAGTTTCCTCCCACCTTTATCCCTGAATCAAAGAGTAGTTTCCTGAAGTATATGGCTATTGGTTCCAGCTGGTGTTTCCAGGAACACGGCTCGACCCTTGTATAGCACTTTCAGTCTGGACGGGTACAGGAGCATGTATTTCAGGTTCAGTTGCCTAAGCCTGGCCTTGATTGGGACAAAGGAGTTTCTTGCCCTCTCTACTGCTGGTGTGTAATCAGGATAGATAGTTCTCTTAGAGTTACCGCGTTCTATCACCCCACCTTCTCTCGAGTATTTAAGGATGAGATTATAGGCACTGGAGAAAGCCTAAAGAGAAGATTCCCCATCTTGGAAGTTAAGGATCTTTGCAATCACCAGGCGAGGGTACGAGCCCGGTGGTGGTCTCTTTTGTAGGGATCTGTGGGCCCTTTCCACGGCAAAGCCCTGCGACAGTCGGCCCGCCCCATTTTCTTGCTGTGGTTGGGCTTCCACATATCTAGTGGGGTTTGATCCCTCTGTTCCTTCTGGTATCCCTAGTATCCTGATGTTGCTGCGTCTAGCCCACCCCTTCTGCATCTTCGGCATTCGCTTCCAGTGTAGCCACCTTCTGTTCTAGCTCAGCCACTCTGGTTTTCAAGTCTGCTGTGTAATCTGTTTCTTGGAGTGCTATCTCTGCGTTAGTGACTCTTTCTGTCAATAAAAGACCTCAATGCGGCTATGGCTTCAAGTACTTGCCCATCCTTGTTGTCGCCTGTCATTGGTTTCTGGGTTGCCATTCCAGTTGGCGCCTCTGGCAACGAGATATGGGTTTTAGTTGCATTGAACAAGTCCATAATTGTTGTCTTCCCTTTGTTTCTGGATGTCGACATGTTGGGACAAGTACTGTGCTTGCAGCGGACCTGTGAGGTGGGGTGAGCGTGAATTGACTCGGTTAGTCCCCTCTCGGGGTGATATGCTGCAGAATTGTGTTTCGGCAGTGTGGCTGTTAGGGCTCTTGTCACTCGTGGCTGGTCTTATTGATTTAGGTTTTCTTAAATCGCCCTTGAGTTTATCTTCTTCCTTGCTCTGATGCTGGAGTCTCATTTGAGTGGGAGTAAAGTTACTGGTTTGGGCCTCCCTATGCGTATTCCAGCTCCACTCGGGCTGTGTCGCCAAGCTGCTTTGGTTCTGACTCTGGTTGTTGCGCCAGGTTGCAGGCTTTTGCACTTATGCAGTGTTCTTGATTTGTGCGCCTAGTCTCTCAATTAGCTTGTTCTCAATGGCGCAACCCGTCTCCACCAGGATCTCGGGCTCTGATGTTGTTGGGAGCCTCTCAGTCCCGCTTCAATTCTGTCAGAGGTGTTAGGTTTGCCCCGGTTTGGTCCTGTTGACACCCCGTTTCGTTTTGGTGTCACCTCTAGAGGGTTCCAGCGTTATAGTACGCCCATGCCTGGGTAGTTTTGCTATTTCAGGGCTATTCGACACCCAATGTTCAAGCGGAGCGCAGTGCAGGTATTTCTTTGTATTTGTTGGATTGTGTTCCAAGTCCGCTGGGATTGCGTTCACCCAGTAGCCCGCCTAATGGGGGTACCCTGGCCCACTCTGTGGCTGTGTTAGTGGTTCTAATGTGGATCGGGTATCAGGTTCTGGCCTAGTCAGCTAGGGTTAGTGGACCCCAGTGAGCTTGTGGCTCGTAGCTCACCTTTGAGCATGTAGCATCGTCGGCCAATCTACCTTGTCACTGGCTTGGCGCCGCTTTGGTCCAGTGTCGCTGCAGCTCTGATCTTCCGTTGTGAAGGAGTCTGTGCCTTTGTCTCGCTGCAATTCCGATGCGCCTCGGTTCCGTTTTAGATCTGCACTTCTCTGCTGGGGCATCTGTTGTCTCCTGTGGTGCTGTGTATCTTTGCGCCACTTGGTCGCTGGTTGTCCGGGTGGACCGCTTCCGCACTTAGCGCAGGCGCGTCTGTGCCCGCTGTCTGCCGACTTGTGTCGCTCCAGCAAATTTGATGAGACCGTTCTCAATCTGCTGGTTATTCCGGAGCTCTGTGGGGCGGCTTCTCGCTTAGTTGGGCTGCAGTTGCACCCCACCCCTCTCTGCGTATTTTCACAGGATCCAGGGCGAGTCCGCCATTTTGCAGTGTCCGAGGGGAATCATTCAGGACGAAAATTCTAGCTTATTCTGGTCCGTTTTGATCTGGGCTTGTTGCGGTTGCATAGGGAATCGCTTTGGCGTCCGTGAAATATCCTTTTTGTCTTTGATGATGCCTTTTGGTCACCTCCAAACAACTCCCACCCACTGCATTGCAAAGGGAGCTAAATATGTTGACATGGAATATTGTAGGTTTGAGTAACAAGATCACGGATGAAGACTATCTATTAGAGTACATGTCTGTTAACCAGAACCTTGAGTGGTGGATGAGATATTCCTGGAGTTATACAAGCTTTGCAGGGTCAGCGATTAATTCTCCTATAGGCCATCGCATTGGAGGGTTGAATGCATGGTTAAGGTTGATCTAAATGCTGAAATACTTACAATTCCAACAGTGTTGCCCAATATATGAATTGGGGTTGTTTTACCACGGCGGAAAGGTCAGCAATGGAAATGACCGCATGAAAAATCTACGATATACATAAATTGTCGTACATTTCTCATGCGGGCATTCCTTGTAAAACAACCCCAAAACCTAACCCCTGCCCACACCCCGAGCCCCAACACACCCCAACTTAACTTTCACCTCGAAGCGAGGTGTCCCTGCGACGCTGGTTCCCTTTCACTTCCGTGATCGGGAACTGGTGCTGCAGGGTCCTTTTCTTTTTTTTTCTTTTTTGTCAGGCAGCTGCAGGGGTGTCCCTCGAAACCCAGCTCACTATACTGTAAAGTATGGTGGATGGTGAGAAGGGTGTTGCGGGGGACACCCTGCAGCCTTCGTTTTTCTTTTTCTTTTTAACCTACCCCACCAAAACATACATACCATGAACAGTTTCAAACTTTTTGTAGTTTGCACTTTTGGTGTCATGTATTTTAGGTCTTTTGGTGTGGTAGGCAGATTGGATGCGGTCGTTCGGCCGAATCCCAATATTCAAGCAACTTCAATTTTCAGTAGCTTCAGTATGTATATGGTGAATAGCTATAACAGGCCCTATAGGAGCTCTGTGATCGAAGCTCGAGGCAAGGATTGGATCGCGTGCGTTGGATCCGCACAGTAGTGGAGATCACAGAGCTCCTTTACCTCAGACAGGAACTGATCTCCTGCCACAGACTCCTAGCACACCGAGGGACCACTGCAGCACCACGTCCTGCTTTGCCCAAGCCACCAGATTGCACTTCAGTGAATAGCCTGCATCCCTCAGCTAGCAGGCCACCATTTTTTCTTATCATGAGAACTCCAACTAACAGCTCTGTTAGGGAGAATTCTCTGTTTAGGCTAAATTTCCTAACCTAGTGAGGTCCCCAGCAGCTTTGCTGGATTTTTGGGGTTTATTTTTTTTCTCCTGCCAAGAGTGAGACTCTTTTACCCTCACTCTTGGGCATGATTTGAGTGTGTTTCTTTGACTCTAGATGTGTTTAATGGGCTATGGGGTCTTTTACTCCATAGGGCTTCATGTGTTTTTGTGATGTGTGTTACACAGCACCCTCAGTGCAGTAACACAGGGGTGTCATAGTGACCCCCCAGTATAGACTTCATACCCTGGGACTGACTACTGTCTCCCATGGCATGTAAAGTCACCATTGACTTTACTAGTCTTGAATTCTGAACAGAACCAGTACAAACCATCATATTGTGGACGTACTGGCTGGGGCAATTCGATTGCCCCGGGGTCTGTTAGTCGAGGGGGCACGTCTCCGTCCCCCCTGATCGAGTTTTGGCTGGTGGCAGTGGATACTACTTTTTATATTCAACCGCGAATATTTCTCTATGGGATTTTCCCATTGTTTGAGGCTACTATCTTTATTTAATTACGATAGCCTCGAACATACCGCCGGTTTATTTAATTATTATTAAATCTCCGGTTGGTATTTTTTGCCAGAACTCGGTTCTAAAATGGCGTTTGTGTTCTCTTCTGTGACTCCAACCCAAGTCGAGCCCTTTGTTCCACTTTTTGGCAGGCTTCTCCACAGAAGCCCTCCAAAGTGGTGCCACTTTGTCTGGGGTACTTAGGAGGGGTGGAGGGGGATTTAGGCACCTTGGACTGAGTTGCCTAGGCAACTCAAGTCGCACTCCGTCCTGATTGGCCCAAGTGGTGAGCCGGCTGGCTCACCATTTAGCATGTTTGAATGACAGCTAGGCTGAGTGAATGGGGGTTTTCTGCATAAAAGCAGGGCTTTGGGGACTGGAACTTCAGAAGTCGCCACAGGACCGAAGAATCCGACGAGGGAGAAGTTGAGCCGACCTGCCACGACCACACCACCTGTGGAGCCCTGCTGGACCGTCTCACCACTTTTCCCAACGACAGAGGAGACCTCCCGCCGGAGAGTCTTCTTCCTTTGACTGGTGGGGATAACCAGTTTCACAGTCTTTTCGCCTTCCCGACGCATCTCGTGGCCGCCTTGCCTGTGCCAAGCACCCCGGCAACCGGAATACCACGACAGCGAAATAAAGGGTAATACCTTTAACCGGAAAACTCCGCGGCTGGTTTCTTCCCTGGCAGTGCAACGACCTTCATCTTTCCTCCAAGTCGAGAGCTTCTCTTCCCCTGGACGACGAGACTTGCAACCGCTGCTAGGAACAACTGCCACCGCTGGAGGATCCTTCCCACTTAAGGTACCGTGTCCCACCTGGCTTCCCTTGCCACCGACTGTACGGGGTAGATTAAGCCCCCGGCTTTCGAACCCGGGTTAGCCTGGGACACCCTGGCTAAACTTTTCTTAGCCTCTCTAAACTCTTTTCGAACTCTCTGTAAGACTTTCTAAGCCTAGTGTAACTGTGTGATCTTGGGTGCATTTGTGCTCTGCTCTCTCTAAGAGGGGGCCCAGCCTATGGACTTTGGCTCACAAGTGACTTTTGCTCTTCTGCCTTGCTAATAGTGTTCCTAAATCTTAGAGTGGTGTATCTTTCCATATTCTGTCTTTTTCCCTCCCTTTTTCATAAACTTATTGGAGTGCCATCTATAGTTAAGCGCTCACCTCTGTCTGGAAATAAGTGGTGTTAACTAAGACTTATCTGATAAGGAATAAGGGTTGTATATATTATAATATTAACTGTGTTTAGAGTGTTTTACAATAAGAGTGCTGGAGTGTTTCAAACAGTGTTTTTTTAAATAAATAATTATATACTTTGATACCAAAGCTCTGGTCAGTGTTTGTTTGTATTATTGTATCTGAGTGCCTATTGTGTATACTTTGCATACTGCCTAACTCTTCTTGAGGGAAGTCTGACTGCTCAGCCACAGCTACCAGGTAAATCTGGGTGGTACAGACTGCTACCAAGTGGGTTTACTGCTAACACCTGTAGTCCTAAATCTTTTGCAGTGGTCCCAAAGGGAACTGCACAGCTTTCTGCCTAACAAGCTCATACACCTAAACCTCTGAATGCAAGGGACACCTGCTTGACCTGGCCCCAGAAGAAGGCTGCCACCCTCTTACAGCCGAAATGTCCCACGTCATCGCGTCTGGCCCTTACATCATACAGACCAATGACCTGAATCTTTATTACCACCTTAATGTTGACGTCGCCTCTCAGCAGACCCTATTTTTAGGTTTCTTGAAGCAAATAACATTGTACTGTGCAAATGTTGGTTATAACTGTGACAAGACATCAATAGGTTGACAAATATGAAGTGATATTTGGTAACTTTGCACACAGGCAATATAACAGTACCAGTATAGGAGTGTGGGGATAACATACTATACTAATCTTACAAACATGCCTTTTTTGGAAATGTTGGCACAGGGCTAAAAAGTCACTTTAGAATTCTGCACTGTATGGACTATAACAGGCTTAATTTAGTGACCTCCTGTCACCAGTGGACATGTAATGCTATTCAAAGATGCACTGAATATTGTTAGCATATATGTCCTCTATTTTTAAAAAACTCACCGAGCTGGTGATGAGGTTTATTGTTGATTGTTTATTCTTTCTATGTGTAATTCTTTCAGCTATCAATATTGAATTATCCATGCTGAAATATGCGGCCTAAGTAAAGAAAGGTCTCAACAACGGTTTCTTCAGTTTTTCCAGAATTTGGATTTGTACTTTCCTCCTATGATGCATACTTATGAAGATGGATTAAACATAATATGGAGATGTGTTAGAATTTTTACTACAGCAAACTACTGTAGTTTAAAACGTATGAGGTCAGGACTACCCCCTGTACTAAATATCATTCCATCCTTTACGTCCTGCCAAACCACAGGCTATCCCTCAGGTTACAAAAGGGTTGTGGTGAAGCACTACTCCTTGGTCTCTGGGCAGAAGGTTGATGAGAGGTGGTTGCTTGCTGGGAGGTGCCAACGAGAGGCTGAAGAGATTTGAGAACCAGAAATGCCTCAGCCATGCTGGGGGTCACCAAGATCAGCTTGCACCAATGTCTTCTGAACACGTTGATCACTCAAGGGGTAAAATGGATTGAAGGAAACGCATACAGGAACATCCCTTCACATGGAAACGTGAAGTCGTCTCCTATGCTCCCTGTGTGATCGAATCTGCTGCTGAAAGCCACACATTCATTATTGACTTTGGTAGCAAAGAGGTTGACATTTGGTGTATCCCACCTGCGGAAGCCGCAGTGAACCTGGTCATCTAGAAGATCCCCCTCGTTGCTGGATCGCAATGCCCTGATGAGGGAATTAGCCAGTATGTTGTGCATCCGTGGCAGGAGGAATGGAATGAGGAAG
This sequence comes from Ambystoma mexicanum, assembly GCF_040938575.1. NCBI lineage: Eukaryota > Metazoa > Chordata > Amphibia > Caudata > Ambystomatidae > Ambystoma > Ambystoma mexicanum. Next base: position 1,365,110,268 of record NC_090930.1, on the reverse strand, counting down.
AGCTTGTGGGCCAGAACTCAAGTCCACATAGCCTATGCTCCAGTCAACAGAATGGAGGACTGGGTGCTGCCCTGATTGCGGATGTAAAGGATTTTGGTTGTGTTGTAGGTAAATACACAGACCGCCCAGCCCTGAAGATGCGAGCGAAAGGACCAAAGGGTCCAGAAAACGGCACATAATTCCAAGCGGTTGACGTGCATCTGCTTTTCCCTTCTGCGACCAGTGACGCTGGGCATGGTGATGTCTGTGTGGGTTCCGCAGCCTTCCAGAGATGTGTCTGTTGTGGCTATGACCTGATGGTTCGGCAGACGAAAGGGTGCTGCTTGGATGAGATTCCAGTGGAGCATCCACCAACGAAGAGCGCCACGGAAGGAGCACGTCAAATGATTGTCATCTTCCCAAGCGCTGGAGACTTGCTTCCATCGTGAATGCAGGATGACATCATCGCCAGTAGGGACTTCAAGTTGAGGACCGATGCAGACGTCTTCTGGCAATGCAGTAGAGTCTTTGCAAGGATGGTTTTCACTCTGCCCTCTGATGGGGTAGCTATGCATGAAAGTGTCCAGATGAGCTTCCAAAACAGCTTGTTGCAGAGGGATCAGGCAGGATTTTGCATAGTTTACAGAATCCCAGGGATGTTAAAGAAGGGATTATGGTCTTGGTGCACCAAAGAACCAGAGGACGAGAGACTGCCCGAACCAGCCAGTCATTGAGGTATAGTTAAGACTGGAACCCCTGACCGACAGATGCGTGACCACTGGGGCTATGCATTTTGTAAAGAATCTCAGAGTGGATCGGAGGCAGAAGGGTAACGCCTTGTACAGGAACCGTTGTCCCACAATAGTAAGCCTCAGAAACCTTAGTCGTAGATGGATTAGGACATGAAAATACACATCTTCAGGTCTAAATCCGAAAGGAAATAACCTTTCTGCATCTGGTTTAGGATGTGCTGGAGGGTAACCATCTTGAAGGTTTGAGCCTGCATGAATTTGAGGAGAAGCAGATCGAAAATGGGTCTCCAGTCCCAAAACAGTTACTTTCTCGTCAAGAATCTAGAGTACACTTCTTGGCCTTGTTGTTGAAGAGGGACGTGTTTGAAGGCCAGACTAAACATCGTGCAGTAGTATTATCAAGTGCTTCACAACCTAGGATGAGAGGAATGGAGGGTAGGTGCCCAATGAATTTGAGTGTGTCCCTGCTGGATTAGCTACTACACACATTTGTCTGTGGTGATGGAATGCCTCTGCTCAAACAACTTTCAGAGCTGCCCTCTGTGAAGGCATCATGAAGCAAGACACAGACAACAGACTTAAGTTCAAACAAACAATATTAACTTAATTGTCAGGATGGTAGAAGGACTAACTTGCCCTATACTAAGGTGAGATTTCCCTACCTGAATAAAACATAGGAAAGTCTGAGTCAAAGAGTTCTACTTAAAAGTCTGGGTGTCCAAAACCTATGCTTGCCCTCACAACTAAAGCTAAACAGTGTGGAGGGTTGTCAATAATCAAAGAAATGGTAATCAACACAAAGTTCTGAGCTTCTTCCAGCTCCCAGCTTATCTTTAGCTTCCCTTCCCCCAAGTTCAGGAATGTGCCACAAATTCCTTAGGGCTCCCTTCCGTAAGTTCAACGTAACAGTTCAAACAAAAGGGGCCTTGGGGCCCGTTCCTCAAGATGGTAGTTATAATTCATCAAGCCTCAGGTTTCCCTTCCCCAAGACATTAACGTAGCACCCAATGGATGATTCACTCTTTAAAAGTTCAACTTAAGTCTGGGTCAACACAACACCCCTTCTGGTTTGCCTCACTAGCTCACTCGCAATGCTCCTTCTTGGTAGACTTTGCAATGTATTTATTTTTCACAATGTAGGGCTCACTGGTCTAGTCGCAGTTGTCAAACCACACTGTCCACCCATCACAGGTTGCACAACCAGGGCCCCTTGGCTCTCCCGCCCACACGTTTCCCTGCACTTGCAGCTGTGTGAAAAGGCTAGCACCTTTAGGTTTTCCTTGTTGGCATCTTGGCTCTGTCACACACCTCTTGCCAGTCTTTGGCCTTGCTGCACTGCATTTATTCAAATTGTTAACTTGGTGGTGATTCTGCTCATGCACAGCTTCACACTTGTTTGTTTCCCCATAGGATGCTTACATATGGGCATTTTCCTTTTATCCTTTATTGATTCTCTGTTTTCCTTATAAAGTTCATTAATATTCAATATGAGTTTAACTTTTGTATTTTCAGTCAATTGGGTATTCAACCTGCTTGATTTATCACTGTTGTAAACTTTCATTAAGTTCAGCATTCAATATGGGTGGTTTAACGCTGTTTATAAACTCCCATTTAGTTCAGTATTCAATATATACATTTTTAATGCTAGTTTCAACTTCCAATCAATTCGTTTTTCAAAATGTGCAGTTTAGTGCTATTTGAAAACTTACATTCAGTTTTGTATGTAATATGTAGCTCATTTAGCTTTGAAGCTTTCATTCATACAGAGCTTCATCCGTTGTAAGCAGCCTGTCCGGAGCACCCCAGCTTCTGCGTGTTGTTTCCCGGGTACTCACCGGTCTGCAGCGTCTTCCTCCGATGGCTCTTGCTGCTTCATTCAACTTCCCAAGCTGGCAGCCCAACCTCGGCGAGCCCTGTTCACATGCCGCTTTCACTTCTGCAGGCACCGGCAACTTTGTTGCATCTGGGTGGAAGCGGAAAGCGTTTTCTCGCTCTTGTTCGCTAGCAGCTCCCATCTGCTCTGACTCTGCCACGGAGGCTCCCACACCTCGGGAATATCTGCTGACGTCCTAGTCACACTCCAGGTCACACCGCGGCTTCCCCCACATAGAAAGAGTCCCCGGGTGTCTCCTACAGAGGCCTCCCTGTTGCTCTCCTCCTCTCTTCACTGGTCTCCCTTAATACACCTGGAGCCCCTTTACAGGCTGCAGGTGTGGATGTCCAATTAGACATGTCTGGCCCTCACCATTATTTGCAGGCATTTTCCTCGTCACAGTACCTTAGTGCTAAAATGAAGGTGTAGTGTTCATCACTCAGTCTCCTCTGCCTCGTCCCAGTAATTTCAAATGTCAAATGTGGGGCAATGAGGGGAAATGTCTTGCAATACCTCAAATGTTGGGGGGAGGTTTAAGTTGGTCACAATTAGGGAAAGTGGGATACCATGTCTCGCATAAGAGCACCCCACTCCCAATCTCCGGCTCTCCACCCAGGTGATCCTCCCTCGCTTCACACCTAGGGTCGGGATCCAAGAGCGACGGCCTTTCCCTGACCACATGTTTAGAGGATCCAGGGGGTTTTGGAGGGAGAATACCCTCCGGTTTCTCATACCTCTCACTGGGGTGTGAAGTGGAGGGTTGGTGGCCTGATCTGGTCATGCCTGCTTGGAGGATTGGCCACTGGTTTGTGAGGAGCTGGGCGCAGATTATTTCTATAGGCATGGGACTTCCCCTTGTAACTGTCAATGCAGCATAGGTTTTGGACTGATAAGACTGGGACCGGTGTGAGCTGCGTGACGTCTGTCTTTTCCCGGACCGAAAAGACTGATGCCATTGCTGGAGCATGCCCATGGAGCGTGCAGTGTCCGTGTCCGCCATGATGGCTTGAATCGTGTCATACCACTTCTTGCCCTATAGGTACTCCCCATTGAATGTCATGTGTACCATCTTTGATTGCACTTCCAGATGGAAATTAGTGGCCTTGAGTCAGTCTTGATGGCGAAGAACAGCCTGCTGCCCAGTTGTCTGAAACCAGTGTCAACAACATCCACCGCCACAGAAATTGCATAGTGCAAAGCTGCCTCCTATTCGCGAAGAAGGGCGAAAGCTTCGTCCTTCCGGTCATCTGGAAGGAAATGAAATGCAGGACCCATCTTAAACCATACACTCCTTGTCATAGCAGGACAGGATAGTCATAGCATTAGCCACCTAATGTATTTTCGGAGGGAGTCTAGCTGTTTGCCTTCCTTGTCAGGTGGAACTTAGCAGACAGAAGAAGGATTAGTGAGGCGCTTCTGGTCTGCTGCTGACACCATTGAGTCCGGTCTGGCTTCGTACATAGACACAAATGCTGAATCAGGAGCCTTGTACTACTTTACAAATCAGTTTTTTTGGAGGGGCAGAACAGGGATTTCTCATGGTCAAGAGACAATCTTCCCAGATGTCATGGCAACCATCGACTTTCTCGTCTTCTCCCTGTGCTGGTTTAAGAAGCCTGCTTTCTTTTGCTCCTCTGGGACCAGATCAAACAACTTGGCAGTCCTGTGCATGAGGGTGTGGAAGGATCCAATCTCGTCAGGGACAGAATCTCTGAGAAGAGCGTCCTCTTGTTAATCATCCACTGGAACTATATTGTCAAACTCGTCCGAGGTATTTGTGAGAATGGACAACACCTTGAGAGATGTCATCCTCCAAATCAGTATTCGTGCAAGAGCAGGTGTGCGGGCGTGAGAGGGGCATCCAGTAGGCGGCGGAGGAGTAAACAACAGACCCACTGAAATATCCTAACTTCTGTGGCTATGGTGCAAAAGATGCACTTCACAAAGGAGAGGCATGTAAGATTTGGATGTCAATGGGGTGGCCCTAGCTGGTATTCATTTTCATAACTATTGAGAGGGGTAATAACACTTGCACATAAATGAGTTGGCTAGCGTGTGCACAAGACATTAGCTGACATGCAGGCTAGATTCCCGATAGTGGTTGGTAACCTGTACGATGAGCAAATAAATAGCATGGTGAATATATACGCCCCACTTGAACACTACCCAATTCATTTACCATCTTCTAAGATACACAAAGTCATCTAATACAAATTGGTCATAGGAGGAGATGTGAACACCATCACTGATCTGGACCTAGACATATCAACTATGAAAATTAGGTCAGTAGAGAGGGCAGCGAAATCCTTACTAACTTTATGTGAAAAATATAAACGTGTTATACCCCTGATAGCATCTCTATGGGTCTATATATTTACTCTGAAGTCCATGACTCCTACACTAGGATAGATATATAGAAGGACTTCCCCCGAAATCTTAGACTATCAGGACATCGCCATATTTGGGTAGGTGTAAACTTTGAGGTAGGCGCAGAATTGAGGATGTAAGAATTTGTAAAAGATGGGCAGACTCACAACTATTTTGCGTGCAGGGACTAAGTGAGATCAGACACTGAATGGAAGTGTGGGGTGGATCAGGTTGAAGTGAGCAGAATAGGTCAAGGCCCTTGTAAAAGGACACATACATATGTTGCTTGGCCAGACATTGTTTTCAAAAGAAATTATGGAGACACCTGGCCTTGCGCGGGCACGGGTCGCTAGACAACTGATCTGTACATGGTCTTTGGCGCCTAGTACATACAAGACAGTGTGGACACCCACCCCCTCCCTCCATATCAAGCACATGGTGAAAGTGAGAACTGCCTTTGATAAGGGAGTAATCAGAATGAAGTGAACGGAATAGGTACGGCAGGAAACCTGCATTTGTTTTGTTTTTTTTACTTGTAATTTTTATTGTACATGTTACAGAAACAAAACTTGGTCTTGTTACACTGTGATCCATACGTATCCCCAGTCTTATCAATACAATTAGTCAGAGCAAGAGGACTTGACCCCCCGCCCCCATCCTCAAGCCCCTTGTTACATTGCTCTGCGGTTTGCCCCTATATCTTAGGTCCCCTTCCCATCGACAGCCCCCATGCACTCCCCATTTATGGTTAGGGCCTCCTTCTCCCAAGCCCCTCGTCAAGGTTTTCCGATAATTTACGGCAGACGTAAATCCGATTGTGCATCAAGCTAGTTCCAGAAGTTATGCCACACTGTGTACTGTGCCCCTCCATTCCCCGATGGGCCCATCAGCAAAGCACTCACTTACGCATTGCCCTATGCCACTCACCCATGTTGGTCCAGCCTTCACCTTCCAGGCCATGGCGATCACCCTTTTTTTAAGAATATGCCCCAGCGCGAAACAGCCCAACCTCGCTTTCCCTTCCGAAGAGGACCCAGCCCCAGTGTAAAATGCTGCACCGTTAGCTGAATCCAAGCATTGATCATGTCAAACATCTCTTCACAGAACCCTTCACAAAACTCCTTCAGCCGATCACATCCCCACCACATGCCAGGAAACCTCACTTCCTGACAACTCCAACAAGATGGATCCGCGCCCGGTACTATTTCGGCTACCCTAACCCGAGTGACATAAGCCTGCCTCACACTCTTGTATTGTATATATTGGAAGTGTGCATTCCTAGAGACCTATATCGCATGCATGAGAACCCTGACCCATTCACCATCCAAAGGTTGCTCCCCTATTTCCCTTTCCAATTTAACCCTCAAACTCACTGCCTTGATATCCAACTCTTCCCTATATGCTGCATATGATTCAGAGACATTCCTGCCGCACCAACATCACATTCATATCGCGAGTACGGGGTCTGTCTGGGAAACCCTCCCATGCCGCTCTCACCATGTCCTTAAGAGTTGCATTCCCCCAAATTAAATCGAACCGTCAGATGAGCCACCCTAAAGCCCACGAAAGCGATGGCCTTTTCCTCCTTATAGATGACCCCAACTAGACACCCTTGCCTCAACCGCCCAACAGTACCCCCTCTTCCGCTGAGATACATATCTCTATCTGCTGCAGGTCAGAGGAATTTCTGCCATAAAGGGATATTTCTGTCCCATTACCTTGGTGGCCCAATCCATAGCTGTCCTAGCTCCCTTTCCCCGACCCCGCAATTCCATCACCCCAATAGGTGCAGACTCAGCCATTATCCAATTTGTGAGACAGCCTTCACGCGGGAGGACGAACCAATACAGCATATGCTGCAGCACCAATGCCCAACAGTAAGATTTCAAGTCTAGCGCCCTGATTGCCCCTTTACCAGCCAGTACCTACAAAGTACTTCATTTTATCCTCAGAACACCTCCTTGCCACAGTAATCTAGACCATCCTATGAAGAGCCTGAAAGGTTTAAGCTACTTCCCTTTAACTATTGTTTTCCAGCAAGGGTCTGGCATGAATTCACATGCATTCAAACAAAAGAGAGAGATAAAGGGATATATAGCACTAGCATACCCTCAAATTCAAGGGATTAACCCTTCACTATTATATAACAACACAGCTAGTGCTACTCGTAGCTGCTCACTCCGGGTGGTCCCTATTTTTTACTGTTTCCTGCTGTATTCTGTATTAACAAAAAATTGATTTAATACGAATTAGTTTATATATGTATACAAATTTTTTATTCCGAAATACAAAAGGGTACATACATTATTAAGAACACCATAATTGTGCATTAACTGCCTAATTCATAAACAGTGGCCATTGATCTCTAAAAAGTAGATCACTGTGTCGTAGGTAACACCTTCAATCCTTATTTCTAAGACGCTTCGTGGTTTTATTTAGGAGAGGTTTATAAAAGCGTATTGTGTTGTGTAGTGTTTCACACACGGTCATACCTGGTTTCACACAACTCACTTGTTCTCATATTCACTCACTCACAAAATCTTATAAAAATTACATTCAAAACATACACATTTATTGCCCAACATGTTTCTTTCCATATAATGTGCAACTATCAATGATTGTTAAGGAAATTCATCAGGGGCTTGCTAGAAGGATGGGTGTAGCCTACGCAATTATCTCTAATTTGATAGTGATTGTTTGTAATAAAATCAATCTATAAAAAACAGCTTTATATTTTCGACTTTCAAATTTCAATTTAATTTTTCTTAGTCAAATTTCTAGGGCCCTTCGTCGTTAGTTTCAGAAGGGAAGGTCACGATCCACCACCTATTACGGAGCAACAAAACAAAAAACAAAAGTAGGCATATTAGTGGCCCCTTCTTTTACTGCATACTGCATTAACCATTGTTAAATAATGGCAATCGATCCACGTGAAGCAAAGGGCTCTGTCGTCGAAAATTGATCAACAGTACATCTGGTTATAAGCTACATATAAATCTATAGCTATGGTCAAGGACAACGGAAACGGATAAACACGCTTTTTACTTGAAACCTATCTAATGTTTTGGGCATTTTTAACATGATCGACAACCCGTCTCTCACCCTTAAATAATGGTCAAGATTAGTCCACTATTCAGAGTTCAGTTGGAGCTTCGCATGAAGTCCTCTATTTAGTCGGGTTCCGTACCGATTGTAAGAAGCTTAAACAGGGACTGGGTCTACATAGAGAAACAAGGAAATCCATTTACTCGGTTAGTGTAAATAATCGTCCAGATGTCTATGGCGAGTCTAGGAGGAAGACGGACATACCTGTCTTTGAGGCTTTATGTTTTGATTGATTTATTCCATCTTGTTCCTGCCATTCTCTCCCGTACTCGCAGTTCGAGTTTCTATTGTCAAAAAAAAGAGCGGGGGGGGGGGGAGGAAAAAAAGGAAAGGGAAAAAAAGGAAAAAAAGAGGAAGGGGAGAGAGAAAAAAAAAAAAAAAAAAAAAAAGAGAGAGCAATGGGTAGAGAGGTCGAACTGTCCCCAGATCTACCTTCCTAGAGGTCGTTAGCAGTTCATTTCTGATAGTTTCATTTTCTTATTGTCTGCAATATTGTGTTATATTTTTTCTCCGGCATTTATAGATGTTCAAATTGTAGAGTTCTAGATGGCGGGACCTTGCCGATTCGTTTCTGTAATTTCATTTTCTAATTTTATACAGTATTTAATTAATTACTGCATTTTTTAGAAATTCCAATTATCGTATTCTTAATAGCGAGACTTTATCAGGTCTAGGGCGTTTTTGTTAAGTTCGAGGTCATGTAGATTTGAAACGCTTACCTATCGTACGGAGTTCGCAATCGTCGGGCTTTCCTCGCGTCTATGGCTCGTCTGGCTCTTTCCAAACTAGCGTGTCACGTGAGTGTGTCGCTAGGCTGATTACGTCGTACGTCCTTCTGTGTGCGCGGGGTGGTATCCGTTTTTATAGCAGTCAACCTCTATTTTTATAGAGTAATGTCACTAATAAGCGCGTGCGCACCGCGAAGCAAAGTACATTGGACGTTTCGAAAACTCGATCTGGCCGGGATTCGTACTTAATCTTGATGGCTCTAAAAGGCTCCCTGTTGGAGAAACAGGCGAGAGGGATAGCAAGTATCCATTTTTGTTTAATCTCAAACCAATTGCTATTATTACGCACTTCAGATTTAAAACATGCAATTGTTTTTAGCTGTTACACTTTTTTTCTGTGTCGCTAGCTATATGGTTACTTTACTAGTTTGGCACTTCTTATGGTTCCGGGTATCGTATGGCAGAGCAGTCTCCATTCTGTTTCATATCTCTATCGAGTGGAGAACTGCAATGTAATGTTTTTTAACTGAGTTAGTTACGCCCACCAGTCAATTTTATCGTTCAAACCACAGGTCACACTATTTGTTAGAAAGATCAATCGTTGTTCCTTCTTCAAAAGGATTCTTTTGTCTCTATTATTATCCATACTTTGTGTAAGCTTGTATAGTATAGTCCAGCTGATGTATTCTACATTGTGGTTAAACTCAATCCAATGGTCTACCAACGGTGCGTTTCGAGTTTTATTTCGAATGCAACTTTTGTGTTCTCCTATCCGGATTTTAATTTTCCTCTCTGTTTTACCCACATAGATTTTTTTACAGGGGCACCAAATTGCATAAATGATCATTCTTGTGTTGCAGTTCGTAAACTGTTTCTGTTGCCACATCGTTGGGAGACCGATGTCGACTGATGTACTTTTAAAGGTGGTGGAGCAGCAACGACAGTTACCACATTGTACGTGGCCTGTCAGGGTTTGAAACCCCCATTGTTGTGGTAGTGTGGTTTGGACTACCTTCTTCCTGCTGATATCATTTCTAGTTAGGAATTCTTTGATGTTACGGCTTCGTTTGAAAGCAATTATTGGTCTAGCAATTGGCTGATCCCCATTTTCTAGAATATGCCAATTCCTACCTATGATCTTTTTGATATCATTAGAGAGTTGGTTATAAGTATTCACAAATACTAATCGTTTATTAGGTTCGTTTTGTGCACGTTCCATACTTTGTTCCCTGTGTTCTAGGAGTGCCTCTCTATTGTTATTATTCGCTCGTTTCCAGGCTGCTTCTATGATTTTGTTTGGATAGCCTCTTTCTTCCAGTTTGTCTTTCATTTTGGCTGCTTCTCTTTGGAAATCGTTTCTCTTTGTACTATTTCTTTTTAGTCTCAGGAACTGTCCTAAGGGTAGATTGTCGCGTACATGGCGCGGGTGGAAACTAGAGTAGTGCAGTAATGAATTTCTATCTGTTGGTTTATTGAATGGTTTAATGAGAAGTACTTTCTTTTCCAAGTCTGAATAGATGGTAATATCCAAGAAATCTAAGGATGTGTTACTATATTGATACGTGAACTTCAAAAAACCGTTCTGTGTGTTAATCCATTTGAAGAAATTTTTTAACTCATGTTCACTACCTGTCCAAATTAGAAGGATATCGTCTATATAACGACGCCATTTTTTAATGTGTTCCATGAACGGGTTGGAATTGTTCATGATAATGGTGGTTTCAAATCCCTCCATGTAGAGGTTGGCTACACTGGGTGCCAGTGTGGCACCCATTGCGGTTCCCTGTATCTGTTTATAGAACTCTCCATTGAAATGGAAGTAACTTTCTACTAGAGCCATCTCTGCACACCACAAAATAAATGATACCGGAGTGTTTGTAACAGTATGATCTCTTAACAGTTTTTCCTCTAGTACCTCTAGAGATAGTCATTGTGGGATACTAGTATATAGAGCCACTACATCGAGGCCCACAAGAAATTCATTTTGTGGGTCGAAATGTAGATTTTCCATCTCGGAGATGATTTGGGTAGTATCCAGTACAAATGAAGCCATCTTTCTCACTAGCGGTTGCAGAAATTTATCAGCAAATTTGGATAATGGTTCAAGGATTGAATTAATGCTGGAGACGATAGGTCTCCCTGGTGGATTAAACGTAGCCTTGTGGATTTTAGGCAGGATGTAGAATTGCGGGATCTGGGGTTTGTCTTTGATTAGGAATTCGCATTCTTTCTTACTAATCCACTCTCTTTCTCGTGCTTTAAAGACTTTGTCTGTAATCACGTTATGTAAGCGAGAAGTAGGGTCTTCTGTCAGTGGTTGATAGCATGAAAGGTCTAACAATTGACGATTGCATTCCTTTATGTAGTCGATGCGATTCAAAATTACTGTAGCTCCTCCTTTATCGGCTCTGCGTATTATGATATCTTGGTTGTCAAATAGATGTTTTAAAGCAAGATTTTCCCTTTTGCTAGTGTTTTGGTACACATCCTTGCCTATGGCCCGTAGTTCTAAAGTTTTAATTTCCTTCAGTACTCTTTTTTGAAAGACTACTGCTTCTGCACTATGGGCTGCCGTAGGTACACAAAAAGTCGATTTGTTGCTTAGCCCAGAATCGGAAGTTTCACGGTCATATGTATCCTGTTCAAAAAATTGATGTAAATGAACTTTTCTCTTAAATTGGTTAAATTCTTGTCGAAAAGTAAATGGGCTATGATGATTCGTGGGTACAAAGCCCAACCCTTTTTCTAACACCTGCATCTCTTCTTCTGTCGGTGAGTATTCTGAAAGATTCACAACAAGGCTGCCATGCTTCGTGTTATCCTGGGTTCCAAGTCCCAGGGTTCTGCACCGTTCTCCAAAAAATGCTGCTGATCATTTGGTCTGCTAACTTGGTTACCTCTACCTCTGTTTCCTCTCCTCCCTCGGGAATTCCCTCTCCTCATGTTGCGTCGGTTGGTTTTACCGCGGTAAGATTTGTTGTCCCCGAATGTGCTACCGTCACTGGAGCTAAAGGAAGTGTTTCTGAAGGACACTTTTTTCTTGTTATCTGGTCCATTTTGAGCAGAATTTGGATCTATTGTATCTTGTGTGAAATAGTTCTCTTGTGTATAAGGAAAGGCTTTTTCATGACTAAAATTCGTGAGATCTTCACATGCTCACGAATATTCCCCGTCAGGCTGGGAATCTGCGGTAAAAGAAAAAACAGTTTCACTTTAAAACTGTATTGTGCTCTAAACCAATCACTGTCCTCTGGGTCATACTGCCCCCATCCAATGACATTCTTCTGCCTAAACCCAACTTCTGCAGCCAACTGCAGATTTGGTAAGCATGTAAAGTGGCAGTAAAACCAACAAGAGCCACAGAGAGGCCAGAGGGAGGGTTTGCATGTGAATCCATGCCAGACCCATGCTGCAGAACAATAGTTGCAGGTAAGTCACAAACCTTCTGCAGCATGGGGTCTGTAACACTTACCCCTGGAACAGACTCACCTCAAGTCTGGCCACCTGTTGACTCCTCCCTGGAATCCCTGGCGATGCAGTAGAACTTTGTGAATGTATGAGTGGACCTCTACGTTGCAGCCCTGCAGATGTCGAGCAGGGCCACACCAAAAAGGAACGCCGTTGCAGCAATTGTTCTGGTGGAGTGGGCTCTAGGATGGCCCGGCAGAGGCTGGTTATGCATGATGCAGCCGGAGAGCCATCTTGAGATGGAAACCTTGGACAAGGTCTTCCCATGATTCACAGGTCCAAAGTTCACAAACAATTGAGAAGTCTTCCGCAAACTTTGTGCGTGACACGTAGAACTTCAAAGCACGAGCAACGACCAGTGAATGCAAGGTCCTCTCCGCCAGCGATGAAGGGTTTGGGAAGAAAACCGGCAACACCAAAGGCTTGTTGAGGTGGAATTCCGACGGGACCTTCAGCATGAAAGTGGGGTGTGTAAACAGCACCACTCTCGATTCATGGAGCGTCAGATACGGCTGCTTGCAGGACAGGGCCGCAATCTCACCCACTTGTCTGGCTGAGGTGATGGCCACAAGGAACGCCGTCTTCCACGAGAGAAACATGAATGGGGCCTGATGCATGGGTCCGAAGGGTGCCCCCATGAGACTTGTCAGGACTACGTTGAGTTACCATGCCGAGGCAGGCGCCTTCGCCGGCAGGAAAGATCAAAAAAGCGGAGTGTTAGCAGAGTGTTTGGTGCCTGTGCCTGGAAGCTACGCTGTTGGTCCACTGTTGGTCCTTGAGGATCTTTTCTCTTTCTACTGCCTGGAGGTGGTGCCTGGAGGTGGTGCCTGAACATAAGCTTCACTCTAGACGCGGAGCGTCCGCGGAGTGTTAGCAGAGTGTTCGCAGAGAGGGCGCAGAAGGCGCCATGGACACAAGACAAACAGCATTAACCCACCCAAAGAAACAAGCACCTCATACCCGGAGCCGCTCAAAAATGACCGATGCCTTGCATGAAGTAGATGTGGCGCCCTGCCCTGCGCCTCCCGATGAAATGCAGATTGACAAAAACAACATTTGGAAGGAACATGTCAATGGCACTGGCATGCCACCACGCAATGGCCTCCAACGCGTTAGCGTTGAGCATAATGGAGAGTCAGAGGATACTACCTCCGCCCCCGCAGTTGGCCAATTGGAAACTGGTTCCCTGCGGTTGGCAGCTTCTCCCATTATGAAAACCGTGATAAACGGAACTAAAGGTATGTGCAAAATAACCTGCTCCCCAGTTTTGCAAGTCCTTAAGGCTCCGTTGGCCCGTTGTTCCGACCGATCTCTGCGGGGGGCTGGCGGGGGAGCCTGTGGGGTGAGGCCGGCGGGTCGGGGGATGTCCCGGGGCCGGTGGGTGGACTTACCCTGCGGGGGTATGCAGGGAGCGAGCCCTCGGGACCCCTGGTGCTGGTGACCGTCCCCCGATCGCTGGAGGTGGAGGTGGCGGCGCGGTGGTGAGAGAGGGAGCGGACGCGGCCAGAAGGGCTGTGTGTATGGACGATTCGCCCACTGTCCCGCGGTCTGGAGATGCGGCCCCAACAGAGCCACAAAAGGAGGAGGACTGGATACAAACTCGGAGGAGTCGAAGAGCCAGGGAGCGTGGAAAAATTTGCTTTCTGCGCACCACGTGAAGAGGCCTTCTTTGTGTTTCCACAGATACAGCTAAACAAAGGAAATGAAGTGTTAGGTGAAAGCCTAACTTCTCCTGCATATGTGGATGCCTTGGGAGACCTCTGGAACGTTCAGGAACTTTCCCCGAACCCCTGTTCACCCACTAAAAAACAAAGTCTGGCCCGTTCTCAAAAAGTACGCGAGTCCCTGACCTCTGCTGAGCCCTTGATTCAAAAAGATGAAAACCAAATCTGCAGCTTAAAGCCACCAGTGAAATCAACTATGTGCAAAAACATCAAATCAACAAGTCCACTAGCTGCAAAAAAGGACTCACTTAGAACAAACAAAGGCTATACCCAAAATCTTGCTCAAAAGAGTAAAACAAGAGCACATTCGCTCTCGGACATAAAATCAATCAGATGGCACTTTAACAAAAAAGAGCTTGGAACAGTAACAAAAGCTGCCTCCGGTTTCATCGGGGGAACACTGTTCAATGACAGCTGAACTAGAAGTCACTGATCAAGAACTACTTCAAGCGACTGGAACCGGCGAACCAGTTGTAAACGCGATGAATCAGACACCAGTAAAGATTGGAGATCGGAGGAGTCCTCTCCTAGAAAATCACAGACCATGCAAGCCTGCTCGCATAGAGCTACCGCAAATTGTAGCTGAACCAGCCCCCAGCCAAGACTGCTCCTCGAAGCCACAAGATGCACATAACGGACAAACATCAATTATTTTAACTACAGAAGCTGAGGCCCTGGAGGTGTTTACCAGCCCAACAAAAACCTCAACCCCTCACCCAAATAGATCGAAACGAGGTTTGGGAGAAGAAGTAATAACCCCAGCTATTGTCAAAACAGCCCCAGAAACAAAATCTAAATGTGCATTGACGCAGCTAAGCCATATGAAAGAGTTCTCCAATGAATTGCTGTTCTCAGCCACAGCAAATAACAGCTTGCAGAAACAAGCAGGGCAAACGAAAAGAAAGGACAGTGACATCGAGCCAACCTTAATAGAAAGCACAGATGAAGAAAATGATATTTCGCCTGCTAAAGCACCTTTAAAGCACAGTCAGGCAGAGATTGCCTATGACAAAATTGCAGAGATCGCCTTTGAGAAAATTGCACCAGCAATATTAAAAGCTAATGCAGAAGCTTGCGCGAACCTGCAAGCTGCAGTGGGATCTATGATGTCAATAACCATGGCACCGTTCCTTAAATTATACGAAGTTCTTTATGAAAACTACAAGGACCAATCAACTCTTCTGGCTCTAATTCAATCTAAATTAATATACATAGAATCGTATATTGCGACTATCAAAGAAAAGAGAGCAAGAGAAGAAGAAACTGAACATGTAATTTTCAAAACTCTCATTGATCTGATGAAAGATGCCAGAGAAGACAAGAAGGCGTTTCTCCATTGTTTTAGTGATACAATAACAATGATGAAACCGGATGTATTCAGGTATCAAGGTCAAACTATGGAAAAATTTACATCTACAGAAAACGCATGGAGTTGTGCGAACGAAAAGGATAATATGACGGATAAAACAATGGTCATTGACAGTCGACCTGAACAGGTGAGGCCGGAGTCATCAAAGGGACAACATAACACCATCTGTAAAGAACATCCCGTGAACGCCTCCGTAGTTGGTCCGGCTGCACAATCGGAAATACAGGATGTGATAATAAATCCATCGACAGGCCATGTTGATAACCGTCTTAAGGTAGATAAAAATAAAGCCTTATTTCCTTTATTTGCTACAGAAAGTCCACTTGCACTAAAGGAAAAAGAAATGGGTGGTCAACCTAAACAAACTGCTGTGAAATTCTCCAAAAAAAAGGAAATTGCTTTGGGGACAACAGCCAAGAAGTTAAAAAATCTTCCAATGCCAAAACACACCTCGGCAGAAGGAACTCGTCACTTCATTCGTAACTTGAATTCTATTGGAACCGCACCGCATAATGGTGAAAGAAGTTTCCAACTAAACGGCTCACAAAAACGCCAAAACTATAACAATCGAGAATCCGTTCCAAAATCGATAACTGTAGACACTGATGAAGACTTTTCCAATATTAGCGAAGACATAGATGCCCTCTTGCAACTCTCGGTCCACGAGTGTGATCGATCCGCAGATAATACTAGTCAAGAAGGCCCAGTGACCATCGGCCAACAGGACGAAGAGAACGAAGAACTAAACCACAGTGAGACCCAATCACCAGCATTTAAAACTTTACAGGAAAAAAGGGATTTGCTAGAACGCAAAAGCATAAACGAAATGAGAAAAAAACAAGTACTGGATGCTATGTTGAACCATTCAAATCAGAAGAACCAGAAAAAAAAGAAAGACCTGCCCCGACGAGAAACCATAAGGAAAGAAACAAAAAAAACATTCTGATCAATTCTGAGCCGATACGGCAACGGAAAAGCGAGGTAAAATGGAGGAGAAAGGCCATATACTCATAGTCGAACGAGTGTTGAAAGCTAGAGATGGTCTGATCCTAAATAGATCAAATCTTATGAGACTTTTGCATAACGTACCACAACTACGAGTCATCGAGCCAAAAGACATCAAGATAGTGGCTTTTCCTAAAGAAGATGAAACCGATCGAATTTGCCTCCATCTGTTTTCAAAAGCAATCATGAATCTTATTTTGTTAGCTGCTGATGCACTCAGATCTCTTGGCTTTGACATCAAATCGGATGCATCTAAAAACCAAGAACAAGGTTCAAAACAGTTGCATAAATTGCCACGGTTCTCGAGCCACTCTCCCCCAAGGGCTGCCCAGACAACAGACGATTTGAATGAAAAACCAATAAGATTCTCTCCAACAATTTTGCGAGGACCCACTGCTCTCAGAATGAGAATAAAAGGAAACGTAGGATGCAAGGCGTTATGTCCCTCAGCTGGAAGTGAAGCTGTTCTTGTGACAAAAATCGACACAACTAAATCCTGGAATTGGCTTGCTGGCACATTATCCACAAAAAACAACCTCTAGATCGACTGTGGAGTTGTCTCAAATAACCTGCGAATAGTGGCATGGAATACTCGTGGGCATCGACATCTGTTAGATCATTTGAATAAGGAATTACAATCGTCAGACATTATTTGCATCCAAGAATGCTGGCTTTTAGAACCCCCAGTTATGGGGGGGTCCACATGTCTCCTTAACAAAAGATACAAAGGTCTGAAAGGGAGACCTTCTGCAGGACTGTTGACAGTGATAAAAAATGAATACAAAGGAAACATATTCCGGGTTATGACCCCCTCACCACTCATACAAATAACTATAATTCAAGAGCATAATGGAGGTTTTCATCAATCCAAAAAGCATTATCAAATTATTTTTAATCTTTACTGGAATTCCAAAGCCAAGGATGGAGAGAAGTTCCTAGGAACTGTGCTCCAACACATTGACGAGCTGAGAGCTGAATTTGAGAAACCCACATTAATAATTTGTGGTGATCTCAATATAGACTGTATAAAGAAGCCTCATGTCGAACAAAGAGGAGGTTCACAACAGAGAGCTACGCGTACAAAAAGATGGTTAGCGGAAATGAACAGTCGAGATCTTTTGCTGGTAAACGGAAATGTGAACGGCGACCGACAAGGAGCAGTCACATGGGCGTCATATAATCAATACGCAACCCTTGACTACTTTTTTGTGGATAGAGAAACGTTTAAAACTATCTGTTCACTGAAAATAATTCCAACAAGCAAAAGCGACCACAAAATACTTCTCCTTACGTGCGTACCGACAATCAAGCCACAGGAAAATCCATCAACCTACCAAAAAAATTGGCCTCATAAGGTTGAAACGAACAATGGCCTTAATAGATTACGAATAGCACCAAAAATGACACCGAAGCTCAAAAAAGTCATAGAACGATGGAAACTAACGACAAATATGGGAGTCGAATACGAAACATGTCTTTCCACCTTCAGAGTAAAATCAGGCTACAAGATACAGCCAAAAATCCCTCGATTACATAAATATAACTCTGAATTGGCTGAAAGAAAATCAAACCTAGCAACAAAGCTAAGAGCTCTAAACAAATTGAATACCGAGGGGGCATGTGAAGAAAGGGCAACTTTAAAAAAAGCTTACCGTAATTGGGCTAAATCTCATAGGGCCTTACTGTTTCAAAGAGACTCTGAAGAGATGCTGTCAGTTACCGCTAATAAAAACGCTAAATTCATGTGGGCTCTAATGAATCAAACAAGTGTATCACAAGGAACAGAACAGATAAACCCGATTCACGAAGGAAAATGGATCCAATATTTCCAAAAAGCGCATTGCCATGAGATGCTAGAAGAGGTCCAAATGCAAATAACCATGGATAAGACTCCTTGGAACATTCCATTCGAGAAGTCGGAAATCATTACACTAATCAACAAGGCAAGCAGTTCGCGGGCACCTGGGCCCGATGGCCTAACAAACGCCATATTAAAACAATCACCTGAAGTGTGGGCTGACATGTGCTACGTACTGTTTAAACGAATCATCAAAATCAAACAAATACCGGAATCATGGACCAAAGCGATTATTATTTCCATTCACAAAAAGGGAGATAGATGCAAGCCTGAGAATTATCGTCCAATATCTCTGTTGGACGTAATAGGCAAAATATTTGCAGGTATCCTCTTAAAGAGATTAAAGGAATGGATTATATACTCAAGAAACTACGATCATCGACAGACTGGGTTTGTTGAAAAAGTCGACTGTGGACTAAATCTGCTCATACTCAACCTATTAAAGGCTAAAACCATCTGTGAAAAACAGAAACTTTTTCTGGCGTGCATAGATATGGCCGCCGCTTTTGATAAAGTGGACAGACAAATCCTGTGGAATAAACTAAAGCAAAGAGGATGTCCTGAAGATCTCGTGGCCGCTATTAAAGCCATGCATACTGACACATACATCCAAGTAAGGTTAAACCAAAAAGGTAACCTAACCAAACCGATCCCGACAACAAGAGGCCTGAAGCAAGGTTGCCCCATGGCAGCGACCCTTTACAACTTTTACATTCTGGAGATAGGGGACCGGCTGGTCACACCAAGAGGCTGTTCGCCTAAAATAGGCACCATAGCAGTGGGCCACCTGTTGTACGCAGATGATTTGATCATCTTGGATAAAACCCCAATCGGTTTGCAGAAAAAACTGGAGACCCTAGAAACATATGTCAAAGAAAATAAGCAAGAAATAAATCCTGAAAAATCTGAAATTCTAATAATGAAAACATCAAGAGCCAGAGAGAAAAAGTCTTTCAAATGGCATGTCGGGAACAAAGTTATTCCAATAACAACGAGTGCAAAATACCTGGGAGCAATAATAAGTGCAGACTGGAATGACCAACCGTGGATAGAGCACATAATGCGTAAAATGAGTCAACTAACGGCACAAGCACTTATACTGAAACAAAAATTCGGAAAGTTTTCGATCCAACCGACAGTTGACTTTTATAATACAAAAGTTATTCCGTCTGTTGCTTATGCTGGAGATACAGCTCTCAGAATACCATCAGAATTTTGGGGCAAGGTTGAAGCAACATTTTGGAGAAGACTAATGAGATTACCTCAATGCGTCCCAATGATCATAATACGACATCAATTGGGCCTGTATTCCCTGCAGGCCACAATCATATGGAAAGCCTTATTAACATTCAGAAAGACACTAATCAAAGATTGTCCACCACAATATGAAATCTTAAAGGACGAAAACATTAAAACACAATTCTGGCCACTGTCTAGCTGGAAAGAAAAATGTAAAGATCTCTTACAGAACTTAAATATTCCTGAGGACACACTATGCATTAACCCAAAAAGGGTGAAGACTGCGTTACTGTGTGCTGACTGGGATAAAACAGAAACTGCTCGTGCCAATTCCAAATCTCACACGCTCTCAAATAATCTTAGATCAGTTCCAAAAACTCTACCTAGTTACCTGAAAAAGAGTGGGAACCCAATTCATTGGGATCTAATTTTACGTTTTAGATTAAATATTCTAAGAACAAAAACAAATTTGATAAAATATGGCACAGTAAGTGATAACATATGCCGGCTCTGTGAGCAGGAAGTGGAATCTTTAAAACACTTAATAATGTTTTGTCCTGAACTAAAATCAGTAAGAGATTTATATTTACATCCAGCACTAACGCCGACGTGTGGGCTGGATTCCGTTTTATGGTGGGAATCCTTGTACGATAACCCAAATCAGAAAACCACGAGAGCTCTTGGAATTTTTCTTCAAACGATGATGGCCAAATTGGAAATTAAACAGGAATCTCACAGTGAAATCGTAAAGGATCTTATGATGAAGGAAAAAGCATAACCTCTGATATATGCCTATACTCAGGCCAAACCAAAGAGGACTTGAATAATCAATTAAAAAGGCGGCAAGTATGAGAGGAATTGCCATAGAAATATAAGAAAGACTCTAAGATATGGTTTGGCCTTTTAAGTGAGCGAAACAAGCAAAAGTTTGTATTTATTTACTCTACATGCTTAATAAAAAAAAAAAAAAAAGCCCCTTGAGAAACTCCGACAAGTCTGTGGGACCACAACAAGGATCTTTCCCGCGGATCTGGTGTAGCACGAGATGGCCGCCAGGTGTACCTTGATGGATGCGTTAGCCAGACCAGCTTTCGCCAAGGAAAGCAAGTATGGAAGAATCTGAGGGGCTGTGACCAGCACCACATAGAGAAACACTTCCACTTATGGCCGTAGCACTTAGTGTCGACGATGCTCTGGCGAGGAACTCCCTGCAGCCTGCTAGCGGCTCAAACTCCACACTGTAAGGCTGCAGGAGCCATGCCTTCAGGTTTAGAGATCCTGGGCTGTGATGAAAGATTGCCCTCCCTCTCTGGTGAGCAGATCCGGAAGTACTGGCAACTTGACTCGAGGCGACACGGACAGGCTAAGTAGGTCCAGATACCAAATCTGCGTTGGCCACGCCGGGCGATGAGTATCATCTTACACTGACACCAAGTGTGTTGATCAGACGTAGTAGGAGAGGAAATGGATGAAATTTGTACAGAAACAGACCTTCCCACAGGAAAGAGAACGAATCCCTGATGATCCCCGATTGCTGAAATCTGCTGGCAAACTTCTGGCACTTTGAGTTTGCCACCGTGGCAAACAGATTGATTGGGGATCTGCCCCATTTGATGGACAGACACTCCACCTGATCCTGACTAAGTTCCCACTCGAGGCAGAAGCGCAGTTCGCTGCTGAGGGAGTCAATGATTGTGTTCTTGATGTTTGCCAGTTGGAACGGGACGAGCAACATCCCCGGTCCGATGGCCCAATGCCACAAGCCCTTGGCTTCCTTGGAGAGCATGGTGGATCGAGTGCCCCCTTGCTTCCTTATGATAACATGGTGGTGGTGTTGTCTGTGAAGATCCTCACCACCTTGCCTCTCAGAGACAGTAGGAAAGACTTAAGGGCCCAGAACACTGCTGTAGCTCTAGGATGTTGATGTGCAGATCCTTCTCCTCCGGAAGCCACAGACCTCTGGCGTGTACATGTCCAGTTATTTATTTTTAATACTTTTTTTATTAAGTGTGAGCTCCCCAACCTTCCAGAGAGGCGTCTGTGGTGACCGTCTCCTGGTATGGCTGGGTTTGAAAGCCCGTCCCTTGGGCGATGTGGGAGCGTACCCCCCCACCTCTATCACCCCCCGGGACTCCTCCTTAAAGGGGATCTTGTCTGCAAAACTCCTGGACACTTGTATCCAACGTACACCCAAGATTTTCTGTAGGGGTCGCATTTGCAACCTGCAGAAACGGATGAAGTAGATGCAGGATGACATATGCCCAGCAACGACTTAATGGACTGAACCGTGGCAGTCTTCACCGACAGTAGCTGCACCTTCCCTTGAATGGCTGCTTGTCTCTCCTCCGAGCGGGTGCCAGGCAAGCCACTGTGTTGAGTCTGGTGCCGAGGAACAGCGCGTTCTGCGATGGTGTTACGCAGGACTTTGGATAGTTTACAGAGAACCCCGGATCCATCAGCCGGACGGTCTTCTTCGTGTGCTTGTCAGCCCGGTCCAGGGAGCGTAACGGCCAATCGGCCAGGTACGGGTATACGTGTATTTGTTTGTTTATTTTATTCATATAGCGTGCCTGACCCAAGGGTATCTGGGAGCTTCAGGGTGATGGTTACAGAATACAGTTTATACAATGAATGCAGTTTAAACAGTATATACAGTTGGAGGACAACGTGATACAAATAATACACTCAGAATGGCAATGGCAGGACGGGGATAAAGATATATACAGTAGGGGGTAGGGTAAGGTGATGTCAGGTAGGTAGTGTTAGTCTTTGTTCAGTAACCATGTGTTAACGTGACTTCTGAATGATTGAAAGGTTGGGATAAATTGGATACCCTGTGGTGGTGTGTTCCATATTTGGGAAGCTAGAACCAGGAAGCTGGTACGGCCAGCTCTTTTTAGGGTGTACCTGGGCACCACCAGGCAGGATGTGTTGGTGGATCTAGTGATTCTGGCTGATGATTTCAGGATAAATTTGTCTGTCAGATAAGGTGGGGCTTGGTGGTTCAAAGCTTTGTAGGTGAGGCAGATGGTTTTTAAATCAATTTTTTCTTGTATGGAAAGCCACTTGCACAAGTTCCTACAATTTAGAACCTGCAATTTATTGAGGATGTATTTGTTGGCGCCTAAGTATAGGCCATTGCAGTAGTCCAGTTTGGACTGTATAAGTGCTCTGGCCAATATAAGGCAACTGTTGGAGGAAAGAAGGGGTCTGCAGGCCCTGATCAACTTGCCAGTGTAGGCGTGGCTGAATCAGTCATGTTTATTTGTTTGATGAGGTTGGTGTTGGCGTCTAGGTAGAAACCCAGAGTTTTTAAACTTTTGGCAATAGGTATGTTGTTTCCATCAATGAGGATGCTGCAGTAGTTAGGACTGAGTTTCTGCAGATTGTTGGATGAGCCAACTAGGAGTAGCTCAGTCTTATCATCCAGGCAGAGGCCATATGTGGCCATCCATGCCTGAATGATGGTAAAGACTTTGTTAATCCGGCAGACATCGAAGTCGTAGGCGCCCGATAATGTTAGGAGTATCTGGGTGTCATCTGCATAGTTGGTGTAGGTGACACCCAGATGGACCAATTTGTCAAATAGGGGCTTTGAAAAGATATTATACAAAGTAGGCGATACACAGGAGCCTTGTGAGACACCGCAAGTGATGGGAATCGGGTCGGCTGCAGCTGTGGGTGAGAAAACACGTATGGTTCTGTTAGCGAGGAAGGATTGGATCAACGTGACAGCAGAGTCGGAAAAGTGTGCTGCCGATGACAAGTGGTTGCATAGGATTTTATGGTCAACCAGGTCAAAGGCTGTCGATAGGTCTAGAAGTAGGATGGCAGTTCTGCCTTTATCTTTTAGATCATCGATCTGACTTTTAAGGTCAACAAGGGCAGTTTCCATTTCATGTTAGGGTCTAAAGCCAGATTGACGGATTCCTAATAGTTGGTTAGTCTCTAGATAGTCTTACATTTGGATATGCAACTCGAAGATTTTCAGTAAGAACGGGACAGTGGTGATCGGTCTATAATTGGTGGGTATAGCCGAATCTAATGTTTTTTTGAGTAGTGGGAGAACCCACGATTGTTTCAGATTGCTTGGGACTGAATTACAGGTGAACGAGGCGTTTATTAGTTTGGTGATGAAGGGAGATAGATCTCTGGCTGTGTCTTTTATGATCTGAGCTGGGCAGCTGTCTCCTTTGCAGTTAGAGGTTTCAGGGATGCTATGATTTTTTGAACCTCAGGTATGGTTACCTTACTGAATCTGAAGCCTGAGTTAGTGTGTGCGGATGGAGGCGTGATTGGACTGGTGGATTTGCCAGAGGTGAGTTGGTGCCGTTTGTCAGCTATTTTAGCTTGGAGTCGTGTAATTTTTTGGCGCGAGCATTCTGAATGCTAGTGCACCACGGTTTGTCCTTAGTGCAGAAGTCTGCAGTTGGATTAGGGTTTTCTAATTCCACTAGGATGTTGAATAGTTCTTTAGTGCTGGAACCTGCCTGGTTTATTCGGGCATTGAAAATTTCTCTTTTGGTGCAGATTATTTCACTTTTATATAAAAGCAGTGATATTGGTTATGTTGACTTTATTTTCCCTGGAGGGGGTCATTTTCCAGTGTCTCAAGTTTTCTTTTTTGTCCGTAGTTTAAGTTCAGGGGTGAACCAGGAGTTCAGATGTGCTCTGGGTTTACCTTTGCATAGTTTTAACGGGGCAATGGTGTCAATGGCTTTTGTCATGGAGTCATTGTAGGTTTTAACCAACAAATTCAGGTCAGTTGTGGCTGGTAGTGCATTACGTATGGGGACTACCAGAGGTATTATAGCTTCAGCTGTGATGTTGCGTTTATTCCTGGTCAGACATGGTGGTACAATAGGGGGCTTTTTAGGCTCTAGGTTGCCGATATTGAGATCTAGAGAAAGGAGATGGTGATCGGTCCACACGAGTTACATTACAAGGGTAATGTTGCAGTTAAAGTCCGATACCCAGTCGAGTATCCTTCCTTTCACATGCGTGGGTTGGGTGCTTCTTTGTACGAAACCTTGTTCAGCTTCATTGTCATATTGGAGTAGGAGTTTATGTGAGTGAGTTTAGTATTGTTGGAGACTGTACTCAGTCTGTTGGTCTTAGTGTTAAGTTTGGCTAGTGGGTTGATGTTAATGTGAAGTCTGGTGCCTATTCTATTATTACCCTCTATTATGTAAGGGTTGGCGGTAGGTATGTCTACTTGCTGCTTAGTTGCCGCGAGTGCAAGTATAAGTGTGACATGTTCGCGATTGGGTGTGGAGTTGTGAACATGGCACAGAGTGCAGGATCTTAGACGGTGACACCTGGTCTTGCCAGTGATGGAATAGGAGAGGTTGTGAGCAGTGTTGGGGTGGAAGCGGATGTGTATTGGTGCTAGTTTTGGCATCTCTGTAGTCGTTAACGCTGGTGGTGTGGGAATGGTTGGTGCCTAGTGGAAAAGGTGGCATGGAGGGCAGAAATGGTGTAGGGCAGGTGATGGGGTGATGCCGAGGGCAGGCAAGTTTAGACCGACCATTTTTGTGGGCTACATAGTGGTGGCCGCTGCATGGTACACTATCTTGAATGATACAATACGGGAACATGATTAAGGTAAGCCAGATTTGCATGGTGAGAGGAGGTTGCACTACAGGTAGAGTACCATAAACGGGTACAGTGTGTTAGATGAGGTTAGCAAGGCACATGGCACAGTGGGCTGAAATGCGATTAGTAATACTAGCAGCACAGTAGGCTAGGTGCAATGTAGCTAAGCAGCTGGCAGAATGGGCGGAAAAACTGTTTGCTGTGCGTAAGGCACAGTGGGCTAAGAGCGATTTGCTAAACATGTGGTACAATGGGCTACAAAGCAATTTGCACTGAGAGAGGCCCAGTAGGCTAGTTGGGCTAAAAGCGAATTGTAAACATGTGGCACAATGGGCTAAAAGCAATTTGAACAGAGAGGGAGTATGGGCAATGTGTTGAATAGCTGATAGAATGTTAAAATGGGCCAGAGACTAGTAGGCTATAGGACCCAAGGCATGGAGCTGTGAGG
This sequence comes from Ambystoma mexicanum, assembly GCF_040938575.1. NCBI lineage: Eukaryota > Metazoa > Chordata > Amphibia > Caudata > Ambystomatidae > Ambystoma > Ambystoma mexicanum. The sequence goes on along the minus strand of NC_090930.1, from coordinate 1,365,084,758 downwards.
TATGAAGGCAGTGGGACAGGCACCGTTAAAACAACAAGTGGATCATCCTAACATATGAAGACATAATCCACACAACTAAGTCAGGTGGAACACAATATCAGATGAGCACAGAGTGACACACAGCTGAATGAGGTGAGGCATTATCAAGTGGATGTGAGTAGAAACATCAAGAGCATTCTGCATGGGTACGGGCTGCCAACGGGGCCAGGCATTTTGTGAACACCCTTGGGGCGGCCTTAAGCTGAATGGCAGTGACTTAAACTGGTAGTGTTGGCCTTGTACCATAAACTGTAGGAACATCCGATATTTCCTGTGTATAGGGACATGGAAGTACGCATCCTCTAGGTACAATGAAGTCAAGAAATCCCCTTCCCCTAGATGGCCGAGCATGTGCTGCAACGTGACCATCCTGAATTGTTGGGACTTCAGGTACTTGTTCAGATGGTGTAGGTCTAGGATGGGTCTCCTGCCTCCCCTCTCCCAGTCTTCTTTCTGACCAGAAAGTATTTGAAATAGACTCCAGAGCCCCGGAGCCGTTGGGGAACAAGCTATATCGCCCCTTTCCGTAACATGGCTCACACTTCTTTTAAGAGCGGAGGGATGTGCTGCTCCTGACGGGGAACCAGAGGCATACGAGGACACCCGAGTTGGAACGCCAAGGTGTGTCCCCAGGAAAGAGCGACCATCACAGTGGTGATTTTCCACTTGCTGGCGAACCTCGTCAGCCGGCCTCCCACCGGGGTGCACGAGTGGGGACCCGATGTCTTGGCCGGTTCAGGCTCGCTTGGGAGCCGACGCCCTGCCCTGTGGGAGATGCTGACCTCTACTACCATAGGCCTGGTAACGAGCCCTGTAGGCTTCCTGCGAGGATCACGTATGATGTGGAGTATCCCTTTGGATGATCTGCTTGGATTTTCCCCTGGAGGAGCAAAAAGATCACGAGCGATGCTGATGCAGCATGCCAAGGGAACGTGCCTTCTAAGTCTCCTTTTTATGGCTTGAAGGGATTCATCGACCGCCTTCCCAAACAGATTCTCGCTGTCGAAAGGCATGTTCAGCACCTTTGCATGGACATCCTAGCGAAAATGGGTGGCCTTCAAACATCCCTGCCACAAAGCCAAACATGGTTCCCAATCTGTCGGCAAGCTTGTGTCGGCGATGTCCACTGCCACTGTAATGGCATGGTCCCGCCATCTCTCCTTCCTGGAAGAGGGTGAGGTCTCGATTTTCTTGGTGTTGGGAAGGAATTCCAGCATAGGGCCCAGCTTGTACCAAAGCTCCCGGTCGTATAGGGACAAGATAGCCAGAGCATTAGCGGCTTTGGTCGTGGGTACCACCATGTAGATGACTTCTCCATGGCGTCCATCTTCTTCCCCTTTTTGTCCGGATGGACTGCTGATGCAGAGGCCGTGTTGGCTGAACGTTTTCTTGCGGCAGCCGACACTACCGAGTCCAGCAACGGGTGTGACCTCAAGCACTTGGGTGCAGAGTTCGGTAACCTGTACTTCTCCAACCTGTCTCGTTTGGGTGGAGCCGTGCATGGGTTTTTCATGAGAGCCAGGCCTTCCTCCCAAATGTCATCCAAAAAGGGTACAGACATGATCGTCTTCCTCTTGGACTCCCGTCGCTGGTATAGGAAACCCTCCTTTTTGGTTTCCTCAGGCACCAGCTGGACTAGCTCGGAGGCTATGAAGATCGAGTGGAATGATCCCACCTCTTCTGGTGGGATGCCTCTATGAGGGGTGTCCAGGTGTTGTGATTCGTTGTCTGCCAGGACGAAGTCTTCACCTTCGTTGGTTCCCGGGGCCGTACCATTGTCTGTGTATGCATTTGGGTCCGCTGGTGGAGTCGAGTCCTGACATGGTGGAGGAGGCTGATGCGGCGGCAGAGGATGCTTCCTCTTTTTACATGGAGGCTGGACAGGGCCCTGCGGTACAACAGGTGCTGGTGTTGGAAGCAACCTTTGCTGGATCTCTGTCACCATGGTGTGGAGAGTTGACAGGATGTCCATGGATATGTCCCTCGGCTGTGGAGGGAATGATGAGTGCTAAGGCCTGCGCCACCGTTCTCCTCAGACTGTATGGATGGATGCTTGGACGCCGTGGTCTGTGGAGGAGATGTCCATTGGCTGATCATAAACCTTGGAGGGCTGCTTTGGGGCCTCCTCGACCCCCCACTTTCCCTCCTGAGAGACGTGTACTGGGACATGAACCGGTTCCACCTCCTCCCCACCTCACAGCAGTGCCCGCAGCCTTCGATGTTGACTTAGCAGCTGTGTCACGTCTGGGAGGAAGGGATACTCTATATGCACTGTAGGGACCACCCTTCGCAGCAGTTGCCCCAGAGGATGCCGACGAAACAGTTGACGGCATCTTTGGCTGTGCCTGGTGAGGCTGCTGTGAGGCCTTCTCTTCCTCTGGCCTTTGCTTCTCCAATTTGTCCCGGGGTGGAGTACTTCCTCTTTGAGGGATCCAATGGCAGGCTGGCTGAGGAGGCGCACAGCGATGGTAGTCTATCCGACCAAGGACCCGCATCAGCAGCAAACCCGGCGGATTCAGCCTTGCGGTTCTTAGCCTTATCTTGGATACCCACAAATGAGGCATAATCCTGCTCGGAGGACACATCAAGGGTCTTGCTCGACTTGAGTCATGCCGCCAGCCTGCTACACCTGTCTTACTTAATTTTTTCTTTGCGAGGCCCAGGCACATCTCACATCCATCCTAGTCGTGGTCCGGGTGCAGGCAGTACAGACACTTTTGATGTTTGTCCTCTACGAAGACGTACCTTAGCCCGCATTCGGTGCAGGGCCTGAAAAGGGTCCTTCCCTCATTTTTCTCCTCGGTCATAGTCGGAGGAAGCGAAGTAGGCCCAAGCCGGCCTTCCAGAAACTTCAACGAACAACTGCCCTTCAGGGGCATGCAACTTCACCGACCGCGGATAACTGTTGCCGGACAATTAAGATAGAAGCACAAGGGCTCAGAGGGAACAAAGATAGAACTTTTTCATAAAAAAAAACGTGGAAAAAAGTACAAAATAGCTTGGAGAGCAACTCGAGGATACCCAACACTGAAGCGTGCGGTAAAAGTATGAAGATGGCTGCCAGAGATGGGGCTTAGGGAGAGAACCATAATTAGATGGGGCAATATGACCCAGAGCAAAGTGATTGGATTAGAGGAGAAATACAGTTTTAAAGTGAAAGTGAAACAGTTTGTTCTTTTACTGAGGATTCCCAGCCTGACTGGGAATATTCATGAGCATGTGAATCCATGCCAGACCCCATGTTGGAGAAGCAGGCTCCCAAAGGCATCACTTTAAGCACGTACAGCAATTTTGGTAACAATCTTTACACGCGCAACACGCCCCATCAGAGAAATAGGACATTTTGCCCAAAAGTCTGCTAGATTGTCAAAGGCCACTACTGCCCCATTCTGCCGGTACAAGCAGCCCAAATCTGCACTTATCAGTATACCCCAAGTATCTGTAGCCTACCTTGGGGATCTCCATACCATACTTTGCAAACTCACTACCCACCTCAGGAGGCAATGTATAGATAGCAGACTTGGAGTTGTTAATGACCAGCCCCGAGAGCATCCTGAACTCTTCTACCATCGCCATAACCTGGCCTAAATTAGCAGCTTGGTACTGTATGTATAAAAGCACGCAGTCCTACAGATAAGTGATTTATTGGCCACTTTTACTCCCTAAAAAATAAGCAAATAGCCCCCGACCCAAAACAGGGGGTAAAATTACTCCCAATAAAAAAAAGGGAAATTAATACATAGGAACTTGTGCCCCTGCTTTCACCCAAACAGTTCTATGGATATGTTTGGACCAGTAGTTCAAGTAGTACCACAGGAAGAAAAACTAATTATGGAAGGGGTCAAATGTATCTTGATATGCATGAATAACCTTGTGCAAAGAGGGGGGCGTGGCTAGCAGCCATGGAGTGAGGAGGTTTTAAACAGCTTCTGTGCGATCTGTCAAAATACGCTGGAAGACTGCATTATTGCTATGTTAATCCTCCCTTCTACCTCACTGACACTTGGCAGTGTGCTTTCCCCCTGTGAGAGACCCCATCCTTGCTGTGCACCTAATGAGACACCCGGCTTGTTTGGCTTGAGGACTGCCGATGTGTAGGAAAGATGGCGCTCACAACCTCGTTCCTCTGAGCCCTACACCGAGCAAGAAAGCGGAGGCAGAGCTGAACCCGGAATCAGACGCGAGGACAGCCGAGAGCTGCAACGCTGCAGACGCCTGCCCGCATACATGCCTGCGCACATACAGGTGAGCCAAAGCGGCGCTGAACGGCTGGAGAGCCGGTGACCTTGCCTGTGAGGTTGCTTGCCCACACACAGGCACTGCCTCAGCTGGACCACCCCTGCCCCTATAATTTACTGTGCAGTTACCTCTGGTGCTCTCGAAAGCAATCCACTCCCCTGGCTGTGTGGGCGACATATTTTTACAACATGCAGTGTTTGCGAACAGGGATGGGCCCTGCTTCCTCTCACCATTGGCTGTAACTCCTCTCAAACTTTGAAACAAGTACAGTTTCAGGCCCTCACCAGAGCACCTTAGGCCCACATCACTCATTTAAATATACCACCACCCTTTGGCAGCATCAGGCCGTGGAAGGCCCTGCCACCAATTCCAAAGGTAACATGGGTGCTGCCCAGCTAAGCTCCTCAACGGCACCGTGCATCAGGCCCACGGTCTGATACCACTCAAGAAGGCAGCCCAAGGGAGAGGCAGCACCAGGGGTTCAAGCTTCCCTTACTGCTCCACTATTACCAGCATAATTTCGAGAAATACTTCAAACATTAATTTAAGCCCACTCATCCAGTCCCGGACATCCGTTGCTTGGGGACAAAGTGGACAAACCCATACTTTTAACCTGGCGAGTGGAACACACAGTAAGCTGAATGCCTCCCAAAGCACCAAAAACAAAGGGCAGCCAAACAACGTTAGACTGTTATGCCAAAACGCAGCTCCAAATGTCCACTGCTCAGATGGCATCTGTGCTTAATCAAACTAAAACAGCGGAAGAACCGGACAACCAGATACTACTGGCTATAGCTGCACTAAAAACCATACTGTGCTCCAAGATAGATGAGGTCAAGGTTGACGTGGGCTTGTTGCGCCAGGATTTAAGGAAACTAGTAAGGAAACTAGCAGAAAGAACCACCAATCTAGAGAAGCAACTAACTGACGACACCGCCATGATTCATGAAATCCACCCCGAGGTCCAAGTTTTGAAACAGAAAGTTAGGCTACTGGAAGACAGGGCAGAGGACGCAGAGGGGAGAGCCCGACAAAATAATGTATGCATCATCGGACTGCCAGAGGAGGAGGAAGGACGCAATCCTACATCATACGTCGAAAATATGTCTTTGCAAGAAGTCGGGCCTGGAAATCTTTCTCAGGGCTTCACAATAGAAAGAGCGCACAGGGCCCCAAACTGGAAAACACCACCAGGAGCTCCACCATGCCCAATAATTGTGAAAATCCTTAATGAGGAAAGAGAGAAGATCCTAGCCCATTTGAGGCAGGGTGGCATCATATGGAGGGCGTCAGCAAACGTGGCGATATACCCAGACTATACCCTCCAGGTTCAGAAGAACAGAGCCCACTTCTCAACAGTAAAATCCAGACTATGCCAAGCAGACCTAAAATACATGCTGATCTACCCGGCGAGATTAAAAGTCCTTCATAAAAAACGTGTCTTGTTGTTCAACCTTCCAGAAGAAGCACATGCATGGGTGGACCGAGAAAGTGTAGGCCTCATCACAGACAGCCGCGACACCCACATTAAACCTGCGACTTTCCGATTGGGATAGTACACACATACAGACTGGAGGCGAAGAAGTGGCAGCAATCACACTTGATCAAAGATGGATCAACTTTGACTCAATCTTAACCGGGAACCTTGGAAAAGTGGGTTTGCCGGCTGCGCAGTCCGCCTCCCAGGTTTACAGTCAGCACTTCGCTTAAAGCTAACGAACAGGACCCGCCTGAAATATGCTCCTATGTTACCAGCTTGTGAGGGCCCGAGCCCGGGCTGCTGTCTAATTGCCCTCAAAGTTTCTTTTATGGGGCCGCTTGTTTTTGCCCTCATCCGCTGCGCAAAACCCCTTGGTACGAGTACTGGGGGCGGTAGTGAAACGCGGGCATGCCTGAACATCGGCAACAATGCTGGGCGATTGTTATCAGTTAACACAGTTAAGGGTGGTGTTGACAACCCTGTTTTGCCTGCATTCGAAGATGCACAGCTAAATTGTCCAACACTCACGGCCCTTCAATCAGACTACATCAAACGGATAGGGCCGGTCAGCCCCTCATATGATATTCTCTACATATATATATATATATATATATATATATATATATATATATATATACACGATTTAGAGGCGGCAGAAAGTCAGCTACTGGACCAATATACAAGACCTCATAAGAATAAATCGCCTAACATGGCCAATGACTTGAAACTGCTTACCTGGGATGTCTGTGGCTTGAACAGCTATGTGAAAAGGAACTGAGTCCATGCGTACCTCTGCAGACATAAAATAGACAGTGCCCTACTACAAGAGACGCACCTCACGGCAGATAAGCAAGAATTGCCAGGAAATGGGGCTGGCGGATAGTGGCTCCCCTTTTTCAGCGTACGCCCGTGGGGTATTGATCTGGATAGTTCCCGCTGTGCCTTTCAAATGAAGTCGGAATGGTGCTGGCACTGGGGTTCCTGGAGAGTGTTGACACTTACATAATTAATACTTAAGCCTTCAACCATAACACAGCTGCCTTCTTTCGAACACACTGCCCACGCTTGGGGCCATTCCTGGAGGGAACGATTATATGGGGAGGCGATCTCAATTGTGTTATAGACCCGCAAATGGACAGGTCTGACACCAAGTACCATAGACCCGCCCAATCAGCCCGGTCCTTTTCAACTCTCCCATTATCCTTTGAGCTACTAGACTTATGGTGCACACTCCACCCGAATTCCAGGCATTACTCTCACTTTTATGCACCTCACGCTGTCCACACCAGACTTGAATATTTTTTTGTCTGGAAGGACTTGGCTCCTGAAATCAATGACCCTGAATACAAGCACTCAGTTTTGTCAGATCATGCCCCCCTTATGCTGAAGTGGTGATACATTCCTCCTAGACCCCCAATTCCAACATGGAGACTCAGCTCTGAATCACTGCAGGACCCCCTTTTTAGAAGTCATATTCAAGAATGTATCAAACAATATTTCACGCATAATCCTGGCAGTGTTGCGAGTGCCGACACCCTGTGGGAGGCTCTGAAAGTCGTCATTAGGGGCGCAGCTACCACCAAATGAGGGGGCATAATAGCCTCACTGAGCAGAGAACTAAACACACAGAGGAGGCACTACAAAAGCTTACACAGTCAGGTCATGACCAACATATTGGGAATGCCAATGAGACAGCATTATCACAAAAATGCACAGAATGCTGGGATATGTTTGGCATGCATAGTTATACCAAATGCATCGAAAGACAGCTTGCTGAAGGGGACAAACCTGTCCGACTACTGGACTGGCTATGCAAAAGAGAGGAACAACATACACCTATATTTACAATACATACACAGCAAGGCGATACATGTTCCACACAAGAAGGAATTAGTGCCGTTTTTCAGGAATACTATCACAACCTATATCGCTCAGGACCTAAGGCCCCTAGCGTACATACACAAGAAATACAACTACCCCAACTGGATGTTATAGCTGTTGATAACATGGACACCCCCATTACATGAGAAGAAATAACAAACACAATTCTGTCTGCCATCAGGGAAAACTCCCGGCTCCGATGGACTGCCCAGCATTTGCAGAGGTCCTCGCACCCTTTCTCCTGGACACGCTGACAGAAGAGTATGAAACTGGTATCCTCCCGCTTAGCCTTAGAGAATCAATCGGACCTCTACTCCAGCCATGTAAATCGCCTCTGGAGTGTAGCTCATACAGGCCAGTTTCCATGTTAAACCAGGACAGCAAAATCCTAACAGCTTTGCTAGCTAACAGGCTGAAAAAAGTAAACAATTTCCTTGTGCACCCAGACCAAACGGGATATGTTGCTGGTAGGCATATGCCTTCAAGCCTAAGGCACCTGCACAATTTAATCGACCGAACCGCAAAGTGGAACACTCCCTGTGCAATAGCCTTGTTGGATGCCATAAAAGCATTCAACTCCATTAAATGGGACTGGCTTCATGCCACATTGTCTCAGTTCGGCTTCAGGCAGGCGTTCATTACCTGGGTGAGACTCTCATACACCAAGCCAATGGCTAGAGTTAAGACAGGCAAACTCGTTTCAGGCATATTGGAGCTGGAGAGAGGTACGAGACAAGGCTGCTCATTATCCCTGCTCCTCTACATTTAAGAAATGGAGCCAATAGCAGCATACTTGCGGCAGAATACATAAGCGCAGGCATCCCCATTGATGGAACACTCCACCTAATCTCACTGTATGCAGACGATACATTAATCTATATGCAAAATCCCAAAGACAACCTGGAACTTCTGATAGAGACCATAGGGCTCGTCGCATAACACTGGGGGATTGCAATCAATTTAGATAAATCGTCCCTTTTCCCACTTGCAAGTCTAGCCAAAACCAGTCATGACAGACTACCTGTTCTAGCTTTGCAGTGGAGCAGAGATACTTTCAGATACCTGGGCGCTGACCCCACAGTGGAACACGTTAACAATACTCTAAATGTTCCAGAAGGCATAAAATGCTCAATGAAGTTCTGGACCAAACTACCCCTCTCACTTAAGGGTAGAGTCGCACTGCTGAAAATGGTGGCGCTCCCCATGCTCCTACACCATTTTGTGAATGTCCCTTTCAACATACCCAAGTCCTTCAAGACCTTGGACTCGCAATGCAGTGAATTCCTGTTGCGAAACGGTAGACACAGAATACCATTATTCTCCCTATAAAGGCCCCATGACGAGGGCGGCATCTCGGCTCTACACTTTGAGGCATACTATATTGCAGGACAGCTGCAGTTCGTGGCGGGCAGACTGGCTGACAAGCCCACAGCTGACAACAAATTGCTTCAGCCCCCAACACATGAAAACTTTCTCAGGGAGCTCTTGTGGCACAAGAAGCCACAACCCACTTCACATCCTCACCTGATATTGCTGGCCATTCAAACATGGGACAGGGCTCTCAAATTGATAGGACTGATTGACCCATTTTCAGTACAGATACCTCTAGCCTCTTGTTCCATTAGCACCCCAAACTCGACTGGGTATCCGCACATACTGGGAAACTCAGAGGACCCGATGAGGGGAACCTCCTTTACACCGTTCAACAAATTAGTAAACAACCCTTGCATACAGCACGGGCAATATCTGCTGCACCGCACTATTGTGAACATAACCCGCAGATGGCCAACATATAGCGAAACAATGGAAACACATTCAGCAGTCAATACCCTGTACGACATCACAGAAGGTGGCCACGCAATATCAAGGTTATATGACTTTCTATTGACTAGCGCCCTCCCGGAGCTTCAGCGATTAAGAGCAAATGGAGTAGGAATTAGGTGGGCCCTTCTGGGATACGGACAGGGCAAAGATGTTAAGTATCAAAGTATCCTGCAACGCCAGATTGCAATTGATCCAGCTGTTTATTACTCACAGGGCTTATTTGACGCCCCTCAGAATATCCAGCTTCCCCGAGGCCGCCACATAATACTGCTCTAGATGCCACGCCACTGATGCAGGTTTACTAAATATGTTTTGCTCATGCCCAACTATTGCGACATATTGGGGTGAAGTGGCGACTAGACTGGGTAAAGCAGGCCTGACCACAAACTTGCTGTCGCCTTCCGCTTGCCTATTAGGATTCTTCACTCACCCCAAAACCATACGCCATGTATCTAAAATGAAGGACCTAGCATATATACTTGCCAAACGCAGAATAGCAATGTCATGGACATTTTCACACGGCCCCAACATAGCAGACTGGTGGCACGACCTTAAAAAGTGGTCGGCTGCTGAAACAGTAGCTTGGCGGGGTGTTGTACAATTGAGTCACATGGATACCAACAAAGACATTACGTTATGGACCACACTAACCCAATCACTATTTGCTCCAGACGCAGATGGCCCTCCATCCACAGACACTCAGCCACCACCAATATTGACAACCTAATACACAATCATCATAAGCAAAGACCAGAAGTCCTCACTACAGGAAATCCTCATGCCTCTGCCTCATGAGCGTCAATATCTTCCCACAACTGCACATTTGTTCCTCTGTGACCTCACAAAGAGCTGCCTTCTCCATTCACTGCTCTGTGAGCTGGGCATCAAAACCATTCATTTCAGCGTACAGAGAAGCCTATCCTTACACTGCAAAATACCCTCCTTTTCCGTGACCAGTATCCCCGTGCGATCGCTTACGCAATGCTGACCGCCCTCCTTACTCACTAACCATGCCAATAGTTTACTGGCCTTTTCCCCCTCAGAGTGCTGCTTAGCAACAGACTCGGAACATGAGTGAGGGTCCAACCGTTCCTGTGCCCCATGGAGATCACTCCGTGCATCAGCCACCGCCTCAGTATGAATCTCCCCTTTGCCAATTCCTGTTAGGTAAGGATACCTTCAGCTCTGCACCCAGACTTCATCAGTTAGTACCTTGCGCACCCCGACCCATGTCAAAATGCAGACCCCCTAAACCCCCAGATAAACACCTTCAGCGCATCCCACACTGTGGACCTATGCGTTGTGGATCAGCAATTATTCTCCAAGAACTGCGTGATTGGGTCACCCATCGAAGTCCGAAAGGTGCAATCCAGCAACATCAGATGATCAAATCTCCATTTGGGAATGAATGGCCTGACATTTTTCCTAACCAGCCGCAGCATTAATGATGCGTGATCCGACGTAGCTCTAATCAGGAAATCCGCTGATGAAACTAGGTCCAACCCCTCCTCTCCCACAAGGGCATAACTGATGCGATAGTAAGACCCATGTACCGCTGCAAAATAGGAATAGCTAATTGCCTGGCCATGCAACACCTGCCATGCATCCCGTAGGCACAAGTCATTAATGACCCTCGATAAAGCCTTAGTCGCCAAGTCCGTTGACCGAACAGGAACACAGTCCACATCCCTCGCATAGTCCAGCACGCATTTAAAATCCCCAAGCCATAGAATCAGTCATTCTAGACCCACTATGAGATCCTGCATCTGCTGAAACTGAAAAAACTCTGCTTGGGACACACTGAGGGCGTATGAAAGAAAAAGGTACCACCCCTACCAATGCAACATCTCCTTTCCCCATCTACCATTGTGCGAGTAATCTACATTTTTTTTTACATGTCCCTTATACATAGCAATACCCCCCTGGAGTAGGATGAGAAGGTTGTACCAATCAATCTGCACTTCAGCGGCTGAGTGCACTGGTGTCATGCTGGATCAAGGTGGGTCTCCTGCAACGCCGCCACATCAGCCTCATGTCTGAAGAGATATGAGCAAATCTTGCCCCTCCTCACTACATTATTTAGCGCCCTCTTCAACATTCCAGCCGAGTACATTCAGCTCAACCATGGGTCAATTCCTGTTTTCTCATCTCTGGTCCTTCATCATGTGTAAACTATACCAAGACCACATGCATATGACAAGTTAACCAAATGAAAGCAAACCCCCCCCAATCACTCCCCAGACTGTCCCCGCAGCCAACCACCCCAACTCCAAGAGCAACCCAACCCTCCATCCCAAAACCCACATAATGTCCCACCCCAAACCCCCTCAATAACCTCAATCTGAGGCTCCACCTCTGTACACCCGCCCCGGCCACGTAGCCAATTGTAAGGGCAAAGTGTAGAGCTCTAGAGGTGAGCCGTTCCAGCCGCCCCTAATGGAGCCACCCCTGCAACATCACCCACAGTACATCTTCTGTGAGCATCAATCCCCAGTGTAATCAACAGTGTTAAGCAAAGGGGTCGCCCAAAACAAGGTCTGCCCCACCTATGCCAGGGTCAGAGATGAACAGCCCCTGACAGGCTTACTTCTCAACCATTGTCCTCCAGTAAAAGGTGCAGTCAGCGGTCTCAGCCAGGCTCTCACAGCCAGTTCCTCATACCTGTGACTCTTTCTCCATAGTCAGCATGCCATCTTCGCTCACATATACGCATCTCATAGATGTCTCCACTGATGGGCCTCCTGGCTGCCGGAGAGCACCCCCTCGCATCGGTCTCAGTCCATGTCCACTCTCTGCTTGGAAGCTGCAAATCCCGACAGCAAAGTGTCTAACCAGTCCCAGACCTCACGTGGTTAAAAAAAAAAAAAGAGCCACACTCCGCAAGCACTTCCAACTTTGCAAGGAAAAACATCATGTAGGCTCCCTTAGCCTCCTTCTCACCACTTTGTACGACTTAGGTTGTTTTTGCACCTCCTGTAAGAAGTCGCGGAAGACCATGATACGCATGCCGCCCACCTTGTAGACCGATATTCTCCTTGAATCCCGAAGAACTGCACCCCAGTCATAAATGTTTAACAGCTTTGCCACTCTGGCCGGAGGTGGAGTGCCCACTGGAGGCTTCCTTCCAGGGACCCAGTGCGCCCTTGAAAATAGTGAACCACATTGAAACTCCCCTGACCTTTACAGTTTCCACGAAACCTACATATGTTTATTCAATTGGACAGGGTCTTCAGAGGAGTATAGAGACATCGGTTTGGGGTGGCCATGGGTCGCTAGACGCAAGACCATATTTATTGCGGTGTACATTGAGCTACACTCAGGGACCTGAAGGCCCAAACCGCCACCCCCACCAGCCCCCCACCCGAAATGAGTGTGCATGGGCAAAGTGTAAATGGTCCATAGATGAGGGGTTCATGGTGGGGTAGATTAAGTCTGCGTAATATAGCTGCACATTCAAAGCACTACCAATAACGTGTTGATCTTGCTGATACAGCTTGCCATTTTTACACAGACTTGTATGTATTGTCGGTCTATTAAGTTGTTGATTTTGACAATCACATTTCATAAAATTATACTATTATATGAAACACCTTAAAAAAGTTTCTAGGTTGTTCACATTTCCATATTTTTTTTTTAAACTTTTATTTTTGTTGGCAGCGGAGAATAGCTTGCACATACATCAGAGCAGCCAAAGGGAACACAATACATTTTCAACTGAGTACAGTGGTACATATGAGCGGTAATGTCAAGACAGTCATGAGTGCAGCATCAGGAGGCGTTAAAAACTGTAGCATTTCGTGAATATGATTACGACGAGTTATCCTCAGAGGAGGATGCATCTAAGCTGTTGAGATAGCTGTTAGAGAGACCAGATGTTTTTCGGCCGGGAGTGGGCCGGGAGGGTAGCAAGGTACTCCTCCTCACAGTTCCAGGACCATGTCAATAAGTTCGGCCATTTCTGAAATGTGGGAGGGGGGCTTGCAGGGGGGGGTGGAGGCTGGGGGGGGGGGGGAAGAGAGGACTTCCAGCTCTGCAGCACACACTTTTTAGCAATTATGCAGCTCACATTTAACTATTTAGCGGCACCTCTGTCCCCCTCAGCCCCCCACACCCCAAACAGAACCCCAAGTGGGTCAGGTTCAATGACAACATCACAAATCTCTGACAGTGTTTTTAAGATCTCGGCCCAGAACGTAGTTAACCTCAGACAGTCCCAGAACATGTGGAGATGGCCCGCATCCTCCGCTCCACAGCGAGGGCAGAGTCTCGGGTCGGAGCGTGCAAACCTGGAGCATGGGGTATAGTATAACCTGTTCAACAGTTTTTACTGAATGGTGCAGTAGCAGAAGTTCAAGGAGACTGTTAGTGTGGGAGCACATTTTCATCCAAAATTGGTCGGTAAGTTCCTACTCCAGTTCGGATGCCCAGTCGTCCCGGGCCCTGGAAGGCAGTGGTGGGGCAGTAGTTAGGAGTTTGTATAGTGAGGATACCACCCCACAGGCCCCACCATGGCGATGTAGGAAATCCCAGGGGAGTCAGGGGGTTCGCTGGGGAACTCAGGCCAAGCACTACGGAAAGCAGCTCGGAGTCTGTAAAATTGTAGAAGTTCCAAGGGTGACCCTGAGTGGCCAGACTTCCAGGTCTGTGGTATTATGAACTGCCCATCCGGGTAGAAGTCAGTTAGGGCCAGGTATCCCAGGGACTGCCAGTGTCTGGCCAGGGCTATGTCGTTTGTCGGTTCCAGCCCGGGAAACCACCAGCCAGGATGCCACTTGTAATACGGGTGTTCCTCAGCGCCCGTAGCAAATATCCGCCCCCAGGCATGTACTGTAGTTTGGACCATGTCAATGGTCGAGTCCGGCTCGTATCGTCGATGTAGTATTAAAGACATCATGTTGGTGCCAGACGCTGCAAGGGTCTCCAGCTTGACATGAGGGCGCGCGAGGGGGGGGGGGCAGTGTACCAGTAGGAGGCGAACTGTGCCTGTGCTGCAATCCAGTACCGCAGCAAGTCAAGGGCAGTGAAACCACCTTTCTCATAGGGTAGTGTCATAGCCTCTGGATGGAGAACCTGACCCCCTCCCGTGAGAGCAGATCGTCTCGGTAGGGAAGACGGCATGGAGGGCAGATGGACAAGTCGAGAAGTTCCGGGTACCACGTCCTACGGGCTCATGCCAGAGCAATGAGGATCATCCGGGAACCGAATCTCCGTAACCTCTGCAGCACTTGCGGGATGACAGGGAGTGGAGGAAATGCGTACAGCAGTGGGAAGGACCACTCCACCACGAACGCGGCTCCTAAGGCTCCTCTTGGAGGAAATTCTCGTGAGCTGAACCCTTCGCCTCCAGTGTCAACCGGAAGTGCGAAGAGATCGACTTGAGGGGTCCCCCAATCTCCTGAGCCAACTCCCACTCGTGAGAGATCGCGCTCTGCCTGCTCAGAGTGTCTGCCGTCTCGTTTTAGTCTCCGGCCAGATGAACTGCCGGAATCGAAATTTCCTGCTGGATGGCCTAGAAACAGAGCTGCATCGCCTCCCTGCACAGAGGAAGTGACCCTGCACCCCCTTTTTGTTGAGGTAGTGCATGGCCACTGTGTTGTCCGTCAGAATCAGGACATTCTTTCCTCGCACAGTCGGCAGAAAAGCCTTCAGGGCAAGCCTGACGGCCCTCCGCTCCAACAGATTGATATGGAGTCTGGACTCTGACGGAGACCAACGACCGCTGACTGTCAACTCGTTGGCATGAGCTTCCCATCCCGTGAGGGATGCGTCCGTCACGATCGTCACCTCTGACCAGGGTAGCCAAAATGGAGCCCCCCTCATCAGATTGCCTTTGTCGGCCCACCACAGAAGGTCCTGAGCGACCGAGGGCGGCACCTGCCAGAGGGCTGTGACCACTGCATCTTGAGAGCCCATTGCAGAGATCTCATCCGCAACCTGGCCTCTGGCACCAGAAGAATGCAGGATGCCATGAGGCCGAGCAACCTCAAGAATTCGAAAGCTGGGAGACACCGGGCATGTCGAAACTTGTGTACCATCTGCTGAATGTGATGAGCCCTCACCTGGGGAGGAAAACACTGCCCCAGGGATGTGTCGAGCACTGCTCCGATGTACTGGAGCTGCTGAGTTGGCGTCAAGTGGGACTTCTTTAAGTTGAGGGAGAAGCCCAGCCTGTGAAGGGAGTGGCAGGTGACGGACAGATGATCCAGGACTTGCTCGGCAGAGCACGCCCTGATCAACCAATCGTCCAGGTAGGGGTAGACGTGAATCCCCCCTTTCCTGAGATACACTGCCACCACCACCATGAGCTTGGTGAAAACCCTCGGATCGGAGGTCAATCCGAACGGCAGGACCCAAACTGAAAGTGCGAATCGCCAACCGCGAGCCTGGGATGTATCGGCACATGAAAATAAGCGTCCTTGAGGTCAAGAGACACCAACCAGTCCTGAAGCTGAAGGGCCTGGAGGACTTAAGAAAGAGTAACCATCTTGAACTTGTCCTTCCTGAGGAGCTTGTCCAAACCGCGCAAGTCCTTGCTCCTCTCCGCTACAGGCACCAGTTCTATGGCGCCTTTCTCCAGCAGGGATTGCATTTCCTGTGCAAGGAGCAAATCCAGACTCTTCAAAGAGATTCCCTGGTGGATTGTCGTGAGGCCTCTGCCGGAAAGGAACACAGTAGCCTTGGGCAATGATCTCCAGAACCCACACATCTGAAGTAATGGCACGCCATTCTACAAGATGCTGCGCCAGTCTTCCCCCAACCAGTGAACCATGGGACATGACCTCATGACTGAGCTGAAGCGGCTGCGGCCTTGCCTGGGGGTAAAGAGGCAACTGCCCGAGCGGCCTTGGCACCTCGAGTACCTTGTTTTCCACCTCTGGTACTCCTACAGTGGCCCCTTTGACTTGCAGCTCCTCTCGATCTACTAAAGGATGAGTAATATCAAAAAGGAACCTACCCTCCATTGCTGTTCCCTAGGACGAAAAGGCAGAGGTTGGCGAACTGCAGCGCTCAACGACTTTGCTGCAGCTTTGGAGGTCTGCAACCTCTCAAGGCTCTCGTCAGCCTTGCTGCCAAAAAGATGTTCACCATCAAAGGGCATGTTGAGGAGCCGGACTTGCACATCAGGAGCAAACCCCGACTTCCGCAACCATGCAAAGCAGCGTATTACGGTGCTCGCCGCCATAGACCGGCTGACACAATCTGCCACGTCCAGACCAGAGTTGCCATCCTGCACCATAGCAAGAAAACCATCCCTTTCCTCCCCTTGGGGAATATTATCAGCCGCTAACGAAATACAGTTCTACAGAGTGTGCGTGAAACGTGACAAGGCACACACGGAGTTGGCTGCCTGTAAAGCCATACCCACTGAAGAAAACACTTTCTTCGCCCAGCCATCAAAACGCTTGTCGTCCCTATCAGGAGGGATGGTAGGGTACGAAGCCTGCTTTGCTGGGGCCGTAGCCGCCTGCACCACCAAACTCTCCGGAGTGGGGTGCATGGTCAAGTAGCAGGGGTCACTACTGGCTGGATGGTATTTTCGCAGCAAAGACTTGCTCACTGCCGGGAGAATCTCCGCGGCAGTCCAAGCCGCTGCCACCCTTCTTTGCAAGGCCATACAGAATGGCAGTACCGGGTCAGTTGGTGGACCTTGGTCGAGGATATCCGTAAGGTCATCCTGCAGAAAATCCACTGGTGGCGCAGACCACCCCACTCCAAGTATTCCGTTACCCTTGACAGAAGGCGCCGGTACGAGGACTCGGCATGGGCGCCAGACTCAGGCTTACAGAACTCCACCTCCGGAGAGGTGTCCAGACCACTGGCGTCTCGCAACAACTGATGCAGGTCTTAAATCTGGCTATGACCAGACAAAATCTCGTCTGGTACCGTATCAGGAACCAACCCTTCCTCAGATCCTTCATCCACCTCAGAAATATAATCCAGAGAAAAAGGGACAAAGACATTTTTAGCCTTAACCAGAGCCTTTCTAGGGGGTTCCACCATGCTACGGGGTACCTCCGACAAAACAGCCTCGAAAGGTGTCGAGGGCATCGATGGAATCGACGTAGAGCGTGGCGCTGACAGCTTCGACACAGTCCTCAAGGGCAGAGCCCCGAGCGTGTCCTTCGACAGCCTGGGCGCCGATGGCTTCCTCGGAGGCAGAGCATCGAGAGAGTCCCTCGACGACCTTGGTGCCGGAGGCGTCAATGTCTTCTTTTTTCGAAGACTTCACAGGCTCTGACGGTCTCAAGGGCGTCAAGGACCGGGACCTGGAAAGGGCATGTCTAGAGCGACCATCCTTGTCCGACCGGGACCTCGAAAGCGCCTGGTGATCGCGACGACTGCTCGAGCCCGAAGGCGAGCGAGCGGTGTCTCTCGCACGGACACGGCCGGCGTCTTTCGACGCGGACGGACCAGAGCCCTGCAACTGAAAAATCGCCATCATCTCCTACCGAAATTAATCCCATTCGGCAGGAGTGGAATGTTTGTTGGGACAAGCAACCCGGCCACGGGCAGAGTCCTCGGACGAGGAAGGCGACCGGTGACAGCGCTTCCGTGAGTTCCTCGAAGAGGCAGAGGAATGGCGAGACCTACTCCGGGACCGAGACCCCCCGGACCGACGACGATGCGGAGAGTCACCCATTGAATCGTCAGTCGAAAGGCCGGTGGACTTCGACTTCCGAGGCTTGGCCACCTTACCTACAGAAAGCTTCTTCTTATGTTCCCGCAAGGCTTTCGATGTAAGCGACTGGCATTCCACACAGTCATCCGTGTCGTGGTCCTCACCGAGGCACCAGAGGCAAGTGACGCGCGAATCCGTCAACGAAATCGTGGAACCGCAGTCCCGACATTTCTTAAAACCTGGCCGCGGGGTAGAAGAAGATGAAGACATCATGGATATCACAAACTAACAGGTTCGAGGAACCGAAAGAACAGAACTCAGAAAGAGCCGAGGCGCGCCGAGATCTCCGAAGCGAACACGTTCGCGGAAAAAACGGAACAGAGGCTACGGGTGTCGTGCGTCCTACTTATAACATCCGGTGATGTTGCATCGACGGAGGCCCTGGAGGACATCGTATCGACATCATCGACGCAGGACCCGGAAAGGTTTTCCAAAGCAGCACAGCTGTGGTGATTACTGTCATAGTTCTGGAATACGTCAGAGGACCCAATCCCCTCGACAATATGATATGCAAATATATAGTGTGATGAATCCGATTGTGTAATCGCTGCTTTCCAGGTGGTGACTTCTCCCCATGTGGCATGGGGATGGCAGCTGCTACCTGATCCCGACACTGTTGATGGCTATATGAGGGAGGATCGCATGGGGGGAGACTGCCTCCTGGGTAGCAGCAGGGCACTATCGAACAAGGCATGATATTTCCCTTCCATTATTGAGGATGCTCAGTCATACCCAATGCCTTAATGGCATGATGTTACACCTCCCCTCATCCATCCAGGAAGCATGTGGAAGACCTTTTTCTCAAGATCTATATGGAAGTCTCATGAAAACACCTTTTTGCACTACCTGCAAATCATTCAGAGCTTGCTTGCCTTTAAGGAACACTTACTCAGATTCTGTATGAAAAGCATCAAGAAGGGACTACCATTCCCATAACTACAAGGATGCTGGGACAAGGAAGATGAGCAGAGTAATGCGGAGCGAAAAAGACCAAGAGTACAGGCTGCACTCCAGTTGTTCGGCGTGCATACCTGTAGAAGGGAGATTTAAGCACGAGCCATAGCTGACTGGGGGTGCTAGAGGGAGAAAGCCAATTCTCTCGGTTTGGACTAGGAGACAGTGGAGCTGCAGGAAGTGCAGTGGAGCCATCCAGCTCAAGGAGGCAGAAAAGAAAACCTGTTGGTAAGAAAGAACATGCTGCAGGAGCACCAGAAGCCAGGGAAGGGGTTACTGGGCGTTCACAGGTGTTGAGCGGCAGCGTTCACCTCAGAGAAGCCGGGCACCAAGCAGAAGAGCCCAGCAGGAACTGTGAGATTGAGTAGCCGAGGAACGAAGGCAGCGAGACAGGAAGAGATGCAGAAGAACCGCCACTGGCTTGCCGCAGGAAGAAGCAAATACGCCATCAAGAGTCCCTAAAAGGGAAGCGGAACACTGGGCCGTATTGGCAGCCATGCCACACGCTGATAAACATTAAGGTAGCAAATAAAGTGCTGGAAAGAGAAGAAGCTAGTGAAACAGAAGAAAGGTAAGAGACTTTCAGGTCTGAGTGTATGCAATACACATTTATGAAAAGCCCTGGCAGGATGGTGTACCAGGGAGGCAGAGTATTCGAGAAAGCAAACTCAGAAAGATACAGGGGCGATGTTGCGCACTGAGTGGCATGTAAACCCTCTGTGTAAGCTCCGTTGGCAATTGTGCAGTCTGGCATAATTATTGTCTAAAACTGTTCAGGCTTGCCACCAAACTTGGAGGAGTGTGTCATGAACCAGCCTGGCATGTCCTGAACAAATGTCAAGAACTTTGCTCCGCCAACACCAGAGAAACACAACGGAATCGACCAGGCCCCCAGGCTGGACACCTCGCAGCTCGATTGTGTGGGCGGGCCTGGACCCGCAGAGGAAGTGGCGACTGAGCTTTTGTGGCCACAGTGAACTGGCGGCGCGAGGACGGCTGTGTCCTGCCCGCCACTGTAACACCCCTGCTGACCGGGTGTGAGGCCCCTGCAACCTGCGGCTAGATGCTAGTGAGGCCGATCCCTGACCCGAAGACCCAGAGGGGTCTGGAATAGCCCCGGCGGGCTGCAAGGCACTTAGAGCCTGACTGGGGGTACCTACCCCCCAAAGTACCACAACGCAGTGAGAAGGGGCATCCACCCGAACGTGACTCACTCTGCAGCACGTAGGAGGGAGAGAACTGCAGAGACTGCTCTATACACCATTCTGTAATATGTGTCACAGTGGCAAATCATCCCGCTCCTCCTCCCCACCTCCCACGACTCCGCTCCTGCAGCTTTCGCCCATGGATTGTGGGTAAGGAGTGGGGACTCTCCCCTGAGTAGCTCAGTGCCACTACAGACAAGGGGGGGGGGGGGGGGGGTACGGTCTAGACCACTAATACAGCCTGTTGTGGGCACTTTGGGGCTAGCACAGGGAGGAGGAGGACCAGCCGGGACTGGCCTAATATCCTCCAACAACTGCAGACTGCCGCTGATTGCAGGTACCCGCTGGCTTTCTGGGTGATGCGATCTGGGTGATGCCCACGCCATAGCGCCCTGGATTGGCGGGCACAGCACTGAGGGCATACACAGCACTACGGAGCAGAGAAGCGACACATGGGGCGCATGCCGTAATATAGCACACTGGCACCCTTGGCAGGTAAGAGCTGCAGCTCTTACATACTACCTCATCAGCACAACTGTGCCCATTAGCAGCAGGTCCCTCACAACCAACTCCGTACAGTGCAGCGAGGGACCCCATGGAAGGTACTGAACCGTGAAACTTGTACAACAAGCGTGCAGTGAACTGCAGCACCCGCACTGGCAACGCTATTAGTTACATTTGGAGGACGAACCACAGGAGAGAAATAACTCTGGATCTGCGTAGTGGCGGGCTTCCACCGGGCTAAGCAGACACAACCACCCCACCACTCCCTCAGACCCTCTGACGTTCCCGCCTAGATACTCTCAAGAGGGGAGTCTAAAACAGGACTATACACCAGCCCCGACCCCGACCACCCCGCATACCACCTCATTGAAGGGGCGTACTGAGGAACAGCAGACTGAGAACCATCAAGGAACTAACAAGACTTCTTCAATACCTGTACATGAACCATCCAGTGCACCTCCTTTCTAAGTGCTGACTTAAGCACAGCGAGCCCACCCTCTAAAAAAGGCGGCACAATAGACAGATTTTCTAAACCAACTACTAAGCAGGCGAGTGCTGACGGCAAAGATACTGGTAGACGAGAGATTGCGACGACAGCACTTCCCACGGACCTGCAAGGAGTCATCACTGTTATACAAGGATTTGCTGCGATGAACGATAAATTGGATGGCATCATTATATGACCAGCAGGGGGCGCAGAAGCTCGGCTGCCTGAACCCGCGCCTCCTCACTTCAGGCTGAATCAATCTAAAAATAAATCAATAATTACAGCAATTTTTATTTTACCTGTCTCCGTTCCTTGAGCCCTGGGGCTCCTCTGACAGATTTCATCCGGAATCTGACTTGTTCATCTGGTCCTGACTCAGCCCCTCGGTGGGGCCTCTTCCCGCTCCATTGTCAGCGAGAGTTTTCCGGTCCTCTGCATCTGCCCCCCTCCTCCACGTGTCGGGGCATCCTGCGTGCTACGGCGGGAGCCATCTCTTCTTGCTCACCTTCCCCGTCTGGACCCTACGACTAGCCTCTGCCAACGCCCACACCATTGCAGGCCCCTCGTCGGCTGTTCCCAGCTCGGCCCCCCAGTGCGGCCTCTTCCCGCTCAGCTGCCTGCGCGGGCTCTCCAGACTGCTGAGTCTTCCGGCCCACCTCTGCGGCTCGGGGCTTCCAACTAGCAACGGCAGGTGCCGCTGCTTCTTGCATCCCGCTCCTGTCCTGGCTCTTCGGCTGGGCCGCTGCCCGCAGCCATGTCGGCGGACCTCCTTCGGCTGTTCACTACTCGGCCCCCCAGTGCGGCCTCTTCCCATTTGGTCACTGAGGCGGGCTCTCTGGACTGCGGTGAGGCTTCCCGCCCTCCTCCACAGACCGGGGCGTCCATCAACCTATTCCGCCATCCTGGTCCCGGGTCGGGACAGCTGCTGGGCCTCCACCCGCTTCCTCATCGGTGCAGGTTCAGCCAGGATCACGCTCTAGGCTCCTGTTCGAGCCCTGCCCGGCTCCTGCCTACCACCCGCCGCACAGACCCTGCTGCTGGGCCTCCTCCCACTTCTTCATCAACGCGGGATCTGCCAGGATCACTCTCACGGCTCCTAATCGTACCCTGCCTGGCTCCTTGCCGACCACCTGCCGCTCAGACTCTCCTGCCGAACCGCCACCCGCTCCTACATCAGAGCGGGCTCAACCAGGTACACGCAGACTGCTCCAGCTCTTGCACGACCTGTCTCCTTGCCTGCCACCTGCCACACAGTCTCTGCAGCTGAGCCTCCTCCCGCCTCCATTCCAACATGGGGTCTGCCAATTTCTCACTGTCTGCTCCTGATCTTGCCCGGCGGGACTCTTTGCCTACTACCTGCCAAACAGCCTCTGCTGCTGAGCCTCCACCCGCTTCCTCACCAGCGCGGGCTCAGCTAGGACCTACCAACTGCTCCTGATCGTACCCGGCCCGGGTCCTTGCCTATCTCCTGCCCACTGGTCTGACTGCAGCAGGGGCCACCAATTTTTCATCCCGGGCTCTTCCAGGTCCTTGCTGCCTGTTCCCGTTTCCATCCCGGCCCGGCCTCCTTGCTTGCTGCCTGCTGCCTAGTTAATCAGCGGCTGCCCCCCCCCCCAACCTCACCACAGCTGACACCACCAGGGCTCTACCAGGTCCAGGTTTGTCTTGACACTAAAGCCACTACCAACTACTGGCCACTACCACCCATCTTCTCCCCACCATCTCCTGGACTGTATTGCCTACGTTGGTCCCTGTTCTCACCATCCTAAAGGTTCAACTGCAGCGGATCATCACGGCTCCTCGTCTCATCTGATCCCACCACCTGTCCCTGGCCGCCGGCCACCCTCAAGGCCCTCCACTCCCAGCTTCAGTCCCTGACCTGCCTCCTGTGGCACTTACCCTCTCAGCTCTGAGGCCTTCTCTTGCCTACATTGTCCCTTAATCTTGCCATCCTATAAAATCAACTACCTCTAACTTCTCCTCTTGCTCTGCTACTCCTTCCTGCACTATTCTTAGTTTCTCTCCACCCTCCTGTTTGACTTCTCCCATTACACCGTCTCTCTCTCCTCCTTCCTTCTTCCTCTTCACGCATCTTCCCTTCCTTACCACTTTATCCTTCACCATACCACCCTCATCCCCTCTGTTATGCGATCTACCAAAACTCTTTCTCACCGTCCTCACTACCCTTCCCCCGCCTCTTACCCTCTCCCCACCTTCCCCTTTCTCTCCTACTCTCCTTCTCCCTCCTCCTCACATCCATTCCACTCTTCAATCCCCTCACCGTCCTAATCTTCTCTACCCCCCCACTGTTCAACTCTCCAGCCTCATGAAAATTGCTCTCTGGAATGCCAGATCCATCTGCAATAAGACAGCAGCAGTTTTAGACATGTTCTTTCGTCTCAACCTTCATTTCCTATTTCCAACTGAAACCTGGATCCCCCCTCACAACACTACTGTCCCCGCTTCCCTAAACACCTCCTCGTCGTCCTTCTCTCATATCTCTCGCGCTACTGGCCGTGGCGGAGGTATTGGCCTCCTCTTCCACCCTAAATACCTTTCCTCTAGCTCCATACCATCTCTTCCTTCTTTCCCTTCCTTCGAATTTTTTTACTAATCTTTTTCCTCTCCTCACCCCATCTCCTTTCTAATCATCCATCGACCCCCTAGCCCTCTTTCTTCCTTCTACGATTACCTCGATCACCTCCTTTCGCTCATCTCTCCCTCCCCCTTCTCCTCTAACTGTACTCTGCGACCTTTATCTTCACCTCCCTTCTCCCCCTCATTCATCATCCCTTTTCTCCATCCTTGACTCCTACCTCCTTTCCCCTCTTCCTTCTCCTACCCATTGCTCTGGCTCCACTCTTGACCTAATCTTCAACTCTTCCTACTCCTCTTCCTCTGTCTCTACACTTCCTATCTATCAGATCATGCTTTATTCTCCTTCTCCCTTACTCCCCTTCCTCATCCTTCCTCTACTGTGCCCTCTCCTTCCATTTTTTCACAACGTGACCTTCGCAACTTTGATCCCTCCCTCTTTTGACACTTGCTCTTCTTCTCTCCCCTCTCTCCAAGATTTCTCCTCACTGTCGGACAATGATGCACTATCCATTCTCTCCTCCTCCATCTCCTCCACTCTTGATCTACTTTACCCCCTTTCCTTCTTCCGTCCAACCCCGTAACCCTCTCAACCGTGGCTCTCTCCTCAACTCTCTATGCGGCGTCTCCTCTGACATCTTCAGAGACTCTGGCTCAAATCTCCTTCGCTTTCCAACCAAACCTCATTTCTCTTAACACTCTCTTTATGGCTCTTGTCTCGCCTCGGCTAAATGCTCCTACTACTCTAACCTTCTCCACTCCCAAGCCTCCCACCCTCGCCGCATCTTCCAAACTCTCTCGTCTTCTCTCCCATCCTACCCCTGATCCCTCAACCTCTTCCACCCTTTCTCCCACTGACTTTGCTAACTTCTCCTCCTCCAAGATTCTTACCCTTCGGCAAAAAAATCAATTGCTCATCTTATTCCCCCTTTCTCCTTCTCCCCCTCATCCTGCTTGTCCGACTTCTCACCTGTCTCCCCTTCTGACGTCTCCATCCTCCTCTCCAAAGCCCACCCCTCATCTGCTCCAACTGACCCTCTCCCCTCCCTTCTTATCCCTAAGATCTACCCTCTTCTTATTCCCTGCTTAACTTCCTTCTTCAACACCTGCCTTTCCTCAGCTACCTTCCCCTCTGCTTTCAAGCATGCCACTATCATTCCGATTTTGAAGAAACCTTCTGCTGATCCCCTTCTCACCTCTAACTTCCATCCTATCTCTCTTCTCCCATTCCTCTCTAAGCTACTCGAGCGCCTTGCCTAGTCTCAGCTCTCAACCTTTGTCACCAATCTCTCTCTCCTACCCCCTCTCAATCTGGCTTCCGTCCTAAACACTCTCCTGAAACGGCCCTCATCTACATCCTTAACTTCCTTTTCTCCGCTCGACACTCTAAGCAATCCCCTGTCCTTATTCTTCTTGATCTCTCTGCTGCCTTTGACACTGTCAATCACCCCCTTCTCAACACTCTTTCTTCCTTTCGATTCAAAGGCTCTGTTCTAAACTGGCTATCCTCTTACCTCTCCTCCTGCTCTTTTACTGTTTCCTGGGGTGGCCGGTCCTCTCCATCCCAGCCTCTGGAATACAGCGTACCCCAAGGTTCGGTGCTTGGCCCTTTCCTTTTCTCACTCTACACCTCCCTCTTTGCCCCGGTTATCTCCTCGTTCGGCATTTACAACCATTTCTATGCTGACGATACTCAGCTCTTCCTTTCTTTCTCTGCCTTCTCTACCGACCTCCACCTGAAACTCTCTTCCTGTTTTACTGCTATGAAAAAACTGGATGTCGTCCCGCTTTCTTTCCCTCAACACTCACAAGACTGACGTCTTATTCTTCCCCTCCAACTCTCTTCTAACTTTCATTCACCTTCCTCCGTCTAATCTCCCTATCTCTGTGCACGCTCGCAACTTAGGCACTTTGACTCCTCTCTCTTTTTCCCACCATATCTCTCTCACCTCTCGTGCCTGTCGCTACCACCTCTTTAATATTCGCAAAGTCTGCCCCTCTCTCACTTTCCATGCTACTAAACTTTTAATATCCTCCCTTATCTTCTCTCGCCTCTTCTACTGCTCCTCCTTACTCTTTGGACTACCTACTTCTCATCTCGCCCCCCTCAAATCTACCATTCTGCCGTCCGTACCCTCTGTCTCCTTACCTCCTGTGACTCCATCTCTGCTTCCCTTTCCTCCCTTGGCTGGCTTCTCTTTCACTCCCAACTTAAATTTCATTTTCTCTGCTTAGTCTTTAAATCTCTCCATGGTCTTGCTCCCCCTTATCTCTCCTCCCTCCTCTCTTTCTACACTCCCTCCCGCTCCCTTCGTTCTGCTGACCACTTCCTTCTCACTGTTCCTCCATCCCCTTGTGCCCCGTCCCG
Source organism: Ambystoma mexicanum (assembly GCF_040938575.1). NCBI lineage: Eukaryota > Metazoa > Chordata > Amphibia > Caudata > Ambystomatidae > Ambystoma > Ambystoma mexicanum. The sequence goes on along the minus strand of NC_090930.1, from coordinate 1,365,058,502 downwards.
TTTCCGCTTCTTCCAGCTCCTAGCCTCCCTGCACTGAAACTCCTTACCTCTCTCAATCCGCTCTATTCCTACCTTCTCCTCATTCTGCACATCCCTTGAATGTCTCCTTCTCCATTCCCCGCCATTAAACCCCTTCCCCCTTCTTGCTCCCCCTCCTTCCTTTATCTTCTCCCCTTGATCATCTCCCTCCCCTTCCCCACCACCCAACTCTCACCCTTTTCACCTTCCGTTTCCCTCCTCCTTCTCCTCCTCCTCACCCCTCCCTCTCTATCTCCATCTCGGTTGTACTGCACTACTCTCCCTCTTACCTTCAGTTTAATTGCTCTAGTTACTGTTTTGTTGGACTGATTCATAATTTGTAATTTGCTTCTACTGTTATGTTATATGTATCAAATTGTTAAAATGTTCAGCGTTTTGGAGTAAAGCGCTATATAAACTAAATAAATACAATCAACACAATGCAGGCACAGATGGAAAAAGCAACAGCGCATTACTGAAGCCGAAAAGCGGATCAGTACAGTGGAGGACACCGTAGAAACCCTTCAAAACACAGTGACAACTTTGGCGAAAGACAAACCATCAAGCTGAAATGCGAAGACTTAGAAGCAAGACTGAGGAGAAATAACACACGCATTGTGGGGGTCCCTGAGGATGCACTGAAAGGCCCCATGGAACAAGCAGTAGAAGAACTTCTGAAGAACCATTTCCCTTCACCTTTGAGACTCCCAGCAACTTTGCTGGATTTTGAGGACTTGTTTTTTTTTCTCCCCTGGAGAGAGTAGGAGCCTTCCCCCCCTCCCCTCTCTCGGGTATTTTGATGTGTGTTTTACTCTTGTGTTCTTTGGTTATGGAGTTTTAGATTACCCCATAGGCATCATCTTTTTATTGTTGTGTCACACAGCACCTTTAGTGCAGTGGCACAGGGATATCCTTTGGACTCCCCAAGGTTTAAATACCTTCTCTGAGACGGACTACTGTCTCCCAGAGAATGTACAGTTAAATTGACTTTACTAGTCTTTTTAAATTCATAGACCCAGCACACACTATCTTCCTATAGAGTGCTGGAGGGGTTGCCTAGCATCCCCCCCCCAACCCCCTCCCCCCCCCCCCCCAAGTCTAAACCCTCTTGTAACAGTAAAATGTTACCCTTTCCTATTGAATTGGCTGGTGGCAGTGGTTTTATAGGTATTTCCCGAATTGTTAGTTTACAATTGTTCGAATGATACAAGTGTTCGAATAACAGGGGTCCAAATTGACCTTCTGCACACTTGAACGTATGGTCATTTTTATATATAATGGGTTGGGGTAATAACAATAGAAGGGTTTTGGGTGGGAGGTTGCGGGGGGTTTCCCCCCGCATATATATCCTAATTGACCGTTTAAATTCGGTCAATTTTGCAGAAGGTCAATTGTTATTCGATGTCCAATAATGTCCTAGCAAAAATCCCCAAAGGCACAGATGGGGTCGCCATATCCCTAGACATGCAGAAGGCTTTCAATACCGTTTACTGGCAGTTCTTGCTTAGAGTGCTGCACAATTACAGATTTGCTAGGGTGCTGGTAAATGGGGTACTATCGTTGGTGTTGGAACTAGCGGGAGGCACCAGGCAGGGATGCCCACTCTCCCCTTTACCGTTCACACTTGTAAATGAACCCCTGGCTGACCTCATGAGGGCACGGCATGCAAGATCAGGTATCTCCATTGCCAGACAAATAGAACTGATCACGCTATATGCTGACGATATCATGTTAGAAACCCAGAGAAATACCTTCACAGGGTATTGGCAGCAGGAATTTGGAAGGTACTACAGACTCCGACTGAACATAAACAAGTCTGAGATGTTCCCATTGACTGATGACATGAGACCACCAGGCAACCTACTTGCACTGTGATGGGCTCCCCAGCAGGTTAAATATTTGGGGGTGGAAAAGGCACTTTTGGCCAGCCTGGTCCGCTCTCTTAACTATGACACAGTAACGGTTGCAGTGTGGGCTAAACTCGATCCCTGGAACCACCTACCTATTTCACTTATGGGTTACGGTTAGCACTAGTTAAGATGATCATACTACCCAAACTATTTTACCTCTTTAGTAAAATACCACTCTGGCCAGGCAGGCCCTTCTTTGAAAAAATAACTAGCGCATGCTCTACGTTTGTGTGGAGGGGTCATGCGAGGGCCAGTTGGGGGCGTCTCACGCAACCATATGAGAGGGGGGGACTGGCGGCTCCAGATTACAAGGTGTATTACCTGGCAGCCCAAGCATATTATGCCAAGAACCGGGTAGTAGATGCGCCACGAACCTCTTATGTTGAACTAGAATGGCAAGGGAAGGAAAGGGCCACATTATTGCACGAGATAGCAGGTGGGAGGTGGGGAAATTGCAATCACCTGGACCCGGCATTGGCCACACAGCAAGCATGGCCGAGACCGACACAACAGCCCTGAAACATTGTAATGTATAGTCCCAAAATGCCAATCTGGGGTGCGCCCCATCTGGCCCCGTCAACAGACGCAGCATTACCTCGCACTGGCGGGAGGTGGGTATCATACAGTTTGGAGACTTGTACCACGATGGCCAATTTAGACCCTGGGAGGATATTAAACTTCAGATAGGCGACACCCCACTGCAAAAGATACAATATTTTAGACTCAGATCGGCAATAGCAGCAATGTGGGATGGATTCCCACAGGAGCCAGGGTCACATCCATGTTTCAATTATATAATCTCCTCCGGGGCGACAAAGAAAACTGCCTCAGCATTGTATAGGCTGGCATTGGAAACAAGGAAGATTCAAGCACCAGATGTTAGGGGGGGGGTGGGAGTCGGAAAAGGATCACGGGGTCACGTGCCCAGAATCCAACTGGTCGCAACTGAGCAGTCTCACGAAAAGGTGTTGCTTAACTCCAGGCTGATCCATTTTAAAATATTAAATAAAGTACACATCACCCCAGCTCGCTTGAGAAGAATGTATGAAACAGCTACCGGGAAATGCACAAGATGTGGTAGTGAGATTGCTGACTTCATATATATGTTGAGGACTTGTGGGAAGCTTTCTGAATACTGGGGTGGGGTATGCGAGGCACTAGAGACTATGGTGGAGCAAGCTATATGATGGGAACAATCAATATTTATACTGAGTTATGTACTTAAAATGAATGCAGAGAAATGCAAACTTGTTTATATTGGACTGCTACCGGCTTAACATGCCATATTGATGAGGTGGAAGAATAGAGCACCCAAACAGCCGACAGGTGGATAAATTATATGGTATGGGCGAATGACCAGGAAGAGGGGTACTCCAGTTTACTGTCCCGCACCAGAGATATATGGGGGGGCTTTCACCAATACATGAGCAATAGAGCTGATGTGGATAGTAGCGAAAGTGGAATATAGTAAATGCTCTTCAATCTTATGTGCCTGTATACAGTTTATGACATGCATTACTCACCGTAAGAGCATTTCTGATGATTGTATCTGCTTAGATTCACATACTGTGCATAGACTAGCGAGCAGTACCCGGAGTTGGAGGTGGGTTGAAAGAAGGAACAGTAGTGAAAAGATGTCTTAGTACTGCTTGTCCCACCTGAGAGTCCGATCTAGAATGAGTGTCTAGGCAATAGTGTTTTGTAAAAGGTGTGTACAGAACTCCAGGTTGCCGCTTTGCAAATGTACTCAAGGGCAACATTTGCAATGAAAGCTATGGAAGCCCCAGTGCCTCAAGTAGAATGTGCTCTAGGCTTGAAGGGCAGTTCTCTCTTAGCAAGAGTATGATGCAATTGACAATCCACCTTGAGATGGCCGATTTAGAGACACAATCCCCTTCTCTAGCAGCTGTCACTGAAACGAAAAATTGGTTTGATTTTCTCAGTGGTCTGGTTCCTTCCAGGTAAAACATGACTGCCCTGCACACATTTAGTGTGTAGCCTTCTTACGGCCACATTAGTGGGGTTCTGGAAGAAAGTAGGCAGTTCTATAGATTGGTTAACATGGAACTTGGAAATAAATAGACGCAAATCCAGGGTGAGTGCGCAGAACCACCTTATCTCTGAACTGTAACGAAAGGGTCTAGAACTGAAAGGGCTTGTAGTTCACCAACTCTCCTTATAGAAGTGATAGCCACTAGGAAGGCTGTCTTATAAGTAAGATCCTTGAGGCTTGCTTTATGCATAAGCTCAAAAGGAGATCCCATAAGTCTAGTCAATACCACATTTAGATCCCATCCGGGAGCCCAGTTAGAACTGGGGGGGAGGAATCCTTTTAAACCCTTCCATGAAAGCCTTAATAACTGGTATTTTCCACCACAATACTTCCTGTTGTGACGTTGTGTAGGCTGAGAGAGCAGCTAAGTGAACCTTCAGGGAATTAAAAACCAGGCCTGAGTCTAGTAGGCGAGTCAGGTACAATGACGGATTGACGCCCTTGGAATTGCACCAGATAACAAAATCTTCCATTTACTGGAGTAGCAATATCGGGTGTTGGGTTTCCTTGCCTCCCTAAGTATGTCCGTGCATCTCTGAGGGAGTTGTAGGTGCCCAAACTCCATGACTTCAGGAGCCAGGCCGCTAAGTTCAGGGTTTGTGGGCATGGATGAAGTGTTTCCCCTTTGTCCTGAGATAACATGATGTCAGGGCAAGGCAGTTTCATTGGAGGAAATAGAGACATCTCCATCAGATGAGAGAACCAGGGTTGGTGATTCCGTTCCGGTATGGGCCACCAATATCATGGTGACTGGTTCCTGTTGCATCTTGTGCAGGATCATGTTGAGTAGGGGAAAAGCGCAAACAAATTTCCCTGACCATGCTATCCAGAGACCGTTCCCCTTGGATCGGTTCTGGTGATAACTGGAGGCGTAATCTTGGCATTGAGCGTTCTCCAGAGTTGCGAACAAGTCTATCTCTGGGAAGCCCCATTATGCAAAAACGTTGTGGACTATGTCTTCGTGTATTCGCAATTCGTACTCTATGGGCAGAGGTAAGTCTGTGCTGAGCACGTCCGCTAGAAGATTGAGTTCCCCTGGAAAGTGTTGGGACAACAGGAACATCCTGTGGTTGAGAGCCCATTTCCAAATGTGCTGGGAAAGCTTGGATAGCCCTGGAGAGTGTGCGCCCCATTGGTTGTTCAAGTAGTACATGGCCGTGGTGCTGCCTGTGAGGATCAGGACTGTCTTCTGATGTGTCTGAAAGGCTTTCAGTGCTTTGAATACAGCTAACAGCTCCAACTGATTTATGTGGTTGGATGCTACTTCTGGGGACCACACACTGTGCGTCTGCTGTAGCAGGTGAGCCTCCCACCCCGTGAGAGATGCATCTGTCGTGAGAGTGGGTTCTACTGCGGCGGTGGTGAAGGTCTTTCCCTTCAAGAGGTTTTCCCTCGACCACCACTGCAGAGAGAGAACGAGGCCTGGTGAGACAACTACCAGAACTTCCCATTGTCCGCTGGCCTGACACTACTGGCTGTTGAGCCACTCTTGCATGGGACGCATGCATGGACGCGCATGAGGAACTAAGTAATTGCAGGTCGGCATCATTCCTAACAGTCGCATGGCTTTGCGTACCATCACCTCTCGACCAGCTACATACTGAGGGATATGAAACAGCATGTTTTGAACCCTCTCGCTGGAGGGGAAGACCAGGCAGTCTTCTGTCAGAATTAGAGCCCCTAGAAACTGTTTGACTTGACTGGAGCCTAGGCTGGATTTCTTCTCGTTGATGGAGAAACTCAGGCTGAATAAGAGGTCTATTGTCTTGTTCCGTAGGAATCCCCGGTTATGAGCCAGTCGTCCAGGTAAGGGTAAACCGGAACAGAATCTGCGCAGGTACGCTGCTACCACTGCCAGTACCTTCGTAAACACCCTTGGTGCTGAGGCAATGCCGAAGGGGAGTACTTTGAACTGATGGTGCTTGTACTTTATCATGAACCTTAGGTATTTTCTGTGTGCCGGCAACAATGAAATATGAAAGTATGCATCTTTCATATCCAGTGTTACCATGTAATCCCCCTGTTTCAGCAGAGAGATTTACTTCCTGCAACGTGACCATACGAAACCTTTAAGGTTTGACAAATTTGTTTGCTGGGCACAAGTCTAGCACAGGGCGCATGGGGAGATCCTTTTTGGGTACAAGGAAGTACACTGAATAAATACCCTTGTTTATCTGTAGAAGAGTGACAACCTCTATGGCGCCCTTTTCCTGTAGGATCTCGACCTCTTGCAGCAGGATGCGTAGGTTTTCTGGTGTCAGGCGTCTTGATTTTGGCGGTCTGAATTGAGGTGGTTGGCAAAATTCTATGCAGTACTCGTGGGACTTTATGTTTTAACTTTATTTTTGGTGTTTTTAAACCACTACAAACAAGACCACGCCAAGGCAGGAGGGTCAACAGTTGCGCCCTTGAGTTTCCTTGTTCCCCCCCACCCGTCCACATCAGTAACATTTAAAGGATATTGTCTCTTCGTTAAGCCTCTTTATTCAAATTTCATCTTCCGTAGATGGGTACACATGAGCACTTCCCTGAGTGGATTGCTGAGTTCGGTCTGGTGAGGTGGAGTCGCCTATGATGGAAAGTAGGTAAGCGACATATGGCCCCCAAATGTCCAGAGGACGTGCTTTCAGGGGTAATGTCTTAATAAACTGTCTCCACGTCTTGGCAATAAACGTACATCTTTTAGCCAGTTTGCCAAAGTGGGAACCGGTCCGCGGCTCCACAACATAGCGATTCTCATGCATGCTGGTACCAGTAGGACGCCCGCTAATTTCTTCATTGTGGGTTTCAGCTGTCTCGTCATCCTTAGTAGCGCCATTGTGGGAATGGTTAACGGCTCCTCTCTGATTCTCGCCGTTGTCGTCTGAAGAACTTGAGTCCAGAATCAGGCTATGGTGGGGCAGTCCCAGGCCAGGTGGAGGAAGTCAGCTGTCGGCACACCACATCTTTCACATGGCGCTGCTGACTCCGGTCGTTGTGCGCAGTTTTTGGATTGAGTGTAGTATGTTTGATGGAGGTAATTGAAGTGGATTTGTTTAAATTGTGTGTTTAATGCTACTTTTTGAGTCTGCCGCAGGATTTATGTCCAGTGGTCAGCTGGTATCGAGGCTCGTAAAGACTTTTCCCCATCTTACTTTTGTGCGTACACATGTAGGTACGGTGTACGCCAAGAGGGATTTCTATATTATAGAGACTAGCCTGCCTTCACCCCGTGCTTGAATCACATTATGTAGTAGATGCCATGTGGGCGGTTGTTGTGGAAATGTAGAAAGGAATGCTTGGAAAGTGTAACAGAGTCCAAAGTATATAAATGTGTCTAAGGATGTGTCGCTTCCTCTTTCTGTAGCCTGCTGAGGTGTCATGAAGATTCCTCCAACGAACAGGTCTCCAAGTGTGCGTATATGCAGTTTGTCTGCCCATTGGTGGAAAACTTTCTGCGGTTAAGGGTATCCCTGGTATGAACTTAACTGGTAGGAAAGGGGAGAATCTGGTCTGAATGTCGTATTTCTAAGCTATTCTTTTCCAGACCGCATAGGTGGAGAGGACTACGTTCAGCATAGTGTGAGGTACTGGGAGCTGACTAATGATAACTGCTCAGTAGGTTGGGGGCCGCCAGGGCTCGTTCCATTTGGACATGTAGTCTAATGAAATGTGTGGTGTACCAGTGACTGAGAAATTGCACTTGGGCGGCCCAGTAGTACCGCTCTAGGTCACGGAGTGCTAGGCCACCTTTAGACACCGGTAGGATGAGTGTTGTGGTTTGCGGGAGCACAATAATTCAAGAATTAAGCTCCTAGCTTTTTTCAGAAAGGATTGTGGCAATAGGAGAGGTATATTAGCGAACAGGTAGAGGAATTTAGGGAAAATTACCATCTTAACCAACAAGGCCCTCCCCCATAGTGTTAACGGGAGGGCTTTCCATCTATTTACTTTCTCTTGGAGCGAGCTCATCACTTTTTCATAGTTATCTCGAAATATTTCTTGGTGGTTTTGGGGCATTAGGATCACTAGATAGCGCACGTGGAAGCTCTCCCATTTGAACCCGTGGTCATCTACGAATTCTCTGGTACTTGGTGCTAAAGGGAATGTGACCGATTTGGCATGGTTAATTTTTAGGCCGGAGACAGCGCCAAACTTAATTACTTTGGCATAATGGAATTCCGGTTTTCACTGAGGTCTTGGACGAAGAGTACCACGTCGTCTGCATACAGGGAGATTATTAGTTTGTGGGGCCCAAGGGAAAGACCTCTCTGGAGTGGTCAGGTGCGTAGTCCCGATGCTAGGGGTTCCATTACCAGTGCAAATATTAGGGCTGATAGAGGGCAGCCCTGTCTGGTCCCTCGTTGTAGATCTATACGGGCGGATTTCGTTGTACCCAGAATGATGGATGATTGAGGTATGTTATATAGTAGGGAAACCAACTTGATAAAGTGGTTTCCTAGGCCCATTTGTCTGAGTACTGCAAAAAGGAAAGGCCACTCAACGAAGTCAAAGGCCTTTTCTGCATGGAGTAGGAGTGCGATTGTTTGATGGGTAAGGTCAAGTACTTCCATAGCTCCGAACAATCTTCTAATACCAAACGTTGTGTTACGCCCAGGGACAAAACACGTCTGGTCAGCAAGCACCAGACCAGGCACCAGTGGAAGCAATCTAATAGTAAGGACTTTTGCCAGGATCTTGTTGTCAAGCTTTTAAACTATTTTTGTCGGCAGAGGCATAAAGCATATACATACATCAGAGTAGACAGAGCATTAGGTACATGCATGAGTGAATACTGGGGTATACAGAGACAATGGAGCGACATCAAGGGGGGGATGGCACATCACAGGGCAATAAGTTCCCAAGTTCTTCACAGAGGAGAGGCTGGGGGGAGTAATCTACTGTGGAAGTATCATCTAAACTATTCAAGTAACCATTGAAGGCGGACCATATGTTTCGGAGGCGGGAGCGGGCCGGGATCATTTCAATAAACTCTTCTTCACAGTTGCGGGACCACGTGAGCAGATTTAACCATTTCTGGAACGAAGGGGGGGGGTGGGACTCTCAGTTTTGCAAAACACATTTTTTAGCCACTATACAGCCAATATTCAGGAATTTAGCCGTGCTCTTAGCACCCTCAGTCCGCCATATCCCAAACAGAACACCCAACGGATCAGTGTCAACCACAGAATCAGTAATGTCAGATAATGTTTCCAAAACTGTGCCCCAGAACGCGGTTAGGCCTAGGTAGTTCCAGAACATATGTAGATGGTCAGCTCCCTCTGCGCTGCAGCGGGGGCAAGGTCGTGGGTCAGCACGCACAAAGCTGGAGATCCTGCGCGGGGTATAGTACAGCCTATTTAATAACTTATACTGTATGGTTCGATAGCAGAGGTTTAAGGAGACCCTATTGGTATGAGAACACATCCTCCCATAGGTTGTCGGTGAGCTCCAACTCCAATTCAGACGCCCAGTCGTCTCGGGCCTTGGAGGGCCGGAGGGGGCCAATGGTCAGTAAAAGCTTGTACAGTGAGGATACCACCCCTCGAGCACCTCCTGAATTGGCGATGTAGGCAATCTCAGGGGAGTCCGGGGGTTCACTGGGAAAGTCAGGCCATGCATCTCTAAAGGCTGAGCGGAGTCTATAGTACTGCAAAGTTTCTAGTGCGGAGCCCGAGTGGCCCGGTCTCCACGTTTGTGGCATTATGAACTGTCCTTCAGGGTAGAAGTCAGTTAGGGCGGGATATCCCAGGTCTTCCCAGTGTCGCGCCAGTGCTGTGTCGAGTGTAGGTTCTAGCCCAGGGAATCTCCAGGCCGGAAGCCATTTGTAGTATGGGCATTGTTCGGTGCAGGACTCGAATATCCGGCCCCAGGCCTGCACCGTGCCATGGACCGGGTAGATGGGTGAGTCAGGTTCGTAGTGTTGGTGTAGAATTAAGGAAATTATGTTGGGATCCATTGCTGCCAATGTTTCAAGCTTGACATGGGGACGAGGTGGGGGCCCAGGGTACCAATAGGAGGCGAACTGCGCCTGTCCTGCGATCCAGTACCGCAGCATGTCGGGGGCAGTGAATCCCCCTCTGTCATAGGGGCGTGTCATATCTGACCATTTTTTACCTACGGCGCCAGAGTGCCATAGGAATTGGGCATACAGCTTGTGTAAGTTTATGAAATCTCTCTTTCCGGGCCAGATAGGGACATTGCTGAATATGTACAGTAATTTGGGGATCAAGATCATTTTCACCAACGAGAGCCTCCCAGCCAATGAAAGTTGAAGGGTACGCCAGCGCGCCATCTTGGCTTCGGCTTGCTCTGCTGCAGCTAGGTAGTTGTCTGCCAGCAATGTGTCTTTGGTCAGGGACACCTGGACTCCCAGATATTTTATCCCATCTGGGGACCAGCGGAGCGGGTACTCTGTGGCGGGTTGTAGCGTAGAGCTGGTGAGGGGGAAGATTTCAGATTTAGTGTAGTGGATAGTGAACCCAGAATGTGTGCCTATACGGGTAATATAGCGCAGGATTGGGTCAAGGTGAACGTCCGGGTCTCTTATGAGCAACAGTAGGTCGTCAGCATAGAGCAAAATAATTTTAGGGGAGTCTTTCAGCCGTATGCCTTTGCGTGAATGTCGCTCCCTTACGTAGTCCGCCATTGATTCTATTGCCAGAGCGAACAGGATCGGGGAGAACAGGCAGCCCTGCCGGGCACCTCTAAAAAGGGGGATCAGGCCCAACGTCTGGGAGTGGACACGGACCCTGGCCACCGGGGAGGTGTAGAGCAACTTAATGTATGCCATCATGTTAGGCCCTACGCCCATGGTTTCCAACACCAGCCACATGTATTTCCAGGACACCATGTCAAACGTCTTCTGGGCATCTAGCGTAACCGCGACTGCACTCGCTTCTTGGTCAATACGGGACATAACATTGAACAACCTCCTAATGTTATGGGATGTGGACCTCCCAGGCACGAAGCCCGATTGGTCATCATGGGCCATATAGGACATGACCGGAAGGAAACGGTTGGCAATCACTTTAGCAAAAAATGTTTTGTCTAACTTCATTAGCGAGAGGGGCCTGAATGATCCGCACTCATCGTTGGGCTTATCGGGTTTAAGTAAAACCGTTATAACGGCCTCACGCAGTGTTGCGGGAAGAGAGCCTAGCCGGAGTGACTCATTCCATACGTCAAGTAGTTTGGGAGCTAGTATGGCCATGTGCTCTTGGTAAAATTCTGCGGTCATCCCTTCGGGGCCCAGTGCCTTACCCTTGGGGCACTTAGATATGGCTTCAACTATTTCGTATAGCTGAAAGGGGGAGTCCAGCTGGTCCCTGGTTGCGGGGGAAATACAGGTTGTGGAAATCTGCTCGAGGAGGTCTCGCATAAAGGATTCGCTGTGTTCGGGGGGCTGAGAGTATAGGTCTGTATAGAAGTTCGTAAATACTTCCAGGATCTGTTGGTCAGACCAGTGAGCTGTGCCCTGGTTGTCCTTAACACAAGTGATCTGAGTATGGCCCCACTCACCCCGGGCCAGGGCGGCCAATGTTTTCCGGGCCCATCTCCCTCCCCATACTTCCGCGCAGCCTGTGGGTGGCTAAAGTATTGCACCTCCCTAGTGGCCTGCACATTAAAGAATTGGAGTTCTTTACCGATTTGGAGTAGAATGGCTGGGTCAACTGATGACGGGTGAACCCTCTCCAGCTCGCACAATTTGGTTTCGGAGCGGCCAAAGGCTGCTCTTGTAGTCTTTAGGACTCCTGCCTCCCTGGATATAGACATTCCCCTGATAAAGGCTTTGAAAGCGTCCCATCGGACTCCCAAGGAGGTGGACTGGGATGTGTTGAGCTCAAAGTAGGTCTGAATATCGGCGAGAATGTCCGCCCTGAACACTATGTCCTGCAGTGCAGAAGACTTGAACCTCAAAGTATTGATGGTGGGAGGAGGCACTCCCAGTTCCACAGAGATCAAGATTGGCGAGTGGTCCGCCAGGGTGCGAGCCAGGACTTGTGTTTCCACCACCCTCCCCAGCATTGCGCTTGACAGACGGAACATGTCGATTCTGGACGAGCTATCATGCAACGAGGAGTAGTGGGTGTACTCGCGCGCTTGTGGATTTTAATACTCACCATGCATCTTGGATGTCTAGTGTCGTACTGTGTGGTAGGAGTCTTCGGGCCGCGCCGGATAGTGGTCTGGGAGCTGTGCCTGTTCTGTCTAATGTCTAGAATGAAGTTCATATCACCCCACCCAGATAATATGCACCCCTACATAGCCTAGTAGTATAGACACCACCCGGTCTACAAAGTCAGGGAAGTCCACATTAGGTCATAGGTGTTCACTAACAAATATACACTGTTAGTTATAGTGCAGTGCAATATCACATACCTTCCCTCTGGGTCTATATAGCTCTTGTGGAGTAAATACTTGAGTGATTTATGAACCATCGTCAGTACCCCCCCTGGTTCGGGTCGAGTAAGAGGTGGAATACCTGTGGGGGCCCCATGGTGGTGCCATGCATTTGATCAGGGCGCCTGTGGAATGCGTTTAATGTAACAGTAGTATTTTGGATCCATGTCTATTGGCGTAGGTCATGATTTTACTTGCCTTGGTGTAGTTGCTTAAACCCCTGATGTTCCAGGACATCACTGTAGTAGGCATTCTAGTATTCTAAGAAACATCCCACCACAGTCGCTGTGATGCACAGATAGGACGGAGCAAGCCCCTAAGTGGGCGCCCCGATGTCGTGTGGTCGGCCTGTCTGCCTCTGCCTTTTGCAATAACGGTTTCAAAAATCCCAACATTACCACCCCCCACCCTCACTGCCCTCCCCCAACTTGCAGTGTATACAACCGCCGCCCCCCCGCCGCCCCCCAAGTACAGGTGTCGCCAGTTAAACCGACACTCCCTGAGCGGAAGAGGTCAAAAGAGACTATCCAACAGGGATATGCCCCTATTATGGCCTAACCGGGGCCAACCAGCAGTAACACCCAATCAAACATAAACATTGCAATTGCAGTGAGGTGCGCTGTTGCCGTGTGGACGGCCGTTTGATCATCATGTGGGACAGCAAGAGCTGTCAAAGACAGGTTCTGCGGTAAACTGATCTTATGTCAGGTCCCAAAGTCGGTAGGTCATTGAAAACAGGATGGGAATGAGGAGGTAACCAGGGCTCATGGTCAGTTCCATGTTCTGAAAGGAGAACGGAGATCAATGTCCAAAGTACCAGGGGTAAGCCTGAAGCCGGATGCCAGTAGAAGGGGCTGAATTGCTGAGTTTGCCGTACATTATTGCCATTGACACATTCAAACTGAAGAGTTACAAGGCGATTTGGGCCGCATTAGGGTATGATGCGCCAGATCAATCTTCCTCGGCGCGGTCACCAGTTGGAGCATGGAGAGGGATGTGCGCTTCAGTGAATTTTACTGCCTCGGCAGGCACAGTAAAAAAATACAATTTGCCATTGTGTGTGATTTTGAGTCGTGCGGGAAACAGGATGGCGTACAGGACACTTAGTTCCCTAAGCAATTTCTTGACCCCAAGGAATTGACGTCTCTCCTGTTGTACCGCCACAGAAAAATCTGGGAAAATACGGACGGTGTCGCCAGGCGGAGGATGAGGTCTCTGTCGCGATAATTTAGGATCCTGGCGATGATGGGCCTTGGTATGTCGCCTTGTTTGGGGCGTGGTGACGAGGCTCGATGGACACGTTCGACTGTAAAGTAGGGCAAGAGGGCTGGATTGCCGAGGAGATCTCTGAGCAAGGTCTCAACGGCGTCCTCCATGCGCCCTTTCAGGGTGTTTTCCGGGACCCCAACAATTCGCAGGTTGTTTCTACGAGAGTGCGATTCCAAGTCGTCACACTTTGCTTTCACACTTTCCATGTTGCGTGACAAGACGGCAACTGTGTTCTGCAGGATATGAATGCTGTCCAGTCATTTGGTCGAAAGACAAATGGTCAATTTTTTTTATATATATATATATATATATATATATATATATATATATATATATATATATATATATATATATATATATATATATATATATATATATATATATATATATATATATATATATATTTTTTTTTTTCTTCAGGTTTTCGTTTAGGGAACAAAAGGGTTTCTTCGAAAAAAAGGGGGTTGGGGCACCCCCCCAAAAAGAAATAAAAAAAAAGTGAAAATACTAAAAAAAAAAAAAAAAAAATTCGACCATTTGTCTTTCGACCAAATCGTATCGACCATTTGTCCTGTCGACCATTTATTTTCGACCAAATGACCTGTAACCGATATGAATATCATCCTCGTTCATTGATATTCTACTTTCAGCATCAGTTATCCTGGTAGCCGCATGGTCCACTCGTGCTTTAAGGGAGGCCACATTGGCATTGATGTCTAGCTTCTCATGGAATGAGGCGAAATTTTTGGCCATAGTTTTCATGAGTGTAGTCAAGTCGGGGGCCATTGCGCAGGGATTAGGGTCAGGCTCTGGTTCCTCCTGCAGGGATGACGCATGGCCTGACTCCGTCCTCGGGACGGTCTTAGTGAATTTGTCCATGGCTCCCCCCTTCGTGCTCCCTCTGGATCTGTTGGACATTGCCAGTAAAGTCTCGGGTGAGGCAGGGGCTCACAGTTGTAGCAATTAGGGGAAGGCGGATGTTCAAAGGATCAAAGGGTTGGCAGATGTCGAGTACGGCACTTGTGGCGGCGGTATGGGCAGATTATGGCAGCAGTGAAGGCGGGGAGGCTGCAATCAAATGGGGAGCATGGGACCATTCAGGAGCCAATAGGGGGAGGCTGCCAGCTCACAAGAGCAGGTAGTTTCCTGACGAGAAAGTGGAGCAGTTGTTGTATAAGAGTTCACTTTTCTGTTAGGTCAGGGAGTTCCATGTAGATTCAGTTTGTCTGGTGTCTCTGATGGAATGGGGGAAAAGTGTAGGCCCAGCGCACCACTAATCCAAGGGCTCCTCAGCCTCGAGCCACTCACGTAATGTGGGGACCCCAATGCAGTACGGGGTTCCAGTAATGGTAGGTGGTGGGGCGACCAGTGTTTAGAGTACCTGAGGGCCCCCACAGGGGCAGGCAGGCAAGTTGTGATGCCCCAATCCTGGGGCAGCTGGGTAGGGAGATGAGGGCCAGCCCAGGGGCACCGCGAGCACAGCAGCGCGGGCCACCGCCCCCGCTCCTCACCTTGGAATCACAGTCCTTAGCCCAGGATCGTGGGCCGCGTATTCCCTAGGGTGGCCGGGCAGCAGCCCAGCCTCCTCGCGCCGTGCCGAGGCGAGTGCTCCGGCGCCGATGGCAAGGAAAGGAGTCGGGTGCGCTCCAGCGCAGGCCCCCGCGGCGGCCACCCGCACAACGGTGCACTCCGGGGGAGGTGCCGCTGCCGATGACAGAGTCCGCCTCAGGTGGTCGGTCGCGGGCCGTGTAGCGGGAGCCCTCAGGAGGGGGGCAGGGCACACAGGCACCGCGGACTGCGGTCGCTGCCGGCTGCTGATGAGAGATGGCAGGGAGGAGGAAGCAGAAGCCAGGCGCGCGCACAGGCCCCCCGCAGGCCGACGATCAGCTGGCTCAGGAGTCTCGTTCACCTGCTTCCCGGGACCGATTTGGGCCGGGATTGAAGGGGAGCAGTCAGGAGGGGTATGAGAGCGGCTCCACAAAGTATGAGGCTGCAAGGGCAAGAAGTACTGCAGATGAAGGTGGATTTCGGCAGGAGCCACACGGAGCTCGAAGACTAAGCAGCCATCTTGGGCTGCTCAACAGCGCCACACCATCTTGTTGTCAAGCTTAATTAGTGAGATTGGTCTGTATGATAAAGTCTTTAGGGGGTTTGCCTGCTTTATGTAAAAGGATCAGATTGGCTTCTCTGAGGGTTTGTGGAAGGATCCCGGACTCTAGCACCTCCTCGTATACGCGTAGGAGGAGAGGGGCCAGTGTAGTTGCAAAGTCTTTGTAAAATTCGCCTGTTAGGCCGTTGGGGCCTGGATCTTTGGTGTTGGGTAGACTTTTTATGGCTTGTAAGATTTCTTCCGTTGTAATGGGTTCTTTATGGGTTCTCTGAGCTCACTCTCCACCCAGTAGAGCTCAGTATCGTTTAAGTAGTTACTTAGAGTTTCAGGGTCTGCACTGTGTTTGGAACTGTACAGTTCTTGATAGAAGGCCAGAAATTCCTTAACGAGTTCTTCTTCTGGGTGTACCAGTTTGCCCTGTGTGGTGCGTACTCTTTCCTCTAGGGTAGGTTTTCTGTCTGCAGCTATCAGGCGGGCTAGGAGGGCTCTGGGTTTTTTACCCTCTCCATACTGGCGGATCTGGTGTCCACACCCTAGGAATTTCAGCTCTCTTTCTGCTGTAGCTCTAAACTTCAGTAATTCTTCCTTGAGCTCTGCTTGGCTACGCGGGTCATTTGAGGTGGAGCATGCGAGTTCTAGTTTCTTCAGGCGGTCTCTTCTGATCAGCTTCAGCATTCCGTTCTCTGTTGCTATGCACACCACTCTGATGTAACACTTTAGTGTTTCCCAGAGTGCACCTGCTGATGTGACTGTCTCGATTGATTTCCAGGAACGTTGTAATTTCGTCCCATAGCTCCATTGCAAAGACCTGGTCTAGCAGCAATCTTGGTTTGAATCGCCAATGGGGTGTGCCACGTCTAACGTTGGGGAGATTGCAATAGAGTGTGATCGTGGAGTAGCCAGAGAAAGTTTTAGGAAGGATTTGGCACGTTCCCCATTGGAGTGGGCTTTTTGAGGAGACCAGTAGATGGTCAATACGCGAGCTGCTATTGTGAACCGCAGACTGGAAGACGCATTCCCGTGCATCAGTTATTGTGTCTCCACACATCTACCAGGTCGTAAGATCTGCAAATTTCTTGAACTTGAAGGCTGGCTTTCGACGGTTGAGTGGTTGTGCTTTGTGACTTATCTTTCTGGGGATCTAGCGGTATATTCAGATCGCCTCCCCAGATCGTTGCAGGTCCGGGCCCCACAAGTTGCGACAGTACCCTGTCGAAGTAATTTGCTCTGTCTACGTTGGGGGAGTAAGAGTTTACGAAAACAACTTCTTTCCCTGCGAGGATCCCCTTTAGTAGGAGTGCTCTGCCATCAGTGGGCCTCATTACAACAAAGGCGGCCACGGAATCAACGGTGCCGGTAAGGGACCGGCACCTTTCATTCCGGGCGCCACATTACAAGGTCTGCAGCAGGTCCCGCTCTGCACGCCTGGTCAGACCAGATGTGCAGAGCTGGACCCACTAGCAGTCCAGGATGCTAACAACGGGCCTGTCATTAACAGGCCCGTTGTTAGCATCCTCCCCAGTCCCATTGAGCCCTATGGCGGCTCAAATGGGAATGGGGATGTACCGGGTCCGGGTCCCGAGAATGGGAATTACTGGGCCTGCTAAAGTCAGCATGGATACCTCCAAACTCCTAATGAGGCCCAGGGTCTTTCTCCGATTTTATTAGGCGGAAGCTGGATTTTTTGTCAATGAGGATGGCAAACCCTCTGACATATGACAAATACGAAGAAACGCACCTGTGACAGTCCCAGTTCTGGGCCCAACGGTGCTCAGTTTCTGGGAGTTGTGTTTCTTGTATCAAGGCCATGTCCACTTTATGCCTCTTGAGGTATTGTAGGATTCTCCTTGTTTTGGACAGGAGATTGCTTCCTCTAAAGTTCCACGTAGCTACCTTGAACTTGACATGTAGCTTTCTTGTTTAGGACTACCTTTTGTAGTCCGTTCTGCAGGTTCTTGTGGCGGTGTTGCGAGAGTATGGGATGAGCAGTTGATTATTTTCATACTGGTGCGACGAGGAGATGGATCTTGTGGAGATTGTGGGTTAGGGTGGTGAGGGGCGGGGCCCTGGCGGGCGCATTCCCATAACAGTTCATATAAACCCTCCCTTACGTGGGCAAACCCCAACTTTCCCATCTTTTTAGCCCTCCGTTACGCTCACCTGATATCCCCGGGGACGTCTGGAAGGCTCTGAGATCTAGAACCCTGGATGCGTGGTTGCCCAGTGCTGAATAATGAATCTTCGTTATTTGTAGGGTGTGCTATCCGTCCTGCGTTTCTTGTGCAGGGGCGCTTGATGTTTGTTGGCGATCTGCCCGAGTTGCTTCACTGGTGCAGTGCACTTTCCTTGGGCCCAGGCCTGCTGTGACCCAGACTCTGCTAATAGGCAGGTAGGTTTGTTTATTGTAAGTTTCTTGTTCTGTTTATGGTGGGAATTCATTAAAGTCTTTATCTCCTTCTTTCAGGTCTGAAGGTCTTGATGCTAGCATGCCGGATGGAGGCGCACGTTTTTAGATAAGAGAAAGCGCACCTTGTGGCACCTTTGTCTTTTAAAGCTAACCTGTGTTTTCCTCTTCTTCTCCTCACAGGCCGCTGTGATGCTGCGAGTGGATGAGAGCGCGATGAACAAACTGGCCCTGGAATCCGTTACGGTAATTAAAGCGCTGTGCGATTGTTCATTGTTGCAAGCGAACCTGAACACGTCTCCTTTTCCTTTGCAGGATGTTGCTGTGATGTTCCGGATGGCAGCGCAGCGTAGCGCGATGGAATTCAGGTGAGACTAATGGAATTCGTTGATTTGGAAGCGCGTGCGTGTGCTTTGTAATGTTTTGTCCTTTTCTCGTTAATGCAGGTCGCAATGTTCGAGCAGCAGCTATGGTAGCAGTTCGCCAGAAGTCCTTAAGCTAGTACTCGCAGTTGAGTGATGTTTCTTCTCTCGGTTTCCACAGATTGCAGCCCGGTTGAGATGCTGAGTGTTTGGTGGTGAATTCTCAGGTAAGGCAGAATAACCTTGTTCTTGCCGGAAGTTGCTGAAGACCAGGAGCTGGACACGGTGAGCGTCACGCTGCTAGATGCAGAATAACGCGAAGCGTGTTCTGCAGCCTGGGTGTGGTTTATATAGCACCTGTAAAATAGTACCAGGTAAAGTAGTTCCAGGCCCCAGCCACACCCAAAACACTAGACCGCATGGTTTAGCTAAGCCATGTAGTTGCATCCATGTTGGATTTAAAGGCCCATGTACATAAATGGGACCTAGTTTGAACAGCCCTTCCTTCCTACATGTGAGCCTGGTGCCAAAGGTGCCAGGACTGCCTCCAGGAACCCTTTTGCAGTAGTTTTAAGGCCCTCAGGGTTCTTGTGCCCCCTCACAGTGGTCATAACACTCCCTAAATGTAGTAACATTAACAGTGCTGCGCCCGGGGCGCTAGTGTCCTCTAAAGATTGGAAGCAGTGTCCTCCCAAAGTTGGAGGCTCCTTTAACAATAAAGTGTTGTGGACTCTGGTCGTGGAGTCGGCCCATGCAGCGCAGACCTGGTCTTTCATTTACCGACCTCACAGTGAATTCCTTCTCCTTCGATCCCTTTGCGGTCACCCTGGGTTGTTGTTGGGAGGTCTGCATCCAATTCTGTCCAGGAAAGAGTTGGCTCCTTCTGGTGAGTTAAAGAATTGGACTTTCCGGTCATGTTGGACGCGTAGTTTTGTGGGGAAGAGCATCAAGAAGGTCATTTGGTTGTCATGTAAACATTGCTTGCCGCTTGAAAAGGATCTTCTTTGCGCCTGGACAGTTGGGGGAAGTCTGGATAGAAGTGGACGTTATCACCATCATACTGGAGTTTTCCCTTTTCTCTAGCTAGCCGCAGGATTGTATCCCGGTCTTTGTAATTGAGGAGTTTAGCCATGATTGGTCGCGGAGAGGCTCCTGGGATGGGTTTGGTGGTTGGGATTCTGTGAGCTCTCTCCACGACGAACAACTTCGATAGTACTGCTGCCCCGAAAAGTTCTCTGCATATTTTTTTGACGTGGTCTTCCATTTTCACCTGAAGTTGCTGTTCTCTGACCCCGACCAGTCTTATATTATTACGACGGGGGCATCCTTCGAGGTCTTCGTTCTTGGCGATGGTCGCTTTCATCTGTCCTTCCAATGCCGTCCCTCTTGCTGTTAGCGTTACAGCATTGTCGTCTAGATCGGAGACTCTTTGTTCCACTGAGTCCAGTCTATCTCCGTGCTTGTCGAGGCGATGCTGTGGTTGGTCAACCTTGGAAGATAGTGCATCAATTTTGCTGTCAAGGCTGCCGATGCCGGCTTTCAGGTCTAAAAGGATCCACCGTATGTCCATAGTTTGGGGGGTTTCTTCCTCTTGAGACATGCTACCTGAGGTGGATTCTGGTCCGCTGCTGGGTTTTAGGGATTTTGTTGAGGTTCCAGGCTCAAAATTTAGCTTGCGTTGTGATCTACCGGATTTTCCGATGAGGTCCAGGGGCCGGGGTCTCGGCTTTGGTCGACCCAGGGAATGAGGAAGTGCAGGCTTTTTTCAGGATGTTTTGGTCCTGGTTGGATGCCTTGCTGTGAAGGAGTGGGGTGGGTATGGGGTTAGTTGATGTTGGTTCGCTCTGGATGAAAGATAGAGATGTCGGCGCTATAGGTATTGTGATCAGAGGTGACAGGATTCCTTATATGGTAGAAATACTGATCACCTGTTGGAGGTAGGGCAAGCTGTCCAATAGAGCATAGGTAGTGGGCTGGCTGACCACCTTGGGTGAGAAAACTACTTTGAGCACGTAGTTGTATGTGGGGCGCTGGGGTGTCGGAATCTCCCGTCGTTTTATCTTGGATTGCTGAGGGTGTTTCGTGTCTGTGGTGTGGACCGCAGATCAGGATATTGTTTCGACTTCTCAATCTAGCCCCTGTGGTCTCAGAACCACCTGTATATATGGTGCTTGCTGCCGGGGGGATCTTGTATGTAGGCTCAGTAATATATAGTCTGTTAATTGACTGGAGGTTCCCTAGGATTGGGATCGGTGTTGTGCCTTTTCGGTAGCTTGTGCTTCTTAAAGGATCAGTGGGTGGTCTATGCTACATGGTTGGAATCAAGTTTTTCCTATATGGCGTGCACTGGGCTTGCTGTTGTCTGTGGCTAGCTCGGAGCTTCGATGCGGGAGACATCTTGGCTTTTGTTTGTTCACTCAATCTACTTGTGTGGGGCTGTCTTCCCACAGATTTACTGCAGGATTCCAAATGGCTGTCGCCCCCGGGAAGGGCAGCCACTTCTGTGGGGTCGCTCTGATGGATTGGATGGTTGGTTAGTAAGTAGAGCTCAGTTCAAGTGCCCATTGATGCTAGATATGGTTGCCGGCGACCACCTGTGTCAGGGTGTCAATCGAGGTCTGGCGGGCCGCAAGGCTGCAGCGCTTGGCACCTGCAGCAGGGTCAGCGGGCAGTCACCGGCACCGCCGCAGGTTGTGTGGGTCCCGCGGTTCTTTGGGGGTCCGTCGCCCCTCTTTCAATGTGGCATCTGCTGCCTTCACCTGGGGCCAGATGCCGGGAGGTGGGGAGCCTGTGGTGTCACTGCAGACGGGATTG
The DNA here is from genome assembly GCF_040938575.1 of Ambystoma mexicanum. NCBI lineage: Eukaryota > Metazoa > Chordata > Amphibia > Caudata > Ambystomatidae > Ambystoma > Ambystoma mexicanum. The sequence continues at coordinate 1,365,037,180 of NC_090930.1, read as the reverse complement.
CCTGGTTCAACCGGGAGGGGGAGCAGGACTCAGCGCAGCTGCTCTTTGTTGTTCGCCAGTGGGTCTCCCCGGGTGGCGTGCCGTCCTCTTGCCACCCCCGCCCAGGCCCCTGTGCGTCGGCTGTGTTGCTGCCTACCTTTCGGGAGCGGATGCGGGGGACTGTGGACCCGTGTACGGGTCCTCCTCACTCGCGGCTCCGACCTTCAGCTGCAGTTTGGCTGGTCTCGGTCCGTCACTGCAGGGTCGCCCCACCGGCGGGCAAGCCTCCGCCTCACTCCAGTGAGGAGCACTTCGGCTGGGGGTGTCAGGAGAGTACTCTTCCCGGTTCACCTTCACTATTGGCGATTCCGGACCGCAGCTGCGAGTTTTGATGCTGCAGGGTGTTTATTGTCCGCGTAGCTGGCCTCATCAGTTGTACTCTAGGGACCGCCCATGATGTGGGAGTATGGTCACTGCTAGGCCCTCACATGGTTCCACGTCAGCTCTGGCGTTCTGGTGCAGGGGGGTGGGGGGGGGTCGCACACGCTGCGGTTTTCAGTAAACTGCAGGCGCTATTGCTTGAACGTTCTTTGCATGCCAGTCTGGGCCATCTACCCACCAGAGACACTGTGATTTACAGGATTAATTTAGGAGCCTCACGGGAGCTCAGAGTAGCCGCCATCTTGGTTGGCCCTCTAGCGCCCTGTGGGCGACGGTCTTGAGCATCCACTGGTCTGTTATCCCCTCCCATACATGAAGGAATGATGTTAAACCTCCTCCGACCGTGGAGGCATGCGAGGGGACCCGGATCCGATGGTTATTTCCGACCCGAGGCCAGGCAGCCTCTGGGGGTGGAATTCTGGCCTCTACCCTTTCCATGGTGTTGTCCTCTAGGTGGTGCAACGCTCACCTTGTATCCACAGGGACGCCTCTGGACTGGACTGGGACATCGCTGGGCTCTCTGCAACTTCTCCGGACTTTGTTCGGCTGGGGATCAGTTCTAGGAAATAGGAGGGATGTTTTAGCGACTTTCCTTGTCTCCCGAGGCCCACCTCCCAGTCTTCCCTTGCGTGCTTTCCCTTTTGGACTTTGCTCACCTTGGTTTTCGTAATGCTGCACTCTCCGTCATGCCGAGCTTGGCAGGGGCGCGTCGTTGGCTTGGTCTGCCGAGTTACTTCACTGGCGTTAACCTGGAGTCCAGACCAGCTGCGACTCCCCCTTTTCAGGTAAGTCTTTAGAGTTTTTAGATTAAAGTCTATGTTGAAAATTGTTTGAATAACTTTTGTCTTGCAGAGGCTGACTGAGAAAGCCGAGGACGACTACTGAGTTTAAGAAGGTAAGGATGCGCTAGTTGCGGCGCTGAGAGCGTCCTTGTAAGTGAGCTGACCTGTGCTTTGTTTCTTCTCAGGTCGTGAAGAATTCCTGGAAGCAACGATGGAGTAAAGGACAGAATGCCAAAACAGATGTTCGGAGTGGCGGAGGCCTTCCAGGTGGATGGCAAGAAGTTTCTAATGCTTGCCTCTTTAGTCCCGATAAGTGGCCGAGGAGCAATGGAAAAGTCCTCGAAGGCTGGATGGAATAGCTGGAGCTTAGCAGGTAAGAATAGCAATGTTCTTCAGTAGTTTGCCCGAGTAGGCCAGGATACAGAGCAGGCTCGGTGAACGTCACGCTGCAAGCAGAACAACGCGAAGCGCGTGTCCCGGCTCGGGCTTGGTTTAAATACCCGGCAGGTATCCCAGGTGCCTTAGGGGCGAACCCCGCCCTGAAGCTAGCCTGCTGTTGCAGTTCCTTGATAATCTTCGCGGGAGCAGCCATGTTCACCCATTGTCCATTGGGAACCATACTTGTAAGGTGCGCCTGGTGCCAACAGCGCCAGGATTGCGACCAAGACACCTGTAGCGGGCTAGTGTGGGTCTTTCTGACCTTGGAACAGTACTGAGGTGGGGGCCATGGTGTCCAAGACCCATAGCCTCGGTTCGAGGTCTTGACAGGTGGATACGTGGTGGTGGTGTTAGATCCTTGTCTTGAAGACCAGTTGTTTCATGAACCATACTGGTTTTGAGGGGAACAAGATTGCCCACGAAAGGAACAATGAGCGCCGCCCCCTCTCTGTTGTGAAGGCCTTTGGGTAATCTGGTTTAAGATCTCGAGAGTTATGTTTCTTCTTAGCTGTCTCAAGTGCTTCGTCCACAGCCTTGCCGAACAAGCTGGTCTCCTCAACCGGCTTGTTTATTAAGGCTGCTTGGGTTTCAGGCTTAAAACCAGAGTTCCTCAACTAGGCGTGCCATTTTAGTAGTGTAACCTGGGCCAGGATCCTTCCCGTTGTTTCAGCAGCATCCAAAGTGTTTTTAAGAATGTTGTGGTTGACTTGCTTGCCTTCTGATACAATTGCGAGCAGTCTAGCCTGCATTGGTTCAGAGACCTCTTGAAGGCCCTCTTGCAGCAGGCTCCACTGTACATCTGAGTAGCTAGTCAACAGAGTAGTGTTGTTGGCTATTCGGGTGGAGAATGCAGCAGCAGTCGTAACCCTTTTTTCCAGTGCATACAACTTTTTGCCTTCTTTATCAGGCAATGTCGGATTGGCCTTTCGGCCAGTGGCCGGGCCGAAATAGTCCCTGGGGATTTGGGGGCCGGTTTTGAAGAAAAAAAAAAATTTAAAAAAAATATATTTTCTTTTCCAAAAATTTATTTTTTTCTTCAAAAAGTCTTTCATCCTTTTTAAGTCGATAAATGAGTACCAACACAGGTTGAGTGATATTGTATGCAAATTTGTTCTATAAAACAGAGCTTAAGCGCAAGTGCTATACAATAACATATCATTTGGCATTGGACGTCTGCTTGGATTCACAGTAATTTAGTGTACTTAGGAACAATACTATTTCATGCCACTTCCCGTTTTGTGAAGGGGTGAAAGGTTGTGTTTCAACGCTTCCCAGGATGTCACTTCCGGGTGGGGTCAAATGACATCACTTCTGGTGATGTCATCAGAGGTCAAGGGTCGTGAGGCGAGGGGTGGGCCACTTTTTTTTTGGGTGACCGGGCCCATTTCTTGTCCCAGTCCGACCCTGTTATCAGGTGGTGCCTCACCTGTAGACAGGACGACACCTGCCCTCTTTCTCATAGTCTTAACTATCAGGGAATCCGGAGTGCCATGCCCTTTAATGGAAAGGGGGTCGGTAAGAAAAGGGCGAAACAACTTCTCCCTGGGATTAACCGCCCTAGTATGGGCTGGTGTGAACAATGAAGGTGCCAGACGCCTCTTGATAGAGTTCAGTAAGCGAATGGCCTGACTGGCAGGAGGCTTTTCCTTCAATATATCCTCTACAAAATCTGAATGTTGCACAGCCTCCTGTGTGGCGATTTGAAAATGTTCAGCCGCCGTTAAACGCCATTTGATCATCCACAGGTGAGGCCTGACTGCCTAGATCGGTAGGAGGGGAAACCATACACAGAGCGTCAGGGTCCGGGGTAGGGGAGGCCCAAGGTTGATTATCAACCGGATGGCTTTCTTCCCAATTATCCATGGGATCAACAGGATCATCAGTAGAGTCCCCAAAGGGATCATCATCCTGTACGTAGGTATTTATAGGCACCTCGTCATCAGTAAGGTCATAAACATTCTCTTCACGAGGATCCTTAAAAGGTCCTCTGAAACTTAGCTATAGGCATATGAGGAAGCTCCTCACGAGGCCTCTTGGGAGCAAACCTCTTTGAGAATTCAACAAACTTCTCCAGTCTGTTCATGCACCCCTCAAACTTTTCCCTGGTCTATGATGATGAACCAGAGGAGTCCAGAGGAGGAAAGGGATCCTCTTGATGATTTTCCTCTCTAGAACATCGAGGTTTTTCTTCTAAAGTCTTGGATAAAGGCAAAGGGCTTTCAGCGTACTCTTTTCGAGGCTCTGGGCGTTGTGACGTGTCTCTAGACGCATCTTTATGCCGTTCTTTCTGTTTCAAAGTCTCTTTCGACTGTTCCTTTTGTTTGACCGCCGAAGCGACCCTCGCGATACCATTGCGGATGCTCAGGGTAACAGAGGTGTGGCGGTTGAGCCGGTGGATGCGCAGTGGATTTCGGTGCCACCAGGGCCTTAAGCGTTGTCAGCGCTTTCTTCTGAAGCATCTCGACGGCCGCGTGTGATTTGGTGCAATCGCGTTTACTTTTGGACTGCCCGGATGCATGCCGCTGTCGCAGTTGCAGGGAGGGCTGCCGATCATAAAGATCAGCGGGCACCGCTGAAGTTTCCGACGTGCCCGTTGGCGCTTTGGAGCGCTTCAACTGGACCGTCGAAGCAGAACCGTGGGTTGTGTGCTTAGTGTGGGAATCGGGGGCGTCCCTGTCACCGGGATGGATTGTCCCCCTAGCAGGACTCAGGTCATGCCTATCGGGGCTGGGGACGGACGCTGCGGATCGAGAACTCTCCGCCGTAAGGTCAATGGCTTCCGAAGTCTAACGCGAATCCCTTCGTCACACTCGGCGGCTGTTGCGGCCGGGGAATTACTTTCAGCCTGTGACATACCATAAGCCGCCCACTGCTTCAAATGGCGCTACTTAATAGTCTTGGGCCGTAGGAGTTTACAGGCCGCTCATGACGCCTCGTCGTGGTTGAGGGGAAGACAATTATTGCACCGACGGTGCTGGTCTTTTCACAGATATTTTGCCTTACCGAAAGGACAAAATCTAAATGAAGTCCTGTCCATAGCGCAGGATTGTGATACCAACGACAAACCCAAGGGAACAAAGAGAGGGGGAAAAAGAAAGGCATTCTTGAAAAGAATATGACCACCCTGATCCCACTCTACCTACTGTACAGGCCAGCCATTAGGCCCATCCACGTGGTCGGCAGCGCCGACCGGATCAACAGCTGTCGAAGAAATTCCGTTGTCAGCAGTCTTCGGTGGTGGCACAGGAATCAGCCGTCGAGTGACAATGAGAATAAATAACCGGAGGTTGAGAAATATAACAATAACGCAATGTTTTATGAAGAGCTCTGCATTAGGGCGACCAGATAGCTGGGCAGAAAAAATCTATCTGCGGTACCTCGACGTGTGAGGGATTTTGGGTACACTACACGTCACGTTAATGATAGTGTCATAGGCACGCCCATGTCGACGTTCCCTTTCGATTCTTGAAAGGCAAGATGCAATACTCTGCGGTTACCACTGGATGTCGGACTATATGTACAGCATGTGATTCTAAGCAGATTAACAAGCATCAGAAATAATATTACCTGTGTAAACATTCATCTGCTATACAAATGTTTTACAGTGTCTACTGTGCAACTTAAATAAAGGTTTTAAAAAAAAACAGAAAGACACTGTAGTATAAATGAGGGACAATTATGTCATAAATAGTAAAGGGTTTATTGATATAATGGGAGTCTTATTCAGATATATAAAAGGGGATATGAAAGGAGTATCTGAAGGAGGATACTTCAGTCTCTCCAACCACAAGCTTCAGAGTCCTCTCGACCATTCCACTTCCAGAATCCTTCCGGCTTCCACACCAAGTGCAGCACATGCACCATGCTACAGATACCACGTTTGGAGGTTTGTGCAGAGCGAACACGAGAAAAGCCCTGGCAAGAGAAGACACTGGGCAAAGTAGAGCTGCAAGTGTGTGCACATAAAGCACTGGCAGGAAAGTATACTAGGCAGTTGCAAGTGTGTTTAAGAAAGTCCTGGAAAGAGAGTATACCAGGCAATTGCAAGTGTGTTAACATAATAAAGTTCTGTAAGAGAAACGCACCAGGCAAGGACCAAGTTACAAGTGTGTTCATTTAAGGAAGTCCTGGCTGGAGAGTATACCAGGCTTGTGCAAAAGTGTTCATGTGAGAAATCCCTGGTGGGGGAGAATACCAGGCACGGACAAACTGAACATTGCATAAGAAATACATCACCTAAAAAGGGGTCCAGAGAAGGATATATCAGGGCTAGCAAAAGGCTGTCTGAAACCAAAAAGATGTGGCAACCTGGCAGGAGTACACCAGGTATCCTAACAAGACAAAGAGCCAAGATCTTTGGAGTACCAGATGTGTTGTCAATCAAGAACACCACAAGGAACGGTTATCTTTGAATATACTACAGAGGGAAGAGAAATCCAGGGGAAGGGAACCACCCTCTGGAATATGGAACTCAATCCTTCTGGAAATGTGTTGGAGTAAAGAATTTTTCCTTTTTGAACATTTATGAACCACTTAAGGCCAAACACATTACCCTTTTCAGCTTAGTTTTGGATGGAGGATAGACCTTTACTTGGGACTTCCTTACCAACGATGAGCACCAAGTTAGTTGTGTTAGTTAGGGAAACCCATAGTTTAGGGAAAGTGAGGCCCTTTCCTATTTCAATAAAAGTTTCTTGAAAATGTAAACTTCTAGTCCGTCTCCTCCTTCTGAGCCGCCACAATAAGAACTAAATAAATAATTTTATCAGACTTTTTTTGGCGATAGCTTATATATATATATATATATATATATATATATATATATATATATATATATATATATATATATATATATTTTAAACTTATTTTTATTTGCATTTTTATATGAATACGACCACCAACATTTCAATACAATGCTCAACACTGTTACATATCCCCCCCGTCCCATGACCCTCCCCCATAACGTTTGTAATGTATCCGGTTTTAACATGGTCACAGAAGGAATTTCCCAATGACCAAGGGATAGAAGGGTCCACTGCTAAAATTATGGGTATGCTTCCCCCCCACCACATGTTACATATGCAACAAACTATCCATTACTCACAGGAGAAGGTCAATTTCATTTGCCATCCCACCTGGATATCAACAGCCCCATTGCGAAGTGGTCATTGACCAGAGCTGTCAATTTTCCTTTACACAATGTCTTCTAACTTTTTCTCATCACTCCTTTTTCGTGGGCACCCGTTCATCCTTCAAATTCTGGTCTATCACCAATCTCCCAGCTTTAAAAATAGCCTCCAATATACTGGGAAATCTATATTTCGCCCTGTCCTTTGCCGGACTACCTAGGAGCATCTGGGGAGTGTCCAGACTGAGCTGAACCCCCGGGATTTCTTTAATTGAGCACAAGAGTTCATCCAAAAAAGGTTTCATTTTAGGGCAGCGCCACCACATTTGGTAGAGTGGGCGCAACCGCCCGCACGCTCTTGGGCATTGTGGAGAGTCGTTAGGAACAATTGAGATTTTGAAGGGATCCCGGTGCCAATCCTAGCATCTTAAAATGATGCTCCATGGTGGAAGTTAACAAATTCCCATGAAAGGTTACCTTGAAGATCTTTGCCCATTCTTCATCCGTAATATCCCCTCCATTAGGGTCAATCCAATACCTCCTATATGTTTGTCTACCTGTCATACACGCCGTAACCAGGACAGTCTCAATAGAATACCTTTACTAGAAACAAGGGAGTCCAGTACTCATTCAAATGTGGTCAGGTCTCTAGACAGAGATTCATACCATTTATGATGCCTCCGTGAAGAACCCTTTAAGTCGAACATAAAGATGGTAACTGTGATATTGAAATCTACAAAGAGATCCTGTCACTTCTAAACTTCTTCCCAAATAGCTGAAAGAAGTCCCCTGAAGAATTTCCCTGCAAATGCTTTATAGAAAGTGGGAATTAAACATGTTGAAACAAAAATACTGTGGAAATGATCTCACAGTGCAAATAGAGCGTTAAAAGCTTTAAATAACTTAGAGACATTCAGGAATCCGACAAATGAATTAAGGGATTCAATACTAGACATTAGAATGTTACACATGTTATGAAATGCTAGTAAAGCGGATTGTGTCTTGATTTTTGTTGTGGTGTATCAATGGATCAAGGTTCTTTTCCTTTTAATGATTGTTTAATACTTCCTAATCTGTTTATTTTTGGTTCTTTTTTTCCCTTTTCTTTTTTTCACATATATTTATATATTTTTTATTTTTTTTCCCTCTACTTTGTTTAGAGGAGTTGATTGTTTTGTAATATGTGATCAAGTATTGTTAAATTTTTCGATTCAATAGAAGGGTATGTGTTTTTTTAAACGCTAAATATCTATACAAGTTGATATGTATTTTAGGGTTTTAAAAGATATGTTGTGATAAAATATTTCTTCTAAAAAACAGGAATTTATTTGTAATTGGGTTATCGATCTGGTCCAACAGTCCTCATTGTGTCTAATTGGGAGGTTTCTTAATATTAAGGGAAGAAGTTTAGAGGTGACCGGAACTCTTCATAGATTTCAGTTTTGTGTAAGAGGCATGGTCCTGTCAATTGTTCTAAAAACAAAAAAAACAGTCCTTCAAATATTTTTTGGTGAACCGTGTCATTGCACAGCACTCCACAGATGTCCCCAAAGTTCAGAAAGGTCCCCTCTCTAAACCCTTGACATGACACACCAAACAGAGGGCCCCACACCAACGACATTGGAGATGGCCAAGATGACAACCCACCATTGGCCCGATTCTTTTTTCAGGTAGCCCATACAACGGCCAGTGTGGGGTAGTCCCTGAGTCTCTGGGGAATTTTGTTACACAGAGCCCAAAGGAGGTCTTACTTTCAGTGGATGGGTTTGTAAATCCTCAGTCCAGCAAGTTATCATATCCTCCCGCATGTGTTCCAACATGACACATAGTTGGGAGGCTTTGTATTACAGAAAAAAGTCAGGTAGGCCAAAGCCCCCCCTCCCTGGTCCCTTGGTAGAGAGTAGCTTTTTTCACCCTAGGTGTTTTATTGTGCCCAATAAATCTTCTCAAGACACTGTCCAAATCACTGAAATACTCCAAGAATCATCTGGACTACTGTTAAAAGATAAGACAGGAGAGTACATTCATCTTTACTGAGGTCATACGACTATACAACAATAAAATCAGCAGTTCGCAATGTTTGAGAACCACCTTATTTTATTTCCATAAAAAGGACGTTGTTTGCATCCACTAGAGCCGTAAGTTTTTCTACCCTCATTCCCATGAATCTAGATCTAGAGTCAAGGTTAGAGTTCCCGTCTCCAATTTGCATTATACATCAATTGTCTATATTTACTTTTAGCCCCAAAAATAAACCACAGGATGTGATTTGTGAAAATTCTGGGCATGAGGAGCGGTCATTGGTAAGATACCCCAAAATGTAATCACGAAGAGGGACAGCTTAAACTCCACCTCTGCAAACAGCACGCCTGTAATTAACTGATTTGATCTACTGGAAATAGCTAGCGGCTCCATTGCGAGCACATATATCAGCGAAGAAAGAAGACATCCCTGCCTCGTCCCTCTTGATAGTCTAAAAGAATCAGTGAGCCATTAACTTGGAACCTCCCTGAGGGGGCTCTATATACGGCGCAAACCATTTCAGAATGTAACCCCAAACCACATTTATTCCAAGATTTTTATCATATATGCCCACTCCACCCTAGAAAAGGCATTTTCCAAGTCTTTCGTGACCAGACATGCATCATGAACTACAGTTCTCGCACGATGCATCAAGTTAATAGTCTTCCTAATATTATCGGTGCCCTACCTGCCCCTAATGAAGCCCACCAGGTGTCCATGGACGAAATCTATAAAGGATGTTTGCCAAAATCTTCACGTCGTTATTCAATAAGGATATTGGATGATAGAAAGAACAGCGTGCTGGCTCCTTACCCTCTTTGTGGATGGCCACAATGATGGCCTCCATCATTGTATCGGGCAAAGCATCGCCGTTTAATATCGTGTTAAACACTCTTACCAGATAGGGGGCTAACGTAGATCCATTAGTTTTATAAAATTTGATTGAGAACCCATCGCAACCCGGCGCAATGCCTGATTTCATCTTCTTAATGGTCTGAATAACTTATTCCAGGGTGATAGGCAAGTCTAAATTATCAGCCAAGTCCAGCCAAATTCCCGGTATTGACAGTTGGCCAAAGAATGTTGCAATATACAACCCATCCCCCAAATATTCCAACGTATACAATCATAAAATGTGTCAAACTCCTTTCCAATGCTTGCTGTGCCATGCATCATGGGCCTCCCCTCTGGTTTAATAGCGACTACCCTTTGCGTTCTCCTCTCTTCACTGAATCTCCACGCCAGAATCTTGTCTGCCTGGTCATCTTTTTCATGATATTCTTGTTTCAGGAATAATAGTGTTTTCTCTGCGTCCTGAACCAGAACAGCATTAAGCTTTGCTTTATACTTCGAGTTTACTGGCTTTTGCCAGGGTAAGGTAGGTGCTTGAGACCCCTCCCAGTTGCAATTCTCCAATTGTCTTTCCGAGCTGATCCTCTTGTTGCAATCGCACTTTCTTTGTCTGAGAGCCCTTCCTTATGAGGACCCCCATACAGTGGCCTTAAAACCCTCCCCAAGAGTTGGCACCTTCACCCCATTGTGTCCAAAAATACTCTAATCTCTGAGGAGGGTCTGGGCTAGTTCTCTATCCTTAAGTAGGTGGTCATTACACCGCCATCCACCAGTAGACACCCAGACTAGGCCAATCCCCTAATGCAAATCTTAGCAGATCGCTGTCCGATCACGGGACAGAGAGCACCTGAGACTACAACCAATGGTTTCAAATAGGTATCCACCAACATGTGATCTATTCTGGAGTACGAGTTGTATACTTGCAAATGATATGTGAATGGCCTATTCCCCCTCAGTAGGTCCAATTAGAGAATCTGAGTCCCAATTCCTGGTTCACCCTTCTAAAATGTTAATAGTCACTGCCACTGGTCTCCACTCCTGTCACATCCCCAACCTTTTTCTGTCTTTTAAAGGGTCAGCACCACGTTAAAGTCCCCCCGCCAACTATTAAATTTCCTGCCACAAAAAAGAAATCGCTTCTCCCTCACCTGTTCCCAGAAAGGAATTTGGCCCAAATTTGGGCTATACACTGGAGCAATGGTAACCTTCCTATGCAGGCTCCCCTTTACAAACACATCTACCATCTGGGTCCTTCAGTTCTTCGTCTACCTGTTATTCCAGATGGGACGTTATTACTATGGCCACCCCTCATTTTCTGCGCAGGCATGAAGCTGTGTGCACTTCACCCACTAATTTTGCTCTTAAGTACGGTTCCCTATTCCAGTGGGTATCCTGTAGCGGGACATCCAATTTGGCTCTCTGAAATTCCAGAAGGCCCATTGACATTTTAGCCGGTGAGTTAACACCCCTTGCATTGAGGCAGCCCATCAGAAGATCAAAGCCCTAACCTATGACTCTTCCTCATTTGCTTCCTAGTATAAGTATCATCCCTGGTTCCCCCTGCTGTGATGAGCCGAAATTGAGTAATATGCATGCATGGACACACCAGTAGAAAACAACCCCAAGGAAAAATTGTTATGAACTTGAAACATACTCTTTTAAACGAGCAACCTGCCCCCTAAACAACCTTGCCCCCCTGCCCCTCTCTTGAGCATCCAACCCTGCACGACTTCCATTCACCGTCCAGGATCGGATTATCAATGGTCCTTGAAATTTCGGTGCCATACCTATAAAATACTACCTCTTGCGAGCCCCCTTGACATGTTTACCTCATTCTTATAATGTACCCCCCCACAACAAAGCCCCAAACATATCCCCCAGGCCAGAGTATAATCCAGGAACTCCATTTGACCCCCTATTTCTGTGACAGTACACTCTTCTTAACTGGGCAACTATATTACAGAGGTCAGACCTCTCTATCCCTTATTCCCATGTGGAAGTGTATTGAGTTTTTAAAATTTGCGGGAGCCCGCAATCCTCCTCTGTCTCACACCTTCCCTTTCGTTGGCATGTCCCTGTGGCCATCAGTCACCCTCTGCGGGGATGTTGGGGCATGGTTGCAGCCCTCCCAGGATGTAGGAACCCCCCCCCCCATCTGCTTCCTTCCACTGCAAACAGTCTTTGTGCTGCTGCAAAGAATTGGAACCCTGTTCCTGCGTAGATTTGAGAGGACGTAAGGGTACTGGCCTGCAAGCAAATTCCCTCTCAACACCTTCCTCCCATAGTGTAGTGAGCATGCCTCATCCCATTAAGGCTCACGTGTGGATTATTTAGGGTGAACTCTCCGTACTGCTACTTCTGGCAGGGGTGCGTGTAGAATGAGGACCGAGTTCCTTCACTGGTCCTTTATACGTGGTGCTCCAGTCCTGCTGCGACGATTTCACGCCTTTCTGATAAGTGTCTTTCTGTTTTCGTCATGAAGTATTGATATTGTCTTGTTCTCAGCCTGTTGTCCGCTTCGTAATAATGTCCATCTTTAGAACCTTATAGGTGTGATTGTGGTCCAGCAGGGCAACAGGGCCCGAAATGACCCCAGATGGAGAGTGGAGGATTCTGCGGCCTTCCGACAGTGTGCTCTTAGAGCAAGTGAAGTATTTTGCAAGCGCAGCCTTTAGACTGCTGATTTTTATGTTCAACCTTGTCTTTTGTCCTTTTACAGGGTTCGCCTTTGTGGAAGAAGAGGTCGTGCTGCGGAGTCCAGCATTGGAGTTCTGCGTGCCGGAGATGAAGATGTCGTGCCGCGGTGCCGGGATCTGAAGATCTGCGTGCCGGAGATGAAGATGTCATGCTGCGGTGCCGGGAGCTGGAGATTGGATGCCAGACTCAGCGGAGATGGATGCAGGTGTAGGCTGACTCCTAGAGGTAAGCGTAGGAACAGGAGACTGGATTCCCAAGGTAAGTGGTAGTTAACCCAGGCAGCGGTGAGCATCACGCTGCAGGACTATGCAGAGTAACGCGAAGAGTGTGCCTTTGGGTTGGGCTGGCTTTTATAGCTAGCTCTTAAGGCCACGCCCACTAGCTCAGTCCTGCTTGCCACACCCTGCCACTCCTTGAAGTCGCACGTGCAGCTGCAGATAGAAGGCCCACACCCGGACTAGTTACACACAAGTGGAATGTTCTTGAGAGTATTCCTGCCCATAATAAAAGAGTCCCGCTTCTATTCCAAGCACACCTGCCCATAAGAAAAGTGTTTTGTTTATGTTCAACTGGGCCCCCCAGGTATAAACGTCCCAAAGGGAAGTGCGTGGACCATGGCGCACATTGCTCCCTCCACATGATGGTGCCGCGCCAGTGATCCTGGGCAAGTGCCCATGACACCCTCCCGTTGACTTGGGGTTTCCAAAAGTTCCCTTATGACTTTCTGTAGATCGTCCTTCATTACCAATTTGTATTTATGGTTCCGATATTCAATAGAGATTGAAAAAGGGAATCCACAGCAAGAACACTCTTTTCATTCTGCCATTTGGTGAGGGGATTACACAATCTTCTCGCCAACCTGAGTGTAGAGAGATCCTGGTAGAATGTTAACCGAGCGATGCCATATCCTATTATGCCTTCTCTTCTAACCTTGTTGAGGATCTTTGCCTTCTCCCCATAATAGGGAAATCGAGCAAGGATTGTTCTGGTGCCCCTAAATCCTCGACCCGCCTGATGGGCTTGACCTATGGTCGGCTCGTCAAATGGTATAATTTCCAAACAATGTCCGAAGCATGTCCAAAGTGGCCCCCTTTATGTCTCTGTTGCATCCAAGGTCCCGGGTACCGATACTGCTGCAGGGAGGCCCTCTAAGACATCAACAGTTGGGTTTCAACCCCTAACCCCTCGACTTCCGCACACCCTCAGGTAAATGTGTTGTGTCCTTCACTCAGCGGATCAGCTGGAGGGAGGGGAGACTGACATATGCCACTAATGCCAGCTCCAAATTAGACACCTCTGACTCGATACCATTCCTGGGCATTTGGGAGTCTCCCCCACCCTCCCACTGCTTCTGCCACGCGACATCTGCGCAGAGCTCTTCACTGTTCAGCTGCGGCTTGGGAGAAGCACTAGGTTTCAATCCGCCACTTACTTCGACATCTTGGTATGTACAGGCTTCCTTTGGCAAGGAGGGGCTCAAGATCATCTAACAGCCCTAGGATAGCAAGCCCATACTTTTCCAGCCCCACGCCGTCGATCCTTCAGTCAGTAGTCTCCTGTCTTGGACCCTATTCAGGTGGGCTTCTCCACCTCTTCCAAGCTGCTGACTCTGTATTTGTGCCTCATGTTTTGTCCATGCCTCTGGGATCAGAGGCTAAGGGGAGACTCCCAGCCAGCAAATAACGCGTACCTCAACTCCTTAGCTCCCCTGGGGGCAACGTGGTAGAGCTGTATTTGTTTGGGGATTCTAGCCCCCACCCCCACCCCAGAGCAATCCCACACTTGGGCTGATTCAGATCAGGTTGCTGCAGGTAATGTACCCCCTGTGGTGCGTTATCACTTCCCTTGTTGCCGACATTATGCCGCTGTGAAGCTCCTGGGTCCCTTCTATTGGTCAGGCGTGCCAGGCCCACCCCCGTCCACCCCCCAGTCATTCCCTCGTTCAGCCCCCGCAGAGTCAGGGGAATGGATGTCACTGGAGACTTCCTTCGTGCAGCAAGTCTCCTCGGATCGCGGCCTACACGATTCAGTGTCACATGGTATACTTAGGATCTCCACAGATGGCCGGGCCAGCCAACCCACTCTCCCGCGGGACCTTTCCGCATAGATATCTCCAGCACTGATTGCCTCCAAATTTGGACCATAGAAGCCTCGGTATTGACTGTAGGAAGAACTTGTGACTGCTCTGTGATTTGTGGGGTCAAAGAGGGCAGGGGAGCTCAGGTCCGTTGCTCTGGGAATAGTGATGCCTAAGCAGCCATTCACTGCACACCCCCTGGCAGCCTCTGAAAAAGAATTTTGAGTACTATAAAAAAACAAGATTCAATCGTTTAGATTGACCTCAGAATAATAGCATATAACAAATATTTCATACCTGTTCTCGTCTTTCTGATGCTTGTATATGCTTAGATTCACATGCTTAGATAACCACATCGACAGCATCATTCAGGCCAGGATGGCTGAACACCATATTTGCCTGTATGACGATACAACAGAGCTTCTCACTGTAGGATCACCTCACTGACTCAAACACCTGGACCCGGCATTCGCCTCATTCTCTATCAATGGCAACCCCACTGCGGTTTCGAGCCATGTAAAAAACCCTGGGCATCTACTTAAATGCAGAAGTATCTATGCACAAGCATGTAAAGGCCCTTGCCTCCTCAGCAACTTACGCCACTAAGCTCAGAACATTTCTTTCCACTGATAACTGTTTTACCCATGTCAGGGCCATCATCGGCAGCAAAGATTATTGTAATGCCATTCTTTCAGGCACCCCTTCAAAAAATCTTTTTAAAGTTCAACTGATTCAACATTATGCCCTTTGGACTGTCAGAGTTTTGAAATGCTCAGATCACATATCCTTCGCCAGACGGGAGGCCCACTGGCTGCCAATCAAAGCCTACAACGAGTTCAAGACCCTTTCCATAACACACAGATGCATCCACAACGTTGCATCAGCTCTCCTCAATCAACGCATATCCAAAAGATCAAATCCTCGATATTTGCGCTCCTCCACCGCACAGGCCCTAGACATTTCAAGATTAAGCAGGAAAAGAGCAAGGGCAGCCAGCTTCACATCCAAGAAGAACTGTCCTACCTAATCTGCAGAAAAATACTTAAGACTCTGCTCTTCGATAACTACGAGTGGTTGATTACGAGTAACCGCTGTCTATCTGCCTTCTCTTGGCCACTTCTTGTACTTACCTTTCTGTACATGCCTATCTTCTTTTACAAAGTTGTACCAGCGTCGTGATACTTACAGGTTTGGGCACCGTCAATAAATGCAATAAATAAATGCTTTGCATAGGCCGGCATCTAGTGGTTTGTCCAGAGTATTGCAGGACTTGTTTTTGATGGTTCAATAAGGGACGTTGATGTCGTGAACTGAGGTCCCACATGAGAGTATACCTTCTTCCCAAAGTACCAGCCAGGGAAGAACAAAGAAATCCCTGGCCAGAAATTGGGACAAAAGGTGAGACAGGATACAGCACCACCTGGCACTCGGCAGCTAGAAGGAAACAAGGAATTAGTCACAGTAAATAGTTCCACAGTCTCATCAGATGTCCATGTAGAGAAAAGATTCACACTAAGTTCAATGTCCAAAAGTTCCAGAATCAAGGGGAACATCCAAAAGTAGTTCCAAAAGCCAAAGTTCCAGGGTCCAAATCCAGTTATCCAAGTCCAGAAAAGTTTCAATGCACCAAAATCAACAAGGGAAAAAACTGCAGCAATCCAAAAAGTGCAAGCCAAGAAATTCAGAAGCCAAAGTATCTAGCGCGGTATGTAAACTAGAAAAACAAGTGTTGGGGTATTCCTGCATGTAAGTGCGCTTATACGCAGTACTGAGTGTTACAATACAGGAACAAAGAAAGTTAAGGAGATAGAGGAGATGAGTAACGCAGAGTGCACCAAGCAAAACAAATGACAGCAAAATGCATGAAATTCTCGAATGCTTATCAGGAAAAAGCAAGATACTCAAGTTCAGAAAATACTATAGGGATGATTGCGATTATCGCGAAGATCGGGTTTATACCTTTCAGCCAATGTTTGATGTGGCTCAGAAAAGCAGGTGTAGAGAGAGAGAGAGTACACCCAATACTACAACAGACAACTATGATGTGGATTCAGATGGTGAAATTAACCAGGATAGGAAAACATTGAGCACCAACAATATTCCATGATTTACATACAACGATAACAGAATGGCATTCTCATGGTCTTCTTACAGATGAAGAGAAATCAATTTTGAAAATTAAGCAACCAACAATGTCTACAATATATGTTCTACCCAAAATACACAAGGATTTTTTCAATTTACCAGAAGTACGCCCCATTATGAGCGACATTGGTTGGGCCACAGAGGGCCTTTCATAATTCATAGATAAAACTATCAGAACACGTTTTGACAATTCCATCCTACATTAGGGACAGCATGCAGGTTTTACAGTTCTTGAATGATTTAGACTGGAGAGATGGCTACTTATTAGTCTATAGATCTTACTTAAGGTTTTTCGGCATCTTACTTCCAGCATGTGGAAATGCTGAAAGTATTTTTACAATTTACCGTAAAAAAACATTGTTTTTTTATTTGATGGAACATTTACAGACAAAGGGAATTGTAATGGGGCTAAATATGTCACATGGCACATTATGAAGACACTCATGCTCTTAAGAACAGCGACTATGTTGACAATATTGTCATATGGAGGGGATGCATAGGCGGTATTGTCATCATATGGAATGGGCCACAAGAGCCATTTAACAAATTCACACACTATTTGAATAACAATGAATTTCGACTTACCTTAACAGGACATTGTGATGCTCACAACACTGATTATGGGAACCTACACATTTCAATTGCAAGTGGCAAAGTAGAGACATCGACATTTCGCAAAACCACAGAAGTAAACTCAACCTTACATGCCAGCAGTTGCCATAGAAGATCTACTGTTAAGGTGAATTTTATTGTGCACGCAGAAACTCTAGCAAGGAAACTAACTTTGAACAAGAATGCAAACTCCTTACAGAGAGATTCTAGAAGCAAGGGTATTCGCCTATGGTTAGAATGTCACAGGACAACAATGCAGGAATGATACCTGCTACACCTAAGGCCAAGTCTGATAAGACAACCCGCACTGGCATCATCCAATACTCTAAGGATTCTCATTTTCTTTATAAGATAATGCTAAAGCATTGGCATATTCTATGCATGGACACAGACTCAACGCCATACATAGACATTCAGACTAAGTTTGTATTCACAAGGGCTCCAACTTTGAGGAACACACATTGTCCCTCTTTTCTGGATACAAGTTGTAAGAACACCGGTGCTGACTGGCTGAGAGCATCGACGGGTTTCCATAAATGAGATCATGTAGCATGTGAGATATGCACACAAGGATTGTGAAACATTCATGTATAAAGATGGTTCAGAGATTAATATTAAAGACTTTATTAATTGCAAAACCACGTACGTAGTGTATGCTATAATATGTATCTGCAACAAGCTATATATAGGGAGCACTATGAACTATCAGGCAGTTAAGAATCCGTATCCGAGAACACCTGGCGAGTTTGAACAGCCAGGACCCCAGATTACCATTGACACACCATTGGCAAGAATGTTATCAGATGCAAAACTAAAATGATCGGAGATTTATAGGACTGATGAAAGCCAATTGTGGTAAGCGATAAGTGAAGGGGGGGGGGGGGGCGGTAAGGGGATGACGTTAAATTGAAACAACAATGCATGGAATCTAAATACATTTGTAATGTACAAAGCACAACGGTGGGCCTCAATACGGAGCACGAAATGAATGTTTTTCTTTAAAATCCGATAAAGGGAACATCTGCCATTTCGGTCAGGCCCACTGACTAATGGCACCATGGACCACAATTTTGAAAAGATCGACAGGATTGCTCAAAGCAAACCTCCTTTGCATTAAATCAGCAAACTATGTTGTCAAATTGGGGGTTTAAATTACTGTGAGGACCATCAATGTTTGGAATAATGCTAATGTTGCACTGCTGTTACATACATGGGAACATTGTCAAAGAAAATTGTATGTTAACACTTATAACGGCACCAATCAATGCTGTTAGAAGAATTTGAAATTGTACTCTGGATTGCGCACTTCTATGTATACAACTGTAGTAGGTCTATTTTGATGATAAAACTGGGGAAATTAAGTATTTTTGTTAATTTTGCTACTTGACAACACATGAAGTCGGGTTTGATTTGTACTTGAATACAAAAAAGGTAGCAGGCGTCCCTCTCTAGAAATAGCATGGCATGATAGCCTGTTCAGTGTTTTTTTTCCCCACTGTGAGAGTCTGCAGCCACTGCTTTTAGCTCACTGTACTTTTTACAAAGGAGGAATATCCATTTGCATATGTCTTTGTCCCACCCACAAGGGCAGTTCAGCACCGAAATGGCAGGCAAACCTCCTTTGAACAAGAGTACCAACAGCAACGCCAGACACATGTTCCAGCCCTGTTAGGCCTCATCAGTGAGGTGGAGCTGTGCCTCTTTGAGCACAGTGAGCAAGGGGTCCACGTCTGGGTTCTCCCAGGTAACTTAGGGCGACCAACCCCAAGTTCCTTACAAAAATACATTTGCACTTAGAGTGGAATGGAGGAGGCACCTCAATCACCTGGACTAGCATCCTAATGGGTAACAGTCCATATTTTGGACCTTATATATACCCAAGACACGTTACTCAATAACCGGCTAGGACTAATTTACATGGTATACTCATATCCTTAACCATCCCGTACCTAGCAGGGGGAATTTCAATAGAACAGGAACCCATCTCTATCTATTGATATCTAGGGCACACTTATGCCAGTCTAACCAACAGGCAATAGTAACCTTTACAGCTTTTACTTTTTCATCACTATATAGATGGCAATTCATATCACATTAACCACACACATCGTATTGCTGACATCGGTATAGGCGGCGATGACGTCATTATGCACTGTGCGCATGGTGTCACATGCCTTCCCTTTGCATGTAAACAATACCAACATGGTGATCGCAGGTCAGATACACGTGTGTCAATGGGGTGATTCCTTATAGGACATCCAACCAAATCAGGCGAGTTTTCTGCCATACCCACCATTTGTCACCTTTTGCTTTGGGGAAAACACTTTTTATCATAATATGGTAGAATTCCATAAGATTAACTATTCATTTTCTCCGGACACAGCCGCTTATACCAAGAACACGTTTGACCTGCTGCATTGATGCACAACAAACAGGGAAATGACAATGAGGTAAGCGCCTTTATATATGTTTTACATTATTTACATTTCCAAGCTCAGAAGTGCCTCGATTTAGGTCTTATAATTGACCTCAACATATCTTGTTTAGCAACGAAGAGATTAACACAGTTTACAACTAATACAAACTAGATTTTAGCACTACCTGGAAGCCATTAAGTGCGTGCCGCCACTTTTCAAGTTCGTCTTTCATTTGGACTCTTGGTCCACAGGCTTAAGATAATATCAAGTATTGGTGAGTTAATAAATGTATGCTACCACCTAACCTCATGGGAACATTCAATCTGACATCAGGGGAACCATCAGGCACATATACAATCAGATACCTCATACCCTAGTGGTGTCTGTATTCAATAATAACATCACTGCCACAATACAATCAATTTTTCCACACCACGCATGGGTATTTGAGCAATGGAAATTAAGGACAAGTAAGTAATGAGACAAATGGTAAAGTCGTGGGGTGCCTCGCTGATTCCACTTAGTAACTGCTATGCAATTGTCACCCTTGAGGTTTAGACTAGAAGAACTAATACACCTATGTGCTACTAGGAAACAAGTCACAGGCTATTTACTAATATTTATCATAATATTTTGGGTCCTTACATCAGGTTTTTCCAATGTCCTTGTACGTTTTCCTTTCCATACTCTGCTCGAACTTAGATTATGTTATGTACATATTATTTAGCAATATTTGGTATGCATGTTGTAATCATAATATCACCAACAATAACAGCCTTGACAAAGACGTTGTGTCGGAACACGTGTTGGCTCTGATCAGGACCATATTGGGAAACAATAAATCATATCTCATGGATATAAATTTCAGCGTTTTCAATCAATTGTGTGGATTAGAATTGCAGTTTTATTATACATTAGGCAAGCACGATTAATTAGTGCAACCATTGTTTCACAAGGATTGAGAAAGGGTTTGCCTTTTAATAGATTTTCTTTTGACCACCTATGCAGTGCCTGAATTACAGCATGTGAAACAACCACTAGATCGTCCCAGTTACCGTTTGCTTGAGACCATTGTTTAGCAAGCCACTCATTGTACACATGCGCAAGCTTGCATGTGGCACTAGCAAGATTCAGGAAGCCATCGTTCTGAGAAGGCTGTGTAAGGTTATATAATGAGGAACTTGAAGCAGCATGTTTTGGACTCAGTTGTTGGAGGGAGAAGACTAGGTTGTCTTCTGCATCCAGGAATTGTTTTACTTGGCTGGGAATGAGACTTGAGTTTCTCATTGATTGAAAACCACAACTGAAACAGAAGCTTTATTGCGTCCCGAGTGTGCTGCTGACACATTTGTGGTGTGTCTCCTGTTATGAGCCAGTCGTCTAGATAAGGTACACTGTGATGGATTGCCTGCATAGGTGGGCTACCACCACTGCTAGTACTTTAGGGAATACCAGAGGCGCTGAGGGTATGCTAACGGGTAGTGCCTTGAATTGGTAGTGAGTGGACCCTACCTTGAACTGTAAGTAACTTCGGTGTACTGGCAACATTGAAATATGAAAGTATGCATCTTTCATGTCCAATTTTGCCATGTAATCCCTTTTTTTAACTTTGTTTATTTTAAATCAAAGCAGGATGACAATTACAAACATTATAAGCAGTGATTATTTAGGCATGTTGATCCCCAGTCCTTTATCCCCCCCTCCCTCCTCCCTTTGGTCCCTCTGTCCCTTAGGCATTGTAGGCGGAATATTCCCTCCTGGGCTGTCCAGTTTGCGCCTCAGCATCTATGTATCTTCCTCAGGGATCTCTTGATTTTTCAAGATCCAGCGGGCCCTGGTAGGTTTATAGGTCAGGGCGGGGAAGCGCTGGTCGAATTCCAGCACTGGGGCCCAGATATTCTGGAAACGATGGAGCGTTCCCGCTTGTGCTGCCGTCACCTTCTCCGCTACCAGAATGTCCCAAAGTTTGGTCCACCATTGGGCTATGTGAGGGCCTTCCGGGATTTTCCAAGCTCGGGCCACCACCGTTTTCCCTGCTAGTAGGCAGTGGGTTAGTAGTTTCGCTCTGGTCGCGGAGCGCGGGTAGGTCCCGGGGACTGGAGCTCCCAGCAAAACTGGTTCTGGTTCCAGGGGAATCGTTGTTCCGGTAATTTGTGTGATGGACCCCAGGCATGATTTCCAGAATTGTTGGACCTTTGGGCAAGCCCACCACGTGTGGAAGAAGGAGCCTGGGTGGCCGCATTCTCTCCAGCAAGAATGATCCACCTGGGGGTTCATATGGTGAAGTCTGAGGGGCGGGTAGTACCACCGCAGCGTGATCTTGTACGCACATTCCCTATTGGTAATGCAGGTGGACGAGGTGTGTGTTCTGGTCCATATGTCCACCCAGGTTTGATCCTCTATCGGGTGACCCAGGCCCGCCTCCCATTGGGCCATGCAGCGGGTTTTTGTGGTCAGGAAGTCACTTAGGAAGCGCCTGTATAGGGTGGATACTCTGCCGCGGGTTGGAAGGTCTCCCAGAGTGAGTTCTAGGGCAGTAGGAGGGCGTGTCGCTGCTTGCAGAGTTTGGGGATGTGAGCACCAGTGGCGTAATTGAATGTAGGTGAATCTATCCCTTTCCTGGAGTTGGAATTTCTCCTTGCATTGGGCGAATGTGAGAGGTCTCCCCCCCATATACAGCTGGTCTATGGTCTCCAGCCCGCCTTTAATCCAGTTACGAAAATTGTGAGGATTCGTTCCCGGTGCGAACGTTGGATTATGGAAGGCCGGGGAGCGTGGGCTCAGTCCTCTTGGCACTCCCTTTCGTTTTAGCGCCCAGTCCCAGGAGCTAAGGGTGTGTTTGGTTGATAGCAGGAGATCTCCCCATTGGGTTCTGAGGGGGGGCGGGATGTGTGGTAGAAATCCTAAGGGTAGGGGCACTCGTGATTGTTCCAGCTCTACCCATCTAGGGCGGTTTGTCGTATTTTGCCATGCCTAGACCTGAGCCAATTGGGCTGCCACTCTGTAGGCCTGCAAGTTTGGGACCCCCAATCCTCCCAGTTTGGAACTCCCCAGCATAGTTCTGAGAGGGATTCTCGCTTTCTTACCTTTCCAGATAAAGTTAGGCATTTTTCTCTGGATCCCTCGAAGAGTTGGTGTGGGGATCGCTACTGTTAGGGAGGCACAGGCGTATAGGAATCTCGGAAGGAGGTTCATCTTGCATGCAGTGATGCGCCCGAGCAGTGAGATCTCTTGGGTCCCCCAGCGCTTCAAGTCGCCTTCCAGTTCTTTAAAGCGTCGGGGGAAATTGGCTTTGTATGTGTCTCTTTGGTCAGCCGGGATGTGGACCCCTAGATAGGGGATGGCTCTCTTTTCCCATGTTATCGGGCACATCTTAGTCAGTGGTTCTCGTTCTGTTGGGGTGAGGCCGATACCCAGGGCGGATGATTTATCGAAGTTTATGGTGAGGCCTGAGACCTCGCCATAGCTGGCGATTTCTCGTATCGCGTGTTTTAGAGATGAGTGGGCCTCCGAGATCGTGAGCAGAATGTCGTCCGCGTATAGGGCGATTTTGTGAAGCGTGGTGCCACTTTGTATGCCCTTGATTTGGTCATTTTGCCTGATCTTTTGTGCAAAGGGCTCCATGGTGAGTGCAAAAAGCAAGGGTGACAGTGGACAGCCTTGCCGGGTTCCGCATGATCAGGGGATTGGGGCCGAGCTGTGTCCGTTGATTCTCAGGCTAGTTTTAGGGCTATTATAGTTGGCTAGAACCATCGTTTGGAAAGTTGACCCGAAGCCGAAGGCCCCTAGGGTGTGTCTCATGAATGTCCAATCCACCCTATCAAATGCCTTAGCTGTGTCGAGAGCCACTAAAACTAGTTTTTGGGAGTTCCGGGAGGCAAGATCCACCAGGTTCAGGGTTCTCCGGATGTTGTCACCTGCTGTCCGGTGTAGGATGAAACCTGCCTGGTCGGGGGTGAATGATCTTCGGCAAGATGCGATTTAAGCGGGTTGCTAAAATATTTGAGTATACGTTCGCATCGATGTTTAAAAGTTCGATCGGTCTGTAGGACGTTATGCTTCTTGGATCTTTTCCAAGTTTGGGCAGGAGGATGGTGGTTGATTCCTGCATCGATGGGGTCACTGCTCCCGTTTCCCTGAAGGAGTTGAATAGGGTAACCAGGTGGGGGGTCAGTTGTGCTCTGAATAGTTTGTAAAACCTGGTTGAAAAGCCGTCTGGGCCGGGGGCCCGTGTTTTAAGTGATTTGATGGCTTCCTCAACTTCCTCCCCTGTAATGAGCTCCTCCAGTTCGTCTCTCGCTGCGTCGGAGAGACGGGGCACTGCTGCCTGCTGCAGGTATTCCTTCTGTTGTGATAAGTTTCGTGGGGTTGCCTTCATGATTTGGGTCAGATAATCTATTGCGAGGCGTTGCTTTTCGGGCTCTGAGTATAGTGTGACCCCGTTGGGATCACGCAGACCAGTGATCGCGTTGACGCATCTCTGCTTGGCTAGCTTGGCCACCAGGAACTTATTTGCCTTGTTACCCTTCGCGTAGTATGACTGTTTGGCCTTCGCCATTAGTTGGGCGGTTTGTTTCGCATAGTGGGCTTCCAGTTTTTTCCTTGCCATACGAATGATCCGTTGCGTTTTGAGGGACCAGCCTTTCACCTTGTGGAGTGCCTCGGCCTCTCTTAGTTCGTTCTCTAGAGCCGTCCGGGTCTGACGCCTGTCTCGGTGGTAGGCCGCACCTTGGGCTATCAGGGAGCCCCTGATTACTGCCTTCATGGCGTCCCAGTTGTTCGCTAACGAGGTGTCCGAGGCTGGATTTTCGTTAAAGAAATTTCTTATTCCTGTTGTGATCTGGTCTCTGGTGGCTATGTCGTTAAGGATCGGGTCGTACAACATCCATTTACGTGGGTTATTGAGGTAAGGGTTCTGAACCCGGAGTTCCAAGAGCACTGGGGCGTGGTCGGATATCGCTCTTGTGCCGATGGAGACTTCTTTGACTGAGGGGAAAGTTTGCGGGGAGATCAGGAACAGGTCGATCCTTGAAAAGGTGCGATGGACGAAAGAGTAAAAAGAGAAATCTTTTTCGTCAGGGTGGAACACCCGCCATGAGTCTATTATCTCCAGGGTCCTGAAGAGTCGGAGGAGGCTAAGTGCTTGGGTGAAGTCGCTTGGAGTCGGGGGGTGTGACCGATCTTTGGTGGGGTCGGGAACCCCATTGAAGTCCCCACCGACTATTGTTTGGCCCTCCACAAAGCTAGCGAGAGATGTGCCCAAGGAGTCATAGAAGTGTGATTGTCCGGTGTTAGGGGCGTACTCCGAGATGAGAGTATATAGATCTCCCATTAGGAGGCATTTGACCGCTGTAAATCGGCCTTCTGGGCAGATTTTCGTTTCCAGAATCTGTGGGTTCAAGTCTTTCCTGAAGAGGATCGCCGTACCTCCTTTTTTGTTTGTGCCAGAGGCGAAGAATTGGAGCGGGAATAACCGGGAACGAAGCCGGGTCACATCTGCCGGCAGCAAGTGAGTCTCTTGGAGCATGGCTATCGCTGCATCTTCGTCCCGGAGTTTCAGTAGAATTGCCTTTCGCTTGTTAGGGGAGTTCAGGCCATTAACATTCAGGGAGAGGACCCGAAGCGTCTGGAGGTCCGCTGAAGACTCACTCTCCTTGCCTTGGGTTAAGGGGGGGGGGGGGGGTCGTGGGGCGGTGATTCAACTGCCATGTCAGAGAATCTCTTGATATCATCCTGCACTTGACGTTTTAACGCGGAACCCCAACGGGGGGCCGCAACTTTAACTGGAGGGTAGACCGACATTGTAAGTATGGGCATACCCTCGGCCAACAGGGCCAACTGTCCCATCACGTATTGTGTACTGTGGGTTTCCAAGGAACAAAGGTTGGAAAGTATCCTTGGAGTGGGTATGAACCATGGGTATGGTCCTACTTTAGGTAAGGGCACCTGCGTCCAGGCTAAATTGTTGACAGAACCTGGGATCGTGGAAGCGTCCTCGTTCATCTCTTTCTGTTGCTCCGCTGGGTTGACGACCATGACGTGCATTTGGGCTTTGGGGAGGGAGACGGTCCAGAGTCCTCGGTCCTCTCCGGGTTTGGCGTGGATGGATCTCGGGGCGAGGCTGGATGTAAGATTTTCTCTGCGTCTTCCAGGTGGCTGATTCGGCGTAGGGTGCCTTTATATGTAAACTGGAGAGCCGTCGGAAACAGCCACCTGTAACGGATCTGTTGCTCCTGAAGGAACACTGCCAGAGGCCGGAGTGCTCTTCTTTTCTGGAGAGTAAGTGGTGAGAGGTCCTGGTATATTTGAAGTGGGGTGCTCTGAAAAGTGATCTCTTCTCCTTGGCGACTCATCGCTGATATTGTCTCTTTGGTTGTGAAGAAGTGGACCCTGGTAATAACATCTGGGGGGGGGGGGGTCTGAATCTGTCCCACGGTGCGGGCGGAGTCTGTGGGTCCAGTCCAGCAGGATCTGAGATTTGTCCAGATCAGGGAGTAGGGCCTCGAAGAAGCTTCCCACGTAATCCGCTAACTTGTTGTCGGGGATAGAGGATGGGACGCCCCAAATGCGGAGGTTGTTGCGACGTGCCCTATTTTCAAGGTCTTCATGTTTGAACTCCAGGATCTCGCATTTGTGGTGCAGGGAATCGATGGATCTTTGCACTTCCCCCAGCGCGGTAGTGTGATCCTGAGAATGGTCCTCGATTTCTCCGAGCCTCTGTTCGATTTCTGTGACCCTTTGGTCCGTCTGATCAACTTTAGCGGTGAGTTCCGAGAGGCAGGCGCGAAACTCCGATTTAATATCCGCCATGAAGGCTATCAGGTCTCCTTTGGTAGCGAGGGCGCCCCTGTCCCCTTGTGGCTTCTGTGGGGTCAGTTTAGGAGGATCTTGTTTCTTGGGTTTCTCCGGTGCAGTAAACATGGCGGAGATATCTGTGCCCTTGCTCACCTTTGTTTGCCTCGACATGCTGCTTGTATTGGGCGGTCTTGATTGAAAGAGTAGCAGCGGGGCCCAGGGCAGTGGGAGGCTGCACTCGGGGTGTGTATCGCTCCCGCCCCCCTCTCTGGTCCAGATCTGGGCGAGTGGGCAGGGGCGCCCCAGGAAGCGTTGGTGTGGGGGGGGGGGTGGGGACGGTGCAGGATGGCCGACTGTTGTGTGTGGGGGCGGGGGGTATGTCGCTGCTATGAGGCTCACGGGCTCGAGGCCTCTCTGGATGAAAGCAGTTCTTCCGCCGCTTCCCCGCCCCTCCTCAAGTCTCCATCGGTGGTCCCTGGTCCCTCTGTGAACCTCCCGTGTGCGGTTCTGTAGTGATGTCGGCTGTCGCTGAGCGGAGGTCCCGACTCGTTCCGCGTAGCGGGGGGAGGGGTGGAAGCCCGCTCTCCCGGTCCCTCGGAGTGTGCGTCGGGTACTCAGGCCCCAGCCGCCGAGGATGCACACAGGTGCGTTCCGGGCAGCCTTGGTATGAATCGGATGGTTCTGTGCTAGAGTCCGCTCCCCCTCTCCAACTCCCCGGCGCTCTAAGGCCCCGTTATCACCAGGTGCGGAGTGTGCTGCTGGGTTCCGGCTTGGCGGCCATCTTGGTTTCTTCGGTTGGAGACAGGGGAGAAGTTTGGCCGCTGAATTCTGGTAGAACGCCTCCTCGGTCGAAGGCTATGTTTGGCCAGGTTGTGCCATGTCGGTTCCAGTCGCCTTAGATGGCATTGGCGACACGGAAACCCGCTTAGAATCGCCGGGAATTGACGGCGGCGGCGGGCATCCCACGGGTGGCCTCAGAGGAGCGACCACATCGATGGCGCTCCAAGCCATGCCCCCTGTAATCCCCTTTTTAAGAGAGTGATTACTTCCTGCAGGGTTGTCATTCTGGATTTCTGTGGTTTGACACGTGTTGGGACGCAGGTCTAACACAGGGTGCATAGTTAAGTCCCTTTTTGGTGCAAGGAAGTACACAGAATAAATAAGCTTGTTTACCTCGTGTAGGGGAACCAGCTCCATTGCTCTATTTCTCCCTGCAATATCGACTGTTGCTCTTGTGACATTCTTATGGATTTTGGCAGATGGTGGCATGTTCTTTTCAGAAATTCTTTGGAGTAGCCTTTGGACACGGTTGACAGCAACCACTGGTCTGTTATGATTCCCGCCCATGTGTGGCTAAATTGTGAAATGCGAGCCCCAACTGGGCAAACGTGGGAGTACACCATGAATGTATGTGTCTTTGCTTATAAGGGCCTAAGGAGCTTCTAGTGGCTCAACTTCTACCACAGCCTTTTCCTAGTTTATATCCCTTTTGAAAGGGGGACTGAAAGGGCGTTGTTTGCGTTTGAATAGAGTACCATGGGGAGTATGTAGATCCTTTCCCAGATTTTGAATGAGGTCCTTGGATATCCCTGGCTTCAAAAGGAGCGGGAGGCATTAAAAACCCCACACTGTATGTATGGTTTATGTGACATTTGTCACAATGTTTTAAGAGTTTCATGCCCTTTAGAATTTGCCAAGGCATCAATAGCCTTGCCAAGTAAAACATTGTTCTCTATGGGCATATTTATTAATGTGCTTTGTTTTCTAGCTAGAAGCCTGAATTTCTGAGTCAAGAATGGCAGTTGAGTAGTGTGCCTTCGGCAACTATTCTCCTTGCCTTATCTGTTGCACCCAACACGTTTCTTTATGATATTATAGGCCACCTGCTTTCCCTCAAACGGTTTTCAGGATTTGTGAGCGTAAAGGACCTTGAACAGTATCTTATTGTTCTTGAACAATATCCCATTAAGCTCTATCATAGCTACCAATTAACGGTGTGTTGGCTATTCTAGTTTTGTATGCCGCAAAGGTTGCTACCTTTTTTACCTAGAGCATAGAGCTTTTTACTTTATCTGGGGGAGCTTGCTTCCGCTGTTGACAACGGGTAACCAGCTCTCTTCCGTGTTGCAGTGAGAACGAAGTAGTCTCGTTTCAAATGTCCTCTCATATATAAAGGATCTGTTAATGCTGGTTTAAAGCGTTTTCAATTCTAGGATTGACAGCCGTAGGGTGACAAGGAATTGCTAACAATGGCAAAAGACGCATTTTAATTGATTACAGTAATGAGATATATTGCCCAAGAGACTTCTTTTTGTTCAGTATATCATCCACAAAGTCTGTGGGCCTCATTACGACACAGGCGGAAAACCATGGTGCTAATAGCACCATGGTCCATGCCGGTAACTTACCGACTCCGCCATGGAGAAAGGGGGAATTACCACCCCATTACAAGGTTGGCGGGGCGGTAATTCCCCCTTCCTCCATGGCCCTTCCCCATTCCCATTTTTGCCCCATAAGGCATAATGAGAATGGGGAAGGTGGTAATTACGGTAATTACGCAAACTGCGGTACCGTAATTAGCACCAAGGTCCCTTTGCGGGTCCATTCCTTAACGGCTGGTAAAACCAGCCATTAAGGTGGGAACCCGCAAAGGGACCTCGTAATCAGGCGCTAAGGGATTACCGGTACCGGTACCCTTACCGGTAATCCCTTAGCGCCAGGGTCGTAATTAGGCCTTGTATCTTCTACAATTTCATGTGTCTGAAATTTAGAATTGTCTGTGGCTTTCTTTAGCAGATAATTGAATAGGATCTGGTCATCTAAAGGTGAGTTTGCAATGGTTCATCTGGGACATGGGGTGATTGAAGCAAATAATAATCTGGGTCATCGTAGATTGACCCTTGATCATCGATGAAAATATTTTCACACTGATCCTCATTAATATAAATGACACTATGTGAATGTATGTCAGTTACCCGCTCTACCCTGGGGGTTTTTGCTGGAGGTTCTCCCTCGCCCATAGAAACATTTTTGTTTAATGGAGTGTTTTTTCTAGAAAGCCAACAAAGACAACTTGTCCATGGTTTCTTCAAAACATTGTTTGCGATTCCAAGTTGGCTGCCGTGGAGTGAAGATGCAAGCCAGTGAGCTCCCAGCCGGGCCTCTGAGTAAGGTGTCCTATATAGCCAAATCAAAAGCAACAGAGACCGTGGGGTCCCAGCGGAAGGGGAAAGGAACACCCTAAGCAGCTCCGAATGCCCAGCGGCACAGCAGAACGGAGATCGGAGCTCGACTATGCAGATCTCATTGTAAGAAGAGCAGAGCGGACCCAGGCAGCGCGGGACCCAGAGACCCGCAAATAAACAGTGGCAGGAAAGGGGTTGTCAAAAACTGAGCCCCTGGTGGAGTAGCAGGATGAAACGGATCATAGCCGCACCCCCTGAGCAGCAGACGAAGTGGAGCAACGGCCAACCAGCACTCCGTTGGTGGAATTTGGAATCCCCAACACAGACACATGGGTGTGAACGGCAGAGGCAGCAGAAGAGACACGGACCCCCGTGCGAGAGAAAAGGCGGGAGGCCAGGGGATACGGGAGGGCTGGGAGCAAGTGTTAGGCAGAAACCTGTGCAGTTCCCTTAGGGACCACTGCAAAAAGCTTAAGACTACAGGTGTTAGCAGAAAACCCAATTGGTAGCAGTGTGTACCACCCAGATTTACCTGGTAGCTGTGGCTGAGCAGTCAGACTTCTCTCAAGAAGAGATAGGCAGTATAGATTAGGTACAAAAATAAAGTAGCACAATGCAAACACTGACCAGAGCTTTGGTATAAAAGTATATAATTATTTATATAAAAACACACTTGTAAAAATACACTGGCACTAATATGTCAAGCAAGTTCAAACACAGTCACTAGAAATATATACACCTCCCTGATTAATTATTCGACAAGTCTTAGGAAAAGAACACCACTTATCAACACAGAGGTGAGCGCTTAACCAAGATGGCACTCCAATAATTATTTAAAAAGGGCGAGAAAAGACAGAAATAGTAAATCACACAATACCAAAACTTTTAACAGAACCACAGCAAGTCAAGAAAGGCAGGGTCTACTGTAGAGCAAAAAGTTCATAGGCCAGGCCCACTCTTGGAGAGAGCAAGGCGGAAGGTGCCCAAGATCACACAGTTGAAGTACACTTTAAAAGTATTTGCAGATTATTGAAAAAGAAGTTAGATCAGTTCAGAAAAGTTAGTTAACCGGTCCCAGGTCACTCCAGGATAGAGAGTCAAGGATTTACGGGACACCTTGAACAGTCTGTTGCAAGGGAGACGAGGCGGGACACAGTACCTGAAATGGTGAGAAAGCTCCAGCGGGGGCAGTTGGTCCTGGCAGCAGGTGCAAGTCGGTGCTTCGTCCAGGGGAAGAGAAGATCTCGACGTGGAGGAAAGCTGGAGGTCGTTGCAATGCCAGGGAAGAAACCAGCCGCAGAGTTTCCCGGTTAAAAGGTACTACCCTTTTATTCGCGGTAGTGGTGAAGCGTGTCTATCCGGCCGCCGGGATGCTTGGCACGGGCGATTCGACCACGAGACGATCCAGGAAGGCGAAAAGAGGGCGAACTGGTTAAGCCCACCAGCTCAAAGGAAGAAGACTCTCCTGGAAGAAGATCTTCTGTCATTGGGAAGTGGTGAGTCGGTTCAGCAGGGCTCCACCGGTGGTGTCGTCGTTGCAGGTCGGCTCAGCTTCTCCCTCTTCGGATTCTTTAGGTCCTGTGGCGACTTCTGAAGTTCCAGTCCCCAAAGCCCTGCTTTTATGCAGAAAACCCCCATTCATCAGTCCTAGCTGTCACTCAAACATGCTAAGTGGTGAGCCGGCGGCTCACCACTAGGCCAATCACACAAGAGTACAACTTGAGTTGCCGAGGCAACTCAGTCCAGGATGCCTATTCCACCCCCTCCCACACATCCTGTAGACCCAGACAGAGTGGCACCACTTTTGGAGGCTTCTGTGCAGAAGCCCGCCAAAAGTGGAACAAAGGGCTCGACTTGGGTTGGAGTTACAGAGGCGAACACAAACGCCATTTTAAAACCGAGTCCTGGCAAAAAGACCCAACCGGGGAATAAAAAATAAATAACCCGGCGGTATCTTTAACATTGCACCAAAAAAGTGGTGCGTTTAAAATGAATGGGAAAATCCCGTAGGAAATATTCCGGTGGAATATTTCGCGTGGTAACCACAGCCACCAGCCAGAAACTCGACAAGGGGAGACTGGACAGTGCCCCCTTGAAAAACAGACCCAGGGGCAATCGAATTACCCCTACCAGTACTTCCACAATATAATGGTTTGTACTGGTTCTGTTCACAATTTAAGACTAGTAAAGTCAATGGTGACTTTACATGCCCTGGGAGACAGTAGTTAGTCCCAGGGTATGGAGTCTATGTTTGGGGGTCACTATGACACCCCTGTGTTACTGCACTGAGGGTGCTGTGTAACACACATACCAAACACACATGAAGCCCTATAGAGTAAAAGACCCCATAGCCCATAAAACACATTACAAAGTCAAAGGACATTCTCAAATCATGCCTAAGAGTGGGAGAAAGAGTCTCACTCTTAGCAGGAGAAGAAAATAAACCCCAAAAATCCAGCAAAGCTGCTGGGGGACTCACTAGGTTTGGGAAATTAGTCTATATAGAGAATTCTCCCTAACAGCAAGATTGGAGAGAGACAGACCAGGGGCAAGACGTGGAACAGTCCACGAAGAGGAGTGAAACCAGCAGCGCGGTCCCACATTGAAGAGGAGAAGAGGTTCCGAGGAAAGGAGATCACCTCCGTCGGAGCAGTGCCGCACATAAGCTGAGAGGCGACCCGGAGAGTAGGAGCCCTGCAGACGGAGACTTCAGCATGCAGACCAGAGGTGAGGAGGGGATCGGGTGGCGGAGGATGAAAGCAAGCGCCAGACAGTAGAAGACTTAGTTACTTACCTGTAACTATTTATCCCCAGCATTGGTATCTTTCATAGATTCACATGCTTGAATATTCCGTCGTCAGACTGGGAATCCTCAGTGATAAAATGAATTATTAAAAATGTTTTAATATACACACATTGCTCCATAGCAATGCATGTACGTAGCCCATTATGGCCTATAAGCCTTTCTATTGTGTAGTCCCTCCACCTCACTTTGGTCCTTTATGGCCCCAACCAATGGGGTAGCAGGGTTTAAGCTGCGACACAGGTATCCCATGTGAATCTATGAAAGATACCAATGCTGGAGAAATACAGTTACATGTAAGTAACTAAGACTTCTGCAGCATTGGATCTTTCATAGATTCAGATGCTTGAATAGAATACCAAGCAGTTAAAACATGCCACCATTTTATACATATATGCATAAATACAGAAAAACATATTTCTGATCAAACCTTTACCATGCAACAACACAACGGTTACATACTTCGGAAAAGGAAGCTCGTCCTACCTTATGCAAAGAGATGGCGGAGCACTGCCTGTCCGACTGCAGTTTCTTTGTTGGTATCTTCAGCCAGGCAGTAGTGTTTCGCGAACGTGTGCAGAGTGCTCCACGTGGCGGCTTTGCATATGTCCTTCAAGGCCACCCCTGCATGGAATGCTGTTGACGCCGCCCTCCCTCTGGTGGAGTGCGCTGATGGCGGTCTAGCTAGAGGGTCACCTTTCATCTGATGGCAGTGGGTGATGCAGGAGAACACCCAGCGTGCCAGACTTTGTTTAGAGATATGCTGTCCCTAGGTATGGTCAGAGAAAGCAATGAACAGTCGGTTTGAGGATCGGAACTCCTTGGTTCTCTGCAAGTAAAAGTTCAAAACTCTTGCAACGTCTAGAGAACGTAAATCTCTTTCCGCTTCAGAAGCGTGAATCTGGAAAAAAGTTGATAAAACAATGCGCTCAGCGAGTGTCATCTCTGACAGCACCTTGGGAAGGAACTGAAGATGTGGTCTCAAGATGACGCGGTCCTTCTGGAACAAAGTAAACGGAGGTTCAGACGACAAATCTTGTAACTCACTGATCCTTCTGGCTGATGTGATGCTATCAAAAAAGCGGTTTTCCAAGACAAGAACTTCACGTCGCATCTGTGTATGGGTTCGAAGGGAGGTTCCATGAGGGCTGTCAAGACTGTTTTCAGGCTCCAGTTCGGAACTGGCGTGGTGGGCCTAGGAGGATAAGTATGCATCAGCCCTTTCAGAAAGACTTTAACCGCCGGTAAAGAGAACAAGGATTGCATCTCCGCAGTTGTGTACGCCGCTCTGGTTGACAGATGGACCTTGAGGAGGACAATGAAAGCCCTGTTTTAGCTAAGCACAATAAGTAGGGTTGAACTTGGTCCACCTAAACAGTGAGAGGATCGATGGTCGATCTCTCGCACCACTTAGAAAATCGAGTACACTTCCTGGTGTAGGTGACTTGTGTTGACTGGGCTCTCGCGGCCCTGATAATATCCCAACACTCTGATGGTAGCTTAAGAGTCATCAGTTTACACTGCTCAGGAACCATGCCTTGAGAGATAGGCTGCTCAGGTCGTGGTGGAGGACCTTGTGGTTCAGTTGCGCCAACAGATAATGATGCGCCTTAAGGCGAATCGGGGGCTGTCGGGATAGATGCTTCAGAGTCGAGTACCAGACTTGTCGAGCCCAATCTAAAGCAATTAGGATCATTGAACAATTTGGTTCCTTCAGTCTGCGTAGTACCCTCGCAATGAGGGGAATTGGGGGGGGGGGGTCATAGAGGAACTTTCCCGTCCAAGCCACTGAGAAAGTCTCTCAGTAATTGATACTCTGGGTACCTCGAGGCGAACCTTCGGTACTTCTTGTCCTTGGTGGTAAAAAGGTCGATCTGCGGATGGCCCTATAAGGCAAAGATCCGTTGGGTTTCCTTTTCGTCCAGCTCCCACTCGTGAGACGACGTGCATTCTCTGCTTAGTTTGTCCGCTAGGACATTGTCCATTCCCGGAAGATGCTCTCCTTTGATCTGCACTCCGTGGTGCAAGGCCCATGCCCATAGCTGTTGGGCTTCTTGTGACAGGATCTCTGACCTTGTGCCTCCCTCCTTGTTTGTGTAGTGATGGAAGTTGTGTTGTCTGTCTGGACTGTAAGTACCTGTCCAACTACCACAGGCAGGAAAGCCTTCAGCACCCACCTTATGGCCCTGAGCTCTAACACATTGATGTGGAGTTGGGACTCGTGTGCCGACCAAGTGCCCTTGGTTTGGAGGTCTGCAAGGTGAGCGCCCCAGCCTGATAATGACCTGTCCATCCTCAACAGAAGGGACGATGTGGGTGCTTGAAACGGCATCACTTGTAGAAGATTCCACGGAACATGCCACCATCAAAGAGCCTTGTGAAACATCGATGGAATCTGGACGACGTCCTCCCAACATCCAAGTGCTTGTTTCCATTGGTGGTCCAGGGCCTCCTGAACAGGTCTCATGCGAAGCTTGCAATTTGGTATGAGGAATATGCATGAGGACATGCCCAGAAGGGATTTGTAAGAGCGTACAGATGTCTCTCTCTCCAGGAAGCACAAGGTTGAGCGTAGAATCGCTGCTACCCTTTCTGCCGATCTCACCCTGGGAATGCTGGTATCGAACTTGGCTCCCAGGAAGAGAGCCGTCTTGCTGGGAACGGGCAGTACTTCGTGTTGTTTATGGAGAAACCTTACTCTTTTAGGAGGTTGACAACCCGTAACACTGCTGAGCGAGCCCTTGTGGCGGAACATGCTTTTATCAGCCAGTCGTCCAAGTATGGGAAGACTTCCGTTCCTGTCCTCCTGAGTCTTGCAGCTACTGGTACCAAGCATTTTGTGAAAACTCTCGGTGCCGATTTCAGCAGGAACAGGATCACTCGAAACTGAAAATGAAGCTCTCCCACCGTGAACCTGAGGAACTGTCTGTGAGCTGGAGGGATCCTTATATGGAAGTATGTGTCCAAGTCTAAAGTTGCCAAGAAGTCGTGCTTGTTTAATCACGAAGCACTCCTTGTAATGCTACCATCTTTAATGTTATGCGTTTGTTATATTTGTTGAGTGCCCTCAGGTCCAAGATGGGTCTCGATTGACTGTTTTTCTTTTTGATGAGGAAGAAACCGGAGTAGAAACCCTTTCCCCTCTGGGGGTACGGCACCGGCTCTACTGCTGCTTTCTGCAGTAGTTTTTGCACTTTGGACATAACCTGCCTTGGCATATGCACCCTGTGTGAAGTTGGAGGCAGGGAAGGAGGTTGGTCTAGAAATTCTAAGGTGTGACCCTCTCTGATCACTTGTAACACCCATTTGTCTGATGTAATTGACTGCCAGCGTTGGAAGAACTGGCTTAACCTTCCCCCCCAACCGGTGTGTGGCTTAGAGGGGAAAGAATCGGATAGTCAGTTTTGTTTGCTTTGTGACTTCCCTTGGGTGGAGCCACGCCAGCCTCTGTGGGCGTATCTGTTGGAGGATTGATACTTGTTCTCTTCATACGTGCCGCCTTGCGCCTTCTGATCATAAGAGGAGCAGCCGCACCCTCTATATTTAGAAGATGAGCCTCTAAAGGGGCGAAAAGGTAGAAGGTCCTTATCCTTGTCCTTTAAAGAACTGATGGCTCAGGCTGTATCCATGTCTGATTTGATTCCCTTGAGGTGGCCAACTATTTTCTTTCAGAAGAGGTCTTGTCCATCAAAGGGCATGTCCAATATCTACGCTTGGACTTCAGGCCTGAAATTAGTAGCCTTCATCCAGGCCTGTCTTCCGAGTACTGTGTCATCTGTCTGAAGCCCGATTCGGTCACATCAACCGCTGCGTCGATCATATGATCCGAGGTTGCTTCACCATCAGCGATTATCGATCTAGCCTCTTCCTGGAGTTCTGGTGGTAACTGCTTAGCCAATTTGGACATGCGGAGCCAAAGCTCGCGGTCATGGCGAGCGCATTACCCGCTCTGATGGTAAGCGACGCCGAAGTCGATGCCTTTCTGCCCATGGCTTCTAGCTTACGCCCGGCCTTGTCCGGTGGTGCCGACAGAGGCGAAGCGGGATTGGCAAGCTTCTTCCTAGCTGCAACTGTGATAACCGAGTCCAGTTTTGTATGACCTCTCAAACAAAGTGGTGCAGACTCGGGTGCTTTATATTTCTTCTCTGGTCTGGACACCAGAGCTGGAGTATACAAGGGTGTAGACAGGATCTTGGATCCGGACTCCCAGATGGTGTTGAGGAGAGGAATGGTGGTCACCGTTCTCCTGCGTTTGTCCCGGTGTTCATAAAGCACCGATTTCTTTTCCTGTGATGTAACCTGAATTTTGAACAATTCTGCGGTCTTGCCGATTATGGTGTGGAAAGAAACCAGATCATCTGGAGGTGAAGCATCGCCTAGGAAATCTCTTTCCTGGGCTTCGATGATGTAGTCATCCCACACACTGGCTGCGTCACGCTCCTGTGTAATCTCGCCTTCTTCTTGATCAGAGAATTCTCTAAAAGGTTCCTTCTGCCAATCTTAGATTGAAACAGAGGACGGCACCATTGTTGGATCCCTATCCGGCAATCGAGGTCTATGCGATGATGGTGGTGATGGGACCCTTGTCGGTGAAGCACTGCAAGTCCTGCTCCTAGACCTTCGAGCAGGCTCAGGTGATCGTGCTCTCTTTTGAGGTCTACTCCTGTGAGGTGAACTTCTTGACGTGCCTGGGATTGGAGACACGTCTCTCCGACGGGTTTCCGGTTCTATGGGATCAGCCGGCATGCTCTTCTCCCTTTGACACCTGTAAAACTCATCCATGATCCTCTGTACGGATAACGTCAGTATCGGGTCATGAGGATAGTCGGCCTCTTCCGTAGACAGCTGCCAAGGGGGACTGTATTGCTTAGGGGAAGGACAAGGTCATTCTTCCACCACTTCCGCATCTGAAAATTCTTCCTAGAGAATCACATCAGGAAGCTCTACCATGTCCCTCAAAGGAGAAACTTGTGGTACCATTGGTTCAGCAGCCTCAAGGAAACTGTCCTCAATGACAGGTGTCACCCTGGCATGAGCAGAAGGCGCTTCAGTCTCCAATTCCTCCGTAGATGCAGGAACTTGCGTTGTCGCTGACGATGTTGTGGTCGATGGTACCTTCGTCGACGAGCGTCCCACCGACGGTAGTTCCGTCCGAGTGTGGTTTGCCCGTCGACGAAAGCTCAGTGGACGACCGTTTTGTGGACGAGTGCCTCGTGGACGAATGGTGTATTTCCTTTGTCGACGACTGCTTCGGGGATGATAAATCCGACGAGGATCTTGCCATAGACGATGTCTTATATGTAATCGTCGTCGATAAGGGTTTCGTCGACGGTCTGGCTGACGGCGGGTCTTTATCTTTCCCATCGCTCGTGGACGGTTTCCCTGTCGACGAATGCCCCCCCCCCTGTTTTTTGCAAACTCCTCCTTACCTTTGGAGGTAGATTTTGCTGACAAATGTGACTTCTTCTGGCTCAAGGAGTCCAGTGGAGGCAGAAAGGGTATTAACTCAAGCTTCCTCTTGCTTTTGGCAATGGGAGTGGAACTCCTTTCCACTGAAGAGGACCTTCTCTTCGAAGTTTGCCTCTCAGAGAGTGGACAGGAGCTGTTCTGACAGACTCTTCGTCCTAAGATTGATCCCTGGCTTCCAGTCGTAAAAGAAGTCTTCTGTGCCTGTCGTCAAGGGTCTTGTTGGAAAAAGTCTTCCAAATATCGCATTTCTCAATGTCATGCGGATACAAGCAGTAAATGCAATGTTCATGGGGATCCTTCATGTAAACTAACTTCTTTGTGCACCTCGTGCAGTCCCTGAACAGTGAAGGCTTCTTGACAGCCTGAGATGCAGTCATTCTGAAGAGAAAGTTTACACGACGATTTTGGGTCAAAAACCACAAATATGTATCCCAAAAATGATCCGAGACTAAAGCCCCCAAGCAGGGGAAAAAAGTGGAATATATTTGCTAAATATATTCCACACAAAAAGTAGAAAAAGAATTGAAGAGCTCAGAGAGCTTGAGGATTCCCTATGTCTGTTCGACTGCGGAGAAAAATCCGAAGATGGCTGCTGGGGCGGAGCTTAAGCCCTGCTACCTCATTGGTTGGGGCCATAAAGGACCAAAGTGAGGTGGAGGGACTACACAACATAATGGCTCATAGGCCATAATGGGCTATGTACATGCATTGCTATGGAGCAATGTGTGTATATTAAAAAATAATTAATAATTTTATCACCAAGGATTCCCAGAAACTCGAGACCTCTCCCCTCCATAGGAAGACACTGCGGGCCGCGAGGTAACACACGGCCTGCAACCTCAGCAACTGACACAACAAAGCAAGAGCAGTAAATGGCACCAGGCTAACACCATAGATACCTCAAGGGAAGCAAGAGGTGAGACTGCAGACACCGAAAGACCCAACACCCGAAGAAAGACATATCGGGGGAGGGAGGAGGCGACACAAATAAGACCGAGTTCCCTCCTACAGATGCCAGGCATCAGGGGGAAACAGTCCCAAGGCCCGCAGCCACCAAAGAAAAAACCAGAAGAAAACAACTCGAAAGATACTGGCACAGGGAACGTACAGAACCAGCGCAGGGAGAACAACCACGACAGGAGACGCACGAGGAAGAAACCTTTGAGACACAAGCCATGGCCCTGAACAAAGAGGGTCTACAAAAGTGCCGGCAGGGGATGGAGGACAGAATGACGGCCTCCTTCCAGCAACAGATTGGAGGTCTGAAAGAAGAATTAAAGGACGCTCTGAAAGAAATAAGGGACAATATTAACTCTCAAGGACACAGAGTAGACCTAACGGAGCAAGGATTATCCGAAATGGAAAAGCTGCGTCAAAACTCAGAACTGTTAGAACAGATAGCCACAGCAACGCACAACCTTAAGATACAGTCTGAAGATCTAGAAAACTGCTACAGGCACTCTAACATAAGGATTAAAGGCATGGCTGAGCCAATCTCAGACGGCGAGCTAAAAAGCATGATCCAACATTGCTTCGCCACCCTGATAATTGACACCAACCCAGAGGAGATAAGAATAGATTGGGTACACAGAGTGGGACAGAAGAGGAGCGGAGAATGGAACAGGCCCAGAGATATCCTGGCAGCTTTGGCCTCATACGAAGAGAAGGAGAAAATATTGAAAGCTGCAAGGGGTCAGGAATCCATAACAATAAATGGCTCAGAAGTCAGTCACTTCCAAGTCTTGGCGAAAGTCCCCATACAGAAAAGAAGAGCAATGGGCCCAGTAACTAAGAATGTACAGGAAAGAAAAAGTTCCTTATAAATGGACATTCCCTTTTGGCCTGACATTTCCATGGTAAGGGAAGCAACCGAGGATGACTTCCTGCGATGAAGGAATGGCAGTGTTGGGGCTTGATACAGAGGAATTGGCCACAGAAGAGATTAACAGGGAAACACACAGACAGGACCCAAGACCCTGGGAAGGGTCAACTGCATACGG
This sequence comes from Ambystoma mexicanum, assembly GCF_040938575.1. Lineage (NCBI taxonomy): Eukaryota > Metazoa > Chordata > Amphibia > Caudata > Ambystomatidae > Ambystoma > Ambystoma mexicanum. The sequence goes on along the minus strand of NC_090930.1, from coordinate 1,364,997,338 downwards.
GAAGAGGAGAGAAATTGAGAGGCCCTTGATCCAGGAAATAACGGAGAAGATAACTAGGGCAGGAGAGGCCCCCAACAGGGGCAGGCTACAAGAGGAGAGGGAACAGAGGAATGGGGGCCCATGTAAACATTCTAAGGAATAAAGGATTAGATCAAGAGACAATACGGGCCGGCGGGGAGGAGAACAGGCACCACTTGGAACCGCGTAGGTTAAGTAACCTAAGAGCACGGGGGACACATCGGTCGGTGCCCACTAGGAAGGATGCGTCTACGGATACCGATCAAGACCCAGGGAGGAGCAGGAGGATGGATAAAGGAGGAGGGGGGAAAGGAACCGCACTTATATTACGCATACATACAAAAGGGGAAAGTTATACAAGGCACTCAAAGATAAAGGGTCAAGGGACTCGACAGACCAATGGGGAAAACATTACTGATTCTCTCACATAACGTGAGGGGCTTAAACACGACAGTGAAACGGAAGAAGGTACTTAACCAGATAAGGAAATATGACGCTGACATTCCAACTACAGGAAAGACACATAAGGAAAGAAGACAGACAAAATACATTTCCAAAAATAGACAATTGTACCAGACGAATGCAAGCAATAAGACGGCGGGGAGTAAAGATAGGTCTCAAAAACTCATTGGGCGCAAAAGTAATGAATACATTAGTGGAGCAGAAGGGGAGATACGTCTTCATACAGGTGCAGATGGGACGGAAAACCATCACACTAGGAACCATCTACACTCCAAACAGAGGACAAGATTCATATTTAAAACAAGTCCTGGGGAAACTGGAGCAATTTGTGATATGGGAACTAGTACTTCCAAGGGACTTTAACATGACGTGGGACCCAGAGATCGACAGGAGGACGCATAAAGAGGTACAAACCCACGGAGGCTCTATGGTATGAATGGAGGGAATGGCGCTAAAGGATCTTTGGAGGGCGAAAAAAGGACAGGAGATAAGGTATACGTGCTTCTCAGATGTCCACCAGACATTCTCCAGGATAGATTACGCCTCGGGGACCCCCGGAATGTTAGGCATACTTAGGCATACTTAGAGACATTGATCTCAGCCCGATTGAAATGTCAGAGCATGCCCTGATAATTTCCTTAGAGGTCATGAAAACAAACAGCCCGCTATGGTCTTGGTTTGCTTCCAAGCGACATTTTGAGCGATCCGACCATGTGAGAGAAGGTGGGGGGTGGGAATACTGGAATAACATACCCTAAATGATACAGCTGGGGCCGCTCAGACGAGGAATGTATGGGACGCCCTTAAAGCGGTGGTGAGAGGGGGAACTCTTTACACTGAAAGGCCAAAGACAAAAAGAAAGAAATAGACTAGAGAAGGAACTAGAGGAAGCACTGGCGCTGGCACAAAAGACCTTAGTAGGTCAGAAATCAAGGGAAAACTATAATGATGTTAAAGCGGCGTAGAGACAGCTATGGCTCCTCAACACCTCTAAAGCCGAGCTTGCCCTACGTATGCGCAAACAAATTAGACAAGATGTTGGTTAGGCTCCTGAAATAGCAAAAGGGTCAAAGGCACATAGAGGGAATAAAGAGATTAGACAGGGGGCTAAACACAGAACCAGAGGGGATAATTAGGGCCTTCAAAGCATTCTATAGGGAGCTTTATGCAACAGGGAAACCCGATGTCGAAAAGATATGGGCATTCTGCGGAAGCATTGAACTGCCTAAGCTGACAGGAAAGCCTAGACCGGGAAATTGAAGAAGCGGAGGTGGACAGGGCAATAAAGAATTTGCTGTGCAACAATGCTCCTGGGCCTGACAGCGTCACAGGCACATTCTAAAAGATATACTGTGAAGAGGGCAAGGGGTTCTTAACAAAACTGTTCAACTCCTTCAGGAATGGCAAAGGGCTAATAGCCTCCATGACAGGGGCGAAAGTAGTCCTGTTTGGGAAACCAAATAAAGACCCCACAAACTGTGGGTCGTATAGACCTATTGCATTATTGAACTCCGATGCAAAAATGTACACCGGGATTCTAGCTGAGAGGATCAACGAGGTTCTTCCGGGGTTGATCGGACAAGATCGGTCTGGATTTATAAAAGGAAGGCAGACGTGGGATAACACCAGAAGGGTAATACACCTCCTGGAAAAACTTGAAAAGAAACAGATACCGGCCACGAACATCTCCCTCGACGCTGAGAAAGCTTCTGATAGAGTAGAGTGGCCGTATCTGTTTCAGACAATGCCCGGCTAGGATTTGGACCCCAATATATACAACTGGTCAGGGCTAGCTATAGCGCCGGCCTGATACGCCTGGTAATTAATGACCAAATCTTTGACCCAGTGTGCATAGAAAGAGGAACGAGACAGGGGTGCCACCTGTTGCCGCACCCATATGCTATTTAACCCCTGGTAGCGGGTATAAGGCATAATCAGACCATTGAGGGGATTCCCTTTGGGGGGGGAACAACACACAAGACAGCAGCATATGCCAACGACATGCTATTTACGCTAAAAGAGCCGGAAAAGTCGATACACGCCCTAGTGACAATGCTCAAAGAACAAGAGGGACTATCGGGCCTAAAAATAAATTTGGGGAAGTCTGAGATGCTAGAGGTGGGGCTCCGGAAGACACGGCTTGCAGGGTTAAAAAGTGCTCTCCATTTAAAACAGCAGGAGAGAGCATTACTTACCTAGGCATCAAACTGACGAGCAGGGTGGCTGCGTTGTACAGAACAAACTTACCAGAGCTAAAGCTCAAACAGACAGATGCAGATTTTTCAAAGTGGTCCCCAATGCGAATCTCTTGGATAGGATGTATTAACACTGTCAAGATGGTGACCCTCCTGAGGATACTATATAGATTCCATACACTGCTGATCGCCATCCCGCGCACATTCTTCAAAAGCTTTAACACATTAATATCAAGATTTATATGGCAAAACAAATTCCCAAGAGTTGCACTGGATGTACAGAGGGCTCCCAGACAGAGGGGGGGACTGGGGCTCCCGAACATATACCAGTATTACGAAGCGGCCCAACTCAAGAGTAGTTTAAGAATGGTTTTCAGGAAACACTGATAAAATATGGGCACGCATGGTCAGGGCAGTGGCAGGAATGCCTCAGACAGGTCTGCTATGGCTGCAGGGGAGTGAGACCTTTGAATGCTCACCGGAGCAGTGTACTTCGCACGGCATGTGATATCTGGGACAGGAGACTCAAGAAAGGGCATTTATCATCAATACCTTCCCCTTTCACCCCAATTTTTGACAACCCCAACTTCACTGCGGCGAGGACGAAAAGGGGCATTTAAAAAGTGGAAGGATAGGGGGTGTGAAAAGATTGAAGACATGCTATGGCAAGGGGAGGTGATGTTGTTTGAAGATTCTAGGACACAAATAGGGTTAGGAGAAGAATGATATGAACACAACCAGCTCAGACACTGGTTGAGGCAGAAGGAGATTCTGCAAGCGGCCACTAACGAAATTTGAGACATTAATTAACTCACATGCGGGGGATAAACACCTTGTGGCGGACATATATAAGCAATTACAAGAATGCCCAGATATATGCCCCTAGCCGTACCAAATCGCCTGGGAAAATACACTTGGGGAATTAATACCTGTGAGACACTGGGAGGAGTTATGGAAGAACATTACAAAATTAACCAGGTCACTACAACTACGCGAGGCGTGGTACAAAATGACATTGGCATTACACCCCCACCAAATTACGCAAGATGTTCAATCCACGTCCGAGGAATGCTGGAGGGGATGCAGGGGAGTAGGGGATTGGAAGCACATATGGCGGGGCTGCCCCAAGATCAGGCAATTTTGAGACGAGGTGAGGAATAGTCATCAGGAAATAGCCCCAGAAGACGTACCCCGGCTGAGAACATGATGGGGGCCCTAAATCCGGAACTAAACATCGCATCAAGTCGCAGAAAAGAGCTCTGATAACAGTGCTGCTTGCAGCCTGGATGGTAATAGCTAAAGACTAGAAACCCCCCACCCCCCCTCCCAACCCCCACGTTGATCAGCTGGTACCAAAAGCTCTGGGACATAGTGGCGATGGAGTGGCTGACATACAGGACCCAGGGTGACGCAGACAGGTTCCAGAAGGAATGGGGAGAGACCCTAAAATTCTGAAAAGCGACTTGGTGCAACAATGGTGCCCCCAAAACATACGGGTACTGGACATGTGCTACTAGCAAAGCGCACATACAGAAGGACATTGGAGAAAAGGAACACCATAGAAGACAAGGAAGCGGACCGCATTTTTTTTGGGGGGGAGGGGGTAGGTGGTACAGGGGAATGGGGGTGGGGGGTTTTAAGAAATGTTTAAGAAATGCCAATAAAAAATAGTTTGGAAAAGGTACGAGAATCCTTGGGTAATGCTTGAGACGGACTTGATGAAGCCTTGGTATCTTGTGTGGTCTTTGAAACGCTTTGTTGATTTCGACTGTTGTTTTGACATACATGCACTACTCTACGATGGCTTCAGCGCCTGTTTCACTGTGGGCATATGCTAAATGTGAGGGGTCAGAAATGTGAGGCAGACAACTTTGTGAAGAATTTTCAAAAGATGCTATTTTCTTAACTCAGAAGGTTGGCTAAACGCCTCACTATCCCTACCCTGACTAGGATTTCCCTGCCTAAAATAAACTAAAGTAAAGACTAACAAAAGGTTTCTGTCCCTCACACATGTACATCGAACACAATAAGGTAATATATGGCAGCTTAAATAAAACAAATGTATCAGTTAGGTTCACAACCTAATAACAGTCTCTCCTTGTAACCTCATTCCCACATTCAAGCAGGATTCTATTCAACAGTTCCAAAAAGATAAGGAAATCCTGTCTTGTAATAAAGTTCCACTTCAGTTCTTTTGGTTCCAACTTGATAAAGTTCCAACTTGAATCCAACCAACAGTTCACAAACGGTCAACAAGGTTTTCCACTTTCCTCTTGTGACAAAAGAACTCATAGCAACTTATTCCCATAAACCAAGAATACTTACATAGTTCATTAGGAACAAAAATGTCTGTTGGGATAATTCTGAAACAGTTCACACTTGTTTTAACAATTTTCGATACTTCTGCAGCAGTTCACCCAACACTTGCTTCAGTAATTTAAGTTGTCAGGGTGATTCTGTATCAGTTCACAAAAACATCTTAGTTGTTTCGACACTTCAAGACTTTTAACGACATCACAGTACTTAAATAAATTCCACCTGGTCCACTCACCTGCCAGGCCTACTACAAGGCCCTCTATGTCCCAGTGTACTCTCCTGCCAGGACAAAATAAAACTACCAACTACAAGTAGGTTTTTGGTAAATGTTATCTTTCAACTAGTTAGCAATGTCTTTTGCTTCACAACATCAAGTTTAAGTATTTCTTCTGGGAAAACAAGAAACACATTGACTCTGTTAGACACTTGTCATTGCCACACGCAATGCAGGTTATGCTCCACTCTTGGCTTTGGCAATGTTGGTGCTTTATAACTTGCCTTGGTATAATTCTCTTTTGGCTTTGGCAATAGTTGTTTTTATTGGTTTATGGCCTTTAATCTGACCCACATATTACAATCACACCCTTCTGGTCTGATAGTTAAGTTATTGTTCTGCCACCTGCTCCTTTTCCAGTCAGCTTGGCTTTTTTTAAACATCTCTATTGGTTTTACAACAAGTTAAACATCCCACCTCTCCCCTCACCCCCCAGCAGCTTGCAGTTCACAGTCTCCGTTTTTTATTTGGTTCTACCCCTGTGGTGCTGCCAATTCAGGTCCAGGAGTTTCAGTCTGAGGGCATCATTGAGCTTTGAAATTTCCTAAGAAAGCCAGAGTTGCCCCCATTCCAATGCAAATTTCAGCAAATTGTTGGTCATTGCGCATGTGGCCCACTCGAGGGCTACCAATTCCCATACTTTTCTGAGCCACTCCTGTTCCGTCTGGACCATCAGGCCCTCCATTTTTTTGCTATTAAGGTCATTGCCACTAGACTTAATATCACACTTTCCTTTTCTCTTCCCCCTCTTTCCCCTTTTGTCCGTTCCCTTCATTACTAGCACAACGTATTTGGGATCCCTTCCGGCCTCTGCCCCGAATGCCTGTGCCTGAGCCCGAATAACAACCTTCTAGAATGGCCTGATTTTGGGACAGTCCCACCAGATGTGTGCTGCAGTTCCCTCCGACCCGCGCCCCCTCCAGCAGTCGTTTGATACCTCCAGGTATATGCTATGTAGCCGGGGTGTGGTGCCACCCTAATAGAACTTTGTACTATGCCTCCTGGAGCTGTGCAGCCCTTGCCACCTTCAGAATTTTCCTCCAGAGCCTTTCCCATCCCTCCCCTCGTGATCGTATTGCCCAGCATACACTCCCATCAGGCAATGTACGGCCAATTATGCTGGGGGCAGCCTCCTCCAGTAGTCTATATAGACCAGTGATGAGACCCTTATGTACGTCGTTTGACAGGAGGAATTTCTCAAATGGGGTGAGCTGACGGGTGGCTGCTTGTCTAATATCCCTGTTCATAACCCAATATCTTATTTGGTAATACCCAAGTCTCTCCCCTTCCCCCACTCCAAAGACTAGTTTGCACTCCTGTAAGGATTTCCCTCCATTTCCCAGGAACAGGTCCCTAATATTCCTGTAGCCCCCCCATCCTCAACTTGTCAAAAGCCCCCCACTCCAAACCCGGGGATCTGAGTGAACGGTGATGGGAAGGTCGTGATCCCCTGGCTCTTCACCGCTTTGTCCCATGTGTCTGCCAGTGCTTTTGTGATGGTGCTCCTGTATAGGTGTTTCAGCCTAAAATGGCGCAGGAGCCACAAGACCTGACACAGGTCATGTTGTGCCACAGCCCTATCCATCTGCTTCCATTGTTTCCCTTCCTTCTGTGAGAACCATTCCCAAATCACCTGCATTTGCACTACTTCGTGATATTGCTGAAAATTGGGGAGCGCCAGACCCCCCCCCCCGCCTTTGTGCCATTAGCTGCTGGCGGCTAATTCGTGGCTTTTTATAACACATTTTATTGCATTTTGTGCGATAATACAAAAATATACAAAACTTAACTGTGTAACTTTGCATACAAAAGGCAGACTAGTACAATCTGATATGTTATGGTTATAAGCAGACGTGGGGAGACAGTTGTTGTGAGAAACAGATGCAAACGAGTCAGCAAGTGGCCATTTACGTATTAGTCTTTCTCAAGCAGCCTCACAAGGTGACGTTATCATTCGTGGCTTTGGCAGAATTGCGCAACAAAGCTTGCTGTCCATTCTGGATCTGAGTTAGAATGTCTGTTCCCATTTACCCCAGATTCTATCTGCTTTGCCCGGACAGCCTCTAGCTTGGTAGACTCTGCGTTCCATTAGGATGATGGCGTCCACATCTGACATCCATTGGTCATATTTCGGGGTAACTTCTGAGCCCCACAATTGCGCAATGTTCCTTTTGGCAATTCTTGTCTCTGACAAGAGAAGAAGCTTTTCAAAGCGAGACATGTCTACTGCATCTTCAATACCCAAGAGGAGGAGTTTAGGGTCTGTTGGGATCGGACGGCACATTACTTTGGTGAGTCTTTCGCTACACTTACGCCAGAAGTGTTGTATATGTGTACATTGCCAGAGGATATGGTAGAAGGTCCCTTCTTCCCGTTGGCAGCGTAGGCATTTAGGGTCCGCCGTTTTGCCCCAATTATACAAAGCCACTCGGGGATAATATATCCTATGAAGAATCTTCAATTGAACAAGTCTGATTCTTGTGGAGGTGGTAGAATCTCTAGGATACATCAGAGTCGAGATCCAGTCTTCAGGTAATATTGGGCCCACATCGCATTCCCATTTCATCTTCAGGTTCAGCAGCTCTTTTGTGGCCAATGAGGAGATCGCGTTGTACATAGTAGATGTGACCTTGTTATTCACACTGTCCATGACTATATTCCTTTCCATAGGCGTACATTCCGGCATGTCCGCCATTTGGGCCCTATGTATGGTGAGGGCATGTTGTAATTGTCCATAGTGGAAGTGTTCAGTTTGCGGGAGACCATATAATGCCACAAGCTTGGGGAACTGTATCAACTGATCGTTCACGAATACCTGCTGAATGGTCAGTATGCCGGCTGTTACCCAGTTTGGCCGTTTCGGGAGATTGCTGAGGCTCGAGAGGTGAGCATTGTTCCAGATGGGTTGGACTGGGGTCATTTTGTTGTCCCATCCTAAGTGTTTATGTACTTCCTTCCACACCAGGGCTGTATGTGCCACTATCTAATTCAGCTTTTATATGGGGAGTGGACGGGTCTCCGTGCAATAAATCATTGACTGTCGCCATCTGTGTCGCCCAGTAGTAGATCTGGATGTTTGGAAGTCCTATTCCCCCCTCCCAGACTAAGCGTTGGAGAATTTTGAGGGCAATTCTCGGGTGTTTCCCACCCCAAAGGAGTTTACGTGTTGTTCCATCTATTCGATGGAACTCTTCGGTGGGGACATGGAGAGGGGCGTTTTGAAAGATGTATGAGAACCGGGGTAGGGCCAGCATCTTAAATAGCGCCACCCTGCCTAGCAATGTCAGTGGTAGTGCTTGCCAGTGGGCTGCATCTTGCTCGTATCTCTTAACTAGTGGATGCAAGTTTTGTTTTACATATCTATCCAGCTCATTGGTGATTAGAATACCCAGGTAGCGGAATTGAGTGGTTTCTACGTGATATGGGAAGCCCGATGCTGGTATGCAGTCTACCCCTTTTACCGGAAACAGCACGGATTTGGACCAGTTTACTCCGAGTCCACTGAAGATTCCATAGTCAGTAGTTGTGTGACCACGGGGCAGGAGGTTGCTGGGTCGCCCAGATATACTAAGAGGTCATCCGCATAGAGGGATATCCTAATTACAAATTAGTCTATGCTCTCTAGGAGAGAAAAGCCATTGATGTGTGTAAAATAAATCTCATATGATAAGTACTGAGTAGGACGTATGCTCAGAACCTGATTAAATGCATAATTCGGGAGTCTCGTAGCAAAATACAATAGCTCACTTACTGTAGATAACAGAGGTCTATCGTCCGTCGGGGAGAGGAGCAGGATCACATCCCGGTGGGCTGTGGGAGAGGAGATGAAGTCCAAGTGCGTCGCATCTGCTTATGACGTTACAGGAGGCGGCAGCACGATGATGTCAGATGTAAACATCTGACGTCATCGCGCTCCGTTTCACAACTAGAAGCATATATGAAAATGGTGTCACAAAGAGAGGACTTGCGTTAAAAACAAAAGCAGAATATGGGTAAACCACTGGTAACATCTTTTTTAGATATGAACGGAAACCAGGACTGAATTGAACCTCCTCCCCCTTTCTTTAGAGGTTATATACTGCTGGTATTAACCATCTATATATCTGGGGAGTCTCCACTAGGGTCCAAACATTATAAAAACATTTCACAATTATATAATTCAGTCGTTAACTAGGACGTTAACAGTAGGTACTGTGCATTGAAATTTCAAAAACAGTGAATTGTATTACCTAAGGATAATTAGTGAATGGTGTTTACTCGGGATGATTACCCTCCAATAGTTGTTACCTACAATGTTAACCTTAGGCACTGTGTACTGATACTGCCAATTTAGAGATTCTGTATTACACGGATATCTCTAGTGAATGTTATTCAATCTCAGAACATTCACTCTCTAATAAGATTGTAAGTGTGGGTGTCCCACTGATTTAATCAACATTATCCCGGCAATGATGGATGGAAGATAATCCCATATGACTCATGCACTGTGACACCTCTCGTGCTCATTTTTTCGAATACTAGGCATCACAATTGGATTTAACCAACCCATTGGAGTCTTTCTCCCTTGCATCAGTAAACCCGGTCATAGGTATCTTTCTTTTTACTTCTTGACAATAATCTCAGTACACACAGAATGATGTGAACCGTGGTGGCATCGACATTAGGTGCCAGGCAGCCTCACGCATCACTCACTGCGGGTATCTTTGTCTAATTCGTTCACAAACAGCATCTGCAGACAACTAATGGCAGATCCATATTCTGCTTTTGTTTTTACCTCAAGTCCTCTCTTTGTGACACCATTTTCATATATGATTCTAGTTGTGACACGGAGCGCGATGACGTCAGATGTTTACATCTCCTGTAACGTCATAAGCAGATGCGACGCACTCGGACGGCATCTCCTCTCCAACGGCCCACCAGGACGTTATCCTGCTCCTCTCTCAGACGGACGAAAGACCTCTTATCTACAGTAAGTGAGCTTTTGCATTTTTCTACGAGACTGCCGAATTATGCATTTAATCAGGTTCTGAGCAGACGTCCTACTCAGTACCCATCATATGAGATTTATTTTACACACATCGATGGCTTTTCTCTCCAAGAGAGCATAAACTAATTTGTTTCAATACACACCGCGAAAGCACTTTGTGGACCCTCGTACTTTTCGTCTTTCGTTTTCCCACTTTACTGTACTGGTGGTTAACATGACTTATCTGGAGAACTACTTTTAATTGTTGACATTTGTAATCCCCTCACTTTATAACTTGTTGTCTTAGTTTGGCTTTGGGCACTTCCCACTGACGATGAAATTACAGGAACAGCCTATTGTCTTTATTTACAGGCAAAACCTCATCTGTTGAGTTTGAACCTCTTCCTTTGGGGCATCACCTTGGGACCTCCCCTGAATCTTTGCATCCTCCTCCCAATATTATACGTTGAAGACTTAAGAACCTATAATTTACATATTTCAAGCTTCCCAATGGGAGGTAAGCCCCTGTAAATTATATCTATTTTTGACACCTGTTCATAAACAATTTAGGTCAACAAAATGTATACTTAGCCGTACTTTATCTGATTACAGTTCCAAGTCAGTACCTTATTCTCCAGCAGTAGGAGCCTGGAGATTGACCCTTTAGATTTACAAGCTACCACAAGCGTTGCAGCTACTGAACACACTTGGCACTGGAGGCATGACCCCTTCCTCCTATTTGATTGGACATTCTTTAGCGTGTGATAACCTAGAAATTCAGTTATTTAGGAACACTTGATATATTCACAGTTAGTCCCTCTACATAGATTTTGGAACCGTGACCTCCACAAAGAACCACAATGGGGCACCCATGCAAGGTAGGGAATGCCCAAGCTTTATAAGCGGTGTTTATAACCAGTATTGACATATTTGTGAATATACCAACTATACTAATGTATTCTAAGAGACAATCATTTGTTTTCATAATCTGCAGATATCAGAACTCTGGACCAAAGCATATTTATTGAATAGAGCTACAAATAACCACTCCTGATGAAGGACATTTTTTTGTAAACAGGTAGAGTTTTTATTACCTCTGAATATATGATTGCAATATGGAATTAATATTGTAATTTTGTATTTTTTTGTTGGAATGTTTCTTTTGCTCCTCATTGTTGAAATGGACTAAAAGATTAAAAAATGATATGCTTAATGACAAATTCATCACGCTTCATTTTGATTGTTGCGGAGGTGTTTGATAATCTCTGCAATTTATAACTAAAGGATTGTACCCATCGTTTCTATCATTTGAATTTTTGACAAGAGTTTTCTTGGATAACATACATGGAAAGTACGGTTTAACTGGATGTTTTAGAATAACATATGTATGAACATTATTGACCTATTGTTTGTCATTGTACAATCCCTTGAGTGTGCAGGTGACGTGAGTGTTCCACAGACTGTGTACACTTTTCTGTTCTTTGTACACTGGGATGAACTGTCTGTGCAGGTGAGCCGCCACTACCTTTGTGAAACCCAAAGAGGCTGAAGCAATCCCAAAGGGTAGCACCTTGAACCGTTAGTGTATGGATCCTACTTTGAACCTTAGGTATTTCCGGTACGCTGGCCACATTGAAATATGAAAGTAAAAGTATGCATCTTTCATGTCTAGTGTTGCCATGTAGTCTGCCTTTTCCAGTAGAGGAATTACTTCTTGTAAAGTTATCCTGAATATTTTAGGTTTCACGTAAGTATTTGCAGGTCTTCAATCTAACACTGGACGCTTTGTCTCGTCTTTCTTTGTTACAAAGTAGCACACAGAATAAATACCCTTGTTTACCTGTGATGGGGGAGGAGCGGTGAGACGAGTTCTGGGTCTCCTTTTTCCAATAGTACCTCTACTTTAGGATTAGTTGATGTTCCAAAGACATGTTCCTGCATCTGGGTGGATGATTGCGTGGTGTTTCTAGGAATTCGATGCAATATCTGTTTGTAACTGTTGAAAGTACCCACTTGTCTGTAGTGATTACCTCCCATGCGTGGACAAGGAGGGAGACATGGGAGGGGATCTGTATGTGGAAGTGATTGTCTGGAGGGGGTGGCTGAACCCCTTGGGGCTTGGCCCCTACCCCAACTACGCCCCTTCTGAACAATCTTTGGAAAGAGGTCTGAACAATCTTTGGAAAGAGGACAGAGGGTGACGGTTGCCCCCGCTGGTATACCATACGCTAGTGGTAGCACTTGGGGAACATGTGGACTGATTTCCTTCCGTACCACTGGGTACGAAAAGTGTAGCAGGTGTTCTAAGCCCCCAATTGCATCAACGGCTTATTGGCAATTTGTCTATTCTGTTTCAAAAGAGTCACCAACAGTCTTCCCAAATAGCATGTTATCCTCAATGGGCATATTTATAAGTTGATATTGCAAGGACCACTTGCGCCACCCCCCGCCCACTTAAATTAGCAACGGTGCCAGTGCTTCCGTGACCCCATTCCTGTGGAGTCTATGGGATTTCATGGGTATGGGGAACAACATTTACCGGCACCAAGTTTGCCGGTCCGATGGGACTAGTAATGTCCCGGTGGCACCGGCAAGCTTAGATGCCAGTAAAATGGCACGAGTCCGGCGGGAACCCACCAGTAGCACTGGCAGGGTTACTGCAGGACTCTTAATGAGGCACATTGTCTTTTCGGACTCCTGTGCAAACATTTTAAAGCATTCAGCAGCTTTTTTCAAAAGGTCATTATAAAGTTGCTAGTCATCCATAGGGGAGTTGGCAACTCGTTCCTCTGGTATATCTGGGGATTGCATGAAATACTCATCAGGGTCACAAGGGTCTGTCCTAGGATCAATTTGTAAAAAGACGTCCTCATCTTCATCAAGAGCGATTACCAAATAAAATATGCTTTATTTCTGCGTTATAACCATAAAAGAGTAAATATAGATAGAACAAATGCAGGATAGATAAAAAACTCAGCACAGTTACAAATACACTAAACATCAAATCTTATTAAACTCAAATCACCTGGTTTTCGCTCTTTGAGATCTTAATATGCAATCAAGTCAACTATAATATCAACAGTACATTTAGCACAGATCAAGAATTTGGCTAAAAAAAGACTATGGTCTGAACTAAAAACAGTAGTTACTGAGTATAATGTGCATGAATACATTAGCAAGATATCAAAACCCGAGGACGAATATGATGCCCTGGTTATACACGAGGGTCACGGTCTACATTTCTTAGCATCTGCCCTCACACAAATGCATTTATTCCCTCTATACAGAAGCTGCTTTCACAACACAAATTGCAATTGTGCCAACAAAGTGCAAGTGCATAAAGTACATGCTGGCTGGAGGCAGGTTATAGAAGGCAATGGCAACCACTGTGTAAAGATATGAGTCAACAGTCTGACCCTTGCCCGAGTTTGGATGGTTTCCCCCTCCATGCTCTACTGAGATAGTTGCAAACTGAATGAATTGCAACACTATCTCGTGATTGACAGCACACTGGCATGGCTGGAGCTATCATACGAGTTGATCTAACTAAGGAACAAGTTCCTTTTTTGTTTAGTTGACAAGAAACAAGTTACTTACCTGCAACTGTAGTTCTCCAGCATGGGTCTTACATGGATTCCCATGCTATGAATATTCCCTGTCAGGCTGGGAATCTTTAGTAAAATAAAGCAGTTTAGCCTCAAGTTAAAAACTGCATTGTCGCTTGTATAGCCTACTGCTGTCACTTTGGATCATACTGCCCAAAGCAATCACTTTCATCCTCCTTAACTACATCCCTGGTGGCCATCTACAGATTTGGCTGCGCACAACAAGTTGCAGTAGAAACCAAAAGCCATAAGCGGAAGGAGTGGGAGGGGGGGGGGGGGTTTGCATGTGAATCCATGTAAGACCCATGCTGGAGAGCCAGACTTCTACATCCTGGCATATTATTTCTGAACACTTCTTTCTTTCTTGTGAATCCTATCCCGCACTCTTTTGTATGTAGTTGTAAGGTTTGGCAATAGGTTTTCTTTTGTAATAGGCCCTTTTTGCTTTGACAAGACTCCACAAGGAATGCCTTAGTTTTCCTTTGATGGTCAAAGATTGCACCCATCTTAGATTTAGGTTTAGATTAGGCGTTTATCTCACCCATTTTTACAGTTTAATAAACACCCTGGAACTGTGATCATTTGTGCGTCTTTACTGTTGCCACCAGGAGTACGTTACACCATTTTCTCCTCCTCCTTCCCTCTCCCTTGCTAATGTCCCCCTGTCGCTGTGACTGGCGCCTGGTCCAATATGAACCTTACAGGGGCCAGGCTCCCCTCATCCTGTCTCCCCAGCACTTAACCTCAATCACCCAGCCCTGACTAGCCCATCTGGCCCCCCTGTCCTCACACTAACTGACCCCCCCCCCCAACCCCTGTTTCCCCTGACACTTGCCCTCTTGGGCTCCCCTCTACACTTGCCAAGCCCCGGGGGGGCCTTCCCTCCTGCACTTCTCCTCTTACCCCAGCCCTCTGCACTGTCCTGCCCCTCCCCCACTTGCACTTACTGTCACTGCCCTTGCATGATTCGAATGTCACAAGGCCTAGTAAGACAATTTACTTTTGGTTCTCGTCTGCCCCCCTTTTTATAATGTCTTGTGGCACCTTGAAACACTTGTGTATAGGTGCCATACAAAAGTAAATAAATAAGATCTGTATAACAGATCTGCCTGGGCAAGGACAGTACAATGAGGATCATCCTAAACCGGGATAGCTTGAATGTGTTGATCACACGTGGCAGCAACGGTATTGGCGGGAATGTGTACAGGAATTGCCCTTCTCATGAAAAAGCGTCTGCCAAAGCAATGACAGCGCCATAGGTTCTGTGTCTCCAGGGAGGGGACGGGAGATCTCGCCCCGCCCTGCTTCTTGATGTAATACATGGTGGTTGTGTTGTACATGAAGATCCTGAGCACCTTTCCCAAAAGATGTGGCTTGAAAGAAGAGCCCAGAATACTGCCTACAGATCCAGGATGTTCGTATGTAACATCTTCTCTTCAGGAGGCCATAGTCCCCCGGTATATAGTTGGCCGTGTGGGCACCTCAACCCTCCTGAGAGGCATCAGTAGTGACAGTTTCCTGAAGGAAGCCCCCGTGAGATGTGATGGCAAATGGACCACCACCTCAGGGCTTTCCTGAATGCTTGATTGAGGTCTATCTTGTCATTTCATGAGCCGGATATCAGCTTCCACCTGACATTCATGAACTCCTGAAGAGGTCTCATGTGCAATCTGCAAAGCAGGACCAGATGGATACAGGAAGACATGATATTGATATTTTATTTCTATTGCGCTCGTACACAAGTTTTTCAGAGCGCGACAAGGCAAGGGAGGGGAGGCGAACAGGGGAGAACAAAACAACAATCTTACTAGGCCCAGTGAAATTGAGAATGCGCAAGTGCAAGGGGGAGGGGAAAAGTGCATGGAAGGGGGGAGAAACAGATGATAATAAATAAATAATAAAGGCAACAAACAGTGGTAGTGCAGCCAGCAATTGGCAAGTGCTGGCTTTAAGGCAGAAGACAGGGTAGTTCTCGTAAGCGCAGGAAGAAATGGGGGGTTGTGGGGACTGAATGGGTACAGATACAGACCCCAGTGCAATTGGGTGGCTCAGAGGCAGTGCGGATGGGTGGCAGGGTGAGCAGGTACCTGGGCCCGGAGGACAGAGGGTGGCCAGGTGCACAGTGCCAAGAGAGAACAGATCAACAGGGGAGAGGGGGAGCGAAGGCAGAAGCAAAGAGGAAGGTCTTGAGGTACTTCCAGACCCGGAGATGGTTCTCCTCAAGTTTTAGAGTGGCAAGGAGGCTATTCCAGAGGAAGGCCCCACCCGAAGACAGATCTACCCCCAGCCCATTACTTTAAAAAACGAATGACCCTGAGGGAGTTAGAGGTAGAGGAGCGAAGAGCTAGAGTGGGGAGGTATTTGCAGAGGGATATTCGAAGGTATTTTGGACCCAGGCCCCAGGAATCCTTGTGGACAATGCAGAGGGTTTTGAATTTAATCCCTGTATCCACTGGGAGCCAATGGAGAGATTTCAGAGCTGGAGAGATATAATCCCAGGGCTTGAGGCCAAGGACAAGTCTTGCAGTCCTGTTCTGGATTAGTCAGTCAGTCAAACAAGTTTATTCGGATTTGAAAAAATCCATCAAACACAAACATTACAATACATCCAGACAAA
The DNA here is from genome assembly GCF_040938575.1 of Ambystoma mexicanum. Taxonomy (NCBI): domain Eukaryota; kingdom Metazoa; phylum Chordata; class Amphibia; order Caudata; family Ambystomatidae; genus Ambystoma; species Ambystoma mexicanum. Next base: position 1,364,980,885 of record NC_090930.1, on the reverse strand, counting down.
TTTCACAGTGCATAAGATATACCTTAAAATCAAGTGCTAAAGACCATAGCAAACAAACCTTAAAACCGGGCACAGTAGGATAAAAATGATAAAAGTTACAACACCACTAGTCCAAAAATTAGTTCACTTTGAGCACAATTCCTCCTTCAGTCCCCCTGTGCATTAAGGGCCACCAACTCCCTGGAGCCTCATCAGCCCCTTTCTAAAGCACAATGCTCTCCTTAAGAAGGAGAGCAGGGCTCAGGCCTTAAAAACAGGCACTCAGGGGGAATACGAGTGCCTCTTTGTGCTGGCGGATCTCAGTCTTGTGTAGGGCCGGTATCAGGGTGGCTCTACGTATCCCTGCATAACCAGTGCAAAAAAACAATACATGAGCCATATATTCATGCTGATGTCCACAGATCGGACAGCCGACAGAGTCTGAAAACCCTTTCCAATTTGCTGTGTTCCCTTGCAAAAGAAGACAGTCAAATCTCGCCCAGGTTATTAACCAACCGTCTTTTTTGTAGGGACTCTGGGTTAAATAAGATTGGATCACAGAAGGCCTGCTAATCATGGTATGGAATTGATCAGATTTATTGCCGTACTCTAAAAGAATTATTTTCCTTGCAACTGCCGCACCCAACACAGATTTGTGGCTGATCCCCACTGCCTTTGTTACTAATGCAGCTGGCGGAAGGAACAAGTTACTTACCTGTAACTGTTGTTCTCCAGCATGGGTCTGGCATGGATTCACATGCTCATGAATATTCCCCGTCGTCAGGCTGGGAATCCTCGCTAAAGAAAAAACCAGTATCAGTTTCGTTTCTGATCTGTCTTTCGTAGTAGTAACCAATCACAGGTCTCTGCGTCATACTGACCACAGCCAATGACTGCCCTCTACCTAAGCCCCGCCTCTGGCAGCCATCTTCAGATTTGGAAGCACGTGAAGTGGCAGTATGACCAAGTGAAGAGCCGCAGAGGGGTAGGCGGGAGGGTTCGCATGTGAATCCATGCCAGACCCATGCTGGAGAACAACAGTTACAGGTAAGTAACTTGTTCCTTCTCCAGCATGGGGTCTGGCATGGATTCACATGCTCATGAATAAAGAATACATAGCAGTACACACATGCACAACCACGGGAGGTGGCAAAGGCTCAACATTAAGCATTACATCTAACTCAACATTAAGCAATCTTACCTCCTCACCAGGCTCACCTCAGGCGAACAGGTTGCGCAGCACTGCTTGGCCGACCCTGGACTCCTCCCTGGAATCCCGATCGACGCAGTAGAATTTCGTGAAGGTGTGCGTCGACCTCCACGTAGCAGCCCTGCATATGTTCAGCAGGGGCACACCAGATAGGAACGCCGTGGTAGCTGCGATCGCTCTGGTGGAATGGGCTCTCGGACGGCCAGGCAGCTGTCGGTTTGCCAACCGATGACAGTACATGATACAGGCGGAGAGCCATCTGGAAATGGAAGCCTTCGAGAGAGCCTTCCCCTGATTGACAGGTCCAAAGTTCACAAAGAGTTGTGACGTCTTCCGAAAACACTTCGTGCGGTCCACGTAGAACTTCAGCGCTCTAGCCACATCAAGCGAGTGCAAAGTCCTCTCAGCCGGCGACGAAGGCGACGGGAAAAACACAGGCAACACCAAGGGTTCGTTGAGGTGGAAGTCCGACGGCAACTTGGGCATGAACCAGGGGTGCGTCCTGAGCACCACCCTCGTGTCGTGAAAAGTCAAGTAGGGTGGCTTGCAGGATAGGGCCTGGATCTCTCCCACTCGTCGGGCGGAGGTGATGGCCACAAGAAACGCTGTTTTCCAGGACAAGAACTTCAACGGGGCCGAGTGCAGAGGCTCGAACGGAGGTCCCATGAGCTTGGTCAGCACCACGTTGAGCTCCCACGCCGGGGCCGGAGCCTTCACCGGCGGGAACGATCTGAACAGTCCCTTCATGAACTCTTTCACCAGACGATGAGACCACAAGGACGTCCGCCCCGTGGTTCTGGTGTATCGGGAGATCGCAGCAAGATGAATCTTGATGGACGCGTGTGCCAGTACAGCTTTGGCCAGTGTCAACAGGTACGGCAGTACTTGGGGAGCCGTAATCCTTAGAGGGTTAATCTTCTGTGCGTGGCACCAGACAGAGAACCTCTTCCATTTGTGTCCGTAGCATTTAAGAGTCGAGGACGACCTGGCCTTTGCAAGAACCTCTCTGCAGTCGGCCGGTATGTCGTATCCTCCAAACTCTAGCGCTGCAGGAGCCAGGCCTGCAAGTTCAGCAACTTCGGGTCGTGGTGGAGGATGGCGCCTCCTTCCCTGGAGAGGAGATCCGCGTCCACTGGCAGCTTGATTGACGGGGACGCTGACAAGTCCAGAAGGTCCGGGAACCATATCTGCCTCGGCCACGCAGGTGCGACGAGGATCATCCTGCACCGTGACCTCTTGAGCTGGTTGATGAGCCGTATCAGCAGTGGCAGTGGAGGGAACGCGTATAGGAACAGGCCTTCCCAGGGGAACGAGAAAGCATCGCCCATGCTCCTCGGCTGGGGAAACCTGCTGGCGAACCTCTGGCACTTGGAGTTCGTCGCCGTTGCGAACAGGTCGATCTGGGGTGTGCCCCACCGTCGGAAGAGGTGATCCACTAGATTGTGCCGTAGTTCCCACTCGTGGCACGAGCGCAGCTCCCTGCTGAGTGAGTCGGCGATGGTGTTTTTTATCCCTGCCAGATGAAACGGCACCAGAAATATCCTTTGGGCGACGGCCCAATGCCACAGGTCCTGCGCCTCATTGGACAGTGCTGGGGACCCGGTTCCGCCCTGTTTCCTGATGTAAAACATGGTGGTGGTGTTGTCGGTGAAGATCCTCACCACCTTGCCCTTGAGGGACGGAAGGAAGGATCTGAGGGCCCAAAACACTGCACGGAGCTCCAGGACGTTGATATGGAGGGACTTCTCCGTCGGGAGCCAAAGGCCTCTCGCGTGCAGATTTTCGGTGTGCGTTCCCCACCCTTCCAGGGAGGCATCCGTGGTCACTGTCTCCTGGTGGCCTGGGGTCTGGAAGTCCATGCCCGCCGTCAGATGCGCGCGGGTGCCCCACCACCGGATCGCTCGTCGGAAACTCTCGTCGAGTGTGATCCTCTCCTCGAAGTCGCCCGTCGTTTGGATCCAGCGCGCGTCCAGGAACTCCTGCAACGGGTGCATCCGGAGCCTGCACATGGGAATGAGGTAGATGCAAGAAGACCTCATTGCGAGGAGGGACTTGATGGACCTCACCTTGGCCGTGTCGGCAACCAACATCCGCTGTACCTTACCAAGGATGGCCCTGGTCCTTTCCTCCGACGGGGAGGCCAGAAGGGACACTGTGTCGAGCTTCGCTCCCAGAAGCAGTGCGTCTTGCGCGGGTACAAGGTGGGACTTGGCGTAGTTCACGGAGAATCCCAGGTCCGTGAGAAGTTGGACGGTCCTTGCCGTGTGCTCCACGGCGAGCTCCCTCGTCTTGGCTCGGATGAGCCAGTCGTCCAGGTAGGGGTAGACGTGGATCCCCTCTCGGCGCAGCTGCGCCGCCACTGGTGCAAGGCACTTGGTGAATACCCTGGGAGCCGACCGTAGACCGAAGGGAAGGGCTCTGAACTGATAGTGACGCCCTTGGACCACGAACCTGAGAAATTTTCGGTGCCCCTTTAGGATGGGAATATGGAAGTAGGCATCCTCCAAATCCAACGACGACAGGAAGTCGCCCTCCTCCAGCTGCCCCAGGACGTGCTGGAGGGTGACCATCCGGAACTTCTGTGCCTTGATGAACTTGTTCAGCCGTCGTAGGTCTAGGATGGGGCGCCATCCTCCCGTCGTCTTCTTCACAAGGAAGTATCTTGAGTAAACTCCGGAGCCCCGAAGCCTCTTTGGGACGAGTTCGATGGCGCCCTTCCTGAGCATCGCCTTTACCTCCGAGAGAATCTGAGGGACGTGAAGCTCTTTCCTGGCCACAGGGGGGACACGCGGGCACCTTCTTTGAAACTCGAGCGCGTGGCCCTGGGCTAGGGCGTCCAGCACCCAACGGTCGGTGGAGATGGACTCCCACACGCTGACGAAGCTCGCCAGCCGGCCTCCCACCGGGGTGCTTCGGTGGGGGCTCGACCCCACGGCCGGTTCAATCCTGCTTAGACGAGGCTTTGCCGCCTTGACCTCCTTGGCGACGACGGCGGGGTCCGCCTGACTTGCCTCGTCCCCTGTAAGCTTCCTGAGACGACGAACGGGCCGCTTGACGGTAGGTGGAAAATCCGCCGCCGGAACCTTTGGAGGCACCCTTGCCTCCGCCGCTCCAAAAGGGCGGCTGCCGTTGCTGGAGAACCCCGAGCGCCCGGGCCGTCTCCGTGTCCGCTTTAATGGCTTGAAGGGAATCGTCCACTGTTTTCCCAAACAGGTTGTTCTCATCGAACGGCATGTCCAGGACTCTGGTCTGTACGTCTTGACGGAAGTCAGTAGCCTTGAGCCATCCACGCCGCCTAAGGCACACGCCGTTGCCCAACTGGCGAAATCCAGTGTCGGCGATGTCTGTCGCAATCGTGATGGCGTGGTCCGACGCCACCTCACCTTCCTGCAAGATCTCCAGGGCATCCGCCCTCTTGTCGTCCGGTAGGAAGTCCAGCAGGGGAGCCAGTTTGTACCACAGCTCCCTGTCGTAGCGGGCTACGATAGCCAAGGCGTTAGCCGCCTTAATCGTCGTCGCTGCAGACGAGATGACCCTGCGCCCCATCGTGTCCAATTTCTGTCCCTCGCCGTCCGGCGGGGAAGTCGACGTGGAGGCCGCACCCCCCCCTTTCTTCCTGGCCGCCGCGGAGACGACGGAGTCCGGGGTAGGCTGTGCCCGGAGGCACAAGGGGGCCGCGTCCGGGACCCGGTACTTTTTCTTGTACCGGTCTCTTCTAGCCGGCGTCGTGGATGGGTTCTTGAGGAGGGCTAGGCCCTCATCCCAAATATCGTCTAGTAGAGGTACCGCGAGGACCGTCTTCCTCTTGGCCTCGCGCCGCTGATAAAGGAAACCTTCCTTCTTCTCCTCCGGGCAGAGCTGGAAGAGCTCGGATGCCCTGGCGATCATGGAGTGAAAAGATCCAATCTCGTCGGGCGGGGAAGCCCGGGTGGGAGGAGACAACGGCAGATCCTCGTCGTACACCTCGTCGTCCGTACCCGTCGCGGCCGTGTCAGTCCCCGTATCATCCCCTCGAGTCGTGGACGGGGAGGAGGGCTGAACGGGGCGCGACGGCTGAAAAGGAGGTGGAGGGTGAATCCTTCTTTTCTTAGGAGGGGGGCTGCCCGAAGGGCCTGGTTCCGGGTCCCCCGACGGGAGTGGTTCCTCAACTGATAACGGCAGTCTCGTCCTTATCTCTGAGCGTAAGGACTGTATAGCCAACAAAATGGCCGCCGAGTTGTCTTGCGGCACTGGCAGAGGGGAATCCGACGGGCGGTCAGGGGCCCCGTCGGTACCCTCGACGAGGTCGTCGTCTCCTGCGTCGGGATCCCTCCCGACGGGCTGGTCTTCTTCCACGCCAACGCTGTGGCTTAAGACCTCGATCAGTTCTTCCTCAGAGGTTGAGGCCGAATCCACAATGACCTCCTGCCCCCCCTTTTTCTTCTCCGTCGGAGGTTTCACAGGGGTCCTGTCGATGGGCATAAAAGAGGACTCCCTCCGCGGTGGCAGGGAGACTCTGAGCCCCGAGGTCGCCACCACTGGTGTAGCCTCCACAGGCTGAGCCAGGGCCGCCACGACTGTCTCGATAGAGGCCTTGGCCGGATGGATTAAGGCTTTCACCACCTTAGGTGCGCTCACCGCCTTCTCCTTGAGGGGGGGACACTGCCTCGCTCCCCCTCCGCCTTCGAGCTCGACCGGGGCCTCTCCAGGAGCTTCGCCGGGTGCTCGGCCTTCCTCTTACCCGACCCAGAGCGTTGGCTCGTGGTTGATGGTGCCGGGGAGGCTGCGCCCTGCCTGGCGCCCGTAGAGCCCGACCGTTCGGCGCTCCCGGTGCCAGCGGACTCGCGGTGCTTGGCCTTATGTTGGACCCCCGTCGCCGGGGCGTCCTCAAAGGTCTTAGAAGACCGCTCGGATTTCTTCCTCTTCTTCTCGCCGGACGGGCTCTTCCCTTCCAGCCAGTTGGCGAGACGTTGATGGCGGTCCTTCATGGTCCGCTCCGACATGTTGCCGCAAAACGCACAGTCCTTCTCCACGTGCGTCTTGTCCTCATGTAGGCAGTAAAGACAAAAGGAGTGTTCGTCTTCCTTAAAGACATTCTGCAGCTGGCATCCAGGGCAGACCCTGAACAGCTTTCCGGGCGTCGAGCTTCCCTTCTCCTGGGCCATGACCGAGATGGGCCTGAGAAACTTCTGGAGTCCTCCAAAAGCGTAGCTCGACGAATCTTCACCCTTGAGGGGCGTGGACGAATCCAACACGGGTCCCCGTTGATCGGATGGAGAGTCGGTGGAGCTTGAGGCTCTTTTGACCGAAAAAAACTAAGTTTTTGAGAAAAAACGTGAAAAAATAGCACTAACGCTCGAGAGCAATAGCACAAGGATCCCAACACATGAACGTGCGGTAAAAATCTGAAGATGGCTGCCAGAGGCGGGGCTTAGGTAGAGGGCAGTCATTGGCTGTGGTCAGTATGACGCAGAGACCAGTGATTGGTTACTACTACGAAAGACAGATCAGAAACGAAACTGATACTGGTTTTTTCTTTACCGAGGATTCCCAGCCTGACGACGCGGAATATTCATGAGCATGTGAATCCATGCCAGACCCCATGCTGGAGAAACAGAGCACTGAGTTTGGCCTCCCCAAGAGCCCTAGCAATATAGTCAAGCCATGGAATTCTTTGCCACCCCACAGTGCCTAACACAGACCGGATGATAAAGTGACAGAGGGAGGCAAATTTGTTTGACCACAACCGGACCCAAAATAAGGACGGGGACTGCGCCCATTGGTCCTCCCAAAACTCCAGTCCCAATTCTCTATGAATTGAAATACAGGCCTCGGAGTTCGGAAGCCCCAGCAGTCTCCTAATAAATTTGTTCTCCTTAATTTGGATAGCGTCAGCCCTCTGAAAACCCCAAAGAGGGGCACCATACATTGTGACTGCCAAAGTTTGGGTCACAGAAATCTTGGAAATCACTTCCAAAGGCTGCCCCCTACACCTTGACATAAAACAGAAGATGCCGCCTATTGCTTGCTCATTTTGGCAAACTGTTTGGCCAGGTGAGCCTTACCCGTTAGAGCTTCAGAGAAGGTTAATCCCAGGTAGTCGAAAGCCTTAACCCTGGGGACAACTTCCCCAGCACATAGCATCTTTCTCATTGCCGCTGGCCGTTTCCTGCCCACACATGCCATCACTGCCGATTTTTTGTTATTCATTTTTAGCCCCAATTCACCCATAAAGGTTGTATATGCATTGATCAGGGACTAGGGCTCTCGGGGTTCGGGCTAACAGTACTGTATCCTCTGCTTACGCTAGGACTGGGAAAGCCCGACCCCCCCCCCCCCCCAAGACCAGAAAGTCAGCCAGAATACTAATCAGACCCCTTGAAAGGCCATTGATGTAGAGACAGAAGCAAATCGGGGCCAACACAGAGCCCTTCCGCACACCACAACCGACCCTGAAGCAGGCAGTGCAGTGTCCCCCCGGGCCACTGCGCACGCCTCATTGTCCGTGTGTATGTCCACCAGCACCCTTAGAATGTCCCCCGGACAGCCCAAAGACCCGAGCACGGCCCATAACCTTACCCTGTCACCTTATCGGAGGCCGTGCTCAGGTCCATGAACGCTAAATAGACTGTCTCCCCCCTACAGAAAACAGAGTTGGCCACTAACAGATATAGATTGAGACTCTGCTCAATCGTGCCAACTCCAGGGCAGAACCCAAACAATGTCTGAGAGGACTGATTGTTCAGCTAACCACGTTTCAATACGTGCCAACAAGATTCTTCCAAAGATTTTAAAGGATGAATCTAACAAAGATATTGGTCTGTAGGTACTAGGGCTAGCCTGATCCCCCCCCCCCTTTTTAAAAATTGGAAAGATGACAGCCCTTTTCCACAAAAGGGGGTATTTTCCAGATTGCATACAGGCATTGAACACTATTGTTAAAAGTATCCACGGGATCCTGGAACAGATCTGAAGGAATCACATCCGGGCCAGGTGCCCGATTGTGGGCTTGAAGGTTGGTGGCCTTTTTTACCTCCTCCACTTCAAATTTTAAACAGGACACGGCCAAATCAACACATCCCCCGGCATTCCCTGCCCCAAACAGGCTCCCAAAATGTTTCAGCCAGGCCCCTTCCTGTGTCCCACTACCAACATTAGAAGAACCCCCATCCGGACCACCCTTCACATATTCCCAGAAAGCCTTCTGGCCCCTTCTATTGGCAGCATCCAGGAATCCCTCCCAAGCCACTCCTTCAACTTCCTGTTTTCTTCTCCTAATCTCCAACATATAAAGAGATCTGGCCTGGGAAATCGCACTTCTACTTGAGGTTGGATCCTTAAGTATGAGCAGCAGGGCTCTCTTCGCCCCTTTACAGGCCTCATCAAACCACCCCTTCTGCGGTGCTCTCCCCTTAGCCTTGGCTGCTATTGTACATTTTTCTAGTTCGAGCAGCCACCAATTCCACAAATTTGTCAACAATTACCCTGGAGGGTAGGCTATCCCTCAATAAATCCACCAGAAGGGACTCATTCTCCGTGATTGATTTATAGTGCAGCTCCTCCTCTAGTATAGTCCCCCATTTGATTCTTCTAGCGCCAATGGCCACACCTTTCGTTGGGCAGGGTGCAGTAACCGTGGAAACACCCACCCCCAACAGGCCCTTGAGTGACAAACGAATGGGGTGGTGATCACTATGTACATCCAGGATCACCTCAAAACTTACTGTGTGTTCCCACAGACTCGTAGAAATACAAAAATAATCAATTGTTGAGGAGCCCATATGGTTGTTAAAGGTCACCTTGCCTGGAATCTCAGGGGCTAGGCGACCATTAACAGTGGGTAAACCCCATTCCATCAGCCATGAACTTAATTGTAGGCCCTGAGAGCATACCCTCTTGTCCCTCATACAAGGGACTGGCATATTCACAGATAGATCCTCCAGAGGATCTAGAGCATCATTAACCCCTCACATTCCCATTTTACGGTTAAAATCGCTGCCCCAAATATACTGTACATTTTTATGACTTCCTTTAGACACTAAGTCTTCTATAAACTCCTTAACTTTTGCTAATCTGTCCACCTCCGAAATGTGTGCACTATTGTAGAAGTTAATGATGCCCAGTGATTCCCCACTTACTGTAAGTAGGAAAACCACCTGCAGAAAATCCATACCGGTGACAATTGCCTTAAAACTACAAGCTAATGAAGATTTTATCAGAATGCACAGACCCCCAAAACATCTACCCTTCTGTTTTTTTTTGGCCGGAATTCCAAAGGAGATATAACCATCTAGTTGGGGGGGGGGGGGGGGTGTCAATTGCCCAGGTTTCCTGAAGTAGGACCACCTCATTATCCTGAAGTAATTCAACCACAGGCCCCAAATTCAGTTTCCTTGTTGAGCCAGCAATATTCCAAGAGAGCAAACGAAGCTCTGCATTCTGGCTTACCCGCAGGGCACAGGTACGAGTGGGGACTGTCAGCTGCTCTCCCACACTCAACACCAGGGTTGCTTGACACCCTTGGACATCCAACTGTCAATCCAGATCCTCACAGGACCTCAAATTGGTTGGCCAAAACCAAGGAAGGCGGAGGGACTTTTTCCTTAACAGTGGTGAGCCCTCTCTTTGTGGGGATCCTACTACAGCCCCCTGCTGATTCCATGTTCGATACCGAACGGACTGGAAGACCTTTCCCCACCCGTCCCCCTCCTGCCCTGTTATCAAAGGACTTACCCAATGCCGCCTGCCCCCCTACCCTCACATAGAAATAGTCCAGAGGGAGAAGTTTACTTATAAGTCTGTTGCCATTGGGCTTAAGGCCTCGTGCTAGGTTGGAGTTAAGAAGATGGTTAGCCATTATGGAGTCTGAAAAGGTCACCACTACACAGTCTCCTGGCATATATTTTGGCCTGCTACCAACCCAGCCCACTCTTCTAGCCATACGGATGATGGCAGGGTCTATCTTGGGACCCATCAGATTAGAATTAAATCAATGCGAAGCCTTATTAATCAGGAAGAGGGTTGATTCGAAACTGCCCTTGGGTAACCCAGGCAAACCGGTAATAATCCCTACATATGGAGCCGCTTCAGGAGGGAGATTTAAAATTGACTGATCCCCTTGCCCTTGCGGGAGAGCTATCTTCTCGATATCAATGTCCCGTGGGGGTCCACTCTCCACAATTTGCACATCTGACCTTTCTTCCATGCCCACTGCAATAGCGGCAGGAGGTTGCCTACTTTGCACTTCCACAACCAGGTCACAACTAGATGAGTGTCCACCCTTTAGAGATGCACACAGAGCACATGTCCCAGCGACAGCCACCCCTTCTACCCTGTTTTTAGCCAAATCACCCAATTTCAAGGAGATTGCTCTAATAGAATCGTCCATGATTGCTAGAGTGTTAAGGACCCCCTCCTTCAGTCCCCGAAGGGATTTCAAAATCGACTGAAGGGGTTTTAGCTCATCTTCTAATAAGGATTCCAGCCACACTTTATCCCCACTACACAATTTGACGAGGAGTCCAAGACCAAACTAGCATGGTCCTCATGGATTGGGCTGCTCGCCCTAGAGATGCCCCGTGTTTGTGGCAGGGCAAAATCCTGTACCTGCCCACTGACCATCCCCTGACCCTCACTGGCCCGCCTCGTCCCCGGTCCTCGGCTCGAAGAGCAGAGGTCCAGCACCTACATCTCCGATGGACCCTTTGCTGTGACCCTATAACGGGGGGACTATCTCTCTAGAAGCGAGCTCAGCAGCATTCATGCAGCTAAGAATCTTGTTAGCCATTACGTCCATGTAGGAATCGAGTGATCTTTGGGAAGCAACAATTGCAGGTTTTACGGGGGGGGGGGGTTAGGGGGGTTTACCACCTTTGGAGGTTTTAGAATGTTTTTTTTTCGCCTCCTTCCCTAAGCACCCCACTCCCCTAGAGGTCCCCTCGTCCCCGGCTTTTCTTTTCCCCATAGTCCAAGTTTTAACGAGCCTAAAACACTTATGTATCAAAAGATGAAACTTTAGAGGTCAATGTATAATCCTGTATATGATGCGGAGAAGAGGTTTTGGCCATTAATTAAACAAAAAGCAATGGAGGAAAAAGCAGAAAGGCAGAGTAGAGCCTCGTGGAATACCTATTCACCATGTGTGAATAATCTCGCTGATAACTAGCAATAGCTAAATAAAAACACCCAAAAAACCTATTGGCCCTGCTTAAAACAATTTAAAACACAAAATATATCACTATACACATTACACATTGCTTAAAACTGGCCAAAACCAGTACAAATAAAACAAATAAAATAGAACGAGATAAAGAGGCTGGGGGGGGGGGGAGAATTAACTCGCAGCCCCCCAGCTACAAACTCTAATCAAAAAAGGGAGAAGAAACTTCTCGCAACCCGCACAGGTCGCCACGAAATGGGCTCAATGTCAGTTCCACAGCAGATGCAAATGCAAAGCATAAAGAGCAGAGGACACAATGAGCACAGAGGGCAGGGCACGCCCGGCGGTTTAAGGAGCTGACAGAGTACGACTCTCCCCCCCCCACCTTCTGTTAGTTCAGTTTTAAGAGAAAAGCAATATGACCCCAAAGAGACTGCTGGCTGTTTACAGTACCATAAAGAGCCTTAAATAGCACGCGATCCACAGAACGATGAATGCTGAGCCTAGTCCAGAGCCCAGTAGAACCAGGAGTCCTCCAAAGAGAGACACGATGCCTGTTAACTCTGCGCACCGAAGCACAAAGGACGAAAAGGACTCGGCAGGACTCAGCGCGCTCTGCGCTTCCTGGCCCTTTTGAAGGCTGGGCACCACCTCCTAACGCGGCAGGACTCCCTGTTCTGGATTAGTTGCAGAGGGAGGAGAGTAGACGCAGGTAGATTTAGAAAGAGGCTGTTACAATAGTCCAACCAAGAGAGAACCAGAGCTTGGGAGACCATGAGCTTCTGGAGGAAGGAGAGGAAAGGCAGAGTACCTCTGAGAAGGTGCACTAGGAAGTTTGACTTTTTAGAGACATAAGAGATGTGGGCGGAGAAGAAAGTGTGGAGTCAAAGATGACCCTGAGGTTCTTAGCCTCGCAGGTGGGGGTAGGAGGAGGGCCAAGGGAGGTGAGGGGAAAGGATGGTGAAGGTGTGCCGATGAGGAGGGTCTTTGTCTTGCTGGCATTCAGACAAAGATCATTGTGCGTCTCACCAATCTTGAATGGCAGTTAGGCAATCAGAGATGGGAGAGGAGGTGGCCGAGGGCAGCCTGAAAAAGAGTTGAGTGCCGTCAGCGTAGCACTGGAAATTTGAGCAGAAAATGGCAATGCAGTGGCCGAGAGTTGTCCCTAACAGGGATTTGATGGACCAGACTACTGCCACTTTGGCAGAGGATTGCCTTTGAACCTTTCCGAGGATGGTATGCATCCTTTCCTCTGATGGGGCCCCCAAGCATCAAACTATAGAGTTAGGCCCCCAGGAACAATGCGCTGTGACAACCAGGGTGATGGGGAGGGGGGGGGTCGAAGAAGGCCCGGAAGACACTTGGTGGGGCAGAGACCCATATAGTACGGCAAAACATTTGCAGACGAGTGTCACATACCCAATCAATGGAAGCAGTAACTCATCTAGAATGCAATAGGAACACGGAAAAATGAGGGCTACACTATACCTCCGAAAGCCATATTGCGGTGACAGGAGCGGAGAATAAATTTCTCACCAGGCAACAACCAAGAATTGCGGGCCTTAAACGACCAGAACGCCGAAATATTACAGGAATCAAAGGCAAAGAAAGGACTCCTTACGAGCGACCTCTCGAAAGACATTTAACAAAACGAAACAAACATTCAGCAGTGGGCAAGAGTCATGTAAAAACTTCCCTAATTTACCAAAAACTCTGTGGCCTGAAGGAGGAAGAACCAGAGTCATCCCGAGTCACAAGTGCTGGTTCCATTATGGCGGCCGGCGTCCTTGAACGAAGGGGGTGGGGCTTGGGTGGGCTTATCAAGCCTACGCTCAGGGAAGCGCCCTGATTGGTCTATTAGGCCCCAGCCCCTATTTGAGGCAGACAAAGAGAAGGGACTTACGGATACTTCTCCTTTATGTTTCAGAGGCGAGTTGGAAGCGAGGAAGAAGCGGCTCCGTTACGCTGGGCATATGAAGACTAGACCCCGCTTCTTGCCATATTCCTTAAGGAAGCCTACACCTAGGTTGCTCTGGACTGAATAAGGAAAATTGAGATCCAGTTTGAGTTTATTTTTTTCTCTTAGAGTCAATAAAGACTATCCTTGGTTATTCAGAACTGCGGGTCTGGGTATTCCATCACATGCGTCTTTGGGATTTGGTATAGTTTATGAAGAATTCCAGAGTGGTTAGAGTCTGGACTGTCTTTGCTGTATGCTGCGCTGCCTGGGCATGAGAACAAGACCGAACCAGCCAATCGTCCAGGTAGAGGTAGACATATACTTGCGACGAGGGAATGCTGCCACTGGGGATATGCACTTGACGAACACCCTCGGGGCTGACTTGAAGAAGAAGGGCAAAGCCTTGAATTGACAATGTCTTCCTTGGACGACGAACCTTAGGAACATACGATGTTTTGGGTGAATGTGGAAATATGCATCTTTCAGATCCAGTGTCGCGAGGAAATCTCCTTCTTTCAGTTGGCTGAGATTGTGGTGTAACTGGACCATCTGGAATTTCTGGGACTTCAGGAAGTTGTTGAGACGCAAGTCCATTATGGGCCTCCACCCGCCTGACATCTTGCAAACCTTAAAGTATCTGGAGTATACTCCGGAGGCGCAGAGGGAGAAGTTTTATGCCCCCTTTTAGCAGCATGGCCTAAACTTCATTTATGAGTTGGGCTCCTTGCTGCGCACCCATTTGTTCGTTGAGATTTTGCGCCACTTGTCGACAAACTTATAGCCGGCCTCCCACTGTGTTGCTTAAGTGGGTGTTCTGACCCTGGTCAGGCTACCTTCAGCATCTGCGTCCTGATGGCTTGTAGAAGACAACGTTGGGTACCTCGCCTAAAGACCTAGGGACAGCCTCTATAGGCTTCCTGTGCAGTCGAGCGAGAGGGCTGGCGGTAGGAAGGGCTGACCACTTTGGAAATTCAGGAAACCTTTCCTCTCGAAAGCAAAAGGTCTGCTTCCTTTGTTGCAGCATGCCCAGAGTGTGTGCTGTCTGTCCGTCTTAATGGCAAGAAGAGACTCGTCCACTACCTTACCGAAAAAGTTATCACCATCGAAAGGAATGTCGACCACCTTGGCCTGGACATCCTACCTTAAATTTGTGGCCTTGAGCCAACCTTGACGATGTAGGGCGACCCGGTTACCCATCTGCTGGAAACTGGAGTCGGTGATGTCCAGGGCGACCGTGATTGCATGGTCAAATGTCACTTCCCCATTAAGAAAGATGGCCATAGCCTCAGCTTTCTTGTCATCTGGCAGGAAATCGAGTATGGTTCCCAACTTATACCAGAATTCTCGGTCATAGCGTGCAAGAATGGCTAGGGCGTTGGCAGCCTCAACTGTAGACGCTGCAGTAGTAGTAATGCACTTTCTAGCCGCATCCAACTTGCTTCCCTCCTGGTCAGGTGGGACTGAGCAAGAGGATGATGGATTAGATTAACTCTTCCGAGACTACCGAGTCTGGCGTTGGATGGCCTCTGAGGCATTAATGAGCAGTATCTGGGACCCTAGATTTCCTCTCCAGCATCTCCTTTTTAGATGGTGCGAGGAAGGCTTTTTGCAGCACCACCAGCCCGTCCTCCAAGACATAATCCAGAAGCAGGACCGAGACCACAGTCTTTCTGGAGGATGAACACTGGAAAAGGAAGCCCTCGTTATTTTACTATGGGACCAGGTTGAAAAGCTTGGCTGCCTGGGAAATCATCACCTGGAAGGATACCACTTCATCAGGGCGAAGAGTCCCTAGACGGTAGCTCTACATCTGGTGGCACAATGTCTGCAGGGATGTAGTCTTAAAACTCATCCGTACCTTGGGTATCATCTGTATCTGGGTTGGTGTCTGTATTAGTATCCATTTCTGTTCGGTCCAACTCCTCTACAATAGGGGGCCGTGGAACAGGAGATAGCTGCAGGATCGCAGGCACTGGAGGAGGTGGCGCCAGGCGGGGCTGAGACAGTATTGGTGGACTGGGCACAGGAGCTGGGTCTGGAACCACCGGAGGACCAGAAGCCACAAACGTCCAAAGAAACAGCTCTTGGAGACGGATCTATATGTGCCTGAGGAATTAAGATTGGTGCATGAGCCAAGGGGCTCCTAGGGCGAGTAAGGTGAAGTGGCTGTGCAGGCCACAGAGCTGGCTGTGAGAGCAGGCCAACACCACCCTCCATAGGGTGAGGGCCAAAGTATTCATAAACTCCTTCCTCCTCCTCAGACAGGATGGAAGGAACGGAGAGATGGGCTTGAGATACGACCCTCGGAGAATGTGGCAGGCAACCAAGGGGCCATTGTGGGCTTTGGCAGAAGAGCCCTCTCGCCCTCTCTCCCTCCCTCCCTCCCTCCCTCCCTCCACAGGCATACCTGGAGAATGTAGTGTGGACGGGGCCGACCCAGTTTGGACTGACTGAGGTCTTGGAGGGAATGCTACCCTTGAGATAGCCATTGGTACCGTAGAGATGGTGACTGCAGTAGACGAGCCTGTAGATGTGACAAAAGCCAGTACCGCCGGCCTAGTGGAGTTGGTCTTAGTTGACGATTTGGACGACAGTCTTGGGGTTGTAGTCTAGGAGGTTTTTGGGGTTGTCAACAATGATGCTGCGATGATGAACGATGCTTACTCGACGGGGTGGTGTCGGTTGACTGGGAAGGAGTAGATGATCTCCAGCCCTCTGAAGATGAGGACATCTTCATTGCTGTTGCTGATCCAGACCACTGACACAGCAGCTGCGGTGTTCATCAACGAGGAAGTCTGAGCGTGCAACATCTTTGCATTTGTAGGTGCCTTCCCCTTGGAAATGTTCTAAAAGGATCTCAACCTCTTACCAGAGGGAGTATGCTCTTTGGACCTGCTAGACCTGGCATGGGCCTCACTGTGCACAGACGCAAAGTTGGAGGCCTTACCTTCCTTCACCCTTTCTCGTCTTAGTGGAGAAAGACTGGCAGATGGGGCATCCCTCCACATCGTGGTCTGGGTTCAGGAGGTGAATACACGCTTGGTGGCAGTCTTCGATGAAGACATTCTTCTGACCGCGTCTGGAGCAGGCCTTGAAGAGGCTCTTCTTTTCGGGCCTCCGGAATGGCGCTTGCACTAGACCCAAAACCCAGTTCACAGCCTCCCATGATGTAGCGATCCAACGGAAGGTGGGATCAAGACCAGCAGCAAATCCTCACTGACAACAAGTCACAACGGTGATGGGGTGAGGAATTCTAAAAAATGTGTGAGAAAGTCAAGGAGCGAAATTCGAGGACTCCCAACACAAAAAGGTGCAGCAAAAATCTGAAGATGGCCACCAGGGGTGGAGCTAAGGAGGACAAGTGTCGTTAGTTTGGGCCGTAGGACCTAAAGTGATAGCAATATGCTATACAAGCAACAATGCAGTTTTTAGCGTAAAGCTAAATGGCTTTACTTTACAGAGGATTCCCAGCCGAACCACAGGGAATATTCCTAGCATGTGAATACAGTAAGACCCCATGGAGAAGAAAAACAATGGTTTCAGAGATCTCTTCCTGATATCAAGGTACTCTAGGCAGATCAACAAAGTGTACCAAACTCTCAGACAAATTAATACAAAATGGGCAGGTATCAGATTTCCACTGCTTTCACAGCCACTTTACAGATAAAATTCCTAATAGCAGTTTCATGATGAATATTCTCGCAAATGTAGGCTTCACTTGATCCAGATACTCCTCGTACCCAAGTTCTCATTTGCATTCCCAATAGTTTCTCAGACTAGGCTTTAGACCGACCAAACTCATAGCATCAGTCTTTTCTTTGATGGCTCTTCTGAATGCATATTTTATTGTGCTACTCATTAACTCAGGATGGGCCCAGAAGGAGTCCTTCCCAAAGCTCTCAAGTTGTTTCTTGATGTGAGCAAACCAGGGGTTAACTCCCCCACCCTCCTGCTCCGAACCCCCCCAGATTGGGCCATACCATCCTCCACTGCTTATCCAAACCTGTGGAGCTTAACAGATGTCCAGTTCCTGAGTCAGAAGTAAATGGGTTTTGTCTTACTTAGGGAATCGATCCTCTGCAAGTCTAACACCAGATAGAGGTTGGTTAGGCGTACTAATGGGCAAGCCCAGAATATATTTCTTTAATTTATTTTCAGTAACTGTCAAGCTACCTCAGTTAGCATTGCCCCACAAATTCAGCTTCAAATAAGGATCTGAGCCTAGCTTGGAGCATTTAAGCTTCAATGGAGACTTTGACTGCCCCGTTGCCATGTTCGCAAGTGAACCTTGCCATAACTCCACTGTATCTTGCCATAGTGAAGTCCGCCTTGACAACTTGAGCAAACCACCTACAATCCTCTTTCACTCTCAATCCGATAGCTATTACTGACTCCTATTGGGGATAAGATTGGTCAATTGTAGGGCTTTTAGCTGGGGGTTGCCCCGCCCCTTGTGAGATGTACTCCTGTTTAATAGGACGTTTACATAGCAAATCAAAAAAAGATGCTACCTTATCCATGGTTCTCTCAAACCTTTTAGTCCATGAACCAGTAGATGGTGTCTCCAAGTGGAAAAACTATTTCCTCTGAGGAATAGGACTTCCTGTAGGCTGCCTGTGATAAGGGCTCTATTGTATCCTGAACCCTAAGAAACTATATCCACCAAAATTACCTGTTTCGGCGGCTGCGCCTGAGTAGATGTCTGTGTAGAGACATTCGGTATGGCACAACTAATGTTCACCATCGGTTTAACTTTTGGAACATGCGCCGAAGGCTGAACAAGAGGTGCAGCGGTTTTCTTTGAGGCTGATCCGCTTGCTCAGTTACTGACTTCACACTTTTCGGCGTGTTTACCAAACTCTGGCTGGATGGTGTACTTTGTGTGTGTGTGTGTGTGTGTGTGTGTGTGTGTGTGTGTGTGTCTATGTGCCGGAGATTTGTATTATGCAACCCCATGTTTGTGTCTGCTCTTGCCGCCAGGAGAGATCTCCATAAAAGTGCGGGATATGCGCTCAGGATTCGACTGACTCCCATATGGGGTCTTCAGCGTCACTACTTGCGTTGATGCAGTCTTGCGCTGTTTCGGATTCCTCTGCGCCGTCAGGGATAATCTGACGATGCCTCCGATAGCATCGCATAGACCACAGTCTTTAAGCGCCTTAGGTCAAAAAAAGCTAACACGATTTGCAGAGTTTTCTGGTGGTCCCGAGAGAGACAATTGTTACACACGTGTGTCCTTCTAGGGAAACGTCCGGTTGCAGGCAAGGCAAAATTAAAATGGAGTTTTCTCCATGATATCCACTGAAAGACAGCAAGACGGGAAGGTGTAAAGGAAAGTTAATCAAGACATTCTTCAAGTATGAATATAGTATGTTATTCCCCCCCCCCCACTCTGCCTACTGTGTAGGTCGAAGCTTGAAGGAAAGGCCGTCGAGAAGGATTGTGCAAACTGGACAGCTGGAACTTTGTCGAGCACTGTTGGAGCCGAACGAGAGCGTCAAAGTTGCGGTAACAATAACATGCTATAGAAATAACAATAACTTAGCCACAAAGACTAATAGTCACTGTAGCAAGTAACACTGCAGAATGCGATCAACACTGATGGTGGAAAAAAAACCTCGATGCCTGAAGGGCCATGGGTACAGTGCACATCACAGTAGGGATATTATTACAGACACGCCCTGTTGACGTCACTTTTCAGTTTCGAAATCAAGACATGCAATTATCTGCACCTACCACTAGATGTCGGCCTATGCAAAGCATGTGATTCTAAGCAGATCCACAAGCTTCTTTTTTATATATAAATACATTACTCACCGTAATCGTATTTCTGATGCTTGTATCCGTTTTAGATTCACATGCTGTGCATAGGCCCACATCTAGTGGAAGATGCAGAGTATTACAGTGTGTTTTTCGAAACTTGAAAAAGAGGCGTCAAACCAAGGTGTGCAAGTAATACTATCCCTAGTGTGACATCCCCTGCACCCATGATCCCTCAAGCGTGTAGATCCCTCAGATTGTATTTTTTCTGACATGAGGTAGCATGAGGAGTAGCGCGAGTACAGCGTATCCAAGCAGATAAAAAAGATAAGACTACAAGCATCCATGCGCCTTCTCCCAGAGGGGAGGAAGGGCAGGCGCATGTGAATCTAAGCAGATACAAGCATCAGAAATACAATTACGATGAGCAATGTATCCCTTCTGAGGCTTGTGAAATCGGCTTAGGTCACATGCTGTGCATATATTAGCAAGCAGTGTTAGAAGAAGGAGGTGGGAAGTGAGAAGGTTCATGAGCGAACAAATGTCTTAGAACTGCTTGTCCCACTTGAGTATCTGTCTTGGAATGAGTGTCAATGCAGTAGTGCCGAGTAAAGGTCTGAATAGAGATCCATGTAGCTGCTTTGCAAATGCTGTCGAGGGGTACATTTGCAATGAAAGCCAGAGTGGCTCCGGTAGCTCTTGTAGAGTGGGCCCTCAGCGTAAAAGGCAGTGTTTTATCTGAAAGGGAATAGCACAATTGGATACATCTGACTATCCACCTAGAGATGGCATTCTTGGAGATGCGATGATCTTCTCTGCCTGGGGCTATGGAGATGAACAGTTGATCTGTTTTTCTTAGTGGTCTGGTTTTGCCTACATAGTAGAGGACCACCCTCCTCACATCTAGTGTGTGGAGTTTCACCTCAGCAGAGCTTTTGGGTTCTTGGAAGAAGGCAGTTCGTTCAATAGACCAGTTAACATGGAATTTGGAAATTAACTTGGGTGAGAACCTAGGGTGAGTGCGTAAAACCAGTTTATCCTTATGAATAGTAAAGAAAGGATCCTCCACCGACAGAGCTTGAATTTCACTGACCCTTCTTATGGAGATGATGGCTACTAAGAAGGCAGTTTTATAAATCAGGTGTTTGAGACTAGATTTGTGTATGGGCTCAAAGGGAGGTCCCATGAGCTTATCAAGTACCACATTAAGGTCCCAACCTGGTGGTGGGTTAGAAATTGGAGGGTGGAGTCTCTTTACCCCTTCCATAAATGCTTTGACGACTGGCACTTTCTACCATGACACCTTGTTATGGGAAGTGGTGTAGGCTGATCAAGCTGCCAGGTGCACTTTTAGTGAGTTAAACACTAACCCTGCATCCAGTAGGTGGAGCATATAGGTAATAACAGTTTGAGTACAATCAACTGGGTTTATTTGCTTATTCTGGCACCAAATTACAAATCGTTTCCATTTGTCTTAGTAACATTGTCTCATATTAGGTTTTCTGGACTCTCAAGATATCCATACATCTCTGGGGTAAATTGAGATGTCTGAACTCTACGACCTCAGGAGCCATGCTGCCAGGTTCATCGAGTTGGGCTGAGGATGCACGGTTAGCCCCTTGTGCTGGGAGAGTAGGTTGTACCGGCACAGGATCTTGATGGGGTCGCACACCATCAGTTTGCGTAGGTGTGGATACCATGGTTTTCTCGCCCACATAGGAGCAACCAGGATGAGCGCCATTGGTTCCCTGTGGATCTTGTTCACCACCTTCCTCATTAGAGGGGTTGGTGGAAAAGCGTAGGCAAACATCCCTAACCAATTCATCCATAAGGCGTTCCCCTTGGAGACTGGCTGGGGGAACCTCAATGCAAAGTCTGGGCATTGCCTGTTTTCGCTTGTGGCAAATAGGTCTATAGTGGGGAAACCCCACTAAGAGAAGAGGTCTCCTACGACCTCTTTGTGTAGTTGCCACTCATGTTAGTCTGGGAGGGTATCTCTGCTCAGAGCATCTGCTAGCAAGTTCAGTTCCTCTGGAACATGTTGGGATGACAGGTAAATCTTCCGTTTGAGTGCCACTTTTCCAAATTTTCTGGGCAAGCTTAGACAGATTGGGAGAACGAGTGCCCCCTTGTTTGTTTAAGTAAAACATTGCAGTCGTGCTGTCTGTTAGGATCTGCAGTGACTGGTTGGATAGGAGGGGTTCGAATGCCCGATGCGCTCTGAAGACTGACAGAAGTTCTAGCAGATTAATGTGGTTCTGAGCCACTGTGTGAGACCAAAGAAAGACCAAAGAACCTGAGCTGTATGGTGAAGGTAGTGGGCTCCCGACCAGGCTAGGGAGGCGTCTGTTGTGACAACGGCCTGTATCTCTGGATTGTAGAAGGGTTTCCCCTTTGTAAGATTTGCTCTTGTCCACCAGCGAAGACTCTGTACTAGTGACGGCAAAACGACCACTAGATCATCCCACTGACCACTTGCTTGAGACCACTGTTGGCCAACCATTCCTACATGGGTTGCATGCGCAGGTGCGCGTGGGGAACCAGGTAAATGCAAGATGCCATCATGCCTAGCAAACACATTGTTTTGCGCACCCTTATTTGGCGACTGGCCTGGTATTGAGGAATCTGCAGCAACATATTTTGAATTCTTTCCGCTCATGGAAAGGCCATCCCCTCTTGGGTGTCTAGGACAGCTCCTAGGAACTGTTTTGAGGCGCTTGGCACCAGACTTGATTTTTTCTCGTTGATTGAGAAGCCCAATTGGAAGAGGAGGTTGATTGTTCTTTGGATGTTGAATCTGCAAATTAGGGAGGGACTCCCCTGTAATGAGCCAGTCGTCCAGGTAAAGGTACACTGGGATTGCCTCCCTGCATAGGTGTGCTGCCACCACTGCCAAAACCTTGGTGAATCCCCTTGGAGCCGAGGCTATTCCGAAGGACAGCACCTTGAACTGGTAGTGCTGGTTGTCCATTTTGAAACGCAAGAACTTTCTCTTGTAGTGTAGTCATGCAGAATTTTTGTGGCTTGACATACTTGTTTGCAGGGCGCAAATCTAATACTGGGCGCATTGTCAGATTTTTTTTGGTACAAGGATGTAGGTTGAATAAATACCCTTGTTTACCTGGCTGACCGGGACGACTTCTATGGCAAGCAGAATGGCAATCTCCTTGAGGAAGATTTTCTGATGGTCCAACGAGTGTACCTTCTGTCGCGGAGGAAGGTCGTGGTGGCACCCTAGTAACTCTATACAATATCCTCCGGACACTGTGGACAGCACCCATCTGTCCGAAGTGATCCCCTCCCATGCGTGGGTGAAGGTGGAAATGCGCCCCCCAACTGAGGATGCATGGGAGGGGACCTGAAGCGGAACGTCACTGCTTACTGGCTGGTGTACCACCTCTGACGGGGCTGCCTCTACCCCTAGTGCAGCCCCTGCGCTGCCCTCTGGCGAAGCCCCGTGAAGATTCAAACTGATTGTTGCCCCATGAGGTTCCCTGATTTTGATAATAGTTAGAACCCCTCTGGGAGCTTTGGCCCCGAAAGCGACGGAAATGATTGTTTCCCCTCTGTCCTGAGGGTTTATTTGTGAGTTGGCCGAGAAATTTTAGGGTCTCGTACTCATTCTTTTTTTTTTTTAAACAATTATTATTGATTTTATTTCAACAAACACAAACCAAACTTGCAGTACATATTATATCATTTCACATTTATATCACTCAAACAGTGTTTACTGCTTCCCCGGTGCCCTCCCACCCACTCAAGCCTACTCTCCTACGCATTCTGTTTCTTCATCTTGCAACTGGACGACTCCTCCCATGTTCTCTGCCGGGTCCCGATCACTCGACCAGTCTTGCGTGGGCCCAAACAACGTGGCTAGTAAATGTTTCCAGGCTGTCAAGGTTTCAGCTTCCTCCCCCCGCCAGAATTTCTAGCTTCCTGCCATGCTGCAGTTTCAGCTTCTGCCCATTTCTGAAGGTCTTTCCACCACACTTCTATTCTCGTACTGTGGCATGCTTGCCATCCCATAGCGACTCTGCGCTTCGCAAGTATGTATGCCAAATCTTTTAATTTGCTTACATGCTTCAGTTTACGTGGTCTGGGGAACCCTCCCATCAGGAATGCCCGCGCTGTTTCTACCTTTTCTTCTAGCCTATGTGCTACTTCTCCCCAGAATCTCTCAATTACTGGATATGCCCAAAACATGTACACCATTACGGCGTTCTCTTCGTCCCATTTGGGGCATGATTGTCCTGCATTTTAAAATTTAGCTATCCTCTGGGATGTCATGTAAGCTCTATGGGTTACATATAATTGTATTTGTTGCAACCTTGCATTTCTTCACACTTTCTTATGGTACCCTCGGGCCCGCTCCCACATCCCGTCAGTTATAGGGGCACCCACTTCTTCCTCCCAGTCCTGCCTCAGTTGTACCAGTTCCTTCCTGACTTTGGACATCATGTCTCATGCTCTCCTTCTGCTATGTCATATTATGTCTCAGGTGGCATCCGGTTGTTCTTCGGACTATTTCGGACCATGTCTCTTTAATCCGCCGC
Source organism: Ambystoma mexicanum (assembly GCF_040938575.1). Lineage (NCBI taxonomy): Eukaryota > Metazoa > Chordata > Amphibia > Caudata > Ambystomatidae > Ambystoma > Ambystoma mexicanum. The sequence continues at coordinate 1,364,957,285 of NC_090930.1, read as the reverse complement.
ACCAACCCATGGTACGTAATATATTGTCCCGTATGTAACCCTGTTTCCTCCACCAGCCTCCCAAATTCTTTTATCCTCCCCTCTTGCCATATATCTCCCATAGTTGCTATCCCTACTGGTTCCCAATGCTTCCTGATCATCATCATTAGTTGGCTTTCTTTTCCCGCCAGCGCAACTAGTGGCACTTGCGGGGAACACGGGGAGGAGTTCTCCATTACCCGACAGGCCCTATGCCATATCTCCCATCCCAATATCATCATCTTCGGACGCTCTTTCATACCTGCTTTGGGCAGCCACATCATTTCTTGTAGGAAGAATGGGGCACATTCCAGCCTAAACGGCCTAGATTCTGAGGCTGCATCTTCTGATCGCCATTTTGCCACGTATTGTAGCTGGCTTGCTAGATAGTAAATTTCGCAGTTTGGCAGTTTTATCCCCCCTTTGTCGTGTGAATTTTGTAGCTTCCAAAGGGCAATTCTTTTCCTCGTCCCATGCTGCCAGAGGAAATCCCTACATATGTTATGTAATCGAGCACAAAGAATCGCCTTGGTATCAGGTGTGGTATGCTGCGAAAATAATGCAGTAGTCTTGGAAGCACAACCATTTTCAGCATTGCCCCTCTCCCCATTATCGCCAAGGGAAGCTTTACCCAGAACTTCATGCTATTTTCAATGCTCTTGATCGCTTTCTCAGTATTATGCAGGTGCTCTGCCTCCACCTTAAGGTAAATATCTATCCCAAGATATCTGAACGTGTTGACCTCCCATGGTATTTGTAAAACAGGTAATTGTTCTAGCGGGATCCCTTTGCATCTGCCCAGCGGGAATATACATGATTTTTTGGGATTCACTGATATACCGGACAGTAACGCAAATTGCTCCATCACCTCCAACACATATTGGAGGTTTTCCTCGGGGTAACGTAAATACAACAGCATATCGACTGCATACAGGGAGACCAAGTGCGGTTCCCCTTTTATGGTGATTTCTATTACGTTGTACTGCTGCCTTAGGTGTATCGCCAGGGGCTCTAGGGCTAAGATATACAGCATAGGGGACCACAGGCATCCCTGTCTAGTACCCCTACTAAATTGCCATCTCTCCGATATTGTTGCACGCGTTTTAGCCCTAGCCAGCGGTGCGATATATAATAGTTGGACACATTTAAGATACCCAGGCCCTATCCCATAATTGGTCAAGGCTGCAATCAGCCAAGGCCATTTGACTGAGTCAAAGGCCTTTATTGCGTCTAATGATACAATTGCCATTTTGCCCGCCTCTCCATTCGCATGTTCAGTAACTCGGTGGAGTCGTCTGAGGTTGATGGATATGTTCCTATTCGGGACATACCTGGTCTGTTCGGGGTGTATTAATTTGTTAATAGCTTTCCTCATCCTGTTTGCTAGGACCGCTGTTAGCATGTTGCTATCCTGATTTAGCAATGACAGTGGTCTAAATGATCTGCAATCATTGCCAGGCTTATGGGTTTCGGGAGCGCTATGATTATCGCCTCTTCGGGTCCCTGCAGCCTTCCCATTTCGTAAGCCTCATTTAGCAACGCTAAAAGCAGGGGGAGCACCTAATTTCTATACATTTTATAAAATTTGCTCGGGAGTCCATCGGCCCTGAGGTCTTGCTGGAGGGTAGTTGCACTACTACCTCCTCTAGTTCTTCTAGGGTAATCGGGGCATCCAGCTCCTCTCGCTCTTCAGCACTAATTTGGGGCAAGCCTATATCTCCCAGTGTTTCATTTATTTTCCTGCAATCGCTTCCTTCTTTATCTCTGTACAGGATTTGGTAATCTACAAACTCTCGATTAACGCCTTCTTGGGTGTCCACTATGCACCAGTCTTCCTTCGTTATTGTTCTGATTGCGAGTCTGGGGGTCTCACTTTTATATAACCATGCCAATGTTCTCCCTGGCTTATCACCTCCAGCATGCTGTCTCTCTATGTACTTTTTATAGTTCAGATTACACAATCTCTCAACACATTTCTGTCGCAACCCGAGTATCGTTTCATTCTCTTCCTTGGTGGTGCCTCCCTTTCTTGACGCTGTTTCTAATTCTTTTTCTGCTTCCTGTAGTTCAATTGATATCCCTCCTTGCAGTCCCTTGGACTTAGCTCTGGCTATCCCCCTTACCACCACTTTAAAGGCTTCCCGTAGCGTACCAGCTGTCTCAACACTGCCAGTATTGATCTCGAAGTAACTTATTATTTCGTCTCTCAAATCCTCCCTGAAAATTGTATCTTTCAACGCCTCAGCTCTGAGGCGCCAAGTTGGTATCCTTGCTCTTGGGGGTCGGTTTTGCCATTTCAGAACCAGCGGTGAATGGTCCGGTAGGACCCTCGCTTAGTATTCCGTTTGTGCTATCTCTGCCATTAGCTCTTGTGTGACAAACATATAATCCAGCCTAGTATGCACATTTTTTGGGGCCGAGTAATGTGAATATTGTCTATCCTGCAGGTGGCGCACCCTCCATGCATCCTCAAACCCGAAGTCCGTCAGTGTCTGCAACGCTCTGGCCGCAGGGGTGGGCCTGTCTATTTTGCTGTCTGATCTGTCAATTTTCGGATTAAGTGCACAGTTGAAGTCTCCTCCCCAGATCACTGCCCCACCCCAAGCAACTGCCAAGTTTACTGTACAGGATCCTAAAGTATTCCGCTGTGTCTTGGTTCGGGGCATATGTATTAACAATGCTCATTTCTTTGTTTTCCACCAGCCCTCTTATCATAACCATCCTCCCATCTGCTTCCACTATGGATTGTAGTAGCTGGAACGGGACATGCGGTGCAACTCAGGTAATCACACCTCTAGCATAAGCCGAATATGTTGCGCCTACTACAGTCCCTTTCCATTTCTTCCGGATCACCTCTAACCTTTCTTGCGTGAGGTGAGTCTCTTGTATCAGGGCTAGGTCTATTTTCTGTCTACGCAAGTACATCATAACCTTATTCTTCTTCAGGTAGCTATTGAGCCCTCTAACATTCCACTTGATAACTTTAAGGTCCCCCATTATCTAGTAGTATCCTGCTTCTCCTTCTGCAAGCACAGTCCCTGTCCAGAATTTTTCTTTCCGCGTGTAGGCCCGTTCCCCAACTTAAACTTCCCCAAACTATAAACACTTCAACTCCTCCAGCCTCTCTCCCTCCCCCCTCCGACCCAAACTCCAACACACCTCCCAACTCCCACCGTTCCCTCCCCCCTCCCAAATGTAGCCAAGCTCCATCCCTGGATCTCAGGCACCCCCGCATCTAGCCCTTTCCTTGGCTTCCGCCTTTACTTGGGCACAGCGGGTAAGCGTCGCCCTATTGGCGCTTCCGCTATTCTACCTACTGGGGTGAGGTCCTCTACCTGCGCGTCTCCTACATTGGCACCAACCAGTGCGCATTCCCAGCTAAGAGTTTCATTATGCAATTCTATATTCCAGTCCACCATGTTCATATCATTTAGCATATCAATTGGTCAAGTCAATACTTTACCCACGCCTACATCATTGTTTGTCTTCTGCCTTGCAGTTTCACCCTCCCCCCCTTAGTTTCCAGTGCCGTGATGGGTCACTTCTCCCGTTCCTCGCCACCCTGCCCGCCTCCACACTCCGGGAATCTGTGAGTGTCCAGCCAGTCTGTCACCTCCTCTGGGGTGTCGAAGAAGTGTGTCTTGCCTTTGTGCAGGACCTTACGTTTCACAGGATACAAGAGCATATACTTCAGGCCTGTTGTCCGCAATCTTCTCTTCGCCGCCACGTAGCTATACCGCTGTCTCTGTCCCGCCATAGTATAGTCCAGGTATGCAGTGACCGTCGCTGATGCTCGTGTTATTGTCCCCCCTTTCCAAAAGAATTCCAGGATCTTTCCCCCCCCCCCATCGCTGTAATTCAGTATTTTTGCTATGATTGCCTGGGGTGGGGCACCGGGTTGAGGTCTTCTCATCAAAGCCCTGTGCGCTCGTTCTATAGCAAATCCCTGTGAGAGCTTGCCGGCCCCGATTTTCTGGATGAGCAGACTTTCTACATAGTCTGTGGGGTCAGGGCCTTCTCCCTCCGGCAGGCCTACCAGGCGTATATTGTTGCGTCATGCTCTACCTTCGGCCTCCTCTGCGCGGTTCTCCAGGTTCGACACTTGCTGTTTCAATATATGGACCTCTTTGGCGTTGGTGGTGCTAGTCTCTGTTGACCTTTACTGCGCTCTCGAGGCCGCTAGTTCTTTCCGCCAGAGCTCTCGCATCTTGTCTAAGCAAGCCAACCTCTATCCCCACTGCATCTATCTTCGTCTCGAGGGCCGGCTTCAGGTCTGCCATCGCAGCCCCCCATGAGGATTTCAGATCAGTTATTGCTAACAGGATCTGATGTTCATTTGTCTGCCCTGATCCGCTATGCAATGTGGTGGTCGTTGTCTTTGTGGGTGTTGTGGTAAAAATGTCCATCGTAGGTTGCTTCCCTTTTCCTTTGCCTCCCTTGAGCGCCATGACTTTTGTGTTCTCAACGCAGCTCGTCCTCAGCTGAAGGCTGCGTGCTATTGGCCGTGTTGCAGTACAGGTTCAGCCAGCAGTTGCGCTTAACGTCAGCGTAGCTCCTTATGGTGCTGCTAGTGCTTCCAGTAGTCTCCTGATGTGAGGCCCGCCTCACACGTAGCTGCAGGCCCAGCTCCGCAGTCTCTCGTGCATACCAGGTCTGCAATGTCTCTCAAAGGTCCAAGCTCTGCATGAGTTCAGCTCAGGGGCCCTGGCGTAGTCTTTTCGGGCCCCTTCCACACACGTGCTTCTCTTCTAGCCAGGCAGTGGCTTCCGCCCCCTAGTAAGGCGTATTACAGCGTCCACCCGGAGTCTGGGTGACGGTCGGGGCAGCAAGGTTTCCCCATCGGCAATTCTACTGTTTCGGCTTCCTAATACATGGGCTGTTCTGTGCTCTTCATACCTTGCACATGAGGTCGCCGGCTCCGCACCTGCCTGTCCTGCTGGCCAGTTCCTGTTGTCGCTACGAGGGATGCCTGCTAGTCTTTCTGCTCCTTGCTGATTTGGCACCCCGCCTGGGCGCCTGTTTGGGGTTTGAGCACTTTCCGCCTCTATCCCTCTGGGCTGCCCACGCCCAGTATTATGCCTCACAGACCCCTCCTGTTCGTGGGCCACATTGTTGGCCCCCCCAGCACACGGGAGCAACCTCCTGGCTTAGAGCCTTGGGGCACCTGCGTTCCAGGCACCCGAACTGTTCATCTCAGGGGCACTCATAATAAAATTCAATAATGTTTGGATAATGTTTCCTCCTCTGTGTGTGGCAATTTATGTGGTGCGCTGCTTCCGGGTGTCTCCATCCCGGTCCTCTGTACCTTACCCATGCAGGGCTTTTCCTTAGCCTTCGTGCAGTTTACTTTCGTGCTCCTGCCGTGCATGGAGCAGTTACCCGGCGAATCCACAGTGTCACACAACGCCTCTTATTGCGCGGTCTTCTAGGGCTTCGTTCAGCTTCACGCGCAGTGTCCTGGAGCTCTTCTCCTGTCCACCATGCCGCTTCTCTGCTGCTGGATCTGCTCACCATGCTAGCACTTCAGCGCACTGCAGGGGCCGGGTTCCTCACTGGCTCGTGTACTCCATGATTCGCGCTTCACTGCAGCGGTCCAGTCGGCAGTCCGGTTCAGGCTCTTGGCTTCCCTCCGTTGCTTCTCTCGCCCCCGCGTTGTGTGGGGCTCTCTTTTCCATGTGCGGGCCAGGCATCCCTCGTCATTTGCCTTTGCTTCCAATACGGCGGCCACCAGCACATCAAAAAGGTCCCTTTGTTCTGGGACCGCCGCCATTTTGCTGGGACTTCGTTCTCCGTGGCACAACCTTCACAGTCCCGTAACTCAGTATAGTCTTGCGTTTTACACGTAGGTGCATCCGTTAGAGCATCTTCACCTTCCCGTGTCCAGATTTACAAATTGCTTGCTGGAATGTCCATGCATTTTCAAGCGCTCTGTCGGATCGATTGGCAAATCCTCAGAGCTTGCACAAAGAGCAGCCTAGTCCATGGCTAAGCCACGCCCTGCCCTCGTACTCATCCTTAGCTGTCTTTAAGGCTTCCACCACTGCCTTGCCGAATAGTATGTTCGGCTCTACCGGCAGGTCTACAAGAGTGGCTTGGGTCTCAGGTTTGAACCCTGACTGCCTCATCCAAGCGTGACGCTTTATAACTGTGCCTTCGGCTATTAACCTTCCAGCATTGTCTGCTGCATCAAAGTTTGTCTTTAGTATGCATCCTGATACAGACCTTCCATCTGCTGCCAATTGAGCCAACTGGCTCTTTCGGGGTTCGGGTGCGGAAGCTACTAAAGCAGCTACTTGTTCCCACTGGTGGCAATTGTAGCTAGCCAAAAGAGTGGCACTGTTGGCAATTCGTGCTTTATAGGCAGAGGCAACCTTTCTACCCAGAGCGTATAGTTTTTTGCTCTCCTTATCAGGAGGCGCTTCAGAAGAAGCAAGCAGTGTACTTGCCCTCTTTCTGGTGGTTGTTACAACCAGGGAATCGGTTTTAATCGCCCGCTAATGTAGAGGGGGTCGGAGGGTGCGGCACAGAATAGTTTGTCTACTCGCAGATTAACCGCACGAGTGAGATTTGGGGTTACGAGCGAGGGATCAATCATACGCTGGATGGATTTTAATATAGGGATGGCCTGAGCAATGGCTCTCCGGTCTCCTAGGATCTCTTGAGCGAAATCCATATCTTCTTGGACTCCTTGCGTGTCAATATGAAAATGGGCTGCTGCTTTAGCTAGTACCTCATTGAGGAGAGGTTGATTATCTACCGGCGATTCTTGTACCAGGGTGTCTTTGGGAATCGGGGAGTCGAGTTTGTAGGCCTCAGCCTCATCTTCCTCCTCCTCCTCCTCCTCCTCCTCCTGGTCCTCGTCATCCCCATAATAAGAGACCCCTGTCTGGTCTTCCACTGATTGTGGTTCAGTTTCCTCACAATATAAAATCAGGGTGGTAAGATTCGATCACCAAATGGTCTGTGACCAAGCTCTGCGCCGGGGCATAAGTGCAGGGTTTTTTAGCAGGGGTCTGAGTCTCTTTGGACCCCGAAGGGGAAGACGTACTAGGGGTGTTGGCATAGCTATAAAGTAATTAGGATCTTTCTCATAGAGGAAGATGACTTTACTCTTAGTGGTTGGGTCAGAGGCCTTGGACTTTCCCATAGATTTAGGGGCCTTCTGTTTATCTTTATGAATATGGTGTTCAGAAGACGTTTTATGCCGTTTATCCCCCTTCCCATGACTAGAGGAATGTTATCCAGTATTTTTGGGGGCCTCTGAGGGATTTGACACCTGGAGTCGAGATTCAGAGGTGGTACGAGATTCAGAGGTTGTATTGGAGGAAGGAAGTCGAATCTAGGGTGTAGATGCTACGCATCTTGACTGAGGATAGAGGTCGGAATTGTCTGACGACCGAGCCTCATGGACTATTGACAATGCAACACCTTTATCAACCGCGGACGGTTGGTCTTGTTCATGAGGTGAACGGGAACGCCCAAAGGACATTTGGAAGACCGCTCTCTTGGTGTCTTGCATTGCCGATCACTCGACACGCGTGTCGAGTCACGGCCGGGGCTGGTGTGTTTAATGGAGGTAGTATGTGTCACGTTCTTGCCGCCGGGTGTTGTCCCCACAACGTCGCCGCCGGCCAGTCCTAGGGGGTCGGAGGACTGCGCGTGGGTGTCCGTAGTCACCCCTCTACCCTCACCGTCTGATTCGGCGATGTTGCTGCCATCGCTGAACGTTCCCTCCACTTCCATGGCCTCTAGCTGCCTGGCATAGTGGACCCAGCGTTTAGTCGAGCGGTGTTTAAGGGTTTTCAGCTTGAAGAGCTTGCAAGCTCGACAGGTAGCCTCGGGATGGGCTCGTGGGAGACACAGATTGCACATATTGTGCTCGTCTACCCAGGGAAACTTCCTGTTACACTTTGGACAGAACATAAATGGAGTACTATCCATATGTTATAAAATGGCAACAGGCGGGTATATGTAGAAAAAAAGGTGGAAAGAAGCTGTGTAATGACCACCCCCCACTCTCCCTACTGTACATGGCCAAGGCCAGAGGCCTTCCAAGGCCCGACGTCAGTCATGGCAGTCCTCATCGGCTGGTTTCCTCGATCTTCACCAGCGTCGATCTTCGGCGTAATGTGGAAGTAAACAGGGACGTTTTTTTAACAGTGATTTTAAGAATAAATGGCTAAAGCCAAGGGAACTCTGCAACATGCGTCTGACTAGTATGGCGGAAAAAAACAATCAGAGAGTCCTACACGCGTGAGCGATCATGGGTACAGGGGACGTCACACTAGGGATATTATTACTGGCATGCCCTGGTTCGAGGCCCTTTTTGAGTTTCGAAAAACAAATACTCTGCCGCTTCCACTAAATGTCGGCCTATGCACAGCATGTGATCTAAGCAGATTTCACAAGCCTCAGAAATTATATATATATGATACATTACTCACCGTAATCGTATTTCTGATGCTTGTATCTGCTTAGATTCACATGCTGTGCATAGGCCGACATCTAGTGGAAGCTGCGGAGTATTACAGTTTGTTTTTCGAAACTCGAAAATGGGCGTCGACACAGGGCGTGCCAGTAATACTATCCCTAGTGTGACGTCCACTGTACCCAAGATCCCTCACGCATCTAGGATCCTCAGATTGTATTTTTTCTGACATGAGGTAGCATGAGGAGTAGCGTGAGTACAGATAATCCAAGCAGATAGACAGAAAGGTAAGACTACAAGCAATCATGCGCCTTCTCTCGGAGGGGAGGAAGGGTGGGTCGCATGTGAATCTAAGCAGATACAAGCATCAGAAATACGATTACGGTGAGTAATGTATCCCTTCTGAGGCTTGTGGAATCTGCTTAGATCACATGCTGTGCATAGATTAGCGAGCAGTACCAGAAGAAGGAGGTGGGATGTGAGAAGGGTCATGAGCAAATAAGTGTCTTAGAACCGCTTGTCCCACTTGTGTATCTGCCTTGGAATGGGTGTCAATGCAGTAATGCTGAGTAAAAGTGTGAATAGAGCTCCAAGTAGCTGCTTTGCAAATGGTGTCAAGGGGTACATTTGCAATGAAAGCCAGAGTGGCCCCAATGCCTCTAGTAGAGTGGGCCCTTGGCGTAAAAGGCAGAGTCTTTTCAGAGAGTGAGTAACACAGCTGGATACAGTTAATAATCTACTTCGAGATGGCACCTTTAGAGACGCGATCTCCCTCTCTGCCTGTAGCTACGGAGACAAACAGTTGATCTGTTTTCCTTAGCGGTCTTGTTTTATTTACATAGTAGAGGACCGCCCTACGCACATCTAGGGTGTGTAGTTTAACCTCAGCCGAGCTTTGCGGGTTCTGGAAGAAAGCCGGAAGCTCGATGGACTGGTTTACATGGAATTTTGAAATAAATTTAGGTGAGAACCTAGGGTGTGTGCGTAAAACCAGTTTGTCTTTATGGATAGTAAAGAAGGGATCCTGCACTGACAGAGCCTGAATTTCACTGACCCTTCTTATAGAAGTAATAGCTACTAAGAAGGCCGTTTTATAAGTCAGGTGTTTGAGACTGCTTTTATGCATGGGTTCGCAAGGGGGGGCCCATGAGCTTGGCTAGCACCACATTAAGGTCCCACCCTGGTGGTGGGTTTGAAATAGGAGGGTGAAGTCTCTTTACTCCTTCCATGAAGGCTTTAACCACTGGTACTTTCCACCACGAAACCTTGCTATGGGAAGTGGTGTAAGCCGAGAGGGCTGCCAGGTGTACTTTCAGTGAGCTAAAAATCAATCCTGCATCTAGCAGGTGGAGCATGTATGTAACAATAGTGGAAGGAGTGCAATCAACTGGGTTGATTTGTCTACTCTGGCACCAGATAACGAACCTCTTCCACTTGTCAAAGTAACAGTGCCTTGTGTTTGGTTTCCTAGATTCCTTTAGGATGTCCATACACCTGTGTGGCAAATTGAGGTGTCCAAACTCTATGACCTCAGGAGCCATGCTGCCAGGTTCATTGAGTTGGGTTGCTGGTGCACCGTTTGACTTTGGTGCTGGGACAGTAGGTTGTACCAGGCTGGAAGTCTGATGGGCTCGCACACCGCCATCCTGCGTAGGTGTGGGAACCACGGTTGTCTTGCCCACATGGGAGCAACTAGGACGAGCGTCATCGACTCTCTGTTCATCTTGTTCACCACTTTCCTGATGAGAGGAGTTGGTGGAAAAGCGTACGCAAACATCCCTGACCAGTTCATCCACAGGGCGTTCCCCTGGGAGTCTGGTTGGGGGAACCTGGATGCAAATCCTGGGCATTGTCTGTTTTCGCTTGTGGAAAATAAGTCTATAGTGGGGAAACCCCACTGAGAGAAGAGATCTTCTACGACCTCTCTGTGAAGAACCCATTCGTGTTCCTCTGGGAGGGAGTCTCTGCTCTGCTCAGAGCATCCGCTAGGGAATTGAGCTCCCCTGGAACATGTTGTGATGACAGGAAGATGTTCTGTCTGAGTGCCCATATCCAGATTTTCTGGGCAAGCTTGGACAGATTTGGCGAGCGAGTCCCTCCTTGCTTGTTCAGGTAGAACATGTCTGTAGTGCTGTCCGCCCGGATTTGCACTGACAGGTTTAGTAGATGGGGCTCGAACGCCTGAAGCGCTCTGAATACTGCCAGAATCTCTAGCAGGTTGATGTGGTTCTTGGCCACTGAGTGAGACCAGAGACCCTGAGCTGTGTGGTGGAGATGGTGAGCTCCCCACCCAGTCAGGCATGCATCTGTAGTCACCACTGCCTGTACTTCGGGATCGTAAAAGGGTTTCCCCTGTGCGAGATTCTCTCTTGTCCACCAGTGAAGGCTTTGTACCAGTGTTGGCGAAATGACCACTAGATCGTCCCACTGACCACTTGCCTGAGACCACTGTTTCGCCAACCATTCCTGCATGGGACGCATGGGCAGGCGCGCGTGGGGGACCAGGTAAATGCATGACGCCATCATGCCCAGTAAACGCATTGCTTTGCGTACCGTTATTTGTTGACCTGACTGATAACGCGGAATTTGCAGTAGTATATTCCGAATTCTTTCTTCTGAAGGAAAGGTCAACCCCTCCTGGGTGTCCAGGACTGCTCCTAGGAATTGTTTTGAGGTGCTTGGCACCAGGCTTGACTTCTTCTCGTTGATTGAGAAGCCTAACTCGTGTAGGAGGTCAATAGTCCTTTGAATGTTTGTCCTGCAAATTCCTGGGGTTTCCCCCTTTATGAGCCAGTCATCCAGATAAGGGTACACTGGGATTGCCTCCCTGCGTAGGTGTGCAGCCGCCACCGCCAGTACCTTGGTGAATACCCTTGGTGCTGAAGCTATCCCGAAGGGCAGTACCTTGAATTGGTAGTGGCGACTGTCCACCTTGAAGCGCAAGTACTTTCTGTGCGCTGGGAACATGGAAATATGAAAATAAGCATCTTTCATATCCAAGGTTGCCATGTAATCCCCATTTTTTAGGAGGGGGATTACCTCTTGTAGCGTGGTCATACGAAATTTTTGGGGCTCGACATACTTGTTGGCAGGCCGTAAGTCTAATACTGGGCGCAATGTCCAGTCTTTCTTTGGCACAAGGAAGTAAGTTGAATAAATACCCTTGTTTACCTGGTGTCCCAGGACGAGTTCTATTGCGTCCTTTTGTAGAAGAATGGCGATCTCCTCGAGGAGAATCTTCTGATGTTCTAAGGAGTGTACTCTTTGTCGTGGAGGATGGTTCCGTGGACGCTGCAGTAGTTCTATACAGTACCCTGTGGATACTGTTGACAGCACCCATCTGTCTGATGTGATCCCTTCCCAAGCCTGGGTGAAGTTGAAAATGCATCCCCCTACTGGGGTTGCGTGAGAAGGGACCCTGAACTGAGCGTCACTGCTTTGGTGGCGGCGTGCCGCCTCATTTGCTGGGGCTGCCTCTGCCTTTACCAGGTCCTCTCCTATTACCCCTGCCGTAACCCTGGGTAGACTGTTGGCTGTTGTTCCACTGTGTACCCTGCCCCTGGGAATAGGTAGATCCTCTTTGTGAATTTTGGCCGCGTGGGCGACGAAAATTACTATTCCCTCTCTTGTTAGGGGGTTTATTGGTTAACTGGCCAAGGGACTTGAGTGTCTCGTATTCGTCCTTGGCATTCTTCAGTGCGTCCTCGACCGCCTTACCAAATAACAGATCGGCTTTCACCGGTTTGTCCAACAATGATGCCTGGGTTTCTGCCTTAAAACCAGACTGCCGTAACCACGCATGTCTCTTGATAACAGTACCTTCTGCTATCAATCTGCCTGCGTTGTCCGCGGCGTCAAAGGTTGCTTTTAAAATGCAACCAGACACGGCTCTACCCTCTGCGGAAATCCGAGCTAACTGGCCCTTTAAGGGTTCTGGTGCAGAGGCTATGAGTGCCGCGACTTCTTCCCACTGATGGCAGTTGTAGCTGGCCAACAGGGTGGTGGAGTTTGCAATCCTTGCCTGATAGGCGGACGTTGAGGCTACTTTCCTGCCGAAACCATATAGTTCTTTGCTCTCCTTGTCTGGAGGAGCTTCGGACGATACAAGGGTGTTCAAGCCCTCTTACGTGTGTTAGTGACAACTAGGGAGTCTGGCTTCAGATGTCCTCTTATATAGAGAGGGTCAGACTGGGCTGCCCTGAAAAGTTTTTCAACTCTGGGATTGACTGCTCTGGTGAGGTTCAGGTTCACCAGGGACAGGTCTATTCTTCGCTGAATAGACTTGAGGATAGGGATGGTCTGGGCAACAGGCCTCCTTTCTCCTACTAACTCCTCGACACCGTGGGTGTCAATATGGAAATGTTCTGCTGCACGTGCGAGAACCTCGTTTAGGAGGGGTTGGTTATCGACAGGGGAGTCGGTAACCAGGGCTTCCTTTTCTACCGGGGAATCTACTCTGTAGGTTTCAGGGTCTTCCTCTTCCTCTTCATGGTCCTCATCCTCCCCATAGTAGCCCGTCCCGGTTTGCTCTTCTACCATGCCAAAATCTTGGTCCTCACCAAAGGAAGTCTCTCCTTGATATAGTGAGTATGGTCGTGAGTATGGTAGTACCTCGAAGGGGTCTGTAGACCTCATCGGTGTCTCAAACCGGGGCTTCTTACTCAGGGCGATAGGATCATTAGAGCCTGAGGGTGTAGCCCCTTTTGGATCATATGAAAGGAAATGGTCTGGATTTTTATCGTAAAAGTCTGCCAAAGAAGACATCGTTGACATGACCCTATCTATGTCCTCACTGGACCATTTTTTGGAACTGGGAATGACTCTCTCAGAAAGTTTTGGAGATTTATCTTGAGTAGATTTGCTCTTTGAAATATCAGCAGACCTGGTCTCGTCTGCCTGTTTAGGAGGAGTGGAGTGTTTCACAGGTGTGAAAGAGTGCAGAGGCTGCTTCTTCTGCTGTTTTCCCCCCTCCCCGTGAGTGGAAAAGTGTTTTCCCTGTCCCTTAGTGGCCCCGGAGGTTTTCGACGCCTGGCGTCGAGGATCGGGGGTAGAGTCCCTGTCCTTCGAACGTGGGGCCGTGCTGATCTTGTCTGCGGGCTCCGACTCCTGGAGTGCGGCCTGGGGTTGGAAGTCATCTTCCGACGATCGAACTTCCGTTAGCCTAGGGAGCGAGGCACTCTTGGCAAGAGTGGACGATTGCCTGGAGTCATGCGGCGATCTCGAACGGCCAGAGAACACCGATTCGGACCGTTCTGTTTGTGCCTCTTTCCGAGCACTCGATGTCGTCGAGTCTCGGTTGGACTTCGTGTGTTTAGTGTGGGTGGTGTGTGAAGCGCCTGTGTCGCCGGGGGTCTTCCCCATAGCCGCCCTGTCGGACGACCTTCCGAGGTCGGGGACCTGCGCTCGGCTGTCTTTTGAAGCCGTAATGCCCTCGCCGTTCGAAAGTACGGCGTCGCTGCCATCGCTGAAGGCGTCCTCCGCTGCCATGGCCGCCTGCCTGGCGTGGTGGGCCCAACGCTTCGTCCAACGGTCCTTAAGTGTGTTAGGTTTAAACCTACTACACGCTCTGCAGTTCGCTTCGGGGTGGTCCCTCGGCAAGCAGAGATTGCACGTGGCGTGCCTGTCGACCCAAGGGTATTCGCGATTGCACTTGGGGCAGAAATGAAAAGGGGTACCCTCCATACGCACCTTGAGGCAGCGGGCTGTTAAGTGTAGGAAATGTATAAGGTGTACCTATATACCAAGAGTGTAGAGTATGTCCAACCCCCCACTCTCCCTACTTGCAGGGCCGAGGCCAGAGGCCTTCCGAGGCCCAAATCCGTCATGCAGCAGCCGACGGTCGATTTCTTCTCCAGCCGGCGTCGAGTGTCGAAGTTCGACGTTGGGATGGGGAAGGATGTCAATTAATCAATATTTTAGCAAAAGTATGGCTAAGGCCAGGGGACTCCGCAAAATGCTTCCAACCAGTATGGCAGAAAAAAACAATCTGAGGATCCTAGACACGTGAGGGATCTTGGGTACAGTGGACGTCACACTAGGGATAGTATTACTGGCACGCCCTGTGTCGAGGCCCATTTTCGAGTTTCGAAAAACAAACTAATACTCCGCAGCTTCCACTAGATGTCGGCCTATGCACAGCATGTGATCTAAGCAGATTCCACAAGCCTCAGAAATATATATATACACACACACACACACACACTTATATACATACACACATACCATACATTACTTAGCGTAATCATATTTCTGATGCTTGTATCATCTGAGATGCACATGTTTTGCATAGGTCATCTAGTGGTAGGTGCAGAGTATTGAATGACTTGTTTTCGAAGTTTGAAAAGGGATGTCAACTGGGCGTGTTTGAAATCTATCCCTAGTGTGACGTTTACTGTACCCATGATCCCTCACATGTCTAGGTCCCTCAGATTGTTTTGTTACTGAGATGATGGAGCATACAGTGCATGTGTGAGTACAGGAAAGAAGGTTTAACATGACTATTTACCTTCAACTCCAAGAGGGTTGGAAGGGTGGGCACACATGGGAACCTAAGCAGATACAAGCATCAGAAATATGATAACGGTAAGTAATGCATGCTTTCTGAGGCTTGTGGATATGCTTAGAATCACATGCTTTGCAAAGACTTGCGAGCAGTACCTGGAAAAGGTGATGGGTTGTAATAAGGTACATAGGCAATAAAAGAGGTCTCAACACAGATTGCCCCGCCTGAGAGTCCCCTCTTGAATGTGTATCCAAACAGTAGTGCTGTGTAAAGGTTTGAATGGAACTCCAAGTAGCTGCCTTGCAAATGGCATCTAAAGGTACACTTGTTATGAATGCTAGAGTAGCTTCTGTGCACCGAGTTTAATGCGCTCAAAGCATGAAATTCTTAGACAGAGAATAACAGTTGGATGCATTTAACAATCCACCTGGAAATAGCTGATTTAGAGAAAGGATTCCCTTCTCTTCCCATGGCTATGGAATCAAATAGCTGATCGGTTTTCCTCGTTGTCTGTTTTGTTCAGGTAGTACATAAGAGCTCTCCCAAAGTATAAAGTATGGAGGCTTTTCTCTGCTCAATTAGTTGAATTTTGGAAGAAAGCTGTAAGATCTTTGGACTGGTTGACATGGAACTTTGAGATACATTTAGGAGAAAAACTTGGATGTGTTCTTAGACCCACTTTATCTATGTGAATAACCACAAATGACTCTTGAATTGAGAGGGCTTGCAGTTCACAGACCCTTCTTATTGATGTAATGGCTCCAGGGCAAACAGTCTTGTAAGTGAGATGTTTAAGATTGCCTTTATGCATCGATTCAAAAGTGGGACCCATTAGTTTATTAAGTACAACATGAGTTGGATTAGAAATTTGGGGGGGGTGTAATCGTTTAACCCCTTCCATAAATGCTTTAACCACTGGAACTTTCCACCATGACACCTTACTTTGAAAGGAGTTGTATGCTGACAAAGAGCTGCTAGGTGAAGTTTAAGCAAATTAAAGACCAATCCTGAATCCAAAATTTATAGCAGATAGTGTACTATATGTGAAGGTGAGCAGTCAATGGGGTTGATGCTGCGTGTTCTACACCAAATGACAAAGCGTTTCCATTTGTTGAACTAGTACTGTCTTGGTGTGGGGTTTACAGGCCTTCAAGACGTCCATACATCTTTGTGGCAAGTTCAAATTTACCCACCCTGAGAGTGAGGCGTCTGGTGTAAGAGTGGCTTGTACTGCTGGGTTGCGAAAGAGTTTTCCCTTCAACATGCTTCTTTTATCCACCACTGCAGTACTTGTACTAGTGATTGTTAAACGACCACTAGATCTTCCCAATGACTGCTTACTTGAGACCAATTTTTCACTAGCTACTCTTGCACTGGACGCATTCGCAGATGTGCGTGTGGAACAAGGTATACACATTAAGCCATTATCCCGAGAAGGATAATTGCCTTTCGTACAGGAATTGATTTTTTCTTGTTGATGGAGAACCCCAATTGGAATAAAAACTTGTGTGTGTTGCTGACACATTTGTGGCATGTCTTCTGTTATGAGCCAGTCGTCTAGAGAAGGATGTACTGGGATGGATTGCCATCTCAAGTGTGCTGCCACTACTGCCAGTACCTTGGTGAACACTGTTGGCGCTCAGGAAATGCCAAAGAGGAGGGCTTTGAACTGGTAGTGTTTCCTATTAAGAAACCAAGTATTTTCCAAGCACTGTCAACATTGAAATATGCAAGTATGCATCCTCATTACCCAACGTTTAGGAGAGGGATTACTTCTTGGAGTGTAGTCATTCAAAACCTTTGTGGTTTGACATGTGTTGACAGGACGTAGGTCTAAACACAGGGTGCATAGTCAAGTCCATTGGAAATCTGAAGTACACTGAATAGGTACCCTTGTAAACCTTGTGAGGTGGGATCGGCTCTATTGCACCTTTCTGTAGTAGAGACTATCTCTTCTTGTAGAATTTATTGATGTTCCTGCGACACCTGCCTCTGTCTTGGAGGATGATGTTGGGGTGTTTCTATAAACTCGATGCAGTAACCCGTGGACACAGTCGACAGCACCCACTGGTCTGACGTGATCCCCTCCCATGTGTGGGTGAATAGAAAAATGTGAGCCCCTACTTGGGAGATATGGGAGGGAACCTGAAAGGGTGTGCCATTGGTTAGGGGTTGCAGAGCCTCTAGTAGCTGTAGCCCTAGTCCTGCCTCTTCCCCTTGTGTAGCCTCTTTGAAAGGTGGACTGATAAGGAGATGATTGGGCCTGGGAGGTATACCATGGAGTGGAAGCTCCCGGACTTTAACCTGCCTTTGATATACGTGGGTATCCTTACCCTCGAAAGGAGCCGCGTGTGTTGAAAACGCCCCAATGGATATAATACTTTTTTTTGTTGTTTTTTTTGTTTTATTACTTCGAGATCTGCCCCAGAGATTTACGGGTTTCATGCGCTTTAGCATTTTTAAGAGCACCATCTTGACCAAATAAGACATTGGGGTCAATGGGTATATTTAGCAGTGTTGCTTGTGTCAAGTTTAAAACCTGATTGGTGCAACCAAGAATGACATTTTAAAAGTGTACCCTCAGGGGGGCGTGGCTTGGAGCGCCATCGAGGCGGCTGCTCCGTTGAAGCCTCCCGTGTGAAGCCCGCCAGGTTAGCCCAATAATGCGGCTTCCCGAGGTCCTACTGAGACCCCAGTGACATCGGGGGCCGTCTGAGTGTATGGAGCTGTGACTTCCCAAAATTCGGAGCATAACGCTCCCAGGAGACCCGGCGGGACCAACATCTCCCCGCGGCGTGGGACTCCGAACATCCAAGATGGCGGGCGCTCTCGGTCCGCGGACTCGAAGAGGACGTGGAGACCTGTGGAGGGGGACCGGTGCATGACGGCCCACCCCCCCCCCTCGCCCAGCTACCACGGAGGCGCCCGACACTGGCGCGGTGGGAGGGACGTCCGCCCTTCGCTCCGGGGCCCACTCTTCGCCACTGCAACAACAGAGGACTGCCTGCGGAGGTGAGAGCCAGCTCCTTGCTCTCCTCCAACGGTCTTCCCCCGACTGCCTTACTCCGCGTTGGAGGGCGCCGCCGACACCAACAGCCTCAGACCTGCGGGCCTGACTCCGGAGGAACCCCGGCCCATCCTATCTTCAGCTTCGCTCCTGGGGAGCCTGCTCTCCGCCACCATCGCAATAGCAGAGGACTGCCCACGGCGTGATCCCCGGCCCTGAGGTGGGTGCCCGGGGGGGGGGGGGAATCAAGCTTACCTGGGGGCCGCCGCGGTCGCTGGCTCTTAGGTCTCCTCCTCCCACGGTCTCCCCCGACTGCCGACACCAGCAGCTGCAGGCCTAACTTCAGGGGCGCCCCGGCCCATCTTCACTTCGGCTCCACTTCAGTGGACCCTAACCATCCCCCCTAGCGTTGCCCCGTCCGGGGGCCCAAGCCTGCATCATCACATATAAGGCCCTATTGGGGGTAGGCCCCGGGCCCTCCTTGAGGCCCGCATTCAGGACTCCGGGTGGAGGGGGCTCCGTGGTGGGCCCCTGAAGACTTCATCTTCCTGGGGCGCCCCGGCCCATCTCGCTCCCCTCGTCGCTGCGGGCTGCCTCCTGGGCGACCCTGGTGAGCGGGCTCCGGTCCCGGTGCCCCTCACCTTGGGACAATACCTTCAGGACAAGACCCTGGACTGGTCAAGCTGCACATAAGCAAGAACATATCCTGACCACCTAGGCCCAACCCCCACTTCTCTCCTGGCACTATGTCCAAACACGCGAAAATCACCAAAAATGCGGACATTGCCACCATGCTGACGGCTCCAGACAAGGGGAGGAGGCCAGATACCACCGGACCCGCCATGCAAGACCAGCAAAAGGAGGGCGATCCCCCCGGCCACCATGGGCGACCTACTAACATTTATGGCGGACATCAAAGCCCAATTCAGAGCTTGCATGACAGAGCTATCCACCAACCTGGAACAAACCAACAACAGTCGCTGAGGTGGAACAGAGACTGGGAGACGTCGAGGACCACACGCAGGACCACACAACAGCACTGGGCGAAGTCCAGCAGGCAGAGCTCTTCAGGATAGATGTGAAATTTTGGAGTTCAAACAGGAGGACTTGGAGAACAGGGCCCGACGCAATAACCTCTGAATCCGGGGAATCCCCTCCTCGGTTTCGGATAAGCAACTGGCAGAATACGTGGGGGATTTCTTCCAGGCTCTCCTCCCGTATCTGGACAAGCACCTGCTATTGCTGGGCCGCACCCACAGGTTCCGCCCTTGTCGTGGAGTGGGAGCAGACCCACCCCCAGATGTCATCACTAGGGTCCACTTCTATTCAACTAAAGAGGCCACATCTGCCATCAGCCGCTCAAAGGACGAGCTCACATTCCTGGGCTCGCACCTCCAGATCTACCAGGATCTCTCTCCCCTAACCCTTCAGAAGAGGAAAGCTCTTCGACCCCTAGCCCACTTCCTTCAAGAACACCAGGTCCGATACAGATGGCTCTTTCAGACAGCCCTACAATTCTCATTCAACGGCACCCTGCGGAGAATTGCCCATCTGGAAGACGCCAACAAAATCATGAGCCCCTCCTCCCCCGTGGGGGCTGCCCTGTCATCTTCAGAGGCGACAGATAACCAGGAGCACGCCCCCACCCCACAGCCCAAGCGACCTGCATGGTCTAGGACCGCCCGGAACAACAGAAGAAGGTGAAAGTCACTCAGTCAGATAACGGGAATCAACCCCACTCGGTCAAGCTAAGGGCCTTGGTAGCCTACACAACTAATACAATTACTTGCCTACTCCGAGGCAACCGTGGGTTCCCGCAGCTTGACCCGGCGGGCTTCACTTACGGCTCATGCCCATTCCAAGGTTCGTTCCACCTTTATGTCCTTGGAAATTCAACTCATTTTAATGTTACAACTGGCCCCGTTGGCCAGGGGAAAGGCCGCACTCACAATGTCGTCCTCCCCGCCAGTTAAAAAGTTAGCCCCCCGTTGGGGGCTCTTGTTAAAACCCCAAGAGCAGGACTTCTCAAGCGTATCCAACACCAAAGATGGCATCTGACTATCTACCCCCCCAGTCCCCTCGCACCAAAACTCAACATGGCTGGGTTCCCGACCCAAGAAGTCCAGACATTACAATGCCTCTCGCTGAACGTCAACGGGCTGAACTCCCCCACTAAGCGGAAATCGATCCTCCAAAAACTACAGGATGAGGACGCCGGAGTGGCAATGTTGCAAGAGACTCACCTTCTCCCGGCGGACTTTGGGCGTCTCCGATCACGGCTATTCCCACTGCAGTTCCTTGCCTCCGGGGGATCCAAGAAGGGGGGCACAGCGATCCTCTTCAAGAAAGGCCTTAACCCTCAGATCTTGGACTCAATATCGTGCCCAGAGGGTCGCTTCGTGGCAGTAAAATGCCTCCTGTTGGGGGATCTATATACTTTTGTCTCCGCCTATGCGCCCAATTCGGGACAAGCAAGCTTCTATGATTCCCTGGGCTCCGCCCTCTCGGGCTTCACGGAAGGCCAGACGATTCTGGGGGGGGACTTTAACGGAGTGCCAGACCCCACCAAGGACAAATCTCACCCTCCAGCCCCTGGCGATTTCGCCATAGCCCTCAGCCTCCTACCCTTATTTAGAACTCTGGATGTGGTGGATGCGTGGCAGGTGCTTCACCCCGCCGAGAGGGACCTTTCCTTTTTCTCCCATGTTCACCGAACTCTCGAGGATAGATCTTCTCCTGACTTCGCCCCAAACCCTCTCCTCAGCTAAGGATATCTCCATCGGCCCTATCATTCTGTCAGACCACGCCCGAATAATCATGGAGCTCCAAACCCAAGACCCCGGATCCAACCCTACGCGCAGATGGTCACTCTATGACCCCATCCTTAACGATATGCTAGTCAGGGATAGGATCGCAACCACGATTAAAAATGTCCTTGAAGACAATCCCGCCTCGGACACTTCACTCGCAAATAACTGGGATGCGATGAAAGCAGTGATCAGGGGAGCCCTGATAGCCCAAGGGGTGGCTTTCCACCACCAGCGCCGACAGACCCGGCAAACCCTCGAAAAAGACCTGGAATTAGCGGAGGAGACCCGGAAAAAGAAGGGATGGTCTCCCAAATCTCATCGAGCCGTCCGCATAGCCAGAAACAACTTGGAGGCCCACTACGCTGATCATACTGCACAGTTGATGGCGAAGACCAGGCAATTCTACTACACCAAAAGCAATAAAGCCAATAAAGCTCCTAGTAGCCATACTGGCCAAAACAAGGCGTGCTAATACCATCGTGGGGCTTCGAGATCCGCTGGGCAGGACACACTATGGCGAACTAGAGAAACAGCGGTTGGCAGTGGACCACCTACTCAAGTAATGACTGCACCACCACGGGACCAGGCCCGACAAGAGGAATACCTTCGAGTGGCGGCGGCCCTGCCGCGCTTGCCCACGGCAACGAGGGATATTCTTGAAGCCCCAATAACGGACGAGGTCGATGAAGCTATTAAAGCTCTTAAAACTCGGGCCCCGGGCCCAGACGACTTCACATCCAGATTCTACAAAATATTCAAGCCCCAGCTAATCTCCCTTTTGGTAACACTCTTCAACTCTTTCAAGGAGTCTGGGCCAGTGACCCCTTCGATGCAGGAGTCCACAACTATCCTCCTCCCCAAGCCTGGGAGGGACCCCAAGGATCCGGCCTCGTACAGGCCAATTGTCCTGCTGAACATAGACACGAGCCTCTATTCCAAGATCCTGGCCAACCGGCTTTCACACATCCTTCCGACCCTAATCCATCCCGACCAGACGGGCTTCATTCGGAACAGAGCGGCCGGAGACAATATCAGAAGGACCCTGAACTTGGTTGAAATCACCCACCGGACCGCCCAGGGTATCACATTGATGGCCTTGTATGCCACAAAGGCGTTCAATAGAGTGGACTGGACATTTATGAACCTCACCCTGAGTGCCTTTGGCTTTGGCCCAACCTTCCAATCTATGGTGATGGCCAACAACGCATCCCCCAAAACCCTCTTGAGAATCAACGGCTCTCTATCAGCCCCAATCCCCATGTCCTGCGGGACGAGGCAGGGCTGCCCTTTATCCCCCCTCCTTTTCGCACTAACGATGGAGCCGTTTGCCCAAAGAATCAGACGGAATGAGTTTATCACAGGATCCCAGGTCGGGCACTCCCAACATAAGATCGCTCTGTACGCCGACAACGTTCTTCTGATTCTCTCGAATCCCAAGGTTTCAGCCAAACACGCCCTGGAGGAAATAGCAAACTTCGGAAAGGTCACGGGCTTCAATGTCAATTTCTCCAAGTCGGTGGGTCTGGGCGTAGGCCTTCGTCAGGAGGAACAGGAGGCAGTGTCCAGGCTATGCCCGATCAGATGGGAGAAACAAGCTATCCCCTACTTGGGAGTCCATATACCAGCTAACCCCAAGGACACATACCTGGCGAACTTCCCCAGATTATTCAGCGAGTTGGAGGGGGACCTGAGGCGCGGGTCCACCAAGGAAATCTCTTTAATGGGGCGGATCACGGCCGCAAAAAAGAAGCTGCTTCCGCGGTTTCTCTATGCCTGCTCCGCCCTGGCGGTAGCCATCCCTAGACAGGCGCTCCAGGACCTACAAAGGAAAAAGCTCAGATTCATCTGGAAAGGCAGGAAAGCCAGGATCCCCCTCAGGACCCTGCTGGGAAGTTCGAGGTTGGGGGGCCTGGGGGTTCCTGATCTACAGGCTCATAGGGCAGCAGCACAGCTAGCGCACATTCACGCCTGGCAAATCCTCTCGGACCGCCCTAGATGGGTAGACCTAGAGCAAGCCCAACTGCCGCTCCCCCTGCGATTCCTCCCACACATCCAGGCCCCCCTGAGGGATCACCGGAAGACACTCCTCCTAACCACTAAACATACGCTGATCTCATGGGATTGGGCCCTGAAACAAAAAGGCATCCCGAGAGGACATGGTCCTCTCTCCCCTATCTTCCACAATCCGAACTTCTCCCCGGGGTCAATCCCCCGGAACTTTCAAAACTGGATCGATGGAGGCCTAGAGACCCTGGAGCAACTATACGCCGGGAAAGTGCCACGCACCTTCGAACAATGCAAGACTATGTTCCAACTCCAGGAAAGGGACAGATTCACATACTGCCAACTCCGTCACTGGTGCTCTCACCCCCAGACTCTTCAAGCGGCGGTCCGCCCTCTCACCGCTCTGGAGCTAACACTGAAAGATCTGCCACCCCGGGGAGGGATTTCATCCCTGTATAGACGTTTCCTGAGTGACTTCCTGAACATACGGACACGAGCCATGGCCCAATGGGAGGCCGACTTGGGTCACCCGCCCGAGGACCAGACATGGGTGGACACTTGGACCCGCACCCACTCCTCCTCCACTTGCGTCACCAAGAGGGAATGCGCATATAAGCTATTGCTTCGTTGGTACTACTCCCCCCTCAAATTACACCATATGAACCCCCAGGTGGACCCTTCCTGCTGGAGGGGATGCTCCCAACCGGGCTCCTTTTTTCACATGTGGTGGACTTGCCCCAAGATCCGGCGATTCTGGGAGCGGTGCCTGGCAACTATCAACCAAATCACGGGGACTTCCCTCCCCTTGGAGCCCGAGACAGTCCTACTGGGGGTCCCGACCCCTGGGGTCTATCTGCGCTCTGGGAATAGAGCAAAACTAGTGACACATTGCCTCCTGGCTGGCAAAAACGTGCTTGCCCGCTTCTGGAAGTCCCCGGACGGTCCGTGCGAGGCCCATTGGTGGAGGAAACTTTGGGACATCCTGATTGCGGAAAAGGTGACCGCGGCAAGGGAGGGTGTCCTGCACCGCTTCCAGAACCTATGGGCCCCAGTGCTGGAATTTGATCAGCGTTTCCCCGCCTTAACATTTAAACCCCTCAGCGCGCGATGGACTCAGAGACCAAGGGCCTACTTAAGGGAGGGGGCCTTTAGAGGGCCAGCCATCTGGGGTCCGAGGACGAGGGGGGAACAAGGGGTTCCAAAAGAGGGGGAGGGAGAGAGGGGGGTGACCATGAGCGAAGAAGAATGAATATTGGTGTAATATCTTTATGCAATGTACTATTAACTGTCCTGCCTTGGTTTAAAATAAACATTCTAAAAAAAAAAAGTGTACCCTCAGCTATGATTCGACCAGCGGTGTCCACAGCATCTACATTATTTTTTATAATGCAGTTGGCAAAGTGTTTGCCTTCAGACACCGTTTTGCAAATTTGCAAATTTTATTTTTCAGGAACAGCATCAAGTTGGTCGTAGACACTGTCCCAAAGTGAACTATCGGAGTTGGCTAATAATGTGGTATTGTTAGCAATGCATACTTGATAAGCTGCTGATGTTGATACTTTTTATAACTAGAACATTTAATGTTTTGTGCTCCTTTTCAGGTGGTGCTTCAGCAGACACTAATGGAGTACCTGCCTTCTTCCTTGTAGAGGGGATCAGTAGGCGCAGGTTTAATTGATTTCTTGATACCCGACCCGGACTGACTGATCTAGTTAGTGAAGGAGTAAACAAAGTAGGCTGAATACGTATACCCACTGATTGAAGTAAAGGACTAAACTGGCCAAAAGACTTCTTTTCCCCTAAGATATCATCAACAAAATCTGTGTCTTGCAGGGCTTCTTGAGTCTGAATTTTAAAATGCTCTGCTGCTTTGATGAGCAGATTGTATTGAATTTGGTCATGTATTGGGGAATCTGCAACATGCTGATCTTGATTTTCGGGCAATGGTAAAACAAATGTCAGCATCATCATCATCATCATCATCATCTTGATCGTGGGTATACTGATCATCACACTGACCTTGATCATTATCAGTGTAAACATCATCCCCTAAACGTTCCTCTTGATGTTGGTCCTGTTCACTGTCTGGTGTAGAGATGACTGTTGTGTGTTGGACAGAAGATTGCAACCTTTGAGATTTAGCAGGAGGTTTTCCCTCTGCTATAAATCAAAGTATTTTTGTTTCAGAGAGTTCCTTTGTAGAAAGATTACAAAACATGACATTTTAACAATAGTCTTTTCAAACTTTTCTTTAGTCCAATACCCTGTACTAGGGGCGTTTTGAAAGTCAAAAGCTATAGAATCTTCTACAGCTTGAAAAGTGTGTTGTGGAGGAGGCCACAAAGGGGGCGCACAGCGGATGGCTGCTTGAGCGTCACAGCTCCCGCTGTAAAGGACAGAGAGGGGTTCTAAGCCCCCCTGTGCCCCCAATCTGCCCTCCACCCACGGCGGTCCTCTTGGTGGGGTCCGGCGGAGTAATCCCTTGTGGGTTTTTAGCCGGAGTTTCGCCCACATTAGAGCCCAGATACATGCATGCAACACAAACTTCCGGAGGCGAGGGACGGTTCCCTCACGTGAGCTGAAAGCGTCTGGGGGAGTGAAGAGGTAACAGCACGGGTCGGCTTGTGGAGTGCCGCCGGCCCCCATACACAACACCCCCTCACCCTGACTTGGCCCGGGAGGAGTCTGGGAGAGGCTAACTATGAGGGGCCGCGCAGAGGGTGCGAGACCTCTCGAAGCTGGACAGAGCGAGAGGCGCAGACCCGCCCTGTGCCGGGACTACAAAAAAGTATTGGGGCTGCCATGCACACTGCAAAGGTGGTCTCTGGGGAGCGGTCAGTGAGGGGAGATGCCCCTCCCACCCCCTGTGCTGGGGTGTGACTGAGAGCGGAAGCCCTAGAAGAGATGGGATTCCCGTGCGGCCTTGGAGTTCCTCCGGACCTGCTAAGGTGTTTCAGAGGCTTGCACCCCTGCGCACCATCTTGCAGAACGTGTATGACAGTACATAGGTCACGTTCGTGGGGGCAGAGACGCAGGGGGGGGTCTGACGCCAGGGGCTCTGTGGATTGAGCACACAGAAGGAGGACCAGTCAGATACCAGGTGCCGGGGCATGGTGAGGAACCTGCTCATTCCAATACCGCTGCAGTGTGTCCGAGGCAGAGTGAGAACAAGGCTCTGGAGGTGTGGAAAGGCAACTGTGCTATCACTTGGGCTGCCCCTTCTCGGATGTCCTTTGAATACAAGGGATACAAGTATAAGCTTGTGATGGAGGATGACATTCAGAGTCTCACTGGGGAGATCACAGAGACCTCTCGAAATCCAGTAAACGGGCCTGGGGGGTTGGGGGGGGGGGGGGGTTTAGCAGAGGCAGAGCCAGGAACTTATAGAGATGGACGCAAGATCCCTGAATCACGGAAATTTAAGAAGCTTAACACCCCCAAGGGGGGCCGGCTGGGGATGAGGGAGGGGGAATGCTTGAGGACTCGTTCTGGGTAGCCAAAGGGCTGCAAACCAGGTTTGCAGGTCTTCTTTAGTGGCAGCCATTGACAGAGTGGGGTGTGGGTCGGGAGTTTTAGCTTTTTTCCCCAGTCCCCCACTGCAGTGCTGTGTGGTCGTGTCCCCACTCCACAGCTGTTTGATATTGTGGTCTTGTCTTGGGAGGGAGAGGGGGGTGTATTGGAATCGTCTGTGCCGCTTTTCTCTTGCCTTTGACACGTGGAAACTGGTACTGTGTCCACTGTTTCGTAACTGTGCCCCTTTGTGTTTTTTCAGTGCCTCGGGGTGGATCTGTATCTTTGATTTTAACAGTTTCCCTCAATCCAACTGAGGGCCCTTAATCCTTTTGGTGCAGGATGCGCCGATTATGTTCCCCTGTAACTGGTATGATATATGATATGGCATTTATAACGCGCCTATGCACAAGTGTTTCAAGGCACGTAGTCTTTCTTCTTGTGGGTTTGCTTAGCTGGTCATCTTATTCCATCGTTCCTGGATGTGTATGGCCTTTATCCTGCTCTCTCCCCTCCGGTGCTGGAATATAGCCTGCTGTAGCAGAAGGATGGGCAGATTTCCTGAGAATGTGCCTCTGGGAGCCCCCAGTAGTTCTCAGTCGCCACACCTCTCTTTTGCGTGTTCCCAGTAGTTACCGTAAAATTGTACTTTATTGCATGTTCTCCCCACCGCTGCTGTAGCCTCTGAGATCAGGGGAGTGCTTCCTATTTATCCCCCCTGCTTGGTAATTCTGGGCGTTCTTTGTGTGCGACCATTCTGGTTCCTTGCACATATACCGTGCAGTCCAGATCCCTTTAGTTCGCTATATGAGGATCACATGTCCATGCTTGCAAGCCCAAGGGGGCTGGTCTTTATCCAAGCTGTAATGTAACTTGCTCCGGTTACCGTTCAAAAGCTTTCCCCTGCTGTGGTCCGGGGTGTTTTAATTCTTTGAATGCCCTGTGTCTGAGGCTTACTTGTATTGTGGCTCCCTTCTGTTTTGAGTCTTCACAGCCGGTTGATCCCCTCGCCGGCCACCTGTGCGCTCCCCTCCACTGGTCTCAAAGCCTCCCCAGCTGCAGATGATCTCTTGCGCTGGCGGCCTATTCTATGTGTTGCGGCTATGTGGGCCGCTCCAGGCCGTGTTCTGGTCCGAGGGTTCGCCCTGAGCCGTTTGCACCCCACTCAGAAGCAGCGCTCTCCTTTAATACACCACCTGTCCTTCACTGGTTTCTTCGCTGCGGGCCGTCCCGCTGGCCGCACCTCTCTCCTCTGTATCTGCATTTCTTCCTCACCGTAGGGGACCGATGCCTGTCCCCTGGAATAGTCACCACTGCGTACTTTGGGGACTGTGACTCTCTGCTGTTGCATTATTGTTGGTCTATGGATGCGGCCTTGTGGGGAGTGGCACTCACAGGTCTTCCCTCCCAGGCCGCCATCTTGGAATCCCTTCCCTTCTAATTTTTTAAGTGTACAGCCAAGCACATGGACAATTATGTCCACAGGCATAGAAACACCTTGAGATGAGCAAGGACACGTCCCATTTGTGCAGCTTTCTTGTTGAGTGGATCTTACTTTCTCGTCACCTCTCAATGTTTTCAACCTATCTTTTGGCAAGAATCTTCTCAAACTGTTACTGTTCTACCTAGCTATAAGATAGAATTCGGACGAATAGCCATGCGTCACATTTAGGTAGCA
The DNA here is from genome assembly GCF_040938575.1 of Ambystoma mexicanum. Taxonomy (NCBI): domain Eukaryota; kingdom Metazoa; phylum Chordata; class Amphibia; order Caudata; family Ambystomatidae; genus Ambystoma; species Ambystoma mexicanum. The sequence goes on along the minus strand of NC_090930.1, from coordinate 1,364,929,328 downwards.
TTGTGACGATTAGCCATGCTGCACATTTACATAGAATTGTAAAGATTAGCCGTGCATCACACTTAGAATCGTGGAGATTAGCAACCGAGAAAAACTTGTACTAACTAGCCCACTCCTGCTCCCTTCCTACACGTCCTTTGTACTACATTCGCCCCTCCCCTTGCTGACTTCTGCAACCACTTCTCTGGAGCCTTCCCCTCCCCTCAGAAGCACTCTTGTGCACCCTCTTCTAAAGAAACCCACTGCCGACCCCTCCTGCCCGGCCAACTATCACCCAATCTCTATATCTCTATCACTCCTTTCCTGGGCAAACTCCGGGAAAAGCTGGCCATCTCCCAGCTTATTCGCCACAATGATTCAGTTGGTTGTCTCCATGACCATCAGTTTGGTTTCAGAGCAACCAGAAGCACGGAAAATGCTCTCCTGAACATCCGTGAAAACCTGCTCTCCAACCTTGATACTAATCTCACTTCTGTCCACATGCTACTCAATCGCTCTTCTGCCTTCGATATGATCAACAATGCCATCCTGCTCAACCGCCTCCGTGATAATCTGGGCATCACTGATCAGGCCCTGGCCTGGCTGACCTCCTTCCTCTCCAACTGACCCTCCCAAGTCCAACTTGGGTCCTTCCTTTCCTCCATCTCACTCTCCACGTGTGGTGTTCCCAAGGGGTCTAACCTCTCTGCCTGGCTCTTCGACCAATACCTGGCACCCCTTGCCCACCTCATTGCTGCTCTGTGCTCCAATTTTCCATGCTATGCGGATGACACACAGCTAGTTTTCAGGCTCCCCTCTGCCACCACTTCTCTCTCATCTCCGACTGTCTTTCTGCAATCCAGGAGTGGTGTGCCGTCAATGACCTCTGCCTTAATGCCAGTAAGACAGAGATCCTCCTCATCAGCACTCCTGTAACTTCCTTTCATGTCCCTCTCTGGACGGCCTCCCTTGGCCCTCTCCCTGTGCCCACCTGTGAGGCTAAGAACTTCAGGGTCATCTTCGACTCCACCCTTTCATTTTCTCTTCACATCTCTAACGTGTCTAAAAAGTCAAACCATCAGCTGCACCTCCTCTGGGTATTCTCCCTTCCCTCACCTACCCCCAGAAGCTCATTGTCTCCAGAGCTCTGGTTCTCTCTAGGCTGGAATACTGCAACAGCCTCTTCCTAAATCTGCCTGCCTCTACTCTCTGCCCTCTGCAACTCATCCAGAACCGGACTGCAAGACTTGTCCTTGGCCTCAAGCCCAAGGATCGTATCTCTCCAGCCCTGAAATCTCTTCACTGGCTCCCAGTGGCTACAAGGATCAAGTTCAAGACCCTTTGCATTGTCCACAAGGCCTTTTGGGGCCTGGGACTGCAATACCTTCAACTCTCCCTTCGGAAATGCCTTCCTACTCTAGCTCGTCACTCCTCCACCTCCAACTCCCTCAGGGTGAGTCGCTTCTCCAAGCAACGAGTTGGGGGTAGATCTCTTTCCTTGGCTGAGGCCTCCTTCTAGAACATCCTCCCTGCCTCTCTGAAACTTGAGGACAGCCATTTTCGGTTCCAAGCACCTCAAGACCCTCTTCTTTACTTCTGCCTTCTCTCTTCCTCTCCCCTGCTGATTTCTGTCTGTTTCGGCACCAGGCACCTGGCTACCCTCTGATTTCGGGTCAGACCTCAGCCCATCCAGCCGCACACCTGCACTGCCCCCTGGCAACCCTTGCACTTGGGTATGTATTTGCAACCCTACAGTCCCTTTCCGGCACTTAACAGACACCCTCTGTCTGCGTCTTATTCTTGCACTTGCAAACTGATGGCCGCACTACCTGTTCACTTGTTCAGCACTTTCCACTGCTCCCAGTCGCCTTGCACTTCCTTCCTCCCTCCCTCCCTCCCCCCTGCACTAGCACATTCTCAATGTCACTGGTGCTAGTAAGATCACTGTTTTGTTTGCTCCCCTGTACCCCTCCCTTGCCTCGTCACGCCCTGAAACACTTGTGTATGGGCACGATATAAATAAATATCATATAATGGGCTATTCAAACTACACACAAACCCAACATAACTAACACTCGCATACGACTGCACTGCCAGGCACTGGACCCTACCCCTTCCGAACACAACAAGCCAGGGTGCACACCCATAACCTTAAACACCAGCCAATGTACACCTAAACAAAAACACACGCACACACACCAAGGGCCTCATCACGAGTTGGGCGCTTACCCTGGCGGTAATATCGCCGGGGCTATTAGTCCTACCACCAAACCCCCCAGCGATATTCATGCCGGATCACGGGTTTGGTGGAACGGTAAGTCCCCATTCCCCATTGGGCCCATTCGGGAATTTCCCCTTCCCCATTGGGCCCAATGGGGAATGTTCGGCGCCATTTCCTCCGGCGGTAATAGCGCCGGAAATTGGCAAAATCGTGGTGGATTTGCCCCCGCTCAGAGCTGGGGGTAAATCTGCCAATCCTGTGATTTGGCAGAGCCTTAAATACAGCTGTAATAGCATTACCGACGCATTTAAGGATTACCGCCAAACTCATGATGAGGCAGCAGATATCCACATACAACTAACAACCCAGGCACTGGGCCTAACCCTTACGGATGCACAAGCCAGTGAGCTGAACCGCAACCTTAAATACCAGCCCATTTACACACAAAACACACAAACACACACCCAACATAACAGACATTCACATACAACAAATAACCCAGGCTTTGGGCCTCACTCTTACAGATGCAACAAGCCAGGGCACGCAAACAACCTATCTACAACCCAACACACACAGATGCCAGTTTCTCCTGGTTCTGGAGCTATCCCATCGTATCCCTGACTAACCAACCCCGTCCACTTTCTTAAAGAGCCACGGGAGCGTGTGGAGACTGCCCCTGGGTGGTATCGGTGCATGTCAACATAACAGTTACATCAGAGTAATACGTCAGTCATTGGTGCCATTGAGTCTTTTGTGCTGCCAAGACCAAACTCCAGGATCACACTCAGCCTCTTAGTTGCAGATCAAAATCCAAATTAGACTGCACTCAAGACCTTGTGGCCTCTAGAAGAGGGTCCTAGTGCCCACCCGAAACAATGAAAAACTAGCCACTGCAATAATACTGTCAAACATCAAACTTTATACACTCCCAGAAGCATCATTTTTGCATCAGAAAAGGCAGTTTTGTAAATTATATAGCAGTGTACAGGTATAACTTACCATACAATTCATAGCAAAGTGGCTGTGTTGCGTCTGAAGTTCCAAAGCATGGGGATGACTGGTGCCAATCTCTGTATAACTAGTCAAAAACAGACCTTTGTTATGCGTAATCCAATCAAACATCTGCAAGAGTGAGTAAAATGTGTTTGTAAAATGTCTTACGAACCACAAGGGCAATACAAACGCCTGAGGTTTCATGCAAGAAGACATTTTAATATTTATTTTGGTATTTCTACTTATAATAAACAATAAGTACATGTGTGTGTGGCTTTACAAGAATTGAATATATTCGTGTTCGGTAAGATTTTCATGTCAATGATAAATCTTCCTGACCTATGTCAACACCAGAACTTTTGGCTTTGACTAGGTAACTATTTTACCTTGTCTGTAGGTGAAGGGGAACCTTTTTCCCCTCTCGCATAGTATTTTACTCTTTTTATGGGTGACCTTGTTATGTCTGTCCATACATAGTGTACGGTTGAAGTTATAGTTTCCTACAACTTTTGGGCTTAGGCTGGGTTGCACCTATGGGCTCCCCTGTTAATTTCTCTTTCATGTACTTCAGTTCCCAAGTAGTAAAGAGGGATTTTCATCCCCCTTTACATTTTATAAAGTGAGCCAGCACACCCCACTTTATGTGGAGTGCTGGGGGGATACAAGGTATCCCCTTGCTTACTTGCTGACATTTTGTTACAATTGCAAGTTTCCTTGAATGGCTGGTGGCAGTGTAACTACTTATATGACTTTAGTCTTCATTACACGCAAGCTGTTAATTCAGCCTCAGTAACGCACAGAAGAGCAATCATTTTTCTAAAATGGTAGGCTCCTTTTTTGCCATTTCTTTTGTGCTAGCTGTTTGAGGTCTTCTGCTGCCATTCTAGGCGGGAATGATTGCAGTGGAAGTTTGGTCTTCTGCAGGAATCTTTTACATTCCCCGCCCAGGCTCCAGAGTGTCGGAGAATGCAGGAAGCGAGGCAGAGTCCAAAAGTCGGCAGCCCTGTATTTCACTTTGCCTGAAAGGAGCCCAGTCTCAATGGGGGGCTGCCTGTCGTGATTGGAAAGCCAGACCACCCCTTTCTGTAAAATGCAGGGAGAGATTGCAGAAGTTATGCTGTAGTTCCGGTTAAAGAATCTGAACATGGAAGCAGCTGACAAGTCGACCACTGGAGCTGAAAACAAAGGAAGATGAAGGAAATACGGCTATATCGATTTCCTGCAACCAGAGAACCTGCTGTGTATCCGGGGCCTGCTGTTACCCTTCCTTCCAATCGACCTGGTGGTCCCAGAATGATGACCCAGAGCCTGGTGAGATCCACTAGACTCAAGAAGACCTACAATTTGAGCAATCCCACATCATGCTGCAACATTGCGGGGCTGCAATAACCCAATACCCTGGGACCTCGAGCCCTTGTGCGGTGCATGGTCTTCCAAATTCCAAAACGAGTTGAAACTTTGGTGCACTCCTACTGGTTTTCCAGAAACACGATTTAAGTCCTTGAAGTCCCCTCACCAGAGTGCTGGACCAGCTTAGAGATGAGAATCACACAGGCGAAATTTAGTTTTCTCCTGGTTCCTGAAAAGGGTGCAAAAACCACAGAGCTGCATGTAGCTGTGAAGAAACTCTTGCCTGGAGCCTTCCCCATTGATCCCTGCAAGCAAAATCCCCTCCAGTGTCCTGTCTTCAGTCTTCATGATAAGGAATTCATTGACCAGGTTTTTGCCTGCAGATCCTGAAGTCTCACCCGCTGCAAACTCTTCTACTGTGAGGAGGTACTGGGCTGGCTTGAGTATTTACTTACCTTAAGCCTGTGCGCTTTCCGAATAACTTTGGGGTGTTTCTTGTGATTGAGAGTCCTAACTCTAAAGTGAAATACTTATCTGTTTAAAGAGACTTCCTCAGGAACTCTGACTTTCCCTGCAACTGAACCCCATCTCACCCTGCCTACAACTGGCTCCTAGGCCACTAGGGTCCCTCTACTGCCTCAGAACCCGTGCAATAGACTAGTAAACTAGGGAAGGACTGGAAAAGAAAAGGATTGTGCCTTGAAAAGTATAACAAAGTTAGTTACTTAACTTGAATAGCTGTGTGCCATCCTAAAATAAGTTAAATAGTTATTGCTTACCTTAGTCTGTGTTCCACTGAGCTGAAAAGCAACTGCTACAGTATATTACATACTTAGGTTTTACCTACCTAGAATAGCTGCGTGCCTTTCTTAAAAAGTGTCCTGTAGGTGTAGCTGTGTTTACATTGTTAGGGTCAAACCCTTCTCCCACTGGTGGCTGTGTGGAGGTACCTACGTATACAAACAGATTCCACCGTTGGGTCTTACTTATTTTTGCTAATTTATGAATTAGAATAAAGATTTTCCACAATAACTTACTAGAAAGTCTTAATTCTATTAAAGACACGGAGGCAAGCATTATGCTTCTCTTCCTTTATTACTCCAAATAAGGGAAAAGCTCCGCAGCAAGATATTTGTGCACCTCACATGTTAACATACATATAATGGAGGTGCATTACACAAATAATCAACATATAATAAAACATTAAAGTATAAGCCACAAGTCTAGAACAGTCTCTTAATGGTTAAAAATCCATTTCCCATGATGCTCCCAAAGGTCATGCAATGTCTATGGCCACGTGTCTTTTGTCCTCCAATGAATATCCGTGTATCCCCATAAACAGTCTTGGACAAGAAATAACTTCCTCTTTCGAGGCTGCGAACTTGGCTGTCCGTTCAAACAAGTAAGAACCCAACTGCAGTAAACCAGGAAATGAAGTGTCGAACAGCTGGTCAACCGGACTTGTCTGCAGACACTTAAGAAAAATACAGAAGTATAATTACTTGGTGAATATGTTAACCCTAGTTCCCTTGCGGGGTGGGAAGGAAAAGATTGTATTATAATATGACCGTGCATGCAATATACATTAAACAATATTTTGCTGCAATGTTAAAATAGAATAATCTGAAACCATGCGCGACCCTTTTCCTTCGCTGGGCGGGATAATGCTCGCCTCTGTGTCTTTAATAGAATTAAGACTTTCTAGTAAGTTATTATGGAAAATCTTTATTCTATGTCAAGACCGGAGGATCACATTATGCTAGTTCAAAGCTTACTTACCACAATCGAGGCGTGCTGCTCTACCGGCTTCAGGTAGAATTCCTTGAATATTGACTCTCCAGCCCAATCCACCATCCTCATGATATCCTCTAAACGAACACCCACCTGAAAGGCTTTGGATGCCATGGCTCCTCTAACAGAGTGCGCACCGAAATTAAGAGCATCTATCCCTGCTTGCACTAGGGTCCAGCGTACCCAGCTCGCTAAAGTAGGGGATGATACTGCCTTGTGGGGTTTGCGAATGGCTATAAGAAGCTGACCGTTCGGCGAGGTTCTGAGTGGAGCTGTCACTCTTTCATAGGTTTTCAAACATTGAACCAAAGCTTGGGTTGTTCTCTGAAAGCTGGGTAGGAAATCACTCTCGAATCACACTTAGTTCTTCTCTGTATGTGAAAAACAATACTGTCTGGAGAAAAAGACCCGCCCGCTAGGTCTAGAGCTCTAACGTCCGAAACTCTCCTGCAAGAAACTAGACAAAGTAAGGTAGTAAGCTTGCCGGAGAGCGCCGTACGCGACAGCCTCTCGTTAGATGGCCAAGACAAAAAAAAGGTTGAGCACTTTGTTGACGTCCCACAGTTTGTCGTAACGGGCTGGAGGCGGCACTGTAAGCCGGACGCCTTTGAGCAATCTGCAAACGAGGTGATGCTCTCCAGCTGGGGCCCCCTGAATGAGTTTGTGACCTGCAGAAATCGCAGATCGGTATGCGTTCAATGTCCAGTACGCCAGCCATCTTTCAACTAAAGAGGCTAAGAAATTAAGAATTTCTTCTAAAGGTGCTGAAACTGGGTGAAAACCTCTGTCCTGACACCAGGTCCTCCAGGCACTCCGGGAATTGGAATATCTCTTGAGAGTTGCAGGGGCCCAGCTCTCCTCGATGAGATGGGACTGCTTTGACAGACATGCCCGGAGTTCTCAATCTCGCCCTGAAATCCTCCAAGCCGCCAACGTCAGCGACCCGGAGAGGAGCAGGAGGTGAGGTTGGTTCCATTGATTCATTAGAAGATCTGGAGAGCGGGGTAGAAGGATTGGAGAATCCATAGAAAGTTCCAGAAGAACTGGATACCAACTCTAAGCAGTCCAAACTTGGGCTATGAGGACTAACTCTGCTCGGTCCTGACGGGCCTTCGCCAGGGTTCTCACTATCATGGAAAAGGGTGGAAAAGCGTAGTGAATCCCTTGCGTCCAGAGTTGCAAGAACGCGTCTGCGGAGGCAAAGAGATCCTTGAACATTGGACCCCAGATCTGTTGCAGACGGAGAAAAACTTCCCTGTTGAGTGTCCAGTCGCTGGAATCGGCGTAATGGCGAGAATGCTAGTCCGCAACAACATTCCGGAGACCCGGGAGATATTCCGCCGTGACGGAAATTCAGTGCTCCAAGAAAAAATGCCAAATTTCCTTGGCTAGCTCCGCTAGTGGGCGTGACTTGGTGCCACCCAGATGATTGATGTATCTCACTGCGGAGATGTTGTCCATCTTGAGTAAGATGGAGCAGCTCACTTTGTTCCCGGCAAAGGAGCGAAACGCGAATGAGCCTGCAAGAAGCTCTAGGCAGTTTATATTAATTTCCAACTCCTGTGGAGACCAAGTCCCTCCTGTGGTCACTGAACCACATCTCACTCCCCAACCAGAACGACTGGCCTCTGATTCGATGACGATATCTGGAGTGGAACCGAAGATGGCTCTGCCGTTCCAGGCCTCCATGTGTGTGAGCCACCAAATGAGTTCTGTTCTCGCCTAAGGAGACAGAGTGAGCCGTCGAGAATAAGAGAGACTGCGTCTCAGGTGTTGTCCTTTCAGTCTTTGCAATTCTCAGTAATGTAGTGGACCGGGAAATATCACTTGGATCGAAGAGGATAGCAGTCCTATCACTCTTGCCAGTTCACGTAGAGAGATCAGATCCCTCTAACAGTCTGCGGATCTCCTGCTTGGTGGAGTGCATCTTGGCAGCTGGGAGACGCAGCAGTGCATTCTGAGTGTCCACTATGAATCCCAGAAACTCTAGGTTTTTGGAAGGGTAAAGAACTGACTTCTCCCAATTTATGAGAAAACCGAGACGGTGTAGCAGGTCTATAGCCATTCTGGCTTGCTTCTGCAATAGCGCCTGAGACTGAGCCATGATAATAATGTCGTCCAGGTATACTATTAGTCGAACGCCCTGTTCTCTGAGCCGAGCCACCACTGGCCTTAACAGCTTGGTAAAGGCCCAAGGTGCTGAAGAGAGCCCGAAGGGAGGGCTCGTAAACTCCCAATCTTGGAGATTCCACAAGAACCTTAGGTAGCTTACGTGTGCTTGATAAATGGGCACTGCAAGGTAGGCGCCCTTTAAATCTAGAAATATGAGCCAATCGTTTGGCCTTAGGATATCCCTGAGCATGTGGATGCCTTCCATCTTGAAAAGACGGTATATTATGAACTCATAGAGCGCCCTTAGATTTATTACAGGCATCATCTTCTCTTTCCTGCGCACCAGGAAAAAAAAAAAAAAAAAAAAAAAAAATAATCGGGCTGAAAAACCCGCCTGGACCTGAGCAGGGGCGGATTGCGTCCTTTGGGTATAGGCCGAGAATCTCTGTTCAGTGCACTCCGATCTAAGTCGGACATAACTATGGGGGCGGGGCGACTGGCCTGAAAGGGCTGTGCGAAAAATTCTATTTGCAGGCCATGCGCTGCCTCTCTGACCCTGGCGTCCCCTGATAAGCTGTCCCAAGCATGAGTAAAGAGCCTTAGCCTCCCCCCAATGGGTATATGTAGCGCTGGCGCAATCGGACTGACCTGATGGCTGATGTTGGGTTGTGTTCTTGGGGACTCTCCTCCAGGAGCGTCCTCTGCCTCGTCCTCTAGACGGGAAGAAGGTGTCTGTGAGCTCTTGCCACGTATTACGTTGTTCCCTCTGGTATTGAGGTCTTCTGTCAAAGGCATAGCGGCCGGTAGAGCCACCTCGACCGGCCCTGGAAAAAATCTTTGATGCAAAGACCCTCTTGATGGAGGCTTGGGCCTTGTCTAGCGCAGTAAAAGTACTGACAAAATTGGCCATCTCCTTGACGAAAGGATCTCCAAAAAGTAAGCCTTGGGCGGCAGCTCCAGATTCCATGTTCGCTAGCTCGGTCAGCTTTGAGTCGATCTTGTAGAGGATGCCTTTCCTACGTTCCGTGGATATAGCACAGCTTGCGTTACCCAGTAGACAAATTGCCCTCTGGACCCAACCTGAGAGAATCATTGGGTCAATAGGTTTGGAGGAGCTAGAAGCTTCTTCTGCCAGGTCTAGGATTTTTGCGAGTGGACCGGTAATATCCCGAAGCTTATCCTGGCAAGATTTCCAGGCTCGATCAATGCCTTTTCTGGGATCCTTCACCCGTTTACCTAGAAATGTAATAATTTTAGCATCAAACTCTGGAGTCAAGGCCACTTTATGTGGTATTTCAGGACGTGGGCATTCTGCCCGTAGCTTTGCTCTGATTTCTTTATCAGGAGGCTTGCGCAGCCTATGAAGTATTAGTCTGCTGTTCTGGTTGACGGCTCCCAGTTGGAGGATCTGGGGTGGACCAAGTCTTCGGGGGCGAACATCCCCTTCTCAGGAGGTTGTTCACCGGAGCCTCTGGGGACGGGGGCTGCCTCAAGCCCCGATGCAGAGGGTTTGGGATCCCAAGTCTGAGAATCCTCATCTGAGGAAGAGTGCGATAGCTCCTCGCATACTTTTACACTCTGATAGTCTTTCATGCCCCGTTTGTCCTCCTCCGGGCTCAAGGGTCTTGTTCCCCTCTTTTCCTCCTCCGGGTTAGAGGGTCTTTCGAGGGAAGGGGTTACTTCCCGATTCATAAAGGCTTTTTTCAGCCTTGAGAAGGCATCAGATACAGCAGTGGTGGCAGGCATCAATTGGCTCGGGGGGGTCAGAGAGCTTATGCTCTTGCAAGCCGGACTACATCCCCCTTGTGTAAGGTGTTTCCTCTTCTGGGACTTCTTTCTCCCTGGTGGAGATGCTCCTCTCATGCGCTCCACCATGTTGTCTAGACGTTGTTGTATTGGCAGGAGCATGCCTGATACAGCCTTTCTTATGCTGTCCTCAACAGTGGATCCCAATGCCATTTTAAGGCTTTCCTCAAGAGCCACCTCAATCACATAATGCAAATCCTCCTCACGCTCGGACCAGGCTTGATCAGATTGAGGAGATAACTTAGGAAACAGCTTATCCATTGTCTCCTCTTTTTAAAAAAATGTATTATGGGCTTACCGATTGCCTTCTCTCAAAGGCCCAGTGATCAGGGATAGTGAATATTATATAAATATATCCCTGTCCTCCTCTTTTTTATACAGGAGTACCTTTTTGCACTCCTGTCTCACAAGCGTACACTGATGAACGTGTTGCCTTGTTCAGCTGGAGCAGCAGATGTGAGGAGGTATCCGTCTGCTTGCTCGTTCGTTTATTTTTTTTATATATGTGCGAATTGGCAGCGAACAGAAGACTCCGGCGAGTGCCGGAGCACTAAGAAGGGCAGACAGGGAGAGCAAGAGCTCCCCCTGGTGATGCGCCAGAGGCGCCGAGCACCACGAGGGAACTGTACTGCCTTCCCGAAGCCCACATTACACTTCCTTGGGCTGGGAAGGCAGCGCGGACACAGCGGTACCCACCGCAGCATTTATTTGTATTACAGCAACGCTGCGAGCGGGTACACACGAACCGCGCAATCGTCTCTCCCAAGGCTTCCAACGCCAGCAGGAGGCAGCTGGCGTTGGCGATAGACTAAGGAGTACGCCTGACAAGAAAGGCAACTCTATAGAAACGCTCAAAGACAACTGCCACTACAATAAACAATATATAAGAAAAGGAAATCGCCTGATAATATATTCAACAACAACATAAGCAGAATTGAACAAGAAATAACTTATCTCTTGCTGTGAGCAGCAAAGAAAGAGGAAGTTATTTCTTGTTCAAGACTGTTCATGGGGATACACGGTATTCATTGAGGACAAAAGACACGTGGCCATAGACAGTGCATGACATTGGTGAGCATCATTGGAAATGGAGTTTTAACCATTAAGAGACTGTTCTAAACTTGTGGCTTATACTTTAATGTTTTATTATATGTTATTTGTTTAATGCACCTCCATTATAAGTATGTTAACATGTGAGGTGCACAAATATCTTGCTGCTGAGCTTTTCCCTTATTTGGAGTAATAAAGGAAGAGAAGCATAATGTGAGCCTCCGGTCTTGACATAGAATTCATAGGTATGTTAGGGTCATACCATACTTAGGTTTTACCTGCCTAGAATAGCTGTGTGCCTTTCTTAAAAAGTGTCCTGTAGGTGTAGCTGACCTTGGTGTGCCTGGCACAACCCTAAATTAGTGTAGAAAGTTATTGCTTACCTTAGTCTATGTTCCACTGATCTGAAAAGCAACTTTAATTGTATATAACACCAAAATGTCTTACTTACTTGGTGTAACTGTGTGTTACCCTGAATGTAGTTTTAGGTTTATACTGTTACTTGAATCGGTGTTCCACTATTCAGAAGAACAAGTTACTCTCTTACCTGGTAACGTTCTTTCGATGGGATGGTCCGACGACGTATTCCATATCTATGACAGTAATCACCACAGCTGTGCTGCTGCGGAAAATCTTTCGGCGTCTGCGTCCTGAGTCGATGACATCGATACGCCGTCCTCTAGGGCCTCCGTCAAGCCGACGTCACCGGATGTTATAAGTAGGACGCACGACACCCGTAGCCTCAGTTGTAGTTTTTTTCCCAGAAAGTGTGGCACAAATCTTCTGCCAGTAGGAGCACAGAAAGCCTTGCCGAAACGTAGGCTGCAATCGCATAAGAAATTCTGTAGCGGGGAAGGCAGGGAGGGAGCGATATGGAATACGTTGTCGGACCATCCCATCGAAAGAACGTTACCAGGTAAGAGTAACTTGTTCTTCGAGGGGATTTGGTCCTCCGACGTATTCCATATCTATGACAGACTCCCAAAGCATTACCAACGTAAGGAGGTGGGAAAATAATTTAGAATATACAAATTTAGAATTCCCAATCAAATTGCAGAGTAAAGGACCGCCTTGCCAAAGGCCAGATCAGAATCTAGGGAGTAGTGACGTACAAAAGTATGGACCGAAGCCCAAGTGACTGCATCACAGATGTTACAAATCGGAACACCCTCTGCAGGGCAGTAGAGGCAGCCATACCCCTAGGTGAATGGGACCGAAAGCCTACAGGAGGGTCCTTACCCGCCAGGCAGTAACATTCAGAAATTACCAAGATAATCCATCTAGACAAAGTCTGCTTAGTCACAGCTTGTCCCAAAAGCCTTCCAGTGTATCCAAGAAAGAGCTGATCGTCCACTCTGACCCGGGACATGCGTGAAATGTAGAAACTTAAAGCTCTCCAAAGATCTAACCTATGGAGTCCCTCCTCGTCCTTACCAGGATGCGGAGGAGGATAAAATGCCAGAAGAATGACCTTCTGGCTTAAATGAAATTCCAACACCACCTTAGGTGGAACTCGAAGGACAACCCTGTCCTTATGAAACACAGTGAAGGGTGGCTTAACTGAAAGTGCCTGTAACTAGCTCACTCGGCGAGCGGAAGTGACCGCAACTAAAAATACAGTTTTAAGGGTTAACAGTCTCAAAGGACAAGAATGTAAAGACTGAAATGGAGCACCCATTAGGAACTTTAGAACAAGGTTCAAATCCCAACCGGGCACCTGGAAGGGGGGGGGGGGGGAACACATCAGTGAGCCCTTTCAAAAACTGAGAAATTAAAGGAATTTTAAAATAAGAACACTCCTCAGACGAGTGCTTAAATATGGACAGCGCTGCCAGGTAACCTTTAAATGGTACCCACTTGCAAGCCCCTGTGGGCTAAAGAAAGCAAAAAAGACAACTACAGGAATGTCACAAGAAAAAGGATCCACATTCTGAACCCTGCACCAGTTGCAGGACTTTCTCCAACATCAACGGTACAGGGACTTTGTTGCCGGCCGTCTGGCCGAAAGCAACACCTCCATCACTTCTTCAGGGAGGTCCCAATCCTTATACCTCAACCTTTCAGAAGCCAAGCGTGAAGGTTGAGGGATCTGACCTCTGGATGGAGAACCTGACCACCCCCTCCCGTGAGAGCAGATCGTCTCGGTAGGGAAGCTGACGTGGAGGGCAGATGGACAAGCCGAGAAGGTCTGGGTACCACGTCCTCCTGGCCCATGCCGGAGCAATGAGGATCATCCGGGAACCAAACCTCTGTAACCCGCGCAGCACTTGGGGGATGACGGGGACTGGAGGAAACGCGTACAGCAGTGGGAATGACCACTCAACCACAAACGCGTCTCCTAAGGCGCCTCTTGGAGGAAATTCCCGTGAGCAGAACCTTTCATACTTCCGGTTGACACTTGAGGCGAAGAGATCCACTTGAGGGGTCCCCCAAAGGGCGAAGATCTGCAGGAGAATCTCCTAAGCCAACTCCCACTCGTGAGAGATCGCGCTCTGCCTGCTCAGAGCGTCCGCCGTCTCGTTTTTGTCACTGGCCAGATGAACTGCTGAGATTGAAATTCCCTGCTGGATGGCCCAGAACCAGAGCTGCATCGCCTCCCTGCACAGAGGAAGTGACCCTGCCGCCTCCTTTTTGTTGAGGTAGTGCATGGCCACTGTGTTGTCCGTCAGAATCAGGACATTCTTTCCTCGCACAGTCGGCAGAAAAGCCTTCAGGGCAAGCCCGACGGCCCTCATCTCCAACAGATTGATATGGAGTCTGGACTCCGACAGAGACCAACGATCGCTGACTGTCAACTCGTGGGATGCGTCTGTCACGATCGTCACCTCCAGCCAGGGTAGACAAAATGGAGCCCCCCCCCTCTCATCAGATTGCCTTCGACGGCCCACCACAGAAGATCCTGGGCGACCGAGGGCGGCACCTGAACGGGGTCCGACATCCTGCCGGAGGACTGTGACCACTGCATCTTGAGAGCCCATTGCAGAGATCTCATCCGCAACCAGGCCTCTGGCACCAGAAGAATGCAGGATGCCACAAGGCCGAGCAACCTCACAAACTCGAACGCTGGGAGAATCTGGGCATGTTGAAACTTGTGTACCATCTGCTGAATGTGGTGAGCCCTCACCTAGGGAGGGAAACACTGCCACAGGGATGAGTCGAGCACCGCTCCTATATACTGGAGCCGCTGTGTTGGTGTCAAATGGGACTTGTTGAGGGAGAAGCCCAGCTTGTGAAGGGAGTGGCAGGTGACGGACAGATTATCCAGGACTTGCTCGGGAGAGCGCGCCCTGATCAACCAATTGTCCAGGTAGGGGTAGACGTGAATCCCCTCCTTTCCTGAGATACGCTGCCACCACCACCATGAGCTTGGTGAAAACCCTCGGGGCGGAGGTCAATCCGAACGGCAGGACCCGAAACTGAAATTGCGAGTCATCAACAGCAAACCTCAGGTACTTCTTGTGCTTGGGATGGATCGGCACATGAAAATAAGCGTCCTTGAGGTCTAGACACACCAACCAGTCCCAAAGTTGAAGGGCCTGGAGGACTGGAGAAAGAGTACCCATCTTGAACTTGTCCTTCCTGAGGAGCTTGTTCGACCCACGCAAGTCAATGGCGGGTCTCAATCCTCCGTCTTTCTTCGAAATCAAAACATAAGGGGAATACCATCCTTAGTTCCTCTCCGCTACAGGTACCAGTTCTATAGCGCCTTTCTCCAGCAGGGATTCAATTTCCTGCGCAAGGAGCGGATCTGGACTCTTCAAAGAGGTTTCCTGGTGGATTGTCGTGAGGCCTCTGCCGGAAAGTAAGACAGTAGCCATGGGCTATGATCTCCAGAACCCACACATCTGAAGTAATGGCACGCCATTCTACAAGATGCTGCGCCAGCCTTCCCCCAACCGGATAAG
Organism: Ambystoma mexicanum; assembly: GCF_040938575.1. NCBI lineage: Eukaryota > Metazoa > Chordata > Amphibia > Caudata > Ambystomatidae > Ambystoma > Ambystoma mexicanum. The sequence goes on along the minus strand of NC_090930.1, from coordinate 1,364,914,121 downwards.
CATGGGCCTCATGACTGATCTGAAGCGGCTGCGGCAGTGCTTGAGGGCAAAGAGGCAACTGCTTGCGCGGCCTTGGCACCTCGAGAACCTTGTTTTCCACCTCTGGGACTCCTACGGTTGTCCCTTTGGCTAGCAGCTCCTCTCGATTTACTAAAGGACGAGTAATATCGAAAGGAACCTCCCCTCCATTGCTGTCCCCTAGGACGAAAAGGCGGAGGTTGGCGGACTGCAGCGCCCAACGACTTCGCTGCAGCTTTGGAGGTCTGCAACCTCTCAAGACTCTCGTCAGCCTTGCTGCCAAAAAGATGTTCAACATCAAAGGACATGTTGAGGAGGCGGGCCTGCACATCAGGAGCAAAACCCGACTTCCGCAACCACGCAAACCTGCGTATTATGGTGCTCGCCGCCATGGACCGGCTGACGCAATCAACCATGTTCAGACCCGACTGAACGTATTCACACATGGCATCCTTGCCATCCTGCACGATAGCAAGGAAACCATCCCGTTCCTCCCCTTCAGGAATATGATCAGCCGCTAGGGCAATACAGTTCCACAGAGTGTGCGTGAAACGAGACAAGGCACAAACTGAGTTGGCAGCCTGAAGCGCCATACCCTCAGAAGAAAATACCTTCTTCACCCAGCCGTCAAAACGTTTGTCGTCCCTATCAGGAGGCATGGTAGGGTACAACGCCTGCTTTGCGGGGGCCGTAGCCGCCTGCACCACCAAACTTTCCAGAATGGAGTGCGTGGTCAAGTAGCAGGGGTCACCACTGGCTGGGCGATATTTCTTCGGCAAGGACTTGCTCACTGCCGGGAGACTCTCCAGAGAAGTCCAAGCCGCAGCCACCCTTCTCTGCAAGGCCATATGGAATGGCAGCACCGGGTCAGTTGGTGGACCATGGTCCAGGATATCAGTCAGGTCATCCTGCTGAAAATCCCCAGGGGGGGGCAGACCACCCCAGGTAATCTGTGACCCTCGACATCAAGCGCCGATAAGAGGAGTCGGCATGCGTGCCAGGCTCAGGCCTACCAAAATCCACCTCCGGAAAGGTGTCGAGCCCATTGCGTCATGCAATGGCTGGCGCAGCTCCTCAAGCTGGCTATGACCAGGAACAATGTCATCAGGGACCTCTGCAGGAACCACCCCTTCCTCAGATCCCTCATCCACCTCAGAAATGTAATCCAGAGGCTGGAATGAGGGAACCGAAAAAGGAACAAAGACATGTTTTGCCTTAGCCAGAGCTTTTCTAAGGGGTTCCCCCGTAACACGAGGCACCCCCGACAAAACCGCCTCGAAAGGCATCGATGGAATCGGCGTCGACGTCAAGCGTGGCGCCGACAGCTTCGACATAGGCCTCGAGGGCAGAGCCCCGGCCGTGTCTCTGGACAACCTGGGCGGCAATGGCGTAGATGACTTCCTCGAAGACTTCACAGGTGCACACGGTCTCGATGGCGTCGAGGACCTGGAACGGGCACTACAGCAGTGTGCAGCGATTTCGACCACGGAAGTGGATCCTCTGGCTGTAGATGATGAGCTAGTTATCCCCACCAAGCTCAAGGGAAGAATACTCCGGACTGGATCTTCTCTGAGTCGTTGAAGGGCAGATAGCTCAGGACTGCAGCAGGGCTTCACCGGGACTGGGTAGTTTCAGCAACCGTCGTTCTCTACACTTCTCTTCGGTTCCTTGTAGTTCTAGTGGCGACTCTCTGACTTCTAGGCCAAGAGACCTACATTTTATGCGAAAAACCCCCACACAGCCTGGCTGTCACTCACCCAGCAGGGGGGTTGTCCAGCCCGGACAACTACCCTGGCCAATCATGGCAAAGTGTGACTTGGGTTTCCTAGGATACTCTGTGCAGGGGTGACTACACCCCTCCCTCACATTCAGCCCACCTAGACACCCAGGCGCCTGGTGGAGGGATTCTCAACAGAAAGCCTGCCAAAAGACGGTGAACAAAGAAGGCAAACCTAGTTTGCCGTGCAAAGTAAAACACTTTAACAAAAAGAAATGGCGAATAAACCCAACCGGAGCCAAAAGAAAGACGATTTGATCAAGCGGGTTTATGTTCGAGGCTTTTAGAATAGCCAAGAACAGTACCACGTTTATCTAATATAATCGCGGTAGAAAAGTTAGGGTAGATACCACTGCCACCAGCCAAGTCTAAATGTTAAAAGAGCGCAACAATGCTCTAGGAGGTATAGATAAAAAGGGATATGAGTTAACCCTTTCCAGTACGCCATGGAAGGTGGTGTGTACTGGATCTATGGTAGATTGACAAAGTTGTTTTTTTTTTTTTTAATTTATTTTTATTGTTTTTGCAACATAACATGAACCAACAACATTTGGCTCCGCAACACCTTATACAACTTTAATGCAAAACCCTCCCTCCCCCTCCCCCCTTCCCACCCATTACCCCAGGACCAACCCTCGCTCCCTATTGTTCGTCTTCACTGGTGAATCCTTATGAACTGCTTGCGTCTTCAACGGAGGAGGATCCCTCTTCAAGATGAAATAGTGTCACCGTCAGCAACACCCATTGTTGCAGGTCTCCGCTAATGTCCTGCTTCTGCTCCCGCTGGGCATTCTCCCAGGCCCCTGTTTCTGCAGCCGACCATTTTCGGAGGTCCTCCCACCATTGTGTTATGCTTGGAATTCTAGGGCTCTTCCACCCTATAGCCTTGCGCCTTTTGGCCAGGATGTACATCTGATCTTTCATCTTGTTGAGTGGTTTGTTTTTCTTGTTTCTCTTGTATTTGCCCAGTATGCACGCCTTTGGCGACTGTACATCCAAGGTTATGTCTACTTCCATCACCTTTGTCTCTATTTGCTTCCAGAAAGTTTGTACTGCCGGGCAACCCCAGAACATATGGGTCATGCCTGCGCGGGGTTCTCTGCATTTGGGGCATTCTGTGACTCCTGCACCCTTAAACTTGGAGATGACTTCCGGGGTGAGGTAGGCTCTATTAATGATGTAGAATTTAATGAGTTGCAATCAAGCGTTTCTGGACACCTTCTTATGGTGGTGTGTTATGACTTGCCATTCATTGTCCTCGAACTGTAGGCCCAGTTCCTGCTCCCATTTTACTTTACACTTAAGGTCTTGCTTGGTTGCGCCGTCAAGCAGCGACTCGTAGATCCTCGAGGTTTCATGTCCCCCTCGGCCGCATTCAGCATGTTTTCCACGACCTCTGTCCCAGCTTCAAAGTCGTCGATCTCAGGCCATCGAGTTTTGAGGGCATTTTCCACAGCTCCATGCAACAGGAACTGACCTGCAGGTGGTCCCGTGGTTTCGTAGAGCTCCTCGAATGTTAGCATGCCCTGTTCCCTGGCCAGGTCGCCCAGGGTGGCAATTCCAAAGGGCTCCCATGTATTCCTGATTATCGTCGGTCTGGCGGTCATTGTGGCTGCTATCGGGATCTGAGGTGAATAGGGGTCTTTTGCATTCATGACTTTGCAGGCTCGTTTCCATATCTGGATCCCAAGGATGATTAGATATGGGTGGTTCTGTTTTGTTTTATGTGCAGTCCAGAAAAGGTCTCTAAGGAGCCCTGGGGAGACCGCCGGCTGCAGAAGTCGAGTGTCCGCTGTTGTGTCGTCGGCCATCCATTGGATCACATGCTTCAATTGGCCTGCTAGGTAGTATAGTTCAAAGTTAGGGATTTTCAATCCTCCCTTGTCGTAGGGCCTCTGCATTACCTCCAGTGCCACTCTGTGCCGTCCCCCCTGCCATAGGAAACTCCTACAGAGCTTATCTAGTTCTCTGAAGAATTGCTGAGCGATGTAGTATGGGACGTTTGTGAAGTAATGTGGGAGATGGGGTAGTGCCACCATTTTGAGTAGTCCCGCTCTACCAGCCACTGAGAGCGGTAGCTTGCTCCAGAAGTTCATTGCTTTTTCTAGGTGGTCTTTGGCTTTCGCTGTGTTCAGGGCGTGTTCGGTCTTGGGGTCTCGATGGATAGAGACACCTAGATATTTGTCATGATCTCTGCTTCCAAAAGGTCAGGGGTTTCCCAACTCCCTTGGAAGCAGATCCATAACCCAGGTTCCGAGTGCCAACCAGTCCCAATTGGGACCTTTTGGACCCAGTCCTGGCGCCAGTGGCACCAGGCTCATAAATATGCCCAGTCCCAGCGCTGGAAGCGCCGGGCTCATAATGCTTGGGTGGACTTACCGGCAGCAGACCATGCTGCTTACTTGCCTGCCAGTTGAGCCTCTGATCCTCTTCTGTTTGGAACTACTTTTCCTGTTGGGTGGGGCAGGAGCCACTCCCTAGATTCAGAACACTGGACCTCTTCTGGAAAGCAGGAACTCTTTTCTTACCTAGGCGTGGCTGTGGAAGGAGACACCTAAGCACTACAGAAGGCTATTTAAACCACACCCGATGGATGAATCTTGCTTTGCGTTATTCTGCATCCTCTGCAGCAGAACGCTCATCGTGTCTTCTGCATCTGATCCTGGGCCTAAGGAAAAAGGCTTACCATCCTGAATCCAGTCTTCAGCAACACCTATAAAGACAAGAAAGAACAGGTTAGCATTACAGTCTTCAGTGACAGCTCTTCACTTACCTGGTCCATCGGCTGTCACCAACGCCTCGCGCTGCATTCCGGCATCTGAAAGACAAAGGCTTACCTACTCTTCGTGCGCTCCGGAGGTCTTCACACTGCATTCCGGCATCTGAAAGACAAAAGCTTACCAACTCTTCGCACGCTCCGGAGGCCTTCGGCGCTGCATCCCACATCTGAAAGACAAAACAAGGTGCGTTTAAAGACATTGGGGAACTTTAATACTCACGTGCCATTACTCCTTTCCACATCTAACCCAGTGGGTATTCCGGCACCCTGCAGCCGCTCCGAACTTGTACCTGCAAAATAAAAAGACAGTTAGAGCGCATCGTGAAGCAGGCAACTAGCGCTTACTTACGTGCTTCCAGGCGCTTCTATTCGTCACACGGGCTCCATCTTCAACTCACTTCAGCCCGTCATCCGCCATCGCCGGAACCCTGCAAAACAAGAAACATCATTACTAAAGACTTTAAAGACATTAGAATTACTCGAAACTTACCGTTCGTGCAGTAAACGACGGACAGCAGTCCTCTGAAGTCAAGAGGCCTGCTCCCCTTATCCAGTGAAGAAACTGGTTACAGCACCCTGCCCCGAGGCAGATGGAGAGCACGGCGTTCACTTACCTAAGGTGAGAGCGTTAACCTTTGGGGTTCTACAGGAGAAGAGAAAGGGAAGAAGAGAGAGACATTCAATAACCCAGTTCCTTAATCCCATATTTTCTATCTGCAGACATCTTACCCTTCGAGTCAGACATACAGTGCACAGAGGTCCAGCCCAAAGAGCCAGCCGTGTGTTACACATCACCTTTGAAGATACGGTATACGCCCAGTCAAGACCGGCGCCTCTACGGGAATCAGGTGAGCGTTACAATATTTGAAGGAGGAGGTCTCCCATTTGAATGCCAGTTTAGGGAGGCTCGCCACCTTGACCTCGCTCAGGGCCGCCAGGGGGAAGAGGCAGGATTTGTCATAATTGATTTGGATCCCAGTGACTCTGTGGAACCCCTCTAAGGTTTTGAGTATGTATGGCAGTAAGTGTTCGGGGTTACTTAAATAAAGGAGCATATCGTCAGCGTACATTGAGACTAAGTGGGTTACCCAGTCTATCTCAATGCCCCCATCCCCGTATTCCTGTCTTAGGTATGCAGCAACAGGCTCAGCGGCTATGATGTATAGCATGGGGGAGAGGGGGCATCCTGCCGCGTGCCTCGGTAGAGGTGCCATTTCTCGGAGTAGGTACTATTAGTGCACACTCTGGCTGTGGGGTCTGTGTAAATTAGCTTAACCCATCTTTGGAAGGCCGGCCCTATTCCCATTTTGGTCATAGTGGCGTGAAGCCAGTCCCACCGGACGGAATCAAATGCCTTAGTGGCGTCTAGGGACGCCACTGCGCATTTGCTTGACCAGCCTTTTGTGCTATGAATGACGTGGTGTAGTTTGCGTAAGTTCTCTGTGATGGAACGCCCAGGCACGTATCCCGTCTGGTCCTGATGGATCAGCAGTGGGATCACTTTTCTCAACCTCCTAGCCAACAGTGCCGTCAGAATCTTGTTGTCTACGTTTAGCATGGACAAGGGCCTGTACGAGCTGCAGTCTTCCCCCACTTTGCCCGGCTTCAGGAGCGGTATAATCACAGCTTCTCTCATGGTGTCCGGTAGGGTACCCACATCGTAGGCTGCATTGTAAACTTGGGCCAATAAGGGGGCTAGTGCGTCTTCATAGGTTTTATAAAACTCCCCGGGCAGTCCATCGGAGCCCGGTGTCTTCCCAGATGGGAGTGACCTGATGGTGGCCACGACCTCTTCAGGGGTGATGGGGTCGTCCAGAGTCTCGGCTAGCTGCCACTCTAGTGCGAGCTGTCTGATAGTGTCTAGAACGACCTCGATATCAGTGTCGATAAGTGATGGGGGCTCGGTATAGAGTGCTTGGTAGTACTTTGTAAATACAGAGTTTATCTCAGTCTGCGTGTGCACTGATGTTCATTCAGGTCTATGGATGTGGCAGATGGGCCTCCTAGGGGCTTCCCGTTTATATAGCCACGCTAGTAGCTTCCCTGGTTTGTCGCCCATGGCGTGCTTCCTCTTTATGTGTTTTGTGTAGCTAAGTCTCCCAAGTTTTTCCCAGTGAACTAGACAAGCTTGCTTGAGGTCCGAAATCTTTTTTATGTGGGCAGGGTCCGATGAGGACGCGGCTTCAAGTTCTCTCAACTTGCCTTCGTCCCGAACTAGCAGGGTCGATATGGATTTCTGTGCACCCCCTGAGGCAACTATCATCTCCCCCCTCATCACTACCCTGTACGCCTCACATGCCGTGCGGATGTGTTTTAGACTACTGGCAAATTAATGAGAACAGTGTCCAACGTGCTGCTGCGGATCTGTTCGCTGAAGGCTCCATCCAGCAGAGCCTCACTCCTGAGCCTCCACGTGGGTGTTGGAGGTCGGGGCGCCAGCACCGTCCAGGTGGCTGTGAATGGGGAATGATCGGACAGCACTTTGGCCTGATATTGTGTGTGTGTCTTCAAATGAGGCTTGGTGTTCTGCGCTCACAAATAAGTAGTCTATTCTGGTATGCACTGCGTGTGGGGGCGAGTAAAATGAATATTCACTAGCTTCGGTGTGTTGCTCTCGCCAAAGGTCTATCAATGCGAACTGTTGTGTCAGTTCTTTCAGGATTTTGGCCGGCGGGGGAAAGACGGGAGTGCTTACTATCAGACCTGTCCACCCGGGGGTTCAGGGAGCAATTGTGGTCCCCCCCCCATATTGAGATACAGTCTCTGTATGGGCCGAGACTAGTATATAAGGAGCGGAAGAAAACTGTGGCATCGTGGTTGGGGTCATAAGAGTTGATCAGGCAGACCTCCTTCCCTTCAATGGTGCCATGTATCAAGGCCATTCTTCCCTCGTTGGTTTTCGTGTGGATCAAGTTTATAGGGATGGTGGGGGCTATCCATATGAGGACTCCCCTAGCATATGTAGAAAACGTGGTGCCTATCGTAGTTCCTCTCCAGATCCGGGCCAGCGCCATTAACTTTGGGGCGTTCAGATGTGTATCCTGCAGGAAGGCGATCCCAACCTTGCTACATTTCAAGAATGAATGAATTCTACGCTGTTTGACGTAGCTGTTCATCCCTCTGACATTCCATGTCACGATTCTAATTTTGTCAGCCATGGGAAATTGGTGATCCGGTGTTCCAGGCTTGCGCCTGGGGTATGTCTGTAAAGGGTTCCCGCGACTCTGGGCGCTCTGGGTGGTCCTGGGTCTGAATACACACTAATTCCCAAATGGGGTCCCTTGGTTCCCCTAACCAAAAACTTTGAACTCCCCTGTAACATAACAAGTCTAGCGAGGTTCCCCCCCGTACTGACTATCCCGTTTCCGCTCCATTTGACCCAAGGTCTCCAGGAGCCCTACGGGCGGGTTTAATGCACCCAAACTTCTTCAGGGGGCTTGAAGCAGGAGCTCTACGATTGTTATCTTGTGAGGAGCTGTTCGACTCCCGTGCAACTCCTATGTGGATCAATGGTGCTGCGCTGCGGTGCGTCCCGGTTTTCGTGTGAGCCCAGCCCCATAGCTGGGCGACTTGTGTCACTTGGGGTGCTGCTTCCGTGGCCTGTGCTCTCTGGGTTCAAGATCTGGGAGCTGTTCTCTATCCATCCACTCGCCGCTGGTATATCGAATAGTAGCGCTTTGTTGTTGTGTAGCACTTTTAGCCTGGCCGGGTAGAGAAGCATGTAGCGTAGGCCTGCGTATTTTAGTCGTGCCTTGGTGGAAATGAATTGGGCCCTCTCCATTTGGACTTGGAATGTGTAATCCGGATATATAGCCACTTTGGCTGAGTCCCTTTGTATGCAGTCACCCGACCTCGAGAATGCGAGGATCGCTTCCCTGTCTCTGTAATTGCGCACCTTGGCTATTATAGCCCTGGGTGGGGTCCCCGGGGGCGGCCGTTTGGTGAGGGAACGGTGTGCGCGCTCAATGGTGAAACCTTGCAACAACTTTCCGGCCCCGATTTCTTGTAGTAGAGGTTTTCAACATAATTTGTGGGGTCGTTCCCTTCAATGCCCTCCAGTAATCCAAGGAGTCTAATATTGTTTCGGCGCGCCCGCCCTTCCACCTCATCGGCTCTGTCCTCTAGGTTTTTCATCTTTTGTACTAGTGCGTCCACATCCTTAAGCATCTGGGTTTTTGCCTCCGTGTTCTCATGGACTTGGGTTTCCAGTGCTTCCGTTCTGCTTACGATAGCACGGACATCCTGACGCAGTAGGTTCAAATCAATTGCTACAGCGTCAATTTTGGTCTCCATGGTCCTCTGCAGGGCCTTAATGGCTTCCATGAGCTGTGAGTTCGCTGGTTCCTGGGTCTCCCCCTGCTGAGCTACCGTGCTGGTGGTGCAGGTGTTAATACTGGCTGGGCTGCTGGCCATGTAAGTTTCCATAGTTGTTTGCCTATGTCTACCTTTGTTGCCTTTCACGGACATTTCTCAATGAGTAGGCGGGCCACTGCGTGGTGAACTGTGATGCAGTGCCGTGGGTAAGACTACTAAAGTAAGTTGACTGCGGCTCTTTAGGGCTATGTGCGCTGCGCCTTCTAACATCAGCGCGGGAGGGGGGCCTCGATGCCACTAGGCTTATGTTCATTCGCGCCACGGGTAGAAGAGGCACCCGTGGGCCTGCTTTTTGCTAGCCCGAGGTCAGGCTACTGCTTAGGGTGGGCATGTCTCCCCGGTGCTCAACTGAAGGCGCTCACGGGCCGGGTCTTCGGGTTGTTGCTGCGGGGCTCGGCAAGATGTTGGCATGAGCCCAGGACCTGCGTCCTTCAAGCCTGGGCGCTGTTTGTGGCCCCGGTGGATGTGTGGTGCCATGAGCAGGGGCACTAATGCTGGGGGGGGGGGCAGGGGGAGGCCGCTAGTCCGATGAGGAATGTTGGTGATGGCGGCTGGGTCCCCCCTCCCACTGTCTCCTTACCGAGTGTTCATCAGGTGAGTTGGCGGGCCTTTCCGCGCCGGCTCCCTCTCACTCCGCAGGGCCACTCACGCTCCTCCTTCTCCACAGTGTTCCGGCAGCGCATCTCAGGCCGCTCGGGGCCAGACCTCCTCCGGGGCTCGGGGGAGCGCTAGGCCCCGGGTATCCTCCACGCGCGCCAGCAGCTCGGGTGCTCTGTCTCCTTCGCGCGCGGGCTCAGCAGGCCTGCTCGCACTCCGCTGTCTCCACGGAGTTCCAGCGGCGCGTCTCTGGCCGCTCGGGTCCAGACCTCCCCCGGGGCTCGGGGGGGGGGGCACTGGAGCTCAGGATTACGTAGCGTAGGACGCTCCAATCTCCGCTCCACCCGCCCAGTGTCCAGGTCGCCCCCTGGGCGCTGCAAGGCCACGCCGTCCCCGGAGTCATCTGTGGCACGGGCCGTGTGGCTGAGTTCCAGTATGAGGCGGCTTCCGCTAGGCAGGCGCCATTTTCTGGTGCCGGCGTATCTCAGCAAACTCTGAATATCTTCTAGGCGGACGGTCGCAGCGGCCTCCAACTTTCTGTGCAGGTGCTCTGGGTATTTAGCCACATATGTGGCGAGTTTCAGCAGTATTGATGGGGCGAAACCGCAGCCGCGCAGCAGAATCAAGGGCACATTATACAGAGCTGCGTGGAAAGCGTCCTGCTTACATAGCGGTTAGCCACGTCCCCCAGATTGACTAAATAAAGTTAATGGTAACTTTACCCTTAACTTTACCCTTTTCTGGGGGACAGTAGTCGCCTCAGAAATGGAGTCGAGGGAAGTCTCAAAGACAACCCTGTGCCACAGCACTGAAGGTGCTGTGCGACACAAAAAAGAAGGGGACTACTGAAGTGGTGTACTTCAGAGTCCACAATCACAAAAACAGGTAGAAACACAGCAAAACATAGGGAAGAGTGGGGGGGAAAAGCTCTCACTCTTACCAAGGGGAAAGAATAAACTCCAGAGATCCAGCAAAGCTGCTGGGGGACTCACTAGGTCAGAGAATTTAGGCATAAATGAGAATTCACCCTAACAGTCACCAGCCAAAATCAAAGCCCTTCAGAAAGATTAAAACTCCATTACTATTGATGGCACACCGATCCCTATACTAGACCATGCCAAAACGCTACCGCTAGGAGTGCAACTTGACACTAACCTTACACTAACCAAACATATCAATGCGCTCTCCTCAGCCACCTCCTACACTTCGAAGCTCGTTGCTTTAAGTCGTAAATCCTTTACCCCCCAAAACTGCATTACTCTAGCCAGGGCTCTCATCCTGCCCAAATTAGACTATTACAACATATTAATGCTAGGTGCCTCCAAATTTAACATTGCCAAACTAGCATTGCGAGCTACTCTAGGAATACAAAAATTCGACCACATCTCTAAGATCAGAAGGGAGGCCCACTGGCTCCCCAGCAAAGACAGAATTTCATTTAAAACACTCTGCATCAAACATAAGTCCCTCAACAACACAGCACCCTCTTACGTGAACAATGTCATCACCCATAAAAAAAAGCATCAGAGTCCTCAGATCGAGTAATAACTCACTCCACTATGTCCCCCGTTACCAAAGATCCAGGGCAGGGGGTAATAGCTTTGCTGTTTTAGCCCCAAAATTATGGAATACCCTTCCCCCCCTCCCCCAACATCAGAACTGAACCCTCTCACCAGAAATTCAAGAAAATGCTAAAAACCTGGCTTTTCAACCTGCATGAATTATTGTATGAATATTTGATTGTATTTCATGTACTGCTTATAACCTGCATCTAGAAACGTAAGCTCTATGTAGTTCATGTACTAACTTTATATTTTAAACGGACAAGTAAGCCTTCTGTAACTACACTGTGATACCTCAGGTTCTTGGCGTATAACAAATAACAAAAAATAAAATAAATAAAATATATTTTTTACATATATTTTATTGGTATTTTGTACTGAAGTTTAAACATTGTCAACATTCCCCTCCCCAAAATCCCTCGTCCCTCCCCCCTCAGTTGGTAGTCTTCGGGTGGTTCTTGTTTTGGGACAAGTTAGTTTTTATAGAATGTTCAAAATTCTTATGCTGTGTGGGCACCATTGGAGCATGTAGTCGCTTTGTAGGTATGTTGCAGTTCGTAGGTCATCCATTCCAATTTCCATACTTTTTGTAGCCAGTCGAATATCGAGGGTGGGTTCTTCCGTTTCCATTGTTGGGCTATCGTCAGCCATGCTGCTATGAACAATGTCATCACCCCGCCCTCTGTTGTGCTTTTGAGTAGTCCCTTTGGTTCGGGTCCCATAATCCTGCCATCCCCATCTTCTCCTGCATATCCTCTGGCCTTAGCAACATTCTACCTAACTGAGTTTTAATTTCGCCCCAAAATTGTGCAGGATTGGGCAGTCCCACCAGATGCATCTCCAATCACCTTTTTCAGGACATCCTCTCCACCATTTGACACTAGAGGTTGGGTACAATGTGTGGAGTCTTTCTGGAGTGTAGTGCCATTGCACTAACACTTTCTGCCACATCTCTCTCATTCGAACGCAGTGTGTTAGCTTCAGGATTTTGTTCCAAACGTAGACCCATTGGTGTCTTGTTATGGTCATTCCCAATATCTTCTCCCATCTCTTCATGTACGACTATTGAATGTCTTCCCCCCTGGTCATTCAAGAATTTGTAAAGACTGGAGACTATTCTCCTGGAGCCTGGGTCTGTCCTCATGTAAAGTTCGAACTGAGTTAGTTGTCTAGTGGCTGCTTCTTTTTTGGGGGGTGGGGAGGGAAGGAGATCCAGTATATAAGTTGAGTGTATTTGAATTCCTCTGTGGCCTTTATCCCCACGTCTTGTTGGCATTCCTGATAGGTCATGACCTTTTGGCCCTTGTACACGTCTCTTAATTCTGTGCAGCCTGCTTGTGACCAGCTCTGGTCCAGTCCGGGCTGAAAATCGGGGTTCCCGAACAGCAGGGTAAACGGGGACATTGTTAGGGTACCCTGTTTGGTCGCCTCATCCCAGGCCTCTGTCCCCGCCTCCATTAACTCACTTATTTTGATGTTCGGATGTTTAGGGTGTTTTGGCAACCATAGCAGGTTGGAGAGGGAGGATCCCACCACTGCCCGATCCTGCTTCGCTCATGTGTGTTGGGGGGACTGAGCCACCCATTCCTTTATGATTCAATTGCTCTGCTTCATAGTACCTTTGAAAGTGTGGTAGTGTTAGCCCCCCCCCCCTTAGTCTTTTCGTGCTGTTAAGGTTGACATTGCCAATCTGGGTGATTTGCGTTGCCATATGAAGTTTGTCACCAGCTTGTTCATGGCCCTGAAGAACGAACGTGGTAGGAGTGTTTGGAAGTAGTACAGAAGCTTTGGCAGGACCGACATTTTTATGACCGTCATTCTTCCCCACCATGAGATGTTTAGAGGGTTCCATTTCTCTAAATCGGGTCTTAATTTCGCTAGTAGGTTTGGAAAATTTGCATTGTACATCTGTCCAATCGCGGGTGTTAATGTAATTCCTAACTACTAGATACCTTCTGAAGCTTTATTCAGTTGAGTAGCCCGGGCCAATTTGTCGATTGTTGGTGGGTCTTTCGTCAAGTTACGAATTTCTGATTTTGCTTGTTGCTCTTGAGGCCCGAAGATGGCTCCAAATTGGTCTAATTCTTGTAGAAGGGAGGAAGCGTTCTGGAGCCGCTAGTGCCATCAGCATGCCGTCGGCGAAGGCCATGGTTTTATGCTCCTCCCCCACCCCTTAAAATGCCCCTCACTTGGTGTGCCTCTCGGATCCGAATCTGGAATGGTTCCAGAAATATTGCATACAGCACGGGTGATAGAGGGCAACACTTTTATATGCCTCTGATTAGGGGTACCTTCCTTGAAAGAGTGTTGTTGACGGAGACTCCCATTGAGGGGGTTTTGTAATTTGCCTTGATCATTTGCATAAAGTGTGGGACAAAACCTATTCCCTCCAGAGTGTGGAATAATTGGGTCCACTCTACTCTGTCAAATGCTTTCTCTGCATCCAGATACACTAGGATGGCGGGGGTGCGGGTGTGTTCTACTTTTTCTATAAGGTGACATACCTTCCGGGTGTTGTCTGCGGTTTTACTCGTGGGGATAAATCCTAATTGATCTGGTCCAATGAGTGTCTGGAGTAGTCGGGTAAGTCTTTCCACCAAGATTATCATGCAGAGCTGAGCTTCGAGGTATATTAGGGGTATGGGGTGGTATGAGCCCGGCAGTTTTGGGTCTTTCCCTGGTTTGGCGAAGATTAATTTCGTTTCGTTCATGGAGTCCGATATGCCCTTGTGTCCTAAAGTTGACGTATAGCTTTGTCAGTTTCGAGGCGAGCACTTCCCTGTACTTTTTGTATAAGGCGTCTGGGTAGCAAACTCGGCCTGGCGCTTTGTTTTTGGTAGGTTTTTATTGCCTGAAGTACTTCCTCTTCGTATATGCCTCTCCAGCACCCTTTTGTCTGCATCTGAGATCTTGGGGAGGGCGAGGTTGTCCAAGTATGCCTTCTGTTTATCCTCTGACTGGTATAGGGTCTGATAATATGCTCTCATTATTTCTCACAGGTCCTCGTTGGTTGTTTTCATTTGTCCATTATTATCCCTTAGTTTTAGTATGGTAGTATTGCGCCCCTTCTCGTGAAGTTGTCTTGCAAGTAGCTTGTCCACTTTGTTGGTGCTGATGTTATACTTGTGTTTTAGGCTAGGGCCAATTCTGCTTTCTTGTTCTGTATCAGGCCCAGTTGCCCTTGTATGTGTCTTAGGAATAGTTTTGTCTTTTTAAAGGGATTTTTTGCGAGTTCATTCTGTGCTCCTTTTAGTTTCCCTTCCAATTCTTCCTCCCACTTTCTTCTTTGCTTGTCCCTTTCTGCTTTCAATGCCATCAGGTCTCCTCTTAGAACTGCCTTAAAGGCGTCCCATACTACACTCTGGGGGGTTGCCCCTGTAACATTTTCAGAAAAGTATTGCTCTATCTTCGCCTCAATTGTTTCTGCTAAAATGTTGTCTTGAAGTATATCTAATGGGCATCTCCATGACCAGACCCCTCTCCCCAGCCTGCTAATGTTAAACGATGCCGTTATTGGGGCATGGTCCGTGAGGGATATTGGACCTATTTCTATATCCAACACTTTCTCAACTATGCCTGTAGATGCCCAAACGTAAACAATTCTGGATTGGAAGTTGTGTTTCCCCCTTCATTGTGCGCCAGAGATGTCTTGGAGCGCTAGAGTTTCAAAGGCTTTCTTCAGGACCTTGGAGGGGGTAGTTGCCCCTGCTCAAATTTTAGGGCTTCTGTCCTGATGGGGGTCCCATGGCAGATTGAGATCCCCCCTTGTATTTCTTCCACTCTAAGCGAATCCCTCTAGTGCCCTGAGAGCCCCTATCAGGAAACCATCTTGTCCCGTATTGGGTGCGTAGATTGAGGCTAAGATAAGATGCTTGCCTCCTATGTGTACATTAAGGAAGAGGTAGCGCCCCTCCCCATCTGCCAGGGAATTCTGCACTTGAACACTGCCCTCTTCTCCCCCGCGTTTGCCTGGTACATTTGAGAAGCCCCCCTGATTTTGACCTGTGCTTTATCTTTTTGCGTTATAAGGGTTTCCTAGTATAATAATATATCTGCATCTGAGCCTGACACTCTAGTTTCTTCCTTTTAATTGGGGTGTTCATTCCTTTAACATTGTATGACAGGACGTTTATCGGTTTTGGGTTCCCGCTATCCATATTCCGTGATGTGGGTTCGTACGCTGTCCTGGTGTCCTCCCCCACTAGCTTTTTTTCATGTCCCGGTCGACTCCACCACCCTTCCCTTCCCCCCCCCCTCCTTCCGTCCCCCCATTCCCTTTCCCTACCCCAACTTCCCCTTCCCCCTGAGGAGGGGCTAGGTTCCTAGGAGCGCTCGGACATAATGTCCCTCACGCCTGGCCCCTTATCAGCCTCAGGTTCAGTTTGTGGGGGGGTCCTAAACCCCATTAAGGATTCCAACATCGCCCTTCCTCCTACTCCCCTGGGCCTGGAATTAAATGATTTGAATGGGTCCCCACCCTCTTGCCATGGATTAATGAGTTACATGCCTCCCACTCTTACTTTTGAATTGTCGGGGAGTGCATTATTTTAACATTCTCCTTCGTCCCCTGGTCTTTCTCGCAACCGTTTTCCAGCCTTAAAAGTTTGTTGAGAATTTTAGATTTTCCTTGTGTTTGGTCCGGCTCGTCTCCGTCATTCTGATGCAAGCCTAAGATTAATTCCCCTTCCTCATAAGAAGTGATCCTGTGCTGTCTCCCTTCCCATGTGAATACGAGTCTGAATGGAAAAGTCAATTTGCAACACACTTGGTTGGACATTAGGTGTTGAACTACTGGGCCCATTTTCCTTCTCTTCGTTGATTGAGCGAGGTCCTGATATAATTGTACTTTCTGACCATTTACCCACAACATGCCTGCCTTTCTTGCTTTTTGTAGAATTTGCTCCTTTTGGGAGTAGTTTAGTTTATTTATAGAGCGCACCGAGCCCTTAGGCAACTGTGCGCTAATCTTATATGTTACAGACATATTATGGGTAAACTGTGAGTTACAACATTTTAACAAATATACACTTATAAGAATATGGAATAGTACAAATTACAGAATTAATGTTAGGTATTAGAAGAACAAGTTAGTTTACCTGGTAACATTCTTTGGATGGCATGTTTCTCCGACGTATTCCACATCTTTGACAGTAATTACCACAGTTGTGCTGCTTCGAAAAACTTTTTTGGCGTAGACGTCCTGCGTCGATGACGTCGATACGCTCCCTCGAGGACCTCCTTCAACGGCGACGTCACCGGATGTTATATCTAGGACGCACGACGCCCGTAGCCTCAGTTGTAGTTTTTTCCCCCAGAATGTGTGGCACCAACCACCTGCTAGTATGACTGCAAAAAGCCTTGCGGAACGGTAAACTGCAATCGCATAAGAAATTTTGTAGAGGAGCAGGCTCAGAGGGTACGATGTGGAATACGTCGGAGGAACATCCCATCGAAAGAACATTAACAGGTAAGAAAATAACTTGTTCTTCGAGGGGATTGTGTCCTCCGACGTATTCCACATCTTTGACAAACTCCCAAAGCAGCACCAACATACTGAGGTGGGAAAAGAATTTAGAATTTTAGAATGCCTGATCAAATTGCTGAATATAGGACTGCCTTACCAAAGGCCAAATCTTGCCTATGGATAGAGTCCAGGGAATAGTGTCTTACAAACGTATGAACCGATGCCCATGTGGCGCTTCACATATATTACAAATGGGAACACCCCTCTGCAGAGCAGCGGAGGCAGCCACACCCCTAAAGGCCGTAAGCCTACTGGAGGGTCCTTACCGGCCAACCGGTAACATTCAGGGATCATCAAGATGATCCATCTGGACAAGGTCTGCTTGGAAACAGCCTGACCGAAACGCCTTCCAGCGTATCCAATGAAGAGCTGATCGTCCACTCTGACCCGGGACATCCGTGAGATGGAAATTCAAAGCTCTCCTAGGATCCAACCTATGGAGCCTCTCCTCTTCCTTACCCGGATGCGGAGGAGGATAGAAGGCCGGAAGAACCACCTTCTGGCTTAAATGAAATTCCGACACAACCTTCGGAAGAAAAGAAGGATGAACCCTAAGGACAACCCTGTCCTTATGGAACACAGCGAAGGGTGGTTTGGCGGAAAGTGCCTGCAACTCACTCACTCTGCGAGCGGAAGTAACCACAACTAAAAATACAGTCTTAAAAGACAACAGTCTCAATGGACAAGAATGTAAGGGCTCAAACGCAGCTCCCATTAGGAACTTTAAAACCAAATTCAAATCCCATCCCGGCACCTGGAAAGGCGACTGTGGAAACACATTAGTTAACCCTTTTAGAAACCGAGATACCAAAGGGATTTTAAAATAAGAACATTCCTCAGACAAGCGCTTAAATATGGACAGCGCCGGCAGGTAACCTTTAATGGTAACCACTTGCAGGCCCTTGTGGGCTAAAGAAAGCAAAAAAGGCAAAACCAAAGGAATGGAGCATTGGAAAGGATCCACATTCTGTACTCTGCACCAGTCGCAGAACTTTCTCCAACGGCACATTGTTTTTGTTGCTTTTCGAAAGTAACACCTCCATCATGTCTTTGGGGAGGTCCCAATCCCTATACCTCAACCTTTCAGATACCAAGCGTGAAGGCTGAAGGACTTGACCTCTAGATGGAGAACCCGACCCCCCTCTTGTGAGAGCAGATCGTCTCGGTGGGGAAGACGGCGTGGAGGGCAGATGGACATGTCGAGAGAGTCCGGGTACCATGCTCTCCTGGCCCATGCCGGAGCAATGAGGATCATCCGGGAACCAAACCTCCGTAACCTCTGCAACACCTGTGGAATGATGGGGACTCGAGGAAACGCGTACAGCAGTGGGAAGGACCACTCCACTACGAACGCGTCCCCTAAGGCTCCTCTTGGAGGAAATTCCTGCGAGCAGAATCTTCCACACTTCCGGTTGACACTGGTGACGAAGAGATCCACTTGTGGGGTTCCCCAAAGGGCGAAGATCTCCAACAGAACTTCATGAGCCAGCTACCACTCGTGAGAGACCGTGCCCTGCCTGCTCAGAGCGTCCGCCGCCGCATTTTCGTCTCCGGCCAGATGAACTGCCGAGATCGAAATTTCCTGCTGGATGGCCCAGAACCAGAGCTGCATCGCCTCCCTGCACAGTGGGAGTGACCCTGCCCCGTGCCTGGTCACTGTATTGTCCGTCATAATCCGGCCATTCTTCACCCACACAGATGGCAGAAAAGCCTTCAAGGCTAGCCTGACAGCCCGCAGCTCTAACAGATTGATGTGGAGTCTGGACTCCGACAGAGACCAATGACCGCTGGCTGTCAGCTCGTTGGCATGAGCTCCCCAACCCGTGAGGGATGCGTCCGTCATGATCGTCACCTCTGACCATGGTTGCCAAAATGGAGCCCCTTTCAACAGATTTCCTTCGACGGTCCACCACAGAAGGTCCTGGGCGACCGAGGGCGGAATCTGCACGGGATCCGACATCCTGTGGGAGAACTTTCACCACTGCATCTTGAGCTCCCACTACAGAGATCTCATCCGCAGCCTGCCCTCTAGCACCAGTAAAATGCAGGATGCCTTGAGGCCGAGCTGTCTCAAGCACTAGAACGCCGGGAGACTCTGGGCACGTTGAAATTTGTCCACCATGATGAGCCCTCATCTGGGGAGGCAAACACTCCCCCAGGGATGTGTCTAGCACTGCTCCGATGTACTGGAGCCTCTGGGTAGGTGTCAAATGGGACTTCTTTAAATTGAGGGAGAAGACCAGCCCAGCTTGTGAAGGGAGTGGCAGGTGATGGACAGATGATCCAGGGCTTGCCCGGGACAGCGCGCCCTGATCAACCTAACATCCAGGTAAGGGTAGACGTGAACCCCCACCCTTTCCTGAGATGCGCTGCCACCACAATCATCAGCTTGGTGAAGACCCTCGGGGTGGAGGTTAATCCGAATGGCAGGACCCGAAACTGAAAATGCAAGTCGCGAACCTCAGGTACTTCCTGTGCTTGAGATTAATCGGCTCATGAAAGTAAGCATCCTTGAGGTCGAGAGACACCAACCAATCCTGAAGCTGAAGAGCCTGGAGTACTTGAGAAAGAGTAACCATCTTGAACTTGTCCTTCCTGAGGAGTTTGTTCAAACCACGCAAGTCCATGATGGGTCTCAATCGTCGTCCGGATTAAAAAAATATGGGGAATACCATCCCTTGTCCCTCTCCGCTACAGGCACCAGTTCTATGGCACCTTTCTCCAGCAGGGATAGGATTTCCTGCGCAAGGAGCGGATCCGGGCGCTTCAAAGTGAGCTTCCCCGGTGGATTGTCGTGAGGCCTCTGCCGGAAAGGAAGACAGTAGCCGTGGGCTATTATCTCCAGAACCTATACATGTGAAGTAATGGCACGCCATTCTACAAGATGCTGCTCCAGCTTTCCCCCAACCGGCGAACCCTGGGCCATGGCCTCATGACTGAGCGGAAGTGGCTGCGGCAGTGCCTGATGGTAAAGAGGCAACTGCCCGAGTGGCTTTTGCACCTCGAGTACCTTGTTTTCCACCTCTGGCACTCCTACAGTGGCCCCTTTGACTGGCAGCTCCTCTCGATCTACCAAAGGAAGAGTAGTATCGGAACGAACCCCCCGCCAGTGCTGTCCCCTAGGACGAAAAGGAAGCGGTTGACGTACTGCAGCGCTCAAGGACTTGGCCGCAGCTTTGGAGGTCTGCAACCTCTCAAGGCTCTCGTCAGCCTTGCTGCCAAAAAGATGGACACCATTATAGGGCATGTTGAGAAGCCGGGACTGTACATCAGAAGCAAACCCTGACTTCCGCAACCACGCTAACCTGTGCATCACGGTGCTCGCCGCCATGGACCGGCTGACACAGTCTGCCACGTCCAGACCCGACTGAACGGATTCACACATGGCATCCTTGCCATCCTGAACAAGGGCTAGAAAACTATCCCGTTCCTCCCCTTCGGGAATATGTTCAGCCGCCAAAGATACACAATTCCATAGAGTGAGAGTGAATCTTGCCAAGGCACAAACGGAGTTGGCTGCCTTTAAAGCCATACCCCCACTTTAAATACTTTCTTCGCTCAACCATTTCAGCGCTTGTCGTCCCCATCAGGAAGGATTATAGGGTACGCAGCCTGCTTCGCTGGGGCCGTAGCCTCCTGCACCACCAAACTCTCCGGACTAGGGTGCGTAGACAAGTAGCAGGGGTCACCACTGGCTGGACGGTATTTTTTCAGAAACGACTTATTCACGGCCGGGAGACTCTCCGGAGCAGTCCAAGCCTCCGCCACCCTTCTTTGTAAGGCCATATGAAATGGCAACACTGGGTCAGTGGGTGGACCTTGGTCCAATATATCTGTCAGGTTATCCTGCAGAAAATCCACAGGTGGAGCAGACCACCCCAAATACTCAGTCACCCTCGAAATGAAGCGCCTGTACGAGGAGTCCGCATGTGTACCAGGCTCAGGCCTGCCAAACTCAACCTCCGGAGAGGTATCAAGACCACTGACGTCATGTAAAGATTGACAAAGGTCTTCCAGTTGGCTATGACCAGACAACAGGTCATCAGGAACCTCAGGAGGCACAACCCCTTCCTCATCAGACCCTTCCTCCACAATGTACTCCATGGGTTGGAACAAGTCCACCCTGGGAGAAGGAACAGAGTAAGGGTCAAACATAGGCCTCACAGACTTGCTGAGAGCCTTTCTCTGAGATTCCACAGCTCTCCGGGGCACCTCTGGTAAATTCTCCTCAAAAAGGCGTTGACGTCGACCGAGGCGCCAACAACTTCGACAATGGCTTCGAGGCCGGAGCCCCGAGCGTGTCCTTCGACTGCCTCGGCACCGATGGCGTTGATGACTTCTTAGAAGGCCTCACATGCTCCAACGGTCTCGATGGCGTCGAGGACCCGGACCTGGACCGGGCACAGTGGTAATCACCCTTGTCTGATCGGGACCGCAACGGTTCCCGATCGTGCCGACTGGCCGAGCTCGAAGGCGTGCCAGCGTTGGCTCTAGCGCGTTCCTTGCCGGCTTCCCTCGAAGGCGCGGACGGAACAGTGCCCTGCGATTCAAAAATCGCCATCTGCCGGGAGAATTCCTCCCAGTCGGCTGGCGGCGAGTGTTTCGTGGGACAAGCCACCCGCCGTCTGCCAGAGTCCTCAGACGAGGACGGGAAGGTGACCGGTGACACCGCTTCCGTGAATGCTTCAAAGAGGCAGAGGAATGGCGGGACTCACTCCTAGAACGAGACCCCCTGGACTTACGCCGACGCAGAGAGTCGCCCCTCAAATTGTCGGTCGAAAGACCAGTGATTTCGCCTTACGGGGTTTAGCAACCCTACCTACCGACAACTTCTCCTTCCGCTCCAGCAAGGCCTTCGAAGTTAGGGACTGGCATTCATCGCAATCGTCAGTGGCGTGGCTTTCACAAGGCACCACAGACAAAGGTCGTGCAGGTCCGTAATGGACATTTTGGAACCGCAGTCCCGACACTTTTTGAAGCCCGACTTCAGGGTAGAAGACGAAGACAATTTCTCAATTGTTAGCAATGAAGTAGAAGAACCGAGGGGCGCCGAGATTCCGATGCGAACACATTTGCAGAAAAAACGGAACTGTGGCTACAGGCGTCGTGCGTCCTAGATATAACATCCGGTGACATCGACTGTTGAAGGAGGTCCTCAAGGGAGTCTATCGACGTCGACGCAGGACGCCTACGCCGAAAAAGTTTTCCAAAGCAGCACAGCTGTGGTAATTACTGTCAAAGATGTGGAATACGTCAGAGGACACAATCCCCTCAAATTAGGTGTATACAGCATATCTTACAAGGTTATTTACAGAGAGCTAAATCAGATCATTAAGTCGTCGAGGTGTTTTCTTGCTCATGAGCCAAGCTTTAGCCTTTTTCCAGAATAGGTGGTAGGAGGGTTCTTCTCTTACAGATGGATGGCATTCTAGTTTCTGGCCGCAAAGACAGGGAAGCTAACCCCGCCGGCTCGTTGTTGCTTGAACCGGGGTATATTGACGCAATGCCTCCTGGCCATTCTGGCAGGCCAAGTTGCTGTGGGGCGTGAAATGGTATTGGCCAAGTAGATGGGCGCTTGGTTGGAAAGACACTTCTTAGTAAGGGACAAGGTTTTGTATGCTATTCTTTGCTTGATATCAAGCCATTTTAATGAGGCTCTAGTTTCCGAGATGTGTAGATTCCTTGGGATGTTTAAAGCTGCGCGAATGGCATTCTTTTGCATAACTTGCATCTTGTTCAGGTTTTGTTGTGATGTGCCAAGATAAAGGCATTAGATTGTCTAGTGTCAGTGCTGAATCGATGTAGATTCCTAGTGTTTTCACCGCATTAGCAATTTTAATAACGTTGCGGTCAATATTGAATGAGGCAAATGACATCCAGTTTATTCAAGTTGGCAGGCGATCCGAGGAGGAGCATCTCTGTCTTATCGTCGTTAAGACAGAGCCTGTGCTTTGCCATCCAGGCTTGTACAAGATAGAGGTCATTGAGTGTCCTGCTATCCACAGCATAATTGCCAGTGATGGGGATGAGTATCTGGGTGTCGTCCGCATAGTTAGTATAGGTTACACCCAGATAGTCAATCTCTTCAAAAAGTAGCTTGATGAATACTTTGTAGAGAGTAGGAGACACACAGGATCCTTGGGGAACCCCACAAGTAACTGGGGAAGGAATGGCAGAGGGTGCAAAGAACCTCATGGATCTGTTGTAGAGGAAAGATTCAATCCAAGCGTTGGCTTGGTCTGAAAAATGCGCAGCTGATGAGGTGTTTTCATAAGATTTTGTGGTTCACTAAATCGAATGCTGCTGATAGGTCAAGTAAAAGAAGTAAGGCTAGTTTGCCCTGGTCTTTCAGGGTTTGGATTTGAGTCTTGAGGTCATGAGCGGTTTCAGTTCCATGTCCAGGTCTGAATCCTGATTGTCTCAGACCTAGTAAGTTGTTGGATTCCAGGTATTGCTGTATCTGCAGATAAGCAGCTCGGTCCAACATTTTTAGCAGAAATGGGACTGTCGTAATAGGTGTGTAGTTGGCTGGGTTGTTGGGGTCCAAGGAGTTTTTTTTTTATTTATTTTTTAACAGCGGGAGTACCCAGACGTCTTTCAAGTTGTTAGGTACTGTGCTGGATATGAACGAAGCGTTGATAACTGATATAATGAAAGGGGCTAGTTCCTTCGTGGGCTTCCTTAATAAAAGGGGCAGGACATGCATCTCTCTGACAATTAGATGGTTTAAGTTTCAGGATGATAGTTTCCACCTCTTTGATTGATAGAGGTGAAAAGTTGAATTGGGGCTGAATGTTCCTCATCACAGAATGTGAATTCTGGATGGGGTCGGCATTAGAGATGAGATTTCTTCGTAGCTATTTTGTTTTGGAGCATGGTGATTTTGTCTTGGAGTGCATTCTGGATATTGGTGCACCATTGGGTGTCTTTGATGCACGTGTCAGGGAGTGGGGCAGGAGATTCTAATTCTTTCAGGATGCTAACCCCTTAAGTGCCAAGGATGAGGTATCTCGTCCTTGACATTCACTCCAGGTTGCCAAGGACAAGATAGCTCGTCCTTTTAGGCACTCTGTTTTGAGCAATCCCTGCAAAGCAGGGATTGCTCAAAACAGTAATCCAACCCCTGGGCTATGTGAGGGGGAGGTCCCTCCTCACTGCCCGGGGGCTGGATTACCTTCAATTTCATGTCGGCGTGCGTAATGCACACCGGCGAGAAAGTAATTTTACTGTGGCAGCCATTTCGGGCTGCCGCGGCGAAAAGGGAAGGTAAGCTCCCTTCTCCCTCGATCTCCGGCTGTATTTCAAGCCGGAGATCGAGGGAGGTGTCGTTGGAAAGGCTAACGATCGGATATCTTGCGTCAAAAGACCCTGCATCATTCATTGACTTTCAAATGAAAACTTTCAATCAAATAACTCTAACACTGAACACGGGAACGCATGATGCAAAGAATTTACTAGCAAAACTACACATGCATCTATAATTTGTTTTCCCAACTCTGTATCAAATCTTATCTGAAGCATCATTCATTTAGAAATATCGGACTTGACTATTTCACAAGATGTTCATTGCACATGTTAATTGTTTTTCAATTTGTTTCACAAAATGTTGAGTGTTTCTTTTGAATGTAAATGACCATTCATAACAGATTTATATTTTGCGTTTTTGTACTTACATGTTCTAGCTGGTTACTTTATACAGCAGTAAACACATTTTATGGATTGCTTGAACTTTTTTCATTTCTCTATAACTAAACTGTCTAAATGCTTTGTGTGTGTGGTAATATACACCTAGTAGTTGATTGATTTAGTGATTGCTAAAATTAGGCAACACATGTTTCGCTTCTTCTAAACAACTCAAGAGGACAGGCCAAGAAGTTGTATTGACCTGCCTCTCTTGAAGCTTTGTGGTTACTATAAAACAGCAAAGGTACACACTTCGTTTCATAGTCGTTGGAAAGGGGAACATCTCCCCTTTCCAACCACACCTTGTGCGACAGCATTGCTCGTCACGGATCGGGCGCAGAGCGCTCGATCCGTGGCTAGCAATGCCACTAGACACCAAGGATATCTTTTGAATGCGGGGTGGGAAGTGGGGGATGCTTACAGTAAGCAGCCCTCTCCCCCCGGCCCACAAAGCATAGGGGGCACATATAGATAATCCTGGGGGCAGATGGCTGATGACACTGACCGTTTTGCTAATAATGGGCCTGTCTATCAAGGGCCATGGTCCCCTAGGACCAAATGGATACTGATCACAATAACAGCTTTTATTCCTATCACATTGATACCTGCATTATGGTACTTAGAAAGTGTGCATCCACTTGATACTCTATTGCCAACTACAAGTGTCTCCACTGTGTCTCCACCATATGTGCATTTGAATAATCTTCGTCTTCAAGACCTCATATAGAGAGGGTTATCAAAACAACACCCTCTTGATAATGAATGCAACACATGCCATTTTAAATAAGACCAATTGTTGGGTTTGCCACAACATGGAGAAAGGGGGTTGGGTTGGTACATACATCCACTTCCTCCAACTACTGCTTGTTATGCTTCACTCAGGGCATTATTCTTTGGCCGATGGAATGATGGAATGATAGGGTTACTGGAAATTTCAATGGTACAAATCTCAATGAGTTTGAAAGACGGGTTTTGGCGCCTCTTGGGTGTTCCGTGTTTGCGAATAGGAGCAAGCTAAATGTTGCTTCTACTAGGCCTTCTGATAGACTCTCCAGACCTTACCAATCCATGATCACCTTCAAGATGGCTCCCGTGGGTAATAGGGATACCATGCCTCCTTCCTGTGCCATTAACCATGGTCCGGACTCTGTCCCATTCTGTATACAAAAGGGAGGGTTCCCATCCAATGGGCACATTTGATGTATGCATGAACACTGCTGTACTGACAAGTGAGGATAGGCCTCTACGTCGGGGTCACGTTTATTTTGTTTGTGGAAACGAAACATACCCATGGCTGCCAAAAGGCTGGAAGGGTACGTGTTATTTAGGGATACTCCTACCAGGTATATATCGCTACCACTGCTGAAGTGTCTAGAACACGTCCCAGGCGGGAAGAGGATGGTGACACTCCCCTACAGATTCTGGGTAACGTTGCTAAATCCATTGTACCATTCTGGGGGCAGATAATAAACTCCCAAGATATTAGGAATCTGGCTAGGGTCTTAGAGAAAACCATCAATGAAAATACCAACATCCTATACAATACGACACTGGAACAAAAGGCTATTAAAGTAGTGGCTCTCCAGAACAGCATGGTACTAGACATCATCCTGGCTGAGCGTGGTGGTGTATGCAAAATGGTGGGATCTGCGTGTTGCGTTTTCGTACCAGATTCCTCCCCCATCATATTCAAAGCAATAAAAAGATGGCACACCTTGGAGTACTGAAATACATTTTCCAGAGGGAAACTGGAATATTAGTTCATGGTTCTGGGACCTGTTGCAAACTTGGGGCTTAAAGATATTTGCCTTCCTGATGGCTATTCTTGGCATTGTACTATTCTGTTGTTGCTGCATACAGTGTCTTCCTGCCATTTGTTCCATGATCAGGGGTAGCTGTGCACAAGCCATCGGTAAACTAGAAACTAACACATTGGCGGGAAAATGTTACTAATGCCTTGGTGTCACCATAAAAGAACACGCGAATCAATGTTTATGAAGATTGTGATGGAGGGTGTTCTGATGAAGATACGCGGTACTCGGATGATGATCTGTTTGGATGATGCTCTTGGCTTAGGCCAAAAGGAGGGTTTGTGAAAACATATTTGCCATAATGCTGCCTGATAGTAATTGTTGGCCTAAGCATATTTGCATCGCACTATAATATCACAATGAATGAACCTGAAATAAGCGGACTACGTTGCCATTTTTTTTCGTCCACCATCTTGATCGTTTTCGGCTTTCTGTTCCATGTTCAGATTATGTGTTTTCGGCTTTAACACTGCAAGAGGCCGCTGTGTGAACTTTAAACTGCTTTATGGTGCTGACATAGACAGGAATGTTGAAGCTGCTAAAGTGGATTGTTTATCCTACACTGAAGCGCCTTTAAGTTAAGCAAGAGCTCTGCTAATCAAATCAGTAATTTAGGTGCCATCCTGTCCCAACAGTGCCTTCTCCGTGCAAACAGTAAAATGGGATAATGAGCAGCTGAACGTGCTCCTCCGCAGAAAACTTCATTTTCGGTGCCTTAGAACTAACTGACCTTAGACCCAAGGAACAACAGTAGATACCATAAAGCGAGAAAAACAAGGAATGTTACCTTGTACCAAGAAAACATTATATGCCGGCTCCACATAAGAGGTTCACCCCGCTCCCAGACCGTAAATTGTCTGAAGGAAAACAACAAAGTATGCAATAATGATGTTTTAGTATAAATCAGTCGCGTAAGCAGGTCACAAACCCTAGGCTTTACATTACACGGAGGAGGTTGGACGATGTGTCCGGGACTGTGAAGAAACCATATGGATGTATGCACTTGTAAAATGTTTGCTCTCTCTAGTCTCTCAGTGTTTGCTTGCACACATTGTAGGGTGTTGAGAACCGAGTAGCTACTTGTTAATATATGCAATTGTAAATTTGACCTTGTGCCTGGAGTATTTCTATTATGTGGAAGTAAGCCTGGATTTTAACCTTCATTACTTGATTTCATGTAAAGCAGCAAGAAGAGGACATTGGTGCTATGTGTCCGCCTCCCCTTTCTCATGGGAGATTTCAGTGCTGGCTTAAGATGCACTGTGGCTTGTGGAGGCCCATTTCCATATGACCTTTAGGGGCCCCCATAGCACACCCTCTGGGGCAGCTGTGTAGTGCATAAGTTAAAATGGAAATGTTACCTACTGCAAAAACTGATTAGTCTGAGTTTAATATTAAGGGTGAATATCATGAGACCCACCTTGACTTAATTATTTTCCAAGCATACACCCTGCCTCACAGCAAAGAGCTAAAAGCAGGGTTAAACTGGACATTTATAAATGAACACCTTTAAAAAGGTTTGCCTTTGGCCAGGAAAAGCAAATGTCAGTGATAAAGCCTTTAGATTGTTTAGACTAGTGCCTCCTCAGTGAATATGTGCACAATATCAGCCCTCCTTGCAGTTAAATACAGTTGCAAAAGCATAGGTAAAGCACTGGAGGCATGGGGTTAATAGCTGTAAATTATCACAGGACAAATTGCACAGCAGGTCAAAGAAAGAAGCATCCAGGGGCGCTGAAACCCTAAATTAGCATGTAAGAAAAACTATCAAGCACACTGTGACAGGACTCTTATTTACAGACTGAAGATGATTATTCACTAATTGAACAACTTATGTATTGAGGGAGAAGATTATTTGTTTACAAACAATAATTATTTAGAAACTGAACTAAAAAGGGAGACTTATTTACAGTATGCAGACAAGGAACAAGTTACTTACCTGTAACTGTTGTTCTCCAGCATGGGTCTGGCATGGATTCACATGCTCATGAATATTCCCCGTCGTCAGGCTGGGAATCCTCGGTAAAGAAAAAACCAGTATCAGTTTCGTTTCTGATCGGTCTTTCGTAGTAGTAACCAATCACTGATCTCTGCGTCATACTGACCAAAGCCAATGACTGCCCTATACCTAAGCCCCGCCTCTGGCAGCCATCTTCAGATTTGGTAGCACGTGAAGTGGCAGTATGACCAAGTGAAGAGCCGCAGAGGGGTAGGCGGGAGGGTTCGCATGTGAATCCATGCCAGACCCATGCTGGAGAACAACAGTTACAGGTAAGTAACTTGTTCCTTCTCCAGCATGGGGTCTGGCATGGATTCACATGCTCATGAATAAAGAATACATAGCAGTACACACATGCACAACCACGGGAGGTGGCAAAGGCTCAACATTAAGCATTACATCAAACTCAACATTAAGCAAATCTTACCTCCTCACCAGGCTCACCTTAGGCGAACAGGTTGCGCAGCATTGCTTGGCCGACCCTGGACTCCTCCCTGGAATCCCGATCGACGCAGTAGAATTTCGTGAAGGTGTGCGTCGACCTCCACGTAGCAGCCCTGCAGATGTCCAGCAAGGGCACACCAGATAGGAACGCCGTGGTAGTTGCGATTGCTCTGGTGGAATGGGCTCTCGGACGGCCAGGCAGGGGTCGGTTTGCCAACCGATGACAGCACATGATACAGCCGGAGAGCCATCTGGAAATGGAAGCCTTCGAGAGAGCCTTCCCCTGATTGACAGGTCCAAAGTTCACAAAGAGTTGTGACGTCTTCCGAAAACCCTTCGTGCGGTCCACGTAGAACTTCAGCGCTCTAGCCACATCCAGCGAGTGCAGAGTCCTCTCAGCCGGCGACGAAGGCGACGGGAAGAAAACAGGCAACACCAGGGGGTTCGTTAAGGTGGAAGTCCGACGGCACCTTGGGCATGAAGGAGGGGTGCGTCCTGAGCACTACCCTCGTGTCGTGAAAAGTCAAATACGGGGCCTTGCAGGAAAGGGCCTGGATCTCTCCCACCCGTCGTGCGGAGGTGATGGCCACAAGAAACGCTGTTTTCCACGACAAGAACTTCAACGGAGCCGAGTGCAGAGGCTCGAACGGAGGTCCCATGAGCTCGGTCAGCACCACGTTGAGCTCCCACGCCGGGGCCGGAGCCTTCACCGGCGGGAACGATCTGAACAGTCCCTTCATGAATTCTTTCACCAGACGATGAGACCACAAAGACGTCCGCCCCGTGGTTCTGGTGTATCGGGAGATCGCAGCAAGATGAATCTTGATGGACGCATGCGCCAGTCCAGCCTTGGCCAGCATCAGAAGGTACGGCAGTACCTGGGGAGCCATAATCCGTAGAGGGTTACTCTTCTGTGCGTGGCACCAGACAGAGAACCTCTTCCATTTGTGTCCATAGCATTTAAGAGTTGAGGACGCCCCTGGCCTTTGCAAGAACCTCTCTGCAGTCGGCCAGTATGTCGTATCCTCCAAACTCTAACGCTGCAGGAGCCAGGCCTGCAAGTTCAGCGACTTCGGGTCGTGATGGAGGATGGCGCCTCCTTCCCTGGAGAGAAGATCTGCGTCCACTGGCAGCTTGATTGACGGGGACGCTGACAAGTCCAGAAAGTCCGGGAACCATATCTGCCTCGGCCACGCAGGTGCGACGAGGATCATCCTGCACCGTGACCTCTTGAGCTAGTTGATGAGCCGGATCAGCAATGGCAATGGAGGGAACGCGTATAGAAACAGGCCCTCCCAGGGGAATGAGAAAGCATCGCCTATGCTCCTCGGCTGGGGAAACCTGCTGGCGAACCTCCGGCACTTGGAGTTCGTCGCCGTTGCAACAGATCGATCTGGGGTGTGCCCCACCGTCGGAAGAGGCGGTCCACTAGATCCTGTCGTAGTTCCCACTCGTGGCACGAGCGCAGCTCTCTGCTGAGCGAGTAGGCGATGGTGTTTTTTATCCCTGCCAGATGAAACGGCACCAGAAACATCCCTTGGGCGACGGCCCAATGCCACAGATCCTGCGCCTCCTTGGACAGGGCTGGGGACCTGGTTCCGCCCTGCTTCCTGATGTAGAACATGGTGGTGGTGTTGTCGGTGAAGATCCTCACCACCTTGCCCTTGAGGGACGGAAGAAAGGACCTGAGGGCCCAAAACACTGCACGGAGCTCCAGGACGTTGATATGGAGGGACTTCTCCGTCGGAAGCCAAAGGCCTCTCGCGTGCAGATTTTCGGTGTGCGCTCCCCACCCTTCCAGGGAGGCAACCGTGGTCACTGTCTCCTGGTGGCCGGGGGTCTGGAAGTCCATGCCCGCTGTCAGATGCGCGCGAGTGCCCCACCACCGGATCGCTCGTCGGAAACTCTCGTCGAGTGTGATCCTCTCCTCGAAGCTGCCCGTCATCTGGATCCAGCGTGCGTCCAGGAACTCCTGCAACGGGTGCATCCGGAGCCTGCACAGGCGGATGAGATAAATGCAAGAAGACATCATTCCGAGGAGGGACTTGATGGACCTCAACCTGGCCGCGTCCGCAACCAGCATCCGCTGCACCTTGCCCAAGATGGCCCTCGTCCTTTCCTCCGACGGAGAGGCCAGAAGCGACACTGTCGAGCTTCGCTCCCAGAAACAGTGCGTCTTGCGTGGGCACCAGGTGGGACTTGGCGTAGTTTATGGAGAACCCCAGGTCCGTGAGTAGTTGGACGGTCCTTGCCGTGTGCTCCACGGCGAGCTCCTTCGTCTTTGCTCGGATGAGCCAGTCATCCAGGTAGGGGTAGACGTGGATCCCCTCTCGGCGCAGCTGCACCGCCACCGGTGCGAGGCACTTGAACTCCCTGGTTGCCGACCTTAACCCGAAGGGAAGGGCTCTGAACTGGTAGTGACGACCTTGGACCATGAACCTGAGAAACTTTCGGTGTCCCTTTAGGATGGGAATATGGAAGTAGGCATCCTCCAAATCCAATGACGACAGGAAATCGCCCTCCTCCAGTTGACCCAGGACGTGTTGGAGGGTGACCATCCGGAACTTCTGTGCCTTGATGAATTTGTTCAGTCGTCGTAGGTCCAGGATGGGACGCCATCCTCCCGTCTTCTTCTTCACGAGGAAGTATCTTGAGTAAACTCCGGAGCCCCGAAGCCTCTTTGGGACGAGCTCGATGGCGCCCTTCTTGAGCATCGCCTTTACCTCCAAGAGAAGTTGAGGGACGTGATGTTCTTTCCTGGCCACAGGGGGGACGCGCGGGCACCTCTTTAGAAACTCGAGCGCGTGACCCTGAGCCAGGGCGTCCAGCACCCAACGGTCGGTGGAGATGGACTCCCACACGCTGATGAAGCTCGCCAGCCAGCCTCCCACCGGGGTGCCTCGGTGGGGGCCCGACCCCACGGCCGGTTCAGTCCTGCTTCAACGAGGCTTTGCCGCCTTGTCCTCCTTGGCGACGACGGCGGGGTCCGCCTGACTTGCCTCGTCCCCTGTAAGCTTCCTGTGACGACGAACGGGCCGCTTGACGGTAGGTGGAAAATACGCCGCCGGAACCTTTGGAGGCACCCTGTTTGCCTCCGCCGCTCCGAAAGGGCGGCCGCCGTTGCTGGAGAACCCCAAGAGCCCGGGCCGTGTCTGTGTCCGCCTTGATGGCTCGAAGGGAATCGTCCACTGTTTTCCCAAATAGGTTGTTTACGTCGAACGGCATGTCCAAGACTCTGGTCTGCACGTCCTGACGGAAGTCAGTAGCCTTGAGCCATCCACGCCGCCTCCGTCCCCCCGCTTTCTTCCTGGCCACCGCAGAGACGACCGAGTCCGGCTGTGCCCGAAGGCACAAGGGGGCCGCGTCCGGGACCCGGTACCTCTCGTACCGATCCCTTCTAGCCGGCGTCGTGGATGGGTTCTTGAGGAGGGCGAGGCCCTCATCCCAAATATCGTCCATTAAAAGGTACAGCGAGGACCGTCTTCCTCTTGGCCTCGCGCCGTTGATAAAGGAAACCTTCCTTCTTCTCTTCCGGGCAGAGATGGAAAAGCTCGGATGCCCTGGCGATCATGGAGTGAAACGATCCAATCTCGTCGGGCGGGGAAGCCCGGGTGGGAGGTGACGACGGGAGATCCTCGTCGTCTGTACCCGTCGCGGCCGTGTCAGTCCCCGTATCATCCCCACGTGTCGTGGACGGGGAGGAGGGCTGAACAGGGCGCGATGGCTGAAAAGGAGGTGGAGGGAGGATGAATCCTTCTCTTAGGGGGAGGGCTCCCAGAAGGGCCTGGCTCCGGGTCCTCCGTCGGGAGCGGTTCCTCCGTTGGTGGTAACAGAAGTCTCGTCCTTATCTCCGAGCATAAGGACTGTATAGCAAACAAAATGGCCGCCGAGTTGTCTTGCGGCACTGGATGAGGGGAGCCCGACGGGCGGTCAGGAGCCCCGTCGGCACCCTCGACGTTCTCGTCGTCTCCTACGTCGGGGTCCCTCCCGACGGGCTGGTCTTCTTCCACGCCAACGCCGTGGCTTAAGACTTCGATCAGCTCCTTCTCAGAGGTTGAGGCCGAATCCACGACCACCCCTCTTTTTCTTCTCCGTCGGAGGTTTCACGGGGGTCCTGTCGATGGGCATGAAAGAGGACTCCCTCCGCGGTGGCAGGGAGACTCTGGGTCCCGAGGTCGCCACCACTGGTGTAGCCTCCACAGGCTGAGCCAGGGCCGCCGCGACTTCCTCGATAGAGGCCTTGGCCGGATGGATTAAGGCTTTCACCACCTTAGGTGCACTCACCGGCTTCTCCTTGGGGGGAGGGTCACCGCCTCGCTCCCCCTCCGATGGGGCCTTCGAGCTCGACCGGGGTCTCTCCAGGAGCTTCGCCGGGTGCTCGGCCTTCCTCTTACCCGAGCCAGAGCGTTGGCACGTGGTTGATGGCGCCGGGGAGGATGCACCCTGCCTGGCGCCCGTAGAGCCCGACCGTTCGGCGCTCCCGGTGCCAGCGGACTCGTGGTGCTTGGCCTACTGTTGGACCCCCGTCGCCGGGGCGCCCTCAAAGGTCTTAGAAGACCGCTCGGACTTCTTCTTCTTCTTCTTCACGCTCTTCCCTTCCAGCCAGTTGGCGAGACGTTGATGGCGGTCCTTCATGGTCCACTCCGACATATTGCCGCAAAACGCACAGTCCTTCTCCACGTGCGTCTTGTCCTCATGTAGGCAGTAAAGACAAAGGGAGTGTTCGTCCTCCTTAAAGACATTCTGAAGCTGGCATCCAGGGCAGACCCTGAACAGCTTTCTGGGCGTCGAGCTTCCCTTCTCCTGGGCCATGTCCGAGATGGGCCTGAGAAACTTCTGGAGTCCTCCAAAAGCGTGGCTCCACGAAATCTTCACCCTTGAGGGGGGTAGACGAATCCGACACGGGTCCCTGTTGATCGGATGAAGAAACGGTGGAGCTTGAGGCTCTTTTGACCGAAAAAAAGAGACATTTTTTGAGAAAAAACGTGAAAAATAGCACTAACGCTCAAGAGCAATAGCACGAGGATCCCAACACTTGAACGTGCGGTAAAAATCTGAAGATGGCTGCCAGAGGCGGGGCTTAGGTAGAGGGTAGTCATTGGCTGTGGTCAGTATGATGCAGAGATCAGTGATTGGTTACTACTACGAAAGACAGATCAGAAACGAAACTGATACTGATTTTTTCTTTACCGAGGATTCCCAGCCTGACGACGGGGAATATTCATGAGCATGTGAATCCATGCCTGACCCCATGCTGGAGAACTACCTGAGACAATGCGGAGTGACCCAAAATACATGTTTGCAAGGCTTGATGTTTTTCTCCTCTTTAAGACACCCCTCCCCCCCCCGCACACCTTGCCCATGTTAGTTTCCAGATGGGCCCAAAACATTATCCCACAATCATAATCTGACCTAGATTGCGGTGCCAGCTTCATGAAAGTAATTTGTAGTGACAATTACTAGTGTAGATTCTGGCATAGAATGTGCCCACACCTTGATGAAAGGGAGTTACAGTGGCCAAGGCGTCATATAAAGGGTGCAGCTTCAAGAACATGAATTGCAATGCCGAGTTATGGGGTGGACAATGGAAACATGAAAAAGTTGAAAGGTTATCTTGTATACTGCTAACGCAATGGCATCTAAAGGATCTCTTAAGTTATCCTAGAGAACCAGTTGTTTATCCCATTTTTCTCAATAACTGTTCTATGAAATGCACCATTTCAAATATATTACACATGTTTATTCCCCCTAGCTCCCCAAATCCCTGACCTTACGCAAGACTCCCGTTTGCTTCCACAACTTCATAGGATATGGTAATGCACCTCCACTAAAAATGATCAGCTGCCACTTCTTACCTTAAATTGATGACTCGGGAGCGGCCCACCTTCCCGCAAAAAAAGCAGTGCCTAATGCAGTGCTTGGCATACCATTGCATCAGAATGACACCATTCACATTGTGCATTTGTGGTACCCGAATCTGGCTCGGAGTATCTATGGCATGGCCTGTGTTTCTATGAGAAGCTTGGAGGTGCAGTGTGATCGAGACTCATAGCAGGTTTTCCAGGGGATCCCCCACATTTTGTGTTACGCCACTGTTCAGTGCAATCGTTTTCAATACATAAACCAGCAATTAGTCTGCATTTAGAAAACGCAAAGGCAGATACCTTGGATTAGTGGAGTTCTGCTGGACTGAAGGCTTTGACAGGCTGTGCATGTGTCTATATGAAATACTCAAAAACTCGACGCAAGTGGGTCAGGATAAGAGTTTCACAAAAAAAGTTACGTTTCATATGTTACTTTTGTGACATCATGCTAGTGTTCCTCTCCACGAACTAGACACCATGTTTAGTCTAGACTAAATGTATCAGGTTTAACAATTGTCTAGACAGCATTTACATTGAGTGTAAAGAAAACAAGTAAAAAACAGCCCATATTATCAATTGTGCTGCTGCAAATTGTCATTACATTTTTGTTCCGGGTTTACCTTTTCAGCATCTTGCTCAAAAAGCCTCAGCTGGAAACACTGGTCCAATTTCAACTTCTGCACGTGCCACATCTGATGCAGATGCTGCCGCATGGAGTGCAGCCGGTCCAGCATAGTAGAAACTTTAGACAGGAGACTCTGGAAGTCAGCGTTACCAGTTCCAGAGTTCTTTTTGGGAAAGCTCTCACTGGTCTGTATCTGCTGAAGGAGCTTCTGACCTTCTAAATCAAGATCCTCAATGGGGGCTTTTAGAACTTTCTTCTTAAGATGAGTGTGCTCCTCAATCATGTTCCGTGCACCTTCAAGGTCCAGAGGCAACTCTTTCTTTGCAAGGATATCCTGCATGTCCTCTAGTTTAGAGAGCATGTGAGTTGCATTGCATATGAAGTCCTCAAAGGAGACTCTAATTTCAATCCATTCCTCGTGATTGTACTGCAAACATCCTTCAAACTCCGGAGTGAGCTGAGAAGGGTCAACTACTTTGGTAAGGCCTTCTAGAGACACCATACTAGTCTGCAAAGGAAAATATCAGTATTAATAGCACATTACAGTAAATCGATTGCCAGCTAATCCATAGAAAAACCAAACTGCAGCCACCCTATGCACACAACACTGGGTACACCCAACTGTGTAAAAATTATGCTATGAAAAAAGTGGAAAAGGTATGGTAACTGAACACACAAAAAGGTGTAAAGTTACAACATGTAGGAAATTTGCTTTGTGCAGAAATTGAAAATAATTAATGTGGGCAGATTTGTAAAAAAAATAAAATACAAAACATTTCCAGATATAGAGCATGATAAATATGGTACAACAATGCATAATGAATAGCTTAACAAATCATGCCCAACAATTCACTACAAGCAGTGTACATCCATACTGCATTTTCTCTACACATTTATAAGTAAATACTTCTAGCTAAATCTAAACCACTGCATATGTTTATGCTGAACAAACCATTCCACTAGTGTCACTCTCCACACCTGCTCAGCCTTCCCGCTACCTACTGACACACCATGCCCTGCCTGAATCTGGAGACTTCTTGGGGGCGTCAGGGGGGAGTTCTGAAACCAAACGCTTAAGGGCCGGGGGAAGATATAAAGGGGGGGGGGGATTCACTGGGTAGCATCCTAGGGCGTAGTCAAATGAGGAACGAGGCATTCAAAGGGGAAACCTTACTTTGGATGCTGGTCCTTCAGGGAAAAACAGTAGGACCAACCCCCCCTCCCTGCCCCCTAGCATGGCCCGAGAAATTAG
Organism: Ambystoma mexicanum; assembly: GCF_040938575.1. NCBI lineage: Eukaryota > Metazoa > Chordata > Amphibia > Caudata > Ambystomatidae > Ambystoma > Ambystoma mexicanum. The sequence continues at coordinate 1,364,877,812 of NC_090930.1, read as the reverse complement.
ATTCACTCAGTCCCCATAAATCCTTTCCCCCTTAGGGACAAAGGCCACCTCTCATCTGGGTAAAACAAGAGGTGGAAGCAAGATATGATTAAAACCATCCATGTTCAAAAGAAGTCTGAAGCTCCCACGAGAACCAAAGTCGAGAGAAAACAAAGTTACATAGCCGGATTAAAGCTCAGCGGCAAAGCAAAGAAACACAAACAGCTCTTGTTAGTGTTGCCAACAGCTCTGCAGTAAAGTAAACTCCACTTTGAAGGCCCAGAGGAGGTCCCTCTTAGACCTATGTTCCCTAAAGGGATACAAAGTTGCCAGGTTAGTTTGCCGTGATACTTGTAAATGATGCATTCTTAATATTTCATCATTTACTGGCAGAGTTGCCACACAATAGTAATACAAAGTTGCAATTTTACCAAAGACAAGTATTCCTTTCACAGCAAATAATAAAGTGCCTTTTAAAGGATTTACCTGGATCGGTTTCACCAGCTGAGGAACCAGTGGAACTGTGTCCCCAGTGTTGCCAGGCAGTGCAAGAAGGAGAGGTAGAAAGGAATGAATACCAAGATGGTGGACACCCCATATAAATATCGGGTCAAGCCCCTAAACTCCACAGCAGGTGAGCCCATTAGGCGCAGTCAGTTACAGCCCCTCGTCAATTTCACGCCCATACAAAGCTCAGCTCAGAAGGGAACACAAGGTTATAAAAGCCAACAAATTCAGTTGGGTGGAATCTTAGAGAAGGAGGTTGGAGCAGATTGGCGAGCATAGAGTACACCAAGGAGGATGGTGCTTTTGCTTTACTCAGCCACCGCAGCTTTGACTTTTTCGATGGGTGAGACCTTATCAAAATAGCTAAGCTGTAAAGACATGATCCTGAGAGTCTCCTGGTCTCTCAGGAAGGCCAAATCATGCAGCCTTCCTATTGTTCAGTGTGGCTACAGGTCACATTATTGGGAGTTCGGTATACGCCTGGTTGGTGGCAGATCTATCAGATTGATAGTATGGAGTACAGACTGTACCCTTGGGATGGTTTTAAAGGGCATCCTACCAACTGTCATGAATTCAGGTCTATGTGCCATCTCTCCATTTGGTGATTGTGGGGATGAAGGGACCATCTCGTCATTTTTACAAGATGGTGGCACCCTTCAGACAGAGAATGTATTCAAGTTTTGGGTCAATAGGCTATCATAAGGAAGGACCACCTACTATTACATCCATGCTACAGGTTCTTCGTACAGTGTTAAATGTATTCATTCCGCACCCGTTAGTCATTGTTTTCCTAAGTCACTTTCCTCTGTTCCTTTGTAGCACCAGATTGTCGCATGTCACCATTCCAGCTATCACTTGGCTTGTCATTTCTGTCCTTAGTCACCTGTAAGGCTGCTTCAACTCGACTATCTGCCTTCCATGCCAATCTGCCTGATCCTGGCCTTATCCTGCCAATTCAACTACAGTGAGGCTTAAAGTCTCCATTATAACCCTACTTGCCATAACAAGCAACCTTGCTGCATATCGTTTGCTGCCACAGGCAGCCCAGGACTACCCACTTTTGAAATAAAAAGTGCCTCCCACATTTGACTAAGTTACTAATTCTGCAAGTGACAGCTCTAGTCTACACCATGAGTATTGTGCCCCTTGCCGAGGCCTATAATTTCAGGTTTCCTGAATGTCTGTTCTTCAGGCTGCAAAGTGGCTTCAGGTAGAAATGGGCCATTTCCCATCAGATCCCAATGATATGACAAGTGGCTGACGCCAACATACAGTGTTATGTTCTTGACAAGTCTTTGTTTGCCACAAAAGTGTACAAGTGAGCGAATTGCAGATCCAAAGGACAGATCATCCTGGGGGGCATCGTCTTATTGAATGTTTGCCACAGTGACCATTCCTAAAGACAAAAAGTTGGACAAGGAGGGGAGTCTCATATGGTCAGTCCTGCTGAGCAGGGATGGCACAGGATCGGACGAGACGAGATTGGAATGTATGGGTGTCTGGGGCTGTGTATATGGGCAAAAATGTATACCCGAGCCTCAAGCATGGGGACAGACAGTTTGAAAGCAGCAACGCCCTCTAAGAGATTGGGCAGCCACCAGAAATTTGATGATGGCCTGCATTAACTGCTACAGGAAGCCAGGTTTCACCAATTCGCTATCAGAGGTCACCAGAGCTATGTTGTTAGCTCACATCGACTCCCTGAAAATCTTATTTACCAAATCCAACTTCGATGGAACAAGGCATTGAATATCATAGGCCTGAAATCAAGGGACCAGATCATACAAGCACTAAAAGCTGCATACTGGCTCAAATTAAATAAGAGAATCTAGTACAAAACACTATTCATTCTATATAAACTAGTGGAAGAATGACCAGACACATTTTAGCCAGAGACCAATTAGAGAAACCCCCACACAAAACTAAACTCACTACTTCACCAGACCAATATAAGAAGAATAACTCGCAGCAAACAGAATCATCCCTTGGAATAATCTTCAGATCTTTTGGGGGGTGAAAGGAACCATCCAGGTTCAGCAAACTGCTGAAAATCTTCCTATTGGAAAAAGTATTGCCACAGACTGCGTTGGTGCAATTTCCCAGGTATCCTAGAACTGGACCTCTGGAAATATCTGCCTACTTTGAACAATCTGCAACTGCTGCAGCAAAGGTCTTCTACCTTTCATTCATTCTTAGCTGCAGTCATGCCAAGACAATGGAAAAAAAATATTGCCTGAAAAATGTAATTCCATAACTCTGCATACCTCTTAGCACCTCCCCCCAAGATTGTGCTGCTATTTATAATTTGCTTTCCCCTTTCCTCTCTCCTAAGTACTTACCTAATCTGGAATGAGCCAAGGACTTAAAAGATCAGATTACACCTTTTGTGTACCCATGCACCCCTACATCACTGCCCCCACCATTCTGCCCCACCTTTTTCTACAAGGGGCTCCACAAAGTAGTTGTTACATGGGATGCGTTATAAATAAATAAAAACATACCTTATATCTAGTGAGGGACTGCTCATCCCATGAGATGCGTCACTTAAAACAGTGGAAAACTTGAGACGTGTTCATCATGCAAGAGCTCTACTGGTGTGCAGCCCAGTTCTACACCCGTCTAACAGTGAATATCTGCTGTGAAGTTGTGACAATGCCATACAAGAGCAATTGGGTAGTACCTCGTTCCCTTGGCCAGTGGGGGCAACCACATTGGATAGGCGTGCGCCCACCCTAACCACAGACAGGCTTGAAGTGCATTTACTTGGGGAGGAAGGAACAAGTTACTTACCTGTAACTGTTGTTCTCCAGCATGGGTCTGGCATGGATTCACATGCTCATGAATATTCCCCGTCGTCAGGCTGGGAATCCTCGGTAAAGAAAAAACCAGTATCAGTTTCGTTTCTGATCTGTCTTTCGTAGTAGTAACCAATCACTGATCTCTGCGTCATACTGGCCACAGCCAATGACTGCCCTCTACCTAAGCCCCGCCCCTGGCAGCCATCTTCAGATTTGGTAGCACGTGAAGTGGCAGTATGACCAAGTGAAGAGCCGCAGAGGGGTAGGCGGGAGGGTTCGCATGTGAATCCATGCCAGACCCATGCTGGAGAACAACAGTTACAGGTAAGTAACTTGTTCCTTCTCCAGCATGGGGTCTGGCATGGATTCACATGCTCATGAATAAAGAATACATAGCAGTACACACATGCACAACCACGGGAGGTGGCAAAGGCTCAACATTAAGCATTACATCAAACTCAACATTAAGCAAATCTTACCTCCTCACCAGGCTCACCTTAGGCGAATAGGTTGCGCAGCACTGCTTGGCCGACCCTGGACTCCTCCCTGGAATCCCGATCGACGCAGTAGAATTTCGTGAAGGTGTGCGTCGACCTCCACGTAGCAGCCCTGCAGATGTCCAGCAAGGGCACACCAGATAGGAACGCCGTGGTAGTTGCGATTGCTCTGGTGGAATGGGCTCTCGGACGGCCAGGCAGGGGTCGGTTTGCCAACCGATGACAGCACATGATACAGCCGGAGAGCCATCTGGAAATGGAAGCCTTCGAGAGAGCCTTCCCTTGATTGACAGGTCCAAAGTTCACAAAGAGTTGTGACGTCTTCCGAAAACCCTTCGTGCGGTCCACGTAGAACTTCAGCGCTCTAGCCACATCCAGCGAGTGCAGAGTCCTCTCAGCCGGCGACGAAGGCGACGGGAAGAAAACAGGCAACACCAGGGGGTTCGTTAAGGTGGAAGTCCGACGGCACCTTGGGCATGAAGGAGGGGTGCGTCCTGAGCACTACCCTTGTGTCGTGAAAAGTCAAATACGGGGCCTTGCAGGAAAGGGCCTGGATCTCTCCCACCCGTCGTGCGGAGGTGATGGCCACAAGAAACGCTGTTTTCCACTACAAGAACTTCAACGGGGCCGAGTGCAGAGGCTCGAACGGAGGTCCCATGAGCTTGGTCAGCACCACGTTGAGCTCCCACGCCGGGGCCGGAGCCTTCACCGGCGGGAACGATCTGAACAGTCCCTTCATGAACTCTTTCACCAGACGATGAGACCACAAGGACGTCCGCCCCGTAGTTCTGGTGTATCGGGAGATCGCAGCAATATGAATCTTGATGGACGCGTGCGCCAGTCCAGCTTTGGCCAGCGTCAGTAGGTACGGCAGTACTTGGGGAGCCGTAATCCGCAGACGGTTAATCTTCTGTGCGTGGCACCAGACAGAGAACCTCTTCCATTTTTGTCCGTAGCATTTAAGAGTGGAGGACGCCCTGGCCTTTGCAAGAACCTCTCTGCAGTCGGCCGGTATGTCGTAGCCTCCAAACTCGAACGCTGCAGGAGCCAGGCCTGCAAGTTCAGCGACTTCGGGTCGTGATGGAGGATGGCGCCTCCTTCCCTGGAGAGCAGATCCGCGTCCACTGGCAGCTTGATTGCTGGGGACGCTGAAAAATCCAGAAGGTCCGGGAACCATATCTGCCTCGGCCACGCAGGTGCGACGAGGATCATCCTGCACCGGGACCTCTTGAGCTGGTTGATGAGCCGGATCAGCAATGGCAATGGAGGGAACGCGTATAGGAACAGGCCCTCCCAGGGGAACGAGAAAGCATCGCCCATGCTCCTCGGCTGGGGAAACCTGCTGGCGAACCTCCGGCACTTGGAGTTTGTCGCCGTCGCGAACCGATCCATCTGGGGTGTGCCCCACCGTCGGAAGAGGCGGTCCACTAGATCCTGTCGTAGTTCCCACTCGTGGCACGAGCGCAGCTCCCTGCTGAGTGAGTCGGCGATGGTGTTTTTTATCCCTGCCAGATGAAACGGCACCAGAAACATCCCTTGGGCGACGGCCCAATGCCACAGGTCCTGGGCCTCCCTGTACAGGGCTGGAGACCTGGTTCTGCCCTGTTTCCTGATGTAGAACATGGTGGTGTTGTCGGTGAAGATCCTCACCACCTTGCCCTTGAGGGACGGAAGGAAGGACCTGAGGGCCCAAAATACTGCACGGAGCTCCAGGACGTTGATATGGAGGGACTTCTCCTTCGGGAGCCAAAGGCCTCTTGCGTGCAGATTTTCAGTGTGTGCTCCCCACCCTTCCAGGAAGGCATCCCTGGTCACTGTCTCCTGGTGGCCGGGGGTCTGGAAGTCCATGCCCGCCGTCAGATGCGCGCGGGTGCCCCACCACCGGATCGCTCGTCGGAAACTCTCGTCGAGTGTGATCCTCTCCTCGAAGCTGCCCGTCGTCTGAATCCAGTGCGCGTCCCGGAACTCCTGCAACGGGCGCATCTGGAGCCTGCACAGGGGGATGAGGTAGATGCAAGAAGACATCATTCCGAGGAGGGACTTGATGGACCTCACTTTGGCCGCGTCCGCAACCAGCATCCGCTGCACCTTGCCCAGAATGGCCTTCGTCCTTTCCTCCGACGGGGAGGCCAGAAGCGACACTGTCGAGCTTCGCTCCCAGAAACAGTGCGTCTTGCGCGGGCACCAGGTGGGACTTGGCGTATTTTACGGAGAATCCCAGGTCCGTGTGAAGTTGGACGGTCCTTGCCGTGTGCTCCACGGCGAGCTCCCTCGACTTGGCTCGGATGAGCCAGTCGTCCAGGTAGGGGTAGACGTGGATCCCCTCTCGGCGCAGCTGCGCCGCCACCGGTGCAAGGCACTTGGTGAACACCCTGGGTGCCGACCTTAGTCCGAAGGGAAGGGCTCTAAACTGATAGTGACGCCCTTGGACCACGAACCTGAGAAACATTCGGTGTCCCTTTAGGATGGGAATATGGAAGTAGGCATCCTCCAAATCCAACGACGACAGGAAATCGCCCTCCTCCAGCTGACCCAGGACGTGTTGGAGGGTGACCATCCGGAACTTCTGTGCCTTGATGAATTTGTTCAGTCGTCGTAGGTCCAGGATGGGACGCCATCCTCCCGTCTTCTTCTTCACGCGGAAGTATCTTGAGTGAACTCCGGAGCCCCGAAGCCTCTTTGGGACGAGTTCGATGGCACCCTTCCTGAGCATCGCCTTCACCTCTAAGAGAAGTTGAGGGACGTGAAGTTCTTTCCTGGCCACAGGGGGGACGCGCGCCCACCTTCTTTGAAACTCGAGCGCGTGGCCCTGGGCTAGGGCGTCCAGCACCCAACGGTCGGTGGAGATGGACTCCCACACGCTGACGAAGCTCGCCAGCCGGCCTCCCACCGGGGTGCTTCGGTGGGGGCTCGACCCCACGGCCGGTTCAGTCGTGCTTCGACGAGGCTTTGCCGCCTTGACCTCCTTGGCGACGACGGCGGGGTCCGCCTGACTTGCCTCGTCCCCTGTAAGCTTCCTGCGACGACGAAGGGGCCGCTTGACGGTAGGTGGAAAATCTGCCGCCGGAACCTTTGGAGGCGCCCTTGCCTCCGCCGCTCCGAAAGGGCGGCCACCGTTGCTGGAGAACCCCGAGAGCTCAGGCTGTCTCCGTGTCTGCTTTGATGGCTTGAAGGGAATCGTCCACTGTTTTCCCAAACAGGTTGTTTCCATCGAACGGCATGTCCAAGACTCTGGTCTGCACGTCTTGACGGAAGTCAGAAGCCTTGAGCCATCCACGCCGCCTAAGGCACACGCCGTTGCCCAACTGGCGAAATCCAGTGTCGGCGATGTCCGTCGCAATCGTAATGGCGTGGTCCGACGCCACCTCACCTTCCTGCAACATCTCTAGGGCATCCGCCCTCTTGTCGTCCGGTAGGAAGTCCAGCAGGGGGGCCAGTTTGTACCACATCTCCCTGTCGTAGCGGGCTACGATAACCAAGGCGTTGGCCGCCTTAATCGTCGTCGCTGCAGACGAGATGACCCTGCGCCCCATCATATCCAATTTCTTTCCCTCGCCGTCCGGCGGGGAAGTCGACGTGGAGGCCGCACCCCCCCCTTTCTTCCTGGCCGCCGCGGAGACGACGGAGTCCGGGGTCGGCTGTGCCCGGAGGCACAAGGGGGCCGCGTCCGGGACCCGGTACTTCTTCTCGTACCGATCCCTTCTAGCCGGCGTCGTGGATGGGTTCTTGAGGAGGGCGAGGCCCTCATCCCAAATATCGTCCAGTAGAGGCACGGAGAGGACCGTCTTCCTCTTGGCCACGCGCCGTTGATAAAGGAAACCTTCCTTCTCCTCCGGGCAGAGCTGGAAGAGCTCGGATGCCCTGGCGATGGAGTGAAATGATCCAATCTCGTCGGGTGGGGAAGCCCGGGTGGGAGGTGACGACGGCAGATCCTCATCGTAAACCTCGTCGTCCGTACCCGTCGCGGCCGTGTCAGTCCCCGTATCATCCCCACGAGTCGTGGACGGGGAGGAGGGCTGAACAGGGCGCGACGGCTGAAAAGGAGGTGGAGGGTGAATCCTTCTTCTCTTAGGGGGAGGGCTCCCAGAAGGGCCTGGCTCCGGGTCCCCCGTCGGGAGCGGTTCCTCCGCTGGTGGTAACGGCAGCCTCGTCCTTATCTCCGAGCATAAGGACTGTATAGCCAACAAAATGGCCGCCGAGTTGTCTTGCGGCGCTGGTTGAGGGGAGTCCGACGGGCGGTCACGGGCCCCATCGGCACCCTCGACGATATCGTCGTATCCTGCGTCGGGATCCCTCCCGACGGGCTGGTCTTCTTCCACGCCAACACCGTGGCTTAAGACCTCGATCAGCTCTTCCTCAGAGGTTGAGGCTGAATCCTTGATGACCTCCTGCCCCCCCTTTTTCTTCTCCGCCGGAGGTTTCACGGGGGTCCTGTCGATGGGCATAAAAGAGGACTCCCTCCGCGGTGGCAGGGATACTCTGAGCCCCGAGGTCGCCACCACTGGTGTAGCCTCCACAGGCTGAGCCAGGGCCGCCAGGACTGTCTCGATAGAGGCCTTGGCCGGATGGATTAAGGCTTTTACCACCCTAGGTGCGCTCACCGCCTTCTCCTTGGGGGTGGAGGGGGGGGGGGATCACTGCCTCGCTCCCCCTCCGATGGGGCCTTCGAGCTCCACCGGGGCCTCTCCAGGAGCTTCGCTGGGTGCTCGGCCTTCCTCTTACCCGAACCAGAGCGTTGGGTCGTGGCCGATAGTGCCGGGGAGGATGCGCCCTGCCTGGCGCCCGTAGAGCCCGACCGTTCGGCGCTGCCGGTGCCAGCGGACTCGCGGTGCTTGGCCTTGTGTTGGACCCCCGTCGCCGGGGCGTCCTCAAAGGTCTTAGAAGACCGCTCGGATTTCTTCCTCTTCTTCTCGCCTGACGGGCTCTTCCCTTCCAGCCAGTTGGCGAGACGTTGATGGCGGTCCTTCATGGTCTGCTCCGACATGTTGCCGCAAAACGCACAGTCCTTTTCCACGTGCGTCTTGTCCTCATGTAGGCAGTAAAGACAAAAGGAGTGTTCGTCCTCCTTAAAGACATTCTGCAGCTGGCATCCAGGGCAGACCCTGAACAGCTTTCCGGGCGTTGAGTTTCCCTTCTCCTGGGCCATGTCCGAGATGGGCCTGAGAAACTTCTGGAGTCCTCCAAAAGCGTAGCTCGACGAAATCTTCACCCTTGAGGGGCGTAGACGAATCCGACACGGGTCCCCGTTGATCGGATGAAGAGTCGGTGGAGCTTGAGGCTCTTTTTGACCAGAAAAACGAAGTTTTTGAGAAAAAACGTGAAAAAATAGCACTAACGCTCGAGAGCAATAGCACGAGGATCCCAACACTTGAACGTGCGGTAAAAATCTGAAGATGGCTGCCAGAGGCGGGGCTTAGGTAGAGGGCAGTCATTGGCTGTGGTCAGTATGACGCAGAGATCAGTGATTGGTTACTACTACGAAAGACAGATCAGAAACGAAACTGATACTGGTTTTTTCTTTACCGATGATTCCCAGCCTGACGACGGGGAATATTCATGAGCATGTGAATCCATGGCAGACCCCATGCTGGAGAAAAGGTCACACTGATGCAAGGGCACCAAGAACCAGAAGCTAACCACCAAGTGACAGAGAATCAGGTCTGGGGTTATCAGAGCAAGATTACACAGAGGCAAATACTAAAATATATTTTGGTGTCTCAAGGAGGCCAGCATGCAGTACTCACTGACCTGCTGTCTTGGTGTGAAGATGGATATTGAGATGATAGCGAGTGAGGTAATCCCTAGCGATGTTTGGTCCCTGAATGGCAAAACAGGTGAACCCAGGGGAAACCGCCTTCAGGTAAAAAACCATGCTGGAATCACAGATTAAGCAATTCGAAGAAGCTGCTGTGGTGTAGAAGTGGCTTCCAATACAAATATGCAGGAAGTTCAGAAAACGACAAGAAACTCTGCCTGAGTACATAGAAGTCCAAGGGAGAACAGTAGCAGAGTGGGAGGAGGAACGGGTGCCAGAGGAAAGGAAAATAGCGTCATGCCAGAAGTAGCAATGTGCAGGCTTACTGGTCAAATCGCTGTAAGTATTCTGCTGCTCTGTGTGTATCTTGACTTGCACAGTGACCATCTGCCGCTTTCTCAGGGAAAGGCTACAGCTCCAAGTGGAATAATGGATCGTGGATCGATCCGGCTGTCATCTTGGGGAACAAATTCTGCAACAAACAGCGCTGCGCTTCCGCCTTTACCATAGAGACCAGGACTGCTGTTGAATCCTGACAGAGGCACATCTTACTACATGCAGCCACTGTAGGGGATCTTAATTTCATTGACAGAACTGCAAACATGATTCTCCTAGATGGGAATTGAGCAAACATCATCCAGCAGCTAAAGAATCCTTTGTTGTTCATTTTTCAACAGTTCTTTTCCAGGTTCCTTTCTCCAAAGCTTAAACTTGTTCATCACCAGAGGTAGTAATCTGCAAGAGAAGGCACTCACTACTACAGGAACCGTCATCTTTTGCCCTCAGTTACCAGAGACTACCAGTGGGCAGAAACCAATGAAACGGTTCTGAAGGGAGTTCAGTCTTGCATTCCTGTCAGGCCTCCCCAGAAAAACACTGCCTCCTACGAACGCACTGGGTCTACCATAAACATAGTACACAAACAATCATTGCCAACTGACAAAAGCAGGAGATTGCAGTGTGCCCAGTAATGGAGCCAATTATGTACAGCAGGAGTTAATAGGTCCAGTGCTCTACAAGACGAGGCCCAGTCTGGATGCGCCCTGAGGAAACTTCCAGGTTCTGCCTCTTTCCCAGACCAAGCTAAGGAAATAAATGAGCAAGGAAATTGGGAGCCCAACACCAAACAGTGTGCAAAAAAAGGGATTCATTACACAGATCAGAACACAAAGCAAAGGCATGTGGAACATCACCAACAAGCCACAAATTAGTTTACATGCTCCCCATAATGGCCTAGATCCTTATGTTAGTTTTGTCGTCTTCATCAATGGGTAGCATTTAGTACCAGTCGGTTGGGCAAGAGAGACATGAAAATGTATTACTTTCTGAACTCCTGAAACATCAAAGTTCACTTTGCACAAACGTTCAGATTTTGCCGGTCTACTGTGTTGGGTTCCAAAAAGACTGTTGCCATTGTCCTCTGTTCTGTGTTTTCTGCCAATGAGCTTGCTTGGGATATTATACTTTGGATTTGACTCAAATGTTGCTTTATCATCAGACATGCGTCGGCTGCTGCGTAAATGGAGGCTTACCCACTCACTTGAGGACCTGCAACTCTACCTCTATGCCTTGAACTCTCTCAAGTCAAAAAATGTATTCTACCCAACCCTCATTGACTCTCACTCCAACCATCCTCGTTGCTACAGGGCACCCTAAACCCACTCTCTTAAGTCTATGACTATTAACACCACTCACAGCCAACGACCTTGCTGAATACTTTGCTGGAAACATTTCCAATATTAGAGACTCTACGGACCTTACAACTACATTTTACACTCTACCACTATCCTCTGTCTAGCTCACACTTTAGTCACACTAACACTGACAAAATGCTATCTCTAATGATTAAGGCTAACCCATCTTGTACCCCACCATAAACACTTCCTCCTCAGCTAGTCATGCCTATTGTGCCTTTAGTGGCTTCTCACCTAGATGAACTCTTCAATCTTCCCTTCGACTCTGCTTGGTTTGCCTATGTTTTCAAAACAGCCACGGTCATCCCTCACCTAAAAAAGCAAAAGACGGACCCAAACCAACCAGGTAACTTCCACCCTGTGTCTCTCTTTCTGCACTACTCTAAAGTGCTAGAAAGTGTTGTTTTCAACTGTCTAAAGTCTTAGACATCCACAACCTTTGAGACCCCCAACAAGCATGTTTGTGCTGTTGTCACTCCACGAGAGCTGCTCTCATAAATGTATCCATGTTCATTGCCTCTGCTAAGCACTCCGACGTATCTTCAATCCTAATTCTCTTGACCTGTCTGCTGTCTTTAACACTGTCGATCACTAATCTCCTTAACACACACTTCTTGGGATTCACGATCAAGCCCTTGTCTGGATTGAATCCTACCTTGCACCTCACCAATTCCCTTTCTCCTTGAGCAACACCACATCTCAAATCACTCCTCTAACTGTTGGTGTTCCACAAGGTTCTGTCTAGGGTCTGCTACTCTTTACAATCCACACCTCTGCTCTTGGGGCACTAATCATCTTCTTTGGGTTCCCATACCAACTCTTCGCAGACACCCACAACTTCTCTTTTCCTAAACTCCACTCTGATCTCTATCAAATTTTCCAACTGTCTCTCGGCCATTAAATATTGGATGGCTGGGGGTGCTGTTGTGTGGCTAGCTAAGATGGCGAAACGTGCTTGAGCTCCGCATCGTGTGGAGGACTTGTGTTTATTCCTGTGCTAATGTGGACACAAGTGGCTGCAAAATAAGGATCTGATAAACTAACGGTGGATGCACACTTGGTGCAAGTTCTGAAAGAAACTGCACCCTTGGAGCTGAGATCTAGGCCGTCGAAATGAGCCGTTTGTCCATGTATGTCAGGAAGCCAGCCCTATGCTGAAGCACCGCCCAACTTCCACCCGAGACGATGGCGGAGAGAGCAATCACAGGCATGCAGTAGGGCCCGCAGTTGTTGTGCTGCATGAGTTGCTGTGGTTCTGACACAAATTGGCGGCCCCCCCACCCACTTTCTCCAGCAACAGTTGGCCTCTGTAGTCCTCAGAAGGGAGGAAGAAGTAAGTGCAGCATAACGCGGGAGCGCCCGTCATAAACGCACGCGGGCAAAATCATGTGCTGGCGGCAGGCATTACCTTGACACCGATTCTCCTCTTCTTGCACGCGGTCGCTCTCCTGGGGGCTCCGTATACGCAGACTACCAACTACATTAATAGGAGTTCTACTCCTAGCTCAGCCGCTGCAGGAAGTACAGCTTGCTTGATTAGGACTTCATAACGTGGCCATTACCCTACATTGCCTGTGGCTTAGTACAGGGTCCCCTGGTGCAACAGTACATTTGGGGCATTGACTATATATTAGTCTAGGTATCCAGATAACTTTACAGTGATACCGACCCTACGTAGCACGGTTATCCTACCTAATGTAACAGATTATCCTGCTCACACAGTAGATCATGGGCCCACACCAGGACTGAGAAGGGGTACCTCCCCCAGCCTCAAGCAGAACCTACCCGGGCACCACTCGCTAAAAGCCTATATCATAAGATAGCACAAGTACAAACTGTAGGTGCCATGACAAAAGGGGCTGGGCACAAGAAAAGTGGCACAACCGACATATTTGCAAAGCCCACCCCAAAACCTACAGAAATGGCAGGAGAAGGCCCAAACAGCCTGGCATTAGCAGAGGAGGCCCGACCCTCACCACCTATCGATCTGCAGGGCATTATGGACTCAATGCAGCAAGGCTTTGCAGCAATAAATAATAAGCTGGATGGTAGAACTTCCAATGTTACGTCAATCCATACTTAACTTGGAAAAGCGATCCAACACATAACAGAAGCTGAAAAGCAAATCAGCGGTGCCAAAGATGCTGTTACAGTACTACAGGGCAATGTGACAACCTGAGCTAAAGAAATGAGTGTTGTGAAGGCTAGGTGTGAGGACCTAGAAGCGAGATCACTGTGGAATAATGTGCGCATTATAGGCGTACCGGAGGATGTACTAACCAGCACCATGGAGAAAGCAGTAAAAAGGCTGCTAAGAGAACTGATAGGTAAGCCATAGGGCATTGATAGAGAAACCCAAGCCTGGAGGCTAATCGAGACCAATAATAGCCTGCCTGATTAACTATTGCGACAGGCACCTGGCACTACGCGAGAAACCGTAATTAAAGCTGCGATCTAACATCGTCCGCATTTTCCAGGACTATACTGTAGCTGTTCAACAGGAGAGACGCACATTTGCTGGAGTTAAAAAGCTCCTCCGGGAACACGAGATTGTATACGCCATGCTTTATCCAGCTAGGCTATGCATACAGTATCAAAATAAAACCTACTTCTTTACGATCCCTGAAGAGGCCACAGCGTTTATAGAAACTCATATCTCACTACCATTGGGATGTGGGCCAGTGGAGGCCTGATATATTGTTTGTAATGCCCACCCGCTTGGATTCAGTAAGGACGTGTTAATGGCAATGATCCAGCACTTTCCACACGCTATATCTGTAACGCCCAGACCTGGGCACATATAAGGTCCTTCACTCGTAGCGGCGAATGCTGACCCCTATACAAGTGCATTTTGTTCTTGGGTTAGGTAGGGTGGGGCGGGACGTAAGAAGGGAAGGTATGTAGTCAAAGTTAGGGGTACTATGAGGGTGTGGGAATAAGGGAAGAGTTGAGGGAGTAAATGTTACAAAATGCACATGGCAAAGAGGTCAAAATCTGTGAGTACATGGAAGGGCACACTGTCAAGAATGCTCATAATATTATGCCTAGGATGACAACAACTGGGAAAGCGGCTTCCAATGTAAAAATGTTGAGCTGGAATGCATGTGGACTGGGGTCCCCAATCAAGAGACCGAAAATGATTTCATATGCCAACAGGCCGGGTGTTAAGATTGTATACCTCCAAGAAAACCAAATGTTAGGTCATCAGGTGCATCGCGTGGCTCCGGGCTGGGGGTGACCAAACATATTATACGTCATACTCTACCAGGGCATGTGGGGTTTGCTCCGTCTCTTTTTTACACCACAAAACTGGAAGTAATGAACAAGGAAGGTTTGTTTTTGTGCACAGTATTGGGGTATCAGGAGGTTCTTTTACTCAATGTATATGGTCCTAATGTTGATGACCTAGACATTTACAGGGATAGGTTTCATGAATGTGCCAAATACCCTACAGCTCTTGTTATTTGGGGGGTGGGGGACTTTAGTACCATAATGGACTCGCAACTAGACCGTACTTCTACATCGGACATGCACAGACCAACGCTGCCTGCACCATTCTGGCTCAAAATGAAGATCTGGGGCTTAAAGATGTATGGCGAGCATTGAATACTACTCAGCGTGAATATATATTTTACTCATCGGTATGTAACATGCACTCCCGCTTTGACCTATGGCTAGTTACTCATAGGTTGCTAAACTGATTATTGAATAGCTAGATACTTCCCAGAACATTGTCAGACCACTGCCCAGTTCTATTATCTTTCCATATTCCCGGACAAAATGATATAAGATCGCAATGTTGTTTTAAACCTGCTGCCCTGGAGGACCAGGTATTCAGGTTAAACAAAGGAACATATTACTAGCTACTTTGAAAATAAAGACGGATTAGTCACCACACAGGCCACACCTTGGCAGGCATTCAAGGCTTATGTTAGAGGTATAGCCATTTCTATAGAACATGGGGTTTTGCAGGACATTAGAGGAGAACTGAAGAGGTGCGAGACCACATTAACACAACTGCAGCAAAAATATGCAATTGACCCATCCCCTGCAACTAGACTTAACATTAAAATAACTCTGGATGAGTATCGTGATATTGTTATTATTTTGCATTTATGTAGCGCCTTATATACCATTGGTATGGTCTGAAGGCGCTGGTAGGTTGAACGCCCTTGGGAACCGAAGTTCAGATCAGTAGAGAGAGTCGAAAAGGTGCATGTGGGCACCTGGTATGTGTGCAGCTCATGCAGTATCAGTGTAATAGCTGCTTCTTAGCGGTAGGTGTGGTGGTTGAGAGATCAGGAGTATGTGTTCGTTCTGGCAGGATTTATCCAGAGCGGAGGTGGCTGCGTTAGGCCTGAGGGGAACGTCTGGCTGTAGCAAACCGGTTTATTTTGACAGCGCTATGGGGAAATGGGTAGACCGGGAAAGGTACTAGCACGTGCATTTCGTTCTGACAAGGGTAGCCCAATATCCCTTGTATAATTCGACCTGAAGGCTCTGTGGCTAACCTTCACACTAATGTAAATGCAGTATTTCATGATTTTTATGCTGCACTATACGCCCCGAAAGGGGAAGCTACAGCTACAGAAATCGATGAGTTCCAGCAGGGATTCCCACAACTCTCATCGTCCGAGGCACGAAATTCACTGGATGAGCCCATCAGTAAAACAGAGGTAAAAAAAGCCATTAAAGTACTCCCGAAAGGGAAAGCACCTGGGTCTGATGGGCTAGGAGCAGAATTCTTCAAAGAATTGGTGGATGAGCTAGCCCCTCACCTGAGACACTGGGAATTTACCAGAGTCGATGTGCGAAGGCATAATTATCTTACTGCTTAAGTCAGACAAAGCTTCAAATGAATGCAGGTCATATGGGCCACTATCACTGGTAAACATTGATGGCAAAATATTTGCGAATGTTTTGGCTCCGTGGTGGACCCCACTGATGGTACACAAGGATCAGAATGCAGGTCATATAGGCCACTATCACTGGTAAACATTGATGGCAAAATATTTGCGAATGTTTTGGCTCCGTGGTGGACCCCACTGATGGTACACGAGGATCAGGCTGGCTTTATACCAGGGAGGTCAACGGCATTAAATTTGCACCGGATGTATTATAATATCGTGTAGATACCGCAAGAAAGCTGAGGGGTTGCGGTCTCACTAGATATGCAGAAAGCATTCAATACAGTGTCCTGGCCCTTTCTGTTCAGGATATTTATTAACCAACTACGGTTTTAGACCTAATTTTATAAAAATGGGTGAAAGTGTTGTATTCCCAACCTTATGCTAGCGTATTCACTAACAGCGTACACTCTCCCACGCTACTGCTAGAGGGGGGCACTAGAAAGGGTTGCCCATTGTCACCACTGTTATTTGCTTTAATCATGGAACCACTAGCAGACCTGATGCGTGCCCGTTTCAGTAACGCTGGCATACAAATACATGGTCAGTTTGAATTTATCAGGTTATAGGCAGATGATATAATCTTATATGTAAGGGATCCAGAACGCTACCTGCAAAAAATACTAACACTGCATGAGTTTGGTAGATACTGCTGTTTAGTTGCAGGCCAGAGTAAGTCCAAAATATTTCCATTAACAGGAGTCACCCCGGAACCAATGAACACTTTTGGTTTACACTGGTCACCCTTGAGTATTAGATACCCAGGGATTGAAATAACATGTACCCATGCCCTGACTAGAACCCTCAACTACGATACCAAAGTGACAGAAATAGCTAAACAATTGGAAAGATGGAAACACCTCCCCATATCACTAGTGGGACGGGTCGAGCTGGTAAAAATGATTTTACCCAAGTTCCTGTATCTCTTCAGCCACAGAGCATTGTGGCCAGGGAGATGGTTTAATTAAATAGCCAGATTGTGCTCCTTCTTTGTGTGGAACAGACAGGTTAGAGCAAAATGGCAATGTCTCAGTCAACCGTATGAACAGGTTGACTTTCAGCTCCTGACCTTGAACTCTATTATTTGACAGCACAAGCACACTTTGCGACATACTGGATGGAACAAGACCCAGGACCTCCGCACATGCGATTAGAGAGTTGTAGTGCATTCCCTGGCCCGATGGTACACTTGATTGCAGAAAATAGTTATCAAAGTACACACCAGCTTGACACGGTAGGGGCTACACATGAGGCATGGACAAAGCCAACGCATTGCCCCAAGAACACAGTGCTGTATAATAAAGCAATGCCTATCTGAGGCCTGCCAGCCTTGAAGCCCACACGAGATAAGTTACTAGCAGCACATTGGGGTGAGTCAGGTATTAAAATACTGGGATCTGTTTGAAGATGGTAAGTTCATTACATGGGACACGATCAAGGCACATAGGTGACGCGTTGCTTCAACTGTTTCACTATAAGCGGCTCCGTTCTGCTTCAGCGGCGGCGTGGTTGTCATTTCCGTCAGAACCCAAATCGCACCCATGCCTTAATTACATAATGTCACAGAATATGGGGAAGAAATACTTATCAGTCAGTCAAAAATGTTTATTCGAATCAAAATGATCCATCAAACATACACACAATACAATAACAAAATTGACTACAATAAAAATCTGCTCATACATGCTCAAAATACATGAATTACCCCATACTACAATAAAATCACGAAAACAGCACTGAAAAGAAAGCAGGTGCGCGAGTTCCAATAAATAATTTGGCCAGTAAAATACTGCCATCTATGCATGTATTTACTTAATCAATCCAATGCAACAGCTTGCTGACACTGGTGCCCTCAAAGCCACTTTGGGCTCGAATTCATTAAGGACAGGATTCCTGCCCCCCAGTTACTAGACCACCAAGCCTTTCGTGCAATCTCATGGTTAGCCTCTTTCTTAAATACATTACCCGTTTCAAATAAGATAGCACTGGCCAAGCTATCAAGACAGAATACGCTGTCAAAAGGACTAGAACTACAGGCCTATAGGTGCGGATGTTGGCTGATCTCAGCGCCAGCAATAAAGTGGATTGTCTAATGTTGGTATACACCTGGAAAAACAATAGAAGATGGGCCTAGTCCTCTCTCGGCACCACACACTGGGCAACTCTCCTCATCAGAGCTCCCCCTCCATTTGGCTGTGGTGCTCCTCAACTGCAAACAGTCAAATCTGGCGTGCGTAAGCAGCCACTGGTCTTTCCTAGACAATCCCCAAATTAAATAGGGCTGGATCTCATCCACCCTGCTAATCACTGAATTAGCTCGATCCGAGGTGGTTGCAAACTTCATAAATTCCCAGTTCCTCCTGGAGTCTTTATCCAATCTACCCTTGGTTCACTTTTGGACAGCAAAATTGCTGGTGGTAAAAGTGCCTCCATATTTAAGTCCGACAGTACTGTGTCGATATAACAAAGCCAAGGGATTTTCCTCCAGTTATCCCAACTCATTATAGACCCAAAGATAAAATGACAACGATGAATGTTCGTTGGCCCAAAGTCTTATCCAAAAGTTAGAAGGGGCTAAGGCCCACTGGTCCTCCCAGAATTCAGCACCCAATTCTCCATGTATAGATACATGGGGCTGAACCCGGAAGTCCCAGCAGCTTTCTAAAAAATGTATTTTCCTTCACCTGAATTTCAGGTGCTTTTTGGATTACCCAGGATGGCACACCATATAGTGTTACTGCTTTGGCCTGAGCCCTATAGATCTTAAAACAACATCCAGAGGTTGTTCCTGGCGGCGGGACAAAAAGCACATAATCCCTCCCACTTGTTGGCTATACTTCACTGATTGCACAATTTTATATAGCAACGATATGTAGCAAACATTTCAAACACTGCAGGCTGTTGATATCAAGAGATCTCAGCGCTCCCATTAGACTCACAGTGGACACATATGTAGACTAACGAAACAGGTATGCCTGAATTCCTGGTACATGTGAATACACTTCAAAGTCCTCAATAGGACATATTATACAACTGCAGGCCTCAAGAAACTGTTTCCCACCTCAGAGGGGAGATGCCCCAGATGTGATAACTTGGGCGCCGATATAATGCATATTTTGTAGAATTGTCTGGCATTAACTGACTATTGGGAAGCAATATGTTATACGCTTGAGGATATGATAGGTCAGCCCCAACATGGACACCAATAGATTGTGTGTTAGGTTACACTAAAAAATTAAAACCTCTGCAGCGTACATTTGTCAATTTGGGACTGGTACTAGCTAAAAGAGGTATCCTCATGCATTGGACATGAAAAGAAGCGCTGTCACTGAAACACTGGATCAAAGATATGATATGGAGGAAATATACATAATCCTTTGTGTGCCAACAAGTCGCCCTAGAGACATTTGGGCGGACATTTGGCCATTTTTTCACTCGCAACACTGTAGGTGATAGTAATGTGTAAGTGAAGCAATGTCTAGCCTGCCCATATGTAAAGTGTCAAATCATGCAAACAAACTTCCGATGCTTAATATTGTTCAGATGTACGTTACCATGTGCAATAAATACATTAAAAAATAATATTCAATGACTTCGTACTCTCCGATTTTAAACTCTACCAAAACAGAGGTGCTCTTCATTGCCAAAAGCTGTCTCTCCGCTCTTCCTCTGCCTATCCAGTTCCCACTTGACACTCTTCCCTACTCTTCTTCAGCTAGAAACTTCAGCTTCACCTAGGAACCTTCTCACAGCTTCTCTACTTCCATCTCCAAAACTAGAACAGCAGCTTGCCTCAACCTCCTAAATCGGAGATTCGGGCACCTCCTTCCTTTCAACACTGCCAAGCATCTCTAAACCACTCTGGTCTTCTCTAAACTGGACTACTGTGCCAGCATCCTCTGTGGTCTCGCCAACTATGCTTTCTGTCCCCTGGACAAGATCATTAACTTCGCTACCAGTACTCTTTGAACTTTCTCACTTCACACCTACTTCCTCGAACCGTCACAAGGCTGCATGGCTGATGATGCAAAACAGGGTCATATTTAAATTTCTTCTCCTGGTTCACAAATCTATCCATGGTAAGTCACCACTATCTATTCTCCTCTATCCAACTCTACAAGCCTTCTCGTAATCTCTGCTCTGCCTCCTCAACTACCAGAACTCCAAAACATGTATTGCTACTAAAACTATGTGCTAATAGCCTTGTATGCCTCGGGGAGGGTTAATTATCACTTGGGATAACAACCCTTTCCCACCTTGGTGGCGGGTTATTAAATAGCGATAATGACCCCTCTCTCGGTCCATCAGGTCTGCAAATCCAGGGGGGGCGGGGGGTGGATGGCTCACCCACTTTGTGGCTAGGGAGATGAGCGTGCTATGCAAAATACCCTACCTAGGTGAAATGGCCAGCAGGATCCCACTGATGGGGTTGGGGTCATTTAGAGACAAGGTATTCCTAAGTAACTGTTTTATTCCACCTCGCTTTACGTCCAATTCCCAAGTGTTTGTTGGTTGTATGTGAGTTGAACAGAGCAATCATGTACAGGGCCCTTTATAGGTGGATTGCTTGTTTTCTGACCTGTATTTGTTGCAGTCCTTTCGTGAAGACTGGAACCAGTGGAATCTCCCCTTCCATTCCATGGAGGTACAAACAAGCACCTGGATGCCAACAGGAAAAAAGAATCAGCCAGAAAGCAAGAAACGCCGGTTTGCGCAGCCATGCAACAGAGGTAGTCTCTTCAATCCAAAGTCCCGGAGAAGAAGCAACATGAGGGACCCGACGGCACATACCTGAGCCAGGTTTAGAACATGGGTCTGCGTTGGCCAGAGAGACTGCTCTAAACAGCACTGCCACTGGAAAGCAGATACACAGCGGTGAGACCACAACAGAGCCCCCGTCGGGCTGATTATCGCATACCCCACAAGAGTGGGAAAAGAACGGAGAACCAAAGAAGGGCTGCACAGACACATGGCCCACGTCGGGCTGAACATTTGCATACCCCAGGAGAGTGTGATGAACCTGAAGAGCAAACTAGGGTTGGAGAAGCCCATAGCCCACAAAGGGCTGGGAATCACGCTTAATACCCAAATGACAGGGTAATAGACAATGAAGTACCAATGCAGGGCTAAGCAGGCCTGTAGCCCACGCAAGGCTAAGAGTAGTAATTCCCAGGAGGGGAGGAGGGCGTGGCTAGTAGCCATGTGAGGCAGACATGCTCACTTGAGGCTCCAGTAGATCCGGCATTGAGAAGCTCCATAAACCAACTTAACGAAGCCTGAAACAACTGAAAGTAAGGATGCAGCAGCAGACGACACCTAAGAAGCTGTGACACGCAGAGACCCCCAAGCTGCAATCCGCGGGGGACAGAAGAGGATTTCATTTGGGTGCACAGAATGCATAAACACAGCGTTCCAGAAGGGACAGCACCCACCGGGGTGGTGGGCCTTCCCAACAACCAGGCTGCAGAGACAAGCAGAGAGGTCCATATTTACACGACCAGACTTCAGAAGAGAGGGGACACAATGCGAGTGGTGTGCAAGCAAGACACACGGAAGGCCATCGAAACTAGGTACTTGTGCTACAACAAATAAAGGGACACCGGAGAACGAGGCAACGCGGAGAGCGGCTGTGCATTTCTCGACCAATAGGGGGCACTGTGATCATACGCTGATGAACCGGGAAGAGTTCACTGCAACAGTATAACACTACGGAGAAGAGGTGGCAAGAAGGGGTCACAGTAGACCAGGCCCAGAAACCGCATACAGGCCGCAATACGCAGCCGACTAGGAAGGCGGGGCACTAGGCACTCAAACAACCTGAGGGGAGGAAAGCACTAAAGGAAGCTGAGAGGGCCGAAATAACAGAGTGGTCTGGTCAGGCAAGCCCCAGGCTCCCCACCCTGCCCTGACACGAGGGGCTCACAAGGAAGCTCAAGAGGGCTAGACACCGGAGGACGCCCTCACCTTCAAAGGACAATATAGCACTGGATAGTAAAAGGATCTGACATCTTGCATCGCATAACAAAGCCTAGGGGCAAGCGGGGGGGGACAACAAGCAGGGTAAGCCTCAGTACCCTGAGGCACTTCTAAATACAACGTACATGAGGGTGAGAACCTAGGGTACAGCAGATTGTATTGACGGGGCCTTACTCAATAAGATACGGTACGTCCAAGAACAGAAGGGGGTCGGGTCGCTTAGAAAAGTGAGCACCCTTATCCTGAAATTCAACAGGAGCCTAAGCATTGGTGACCGCAGGAGGAGAAGTCCCCTCAGGAACAAGTGAAAACAGGGGGCACCACAATAGTTGCCGAGCACTATAGCATCCAAGGGCAATAAGAGTAAGAACAAGCAGACCACATTAGAAAACTTCACAAAAGGCCAAGCTAAATCGACAAGAAGACGACAGTGGTGATAAAGAAGGCACACGCAGCGCCTCCAGCGAGCATGGCGGACCCAGGAAAAAGATTCTGGAGGCCATTGCGGAACTTCAAGAAATGCTAGAGGTCAAGATCAACGATTTGGGCATCGATGTAGGACTGTTACAACAAGATGTCCGAGAAGTGCAGGTCAAAGGAGGTCAAAGAACACAGAAGTCAGGGTGCAAACGAAGGACATTGACATCCTCCTACAGAAAGTACTGGAAGATAGAGCAGAGGACGCGGAAGGTCGGGCACGCAGAAATAACATAAGGATAGTGGGGCTGCCAGAAAGAGCCGGAAGGGTCCGATCCCACCACTTACATCGAAAACCTGCTGCTAAAAGAAATAGGCACAGCGGAACTCACGCAAGGGCTTAAGATAGAAAGAGCACATCGTTCCCTCATCAGAAGGCCACCAATAGGAGCTCCACCCACGCCTGTGATAGCCATGGTGCTAAATTACAAGGACCGGGAGAAGATCCGGGCCTTTTCAATGTCAGGAAGTACGATGCAAAGGGCGTCAGTGAAGATCTCAGTATACCCCGACTACACCTTTCATGTCCTGAAGAGGAGAGTCCAATATATCACAACAAAGGCCAGGCTCAGGAAGGCTGGCCTAAAGTACATGTTGATATATCCAGCAAGGTTAAAAGTGATATACAATGGGAAAGTCCTCTTCTTCAAGATGCCGATGGACGCACAGGAGTGAATGAACAGGGCTCAGATATCATATGGAATAGAACAGAGCAAACCTGTCTAGACGAGAGGAAGAATATTCTGTGTAGACTTATTATAGAACTGAAAATGAAGGGATGGGTTTGTCAGAGGGGAGAAGTGTTTGGGATACACCGCAACAGTGGCAAACAAGTAGTAGGGCTGCGATATGATAAGCAAAAGAGATACCAGGAGCAATACTGTAGATCACAGAAACCCGGTAGAGCAAACACAGAGCAGACCCACTACCCCCTCTTCCTCCGCCCCCCCTCGCCCCCCCCCCCGAGAAGTAGCGGCCAGGTCAAATGGAGCAGAAACAAGGAAGTCCTAGCATGTTTAGCATAGCTGGACAAGTTATATGTGGGTTTGGTTTGAAGTTGGTTTGGGGTGCGGGGGGTGGGACAGAAGAGGAGAGCCTGACATTTGGGTCAAACACTGCATCAACCTTTTACTGAGGCTAGCAACAGGCTGGTGGCCTCATGGATACCCTGGACAATGCATATAATGGCTGACACTGTTAAAATCATGACATGGAATGTCAGGGGGTTAAATAATGATGTGAAACATAGAACAGTGGGCATGTACATCAAGAGGAATAAAGTAGGGATATCGCTGTTGCCAAAAACGCATTCAGGTACACAAAAACAGAAGAACCTGGCGGGGACATGGGGAGGAGTGCTGGTGGGCTCCACTAACTCGATTTATGCAAGGGGGTCCTCATCTGGGTAGATCCTGACATCCCATTTAAAGTGTTGACCACAAAGATAGACAATGAGGGCAGAATGACAATGTTACATGGTATGTTAGAAAACCGGGAGATATGCATCGTGAACACCTATGCACCGAACCATGATGCCACTGTGTTTTTCAGATCAATGTACGCAAGGCTGGGACCCTACAGGAATGGAATATTGATATGGGGAGGGGACTTTATACATTGGACCCAACCATAGACAGATCTGATGATAAACAAATGGCTTCTCCCCCAGGCCAAGGTGTTGAACTCGCTGCTGCAGCACTTCCAGCTAAGATATGGAGGGTAATACACGGCGAGGACCAGGAATATTCTCATTACTCTGCCCCACACAGAGTTTATACGAGAATTGATTATGTGTTTGCCAGTGAGGAACACGAGAACAAATTCTGAGGTGGAATATTTGGCCAGGGTCCTGTCAGACCACTCCCCACTAATAGCAAAATGGTGGGTGTGTGCTCCGAGACCACCGATACCTACATCGAGGTTGAGGAGAGAATCATTGTTAGATAAAGCATTTGCCGAACACATCAGAAAAAGTACTGTGGAATTTACAGCAGTAAACAAGGGGAGTGTGCAGAAAGTGAGCAAAGTCTGGGAAGCATACAAGGTGTTCATCATGGGAGAAACGATAGAGTCAGGGGGAGTACAGAAAGTCATTGTCAATGAACTAAAAAGCATGGAAGAGAAATTGGCAGTATTGGAGAGGGAGGCGAAGGTACACAAGGATCATGTAGAAGAAGTGATTGAACTGAAGCAGCATGCCTAGCACAATGGGACAGGTTGGGGAAGTTGAACTATGCAAAATACCTGCCATGCACAGGGAGACAAGCCTGGGAGAATGTTGGCCTTGTTATATAGATGCAGGGACACCAAATCCCCTATATGTTCCATCCAGACCAAGGACCAAGACAAGGTTAACATGCAGGCTGGTATAAATTATGTCTTTTCTAAGTATTATAGAGCATTACACGTGGATCCCCGCAGATTAAACAGGGACCTACAGCACACCCTGGACCTTATCACCCTACCACAATTGGATGCACATCAGGCGGAGGCACTGGAGGCATCCATAACTCCAAAGGAGGTCGTGCCCACGATTAGATCATTGCCTACGGGGAAGGCCCCAAGCACAGATGGGCTCACTGGTGAATTCTACAAGGCCTACGTCGATACGCTGGCGCCGCTATTGTCAAAGGTATATCACGAGTTGTACACAGAAAAGATACTACCCGAGAGCATGAGGGAGGCCCTGATAAGGAACAAGTTACTTACCTGTAACTGTTGTTCTCCAGCATGGGTCTGGCATGGATTCACATGCTCATGAATATTCCCCGTCGTCAGGCTGGGAATCCTCGGTAAAGAAAAATCAGTATCAGTTTTGTTTCTGATCTGTCTTTCGTAGTAGTAACCAATCACTGATCTCTGCGTCATACTGACCACAGCCAATGACTGCCCTCTCCCTAAGCCCCGCCTCTGGCAGCCATCTTCAGATTTGGTAGCACGTGAAGTGGCAGTATGACCAAGTGAAGAGCCGCAGAGGGGTAGGCGGGAGGGTTCGCATGTGAATCCATGCCAGACCCATGCTGGAGAACAACAGTTACAGGTAAGTAACTTGTTCCTTCTCCAGCATGGGGTCTAGCATGGATTCACATGCTCATGAATAAAATAATACATAGCAGTACACACATGCACAACCATGGGAGGTGGCAAAGGCTCAACATTAAGCATTATATCCAAAACTCAACATTAAGCAATTCTTCCCTCCTCACCAGGCTCACTTTAGGCAAACAGGTTGCGCAGCACTGCTTGGCCGACCCTGGACTCCTCCCTGGAATCCCGATCGACGCAGTAGAATTTCGTGAAGGTGTGCGTCGACCTCCACGTAGCAGCCCTGCAGATGTCCAGCAAGGGCACACCAGATAGGAACGCCGTGGTAGCTGCGATCGCTCTGGTGGAATGGGCTCTCGGACGGCCAGGCAGCGGTCGGTTTGCCAACCGACGACAGTACACGATACAGCCGGAGAGCCATCTGGAAATGTAGGCCTTCGAGAGAGCCTTCCCCTGATTGACATGTCCAAAGTTCACAAAGAGTTGTGACGTCTTCCGAAAACACTTTGTGCGGTCCACGTAGAACTTCAGCGCTCTAGCCACATCCAGCGAGTGCAAAGTCCTTTCAGCCGGCGACGAAGGCGACGGGAAGAAAACAGGCAACACCAAGGGTTCGTTGAGGTGGAAGTCCGACGGCACCTTGGGCATGAAGGAGGGGTGCGTCCTGAGCACTACCCTCGTGTCGTGAAAAGTCAAGTACGGGGGCTTGCAGGAAAGGGACTGGATCTCTCCCACCCGTCGTGCAGAGGTGATGGCCACAAGAAACGCTGTTTTCCACGACAAGAACTTCAACGGAGCCGAGTGCAGAGGCTCGAACGGAGGTCCCATGAGCTTGGTCAGCACCACGTTGAGCTCCCACGCCGGGGCCGGAGCCTTCACAGGCGGGAACGATCTGAACAGTCCCTTCATGAATTCTTTCACCAGACGATGAGACCACAAAGATGTCCGCCCCGTGGTTCTGGTGTATCGGGAGATCGCAGCAAGATGAATCTTGATGGACGGTGCGCCAGTCCAGCCCTGGCCAGCGTCAGTAGGTACGGCAGTACCTGGGGAGCCGTAATCCGTAGAGGGTTAATATTCTGTGTGTGGCACCAGACAGAGAACCTCTTCCATTTGTGTCCATAGCATTTAAGAGTTGAGGACGCCCTGGCCTTTGCAAGAACCTCTCTGCAGTCGGCCGGTATGTCGTAGCCTCCAAACTCTAACGCTGCAGGAGCCAGGCCTGCAAGTTCTGCGACTTCGGGTCGTGATGGAGGATGGCGCCTCCTTCCCTGGAGAGAAGATCCGCGTCCACTGGCAGCTTGATTGACGGGGACGCTGACAAGTCCAGAAGGTCCGGGAACCACATCTGCCTCGGCCACGCAGGTGCAACGAGGGTCATCCTGCACCGTGACCTCTTGAGCTGGTTGATGAGCCGGATCAGCAGCGGCAATGGAGGGAACGCGTATAGAAACAGGCCCTCCCAGGGGAACGAGAAAGCATCGCCCATGCTCCTCGGCTGGGGAAACCTGCTGGCGAACCTCCGGCACTTGGAGTTTGTCGCCGTCGCGAACAGATCGATCTGGGGTGTGCCCCACCGTCAGAAGAGGCGGTCCACTAGATCCTGTCGTAGTTCCCACTCGTGGCACGAGCGGAGCTCTCTGCTGAGCGAGTCGGCGATGGTGTTTTTTATTCCTGCCAGGTGAAACGGCACCAGAAACATCCCTTGGGCGACGGCCCAATGCCACAGATCCTGCGCCTCCTTGGACAGGGCTGGGGATCTGGTACCGCCCTGCTTCCTGATGTAGAACATGGTGGTGGTGTTGTCGGTGAAGATCCTCACCACCTTGCCCTTGAGGGACGGAAGAAAGGACCTGAAGGCCCAAAACACTGCACGGAGCTCCAGGACGTTGATATGGAGGGACTTCTCCGTCGGAAGCCAAAGGCCTCTCGCGTGCAGATTTTCGGTGTGCGCTCAAAATGAAGCTGCGACCTCCCAGGGCCTTTTGTCAAAGATGGCCGCCAACCATGTGGATTATTCCCCGCTCCCCGGCAAGTTTCATATAGTGCGCTTCACATCAGATCATGAGCTCACTGGTGAAAGTCACCGCCTTTCCTGGGGAATATTTCCAGCTCGTCGCCACTGTTGGCGGTCATCGCATGATGCGCGCCCCGTGAGCCCCAACACCCCCGAACACATACACACAGACACGGTGCTGTTGGTGCGGGAACGCCCCGTTTATTTATACTGGCACGCGACAGAGTGAGAAGTCACTCCGTCGCGTGCGTGCCCTTAAAGGGCCAGCGCCACAACCACCATGCACAGAAGGAGAAGTCTCCTTCATTGCCTGGTGGTTTGGGAGCTCATAGCTCCTCCAGGGGGCATGATCCGCCACCCCAAAGATAAGTAGTTAAAAAGCACTTAAGGAGTTAAGGACTCGGCCAGCTATCTGCTACATTTTGAAATGCTGAAAGAATTTGTACATTTCATATTGAACAGCGTGGCAACTCAGATTGCCAATCCGGATCTCGAACGAGAGCCGTAGAGAAGAACAGCGAGAAGATGCTGCGGTATAGTGTTCGAACACCGCAGTATGGGGCTGCGGCAGGCAGGAAACCACCGCAACTGAAGGACGGTGGAGGGGCGGCCAGAAAACCACCACGTCAGAGACACCAGAGTCAAAATTGCCGCGGCATGGCGGGGAACTGGAGAAGCATCCCCCAACGGCCTCTGCATGAGCAGCACTCACACGACCATGGAGCCGACGGGACGTGGGACGCACAGCTGCGACTGTTGCATCTCAAACTTGCACCGATGGAAAGGACGTGGAGCACAAGCAACCATAGTACTTACAGAGAAAGCAGAGAGCTAAAGCAGAGACAGCTAAGTCATTGAAACAAGATCCCAAAGAGGGACTGCCCCACTCCCTTACCGGGAATAAGTTACCTGGATAAGTTATAGCAAAACCATACCTTCCAGGTACGGTGGTCAATCGCCTCTGCTCACCTAATTCTGTGTTGATTCGAATCACAGTGAAGTTAATTGTTTTACTGCTTAATTTCAAAATGATTTGTAATTCCTTTCACCGTCTCGATATACCGGGCCTCAGCGTGTGACCAGATGCCACTATTAGCAGCAAGCTTCACTTGTTTTTTTAATATTTTATTTTCCTTATCCCAACTTTATTTGTTTTTGTTTCTTCTAAGCCACGATTGCTGTAGGAGGTTGCCTGGCCTCCAATTACCACAGGACTCATCCCGACTGGCATGTCTTTCCTTCATTTTACTTCCCACATTCACCTCGCGGCAGTCTTTCTTCCTTGGCTGCTCGCTTGGGCCTTCGGGTATTGGCCTCTGCGATACCATGCGCTTCTATAGACGGACACCTCCTTGGAGGCGCAGCAGGCTTGCGGCTTGCACGCCGAAGACTAGCCAACGTCAAGCCAGTCTGTCCGTCCGTGACACGGCCAGCATGGGAAGCTTTTTCCCCTGGATGAATCATTCTGTCTTTAATCATACAGTCTACTCTCGTAATCAGCTGTTCCTGCTTGTGCCTCCAGCAACAGTGCTGCAAGGTACAGGTTAGGGCGAGGGAATCCATGTCTTCTTCCCACACTCCGTCCCTCTACTGCCTTCTTTTGAACGATCGCTCACAGGTTGCACACTGGGCTCAAATGGCATGATCTCTTGAATGATCTTACTTCTGGCTTCAGTCGTGTCACAAAGACATAGCTTGGTGAGGCATCGGGTCCCGGTATGGTACAAATTATACCACCTAATTTTAAAATTCTGCACTTACTTACCCCCTCCACGGATTGGGACGAGGCATCGCAATCATTTTTAATTCGCTTTATTCTGGTTCTCTGCTCACCATCAGCCATCAGATTCAAATGGAGGCTATGCTGGTGCGTTTATCTCCATCTCTCACCTTTTGCATCCACTTTTTGGTTGTGTACCATAACCCCCTGGTCACAACCCCTCTTTTGACACTTTTCTACACTTAGCCGCCGATATTCAGCTCAGGCACGTACAACTCCTCATTTTAGGTGACTTTAACCTCCAGGTGAACGATGTCAGTGACCTCAAAGTCAAAATGTTTGTTTCCTCAATGAAGGAAGTCTCGTTTGCCCAGAAAGTCACAGGCCCTACCCATGGTTTGGGAAATACCTTAGACCTAATTTTCTCTCTGGGCTCTAAGATCATGGTTTATCCAACTTTACCAGTCATCTGCTCAGATAATCTCATTATCCCATTTATTTGGGACATCAGGGTTCCAAAGCCAACGCCTCAGTCACACACTGTTGGCGCTCAGTTCCACTGACAGACATTGCTGCGCAAATATGAGCTCATCACTCAGAAACCACTCCCTTGGATCTAGGCTCTCTTTCAGACACCTTGGTAGTGGTAGCTGACCAGTTAGCTCTTCTGAAGTGGTCCAGATTGTCTGCACACCGATCTCAACTGTGATTCACCGAAGAACTTCAGCACTTGGTTTGAAGTGCAGACAGCTCGAGTGCAAATGGAGACTTACTTATGCCCCCACTGCTAAACTTACTTTTTATTTAATTGAATTTTTAAACTGCTCACATAGCCCGGGGGCATCAAGGCGCTGTTACAGAATTTGTTGTTTTATTCGCATATTTATAACGCGCTTAAATACCCAGAGGTTTCTAAGCGCAGACCCGGGGATCGGACCTGTGGTGCTTCATGTCGTCTTGCTTCCAAGGCAAGCACGTTGCCACTGAGTTATCCTCCCGGGATGAGGTCATCACAGGTCACAACACAGTATCATCGTGCCATCAGTGCCAAACAGACTCACTATGCCTTACTTAGTGAGACCTCCATAAACCACTCCAAAGGACCTATGTGACTCACTGTCCCTCTTCTTCGTGGATAAAATGAGTGAAATCAGGTGCAACATCACTTCCACCTCCTTTCAGTCATCCATCCTGCATCTGTCTCCTAAAGAGTCACCGGCCACTGCTTCCTGGTCCATATTTCCTACCTTCTCTGCTCTTGATGTATCTGTTGCCATATCCAAACTGAAGGCTGCTTCTCCCTGGGCCCAAATCCCACTCGGTATAATTAAGGACATTGTTCCCACTTAATCCAGCTGTTAACAAAGGCCGTTAACACCTCCTTCCTCACAGGGCTGATCCCTGCACCCCTCAAGCATGCTATTGTCATCCACCTGCTGAAAAAAACTCCTTGGACCATCTGGTCTCAGCTAACGTCCGGGCTATTTTTTCCTCCCTTTTCCCAGGAAACTTCTGGAATATCTGGTCTGCCCCTTGCTCACTACCTTTCTTGAGGAATCTTCCATTTTTCACGCCTCAAACTGGTTTCCTTCCAGGATGCGGGACCAAGATGTTCTCCATTATGGACCATCTGGCACGGACACATGACAAAGGCGGCATCAGCGATTTGCTGTTGCTTGACCTTTCTGCCACCTTTTACACCATTGCTCATGGGGCCCTGCTAGAGGCAGGGGCCGGCGTCTTGGGCACCATATTGGCTTGATTCTCCTCTTTTCTATCAGACCATCGCCAAACCCTTTCTCTTTCCTCGCTCAGGCGGCGTACCTCACTTGTGGTGCCCCTCAAGAGTCCGCCATCTCCCCGGTCTTATTTATCCCCTCTGCTTCCTCTTTCTGGACCACTGATTTCTGGGTCCTTTTCCCTCAGCCATCCCCATTGTTAAAGACCTAAGGGTGAAACTATCCTCCTCCCGATCTATGGAGCCACAGGTCAGCACAGTTTCAGCGGGGCCACGTTCAGCTTCATCTTTGTTGTGTTCTTCCTTACATCCCACCATCTTCGCGCCCCTGTAGTTTCTGCTCTCAACACCTCTTCGATCAACTACTGTAAATTATTTAACTCTTGCCCAACCTGCCTAGGTTATACAGCACCTTCAGGTCCTTCAAAAATCTGTGCCACCGCTGGCCACCTCCACCCCCCGCCGCTCTCATGTCGCTCGCATTCTTCGAAAACGTCACTGGCCCCCTGTAGCCAATCCATCGGTTTCAAGGCACGCCGTCTGATACATCAGCCTTGCTGCTGAATATTTACAGGCAAAGTTTGGCCATATGTCTCGGGAGGCGGGTTCTGTGTTCTGCCGACATCTGTCTTCCCCATTCCGATGGCCAAATACAGTTGGATAAGGGGTCGCTCTCAGTGATAGCCGCGGGCCTTTGGAATTCCCTGCCATGTCCCCTCAGAGCCACAGGTACCCATCTAGCCTTCTTAAGGCCCTGAAAACATCTTCTAAATTTCCCTCTGCTCACTGTCCTGCGAGGAGCACCAAGATGCCTTCGGGCGAACGTCACACTTAATAAATTCTCCACGATACAATACAGAGGGTCTGAAAAAGGGAACGACACAGACAACCCTTTTCAACACTCTCAGGGTGTGGGAAGGAACACATTACTTACCTGTAAATTCTGTTCCTTAGCATGTGTCTTGCATGGATTCATATGCTCATGAATACTCCCTGTCGTCAGGCTGGGAATCCTCGGTAAAAAGAAAACCGTTTCACTTTAGACTGGTTATAGAGGAGACAGGCAGTTTTCAATCACTGTCCTTTGGGTCATACTGCCCCCATCCAACGACACTCGTCCTCCTAAGCTCCATCCCTAGTGGCCGTCTTCAGATTTGGTAGAGCATGTAAAGTGGCAGTATGAACCAAAAGAGCCACGGAGGAGGGAGGGTTTGCATGCAAATCCATGCAAAAACCACACTGAAGCATGCAGTCTTGCATGGATTCACATGTGCATGAACACTATTACACAACAGTACATATATGCAACCATGTGAGGTGGCAAGGCTCAACATAACCAATAAACTTAACCCTGGAAAAGACATGCATCAAGCAAACAGGTTGCGTATCACCGCTTAGCCAACCCGGGACTCCTCCCTGGAATCTCAGTCGATGCAGTAGAATTTTGTGAAGGTGTGGGTGGAACTTCACGTACCAGCCCTGCAGATGTCGAGCAGGGCAACACCAGAGAGAAATGCCATTGTCGCTGCAATGGCTCTGGTGGAATGGGCTCTCGGCAGGCCTGGAAGAGGTCTGTTGGCCAGGCGTTGACAGTGCATGATGTAGCCGTAGAGCACCTGTATATGTTAGAGAGCCTTCCCAAGCCCCACTGGTCCAAAATTGATGAACAATTGAGAAGTCTTCTGAAAATCTGTTGCGCGAGCTACATAAAACATTAAGGCACGAGCAACGTCCAGCGAATGCAAAGTCCTTACAGTAGGCATAGAAGGGTTCGGGAAGAACACTGACTGCACCAAAGGCTTGTTGAGGTGGAACTCCAAGGGAACCCATGGCATAAAGGTGGGTTGAGTCCACAGCACCACCCTTGTAGAATGGAAGGTCAACTACAGCTGCTTGCAGGAGAGGGCCTGCATCTCCCTGGTCCGCCTGCCCAAGGTGATGGCCAATAGGAAAGCAGTCTTCCATGAGAGAAACTTCAGAGGGGCCTGATGCATCGGTTCAAATGGAGGCCCTGTGAGCTTAGTCAAAACTACTTGAGCTCCCAAGCCAGAGCAGGAGCCTTCACCGGTGGAAATGTCATGAAAATACCTTTGAGCAACTCCTTGATGAGCCTGTGTGACCACAGGGAGGACTTGCCATGTGCCCGGGTTGACCGGTATAGGAGCTCGATAAACCTTGATAGAGGCGTGGGCCAGCCCATCATTGGCGAGCAAAAGCAGGTACGCTAGGAGCTGCGGAGCTGTGATTCGCAGAGGCGTAATCTTCAGATTCCTGCACCACACTGTGAAGCCTTTACATTTGTGGCCGTAGCAAGACAGTGCAGAGGAAGCGCTGGCTTTGGCCAAGATCTTCTTGCACTCCAGTGGCACGGAATGATGCCCAAACTGTAGGACTGCAGGAGCCAGGCCATGAGGCTCAGCGACATTGGGTCGTGCTGCAGTATTGCTCAGTTTTTTCTGGAGAGAAGGTTCAAAGTGGAGGCAGTCGGATGGACAAAGCCACTGGCAGAGAGCAGTTCTGGGTACCAGATCTGCTGTGGCCACACCGAAGCAACGAGGATCACCCTGCAATGGAAATGTCCGATTGTGTTGATAACACGTAGGAGTGGAATCAGCGGAAAGGCGTGCAGGGAGAGCCCGCCCCACAGGAGCAAGAAAGCATGCCCCAGGCTCCTCGGCTGAGGATTTCTGCTGGTGAATCTCTAGCCCTTGGATTTGGCTGCCGTCACGAAGACAGCGATCTGGAGTTGACCCCACTTGCGGAAGAAAAGGGATATTGTGCCTGCTGAAGTTCCCACTTGTGGCAGTCTGCCATGGTGTTCTTAAACCTGCCAGGAGAAAAGGGACTAGGAACACGTCCTGAAGAACAGCCCAAAGCCACAGTGACTGGGCTTCCAGGGAGAGAGCGGGGGAGCGTGTCCTGCCCTATTTCCGGATGTAAAACATGGTGGTGGTATTGTCCATGAAGATTCACCACCTTCCCTTGGATTTGGGGTTGGAATGACTTGAGAGCCCAGAAGACTGCCGAGAGCTACAGGATTTTGATGTGGAGGTCCTTCTCCTCCGGGAGCCAGAGGCCTCTGGCGTGAGACTGTCCTGTGTGGGTCCGCTCAACCCTCCAGGGAGGCATCTGGTGACCATGGCCTGGTACAGAGAAGTTTGAAAAGGAGCTCTCTGAATGAGATGAGGGCGCCTTCCCCACCACTGCAGAGCTTGCCGGAAGTCCTGGGTTAGGGCGATCTTGTCTGTCCAAGAGCCCATGATCTGCAGGCCCGTGGTCTGCGTTATCTAGGTCCAGATTTGTCAGAATATCCCCTTCCTTCAGCTGGTCGAGCACGGCTGCAACGTGATAATTCTGAACTTCAAGTACTTGTTCAGGCATCTTAAGTCTAGGATTGTCGGCCACCCAAATTACTTTTCAAAGCAGAAACTAACAGGAGTATACTCCTGAGCCACAGAGTTGTTGAGGGACAGGCTCTATTGCCCCTTCCTTTAACATGGCTTGAACCTCCTGCAACAGTTAGGCCATGTGCATTCTTGGCGCGCTTCAGGAGGAACGCAAGGGCACATGTGTGCAATGTGCCCTTGTTGAAGAATGTCAGCACCCATTTGTCCGTGGTGAGGTTTTTCCACTGTTTTTTTTTTTTAATTTTAAACTTTATTTTGGGTGCATGTCACAGTACACTCGCTGTAATTCTCAAACATGATACAAATATATTATGCACTTCTTAATCACAATCCTTTTCGGACTAATGCTATACATCAGGCGCGTGCAGTTATGTAAAATGTAGACACAGTGCAGATAAAAGGCAGCAAAAGTCAATATGGATAACAGTGTAGTGTTACACTTCATTCACACTGTCATTGTCAGTTTTCTGTGTCGGAAGAGGTTTCAGTTAGATATGTCCTAAATGGAGCCCAAATGTCCTTTGGTTTACATGGAGAGGGTACCATTCCCACATAGTTTTCTTCGCATTCATTCACATATACCAATGCTGAAAGGAACTGATCCACAGTCGGAGCCTGTGTGCTCTCCCATTTCTGGAGGATACATTTCTTTGCGACTGCGCATGCGACATTGAACAGTCTCCTGATTTTTTCCGGGACTTTTTGTCCCCGAACAGGTATTTCGGGGGGGTTGAGGTTTGCGGGGATTTGTGTGATCTCCTCTAGGATATTAGCCACCATGCGCCAGAATTCCGCTACTTGGGGGCAAGCCCAGTACATATGAAAGGAGTTCGCGCCAGGGGCGTGGAATTTTGGACAATTGTCAGGTAAGGTGTCATAGAATTTCGCCATTTTTCCCGGGGTGAAGTGTAGCTTATTCAGGATCTTGAACTGTATTAGTCTCAGGCCTGCATTTAATGAGATCTTTTTAGATAGGAGACAGTATCTGGTCCATTTCCCTATTTCAATAGTAGTACCCATTTCCTTTTCCCACGATGTCTTAATGGTGTTTAGAGTTTCCGTATGTGTCTGGACTATGTTATATAGTTTGGACACCCCTGTGCCCGTCTGAGAATACAATGACTGATAACATGTATGTTCAGGGGGTTCATCTGGAAATGTAGGCCAGCGTTTCTTGAACGCCGCTTTCATGCGGTGGAACTGACCGATTCTGCAAAGTCCTCGGGGGTCACGAATTTACCATTTGGGAACATGGTTTTCATTGTAAGCTCATAATCTGGGAGCCAACTTTTCTGGATACCAATGTCGTACGTGGGTGTGATGCCTGGGAAGTTCCAGAGGGGGGCCTGAGAATCATAGGCGTTATCTATCTGGAGTCGTTTGCTGATTGCGGCCCATGCTGCGATTGTACAGGAGGTGGGGTCAAACTTGCAATCGTCTCTATACATTTTCGTAAAAATAATGGATCGCAGGTCTGTTGGGCGGACTGATTGTCACTCGATAGGTATGTGTGGTGTCTTATCCGAAGGGTCTTGCCAAAATGTTGCATAGTGTGCCTGTGCTACATCCTCCAGAAAAAATAGTATAGTTTGAAGTCGGGGTCCGCAAACCCTCCCTTTTCATAGGGTTCGACCAGCTTGGCCCAACTAATTGTGCTTGCCCCCCCCGTTCCAAACGAAAGTAGTAGCATTGGATCGAAGGTTATCGAAGAAGGGTCTGCCTGGCCACATAGGGACGTTACAAAAGATATAAAGGAGCTTAGGGAGTACTGTCATCTTGAGTACCGCTATACGGCCAGCAAGAGATATGGGGAGTTTGGCCCAGATTTGAAGTTTCGAGTATATGGATTGTAGAGTGGCCTCGTAGTTGTCTATATACAGGGAGGGGCTATCACGAGAGACTAGGGCTCCTAAATATCTGATGCAATCAGGAGCCCATGCGAGACCATGCGTGTTTGTGGGGCAAGTGGTGGCACTAGTCAATGGGAAGATTTCGGACTTGGCCG
The DNA here is from genome assembly GCF_040938575.1 of Ambystoma mexicanum. Lineage (NCBI taxonomy): Eukaryota > Metazoa > Chordata > Amphibia > Caudata > Ambystomatidae > Ambystoma > Ambystoma mexicanum. Next base: position 1,364,841,290 of record NC_090930.1, on the reverse strand, counting down.
TGCTGATCTTGTAGCCTGAATGTAAAGTGAAGTCGCTTATCATGGTCATTATGGGGGGGAAGGTTCTTCGCTGGTTCACGAACATATAACAGTGCATCGTCTGCGTATAATGAGATGGCTTGGTATGCCCCTGACATATATATGCCTCTGGCACCGCCACCGGTTCAATTGTTAGAGCGAAAAGTACGGGAGAAAAGGGGCAACCCTGTCTGGTCCCTCTGTGTAAAGTGAATTGGTCAGACGGAGTTCGATTGGTTAGTACCCTAGGTTTGGGTGACGAATACAACAGCCTGACGCATCCCGTCAAATAGGGGCCGAATCCGAATTTGTGGAGGACCAAACACATATATAGCCATGAAACTGAGTCGAACGCTTTTTCTGCGTCTAATGATATGGCTACGGCTTGCGCCCCTGGTTTGATCTGTGCCAATATGCAGAATAATCTGCGCAAGTTTAGGGCCGTGGATCTAGTGGGTATAAATCCAGACTGGTCAGGGTGAATCAGGGTGGTCATTTTAGGGAGCAATCTGGTGGCGAGTACTTTTGCATACATTTTGGCATCAGTATTAATCAAGGACAGGGGGCAATATGAAGAGCGTTCGTGTGCTGGGCGTCTAGGTTTCAGAAGCACTGTAATAACCACGTCTGTCATTGATTCTGGGAGCGAACCTGCATTAATGGCCTCCTCCCATAGAAGAGTTGGTATCGGGGCGAGGATCGCGGAGAAAGATTTGTATAGTTCAGCATGCAGACCATCCGGTCCTGGGGTTTTACCTGACGACAGCGATTTGATTGCCTCAGCTATTTCATCGCTTGTTATGGGTTGCTCGAGGGTCCTGTTGTCCTCCAAGGTCAACTTAGGGAGGTCAATCTTACTCAGGTATGTCTGTATATTATTTTGTGTACAACTGTCATGATTGCCATATAGATCAGTATAGTAATGTGAAGATTTGAGGTTTATTTCGTTTTCTCCATTAACGACGGTTCCACCCTCCGTTAGGACGCTAATGATGGGAGTATGGTTGCGTTCGTTATGGAGCATACAGGCAAGATGGTGACCTGCTCTATTGCCCTCCCCGTATCTGTGTGCTCTGATAGGGATAGCCATGTATTGTTGTTCTTTGGGTGCCAGATCTTTGAAAGTTTGGAGTTGCGCACTAATATCGGCCAGGATGCGCTTATCATGGGTCATGCTGTACTCAGTTTCGAGTGTTTGCAGGCGTGATTCTGTATTACCCAACTCGGTTCTGACGGCTTTAAGGAGGCTGGTCGTTTTGGAGATCAGATTTCCCCGTACCCATACTTTAAACATCTCCCATATAGTCGCCCAGCTGTCTACAGAGTCTTTGTTCATCTGGAAGAATTCTTCCATGTCGGTGTGAAGAGCTTCAACAACACTCGGGTCTTTTAATATGTTGGGGGACATTTTCCATCGTTGTACTGGTCGATTTATGTCGGAGAGCAGTATGTCCAGGGTGACTGGGGATTGGTCCGAGAGCGTGCGAGGGAGGATCTCGCAACATTCGATACAGTTAACCAGGGGTGACGAGATGAGCCAGTAATCTATTCTGGATTCGGTGTCATGGACTGAGGAGTAAAACGTGTATTTTCTGTCGGTAGGGGGGTCCCCCTCCAAGCATCAGAAAGGGTAAGTTCCTCTTGGGCATGCCGAACAATGTTCGCCGCTTTGGTGAGATGCCTAGGCCTGCTGGAAGACCTATCCAGTGTGGTGTCAAGTATAGTGTTGCGGTCTCCTCCCCAAAGAACCCAGACATTTGTCGTCAAACCTATCACTGCGAGGAGCTGTATATAGAACTCTGGGTCGTCCAGGTTCGGGCCATATGTATTGACCAATATGAGTTTTACGCCAGCCAACGTGCCCCAGACCACAACATATCTGCCCTGCGGGTCTATCTTGCATTTTTTAGTGGAGAACCCCAATGAAGGGTGTATCAGTGTGATGACCCCCCCTGTTCTGAGAGGAATATTCCGTGTAATGTCTGTTACCCCATTGCCGAAGGATACTCTCGGTGTGGACTTCAATGCATGGGTCTCTTGGAGCATCGCAATGTGTGGGTGGTGCCTATTGATGTATGCCCCCACCTTACTGGCTTTCGCTCTATTATTTAACCCCCGAACGTTCCAAGTGATTAGTTTCAGTTGTAGCCCCCTGGGTGCTTTAGTGTTTTGCGCCATTTCCGTGCATCGTGATGACATTCGAGAAAGTGGGTATTCTTGCAAAGAAGACTTGCGAGTGAACCAGTGAGTGCAATTTTAACAGTGAACAACCAGCAACAAAAAAGAGAAACTTTGTGCCTTGTGCCCAACCGGGGCATGCTGAGGTCTTAACAGTATTCTCCAAAATAGAGAAACGTCCCGAATGACCTGAACCCACCCCCTCCCACACCATCGTTCCCAACTTGATGATGATCCCCTTTTTTACTAACTTGTGGGTGAACCCAGAGAAGGGGTCGAGTGCAGCAACTCATCCGGCGACATTCAAGGATAGGGAGCAGAGGTGCATCTCTGCCTGTCCTTGCTTCAAACTTTTCCGGTGGCCCAAACAGACCACCTACAGCTAAGGCTAATTCCTAAGAGTGATGGTTCAGGTTACACTGGCTGCTGCAGGTCATTCTGGTCGAGTTCCTGCCTCCCTGGTGGGATGGGTATCGAGGCTTCCATGTAAGTCAAGGCTGCTGCAGGGGATTCAAAGAAATGCGCTCTCCCGCCGTGCTGTATACGAAGTTTAGCCGGATAGAAATGGGCGTAGGGGACCTGTCGCAGTCGCAGCTGGCGTTTAATGGTTTTGTAGGATCGTCTTTCAGTTTGGACCCCTGCAGAGAAATCCGGGTAGATATGGATGTGATCATTGCCGATTCTCAGGGGTCCTTTCTCCCTTTCCAGCCTGAGGACGGCGTCCCTGTAGTTCACTAGTTTGGCTATAACCGTACGGGGAGGAGCCGCGGGCCTGGGCGGTGGAGCGAGGGACGATGAGCCCTCTCAAATAGGAACTGAGGTGAAAAGGCCTCTTCGCAGAGGAGCGATTTCAGAAGATATTCGATTCGGAGCTCCATTGGACCCTTGCAGAAAGGCTCCGAAGGGCCGACTATGCGGATGTTGTTTCGCCTGGAGCGAGATTCCAAATCATCGCATTTGCCGCAGAGTTTATCCATTTCCCCTCTCAGGAGAGATATGTCCTGGGTGTTTTGCCAGGTCGAATCCTCATTCGCACCAATCCTGCCTTCAGCTTCTGTGATTCTGACACTTTCTTTGTCCAGTCGCGTCTTTAGTGAACCAATTGTGGAGACAATGTCATCGAGTTTGACATTTATAGCCAAGAACCCGCTCTGTACCGTGGTGAGTAGGCGGTCGAATTTCGAATCTTCCGATGGCAAGGGAGAGGAAGGTGGTTGTATGGCCGGGCTTTCGGGAGGCGACTGAGCTGGTAAATGAATCCATGGGCCAGTTCTTTTGTTCTTGCCCACGTTCTTGCTAGGCATTATGGAGACCGTAAAGTAGCCTGTGCCAGTTAGGATGATGAGGTCGTGCCCAAATGTGCCACAGCAGGAGACTCGAGTAGTGCAGGGTTTGCGTGAGGGTCTCGGCGTGTCTGCCCCACCACCCGTGCCACAGTGCTGTATTACGTGGGCCAAACAGAGTGATATTCCTCAGAGCTGGGGTGCGCAGACACCTCAGTGCAGCAGGGTAGCAGAAGGTTCGGGGCCCAGAGTAGATTAGTGGACGCTAACTATAGCCACCACGGCCCGTGTCATGATACGCCAGGGTTGTGCCGATGGTTTTGGGACGACTGGGTTGTGTCTTCCCACGTCAATACTGGCGGAGGTTGTGCTTTGTTTCACAAAGGAGTCTGCTCTCTGTGCGTGTTGCCCAAGCATAGTACAGTGTCCCAAATAAGGCTTGTTCTGAGCTCGAGGCAAACCCCCCCTCCCCTCCCCCCCAACAGCACGAGCGGGGTAGCAACCTCTTCACTGAGGGGACTGCCAGGGTCTTGTGGTGGCCCTACTTGCGCCCAAGGGCCTCACCCGGAGCCGCTGCACGTACCTGCTGACGAGGAACAGGATCGGTCGTTTTCTCAGGACCGCAGCATATAGGCATAGTGCTAGCAGTGCCCGGGCCCGCCACGCATCCGGCGGTCTGCCGCACTCTGTGGCGTACTCCTCCCTCTGTCCTCCTTCGCGCGGCTACGGGGCCGTCCCGCTCGGTTCGCCGAGGCACCAGGACCGATGGACTGTGGTCCGCTGGGGGCGCACAGGCACGGCGCAGTATCCCCCGATCCTACTGACCTTCCCGGGCTCCGCGTTGGAACCGGCAGCCCCCGCCGCGGGGCACGAGGGTCTGGAGACAGTGGGGAAGCAAACCCAGTGCGGCGTCCCATGCGCGATACAGGTCCAAGGCAGGATACTACGGGGCACACGCTCCACGGCGCTCCACGCCTGCAGTCTTCCAGTTCCGCTCTGCCCACCGCGAGGCCCGTGCGGGTCTGGGAGCAGCGGCTCCCTCGTAGGATTCCGTGGAGCCGTGTGGCAGCCCGGGCACGTAGGCTCAGGGCCTGCCCCCGTCCGCAGGCTTAGGGTGTCCGATTTCGGTCAGAATTTCTTCTGCAGGAACCGGATTGTAACGGGAAGCAGCTCAGGTATTTTTGAGGCTCGATACACCCTGGAACCGGGGGAAAATTTCACACAGGATTCATGCTGGAGAGGAGATCCTCACCTAAGCGGCCATCTTGTTGCGCAACAGCGCCCCCTCCAGGTTTTTCCACTGTTTGACAAAGTTCGAAAAGCTGGCCTCTTGTTTGTTCTAATCACCTTTTCCTTTTACCAACTTCTAAGAGTGTTCTAAATGCCAACAGTAAGATATTAATGTGCCCAGCACCCTAGATATTGAAGTCACCTGAGGGTGCAGGTTGTGTCTGTGGGCCATCCCAAAAGGGTCTTTACTGATTTAGAAACTAAGTGTGTACAGTACTGAAGTGTATGTGTGTTACTGTTATATTGCTCCCTTCTGAAGAAGGCTTATTCTGACTGATAAATACATTAATAATTGTTTATTCAAGAAACCTTGTGGGTAAGAATGTAATTGAACACTTGTCACTGTGAATCTGTGTAACTCCCCTAAAGCTCACATTGACCCCTCTTGAGATCAGCCTGGCTCCTCAACGCGCTACCAAAACTGTGTAGTACAAGCTTATACCAACGGTTGGTTTTCCTATTACCTTTAGTCCGGGATGTTCTAGTGTTCCCAAAGGGTACAGCATACAATCTTGCCTAACAGTCTCATACCCCAGAACAGACTAACGATTTGAAGCAACACTCCCTCTTCAGTATAGCAGACAGAGGTATGCGTTATCCGGGGGTAAACATCGCTAAAGCCCATCTCTGATGTATGATCGGAATTACCTACCTACAAAAGGTTAAAACAGATCTTGCAGTGGAATCACCTGTCAATATCATGGCCAGGACAGATGCCTACAATCAAAAAGGTCACGCTCTGCTTCCGGAATTACTATATTACTTTCAGGCCCTACCCATTGAAGTCCTGAAAACCTTCTTTATCTCGTTAAATCAAATATGGTCTGCCTTTATATTGCAGAATAAGCGTTCCAGCATTGCGATACAGACACTAATGTTCACCAGAAATGGGGGAGGCCTCAAGCGGCTTCCGAACTTTCACAAATACTATGAGGCGGCACAACCGAGGGTGGTGAGGAAGTGGTTCTCAGGTGATAAATCTAAACCATGGGTAAGGATGGATAGGGCAGTGGCGGGAAGGCCCCTGGAGGGGATATTATGGCTACGTAAACATGATAGACCAACGAAAACTCTAATAAGTCATATCATAGCATTGGTTTGTGACATCTGGCACCGACTATTAAACCAGGGGCTCTCTCTTCGAATCCCTCCCCCTTTACACCACTATATGAGAACCCGCATTTTCTGCTTCAGAGGGCACAGGGAGCATTCATACAATAGAAAAAGGCGGGTTGTTTGAAAAAGGTGACATGATGCAGGGACAGAAATATTATCCTTCGAGGCATGCAAACAGTGTGGAGTGCTCACAGACCTGGATCGAATGGGATACTACCAGATGAGACGCTGGCTGGTGGACGCTCTTATTAAACAAGCTGCATGCAGGAACTGACTATTTTTGAACAATGTATCACCGCATACATAGGTTCCAGCCTGGTCTCCATGCTACAGAAGATCCTACTGGAGTCTGCGACAAACCAACACTGGCCATACATGAAAAAGTGGGTACACACTAGGAGCCGACATTCCCCGAGAGCACTGGGAAAATATATGAAAGAATATTCCGAAGCTGACCCGTTCAATACAAATCGGGGAACATGGTAGAAGGTTATGATGCAGTAGTATTATACCCCAGCAACATTACATAACATGTACTCTACACCTTTGAAGGAGTGGTGGAGAGGTTGCTAGTGAAAAGGAGATTGATTGGGCCCATATATGGTGGGAATACCCAGTGATAACACCATTTGGGGTGAATATTACATCACAGATACAGACTGGGTGTTTTTGACATGACCCAGAGTGCCCAGGAATTGATGTGTGGACTGTTCGATCCTGGAGTTAGCTCACCCACCAAGGATCAGAAGAAAGTGTTTCTGTTGTTGATAGCGGGCTGGCTAGTGCTTGCGAAGCAATGGAAGCAAAAACAGCTACTGACTGAGTTCGACTGGCTTCAGAAAATGTTGAAAATGCTAGCAATGGAATGGGTCATGTATAGAATCTAAGCAGAGTGTGTGCACTTTAAGAAGGACTGGGGATGGTCTTGACCTACTTACAAAGTGATTATATAAAATAATGGTGTCCGCACAACTTGCGAATATTGGATATTATGTAAAGGAGGGAGGGATATATGGATGGGTAATGGGAAGCGGGAATAAAACATACTGTGCTGCTGGGGTGGGTGGAGGGTTGGTTAACTGTTTGCCCATCTTACAAAATAGCAATAGACATTTACAAAATAAGCAATAGTTATTTGGGGACATTGGGTAAGGAACTATAGCACTTCAACTAGTTTAATTTTGACTGCATTGTTAATCAAGATACAAAATTGAAAGATAACTACTGTTTGTTTATATCTCCTTTCTCTCCATCCCCATGTTTGTCCCCCCCCCCTTTTCTCTTACATGATGAAAAATGAACATCATTGCCTTGAAGACCCAGTGCCGAAACACGCGTTGGCAATTCTACTAATCAAACATTGGGCAACTTGACTAAATGAATATTTTGTGATAACACAATATATGAGTACACGGTTCTCATCAGACTTTTGGTATAAAGACATTTACTAATTGAAACCAGTTGATGTAGTGAAATTAAGTAATATAGAATAGTATATGAAAGTATATACAACTATACACTATGTTATTGATTAAGTGGACACTGGGCAAAGTGTCCAGTACATCAAAGCAGCTGTCACAGTAAAAAACGGATTGAAACAATACATGAAATATTTCTTCTAGGCGCAAGATCCTTGAGGTTCTGCCAATCTCTCATTACAGTATCATTATGCTAGATTTAACTTTCAGTTTAGCCATAAAATAAATAAACTCAAAACGGGGTACATAGTCTAAATACAGGGATACATAAACCATTTCACAAGAGTTCATAACGCATCAGGCTTTGAGATGCATTCATAAAAATGTACCATATGCATGCACATTACAAACAACTTTTCCTAAATAGGTTCCAGTCCATTTATGTCCAATAAGAAAATTATGACACTAGGTATGGATAACGGAGCCATCCTTGAAAGTAAGCAAAGCTTTGTGTGCACATACCACAATCTCATTCTAAGCTCCCTTAACAGAAGGCAATGAACTGGCATATACAGTGCAAACTATAAAGAACTTAATTTAATGTAGGTTAGGTGGGCAGTTTTAGAATTATCTGATCAGCTTTGGTTGATTGATATTTTATTTCTATCGCCCTCGTACCAGTGTTTCAGAGCGCGACAAAGCAAGGGAGGGGAACAGGGGAGATCAAAAACAGTGATCTTACTAGGCCCAGTGACATTGAGAACGCGCAAGTGCATGGGAGAGGGGGAGGGGGAAGTGCATGGAAGGAGGGAGAAGTGGAAAGTGCGAAGCAGAGGAGAAACAGATAAATAACAATAAATAAATAATAAAGGCAACAGAGGTAATGCAACCAGGAATTTGCAAGTGCTAGGTTTAAGGCAGCAGACAGGGAAGGTCTGATAAGTGCAGGAAGAAAAAGGGGGGGCTGTATGGGTACAGATACAGACCCCAGTGCAAGGGGTGGGCCAGAGGCAGTGCGGGAGGGTGGCAGGGTGAGCAGGTACCTGGGTCGAAGAACAGAGGGTGGCCAGGTGCACAGTGCCAAGAGAGAACAGATCAGCAGGGGTGAGGGGGAGCGAAGGCAGAAGAAAAGAGGAAAGTCTTCAGGTGCTTCCGCAACCGGAGATGGTTCTCCTCAAGTTTTAGAGTGGCAGGGAGGCTATTCCAGAGGGAGGCCCCAGCCGAAGACAGATATCTACCCCCAGCTTGTTTCTTTGAAAAACGACTAACCCTGAGGGAGTTGGAGGTAGACGAGCGAAGAGCTCGAGAGGGGAGCTATTTGCAGAGGGATAGCTGAAGGTATTTTGGACCCAGGCCCCAGAAAGCCTTGTGGACAAGGCAGAGGGTTTTCAATGTAATCCTTGCATCCACTGGGAGCCAGTGGAGAGATTTCAGGGCTGGAGAGATACGATCCCAGGGCTTGAGGCCAAAGACAAGTCTTGCAGTCCTATTCTGGATTAGTTGCAGAGGGCGGAGAGTAGAGGCAGGTAGATTTAGAAAGAGGCTGTTACAATAGTCCAAGCTAGAGAGAACGAGAGCTTGGGATACCATGAGCTTCTGGGGGAAGGAGAGGAAAGGCAGAGTACCTCTGAGGAGGTGCAGTCGGAAATGTGACTTTTTAGAGACCTCAGATGTGGGCGGAGAAGGAAAGGGTGGAGTCAAAGTTGACCCTGAGGTTCTTAGCCTTGCAGGTGGGGGTAGGAGGAGGGCCAAGGGAGGCCGGCCAGAGAGTGAGGGGAAAGGATGGTGAAGGTGTGCTGATGAGGAGGATCTCCGTCTTGCTGGCATTCAGACAAAGATCATTGACGGAACACCAATCTTGAATAGCAGTTAGGCAATCGGAGATGAGAGAGGGAGAGGAGTTGGCAGAGGGCAGCCTGAAAATGAGTCGAGTGTCATCAGCGTAGCACTGGAAATTTGAGCAGAAAGTGGCAATGCAGTGGCCGAGAGTTGCCAGGTATTGGTTAAAAAGCCAGGGCGAGAGGTTAGACCCCTGGGGAACACCACAGGTAGAGAGGAAGATAGATGAAAGGAAGGACCCAAGTTGGACCTGGGAGGGTCGATCTGAGAGGAAAGAGGTCAGCCAGGTGAGAGCATGATCAGTGATACCCAGGTTTTCGCAGAGATGGTTGAGCAGGATGGTATGGTTGACTGTGTCGAAGGCAGAAGAGAGATCGAGTAGGATGAGGACAGAGGGAATTTTAGAGTCAAGGTTGGAGAGCACATCTTGACGGATGTTCAGGAGAGCAGTTTCTGTGCTTCTGGCAGCTCTGAAGCCAGACTGGTGGTCATGGAGACAGCCAACAGAATTGGAATGAAGGTTAAGCTGAGAGATGGCCAACTTTTCCAGGAGTTTGCAAAGAAAGGGAGTAATGGAAATTGGGCGATAGTTAGCTGGAGAAGAAGGATCAGCTGTGGGTTTCTTGAGAAGAGGATGCACAAAGGAGTGCTTCAGAGGGGAAGGGAAGGATCCTGAGGTAAAGGAGTGGTTGCAAAAATCAGCAAGGGCCGGAGCGAGGGTGTCAATATGGTTTTAAAGGAACAGGGATGACCCGCTGAATCAGTGGGTCCCCCTCCTTATTCCCATTATGATCTTGAGTTGTAACATGCATCACCTACAAATGTAATTGGTACTATAAAGAGTGTAGGATGGTGGAAGATCAAAATGTATTGTTATCCTCAGCGAACATAATTATTGCAAATGGCAAGAAAATGACCAAACGTTCTACATGGTAGTTGGTAATGGGTGTGGCAAATCCTGTGATGTCGTCCTTTGTCCCCTAGGAGGGGCTGCTACCAGATAGTGCCCCTGGGGTTGGTACTCAGCAAGTGGATCTCATGGGGAGGGATCCCCCCTATGGCACTAGGGACGACTATCCGGGTCGAACGTGGTATATTCACACTGCACCACAACCTCCCTCATAATCCTATCCTATACAGGGCAAACTAGTTCCCCACACTTCCATGTATTTGTGTAGGGTAGTTAACAGAACCCTCATGAGAAACACTGAGATGAAAAGAGTAGGAAATCCCCACCTGAAGTACTGAAGTAGTGATGAAGCCAATACTGAGATGAAGAAGAAGTGCAGAATCATCAGGAACGCCCTGCAGAACTAAAGTAAGCGTTCAAGTCAATGTATGAGCATAAAAAGTGAGGAGGGATTCGAAACAGTGTTCGACCCTCTCTGGAGGAACCCAGCAAGAAGTCATCCGTGGAGGAGCCGGGGATCATGAGAGCGGGAAAGCAGAGGAACTCGAAGACACGTATGGGATGCTTACTGACCTGCAGGGAAGCTCACGCACCATTCGCTGAAGTCGGACGGCCCAGTAGGGTGCGAGAACCAACCTCCGGATGATGAGAGCTGCTGACATCGCGGTTAGAGGCAGACACGCTGCCGGCAAGAAGGAGAGTGCTGCAGAGCCGCCGCTGCCCATGGAAAGGCAAACAAAGACTACAGAAACCCGATCAGAGGCACAACAAAGCTGCACACCACCGATAGAGCGTAGGCAAGGCCTTCACAGGTACCAGGGTTGCTGGGACGCTTGATGGGGCTTTGGAAGAGTCCAAGAGATACAGATGTCGGGTCTGGGAGCAGTTGAGAAGAGCATCACAAATCCTCTTCTTCAGCACAGCACCTAGCATGATAGTGAACCAGGTGTGCCGAAGGAAAGCAGCAGAATCCTAGGGGTCTTGGACCCACACTTACAGACCAGTAAGACAAGGTGAAAAGAAGACCAGCGGAACAAGAGAAGGCAGACAATTTCTTGGTACATCAAAGCCAGGGGAAGGGAGTCATTCCCCATGATATTACTAAGTGCATCAGAAAGCCTGAGGCAGGCCTGGGGAAGGGAGTCAAACCCCCAGCCTCTGTGAACTGTGGCCAAGAGCCTGAAAGAGACCAGGGGAAGGAAGCCATACCCCCTGGTGTTGTGCAATACAAAGCCAAGAGAGATCAGGGGAAGGACGCCATACCACCTGATCGTGTGTGGAGTCGTTCCCTTGGCACTGTGAAAGTATTGAGAACCAGACACCTGGAAAAGGGAGGCATTCTCCAGGAACCCAATAGAGGAGTACACTATGGGCAATAAGGAAGGAAGCTTGAGTTGCAACATTACCCTTTTTAGTTTGAACTGAACTTTAAAACACCACAAGCTGGAACTGTGTAATGTATTTTGGAAAGGAACTGAGACCTTTTAGAAGGTAGTCATTCTCTCAGTCGAAGTTCCCACCTGCGATTTGAACTCTAGACCACTGTCCAGAAGAAGAGAGCCATTCTTATGGACCAAGAAGATCCACCACCTCTTATTATTAGTTACAAGTGTGAGGGACAGAAGTAGGCATTTTGACATACGATAGTGGACTCTTCATTTACTTGGACATTCTGACAGCAGCCTTAGTTCCTGAGTTGAGGCAGGGAAACCCCTCGGAGTTAATGAGAGATAGGATTCCGCTTTATTTTTTCTAACTAAATGTTTGTGCTAACAAGCATGCCGCCTGTGTCAGTCTCCTCCTTCTGCACCTTTACATGGGAAAGTTACAAAAATCGGTAGCATGCAACTTGATATGAGTGAGGTAGTTGCCATGAGATATTGGGTACAGGGGAGTTCACAGAAGGGATGGGGGTGAAGGGAGGGCTTATTGAATGGCACACATTGTAGATCAGCATACAAAAAGGAGGGCTTGGTCGGTTTTGTGATATATGCAATTATCACTTTTAGGACGAGAAAGCAAATTAGCTATGGTTCATATAGCTTCCCAAACAAGCCTAGTGTTATAGATCAAAAGCCCAATTCCACAGATCAATAGGGAATTAAGGAAATCAGGCAACAATAGTAAAGGCAAAGGGGCAGCATTCCAGTTTATGTTGGTGCACCCAGAAATGTGCCAATTACCTAATAAACCGAGTGATACCATTTGTGGTTTTGGATGAAAAATGGGCAGCTGTATTCAATCAAAAGTTTAAAAGGTTCTGGATTGAAGCTCACAGAATGCAGAGTGGGTTTTGACAAACACTTTTTGACATTATAGAAAGCCATTTTCAGACCATTAATAAAACACAAGCATCACCGAGAAGCATTCGTTAATCATGAACATGTTGACACCGGCATGACCTTAGAAATATGAACATTCAGTTCCACCACTTTAACAGAAGAGAGGCTACTTAGTAATTTGTAAAGCAATAATTTGCTTTGCAACAACAACTTACCTCAAATTCAAACTTGGAGCTGCCAAAATTCGTCCTCTGTTTTTGCCAAAAATTGTCTGGCTTGATAATGAGTGCAACATGAATACAACAAGGAAAAGATTCTTGCAGAATCTTCAGCAGAGGCTTGATTGAGTCCCACTTTGATCCACGCATATCTATTATTACTGTAAATCCTCGTTTATAAACATCATCACTGGAGGAGGTAAATGAAAGCACAGGATAAAAATATTTAAAACGCTTTTAAATTACTTTCAAGCTATAAAAATAAAATGAATATTTCAATAAAAGTTTTTTAGCTTTTAAATTATAAATCACCCATTGAGATTTACATTGTTTTCAAGGAGCGTGTCCCAGTTCAAATTTCTTTAAGGGCATTTGTAAAAAGTAATTTCATAAAGTTTTTTAACAATGTTTACAGATTACTTTGCACATCTTGAAAACGATGTTACCAACCAACAATCTCTGAGCATCTAAACCATGCTGCAACAAAGGGGTAAACAAAGGGGTAGTGGAAAATCCTTTATTAGGATACCAGACGAAAACTGAAAAGCTAGACGGAAAAACCATGCCAATGAAGTTATCATTTTTTTAAATGTTTTATTTTTAATGTGTTTGGCTGAATTTATTCAACCTTTCAAATCATGAAACTTAACCTTTGTTCACATCATGAAGGTACAACATTATTACAAATGAATCATAAAAGAAAACAAAATTTCTCTTCACTAAGTTTAAAAGTAAATCATTTCAATAAGTAAATAGATGACACAACCAATGTTCAAATTCAGATACAACTAGAGCGCAATCTTTCATATAACTCAGACAATTTTATCTCTTGAGGTATGACAGCATTAAAAAACTGTACAAGTGCAATTTGAGTTACTACAGTCGTACTAGATAGTAAAAAGCCCCAAATTTCATCCTTATTACGGGGGCATAGGAATGGGTTAAATTTATTTATATTAAAATATCTATAACAAATAGTACTCTGAGCTGAACAATCAACCACCAAGTGACATAGTGTTTCAATTTGGGACTGATCCTTACAATAACAAACTGTCTGATCTTTAGCAATCATTTTTTGTCTGCCCAGAATCTGCTTTGTCAGGCATTGATTCAGCCGTATTCAAAGTATTTGGGATCGTACAAACACTGAGGGGCATTTGACTAGGTAGGTTTCCATAGTGCGGTAGCTTTTATGACCAAATATGGTGGCATTATAATCCATATATTTAGGACACTGATCACAAGTACTTATCCAGTCATGACGGTATAAAGAGATTTTGGCCTTAGTTGGATTCATCAAAAGAAGTTCAATTGTAATATCAGCATCAAGTAGAGCGTCAAAAACACAATTGGACCAAGCTTTCGGGAACCTAAGTGATGAAGTTAATACATATTGAGCAAGAATGCCTAACATATTCAATGATGAGGAACCTATGAGGCATTTCCTGTATAAGCTGCACAGTTTCCAAAGTACTTGGCTAAAGATCGAAATAGCACCCAATTCATAATGCAATAGTGCCAGAGTTGTGCATTTAGGAAGACCCAAAACCGATTTCCAGAAAAGAGCCTCATAGCAATCCCAATATGATCTAGCTTTTGGTAAACTTGTTTCAGCTCCATTAGGTGATTATTGGAGCGACCTTCTGTTAGAAAAAGGTAATTATATGAGATATAGTAAACTTTCCGTATTTATGCAGGAGTATCTTAGCCTGAGACATCAGCATGCACATTTTTGCATCTAATGTCGCTATGTAAATAGCATCACTGGAGATACCAGTAAATGGTATCCCTAGATATTTGTATTGTGATACAACAGATAACCCTTTGCCATGCAGAAACCACTTGTAATTCGATGTTCGATTAGTTAATTTCTTATGACAAATAATTATCTGAGTTTTATCAACATTTATAGTTAGATTATTTTCACAAACATACTCATTCAATTTGTTCAGCAGATTTTGGAGACCACTGGGAGTACGAGATAATAAAACAAGATCGACATAAAGTAACCAGATTTTCTGACTATCCAGTTTAGGAGCATCTGCAATAATATCAGCATATTTACATCCTATATCCAAAAGGAACAGATTAAACAAAGTAGATGCTAGAATGCACCCCTGTTTTAAACCTCGCTCAGTAGGGATGATAGCTGAAAGCAATCCATCTAGGGTAAGTTTAATTTGAATCGAGGTGTTACTATAAGTTTTTTTTAAATTAGGCGGAGGAGAGAGGAGGGGCAGCCATTGTGTTGTAATTTGTCAAAGAGCAACAGACGGTCAAACGCCATGCGGAAATCCACAAATGCCATATAAAGCATCTGGTTCTGATCAAAATATTTGGATTTGAGCATATTGAAGGTCAGTATGTTTGGTGAGGTACCCATCCCGCTTACAAAGCCAGATTGAAAGGGATCTCTTGAGGTCTCGCAAAATCCATACATCAAGTTCTTGGCGAATGATACAACTGTATATCTTGCCCGGGGCATCTAATAAGGCAATGGGTCTGTAACTTTCTGGTCGATGGCAATCGCCCTTTTTATAAATTGGGAAAATTAAAGACTGTTTCCAAGAGGGTGGGATACTTTGCGAATGATTGATATGTTGATAAATTTGAAACAGAATATCTGACCAAAGTGCAGGATTTTGTTTAAAAATCTTGTTGGAGAACCCATAAGGGCCTGGAGCCTTAGATTGGCTAATAACATTGATGAAATGAAGTATATTGGATTTCACGATGTCAACATGAAAGGGAAAGTCAGCCTCTATTTCTCGGGTGCCCAGAAGGGCTACTGGTTTCGCATATATTTTCTTGAAATAATCTACACAAACCAACTCAGAAATGTTATGTACCTGGGACAACAATTGTGGAGTCCCCATCGTCTCATTTAAAGTATGCCAAATGTGTGCTATTTTTTATTGTACATCAGAGAAAGCATTTGTTCTCCACCACTTTGATATAAAAGTGCATGATGTGAACAAATCCAATTTTTATATGTCGTTTTGGCTTTAATCAGAGCAGCCGATCTAAAAGGAAGTGTTAAAGCTCTACGCTTTTGAGCACAAAATGCTGTCTTCTTATTCTTGACTTGAATATCAAAGGCATGAAGCCTGCGTTCAAATCTTCTTTGGTTAGATGAAGTTATAATATATTTTTGCATAAGGTCGTAATATTGATTCTGACCCCTACAATCGCTATATGAATAGTTATTGAACGCAGAAGTTACAGTGTCTGCAAATTGTGCTAAAGTCCCCTCTGTCCACCTAATCCGATTTAATTGTGGGTTAACAGTAACCACTCCAGGAGAAATCGAACTAGGGTATTGTTATGCTTGATTCAAAATGGCGCGGGCGTGCAATGCATTCTGGGGCGCTCAAGGCCATGTTGGATATTTACTTCACACCGCAGTGAAAGGCTGCACACATTTTGCTGAAGTGTTAGATTCACAGTGCTGAGACAAACACGCTTTTCCAAAACCTGGTATGCGGTCAAGGCCATTTCTGCTGGGAAAGCTAATGTTGTTAAGGCTTGCTACTGTTCTCCGTGGAGTGCATTTTTAGAGCAGGGAGGCCCTGTGTTCCTTGAGGGGAGCTCTCGATTGACCCAGCTGGCAACCGAAGGCTATTACTCAACTGCGCAGGTGCAATTTCCAGAATGTTCGAGAATTAACTCCCCATTGTGGAGTGTGAATATATGCGGAAACCCGGAGGGGGTCAGGTGAGACTTCGGCCAGAGAAGGACGCTCCGTCTGGCCTTCCTGTGAGCTGTGGCACTCTCGGCCTGGCTGTCCCCAGGGTCTTCCAGCCGCTTCTGGACGAGATCAGGAATTATATTACGCTCACAGTGATGTATTTCTTTTTGACTTCTTTACTTCTTCTGTGATCTATGTCCATATTAGTTTTAGGAGTTATTTCTATGTACTTGTAATCTTTGAATAAATTAGCAGTAAAGAGCTGATTATCTTCTAAAGAGTGCATGGCTGCGAGTTATTGTGTGTCTGTTTATGGGTTGAAGTATTTGTTCTATAATTGCATTAGTGATTTATGGTTGTTCCGTGCACTTTTCAGGCGAGAGCAATACAGGTATGAGGCTTGTTGGAACTCTATGTGCCATTGAGCAGTGAGCATACAATGGTCACTAGCTCCTACAGTCTGTATGCGGAAATGAACCATTGTAGAAAAGGGCCTTAAGTCCACATAGATGTAGTCAATGGTAGCGTTAAATTTACCTCGTGTCCATGTGGAATGAGGCGGAACATGTTCTGGAAATGCCCCGTTAAGCATACATAAAGCAGAAGAAGACATCAGATGTTCCCATTGTAATAATTTAACCTCTTGCTTTCCATGCACATTCTGAAAACAATGCAAATTAAGGTCGCCAGCCAAAATGATATGAGAAATGTCAGGAGCCAAATCAACGTAATCCAACATATTAGATACATCATACAAAAAGTTGTCATCCTCAATACCCATCGGGTTCCAATATAGGTTAATTAGAGCATACAAAATGGAGTGGACAGAAACAATGGTGATTTGGGAAAAGGCATTGGGACCATAAGAAAAAACAATGTTGAAGCCAGAACTGATACTAATACAGGCGAGAAGGCCAGACATTGGACGACCTTTCTCTCCTTGCGGGGCTGGAGTGAGATGCCAAATGGGTACATTGGTCAATCAAGTTTCTTGTAACATGACTATATTGAAAAGTTGTAGTTGGGATTCCTTATTATTCATCAGATGACCATGGCCACACGTGTTCCAAGACACCATTATTACAAGTCATCGCACATCCTGTTGCTCTAGTTAACTTCTCGACCCCAATTTGGGACCAGATTGTACATTTTTGTTTACACTGGCACTGTTAGTTAACAAACGTGTGGTGGTTTCCTTAAATAATCCACCATCTTGTTGAACATCAGGGGCCTCGGAACGGCCTACTAAGAGAATAAAACCCATTTCATAAAGTTGTGCTTTGGCACTCCAAATGATGTTACGCACAGCTAGAGAACGAACCCATACACGTACAGTACTCAAAGTGAAGTCGTTAAAAAACTCAACCTGATCATGATCACAGGTTCCTATATCCTCCAGCTTGCTGATATTAGAAAACAACTCAAGAATGCTGTGCCAGTTTAGATCATATTGAGGGAATGGAGCTGGCCAACAGCCAAGTATTAAAGCAGTGGCCTGGTCACCCTGAAATGGCGATTTTAGTATAGGCTTTGAAACCGGTTTTGATTTATGTGTGATCAGGGACTTCTCCATTTGCTTCTTTTCTTGAGTTTTTGGAAGGAGAGATTGTAGCATTTTTGCTATCTCCCCCCCCATGCCCTACATACTGGTCGCCTCTGATGCTAGGGGGGCAAGGTGGGCCAGTTTGGACCTGCAAGGAATTAGATTTTTGGAACGTTACTTCGGTTGGAGCTTCCTCTCCTGTGAATCTACTAGGTTTATCTAAAACAGTATGGACAGGAGAGCACTGATTAGAAAGTGCTGAGGAAGTGGAAGCAGTACGTTGCCCAGACGGCAAGAGGGATGGGGCTCCTATAATAGGTACGTTTGTAAATCTAGCCATATAGGCATCAACCTCCTTTCTAATTTCCTGACGTCTAATTACCTTTACGGCTTGGTCGTCAGAAAAAGTGACATGAGGAAGAACAGCACAACAATCAGGAGCAGGGATTTTATGTGTTGTTCCAGATAGAGTAGATTGATGCTTTTGAACCACTTCTACAAGATCATCTAAAGGAGGATAAGGCAAAGTAACAGATTCACTTGTACATTGCAAACCCGACTTGGACACTGCTGCAACAGTCAATTGAGAGTTTCTGCTAGGGGCTTTAATGAACCGTTTAGTGGCCCCAGACGAGGTGGGCTTACTGGTTTTTATGTTCTTAAAGGCAGTAATAACTTGGACCCCTGTTTTACTTTTGGAAAAAATTGTACAAGCTTTTTTCACAGTGGTTTCAGTGGTACAGGTTACACCTGTAATGAGCAGAAGAATGGGTACAGTTTGTGTGCTCAACAGCGCACAACCAATTCACTGGAGAGGTGGCTTTGTTTGCAACTATCAAACATTATGAAGGAAGTATTTTTTGTGCAGAGGAGCACATACGTTTTTCAAGGAAGGTCTCATGATTGGCTTGCCACGCAATAATAGAGGCTGAGAGGCCTGGATATTAATTTTTATCATTTAGGGTTTCAAATAATTTTACAATAGTATGCATAGTGGTGTTCATCACCTCCAGAGCTAGGTCCATAACTTTGCCCATATCTCCAAAAGCAGAATGGGGTGCGTCTACGTTGGTTGTTCAGGAGTGGGCGCAAGAAACTAAGCCCCTACCTCAGATCTGACAGGGCTAGCGTCAGAGACTATGTTCGGGGAAAAGGAACATTTTTCTGAAATTGCTTGGACAGAATAATCAGTCTTCATGGAATCTAAATCTACGACGGCTACATCAACGGACAAGTTAGGCTCATTCACACCGCTACACACCTGCTCAGCCGTCACTGAATAGCCTTGTAAAACTGCACTGTTCATAAGTGATATATTACACACTGTGGTCTGAACTGTATTGGATTCAATGTTTAGAGCAACATTGCGAGTGTGGGCACCCAAGCTGTGCAATACATCAAGGTTAGCATTCAAAGAGGGCCCGAGGGGCGGATCCGCGTAAAAAAAACGTATATCTGCTGCAGTAAAATTCTTACATTGGGTTAACACTAGGTCCTTCATCCGCGAATGAGAATTGGATGTAGAACATGTTTTACGGTTAGCAGAGCTAACTGATAAGTCCAATGGTTTGATGTTTTTCTTTAGTACAGAATCAGTACCTCTCCCAAGCCGTGGAGACGGCTAGTCTGTACGCAATGTATATAAATTACGTTTCATTGGATGTCAGTAAAGAAAAAAGTAATTCCAATTGATGTTGGGATTAGAATACAATTCAATTAAAATACAGACTTACTTAGGCACTCCACCAAAACCAAACAGACAACAGACACTTACACTTACACTTGCGATGCACGCGTGAGTACGCATGCACCCGTGTCTAAGTAGGAGTTCTTGGAAGCAAAGGTGTGGGGGACAGCAGACGTCGCACTCTGACTAAAGAGAATTAGTTCAGCGGTCCAAACGGCTCCACGTTTGCTCATAAAAAGTCCTTCTCCTTGCTGACTCTTATTTAAGCAGTGTTCTTTTTTTTGTTCCAGCAGCGTCGTATGCAGCCTCCCGTGCAGACAACAGACACTTACAGAGTAATTTTAGTAGAGAAGCCAATGGCTGATAAAAAGTGGGCAAGGCCAACGTAGCGTTTTCATGAAACTCTGATGGAATCATTGGAATAAAGTGAGGATTAGACCTAGCAGAACCTTGTCCCTCATAAAACACAGATCTGGCGGGTTGATAACCAGAGCCTGCAGTTCGGAGACCCGCCTGGCCGGTGTGATGGCCACCAGAAAAGCCACCTTCCACGTGGGAAACTTGACCGCTGACGTGGCTATTGGTTCAAACAGCGGTTTCATGAGTGCTTAGAGAACCAAGTTGAGACTCCAGACCGGAGAAAAGTTCTTTCTCGGGGGAAACCTCCTGAAGAGGTCTTTGAGGAAATGCTTAATCAGCTTGTCACTAAACAGCGGTTTAGAGCTGCGCCGCCTCGTGACCTGGAGATGGCAGCCAAGTGGACCTTGAGCGACGACAACGCCAAAGCCTTTTTTCCTAACAGCAGAAGATAAGGCAGGAGCTGCGATGGTGAAACTACAATGGCTGCACGCCCGGCTGCTGTGAGCACCAAGCAGAGATCCTTTTCCACTTTCGGCAGTAAGACAAGTTGGTAGATGGTGCCTGTGCAGCTGCCAAGATGCAGCGACAGTCCCATGGAATCTTCAGATGTCCAAATTTCGGAGTGGTCAGAAGCCACGCCGCCAGGTTGAGAGAGCCGGGGTCGTAACGGCACACTTTCCCTTTGACCTGTGACAGAAGACCCCAGATGTAGAGTGTCGTCCACTGTAAGGTGAAGAAGGTCAGAGAACCGCATCTGCCGGGGCCAGACAGGGCCACCAGGATCACCCTGCACGAAACCTTGTGCACCATCTGGATCGTTTTCCCTTTGTTTCCGCTGAACCGGAACGCATACGCGAACAGGCGCGTACACTGAAAGGAGAATGCGCCCCCCCCCCTCGAAACTGGATGAGCCCCCATGCTGGCGAAGAGACTGCACTGTCCATTTTCTGGGCTGGTGAACAAGTCCAGCGGGGGAGCCCCCCATTCTTGAATATCCTCACCAACTGGTCTTCCTTCAGTTGCCATTCGTGCATTTGCACTGAATCTCTGCTGAGAGCCTCCGCTTGCTCGTTCTGAACGCCTGGCAAATAGTAAGCCACCAGATAAATCTTGTGTGCAATTACCCAGTGCCAGATCGCTTGAGCTGCCTTGGACAGGGGCTGCAAATGCGTGCCCCCCTGTTTGCAAAGATAAAACAGATGTGGTGCTGTCCGTCAGAACTCAGACCACTGAGCCCTGAATGAGGGGTAAAAATGACTTCAGCGCCCAGTGTACGGCCCTCAGCTCCAGAACGTTGATGTGCAACTTCGACTCCTTGACGTCCCATAAGCCTTGAACCTGAACTGGTCGATGTGAGCCGCACCCCCCCCAACCTTCTTGGGACGCGTCCATTACAATGGTATACTGAAAGTCGGGCTCTACCAGTGGCATCCCCTCACAATGTTTCAGGAGCACGTCCACCACCGCAGGGCGTCCGCCAGCGCCTGGGAGATGAGAAGCTTATTGGTCCAGGAACCGAGAACCAGTGACCATTGGGAAGTAAGAAACTCCTGCACCGGCCTCATGAAGAGCCGGTAATTTGAGATGAGGGATGCAGGACACCATGGAACCGAGGAGAGACAAACCTTCGAACCGTGATTGAAGTTCCTGGCACCAAGGAACCTGCTGTCTTTGGAATTGAGCCCCCAGAAAAACCAAGTCCGCGGAGGGTGTCAAACAAGATTTTGCCAAGTTTACTGCAAAGCCCAGCCGTTGCAACAGGGTCATAGCCGCCCATAGTGATTCCGAGGCCTGCTGACCAACCAGTCATCCAGGTACACAGACATGGTCCCATGCGGAGGTAAGCTGCCACCGGAGCCAGGCATTTCGTAAACGTCCTGGGAGACGACTTGAGGCCAAAAGGGGAGAACCCGAAACTGGTAATGTTCGTTGCCGACCACAAACCGAAGAAATTTGCAATGTTTGGGGTGCATTGGGATGTGGAAGTACACATCCTCCAAATCCAAGGACGTCAGAAACTCCCCAGGATGCACTGCCCGAATAATGTCCTGCAACGTGACCATCCTGAACTTTTGGCGTTTTACATTTTTGTTGCGCGGCCGCAGGTCCAGAATGGGGCGCCACTTTCCATTCGGTTTCTTGATGACGAAACACCGGGAGTAGATTCCTTGCATCCTTCCCAACTTCGAAAACTTTTCTAAAGCCCATTTCTCTAGCGTCAGGTGCACCTCCTGCTGCAAGACCTGTAGATGCGGCTGCAATCCTGTCACCGGTGGAGTAGGGAGTGGAGGACCCCGAAACTCCGAGTGGGCGTATTGGACTGCATCCTGCACCCATCGGTCTGTCGTAATGAGATGCCACTTGTCAAAATATGCTCTTCTCCCTCCAAGCCGGCTGCCCTTGTGGCAGTCACTGTTGGGGCTTGGACAGGCGGCCTCTACCAGAGGCGGAGGTGGAACCCCTCTTCTACTGACCTTGATAGTACTTTGCCCACTGAGCTGACTGGTAAGATCGCCGAAACCCTTGCGAGGAATAGCTGAAGTGACTGTAGCCCTTGTCCCGAAATCCCGCAAACCTGGCGTTCCCCGACGCTCACTGATATGAGCGAAAGGGACGAAACGAACGCGGACCTTGCAGCGTCACTAGAGTCCTCGCTGTGTCTGAATCCTCCGTCATATTCATCAGAGTTTCGTCGATTTTCTCACCAAACAGATGCTCACCCTAGCATGGCATGTCCACCACCTTATGCTGAACTTCAGTGCGAAAAGTCTGCACATTGCAACCATGCCTGCCACCGAGGACGACTCCATTATTTATCTGCTTAAATCCGCCAGGTCCACCGCAATATTAATACTGTGATTGGAGGCTTCTTCCCCCTACCGAACCAGCAGCATCGCCTCCTTCCGTTGCTGCTCCGGCAGATGGTCCAGCAGCGGCACCAACCTGTGCCACATTTCCCTGTCGTAGCGAACCATAATGGCCAACAAGTTTTGACCGTTTTTTTCAACAAGACTTTTTATTAAGATTTTGATTACAAACATGTGCAACTGCGTACATTATTCAAGTCTTCATAAGACAAAGGCACGATTCACAACTAAAACGTAAATCAAAAACAAAATGTCCAACATAACATTGTGGGGGTATAACGGGGGGTTTGTTTCGGGTACGGAGGTGAGATTCTTGGGCATGGGGGGCAGCTTCAAGCCATGAATTGTCATGAATGCTGCTGCTGGGGTAAGCCGTCAGTCTCGTGGGTATGGGGCGGATGCATCAGGGCAGATAGGCTGGCTGCTGCACTACTGCATTTCGGGCTGTTTGCCCGGAACCAGGGGTACGAATGTCTATGTGGGAGTGCGAGTCTCTTCAGTCAAGCTTGGACATCCAGCGTAGGGGAGGCAGTTGTCGTGCCACGCCCGGGAATTGTTGTGCCTAGTCCACAAAGAGTGGCCCCAACACTTGGTCCACCACATGGAAACCGCTGGGCCGTCACAATGTTTCCACAGCCTTGCTATAGAGACTTTTGCTGCCGTAAGCAGATGTGAGTAGAGGTCTGCCAATGTGCCAGTCACCAGGAATTGGCCTTCTCCTCTGTCCCCCAATAGGACTATTCCTGGGTCCAACGGGATTGATAGGCCAGCGAGTAATTTGATCGGTTCGAGGACCTCTTAGCAGAATCTTGCAGCTTTCAGGCAGGACCACAACAGGTGAAATAAGGTGCCAGTGTCTGCGCAGCCTCTCCAGCACTACAGTGGAATAGCGGGGTTGCTTTTGTTGAGTGTCTCCGGTGTCAAATACCACCTGCAGCACACTTTGATTGCCCCCTTTCTTGTTGGCGATGCATTTTGAACTCTTATGGACTCTTTCCAAGATACGGCTCCACTTCTCTACTCCCAGTTCCTTACCGAAGTCCCGTTCCCACCTTAGCATGTAAGCTTCCTTCTTGTTCGGATCTCCCCTGTACATGAGCCTGTAAAGGGTTGAGATCTTCCCAGTTGGTGCAAGAACTGTCAGGGTGCTTTCAAGCGCCGTCAGTTCCCTACTTACATGCGATTTGATTGTGTCACGGGACAGCCAGTGTCTAAGCTGGGTTTATCGAAACCGCTCCTCCTCTGGGACTTGGAATTTTGCTTTAGATTATTCAAACGTCAGCAGTGTGCTGTTAGCGTAGACATCTGCAATGTGCCTCAGCCCTCCCACCTTCCACCTGTCGAAACTATTCGGTGTGATCCGCGGTGTGAAATCAGGGTTATCCCAGATAGGGGTCCCACTGTAGTCCTGCAGTTCCACCATCGGGCCGCTTTCTTCCCGTTTTCCACCGGGTTTCTGGTTGCTGTGAGGGGCCTAGCCTCAGAAGGATTCCTGGGCCACTCGATTTGGGGCAGCAATTCTAAAGGGTAGGGTCACCAGTCTTCCTCCAGTTTCAGCCAGCGTGGGCGATTGGTGACTCTGGTCCACGTAAAGGCCGGGGAGAGCTCTGCCACTAGGCAGTATCTTTCTACCTCCGGGCCTCCCAGCCCCTGGGCTTCAAAGCATCACCGACCCGGCTCTCCTTGGCTTTTTCCCCAGACAAATTTGAAAATGTGCGATTGAAGTTTCTGAAAATCTTTTTTAGCGACTGGGATCGGAAGGGCCAGGCAGTGGTAAATTAATCTCGGCACCAAGTTCATTTTTACTGCGGTGAGTCTCCCCAACCAGGCGACTTCTTGTTTTTGCCATCGGTGCAGATCCGACTGCAGCTCTTTAAATAATGGCAGAAAAGTTTGTTTTATGCCCTTTCAGGTTTACTCAGAATTTGAATTCCCAGGTAGCTAAGGTGGGATTTTGTCCATGAGATGGGGAGCTTGGCTGCCAGGGAGTTCAGAAGGGCTGATGGGGGTATTGATTCCCAGGGCTATTGATTTTGTCAGGTTGACACTAAAATATGACGCCTCCCTAAAACTGTCCAGTTCCTGCCAGAGAGCGTTCATAGAGGTCAGGCTAGGTCATGGTCAGCAGGACATTGTCTGCATAAAGGGCTGTTTTGTAAGTTTCCCCTTTCGCCTTCAGGCTGTGGATCCGGAGGTTCTGGTGAATTCTGCAGGCGAATGGCTCCATAGATAGGGCGAATATGAGCGGAGATAGGGGGCAGCCCTGTCGAGTGCCTCTGGCAATATGGATCCTGGGAGATCTGGCACAGTTTATTTGAATGGACGTGGTGGGACGCTGATAATTTGCCAGGGCACACTGGGAAGTTTGGGCCGAAGCTGAAGTGCTTCAAGGTTTCTTCTATAAAGCCCCAGTCCAGCATATCGAACACTTTGTGGGCATCAAGTGACAAGACCGCCATCTGCTCTCCTGTTCTGTTAGCAGACAATGATATTTAAGGTGCGCCTGGTGTTATCCATCGTGGTGCGGCCTGGGATGAATTACGTCTGGTCCGGATGGATCAGCTCTGGAAGGATGTTCGCTAATCTGTGCGCCAGGATCTTGGAGAAAATGTAGACGTCATTGTTGATCAACGTGATGGGCCTGTACGAAGCGCAGAGTTCTGGGTCTTTCCCAGGTTTCAGTATCAATACTGACAGAGATTCCTCCATTGAGGGGGTGATGCTGCCTGTCGAGAGTAAAGTGTTGTATGGGGATGCCAGGTGGGGAACCAAGATATGCACACATTTTTTATAGAACTGGGTGGAAAGTCCATCAAACCCTGGGGCTGCGTTCTTTAGGGAGCGGATAGTCTCAACCACTTCCTCCGTGGAAGGTAGCTCCAGTGCATCTAGTTGGGGAGGGTTCTCTGGATTGTGCGCAGGTATCGAGTTTGCGCTTCTTTGTCAATTGGTGCCCCTGACATGATGGCCCTGTGGTGCTCCTTTATGATCTCCATTTTGTCTGCTTCCGCGCAGCAAGGGTTCCTGCGGTGGTCGCATAGGATGAGTATATTGTTCCGGGAGTGAAGTTTTTTGAGTTTATGCACCAGTAGTCGATTAGCCTTGTTTGCATTTTTGTATTTTATTGTTTATATAGCGCTTTACTCCAAAGCGCTTTAACAGTTTAACAAGAAGAAAACATGGAACATAGAAGCAATAATAATATACATGAATCAAACCATAAAAACAGCATGTGGAACAATTTGCATTTGAGAAGGAAGAGAAAAGGAGAGGTATGGGAAGGAGAAAAGGGAAAAGGGAGTAAAGAGAGTAGTAGGGAGGGTGGAGATCATAGGGGAGACAGGGAAACCAAGGAACAGCAAGATGGTGTTGGGAGGAGAAAGAAGAGCAGGAAGGGGAGAGGAGTCAGGGAGGGGGTGAAGGAGTGATTTTAAGGAGGAAGGAAGGAGGTATAGGTGGACAGAGCGGATGGTGAAAGGACGAAATTCCAATGTAGGGGGGCAAGGAGGTGAAAGGAGCGGAAACGAGAAGAGGCACAAGGAGGTGGGGGAACAGAGTAAAAAGAGATCAGCAGAGCGCAGGGGGCGTGAGGGGGCATAGAAGGAGAGAGGAGAGGTAAGGAAGGGCAAGATCATGAAGAGATTTAAAGACGAGACAAAGGAAGTGAAATTTAAGTTGGGAGTAGAAGGGAAGCCAGCCTAGGTTGGAAAGTGAATTGGAGATGGAATCATGGGGCGAGAGAAGACAGAGGGTATGGATGGCAGAGTGGTAGAGGGATTTAAAGGAATGGTTCAGTCAAAAAATATTATTGTCCCTATGGGTCGGCCATGGGCTTTTAACCATAATTCGATCGATCTTCCAAACATTTCCTATGCACCTTACCAGAGTTTTCGTCTCTTGAACACAAGCAAAATCAGGCAGCCAGGCGCGGCCATCTTGGGATAATCTCATCACTTTCCGCATCGCCCTCGGTGACCTGCGTTTGCGGCACTAAATCATATCCGCCTTCCCTGAGCCTGACATCACTAGACACGTACCGCCCATTTCACAACACCAAACCACGTCTCGTGTAAACATTCTCTGCGCCTCAGCTAATGACATGTCACCATGGAAACGGATGGAAGCCTCTTTCCTCGATAAGTATAAACCGAGCGTTTCACAACACACAACAGCAGATTTTCTTTTCCATTCCTAACGCTGTATTCTGTGACTCGTTTCTGTGCTCTGGTCAGCTACCTTTGTTGCTTGTAGCCCATGTGAACAGATACCAGTACGACCGCTATAAATTATTTTTGTTTCTTTACCACACAATGGCAACAATAATGCCCTACCTGTACGAGCCCGAGTATTCCAAGGAGGAATTACTGGAAAGAGCAAGCTCTGTAAACGATGGGGATTTGGACAACCGTTGGGCGGACATTTCAACAGATGAAGAGCCTGGGCCTAGTCGCATGGACAGTGTTTCGCCTGGTGTACCTGCAATGGTGCGCGCTAGTGCCAACCGAGGTGGAGAACTGCTGCTGTCGAGAAAACTCTGGATGCTTGTCCTACATATCACAAGGCGATCCACAGCCACAATGCGTTACCGAGCTGCCAGACTTCACTGCAGTCTGTCTCACACAGTCCGTGTTGAAGATTTTGATGGTGCTTATGCACAAACTTCGCGCAACAGTTCGCCCTCGTAATCCAAGCAACGAGTAAGTGTAGTCTGGTTGTGATGTCAGTTAGGCCACTACTATTTCACGATTGTCCCCTATATTCTCCTAACTTCAAGATATCATTGTCATATTCGTTTAGTCTTGCAATTCTCTAGTAATAGTCGCATAAAAGTCATTCAATATTGTGCAGTGTCTAGTTAGCATTTGTCCTGGCAAAAATGCCATTGCATACAAGAATTGTCATTGACAACTAAGGTTTAATACACTTATATTGGTCATTTAAAAACAGATTGTATCTTTCTCTTTCATAGGTGGTACCGGCTAGTGGCCTATCGTTCGTACACATGGTGGCTTCATGGGAAGCTTGGATACCGCGTTCAACGAGTAATACCTGCCTGTGTCGTTGGCGCCATTAGACAAACTTTGCCCAGTCACAGCGGTCAGTACAGGGGATTTTCCCTCGCCTAGCTGCAACCAGACCTTTACAATGTCTAGTATTTTTGTGTCATCAAAATAAGAAGCCAAATAAAACACAACATATTTTTTATCAATGGTTGTTTCAGTTTTTAAGTGAATCAAGTGTGTCTCCATTCAGCAGTGTTCCGGTGCCTTGTCTGCACGCCTCCCGGCCCATCCATCCCAACCCCACTATCAAAGGCAATTCGCACCAGTGGATGTGTGCTGCCATGGTGTGCTGTCAGGGGCGCGAACGGCCAAGGTGCCAAACATGTACACTTCAAAAGGTATCCTACGCCCAGGGGCCATTGTTCACATGGCCTCCCCAGACCCTGTGTCTCCAGGCAGGCTCCCTTGAAGCAGGCCGCTCCCCTGCAATGTACATAATACCACAACATATACACGTCATTCATTCACAAACACACCCCTTTTTGTTATTCTTTATAAACCACTGGATATTTACCATGAGAACATCTTTGAGCACTGCAAGTCAACTCGTGAACGTGCTACTCTGTGACCGCTTTGAGTGAACTCGTCAGTGTGCTACCTGTGAACATCTCCCTGTTCTCCTGCCACTAATTACTCTGCTTGCTGAATCCAACTGTTTGTTGGTCAAGGTAAGGGCATGTATCCTAATCATATCTCCTTCGTTTGTAAATGTATATCTATTCCGAATTATCGAACTCCACAGTGCATTGCTATTGACTTGAGTTTCTTTTGTTATGTTATCGATATATCAATTTTTATCAGTGTCCATTGGCATCGTATTGCATCCTTCGCGGACCATGTCTATAATATAAGCATGTTTCCTTTTCATGCACGATAGTACATTCAAGGGGCAAGTAACATGTTCTGATTTTTAAAACACATCAATGAATCGCTTCTGCAATTTATCCCATAATACAGCCGCACACGCTGCTCTGGTTTTGCTGTGGTGCCCAAAAGAAAGCGTGCAATGAACAGTGTATGGTCCAATTCATTCTTTCTCACATGTTTATGAAAAATAATTTTCTAATAATGTTGACCTTTATTTTACAGAATTTACAACAATGCCTGCATGTTCTATTTTCGGTTGCCCTTCGAAGACACATGATAAATCCGAAGGCATTACAATGCATGTATTTCCCAAGACTGTTGATCGAATAAGAGAATGGGTCAGACGTTGCGGATATCCACTGGAAGAGCTTGAAAGTAGAGTCAAACAAGTCTTGGAGGACAAGAGGGGTCATCGATACAGCATCTGCAGCCTGCACTTCAACCCGGATATATACGACGCATCCTTGTACACAAAGAGGAATCAACTGAGAACAACTCGGAAATTGCTCCCAAACGCTATTCCGACTTAATTGGTGAAAATGCTGCCACAGGTGAGTCACGCTTCCGGATTTAGCTGTACCCCTGTATTTTTGGTGCAAATGTCACTTACAGTACTTTCCATATTTATGTAATTGAATAGCTGTTGAAATAATTACTATTTTGCTAAACATCAGTCCTTGTTTTGTAGAACCCACATAGAAGAATGATTTATGGGGACGGATAACTATGTTATATTATGCATTTCAATAAGTATAATTTTCTCGTATTCAGTCTCCTTAAATGCCATTTTGTAATGTTGGAATTTCTAAATCGAATAATACTTTCCCTTTACCGCTCCATGACTATCCACCGAATATGAAGGAACAAGATTCAACATCCATGTCTTGCTGGGAGTCATCAACCACTCCGAGCACGTATCAGGTAATCTTACCTAGCTATTCTGTTCCAGACTGTTTTTAGGCACGGAATTCTATATAATGTGATCATATTTTCGCAACGTATCATTGCTTTACACAATGTTTCATTCCTACTTTACTGTTGATATGTACCTTTGTCGTCTTTCCGAATTGTGTGTCCAGTTTCCAATCTTTTCGACCTTACTAATGCAAGCACTGTGTTTCAGGGAGATGCTGCAGCGTCCTCTACAATTACATTATCCCTTGTAGTTGTTCCGGAACCAGACCTTAAAGTTGATCCGGAGCCAGAGGTATACGTACTGACATTACCATCTAATGAAAGAAAGTCGGTTTAATTATATGTGTAATGCCAATGACTTATTTTAAATGGATACTATTTTTTGTAGGGATGTATACTAGATCCGTATATTGAACCAGAGGAACGTGGATCTGAGTCGGTGCGCCAGTTTGCTGATGTTAGAGTAAAGAAGGTTTCAAAGAAAAGAAATAAAAATATGGTTAGTTATAAACACTTTATATTGTTGGCAATAGTTTTGTGCAAAGGCCTTCATTATATGCTTTAATGTAAATTGTACAACACTGTATGTTGGATTTACACTGAACATCCCTTTTCCTATCTGTCCTGTAGTTGCCCGATGGAGTACGGACTATGCAGACACAGACAGCGATACAAATGACAGATGCTGCTTGCCAAACTGATTTCACCATGGAGGAACTATTCATTGAGGTGCGTCATGTTCACACTCGAGATGCCTATGTCCAATGGTCAGAAAATGAATCTAATATGACCGGCGATTCCAGCAATGTGTTCTTGGATCACTGCTACAATGCGCCTGCTCCACCAAAGGAAGGTGAAATTGAATTTATAGATGATATTTTAACATTACTAGATGAGCACTTGACACAATCGACACCCGCCAAAAAAATGCCCCCCAAAAAACACTCCACATTGATGTTTTCTCCAATCCATCGTCAAGTAACAGATGTTCAAATGACACAAACTGAAGCATCAACACTATTGACTGACGAAACAGACGAAAATATCGACTATAGTATGTCCAGTTTGGCTGATATGTCCACAATGGTTCAGTTCGAAACAGTGTTGCCAGATGACAGTATAATAAAAGAGGCCAAATACATAGTATTCAACAGCAGCTTGATGGAGATTATAAAGATGCTGAAATGTGTGCATTCAGTGGGAGGGGAAGTATGTGGAAAGGCATTGGTGAGCGTGACTCGTCTAACACAAGGCAGTAACCTCAAAATACATGCCACCAGTGAAAAGTCAAAAAGCATTTTCATGGTCCGCTCAACCGATGCTGGGGAAACTGCCAGCTGGCAATCTACTGTATGCAGCAGCATTACTTTTCAGTGGCTCTAGTTTCACAAAGTTATCCAGTTTCTTTCAGTTTGTGGGACTCCATTTCATTTCTGAAATGCAATACTACAAATACCAACATGATTATCTATTCCCTGCCATTAGTGATGCTTGGAAAATTGAACAATTGGCTATTCAAAGTACATTCCCCGACAAACGGTTCAAGCTAGCCGGCGATGAACAGTGCGACAGCCCCGGATTTTCTGCTAAGTACTGCACCTACCATCTTCAGGACATGGAAAGTAAGGAAATTGTGAGTTCGGTGGTCGTGCAGGTGTCCCAATGTAAATCCTCGGTGGCCATGGAGAAACTTGGTTTTATAAAATCACTGGAAGATCTACAATCGAGGGGAATGCAAATCGACCTCATAGCCACGGACAGACATGTTTAATAGCCAAGACAATGAGAGAGCAGTATCCAAATATTAAACATCAATTTGATGTATGGCATGTTGCCAAATCAAACAAAAAAATCTCGGCTGCAGGGAAAAAAAAAGGTTTAGAAGGTATTTCGCAATGGTCCCAGTCTTTCAGCAACCATCTTTGGTGGAGCTCAAAAACATGTGATTGGTCTGTGGAAATTTTACTGGAAAAATGGCAGTCACTAATCCACCACTGTTCCAACGTTCACCACGGGACAGAAAACCAACAGTTCCACCAATATGAACATGGCCCTTTGTCCAAAGAGCAGGCACGGAAGAAGAAGTGGTTGATCCCATCTTCCCCTCCACACAAAGCCCTTGAGAAGATTGTGTTTGATAAAACTATCAAAAGATCTTAAGGGACTCTCAGAATTCTGACACACAGGAGATTTGGAGGTGTTCCTCAATATGTGCCTAAAGTACAGACCAAAGCGATTGCACTTTGGCATCCAATGGATGAAATGTAGGACTTTACTTGCGGTATTGGCTCATAACGAGAATGTAGGCCGGGAACAATCTAGGACTGCAGGAAACCTAGGGATGCTTTGCTACACTATGGCCTTTACGAAAAGAAGCAAAAAAATGGGTGGTCAAACCAGTATATGAGAAAATGGAATTCGATTTTGTGAAAGATCTTATTGTAAATGTTTTTGAGATGCATACTCATGGAATCAGGCACAAATCTGTTCAGAGCACACATACATTGCCACAAAACATTGCCAGCGTGCCATGTCCACCCAAAGCAGAGCTTGTTAAATAATTCAAATCCCGGTTGAAATGATTACCGTCTGTTTGTATTTTTTCAAACATTGTTTCTATAAACTGTACAAATAAAGTATGCAATTTCTCTTTTGAAATCTATCCTCTCAGTGCTTTTCTTAAAAATATATTACAATTATTACGATTGCTTTCACATTTCACAGTTTAGTCGAGGTACTGTGGGACCTTCATTTTTCGTGTTAATGACCAATGGGTAACAGTGTTTAAGAATATTTGGGTTTTGGCAGTTGACTTGCAATAAAGTTCCGCAAAAATCTGAATATCTGCTCGTCCTACAAAAGGGATTAGACCTAGGCCACAAAACATTCTAGGCACGCAAGAATACTGACTGAACACATGCCATGGGGTAGGAGGCCATGAGATAAGCAGAGGTTGGCCTATCACTAGACACATTGACTCATTTTATGTGTTACATCGACTATAATTTCGGAATAGGGGGCATTCTGTCGTCAATTTTTCCCCTAGAGCTCAGCAGCGCCACGAAAAATGAGCAGTGACAGCCACAAAATTCCCTGTGCTTCAAAATTCATGTTCTCATGGATGAGTTGGCACGGGATGTTGCGAAGTAACAATGTATGTTCATTCTGAGTGAAGGTCGCCAGCTTTGAATTCTTGCTTGGGAGATGGGAGGGCCACGCGCCCAGCAAACAGTATAAGGTTGTATTGTTTTTTGACCTTGAGAAGCAAGGACCATTCTTAAATGGATTGAATTGAAGGGGGGGGTGTAATAACGTATGATGTGATAAGGTTGCCCATTCCGAAACTGCACCTAGTTACATATAAGTTCAGTTTATGAGAAATCATTGACACGGACGCATTACGGTCTGCAAAGCGCCAAGAGAATGGAAATGCTGAATATAATGTAAGTTTCTCTTTAGACGATTTCATACCAGAACTAGTCGAAATACGAATAGCTGACCGTTACTGCTGGGTCACATTGTACTTGTTCGTTCTGTGTGGCATATTGTAATGAAGTGCTAGTACAACCTTTGTGTGCTGGGCTATCTAC
This sequence comes from Ambystoma mexicanum, assembly GCF_040938575.1. Lineage (NCBI taxonomy): Eukaryota > Metazoa > Chordata > Amphibia > Caudata > Ambystomatidae > Ambystoma > Ambystoma mexicanum. Next base: position 1,364,808,158 of record NC_090930.1, on the reverse strand, counting down.
CGGGCACATGGGCAGGCCAGCATCGAGACGCATGTAGACCACCACTCGTTTCTCCCTGGCTCTACGCTAATAAATCATTACATTGTTTTTGCACCTCGAATTTTTGCCCCAGTTTACGCATTACGTTTAGAGCTCAACATTCTCGATCGCACTAGCCTCGGAAGCAAATAGCAGAGTACTTTGATATTCCACGTTGTATTCTCTCGGTTCACATTGTGTCACCTCTGCGCTAATAAAGAAAATGATTAAATGAACTAAAGATCTGCTACTGAGACACATTTCGATTTTTATCTTTTGCAAACAGGTACATTGTGCCGTTCTGCGATTGCCATCTATTCCAGACCCCGACCGATGGTTTCTTCAACCACCAGCTGCAGCTACATGTCAATCACTGGATCTACTTAACTGTCTTTTGGGACGATAGACAAGTTCCAATCTGTCCGTACATATTAGGAGCAACATAACGTTTACGTTGGTCTAGTGCCAAGTTGATGCACCAGCCTTGCAATTCACCGAGCGACCGATGTGCTTCATTTAGACAAAACAAACACCCTGCATACCGAAAAGGAACAGCGCATGACTCACGATAAACATTTGCGGATTTATGGAACGAGAGCAAAGAAAAGAAATTCCATTTTCTTTGATTATGTCAGACGCCGAATGTTATCAAAACATTTAATGTGAAATAAATGAACTTTACCAATTGTACAGTCCTGCTTTTTCCTTTTAAAGTACAGATTCATATTCCTAATTGTGACGGGCTGTGCTGTGAGACGATGGGCCTCATTACGAGTCCGGCGGTAAAACCGCTTGGTTACCGCCGGACTCGTATTACCATTCCGCCTCCGTGATTCCCGGAATTAACGGGGCATTACAACCCCGGTTTTCCGGGAATCACGGAGGCGGAATGGTGTAAATACCCATTCCCATTGAGTCCTATGGGACTCAATGGGAATGGGGATCATGGAAACACTGGCAGCATCTTGTAATGCTGCCGGTGTTTCCTCGTCCGCCTGCAGGCGGGCGGTGTTAAACCCGCCAGGTCAAACCTGGCGGGAACATAACCTTCTGCCTGCAGGAGTCGGGATCAGGCGGTCCGGAAACAAAGGTGGCGGCGGGTTTACCGCCACCGTTATTTCCGGACCGCCTAACCTGTAATGAGGCCCGATGTGCGTTTTCCGGGTTCCGCGTCTAGTCGCGTAGGTGGCGACTGGGCGCGTTTGGCTACGCTGCCCAGCAACGTCACGGAGAGAGGCAGAGAATATAAATGATTTGGTGATGTCAGGCTCAGGGGCGGGGGATAGGATTTAGTGCTGCAAACGCAGGTCAACGAGGGCGATGCGGCAAGTGTTAAGATTATCACAAGATGGCCGCGCCCTGCTGCCTGATTTTGCTTGTGTTCAAGAGACGAAAACTCGGGTAAGGTGCATAGGAAATGTTTGTACGATCGATCGAATTATGGTTAAAAGCACATGGCCGAACCATAGGGACAATAATATTTCTGACCAAACCATTCCTTTAAAGGTGCGAGATGGGAAGAGGGGAGACCGAAAAAGAGAGAAGAACAGTAGAAAAGGTGAGAAAAGAAAAGTGAGAGAGGAACAGACTTTACAGATATTAAAGAGGTGATAGCGACATGAATGAGTGGTAAGGGAAATATGGTAAGTAAAGGAAAGGGAAGAGTCAAAGTAGATTCCTAGATTCCGGGCATGAGTGGAAATAGGAAGATCAGAAGCAGGAACATTAATAGAAGGAGGGGGAGAGGGAGGAGGAAGTGTGTTAGAAGAGAAGAATGGGACCTCAGTCTTGTCAGTATTAAGAGAGAGAATGAGTTGACATCCATTTTTTTAATGGCAGTAAGACAGGGGGAGAGTTTTAGATGGAAGTCAGGGGTAAAGGAAGAGAAGGAGAGGAACAGCTGAGTGTCATCAGCATAGAAATGGTAAGAAATTCCAAAAGAAGAGATGAGGAGCAAGAAGCGAAGTATAGAGAGAGAGAGAGAATAAGAAGGGTCCGAGGACGGAGCCTTGGGGAACGCCGTAGTTCAGAGGGAAGGTGGAGGAGGTTTGACTGCCCCAACAGAGCGAATGAGCGGTTGGAGAGGTAAGAGGAGAGCCAGTTAAGGACTAAGCCTTTGAAGCCAAAGTAGGAAAGAGTATTGAGAAGTAAGGGGTCATCGACAGTATCAAAAGCAGCGGAGAGGTCGGAGGGGGCGCTGTTGCGCAAACAAGATGGCCACCTAAAAGTGGAGCTCCTCTCCGGCGTATAATCTCTATAAAATATATCCTATTTCTGCCCTACTCCGAGCTACATAACCAGCAGCACTGACCATAGCAGCTACCCCAGACCCTCCTGTAAAAACAACCGGTGAAATCGGACCCTGTGTGCCCTGTTGCGGACCAGGTCGCGGACAGGAGGCCCCGGCCCACTCTGAGGCTCCGCAGCAATCAACGCGGGTGCCGCGACTCTGGGCGGTGCGCGGGCTCTCCCGTGGGCGGGAACGCCCCCGCGAGCGGTGCAGATGGAGGAAGAAGACGCAGACGATCCGAACCGCTTCAGGAGCCAACAGACGGAGGACTCCACCCGTACATCGAGGACGGTGACCTCTCTGGTAGGACTTGCCCCGACTGCCTCCATACATCCACCGGCCGGCGCGCGCCCAGCACGGTTCCATTCATCCGGTGCTGCAGGCGCCCCGCGCCCCCTGTACGGCCTTGGGCGGCACCATCCATGCAAAACCCTCAATGCTGGCTGCGGGCTCCTCGCGACGGCCGGCAATAAACGCAAATTAAATCCCAGGGGCCCTGACTTTACCCTGCGAACCGGCCGAGGATAGGACCGCACGGGACGCCTCAGCATGGGTGCGTGGTACACTCAGTCCACTGTTGACGGGCACCTGGAGGTGGGCGGGCGACGCGGACGCCTGCATCAGAGCGCAGTGTTCGTTTATCCCGGACAAGCGTGCAGGGGGCAGCGGAGCAGGACCCCCCCCGTTGTGTCGAAGAGAGCCCTCATTGTGCTTTAAGTAAACACTCGTTTCGCGTGTAGAGCCTCCTGGGGCTGTGGCCGACGGCACAGTTGGAACACAAAAATCCTTGGAAACACAATCTGCTCCATCAGCCCCCACTTGGGAGAAACGAAGGGAAGACGACGCGATCCTCACTTGGGAACACTTAAACGCAGTGTAACCTGTAGCAGAAATGCCAAAAGGCCTCGGGTTGCGCTAAACGCAGGACAACCCACTCCACAAGTCCAACTCCTGCACAGGAGCGAATACTGTCCTTTTCTTGCAGACACCTCTGGATCCACCCAACCTCAAGTACAATTGATCCTCAAAGTCTACACAAACCTTATGTGCTGAGGGCGACACACCCTCAACCCGGAGCAAGCAAAGTGGAGGTCCTTCTCCTCCGCCAAAGCAACGCTCACAATACACAACTATGTGGGAGGACAGAGTCCACCTCTGGGAACGCTGGTTGTCTGCTGGAACTTGGCCATCCTGATCTCGCCCAACCCACCCTTCCACGGCATACACTAGTGTCACAGAGTAACACGTCCTTAAGCCGGGTGCTGTGAATATCTCTTCAACATCCCAGTCAACACAACCCTGATAACATTCGGGCAAGCGTGAGGACAAAGCTCATCCCGGAGAACCTCGGGACATTAACGAAACACACGCTGGGATGCCGACTAGCATATAAAAGCAAATATCTCCCCGGTACATCCAGTTCCATTGTCCAAATCCTTCTAATCTTGTTCTTGCCGTGTGGTGGGGCGGATTGGATACTAGGACCTGGAACCTGCAGCGGCTGCCGCGGACGATCATTCCACCTGGTGGGCAGTGAGGGTGCAGCCTTGTTAATTGTTCACAGGGAACTCCTTGCTTTGCAGTCACTGACGTCCCTCACCATAATCGATACAACCAAGTGGACACCTACACGATGCCTGGAAAGTACGTGGTTAAAAGCAGGAAAACCGTACCGATGGATTCTTTCACAAACTCACAAGCACCCTCCTAGAACTCGGACCCAGCGTCGGCTGCCGAACTCTCAACTGCAGAGGACTCCAAGTTTGATCATCTCCTAACAACGGTCCAGAATGGGTTCTTGGCAATTAATGTTAAATTGGACGACATTGTCTCTACAATAGGCTCCCTCAAAGCCAGGGTAGACAAAAAAAGTGCCAAAATCAAGGATACTGAGAACAGAATAAGCGCAAATGAAGACTCGACTCACCAGAACACTCATGACATTACCCTCTCAAAGGGTGAATCGAACAAACTCTGTGATAAGTGTGATGATCTGGAGTTTAGGTCAAGAAGAAATAATGCGCGCATTGTCGGCCTTTCAGAATCCTTTTGCAAAGGTCCGATGGAAACCCATATAGAAACCCTCTTTAAGACGCTCCTCGGTGCTGATTCGTTTCCCCCTCAATTCTTGGTCGACCGGGCACATCTGTCATGATGCCTACCCCCGGGGACCCAGACCACGTCCAGCAACCCCGGAAGCAGGCATCAAGTTATCCTAAGCAAACCCAACAACCCCTGCTAGGGGCTATTTGGGTCCAGTCCTGGCGCCTATGGCGCCAGGCTCATATGGAGTCAGTCCTGGTGCCATAGGCGCCAGGCTCATAGATTAAAACTTACCTGATGCAGACCAATCTGCAAGAGCTCCAAGCCAAAAGAGGCTTGGAAGGGACTACTTTACTTAGGGACTATTTTTTACTCAGTCGGGGCTGGGGAGGAATAATTACCTGGGACTACTTTGGAGGCTATTTAAACCACGCCCCGAAGAGCAGCACACACTTCACGTTATTCTGCATCCAGCACCTAAGGAGAAGACAAGAACAGCAAGGTGAGCCAAGGGAATACACAGAGGAATATTAGTTACCCCCCCATAGACTTACCTGATTTTACCACCGGGGGTACTATTCCTCTTCACGGGTCGGCGCAGCTTACACTGCATCTTCGCCACACCCAGACCCCTAAGGGGAAACAAAAGGACAGCAAGGTGAAACAAAGGGCCTGACAAGGGGAACCCTCCTCACCACAATAGACTTATCTGATTTTACCACCGGAGGTATCATTCACCAAGACTTCATACTTTCTCTCAGGGAGAAAGCAACAGGTTACATACTGACATTTTATCGAACTGTGTTGGAAAATACAAATCCTTACCAGAATACTTCTGGTTGCCACAAGGAACTCTTCATTAGGGTCAAGCTGCAACCTGCAAGGAATCGGACAAGAGTGAAAGTCAGGCATTTGAACTCTTACAAACTTTATACGTAAATTCCTTCGAGCCAGTGAAGCAACTGGTTATCAACGCGCCCCTGCGCTCAATGCAGGATGGAGAGCTCATCTTTTCATACCATCAGGTGAGACTATAAGAGGGGACATCAAAGGAGATCTGTGGGGAGAACAGCGGGGGTGGGGGGATTTACACTCAACTCCATGGGTGGTTAATTCCCTTTCTCCATTTGCAGAAGAAAATTCCTAGGGCCAAGCAAACGAAGCTAGGTGGGCCAGTCCAGTCTGTCATCTCGGCCCTACGCGTCACATTGGTGGAGACCGCAGCTGTCCAGTTCCGATCGACGCCTCTGTGGGAGCCAGGTGAGCGTAACATCGCACACTCGCCCCTCCTCCTAAACCGGGCCCCCCCCGGCACGGTCATTGTGAAGCTGCTGAATTACAGGGATAGAGACATTGTCTTGAAACTGGCTAGAGAAAGGGGACCCCTGAGACACGGCAACGACAACATACACATATATCCCGATTTCTCAGCAGGAGTCCAATCCCAAAGACGGTCATATGAATCCATTAAGCATCAACTACGAGTGAGACAGGTGCCGTACGTTCTCTTGTTCCCAGCAAACCTACGCATACAACATGGTGGACGTGCACACTTCATTGACTTTCCTGCCGCCGTATTAGCTTATGTGGAATCCTCTATCCCCATTCCACCAGGAAGAAACAACCACGATCAAAATCTCCTACAGCAACCAGTATAGACCTCGCCCCGCACATTGTTCGATCACGATACCCAAGCTCCGCCTCGCTCTCGCTGGACTCACATCTTTGTACTAGCAGAAATGGATAACACAGTTATTCAATTACTAAATTAAGCCGGATGAGATGCGCTCGACTACGAAAGCGGAGTTGCAGCACTCGTCCCCCTCCACGAGTGGAACCGCAAAGTTGTAAATGGGGTTCATCATCAAGCTGGGCCAGATGGTGTGGGTGGGGGTGGGTACAGGGAATTTGGAACTGTTTTGTTGGCCAGTTATATGGTCATTCACGTTGAGAGCCCCAGTTGGGCACCTTGAGAAGAAGTTAAGTTATGTTTATTGTAAAAAATGCAATCACAATATCACGCAATGATCCCCCCCACGGTATCAATCTCCCACCAGTGATTAACCGTCGCTTGCTCAAATGGCATAGAGAGCACACACGCCCAGCGGGATGACGCTTAAAATGCTATCGTGGAATATCCGGAGTCTGAACAACAGAGCTAAATCAAGCAAAGTGTGGGCATACATCATTAGGCATCGCCCGCACATAGTAATGCTTCAAGAGACCCACGCACTGCGGGGAACTAATGAAAAGTGTCTTGAAACAATGGGGCAACACCAGGCACTATACCGAATATTCATCACAGAACAGAGGTGTCCTAACGTTGATACACCTCTCTTTGGGGGTTTGCCCCCGAAAAAAGCAAAACTGACCCTTTGGGTAGATATGTGGTGTTATGGGGCATGGCGGCAGGAGAAAAATTAATACTGTCAACTCCTATGGTCCGAACACTGACGATCCCGAATTTTACGCCCACCTCCTAAACGAAATATGCTCAACAACGGACGCTTGGGTGCTGTGGGGGGGAGACTTTAACACTATCCAAGACGTGCTATTAGATAGATCTTCCAGTAGACAAAGGACCCTCACTAGATATGCCACCACCATACACCAAATTATGCAGGAATTGGCCCTGACCGATGCCTGGAGAGGGACACACCCCACAGACCAACAATATACTTTCTACTTCTCTGTGCACGATACAGAATCTAGGATAGATTACTGGTTTATACCCACCGACCTACTGAGCTCTGTAGTGAGCTGTGAAATACTTGCACGCACGCTTTCAGACCATTCCCCGGTTACACTCGAGATATCTTTGCAGAACATTAAACGACCACCGCGGCGTTGGAGAATACCCCCAAACATCCTGAAAGACTAATGTGGTAGAAACACTACATTTTGAAATGGAGGAATTCTTTCAATTAAATACTGGGTCAGTGGGTGCATGGGCCACAGTGTGGGAAACGTTCAAAGTCTGGGTGTGGGGCAACCTAATGTCAAAAACTACTGGCCTCCTTAAGGATGTCAGATCAAACCTGGACAGAACCGAAATACACCTGAAAACACGAGAGCGATTATAGTATAACACACGACCAAAACACACTGGCGGATATCAATGCACACCTCCAAAAATTCAATGATCTAGCAACCCAAGAACTACAATATATTTCTACTCCAATCAGGGCGCGTAGATATGGTGAAGGCAATAGAGCAGGGAACCACCAGGCACGTATTCTACTAACTGAATGCAACCACGCCCCTATCACCTGCATCTTGACCGATAAGGGAGAACCCGTGCACATGGAAGAAGAAATTAACGCAGAATTTGCTAAATACTACACCAACTTATACGCAAATCATGATACACAGACGCCCTGCCCACGAACGCTCGTCGTATCGCCCCCTGTCCCTAATAAACACTGATGCAAAGATATTTGCAAAAGTACTCGCTAACAGACTACTTCCCAAAATGACCACTTTAATACACCCTGATCAATGCGGCTTCATCCAGACGAGGTCCACGGGCCTAAATCTGCGTAGACTTTTTGGTATCATGGCACAAATCAAACCAGACGCACAGGCAGTGGCCATCTCATTGCATGCCGAGAAAGCGTTTGATTTCGTCTCATGGAAATATATGTTTGAGGTCTTCAATAAATTTGGCTTTGGCCCATACTTCACACAATGCGACAGACTACTCTAAACGTCTCCCAAAGCTAGGGTCCTAACGAACCACACCCTCTCCACTCATCTCACCTTACACAGAGGCACTAGACAGGTGTAACACTCACCGGATTCCCACGGAGGCGCCGACCTGTTCTGGACTGCTATGACCTCTTCTAAGGTGATGCGCAGGACTCGGAAGACGGACTGGACCAGACCCCCAAACCTCGCCTGTCTGGCCCGTAGAAGAATCCTTCTGTAGATGGAAAAGGGAATTAACTGTCTGCTGGATAATGTGTCGGATTCCCCCCCTTCCCCCTCTCACACTCCTCAAACCCCCTCCGCGATTCCCTGTAGAGTCTCACCTTAGAGTCTGAAAGGTTGAGCTCTCCATCCTGCTTCCGATGCAGGGGCGCGTTGATTTCCAGTTACTTCACTGGATCTCGGGTTTGGTGAGTATTCAACTCCGGTTGACTTTTCCGATATGAGGCCGTAAGTATTCAGTTGCAAAAGTTCAAGCCTTAATTGTCCGTTGTCCTTTTCTCTATTTCAGATGCAGGATGAAGAATCCACGTTGAGGAATGGATTCGCCAAAGGTAAACTCTGGTGAGTCTTTTTGATGGATGGTTCCCTTAGTGATCTTGCTTTCACCCACTAGTGCGTGTGTCTTTTTCCCCTTAGGGGCCGGGGTATGGAAGTGCCAAAGAAGCGGCGCCGACCCGAGGTGAGGAAAGATTGTCCCAACAATAATCAGGTAAGTCTTAAGGTGGAAGAATCAGGCCTTCCTCAATCTGTTCCTTCGCTCACCTTTGTTTTGTCTCTTTTTCTCCTTAGGCGCTGAAAGGCGACGGATGGTGCCAATGGTCGCTGAAGAGCCCGAGGGCGCCTCGTGAAGGTGAGTGGAACACGGCGCTGCAGCGAGCGATGCGCTTCTAAAAATAATGTCTTTTCTCAGGATCGTCGGAGTGATGGCTCCGGACTCCGGATGGAGGTAGGTAAAGTTCAATTATTCACCTTTCTCTCCTTTCCTTCCTTTTCAGGTGTTCCAGGTAACAGGCGGGCGTGGCTGGAGCCAGGATGCAGGAGCAGACACGGTGAGCGTCCAGCTGCTAGATGCAGAACAACGCGAAGCGTGAGCTGCTGTCTGGGCGTGGTTTAAATAGTCCCCAAAGTAGTTCCAGGTAAGTATTCTTCCTCAGCCACGCCCGAGTGGTAAAATAGTCCCATAGGTAAAATAGTCCCTTTCAGACCTCAAGGAGGTTTGGATCCGGCAGCATGGTCTGCATCAGGTAAGTCCATCCAAGCACTCCCATAATGAGCCTGGCGCCTATGGTGCCAGGACTGATGCCTTCTATGAGCCTGGCGCCAAAGGCGCCAGGACAATGTCCAAAGAGCCCCTATAAGGGGTTGCTGGGTCCCTCCCTGGGGACATATCTGCTTTCGGGGACGCTGGTCCTGAACTGGCTTCCCGGGAGTAGGCATCATGACAACAGGGCTGCCCCTTCTCCCCCATCCTTTTTGCCCTAACCATTGAACCAATGGCGGCCGCAAGCAGAAGTGAACAAGAAATGTGGGGCATAAAGATGGCCGGCATTTATCAATCCATCTCGTTGAACGCAGACGATGCATTATTGTACATACGGAAACCAGAGAAGAACCTAGAGCCTGTATTGGCAGTGATAAATGACTTCACGTTACACTCGGGCTATAAAATCAACACGGCCAAATCAGAAATCTTCCCGTTGACACAGGTCACCACCTGCCCTTCACACACCCAGCGTCTGAGATGGTCCCCCGACCACATAAGATATCTGGGGATCCTCATATCTAGAGATAAACTATCATTATACATAGATAACTACGAATCTGCACTGCAGATGATCCATACTAAACTCCAAATTTGGACTAAGCTCCCAATATCACTGGCTGGTCGGATAGAGGTACTCAAAATGGTAGTCCTTCCCAAACTCCTATACATTTTCAATAACGTGCCCATATGGCCAGGCAAAACCTTATTTTGATAACCTTAGGTCCCTGGCGACAACCTTCATATGGAATGGGGGGGGCCAACAGGCTCAAATGGGAAAAACTGGTGGAACCCTACGAAATGGGGGGGGATTCACCGCACCAGACTTCGAGCTGTATTACCAAGTATCAGAAGCACAATATGCCAAATACTGGCAGAACCCCAAAGAAGAAACTCCACATGTCCCCACAGAACGCCACTCTGTCCTCCCCACTGACTTAATATCCATAATACTAGCAAAGTCTCATAAAGATGACTGTAAATATGACCCAACACCCTGCACAATCACAGCATGGGCCGCAATCAGTAAGCGACTCCATATTGAAACTCCTTATGACTCACGGTGTCCAATATGGAATTTCCCGGGCATAGCACCCACCTACGACATCGGCATACAGAAAGCCTGGATCCCGAATTACGACATCACAATGAAGGCCATGTTCCCAAACGGTAGATTCCTTACACCGGAAGACTTCGCAGACACAGTAGGACGGGGCCAACTTGTCACCTTACAAGATCACCGTAGGAAGGCAGCATTCAAAAACCGATGGCCAACGTTCCCAATAGAACCCCCCCGAACACCCCCGTTTTCAAGCACTTCATACACAAACAGGCACAGGCGTCTCCATGTTATATAACATAGTCCAAACCCACATGAAATCATCCAACAATATAAAGGCATCCTGGGAAGAAGACATGGGAACAACAATTGAGGAGGGGAAATGGTCCAGATACTGCCTCCTCACAAAGAAAGTCTCCTTAAACGCGGGGCTCAGACTTCTACAGATCAAAATACTCAACAGGCTGCACTACACCCCAGTTAAAATGGCAAAATTCCATGAGTCCATGACCACAAGTTGTCCCAAATGTTATAATCTGCAAGCGGACCCATACCACATGTACTGGGCCTGCCCTATGATAATGGAATTCTGGCGGGAAGTGGCGAATATCTTGGAAGATGTTACACAAATTCCTGCACAACTCAGCCTCCAAAAGTACCCGTTTGGCGATATAGGAAAAGTAACAGAAAAAACCAGGAGACTGTTCAATATAGCATGCATAGTGGCCAAAAAATCTATTTTGCAGAAGTGGAAAGGCAGCCAGGCCCCGCGCACAGAGCAATTCCTCACAACACTGTCATATGTCAATGAATGTGAAGAAACTTACATAGGTCTAGTCCCCTTCTCCATGTAAACCCAAACATATCTGGGCACCATTCAGATCTTACCTCGAAAGTAGCTTACCAGGTTCAGAAGAATCCGATGCCGATTGAAACGCAAGCGGTAATTTTCCTTTTCCTCTATCATGTATATCCAATGTGTTGAAGCTGTGCTACCTGTAACGAATACAATGTTGTGTAAAACTGGAATGGAAGGAAGAAATCTACCATTATTATGTATGTCCTATACTAAGGGGAATTTGAAGCGTATGTGATGTGACTTGCAAACCAAAAATAACGTTTTTTTTAAAAAAAAGCAGCGGAGAGGTCAAGGCGGATGAGGATTGAGGATTGCTTAGCATAGCGAGCAGCAAGAAGAGTGTTAAGGACATAGGTGAGAGCAGATTCAGTGGAGGGTTTAGGGCGGAAGCCAGATTGAGAGGGGGGAAGGAGAGAGAGATTAGAGATATAGGTCGAAAGTTGAGAATAGGCAAGGCGTTCGAGTAGTTTAGAGAGGAAAGGTAAAAAAGTGAGATCAGGCGAAAGTTAGACGCAAGAAGGGGATTGGTGGCATGCTTGAAGGCAGTAGGGAAGGTGGCCGTAGAAAGACAAGTATTGAAGAAGGAGGTTAGATAGGGGATAAGTAGGGGGTAAACCTTGGGAATAGGAATGGTAGGGATGGGATCAGAAGGGGCGGCAGTAGGGTTGGATTTAGTTAGGAGGAGAGACATGTTGAAGGGAGCGATGAGAGAAAATTCAAACATGCAAGCAGAGGGGGAGTGAAAGGAGGGACGGGAATTGGTGTAAGAAGGAGAGCAGATAATCTTTTGACGAAGAGAACACATTTTTTCAAAGAAGTAGTTAGCAAAGTCAGAGGGAGAAAGAGGAGATGTAGAAGAGGTCCGGAGAGGGCGGGGAGAGAGGCAATAGAGGGTTTGAAAGATATAAGGATGAGAGGCTTGGGAGTGAAGAAGTTTAGAAAAGTATGAGCGTTTAGCAGAATTAAAGCAGGTATCATAGCGAGTGATAAGAAAAGTAGGAAGTTTGGTTAGGGAGAGTGGGGGATTTTCGCCAGCAGCACTCAAGATGACAGAGGAGATGCCGCATGGCTATGATGTGAGGGGAGAGCCAGGGTTGAGAAGGCTTACGAGTAGGTCGGAAAGAGGGGATAGAGTCGATCGAGACAAGAGGTGAGAGAGGAGGACAAGGAGAAAAGGGCAAGGTCAGCACGGAGAGAGGAGAAATTAGAGAGGGGTGGAAGGGATGAAGAGCAGGCAGAGTAGAGGGTCAAAGTTCCGGAGGTCACGTCGAGTGAAAGAAGTGGTGGGGGGTAAGGAAGAGGGAAGAGGGGAGGAGGAGTAAGTAGAGTCAAAGATGAGCTCAAGTGTGGAGCCTGAGGAGTGAGTAGGAGAAGAGGGGGGAGGAGAGAGAAGGTAGGAGTCAAGAACTGAGAGAAGAGGACTGGGGCGTGGCTACGAGGGCCATGTAGGAGGACGCGTTCTGGAGGAGCTCCCGAGATCCTGCAATGATCCGGGCAAAAAAGTGCGTGAAGACGGGCCGTCGACCGCTGAAAATACACATGCCGGTGTGTGAATGATTGGGCTACGCGTGGTGAACTTCTGGATGGTGCAGGAGGGACGGCGGCAGAGATCGGTGCGGAAGAGATAAGGAGCACCGGAGATGAAAGACGACACAAAATGGCCGACCAAGGTCCGGAACAAAGGAAGAAGCAGGCCGCACGGTGACCCAGCGAAAGGGGCGCACTGACCACACACTTGTTACTTGTGCAAACTACAGGTCCCCTGGGTCATGTCGAATAGAACGGTGAGGCCGAAGGCGAAACAGCCCACCTTAGACGACTTTGCTAAGACGTCCCCGGGTCAAGACATTACCAAGAGCAGGGACAAGCTGCCTGCAAGCGGCATGACGACTTCGGGCGCCAACCAAGAAATCCTGGCAGCGATTGCGGACCTAAGGGCGGCCTGGGAATCTAAGCTCGAACTAGCCGTCACTGAACTAAAAACGGCACCGGACCTCAAGGTCGGAGAGGTGCAGGAGGACGTTAACCTACTCCGACAGGATGTCAGGGCCTTGGCGGAGCGCACGGAGTCCCTTGAGAAGGAAGTCAACCCGAATACTGCGGATTGCGCCTCCCATAAAGCCGAACTGCACGCCCTGATACAAAGAGTGGGCAACTTGGAGAGCAGAGCGGAGGAGGCGGAAGGACGAGCCCGACAAAACAACATATGCATCGTGGGCCTGCCGGAGGGATTGGAGGGACACGATCCCACGGAATTCATTGAATCCATGCTACTGCAAGAGATACCCGGAGGAGCCCTATCCCAGGGATTTGCAGTGGAAAGGGCACACAGAGCCCTAACAAGGAGACCGCCACCGGGGAACCCGCCTAGGCCTGTGATCGCCAAAATTCTTAATTACCGTGACCGGGAGAGGATACTGGAACACTTTCGTAAGGGAGGAACGATCACACGAGGAGCGGCAAACATCACGGCTTACCCGGACTACACCCTGTCTGTGCAGCATAGCCGCATGAACTTTGGGACGGTAAAGCGGAGATTGAGAGAGGCGGGCCACAAATATATGTTACTGTATCCGGCAAAATTGAAAGTCATTCATAAACATAAAACTTTGTTTTTTGAGACCCCGGAGGATGCCAAGGGATGGCTCGATGCGCAAGGATGTCCCCAGGAGTCAGAAGTTCGTACGGAGAAAGAGCTCGGAAGAGATAAGTGATGCATGAAGAAGGTGCCGCAAGATGGCGCGGCACGTGGGACTTGAATATAGTCGCTTGCGCAGCCTTCAGTAGAGAAGGTCAGACTATTGCACTATTTGTCATAAGCACTGTGGTTAATGTTGACTTAACGGGAGCCTTACGGAGCGATTCTCTCTACCCCACAACAGTTTTAGTTAAGTGGCCATTAGGGCGACTTCACCCTACTGAGTTCTGTGCATCGTTCCGTGCCTGCAGGGCTAGATGTGGGGGTGCCTGAGCTCCGAGGATGGAGCTGGGCAGCAGTTGGGGTGTGATGTTGGGGAAGGGACGGGTGGGGGGGAGGGGAGGGAAGTTGGGGATTTATTGTGTACATAGTTATGGGGAGTTTGAGCTGGTACGAGAAGCTACAATCAAAAAAGGAGGGCTGTATCTGTATCACGTGGGCAAAGGGGAGTCGCTACATGGGAGGCAGGAAGACACTCATGAGGCATGGGAGACCTTAAGATCGTAACATGGAATGTCAGGGCACTTAACAGCTACTTAAAAAGGAACAAAGTCATGATGTACCTAAAAAGACAGAGGATTGATATTGCGCTGTTGCAGGAAACACATCTGACCCAGCAAAAATTGGAACTGGTGGGGAAGAAGTGGAGAGGCACTGTAGTGGGCTCTCCGTACTCTGCCTACGCTAGGGGAGTGCTGGTCTGGGTGGCACTGCACGTTCCGCTCCAACTCACACAAGAGGTGGTGGACACGGAGGGTAGGTTGGTCATATTGAAGGCCCTGGTAGAGAATAAAGAGGTGTGCATTATGAATACATATGCCCCCAACCAAAACACTGCTATGTATTTTAGAACCCTATGTACTCATCTGGGCGCGTGTGTGGGGGGAGCGGTTATCTGGGGAGGGGACTTTAACTGTATGCTCGACCCAAAGGCAGACAGATCTGATGGGAAGATTGATCGGCCCACCCCGGCAGCCAGGGTATTACAGACATTACTAGATGACTTTGGGCTGGTGGATGTTTGGAGACTGAAACACCCTAATGAAACACAGTACTCGCACTACTCAGCTCCGCAGCACCTGCACACAAGGCTGGATTATTTTTTTGCCACGCCAGATGTGATGATAGAGACCACCCAAATAGAATATAGAGCGAGGGTCCTGTCGGACCACTCGCCTCTTGTGCTGACCTGGCAGTACTGTCGCCCCAGGGCGCGGATACCGACGTGGCGCTTCCGGGCGGAGGCGCTCAGAGACCCAGTCTTCAGGGAAGACATCAGGGATGCGATCTCACAGTACTTTGAGGTGAACACAGGCAGCGTAGACTCAGCGTGTACACTCTGGGAGGCCTTTGAGGTGGTGTTGCGGGGTGCTGCTATTGCTAAGTCAAAAGGCCTACAGGGTGGGGTCCTAACAGAATTAGAGGAAGCGTAAGAGAAACTGGAGCGCGAAAGCGACAGGGCAGGAGGGGACACGGAACTTGTACTCGAGTTGCAGCAGAGGTGTGTGGAGCTTTGGGAAAGGCTCTGCAACCTTAACTACAAAAAGTATGTCGAGAGGCAACATGCAAGTGGGGATAAAACTGGCCGCTTGTTGGCGTGGTTATATAAGAGCGAAACCCCCAGGCCCCCGATTAGGATAATAGCCAGAGAGGACGGGGAGGTGGTTGACACCCAGGAAGGAGTCAACGAGGTATTCTTGGACTATTATAGATTATATGAGGACAGAGGAGGGGACAATCAGGAGGAGATTAGAGAAACACTAAAAGACATGGAATTACCTAAGATTAGTGATGAAGAAAGGGAGGAACTAGACGCACCAATTACCGTGGAGGAATTAGAGGAGGTGGTAAAACAGCTGCCCACCTGCAAGACCCCGGGTACGGACGAATTCCTGGGCGAGTTTTACAAAATATATAAAGCAGAAGTACTCCCCCCTATGTTAGAGATGCTTAATGAGTCTTTTGAGAAGGGTCGGCTACCGGACACGCTCAGAGAAGCACTGATCGTGCCGCTCCCCAAGCCCAACAAGCCAGGGCATTGCTGCGGCTCCTATAGGCCGTTGTCAATGTTGAACCAGGACAGCAAGATTTTGACGGCGGTCCTGGCTAATAGGCTACGAAGGGTCATCAGTAAACTGATACACCCGGATCAGACAGGTTATGTCCCCAACAGAAATATAACCCACAACCACAGGCGACTCCACTGGGTGATTGAAGAGGGAAACAGAAGCGATGAGGAAATGGCGGTGGTGTCCCTAGATGCAGTCAAGGCTTTTGATTCAGTGAGGTGGCCATGGTTGCTGGCGGCCCTGGAAGAATACGGGATGGGGCCGGGTTATGTTAGGGGGGCGAAATTGTTGTACAGTGAACCACTGGCCAGAGTACGCACAGTATCGGTGATATCTGAGAGGTGGAAACTCAGTAGAGGCACCAGACAAGGGTGCCCCTGGTCCCCGATGTTATATATTCTGGCCCTAGAGCCCCTGGCAGTGTACCTCAGACAACAATATGACATGGTCGGTATTGAAGCAGGGGGAGAGAAACACCTAATATCCTTATATGCTGACTATTTGCTACTGTATTTGAAATATCCAGAGGAAAATCTTCAGTATATTCTAGAGGTCATGGAAAAGTATGCAGAACTGTCCGGCATAGCGGTGAACCCCCAAAAATCGAGCATGTTCCCATTGGGGAGCTACATAGGAGTCCCTCTGGAACGGCTGCCAGTGTTGTCCCTACCTTGGGCGGCTGATTCCTTCCGCTACCTCGGAATAGATGTGTATCATACTGTGGAGGGGGAACACTTGCATAACACCGAGGTGGCTGTGAAGAAAATCCGCACAAATATGAAGTTTTGGGAGAAGCTGCCGCTGGCGATGATGGGACGGGGGGGCGATGCTCAAAATGGTGGTCCTGCCTAGGCTGTTATATTTCTTCAGTAATATACCATACCTGATACCCAAAAAGTTTTTTGTCAAACTGAACAGCATGTGTAGTGGCTTCCTGTGGCACGGCACTCGCAATAGAGTGGCGCTATGGAAGCAACAGAACTTCCATGATAGAGGGGGCATTAAGCTGCCGAACCTTGAGGCCTATTATGTAGCCAGTCAGTTGCAATATGTAACCAAATGGCTTTCTGATGAAGAAACTCCTGAATCTAGGCTGTTTGGGCAGGACTGCACCCCGTTTTACCTAAAAGAGATTATCTGGGTTCCTAGACTTGAAATGAAAGAACGCCCGGGTATGCTGTTGCTTGGGTAGAAGATGTGGCACAGAGTATGCCAACTGATGGAGAACCCGTGCCCGTGTTCCCCACAGGCGCCACTGGTTACCTTGGCTAGGGGAGACAACCAGCTCAGGATGATAATCAGGGCCTATTGGGAATCGGTTGGGCTGGCCACATTGGGAGACATATGGCAAGAAGGGGCTATTAAAGATTTCGAAGACCTGGGAGAAGAGACAGGCTTGCATGGAGGCCAATATGTCACATATCTTAGGCTAGTGCAGACTATTCGCAAAACCTGGCCAGAGACTGTACTGGCGGAAGAACCAGACGCTCTAATGGGAACAATATATGACATATCGGAGGGAGGGCACGAGATCTCTAAACTATATGAGATGGTGATGACCTGGGTGGGGAAGGATTTGACTGATCTGAGGCTGGACTGGGAAGCGGAGGTGGGAGCACGGTTGACCGATGGAATGTGGGAACGGGCCATGGGATAACACAAGAAAGTGTCCAGAAATGCTAGATTGCAGCAGATACAGTTATACATAACGCATAGAGCCTATATGACCCCGAAGAGAATATCTAAGTTTGCAAACGCAGGAAGACAAGCATGTCCAAAATGCGATGAGGAAGACGCTGATATGACACACATGTTCTGGTCTTGCCCAGTGATTGAAGCTTTTTGGGGGAGGGAAGTGGCACGGAAACTAGCGAATAAAGGGGTCCCACTCAACACAGATACGGCCTGGGCCTGCCTATTGGGAGGGTTTCCCAGACCACGGAACACTAAACACCTTGGGCAACTGAGGGACCTGGCATATGTGCTTGCTAAAAGAAGGATAGCCATGGGCTGGAAGCAATGCCACAAGCCACGAGTAGAGGTATGGTGGCGGGACTTGCAAAAATGGGCGGAGGCTGAAACGGTGGTGTGGCAGGAGGCATGCAGCAATTGAGGGGAGGAAGACGTAGGTAACCTGATGGCTTGGAGAATGTTAATAACAGGACTGTTTGGCACAGGAGTGGATCCTGCAGCTTCAGAAGGAAGCGATACCCAGCCACACGCAGCAGAGACAGAACTAGAAATGCAAATAAGCTCTTGGGGGGGGGGGGTGGATTTGGGGAGCAGTAATGAGCGTTAATTGATATTCACGAGTTTATTGTAAATAATGCTGCAAGTTTGGTTTGTATTGTTTATTTTTCGAAATAAAAATTTTTAAAAAAAAAATCTGAGAGAAGAGGAGAGGGATGAGGCGGAGTAGGAAGGTGAAGATTAAAATCGCCAAGGACAGTAAGGGGAGAGGGGAGAGGGGGAGATGAGAGAGGTGGTGGTCAAGGTAATCATAAAAGGAAGAGAGGGGGCCAGGAGGTCTATAGATAATTAGGAAGGAAATGGGGTGAGGGAATGAAAAGGATTTATACAGGTATTCAAAGGAAGAGAAGGTAGGACGGGACAAAGAGGAGGTAGATGAGAGGTATTTAGGATAGAAGAGAAGACCAACACCTCTGCCACGACTAGAGGGACGAGAAACATGAGAAAAGGAGGAGGAAGAGGTGAAGAGAGGCAGGAACGCAGAATTGTGAGGAGAGATCCAAGTTTCAGTTAGACAGAGGAAGTGGAGGTTGAGACGAAAGAACATGTCTAAAACAGCAGCAGTTTTATTGCGGTTTAGTTAAGAATATTGCTTCCTGAGGCCAGGGCGTGGGTTGTGCGACCTGCCACGTGCATTTCGAGTGCTGTCTTTGCTTTTTTTAAAGGTCCCTTCCTGCTTTCGTTGACTGTCATTTTTTGAAGCTGGCCTGTCAGTTCGCCACCTCTTCTTCCAGCTTAGTGAGTTGGAGTTGATGGCGACGCTCGAGTGCCACTGTGCAGTTGATAGCTCTCCCACGGATCACCTGCTTCATCGCATCCCAGACAATGGCTTCAGAGGTGCCTTTTGCTGAGTTTTCCTGGAAGTAGTTCTTGAGCGAGTCTGCAAGCTCTCTGCTGGAGGCTTTGTGATAAAACGTAGCCCTGCAGTTTCCATGGCCTTTTAGGCGGCGCTGGCAGGCCCTCCATTCGCAGCTGGGCTATCACTGGAGCCTGGTCCAATATTACTCTAAGGCCGATCTCAATGTCCTCGATGCATGGGAATAAGGCACTAGACACCAAGAGTAGGTCTATCCTTGAGAACCCCCCGTGGACATGTGAGAAGAATGTATAATCTCGTGATCTGTTGTTAGCGAGCCGCCATGTATCGATGGTGCCGGTTTCCCTGAGAAATTCCGCCATTCCCAATGCTCGGACAAAGTCGACTCTGGATGGAGGCAGAGTTTTGTCGGTGTTGGGATCTGGGGTAAGGTTGAAATCACCTCCGATCATCAGGCGGCCTTCTGTAAAGGTGTTTACCGTCAGGAGGACCTTGTGCAGGAAGCGGTCCTGCGCGTCGTTTAGACAGTAGATTACACAGATGCTGATTGGAAGCTGAATAAGTAGGCCTTTTAGCAGTAGGTATATCCCCTCAGGATATTTCTTAATTGTGATTTGCTTTAGGGGAACTTTGCAGCTGAGGAGAATAGCTACGCCCCTCTTCTTCTAGCCCGATGAGGCGAAGTAGCATCTGGGATATCGTTGGGGACTGAAACACTTTGTCGGCCGTCATTAGGCGAGTTTCTTGCAGCCATACGACGTCCGCTTCAAGTTGAGCCAGCCTGTGTTCGACCGATTTGCATTTTCTCGGTGAGTTCAGGCCTTGGACATTCCATGTTACCATGGTAAATTCCTTGATGTTGGCCATCATCTGGGATGACTGTTTGACGATTCCTTTGGTGGCTTTAGCCAGTAGGCCTCTGGTGACCCAGGTTGTTCGTGGAGTTGCTTGCTCCCTGTCGAAACTGACCATTAACCCCCTTTCCCCTCCCCCCACCCCCAAACAAAACCGGGTTGTTCGGGTCAGCCTTCAACCAACAGGGCATCAGGCGAGGCCAACGCATCCAGCTAACGTGGAGACCATGAAGCCTCATCTATACTCCAGTGGGGCGAGTCTCTCCGGCGCCCAGTGTCAGTGAAGCTTCGGTTCCAGACCATTGAGAGTGCGGCCCAGGCTTTGGGCTAGGGCCCCATGTGGATCTTTGATGGATTAAGTGGTTTGGATCCTATCCTTTCATTCTTTCCCAGTACGTTTGCTCTTGGCTGGGGGGCCTCTGATCCTTTCGTCTTTCCACCCGGGTCCAGGAGTGTTTAAGCTCTTGGGAGGAGGCTTGTCCAGAGGGCGATGCTCTGTCAGGGTCACCCTCTCCCGCATTGGGTTCAGCAGCTTCTCTGCTTCTTTCAGGGTGTGGATTTAGCATGGTTTATCGTCCCAAGTGAAGGATAAGGAAGGGGGATACCCCCAGCGATAAGAAATCTTTTTCTCGAGAAGCCAGTCCGTAACCGGTCTCAGGGCCTTTCTCTTCAGTAAGGTGATGGCTCCGAGGTCCTGGTACAGGGAGATGGAGGCGTCTCTATAGAGTATACAGGGTGAACTTCTGGCCTCCCGCATTATTTCTTCTTTCACCTAGTAGAAGTGTATCCTCGCCAGGACATCAGGCGGGGTGGATGTGCTTGCACAGGCTCTCATTCTGTTGTCTCCATCAAGCTCGAAAGGGGCATCGTCGGGAGGAAGTGGAAGAGATCATAGATGTAGAGCTCCAGGTCTGCATCCGGGAGCATTGTTGGGATTCCTCGGAGACAGATGATGTTGGCACGGAAGCGGCTCTAGCTTCCAGTGCTGTAATTCTGTCCGAGCCCTGCTCAATTTCGTAGTTACGATCACAGAGGGTATTCTCCACTTACTTTGTCCGCAGTTCCACCTCACCCAACTGCTTATCCAGGGTTGTGATCTTGGACACAACCTCCTCCGTGCCCTTCTGATATTCCTTCGCGATAGCTGAGAGCAATTTTTGTAGATCTACTTTTGTAACTACCTGGGCTGGGGAGCTGGCATCCGTCGCTGCTTCTAGCTTAGCAGACGTGGGTTCATTGTGGTCTCCCTTCCTCACTCTGTTGCCGGGGTTGACAGCAGGGAGGCGATGTCTGTCCGTTTCGTGTTTTTAAGGTGCTTAGCCAAGGTGCACAAGTTGCTTATATGCTGGTTGAGCAGAGTCCAAATCCCCTATGGGCAGGGTGCGGGTGGGCCTGTGGTGGACTTTCCCCAACCCTGAATGTCTAGGTCGAGGGTTGTTGGGGTCTTCCCCTGCGGCAGCTGCTTCTGACGCGGACCTTCTTCTTTCTAGGTGTAGACTCCACGCCCAGGGAGCGTTAAAGGGGATACCAGTTGAGGAAGCTGTGTGATCCAGAGAGTGCCCGGCGTGGCACACACCTGATCAAGCCGTTTCCCCCCCTCCCCCTAGTGAACTTGCGGGAGGGCTGTGCTTGGCGGTTGAGCCCTGAACTGCAGGATTGCTGCTGGTACCCTTGTTAAGCAGACCCCGGAGGAAGTATGGCAGGCACAGTGTCTAGTGGAAGGAACAAGCTCCCTGGACTCTCCCCCGACTCTGGGCTCAGACTGCTCGGAGGTTAGCTGGGGCCCACCAAAGTGTGTTACGTGGACTGCCGTTCTAAGTCTTGCGCCCGCCCCCCCCCCCCGCTGTGGTGGATCCTTGGGAAGCGGGTATTACTGGCAAGGCCTCCCGAGCTCCAGTACCGGTGAGGGGGCGGGGAGGCCTAGAGATTGGTCGAGCCTCGCTGGGGGTGGGGCGGGTGGTGCTGTGCGGCAGGTGTCCGGATGAGTGATGGGGGACAGGCCGCTGGGCAATAGTCGGAGGCCACCACAGAGGTTGAAGGGCTCCTTCAATGGGAGCGTAAACAATCCGGGAGGCCCCCTTGCCAGGAGAGCTTATGTTATGCACCCGGGCGCTTGTGCCGTAGGCGGCTCCCGCTCCGGGGCTCGAGGGTGCCAGCAGGCCCGCCCACCCCGAGGTGTGGAGGATGACGGGGACCAGCTGCGGGCTGTTCGGCGGCAGGCCTCCTACCTGGCTTCCATTACAGTCCCAGCTGGGGACTGCGATGCTGGGAATTCCCCATCTGCACGTCGGTTAGGGGGTGCAGAGGCAGGGTGCTGCGTGCTTCAGCTTAGCCTTGGGGCGATGTTTGAAGCATTCCACTGGAAGGACGTTCCGATTAGGGCCCGGTCTGCTTTCTGGCTTCCAGTACCCGCCTTCCGATGATGAGGGGCCACGGTGTGGGATCAGCTGCTTACCGGGGGTGACCCCATGCAGCGCTGGCATCCCAAGAGAGCTGGGGCTCCCTCAGGGTGTCTTGAGATGACATGTGGCACCATATGGGGATTGGTTCGCCCAACATAGAACATTACACAACATGGTAAAATTAAACTGTTTGGAGCCACGGAATTTCCAATGGCTCCGAAGGTGAACCAAAACAGAACAGAAACACATAACTCGAGGGGAACAAGTACATCTCGAGTCCATCAGGGGAGAGTAATGCAAGGAAAAATAATGCAAGGAAAGAATGCATTTAGCCTCATAGGGGCATAGTCTTTTAAAGGTTGCTAGAGTCTGCCAGCTGGTGGGTTCATTGAGGCCATCCTTGTCTGTCTTCAATCTGAATATCCACAGTTGTTCCCTTTTGTAGAGGAGGTCATGTATGTTGCCACCTCTCTTGGGTATCTTAATTTTCTCATGTATAGTCCAATTGAAACCTGTCGGGCCATGGTGTTTGTCGAAGTGTTCTACCATGGGTGCAGTGTTTTTTGTGTGCGGATGCACGATCTTTGTTCTGCCAGTCTGGTTTTGATTGGTCTTGTAGTCATGCCGATGTATTTCTTGGCACATGGGCAGGTGATCAAGTAGATTACATTTTTACTACTGCAGTTTGTAAATGACTTGTGTCCATGGGTAATTCCACCCAACGTCTATTGTTGTGCTTCTTGTAGTGTTGGCACATGCGCTGCGGTTACCACATGGTGTGCCCCCCATGGGCGTGGTTTGGTCCCATAGTGTGTTGGGTTCAGGTAGGTCTTTGAAGGTATGTATCAAGGAATCGCATTGGTTCTTCCTTCTCTTGATAGCGAAACATGTTTCCAGGTTCTGTTCACCTACACTTAGGAGGGGTCAAAGTTTCAGTACTTCTTTTTTGATCTTATTCACCGGTGGTGAAAAGCTGAAGACATCCGTGATGGTATCTTGTTGTTCTTGTCGCCTGGTATGTGGTTCCAGAGTGATATCTCTTGGGATGTTGTTTGCCCTCTTATGGGCATGCTTAATAGTTCGCTTTGGGTAGCCTCGTTGTGAGTTTTTTGGCCAGAAGTCTAGATTCTGTTTCATAGCCAGTGAGACTTGAACAATTCCTCCGGTATCTAAGGAATTGACCGAATGGTAGATTGTTCCTCAGGCTGCTTGGGTGGTAGGTGTTAGGAAAGATTTCTTAATTGTGGGTAATTTTCCTTCCATGTGGCAACCCCAAAACTTTTTGCTGTTTTCACCATGATCTAGACTTTGCCAGAGAAGCGCAGCCTTCTGCCGCACTCCTCTGGGCTTTCGTTCCATTCTTACGGGGAAACTGACATGCCCTTAAGACAGTCAGTACCGGGAAACGCTGTTTTCCGTAGTTTCTTTATCATGTTGCAGCTTTCGTGCAACATGGCACAAGAGGGCACTGTAAGCTAAGTTTCTGCTCTCTTGGGTCTCTAGTCTTCTACAGGCCCTAGATACTCTCTTTGGATTGTAAATGAACAGTGCAAGTGAATCACGGACGGGATTGGTGGCAGCGATCGTTTGTGTTTTTAGCATGTTTCTCGCGCTTTGCCCAAAATGGTGGCTTGGCTCCCAAAATGGCCAGACCACGAGGCTCTTTGTCCTGTCCGCTGACCGTCTTGCCCCCTTCACCTCCCCCAGGTCGAGCCGGCCCAGGGCCTTCCTTATTTGGGCATGTACTTTCCCACGAAACACAGATGCTTTCGCAGGCTTCTACAGGCCTGGTGTGTGCCTCCAGGATGGGGGCTGGGATGTCTTGTCCCAATACACATCCTGGGCGCCAGAGAGTCTAGGGTGGTGTGAATGCCTGGGACCCCCGTGGTCCGTGATGAGGTCCACAGATGGTGTGAGTGTTTTATGAGCGGATCTCCCATTGGGTCCCCTCCGTTTTGGCGCAAAGGGAACCGTGGATAAGAGGGGGCTGGAAACGCCACTACCAGGTCGATCTCCTGAGTTCTCATGAACAAAGGAATACAGGAGCCAAGTATCCTGCAACCACAAGGCTGAACCGAGGAATCGCTGGTGACCCGCTGAAGGACTGCTCCTCTGCACTGCTGTCGCTTTGTGAAACCCTTTCTACCTCGGATCGAACGAGAAGGCCTGTACTGGTACTTCGACCCTTGGAGTAGTGGGAACAACTATTTTCGGCATCTTCACCATCTCCTGCACGTAAGCCTTCGGAAGTGTCTCTGGGCCATCCAGCAGACTGACCAGCCTACCCAGGAGTCTTGCTCTGTAACCGCCATCAGGTTGTGTTGTATTACGAGCCATTGTCACTCTCACACAATTCGTACACTTGGCATTCCCAGGTCTGAAGTGAGTAGTGTACATTTGACTGAAATACACATGGCCGCTCCATTGCCCGGCTGTGGTAACAAACTGTGCGGGTTCACTGCGTTTGGGATGCCCTCAACTCAACTTCTGCTGCTGCGGAATCTACACGACGACGAGACGTCCCCTGCTCCTATCTGAACCTGCCAGCACTGAAACGGACGCGGGGAAGCCTGGGTCTGCTTGCATCGGGGACCGGTGAGTAGCATCGCTAGGAACTGGTCGCCCTCCTGCAGGAGCCCATAGCTTTTCCCCGCTGTGTCTAACAGCACGCCTTTCCGTACTCACGCTCTGCTTCTGCTCCCCGTGGAGGCTGCGCTTGAGTCACGGAGCTCATCTTCATTTGTTCACCGAACTAAACTGCCTGATTCCCTCGAAGAGACTCCCCTTTTTGCCCGTTGGCACCAGAGTGTGCAGGTACTTTTGAGCACAAGGCTCCACTCTTCGTAGGGCTTGGACTTCCTTTTAGTTAGGTGCCTCTGAAGGCGGAATGGGTCTAATTATTATTCGCACTGCCTGTTTTCCTCCCCATCTAGGTGGTCTACACATTTCGTGCGTCTAACTCGTTGGACTCGTTTGTATTTGTATATATATTGTATTGGTTTGGTATGTGTTGGTTTACTGGAGTTTTATTGTGATTTCTCGCTACGGTCAATGTTACAAAGGCCTTGTAATAAATGTGTATATATTTTTAATATAACACCTGTTTGGAGTAATTTGTAAGTGTCCTTGCTTTGTGTGCTCATTGTGGGCTTTCAGTCACCCTCACCCCTCTTGAGACCTAGTCTTGACCGCCGCGATCGCTACCCTGATTGGTCTGGCTTGTCCAGAGGTTACCCTGTTCCAAGAAACTAGGCTGGCCTTCTGAACCTCTGTGCCTCCAGGACAGAGTTCAGAAATCCGTCTTAACAGTAGGCCAGAAGGGAATTTCTATCTGAAGGTTTGTTATACACCATTGTTGCTATTTGTCCATTCCTGATGACTATGTTGAGGTCCAAAAAATGGATTGACGATTGACTGTTTTCGTAAAGGTCAAATGTACGTTTTGTGCATTAAGCCAGGTCATAAAGGCTGCAAATTCTTCCTCGCTTCCTCTGAAGATGAGGATAATGTCATCGATGTATCAGGCCCACAGGTCGATGTTGGCGGTCCAGGGGTTGGTGGTGTTATAGATGGTTCTTATCTCAAAATTAGCCACATAGAGGTTGGCCAGCCTTGGTGTGAACGTTGCCCTCATGGCCGTGTCTGAGATTTGCTTGTAGAAAGTTTTTGGTTAGAGAAATTTCTGCCAGTTGCATAATGATCTAATTGGAGTGTCAATGGGTGGATTTGGCTGATCCAAGTGCTCTCTCCACAACTTGTAGTGTTGCAAATTATGGGATCTTTGTGTAGAGAGATTCTATGTCTAAAGTCACAAGAAGTTGTTTGTATGGGTCAAAGGTGCGGTAGCTCTGAAGGTGTAGTACTGCAGTTGTATCTTTTAGGTAGGATTGCATTTTCCCTATCATAGGTCTGCGAAAAAAGTCTACACATTCAGATAGGGGTTCCAGGATGGATCCTTTACCAGACACTATAGGTCTACCTGGTAGCTGTGTTATCCCTTTGTGAATTTCGGGGAGGGCGTAGAAAGTCGGTCTGATAGGTTCTTTTGGATTGAGGAACTCGTACTCTTTTGGACCGATATCTCCTTCCGCGATCGCTTCTTCGAGGATGGGTGTGATGAGGAGTCTAATATCATCTGTGGGGTCTTTGCCAAGTTGTCTGTAGCATGAGCGATCTCGCAGCGCATGTGCCAACACTACAAGAACCACAACAACAGATTTCAATTGGACTATACTTGACAAAATTAAGATACCCAAGAGAGGTGGCAACATACATGACCTCCTCTACAAAAGGGAACAACTGTGGATATTCAGATTGAAGCCCTGGAGGATGACGTGTTTCGAGAAGATCTGCGCCGGGCCATTGCAGAATGTGGGGTCGGTATCCAGCCCTGGTGTCATATGGGAGACTTGGTCTATTTACGGGGATGGTGCATGTCCCAAGAAAGGGGGGTCCTGAAAAGCATTCGTAGGGAAATTGCCCGTGTGGGAAAAGACATCTAAAGTATGGAGCTCCTTCAAGAAAAATTGAATTCCCCCTCGCTTCAGACCAAATTGTCGGCGAGAAATCTGCTCATTAATGGACAGCGAGGAGAGGTTCTTGGGTGACGGGGTGCTGGCGGAGAGATATGGGGAGGGAGATTGCCAAAGCAGAACCCTTGCTTGGGCCATAAGGCAGGAGAATTGCCTGGAACCTATACTAGAAGTAGAATTCCCTGGGGGAGAGGCAATTAGGGACGTGGTGTGGATAAACAGGGTATTTTGTCCGTTTTTGTACACTGCCCAAAGTTCGGCCGGACATGACGTCATCACCCAATACCTGGATAGGGTTGCCCTGGGCTGGCTTGACTGGGAGGTTGGGGCACTTCTCAATGACCCCCCCCCACAGCAGAGGCACTCCGCAGAGTGATACAGTCGCTCCCAAACGGCAAAGCCCCCGGCACAGACGGGATTACAGCTGAGTTAGACAAAGCTTTCCCAGATTTGCTTGTCCCCCATTTATGTCACATGCTTGAAGAGGCAGCCTCCTCCAGGGTTCTCCCGGAGTCCACCCGGACTGCCTTGATCACAGTTATGCTTAAACCCAACAAAGACTCTAGGCAGTGTTCATCCTATCGCCCCTTGTCTTTGATAAACACAGACAATAAAATTCTGGCAAAACTACTTGCGGAACGGCTTCTCCCCCACATGCCCGACCTTATCCTCCCAGATTAGGCGGGATTTATCCCTGGCCGATCGACACAGAACAATCTGCGTAGATTATTTACTTTAATGCGTAATGTGAACCCAGACGTCGCTATTGCTGTGGTGGCCTTGGACACGGAGAAGGCGTTCGTCCCCATTGAGTGGCCTTTTCTCTTTGAAGTCCTTCGTCGTATAGGCACAGGTACCATGTTTCTCCGCTGGGTCAGGCTTCTCTACTCAGCCCCGCACACCCTGGTATACACAAACGGGCTTCAATCCACTCCTATCTACCCCACTCGGGGCACTAGGCATGGGTGCCCTTTCCCCCCCTATTTGCCTTGGCCATCTAGCCACTGGCATGCGCCCTGAGGGAGTTTCATTCCCATCGAGGTGTGACTATCCGGTCATATGCATCTATTGTCTCCCTCTACGCGGATGACATGTTCTACATAAAACACCATCTGACTAATTTACAGCCTGTGATGGAGGAAATATCCGCTTTTGGTGCCATCTTCGGTCTACAAATTAATTGGCCAAATCCAAAGTCCTTCCACTCACAGAAGGTCCTACCACAAGATGTTGGGGGGGGGGGGGGGCTTTGCCTGGTGCCCACAGGGAATTCGGTATCTGGGTGTTAAAGTATCCACTTCTCCTACCAATCTCTTTGCGGAGAACTACACCGCTGCCCTGCACCACCTGGAGCATTGGGTAGATACTTGGATACGACTCCCCCTGTCCCATGCAGCCCACATCTCACTATCTAAAATGGTCATCCTAGCGAAACTACTTTATATTTTTAATAACGTCCCGGTATGGCCCCCTATGTCCTTCTAGAAGCATGTAGGGGCACTGCTGTCCAAATTGATCTGGGCGGGAAAGTGTCCCTGTATATCCCTTCGCACATTGTGCTGTTCATACGCGCAGGGTGGGCTGGAGGTTCCCAATCTCTTCCTCTATTATCTTATAGACCAGATCCAGTACTCGGTTTGGTGAAGGTCCTCTACGAATATTTGTCCCCACTCAACTTGAGGGCTATCGCTCAGACTGACGACATGAGGAGCTTCCTCTGGGCCGCCCAGGAGCACCATGTGAGGGTGGAGGTTCAACCCTTCGAGATCACGTTGAAGGCTTGGGATCAGCTTGCGAAATGGGCAGGGTTGGGACCATGGTACTCCCCCATGATGGCCATATTCAGGGTTTGTGGGATACCCCTTTCATATGAGCACATTTTCATTCAGCATTTTCAGGCCCTACAGGCCCATACATTGGGTGATGTTGCGCCGGAGA
Organism: Ambystoma mexicanum; assembly: GCF_040938575.1. Lineage (NCBI taxonomy): Eukaryota > Metazoa > Chordata > Amphibia > Caudata > Ambystomatidae > Ambystoma > Ambystoma mexicanum. The sequence goes on along the minus strand of NC_090930.1, from coordinate 1,364,779,356 downwards.
AACATACGTCTAGGGGCGACTAGTCTCTGATCACTATGCTATTGTTCTTCAACCTTCAGGAAGTGTTGAGATCAAGATGGCCAGATTTTCCCATGGCTCCTGCGATTTCTCCAATTTTGGAGTATGTTACAAATCCGATATCCACTAGAAGAGTGGTTTCTCACTTGTATGGTGTGGCCCGATCGTGGTCTCTGTCAGCATTCCAATATAGGGCTAAATGGGAAGGCAATTTAGCATGTTCCCTGAAAGAGGCACAGTGGGTTTTGTACTTACCCAGTCCAAATCAATCTCCACCAACAACAGACATCGATTGACCCATTTTAAGTTTCTATCAGGTGTACTACTCCCCACTCTCGCTGCATAAACTATTACCATGCAGGTCCCCGAACTGCAGGAGATGTCAACAAACGCCGGCTGACTTCTTCCATGTGGCTTGGCTTTGCCCTCATATTCAAATTTTCTGGATGGCCGTGGCAGAGGTCATGGAGAAGTTGGTAGATGTTGCGATCCATTTCATTCCTGAAACTTGATTGTTGGCGCTGGTAGACATGCAATCTGGCAGCAATAAACGTTTGCTTGGCATGGCCTCGGTTTACGCCTTCTACTGTATATTGAACACTTTGTTTTTTCTCTATGTTGGATTTGCTATTGCGACATAAATATGCTGATGCTTTATGGCGATATACGTGCATGACTCGGAAGGGGTGGGTTGGGGTGGGGCACGTTATACCCCTTAAGGGGGCTGTTTTGTATTACATGGTTTTGTATTGTAAAAGTCAATAAAGAAAACAGTTTAAAAAAAAAAAAAAGACAGGTAGTCCCAATAGCACTTTTTTACTCACCATACTATATGACATAGGAAACAATAAAGTTTGTCAACATCCATTTGTCATAATAGTATACACATGTGGTAATATTGTCAACAGGTGTTATTAAATTTGACTCTTACTTCTCTTGGATCAACCCAAGAAAACCTCAGTGAATGGGCAAACTTTTTTTGCTACAGCATACCGGCCTTGTGTGAAGGAGACAACACACTACTGGGCACAGCTAGCTACGAGGACCCCAAAGAATTCAACCAAGGGCTAACTAATTAAAATCTCATTTTTTTATTATTGTTGTTTGATTGCATCTCCTGAGTTTTTGATGTGTGAAAACACTAAATAGGGTACATCTCAGGTGCACTACCCGACTCGGTCCAACCGATATGCGAGTACTCGGTAAAGGCCAGAGTGCATGTCCATTGTTGGAAGGCCAAGAGAGACTAGAGTGTGACATATGAATGGTGACTTATTTGTAAAGCAACAATATACATAGTTGAAGTAGTAGTGCAGTTTTCTGAAAAGACCTCTGAACTAAATCACTTGGATTGGATGACCATTTTGATATAGTTATGGAGGGGTAAATTAAACATGTTATTTGAGTAGAACCAGCTCACCAACATTTATTTGGATTCAAGGCCAGTGTGCAATTTCAGCAAACTGCTTTCTATTTCTTGTCATAAAGCATAAAAGAAAAAAATATATGTTTTCACTTTACTGAAAGAGTTAGCTTTCAAAGAGGTGTTATGCTTGATTTATGCTTGATCCAAAATGGCACGGGTGCGCAATGCATTCTGGGAGCGCTCGGGGCCATGTTGGATATTTTCTTCATACCGCAGTGAAACACTGCACATATTTTGCTGAGTGTTAGATTCACAGTGCTGAGACAAACATGCTTTTCCAAACCTGGTATGCGGTAAAGTCCATTTCTGCTGGGAAAGCTAACGTTGTTATGGCTTACTACTGTTCTCCGTGGAGCATGTTTTTAGAGAAGGGAGGCCCTGTGCTTCTTGGGGGGAGCTCTCAATTGACCCAGCTGGCAACCGACGGCTGTTCCTCAACTGCACAAGTGCAATTTCCAGAATGTTCGAGAATTAACTCCCCTTTGTGGAGTGTGTATATATGCGGAAGCCCGGAGGTGATCAGGTGAGACTTCAGCTGGAGAAGGACGCTTACGTCTGGCCTTCCTGTGAGCTGTGGTGCTCTCGGCCTGGCTGTTCCCGGGGTCTTCCATCCGCTTCTGGACGAGATGAGGAATTCTGTTACGCTCACGGTGATGTATTTCTTTTTGACTTCTTTACTTATTCTGTGATTTATGTCCATATTATTCTTGTGAGTTATTTCTATGTACGCGTAAGCTTTGAATAAATAGCCATAAAGAGCTGATTATCTTCTAAGAGTGCGTGGTTGTGAGTTATTGTGTCTGTCTGTTTATTGTTCAAAGTATTGCTCTATAATTGCATTGGTGATTTATGGTTGTTCCGTGCACTTTTCGGGGGAGAGCAATACAAGAGGCTGCCGTGTAAATGTACCAGAAATTTGTGAACACAGTTCATATGCGACTTGTTCACTCACAAAGACTTCCAAAGAATTTTAACACGCAAATGCTGGTATACAGTGTTAATAACGATGACAAAAATATCGACAAATAATTCACTGAATTTCTATTAACATTTTATATTGACTTTTAAAACTATATTAACAATATCAGCTTCAACTACAGTACTTTTAGAACCGTAGGGGTCACTCTTCCTATGGCTTTCTCCTATTCACATAGACCGAAACACTTTAATGCCATTTTGGCTTCTACTTTCAATGCAGTCAAATTGCTTTTCTGGAGTTCGTGATAAAACGATGTATTTCTTCATTATTTCAAGGATTTTCTTGTTTTTCGGAATATGGTTTTGACCTGGATTCTTCTTTTTGGGCTACTGGATCTTATTTCTGAATGGGTTTTCACGCATGTCTCGGTTTGTTGACACTGGATTTCTTTTCTTCGGGTTTGGATTGCAAACATGGTTCTACGCATTTTTTGTCAGATGGATTTCTTCGTTTTTCACAATTTTGGGGATTTTCGAAATGGATTATTGGCATTTTGCATGGATTAGTGTTCTGCGACTGTTGGATTTCTGGACTTAACTTGGTAAATTCATTGTATCTTTTTTCAGTATTTTAGATTAAATGCAACGCTTTGTAAATGAGCCATGTTCTCCACTTTTTCCAAAGTGGAGAATATACTCTGTTAAACATAATTGAGAGTCTCTATACTTCTTTCTTTGAACACCTGTTTTTTCTCTTGCTATTGTTTGAACCATTTACATTTCCTGGAATGATTGTTCCTTTTAAATTTATCAAAAAATGGCACAATGTTGGATTATTTGTCTTGAACGTGTGTCGAATTCCAATCAAGGCCTAGCTTCTCAGAAGGTGACACAGGCTGGTTCTTAAGTACAGTGTAGTCGCCAAGCACCTACAAAGGAATGTCCACACGCTATGTTAGTTATAACACAGCTCTTTATATAAATACGATTCAAGGTTATATACACAATCACGATAATACACTTTGTGCTCCGACAATTCTAAAATGGTAAATATATACAGTTCTAGGTGGTACCACCATTACTCCGATTCCATTAAAATGCATCAACTGTACTTAGCTAAAATAGCATACGAATCAACACAGTAAAACAATATCAACCATACAATTAGGAAGACAAGTTGGTTAGACAATTGGCAGAATACTGGGCCCCTACCGTCAGGCACAGTTCTGTGTGAGTATATCCCACCTAGGCAACCTGTAAATAAAGATGCACTACAAGCCCAGCCCATATATTGTCTACTAAAGTCTTATCTTCTTCTATACTTCTGCAATCCAATGTACCTTGTGTTGTAGAGTTCTTCATCGGGGAATCGACTGGCCCTTATTGAGTGTGCTCCGGTTAAATCAGGAGCCACGGGTCGTCGAACTTCGGAGATGAAGAAAAGGTGAACGTTGTTGAGGCAGCAGCTTCGGTCCTTGCGGTGTTCGTTGACGAGTGATCGAAAAACGTCCTGCAACAGGGGAGGCGTGCGGTGCACCTCAACAACGATGGTTCACTGCTGCAAAGTTAGTGAAGAACTTTGGCCCAGCAAGGGCGTCGAGTCGTCGGCTAACAGGACCACGGCTGACTTCAGTAGCTTTGTCAGCGTCTTGGAGGTCTTCGGGTGGCGGGAAACCCACCGCCTGATTCTCCTCAGTCATCGGGGGCCTTGACTTTCTCCGGCAGGACGAAAGCAGTTGATGATGATGAACAAGGGAATCCTTGGATCAAATGTTCTTAGCCAAAGGGAGTACGGCGGCTCCGGTCGGCGGTGGACGGCTGTCCGCTGCTTCTCTTCGTTCTTCTCAGCGGCCCCCTTCTCCAGTCGGCAGCCTTTCATAGGTTCGTCTACCAGGGAACTTTAGCAAAGATCACCTGGTGCATGATGGTCCCTTGTAGCTCAGGAAGAGGTCTCCTAGCCAGGTCCTCTCTTGGCGTACGGTGCCTTCAGGCCATTCTTCTCCATCCAGACACTCCCAACACAGAATGTGGATTGGGACAAGTACCCAGCCATTCAGCACTACATACTACATTCATACCAGTTTCGGGCAGGGCTGTCTCAGTCATGGGGCCTCATTCCGAGGTTGGAGGTAGCCATGGTGCTATTGAATGGGGGAATTATCGGGCCATTCCAACCTTGGAGGACCCAGTATTTCCCCATTCAGGGAACCCATTCCCATTCGAGCCCCCATAGGGCTCAATGGGAATGGGGACCACGCTAACAAAGGGCCCGTTAATAACGGGCCTGTTAGCATGCTGGTCCTTTAGCGGCTCCCACTAAGGGCGCCTGGTAAAACCAGCCGCCCTTAGTGGAACCCGCTGAAGGACCTTGTAATGCAGCGGTAAGGGGTTAACGGCACCAGCACCCTTACTGGCATCGTTAACCCCTTACCACCCACCTCAGAATGAGGCCCATTGTGTCAAACACCAGATACTAGACACCCATAACACAGAATGCGTCTTCGTCACACACTCCATTCACCTAGGTCCCACCCCACGGGCGTACCCACAACATTCAGTCATTGGGAAGGCTCCAGGCAGTCTGGCCTGGACTTCCCAACAACACCATATATGGAACTAACACCCAACAGCCAGTCAGGGGGAAGGGACAGAGTCAGGGTTTCTGTAAGGAAACAGGCGATAGAAAGCAAGAGGCCAGAGGGGCCATCTTGTCTTCTATCAGGAATCCACCGATTCCAATGACAGGGCCTGGGCATCCCAAAATGGAGGATGCGCAGGGCACATGTCAATTCAGAACGGAGCTGCCACCAGCCCGTACCCTGCTCTGTGGGCCACACAGGTGCCCAAAAACACACTAGGAGTACAGGGTCGTACTCCCACTCATGGGTGTCACAAGGGTATACCGAGGGTCTGTTCACCAAACCAAATACAGGAAGAGCTGCCCCGCCAGGAGTCCCACGTGAACTCCTGCGCGGAAAACAAGTTTGCATTTCCAGCATCACAGCGCTCTTGAGTCCTGCCAAAATGGCCGCGTCCGAGTGAGCTACCTGCCTACATATCACTGGACATTATCCTTGGCAGTCGGCTGTGGACAGGTGTTACTCTTCATGTCCATGCACCGTTAAGTCCCTGGCATTCAGTGGAGTGGAATCTGAGCCAAAACGTTGCTGACGAAGTGCTTCCTGCCTGTAACCTTGGTGAAGCGGCTCAGCTCGTCAGGAGCGAAGGCAGCGGCTGCCTGCGCTGCATCACACGCAACGGATCCAGGTGGTAAGGGAGTGTGGTGTCCACAGGTCGGCACCTGCTGTGAAACACACAGTGTACAACCTGCAGGGTGCTGCAGGTAATGGGAACCGATGGGTAGGTCCCCTGGCAGTGTGGTGTGCAGCGATTGCGGGGCACAGCACAGTCTCGTCTGGCCCCTGTACAACAGAGGGGAAGGAGGCTCCGACTGGGCGCAGCAGTGATCTGCACTGTTTTTAGCCAGACACTGTTTTTAGCCCTACACTGCGAGCTGAGTGCCACAATGAAGACAGTTAAAGGCCAGACCAAACTCCCTTATTCAACACCCTCTCAGGGTAAGCTCTCCTCCAGGGGTACACTTGAAGCCGTGACACCAGCGGATTAGAAACTGGAGGTCCCCTCTCTCACGCGTTGTGGGATATTAAGGGCATGTTCTCACAACTTCAAGCAGGCATTCATTCGCTATATAGAAAGTTGGATACTTGGACTTATAAAGCGGACCACATGCAGCAATAAACCAGGCAATCGTTTGGATGAGACCAAAACTCGCCTCTCAACTGTCGAGGATGAATCCCTATTGACCGTCAGAGAGGCAGTCCAGTTGCAAAAATGCTGCTAAAGAGTTAACAGAGAAACAGAAGGACCTGGAATCGAGATCCCACCGGAACCACCTTAGGATTGTGGGGTCCCGGAGTCGGGGGTCCATGGAGCTTCTGGTGGGGGCCATTCTATGGGAGGCCCTGGGCCAGTATGGCTTTTCATCAGCGTTTGCGGTAGAGCAGGCTCACCGTATCCCAGGAGGGAAGACCTCAGCCCCGGGACTGCCACCTAGGCCGCTCATTGCCAGATTGCGTAGTTACCAAGACAAGAATTTTGCTTTGTGCCGTGCCAGAAAACCCGGCACCTTCATGTATAAGGGAGACCAAGTGCATTTTCCTGACTTCTCTACCAATGTTCAGGAGTAAATTGTGTATGTGAAAAAGAGACTCCGAGCTAAAGGACTCAAGTATATTATGTTGTTCCCTGCCAGGCTCCGTAACAAGCATAATGGGAGAGCTTTCTTTCAAACCCCGGAGGAGGCATGTGATTTTCTGGATGCCTCGACTAGCGGCTCTAAGACTATGAAAGCTAAAAACAACCCTGGCAATCGTGGGGATGGGGATCTTGGTTGATCCATTTGCATCATTCTACCTGTAGGTGTCTGCTGGAACTCCAAGCCAAGATGCACATTGATCAGCCAGGCTAGCAGGGGTGGCTGGGCCCAGAGTGGTTCTCATGCAAATGTGCAAAATGTGTTTCTGGGGAGGGTGTTATAACTGGCAGATTGGGGTTGCTGGTAGGGGGCTTTAGGGGGTTGTTTGAGGTGGTTTGTTGGTTCTTTGCAATGTCAGACAGCAAGTTGTCAATTCTCATTTTGGGATTATATACAAGGTCCAGTGTGCATTGGGCACTGTGGGGTGGTGGGTGGGGGAGAAGGAGTGAGGCTAGGGGGTGGGGAGAAAAAAATAAATAAACATATGCTAATGAACCATCATTTGGAGAGAATCCGGCAACAAACAAGTCTTTCACAAGATCAACGATTCTGATGCTTGTTAATCTGCTTAGAATCACATGCTGTGCATATGGCCCGACATCCAGTGGTAACCGCGGAGTATTGCATCTTGTCTTTTGGGGACCAAAAGGTGACGTCGGCATAGGCGTGTCTGTAACACTATCCCTATCGTGACGTGTAATGTACCCAAAATCCCTCACGCACCGAGGTCCCTCAGATTGTTTTTTCCGCCCAGATAACTGGTCGCCCGATAGCAGAGCTCTTACCTAAGAGACATTGTTTATCTTTTTACCGATTTTGTCGGTTATTCCCCCATAAGTCACTTCGACAGCGATTAAGAACTTCGACGAAGACTGCAGGAAGTTTCTACGGCGGTGGATTTCCGCACTTAAGATCCGGTGGCTGAGGCATCCAAATGGCCGGGCCCACTGGCCGGCCTACACAGTCGGGAGAGTGGGGTTGGGGTGGGAGCACCGGAGACCCAAAGTGATAGCCACAGCAGGCAGAAACACACCGCGGTTATGTTTACATGCCGCGTAGTGTTTCTACCTGCAGCTGATTTCCCATTTGGGGCTCTCGGGCTCCCGATGGGGAGCCCGAGAGCCCCAAATGGTAAAGCAGATTCAGGCAGAAACAACGCAGCTGTGTTGGAAAACGCTGCGGTTTTTCTTTCCGAGTTTCTCAGGCTCCTCCGAGCGGGAGGAGCCTGAGAAACTTGGAAAGAAAAACCGCAGCGTTTTCCAACACAACGTTGTATTTATGTTTGCGGTCGCTTCAAAAGCGACCGCAAACATAAATACGTTTTTAAAGCTGCGGTTTTATTTCTAAGTTTTCCGGGCTCCTCCAGCCCGGAAAACTTAGAAAAAAAAACGCAGCTAGTGCTTATTTTTTAAAAAAATAAAATAAATAGCACTTACCGAGATTCAGCTGCAGCTTTCCTGCTCTGGTCTCCGGTCCCTGTCCTCCGCCTACAGCACTAATGAAGGGAAAGCCACCCAGTGGTAGCTTTTGTTTACTACAGCTGGCTGGCTTTTCCTTCATTAGTGCCGCAAAAGCAAAAGCCAGCACAGGAGGGCCTCCATTTCACAAAATGGATGTGCCCATGTGCTTGCTTTTGCGAATTTTGAGCTTGAATAGCTCAAAATTTTACATAGGAAGTTTTAAAACGGAGAATGCTAGTATTTTTTTTTTATGTTGCCTATCTATTTTTTAAATAAAATGTTTTACTAGACCATCCCTTTAAGATCAGCTTCACATTTCCAAAAAAATCTGGACTCTCAGCCCCCGGTTTCTGTCCACCATGAAGAGGTAATCAAGATGGACACTTACCAGGACATCTACAGCGAAGAAAAACACCCTTCCTTCCTGCAGGACTACACTGAGGACTAGGCGGATGCCATGGACAACTGGGAGGAAACCCAGCAAGAGGAAATGGAGCCATGGAAGCTCCCCACGCAAGATCAGGACACCGATGTTCTATGACTGGATTCTCCTACATCCACCCCGGCTCGCCAGACCTCGCCTGTAGATGACCAAATGGTCTTCTATGCCACCTTAAGGAAAGCAGCAGATCACTTTCAGATTACTACTCAGGAGGCGGTACCTGAACAAGACTTTGTGGAGGACATTCCCAAGGAGAAACCCCCCTCAAGCCAAGCCATTCACCTCCTAAATTCTGTTAAGAAGATTGGCCCCCTCCCTGGTGACGCCAGCTCAGACCCAGGCAGTGAACCCAAGAGTGGAAAAACTATTTCGGCCAGCTCCTTCGGACCCTCAATATATTAAAGGCCATGCCACCCCCGACTCGGTGGCAGTCACTACCACCCAGAAACGGGCAGGAGTACCCCTTGCTATGGGGGAGGCACCTCCAGATAAGGAATCCAAGAGATTGTACGCCCTAGGTAAGCGTGTTACCTCGGCAGCTGCATACACCACACGCATAGCAAATAACACCACGCTGCTGGCCAGTTATGCAGACGCACAATGGAACCTTGTACAAGAAGGTCTCCAGGAGGTTCCTGAACCCATTAGGTCCAGGCTTCTCACCATTGTGGCCGAGGTCAGGCAGGTAAATCAGAATATAATCAAGGACACTCTGGACACTGCTGAGACAGCAGGCAGGTCTCTGGCCCAGGGCACTCTACTCAGGTGGCACACTTGGCTTTGCAACTCGGGGTTCAAGCCTGAAACACAGGCCACTCTTAACAAACCCATAGAAGAGACCAATATCTTTAGGAAAGCAGTCGACGATGCCCTGGAGACGGTCAAGAAAGAGCATGAGACTCAAGTCCTTACAACAAATAACTCAGAAACCTTCCCCCCAAAGGGGAGGTGATTCTCGTCGGTCCTTTCAAAGGCAGTCCTGTGCAAGTCTGAACAACTACAGCACGGGAAACTAACTCTGGACAAACATCAGGAAGCCCCGCCTACTACCACTAGGGGTCAGCAACGCGGCAGAGGTAGCGGCCCCAATCCCAGAGGAGTCGCAGCCTCTGGTCAGAAATGACCAACAGATCCAGGTCCCCTCCCATCTTACCCCGGTCGGGGGGCGTTTAACATCTTGCCGCACGGCATGCAAGGGGATAACTTCAGACCAGTGGGTCATAAAGATGGTCGCCCACAGGTACTGCGTGGAATATGCCTGACCACCACAGTTCAGACCGCCACGCTTACGGCGCCTCTCACCGGACCATCTGCAGATCCTGAATCAAGAGGTGGAAGCACTGCTGGGAAAGGACGCCTATTCTTCAGGTAAACTAGGGTATTTATTCAGTGTACTTCCTTGTACCCAAAAAGGACCTCATCATGCGCCCTCTTCTAGACCTGTGTCCAGTGAACAAAAGGTTTTGTATGGTAACGCTACAGGAGGTGATCCCACTGTTGAAACAGGTAAAGCACATGGCAACATTGGACATGAAGGCATTACTAATTCAAAGTGCTCCCCTTTGGCATCGCCTCAGCGCCAAGGGTGTTTACAAAAGGTCCTGGCAGTAGCGGCAGCACACCTGCGCAGACTGTCCGTCCCGGTTTACCCTTGCCCCGATGACTGGCTCATAACAGGGGACTCTTATGAAACATGATTTATGAACACCCAGAAGACCTTAGACCTTCTGTTCAGTCTGGGATTCTCCATCAATGAGAAAAAAATCTAGTCTAGTCCCCAGTCAAGTAAAACAATTTCTGGGGGCTCTAATCCGGACAAAGGACGGCCTATTCTTTCCCTCCAGCGAGAGGGTTCAGAACATGCCTTTTCAGATCCCTCAATATGTAGACAGTCGGAAGGTGACGGTACGCAAAGCCATGCGCTTGCTAGGTATGATGGCGTCATGCATATACTTCGTTCCCCACGCGCGGCTGCACATGCGTCTCATGCAAGAGTGGCTCAACAGCCAGTGGCGTCAGGCCAGCAGACAATGGGAAGATCTGGTAGTTGTCTCGGCAGCCCTCGTTCTCTCTCTGCAGTGATGGTCAAGGGAAACCTCCTGAAGGGGAAAACCTTCACCACCCCTGCAGTGGAAGCCACTCACGACAGACATCTCTCACGGGGTGGGGGTGGCTCACATGCTTCAGCAGACACCGCATGGAGTGTGGTCCCCATAAGTAGCATCCAACCATATAAATCTGTTAGAGCTATTTAGCGGTGTTCAAGGCACAGAAAGCCTTTCAGGCACAACTACAAGGGAAGACAGTGCTGGTTCTGACAGACAGCACCACAGCTATGTATTACCTGAACAAACAAGGGGGCAAACACTCTCCAGGGCTATCCAAGCTGTCCCAAAACATTTGGATGTGGGCTCTCAAACGCAAGATGTTTCTGTTGTCCCAACACATCTACTGGCAGACTTGCTCAGCAGAGATTTCCCACTGCCCATAGAATACGAATGGCATCTGCACAAAGACATTGTGTCCAACGTCTTTGCAGAATGGAGCTTCCAAGAGATTGACCTGTTTGCAACTCAGGAGAACGGCCAATGCGAAGACTATGTCTTCAGGTACCCCCAGAACCGCTCCATGGGGAACAGACTCTGGATAACATCTTAGGGGAAATGTGTTTACGCCCCCCCCTGCACTCCCCACCTGCACCTCCCCCCGGCTCCCCTACTCAGCATGATAGTGCACAAGATGCTCCAGGAACCAGTCACCATGATATTGGTAGCTCCCATGTGGGCCCGCCAAACCTGGTTCGCTCATCTAATGGGAATGTCCTCCTCCCCACCAGTAAAACTACCCTGCCTGTACAACATGTCTCAGGACAGTGGGGGGGTGGGACCCTACACCCATGCCCAACTCTGAACTTAGCAGCCTGGCTCCTGAGGTCACAGAGTTTGGACACCTTTAGCTCCCTCAGAGATGTATGGACATTCTCAGGGAAGCTAGGAAACCCAACACCCGCTATTGCTATCCCAGCAAATGGAAACGGTTTATCATCTGGTGTAATACCAAGGGCGTCAATCACATCAATTGCTCACCCACACACATTGTGCTGTATCTAACCCATTTGTTAGACACAGGGTTGGTCTTCAATTCCCTAAAGGTTCATACTGCTGCTCTCTCAGCCTACATCACAACAGAAGGAAAATACTGGCGATTAAAGCTTTTATGGAAGGGGTTAAGAGGATTCATTCCCCCCATTTCTCACCCAGCTCCTGGATGGGATGTAAATGTGGTTTTAACCAGACTCATGGGACCTCCCTTTGAGCCAATGCATAAAGCAAGTCTAAAAGACCTTCCTGGTGGCTATCACTTCTATTAGAAGGGTTAGGGGACTACAGACCCTTTCTGTTCCAGGCCCTTTTGTTAGTCCACAGGGATAAGGTAGTTCTGCGCACTCATCCCAGATTTGCACCTAAATTCATCTTGAAGTTCCATGTGAACCAATCAATCAAACTACCTACCTTGTTCCAGAATCCCACTAGCATGGCTGAAAGGAGCCTACACACTAGATGTGCGCAGGGCAGTCATGTTTTACCTGTAAAGAACAAAACCACTAAGGAAAACGAAACAATTTTTCGTTTTAGTGGCAGCTGGTAGAGAAGGGGATCCGGTCTCTAAATCAGCTATCTCAAGGTGGATTGTCAAATGTATCACACTGTGTTACACTCTTGCTAAGAGAGAACTGCCCTTCAAGCCTAGAGCACACTCTACTCGGGGCACTGGGGCTTCCATAGCATTCATTGCAAATGTTCCCCTTGAGTCCATTTGCAAAGCGGCAACCTGGAGTACTGTACACACCTTTACAAAGCACTACCGCCTAGACACTCATTCTAGGTCTGATTCTCAAGTAGGACAAGCAGTACTAAGACTTCTTTTCTCTACTGTTCCTGCTCACAACCCACCTCCAACTCTTGGTACTGCTCGCTAGTCTATGCACAGCATGTGATTCTAAGCAGATTAACAAGCATTAGAAGACATGGATTACTCACCCTAATAGCATTTCTGATGATTGTATCTGCTTAGATTCACATGCACCCTCGCTACCTTCCCGCTCGGGGGTGGGAGGGAAGGAACAGACATCTTACTACTTTCTCTCTTCATGTACTCACAAAAATACAATTGGAGGGACCTCGGCGCGTGAGGGATTTTGGGTACACTACACGTCACGATAGGGATAGTGTTACAGACATGCCTATGCCCACGTCCCCTTTCGGCCTCCGAAAGACAAGATGCAATGCTCCGCGGTTACCACTGGATGTCGGACCATATGCACAGCATGTGAATCTAAGCAGATACAATCATCAAAAATGCTATTACAGTGAGTAATGCAGGTCTTCCATCGCAAAGTATGTGTTTCCAAAATATTCCCTTTCTGATTAAACTACTTTCTGATCACGCAATATTCACAGAGTGGCTTATCAATGTTCATCTATTATGCCAATGATATGCGATGGGACCACATGTTGATTTCAGGTACAACAAATACTTTATTATTTACATGACACACAAACAGCATTGTAGTGTTTATAAAGGAAAGGGATCGCAGTAGAAACAAAGGTTGTTAAAAATTATCCACATAACAAGTTTATTTAAATCTGCTACTTAGTTTGGCGTCAATGGCAAACGTTTGAGAATGTTCCACTGGAGAAATGTTTTTGGTCATTGTTTTGGCACATATACCACGTTCAGTTTTAAGAGCATGGGATTCCATTGCAAAGACTTAAAATGAGCATGCACAGGAACTAACTTATATCTCTTAGAGCACAGGCTTGGCAACCCAGTCTAGTTTCAAAAAGGACAACCCATAACAATGTAGCCTCTTTGGTCCCACTACACCACCAGCAGTTCTTACCTACCCCATGCTTTCATTGTGGGCCAGCACACCTATTGGTATCCTCGCCTCCATGCTGTCGATGCTCAAATGTTACTATTTGGGACTGTATTTGTTGGGGAGAATTCTCATTTTATGGCTAATTTCCCTTACCTATAGAGTCCCCCAGCAGCTTTGCTGAATTTGAAGGGTTTGTTTTTTTCTCCTGCTAAGAGTGCGACTCTTTTTCCCACTCTTAGGCATATTTGCTATGTGTGGTCTAGGCTATTTTTTGTGTTTAATGTCGATGGGGTTTCTCTCACCTCCATAGGAACCATCTTTATCCACATGTGTTACACAGCACCCTTTGTTCAGTGACACAGGGGTGTTGTAGCGACTCCCAAACAGACTCCATACCCTGGCACTGACTACTGTCTCCCAGGGCATGTAAAGTCCCCATTGACTTTACTAGTCAATCTTTATGAACAAAACCAGTACAACCCATCTTACTATGGAGGTACTGGCAAGGGTTAATAGTTTTTACCTTATGTTCATTTTCGAGAGGGTACCGTACAGTCCCTCTCTCAAATGTTTCTGGCTGGTGGCAGTGGTTACTACCAAAAATATTCGGCCGCAAACATTTTCCTATGGGATTTTCCCATTGTTCGAGGCTACCACATTTACCGACAGCCGTTAACATAGCGCCGGTTTATTTTAATATTAACTTTACTCCGGTAGGTTTTATTTGCCAGAACTTTAATATAACTTCTTTCTCGTGTCTTTCTCTAAACTCCCAACCCAGGTTGGTGATCCTTTGTTCGTCTTTTTGGCGGGATTCTGCAAAGAAGCCCTCCTTTAGGCGCCACTGAGTCTGGGGTGGATCCATGTGTGGGAGGGGGAGTAGGACCCCTGGACAGAGTTACCTCAGCAACCCATGTCGCACTCTGCCCGGATAGGCTGGAGGGTCTCCCGCCAGGATGACCACTCCACTGTGTGAGTGACAGCTAGGCTGTATGAATGGGGACCTTTTTGCATAAAAGCAGGGTCCCGAGGACTGGAAGAGCAAGACATCGCCACTGGAACCAAGAAGCAGAGGAGGAAAGAAGCCAAAGACATCTGCAACGACTGAACCACCGGTGAAGCCCTGCTGCAGCGTCTCACCACTTTTCTACACACAAGAGAAGTTCTTCATCTGCAAGAGCCTTCTTCCCTTGAGCTGGTGGGGCCAACCAGTTTGCCAATCGCCTTCCTGGACCTGCCTTAGCCTTCCTGGACCTGCCTTGGTCGAATCGCCAGTACCCTGTACTCTGAGACCGGATAGCCAGGCACCCGTCCACCCGGACCGCGATTTAAAGGAGCATACCTTTTATTCGTGGGGCAGCACCGCGGCTGGTTTCATCCCTGGGCAGTGCAGTAACTCGAACCTTTCTCCACGACGAGAGTCCCTCTTCCTCTGCTGGATCACCCGAACTGCAGGAACTGCCAGGAACAACCGCCACCGCAGGAGCCTCTTCTACATTTCAAGGTACATTGTTCCACCGGGCCGCCCTTTTCACGTGGTAGTGCTAAAGGCGTTTTAAATCCTTTACCTACCTGTTGGGTTGGCCACCCCTATCCTCTAACATTGTCTTTCACCTTCTGCATCCACCTTTTCGAATTGTTAACCAAAGACTTGACTGCAGCTACAAGAACATTTTGCTCGTGGGCCCTTTGCTCTGTACCACTAACTCTGGCACAGGCCTATTGACTCTGGATACATTTGTTAGAACTGCCTTCTCTAGATTGCTTCTCAACTAGAAATGTGTTGGTGCACCTTCTTCTTATAAACCACCTTTTTCTTCCCACTTTTAAAACTTGTGAAGTGCCATTTTGCTTGGTTTTCATTTTTTAAGTATTATACATGCTAAAGTACTGCCTTGCCTAAACCTGTTCACAAACTTATGGGAAGTGTTGCTAGGGTGTGTAAGAAGATATTCCTGTATAACCTGTGCTCCCCCCCTTGTGAGAAATTGCTAGAGTGCCATTTGTGTTTGGTTTTCACTGTGCCGTTTTGCTCAGTTTTCACTCTTGCTCAAACTGGTCTACAATTTATCTAGGGAGTTATGTATACTTTTCTTGACTGATTTTAACTTGCTTTAATAACTGATTAATGTGTTGAACTAGAAGTGTGTAAAATAAATACATATATTATTTTAATACAAAGCTTTGGTCAGTGTTTCCTTGTACCCTAGTATTGTAGTCCTATTGTGTAAACCATGAATACTGCTCATCTCCCTCTTGAGAGATGTCTGACTGCTAAGCCACAGCTACCAACTAAATCTTTGTGGTACAGACTGATACCAAAGGGGATTTATTGCTCATACCTTTAGTCATAGTCTTCTGTACTGCTCCCTAAGGGAACTGCAAAGGATTCTGCCTAACAGTATTTGAGGCAAATGCTATGGAACACCGTCAAATCCCCATTGTGGCAAAATTCTGTGACCGCCTTCAAATCTCTGAGTCTTGTCGCACATAATCTTTACAAGGGCTGCAGCCATTTCTTCCTCCTCTGCTTGTAATCGCTTACAGGTGGATATGCACCGGCATGATCGTGTGTGGTGGTCTGCCATAAATGTTTGCTGGCAGAATGGTGCAGAACTGATTGCCACTTTATCCAGTATATCTTCCGATTGTTCACAATTGCGAGAACGCCACCAGAGGATTACTCATGGACTGACCATTTTCTTTGTTCTTCACAGGTTTTTCTCTTTCCTGCAGCATTTACTTTCTTGGCCACATACTCTCATATATGCCAAATTGATGCCGGATGCATAACTTTGGCAATGCTTAATTGTCTATCGGGCGTCTATTAGTTCAACTTCAAATCCTCTGGCTTGAAACATTTCAATAGAATAGACAAAAACATGCTTCTCCATAGCAAAAAAGTAAGTACGTTCTGTGACATGGACCACCAAAGAGATTACAATATTGTACGAGACCTATGGATGATATGCACAGTATATCTAGCACTAAATCCAGGCCTGTTGCACTGTCCATTAACTTGCAATTGCAGCCTTTTAACAGTGACAGCATAGTAGAGTGCTGCCTCCACTGGTAGCCAGCTATCAAGTATTGGAGGGATGAGGTACATTCACTGGTATTTACAGGAGTTATTCGACATGAACTAAGCCTCACAAATCTACAAACACAAGAGATCAGAGAATGTTGAGCCACTAAACCAAAGTGCACATGAGTTCATCAGGTTGCACACTGGGATATTCCCCAAGTAGCAGTTGAGCAGACCTTGAAATCCATTGTTCGTCCTCACAGGTCCCTTAAACGGTTAAGTATGTTCAAATTAATTTTGCCTGAAAAACAAAGATTTGGCACAACTGTAATTGTGAGTTAAAGTGTGGCATTTCAGCATCTTTAAAATATCAAGCAGGCAGCAGTCAAACAAAATATTTCGGCTCCCCACAGAATCCATTAGTTTTGCAAGTCATTGTCTTCAACCTCCAATGTTGTGGCAATTTCCTCCACACTTGATATGATATGGTATAGTCGGGGGTCTACGTCTTAAACATCTGTAATGTCTTGAAGATCTTCTGTAGATCCACAAATGGATTCATCTGGTGGCTGTGATACAATGGCTGATTTTGGACAAAACCCAATCTTGGAAATCCCCATTAGAAATTGGAGATTGTTGATCAGCTCTGAATATGGTTACCTCTTCGGTTGATAATGGCAGGTGAGGTTATTTTGAGCACAAGTCTTTGATCACCTTTCATGGCCCGGAAATGGTGTTTAACTCTAATCTAGGCCACTATACATTGGCATCCCTTATGACAAAACTCAGTGCAAGTTCGCATTACGGCAACAGCAGTTCTCACCAAATCACCATTGTTGGAAAAACTGCTTCCCTGGTTTATGGAGCGGTCTGAATTTTCCCTGTTTTGTTTCTTTGGCTTCCATTTGAAAGAACCTTACAAATGCATAAAATCAAACATGAACGGCATACCAGTTTCCCCTTGGGTTGTGCCATATGGTCCTGAGAAAAGGCCAGCCATCACAATCTTCTGCTGAGGCAAAAGACATTAAAAGAGACACGAGTCAAAAGGCACAATTTTGAAATAAGGAAATGACATACGTTCCACCAGTGCTAGACAGACCATGGTGACATGAAAGCTTCCACTTCCAACTAATACTTTGCTCCTTGGAATGTGTCAGATGATCCAGATAACCATGGTATTGTCCTTTCACAATATAATGGACAAGAGCAGCATCAGAATTATCGGACAAGTCAACATGAAGGGGTAGTACATTATCACAGGTCTACATACTAGCATGACAAAAATTCACCCGGATCTAAATTGTTACAAAATTAACACATTAGCAGTAATTAATAAAACAATGGTGACTCCGGTACAAATTCTGAATGATCAGCGGTTAACGAACATGCTGCCAGAGAAAGTCTCTACCTGCAGGTCAAAAAACGAAAGAGAACTTTGTCAGATTCATATTTTGGACACTATCAAATGAATTGGGGTATACAATCCACTCACTCTGCAAACTATGAAGATCGATGTTGTTGACATTCAAGCTCTCAATTCTAAACCCATAAACCTGCATTCCTAAAATGCAAAGATATTTTTTATTTTTATTTATTGGCTTATATGGTTTCCTTTTTGAAAACCTTTAGCCCATACAGAATATAAATATCCATAAAGCTGTTTCCAAAGAATTAACTGAACTTCATATTTACAAGGAAAAGAAAGAAAAACTAGAAAACATAGAAAAAGAAAAAAAATCAGCAGAAGAAAAATAAATAATTATGAAATATACTGGCATCATAAAATCACAAAATAAAATACAAATCTTTTCAAAGTTCCTTCAAAATCATCACTGTCAACAGTACTCTTCCAATTCCAGTTCTATTTTACACTTTAAATTCGTAAATAGCAAGAATCTTATCAAGGCAATTATTATTGTCAATTTCTCTCCAACCAAAATAGTCCAAAGATTGTCAGAGGCAGCCCCATATTTAGTAATGATGTCTCCCATGCTAGTAAGTCCTTCTGTTTTTATGTAAGATATTACGGGTGATTTCTGAGGATGCTGTAAAATCTACTGATGTCCTGTCCTCCTTTATCATAGAAGAT
The DNA here is from genome assembly GCF_040938575.1 of Ambystoma mexicanum. Taxonomy (NCBI): domain Eukaryota; kingdom Metazoa; phylum Chordata; class Amphibia; order Caudata; family Ambystomatidae; genus Ambystoma; species Ambystoma mexicanum. The sequence goes on along the minus strand of NC_090930.1, from coordinate 1,364,760,817 downwards.
AAACTGGTCATGAGAGACTATTTTGAAGAGAAAAAATTCAAGGGGGAAATTGTTTCTACACTTCCAAAAACAAGCCGAAGTAAGGTTTTAGTGAATATACACCTCAATTGCAATGCAAATAAAAAAGTAATGGTATTGCACAAATCAAGCAAGTTCAGCATACAAGCATATAGTGAAATTATTAATTGGGTAAACACGAATGGCTAAAGCCGCCTTTTCCTATAGGTAACAAATATGATCATGCATGTGGAAAGCAACTATTAGTACAAGAGCAAATAGGACAAGAAAAAACATATTGCTTGATAATAGTCCCATATTTTATTACGAGTCAGACGAACAAGTTAGTTACCAACTGGAACGTTCTTTCGACTGGATGTTCCTCCCTTTGATAAATCCACTTCCAGCTCGCTGGCCTCGGAAAATGTTTTCCCCAGTAGAGGGTGCTGCTCGTCGACGTCCCTCGAGTCGGTGTCCCTCGGAGGCCTCCGTATCGGTGCCAACGTCATCATAGGTATATATAGTCTTGTGCAGCGTCCGTTGCTCAGTTCTGTTTTGAGGTGCTGTGTTTGTCCAGTATGAGATGGTTAGTGCCCTTGAAGGAGTGTAGGCTGCAACTACAAGGGAAGTTTCACTGCAGGGTAGGATGGGAGGGGCGATAAGGAATGCGTGGGAGGAACATCCAGTCGGAAGAATGTTACAGTTGGTAAGTAACTTGTTCTTCGAATGGATTGTGTCCTCCCACATATTCCTTATCTTAAATAGACTCCCAAAGCAGTAATGTGTACAGGAGGCGGGAGTAAAATTTATTGACTAAGAATGCACAGCGTACAAAACAGTTTTCCCAAATTTAGTCTTCTGGCTAGTGGAGGAGTCTAGACTGTACAATTTGGTGAAAGTATGTGTGGACAACCATGTGGCAGCCGCACAGATGTCTTTAATTGGAACTCCTCTTTGGAGAGCTGACAAGGCTGCGATACCCCTGGTTTAACGAGCCCTGAGGTGTTGAGGATCTTTTCCTGGCAATTTATAGCACTCTATGATGGTTATTATCCATCTTGAGATGGTCGGTTTTGTGATAGGTAAACCTAGTGTATGCCCTGCATATCCCACCAACAACTGATCTGCTTGCCTAATCCTTGCAAGTCTATTAATGTAAAAATTCAATGCATGCCTTGGATCCAGCCTGTGTAATCTCTCTTCCTCTTTCCCTGGGTGAGGAGGATGGTAAAATGAAGGCAAGGTTATTTTTTGTGTGATATGAAATTTTGAGATAACCTTTGGGAGGAAATTCGGCTTCACTTGAAGAGCTACTCTATCTTTGTGAAAGATGGTATGTGGAGGTTTGCAACATAAAGCTTTTAGTTTGCTTACTCTTCTGGCAGAAGTAAAAGCCACTAGGAAGACTGTTTTTAGAGTGAGAAACAGTAATGGACAGGAATGAAGAGGTTCAAATTGAGTGCTCATTAGACATTTTAAGACTAGATTTAAATCCCACAGGGGAACCTGAAAAGGAGTTGGCGAGGTAACCCTTGATTGTGCCAACTTGAAGTCCTGAATTTGCCAAATATAGCAGGAAAGATAACACCATCGGTGTACTACATGAAAAAGAGGCAATATCCTGATCTCTACACTAGCTGCAGAATTTCTTCCAACGGCAGCGGTATAAAGATTTAGTTGCTGGCCTTCTGGCCAAAAGCAACACCTCCATTACATCATCCGGGCGGTCCCAATCTTTGTATCTCAACCTTTCAGAAACCAAGCGTGAAGGTTGAGAGTCTTGATATCCGGATGGAGAACATGACCTTCCTCTTGGGAGAGAAGATCTTCTCTTTGTGGAAGACGAATCGGAGGACAGATTGACATGTCTAAAAGTTCCGGGTACCACATTCTCCTGGCCCAATCCGTGGCAATTATAATCATGGGTTTCCCGAATCTCCTGAGCCTCCTTATTACGTGAGGAATGACAGGGACTGGAGGAAACTCTTACAGAAGTGGAAACTCCCAGTCCACCACAAACTCATCTCCTAGAGCTCCTCTCTGGGGAAATTCCCTTGAACAGTATCGTTCGCATTTCCTGTTGACACTTGTTGCGAACAGATCTACCTGAGGGGTTCCCCAAAGGGTGAAAATCTATTGAAGGACTTCCTGAGCTAGTTCCCACTCGTGGGAGACTGGTCTGCCTGCTCAGAGCATCCGCCGCCGTGTTCTTCTCTCCGGCTAGGTGAACTGTTGATAGAGAGATTCCTTCTTGAATTGTACAGAACCAGAGCTGCATTGGCTCTCTGCACAGTGGCAGCAACCCTACACCTCTTTTGTTAAGCTAGTGCATGGCCACTGTGTTGTCCGTCATTATCAGAACATTTGTTCTATGTACTGATGGCAGAAAAGCTTTCAGTTCTAGTCTGATTGCTCTCAGCTCTAATAGGTTAATGTGTAGTCTGGACTCCAATGGGGACCAACGACCGCTGATGGTTAAGTCATTGGTATGGGCTCCCCACCCCGTGAGTGAGACATCTGTGTCATGCGTCTTGCACTCCTTCCTTCATGGCGCTTATGGAGTAGATGGCGACTTTTTCGCCATTAGTATGTGCCATTCGGTTCTCTCTCTACTTCCACACTCCTCGGTCTAGTCTTTTCTTCCCTATTGTTTTGGTTCTACTCTTAAACACGTCCCTCTTCCTTTTCGGCACGTTGCAACCCTTCGCTCTTCGCTACGGGTGCTTGCGCTCTTCGCTGCGGATTTCTTTCGCTGCACACCTTTGGGTCAATGCCCCGACTTCTCTGCCTCCCTTTCCATCTCCGCTCTGGCTTTCCTCTCCCTGATATTAGTCTTTCTGCCTCCAGTTTCCTTTTTAACGGGTTTTGCCTATTGTTTCTCCCTTTCTCTGCTCACCTTCCTTTTCTTGCTCCTACTTCCTTTTCCTTCTGTCGCTTGTGTTGGTTTTGCGACTTCTCTTCCCTTTTCTGCCTGTTTGCTCTGCCTGCTCTATGGTATCCTCCTTGATTTCCACGTTCGCTTTCTTACCTTTCTTTTTCTGCCTTTCCTACTTGCCTCCTCCTCTCGCTACCAACATTGCTGTCTCCTGCCTTAACTTACCTGTGAATTTTGTTGGACTCTTGTCCTGCGGCTCCTCTTCGGACTTTCCATCCTTCCAAGGGATCTACTCCATGCCTGCAAGAGAACAACAGCCATAAGGAACTATACCTTCAGACTCTATCCTGCACCCATTGTGTTCCATCAAGAACTCTGCTTGCCATACCTTTGAACAGACGTCAGGACTGTACAGGAGTATTCCCGTATTCATCTTACGACTGACAAGAGGTTTTTTTAAGCTTTTGCTTTTTTCCGTCTCGCCGACCTTCGCGCAGGGGGGTCCCCTGTATCCCGGTTTATCTAGGGTGCCAGGATGGCTTCCATCTGAGGGCGGCCGTACCTCTTCTCAAGAAAAAGCCCACAGAAGAAGGGACACAAGAAGAAGTCGTCCTCTGAAGATTCAGGTGAGGAGGAGTGGGATTTGAGTGAGAGCGCTACGTCTGGAGTTGACAGTCTGTGACTACTGTTATCTCCGGCTATGGTTGCCAAAACGGTTCTCCTTTCAAGATGTTCTCCCGACAGGCCCACCACTGAAGGTCTCGTGCTTCTCTGTTTGGGATTTGTAGGAGATCTGACATCCTTCCTGAGAATTGTGACCACTGGGTCCTTAGCGCCCACTGGAGAGATCTCATTCTCAGGCAAGCCTCTGGCACTAGAAAAATGCAGGATGCCATGAGGCCGAGCACCCCCCAAAAATAAATAAATAAAATCGAAGGCTGGTAGACACTGGGCATTTTGAAATCTAGTCACCATCTGTAGAATATCTTGAGCCCTCACCTCTGGTGGTGAGGCTTTTCCCAGGGATGTGTCCAGGACTGCTCCAATGAACTGGAGTCTCTGTGATGGTATCATCTGTGACTTCTTTAAGTTGAGGGAGAAGCCCAGCTTGTGGAGGAAGTAGCAAACATAATCTAGATCGATCTGAGCTTGTTCTGGGGACACTGCTCTGATCAATCAGTCGTCCAAGTAGGGGTAGACCTGAATTCCTCCCCTCCTTCGACTTGCTGCCACAACCGCCAATAACTTGGTGAAGACCCTCGGGCGGAGGTCAGCCCAAATGGGAGAACCCAAAATTTATAGTCAGAGCTGCCAATGGCGAACCTCAGATACTTTGTGCTTGGAATGGATAGGCACATGAAAGCAAGCATCCTGAAGGTCCAGAGATACCAACCAATCCTGAAACTGGAGGGCCTGAAGGATCTGAGAAAGGGTTACCATCTTGAACTTGTCCTTCCTGAGGAATTTGTTAAATTCTCCTAAATCCAAGATGGGTCTCAATCCTCCGTCCTTTTTTGGTATTAGGAAGTAAGGGGAGGACCAACCCTTGTTCCTCTCCGCTACAGGTACCGGTTCTATGGCACCTTTCTCTAGCAGGTCTAAAATCTCCTGCATAAGGAGCGGGTCTGGAAACTTCAAGGAGTTGCTCCCCGGTGGATGACTGAGGTGTGTGTAGGAAAGACAGGCAGTAACCGTGGGCAATTGTTTCCAATGCCCAAGCACCTGACGTAATAGCCTGCCATTGACAGATGTTGAGTTAACCTGCCTCCTACTGGTATTTTGTGATGAGACCTCAGAGGGGTTTTGGAGCGGCTGACGCAGATGCAGACTTGGTACCTTTGACTTGTCCACCACAGGTAAATCGTATCTGGCCCCTTTGAGCTGGCTGCCCTCTGCCTTTTCCGAATGCAGAATAAAAACAAAAGGGCTTTCCCTTCCATGACGTACCTGAGGGGCAGTTTGGAGTTTGACAAATTGCAGCCCCAAGGGTTTTGGCTGCCGCTTTGGAAGTTTGCAATTTCCCCAAACCGTCATCTTTCTTGCCAAATAGAGAGGTGCCGTCAAAGGGCACGTTTAGAAGTCTGGCTTGTACATTAGGGACAAAAATCAGACTTCCGCAATCACGCAAATCTACCGGATTGAGGTACTGGTTGCCATGGCTCTGCTGATGCTGTCAGCCGAGTCGAGACCTGTTTGGAGGGACTCCCACATCGCATCCTTCCCATCCTTGATATTCAAGAATGCGTCTCGTTCCTCCCCTTCTGGGAGACGGTCAGCTGCTGATGAAGCATACTCCCAAAGGGTGTGGCTGAATCTCGCTAGCAGGCAAGTGGCGTTAACTGACTTAAGTGCCATGCTGCATGCCGAGAAGACCTTCTTGGCCATGGCGTTAAATTTCTTGTAGTCCCCATCTTGTGGTATTGTGGGGTACGCCGATTCACACTTGACGAAGTTGCAGCCTGTTACTACCAAGCTCTCTGGGGGTCGGATGCTTGGTTAAGTAGAGAGGATCTGAGGTTGGTGTTCTGTAGTTTGCAGATAGCTTTTTGTTTACTGCAGGGGGTGACCTCCGGTGTTTCCCAATTTGCAGTTACTTTCTCTGTAATGCTGCATGAAAAGGAACTATAGGGTCTTCTTGAGGTCCTTTATCTAAGATGTCTGTTAAGTCATCTTATTGGAAAGAGGGTGCTGGTGCTGACCACCCCATTAACTCCATAATTCTCGCCATCAGAGATCTATAAGACATCTCTGCATGCGCCCCAGGTTCTGGTTTGCCAAAGTCAGCCTCTGGAGAGGTATCTATGCTACTGGCATCCTGTAAAGACTCCTGAAGATCTTTTAATCTGACTTCCTCTGATATTAGCTCCTCTGGAATAGGAACTCTTGTAGTTTGTAAGCCAAACGGCCTTTCATTATCAGAGTATTCCCCTTCCTCATAGAGGACAAAGCTCTGAAGTAGTCAGAGCGTGGGTAAGGGGTAAAACCCATTTCAAGTGATGAGGGAGCCAAATTGGTCGACTCTGCTTGAGATAGGGTTGTAGTTGTCGATGTAGACGTCATAGGTCTCAAAAAACTTACAAACGGCGTCAATATACTGGATTATGGCCTCTATGTCGTTGAGAGAATCAGAATTCCCGAGTACCGATGGTGTGGTCGGGGCATGAGGCTTCGATGGTCTCTCCTTCATCGGGGTCGACAATGCCGTCGATGACGTTGTCTTATGTGTCGAAGGCGCCTTCAATGATGGCGTCGATGACGCAGTCTTGTTCGAAGGGCCCTTGTCTCTACTTGTGGGTTCATGACACTCGAGGGTTTTTATTTGCCGAGGTCGATGACTCACAGCGTTTCTCTTCTTCGGATCTTTCACCCAGGGTATCACCTCAAGGCATCTCCAAGGGGGACAAGGCCACGTTCTCGAAATCCCTTATTTTTTTATGAAATTCCTCAAACTTAGCTGGAGAGCTGTGTTTAGTGGGGCAGGTGACCCTTTCTGTTGAGTTGGAAGATGAAGAGGAAGGTGATCTACGACGCCTCTTCTTAGTACGTCTCGATCTGGATGAGTGGTGAGAACCACTACGAGATCTGGAGCGGGAATGTTTTCTCCGATGGTGAGGAGACTAATGTCTTGAGGACAATTTAGAAGGCATAGAGGATTTAACGGTCTTACCTTTTTACAGCTTCCCCCTACGCTCCCTCAAGGCTTTCGCCGTCATGGACATACATTCCTCACACTCCAAACACTAGTGCTCTGAGCCCAGGCACCACAGGCAGATCCTGTGAGGATTGGTTAACATCTTTTTTCCACAATCCCGGATTTTTCTTAAATCAGATCGCAGCGTCGAAGCAGACGAAGATGCCATCGTAGATTCGAAGAATTTTTCAATAAAATGAAGTTTTAGGAAAGATTCACTGATGAACCAAGCTTTGTGTCTCCGAGGCTTAACGGAACTGAGCAACGGACGCTGCGCAAGACTATATATACCTATGACGACGTCGGCACCGATACGGAGGCCTTCAAGGAACACTGACTCGAGGGACGTCGACGCGCAGTGCCCTCTACTGGGGAATTCCCCCCCCCTCCCCCCGAGGCCAGCAAGCTGTAAGTGGATTTATCAAAGATAAGGAATACGTGGGAGGACAATCCATTTGAATAAAGAACTATCAACGTCCGACAAACCAGCAGTAAGTGGCATACCTGACCATTCTGCAAAGTGTTGGATGGTTCGGTAAAAGCACTGAACATCCCTGTTTCTCACTGTGGACAATAAATCAAACTGACCAAGAAGCAGAGTAACCAGTAGGAGACATGTGAATTTGATTAGTAAGTACTTTTCAAACCACAGACACCACATGGACAATCACTGTTGGGGTGATTATCCGTTTTATGCTTAATCTCCTCTCCTAGTGAGACCACCAGCACTTTCTGGACCTCTACTGACTTAGTTATGTCAAACCTTTGTCCTTCTAAAAATCCAAGAGAACAACCCACCATCTCTTGTGTGGACTGGACTGGTGATTAGATTCAGTCTAAGTAAATAATTGGATGGAAAATTGGAACCTTGGGATTTTATATACATGATTTATTCACCCACAGGAATCAAATATTCCAAACAAGATGGGTGGTGCTCAAATAGGTTACTATATAAAAGGTCCTATATACTTGGGACACCTTAAAAGGTTCACTGCATGTGAGTATTAGTTATGCTTATGCCTTATCCACCATTGTTTTCTGGGATATCACAATGGTCATGAAACCCCTCATGACCAGTTGGTCGACCGGTTTCAATGGCGGATTTAGTTTATGCCATATTCTTCAGGACTGATTGTTTTTAAATGGTAATTCAAATTCCAACATACATCTGAGTTTGACAGATCAGGCAAGCCCACCCGTCCCCTGTAAGGCGACAAAAACACATAGGAAGCTGGGTGTAAGTACCCCACAGCTTGATTCTGTCTACATTTTAACAGTTACAGCTGCATCGTAAGATAATCATAAGTTCTTTTATGTCTATTCTTGGAAAGACATTACACTGCCTAATTTCTTTTAATTTTGGCACATTCTCTATAGTGAACGGGAGGGGGCTGGGGGACAAAAAACAACACTGGGTGGCTAGAAAAGCGTCATGGGGATTGCATGCGCTGTTTCACAAACCCTTTACATAGTTCTCTTTCCTTAATATGACTTCAAACTGGCTTCAAAGTGCCTAGTGGGGACATATTCGTAGTCTGATAGTTTAATATCTGAACACTCTTGTATGCTCTAGTGTATTCACCCACCTGATGCCAGCTGTTGACTGTTATGGACGGTGGGACAGCGTAAAGTCAGCATTCCGGCTTCAATTGCTTGTGCCAAACGCCTCGTAATTCTAAAGATGAGGATTGAAAGAGCCAAAGGCCCTGAAGTATCAATATCTTTGATGCTTGCAGAACTTACTTAATGTGCGCAAATAGACCCGCCCACATTGTGTTTCACCTTGCCGTTACTTTGTTATGTTAGCGCTGCGGCCGCCGTTCACTCGCTTCCGCTGGGAACAGCGACGCAAAGAACGAACGCAGACTAAATTCCATTTCTGCATTCGTCATAGAGGAGTGGTCTGTCCGTGTAGCTGCAGAGTGACTGTAAACTCAGGCGGACATGTTTGAGAGCGAAACCAACCATTGGTTTCATATGAAAACACGAGAGATGTTAGAAGGAGCTGCCTCAGATCTGTGTGGCGCATATAAATAAATATTTTTTCATTCTTCGTGTATAAATAATTCCAAGGAGGAATACGGCCTTTTGAAGTCAGGTGTTTGATATATATATATTCAGTAAAAAAACTTTGTTAAAGGGACGTTATGGTTAAGTTGCGCTACTAAAAACCTATGAAATTCAGTGAAAAAACTTTGTTAAAGCAACGTTATGGTTCAAAGTAAAACCGAAAAACCCCTGAAATTCGGCAGTTATGGTAACATAAGCAACCATAACTCGCGCCACCGTGCACTGCTAACACTAACACCCAGGACATCAAAGATGACATCACAAATGTCATTGATGACATCACTGATGACATCACATGTGCATTTAAATTTCATAAAAACTCTGTACAAGGGATTCTTATAATGCTGACCAAAAACTGTCAAGGATCATTGGGATAAATATGAGCTAATTAGTGCATTAAGCAATGCATTGATATAAATAGCATTCTATTATGAAGTTCTATCCAGTATACTAAGCTACTCATGCAGAAACATAGGCAGTGTATGCAGCATACATGATGAAGGTGCCATATTCATAATCTTGCCATGTTGAATACTGACATGATAACAGCTTTCTTATTTGAGTTTTGCGTACTGTGAAACATGTAATAAGTAGATAATAAAACCCACTTAATACATAATTATTACAGACAAAACACAAAGAGAGAACAACACATACAAATATGAGTATATACAGGGACAGTGAAGTAAACAAAAAAGCAGAAGTAGTAGCAGAAAGAGTTCACCTAACTGATTGACTTTATGCAGAGAAACTATTGCTCTGTTTCAAAGCTGCTACTTACAATATGTATGTGTATCACATGATGTGACTGAACCCAAAGGAAAGGAGCGCGAGTATAATGTATACAAATATGAGCATATACAGGGACGGTAGAGTAATAAAAATAAAACTATGAGAAAGTGCTGATAACCCTAATGATTATCTTCATGCACAGAAAGGATTGCTCTCTTTCAAGCCTGTGTCTTCCGCTATGTATATGTTTCATATGATGTGACTTGACCCTAAGTCTACAAATATAGTACCTTTTCAATTTTTACTTCCTGACTGTTACTGAAGAAAACTATGTGGCTTCGACACGTCAATAAAGGATAAAAAGGGAGAGCCAGCCATGTGATGTCATCAATGACATTTGTGATGTCATCTTTGATGTCCTGGGTGTTAGTGTTAGCAGTGCACGGTGGCGCGAGTTATGGTTGCTTATTTTACCATAACTGCCGAATTTCAGGGGTTTTTCGGTTTTACTTTGAATAATAACGTCCCTTTAACAAAGTTTTTTCACTGAATTTCTTAGGTTTTTAGTAGCACAACTTAACCATAATATCCCTGACTTCATATACATGTAACATAGAACATACTAACCCCCTCGTAGTGATTTTCATGTCCGCGGACTACCGCCATGTCCGCGGACATATCGAAAATCTGAGCGTGGTGAATGTAAATTTAAATAGTTTGCCCCATTTCCCCTTTGAAGTTGGCTCTGAAAAGAGGATTTTTTTTTTTTTTTACAGATGCTTGACAGACACCTGTTATTTTGTTTTTTTTTTCTTGTTTTTTTTTCTTACTTTACTCCTAAAATCTTTACATAACCTTCTCCAAAGCAACCCTTCCAATCCAAAATAGAAAGGCATTTCCCGTAAAAGATAAAGAAATGCCTTCTTTAAAATTAACAGCATTACTGGCATCAATATTCTCATTATTACAGAAGAACATACCAGCTCTAAGCATGAAGGCACACATGCCTCGGTTGATGACACAGCTAGCAATGTTTTGCTGAGGACAAAAAACCGAACTGTCCCATATTGCCCTAGGTAGTAATCCAGAAAAAATTACTTTCACATTTGGAAGGATCTTCATTACGGCTTGAACCAAGCGCTCCAAATCAGCCAACTAAGTAGGGGCACTGACGTTGCCCAAATGGAAAGCACCATAGTGCAAAACTACCACATGCAGACTGTTCATCGTGGCCATATCCTCACAAACTTGTACAATTCCCTGTACATTGCAATCAGGCACAGTGCTCCACACCACCTCCACTCCTTTCACATCAAAGTTCAGTTCTTTGCAACATGCCTGCATTGAGCGTACTGTTGTAAACCATACACAAACATATTTCCAAGCACCAACACCCTGACTTTCTCTACTTCTGCCATCTTCACCACACAGTCTCTTTCAACACAAATCCACAACCTCGACATCTGATTGGCTGATCCGTACAGTCTTCTTTCCATGTTGGATTTCCTGGAAAAACCCGGATGTAGCACGCCCTGTCCACGAACAGCCGCGGTGTCCGCGGACGGCATCCACTTTACTCTCTGTGCCATTCCCTCATTGCATACAGCTAAGCAATCACACAAAACGAATAACGTCCTCAGAAGACCCCCATTTTGTGAATTTTCGAACATTTCAGGACAAGTATCATTTCATTATTCAACATATTAACATTACAAATATACCTTCATCTTGTACTCTGCACACAATGCTATGTTTCTCCATTAGTAGCTCAGTATACTAGATATAAATAGCATTGTATTATGGGATTCTATCAATGCATCGTTCAAAGCACTAATAACGGTATGATATTTATTGCAATATCCTTGACACTTTTTTCGTAACATTATAATAAAAATCCCTAGTACACAAATTCCATGAAAAGTACATACACATGTGATGTCATCAGTGATTTCATCAATGACATTTGCGATGTCATCTTTGATGTCCTGGGTGTTAGTCTTAGCAGTGCACGGTGGTGGCGTGAGTTATTTTTCATAGCTTACCATAACTTGCGATTTTCAGGGGTCTTTCGGCTGTGCTTTGAACCATGACGTCCCTTAAACTTTTTTTAATATCACGTAAACAATATACAAACATGGCGTGCAAAAAACCAACTTCTCACAGATGGCTTTACACAGAATGTTGCAAAGTAAGAATTTATACTCGTTCACAGTGAAGGTCAGCTGCTTCCATTTTTTCCTCGGCCCCGGAGAGGCTCATGAAGCGGACTATAAGGTTGTATTGTGTTTTGACTTTGACAGACAGAGATTGTGATGAAAGACTTCTCTTGAAGGAGTGTTGCTAAAACGTAAGAGAAGATAAGGATGACATTTTTGAAACGAAACCACTTTATATATTATATCACTATGCGAAAGATCGTTCGCACACGCAGAGTCGTATTTTGGGACTGCACTACTCGTAGACAATGGAAATTGCAACTGTACTCCAAGTAACCCTTTAGATTATTTTATACCAAATATAATTACAATAGCGTAGCATTAAAGACCGCTCAAGTTGAACTTGTTCATTGAAAGTGGCATAATGTTTTCTACCGCGCACTATCACCGTCGAATTGATCCCCTGTCGTTTAGAGGCCTCTGAAAAGGGCAGACGACACAGGGTGGGTTAATAGAAATAATTTAACCGGTCTATAGGCGGTCAAGCGCTCTACTCGCTGTGCCACTTCACTGTAGCCCATCAAGTGGCACAGCGAGTACAACGCTCGCTTTGACATCCGTGCACAGCTTGCTAACGCAAGTTCGAATCCCGGCAAGGCCAAACTCAGCCTCACGGTTCTTAGCGCTATATGAATGGGAAAATATTATTTTATTATTAACATACTTCGTTGCACTATCTTCGATAGCAAATAGTTTCACGCCCTAATAAATAAAATGATGATTTTTAATGAAGATCGGCTGGTGAGACTAATTTATGTTTTTTAAAAAGAGGTATGTGGCCCCATTTTGCCTATGTCACGATTTACAGACTCCAGCGGATGGGGTCTTCAACTGCCGGGTGCAGGTCCAAATATGCAACTTCATGACCCTCACCATTTTATGGGACAATCGCCAAGGACCAACCAATAGGGTGGTCTAATGACTCGTTGTTGGAGCAACCTTCCGATTATCAGAGCGACCATTTACTGCTTTTATCATAAAACAACAGACTATCTACCGCAAAGGAACAACGCGTGGCACAAAATAAACTTTTGCTGATCGACAGAAGAGGCAATAGCAAATCGCTGAATATTCACTAAACATTTCATGTGAAATAAATGTACTTTACCAAATGTACAATCCTGCTGTTTACTTTTAAACCACAGTTTCATATTCCGAAATGTGGCGCACTGAGTTGTAAGAGGATCTAACACCCTCTGTACCGCAAAGGAACATCGCGTGCCTCAACATGGACTTTTGCGGATCGACAACAAAGACAAATGCAAATTGCTGAATATTCTTTAAGCATTTGATGTCAAATAAATGTACTTTACAAAATGTACAATCTTGCTGTTTGCTTTTAAATCACTGTTTCATATTGCGAATTGTGGCGCGCTGTGTTGTGACATAATATGTGTTGTCTTCCGGGTTCTGTGTAAAGTCACTTAGGACTGCAGAGGACTGGGCACGTTGATGACGCACCCTGTAACGTCACGGAGAGAGGCGGGGAATATGAATGCTTTGATAATATCAGGCTTAGGGGCGGAGGATATGATTTAGTGTTGCAAAAGCAAGTCAGCCAGATCAATAGCGCCAGTCGGAACAAGTTACTTATCTGTAACTGTTGTTCTCCAGCATGGGTCTGGCATGGATTCACATGCTCATGAATATTCCCCGTCCTCAGGCTGGGAATGAATCCTCGGTAAAGAAAAATCAGTATCAGTTTCGTTTCTGATCTGTCTTTCGTAGTAGTAACCAATCACTGATCACTGCGTCATACTGACCACAGCCAATGACTGCCCTCTACCTAAGCCCCGCCTCTGGCAGCCATCTTCAGATTTGGTAGCACGTGAAGTGGCAGTCTGACCAAGTGAAGAGCCGCAGAGGGGTAGGCGGGAGGGTTCGCATGTGAATCCATGCCAGACCCATGCTGGAGAACAACAGTTACAGGTAAGTAACTTGTTCCTTCTCCAGCATGGGATCTGGCATGGATTCACATGCTCATGAATATAAGAGTAAATAGCAGTAAACACATGCACAATCACGGGGGGTGGCAAAAGGCTCAACATTAAGCAATACAAAAAACTCAACATTAAGCATCTCTTACCTCCTCACCAGGCTCACCTTAAGCGAACAGGTTGCGCAGCACTGCTTGGCCGACCCTGGACTCCTCCCTGGAATCCCGATCGACGCAGTAGAATCTCATGAAGGTGTGCGTCGACCTCCACGTAGCAGCCCTGCAGATGTCCAGCAGGGGCACACCAGACAATAACGCTGTGGTAGCAGCGATCGCTCTGGTCGAATGGGCTCTCAGACGGCCTGGCAGCGGTCGGTTAGCCAACCGGTGGCAGTGCACGATGCAGCCGGAGAGCCATCTGGAAATAGAAGACTTCGAGAGAGCCTTCCCTTGATTCACAGGTCCAAAGTTCACGAATAGCTGTGATGTCCTCCGAAAACTCTTCGTGCGGTCCACGTAGAACTTCAGCGCTCTAGCCACATCCAGCAAGTGCAAAGTTCTCTCGGCCGGCGACGAAGGAGACGGGAAGAAAACAGGTAACACCGAGGGTTTGTTAAGATGGCAGTCCAACGGCACCTTGGGCATAAAGGAGGGGTGCGTCCTAAGCACCACCCTCGAGGTATGGAAAGTCAAGTACGGTGCTTTGCAGGACAGGGCCTGGATCTCTCCCACTCGTCGTGCGGAGGTAATGGCCACCAGGAATGCAGTCTTCCACGACACAAACTTCATCAGTGCGGAGTGCATCGGCTCGAATGGGGGCCCCATGAGCCTGGTCAGCACCACGTTAACTTCCCCCGCCGGGGCTGGGGCCTTCACTGGCAGGAATGACCGGACAGTCCTTTCATAAACTCTTTTACCAGTCGATGGGACCACAGGGACGTCCGTCCTGTGGTTCTGGTATATCTGGAGATCGCCGCCAGATGAATCTTAATGGAGGCATGGGCTAGCCCAGCCTTTGCCAGCGATAGCAGGTACGGCAGCACTTGAGGGGCCTTAATCCGTAGGGGGTTGATCTTCTGTGCTCGGCACCAGATAGAGAACCTCTTCCACTTATGACCGTAGCATTTGAAAGTCGAGGACGCCCTGGCCTTTGCAAGAACCTCTCTGCAATCGGCTGGTATATCGTAGCCTCCAAAATCTAGCGCTGCAGGAGCCAAGCCTGCAGGTTCAGCGACGCAGGGTCGTGGTGGAAGATGGCGCCTCCTTCTCTGGAGAGAAGGTCCGCGTCCGCCGACAGCTTGATGGGAGGGGACGCTGACAAGTCCAGAAGGTCCGGGAACCAGATCTGCTGCACCGGGACCTCTTGAGCTGGTTGATGAGTCGAAGCAGCAACGGAGGGAACGCATACAGGTATAGGCCATCCCAGGGGAACGAGAACGCATCGCCCATGCTTCTCGGCTGGGGAAACCTGCTGGCAAACCTCTTGCACTTCGAGTTCATCGCTGTTGCGCACAGGTCGATTTGGGGTTTGCGCCATCGTCGGAAGAGTTGATCCACCTGATCCTGGCGCAGTTCCCACTCGTGACACATGCGCAGCTCCCTGCTGAGCGAGACGGCGATGGTGTTTATTTCTCCTGCCAGGTGGAAGGGAACCAGGAACATCCCCTGGGCGACCGCCCAGTGCCACAAATCCTGTGCCTCCTTGGATAGGGCTGGGGGATCTGGTGCCTCCCTGCTTCCGTATGTAAAACATTGTCGTGGTGTTGTCCGTGAAGATCTGCACCACCTTGCCCTTGAGCGACGGGAGGAACGATTTGAGAGCCCAGAACACGGCACGGAGTTCCAGGACGTTGATGTGCAGGAGCCTCTCCTCCGCGAGCCAGAGGCCTCTTGCGTGGAGATCTCTGGTGTGGGCGCCCCAACCTTCCAGTGAGGCGTCCGTCGTCACCGTCTCCTGGTACGCCGGCGTCTGAAAGTCCTTGCCCGCCGTGAGGTGCGCTCGAACGCCCCACCACTGAATCGCCCGCCGGAACACCTCGTTGAGGGGGACCCTGTCTTCGAAGGTGCCCGTCGCCTGCATCCAATGGGCGTCGAGAAATTCTTGAAGAGGGCGCATCCGTAGTCTGCAGAGGCGCACCAGGTAGATGCAAGAGGACATCATCCCCAGGAGGGACTTGATGGACCTCACCCTGGCCATGTCCGTGGCTAGCAGGCCCTGCACTTTGCCTAGAATGGTCTTCGTCCGTTCTTCCGACGGTGCTGCCAGGCGCCTCACTGTTTCGAGCTTTGCTCCCAGAAACAGGGCCACCTGCGACGGCACCAGGTGGGACTTTGGGTAATTTATGGCGAATCCCAGGTCTGTGAGTAGCTGGACGGTCCTCGCAGTGTGTTCGACGGCGAGTTCCCTCGTCCTTGAGCGGATGAGCCAGACGTCCAGGTAGGGGTAGACGTGAATCCCCTGCAGGCGCAGCCGCGCCGCCACAGGTGCTAGGCACTTGGTATAGACCCTGGGGGCCGACTTCAATCCGAACGGCAGTGCTCTGAGTTGGTAGTTCGTCCCTGGACGACGAACCTGAGGAACTTTCGGTGACTTTTGAGGATGGGAACGTGGAAGTATGCATCCTCCAGGTCCAACGAAGATAGAAAGTCACCTTCCTCCAGCTGTCCCAGTACGTGCTGGAGGGTAACCATCCCGAACTTTTGTGACCGGATGTATTTGTTCAAACGACGAAGGTCCAGGATGGGGCGCCAGCCGCCCGACTTCTTCCTGACGAGGAAGTACCTTGAGTACACCCCGGAGCCCCGGAGTCTCTTCGGGACAAGCTCAATGGCGCCTTTCCTGAGCATCACCCGTACTTCCAGCAGCAGTTGCGGGACGTGACTTTCCTTCCTGGCCACAGGTGGAACGTGGGGGCACTTCTTCAGAAATTCGATAGAGTGTCCTCTTGCCAGGGTATCCAGCACCCAACGGTCGGTGGAGATGGACTTCCACACGCCGACGAACTTAGTCAGCCGGCCTCCCACCGGGGTGCGTCGGTGGGGGCCCGAGACCACGGCCGTTTCAGTCCTGCTTGGAGGTGGTGGCCTTGCCGCCCTGGCCACCTTGGCGGCGAGGCGCTCCCTGCTTGCCGCGACCCCTGTAGGCCTCCTGAGACGAGGAGCGTGCCGCCTGGCGGTAGGACGAGCCACCGCTGGATCCCTTGGAGGCACCCTGTATGCCTCCGGAGCTCCGAAAGGGCCGTCGTTGCTGAAGGGCTCCTAGGGCGCTGGCCGTCTCCGTGTCCGTCTTTATGGCTTGGAGGGATTCGTCCACCGCCTTCCCGAACAAGTTGCTGCTGTCGAACAGCATGTCCAACACCCTGGTCTGGACGAGTCGTTCGCCCGGAGCCAACCCCGTCGTCGTAGGCAAACACCGTTGCCCAGCTGGCGGAACCCGGTATCGGCAATATCGGTTGCCACCGTTATGGAGTGGTCCGACTCCACCTCGCCTTCCTGAAGTATTTCCAGGGCCTCGGACCTCTTGTCGTCCGGTAGGAAGTCCAATATGGGGGCCAGCTTAAACCAGAGCTCCCTGTCGTAATGGGCTACGATCGCCAGGGCGTTGGCCGCTTTGATCGTCGCCGCCGCCGAAATGTCCCGCCGCCCCATCGCGTCCAACTTCTTTCCCTCGCCGTCCGGCGGGGAATTCGACGTCGAGGCTCCTGACCCCGCCGCTTTGTTCTTTGCCGCCGCCGAGACGACCGAGTCTGGTGTTGGCTGGGCCCTGAGGCACAGGGGAGCGGTTTCGGGGACCTGGTACTTCTTCTCGTACCGGTCCCGTTTGGCTGGTGCCGTGGAGGGGTTCTTGAGAACCGACAGGCCCTCCTCCCAGATGTCATCGATTAGAGGCACCGCGATGACAGTCTTCCTCTTAGCCTCCCGGCGCTGATAGAGGAAACCTTACTTTTTCTGCTCCTCCAGGCAGAGCTGGAACAATTCGGACGCCCTGGCGATCATGGCGTGGAATGAGCCAATCTCGTCGGGCGGCGAAACCCGTGCGACGGGAGACGGGAGACCCGTTCCGTTGTCGTCGCCCTCAGAGCCCGTCGTCGAGCCCATCGCACCGTCATCTCCCGACTCGTGGGAGGATGAGGAGGGAACTGTAGGCCTTACGGGGGCGAGTGGAGGAGAGGGTTGGGTCCTCCGTCATTTGTTCTGAGGACTTCCCGACGGGCCAGGTTGCGGGCACTCCGGCCTGGGCCGTGGTAATCTCGTCCTTATCTCAGAGCATAAGGACTGGATCGCAGACAAAATGGCCACCGAGCTACCCTGAGGCCTAGGTTCCGGCTGTGCCGGAAGGGAAGGCTGCTCTTCCTCGCCATCGTCATCTTCCTCGGTTATCTCCCGAGGATCTTCCTTACGGGATCGAACCTTCTCGAATTGGACTTCGAGATGCCTCATGGCCTCAGTCAGTTCCTCCTCCGAGGCTGACTCCGAGCTCGAGGAGGCTACCGTGCCCCCCCCTCGCTTCTTCCATCATGGTGGCCATGACGATGGGCTGAAAAGAGGGTTCCCTCCTTGGCGGCAGGGAAACTCTAGTCCCGGAGGCAGTCTCCGCTGGCGGGGTCTCTGCCGGCTTGGCCAGAGTCGCCTCGATAGAGGCCTTTGCCTGCTGGGTAGGGGCCTTCACCACCTTAGGTGCGTCCCGGGCCTTCTCCTTAGGGGGAGGGGCGACGCCTAGCTCCCCCTCTTCCGAGATCGGACGGGGCTTCTCCCGAAGCTTACCCGGGGTCTCGGACTTCCTCTTCCCCGAACCGGAGCGCTGGCTCGTGGTAGACGGTGCCGGGGAAGGCGCGCCCTGCCTGGCAACCGAAGAGCCCGACCTTTCGGCGCTCCCGGAGCCAGCGGACTCGCAGCGCTTGGCCTGGTGTTGGGCCCCCGTCGCCGGGGCGCCCGCACAGGACTTAGAAGCCCGCTCTGACCCTTTCTTCTTCTTCTCACCCGTTGAGCCCTTCTCCAACCAGCTGGCGAGACGGGATGGACGGTCCCTCATGGTCCGCTCCGACAAGTTCTTGCAGAACTGGCAGTCCTTCTCTACATGAGTCTTGTCCCCATGAAGACAGTAGAGGCATCGCGAATGTTCGTCTTCTTAAACACATTCTGCAGCCCGCATCCAGGGCAGCTGTGAAACAGCTTGGGTCCGGGTGACGAACTCGCGTCCTGGGCCATCTCGAAGTAGGCCGCAAATCTTCTGGAATCCTCCAAGAAGTTGATTCGACGAAATCTTCACCCTTGAGGGGCGTAGGAAAATCCCGTAACGGGTAGCCGTTAACGGGAATAGAAACGGTGCAGCTTGAGGCTCGATTAACTGAAAAAATGTGAAAATTCACCTGAAAAAGCGCGAAACACGCAGTAAAAGCTTGAGAGCTAAGCACAAGGACTCCCAACACTTGAACGTGCGGTAAAAATCTGAAGATGGCTGCCAGAGGCGGAGCTTAGGTAGAGGGCAGTCATTGGCTGTGGTCAGTATGACGCAGAGATCAGTGATTGGTTATTACTACGAAAGACAGATCGGAAACGAAACTGATACTGATTTTTCTTTACCGAGGATTCATTCCCAGCCTGACGGGGAATATTCATGAGCATGTGAATCCATGCCAGACCCCATGCTGGAGAAAAATGACATACTCCGTCCTCTAAACTCCCCACCATTTAGTTTATTTACAAAATGTCAGAACAGCCGTGTTCTCCGCGGACAAATCGAACGCAACAAAAACGTCTAGCACATAAAAAAACAAAACATTGAACTTATCTCATACTCCCCCACCCTCCCCAAACACTCTTACACACGGCACTAAATACAATTTTTTATCCACGTTTCACCGCGCTGTACGCGGTCGACGGCGAATACAAGATGGCAGGCGCCACAGAAAATCTGACGCGCTCCACGCCCCTCGCCGTCCAATCAGCGAACACGTCGCATGTCTGCGGACATGACGCAAGGCCATGGGCCAATCGGGGTTCTGTCCGCGGAGCGAACAGGGAAGTCCGTCCGCGAAGCGAACACAGATATCACAAATTTTTTTGCCTTACATTTTGGTCATTTTATAAAAAACAACTGGACGGATTTACACCAAATTTGCAAAAGCACGCTTTCAGGACCAAGCCCCCGCTCCTGCCGCAAATTTGGTGTAAATCCGTCCAGCGGTTTGGCCTGTGGCCGTGCGCAAAGTATTTTCCCATTATGTCTATAGGAAAAAACACAAGTTTTGGGACCCCCCCTATAGCTTTTCCCCCCCTGGACGAATCCTCACCAAACTTTGCAAAACAATTCAGAGTGGGCCATATACTTTTTTTGCAAAGTTTGGTGAGGATTCGTCCAGAGGGAGCGAAGTTATAAGCCACCCAAATAATGCTCTACCTATGGAAACACCAACTTAAACATAACTACATGGACGCTACCGCGTCCATGTAATATATCAATGTCCCATGTTTGGCCACTGTGTTGTTGGGTCCAAATTCGGACATGGTTAATTCATGATTATATTTTGATCAGCATGTCGTCTATATGTTAGACCACTTAGATCAGTGTCTCCCTACAAGTGATGGGGTGACTCCATCATATTCAGTGTCGATTGATAAAACAAATGATGTTAATAGAATCCCAGTCCATTTGTGGTCAAACTATTACCTATCTGTATAGAATTCCATCAAAAGGCAATAAGTGGTGTACAGATGCTCTCTGGTTTTGTTATTGATGTTTGAGGGCTGGCATAAAGAAACTGATTGTGAAGGAAGATAGCGGATTGGATCGGCTTGCCTCTGCCAAAGTCACCAAAAAAGGCCCACCAGTCTCTCTTATAGTCAGGCATGTGGGTGTTGTGGGAGGGCAAATTGCAATATTGCTGTATTGTTCTATCCGATCTTCTGACCCAAGCTGGATGTTCAAACTTATCAGATCCTACACATATCTACTTTGACACAGCTGTGTTCTTTCCGGTGGCAATTGGAAAGTTTTGTCTCAATCTCCGGTTTCAAATGGAGACGGTGGTTCAGATAAATCTGCTTATTGTTTCTGTTTAGCGTGGCATGACGGCCAATTCTTGCCATTGGATCGCTTCATTCAGCCCCCGATTACAGGTGTCTAAACGAAAAATCCAATTCTGCGCTCTCCTGAGCAGGATGTTGTGGTAGTTGCCACCTTGTTTTGGATGTTTGACTTTGTCAATAATGGTCCATTTGAAGTCTTCAGGGCCGGGGCACCTCAGCCAGAAAATGAGGAACAAGGGGGGGGCTCGACAGTTTACCTGTCCTAAGGCGCGACCTGTGTTCCGCCACTCATTGTTTCACTTCACGTGTGGTCATTCCTATATATTTCAGGTGACAGGGACACGTGATCATATACACAACGCCCTTGGTGTTAGTTCGTGAAAGTCATTTGTACACACAGGGTCTTCCACCCAATATCAGTTTGTGTGCTTCTAGTAGTTTGGGCACACATTGAGCATTGGCCACAGGGAGAGCGGCCCATTGGAGGGCCCGTGGTTCATAGTGTGGGCGGAGTACGTTCCAATTCTAATGTTTAGTCTTTTTTTGTGTAAATCTGGGCGCTGGTAAGGTGCATTTGATTGTGTTTAGGACAGGCTAAAGCTTTATTATTTCCTTCTTGATTTTTTCAAGCAACGGGGAATAACGCTGAACTGTGCTTTGTAAAGCACTTTGGATTAAGGCGCTATATAAATAACACATCATTATCATTAACAAAATATCGCTGTGATGCCATCATTCTCAATAGATGACTTGGGTCGTTGTTCAAGGGTGACTGACCATGGAATATTTCTGGCTCTCTTGTATGTGCTGTTTATTATTCTTGTTGGGTACCTGCGATGTGATAATTGCGTTTTGAGTGTTTTTGCCTGGGACTTGTAATCTGCAGTATCTGTACACAGTCTCCGATATCTTAAAAACTGCCCAAATTGAAAATTGTCCTTCAAAGCTTGAGGGTGGTAGCTCGAGTAACATAAGAGGGAGTTGCCATCAGTATTCTCATTGTAGACTCTCAAACTCAATACTCCATTGCATGCCGTTATTGCAAGATCAAGGAAATGCGTCTCTTTTGTCCGTTTCCAAGGTGAAATTGGCACTGTGCTCTGGAACCCACCTTCAAGAACCCCCCTCTATCCAACCCCAGCACAACCCTTGACACCTCCCATTGCACCTCATTATACCCTGATGCCACTCGCCCACTCTCCTACCACCACCCCGCATCCAACTCTAAAATCAGAGGTGCACTCTGGCGCGCCAATCACCTCCCTCCTCAGAAGACTATTCCCCATTCCCTTTCTCCCCTTAACTCATCATCTTCCACCCTCCGTCAGACTCATATTAAGAACTCCCCGATACCCCTCGCCATGACTCCACGCCCCCTATCAAACTCCCAAGCCAAGGGAGCACTCTGGTGCTCCAAACAGCGCAAATCCACCTCTTCCTCCTCTCCTAGCTTGCACCTTCCATAGAACATCCCTCTCTCCCTTCCGCTCCCTCTTACCCAAGTCCATCCCCCTTAACCCATCAGAGAACTCACCTCCCTCTGGCTCATTCCCCTACCACCTCTTCCCACCCCCTTAACCTCTTCTCGACCCCCGCCAACAAGCCAACCCCTTCATATCCCTTCCCCGAAAGCAGCATGCCTTTCCCTCGCAAGAATAGTACTTCATCTCCCCCCCTCTGACCTCACCACCCTGTCTCACACCCCAATAGCACCAAAAAACACGAAATGCAGAAAACGAGACTGGTCCTCTCCCTCAACTCTCTACTCCTCACCACTTTTACCTCAACCCGTCCTCGCAATCTCTCCCTCCCCTAGCCCCTCGCACTCCGCCCTGCCGTCACCCCCTCTCTGACTTCTCACCCTCCACACCAGAACCACCGACACCTTCCGGACTCGCTCCAATTCCTAGCCCCCTAAACCCTTTCACGACCTCTGACTATCTCTCCACTCGTCCATCCCGCTTAAACTCTACACACACCCCTCACATATCCTCCTCCGCCCGCCTACTCTTTCCAGCCTCTACCGACGTTACGCCATCTCCTGTCACTCAAAATCCACTAACACCCTGCACCCTCCCTAACCCACCTCACCCTGTCCCAGCGACCCAGAATGTTCCACCCTCATCCTTCTCACCTCCAATCTCCCAAGCTCCTCATGCTCCCACTCAGATGACCTCCACTAGGACCACATCCCCTCACGAAGTCAACTGCATCCTTTTCAATGCCCGCTCCGTAGCAATAAAGAGACACAGCATCTTCGACCACCTGTCGTCGGACAAGCCCGACCTAGCCTTTATCACCAAAACCTGGTTCTCCGACGACTTTGCACCTGTTGCACATGAAGCCTTCCCCGCAGGCTACTCGCTCATTGTAACGCTCACCTGGTTCCCACGGAGGCGCGGCGTCGAAGGCGCAGAACTCTGAAGATGGACAGGAAGGGCCCCTCTATTCTGGCTTCCCTGGCTCGTTGGATACCCTCCTGTGCGTGAAAAGGGAGTATTACCAACTGTGGAACAATGCTCAAGCCTCCCACTCCCTTCCAACCCTCCACGATACCTCCTCCACGATTCCCTGTGAAGCCTCACCTTAGGGTTTGGAAGGATGAGCTCTCCATCCTGCTTCTGATGCAGGGGCGCGTTGAAACCCAGTTACTTCACTGGATTGAGGAGAGTTCAGGTAAGATTGACTGTTCAGGTAAGGCGCTGTAAAAGTTCTGTTCAAAAGTTCAAGCTTAATAATAATGTTTGTTGTCTAATTGCAGCAAGCGCTAATGCTTATGTCTTTTTCCCCTTAGGGGCCGGGGTTCGGAGTGCCGGAGATATGGCGCCGACCCGAAGTGAAACAGTTCTGGATGAGCGCTCAGGTAATGTCTTTGCATTCGCTCATTCAATGTCTTTGTCTTTTTTCCCCATAGGGGCCGGGGTCCGGAGATGCCAGGAAGCGGCAGGACCCGAAATGCAGTGGGAATAATCCAACAGGTAAGACTTAAAAGGAAACTGAGCTTTCCTTATTCCTTTTCTCCCTCTCACCTTTGTTCTTGTCTTTTTTCCTCTAGGCGCCGGGGCGTAGCTGAATCCGGAAGATCGCTGCTGAAGATGGAAGCGCCTTGCAAAGGTGAGTAAAATGCAGCGCTGCAGTGATCAAAACAAAATGCCTTTAAAATGATGTCTTCCTTTTCAGGGCCGTTGGAGAAATGACTCCGGGATGCAGATTTAGCAGGTAAGGGCTATTCTTCTCCTATTCTCTTCCTTTCTCCCCTTGCAGGTGTTCCAGGGTGCTGGCAGGCGTGGCTGAAGTCAGGATGCAGGAGCTGACACGGTGAGCGTCCAGCTGCTAGATGCAGAACAACGCGAAGCACGTGTGGCTGTTCGGGTGGGGTTTAAATAGCCTTGGAAGAAGTTCCTGGTATGTATCCTTCCACCAATCAGGTATGTATCCTTCCCCGACCACACCCGGGTGGTGAAGTAGTCCTACAGGTAAAGTAGTCCCATTCAGGCCTCAAGAGGGCCTGGATGAAGCAGCAAGGTCTGCATCAGGTAAGTGTGCACCCAAGCACTTAAACACATCCTCTTCTATGAGCCTGGCGCCTAAGGTGCCAGGACTGGGGTCCGCTATGAGCCTGGCGCCTAAGGCGCCAGGACTGAGTCCAAAGGGCCCCGACTTGGGCCCGCTGAGACTTCCCTGGGGAAAATGATGTCTGCCTCTGGGGTTGCTGGGCCCGGCCTGGCTCCTTGGAGTTAGGCATCATGACACTCATCCCCCGCAATAGACCTTACAGAGGAGAGGGAGTGGCAGTCCTCTTTGATTCTCATTTCTCCATCTCACTCGTCGAATCTCAGACATTCATTCCCTCATGTGAATGTCTTCTAATTAAACTCTCGCTACCTTCGACTTTCTCCCACAGCTTCCTACTCATCTACAGACCCCCGATTACGACATACATTTCACCAACAACCTCAGTGATTCTGTAGCCACCATTCAAGTAAATCACCCCACCCTCACACTCCTTGGGAGACTTCAATAGCTGGTTGGCCATCCCCACCAACCCCATGACCCATCCACTGGTCGACAGTCTTGATGCGCTCAACCTCTCCCTTCATACGACTGGTCCAACCCACTCAAGGGGGAACACCCTTGATGCAGTTTTCAGCTCCCATGACCTGATCTATATATCCCGCCCCAAACCACTCATCTGGACTGACCACTTTGTCATCCCCTTCTCCATCATCACACCTGCCCCCTGGTCCTCCCCCTACAGCCTCCCTGGTCGATCCTCCCCCAAACCCACCCCACAAAATCCTCAAATGCTGGAACAAAGTGAAGATCCTTCCTGACCTCTCAGAAGCCCTAGTTCTTAGATCCCCTACAATGTCCCCCCCAGACAGAGCCTTAACCATCGACTCTTTCAACTCTTGGCTCAATGATCAATTCCTCTCGCCCCGTCGTGCCCCGCTTCCTCACGCAATGGACCATTGCCCAAATGGTTCACATCCCACCGGAGGAATGCCAAAAAACGAATAACTCTGAAACGCAAATGGCGAGCATCTAAAACCCGATCTCAGCAGATCCATGTTCGCCTTGCACCATTTTAACTACAAAGCTGAAATCCGAAAGACCAAAAAAGCCTATTACAACAAATTCTCATCTGCGCCAACCGCAGCAAAGAACTGCACAGAATCATATAAGAATTCGTCAAACCCACTTGCACCTCTACCCAATCCACCTCTATTCAATCACTCTGTGACTCCCTCTCCCTACACTTCTACACCACCGCTCGACAGGACGACCTCCCTTAAACTGTCCCTCCTCCCACCCTCCCACAACCAACTAATCCAACAACTCCTCGCTCACCCCATCGCCAGACCCCCAATTCACCCACCTTCAACTCCTTCAAACCCATCTCCAGAGGCGAGTTTCTTGATCTATCTGCCAGCAAACCTTCTGGGTCCCCTTTAACCCCTGCCCGCTGCTGTCCTAAAAGAAATATTCTCGTCTACCTGCGCAGAAGAACATGCAAGAGCCATACTAAATGACTTCCTCACCTCTGGCATCTTCGCCAATGCCTTGAAAATTGCAGATGTCAAGCCTCTGCTTAAAAAGCCATCCCTCGACCCCCTGGACAACAAAAACTACAGACCCATCTCGAATACCAGATCCCTTGCAAAACTCATCAACCGAAAAGCATACTCCCAGCTCAACGCCTTTGTAGAATCCAACATTCTCGACCCCGCACAATCAGCCTTCAGACCACGACATGGAACTGAAACCACTCTGACCTCGATCTGGGATGATCTTAAGCTCACTGCAGACTCTGAAGGATGGCTGCACTAATTCTCCTCGATCTCTCTGCAGCCTTTGACACGGTTAACCACTCAATCCTCCTTGACCGCCTCCACTCTTGGAATCTGTGGCACTGCTCAAGTGGATCGCCTCCTTCCTCAGCAACAGGAAACAAATAACTCCTCTACCCATTTGTCGCAGCTGCTCGCTCGGTTAACACTGGAGTACCTCAAGGCGCATGCCTATCTGCTCTTCTGTTCAACCTCTATATATGACCATCCTCCCTGGAATCATCTGCATGCACAACATCTCATGCTACAACTATGCTGACGATACCCAAATCATCCTAACAATTCCCAATTTGGGCACCAACCCCCAGACCGACCTCGAAACCTGTGTTCAAGATGTTGACCGATGGATGACAAACCACCTCCTCTTAAACCGAAATCATGGTGTGTGGTAACAATGCCCTTCTACCTCATCCACTCCAACTGCCCCCGTCCCTGGGCGCTCCCCGCCCTCCCTCCCACACAGTAAATAATCTAAGCTGCACTATGGACTCTGGCCTAACCCTCTCCCGTCAGATCAACAATGTGTCAAAATTTTGTCAATACCATCTCAAACTTCTCAGATGCATCTTTCCCTGTCTCAACCCTCAACCCTCGATCAATTCTGCCTAGCTGCTCACATACGAACACTATCCTTTTTTTTTTTTAATATATTTTTATTTTATTTTTTAAGGTCAAACAAACACACTACAACCGTTTCAAAACATAGAAAGCATCATATTTCAACACATTTTTCAAACTCCCCAACTCACCCCTCCCCCTTTAAACTAGAGCCAGCTCTCACATATCATTTCCGGGAACATCACTGGGTGGCACACCACCTAGACTGCCATCAACCGGGTCCTCTATTTCGTTGTCACCCTGGTGAGGGTTTGCCAACGAGGCCACCAATTGCCGCCAGGCCAACAAGGGCCCTACTTCTTCTTCAACCCCCCTGGTGACCGCTTCAAACCAGACCACGGATTCAGCTTCCGCCCATCTCAAGAGGTCTGTCCACCACAACTCCACCCTGGGTCTATGGGCCGCCTTCCAGCTCATGGCGATCCTACGTTTGGCCAAGACATAGGTTATGCGTTTCAAATGCCGGGGTCCAGGGAATAGTCCAAGCAAGCATGACCAGGCCGATTCCACATCCAGCACTACCCCCCCCCCCCCCGCCAGCCAGTTTCGTCTTGACCTCATTCCAAAATCTATGCACCTCCGGGCAAGCCCAAAACATGTGTAGCAGTCCCGCATTCACCTCCCCGCACCTGGGGCATTGCTGTATAGCTTATCCCCCAAACTTTGCAATTTTCTCGGGGGTTAAATAAGCCCTGTGGGTAACATACAACTGAAGCTGTTGGAATCTCGCGTTACGGGACACCTTTTTATGGTACCTCTGGGCCCGTTCCCACTGCCCATCCGTCATGGGTCCTCCCACCTCCTCCTCCCAATCTTGTCTCAATTGGAGCAACTCCTTCCCTGCCCTTGCCCGCAGGAGCTCATATATCCTCGATATTTCGTGCCCGCCCTCCGATACATCGTACATGGTTTCCAGGGAGGCATCTGGATCCTCCGCGATCACCGTCTCCGGCCATCTTTCTCTAGTCTTTTTCACCAGCCTAGTGTAGGTTATATATTGGCCACCATGTACTCCCGTCTCTTCCTGCAGCCGGTGAAAGTCCACCTCCTCCCCTTCCCGCAATATGTCCCCGAGGGTGGCTAGGCCTACCTGTTCCCAGTATCTGCAGACCGATTCAAGTAGTTGGGAGTCGCTCCCACACAGAGCCGCCAAAGGGGCCTGCTGGGAGTGTGGTTCCGAGTCCCCCCCAATTTTCCATGTCCTGTGCCAGATCTCCCAGCCCAACTTCAGTAACCGCCTCTTGCCCACCAGTTTATCTCTGCCCAACCACACCACTTTCATCAGAAAGTATGGGGCTGTATCTTCGCGCAGGAGCCTGGCTTCCGCCGAATCTTCAGTCGAGAGCCACCTGGCCACGTACTGCAGCTGCCCCGCCAGGTAATAGAAGTTAGGCAGGCCTATCCCCCCCCTGTCGCACGGGTTCTGGAGCTTCCACAGAACCACCCTATTCCTAGAGCTGCCCCACACAAAACCCCTACACACGCTGTGAAGTTTCGCAAATAGGCTTCTGGGTATCAGAAACGGGACGTTTGTAAAAAAGTGCAAGAGTCTAGGCAGGACCACCATCTTGAGCAAGGCCGCCCTCTCCATCATGGTCAGGGGCAGTCTGGACCAAAATACCATGCTGTTCCTAATCCCCTCTATCGCCCTTTCCGTGTTGTGCTGGTGTTCTGTCTCGATCTTGTGGTAAATATTTATTCCCAGATACCTAAATGTTACGGGCTGCCATGGTATTGGCAGAACAGGTAGCCTCTGCACCGGGACGTTCCTATATCTACCCAAAGGGAACACGCTGGACTTTCCAGGGTTCACCGATATACCGGAGAGGATGGCATACCGTTCTATCACCTCTAGGACGTACTGTAGGTTTTCTTCTGGATAGCGTAAATAAAGGAGCATATCATCCGCATATAATGATATCAAATGCTCTCCACTGGCCATGTTTATGCCCACCTCCCCATATTGTTGATGCAGGCATATTGCCAGCGGCTCCAATGCCAGTATATATAGCGTCTGGTCCCCCTGCCCAGTTGCCAAGAATCTGAGACCGTGGACCCTGTCTTGACCCTCGCCACCGGGGTGCTGTAAAACAACTGTACCCATCTGAGGTATCCGGGTCCCACTCCATACCCCTTCAGGACCGCTTTCAGCCAGGGCCATCGTACTGAGTCGAAAGCCTTGACCGCGTCTAACGACACTATGGCCAGCTCGCCCGTGTCTTCCTCAGTTTGGTCCATGACATGGTGTGTAGCCTCCGGTGATTGTCGGTGATGTTCCTGCCCGGAACATATTCCGTCTGATCTGGGTGTATCAGTTTTTTTAATTACCCTCTTCAGTCTATTAGCCAGCACCGCCGTGAGTATTTTGCTGTCCTGGTTAAGCATGGACAACGGTCTGTAAGACCCGCACTCCACGGCCGGCTTGCCTGGTTTCAGGAGTGGGACGATTACGGCCTCACAGAGAGACAACGGGAGTTCTCCCTTCTCATAGGCCTCGTTGAAAGTGGCAAGCAGTGGCTGGAGCAACTCTTGCTGGTATCTTTTATAGAACTCGCTAGGCAGCCCATCCGAACCCGGCGCCTTGCAAGTGGGCAAGTTCCGAATCACTACCTCCAGCTCATCCGAGGTGACGGGTGCGTCCAACTCAGAGCGTTCTAGATCATCTAAGGTGGGGAGCTCAATGTCCCCCAATGTGTCTAGTATGTCTTGGCCCATATCCTCCCCCGTGTCCTCATACAAGTGTCTGTAAAACTTAAGGAATTCCTCGTTTACCTCTTTCTGGGGGTTACATATGCTACCTCCTTCGCCCTGAATCTCACTAATCGCCGAGCGGGGGGTCTCGCTCTTGTACAGCCAAGCCAGCAATCTGCCCGGCTTATTGCCCCCTGCGTGTATCCGCTCCATATATTTCCTGTAGCTGAGTCTGCACAGTCTATCCCATAGTGCACTACAAGACAACTGTAGCTCCTCTACTTTGGTTTTGTTATCATGAGCGGTGCTAACGCAACTCGTGAGCTCCTCTAGCTCTCTTTCCGCCTCCCGGAGCTCCCTTTCAACGCCCCCCTGTAGCCCTTTAACTTGGGAAATAGCCACCCCACGCACCACCACCTTAAACGCTTCCCACAGTGTGCCCACAGAGCTTACACTTCCCGTGTTATCAAAATATTCTTCAATGGCGTCCCTCAGGCCCTCCCGAAACCCCTCATCCTGCAGAGCCTCAGTCCTAAGTCTCCATGTGGGGATCTGTGGGCGTGGGGGCTGGTGTCTCCAGTCTACCACCAAGGGCGAGTGGTCCGACAGCACTCGGGCCTTGTATTCTGCTCCTTCTATTTCTCTCACTATCTCGGCTGTTACAAACATGTAGTCTAGCCTTGTGTACAAATCATGTGGCGCTGTGTAGTGTGAGTACTGTCTATCCGTGGGATGCAGCCTCCTCCATGCATCCTCTAGGCCTAGGTCTTTCAGTAGGGTACTCAGCGCTTTAGCCGCTGGTGCCATTTTTCCTGCCTTATCCTTGGACCTATCCATACTGGAGTCTACGGTACAGTTAAAGTTCCCCCCCCACACTACCGTACCCCTGCCAGGGGGCCAAGTTTACCGTAGAGGGTCCTAAAGTAAGCCGCTGTATTGTTATTGGGGGCGTACAAATTTATGATGTGTATTTCTCTGTTTTCCAAGAGACCCGTTACCACCACCATTCTACCTCCGGGTCCACCGTAGAATCAAGCACTCGAAAGGGCACGTGGGGCGCCACCCAAGTGACGACCCCTCTGGCGTACGCTGAGTAAGCCGCCCCCACAACGGTGCCCTTCCATTTCATCCCGACCACCTCCAGCCTTTCCCTAGTGAGGTGGGTCTCTTGCAGCAGGGCTATGTCTACGCGCATCCCCTTTAAATACATCATCACTTTGTTGCGTTTAAGGTAGCTGTTGAGGCCCCGTACATTCCAGGTCACAATTCTGAGATTACCCGATGCCATCTAATCGGTCTATCTCCGTCCCATCCCTCCCCGCAATGTTCCCCATGTAGGGTCGTTTCCTGGCTCCTTCCCTACTATTAACGACCCGTGCCCCCCTACCCCCTTCTCCAACCTCTCACCACTGCACACAACTCCCCTCCCCCCTCCCCGCCAACCCCCAACAATAGCCCAGCTCCATCCCTGGATCTCAGGTCTACCCACGTCTGGACCCGTCTCGTGACCAAGAACAAGGACCCCGCGGGGTGTCACCGATCTAACAGTGACCTAACTAAGTATACTACTATCGGGTGCAGAGGTTGCTCCCCAGGAGCTCCCAGTCATCTATTTAAGGAGAAGTGAATTCAACGGGACCCGCCGGCAGATGCCGTGACTTCCCCCACACAAGCACAATATCAAACTATATTCTAGTCCCAATGTCATAGCTATGGCCTCACGGGTGCCTCTGCAGCGTGCTACTTATCTCCATCCGCTTCTGTCTGGGCATCCGATTCCTGTGGTCGACCTTGCATATCCAGCCATTCCATCGCGTCGCTCGGCGTCTCAAAGAAGAGGGCTCTGTTCTTATGGATCACCTTTAACCTGGCGGGGTAAAGCAACATGTAGCGGTGGCCTGCCTCTCTGAGCCTCCTCTTCACCGTTCCAAAGTTCATTCGACTCCGTTGTACAACAGCGTGTAATCCGGATACGCTGTTATATTCGCTGACCCCCTTTCTATCGTGCCCCCTTTCCGGAAAAATTCGAGAATCTTCTCGCGGTCACGATAGTTCAAGATCTTTGCAATCAACGGCCGCGGGGGGGCTCCTGGGGCCGGTCTCCTGGTCAGGGCCCTGTGCGCCCTTTCGACCGCGAACCCCTGGGTCAGCTCTCCGCCTGTAATCTCCTGCAAAAGCATGGTTTCAACGAAATCCGTGGGGTTCGATCCTTCCATTCCCTCCGGTACCCCCACTATGCGAATGTTGTTGCGCCTGGCGCGCCCCTCCGCCTGCTCTACTCTGTCCTCCAAATTGCCCACTTGCTGCACGAGGGCATGAAGTTCCTTGGCGTGCGTATTACACGCCTCCACGGTCTGGGCCAACTCCTGCTCCAGTTCCCCAGTGCGCTCCGCGATCGTTCGCACATCCTGGCGCAACAGGTTCACTTCTTCTCGGACCGCTCCTATCTTGAGGTTTAGGCCCTCTTGCAACTCTTTCATGGCCAGGTCCAGCTTCGTCTCCCAGGCCACCTTCAGGTCAGCAATTGCTGCCAGCACCACCTGGATGGTACCCGGTTGGTCCGTCGCCGCCGCAGGGGTTTCTTTGCTCTTGCCCCCTTCCACGCCCGAGGGCGACCTAGCATAGGTCTCCATCGTAGGCTGCTTGGTCCGGGTTCGCACCACCTTGGAAGACATCCTGTTGCGGCGATTGGGCCCACGCGCCCAGCTGCATCCTCGCGGGTTCACTCTGCTAGTCCGTCACAACCCATGGCCTCTGCAGTGGTAGGGGCTCGCCATAATGTTCTTGCTTCTAGCCCGAGGCGCATGCGACCCGTCTATCTGGTTGGGCTCGCCCGCGTTCCGACCAACCTTGTCTTCCTCAGCTCGTGAGACCTTTTATGGCCCTTTGTCCACAGGCAGCCATCTTGGGTGCTCCCTTTCCGTTGCGCGACCGCCAACTTCTTCGGGGTCTAGTTCCGTGAATATGCAGTCTTGCCGTTGGGGAGGGCACACACCGTATGCCCCCCCACTCTCATACGCCTTTAGATGCACCGTGAGCTCGAAAGTCCTCCGAAAACCATCACATTTTCCCCAGGATCAGGATCGGATCATCGGGAGCTCCTCCAAGGAACGTCCTCTCAGGTAGCCATCAAGCCACGCCCCCCACATACGAACACTATCCTACGAACACCTCATTCTAATAAAACGCAGCTATACCCCACAAAAAACCGGCCTAGCTGCACACATAAGCGTCCCACAGGCCTAACGCAGCCAGAACCCAGTCTTGGTGTCCACCCGCCAGACTGCACACATTGAACCAATACCATTACCACCACACACAATGCTAGAAAGCAGCTACCATCAAGCAATTACATCAGCTGCACACAACTGGTGCACCCAAGCAATTGTGACTAATTATATAATGGTTTGCAGTTAAGTTATCAAAGTATTTTCATATCAATTAATAAATACAAGGGGGGCGTGCCTAACTAGCCATGGAATAGGACGTAGCTCGCTGGGCTGCTCCTAGGGATCCGACTTTGATCCGGAGTAAAATGCCGAAAAATGACCTGCACAAGGCCAAAGGCGCCGGAACTGGTGCCCACACCAGCTGTGAGAAAAAAGGAGGCTGGTCTTAGCATTACGAAGAAAACGAACTTTGCAAGACGAGGCCATGTATACTTGTGGGCAGGCAAGATGGCGGATGACAAAGGGGCCGCGGCCGAGAAATAGACCGAGCAGTGCGAGGGAGACGAAAGAAGTGGGCTGGCATTGATTTTTTGCCTGTTTGCTCCCCACGCTCCCCATGTAGTGAGAGGTGATGGCTGGTAGAACACGGAGCCGAGCGGGATGGGGACAGCTGAGGTGCCGGTAGCTGTGGTGCCATGTAACAGGCACAGCAATAGAGTGAAGCGGCACCAGCTGCAGATTCATTGTAGCGGCGAGCCACGCTGGAATGCCTCAAGACGCCGCGCACACTGTAAAGCAGGAGGACTGCAATAAAGATACATTGTAGCGCAATAACATCGCGTCTTTGAGTGAACATTGGCAGGAGAGACGTGCTGAGGGACGGTGTCAGCCCGGCTCGTATGGAGAGGAAGGGCTAAATTAATGATCGGAGTGCTTCATGGAAAATGCATGATAACGTTGAAACAGGAGCCCCGCGATGCAGTGAGGAAGCATGAAGAGCTAGTTAACAGTTGGGATGAAAAGGAACACTCGGGTACACGGCCAGCACATACAATAAATACAAGATGGCGGAGGGCAAAGGGTCTGCAGAAGCAATAGCAGACATGGCAAAACTGTGCCTTGATTGTGATTAATAGGCTTGGCTATCTATACTTGTGCAGGGGATCTGGCTTTGTCCCTGCTCGCTCCCCACGTGATTGACGACATAGGCTTACACACCGAAGTGCCTTGCCAAGGTGAAACCCCGAACGAACAGTAACAAAAGAGCCGCGCAGAGAGAGAGGGAACTGAATGCAGATGCTGCGAGACAGTTCCTCTTAAGGTGAACATACAGCGCTGCACTCTACGGAGGCCCGAGGCGCGGTGGTGGTGGCAGGGAAGGTGTGCCTATTGGCCTGCAGGAGCAGGCTAAGGAGACATTGCCTCCGGAAGTCAGAGGAGGACGTGGGAGGAGATAATAGCCCACTCGAAACACAACCTTGCAGGCCACAACACATTGAAATGCCTGAAGTAGATGTTCCAGCGCCTAACTGAACTGGTGGAGGCACGACAACGCTGATGGGTTTGCCGGGCACTTCTCCCACACGGCAGGCAAGATCGGCAAACAGCTGAAACAAAGCGCTGCCAGCAAACAAGTGGGGGCTACCCTTGCCTATAAGCACATATGGGACCTGGGATCTGAGGCTAAACACTGACTGTGGCAGCTATCAGCTATGGAGGGTGCCCATTGAGCACCTATTATAAATGGAACTATACCACTGTGCTCATAAAATAAAAGTGCCGGAGGCCGAGGTAAAGAGAAGGCCTTCCTGCTCTGTCTGAGGCATATGGCTGTGTGGCTTCTACGTCACAATCCCCGAGGCGCCAAGTAGAGGCAGATGGCCCCGAAGAGCGCAAGGGCTGCGCATAAAGAGCCGATATTGGAAAGCACAAGGTACGAAACTGCGCTAGGTGGCAGATAGGCCAATTAGAAACATGGGAGGACATAACCCACTCGAGTACATAGCTCAGCGCACACAAATCCACACGGGGCACCCCAAGACAACAGCCAGGCCTGTAGCGACTCGCTGACATCACGGCGAAATAGAGTAATAGAATTGCTACGCCACAGACAGAGCAGCTTGGGACACTTAATCCAGATCACAAGATGGTGGGGAGAGTGATCAAAGGCAAAAGCAAACAACCCACGATGGATGCGTTTGCTAAGACACAGCAGTCTCCAACGATGCCGACGCACACGGGCGCAAGTGGGCCCACGGAAAGCTCCCTGGGGACTGAAAACCACCAGATATTGACGGCCAGAACAGAATTAAGAGACTCCTGGGGGATAGCAATGGCGGATCTAAGGGCCTCCTCCAGGGTGGATAGATCAGATGGAAAGATTGATAGACCCATCCCAACGGCTAAAGCGTTGCAGACACTACTAGACGACTTTGGTCTGGCAGATGTGTGGAGAACGAGACACCCCCAAGAAAGGCAATACTCACACTATTCCGCCCCGCAGCAGTTACATACGAGGCTGGACTATGTCTTTGCTACGTCGGAGGTAATAACAGAGTTTACTCAGGCAGAATACAAAGCGAGGGTCCTCTCGGACCACTCGCCCCTGGTTCTCGGATGGCAATATTGCCCCCTGAGAGCAAGGATTCCGACATGGCGCCTCCG
The DNA here is from genome assembly GCF_040938575.1 of Ambystoma mexicanum. Lineage (NCBI taxonomy): Eukaryota > Metazoa > Chordata > Amphibia > Caudata > Ambystomatidae > Ambystoma > Ambystoma mexicanum. The sequence continues at coordinate 1,364,725,777 of NC_090930.1, read as the reverse complement.
GGAAGAGGCACTTAAGGATCCCTTTTTCAGGGAAGATCTAAGAGAGGAGATTATAAACTACTTTGAGATGAATACGGGTAGCGTGGACTCGGCGAGCACATTATGGGAAGCCTTTAAGGTGGTGTTGCGAGGCGTAGCCATACCAAAATCTAAATGCCTGCAAAGTGGGATCCTGGCTGACCTACAAGAAACAGAAAGGGAACGGGAAAAGGCATTGAGGGGAGGAGGTGACACGGAGAGAGACATGGAGCCGATACTTAAACTGCAGCAGAAATGTGCGGAGCAATGGGAAAGACTGTGCAACCTCAACTATAAAAAATATATAGAGAGACAGCATGCGGGAGGGGCTAAAACAGGAAGGCTGGTGGAATGGTTATACAAGAGCGAAACCCCCAGACTCACGATTTGAACAATAATGAGAGAAGATGGTAATGTAGCTGACACCCAAGAGGGAGTTAATCAGGAGTTTGCAGATTATTATAGGTTATTATATGGGGATGAGGAGGGAAGTAGCTATGGGGCGATAACAGAAACACTGGAGGACATAGGACTGCCTACGATAAGTGCTGAGGAAAGAGAGGAGCTGGATGCACCGATTACTTTGGAGGACTTAGAAGTGGTGAGGCAGCTGCCTACTAGTAAGACTCCGGGAGCGGACGGGTTCCCAAGTGTATTTTATAAAGTATATAGGGAGCAAGTGCTCCCCCCAATGTTAGAAATGTTAAATTAGGCGTTTGAGGTGGGATGGCTGCCAGAGTCACTCAGAGAAGCGATCATAATACCGCTTCCCAAACCCAACAAGCCTGGGCATAGCTGTGGCTCCTACAGACCTTTGTCGATGTTGAACCAAGACCGCAAGATATTGATGACTGTCTTGGCAAACAGACTGCGGAGAGTTATTGGCAAACTAATACACCCCGACCAGACGGGCTATGTCCCGAATAGAAATATAACTCAATCATAGACAACTCCAACGGGTTGTTGAATGGGGGAGCAGGAACAAGGGTGAAATGGCAATTGTGTCCTTGGACGTGGTAAAGGCTTTCGATTCGGTCAAGTGGCCATGGCTGCTGGCGGGCTATGGAATGGGGCCTGGATACATAAGGTGGGCGAAGATGCTATATAGTGAACCGCTGGCCAAGGTCAGAACAGGATCAGGGATATCCGAAAGATCGCAACTTAGAGGCACCAAACAGGGATGCCCATGGTCCCCAATGCTCTATATACTAGCCCTGGAGCCCCCAGCAATATACCTTATACAACAATACGATACCATAGGTATTGAGGTGGGAGGGGAACAACACTTGATCTCCTTATATGCGGATGACTTGCTGCTGTACTTGAGGCACCTGAAGGAAAATCTCCAGTACATCCTGGAAGTGATGGAGAGATATGCAGGGCTGTCTGGTATAGCGGTGAATCTTCAAAAATCTAGTATTTTCCCGCTAGGCAGTTATAAGGGAATCCCTGGGGGACGATTACCGGTGTTACAAATACCACGGGCGGTTAGTAATTTCCGGTATCTTGGGATAGACGCGTACCACACGGTGGAAGAGGAGCACAGGCACAATACCGAGGTAGCCATTGAGAAAATCGAGAAGTGTATGATATTCTGGGTGAAGTTGCCCCTAGCAATGATGGGACGAGGGGCAATGCTTAAGATGGTGGTCCTACCTAGGGTCCTGTATTATTTTGGGAATATTCCATAACTGATACCCAAGAAGTTTTTCACTAAACTGAACAGCATGTGTAGGTATTTCCTGTGGCATGGTACCCGGAATAGGGTGGCACTATGGAAGCTGCAGAACTTTTATGAAAAAGGGGGGATAAAACTGCCTAATTATGAAGTCTATTATGTAGCGAGCCAACCGCAATATATCGCCAAATGGCTCTCAGATGAAGTGACCCCCTCTCCCGCCCCCCAAGTCCAGGTTGTTTGGACATGATTGTGCCCCATTTTATTTAAGAGCGATGATCTGGCTGCCCAAGAGAGAAATGGAAGAGCGCCCTAAAATGATGATGCTTGGGTGGAAGATGTGGCGCCGGGCATGCCGGATGATGGAGAACCCATTCCCATGCTCCCCTCAGGTACCACTAGTTGCACTGGCAGGGGGAGATAAGCAGCTAAGGATGATAATCAGGAACCACTGGGAATCGGTGGGGTTAGTAACGATGGGAGATATCTGGCGAGAGGGGACTATCATAGATTTTTAAGTGCTGGGGGAGGAAACAGGGTTACACACGGGCCAGTATATCACATATCACAGAATGGTGCAGAGAATTAGGAGAACATGGCCCGAAACGGTACTGGAAGAAGATTCAGGTGCTACCATAGATACAATATATGATATAACGGAAGGGGGGCATGAGATCTCTAGACTGTACGAGATGATGATTTCTAAGGTCGGGAAGGAATTAACACAATTAAGACTAGACTGGGAAGCGGAAGTAGGAGCCCCGATAGAGGACGGGATGTGGGAACGTGCCCTGGGGTACCACAAGGTGTCAAGGAATGCGAGACTAAAACAGATACAACTATATATTACACACAGGGCATATATGACACCCCAGAGGATATCTAGGTTTGAAAATGCTGGACGACAAGCATGTCCCAAATGCAACGGAGAAAAGGCTGACATGGTACACATGTTTTGGTCATGCCCAGTAATTGAGCGTTTCTGGGGTGAAGTAGCACAGAAACTAGCAGAAAAGGGGGGTCACGATTATTTTTATTTTTTTATTGTTTATTGAATATAGCTGAAAAATCTACTTTTTCAATATTTAACAAATTCATAAACATCCTAAAAATTACCAACATCAAATATGGCAATAAATGTATGATAAATACATATAAAAATACACTGAAGTTAGTTGATCATAAAATCTTAAAGCAAAATAAAAGAAAAGAAGAAAAATTGCGAAGGGATCAAAATTAAGCAAAACTTAGTCCAGAACAAAGAGAAGATTAGAACAATTAGAATACCACCCAATTGGTAATTAGACAGATACACAATTCAGTTCAAGGTTGAATTTCCTAGAGCATTATAGAGCAAATGATGGACCTAGAAATTTCTTATAATTCTGATCCCAAGCAGGAAACAAAATTCACATTCGATTTAATCGCAGCCAGAAAATTGTGAATAGCAATTTGAATGCTGGTTGAGCTGGTTGAAAGCAATACTGACCATCGGGTGTCAGTGGGTATTGCACTAATATAAGACATATACGCTCAAAATATTTCCTTTTCTGGACCTCTACGGCCGGGCATTCAGCTATAATATGTTTGAGAGTTTCCTTAACAGCCACATTCCGACAGAAGGAGCTTTAATTTTCAGTCGAGGGCAAGAGCCTTCTTCCGGCCAAAATGTCATGCGTAGGGAACAAATTGAAACGGAGACGTAGGATAGTTGTTCTTGCTTGTGGTGAAGGAGACTGGTTTAAGTAAGAGGCCAGAACATTAAGTTTTTTATGTTTGTAGACTAATGCTTGATAATCATTATAAGAGAGGCACTCTGTTCTCGTATCAATCCGGTCATGTCTAAAGATTTTTTCCTTTTGCTCGAGTGGGATTGGCGATGAGAACTTCCAAGGTCAAATCAGCTTTAGCCATGATGTTATAAATAGATGATACCCAAGTTTTAACAAATGAATGTCCAGAGGTCAACATGTATGATGGTAAAATGTTAAGTATATTGTCAGATCTTACAAAAGTCAGACATTTACTAAACAAGGCACATAGTCTCCAATGATACTCCGCACTCAAGGAAGTAAGGCCCAGTTCGTGTCTTAACCAAGGACCAGGTACACATTGAGGGAGATGTAGAACACCTCTCCAGTATTTAGCCTCTAGTCGGTGTAGAACATCAGAAGAGATAATATTCTTGGTCTCAAGACCATACAGTAGGGTAGGCAGAACTTTTTGTCTCCAGTAAGAGATAGCAGGTCTGATTGTGAATTTACCAAATGTATATAAAATAATTTTGGTTTGAGAAATAGCGGTTGAGATCTTATGGTCCATTGTCCTTGAGTGCGAATCAATGGAAGGAGAGCCATCAAATAGGATCCCTAAATAGAGATACGTCAGCACTACACCCACTATCCTATTATCAATTTTCCAATCAAATTGCGTTCTTCTTGATGGTCTTGGGGCATACACAACAACTTGAGTTTTGTTTAAATTAATTACTAGCTCATTTGTGTTCAAATATGCATGTAACACAAGTCCTACCTGCATTTTACAGACCAGTACCACATCGTCTGCATACAAAGAGCTTTGATGACTATATCATTCATTTTCGGCGAATCAGACGATACCTGAGAGAAGGATTCACTCACATGAATAAAAAAATTAAAAATGGCTGAGACCAGGACACAGCCCTGTTTCAGCCCTCTAAAGGTGGGCATCGCAGCTGATAATAGGCCGAGCATGGATAATCTGACCATTATAGTTGTGGACGAGTGAAAAGCATGGATAATGTCACACAAAGTTGGAGGACAATTAGCCAAAATTAATTTTTCCATTAGTTTAACTCGAGAAACAGAATCAAAAGCTGTGCATAAATCAACAAAAGCAAAATATAACTGTTGTTTTGTTGATTGTGCCTGGGCTTTTAAGGCATTGAGAGTCAGTAAATTAATGTTTGTACCTAAGCCAGCAACAAAACCAGTCTGGCAAGGGTCACGCTGCTTGCAGTTATCAGTCCAGCGGGAAAGGTATCAATACTAACCGAGCAAAAACTTCTCTGGAGCATCAAGCAATGCTATCGGACGAGAGCTAGCAGGGGATTCCCTGTCACCCTTCTTAAAAATAGGGACAAGTAAAGAAGACTGCCATGAAGTGGGAATTTTCTTGGAAAGAATAATTTGCTGAAATACGTTGTTTAATATTACAGCCCATTTGGATGGATGTTGTTTAAGCATGAAGTTCTTTAAAGGCATCGGGCCCAGCTGCACATGAAGATGAGGATTTTTTTATAAGAACTTCAATAATTGAAGGAGAGCATTCCAGGTTCCAATGTTTTAAAGACGATTGAGAATGAGTAAAGCCAGCGAAATTGGGGTCTGCATATAATTTCAAAAAATGATTGAGCCATTGTGTTTCAGAAACACCACACAATTGGAGTTTGAGTTGAGAATGACTCGATGCGCCATTAAGCAGCGACCAAATCTGAGCAGAGTTCTTATTGTTAGCCGAGCATAGGAAGGCCTCACTGTCTCACTGATAAAGCGAGGCCCTTCTAGCTGGACTCCAATTACGATATTGGCATTTTATTCTCCTACGAATACATTCTTGTTCTTTTAATGGGAGCTTGAGAGTTTCCCTTAGTTCTTTTCGGTAAGTACATCTTACTTGTTGAAGAATTTCATCATGCTGATGTCTGTGGTTCAATACATTAGAAGAGTTCCTAAGATTCAAAGAACCAAACGAAGGGAGAATGTCTATGTAAAAATCACGCTTCGTTATATGTAAGCCCTGGGTGACACGGTTAAGGGCATTTAATGAGGCATCCGACCACTTAAATCGTGTCCTAGCAGAGTTCACATTTAAAGTCTGCTTCGACCATAGGTGATTTGGTAAGGGAGGATCACAAATTGCTTGCCACACAAAGACCAGTATATGATGGTCACTTATTGATTGTGATATAATTTCAAAATTCACAGGTCTTTGGAAGAGGCTGTTCGAAACAAAGATATAATCAATGATCGAATTAGAGCTACCTCGCTCCCACGTTACTTTAGGAGGGATGTCACCCGCAATTGCTACATTAGCCATATGAAAATTATGATCTTTCACAAAATGGATCCATCTCATACTCTCAAACTTTTGACACTTTGTTTTCGGGCTTATGGAATTTAGATTTAGATCTCCTACCATCATTATAGCATCAATAGATTGGTCATAAGTTATCAATTCCAGAACCATTGACAAGTCTTTATAGAAAATGTCAGTCACTCGAAGAGGGTTTCGGTACAAATTGATTAAAGCTATCGTTTGGGTGGCAGAAGTGACTTTCACCAATTGAATGAAATTATTAGGGGAGGCCCACTCTGTGATGTTTAGGCCCTTGCTAGTTCTTACGGCTACCAAAAAGGCCAGATGTGGGTCTCCCTCTGGCAGCCGTAAGAGCAGGCAGAAGAATGATAATATGGTCATCCCACACAGGAGCCAATACAAGCCAAGTTTCCTGCAAGGCCACTATATCATAGTTGTTGATATTAAGTGACGAGGACCATTGAAGATGGGAGTGACCTCTAGTGTTCCAGGATATTAACAAACATTTTCTTTGAGGGCACTCTTAATGGTTATGTATGAGGTGTGGTGGGATGTAATTGGGCAGGAATGGTCACAGGGCCATAGTACGAACAAGTACAGACCGCTGGGCAGTTTAGTACTGGGGTAGGGGAATCGGCCTTATCACAATTTTGCGCTTCAGCTATCAAACGTTCTGGATCCTGCGCAACCAAGAAACCCATCCTGAAAAGTTAAATTTTTTCTTTCCATACTGAGTTCAGGACAGGTCCTCAATTAATCCATAAACGTACGATTGCTAAATTTTGATCACACACAAACTCAACTTGGTCTATATCACCTGACGCAATATCTTGCAAGTTGTTCACATCACCAAAAATATTTGAAATGCTAGACCTACAAAGGTCGTATTTTTCATAAGGAGCGTCTCTACATTTAAGAATAAGAGAATGACGGAGAAAGTATTCCTAAATGAGTGTTGCCCCGCTCGAGCGGCGTCCTTTTTGTTTGTGGGTTTTAGTAAACGTTTATCATTTTTCAATGGCAACCCTCGTTCAGAACCAAAATGTACTTTCTTCTGAGAGTTCGGGTACTCACTTGCAGAGTTGTGGTTAGGCTTAGCCCCCATTGTATTAGAATTGACACCAAGTACAGACTTTTTGGGGGGCGGTCCAGGGTTTATCCCACTTATCGCAAGTGCAGAAGGCATTGAGGATACACGCTCGTTTAAATAAGACTCAACAGCAGCCTTTATAGATCTAACATGATCTTCAACACCAAATTCATTTGCGAGGGGTCCCCTGTCAGAATTCACCTGGGCTAATTCACTGGGTCTGACATCACTTACTCTGATGGCGGGCGGCTGAGCTACATGCGGGGCAGGACGAGCCTCAGGCACAGGTACATCAATGAAGTCAATGATCTCTGAAAGTGGAGCATACTCAGTTGGAAAGGAAGAACCACCAGAGTTTACAGTAGGCACCGGCCTTTCAGTATGCACATGGGGGAGATTTTGTGAAAGTGCCATAGGTGTCACTAGAAGTAGTCTGGTAGGTTGAAAAAATGATGCCAATGGGGCTGAAGGCTGATGTGAAACCTGAGGTTGGCGTGCCCCACAGCCTCTGTTTCTGAATATGGTTTTAACCTTTGAATTATTCAGTCTTTTGCAAGGGGGTTTGGATATTCTTTGAGAATCAACAAAGACAGTAGTTGACAGTCTGTTAGGACGACTATCTTTGCGACTACTGTCTAGATTTATCCAAGAGTCATTTGCGGTTGGCATCTCCGATGTTGGAGAAGAAACAGGACGAATGATGTTAGCAAAGACAGGTAAGGCTGGATTTAAACTACGGTTGTCCTGTAAGCCAATCAGAGGTGTATCAGGGCCAACTGCAACATCCATTCTATGGATGCAATTTTGGCGGTTTGAATTGGAGGCAGATAGAATTGCGATCCTTTATGCAATTTGGTTTATCTGGTTAGCTTGTGATGAGATTTTACCATCAAGCGATTCAAATAGTTTGGCAGCTCGAAACACCACTATAGCCAGCCTATACAAAGTTATTTCAATTAAGGCCAGATTTTCAATTGGATTTGCAGAGGAATCAGTCGGTAGGCAACGCCGAGGCGTGGGTAATAAAAAAAGAGTCATGAATGGAATGAATGGTGGAGCCCATTATGCTTTGAATGGCATCTTCACAGGGGTGATCCTCATGGGATCTACGCAAGTTATTTTCACTAGCATGAATGGAGATGTTGGAAACATCTGACAAATCAGGAGCATGGGGAGATGCCTCTAATACTGTTGCTAGTGGTCGAAAGCTAGGGACACCAGGTCTGACTTCCGGACAAACAGAGTCTGATTGTGCGTTAGCTAAAATAGTGGCATCGGAAACAATAGGTGTACTCAAGGGGACTGCCATGATAGAGTCAGTCGAGGGGGGCACGAAGACAGCATCATCAGACATGCATTCCTTGCATTTTGCGCAGAAATTACGAATATCTTTGTTCGCCAAAGGTGTTCTTAAAATGGGCATTAAAATAACAGATTTTTTTTAAATGCGAGATGTTTTCTTTTGTTTGGGCGTGACCACAGAAGTGGTGTGCGAGGCGCTCAAAGCGTCTGGCATGTTTGTTTTCAAAGTTTAGGGAACCAAGAGCATAAATGACACTTTGCAAACAAATTGCACGTGCAAAATACCTCGCCTCAGCCCGCAGCGAATCGGCAAAGCGGGACATTACCGGGGCTTTCTGCGGTGCACGCGCGCGGTGCGCACGGGCTCAGTCTTATAATCACGCCCACTTGCATTCATAACACAGCCTAAAATCAATAGAAAGCAATGTTATTCAAGTCCATTTAAGTCCTTTAAAGTTGGTTAGCAATGCAGTTGCTTGCACGCAGTTTCACCTTCTGGGATTTGAAGTGTGCAGTGTAAAGCACTTCCAAACAGCGTTCAAAGTCCGTGTGAGCACAGGTAGGAAACAGCGTTTGCGGGCAAAGCAGGACTTTACCGGGCTTGCTTGCTGGGGGGGTTCCCCAGATCGCAGAAACTTAAGCATGTTAGTAAATTGAAAGATCTAGCATATGTGCTCACAAAAAGAAGGATTGCCATGGGATGGAAAACATGTCACAGGCCACGGGTGGAGGTGTGGTGGAAAGAGTTGCAGAAATGGGCAGAGGCAGAAACCATGGTATGGCAAGAGGCAAGCAATGTAGGGGGAGAGGAGGAAGCGGGAACCCTGATGGCATGGAAATCATTAATAGCGGAATTGTTTGGAACGATACAAGATCTGACAGAATCCACGGAAAGTGAGACCCCACCACACGAGGCAGATACAGAGTGTGTGGAATAAATACGCTCGTAAGGGGGGGTGGGATAAGGGGAGCAGTGACCGAAATCAAGCAATGAACAATTGACCTGCTGATATATGTACTGCGTGTTTGGTTTGTATTGTTTTTTGGTTGAATAAATCAATAAAATTGTTTTTAAAAAAATAATTAATAAATACAATTAGAAAAAATAAATCTTAGCAGTTACCTTCAGCGACATTCAAAAGTGAATCTTGCCACTGGAGCGTAGAGTGCACATTCATTCAGGCTGTACTGAGCAATAATGCAGCATTCCGCTGGCTACCACCAGGTGTTAACTGCTACCAGTCCAAGTTACTTATCCGAGCATAGTAGAGGACTTTAAAAATGGGTTGGGCTGGTTTTGCCAAATAACGTGGAGGTGGGGGATTATTGCTTTCAGCCTCGTGGTGCCAACATCTTTAGGACTTAAGAAACACCACTGTATTATAAGAACAAAAACATGGCTAGCATAGAAAAGGAATGGAAGGGTCCGGACCTAACCGACCTTCGATTTCCATGGCTTATGTGAGAGGGTAGCATATTGCAGGAAATGGCTGTTCTGTTGAGCAGCGGGCTGGGTGAAGGTGCCTGCAGGAGAGCAGCATACCCGAGACCAAAGGTAGGGAGGTGGCAAATGGATGGTGCAAGAGGGAGAGCGCACAGGTGAGCAGGGGTAAATCCGACATCACACCCCAAGGGATGTGACCGCAGCACTGCACACTGGCTTTGATCTGCAAATAAAACCAGAGTGGAGTGGCTGACCAACATTACCCAGGTGCAAACATGAGTGATGCCATTCAATCTCCATTTCAGAGACTTACCAGATGGTCCACAGAAACGATAGGCTCAAGTTCGGTACGTTCTTGCCATTTAAGTGTTTACCAATTACAGAATTTATTATAATTAAAAAAAAATTGAGGAAATGAAACTGTCAAAATAACATGAAATAGTTCAAAGAAAAAGATACAATTATAGATAAATGCTTCCTATTTGGACAATTGGCCTTTGGGATAATGTTCTGCAATTTGCTTTGTATTAAACAAAAACAGAAAACTAGAAAACATGCACTGAGCTTACCTTGGGACACAAGCAAGATACGACATTAATCTTTTAAGGTCTTCGTGTTGTATTCTATCATGATTACTGCGAGCTGGAAATGTTAAAACTGGCCCACCACGTTTATCTCTACCACCTGTTGAAAAAAGTAATGTGTTAAGAGCAGGTAAATGAAATAAAACTAGAAAAGATGGGTGCATACAAATCAATTCCCGAGGTGTTTGTAGCCAAACAACTAAGGCATGACACGTATGTAAACGCCTGGCCAATGAAAATATTATGGGAGGAGACAAGAAGTCACTTTAAGTCAGACATCCAATTTTAACTTCTGCCACTCTGCTAAACAAGTGTTCTGCTAAAGTACCATGGATACTTTTTAAAAAGATAGAATATGAAAGGTGTAGCTGGAAAAAAAACTGAGACAGGGCACAGGGTTGCAGGTTATAGATACATGTTACGGACTGAAAGTCAGACCTAGTGAAGGTCAGAGGTTCGGCAGATGTGCATTAAGCCATAGTTGTATATTGTATAATTGGTTATTTATAACGCGCTTAATACCGAAGAGGTTTCTAAGTACAGACACAGGATTCGAACCCGTGTTGCTCTGCGTCGTCTTGCTGTCAAGTGGAGCATGTTGCCACTGAGCTATACTACCCGAATTCCTAATGATCAGACCTTCATAACTGCACCGATACACTCCAATGCTCTGCATCAATCATAACCTTTTACTTCCTTCTGCAAGTAGTGAGGAAGTCGGGCGTACTTGGGCCACCAGGGTGCAAACTGCCCATAAGAATCTGAAAGTTTACACATCTAAACACGTACCCATACTAACACTGTTTTTCCAAGAGACCACTACTACACAAGACATTGTGTGATGGCACGTGTGAGGAGGAGGAAGAATGTTGGCGGTCGGAATATGAACATTTATATGCGATTTCCATGTATTCCTTTCTGCCTGATAAATAGACTGAATGGGGTCGAAAGAAAAGGCCTAAGATGTTTAACAGACTAGTAGTGCATGCATTGGAGAGCCAGAAGCAAGCACTGTTTCTATAAACAAACAGTGCAGGCAAGGGGCATCTAGTTAAGAGCGAGGTAACTGTTTCCATGAGGCAACTGCCCCAATTGTAAGACAAGCGGAGCCCGTAAAATGGCAGAGGAGAAATTCCATTAAGGATCAACTGCAGAAAGTACGATGGCAGAAGGGCCAGCCATCCCCACGGTCTGTGGCTGAGTGGGATACAGGAATTGAAGTTCAATAACATTATTCACATGAAGGACATATATAAACAAGAACCACATAATATATATCAAACAAAGTGCAAAAAATGACCACACCTTTCAGCTGCCTCATGAGCTTAGTCACAGGTCTAAATAATAGAGTAGAGCTCCGCAGTGATACTATACAAATCCTGAGTTCACGTGGTATTTTCTCTGCAGCTGTATATATGTTGACAGCTTGTTTTATAATCTTCCTCAGAAGGAATTGGGAAGTGAATACAATTCATCTTAAGAAATGGCAAACCATGCGTACTACAAAAATGTCATGATTCATTACACCAACAGCGTTAACACCAATACATTTGGTTGATGAATAAAAATGTATTGTTTTTTTAGCCATTTCCCAAACAATGGGCCTCATTACACGGATGGCGGTAAGGATTTACCGGTAAAATACCGGTACCGGTAAATCTTTACCGCCTTACTACGAGGTCCCTTTGCGGGTTGGGGGATTTAACGCCTGCTTTTTGCAGGCGTTAAAATCCAACCCGCAAAGGGACCTCAGAGCTAATTACGGCACCGCAAAATTGCGGTGCCGTAATTAGCGCCTTCCCCATTCCCATAGAGCCCTATGGGGCAGAAATGGGAATGGGGAAGGGCAATGGTGGAAGGGGGATTTACCGCCCCTCCAACCTTGGAATGGGGCGGTAAATTCCCTTTCCACCAAGGCGGTGCCGGTATTTTACCGGCATGAGCCATGGCGCTAATAGCGCCATGGCTCACCGCCTACCGTGTAATGAGGCCCAATGTGATGTTTGCTGAGGTCCCACTGCATGGACAGAGAAATGTCCTCGGATAAAATTCAAATCCCATCAGGTCTACGAACATAGGGCCAGTGTCAACATGTTTATTTTTAAATCCCCACGGGTACCGATGGAAAGCATGCAAATGGAAATTAATGCCATGTAAGGTTTTTAGTAGCTTTCCCAGCCCTATTTTTTACTTCGTGTTCGGAGATATTTCGCCCTAGATTTATAAAAGTAAAGTTACGAATAACATATTCCAAACAAATTACAGGGCTGAATAAGCTATGTATGCCGGACATGGATGGCATGATTTAAGAGCAAGGACGACAATTCAATCACTGACCATCATGATGGAATTGTCCTCCTTGGAGTGTTAGAAGACATGTAGTGTCTTGACATTAACACTCTCTCCGTCCTCATTCGCCTCGATCTCTCCTCTGTCTTGGACACGGTTAACCACAACATCATGGTCGCACGTCTCCGTGACACCCTAGGAATCACAGGCGAGGCTCTGGCGTGGTTAACCTCCTTTCTCTGACCGCCCATCCCAGGTGGAACTTGGAGCCTTTCTCTGGACTATAGCTCTCTTAACCTGTGGCGTTCCCAGGGATCTAATCTATCCCCCTGGTTCTTCAACATCTATAAGGCTGCCCTGGCACGTGTGATTGCCACTTTCACCTCTAACTTCCAGTGTTACGCAGATGAGAGAACTATCTTTCAGGCTACCCTCAGCCGCCTCATCTTCGCTCATATCCGATTGTCTGTCTGCAATTCACTTGTGGTGTGCTGTAAACGACCGCTGCCTCAAAGTCAGTAATACAGATGGTTCGCATTGGGACCCCTGCTCCCGCTTTCCCACTGGCCGGCCTACCTTGGCCCTGCGCCCGCACCCACCAGCGAGGCAAGAAACCTTGGGTTCATCTTTGACTCCACTCTCTTTCTCCTCTCACATCTCAGATATCTCTAAAAAGTCTAACTATCAGCTTCACCTCCTGAGATGTACTCTACCTTTCACACTTTCCCCCAGCGGCTCACTGTCTCCAGAGCCCTGGTTCGCTCCAAGCTGGACTATTTCAACAGCCTCTTTCTCACCCTCCCTTCTTCTGCCCTGCGCCCTCCGCAACTCATCCAGAACAGAGCCGCAAGACTTATCCTTGGCCTCAAGCCCAGGGGGCGCATCTCTCTGGCGCTGAAATCCCTCCACTGGCTCCCTGTGGCTGCAAGGATCAAGTTCAAGACCCTCTGCATTGTTCACAATGCTTTCTGGGTCATGGGACCTACCTACCTGCAACGCGGCCTACCTAAATACTGTCCCTCATGAGCCCTCCGCTTATTTACCTCCAACCTTCTGCGAGTGAGCCGGTTCTCCAAGCAGAGATTTGGAGGGATATCTTTATCCTCAGCAGGTGCCTCCGTCTTGAACAGCCTCCCTGCCACCCTCCATCTTGAACCCGATTGTCTTAAGTTCCGGAAACTCCTCAATACCTTCCTCTTCTCCTCTTCCTTCTCTTTCCCTCTACCCTGCTAACCTATTTCTCTGCTCTTCCCCTCTCTCCCCCCTTTCCTTATAGCTTGTTGACTGGCCGGCTGGGATACCTCAGTCTCACAGGTCCCTGGCACCACTGCCAGTCCTCTTTTTGCACTTACGTCAGGGCCCCCACCCACACTTACTGCACTTGAGAAATAACCCCCAAGAGAGTGGCTCTCCCTGCACTAACCCCAGTCTCCACCAACTGAATGCACTTGGACCCCCCCCCCCTTCCTGTGACTATCTGTGCACTTGCACAATCCGTACGCACCGTGCCTGAAGATCGTCTGTCTGTTCTCCCTTGTCTTCACCCCTTAATTGCACTGGTAAAATTGCAGAATCACCGTCCGGCCTATTTGCTGATCTGAAACTGTTAAATGTACTTTTATGCACTTATTCTGCCTGTGCAGACTATTATTGGCTCAGAATTTCAAGGGCAACTGTTTTTCCCCCCATGTTCGCACCCTCCTTGAGCGCTTTGAAACACGTGTCTGTGTGTAGGTGCTTTATTGATATTGATATTTTATTTATATTGCGCTCGTACACAAGTGTTTTAGAGCATGACAAGGCAAAGGAGGGGACAGGGGAGAACAAAACAAACGATCTTACTAGGCCCAGTGACATTGAGAATGCGCAAGTGCATGGGAGAAGGAGAGAGGAAAAGTGCATGGAAGGAGGGAGAAGAGGAAAAGTGCAGAGCAAGGTAGAAACCGATAAATAATACATAAATAATAAGGCAAACAAACAGTGGTAGTGCAGCCAGTAAGTGGCATGTGCTGGGTTTAAGGCAGCAGAGAGGGTTGGTCTGATAAGTGCAGACGAAAAAAGGGGATGGGGCTGTATGGGTACAGATACAGACCCCAGTGCAAGGAGTGGCCAAAAGGCAGTGCAGGAGGGGCAGAGTGAGCAGGTACCTGGACCCAGAGGAAAGAGGGTGGCCAGGTGCACGGTGCAGAGAGAGAACAGATCAGGGATGAGGAGGGGCAAAAGCAGAAGCAAAGAGGAAGTTCTTGAGATGCTTCCCGAACCGGAGATGGTTCTTCTAAAGTTTCAGAGTGGCAGGGAGGCTGTTCCAGAGGGAGGCCTCAGCCGAAGACAGATCTACCCCCAGATTGTTTCTTTGAAAAAAGACTGACCCTGTGGGAGTTAGAGGAGCAAAGAGCTCAGGAGGGGAGGTATTTGTGGAGGGATAGCTGAAGGTATTTTGGACTAAGGCCCCAGAAAGCCTTGTGAACAATGCAGAGGGTTTTGAATGTAATCCTTGCATCCACTGCGAGCCAATGGAGAGATTTCAGAGCTGGAGAGATACAATCCCAGGGCTTGAGGCCAAGGACAAGTCTCACAGTCCTGCTCTGGATTAGATGCAGAGGGCGGAGAGTAAAGACAAGTAGATTTAGAAAGGGAATGTTACAATAGTCCAACCTAGAGAGAACCAGAGATTGGGAGACAGTGAGCCTCTGGGGGAAGGCAAGGAAAGACAGAGTCCCTCTGAGGAGGTGCAGTAGGAAGTTAACACTTTTTAGAGACATCAGAGATGTGGGCGGAGAAGGAAAGAGTAGCGTCAAAGATGACCCTGAGGTTCTTAGCCTCGCATTTGGGGCTAGGAGGAAGGCCAAGGGAGGCCCGCCAGAGAGGGGAAAGTATGATGAAGGTGTGCCGATGAGGTGGATCTCCGTCTTGCTGGCATTCAGACAAAGATCGTTGGCGGTACACCAATCTGGAATGGCAGTTAGGCAATCAGATGAGAGAGGCAGAGGAGGTGGCCGAGGGCTGCCTGAAAATGAGTGTTGTCAGCGTAGCACTGGGAATTTGAGCAGAAAAAGGAAATGATGTGGACGAGAGTTGCCAGGTATTGGTTGAAAAGGCAGGGCGAGAGGTTAGACCCGTGGTGAACACCGCAGGTAGAGAGGGAGATCTATGATAAATAAACAATACCATACCATACCATGATCACAAGCTAAAATCTGCTTACTAAATGTTCACGAGTTAGGTGCAACTTAAGTGATGCTATTGTGGAGCATCAAAGGGACCCAAATGCAGAGAACTGAAAAACTCTTCGGTGGGTAAGGTAGCAGACTGGTATTTTATGCGGTCTTCACATTTTCACATTCATCCTTGTTCCCCATCAACCATTCAATTCTGCCTCCGCCCTGCCCAAAGGCTAGTCTTCTAACAGAAAAGAAGCTAGACTATCAATCCATGCAATAGAATATACCATTTATTACAAAGTATGGGAGTACTTGTCTGCTGGGACGTTTGGGGACTGTCAGCAGCAGGACAACATGAGGTGAAGTCGGAGCTTGGCCATGTAGGTATACTAATAGGAGCAGATGCTGCCTCATTTATTCACAGCGATCCACAGTTGTAACCGACCATCTTCCAATGGGAAAAGGTACCTTGAGCTGCAGTGTACGACACTCTCGAAAGATGGCCACAGAAGCTGGTCAAATTAAATTGACAAGGGGCTGCTGGAATTTGGGGCTGTGCAATCCAACTAGCGATCATTCTGGTCTTGACAAACGATTAAAAGAACAATTGTCTAAAGACTCTGCAGAAAGAGTGAGGCACAGATGTTGAGGCTGGAGCAGAACCAACTAGAGCGGACTAGCTAAAGCCATACATTTCTGAGAACATTAAATACAGAGCACAGCATGCATATCGGCTGCTTGGAATAAGTCCACGAGGTGAGGTCCCTGTGAGACCACTACAAATATTGAGGCATAGATTGCACTCCGCTTGACAATTTTGACAAACCCCCCCCTGATCACTCCTGGACGAATACTCGGATGTGTGCTTTTAGGACTATGGATAAGTAGACACCCAAAGATTGCTGGTGTAGGGATTTGGGGTCTATGTGGTAACCCCTGTAGTGGTAGCTACTACGGCTCTCTGCCCTCCCCCTCACCCCTGAGGATAGTGAATGCCTGTATGATTCACTTCTATCTCGCATCAGTTGAGATTTTCTGTGATTATTTACTGTTGACCAGTTCAATGTTTGTTCTGTTATTGGTGCTTGATGTGCTGTGGATCCTGCTGTTAGCTATGTAGAAAATGCCAAGAAATA
This sequence comes from Ambystoma mexicanum, assembly GCF_040938575.1. Lineage (NCBI taxonomy): Eukaryota > Metazoa > Chordata > Amphibia > Caudata > Ambystomatidae > Ambystoma > Ambystoma mexicanum. Next base: position 1,364,708,998 of record NC_090930.1, on the reverse strand, counting down.
GATTTTGAAATAGAAAATGGAGCACCACGTGCATGAAGCCAAGGTGGGCCTTGAATCAAGGATTGGGTCTTTATGACGAATGAGGAAATTGACTGTTTCCTCCCATGCCGACTGTGGTATGCACTGATGTTTGTACTTGGCTATTGACTGACATCCAGCCAGACTGGTTTATAGGGCAATGCACAAACCACAAATGCAAAATGTTGGTGTGGGCCAGTTTGAGGAGTTACTTCACTATGCGGGTAGTAGTTTTTGTTGCTGTTGAAAATTTGCTTTTATTGAAGACCAACAAATGCAAAGACTTACATTACAGTAGCCATATGGTGCAGATGGTTGGTCCCTTTTGACTTTTTAAACCCCCTCCCTGACTCCCTCCTCTTTCCCTTCCCTCCCTGAACATTACACATTTCAGGAGGAAACAGCCAACATACAACATTTGGAGCGAGACCTTTACACCAAAGACTCGTGAGGTACCACATTGTCCAGGATTCATTGTAGCGGGTAACCATTCACATTGATAAGCTAAAAGACCTTACACAGCCAAGGTCCAGCGAGCCACAACCTTTGAAAAGAGGACTCCTGTTTGATTTATTTTCCCATTTGGGGCATGAAAGTGCTATTTGGCCCGCTCCATGTACTCAAGGAATGGGGGCCACATTGTGTATGTGAGTTTGATTCCATGAGTGGCGCAGCCATGCTTTCCATGTCATATCTCCCTGGCCTTGCACAACCAATCTAGATTTCTAGGTAAATGGGGCAAAATCATATATTGGTCTTCCACCTTTTCGACCCCGAACAGCACCAGGAGTGGGGTCGCGATCCTCCGAATTCCCTCTAGATCATGTATCCAACCCAGGATCTCCTTCCAATAGGTCTGTGCTTTAGGGCAGTCCCACCATTGAAGTCAATAGGTGCTTATTAGTAAACATCCCAGCCAGCAAAGATGGCTTATCCTGGGATACATTTTGGCTAATCTCTGTGGGATGAGGTGCCTGCAGTTATGCATTTTATATTGAACAGATATGTTGGAATTCCACACTGTGCTCTGTACACTGCTGCCCACCCCATTTTGGTTCCTTCCCATCCCAGGACTTCGTCCCACCGCTCGTGTGTATGGAGTTGGTAGATGCCCCCTTCCCAATAATGCACTATAATGCTTTGCAATCGAACCATTAGCCCCCCTCTGTGTGTTGAGTGTGCTTTCAAAAAGGTGTGAGCGGTCTCTGGCGTTACCCTTTCCACCTTGTGTCAGTGAGTACACTTTTTAATTGCAAGTATAATAACGGTTGGATCTGCTGACCTTGCTGGATGCTTTCCAACTCTTCCTTGGTTAAGAAACTCCCTTCCTTCCACATTTGCCCCATGCTAATCAACCCCTGCTCGTATTGTGGTTGAAATCGGATTGGATCTGCTATTAGGTCCCTCACTGGGGGCACCCAGATGCAGCTTAGCGGACAAGGCCCCATAGAGACCCCACTCATGTCTGGTCTGGTCTTCCATAAGGTCCCACACTACTCCAAGAACTAGGTGTTACCACACTGTTCGAGGCAGAGATTTCTGCGGGACGCAGAGCCATTCACCCAATGTGACTGGTGCAAGGGACCCGTTCTCCAGCTGTACCCACTGCTTGTCCTCCGATTCCCCTAAGTGGTCCAGGAGCACACAAAGTTGTGCTGCCCTGTAGTACTCAGATCTGGGAATGCCAGGCCCGCTTGTATTTTGAGAGAATCATTGTGTTATAGGCAATTCAGGGTGTCTTGCCCTCCCACAAAAAGTTTAATAGAACTCGTTTGACCTCCAAGTTAAAAGGAGTCCGGAAGGATCACTGCACGGGATTGAAATAGAAAGAAGCCGTGGGAGCACATTCATTTTGATTGTTATGAACCTAACCTGCCCACGAGAGCTTGAGCCTTTTACACTCAGTGGAAGAATGACCGTTTTTACTTTGGTTGATGCGGAAACCAGAGTGTGTCCCATATTCCTCCATCACTGCTAAAAGTGCAAGGATGGACCTAGACGGATCCGTCAGGTAGACTAGTAGGTCATCAGCGTACAATGCTAGTTTATATTCCTTCCTGCATTTTTTAATCCCCATGATTGTGGAGTCTTTCCTAATGGATTCGGCTAGAGGTTCCATAACCAATGCAAAAATCAGGGGAGACAGTGGGCAGCCCTGCCTAGTCCCTCGACTCATGGCAAAGGAGGGGGAAGCCACACCATTGACCACTACTTTCGCCGTTCTTTCCCGATAAAGAGCCTGTGCTCCTGTGCTCCAACACGCCCCCAATGTTGCCTTTCGCAACATGAATGGCCACTCCTCCCTGTCGAAAGCCTTTTCTGAGTCGACTTGAGACTAGGGTGGGGTCTGAGTCCTGAGAGTTTATCGAAGCAATTAGATCCAGAGTCTTACGAACGTTATCCGAGCCCTGCCGGCCCATTATATAACCGACCTGATCAGTGTGTATGAGCTTTGGCAGCACCGTACCCAGACTGTTAAGTATGCTGGCATAGACCTTGGCGTCGTCGATTAACAAGGAGATCGGCCAGTAGAAACCGCACTCCAGTTTTCCCCTGCCTTCTTTTTGGAGAACGAGTATCCTAGCCTCCATGGACGACGTCGGGCCTGTCCCATCTACATGATATCATTAATGATCAGGGTTAGAAAAGACGCAACAGCACCGCCAAAAGTCTTGTAAAAAGCTGGGGTGAAACCATCTTGCCCTGGGACTGAGCCCGCCTTTAGTTTTGAGATGGCAGCACTAACCTCCTCTATGGTTACTGGGGCACCCAACTTGTCTGAATCTGAGGACTGCAGCGGTTGAAACACTGAGGATTCTAAAAACGTGTCTATGTTATGCACAGTCATAAGTGTACAAATGCTCGTAAAACTGAGCAAAGCAGACTGATTTCAACTGGCTCGTCCAGCGTGTCCCCCCCCCCCGCCCCAGGTTCTTGATCTTGTAAACCGCCCTTTCTGCTCTTTGCCCCATTAGTCTAGCTGCTAATACGGTGTGGGCTTTAGCCCTAAAAACTGATAAAGAAAGTGATATGTCCGATTGAGGCGGAAGTCGGAAGCGGCTGTGTGGCGTGAGACTCTTTGCGAAGACGCCGGTTCGTGACAGTGTGGCTTGACTTCACGTTGCGCACGCTGCTAGGTCCTTTCCTCTACCCCGTGGAAGACCGTGGAAGTCCGAGGAGGAAGACGGGAGTGGAAAACGCGAGGAAAACGCGTGGAGGATCCTAGTAGGCAGTAGAGGGGAGTGAGACTGCTCTGACTGGGGCCCTCCGCGGATCCTGTGGCTCCTGTCCATAGCGTACCAGGTTAAGGCAGGCCAAGACAGGATCGATTGCTGCCGCCTGTGACAATACACCCACGCCAACGCATGTTTCTGCCGGCCCACTAAGCCCGTGAGCATTGGGTCTTGCGGGGCGGTGGATTGCCGGAGGACTAACAGTGAAGGTAACTATAGCTGTGTTCCGTGGCTGTGGCGGTGAATTTATTGTGAATTTATTTCACTGAGGCAGTGGTGGAGTGTGCATTACTCTTTTTTTGTCTTGCCCTTCGCTGCCCTCCCCCCCCCCCCTCTTCCCCGTATCCCATTTTTGGCCCTTCAGACGGCTTCCAGACGGTCTCCGGACTAAGAAGGGAGTGTAACAACTCTGGAAGATTGTGCCCTCTGAACCGTTGAGCTTGACAAGGGGTTGGGGGGTAAAGGATACTGACAATAAAAAGGAGACACTAGTTGGACCTTAGTCCGTGGTGCATCAGTGCTAGCAGGAGCCAATAAGCCGAGAGATTAAATCTATTTCCTGAGTGTGAGTTATCTATTCCAGTCTTGGCTTAAATGCAACCAGGAAGTGAGCGGAATCACACCACATACAACCTTAGGAAGTCTAAGGTTGTAATAACACCGGTGAATACTGTGAACGAAGAGGTCCCTATGGGTAAGCGTAAGCCAAAAAAGGCTCAACCAGCTAACCAAGATGCTATTACGAAATGTTTTCCTGTCAATCATCCATGTGAAATTAATTCCACTGCGATTGAGGAAGATCCGCAGGACCAGCATGACAACGACCTAGTGAGTGTGTCTAATTTTGATGACATTGACAATAATTCATTATTGGATTTATGTCTCAATATTCAAAGATCTATGACACCATTACCTGTTCTAAGGCCGACCAATACCGTCAAGGTGCAGGTAAATAGATCGAGATCCATGATCTCTGAGGAACGGCCAGTGGTTGGGGGACAGGAGAGACTGTTCATTTCACCGAACCTTGCGATGGTCTCTATTGAGGATGACCCGGATGTTGAAACTGACCAAACGGATAAGTCTTACCCAGGAGCAGTGGAAATCGCGGAGATACAGTCATCTGTGGTATCGCTGCAATTTGCATTAAAAATCTTGCTGAAGATGTCGGGGCGTATCTTAGCCAATACTGAGTCCCTAACAATGATGGAAAAAGAGAGAGGAAGGAATTCTGACGAAGCAGAAATAAATCTGTCTGACGCTATTCATATTGCTGATGTAATTGGAGGGCAGCAGAGCCTGGAAATCGACGAAGAGGCAAATAGCCCTAACCCATTCTTCTCTAAAAAACAGAAGAGGTTGGCCAGGAAAGCGGGAAAGCCGAAAAAGTCTGGTGCGAAGTCTACTTCAAAGGCAGTGCAGAAATCACTAATTCTGCCTACCAAGAAGAGCAGGAAAAAATTAGCCAGAGCAAAAAAAAAGGAAAGCAGCCGGTGAGGGTTGCCTGACCAGCTGGCTTCTACCTGAACAAATGGTGAAACTGGAAGCCGAGGAGGAGGAAGACCCAGGGGAGGATGAGATAGCCCATATAACTGTAGAAACGGTGCTAAGTGAACCAACAGTGCATGAAGTATTAGTAGATAAAGAGGATGAAGTCACTGTGGATAACAAAACTACGAAGAAAGGAAGCCGAATATGCTTGATTAAGAATTTACACCAAAGCAAAAACACGAAGTGGCTATCGCGCTCTGAGCTTTTGATAAGACTCTACTCTGTTCCACAACTACGGGTACTTAAATCAGAAGACTTCCAATTTGTGGAACCTCTGAAAGGTCCTAATATCAACGTTTCAGCATTACACTAAGTTCATAGCTACGGCTGAGCTGCTCAGAAGCTTTAAAGTGGAACTAAAAACAGTGGATGTTGAAGTGGACGCTGATATAAACGAAATAGACCTGAACAGTATCGAGGAAGAGGCAGTGTTTTCTTCAGCAATAATGACTCCTCCAAATCTTCCGATGGACAAAAGGGTGGAAGCATCTGATGTTAAACAAGTGCTTAAATGGCTAGCAGACGCACTTCCCGAGATTTTATCCAGACCATGAGACCTATTGATTCTATCATGGAATTGTCGGAGTTTCGCGCATCTTCTGTCACCTGAAGGGTCAACAAAGCTATTGGAGAAGCAAAGTTGCTTCTGCCTACAGGAGACGTGGGCCACTGACCCCTTACTTTTAGACGGCTTTGTACTCCACCACTCATCCGCTAGAAGGGGTGAAAAAGGCAGACCGTATGGTGGTATGGCGATAGGGGTGACTAATGCTCTGGTTTCAAGAAAGATTGACTCTAATCTTGAAAGTAACTTGATGGCAGTAGAAATAACTTTGAACAGCAAGGACCCCTTGGACAAAATTCTGTTGATAAATCTTTATAACCCCCCTGGGGCAACCTTAAGTGTACAATTACAAGATTCCCTCCATGACATATTGGCCACATGGCTGACATCTGCTGGCGCAGGGATAATTATTGCTGGGGATTTCAACTGCCACATGAAGGGACGGGAGAGTAAAACGGGAAATGTGAAATTGAAAGATCGGAGTGAGATGGTCCATAATAAAAAAGGGGTGAAAGGGGAAGCATGGGAATATTTGTTTGAGTCCTGGGATCTGACAATGTTGAATGGTAGAACGATGAGTGACCACCCGGGCCATCAAACATGGACAAATGGCAAAGCCCACAGCACGTTGGACTACATATTCGTCTGCCCCAAGATTCTTCATTTAGTAGAAGACATGATTGTTAATTCTAATGAGTTGAGTGATCATGCTGTCCTGAATTGTGTAATCAGTAGTAGTAGAGAACAACAACTACGTAGTAACCTAGGGGTGCTGAAAATTAACACGTCAGGCAACAGGATCTCCTGGTCAGATAATAATATAGCACTTGCAGTTGAGGCTTTGGGGGCACTTGAATTTCACAAAGGCCCCAATTTCAGTGCAATGAGTATTGAGGCCATTGAGAATTGGATTCATGCTTTTGTGGGTACGCATGCATCGGTGCCAATAGGAGCAATGATAAGTCAGTTGGGTAAAAAAGTACCTTATGATAAAATCATCAGAGACATGAAGCGGACCCTTCGAGCAGAACTCCGCTGGGTTAAACGAGCTTTTTTACCTGGTGAGAACTGCTATGTAAAGATAAGGGAAATCAAAAATAGATACAGGTCAGATATTAAGGTAAAGAGAAGGGCGGATAAGCTACTCTCCTGGCAAAGATTAGTAAAGACCATTTGTGAAGGTAAGACACGTAAAATATGGTCTCTTTTAAGTGAGGCAAGTGGAACTCAAAAGGGAGCTCTAACTAATCCTATTGAGGCTGGGGTTTGGGAAAAATTCCTAGAAAACCGAAACTTGAAAGATGATAACGGTAGCCTGTTAGGTAGCCCCCCGACAATTGCCCTGATTATAGTTTCATATGAAACTATTCTGAATAAAATTGGAGAGATAAAATCTTCTCGAGCGCCAGGTCCCAATGGCTTAGCCAATATTGTTATAAAAGCTCACCCAGAGTTCTGGGCAAGATTATTAGCTATATTATTTAAGAAAGTCTTAAACACTGGTAAAATCCCCCTCTCCTGGCAACAGGCGATATTAATCCCTGTATATAAGAAGGGAAGTAGACTCGACCCCAGTAACTATAGGTTGCTTTCTATGCTTGATGCATCTGGGAAGATATTTGCTTCCTTACTTCTTCAAGAGCTGCAAATATGGGCTGAGAACTCTGGTGTTCTATCAAAATTCCAGAGTGGGTTTAGACAGGGCTACTCTACTTCCTACAATATCATGGTCATGGACATTCTCAGATCGAGAGCTCTCAAACCGGGGGCAACACCATTATACGCTTTATATATAGACTTTACAGCAGCTTTTGATTCGATTCCTAGAAGCCGGCTATGGAAGAAATTGCAGGTAATGGGATGCCCGGAAGGACTAGTATACTATCTTAGACTCCTCCATCAAAATAATTTCGCTAGATTGAGACTTGATCAAGATGGTCGCATGACTAAGAATGTATCCCAAAATAGGGGAGTAAAACAAGGCTGTGTCACCGCTCCCCTAATCTATAATTTATACGTCTATGATATACCGATGGCAATAGCTGCAGCAAACAATTGCCCACCAAAAATAGGTAAATCTACCTGTCCCGTATTAGCATATGCAGACGATTTGGTTATCCTTGATTATACCATCAGTGGGATCCGCAGATCAGCGGTTGCATTGTGGGATTATGCAGAAGCCAATGGCCTTAGCATTAACCTAGGAAAAACCAAGCTTATGCGCTTTACCAAAAAGATGATATCACGGGTACAATTAACAGTAGGCCTGGAAAATATTTCATATGTCCCCCACTATCGATATCTGGGGATTGATTTTGAAACCTTTGGAGACTATGCGTTATGTAAACAATCGCGCAACATCAGAGCGGCACAATTGACTGCTCTATTCCATAAGTTCACGGCCCAGCAGGGTGGTTTCACCCTTTGGGGAACACGCCAACTATACCTACAAGCCTTCTCTCCTGCCATAATCTATGGGCTGGAAGCACTTCTTGACATAGAATTAAATTGGCTTCAGGTAATTGAAGGTAAATTCTGGCGTGCGGTTTTAGGCCTACCCCCATGTATACCGATGGCCATTATCAGACTGGAATTTGGTCTGATCTCACTAAAAGCAACTGTACTGAAGAAGCGGGCCATGATTTATTTAAGGATGACCCGAGATGCAGGGAATGGGCTCCTAACAGCTGTCTACCAAGAAATGGCCAGGGATAAATCGTCTTGTGCTACAATACATCAGATGTCCAGATTTTATGCTGAAATAGGTTGGCAAATTCGAGAAGGACCCTATACAGAGGAAGCTTTTAGGGCCCTTAAGAAGCGTATCGAACTCTGGGATTGGTTGGAGAATTTTGAACATCTAAGGAACCTAAAAACCTATAAATTCGTCCAATATAGACTCTATGAATTCAAGAAACCTCAGAGCTATCTGAACATCTGTCCATCTGTCAGGCTTAGACAATTTATTTTATTACTTAGATTAGAGCAATTACCAACGTTCACGAATACTGGGCGCAAAGATAAGATAGCCGCTGAACTGCGCACATGTCGATTATGTAAAAATAAAGACCAGCAGGAAACGGCAAAACATCTCCTAACTGACTGCCCTGAAATGAATATAACAATCTCCATTTTGCTCGGACCGTTTGCCCATGATATTAACTACATCAAAGAAGATCTATTCTGGCACCATTGTGTAAATTCTAACAGTATGCGATTACTGACAGCATTATATACCATCTGGCTGAGTGTGGAAGCTAGATTGGGTATAAAGTTGTAGCATAGCTAATAAGAGTTGCTATAGCTAAGTGGAGACTATTGTGAATTGAAGCAACGAGACTTACGCTTATACAAAATCCTCTCTGCTTACTCCTAACTCCTTATACTTTGTTAGAAATCTGATTTTAAGAGACTATTAATGTTGAGTGATAGGTTGATTGTGTATATTTCTATAAGAATGTTTTTTATTCTTCTTTTTCCCTTTTTTTGTTTATTTTCTAAATATTGACATTTTTATTTCTATTTGTGTAAAGTTTAATAATTAGAACTGTAACACAATAAATATATTATTATTATTATTTAGCCTCTTTTCCATAGAATTTATTTTTGACATGCCATAGGTGTGCCAACCCCTTCCCACTCCACACTTCTTTCAGTTCTTCTCTAAGTTTTTACCTCTGCCAGTGTTTGGGCTTAGTTTCCCACCCCTCTTAGCAGGTCAGCTTCCTTATTTCGTATTTCTCCCTTAAGTTTAACCTCACGCAAGAGTCTAGTCCTTTTCACAGATGCTCCCTGCACTATAAGCTGCCCCCTTAGTGTTGCTTTTGCCGTATCCAAACTATGACTCGTGGGGGATACCCTATGTCATTTCGCTTGAAGAATTCCCTAATGTTGGTATCAAGTGAATCCCTAAAAACCCGGTCTTTAAAAAGTGTGTTGTTACAGACCCAACGTTTGTCCGTTTTCAATACTCGGGCCTAGGTCAAGGCTCATAATTCTCTTGTTGTGGTCTGACCACGTGTTAGGTCACCCTCTTGCCTGGCACTGCAATTTAGCTTGGTATAACTAGTTGCATTTCATGGATGAAATTTATATTACAAGTCACTGTAGGAAATGGTTTCACACAATTTTCACTGCACCATTGTGTAAATATCAAAAAGTCAAAAGTTGTTTGGATGATTCTTTTCAAAAACAATTTGAAGAAAAGAAATAAGAAAATGATACAGAATTATGTATACTAAAAGAAGCAAATGAACAGCTAAATAATTAAACTCTGATTCTGCTGAATATTAGTGTCGGTCTATTTAGTCACTCGAGTTCTACTGTACACGGAATATGTTGAAGTGTGTTAAACATGAAAGAACAATATTGTGTTTACAGAAACTAAAAGGTAAACCCTTGATCCCAGACATCAGGACAACCCCCTTGTGTCTGAAGCTTGCTCAGCCCATAGTCCCAACGTACCTTGGGCTGTCCCTCCAGTCAAGTGGTCTGATGAACCCACTGGTTCAATGGCTGCCCCCTCGACGTTGTGCTCTAGTGCAGCCTCTAGGAAGATGTAGTCTATGCGAGTGAATGTTTGGTGGGGGGAAAGGGGAGTGAGTAAAACGTGTACGCCTCCGTTTGCAGGTGGCGGGATCTCCATGTGTCTACCAGAAGTGTTCCTGTGTCAAGAGCTGAAAGAGCCCTTTTCCCTGTGGAGGTATAGACCCCTCCCTGTATGAGACCCAATCCAGTGCCGGGTCCATCACCAGGTTAAACCCCACCCCCCCCACAAATCAGGCCCCCAAATTTCTCTAGGAAAGCAAAGAGATTTCTGCAGAACGGGATTTGCTGGTTGTTGGGCGCATATGCTGAACACAGTAACTCCTCTGGTCCGGGTAATGCCATTTATTGCCAGGTACCTTCCTGTGGGTTTGTGTGATCAGCAACCCCAACAATGCCTGATACAGAATGCCTACTCCCCCCGGAGCTTAGTTTCTTGCACAAAGAGTACACCTAAACCAGACTGGTTGAATGCCCTCATCAACATTGTTTTTTTATGGGGAGAGTTAAGACCCTTCACATTTGATGATCCAAGTCTCCCAGAATCATGTGCCATACCCCTGGATTATGAATGATCTTGTGTGAGCCTGTAGGTTCAACACCTGCATATATGTGGCCATCTTCAGAGTTGAAACTGGGGAGGTAGGAGCTTATAGGAAGCGTGGACCCCTGCGCTGATCTGTTCTACCTCTAGGTTGACCTATGTTCGTTGGCTATTCTTGATATGCAAATGGCATATGCTTAATATGCAATTGCAAATTAACAAAGGGGGTCCTGGGAGTCCCTCTGCCAGACATTAGTCCTGGTTGCGAGAGACTTACCCAGAGTCTTTAGCTCACTGTCTTTCACAGAGAAGAAATATCCCAAACATATCAGTCTTTGTCCTGCCCTGGGGCAGTCCAGCACCGAAATGCTAGGCAATACTCCTCTGAACAAGAGTACCAACAGCATCCCCAGACACGTGTTTCGGTCTGGTTGGACCTCATCAGTAGGGAGGAGCTGTGCCTCTCTAAGACTAGTGAGCAAGGGTCCACGTCTGGATTCCCCTAGTAACTTAGGGTGAGACCCAAAGTTACTCAAATATGCAAATTAACAAGGGGGGTCCTGGGAGTCCCTCTGCCAGACATTAGTCCTGGTTGCGAGAGACTTACCCAGAGTCTTTAGCTCACTGTCTTTCACAGAGAAGAGAATTGCCTAGCATTTCGGTGCTCCTGCTGTTAGGCCTTGTAGAACCCCATGTGCTACTTCCGATGAGACCACTCTATATTCTTCGTTGCCATGTTAAAAGGACAAGGCAAAGGGGAAGCCCCATCTGTAGCAAATGGTCTGTTCTCTTAGCCAAGTGGTCAGTGGGCGACAATCCCTTCTTTTAGCAAGAGTGGCCGCTGAGAGATCCTGAAAGATTCTGACCCGTGAGCCCTCAAAGTCGATGTGGTTGTGTTCTCTTGCCCGTAGTAGAATGTCAACCTTGTACTTCTAATAGTAACATTTGGCTAGAAACGACCATGGACCATTTGTGGGGCATCCCGCCCGGTGCACTCTTTCAAATTCGAGGGAAAGAGATAGTTTATCAGGGATTTCACTTGTCTTTCCAGGCTCTATGGGGTTTCATTCGGCGATTCCTTGAGGCCTTGCATTCGTACATTGGATCAGGGATTTCACTTGTCTTTCCAGGCTCTATGGGGTTTCATTCGGTGATTCCTTGAGGCCTTGCATTCGTACATTGGATCTCTGCTCTCAAGATTGTCTACCTTTGCTGCTAGGTCTGCGTTCCTTTGCTCAAGATCCTGGAAGCGACCCTCCGTTTTCATTTGCTCCAAGTCCGCCGAAAGCTGGTAATTCGAGGGCTTCAACTTTGTCCTCAATTGCATCCACTCTTTCTTGCAGAGCATGGACTGTCGTCGCCATGCTGCTCTTTAGTGATATAATTTTGTCCAACAGCAGGCGAATTTCCGCCTTTGTGGAGGTGTAATCTGCCCCGGAATGCTTGGTGGGCCTGTTGGGTTCTGAGCCACCATGACTGGACTTGCGCTGCGTATTTCTGTTGCTTGAAAACAGTAGCAGGGTCCAATTCCCCTGGCATGAAGTTTTTGGATCGTCGTGAATTTGTCTCGGACAGGCGTTACACCGGGGTGGTGTGCCGCAGTGTTGTTTTCACACTTTCTCTCACTTTAGCACTCCCGGTACCCTGCTGTGAGGGTGGTTGCACTTGGTGAGGGGTTGTTAATGTCCTGAGGCGTGTGTCCCAACCCCGGGTCCAGGTAAGCACAAACGGCCCACTGGGATGAGTGCAGGCTATGTTTTGCAGGTCGGGCGGGCTCTGGAGTGGTGCAAATCCTGGCTTACCGATGCTTTCGATCAACCTGAGTTTAGGTGTTTCTGCGTACAGCATGTTCCTTTGCTTCTACACCACCCCTCCAATGCTGCCTTTGCTGCCTGCCCTAGGCCTCCAAAAACATTGCAGGTGCTGACTGGGGGAGGTGAGACGCGGGCCAGACAATGCTTCTGGGCTTTATGTGCCCTTGTGGCTCCTCCTTCCCTGTGCTTTCATTTTTTTACTGCCTTCGTCAGTCCCCGTGGGATGCTGGTGGCTGGGAAGGCAACCGCGCTGGAATTGCATGAGGGTTGCCTGTAATGCCTTGCTCGTTGCACCGGCAGTATTCACATAAGCCTCTGTGAGGCGGCACAAGCTGGAGCAGCAAGGACCCGCGGGGATAGAGCTCCCAGCCCCAGGCTTACTCCCCCCTCAAGCGTGCTCCATGTCCCTCTCGATGCAAGCCTCCTCCTCCTTTGGGGCCTAATGCAGGTTGCTGCCCCCCCTGGCAGGGACTAAGCTCTCGGCCCGCATGTCCGCTCCAGGCGGCTTCTCTTGGTCCGCCCTCCCAGTACGCACACCGGGTCTCCAGCGGGGGAGCGAAGCACCGCAGCCCTGTGTTCTGCTGTGGTCTGGGGGTTCTGGGATAGCTTCCTGTTTTTTTTCCTTACTGTTGCATATCTCCTACAAACTCCACGGCACTGGATGAGGATCCGAGCTGTTGGAACACTCTGGGAGAGACAAGCGTCAGGGCCTGGTTTGGGGTGGGTGTCACTCGCCCGCTCCACTTAAGGGGGGATGCTGCCACCGATTCTTCGCCAGGAAGCTGCAAACCAAATGCCAACTGCTTAGCCTTCTCCATTCCTTGGAAACTGCTACTCATGGCTGATTTTGCTTAAACGCGCCGACATTGCAATCTGGGTCGCGGGGAAGACTAAGGCTAAAGCAGCTATTCTGTCTATGCCCCCCCTGGCAGTCTCTGCGAGTAGTAGTTTTGACTAGTTTCGATCAATAATTATTCTTTAAAATGCAAAATGTGCATAAAGAAACTCTCCCTTTGCTAATATTCAGTCTGTCACAAAAGGAATGAATTACCATTTGCAACTGTGGCCCACTTTATCATTGGTGCTCGAGACAATTTTATGCCCCATTTCCAACCCAGAAGGGAATCCATGTTCTCTACCAATAAATGTTTTGTTACTGAATTTGACACCTCTCTCCCCTGAAACACTTCTCATTAATGCCCAACCCTAACCCCCCCCCCCAAGCCCCATCTCAACACCCAATATCTCTTTTCAAATACTTAACACCGTTCTTTGTCCATTTTTAAATGGTCTGCAAATGTCATTGTAATTAATATTCTGCACTGAAATATTTGCAGTGAATATAATGCAATTAAATCAATTGGCACCTACCAAGCATTGTCTGGTAAACACTATCCGAGTTAGGTACATAGGCTGGGAGTACCCTCGTTAGCAAACCTCCGCCATACAGAGCAAGCCCTCCTTTACTTTTTAACTATAGTTGCTTGCATAGAGTACCATTGCATTGTTTTAAAAGCAGCTGTCAGCAATTACCATAATTAACATCTGAGATAAGAGATGTATTTCGCAGGTTAAAGTGCAGCCATTCGAAGCAGACCTGGTGGAATGTTTTCTCTTTTAGCAACTTTCCCTCCATATTTTATGGACCCCCAAACATTTTGCTTTTACACCACGTATCCCTGCTCAGTGAAATTCACTCCAATAGCCTTTTGCTCACTTGTTACGATATGATAAGTAATTTATAACGCGCCTGTACACTAGTGTTTATAGGTGCAAGGGCAATGACCAGTCCTTCAGACTGTCGGTAATGGGAAACTATGTGTTCCTTTTTTTTTTTTACATTTTATCAATTTTGAGTAACTTTCTTATCGCACACATCTTCCAATGCAGGATTTTTTGGTTACTGATAAATGTGCCTAACTCGAGATGGTGGCAGCAGTTACTTATTCATCAGTTTTACTGTATTTTTAGTTAGCCTTCTCACCTTTAGCTACTAACTGTGGCTACTTTCCTAAAATGGGTGTGTGCATTTGCCCGGGAAAACAGTGCTTACATGACCATAAATGAATACCCCTTTAACAGGTTCAAGTTTGCTCTGCTCGCTACTACTACCTTTGTGCTGAAAATGTACTCCCCAACATTTCAGAAAGTAACCAGCCACCACCGTCAACTCATCGTTCAACTGCTCTTCTCAACACAACAGAATCTGTTCGAAAATGTGCCACGTGGGGATACGCACCAGCCCAGAACCAAACTTCAGTGGGTAATGCGTGAGGGTTCCACTTCTGTAAATATCAAGTAAAATGGCTCAACTATCAAGGTGCATTACTTACTTTATTGCTTCATTTCGACAGAATAGTCATAAAAGCAGTTCATAGAAAAGTTTTAAAAAACACTTTAACTACATTGTCACAATCGCTTAACTCAATTACTCCACTAAGATTACACAATCAGTGCTTTACCTTAAAACCAAATAAAAATAGATCAACATTATACAGACAATAGCAACTCATACAGAAAGAGGTCTTTACCCCATAGTACTGTTCAGCAATTTAGCCTCCCTCATATACATTTTCCTTGCCCAGCTCAGATAACTTATAGTAGCAGGCACAGCCTGCATATCCAAGGCATCCAGGCAAATTGCCATAGCACCACCTATGGACCTACATCCAGGGCTTAAGAACAGAGGCTTCAGAGAGCGCTTCCTTAGAGACATGGTGGCCGGGCAGGGTAACAAATGGGGTTGTACCGTCTCCTCAGACTCACTACAAAGGATGCATTACCTTAAATACAAACTTGTAATAAGTGCAACAAGATAACAGGTCGAGAACCAGATCAGCTTGGTTGAAGATCATGTCAATTCATCAAACTCCAAAATTAACCTGCTCCAGAAGGTTCTTAGGCTTACAACGGGGGAATGGGATTTGAAATCCAGATCTCACCGTCAAAAACCTATGCATAGTTTGAGGACTCTGAGGGCATCCCCATATTTCCTCCTCCCAGGGAAAGGCCATTCCTTTTGGATCCTCACCCTGTCCGTAGAAATGCGAGGGAGGATCACCTGGGTGGAGGAGACTTGGGGAGTGGGGATCAGGCACTGTTGGGTGAGACGCAGTACCCCCACCATGTCCCTTTCAAGATGGTCCCTCAATCCCCCAGACCTTTGCAGGGTATTGTAGGGCAGACCCCTATCCTCCCATTGACACACACACACACACACACCCTCCCCCTCCCCCACCCCCTCTGGTTCTGAGGCAAAGAGGAGGACTAAAGAAGTATGCAGGTGGAACAACCAGACAATTCCACCTAATAGCTTTGTCCAGAGTCAGGCAATTGGAATTAATGACCCACACCTGAGGTCATTCAAAACCCCTAATGGATATAAATGGCTTTGCCACCTAAAGCAAACGAGAGGAAGGAGCTGGCGAGGAAGCAGCTGTTAGAAACCGTTCTGTGACGAACAGCATGCTGAGACGCTGACCCCTGCGCTGGTTGGGTCAGGTCCCATGAGTGGCACTGGAGCGGGAGCTCAGTTATGAGTCGGTGCAGTGGGAAGAAGGACTAAAGAGAGCCATCCCATTGATTCCCATGAAGAGTGCGTGTTACCTCCGGGTGTTGTGGAACGCTGGAGTGTCAACAAGGCAGACTAAAGAACCTCGAAGGCGGAAGAGTGCAGGAAGATTTGCGTAGACCGGAAAGGCAAGCACGAGTGAGTTTCACTGACATAACACTGAGTGGGCTTGCACGCAAATTCGAGTAAATGAGGCATAGTTGAACATGTTCCCAAGAGAAAAGAGAAATCACACTAACAGCAAATAAGTAGCAACACATTGTTAAAAGGCTTTTCTGTAGAAGGACAGCTCACGAGTTATCCTATGATTTACCACGAATTCCCAATACTTTGTTGGTTTTCAGGATGTTGAGTCTTGCTCTTAGAAAAGTTGAGCGAATTTTCTTGTTTGGGAATTTCAGAGGGTAATCGAGGGGTTGATTTATTTTTTGCGCAAAGAGAGTTAAGTGGGCTGCTGACTTGTAGCTCAGTGCTTTCGACTGTGCGTCACACCAGTCTTTCTTAAAAAATGTTTGCTGACTTCGTTGGATTGGTCAGGAGTTCTTCTATGCTTCCTATCTCTTCCAGAATTGTCTGATTTTTTTCTAATCCACACGCATTTTATTCATACCTTTCTCCATTTCTTCGTGGATAAGAGTGAATTTTTTCTTTGGACGTTCTTATTTTCCTATAGACTATTAAGGGACACCGTGCCCTTAAGTGAAATAAGACTAAGTTCTCTTCTTATCAAGGCCAGTGGGGTCGAAGCTGGTAAACTGAGTAGTTCCCTCGAAAGAAAGCCCAATTTCGGCCAGATGGTTTCAGGGATGTTTGGCATGGCTTCGACTCCATAAATTAGTGCCGGCACCACTTTTGCTTTATAATAATTGATTCCTGCTTTAAGGGAAAAGCAACCACATTTTTTGTCCATCAAGATCATTTGGTTGGCACGGTTTTATTTTTAAGGATCAGCGTTTCTTGCATCGGTTGCTCTTTAGTTTTGTTGCTGAAGGTAATGCCTAGGTATTTAAAGCATTCCACTTCTTCCAGTCGTACACCAGCAAGGAACCACGCAATGTGGGCTTTTCGTTTAGCTGAATTGACCAATCGCATCACTTTGGTCTTCGTCGTATTGCTCTCTAGATCGTTCGTTTTGACGCATTCATTCAAGTTGTCCAATTTCCTCTGGAGCTCGATCTGGGTTTGATCGATCAGAATGATTTAGTCAGCATAGAGCAACCTGCTGACCTTTTCTGAGCCCAAAGTTGGAGGGAATACCTTGACGTTTTTTTCAGAGTGTGGGTAATCTCCTGTATAAGCATTAAAAAGGGCTGGCGCCAAGGGGCATCCCTGCTTCACCCCACGGCTCGTAGGGATAGTAGCTGAGAGGAAGCCTGCGCCGTTGAGTCGTACTCTCATAGATGTCTGAGAATAGAGTTTGTGTATAGGATCCAGCAGCGACTGAGGACAGTTCCAGTTGACTAGCTTTTTCCAGAGTTTGTCTCTATTGACCATATCAAAAGCTTTGGTCAGGTCAATAAAGGCCAAAAACAGAGGAGGAGCACCTTCTAATACTCTGGCCTTCAAGATGTTGAGTGTCAATATGTTGGCCGTGGTGCCTAGATTTTTTGTAAAGCCGGTTTGAAACGGGTCCCAGCCTTCCGATAAAAACAACCCAGGCCTTAAAACTGTCCAAGAGAAACGAACCAAAGAGCTTTCCAATGCTGTCAAACAGCGTGATAGGGCGATAGTTGTTTGGGTCGCCTCTTTCACCCAATTTATACATTGGCACCACATTAGCCGTCTTCCAGGACAGGGGGATGGATTTTGTTGAAGCACAGAATTCAAAAATTTCTGCCACTAAGATCGACCAGCCAGCAGGATTAGTCTTTAGATCCATATTGGAAAGTCCATCTGGGCCAGGAGCACGGGATGACTTAAGTTTTTTTATTTTGCTTTCGATGTCTGGGATGAGATCTATATCCCATTTATTATTTGTTCCATCAGGAAAGTCAAATGCGTATAGTGGCGATGCAAAAAGACCCGAGAACAGGGTGATCCAGGGCTCTTCTGGAACACTAGTTAACTTGTCTTGTGCAAGCGGTTTTTGGATGATATCAATTACCAAAACACCTTTGGTTGCTTGCCGCTAAGCGTTTTCAACATTAATTCAGAATCTTCTTGATAAAGCTGAATTTTGTAGCCTTTTAGCCAGTTCTTATATCGGTTGGTTGCTATTCGTGCTTCCAAAATATTGACAGTCGAAGGAAGACGAAGAGCTTTTCTTTTCGCTCTTTTCGCTCGCCGCATGGTAAGTCGTTTTTCTCTTAAGACCAAATTGTTATAATGTTGTGCCTTTGGTACGGGTATGTCTCCATTTTTTTTCCTTTTTTCTTCGCCTGGTAAGGTAGCAATAGCGGGCAATAATCCATGAGACCGATGGCCTCATTTTGCTTGTTTTGTGTTTTTGCTTGTCGGTAGCTGTAAATTATATCAGTTATCGCTGTCTCCTTTAGCCGTAGGCGATTGGCGTTTGCCTCAATGTTAGTAAACAAACGCTCGTGATCCGGTGGAAGTTGATGCAAAATTGGACCACATTGTTTTCAAAAGGTTATGGTCACTATGAAGTGTACGAGTGACCTCAAAACTAGTGACCTGGGTAAAAAGTTTGCTGGTGAGATATACATGATCTAAGACCGCATGTCGTCCTGCCAGTTCCCAGGTCGGAGTGACAGGATCAGTACTTTTTCTTAAGGAGTGAGTATTGTGCAGGTCATTGGACTCCATAAGATTAGCCCATTTATTCCCTCTAAATGAAGCGCTGCCTGGGGTACAGGTGGTGTTTGGCCTCGGGCTGGACCGAGAATTATTGAATTGATCCTCAGGTTGATAGATTAAATTTTGGCATTCAAATCTCTGCAGGTGATGCTGTCAATTGTGTCTTTGGATCTTGCTTCGTCCAGTAGGTCTTCAATTTTAGAGAGGAGTAGTTCTGGCGAGATCTCCCTTGGGTTCCAGTAAACGTTTACCAAAAGGTACGTTATACTCTTCTGTTGGTTTTTGCCCGATTGCTGTAGGCGTTGTTGGATCAAGGTGGCCAAGATGTGGGGATCTTCTTTTATGACCTTGAACAGTTGGAGGTGGAACCCTATACGGATTGCTGTTAATCGACCCGCCCTCGGGCTACCCGCAATTCCTCTCAGGGCTGGTGAGAAGGAAATCTCAAAGCCATCAATTGTTGATTTTTTAAGCATCCATATTTCTTGGAGACATAAGATGTCAAATGATCCCAAGTTTATATCGGAATTGTTTGCCAGATGGGAGAAACCTCGGGTATTCCATGAGCCCAGGGTTAGACAGGGAGCCTGCTTCAGATGTGAGGACATTGAGAGCAATGCCTTGACTTCACCGTCTTTCTGCCGATTGCTAGAAACTAGATTTGGCTGTTAGAACTCCCGGCAGCCAAGTCCATTGGTTTATATCTGATTCAGGGCAGGGCTGCTTCTGGTCAAATAATGCTTCCTTATAGCTCTTTTTAGAGATGTCTTGGTCGATTGTGATGTTCCAATTCTTTTGGGCACCCGGCGACACGCTCTCTGTTTCCAGGGAGCTTAAACGATGGTCAGTCCAACGATCCCTTGTTAATGGTCTTAGATCATGTCTTGCAGGCCGTGGTGATGGATGACGGGCTGGACTTTGATTCTTTCGGTCTTTACGGTCTTTGGATCCTCTTTCCCGAGTTCCTCCTACTGTTGGTTCTGTCACTCGGTGGCTGTTTTTCTGCCATGAAAAGTTTCTCTTAGTTGTTCCCTCCTTCACTTGGAGATATGTCTTGTCATGGGTTCTGCCTTGATGATTAGAAGTAGATCTTGAAGTTAGCGATTTACGACCTTGTGGCTTTTTTTGATGATCATCTTGACGTTAAGTGTGATGAGCCTTTCTTTGTTTTGCTAGACCTGTATTCTTTTAGATCGTATCCCAGGGATCTTGGCTTCTTTTTTGCCTCTATTAACAGAGATTTTGTATTTGAAGATTGTATATGAAGGTAGACACTGTCCATCCGTTGTTTATCTGAAAATTCTACAATCGTCATCTCTTCAGTTGAGGCGCTTGAGTGATGGCACCAGATGTAGGATCGCCAGGATAGTTTTTCTGTTTAGAATGAAGGAAGCTTCTTCTTTCTAAATAGATTTCAAGAGGAAAGTGTGGGTCATTTTAGTTCTTTCAGAGCGTTTTAACATTGCTCTTTTGTCTCCACGATCACTATTTCGCTCTCCCATTGGGTTTTCATGTCTCAGTTTGCTGGAACGGGTTGCACTTGTGTAAGTACGAGTATTAGGAGAACTGGACAATCTATCGGTACGATTGTTTTTCCAAGCTCGATTTTCGTATGGTCGAGCAATGTTTTTGGCTTCGGTTCTGATGGACTCTGGAACTCCAGCATGTAAGGTTTCTTGTCGGTCTTTTTCTTTACGGGGTGCAAGGGTTCTTTCTTAGAAGTCCTTCTGTCGATAGAGCGTTCCTTCGAATTGGTTCGAATTAGTTACTTTTCTGCTTTTCTTGAGGCTGGATATTGCGTCAGCCTAGAATCCTTGTTCTTTGCAAGAAGTTTCATTTTCTTCTCTTCGAGCGTAAGAAAGATTGGACTTGCCGAATCTTGGGCAAAGACTTTTTGGTCTTACTCATCTAGACTTTGGGAGGGGGTTTGTCTGTTTGCTTTTCTTTTACCTTTTTGTTGTTCTGACCTTTCACCCTCGTCAATTTCATCAGAATTTGTGTTGAAGGTTAAGGCTGCCTCCTGCAGTTCGCTTTCAGTGATTGATCGGGTACTGTTTTCCAGGTCTTGCTTTTTGTTGATGGATATAGGCCGCTCTCTGACTTGGGGAGTCTGAGTAAGGTTGATAGTTTTAGTCCCAAAGGTCAGACGTGCTTGCTTTAATACAGAGGTCTGACTAGACTCGACGGTTTTTGTTCGAGTTACTCGTCTACTCAATATCTTCTTAACGGGCATTGCTGTTTTTTCTCTATCTTTTTGAATCGATTAAGTCGGTGGACATCGACACATCCATTTTTTAGTGATTTTTGCATCAGAGTTTGTGAGTTGCTTTCCTTTACGAGCTCCCTGGCCGGATGTTGATGGTTTCTAATATTGGCCAAGTCACACTCCTGTGATTTCGATTGAAGTGGTTTGTGTGAATTTCCATCCGTTGGGCCGCTCTGCTGCAAGCCCCGCTGCTGGTTATTTCCCAAACAGGCACTCATATGTTTGTGCTCTTTCGTAGTGTTTCCTGTAAATAGGAAGGTTCTGATTGGCACTTCCTCTGTTTGTGTAGCCAGGCTAGTTACCGATTTCGGCTGTTCCAATTGTGAAAAAGCCTCTTTAATGTAAAGTTTATCTTTTGCTGTGATATATCCTTCTACGAAGGAAAGTCTTGTTTGCATGTATGCCAACATTGTGACTTGATCCTTTGCTGTGTCATTTAGGGCCTCGTAAAGCTTTGTAAAAGGGGCCAAAGCTATTGTCAAACATGACGTCATGGTCAGTAGATCCATTTTTTTTGATGGGGTGGAAGTGCCCGTATCGCCCGAAAGGTAGCTAGATCTTGGTGGTTTCCTTGGAGTGTTGGACGTTGTCGCAGCTGGTTGAGGCTCGCAGTTCATAGTGGTTTCCAATATTGATCTAGCTGGGGTGAAGGGTGCTTCTCTTGTCAAGATCTTAGGGGGCGTAAGATCCCCCAACCTATTGCCTAAGAGAACCTCATGACCTGTCACATCAGATGTTAACCCAGGGGCTTCCACCGAGTTTGTCATCTTCTTGAGGCTTTCCGTACTTCTTGGCGTTGTCTTTCGCTAACCTGTTTGAGGTAGGCGAGTGATGCGCTACTTGCTGGTCAACTGGGACTTTTATTTGATCGAGTACAGGTTTTGGCCCTTGCACTCGTGATGGACTTTCGGTTTCTGTAGGCCGCTCAGATTTCAGGTGCCATCTTTTGAGAAGCGCTAATTTGTGCAATGAGTCCTTCTCGTTTTCCTGTGTCCATATTGGGTCGCCGCGATTTTGGTCGTTTTGGTCACGGTTCCACTCCTGACGTGTTCCTTCAAGTAGATCTGCATCCGATATCTCACCTTGTCTCTCGCCATACCGCGGTTTATTTTTCCTGAAAAAGAATTTGGTGATGAATCCTGTTATTGGTGTTTTAGATGACTTGGGTGAATGTTAAAGCATTTTATTTTTCGTTTGGATTTTTTTTATGAACTACCCGGTTGGTAGATTTGGCATCCTGTTTTGCGTGGGCTTTCGGCCTGGTCGTTCTTATCGAGGTTTTTTGGGGACTTATATGTATGCTGGTCATTGGCATGGAGTGTTGTTCAATGCAATTTGTTGGTTTATGCGGTGTAATCTGTGAATTAGGGGTGGTCATAGATGGTTCCATTTCATCCTCTGAATACTCTATAGTAGAGTATGAACAATCATCAATTGCCTGAGCCGCAGCGCTGTAATTAGGGGGGCTGGCTAAGTCCTCCTGGATTGTAATTTGGTGTAACTAACGAGTAGTCTCGTTAGTTAATGGTTGGAGGTGTTGTGCCATCATATCAATACTCAGAGGAGACATGGGAATAATGATTTCTTCCAGCTTGGTGGTAGTTTGCCAATCCGCTGCCGCTTCACAGGTGCAGTTCGTGTTGTCAAGTCCCCTTTCTTGAGGGAAGGAAGCCTCTGCTTTTCCCGTTGCGTCCCGACATCCTGGACAGGCTCAGACTATAGGTACAGCGATGCGTTGCATGGTGACACGCCCCCGTGTGTTGTAACCCTCACGCTAACTTCGCAGGAGCCGTCCTGCCGCTCCTCCCCAACTCCGCCTGCTCCCCCTCCCTTTCCGTTGCGTGTCCATGATCAACCAAGCCTCCCGTCACCTCCGCGACGGGGTGTCGGTTGTCCGAGTCACACACATCCGGTGGGTGGGGGGTTGGCCATGCAGAGATGGGCGAGTTTCAGAGAGCTGAGGGGGACACGCTCTGCATCTCGTCACACCTCACCCTCCTGGACACGTCAGCTCCCGCGGCCACCCCAACAGGTATGTGGGTTTCAATGGTAGAGACGCGAGCATCTTGAAAGTCAATCCCGCCAGGTTCAACGCTGTTGGAAGGCGGGGGCTGGGCCAGATACGTTAATACTTTTCCTTCAATGCTTAGTGTGTCTTCTTTTAATCTATCTTCTTTTAACATGTCCGTAGTTGGTACGGTCGGGATCAGCTCTTTAAAGTTGGTTAAAAGGGAATGTTCCCTCAGTGTTGGTAGTCTTATAGTGGCTTCGTGAGAAGCGGTTGTATCGTTAATCTAAGTTATATTACGTGTGACTGGAACCTTCATTTCGCACAGTTTGCGGTTCACATCTGGAGCGACTTCCAGGTTGGAAGGTGTTTTCCTCGGGCGGGCCAGCGACTTCAGCGAGCTCCTGCGCACCAGGCCGCTATCTTCACTTCGGGTACGCTGGCTTCTCTACCAGTGCCCTTCTCCAGACTCTCGTGCAGGCATTTTTTCGGCACGCGTGTTGCGGGGCGGCCGTGGACCGCCTCAGACTGCCTCTGACTGCAAGCACCTCAGCGAGCAGCTCTGCGGCCGCTCCGCGGCTCGTGTGAGGTTTTGTAGAATGAGTTGACCACACCTCTGACCAGGAAAAACAGACTGCCTCTGACAGCGAGCACCTCAGCGTTATATGTGATACATAATATATAATTATTGTCATTTATTTGTTAATTCACAGAATATTCAATGCTTCTATATCATGCCCACTGGTGGTGTCCTTCACCCATCGGTTTTATAAAGAAGATGTATGTGGTACTAATCCCATTAAAGCCAAAGAGCTTGCTGCCTATATGGACTGTCATGTCATGAAGGTTTCAATACTCAATAATGACTAGCCAAATCTGGTAATTCTAAGCAATAAAGGAGTTTCAATGAAGTGTGCTGTTGGAATGGAAAGTACTTACCTATGGCTCCAATTTAGACGTTACGTCCATACATCAAGATCGGTCTGGTTACCGTTATAAATTAAACTAGGTTTGTACTTTTAAGGCAGGTGACTTATACCATCTTAGATAGTCTAGGACTGCTTTGGTATTGCATCTTTCACAATATCACAATCTGCTAAAGTTATTTTGCATGCTGGATGACCAAGAGGTGGATACTTTCAGAATGATACAGCCAGATATTAAGGATTTCACTTACTAGTCATCCACACTCCGGTTTGGTCTTCCTAAAATGATCTCTAGCAACTGTCTAGGGCTTACAATATTGTTGAGAACTGTGCTATTCTCACTCGCATATTCTCTGCTGATTCTTCTCCAATGTTGGAGATTTTCCTTCGGGGTCTCCCTGGAGATTTGTTGATTTTTACCCGCTTGGGTGTGGCTCAACGCTAGTTCTGAGAAATCATATCTTGGGCTCCCCCTCTTCCTATGCCACCCTCTGGGAAGCCTTTAGGGCCTACGTTTGTGAGGTTGCCTTTACTATACATAATCGCAAAGCTGGACTAGACACTAAGGTAGGCTGACAGGCCAGTTTGAAAGCTAGTTAGCCTTACACGTAGGTAACGTATCTAGACCACTGAAGGAGCCGGATGGTTCTCCTTGAAGCCCCTTTAACTGTAGAAGAACTGCTAGCTGCCATATATGAACTTACCGCTGGTAAGTCCCATGGTTATGATACAAGGAATTAAAAGTGGCATTAGTGCCTCTGCTTAATTTATGGCAGGAACCGGTACATAAGAGTCACCTACTAGCTGCACTTTGCAAGGAAGTAATTGTGTTACATGTTAAAAAGCTACCAAGCTCTCCCTACTAGCGATAGCTTATTTTCATTAGCCTTGCCAAAAATGGTTGATTCAAATCAATCCGGATTTATACCTCAGAGAGTGTTCTAAATCTTTGATGATTATTTAGCATGACATTGCAAGTGGATTATCAAGTCTCTGGAGTTGCCGCTGCACTAGATGCTGAAAAAGAGTGATCGAGTTTCCTTATTCCCTTCTCTCAACCGCTTTAATTTTGGTCCATACTTATCTGTATGAAGCTACTTTATTCCATCGCAGGACAAGGCTGCGTTGTTGTGTGACACTGGTGCTCAGGAGACGTAGCCTGTCAATACATAATGCTGCGCCTACGTCCATGCATCCAAACCTTTAATTTATTTTAAAATGTTTTTATTGGCATTTATATAATAACAATTGCTCTTAAAGTAATCAGGATATATTTTGCAGCATACTTCCATCTTTACATGAGCACTCCCTCTTCCACAACAGGTGAACACAATAACAAATTAGAAACAAAGAACTTCCTTCACATGTCAATCAGTGTACATCATAAAACTTTACATTTTCTTACTCAGCAGGCGAGTGGGGGTATAGTCTGGCATAACCTTTGTCCATTTTGGGGCAATACGCTCAGGGAACCTTTGTTTGTGTGCTGTTGTAAAGTTCAATCGTGATTTAGCATTCACATCAACTGGCACTTGTGTAGGGGTGAAACATGTCCCAAATTAGCATTTTTCAGGCTTCATATGCGTTGCTTGCATCCTCCTCCGATCTAACCACCCCCTCCCTCCGGGCTCTGGATTCTGCCTCAGCCCAGCGCTCAAATTCTCGAAACCATTGCTCATATTGTGGGGCACCACCGACTTCCAAGCCATTGCAATAGCTTGTTTGGCCAGTATGCATGCTATGTCCATACATTTAACCACATGCTTGAATTTGCTAACCCTAGGCTATGAACCTCGCAAACACACTTTCGGGGTCCAGCCATAACGTACAATTCCTGCCTTTCTACAGGCCTGTTTTATTCGTGCCCAGAACCTTTGTATATGCCACACCACCATAACATGTGCCACCGCTTTGTCCGACCCCTTCATCCGATTTTCCACAACCCCCACCGTTGGGAAGTTTGCGTTTTCCTGATGCTAGGAGGTACTTGATTGCGGCTTAGATCACACCCATGTTGGATTGGCCATTAGAAACTGGGATTAAAGGTTCGGGTGATGTGGAACAAGGGCTACATCCATTCCATTGAAATTGCTTCCTTTTCTGGGATGTTCTGCACGAGAAGCTGAGGGCTTGTTATTGAATGCTACTACATGCTCATTAGTGTACTTGAATAGGGCATTAAGAATGAAGGGTTTGAACCCGGGGTTGTGACCTTTCTGAATTTGGACCCAGGATGAACAAGGGTTTTGGGGGATGGCCAAGATGGAGTAAATTGCTTACCTATTAACTCCTGTTCTCCAGCATTGGGATCTTTCACAGAGTCACATACTGTGAATATTCCCTGGCGTCAAAGTTAAGTCTATTTATGTATTCTATCCCCCTCATTATGGGTGCTTTGTGCTCATCCAATGGCATATAGAATAGCAGGGTCCTCTTCCGACCAGTCACACTGGATTTTGTTGTGGATTCAGAGGCCTTTTACCTGGCTGGGGTGGAAAAGGGCACATGTGAATCTATGAAAGATCCCAATGCTGGAGAACAGAAGTTACAGGTAAGCAACGCGCTCCTTCTTCAGCATTGGATCTTTCACAGATTCACATGCTGTGAATAGATTGTATAGCATTTAGTAGCTTCCAATAACGAGCCCTCAGCTTCTCATGCAGAAAACCCCAGAAAAGGAAGCAATTTCAATGGAATGGATGAAGCCCTTGTTCGACATCACACCAACCTTTAATCCCAGTTTGTAATGACCAATCCAACATAGGTGTGATCTAAGATGAAATCAAGTACCTCCTAGCATCTGGAAAAAAACAACCCTCCCAACAGTGGGGGTTGTGGAAAATCGGATGAAAGGGTCGGACAAAGCAGTGGCATTTTACACAAGGCTTTTATTGAAATAAGGTAAGCCTACCTTTCCTTATACTAAAGAGTTTGCCATACCTAATAGAACACTAACTAGGGTGCTCATTGTCCGGGTGGATTTTCCAAAGCAGAAACTAAATACTTCTGACCCTACCACTAATCAGAAAGGTTTCAGAAAACAAAAAGGGGCTCAGGAGAATGGCTCCTTTCTCCTCACCCGGCTGGCTCAGCCTTTGTGACTGATCTTCTTATAGTCTCTTGTAACAGTTCCGATTAGTCCCTGCAGCTCCTCAAAGGAACAACTTTGGTCTTCCTCAAGTGTCCAATGGTTCTGCTGTTCATATGTTCTCTCTAGGAACCTCTTTGGTCATTCTTCAGTGTCCAATGTCTATTAGCCTTTCCCACTATTAGGATAAGGGAGGTTCCTACCATAGTATTCTTGGCTTTTCTTTGGGTTTTCTCACTGTGTGACAGGAGATCACTCTTGTGTTTCTATTTGGTTTTATAATGGCTTTCACAATTACTGCTGTGAGGGAGATTACTCCTGTAGTGGTCTTGACTATTCTCAGGGCTTTCGTAATTATTGGAACGTGGGAGATTACTCCCGTAACACTCTTGGCTTTTCTTATTATCTTCACAATCACCGTGACAAAGGGCGGTGACTCTTGTTTCTCTTGATCTTTCTTAGGATTTTCACAATCAATGTGACGATAAAGATTGTTCCTGTATCACTCTTCCTTTTTATTACTTTTCTTATTGCCTTCCCAATTTCTGTAATGAGGGAAATCACTCCTGTACCACTGTTACCTTCTCCTGTTGTTTTCACAATTACTGTGATGAGGGAGATCACTCCCCTAGTAATCTTTACTTCACTCCAACCGCCTACCAGGTCTCCTTCCTCTCCCGTTACCTAGAATTTCGTGAGGCTTTGTCACTGGTTCTTCCTGGGTTTGCAGGTTGGCTCATTCTCTGAAAACGCTCACATCGTTTCTCTCTCCGCTTTCTGTTGTGTGTTGTCTGCTCCGCAGCGCACTTGGTTCGTCTGTGTCGGCGCAGTTTATGGACCTGGTCCACCTCCAGAGGTCACGCAACTATCTGTTTTCCTGTTCGGGGAGAAGACCAACAGGGAACATTGGGCTGCGAAGAACCGGTGTCAGAAGACACTGGGGAGACCAGAGCTCTCCGAAGGGACCACATCTAAGTAACGGTACACGAGTACAGGTAAATGCTACATCTATGAATACCAAACAAAAGTTGCCATTTCAGTAAACTACGATTTGCTGCACGGTGAATGTACACTCCAAGTCAAATAGACATATGAAACGGCACACTGCCAGTAAAGCACAGTGTGAATGGAACTAAATTCATGTGAAGAATTGAAGAGTTGTTTTGAGTATTACAAGTGCAAAGTCAATTATGAAGGCAAACGTGAGAAAGGGTCACAAGTATATGACAAACCAAGAACGGTATAAAAGTGTTACAAGGAATACAAGTGTGAAAAGCGAAAGCCCAGGGCAGAAGAGCCTATGAGGGGCCCAACAGCTTTGGGGAGACTTATGGTTGCACGACCAATGATGGGTGGACGTGTGGTCCGACTACTGCTCCTAGACCAGGAAACCCTCAATGGTGAACAAGCTGTAAAGAACTGTGAAACAATTGGTGAAGCAAAAATGAAGGTGGGTCAAACAGACCCAGTGTTTCTTGTGAACTTTGAGCAGAGGAAACCGACCCGAGTGCTATGTTAAGGTTTTGGGGAAGGGAACCCTAAGAGACCAACAACCGGCGAACGTTGTCTTGGGGAAGGACCTCCGTTTGTGTGAATTGTGGTACATTCAAATTTCAAGAAGGTAATTTCAGAACTTCACGAAACACTATTGAAGTGAACCTCTATTGTAACTGTATTGAATTTGAGATAGGGAACCCAAGAAGAACTCAAGCTGAAAGTAGCTTAGCCTTTACTTTTCAACACTCATTGTTGCTGAGAAGATTCCCACACCAAGTTTAGTTATAATTGTGAGGACAAGCATAGGTTTTGGCACAGATTTATTTTTGACTTGCAGATTTTCCTTAGTTTCTTAAGGTAGAGGAAATCCTACTATAGGGCAAATTAGGTGTTAGACCACCCTGATCATTAATAAAGTTTTTGTTTAGAACTGCACATCTGTCGGGGTCATCTCTCTTGATACCTTGTCTGTCTGACAGTAGCAAAGACATAATTGAGAGCCCCATATCTTGTGAAACCGACCCTGTACCCAGTTTTGTTTTAAACAGCTTAGTCTGTACTAACCATGGTTTAAACGTCCTATAATAACCAGTCCCAAACTCATCCAGCCTTGGGACTTTATTACAAGGCAAAGCCTCAATCACCCTTCCCACCTCAGTAGAGGGAATAGGGTCTTCAAATAATTTCTTCGATACCTGGGGTAGCCCAGACCTTTGCAAAAGTTCTGATTGAATCCTAGGATCTAACTAATAGTTCATAAAATGTTTCCATAATACTTTTTGTCCCCTTCCGCTCTCTTCATATTGCCCACCTCATCCCTTAATTCCAATATATAATTCCTCTTACTTCGTTTATGCAGTTTCACTGCAAGAAATCGGTTTGCCTTATTTCTTTTTATGTAGTAGGATTACTTAGTTTGTAGTAACAATTGAGCAGACATGTCTGCCAAATTAGCCTATAGTTTTATGCACTCTTTTTTAGTTCACGCGATGACTTAAGCGACCCCTTCATTGTATCTGTTCTGCTTCTGCCAATGCCTGTTACAATGCCTTGCGCGTAGATTCCCATGCCCTCAAAAATGCTGCCATCTTCCCTATAAACATCTCCCTAAACTACTGCCTTCCGGGCATCCCAAATAACCTCCAGTCCACATCCCAACTTAATTTTCTTGGAATATTCCCAGATTACATCCTCCATATGTGCTCTAATTGAAATATCCTGTAATACCAGCTCATTTAAGCGCCATTGCACCCTCTTTCCCCAGGGACCATCCACCTGAATTTGTAACCTCACCGGTGCATGACCCAAAAGATATCGAAGACCCATGACCACGAGAGCACCAGCGTCACAGACAATTTTATCCATCCTGGAGAAGCCACTCTGGACAGCCGAAAAGTGTATAATCCCTTTACCCCGCTTAAACAAGATGGCAATTTTCAATTTAAGCCTTGTTTCCTAAGAAGTCTCGCCAATTCTTGTTGATATTGTATGACCCCACGGAGAAGGTGCGGTCCCTCATCAAGGAAGTTCTATTTGAGGCTGAGAATAGAAAAGTAATTTCTGAGCACACAAGAACATTTCTGGAAATTACACATCCAGTGATACCGGTTTTCTACACCTCACCCAAGATTCACAAGAGCTTGGTTAATCCACCAGGACGCCCGATAATTGCAGCCATGGACGGTCTACTGGAGTCGCTTGCCAGTTATTTGGGCATGGTTTTACAACCAGTAAAGTCCTACTTATATATATAGAACACCATGTGTTTCCTGTCCATACTCCACAAAATGCAATTTGTAGGGGGACGTGACCTACTTTTCACCATGGATGTTCTGTCTCTGTACACCAATATTGCGCATGAGGCAAGCCTGGAAGCCATGCAGTGGCTCTTATTAAAGTCTGACACTTGTACTGCGGACAGGATCTTTGTTCTTACTCTCCTGAAACTTGTGCTGATGAACAATTTCTTTAAATTTGATAAGCGATTTTACCTTCGACTGTTGGGGACCAGCATGGGATCGGCTATGGCTCGCAGTTATGCGAACACCTATATGCTTTACTTAGAAACAGAACACATCTTGAACTCGGTGAGATGGATGCAGCATCTCTCTAGGTTTGTACAATAATATACACTGTCTCTGGCTTTTGGACCAGGCCTTTGGGTGAACTGGAGGAGTTATTTGAAATGATTAATCAAATCCACCCACGAAGCAAGTTCACAACCCAGTTCAGCAAAACCAAGATCCATTTTTTAGATGTAGAGGTAGATCACGAGAGTAATAGGCTGAAAACCAGGATTTTTACTAAGCCTACCGACAGGAATAGTTTGCTACTAGCGACCAGCTACCATCTTAAACAATCGACAGTGTACCACTGCGCCAATTCTTGAGATATCGAAGGAACATATCCAACACAGAGGAGTACCAAAGACAGGCGCAAGAAAATCAGGGTACATTTCTGGATAGGAAATACAATAAGGATCTGATCAAAGGTATATCTGAGAAAGTGGAGAGGATATTCAGAGAGTCCTTACTGACACCGAAACCGCCCAAGACTAGTCCATCCTTGGTATATGTTACAACACACTCAATACAGAGTGCTAGAATGAAGAAAGTTATCAAACAACATTGGGAGACGATGCAAATAGATCCTACCTTACAAAGACTTTTCCCCAAACTCCCGACCTTCGCCTACAGGAACAGTCAGGCCCTCCGCAACACACTTGTGAGAGCGGATACGGTGCCGCCAAAAAGAACAAATTAATGCCATACATGGACTCAACCCTGCTGCAATTGTCAACATTGCGGTAATGTTAATAAGGGAAACAAAATCACACATCCGTATTCAGGCAAAAAAATTTAATTGCGACACTCATGCACATGTGACTCAACGAATGTGGTGTATGCACTGAGATGCTAAGAGGGTATTACTATGTGTGAATGACAATGCGTAAGGCAAAAGTGCGATGGACTGAACATAAGTCCAATATCAGAACCAAAAACCTGAAATCGCAACAAACCTTTTGCAGGCAAGACACAATGTAGCGCAGCTTCACTGTGTAATACTGGAACAGGTTTTTTTGCATAATAGAGGTGGTGACCTCCACGGAAAATTATTACAAAGGGAGATATCCTGCATAGAGTTATTGGACTCACTTACCCCTAGGGGGATGAACTGTGAATGGGACCTCATGTGCCTTGTCTAGATTTTGAGCAGGGTATACCTGAGAGAGTTAAGATACTTTTGCCACATTGTTGAGGCTGTATGTCAGACCAGCACAGAGGTTCTGAGATAGACCGAGCATCAAGAGAAATGGTCAACGCAGCATTTTAGATATGCGCTACTGTGACAGTGATGATACGCTTTTAACATTTTGTGCCGATATTGAATTATACTGAATTGTCTGTCATCATGGAGGCCGGGGTATTTGTTTGCCCCTCGAACTCTATAGAATGTGAGCAAGAAACACCTGAGGACTGAAGGGTGGTTATCCGTTTGACCAATAGGTGAATGTGCATATGGAATAAGGTACGAGTGATAATAAACAAGCCACACGATTAGATTTTGAGTGGCACTATGGTAACTGCCCCAAGGAGACACAAGGGTTCTACACTATATTGTCTGTGATTGAGGAAGTCGATATATTGATTATCCCCATGAACCGTTTAGAATGTGAGCAAGACTCACCCAAGATAATGGAGAGCTTAAGCCTGTTTGACCTTTGGATATTTTACATGTGATGCAAGTGTGGAGAGCCAATTAATTGCGAGAGAATCGACTCGGGTTGAGCAGTCCTTTGGAAACAGTCCTTTTGTGATGTATGGGTTCTGATTTTGTTATACACTAGATGCTCCCACACCTCTGCTAGTCATCTGACTTACTACAAGTGTGGTGCCCGAGCCTTTTGAAATCAATCGTACCAGACTGTAGAGCAGAATAGGTGTGATCGAAGTACAATGGCATAGCCTCTATATCTAGGAAAGTCGGTTTCGATCCATGTTAAGATGGCCACCAGGTTGACGCTGCATGGTTGTGAGCATTCCTGAAGCATTGCCCTGGCTTCCTAAGTTAATTGCACGGGCATGGAGCACACCACCAGGATCTGGTCTGCTGCCTTGCGGCCCTTTTGTCCTGAACTAGTAAGTGAGAGCTCTCCATCATGGTGTTTAGCGAAGTGAGGGTGAACATGTAAATCTGTCACACTATTGTTACGTGGAAGTAGTTGGCAAGTTTGCTTCGACAGCGTGTTCGTTAACGTTGTTATGGTAACAGCAAGAGCACGTTAGTTTATCAATGTGCTGTATGAATGTGGCCTGGCGGTCCCGCTAACAGGTACCATTATTTGTTTTTTACATATTGTAGAGGGGTAGATTCCATTTCTGCTGAACAGTTGAGAACAAAGGATAACCCAGAGAGTAAACATTGTTTGAAGCTGGGTGAGCGTTCTAATTTGCAACACATTTAGCTTCACCACATTTGCAACCATACTAGGCACGTGGTAGCAAATGGGCTAGTAATAGTGGTTATTTTTTTTAGGTTTATGGTCTTTGCATTGAAAGAACTGCATCGATGCAAATTCATCGAATGGAAATCCATCTAAATGCTATCTTTTACATGTAAAAGTACATTTCCATCAAAACTTTTCCATTGAATATAGGGATGGACAAGTTTCAATGGATATGTGCTTTTAAATGTAAAAAAAGATAGCATTTCGATGCTTTTATTTCCCACGTTAAAACATTACATGGAGCTGTCAAGTGCAGATATTTCGGCACTGGCCAGCTCCTTGTGACGTTTTAATGTTTATTGTATATTGGGGGGTTCCCCCAACCCCCACTTAACCCTAACCCAACCCCAACTCTAACCGTAACCCTAACCCAACCCTAATTCTAACCCTTGCCCTAACCCTAATTAGAACCCTTGCCCTAACCCTAATTCGAACCCTTGCCCTAACCCTTGCCCTAAAACCAACCCTATTTCTAACCCTTGCCCTAACCTTAACCCCAACCCTAAAATCCATCGAATTTTATTCAATGAAAATGCATTTCGATGGAACGTATTTTCGATGAATAAAATTAGATGGAAAAGACTTAGATTAATTGGATTTCGATGTAAAGTCTAGATACCATTTCTTTCCAGGTTAGACTTACTCTATGCAGTTAATCACTACAGGTTAGTTTTCTTTTCTACAAATTACCAGAATTATTAATGTAATGAGCTTTAAGGAACATAGAGGTTAATTATGATACAATATGTGTTGTAGGAGTACAGATGAAACACGAGTTAATGTTTTAACAGTTAAGGACAGCTCAAAGCCCTAAAGATGGATATCACGACATATCCGAAACGTGTCGGCTAATAGATAAAACCCTTTGAGTTCACTGTATTAAATTAGTCTGCGCTAACTGCAAATGAGAAGTTACCAGACACCTGCTTTGGATTTGCTAAGAATATTGATTTAATTTTGTATCTGAAACCAATTTAACGCCCAGGGATTGGACCTGTTTTTATCTATTATTTCTTCTTTCTTTTAAATAAAAAATGTTTTGTAAAAATATTTGTATTGGAATTTTTTAAACATTTAACACATTCCCCTCCTGCACTTCCCCCCCCGGCCCCTCCCTTCCCCTTAAGGAACCCCTTCTCAGCTACTGCGTCTTTCAAGCACTTTGTCTGTCCATCGCTGCTCTCCACCTGTCCCAGTAGGTCAGTTCAAATCTAGCACCCGAATATTCTGAGAGCACCATTTTTGCACAAAGTCACTTTTTAGGAATACCAAAATTTCTCCCCATTCCTTATGAAATGTATCCGCCTCCCCTTGGACCCTGTATGTCATCCACTCCATCGCTGCTATGTCCCAGAGTTTACAAAGCCAGCTGGTTATCGATGGAGGAGAGTTTTGTTTCCAGTCTTTGGCTATTACCATCCATGCAGCTATTAGTGCCGTGGTTAGTGCTTTTCTCTGGGATTTCGAAATGATATGGAACTGGTCTCAGCAGTCCTCCTATGTTCTCTGCTAGCATCCGAGGCATAGCTTCTGGGACGACAAATTCCTGTAAATTCTTCATGACCTCCTCCCAGAATCCTCGGACAATCCTACCAGATCTGTGTCCAATCACCAATTCCCTTGCATCCCCTTTAGCATTTTACTGTTGTGGATCTGAACATCTTGTGCATTTTACTGGGGGTTTAGTGCCACTGCACCATCATTTTATACCATGCCTCTCAGAGTTGGAGTGACCTGGTCAGTTTCGGGATGTTCCTCCAAAGTTCCACCCAGTGTTCCCGAGTTATTACTGCCCCTGTAGTCCCTCCCATTTCCCTTGGTATGGCCATCGCGTTGGGGCTGGGCATAAATATCTTGTATATGTGTTCGTTTGTCACCAGAGTTTGAAGTGATGTATTTCTCGAATTCCGTCAGTGGCCTGGATGCCGCCTGGTAAGTTTCTTTCTGTCACAGCTAATGCCTCAATTGTGTATATTGGAATCCGTCTCCCTCCTCTAGCCCCGCCTGTGTTTTTCACTCAACGAATGACACTAAGTCCTCCTCCCACACCATGTCTCCAATCTTTACACAGCCCTTCTCCTTCCACCTCTTGAATGATCCCTTTGGAACCCTCTGGTGTGAAATTGGGATGATCAAATATTGGGGTGAAGGGGGAAGGTATGGAGGTTAGGTGCTCTTTCATAATCCTCCTATCACAAATGTCGCAAGTCGTGCGTAAAACTTTATGTCTAGCGGATGGAGGTCTCATTTCCCTTCAACCAGAGTAGGCCCGACAGAGGCATCCCCGCCACCGCTCTATTCAGATGGGCCCATGCTGGTCCGATGGCACAGCGAGTAGAGCGCTCGCTTTGCCATCTGTGCAGAGCATGCAGATGCAGGTTCGAATCCCGGCACAGCCAAACTCAGACTTTCATCCTTCCCAGGTCAATAAATGAGCATCACACACCGTGGGTAATAAGCAGCGCTCAGATGCCTGAGGGTTAGTAGCGCTATATAAATGCTAAATAATAATTATTATTATTATACTTTGTCCAAACAACACAAGAACCACTCCCTGATCACTCTGAGCTGGACCGCTTCATAATATTGTTGTAGATTCGGGAGCCCCACCCACCACTGTGCCTCAGAGAGACCATCATATCCATTGCTACCCTTAGGCGTTTGTTTTGCCAAATGAATCTAGAGAGTAGCAAATTCAGTGTTGCGAAAAATGCGTTCGGGATCGCTATTGGGAGGGTGTGGAACCTGTAGAGATCCCTCGGGAGAGTCGCCATCTTTTCTGCGTTCATCTGGCCCAGCCACGAAATGCGCATCAGAGACCATTTTGCCAAATTGGCCTGAATTTGTTTATTTCCGGAAAGTTTGCTTTATAAAGTGTTCCCACTTTGCTTATCCGTTTAATGCCTAGGTATGCTAAGTGTCCCTTTGCTGTTCAAAATGGAGAGCTGTTACTTATCAGACCTGCCATTTCCTTGGGGATCCCCCACCTCTAACATCTTTCCCCATATTTATTTTCAAACCAGACAGCCCTTCCTGGTTTTTGAGGGTGGCAACTAGCGCAGGAATAGATGTTTCAGGCTCTAGTAGACTTACTAGCATGTCGGCGTACGCAGCTGTTGTGTATTCCTTCCCCACCCCAGCCCCCTGAATGGGACTCCCTTGATGGACCGGTTTTCCCTAATTGCCGCCACTAATGGTTCTAGGTAGATTGCGTATAAATGAGGGGACATAGGGCACCCCCGTCTAGTCCGCCGTTCCACGGGTATTGCTTCTGAAATGTGGCAGTTACCTACATTGTGATCAGAGGGGCACTGTGGGTGGCCCCAACCATTTGTATATATTGGGCCCTGAAGCACATCCGCCCCATCGTCTGAAACATACGGCCACTCCACCCTGTCAAAAACTTTCTCAGCATCCAGTGAGACTAGAGTGGCCGGTGTCGGCTTGATTTCACATTTTTCCAATAGATGGATCACGCTCCTGGTATTATCCCAGGTTTGTCTTCCTTTAAATGAACCCAGATTGGTCCGGTCCTATGATCCTCGGAAGCACCTTTATTCTTTCCAGCAGTATCTCTGCAAAAATGTTGACATCCACATTCACAGCTGGGGTCCTTATTTGGTTTCCGCAATAGGATCGCATTTGCTTCCGCCATGGATACCGTCACCACCCCCCCTCCTGTCTCTAAATGTGTTAAATAATTTTGTCAGGTGTCCTTTTACCTCTTTGCTAAAGACCTTATAAACCCCCCCGCCCCCTTATAGCCATAGGTGCCTGGTGCTTTGTTTGGCATATTTTTAATTGCTCCTTCCACTTCCTCCTCTGGGATTTCCCCATCTAGCCCCTCCCTCTCCTCCCTTGTAATTTTAGTCAGAGCTATCCCTTCACGGAATGCCTGTATCTTTAGAATTTCTGGGTTCCCCGTTGAATACAGCTCCTTATAGTGTTTTGTAAAAGCCTGTGTGATCCCATCTGTTTCCGTAATCAGTTCGCCATCCGGACGACGTATTCCCCCCACATGTCGTTGACCCTGCTGTTTCAGGAGCCTAGCTACCATTTTATCTGCCTGATTGGTAGCTACACAATACTTCAGTTTCAGCCTTAACAGGCCGCCCTCCGCCTTTGCTGTATTCAATAAGAGGAGCTGCCACTGCGTTTCCTTAACTTTATCAAAGTTCTCCCTGGTCTTCTGACCCACTAACTGATTTTGCGCCTCTGTCAGTGCTCCCTCCAGGTCGCTCTCTAACCTATCTCTTTCTTTATGCCTTTGGGCATTTAATGAGATAAGCTCCCCCCACCTCAGCACCGCCTTGAAGGGATCCCAAGTACTCCTAGGCGGGACATCGCTTGTGGTGTTTTTTTCAAAATATTCTATTTTCTCCCTCACCGTTTCACGCACCACTGGGATTCTTACAAGGTCTAGTCCCCGTAAACGTATTTCCATTGCTCCATGGTCAGATATGGCCATCGGGCCTAGTTATACATCTATGAGGATGCCTTGTATTCCGGGGGTTTCCCAAGCTAGGTCTATCTTGGAGTATGTGTGGTGCAAATGAGAAAAGCAAGTGTACCCAGTCTCCTGCCCTTTCTTGAACCTTTGGCCCTCCACAAATCTTTAAGTGCCATGCCTTCCATTCTGTCCTGCCGGCCCAATGAGGGACGTGTGCTGACCGCTCCTTTCTCTTATCGGGTCCCACATCATATTAAAGTCTCCCGCGATTAGGATTTCTCCTACTGCAAACCCCTCCAGTTTTGCCATAACCGGGTTTAGAAATGGGTCTTGTCCTGTGTTGGGCATGTATATAGTGGCGATGGCAATCGCTCTTTCACCTACCTGTGCCTGCACGAAAACATATCTCCCATTTCGGTCTACGAGCGTGTTGCTTATCTTTGCGCCCAACGCGCTTTTAAATTCTGCCGTCTTGTTGCTGGCATTCGCCTGGTAAATTTGTGTGTACTTCTGTATCTGAATGTTAGGCCCGTCTGCTTTCCGTATATGCGTTTCCTGTAATGGTAAAATATTGGCATTATGCCTCTGTGTTTTACACCTTCTTCCGTTTTACCGGGGTGTTCAGGCCCTGAACATTATGGGAATATATCAACAGTGGTCTTGCCATCAGTTTGCAATCCTACTCCTCTGATTTCTAAGGTCCTGGTGGGAGCTTCCACTCCAGTACTGTGTCTCCAAATGTGTGCCCCGCCCCTCTACTTATACCCCCTCTTCAGGTCTGACTCAGTATCATGAGATTCCACCCACAATGTGGGCACCGACCCATGTTTCACCTGGACCCTAAGATTGATCTAACCTTTTCGATTCCAAGTGGTCCCTCCTCCTCTCCTGATCGGGCCACCATCTGCAGGATTGTCTCTGTTCAATGTGGGGATGGTCATCCTTGCTCCCTTCCCCCTCTCGGGAGACTGTAACCATGTCTGTTCTTTGGCCCTCTACCGGAGCCCTGAAATTGCCAAAGAGGCTTTGGCTCATTTCTTGGGTCTTGGGCCTTTAAGATTCTCACCATTCTTCCCATGTGCCATTGACCATTCCCACTGCTTCGTTCCGCGTCATCTTGTGTCACCGCCTCTCTTCTGCTCCCGTTGTCTCTGCTTCCAGTCAGAGTGTGGCCATTCCTTCCTCACAGCATGTCACTCTTTGCGGTCTCCCTTCCCACGGAAAAAGGATCCCGAAGGGGAATGTCTATTTGTATGGGATCGTCTTTTCCTGCAATTTCTTTGTAACCGGGCCAATTGCTCTCTACTTTTGCAGGGTGGATGTCACCAAGTCCTGGAATAGGCTTACCTCTGAGCCATTTATTTTTATCAATTCTTGTCCCCGAGCAGTCTTCAGTATTTTCTCCTTCTCCTCACAGGAAGGCAGGGCCACCAGGATGTCTCTAGGCCCGTTTCCTTCTCCGTTCCTCTTCGGGCCCACGCTATTCACCCGATCTATCCGAATATCCTGCGGGATATTGTCAGGCAACAGGGTAGCGAAGCATTGTTTGATAGTGGTTTTCAGCGCCCCGTCGTGGGTTTCTTCCGCCAACCCTTTAATCCTAATGTTAGAGTGTCTCGATCAGTTTTCTAAATCCCCTACTTGTATTTAGAGGTTGTGTGTGGCAGAGGCTATCTGTTCTATCCACCCTCGTCCCCAAAGCACTTATATCCTCCCCGATTCCTTTCAGCAAGTCCTTGAGCTCCTCTTTCAGGCATCCGATCTGTTGTTGCAAGGAGGTTGTAATTCTTTCCTCCATGCCATGCAGGCATTTTTACTTAAAGCCATTGCCTCTGACCTTTGTTTGTCTTCCCCTTCCCAGTCTGCCTGGCTTTGGTCCTCTTGGTTCGTCTCCGCCTTTTGCCAGCATCTCCCCAATTGCCTTTTCTTCTGGCTTTTCTTGGAGGGTTGCTGACCTGGGGTATATTTGCCCTTCGGGCCTGGCATCTGCGAGTGGAGTCTTCCCTCCTTATCTGTGTTCCGTTCTGGTTCCCCCTCTACCTCTTTGAACCATACCATACCAAACCATACTGCGCCTCGCTCTCTAATCTTCCCCCCCTTTACTCTGGTCTTGGCTTGCCTTGGCCTCCTCGTCCGTGCTTACTGCCCACTCTGTGCACTCTCCTCCTGGCCTTGCCCTTGGACTGTCTGGCTCTCTCCCAGGGGCGCACCGAGCCTTATTTCTCTGCTCTCCAGCCTTCCTGTTCTCTACTGCTGTGAGTGCCTCATGTCCGATTGTGGGGCTCCTTATCTCACATCTCTGTTCAGGGGTGAAGGTGTTCTCTGTTGCCTTAGCCTGCTCCCTTAGTGGTGACTTCCTCCTATTTTCCTGCTGTGGGGCCTCTATTCAGCTGCCTACTCCAGTGCCCGTATTGGGGGGGGGGGGGGGAGGGGGGAGTGTGGTCAGGCTTTCTTCCTTAACTTTCTGCTTGGTGCCAATTGTGGTTTGCTGCTGGGTTGTCAGATTTCCTGCTTACAACTTTTTCTTTACTGGTAGTATTGCAGAGCAGCTTGTTACCCAGCCAGGTGTCCGCGGCTCCATCTGCCCCTCACGCCTGTGAGATCTTTATCAATTTGCAGGTCCGTGTCGTGTGCTGTGCGGGCTGCTAATTGGTGTACCGCTGTCTCCTCTTGCCTTTTTGTCCACGCGGGCAACCCGCATATTATGCCGGCCGGTGCCCGCCTTATCTTGATGTATGCTGCGT
Organism: Ambystoma mexicanum; assembly: GCF_040938575.1. Classification (NCBI taxonomy): domain Eukaryota; kingdom Metazoa; phylum Chordata; class Amphibia; order Caudata; family Ambystomatidae; genus Ambystoma; species Ambystoma mexicanum. The sequence continues at coordinate 1,364,668,914 of NC_090930.1, read as the reverse complement.
TTGTCTTGGCGGCCTCCCCTCTGCACCCGTCTGTTTACTGGCCGTACTTCGGTCCCCCATCACAATGCAGGTCTTGCCCCCGTGTTCGCGTCTCTACCAGAATTTCTCTTTGAAGGTCAAGATCCTCTGCAGACCCCGCTGCTGCGGGGCTCCTCTTCTCCCTCTCGCCGGCGGCTACCCCTCAGTGTAGCCGCCTCGCTGTTCCTTGCTCTCGCTTTCCAGACTTGCAGCTGCCTCACCTTCTCATTTGACAGAGCCTGGCACCAGTCTTCCTTCACCCGGCTCTCCAATCAGTACCGCAGCTTCCCTTCTGCCCGTTGTGGCATCTCCTCCAGTTCCCTGCCTCCCGCGAGGCTGCCATTCCGCTCAGGCACCTCGTTTAGGCACACACATCCTCTGCTGCTCCGTTAGGGCGTTCTTCCTATGGTTGCTGCTGCTTCATGCTTCATTTACTTCCCTTTTTCATATAGCCCTTATTTTGAGATCCTTTCTGCTTTAATGTATACCTTTGCAACAGGCCGGCGGGAGCTTGTCGGAGTGCTCCTTCACTCCTCGGCAGCCATCTTGGAATCCTTATTTCTTCTTTCTATGGACATGCTATTAAACTTTGTGTTTTGAATGTACAAATTGTTGCAATATAGTCCGTGGAAGTTATTGGAAGGACAACATCCATCAAGAGTGCATGTGGGTTACCTGTTGGCAACAAAAGGCTTTTTTTCCCGATATCTTTTATTTGCTATAGGAGGAAGCGTTTTATCCAAAACTAGAGCCATCACACAGTTGAAATCTCCAATTGCTACCTGGCCCTCACAGATATTCAGCCTCCCCAGTAGCACCCTAATCTTTTGGTCTCAATGATCATTGGGAGCATAGGAGGAGAGCCGCATAAACACCTGCCCCTCTATTATAGACTATAAGACCATTAATAACTAAGAATCTCCCCTCTGGGTCTCTAAAACTGATTATTTTTGGTGTATCCAATCCCTTTGCCAATTAAGAGCGCTACCCCTATTTTTTATTTTTTTTTTGCAATCGCTGGTTGCGAAATATTGTTTGGGGAATGAGTAACATCTCATTCTACATTTGTCACCTGCCAGCAGATGCGTTTCTTGAAGAAAAGCAGTCGAGGCCTTCAGCTCAGTCAACTGTTAACAATTGAACATCTCTTTGAAGGGCAATAAAACCACGCACATTCAGGGTCACTAGGCCAATTTCACCCTCTCCCTTTGCTGTTTTGTGCACCCATAAATGTCGCTTTATCAAAACCTTTGTGAGCAAGTACACCCAATCTCCTTCCCAACCATTTCGCCATAAACCACAAATAACTAGAAATTATGAAATAAAAACGTTGACCTCATTAACCAAAACCCAAATTGTTTCCCACCCATCACATACGTCATGGGGCCCCAACAGTCATCCCCAGAGTCTAGGGGTCAGTTTTCTGAGCCCCCAGCCCATCCCACCCATCAATATTCTTCCTCTAGTCCTTACCCTAGCAATGAACTGTGAATTAGAGGCCCTCTCAGAGAAATGGCCCCCCCTAATATGATACTGTAGATTAACCCCCTCAAAAACCCATGGAATCTTCACAACCCCACTTCTTTCCTTTGGGCTGCATAGTCAGATGTTTAGTCCAGATAGCAGTCCCAAGACCCTTTAGGTGACATTTGGCAAGCGATATGCACAACCTCTCTTCCATCCCTCCTTCTCTGGCAGTCTCTTCACACGCTCCCCTCCATCTCCAGGGACGATTTTGACTGCAGGTTACTCTCCTCCTTTTCCATTAGTCACTTTTTCCTCCTCGACTATGCTCTAGCACTTCCATTGATATTCAAACTTCAACCTGCATGGACATGTCCACCTGTCTTGCATCCTTTTCTCTAAGCCAATTGTAACCATCCTCAGATTCTTCCTTTTCTGCTGTGTTAATTGAGCCAGATCTTGAAATATTATTATGGAACCATCTCTAAATCGGATCGTCTTATGGTTCCTTGATGCCACCTATCTTTGAGTTGCAACGGGTGGACCCACTTGAGCACATTTGTAGGTAGGTTTCTGCTCTGCTGATGGGTCGAGTAGACCCGATTCTGTCCAGCAGAATGGCCTTCTTCTCTGAGCTATTCAAGATGTGCCGAAAGAGTGCCGTAACGTATTCTGCTAACTTGCCATCAGCAATTAGTTTGGGAATACCGCTCAGCCTGATATTATTCTACCTTGATCTATTTTCAGCATCCTCTTGTTTCATCAGGATATATTCCAATTGTTGCTCGAAAGCCAGCCAGTCTTTCAACTAGTTCAGCCTATTCGAGACCCTGATTGCAAAGGGTCTTTCACCACGCCCCTCCTCCATACCTTTTCAGCCACCAACACGTTTATCTAGTTCCGCTATTGATTTCAATCAGTTTGCGGCACCGTCTTTGATTTATTTATTTCTGAAAGCATCACCTGCAAGTCTGACCTCATTGTGGGTGCATCCTCCATGTGTGACTATTGTCTCTGCAGGAAATGGATCTGGACCTCTGCTTATGTAATTGATTCCGCTTGGAGCCTTCTTGCACTTGCATTAAGTGTTTAATATCTCCTAAGAGTGGAGACTTTTGCTTTGCCAGAGTTTTCACCATGACCTTTCTCGCCCCTTGTTTTAAATCTTGCAGACTCGCATTGCGCCACGCCAATGTATCCAACTACCTTTAAATTGTGTACCTTGCCAGCATTTCAACAAACTCTTTCCTCACATTGCTTATTTGTTATCAAATAGGGGCACCCGGACTGGACTTTTCCAGTCTGTGGAAGCTTCACCAGCCCATCTTCCACAGTACCACTAAAAGGCCAATATCTGCAAATTGCACTGGCCCCTTACTTCTCTCCACTTATAATAATTGGTCCACCACTTCCAGGTGACTCCACTCTAAATCAATCTCCCTTGATCAACCTGCTTGTGCCTCCCGGATCTCCCTTCTCCAGCTTCAGATAACAGGCCACCACTTTGTTGATAAACTAGCCAGCCCTTCCCTCCACACGCAACTGGCCACCAAATGCAGTTTCGAGATTCGCTGTAACTGTATAGCAAACTACTGTCTCATCCATTCGTTCCCCAAGTTGGGCCACCATCCGCATAGCCTTGGCATTCCCAGTCACCAGCTCTATGCTTCTTCCTGTTCATCTAGCATCCACCACCCCTTGGTCATACAATCACCTCACCATGTCCTTATAGGGGGTACCCGGACATACCATGGAGCACAAATTCCAGCAGAAACAGCACTCTAAAGGAGATCACTCAGCAACTCCCAACTACACCACTTATCCACTGACTGTTTCACTGTGCTAAATGCAATCAAATACAATTTTAGAGTACAATATTCAGTCTTCCGCTTTACCAAAACGCCACAGGGTTCACCAAACCTCCTTCGGTATCCCGGTCTCTGCTCTCCTACTTTGGCAGAAAAATTCCTCTATGCACGGCAGTCATCTTTGCTCCTCTGCCAGGTGCCATTTCTTTTAATATCTGCACCAAAAAAAACGTGTTCACATCGGGTGAGAAGGCGTTATTGGACCCTGCCCGTTACCGTATTCCATCCCAGGTGCTATCCTCACACAGCGGTAAGGAGAGCGACCACTTCTACAACATTTAGCGTTCAATAGGCCCGGGATTATGGAGCTCACTGTGGAAGCAGCCTCATGCTTCCCTGGTCAGCCACGCCCGCCACTAGTGCCCTTTCTAAAGCCAGTTTGCCGTGTCGGTAGTATCCGATTGTCCCCCATCCAAATGGTAAGATTTTGTTAGAAGTATAGGAGCAAAGCCTTTTTTGGCGGGGCAGCTAACCTTGCCGATATCCTGTAGCTAGATGGTGTAATCTTGTCACCACGTGTGAATACCAGTACAGCAATACTGTCTGTCTAGTTGTGTGTTCTATTACAAGTTAGGTTACTTGATTTAAAGAGTGACCACAATAGCCGTCTCCACATTCCAGGTCCTCTTTTAAACAGGCTGTTACAAAGGCCATCGGGCCAGGATTAGGCCCCACAAGATTGGGCCAGGGTCATTCCGCCTTTATGTTCAGCCACGCCCCCAATATCTGTCTCTGCTGATGTGGCATCCGGAAGTGTAGCAGGCTGCAATCCAATCATCAGCGGGGATGCCCCTCGCCCCCATTTCCGCTCTGGGTATCCCCCCTCTTTGGTCTGGGGCCGGGAGTCCTGAGGATCCAGTTTCCATCCAGTTCTACGCCTGAGTGGCTGTTGAACAGGTGAACCATCCCCTCATGGTACACGTTAAGTTGTGCCGGGAAGAAGAGGGCATACGATTGGATGCCAGCTTCCGTTTGTCCTAAATCAAAGAATTGATAGGCCCCCTGTACTTCCCTAGTGTAGTCTGGGAAACACCCTACCCTGTTGCCATTGTACGTTATCGGGCCAGATGCTCTTGTCATTTGCAGCACCGCTTCCTGGTCCCTTTAGTTCAGAAGCTGTGCCATGATGGTGCGCAGTGGGGCACCTTGGATAGGACGACCCGTGGGGATCCGGTGTGCCCTCTCGATGGAGAAGAACTTTTACAGTTTCTTAGGGGCTAATAATTCCACCAACCATTTTTGCAGAAAGAGCTCCATACTGGGTCTTTCCTCCTTTCCGGGGTTCCCCAGGAACCATCCCTCGCTGTCTATGTTTTTGGGATACTGTGGTCATTTGTTTTTCCAGGCGCCGCAGGGCATCTTCGGAGTTGGAGCTGAGTTGCTCTGCCTCTCCGACCCTCCCGGAGAGCTGCTGCCGATTCTGTCGCAGAAAAGACACCTCTGAAGTGAGCCAGTCTATTTTAACTTCCAGCTAGGTTCTTGCCTGTATTGTACGTTTTGTCCGACTATAAAAGTCCGACCCCACCAAAAGACCTAAAACAAACCACGAAAAGTTCAGACTACCAAAAGTCAGAACTTTTCGTGGTGTGTGTTTAGGTCTTTTGGTGGGGTCGGATTTGGGGTTGTCCCCCGCAACTCCCCGCTCACTACAGTGAGCGAGGGGTTGAGGGGGAAAACCCCACAGTCAAATGCAGCAGCTATACAGTATAGTGAGCGGAAGTGAAAGGGAACTGGCGCTGCAGGGGCACAGCGTGAAGGAGAGGTAAGTAGGGTTTGGTTATGGTGGGGGTGTGGGTATGTAGGGGTTTTGAATGAGTGTTGCATGGGAAATGTGCGAACCTTTTGTGTTTCGCGCATTTCTCATGCAAACTTTTCCGTTGCGGACTTTTCCATTATGGAAAAAAAAAAAAATCACAGATCCTTCTTGACTCCACTTTGGCTGCCATGACATCTTTGAGTGAGAGTTGTGCTTCCTGATCGTCTGTTCCGGTAGCCCCATCCGGCTGGGTGTGGGTTGAGGCCATGATTGAGCCACTGTGTATTGGTCCAATTTGTGTTGACATAATTTCCCTGAGTTTGTCTTCAGCCATATCTATTCTCTGAGCCAGATCCCTCAACTCCCACCGGGCACAGCGCCATTGCTGCCGACACCGTGTGGTCCCCACACACCACTATTTTTATTTATTACGCTTATATAGCGTTTCACAATACAACAACAAGAATAATTGTAATAAACAAGAAGCATAAAATTACAAAGACATGAAACAAACCATCAAAAAACAGTATATAGATCAATTAACCAAGTTGTAAAAGAGGAAAAGTGAAGTAGAAAGGGAGGTCGGAGCGTGGGAAGAAAATTAGATAATAGGAGGAGGGAAGGAGGGATGAGAGAGAAAGGGAAGAAGGGGGGAAGTAGGAAGGAGGGAACAGATGAAGGAGGGAAATAGTGGTAGAAGGAGGGGAGTCAGGACGGGGGGGAAGAAGGAAAGATTTCAAGGAGGCGTGGAAGGAGGAGTAAGAGGAAATGGAATGGAGAGAGGTAAAGAGTTCCAGTGTAGGGGGGCTAGGAGCTGAAAGCAACGGAAACAAGAAGAAGCACAAGGGAATGGAGGAACAGTGACTAAGAAGAGTTCACCAGATCTGAGGGAGCGAGGAGAGTAGAAAGAAAGGAGAGAGGAAAGGTAAGGGGTAGCGAGATCATGAAGTGATTTGAAAATGAGACAGAGGAAGTTAAATTTAAAGTTTGGAGTGAAAGGGAAGCCAGCCAAGAAAAGAAAGCGAGGAGGAGATGGAATCATGAGGTGCAAGAAGAGAGGGTACGAATGGCACAGAGGTAGAGGGAACTGAGGGGAGCAAGGGAGTCCAAAGAGGAGAGAAGAACAGTAGAAATGACGGGAGAAGATGAGGGAAGAGATTAAGAGTTTAGTAGCATGGTGAGGGAGGAACGGATTTTGCGAACATTGAATAAATGATAAGTGATAGCAACAGGTGCGAGAGGTAAGAGACATATGATGGGAAAGGGAGACAGTCAAGGTGGAGGCCTAGGTTGCGAGCAGAGGCAGAGATAGGGAGGTTAGTAGGAGGAAAGAAAATAAAAAGGAGGGGGAAGCGTGTTGGAGGAGAAGAATAAGACTTCAGTTTTTCCAGAGTTGAGGGAAAGAAAGTGGGATGACATCCAGTTTCCTTTTTTTTTTAAAAACATCTTTTTATTGTTTTATAACATACACTACAACAATCAAACAATCCCCCCCTCAACTCCCTCCTCCCCTCCCCATCCTCCACCAGAGCACCGATATTCCCTCATGTCCGTCCCTCTCCCCGCAAAAGAATCATCCATGAAGATCCAACAGTTTCAGCCTGCTCCACTGCTCTCTGAATTCTCCTTTTAGGTATGTCAACATTTCTCCCCATTCAGCTGCAAAATTCTCCAGACTGTTATTGACCGCGTATGTGGCCCACTCCATAGCTACCAACTCCCACATTTTCCTCAGCCATTCCTGCTCTGTTGGGATCGCGGGCCCCTTCCATCTCCGAGCGATGAGATACATCACTGCCAACGTAAACATAACCTTCGCCTTAGTTCGTCCCTTCCCTATTCCCCCTCCTGAACTTAGTCTCCCCATTAGGATCATCCCGGGGTCCCATCCCTCCCACTCTCCAAATGCCTGCTCCTGTGCTCGAATGATGCTGCTCCAGAAAGGCCCGATTTTGGGGCATTCCCACCAAATGTGGGCTGCCGTCCCCTCTTTCCCACACCCCCTCCAACATTCTTTAGACGTTGCTGGGTATATCGCATGCAGACAGGCGGGGGGTGTAGTGCCATCAAAAAATATACGTGTACCAAGCCTCTTGCAATTGCACCGCCCTTGCCCACTTCGGCAATCCCCTCAACTGCCTCTCCCATTCCTCCCTCTCCAATCTCGTTCCAGAATCAGTTCCCATCTGCCCATGTAAGCCCAGTTAGTCTTTGGGGCTGCGTCCCCTGGGAGTTTGTAGAGATCTTAAATTAGCCCTCTAGACCCCTTGTGCGTAAAGAGGAACCTTTCGAACTGCACCGTAGCCCGTGTGGCCGTGTATCTTATCCCCTTGGTCATCACCCAGTGTCTGATCTCGAAATACCTATTCTTTCCCCTTCTCCCAAGTCGAAGTCCTGCTTGCATCTAGAAAAGTTTTCACATTCGGATCCCGGAACATGTTCCTAATGACTCTACATCCCCCTTCCTCCCACTTCCCAAAAGCCACTTTTTCCAACCCTGGGGTGAAGTCCCTATTGCGGAATATCCAGGTAAAAAGGGGAGGGGTACGTTGTGATCCCCAACTTCCTCACCGCCCTTCCCAGATGTCCACCAGACCCTTTGTTATGGCGCTCAGATATAGATGTGGTGGCCTAAGGTGGCGCAGGAGCCAGAGGACCTCCCCCAAATGATGCCGGGCCACCGCCCTATCCATTAGAACCCACTGTTTCCTATATTCTTCTGAAAACCACTTCTTGATCACTCAACTGCGCTGCCCCATAGTACCGGCGAAAATCCGGTAACCCCAGGCCCTCGTCCCCTCTCGAGGCTGTCATTAAGTGTCTGGCCAGCCATGGTCTCTTGCCATCCTAAATGAATTCCTTCGCTGCCTTATCTAGTTCTCTAATGAAGCCAGAGGGAACCGGGAGCGGGACGGCCTGAAAGAGGTAAAGCAGCCGGGGCAGGATCACCATTTTAAGTGCTACCCCCCTCCCCAGCCAAGATATTCTGAGGGCACTCCACTTTCAGAGGTCCTTTTTAATTGTTTTCATCATGGGGATGTAGTTCGCTGCGTGCCACCCCTCCAGAGCAGGGGTCATTTTCACCCCCAGATATCTTATTTCCCCAGGGCTCCACTTAAAGGGATATCCCTCAAGTTCTGCGGGCTCCTTGACTTCTAGAGACTAGTTCATTAGCTGACTTCTGCCAGTTGACACGCAGACCTGACACCTCCACAAACTTGAACAGAAGGTCCATGCTCGCCTTAATGGACCCCCTCGGATTGGTAAGGAGCATATCATCGGCAAAAGCCGCCACCTTGTGCTGACCTCCTCCAATGGTATGCTCCGAATGACGACCGCCTCCCAAATCGCCTGCAGTAGGGGCTCCAGGTAGATTGCATAGAGCAAGGGGGAGAGCGGGCACCCCTGCTTGGTACCACGCCTTAAGCTAAAGGGGCTTGATGTTGCCCCATGGACCAGGATTGCTGCAGAAGGGCTTTGGTAGTTGGCCCGGACCATTCTGATGTAATGCTTGCCCAATCCCATCCTCTCCATAACTTGGAACAAAAACGACCACTGCACCCGGTTGAACGCCTTTTCCGCATCTAAAGCTAGGACCACCGCCGGAGTGGCCGTTTTGTGTTTTTTCTACACGCCTCATGTTATCTGACGTCTGTCTCCCCATTACAAACCCCGTTTGATCCGGGTGGATCAACGCCGGGAGGTGCCCCTCAAGCCGCTTCGCCAATATTTTGGTGTACATTTTCGCGTTTGTATTAATGAGTGCAATGGGCCTATAAGAAGTACATTCTTCCGGGTCTTTTCCAGTCTTATGGATGAGCGTAATGTTGGCTTCCTCCATTGTCTGATTAATTCTTTCAAGGCAACTGGTCGAGTCAAACAACTGAGTGAGATGTAGAGTCAGAATTTGGGAAAAGGTCCTGTAGAAAGATGCTGGATTGCCATCTGGCCCTGGGGCCTTATTGCGGGGCAACAACGCTATAGTGGCTCTTACTTCATCTTCCGTGAGGTCTCGACCCAACTCCTCCCTGGCCTCTCGGTACAGACTGAAGACGGGCAGAGCCTCAGGAAAGTCCCTTTGGGGTTGGGAGGGGGGGATCCTGCGAAGAGTATAGTGTGCAGTAAAATCTGGCTAAGCGTCCCTTTATTTCCTCTGTGCGGGTGAGTCTGTTCCTGCCCTCGTCCTTCATGGCCATGATCACGTTCTGTTCCCTAGCCACCCTCAGGAGACGCGCTAATAAAGAATCAGCCTTGTTGGCCTTCGCGTAGTACTTTTGCCTGATCATGAGCATAGCCCCTTCCGCTTTTTTGGTTCTCAGTACCCCCCAGCTGGCCTTCAGCTAGCCTATATGCCCTGAATGCTTTCCTGGTAGGAGCCTCACGCATCCTTAGCCGTGCTATCTCTACCTCCCTTTCCAATTGTGCCTCCAACTGCCGCATTTGCTTATTCCTTTCCGCTTTCAGGGCGATAAGTTCACCCCTCATTGTAGCCTTGAAGGCGTCCCACCTCGTACCTAGACTTGTGTCTGTGCTGTTGTTTATCTCAGAGAAAGCCCTTATTTTACCCCCGATTTCTTCCCGAACCACCTGGTCCCTCAGGCGTCCTTCTGGAAATGTCCACTTCCACACCCCTGGGCTGTGCCTCCCCAGGCCCATCCGCATCTGCACTATTTCATGATCGGCTAAGCCCATGGGGCCTGTCTCCACCATCTCCACCCTTCCCACCAAACTTGCCGATACCCATATGTAATCGACTTTAGATTATGTCCCATGAACCCCAGAGAGATGTGTGGCCCTCCTCCCCACTCCGCAGAGCCCTCCACACATCCCTCAGCCCCGCTGCCTCTACACGCTCCCGGAGTTGGGGTAATGCCACCGATCCACCCTCTGCGCCTTCGTGTGCTGTCTGATCCAGGCGTCTGTCCCATGCCAGATTTATGTCTCCCAGCATTTCTCCAGGACTCCCAAGGTCTCACTCAAGAAGCGGTCCTGTCCCGTATTCGGAGCATACGCTGAAGCTACAGTATAGGGCATACCCATAAGCTCCCCTCTTACCAGAATGTACCTTCCATTCTTATCCCTGAGGATATCTTGCAACGTAAAATCAATACTCCTCCCAAAGGCCAGTGCTACCACCCCCCTGCTTTCAGGGGCCCTCCGAGGTGAAATATATCTGCGTGAAGCCCCTCAGACGCAAGCGACCCTGGTCCTCTCTCAGTAGGTGGGTCTCTTGAAGAGCAAGAACATCCGGGGCGTGCGTCTTAGTAAACCTTTCTAATTTAGCCCATTTGAGGGGGGTATTGAGCCCCCTCACATTATGCGTCATCCATCTGAACCCAGCGGAAAAATTCTGGCTAGGCCCTGCTTTTTGCCCCCTCGGCCCTCTCCCGGGAGCCTCTTCAAGGTGAGAGACATGCCCTCCGCCCCCTCTGTTGCGGTATAAAGCCCTCTGCAGGCCCTGCTTTCCCTGCCACTCTGGTCCGTCCCTCCCACCTCACCCCTCCCTCCCGCACCCCGGTCCCCAACTTGGAGCGCACCCAGCTCCCCCCCATCGCCCCTATCCCCCGGACTTGTCAGTCCTTACTTGTTCCAACATGTTTTCTACTTCACCCTCCTTGGCTCTATATTTTGCCCATTCCCCACCACCCCCTTCAGAATATCTTCTGAGGCTTAGGTCCACTAATTTAACCGGATCCATTCCCTGCTTCCTTTGCCCCCTCGCGGTCATCTTTCCCCCCCCCCCCCCCGGGGGGTCCCTCAGTGTGGCTCTCCTCCTGTTCCTTTCCCCTACAGTCGACCATTCCCAGGGTTTAGCCCTTTCCCTTTGCCCCGAGATGGCTGAGGCCTTGCCTCCTGAGGCCTCCCTTTCACCTTCGAGCTCCAAGTGCATTACATTTGCCGCTTCCTGGGGCGTAGTTGCCCACCTCTGAATCCCCTCCCATTCGAATAGTAAACCGAAGGGGGATGTCCATTTATATTTTATTCCTTTCCTGGTTAGCTCCCTCAGGACTGGGCCCATGTTACTACTTTTCACCAGCGTGCTGTTCACAAGGTCCTGAAACAAGGAAATCTCTTGCCCCTTATAGTGTACTGGTTCCCACTGCCTAGCCGCACGTAATACTGCCTCCTTTTGTCCATATCTGGCAAATGTGGCCAGGATGTCACGCGGCCTGGCGTTGGGGCCCCGGGAGGGTTGACTGACTCTGTGCACTCTATCCAGTTCTATCGATTATGGGCCCCCCTCTCTCAAGAGATCTGCGAAAATACTCTGGATTTCCCCCTTCAGCTCATGGTCCGACACCGATTCTGGTAAGAATATAATCTTGATGTTGACCTTTCTAGATCTATTTCCAAGGTCCACCGCTTGGGCTTCCAAGTTGCGCGTCACAATGTCAAGCCGATCAATCGTCTGTTTGCCATTGTGTCCCTCTCAGTTTCCTGCAGCCCTCTTTCCAGTAAGTCCGTTCTCTCCCCTAACTGGGCCATTTTTTGCTTCAACTCTCCTAGCTCCACACTCAAAATCAGATCTCATCAGCTGGAATTGATCATGAAAGGTTTTAGCTAAAGTCTCTCAAGGCCTGCATTTCCCCTCTGAGGTCCTTCCTCGTCATTTGTGCCGAGTCCTCATCCCCTTCCTGCTCCTGCCGCTCTTTCGGCTGACCATTGCCATCTCTATTAGGCTTCCTGGCCTCCATTGCTGGCCACAGTGTGGGGAGGGTTCCTTGGGGGTCCCCTGCGCGCTGACCAGTCTTTGCCATTTTCCCCTTGGCCCTGGAGAATATCTAAATTTTTGGCAAAACTGTTCCAAGTTGTGCGCCCTCCACAGCCCAGTGCTTGATGCGAGCCGGCTGCCGCGCACGAACCCTCCAATTGGTGAGTGCACACAAGCCTAGTGGCCATCCCCCTCTCTTATGTCTCTGAAGAGTCCCCCTCTATAATTTTCCCGTTGCGCGTTGATTATCTCTGGGTGTTGTCCTTAGCCGGCCTGGTACTGTTGCCTGGTCAGCTCCTTTTCTGGCTCGGGGTGATTAATCTGCCTGCCCCACCAGGGGCGCTCCCAGGTCCAAACCCAGTGTTCACCGTTGATGGGGGTTATAGTCCTCGCCACTCACAGCACTTGCTACGGTGGCAATGATCACATCTGGGCGCTGCGCCACAGCTTCTGGGAGCTACCCTACCACCTGGGCACAGTAACACACTTCTTCCTTGTAGAGGCCCCACACAGGTGCCGCGGGTGCCTCTCCTCCCGCGAGTCCTGGTTCCTGTTGAACCCCCCCCCACACTTCTAACCGGCCTTGAGGGATGTCCGGTGCTATGCGGCCTCGTCACCCCCGGGCGCCTGCAGAGGCCGACACTCTCTGCACCCCATGCTGAGTACTGGCCCTGGTGTGCTGCTACGCTGGGGCCCACTTCGCTGTCGGGGGAGGAGGGGGTGGGGCCCCGAGGGCACCCCGACGAACACCTGATGGGGGCCTCCTCCTCCACGCCCCACCCGATGTCTTCTCCTGTCCCCGGGGTGTCAGCGCTTCTAACCCCCATTCCTCGGCCGCGTAGTTCTGTTCCCGCGTTGGACCCCTGGGGGCTCCACCGATCCTGGCCTCCTCCTGCAATGCTGCCTGCCTCTGCTGGTTGAAGTATTTGTATTTTTATTATTTTATATAGCGCCTTAATCCAAGGCACTTTACAGTTAACAACAAGTAACAGCAAACATGGAACAGTAGAAGCAAAACAGTAAACATGAATCAAACCATAAAATAAGTATTTAGAACAATTTGCAAGTAAGAAGGGAGAGAGGGAGAGAGTAATGAGTGAAGTGGGCAACAAAATAGAGGAGTTCATAGGAGAGAAGGGGACAGATAAAGATAAGAAGAACAGAGGATAATAGAAGGAGGGGATAGAGAAGGGGGAGGTATCAGGGAGGGGAGTGAAGAAGAATTTCTTTCAGTGGGGAGCGGAAAGAGGAATAGGTGGGGGAGGAGCAGATAGAGAGAGGTAGGGAGTTCCAGTGTAAGGGGGCAAGAAGTTAAAGGAGCGGAAACGAGAAGAGGCACATGGTGGTTGGTGGGGGAACAGAAAGTAAGAAGAGATCAGCGGAACAAAGTGAGCAATTTGGATATAGAATACGAGAAAAGAGGTAAGGAGGAGCAAGGTCATGAAGAGATTTAAAGACAAAGGAAGTGAAATTTAAGCTGGGAGTGGAAAGGAAGCCATCCTAGGTAAGAAAGTGAGTGGAAATAGAGTCATGAGAAGAGAGTAGACAGAGTACGTATGGCAGAGTAATAAAGGGATTTGAAGGGAGCAAGATGGAAGCGAGAAGACCGAAGGAGAGAACAACAACAGAAAAGGCGAGAGAAGAGGAGGGAGGAAATTAAGAGAGTTTGGTAGCATGGAAGGTGACAGACGTTACGGATGTTAAAGAGATGATAGCGACATGCCTGAGCAGTGAGGGAAATATGATGAGAGAAGGAGAGGGAAGAGTCAAAGTATATGCCTAGATTACGAGCATGGTTGGAGATTGGAAGATTAGAAGGGGGAAAATGGATGGATTGAGGGGGAGATGGAGAGGGTAGGGACTTGGAAGGAAAGAACAAGACTTCAGTCTTGTCAGTGTTGAGAGAGATAGGGAGATGACTGTTAGGGAGAATTCTCTCTTTAGGCTGAATTTCCTATCCTAGTGAGTCCCCCAGCAGCTTTGCTGGATTTCTGGAGTTTGTTTTTTTCTCCTGCCAAGAGTAAGACTCTTTACCCCACTCTTGGACATGATTTATGGTGTTCCTTTGACTGTTAATGTGTTTTATGGGCTATGGGGTCCTTTACTCATAGGGTCTCGTGTTTTTACTATGTGTGTTACACAGCACCCTCCGTGCAGTGACACAGGGGTGTCATAGTAACACCCCACCATAGACTCCATACCCTGGGACTGACTACTGTCTCCCAGGGCATGTAAAGTCACCATTGGCTTTACTAGTCCCAAATTATTAACAGAAACCTGTACAAACCATCATTTTGTGGACCTACTGGTCGGGGCAATTCGATTGCCCCGGGGTCTGTTAGTCGAGGGGGCATGTCTCTGTCCCCCCTGATCGAGTTTTGGCTGGTGGCAGTGGATACTACTTTTTATATTCAACCGCAAATATATCCCTATGGGATTTTTCCATTGTTCGAGGCTACCAACTTTATTTAATTCTCATAGCCTCGAACCTACCGCCCGTTTATTTAATTAATATTAATTCGCCGGTTGGTATTTTTTGCCAGCACTCGATTCTAAAATGGCGTTTGTGTTCTCTTCTGTGACTCCAACCCAAGTCGAGCCCTTTGTTCCACTTTTTGGCAGGCTTCTCCACAGAAGCCTCCAAACGTGGTGCCACTCTGTCTGGGTACCACAGAGGGTGTGGGAGGGGGTTTAGGCACCTTGGACTGAGTTACCTTGGTAACTCTAGTCGCACTCCGTCCTGATTGGCGCAAGTGGTGAGCCGGCCGGCTCGCCACTTAGCATGTTTGATTGACAGCTAGGCTGAGTGAACGGGGGTATGCTGCATAAAAGCAGGGCTTTGGGGACTGGAACTTCAGAAGTCGCCACAGGACCCGAGAATCCGACAAGGGAGAAGCTGAGCCGACCTACCACGACGACACCACCGGTGGAGCCCTGTGGAACCGACTCACCACTTCCCGACAACAGAGAAGATCTCCCGGCTGGAGAGGCTTCTTCACCTGACTGGTGGGCACAACCAGTTTACCTTCTTCTCTTCACACCCCAGACCGGTTTGTGGTCGAATTGCCCGTGCCAAGCACCCCGGCAGCCGGATAGCCACTTACCACTGGACCGCGAATCAACGGACCGCTCCTTGTACCTGAGAAACTCCGCGGCTGGTTTCTTCCCTGGCAGTGCAACGGTCTCCTGTCTTCCTCCCCGACGAGATCCTCTCTTCCCCCGGACAAAGCACCGACTTGTATCCGTTGCCAGGAACAACTGCCCCCGCTGGAGTATTCTCACCACTTTAAGGTACCGTGTCCGCCAGGCCTCCCTTTCTAAAGATTGCTACAAGGTAATAATAACTTAATAACCTTCTGGACTGGGCTGGCCGCCTTGACCCTCTAACTGGTCCCTTTCTTTGGTCCAACTCCTTTTTGAACCGTTACAAGACTTTTGTGCACTGCAACTGTGTGACCTTGGACACATTTCGTTTTGATCCTCCTAAAGCGGATCCGGCCTACTGACTCTAAATTCACAGTGTTACTTTGCCTTCCTCTCTTGTTGTGTTCGTGAAAAAGTGTTGATATCTGTTTCAATTTATTCTCTGCTTTTCCCTCCCTTTTAAAACAAATTATTAGAGTGCCATCTGCGTTAAGCGCTCCCCGCTGTCTGAAAATAAGTGGGGCTTTACTTAAGACTTGTCTAATATTCTTCTAAGGGAGTGTATATCTTTTAGTGACCATGTTTTTGAATTGCTTACTATTAGTGGCTGTGTGTTTTTCTAGATGTGGTTTTAAATAAATAATTCTCTCTCTTTTACACCAAGCCCTGGTCAGTGTTTACTTGTTCTATTGTGTCCTCTTGACCTATTGTGTATCCTCTGTATACTGCCCAACTCTTCTTGAGAGAAGTCTGACTGCTCAGCCACAGCTACCAAGTGAATCTGTGTGGTACAGACTGCTACCAAGTGGGTTTACTGCCAAACACCTGTAGTCCTAAATCTTTTGCAGTGGTCCCAGAAGGAACTGCACAGGTTTCTGCCTAACAATGACATCCAGTCTTTAATGGCAGTAAGACAGGAAGAGAGGTTGAGCTGTAAGTCAGAGGTGAAGGAGGAAAAGGAGAGGAACAGCTGGGTGTAAAAGACGTAGAAATGGTGAGAAATCCCAAAGGAAGAGATAATAGGGGCAAGGAGAGAGGTGTAGAGAGAATAAGAAGTCTGCCCTCAGGGAGTTGGCGGGGGGGTGGTCTCCCACCCCCGGACGAACTGCTGGGCCACGCTGCTCTCCCCAGCCTCCGGAGCCCATCACCAATCCTCCTGGGTGCGCCTCCTAGTCCGCCGCACCAGGCACCCGCAGAGTCCAACTGAGGCGGGGATCCAGCGCCGATTCGCTGGTCCTCCTTCTGAACTCTGCTGTGTCAGCCCTGCTGCTCTCTTTCCCCTGCCGACGAGGCTCCGCTCCTTCCGGCTCTCCCCTTCACGCCTGGACTCCCACGCCGCGCAGCGGTCAGGCAGCCCACTGCGCCTGCAGTGGACTCACCTGACCCGCGCCCGGGGACCCGGGACGCTGCAGCGGGGCTGACCTCCGGTCTTCCAGTCTCCATGGCGGTGCCGGCGTTCTGCAGCTCTGGTCTGCTCACTCTCTGGGGGGGGGCCCTGTCCAAGCCCAAGGGGCCCTTCCACGTTGCTCAGCACACACTCCTCTTCACAGGCATGCTGCGATCCGGAGGCCACGCCTCCTACTTCGCGGGCACCTTCAGGAAACATCCCCGCCGTCTCCACAGGGCACCCTTCTACCCCTGTTGTGCTCCTCAGGATCGCCCCGATCCGGCTCTGGGCTCCTGCAACTGGGGGGGGGGGGGGGGGGAATAGGACCGCCAGATGAAATGCCTCAGAGCCCAGGAGCAGCCGTCGGCACGTCTACTCCGTGCCGGCGGCCATCTTGGAATCGACATCCAGTTTTTAATAGCAGGAAGACGGGAAGAAAGATTAAGGTGGAGTTCGGAAGTCAAAGAAGAAAAGGAAAGAAAGATCTGGGTGTCATATGCGTAGAAATTATGTGATATGCCGAAAGAGGAGATAATGGGGCAAGTAGGGAAGTATAAAGTGCAAAAAGGAAAGGGACAAGTACAAAGACTTGGGGAACACAGAATTCCAGGGGGGAGAGTGCAAGACGTATGACCGCCCCAATAGACAGCAAAAGAACGGTTGGAAAGGTAGGAGGAAAGCCCGTTGAGGACAGAGCCACTGATACCAAGGAAGAAAGTGCTGAGAAGTAAGGGGTGATCAACGGTGTCAAAGGCCGAGGAGATGTCAAGGAGGACAAGGACAAACAATTGCTTAGAGAAGCGAGCAGTAAGGAGGGAGTTGAGAACATAGGCGAGAGCAGTTTTAATAGAGTGTTTAGGGCAGAAACCAGATTGACAGAGGGGAAAAGAGAGATTGGTTACAAAGGTAGAGCTTTGAGAGTGGACTAAACGTTCGAGAAGCTTAGAAAGGAATGGAGGAATCGAGATTGGGCAAAAGTTGGATGCAAGGAGGGGGTTAGTAGAGGGTTTCTTCAAAATACGAATGATAGTAGCGTGTTTGAAGGTGGAAGGGAAGGTGGCAGTGGAGAGGCAGATATTGAAGGAGGTAAGTTAGGGAACGAGAAGAGGATAGATTTTAGGAATCAGAGGGGTGGGGAGGGGATCAGAGGGGGCAGCGGTAGGCTGAGTTTTAGACAGGAGGAGGGAAATGTCAGAAGGAGTAACAGGAGAGAAGTCAGACCAGTAAGTGGAAAGGGAGGAGAGAGAAGGGGGAGGAGTGGAGTAAGAAGGGGAGGAAAGAATGTTTTTCGCAAAGAGTATTTTGGAAGAGAAAAAGACGGCAAAATCAGAAGAGGAGAAGTAGAAGAAATGTCAGGAGAAGAGGAGGAAAAGAAGACGAGATAATGTCTGAAAGATACGAGGATAGGAGGCTTGGGATAGGAGAAGGTTAGAGTAGTAGGTAAGTTTAGCTAAGCTGAGGCAAGAGTCCTAGAGGGAGTGGTATGAGAAGCAGGAGGCTTGATTAGCAGGCGAGCAGAGCTTGACCCAGCGTCGCATAGATAGAAGATGAGGAGAGAGCCAGGGTTGAGAGGGTTTACCGGTTGGGCGGAAGGAGGGAGAGTAAAGTTGATCAAGGCTGGAAGAAATTGAGGAGAACAGAGGATAAAGCTTCATCAGCAGAAAGGAGAAATTAGAAAGAGGGGGAGGCAGGAAGAGCAGTAGTCAAGGAAGAGAAAGGTTAAAGTTACGGAGATCCCGTCTAGAGAAAGAAATGGAGGAAGAGGAGGCAGTGGGCAGAGGGAGAGGGGGAGAGAGAGAGAAGGAGAGTAGAGTATGGTCAGAAAGATAGATGGGAGGGTAGAAACTGGGGAGGAGGAGAAGGTGGAGATAAAGATTAGGTCAAGAGTGGAGCCAGAGGAGTGAGTAGGAGAAGAAGGGAGGGAAGAGAGGTAGGAGTCAAGAATGGAAAAAAGAGGGGAAGGTTGTTGAGAAGAGGGGAGGTGAAGGTTGAAGTCACCGAGTACAATAAGGGGGGAGGGGGAGATAAGAGAGAGAAGGTGGTCTAGATCATAGAAGGATGGGAGGGGGCCAGGGGCTCTATAGATAATTAGAAAGGAAATAGCATGAGCAGACGTGAAGGATTTGTACAGGTATTCAAAGGAAGGGAAGGTAGGAAGAGGCGTTGTAGAGGGGAAGGATAAGCATTTAGATTGATGGAGGAGACCGATGCCACCACCACGACCAGAGGGACGGGAGATATGAGAGAAGGAGGAAGAGGAGGTAGTGAGGGGAGCAGATACAGTAGCGATGTGGAGAGGGATCCAAGTTTCGGTAATGCAGAGTAATTGAAGGTTAAGTCACAAAAACATGCCAGAACAGCTGCAGCCTTGTTGCAGAGGGATCTTGCGTTCCAGAGGGCATATGTTGAGGCTGGAGGGTTCAACGATAGGGGGATAGATGAGGTTGGGATGAAGGGGGGGTTGAAGGGGGTGGTGTGTAGAGAGAAAGAGGTTGAACATAGGAACGGTCATGAGGATAAAGGAGAGGGAAAGGAGAAGGGGGCAGAAGTAAGGGTGAAAAGAGGGGGAAGAGAGCAAGGGGTGAGGCAGGAGAGGAGAATGGCAATTGGAAACGCACATGTCAAGAGGGGGGGGGGGGAGGTGGAAGTGATGAGCCAGGAGGAATAATGATGGTAGTGGTATAGGAGGCTAAAGAGGGTCCAGAAGGTAAAGGCGCAGTTCAGGAGAGCAAGATGGGTTCCGAGTAGAGGGGTTTGAAGGGGCCAGAACACAGCAGACAAGCAGGAGAGCAGGAGTGGAACGGGGGGACTCCAGGAAGGTGTGCAGGCGGGTTGGGTACAGCACACACTAGTAAAGCCAAGGAGGTGAGGAGGCCAGTTCGTAGCAGGCGAGCAGGGCAGGAGGCAGGGGACTGGAGAAGGAGAGCAGACAGTATGGGTACTGCCAGCACCAGCAAGTTCAAGGAGGCGTTGAACCCAGTTCACAGCAGGCGATCAGAGGAGCAGTGCCGGAGGAGGTGGTGAAAGGTGCGCAGACAGGTTGGGTACGACCCGCACAAACAAGTCCAAGGAGGCGAATAGTCACCCCTGTAAAAGTACCAGGTAAGGGAAGACACAGGGGGAGAAGGAACAGGACGGTTGGAGTGAGTGCGCTCGGGAATCAGAAGGGCCAGGAACCATTTGATAGGGCCCAGTGAAGAGCAAGTGTGCGGCAGGAGAGAAGGCATGGGCCAGAGACAAAGGTGTAGTCCAGGCGAAAACAAGCCGCACCAAAAGGACCAGAGGAGGAGTGGAATCACTCAGCGGGAGGACAAGGGAGCAGGCCACAACGTGTCCACCCAACAGGAAAGAGCAAAAAAACGCTCGATAGGGCCAGGGGTGACTCACCAGAAGTACAGAGTTGAGGCAATCTCAGGGAGGAGGGGTCCAGTGACAGGCGCTCCACAACCACGATGGTCAATACCAAGAGGACCGGTGCAGGAAAGAGGAGGGTCTGGGTGGTAAGTGCGGGCCACGGTCGAGGCACAGCAGGCCGGAGGAACAAACAAGTAGCAGCAGAAGGATGCTGGGGCGGTCCAGGCGCAGCAGATGGCAGACCAGCGCCACCGCACTGGGTGCAGAGCGGGACGAGGCACAGACTCAGCGAGAGCGCACAAACCGGTCCAGGTGGTGAAGGCTGGCCACGGTCGAGGCAGAGCAGGAAGGAGGTACAATCCAGTAGCAGCAAAAGGAGGCTGGGGCAATCCAGGCGTGGCAGGGGCAAACCGGCACCACCACACCAGGTACAGAGCCGGAAAAGGCCCAGTAAACACAGACGCCGTGGGAGCCCTCAGGCCAGTCCAGCAACAGCAGCCACACAACCACAAAGGTCAAGGCTGGAGGACCAGAGCTGGAAAGAGGAGGGTCCAGGCAGTGAAGGTGGGCCACGGTCGAAGCGGAGCAGGCAGGAGCAACAATCCAGCAGCAGCAGGAGGCCGAGACAAACCAGGCGCGGCCGTGCCAGGAGGACAGCAGAAAGAGGCCCAACCGCCAAGGACGCCTTGGGAGCACCCAAGCTGAGTTCAGGTAGAAGGAGAATGCGAATTAGGTAGGAACTTGACCCGGAGGTGCACCAAGAGTAGCGAAGCAGGAACGGAGAAAAGAGTACTGGAAAATTGATGTACATGATGAATTCAGAAGATTTGAATCAACCTAACAGAGGAGACGCCGGTTCAGGCAACCGAGCCTCTGCACCCCCTGGTGGTGTTACCTCCGGTGTGTGGGAGAATCTGCCTCTCACTTCACCACCAGGCCTCCTGTGGTAATATTGAAGCTAACCTTGGAGTCACCTCTGTGGTATTGTTTGCGGGGGCCTAAAACAACAGTCCTGATCCTCTGTCTCGCCCTGGGTCGCATAGTCCTTCCTGCTGCCCACTCTTTGGTGCCGGCACGTCTCTAGGTGCACCACACTGCAGGCGTGTGTTATTAGCCAGTCCCAGTGGGACCTATATCGTAATAGTAGGGCTTTTCCCTCCCTGTCCTACCCAGACTCATCTGGCCCTTCCATACACAGGGAACCACCAGCAATCAGTATCCTGTTTGCCCCAGGGCCAGTCTGCGCTCATGCATATGCCCCCCTCTTTACTGAGGTGCCACTTAACTTTACAGGGGGAGCTCCGCCTGGGTCTTGACGGACATAGGGCCTCAGCGCCACCCGGGCAGTGTTCTCTTACGCATATCAGTGTTCTCTGGGGCCTGGCGCTCCCACTCCTATCTTGAACCCTCTTCTACTCCTCGTATTAACTCGGGCCTCCCACCTGCATGCAGGCTCCAGTCTCACCAGAGTCTTAAGAATCGGAGTCCCTCCTGGATGTTCATGCCTTTCCTTTTAGCATTGGTCTGGTCACAAAAACGATCCTGGAAGAGATGGAGTCTATCCTCGCCTGACTCCACAGTGGTCCCGCCCCCCCCCTCCCCTGTAGATGACCACAGGTAGGACACGGCAGCGGCCAGACAGGACTTGGCCAAAGAATTGAGGGAAAAGCCTAAATGCACAAAAACCTCCCATCGGATGATGTTGCGAGTACAGGCTTTTCAATTGCTTGCAGTGGATGCAGCTGGTACGGGATCATACAGTGAGATCCAATGAGTAATATTCACAAAGGGATTCGAAGCGCAAAGAGAATGAGGAAGTTCAGAGATAGGGTGGGGGGGGGGAGCGGGGGACTGAGAAGCAGTGCCAGAGTGAGGAAGATTGCTGCAAGAGAAATGGAGAGTTGACAGCAGGAAAACCAGGAGAGATCAGGGGATTTGGGTGAGATTCAAAAGGCAGGCAGGAAATACAGTTAACACAGGAAGCAAGGAGAAAATAGGAGTGCAAGGGAGCTCAAGGAGAAAACTAGCACAAGCGTCTTACTCAAAGACAACAGAAGCAAACAGGGTTGCAACGCAATGTGCGTTAAAGATTTTCTGGTAAATGAAGAACGCTGTGAACCACGTGGCCATCTTGGTTGAACACTATACCGTTATAGGAGATTGAAAAACAATGTGACGGAACACTCGTACAACTAGTCTTCATCTGAGCGTAATGAAGCGTTCTGCGCCATCAAGCCACAGTGACCAACGGGTCGCTGTGACATCCAGTTACTCCTGCTGCTGGCCAGGTGCCCCCCACCCCACAGCTGACCCAGCTGAATTAACATGTGCAACACAGTGAAACACCAATCACCAGTTGTAGTTTGGATAAGGTGCCAAGAAGAGTCTCACAGAGTACCCGTAAAGTAACCAGCCACGGATTCCCCATCGCTGGGCTCGTTAATGCCTTATGTCCAAATGCACCTTCAGTGAATCAGCACCAGGGAGTTCAATCCTCACCTCTTGTTTCGTGGAACCTCTTTCATGGAAGCTGGGATTGCACATTGCCACCAGTGCTGTGATTCAGATTCCTTCACTGGTGGACCTGCTGGCTGGGGGTGTCTGGCTGTGCACCAATCGGATCAGTACTGTGTACCACATCACCCAGGCTTCCTCTTCCGCCAGTCCCTCATGGCACTCCAGGAGGATGGGGAAGGCCCAAGCTTCGGACACTTGGTCCGGGCACTGCCAGGTTGGGGAAGACGCTCCGGCTGCAGCTTCAGTTAAATTGCACTGGCGGCGGCCATCGTGTCATTTGCCACCTTCTCGCCCCCACCGCACCCTATGTTGTGAGGTACTGTACCGGGCCACCGGCACCTAGATTCACGGCGGAAAAGCCCCAAATCAGCAGCCACAATGCTCCACTGCAAGCAGATGTGTTTTGCGTTCGGGCTGCACAGATTTAACAGGATTAAGACCGGATCAATGTCGGGTGGCCCCAGGAGCCCACAGGAGTTACGACTGCATTGGTCGACCGCTGGCCACGCCTCTAGCACCAGATACGATTTTGAGGTAGAAGTATTTTAGTCCCTATTTTTAAACTTTGAGAGTAAATGTGATTTCAAGAGTAAAAATGACTTTTCTCCTTTGTAAGAGTTAAATATATGTGACATCCAGCAGTATAGACTAGGCGGTTGTAGGCAGGTAAAAAAGGACTCCTACCTTATTGAAACAGATGCTACAGAACTGCTCTCCCAGTCTGTACGTTCACTGCATGCTACTTTTCCAAAAAATAGTAGCTGTTAAATATATGGGGTACCTTCCAGGTTGCCACCGGGCAAATGTCTCTGAGCAGCACCCCTGCCCACAGTGCTGCTGATGCAGCCGCGGCTTGTGTAGAATGCGCTCAGGGTGCACCTTTGAACCGCTCTTCCTGCTTGTGCATGCCAGAAAGAAATAGTTGATGTAATCCATCTAGACAAACTGCTTGGATATTTCTTTACCCCCGTTTACAGAGCCGAAAGCTACGAAGAGTTGTGTGGACCTCCCAAATGATTTTGTTCTGTACAAGTCGTATTTGATGGAGCTTTTAAAATCCAAGCAGTGCAACGCCAATTCCGCGAGAGTAGTGGGTTGTGGAAAAAACACAGGCAGTGCTATGTTGGTATTTCTGTGGAATTCCCTTGCCACTTTAGGAATTCATTTTGTATTGGTCATCAGTAGCACTTTATATTTACAGAAGCACAGGTATGGTTTGTTAATTGCCAACGTCTATAACTGATACCCTTCTGGCTGACGTGATCACTGGTGGCTACAAGAAAAGGGGACATGCTATCGCTGGGGCCACCCATTCCACCTAGCATTTGAATGTCAGGGCCAGAGGTACCAACTAGTCACGGAGGCGGAAATCCGAAGGGCCACCGAGGATCTCACAGGCGACATCGCAGGACCATCAGAAAATCGGAACGAAACCAACAGAGACCACCCTCGTGCCCCTCGAGGCCCAGACCTCTCCCAGGGGAAGCTAAAGGTCAAAGGCTAACGTAAATTTCGAAAAACCAAACATCCACCCACAGACCGAGGAGACCCTATATGAGCGCACAAGCAGCAACCAAGGCTCACCTTTCTGCGCAGAAGGCCTGATCCACACCCCACGAGAGCACGCAACGATTCATGGAGCCCGCCGGTCATAGTGTGTTTTCCCACGACCTGTGGGGAGTTCTTTGTTCAATCAACTTCGGTCAGGGTTGAAGTGTTGCCCATTTAGAGGCTGTTGTATGGTTTCATAGGAAGTTACACAGCGACAACTGCCGGTGTCTCTCCAGGCCTCATGCCGTGACACGCCTCGTCAGGGGCAAAGGGGACACAACCAGGTACTAAGGCCGGGGGGTGCCTGGCTCAGGAGACACTACAGCCAGTTCCCCACTGCGGATCAGAAAGGGCTGGTACTTAACGAAGAGAGGCATGTTGGAAAGCGCTACACCTAAGAAAATGTTTTCGCGGGGCCAGGGAAGCGACCCTGGTGGTTCATTGCCAGTCACATCCCCACCCGGGGACCCAGCGTCGAACGCCCCACAAAATGGGTAAGGGTGGGGGGGAAGGGTGCCCCTCGTTGGGCTCGAGGGGAAAGGGAAAACCAGCTCAAACTATGGACACTTTTTGCAACGGGCTCCGAGTAGCAGACACTTAGAGGTGATTTCAGTGCGCGTAACGAAAAATGACAATGATTGAAGCAAAGATAGGCACGCTGAATGTCAAGGGCCTTATCTCCCAGAATAAGAGATCTCTCACGAGCAACATGTTCCGTAAGTAACACCTAACGGTTCTCTTCCTACAGGAGACACATTACAGGCAAGGCAGGGAATCGAAGATCAAGGGGAAAGACATCGGGTGCAATTACTGGGCCTCACATAGAAGTTCTAAGAAGGAAGGGGTGGGAATCCTCCTGAGGAGGGCGTTCCGTCTCACAGATATAGAAACCAAGAGGGGTTTTGGTGGTCGTTTCCTGGGCATTAAGGGAACCTGTGGGAGAGCGCATTACCCTGGCCACCCTATACGCACCCAACTCAAAACAAATACACTTCCTCACCCAGGTCTTTCATGTCATGTATGAGTGGGCAGAGGGAGCCATGATACTGGGAGGGTGGGACTTCAACCTTATAATGGACCAGAGGCTTGAACTGGTGGTCCGCGAGAGGGGGGCACCCAGGGGCATCTCCAAGGACAATCTGGCCCTGCAGGCCCTCCTGAGAGAGCATTATTGGGTGGACATTTGGCGAAAAACAAACCCGAGCCAGGGTGGGTACACCTTTTTTTTGCCCCCTCATTGCACCTACACCAGAATTGACCTTTTGTTAATCTCGGAAGAAGGGAACGGGGTGGCACAACAGCCGAAGGTGGAAGCCATAACTTGGTCGGACCACAAACTGCTCATAGCAAATTGGTCACTGCCCATCTCCCCAAGATCTTCCCAATGGCGTTGTAATGATACACTTCTCAGGGACCCAGTATTTTGTGATTTCATGAGACAGGAAATGCTGGCCTACTTTGAGACAAACGACACCGGTGAGACAGATATGTCCATGGTGTGAGATGCGCAAAAACCACTTTCAGGGGCCTTCTCATAGCGGAGGGTTCGAGACGTAAACGGGAGAGGGGCCTAATCGAGGGTAAACTCCGTGCAGAGCTGGGCGCTCTGCGAGCCAGATTGGGCCTCCCGGGAGTTGATTGAGGGGCTCTCGTGGAGGAGATGCAGGGTAAAAGACAGGAACTCCATACCGTCCTCATAGGGGAAGTTATCAAGAAAATGAGATACACTAAGCAGAGGTACTATGAACGGGGAGATAAGGTGGGGACCCTACTGGCGCAGAGGGCTCGGGGCTGCAGGGTTGAGAGAGGAGTCACTCGTCTCAGGGATGGAGTGGGCGGGATTCACGGGGGCCGCGAGGAAATAGTGGAGTGTTTCGCTGACTATTACACCAAACTCTATTCCAAAAAGGCAGGCGAATGACTGGAGGACATCCGCGCCTACCGATCAGAACACCCTCTGCCTAGGCTGTCCGACATGGAGCTAGAGGTCCTGGAGAGAGAGATATCGAAGGAGGAGGTGGAGGGCACCATCAAAAGATTGAAGGTGGGAAAGGCACCGGGAGAAGACGGCTATACAGCCGATTTTTATAAGCAGACCCAACCCGTCCTGCTGAAGCCCCTGGCCAAATTGTTTAACCAGATCAGGAATCGGGAGTCCATCCCACCGACATTTTTGCAGGCCCTCATCACTGTTCTACCCAAACCCGGCAAGGACCAGACGGAATGTGGGTCTTATAGACCAATCTCACTCCTCAACCTGGGCGCTAAGATCTTTGCCAGAATCCTGGCCACCAGAGTTGAGGGCTGCCTCCTGCACCTGGTACACCCCGACCAAGCGGGATTTGTCTTGAACAGGCAGGGTTCTGATAATATGCGGAAGACGCTCCATGTGCTTGCCTCGAGAGGGGTCCGCGACGAAGGCGCGCTTCTACTGGCCCTTGGCGCGGAGAAGGCCTTCGACAGGGTCAGCTGGGCCTTTATGAGGGAGGTATTCACGACCCTGGGTATGGGCCCGAGGTGGCTGGGTTGGATCTCCGCGCTCTACTCCTCCCCCTCCGCTGGGGTGGTGGCAAATGGGACCGAGTCGAGGACATTCCCCCTCGAGCGTGGTACACGGCAAGGATGCCCTTTGTCCCCACTAATCTACGCACTCGTGATGGAACCATGGGCAATCCCGATCCGTAACGATGCGGCCATCAGGGGAGTACAGGTCGGAGAGATGCAGTGCAAAGTCTGCCTTTTTGCAGACAATGCACTGCTCTATATCACAAACCCATCCCAAACAGTCCCCCGAATGCTGCAGGGCCTCTCGCGCTATGGGGACCTATCGGGGTAAAAGTTAATCTGGAGAAATCGGTGGCGTTCGTAGGGGGTAATTTACCTGACTCAGAGAGGACTTTTGTCAACGGGCTCCCCTTTAGGCTGAGAGATGACGGATTCCGGTATCTTGGAGTCCAGGTACCCGTGATCCCGAGGGCCTATACCCGGCCAATTTCCCCCCCTCTGGTCAGCAATCCGGAAAGACAGAGCAATGGTCAGGGTCGGGGCTCTCCTGGATGGCACGTCTCAACCTCAAAAATGGTAATCCTTCCCAAGTTTTTATTTCTCTTTCAAATGCTCCCGGTGCTGATCCCCAAAACATTTTAAGGAAACGAAGCAAGTCCTCCTCAACTTTCTCTGGTCAGGCAAGAAACATAGAATCTCCTACGAGGTGCTGACCAGACCAATGGAGGGGTGGGATACCCTGACCTTGAAACATACCATAGGGCCTCCCAACTGAGGGTCCTGGTCGACCACTTTGCCCCGGGTACGAAAAAACAATGGGTAGCCATGGACAACGGGCCACTCGCGCCCGTCACCATAGAGGAATGGCCCTGGGTCCCGAGGAAGACGATCCCTAGAAGTGTCTTGTATCACCCAGTCCTAAAAGTGCTGTGGTCCCTATGGAAGGAGGGAGGGGGTTACTACCGCTGGCTCACAACCTGGCCCTCCCCATTGAGCTGCATTTGGGCCCCCCCCTTCCTGGCCAAGATAGCAGAGCCAGCGGCGTACCAGACGTGGTTCTAGGCAGGCCTTAGCAGGACTGGTCACCTTTGGGTGGGGGGGCTCTTTCTTACCCCTGAAAGATCTGGAAGAGGCCCTGGGGATAGGCACCCTGTCCCCCGTTCATTATCTCCAGCTTAAGGGAGTCCTAACCGAACCATCCTGGGGGGGGGGGGGGGGGCACCCTTAGGAGAGACCTTACAGACTTTGAAAAACCTTTCGGCGAGGGGCTCCAAGGGAATAATATCCCGCCTCTACAAGCTCTACCTCTTTTCTGTCCCACGAGACCCCCCACCTGCACACACAATGGGGAAAGGACCTGGGTGAGGAGATCGACGATGAGAGCTGGGGGGAGATGTGTAGGCGGGCCAATCGCTCCATGGCCTCACTCCAGTATCGCCACCAGGCCCTCAAAGTATTGCATTGCTGGCACTACCCCCCGCAAAGGATTGCTAGAATGAGGCCAGGGTACGACCCACATTGCTGGAAGTGTAGGACCGAAAGGGGGGATTATATTCACATGTGGTGGAGGTGCCCGGTGGTCCAAAAGTACTGGGAGGAGGTACTGACATGGATTAAGGGGATAGATGGGGTGGAGCGGCCTTTCTGCCCCTGGCTTCTCCTTTTCGAAATTGACATTGGGGACGATCATGAAAATATCCATGACCACATGCTGCAGGTTATGTTGGTGGCGGCCAGGTGCTGCCTGGCACAAAAATGGAAGAACCCCGGAATGCCCGGGGAAAAAGCATGGGAAACCAAGGTACGGGACATTTACGACATGGAATTCCTCAAGCATTTACTTGACGAATCTAGATCCAACATCGAGGAAATATGGCTCCCCTTCTTTGAAAAATACGGCCGCTCAGTATAATCTTAAGCACCGGACCCGGAGAACTCCCCACTGGGGGCCTCAGGCCATCGTTCACTGGTCCAACTTCGAGTCCTTCAAAACTCGGCCCATGACTTCGGCGTGCCAAGTGCACATCATGTAGACATTGCTACGCTCTTTTCGGAACCCGTCAAATATGCAATTACTGAGAACTTGAACTGGTGGGGGGCGATGGGTTATAACTGGTTTCCTGTTTATTCATGTTTAAATATGTTCTGCGTTGTTGTAACATGTGTGAAACCTAATAAAATTTGGTTTTCAAAAAAGAAAAGTACAGCATAAAGTAAGTACATACACGCTTAGTAAAGTAAAGGGTTAACAGTTCCGTTGAGAGTTCAGAGTAATGCATACAGTTAACAGTACTGGGGAAAGTAGATATTTCAGGCAGATTTTGAGAACAAGCTACTTTAGCTGCTCTTTTTCATGAGCCCTGTGAGGACTGTATTTCAGCTCCAATCCAGCAGAGTTGGCTTTGATGGCAGGAAAACCCTAAAAAGTCCTTTAAGTGCTTGATTAGCCCATCGCTAAATAACTGTACCACTTATTTTCCTTGTATATCTGGAAATGGCTGCTAAATGCACCTTGATGGATGAGTGACTTGAGACCATACTTTGCTAATGAGAGTGGGTAAGGGGGAAGTTGCTCGGGAGTCGCGTAAAGTGGCTCAAGCCTTTCCTGTGTTTGGCACCAGGTACTTCCTGTGTTGGGAGTGTATGGGAATGTCAAAAGTACGCATCCACTAGACCTAGGGAACCTTGAAAGTCGTGCTACCGAATGGTGGTGATTACTCGCTGCAGTGTTACCATTTGTTGAGACTGCATAGGGCCAGTATCGGACACCACTTGCTGTCTTTTTTTTCACCACGAAGTGCAGCGAGTACACTCCATGCCCTTTTTGCCTTCTCGGCACCCTTTGGATGGCTTTTCTGTAGCATTTGCTTGACTTCTTGGAGCAGCACCTTTAAGTGACCTTGAGTGTGGGTGATGGGGGCAATGGCAGGGGGCTTCTTTGTGAATTGTACCAGGTGTCCGTAGGTGATTGTTTGCAGAACCCACCTCTCTGTAGTTTGATATATATTTTATTCACATTGTGCATAATTTAGACATTTCATGCATCCATGCAACACTGAACGAATGTATAAGTCTGTATCCCATCCCACGCATCCATCCATCTAACTCCCCCCAACCAGCATATGCCACCTGCACTATGTTTAACACCGAGCATCATCTGGTCCATACAGGGTATTCATTACTGTAATTACTTCTCTAATAAGGACGGTTTTGGTTCCAATGCCTGAATCATGGTGTGTGCAGAGGCCAACAGTTCCAGTAGCAATGTTTTGCTCTCTGTGCCCTCGACCTGCTGCTTCCTGCCATACCAAGGTCTCAGCATATGCTCATTTCTGGAGATCCCCCCCCCCACCAACTTCGTGCCTCTGAGCTTTTGTGCGCTTTCCAGTTCATCACTATCCTGCACTTCGCCAGGCTATACACGCCTGTTTTGGATGTGGAAAAATCCTGAGAAAGAAAGCTGTGGGAGACCTTAAGTCTTTTTTTTTTACTTATTTATTGGCGGAAGCATACAACTTGCTCATTCAATATAGCTGCGCTATACAAGTGGAGCGGCACCATTTGTATCACTCATTAATAACAATGCATTAATATAGATTCCAGAGGTATAATGTTATCAGAACGCCACTTGGTAACAGTGGAGGCCGCTGGTCCGGGTGATGACGATCCACTGCTGGTTTGTTTATTGAGGTAGCTATAGAATGCCGTCCACACATTTTTAGGACGGTTATGCAATGGAAGGGAGTTGATATATTCCTCTTCACATGTCTTGAGCCCAGGTGAGTGTGTTCAACAACATCTTATTAGGAGGGGAGGAACCTTTCCAACTCTTAAGAAAACATTTCTTGGCCACCATACAGCTTACATTCAGAAAGTTAGACATTTTCTTGGCACTTTCATCGCTCCACATTCCAAACAATATATCAGCAGGGTCTGGGTCAAGTGTAACTCCCACAAAGTCAGAGAGGGCCCTGAGAATCTCATCCCAATACTCACAGAGCACATTTTGTTCCAGGCTTCATCCAAGATCGCACGGTCAAGCTCAGCCGCCCACTCAGTGCGTGCACTGGAGGGCAGGTTCAGAGATTTTGATAGTATTTTATATAAGGAGGATACCACCCCACGGGCCCAGGCGGAATTGGCTATGTAGTGTATTGCAGGCGTTTCAGGGGGCTTATCCGGAAAGGACGACCAGAGTCTGTAGTATTGCAACATCTCCAGTGCCGATCCGGAGTGTCCCAGTTGCTATGTTTGTGGGGTAATGAACTTGCCCTCAGGGAATAAATCGGTCAATGCCTAGTATCCCAGCGCCCTCCAATGCATAGAGATAAGGCTGTCATGCATGGGTGCGAGCCCCGGGAATCCCCATATGGGAAGCCATTTGTAGTAAGGGCGCTGTTCTAGCATCAGGCCTAGTAGGCGCTCCCACACCAACAATGTGGACGCAACGGGGTCAGATGGAGTCGTCTTTGTATATACGATGAAGAATTAGCGACATTATATTTACTTCTGCCGCTGTAACCCTTTCCAATTTGACATGTGGCGGGCGGTTGGCTGCGAGTACCAGTATGTAGCATAATGGGCTTGTGCTGCGATCCAATATAATGTCAGGTTGGGGGCGGTGAAGCCCCCTCTTTCATATGGGAGGGTCATATGTGTCCACTTTTTGCAGACTGCACCAGCATGCCATAGGAATTGTGCGCACAATTTGTGCAATCTATCAAAATATTGTTTCCCCAGCCACACCGGTACATTTGCAAAGACATAAAGGAGTTTTGGAACAAGAATCATTTTAACTAGCGATAGTTTCCCGGCCAGCTCGTTATTTTGGATTCAGCGTGTTGCCCAGCTGCTGTGTAATTATCAGTTAGCTAGGACGTTTTGGAGGGAGACCTTAAGTCTAATGTTATATCTGCTTTGGCTAACATCTATCTGTTCTATGTCTTCCCAGTACTGATGAATCTTACCACAGGCTCAGAACATGTGCATCATATCTGTGTTAACCAGACCACATTTAGGGCAACAATTCTTTGTGGGGTTGGATACACCCTATGAGTCACTTATAACTGGATTAGCTGAAGTTTCCCATTTCTGGACAGTTTTATGATAATTGTTCACTCTGTGCCATTCCATGACTGTTATTGGTTCTTTCAGTTCCTTTTCCCAGTATTGGCGGGTCGGTTCTAACCTTACCTCCTCACTGGGTCGTAATTAGTTTGTATAACCTCAATACTGCGTGACCGCCTTCTGATATATCGGACTGTTTGTCACGTCATTCTGCTTTAAATCTCCCTAACCATTCTGCTTCAGTTTCGTGAGAAAAAAGTAAGTGTTGTCCTTCATGTAATCCAGTTTCTGGGATGAGTGTACTGTAGTCTGCCCGTTTACCCTCCTGTAGCAGGTCCCCAACAGTTGCCCAATCTGTTCCCAGCAAAACCCCTCTACACCAAGGATCTGCGCCAAATCCTCTTTCAATGGGAATAAAACAGATTTAGCCCAATTTACCTGTAGTCCCCAGATATCCCCAAATGCCTCGATATCTTCCAAAATTGCCTGCATATTCCTCTCAGGGTCTTTGATATGAAGAATGACGTAGTCTGCATATAAGAATGTCAATTCCCTGAAACCACCCAGTGCTAGCCCATGATGCCTAAGCAGGGATCTCAACCTTACTGCAAGTGGATGGGTGTTCCCCACACTCCTTAGTCGGTGTAATGGGGGTCAGAGGTGGACCGTGCTTCCATTAGGTGGAAGTGGAGGACAATTAAAAAAATGAGTGAAAAAAAAAAAAAAAAGGACCAGGTGGTGCCAGTTCTGACCCACATTGGTGGTTGAGAACTGACGCTGCAGGGATACGGGAGAGTGTGCCGCTGGCAAGATAAGTGGGAAGGGGGGAGGTGGGTAGTGGGATACCAGCGTCGGTGATCTATGTGATCACTGCGCCGAGCCGTAATGGGAATTGGCAAAACGATCACATAGATCCCTCCAATACACATCTAGCAGAACCCGATCCATAAGACACCAGAGCGGCCTCCTAGCCAAGAGCTCTGTCATTGTAAACTGCATTTAACCAGAGAGTTGTCGACAATGTCCACGGGAACATTGTGCAACTACTAGTACGAGCCCAGTCCTGTCCGACCATGATATAATCAAGACGCAAAACTATGTCGTGCACTAAAGAGTAAAATGAAAAGTCCCGATCATCGGGGTGTAATGTCCTTCAATGGTCCAGAAGCCCAACGTCTTCTACCCACCCTCCCAAATACTGCTCTAGCAGTCGACAGCAACTTTGTACCAGGAGTCAATAGATCCATCCCGGTTGCAGTATTGTTAAAATTGCAAACCACTATTAGCGGAATATGTGAAAATGCTACACACTTGATCCAGAGGACATCATAAGGCCCCAAGTTCGTCCCGATTTGAGCCATACATATTAAATCAGCCTAACACAAGCACATAACTCCCCTCCGGATCACATTCTGACCACTGTGGTCGAAACCCCAGGGAAAAATGGTTATAACCCCACGAGAGTATGAAGCATAGGAAGTCTAGAATCGGGAATCTCCCCATGACCTGGCAAACACCTCCTTCGGCTTCTCCACTAAGGGAGTTTCCTGAAGCATAAGGATTTTAGCCCTTTGTCGCTCCCCATAGACCTGGATCCTGCGCATTTTAGAATGCTAATTCCCAGTCGCCATCCCTGCAACCAACTCCTAGCATTTACCAACACTGTATGACTTGAAAGAAAGAACACAGCCGCCCCACACGGGGCAGAGCAATGCAAATTGTTTTTTAAGATGCATTCCCACCCTCAGTCAATCCCTCCCCTCACAGCCAATCCCAACCGGGCCATGGCCACCTCCACTGCCCAACCCCAACCTCCAGTGAAACCCCTCACCCCCCCACCTCCCCCAACACCAACACACAAGGCAACTGCCTGGGGATGTCAGACTCAGCAATGCTATAGGCCCAGCCTCCAACTATGGCCCACCTGAGGAGGAGGCCCAAAAAAGTATTAGGATCTTAAGCAACGGACCCATCATGTTACATAAACATTAAGATACTATACCGGTGATCCATATCTCCGAAGAAACCAGAGCATCGCAACAGCATATTTTCAACAAATGAGCAAGTAGCTCAGGAGCACAAAATGTCAACAGCATATTGAATCCACGAAGCATCAGCCCCGTGTCCAAAAAAAGCATGCACATCTACTGAGTGAGAGAAGAAATTAGTCTTATTATCCTGGATGACCATTTACTTCGAGGGATATAGCATGGCATACAGCAGTCTCCGGTCTCCGAGAGACTGTTTGGCTGCCAAAAAGGATAAACAAGCCCTCTGCACCATCAGCGTAAAGTCTGAGTAAAACGACTCTCTGGCCCCCTTGTATTGCATGCCTTCCAGTTCACACACTGTACACAGGACAGCATCTCGGTCACGATAATTGAGCAAGTGCGCAGAGACAGGATGCAGGTTCTTCCCATGTCTAGGCTTCTGCACTGTCACACAAAGGGCCCTTTCAATCCAAGAGAGAAGAAAGGGGGCGGGGCTTCCCCAAGACCTTACTGACAAAAAGGCCTCCATGAAGGTCTCCATGTTGTGCGTTGGAATAGATTCCATGAGCTCCACCACCCTAATGTTGTTGCAGCAAGATCTTGCCTCGAGATTCTCATTCTTTTTATGGATCTCTTTTGCCTCTCGCTGTAACTAGCATATCGCCTGGCTCACCTCAGTGCTGCTATCTTCCAACACCCCCCAACTCCATGTTCAGCCTCACGAATACAGCCACTCTCCTTCTCAATACTGTTAGGCAAGATTGTATGCAGTACCCTTAGGGTGCACTACAACAACCCTGACCTCCTGGCAGTAGTAAGTATAAGTCTGTACTACACAGGTTGGTAGTGTGGACGAGTAGCCGGGCTCATCTCAAGAGGGGTCAATGTGGGATGTAGGGGAGTTACATAGAGATTCACAGTGACAAGTATTCAAGCAGACACTTACACACAGGGTTTCTTGATAAAACAATAATGAATTTACCAGTCGGTTAATATAAGCCTTCTTCAGAAGGGAGCACTGTAAAACACCACACAAATATACTTCAAAACCACATAACCTCTTAGTTCAGAATCATTTGGGATTGCATACAGCAGAGACCTACACCCACGGGTGCCTTAAATTGCTAGGCTGCTGTTGACATTAATGTATTACTGTTGGCATTCAGAATTAGTTAAGAGCAAGTAAAAAGTGAATTATTAGAGCAAACAAGATACCACAAATATTTGTTAAGCAGGCAAGCAAATACGTTCAGGTCCCCCAATAAGAGTCATACAGTTAAAACAGGCTAAACCAAAGTCAATAAGCAAGAGTCTATGTGGGCTGAAGCACTTCTTGTAGGCAAGTAAGAAAAGTCTTTGCACAATGTTTCAGAAGTCTTTGAAGAAAAAGATGAATCAATGTAGGGCCACAAGCGGTTAGACTTGTGAGTAGTAGAAGATGCAAGCAACTCTACAGCAACTGGTAAGTTCTTAGACATTTTACAGTACCTTTCAAATGAAGAAAAGATGCAGCAGATGACTCCTGTCCCTGTGCAGCTCTGCAGATGTCACTGTTCCTGGGACTCAGTCGTGGAGACAAGAGGGAGGATGTCGGGGGACTCCTGCACTGCACTGGGAAGGTCCAAACTTGCAACCGGCAAACTTCACTTTCAGTGGCTGTTCAGTGTTTCAGCTCCTCGCATCTACCGCAAATAGCAACACAGCGGTTCCTGATGTCGAGATGGACTTTCCTTGCTTCTGGGGTCCCGCACTCTGTTGAGGGGGCTCAGGCTCAGTCAGGATTGCTTCCCGAGAGTCCGGAGGATCTTCCTGGAGCTCTTGGCCAACTTAAAAGCAACGTACCCAAACTGGTGTTCCCCTCCCTGGCTCTACGGTTTCCAGCAGCAACTCTGGAAATTCAACTTGCTCTCAGACGGATGTCCGGTGGTTTACTTTGGAGTTGACGGGTCCCACCAACTCGAGGGGAGAAGTCGTCCTTGCAGGGGCTTCTGTCGATGCGAACTTGGCATTTCAGCACTGCAGCAGGGCTTCACCAGGCAAACCATCGGTCCAGGAGTTGCAGCAGGCGTCCTCTTCAAGTTCTTCTTCTGTTCCTTCACCCAGTGGTCGACTCACCTTTTATACAGTTCTCTCCCTTTCATTCCATCCTAGCTGTCACTCACCTAGCAGGGTGGCTGCCTTGCCGGACAGCCAGCCAATCATCACAGAGTGCATTTGGGCCTCCTAGGAGACTAAGCACAGGGAGTTTCAGGAACCTCCCTCACTTCCTGCCTACCCCAGACACCCTGGAGCCAGAGGCGGGCTTCACTCGCGAGTCCCGCCAAAGGCAAAAACGAACAAAGGCACCAAACCTGATTTGGCGAGCAGAGTACATCTCAAGAAGGACCTTTCCACAAAGAAATGGTGAAAAAAGAAGACTGGGGCCATTTTGACGAAAATGGCACCCATTGGTGCTTTACTGCAGCTGCGAACGCAGGCCGTGCTAAATGCACACCACAGTAGTAAAAACTAAACCACTGCCACCAGCCATTCAGTGAGGAAAGGGTAACATCAAAATGTTACCAGAGAAGCTAGACAAAGGGGATACTATGTAACCCCTCCAGCACCCTATTGTAAGATAGTGTGTGCTGGGTCTAGAAAGTTACAAAATGTAAGTAAAGTCAATTTCACTTTACTGCTCTGGGAAACAGTAGTTTATCCCAGAGACAGTATTTAAACCTTGGGAAATCGAAGAGACTTCCCTGTGTCACTGCACTGAAGGTGCTGTGTGACACAAATTAAAAGATGATGCCTATGGAGTTTGCCAGACTCCACAACCAAAAGCAACAGAGTACTAAAAATCACATTAAAATACATGAGTGGGAAAAAGGGTCTCCCTCTCTCCAGGTAAAAAAAATCAAGTCCTCAAAAGCCAGCAAAGTTGCTGGGGGTCTCTAAGGTAGAGGGAACTGGCACATTTCTGAGAATTCTCCTTAACAAATACGACCTTGCATGTAGTACATTTTATATTCCATGCCGTCTAATTTGGTGTTAATAGATGCAAAACCGCTCTCCATCTCTGCCAGTATGATGCTAAGCACTGTAGTCGAGCCCAGAGACCCCGCCTGCAGGGTACCACCATAGTAACCTTACCCAGTACTAGACCCTCCTGTGTAAACCGGAGGCGCCCCTGCTTTTTGTTCTCCTTGGCCTTCCAGTAGCCGCACCGCTAGTCTGGGAGAGACACGCGCATGTACTACCTCCCTCTCCTCCCCCCCGAAATGACAGAGCCTTGGGCACATAGTCGCCCACTCTGCAGCCCACCTCCGCAGAGATTCACTGCCACTTACCAGGCCCTGGGCTCCAACCCCAGCATCAAACTGGATCATGCAAGTTTTGAGATGCAGAGGTAAAGTAGGTGAGGCACCCCAAGCACCCCACTGCCTCAGGCCCACTCCTTGGGTTCCAGCCAGGAGGTTTCCAGCTAGTTGCACCTCAGGCCCACCAAAGTCAAACCTTCAGGCTAGCCACACCACTAGACCGCCCAGAGGTAGATCAGACTATAGTCTTTAATGCAATAGGAGTCCTCCAGGAAACAATCCCAGCTCCCCACTGTGGCTCCAGCAGGGGATAGGGGTCATCCGCCACCCCCAGATCAAGTACAGCACAGGCTCTCAGAAGTTGGTCAACCCCAAGCTCAGCCTACGTTGAGTGGCCTCAATGCCTGTCTGCTGATCGCCGCAGGGGCCCGCTTCCAGCTGACTGCTGGAACTCTGCCCTAACCACGTCCAGGCCGGCTCTCACCGCGAATCCGGGAAGATGAAAATAAAGTAAAAGCTGCTTAACACGGCAGCAGTACCAGGATCGCACACCGCCACCCTCTCCTGCACCTCCGCATTATCTCTGGGGCTTGAAAGGGCCTGCAGCAGCCTGCTCGCCGCCACCTCTACAGCGCAACCTTCCCGCAGTGTGGCAGCTTCAATGAATGGGGCTGCAATGGTTCCACCAAGCAGACAAGCAAACCGTGGCCGTCTGACGTCTTAAGGTGCCAAAAGATGCTAAAATGATATCAGCACACTGGACATATGTGGCGAGTGGCCTCCTCCTCGCGTTGCTGATGCAGTGCTCACAAGGCAGCAGCCATTACGGTCACGAGCCAACGAGTGTCCCCTTCCTG
Source organism: Ambystoma mexicanum (assembly GCF_040938575.1). Lineage (NCBI taxonomy): Eukaryota > Metazoa > Chordata > Amphibia > Caudata > Ambystomatidae > Ambystoma > Ambystoma mexicanum. The sequence continues at coordinate 1,364,631,424 of NC_090930.1, read as the reverse complement.
AATTCTAAAGGCAGCAACTAGTGCCCAAATTCACAGTCATGGTGCAGGATGGAACCTTCTTCTCTGGAGAGCAGGTCGGGAAGTAGAGGCAGTTGGGTGGCCGGAACCACTGACAGATAGAGAAGGTCCGAGTACCAGATCTGCTTGAGCGAAATCAGCGGCAACACGCACAGAAAGAGGCCCTCCCAAGGGAATGAGAGGGCATCCCCAGACTCCTCGGCTGAGTATAGTGGCTGGCAAACCTGACACTTGGCATTGGTAGCTGTCGCAAAACAGGTACATTTGAGGGAGACCACACTTGAAGAGACGAGGCCCAGGTCCCTGGTGGAGCTCCCATTCGTGGCAGGACCGCATCTCCCTGCTGAGAGAGTCTGTGATGGTGTTCTGAACACCTGCCATGTGAAACAGGACGGGAAAAGGCATTGGCCCAGTGGCAAATATTCTGGGCCTCCAGGGAAAGAGTGGGTGACCGCGTTCCGTCTGGTTTTCTGATGTAAAACATGGGTGTTGTCTGACGATCCTCACCACCTTCCCCTGGAGCAGAGTTTGAAAAGACTTGAAAAACCAGAAAACTGCATATATTGCAAGGATGTGGATGTGCAACTTTTTTTCTGGGAGCCAGAGGCCTCTGCATAAGAATGTTCTGTGTGGGCAATCTTGTTGTTCCATGCACTGGAGCCTTGCTGCCATCCAGAAACTCTTGCAGGAGCATCATCCGCAGTCTGCAAAAGGTAACCAGATGGATGACATCATCCCCAGCAGGAACTTGATGGATTGGACTATTGCAAAGGAACCGATTGACATCCATTGGACTTTTCCTAGGGTTGCCTTCACTGTCTCTTCCGAAGGAGTCGCTAGACTAAGTGTCGAGGCGAGCACCCAGGAAAAGTGTGTTCCGAGATGGCGCTACACATGGCTTCTGATAATTTATCCAGAAACCCAGAGAAATTGGGGTGTGGATGGTCTCTGCAGTGTGCTGGATTGCTAGCGCGCGAGAGCGGGATCAGATGAGCCCAACTTCCAGGTAAGGATAGACATGGACCCCCTTACAATGCAGATGCGCTGCCACCGGAGCCAAGCATTTGGTGAACAACCTCAGGGCTGATTTCAGACAGAATGGCAGGGCTTTAAAGTGGTATCATCCTGAAATGACAAAACGCAAGCTTTTCCAGTGTTTGTGCTGAAATGGGGGTGTGGAAATAAGAATCCTCCAAGTTTAGGGCCACCAGGAAATCTCCCTTCAGTTGGTCGAGGACTTGCTGCAATGTGGCCATCCGGAAGTCTAGAATGGGTCTCTAACCGCACAACGTCTTTCTCACCAGAAAGTGTCTATAGCCCCTTTGCTCATCCTATCTTGTACCACCTTTAGCAGCTGTGACACATGCTGGACTCTTGTGGGACTGGAAGAATGGGAGGGCACTTGTCCTGAAATTCCAGAGCATAACCCTGTTGAAGAATATCTAGCACTGTCTATGGAGATCTTGCACAATTGACTGACAAATTGCGATAACCGACCACCCACTAGGCTGCAGGTCCTGGGCTGGTTCAGGCTGGCTTTGGGCATCTGTGTACTGGATGGGAGCAACAACGCTGGCTGCCACCTCCGTAAGCCTGGGAGCATCCCCTATATGCTTCCTAGGTGACTGGACGGTAGGGCTGACGATAGGGCTAGCAAGGTGAACCCTTTGGAGGACCATGAGACTTTCCCTTTAGGAGGAGTGAAAGGAAAGCCTCCTCTGTTTGAGCGTGCCCAGACCATCAAGGTGTCGTTTTGTTTGGCCTACATGGTAACATCAACCGCCTTCCCAAAGAGGTAGTCGCCATCAATCATGTACACCACCTTTGTCTGCACATCAGTGCAGAAGTTTGTGGCCTTGCCAGATGGTCACTCCATTGACCCATCTGGTGAAAACCTTAATCTGCGATGCCCAGGGCAATGGTGAATGCGTGGTCGGAAGCTACCTTCCCTTTGTGAAATAATGGCTGGGCCTGGGCCTTGCTGTCGTCGGAAGGAAGTCGAGGATGGGTCCCAATTTGTACCATAACTTCCTGTTATACATGTAGAGAATGGCTGGACTTTGGCACTCTTGATTGTAGACATCGCTGTTGTGATGATGCGCTTTCCCACCCAGCTTCTTAACCTCCTGGTCAGGAGCGACCATAGACGAGGAAGACGAATTGGAGGACCTCTTCCTAGCCGTGGCAGAGACAACGGAGTTGAGCGATGGCTGGGACCCAGTACTTTTTCTCCAACCAATCCGTTTTCTCCGGGGTCGACCTGGGGGTCTTCATAACCAACAGGCCATCCTCCCAAATGGCATCCAACAAGGGGCACTGAAATGACAGTCCACTTGGAGGACTCCCGTAGTTCGAAAAGAAAACCTTCCTTCCCTTTAGGCATGAGTTTGAATAGCTTTGCCGCCTTCAAGATCATGGAGTGAAATGACCCGATCGTCTGGCGGAGAGTCACTGATGGGCACATCGACGTCAGGAGGTTCCCCATTGGCTGGAACGCAGTCATTAAACTCAACCATTCCTTGCGTACCCTTGGTAGTGATAGTATCAGTGTGCACCTGGGCTGCTTCGTCCATCACAGGAGTAGGTACAAATGGAAGTGACTGATGGGCAACAGGGACTGGATGAGGAGGCGTCAGCTGAGCTCGTGAAGGCCTCGGAAGGCTCCTTGCTGCAGCAGGTATGAGAGCAGCCGCTAGGTGCTGCTGTATTTCAGACACCAGTATGTGCAAAGTGGTCAAAATGTCTAATGACAAATACCTTGGTGCAGGAGCTGGGACACGAGATGGCGCCCCTTGAGGTGAAGGGCTAAAAGGCTGGCGAGATGGCGCACCATGCCATGGTGCTGGTAAAATGAGATCAGGGTCCCCTAGACCACCTTCCTCATCAGAGTAAAATCTTTCTAGCAGGTCCTCAGCAGAGCTAGAAGAGTGCATGATTGGTGGTGGCAACATCCTGGAAGATCCCAACAGGGGCAGGGTGAAAAGTGGCGCAGCCCTGGTTGCCTAAAGAGAAAATAGAGGGCTGGAGGCAGCTGCCTCTCCAAATCTGAGCCCCTATAAAAAGAGGCGATGACTGATGCCTGTGGCACAGGAAGAGGTGCAGTCATTGACAGAGCCCTCATCGGTACCGCCAATGGATGCCTTGGTGGTAAGGCTACTCTGGGAGTGGTAACTTGTCGTAGCCACGGTGATGGTAGTGGACAAATCCCTTGGCCAGATGGAAGTCGTTGATAGAAGACCAGTCTTCTTCAACGAAATCGTCAACAAGGTAATCGTCGATGGTTCAAAGGCCCTGGGAGCTGGGGTGGTCGACGGGTCCCTTGACGAGGTCACCGACAATGAAGTGTAAGGCAGTGGAGCCGCAGACGGGTCCTTGGACAGTATGCCCTTCGACAATGACTTACGCCTGGCCACTGGTGTTCGTGATTACCTTGCGGACAGAACCTGCGCTTGCCGGTAGGCTAACTGGCGATGGAGATGAGACAGCGCCTTTCTGTTATGGGTCCTGCAGCCGCAGCGACCATTGACTAAGTCTGTTGGAGCATGGGATGATTTCGCCTTTTTGGCATCTTCCCCAGAGAAGTGCCCGTGAAGGATATCAACCTCGTTCTCGGAGGGAGCACGCTCTTTGGGGCTGCCGACCATGGAAGAAGCATCACTCCACACAGAGACCACATTAGAGGCCATCCCTTCCTCAATCAATGCCATTAACCCACTTTGGTGGGCTTTACGCATCTTGGAGGAGAAGGCCTGGCATATCGAACATCTGTCGTGGGTGGGCGTTTGGGAGAATTCTCATAAATGTGCCAATTCCCTTCACCTTAGAGACCCCAAGCAACTTTGCTGGATTTTGAGGACTTGATTTTTTTTACCTGGAAAGAGTGGGCCTTTTTTCCCCCACTCTTTCGTGAATTTTGATGCGTTTTACTCTCGTTTTCTTTGATTATGGAGTTTTAAGATAACTCCATAGGCATATTTTCCTGTGTGTTACACAGCACCCTCAGTGCAGTGACACAGGGATGTAATTTTAGACTTCCAAAAGGTTTAAATACATTCTCTGGGATAAACTGTTTCCCAGAGAATGTAGGTTACATTAACTTTACTAGTCTTTTTAAATTCCTAAACCCAGCACACACCATCTTCCTATAGAGTGCTGGGGGGGGGGGGCTTACCTAGTATCCCCTATGTCTAGAAACTCATGTAGCAGTCAAATGCTACCCTTTCCTATCAAAATGGCTGGTGGCAGTGGTTTTACAACAAACTACCATGATTTTTCCCGACCACGAACACCGGTAGCTAGCATGTTTTTCAAAATGGCGCCTTAAGCCCCTTTGTTTAAACGGGTCCCAGTCTTTTCACCATTTCATTTTGGAAAGGTCCTTCTAGAGTTTGTCTCTGCACACCAAACCAGGGTTGGTCCCTTTGTTTCTATGCCTTTGGCAGGCTTCAGGACTGAAGACCGCCTCTGGCGTCCGAGTGTCTGGGGTGGGCAGGAAGTGAGGGAGGTGCCCAAAACTCCCTGTGCTTAATCTCCTAGGAGACCCAAATGCACTCTGGCGTGATTGGCTGGCTGACTGTCCGGCAAGGACAGCCACCCTGCGGGGTGAGTGGCAGATAGGCTGGAATGAATGGGAGAAAACTGTTTAAAAGGAGAGTCTCTTGGACTGGAAAGCAGAGTCGACCACTGGAACGAAAGAACCGAAGACGAGCTGGAAGAGGACGGCTGCTGCAACTCCTGGACCGTTGGTTTGCCCGGTGCAGCCCTGCTGCAGGTCCGAATCGCAAAGTTCCCCTCAACAGAGAAGCCCCTTCAAGGACGACTTCTTCCTTTGATTTGGTAGGACCATTCAACTCGTAACCCACCTGCATACCATTCTTGGAGCTGGTTAGGATTAACCAAGGGGAAGGACACCAACTTGTGTGCTGGACTACAGCCACTCGAACTGAAGTGACTCCATTTTGTCAGCGTTTTCCGATGATCCCATGCAGTGCAGGAGTCCCCCAACATCCTTCCTCTTGTCCCCATGACTGAGGCTCAGAAACAGTTAGATCTGCAGGAACTTAGAGGAACCACCGTCTTCAGCTGCATCTTTTGCTTCATATTAAGGTACTGTGCCAACCCGATTGAGAGAACGCATCTCTCGCAGTGAAAGTTCGTGGAACTTTCCCAACTTGAAGGCATAATCAGCTTGTAACCCAACATACGATTCTATTTCATACAAACTACTTCTGAGAACTTTGGCAAAGACTTTAACGTTTTCTACAAGAACTGCTCTTTCCTATCCAAGACACTAGCCCATTGACTTTGGCCTAGGCATATTCAACTGAATAGAGTCCTCTAGTGAACTGAAACTATTTGCACAGCCTATGAACGTATTTGTGATCTATTCTATTAACTTGTGCCTTTTACTCCCATTTAAAGTAACTGAAATGCTATTTTGCTCCTATTTCAGGGGAGCCTAATTTACTCAAACGTATTGGTTTTATATTGAAGTATATTTGAGTAGAATATTAAGTTGCCTCCTTCTAGTGAATGTTTTCTAAATGACTGTAATAAATTAATAAGTGTTTTACCAAGAAACCTTGAGTGCAAGTGTCTACTTGAACCACTGTGATTGTAAGACTTCTGTGTAACATCCTTGTACTGCTCACATTCCCTCTTGGGATGAGCCTGGCTGCTCAGCTAGCTACCACAAACTGTGTAGTACAGACTTAGACCAAAGGTTAGTTTTTGTTACACCTGTAGTCCTAAATGTGTGTAGTGGTCCCAGAGGGTACTACATGCAATTCTGCCTAACATCGCGATGTAGGCAGTAGATGCAGTTTAGGTGCCCATCTTGGATGAAAATGTTCTACAGGTGGCAGTTTTTGCAGTCCCTGAAGAAGTTTTCCCTCGTGGCATTTACCATTGGTGAAGCAAAAGCACAGGCCTGGGCCTGCGGTACCGTTCAGAAATCCAACGGTGACCAAGGATCTCCTCCGGCAACAGATCACCGCTGCCGGTAGTCACAACTTGACTAGAAGATAAAAAGAAAAAAAAAAAAAAAAAGCCTTCTCGCACAAATAGATAACAAACGGAGCGAGGCACAAGGACTACCAACACAAGAAGATAGCCACCAGGGGTGGATCTTAGGAGGATCAATGTCATTGGCTGGGGCACTATGACCCAAAGTGACAGCAATAGATCAATAGAAGCGATGAGCAGTTTTTTGCTGTAAAGCAAAAACTGCTTTAATATTACCGAGGGTTCCCAGCCTGACAACGGGGAATATTTATAAGCATGTGAATCCATGCAAGACCTCATGTTGGAGAAGAACAAGTTACTTACCAACTGTAACTTTCTTTCGACTGGATGTTCCTCCCACGTATTCCTCATCTTGTGATAAATCGTTATCTCTAGCTTCGCTGCTTCGGAAAACAAATTTCTCGCCAGAGGGCGCTGCGCTCGAGGTCGTGGCGTCGATTGTCCCCCTCTGTACTCTGTCGACATCACCGATGGTATAAATAGCTCGAGCCGCACCCGTTGCTTCAGTTCTATTTTTTTGTTGAGAATATATATATATATATATATGATACATTACTCACCGTAATCGTATTTCTGATGCTTGTATCTGCTTAGATTCACATGCTGTGCATAGGCCGACATCTAGTCGAAACTCGAAAATGGGCGTCGACACAGGGCGTGCCAGTAATACTATCCCTAGTGTGACGTCCACTGTACCCAAGATCCCTCACGCGTCTAGGATCCTCGGATTGTTTTTTTTCCGCCATACTGGTCGGAAGCATTTTGCGGAGTCCCCTGGCCTACATTCTTCGTGAGAGGAAAGTGTAAGAAAATGTAAACTGTACTGTCGGGTAGGATGGGAGGGTCGATGAGGAATACGTGGGAGGAACATCCAGTCGAAAGAACTTTACAGTTGGTAAGTAACTTGTTCTTCGAATGGATTGTGTCCTCCCACGTATTCCTCATCTTGTGATAGGCTCCCATAGCAGTATCAATTTTTTGGAGGTGGGAGTACTAATTTCAGTTTTCGTGGACAGAATGTAGAACTGCCTTTGCGAATAAACCCTCGTTAGAGGAGGCAGTATCCAAACAATAATGTTTAACATATGCATTGTTTTCCAGGTTGCATCTGCACAAATATCTGCTGCTGGGACTCCCCTCTTTAGAGCCGCAGAAGTAGCCATTCCCCTTGTAGAATGGGCTCGAAGCCCATCTGGTTGTTCTTTTCCCACTAATCTGTAGCATTCAACTATGGCTAATATGATCCAGCGGGAAATGGTCTGTTTTGTTACAGATAAGCCTAGTTTATGACCAGTATAACCCACAAAAAGTTGGTCATCTTGTCTCAATTTAGCCATTCTTGAGATGTAAAAACGAAGAGCCCTCTTGGACTCCAATCTGTGTAATCTCTCCTCTTCTTTGCCCAGATGAGGAGGAGGATGAAATGTTGGTAGTACTATTTTTTGTGACAAATGGAAGTCCGAGACTACTTTTGGCAAGAACGAAGGTTTAACTTTAAGGATTAACTTATCTTTATAAAAAATAGTATATGGTGGTTTGCATGAGAGAGCCTGAAGTTCGCTAACCCTGCGGGCTGATGATAGGGCCACAAGGAGGACAGTTTTTAGAGTCAAAAGCCTCAATGGACATGAGTGCAGAGGCTCAAAAGGTATACAAGTCAAGAATTTTAATACTAAATTTAAGTCCCAAGTTGGTACATGAAAAGGTACTGGAGGGTATACATTAGTAAGCCCATTTAAGAATTGAATTAACGGTATTTTGAAATATGAAACCTCTTCCGAGGAGCGCTTGAAAATGGACAGCGCAGCAAGGTATCCTTTGATTGTTCCTATCTGGAGCCCCAGATTAGCTAGATGTAGAAAAGAGAGCACCATAGGGGTGCTACACTGAAAAGGGTCCACATCCTTGTCTTTGCACCAGTTACTAAACCTGTTCCAGCAACATCGGTACAAAGATTTTGTTGCTGGTATTCTGGCCAAAAGCAAGATTTCCATTACGTCATTCGGAAGATCCCAATCCTTGTATCTCAACCTCTCAGAAACCATGCGTGAAGGTTGAGTGTCTTGACCTCTGGATGGAGAACCCGACGTTCCTCTTGCGAGAGAAGATCCTCTCTTTGCGGAAGACATATTGGAGGGCAGATGGACATGTCTAGAAGGTCCAGGTACCACGTCCTCCTGGCCCAATCCGGGGCAATTAGGATCATGGTTTTCCTGAACTTTCTCAACCTCTTGATTACTTGAGGAATCACGGGGACTGGGGGAAACGCGTACAGCAGTGGAAACTTCCACTCCACTATGAATGCGTCTCCCAGAGCTCCTCTGTGAGGAAATTCCCTTGAGCAGTACTGATCGCACTTCCGGTTGATCGCGGTGGCAAACAGATCCACTTGAGGGGCTCCCAAAAGGGCGAAGATCTCCAGAAGGACTTCCTGAGCCAGCTCCCACTCGTGAGAGACCGTGCTCTGCCTGCTCACAGCGTCTGCCGTCGTGTTCTTCTCTCCAGCTAGGTGAATTGCTGATAGAGATTCCTTCTCATATTGCCCAGAACCAGAGCTGCATTGCTTCTCTGCACAGTGGCAGTGACCCTACTCCTCCTTTTTTGTTGAGGTAGTACATGGCCACCGTGTTATCCGTCATTATCAGGACATTCTTTCCCTGTACAGAGGGTAGAAAGGCCTTCAGAGCTAGTCTGATTGCCCTCAGCTCCAACAGGTTGATGTGTAGCTTGGACTCCGATGGAGACCAACGACCGCTGATTGTCAGATCGTTGGTATGGGCTCCCCACCCCGTGAGTGAGGCGTCCGTCACTACCGTTCTCTCCGGCCATGGTTGCCAAAAAGACTCTCCCTTGAGAATGTCGTTGCAAGCCCACCATAGAAGATCCTGAGCAACTGCGCTCGGGACTTGCAGAAGATCCGACATATTCCCTGAGAACTGGGACCACTGAGTTCTGAGTGCCCATTGAAGGGATCTCATTCTCAACCTGGCCTCTGGTACTAGGAAAATGCAGGATGCCATGAGGCCGAGCAACCTGAGGAAATCGAAGGCCGGTAGACGTTGAGCATTCTGAAACTTCGTTACCATCTGCTGGATGTGGAGAGCGCTCACTTCGGGAGGCAAGGCTTTTCCTGATGAAGTGTCCAAGACTGCTCGGATAAACTGGAGTTTCTGGGATGGTATCATGTGGGACTTCTTGAAATTGAGGGAGAAGCCCAATTTGTGGAGGAAGTGGCAGGTGATCAAAAGATGTTCCTGAGCTTGTTTTGGAGAACTTGCCCTGATCAACCAGTCTTCCAGGTAGTGATACATGTGAATACCTCCTCTCCCGAGACTTGCTGCCACAACCGCCAAAAGTTTGGTGAAAACCCTCGGGGCGGAGGTCAACCCGAATGGCAGAACTCGAAACTGATAATGAGAATTGCCAATCGCGAACCTCAGGTACTTTCTGTGCTTTGGATGGATTGGCACATGAAAGTAAGCATCCTGAAGGTCCAATGATACCAACCAATCTTGGAGTTGGAGGGCCTGAGGGATCTGAGAAAGAGTCACCATCTTGAACTTGTCCTTCCTGAGGAACTTGTTCAAGTTTCTCAAGTCCAAGATGGGTCTCAGTCCTCGGTCCTTTTTTGGGATGAGAAAATATGGGGAGTACCAACCCCTGTTCCTCTCCGCTACAGGTACCGGTTCTATGGCACCTTTCTCTAGCAGGGTTAAAATTTCCTGCAACAGGAGTGGATCTGGAAATTTGGCACAGTTGGCTCCCGGTGGATGATTCTGAGGCCTTTTTAGAAAGGGGAGACAGTAACCTTGGGCTACTGTTTCCAGTGCCCAAGCATCTGAGGTAATGCCCCGCCATTCCTTCAGATGTTGAGATCCTGCCTCCCACTGGTGTTTTGTGTAACAAGGTCTCAGAGGGATTTGGAGGCGGCTGCAGGAGTGGCTGAGGGTACAGATGCCGCTCCTGAGGCTGATTTTGCACCTCTTCCTCGTGGTCCACGAGGGAAGTTTCTTTTGCCCCTTTGAGAAGCCTGTCCTCTTCCTCTACCAAAAGAGGATTAGTATCGAAAAGAACGACCCCTCCAGGAAGATGAGCCGGAATAGGGTTTTAGAGGCTGGCGCAAAAAGGCGCTAAGTGATTTAGCTGCCGCTTTCAAGGTCTGAAGTTTTTCTAGGCTTTCATCAGCCTTTCTGCCAAAGAGCCTCGAGCCATCAAAGGGCATGTTGAGAAGTCTGGCTTGCACGTCCGGTACAAACCCCGACTTCCTCAACCACGCAAATCTTCGTAGCACAACGCTTGCAGCCATGGATCTGCTGATACTATCAGCAGTATCCAGTCCGGACTGGAGACATTCCCCCATTGCCTCCTTCCCGTCTTTGACTATATTCAGGGAGCCTTCCCTTTCCTCGCCTTCCGGAATGTGATCAGCCGCCGCCGAAATACAGTCCCACAGGGTATGGATAAACCTGGCTAGGGTACAGGTGACATTTGCCGATTTAAGTGCCATACTGCCTGATGTGAAAACTTTACGTGCCCAGGCATCAATTTTTTTATCCTCTATCTGGAAGGATAGTTGGATAAGCAGTTTGTTTTGAAGTAGATGCTGCCTGAATGACTAAACTTTCTGGTGTCGGATGCTTATTCAAATATTCAGGATCCGTTCCAGCCGGTCTATATTTTCTTGGAAAAGTGCTATCTGCAGCAGCAATAGTTTCTGGCTTCTCCCAGTTTTTCTCCACAGTCCTTTGGAGGGCTCTGTGGAAAGGGAGAACAGGATCTTTCTGAGGTCCCTTGACGATTATATCTGTCATGTCATCTTGTTCAAAAATGGGTGAAGTATTACCCCAACCCATATATTGAACTACTCTGGTCATAAGACCCCTGTACCCAGCATCTGCATGCTCTGCAGGATCAGGTTTGGCGAACTCTAATTCTGGGGATGTGTCAACTCCACTAGCAGAATGTAGAGTATCACTCAGGTCTCTCATTCTAGATTCCTGGTAAATAAGTTCCTCAGGAACTTGTCTTGTACCATAAGTAACTCCCAAAGGAGTAACCTCATCTTCTTCTGAAGCAGACTCTTCATAGATTGCCGACATAGATTTGAAAAAGTCTGACCTGGGCAAAGGAGTAAATCTCCTTTCTTCCTCTTCCATCTGCTTCGAAGGATTTGTCAAATCCCTCGATGTTTTTCGAAGGGGTCTTCGAAGATGACTTCGATAATGGCGGCGAGGACGCTTTTGGCTCGAAATTATCGACGTTGAGGGCGTCGAAGTCGTCGAAGTCTTCGACTACTTGAGTTTCTTGTATGCCACTGGAGAAGTGCTCGACTCTCGAAGAGTCTGGCGGTTTTACGTCGACTCAAGGTTTTTTGGATTCCTCGACGCTACCGGTCTTAGCCATGGTAGCCTTGGACTTCCCTTTGTCGTCCAATGGAGCGACTTTAGGGGTATGGCTTTTTCGAGGGTCTTCGAGGGGCCGGGGCCGCATTCTCGAAAGCCTCCATCATCTTTTTGCGGAATTCTTCCCACTTACTGGGAGAATCCAATTTAGCCGGACAATGAATTTCTTCGGTCGACTCTGAGGAAGATGGAGATCTACATCTCCTCTTCATTTTTTTCGATGATGACGAAGAGTGTCTCGATCTAGGAGTAGATCGAGATCTCTTCGAGTGCCTATGGCGATCCGATTCCTTAGAATCAGCCGCTTTGTGTTTTTTTGACGAAACCTTTTTTGAGGCCTCCCTCCCCACCGACAGTTTACCTCTCCTCTCACAAAGAGCTTTTTTGGTCATAGATTGGCAGGACCCGCAGTCGTCGGTTTGGTGACTGGAACCGAGACACCAGAGACAAACACGGTGGGGATCGGTGATCGACATCTTAGATCCACAATCTGCACACTTCTTAAACCCAGTTCTGGGTGTCGAAGATGACAACATTTTCTTCACAGAAAAAGAAGCGCGCCGTTCTCGATAGCGAAGCAATCGGAAAAACAGAACTGAAGCAACGGGCAGGGCTCAAGCTATTTATACCATCGGTGACGTCGACAGAGTACGTCGAGGGACAATCGACGCCGAACGCAGCGCCCTCTGCCGAGAATTTTTTTTTCCGAAGCAGCGAAGCTAGAGATAACGATTTATCACAAAATGAGGACTACGTGGGAGGACACAATCCATTCGAAAGCGGCGTTACCAGACTATCCGATGGATCAAGAGGCCGCCCGACTAAATATTGTCCTGCTGGTTGCAGAAGAGGCAGCCAGTCTACGTAGAATACCACAGCCTGTACATGGCTTACCTGGTCTCACAGTGTTGATATATTTACGATACAAATCAGATATGGATACAATAATGCGAATTATCAGCCACCACATCCCACTTCAGGTATGGCTTGTGGTTAAAGGTTAAACTGCCACCAGCATGATAATCTACATGTATATATAGTTGTGAAAGTGTGTTTGTATGTTTGAGGTTGGCTCCAGCCCCATAGCAGTTGGTGGGCTGAAATGTTGGGCCAAGGTCAACATTCCAATCTGGGGTGTACTGGCGATAGTGAAATTTGACCAACCCCATCCATTCACCCTGCACAGGGGTGGAGTGGGGTCCGGCTATCAGTTTAGGCGATTTTGCAATTTTTCAATAATAGGAAGTTATGATACAATAAAACATACACAAGGGTATAGCAGACCCCCACATGGATGTCAGATACAGACCCGGCACTGTCGGCTGGTACTGCTAGTTCATTATAATTATCTAGTTTTGGACAGAGGTGCAGACTTAAATGCAACTTATGTGCTGCAGTGACTTAACCATCACAACAGCTTTCAAAAGGGCACCGTCACCAATGTTACAGTGGGGGGCAGAGGATGCAGATCCAGAGACTAATACAGCAGTGAACAGGTGTCACTAGGCTTTCAGCATGGAGCATAATAAAGGGGCGTCTGATTTGAAGACCACCCTTTGAGATTGAATGATCCACCTCATTGTATTGTATTATTTTTTTTTTAAGTGCCAGGGCTTCCATACCCTTACTAGATGGCATTTCCTCACATGCACTGTCACTGGTTTCTGCACAGTTGCTCCCCAGTGGTAAATACTTTACATGAGCTGGGGATCACTATTTTTGTTATTACCCTCTGTTGTAGATTTCAGCAGAAGAAGAAAATTCACCATTCTTAAGGTCAGTGAAAGGCTCCTCTCAAACATGCATAGGAGCAAACAGCATAGGTGGTCATAAGTATGTCATGTAGGTGGTCATAAGTATGTCATTAAAGGGTGGACCACAGTTCACCATTACAACTGCACATTTACTATCCCCCCCCAATATTTCTAGCGACAAGATCAAGACCACACAACCACACAAAAAAACACGGAACAGTGGGGTATTTGAAGGTTATTTCTTCAATCAACGCATTTTATTTTTGTATATTAATAGAGACTACAGATTTATTTGAACAGACACACAAAGAGGAAAGAAACATCCAGGTGCAATTCAGAGTCAGTGACCATACATAAGTAGGAGAGGAAGTGAGCAAATCACTAGTGGATTTTGAGGAAATCGTGGAGCAGGTATCTGGGTTGGGAAGACATTAAATTAGTCTGAAGAGACAGAAAACATACAAAGTAGTTGTTGAGTAATCAGCGAGGGGCTGAAATGTGTGAGTTAATGGAGGGTGCTCCTTGATTAGGGGGTCGGAGGCTTTAGTGAACATTTGAAGGAGTGGATAACCGCAGTATTTAAAATGGGGAAAAGTCATACAAGTATTATTAAGGTATTTACTGAGCACGGACCTATCTTCGGGAAGCAACAGACCACTTTACAATCATAGGGGGAGGACGGGGGAGCATAGAATAAGGGAGCACAGAGCCAACAGGGCAGGGTGGGCAATTGGTAGAATGGGGCAGGGGGAGACAGTGGGGAGCAGATCACAGAGTCTCATGTACGGTTGGAGTGCAGGGTGTGTGGGCCTAGGTGTTGAGGAGCCATTCCTTGAAGAGGAAGGTATTGAGCTTGTTCCTGAACTGTAGAAGCGATGGAGCAAGTCTGATTTTGATGGGGAGGTGGTTCCAGAATCTTGGTGTATACAGATAAGGCTGTCTTCTGGTTCTTTCCTTCCTGCACTGTTGCAATTCAAGTCTGCACATTTCCTTACTTCTGGTGGTTTGCAGGCCTTGGAGATGCTGGGTTTGCCAGTGAGGTAGCTTGGGGACTTCTGGGGTGACAGCCTTGTAGATGATGCAACAGGATTTGAGGAGGATACAGGCTTGCAGTGGGAGCCAGTGCAGTTCAATGAGGGTCGGGGTGATATGGTCGAAATTGCGGAGTCCTTTAATGAGTCTTGCTACAGAATGCACGACACATTTCAGCGGTGCCAGGATAGTCACCGGAAGGCCTTTCAAAAGGGCATTGCCACCATCTAGGTGGGAGAGGAAAAAGCCTTGATTTTCCACACGAAAGAAAGTTGGTATCATGCCATTTGTGTCTTCCTTGCCATGTGCTGTTTGAACATGAGCTATCTGTCGATGTTGAACCCAAAGGACGTGGCACAGGAGGCCAGATGTTGTGTGAATCCCTCGAGGTTCATGGCAGAAAGCCAGGTCTGGATGTGAGGATGTTCAGCGTAGTTGGTCAGAAGTAGGAATTCAGTCTTGGAGGGGTTGAGCTTCAGACAAGTACTGGATCAAGGTGAGGCAGGCCTCCAGCCCATGGATGTCTTTCATGGAGGCTGTCTTGAGGTAGATCTGTGCGTCATCTGCGTATTGGTGAATGTGGCTATTGTGTGGAGAGGCGCGGGTTCCAAACTGTTGCATGTAAAGATTGAAGATCAAGGGCAACAGGATGGATCATTGCAGGACTCCACAGGTGATGGGTAGTGTTAGTGATCTGGAAGAATCCATTTGTACAATCTGTGGCAGTTAAAGTAGGATTTGAACCAGCTGAGGACGATCTTGCTGATCCCAATACAGCAATGTAGATCGTCGCCAAGTGCCTGGTGGTCTACTGTGTCAAATGCTGCTGAGAGGTCAAGGAGAACTAGGCAACAAGGATGGCCACCATCGAGGATTTAAAGGGCATCGTCAATCACCTTGTGGTAGCTGTTTGTGCTGCATCTGGGTCTGAAGCCAGTTTGGTAGGACTGAAGGAGGTTATTGGCTTCGATGTGTTGGAGAAGTTGTGCGGCTGCTAATAATTTTGACAGCTGGGGATTTAAATGATCCTGTTCAAAGAAATCAAATGCTCACCATGTATTGTTCTCTTGCCCTCGGGGCTCTCCAAACCCTTATTCCTTTATTCATAGCAAGTTCAAAAGGCCTAACAGAGTGCAGCAGTAATGATCTCCCCAGCTCTTAAACGTGCCAAGCACTGTGTGGGAGCGTTAGCCAGGAAAAGTTGCTTCTTTTTCAAATAATTGCAAGTCAGCAGTAATCAGGATGATTTCTTAATTAAGCCAACTATATTTCGTTTTGCAAGGACCAATACGTGTTAACTTTTTTCAGTCCATTCTGCAGATACATTCCTAAAAATGTAAGTTACATGAAGCATCATTACAGTATGGCTTCTATAAAACACTAGATTATCAATGTTTTTCAGTACAGTTTAGATTAATGTATCCAAATCTGATAGTGAACCAGATTTAATTGTGTTGGGGATGGGGGAATTATGACAAGCAAATGAGAACACTTTTGAAACAGTACACTTATCATTTAGCTAAATGCTTTTGGTGGAAACACCATTTCTGTAACCTGCTAGCTACATATATACGTGCAGCTGGTGCTCAATAAATGAGCCTATTGCAAATTCCATGACATTCTATCTAATCAACCTGTCGCTTTAAATCAGCTACTCTGCAAGTTGCTCACAAACTACAATTTTCCAGCTAGTTTGCCCAGTTTTTGGCCCACTACGTGCTCCAAAACAACGCCATTGTTTAGTGTCCAGATTTGCATTTGCCATTACATAATGACTACACAAAGCTAAGTAGTTGTTTACCCAACATAATGATCAATAGTTCCATCCAGTCTGTCCATTTAGTCTACAGATGTCTTTGCTCTTACATGATTATATTATATATTAGCCTCCTGGGAGAGGCACTGCAAATGTTCTATGACAAACCCCTGCACCTATCTCCTGACTGCCATCTTGGTTTTGGTGCTCCAGGTCATGACTCCCCTTTGCCACCACTGGAGTCTCAGATGTTTTTTTCCCCCCACAGGAGTTCCCCATCTCACTCACATTCACATCTCCTAAGCCACCGCCAGGTGCTGGAAATAACCATTCTAATTGTGGACATATTGGTTTGTTTTCAAGGGAAGTAGGCACACTTGAATCATGCTAAACCGACTTAACTTAAAATAAAAAGTAATCAGCACCCCAGTTGGTGGCTGAGCAGCAAATCCCGATAAATAATGCTTTCTGGGGTGGCTGGGTGGACTGTAACCAGGGCTACCCAGCACAGACTGCCAGGCTGTTCCCAGACCTGCTGATCGCCCAAAGTGGTATTTATTGCTATATTGAATCAAGTTAATATCAATTACACACATGGGGCATTTTGTCCATCTGAACTTAAAAATTACCCGGCCCTGCCTATGCACAGACTGGGGATTACACTCTTTCCCACTCTGCCTGCCTTTCCCCCCACATCAGTCCTGTGGAGCCAGCATCAGCAGGTAGGCCCCCTTGGGCTCATGTTCGCCCATCTTTATGCAATTTCAGTGGGTCCTTCAGCCCACCGGAGCCTGCAGCAGCAGGCAGGCCCACCTGGCTAGCATTATGGCCGCCGCCTTTGTCAGCACTTCATCGCCACACTCCTAAGCCAACCTGCAGCCTCGATTGGTACATCTCGCCAATAGGGGAGCCGGCAGGCGTACGCGGCCTCCACATTAAGGCCCCTGTCTGGCCTGTCCAACCGGGACCGCCGGGTGGGAGTCTTTCGCCCCTTCATCCAATCTCTAACCGACTGCTGTGCCTGGTCGCTCATCGACTGGAGGTAGATTTCTTTCACGTCCTTCCATTTATTTATTGACTTGAATTTGTAAAGCGCGCTACAACCCAAGGGCATTGAGGTGCTGTTGCAGGAATATGTCTTAGTTACAGAATTTAGGCTTGGCTCTTGGTTACAGTGAGCGAAGCCCTATCTTGGTACAGTACAGTCATGCATATACAGGACGTTTGTTACAGAAAACATTCAAATGATGCAGTTATACAAACAAGAACGTATTGACAGCTTTCCCAAATGCTGTGTAAGACTCAAATTTCTTATGTGTGGAGCGAGGGAGTTCCAGTTGGATGCTGCAAAGACCGGAAAGCTGGCTCCTCCTGCCCTCACCCCGAGGGTCTTGGGGATGGTGATCCTATTTAAGTAGGCCGTTCTGGTAGGTATATTTGAGGCGGGTTTGGCAATCCTCTGTGAAAGGTTAAGGGGAGTGGTGTCATGCAGACATTTGTAGGTGAGTGCAAGGATTTTGAACATGATGCATTCCCTGACGGGAAGCTAGTGGACACGTTTTCTAGTTGCAGAAATGTGGTCCTGTTTGGAAATGCCGGTAGCTGCCCTAAGTGCATTGTTTTGGACCGCCTGAAGTTTTCTGATATTTTTGGAGGAAGTGCCAGCCAGAAGAGCATTGCAATAGTCCAACCTAGACCAGATTATTGCTCTGGCTATGGTAAGGCAATTCTGTTTTGTTGGGAACGGTCGTGGCAGATGAGATGGCGTTAACTCATCTGTTCATTGAGAAGTTTGAGTCAAGATAGACCCAAGGTTCTCACTGCAGTGAGTTGTACTTTAAATCAAGTTTCTTGAGAGTTCCTGGTGAACCTATAAGTAGGATCTCAGTTTTTTCACAGTTGAGGCACAAACAATTTTCCGCCATCCAGGTTTGAATCTGAGTAAATGGAATTAAGAGTTTTGCTGTCAGCTTCGTAGTCTCCCTTAAGGGGGATGAGGATCTGCGTGTCATCAGCATAGTTAGTATATGTGATGCCACACGTGTCCAAGAAGTTAAAGAGGCCTCATGAGTAAGTTATAAAGGGTAGGTGAGATGCAAGATCCTTGAGGGACCCCACACTTAATGAAATTAGGGTTAGCACATGCTTGATCAGAAAAACCTTTCATTACTCTTTCTTGGAGAAATGATGTGACCCAGGCTGTAGCTTTAGGTAGAAATTAGCAGCAGAGGAGAGGTGGTGGCAGAGAGTATCCTGGTTCACCAGGTCAAATGCTGTAGAGGTCGAGGAACAGGAGTAGAGCTGGTTTTCCTGCGTCACCGAGGTCATTAATCTGTTTTTTTAAGTCCAGTAGTGCGGTTTCGGTCCCATGGCCGGGCCTGAAGCCGGATTGCCCGACACCCAGCAAGTCGTTGGACTCTAGGAATGTATGTACCTGCAGGTAAGCTGCCTATTCCAGGATTTTGAGTAAAAGGGGACCATGGTGATAGGCAAGTAATTTGCTGGGATGTTTGGGGTCAAGTGTCCATTTATTTAAGAGCGGTCGTACTCAGGCTTCTTTAAGGCAGGCAGGGATATGGCCAGAAGTGAGGCATTGATAAATGCTGTGATGAATGGGGTAAGGGTTGTTGCGCTCTCTTTAATCAGCTGGGCTGGACAAGTGTCTCCTTTACAATTAGAAGGTTTGATGGATTTGAGGAGTGCTGACACTTCTAGCTCGCTCATTTCTTTAAAGGAGAAGAGAGGAACGTCAGTGGGGGGGTTTGCAAAGGACGGTTGAGAAGTTTTCCCAAGGTTTGTTGGTGATCAAGGATTTTATTTTGCAGAGAATTCAGCTTGTCCAACATGGAATCCTGGACACCGTTACACCATTCCTGGTCTTTAGAGAGGGTAGGCGGGGTGGGCGCTGGCGATTCCAGTTCTGTAAAGATGGCAAATATCTCTTTAGATCCACACTTGGAGTTTGAGATCCTGGTGTTAAATTTTGATATTGCTTTAATAATGGCATTTTTGCATTCTTTTGATAAAGTTTTGAAAGTTAGTTTAGTGGAGTTATTAGGTTTGGCTAGCCAGGATGAGAGTGCGATTCTTTTTTTGGCTCGTAGTTCAAGGAGTTCAGGTGAGAACCAAGAATTAGTGTGTTTGGAATGTTTGGCCTTCCTGTGGGTGAGCGGACCTATGGAGTCTACTGCTTGGGAGATGGTAGAGATTTAGTTGGTGGCCAAAGTATCCAGGTTATTGGAGAAGGGTGGTTGAAGGGCCGGAACAAGGAGGTGAAGTAGGAGTCTCTCCTTGGTGAGAAGGCGGGAGCTCCTAGCATGGGCAGGTGGGAGTGTGGGCAGACGTGTCATGGGCCCCTTGGTAAGTTTAAGTTCAAAGTAGATGGCGTGGTGATCAGACCAAGGAATGGGGTGATGGAGGGGTTGCAATTGTGGTGGGCAATCCAGGGTGCAACCTTTTATGTGGGTAGGATTAGTGACTACTTGTTTAAAACCTAAGGTAGAGAGGGCTTTGTTGAGTGTGGTAGCGTGTGTGTCGGAAGGATCATTCAGGCCTAGGTTAAGGTCTCCCAGGAGGATTGATTTTGTAGATTTTTTAAGGTTATCCAAGATGGGTATTCTTGAAAGTCTGTAACGGGTCCAGGGGGACAGTACAGAATGTGGAGGCTAACAGTCCAGTTGGGTGATGGGCTAACTTTCACAAACAGATAGTCATTGTTAAAGCCTAGTTCACCTTGGACCTTTCTGATTGCAGTTGACTCTTTGCAATGAGGGCTACCCAACCCTCTTTTGAAATGGGGCAGTCTTGCCTAAAGATGGTTTAACCCGGTTAAATTTATGTTCGGTCCAGCGTTCACGGGCAGACCGTGCTGTTTGCCCTATGTATAAGAGCCCAGGATTTTATACTGTAAATCACTCCTGTTGTTCTACAGGTAGCAAAATCTCTCAGTAAGATTTTTTTTACCAGTTTGCGGATGCATAATGTAGTTGCCTTTAGCTATGTTGTTACAGTGGCTGCATGATAAAAATGGAAATGTACCCTTTTTTTTGGAAGTCAATATTGATTGGTCTTGTCTAGGTGCCCTTTCAGCTTTCACCAATCTATCGCGAAGATTCGAGTCATGTTTATAAAATATGGGTGGTTTTGGGAATAGCTTCAAGAGGATGGGATCATGGTGAAGGATAGACCAATTTTTGCGAGTAATGTTCTTGATGTTCACAATTCACAATGTAACCACAGTCTTTCTTCATAACCTGGGTGAACTCCCCTTCCCTAAGTTTAAACGTGATTCTGCTTCACAGTTCAAGAAAAGAACACAAGAAAGCATTAAGTATGCGCTCTAAATAGCGCTGTTTGCTGGCCGGAGTTGCTGCCCTACGTGCTCAAGAATACAAGAATACTGCCTGACCTTGCCTGGACACTTGCTGATCCCGCCCCTTACTACAGGAAGTTTTTATAATCTACTTCCGGCGCGCATTTGCGGGCACGCATTAAGTACGCGCTCTAAGTAGCGCTGTTTGCTGTTAGCTGGCAGCCGGCAGCTGGTTGCCTGTTACCCTAACCAATACAACCCTGGGCGAAAGAGTGCGCACCACTGCTGGTTATAGCAACGTGGCTCACACTTAAATTTCCTTCTTGTTTTCCCATGCTCTCGGTTGTTGATGCTATCTCAGACAAGGTGCTGCCATTCTATCTAGTACATGTATTGGTTTCTGTTTAGTGTGCTTTGAATTAACATCCTTAATTGCATCAAATAGCCTGTATCGCAAATCTTTCTCTCGTAGCATCCCTGGTTTCTCTCTCACTCACATTTCAATTATGGCGAATGGACTAAGAAGCACAAAAGGGTAACTTGACCCCTCTTCGCTTTCTTCTAGTACCATTGACTCGCTTATATGTCATGGGAAAACTTCATATGTTGAACCGACTGTCCCTGAGGTCTCTACTGCGACCTTGGTTCCAGAAGAGATGCCCATGTCTTGTAATGGCCTACATGCTGCTCAAATACATGTCCGAACTAAGTCTCATTCAACCATACTTTGTCCCCTGTAACATCTGTGCCCCCTACCTCTCTCCCCTCCATTAGCCCGGAGGTGCGTAAGGCCATAGACAACTTTAAAAGCTGTTCTGAATCAGCCTTGCCTCTTGAAACTGACAAAAAGCACTTTGATCTAACGATGGAGAAAATGGAGGCCCTTGACCAGGTTGTTTGCCGTTCCATCGGCACTCTGACACCAATAGTATTCAATTCAACGAAAAAACGCATGTCCTTTCATTCGCACATGCCCAACTATCCAAAAAATCTTTTGGACATGAGCGCTGAAATTGTTGACGATATAAATAAAGAGTTACCTCCGTCTCCAACCACCAAAACACCTGAATCTGTGACAATACATGATCAACTTCCTCATCTTTCACCATTACACAACGAGAGCCCTCTCCAACACTCTCCTGGTACTTTCCCGGTTATTATCCGGATTCTAGACCTCCTTGATAAAGGCCATGATTTGACCCACCTCGAATTGAAGGAGATCAAATCATCTCTCTTATCTATGTCATCAAAGATGGACCGTATCGAAGGATTCATGTTAGCAGCTGAAACTTTGAAAAATCTTAAACCTGCTTCATCCCCAAATCACTTATTGGTTACTAATCCAACCCTGAAAAATAAAAATATACAGTGTTCTCTTGCCCCTTTTCCCACCCTCCCGGTGATTCCCCCAAATGTTTTGCCAACCCCCCATGTATGTCCTTGTCAAAATGCTTCCATCGATTTAACAACAGCTATTGAAAAAATGAACATCATCATAGCGCTTCACACCTCTAAACCTACGGAACCCAAAGATAGCCCTGATAGTCCTACTCTCCTGGTCAAAGCACTGGAACAAATGCAGCCAGATTCTCAAATATTAGTTCCAACAGAAACGGCCACGGGCTTTGTGTCTCGGAGAGCTAAAAAACTCCATCAAAAAGCTAAAAAGGTATGACAAACGAAAAAAAAATGCTTTGACCAAAGGTTCTTGTATTCAAACTGCCCTAATTGACCAACCACCACCTTCCATTATTGAAAAAATAACAGATGAAGATCACATTGATCTTGATCAACTTTCAAAAGAAAGTCAAGAAGCCCTAATTGTGACTATAAAATCGCCTATCAAATCGAAATCTGTCAATGAAATCGCATCTGTCAACATAGAAACACTAAAAAATGCAAAAGCGATTAGTAATGCGCCAATAACAAGCAAACGAAGAAATAAAAAACACACTGCGATATCTATGTGTACGGATGATCGAACTACACCGGCTTCGACCCATTTAACGGGAATCAAATCAAATCTGACTATTTTCCAAAATCTGGCAGAATTCGTACTACTCGACATGATGAAATTCTATTATTAGGCTCCACTTCCACCACAACGCCCAAATCTTAGAGTGAAGCCTGCAGAAATGCTAATAACTCAGCTTCGAGCTCTATTCGAACTATAGACCTCTCTAACATAACTGACTCAGTAACAACACAGAACGCATGGGACACCTATTCACTTACACCAGTTCTGCCAGTGGTTCAGTGCTCACCCTCACAGTCGGTACATTTGGACCCAAGCAGCATGAATGATGCTTTACGTCCTTCTATTAAGTTACCACTTCAACCGGATCTTTCTATCACCAGCAATGATCAAACGGATTACTCCGCTATTGTACGTCCTGAAATAGTAGTTAATGGATGTGGCAAAGTGACATCTTTCACTACGTGTTCATCCACAGAATCTTTCCCCTTGCACACACCTAATCAGGTTTTGCTTGGGCTTTTCCATCTCCCGATTACAATAGCGCTCTGGTGCATGGCCCTGCGCTACACAGATCTATTCCAGAAGTGCAAACTTCTGCAATGCTCACACACCATGATATTCTAGACATTCTGAGGAAGGAACTCTATGAGAGATCCATCAAGCCTGCTCTAGATAACGAACCAACAGGCTCAACCCAGACTAGCCCGAATAATCAAGTTCCCCCTTTCGAGGACATTTCGGATCCCCATATAAAATCTTATGCCCGCTTCCCTGACAAGGCACAACACATTATTACGGAAAAACTCCACCTAATAGGCTTTGAAGGTAAACGCGAATTACTTGGGATTAAGCGTATCAATTGAGCCTTTCTTTTAACGCTCTTTGGTCGGATCCCCCAATTACGGATGTTTAAAACAGAAGATATCCTCCGGGTATCATGGTCCACAGAAAATAACTACACCGCTGTCTGCTACTTGTCTTCGGAATGAAATATCTATGGTTTAACAGGGAAGGTATAAAAGAAGAAGGCTTGGTTCTAAGCTCAATTGAAAATTAACCAGAAGCTATTAAATTCATTCAGCATAGCTGTCCTCAACCTTCTATTTTTGATTCACGATCCGCTTCCATACTTAAAACTAATGTGGATCCAAATGCAGCTATTAATGAATTATTGAACAAAGCAGGTATCTCTCATGATCTCCCGTGGCTAGCCCCCAAGCTTAATTCTCTCTACAAAGCTAAAGAACCTAATTCTACACCATAGCCTTAAATAAAATCAACCTTAACCTTCTTATCTTGGAACTCATGTGGTTATAACAACCTTATGAAGTGGTATTTAATGTTAGACTGTGATATCCGTCCATCAATATTATTGATACAAGAAACCATGAAAACGACTGTCCTCTCGCTACCGGATTACACTACTCACTGCTTACCGGCAACACGATCGACTGTCGGTCGTCCCGCCGGAGGCATCTTGATAGCAGTTGACAATGCCTTAATGTTCAGTTCTAAGATCATTTGGAAGGCCGCAAATCTTCTTGCGATACTGTTGACAACTAACATCCCCAAGTATCGTAATATAATTATAATCTCAATTTGTTGGAATCACCTATTGATGTGAGGATTACCTCGGTTGAGAATTGCCTGGAATTCGTCACACAGGAATATCAAGATATTGAGATAATACTAGGAGGCGATTTCAATCGCAACTGCAGGACCACTACTGAGTTTAGAGGGCCTAAAACAAATATTCTATCAAAGCACAGAGGCTCACGATGGAGGAATTTTCTAAAAGATTGGGACTTGGATATCATCATACCTGATGAACAATCAAACTGGTCCACATGGTCTAGAGATACTAAAGTCTCAACGATTGACTTTATATTTGTCACCCATAATCTGCTTTTAACATCAGTGCCGTTAAAAATTACTCTGATGCCATTCGGTGACCATGGACAAATACTGGGCCAGTCCAAAATCAACTTCCCTATTCTGATTGTTGATTCTTCGACTATGCTGCCTGAAATAGATCGTCCACAGATTTCCCTGAGATGGAGTAAAGCATTATGCATTAAATTTGTCCAACACGTAATGCTGACTATTGCCAATAGTCACATCCCAGAGGAAACCCCGCACAGTGTGATGGAGTCAATCTACGCTGCAATCATTCACGCTACTTTACTACATTTTAGTAAAAATAAAATCACTGCTACCAAACATCCTCACACATTTGATCCCCTCTGTAAAATTCAGAAACGGAATAAAAACAAGGCTCTTAGAGACTTGAAGAAAAATAACGATCTATCTCATGAAATGTATCAGGTTCAACAGAATCGTATCATGACATTATATAAACAAAACATCAAACACATAAGGATACTCAGATACAATGAAATTAATTGTAACCTCATAAGAGCCATAACAGCCCATTATACACGCACCATCTGGCGAACCATTAAAAACAATGATAATCAATTATCACTCTCAATTCCGAATGCCATATCTGAATCTACTTGGCACACGTACATTATAACCAAATTTTTCACCCCTAAGCAGTTCCTGAATATCCGTACCATTTCTTTACCTTATCACGATCTACCTCGACTAAATTGGACCATCGATGACATTAAGTGGGCTATATCAAGATTGAACTACTCTAAATCAGCTGGTCCTGACGGTTTTCCTCCCCGCTTGTACAAGGCAGATCCGAATCTATGGGCCATCCTTCTTAAACCAAATTTCAGGCCATTATCGACTCTGGAATTATTCCCACTTCTTGGCTCTCGGCTAATATCATTCCGATATTCAAAAAAGGAGACCCGTCCTTGCCACGGAACTACCGGCCTATCGCTTTAATTGACACGGAAGCCAAACTCTTCGCTGTTATTCTTTACGATCTTGAAAAGCATATCGAAATGAATCCGCTATACTCCGAATATCAAACTGGGTTTAGAAAAGGGCTAAGTACCTCTCTCAACGCCATGATTATGGCATTTACCATTGGGGGAGCAAAACAGCCGTCTGCAAATCTGGTCTATATTGCCCTGATCGACATGACTTCGGCTTTCGACACAGTAATACGCAACCTATTATGGGCTAAACTAATTGAAGTGGGAATACCTCCTGTGCTGATATATTGGTTCATTGCCCTACACACGAACACCTCCTATAAAATCAAACTTACTTCTGAAGGACACACCACAAAACCTATTAACACCGAAATAGGCCTCAAACAAGGATGTAATCTAGCTGCTACCCTTTTCAACCTGTATCTAGCAGACCTCGACAAATGTTGGGATGAGAAAAATGTGTTCTCTGCAAAAATCGGCCTTCTTCGATTAAAATGGCTCGCATTTGCAGACGACATTATCCTATTCGATCCCACTCCTGCAGGCCTCCAACTGAAATTACAATTATTTGAGGAGTTTGCATTAGCACATAATCTAACCCCCAATCCCGCTAAAAAAGCAGTTTTGAAATTTGATGTTCATAAAAAAACAGGGAAATTTCAATGGACTATTATGCAAACTATTATTCCTGTTCATACAGATGGGATTTACCTAGGGTACTATCTATCTGAAAAAAATTCCATCAAAATGTGGACTGAAATACTAAATGACAAGATCCGACCCCTGATATCACAACTAAAAATTATACATGCAAAATACTGTAAATTCTCACCTATCCCCTTTATCGAATTCTTCACGTTGAAAATTCAAACTGTTATTCTCTATGCAGTAGATATATTTCTTGTCGACATTGGTGCAATTTTAGACCAAATTCAAGGGACATCGCTGAAACGTGCAATGTCTCTTCCCATGTCATTACCCAACGCGGCTTTAAGGCACAAGCTAGGTCTAATAGCGTTATCCACTCGATGGAAATGGCGTCTTCCCACCAGCTTTGCAAAAATAATGTACCCGAAATCTAACTCTTTAAATGAGGACCTTAAACAATCAATCCACTCTAGACCAACGATCCTCATGGATCATTGACAAAAATACACGCCATTTTACATGCCGACATCACAGTGGATGACGTTTATATTAGATCCGCTTATGCCAAACGCAAGTTATTTGAACTTGATTGGCGTCTAACTATTGATCAGATAGGATCTTACAAACTTTTCAAGAAGTACTACTTATTTACAAAGAAACGAATACCGCAATATGAGCACATCACCTTATTTCCTTGTAACCACACTCGCAAGGTCTTTTCCCCTGTGCACCGAACCTATAGAAACATTGAAACACTTGATTTTATATTGTCCATATTTTAACTCCCTAAGATCTCTCTTACTCATGGAATTCGTGAACATAAATTTCACTGATTGTTTACCGTTCCTTTGGGCTCGAATGATGCAAGGCAATCACAAACCTCTCATCTTTGCCTTAACCAAATTCTGTAAACCTATAGAAAAGGAATTGGACAAGCATGTTAACTGTGATTTGACGAATTGCATGGGGAACTTCAATAATTAATGAAAAGAGATATGTTCTTGATGTTATACTTTTTTCCTCTCCAATTTTGTCTCTTTTTTTTCTTTTAACTTGAATATGTTTGTTTCTATTGTAAAAATGTTCAATGAACTTTGATTTTACATTGTTTTCCTTCATATAGGAAATGTTTTATGATGAAGTTTTATTGAATTTTGATCTGATATTGTATGAATTACATTGTAACGACCACTTGATACTTCACTTTTGCAAAGGTTCTGTTGCTTTGTAATAGAACCAAGACAAATAAAATAAAAAAATAAAAAGAACACAAGAAAATCCTGGTTTGTAACAAAGTTCCAACACAGTTCGATGCTACTTCAACTTGTCAACAGAAAGTAACACTGAAGATATAAGGCTCTTTTCCCAACAGGTCTCAGTTCCTCAATAGTAACAATGATTGTCTTGGTCAGGATGATTTGCCACACTGACAACTTAAAGAAATGCCACTTCAATTGATTGCCTCTCTTCCGCAGTTTCCTCATCAGAAAGAATTGGTTGGAAGAACGTATACAAGGGGGCATAGTGGACCTCCACTGTGCTGTCGATCCATCTTTACTCAGTGCTCGGTCGTCGGTTCCGGATGGGACGTCAGGCATTGTACATATACTGCGTCACAACACCCCCGAACATCGGTTCCTTTTTTCTGCCTGCTCAGCATGCTGCTCATGAGGAACACTGATCCTTCGATTTCTCTTTCATTATTTTTTTGTCAATTTTCCTATCATCGCAAGCGACTATGTCCGCACCCTGGATTTCAAGTGCTGTACAAATTGCGTCTCGAAAATGTCAGTGTCCGACCCGCATGATCTATGCGTGTGGTGCCTCAGCATATGTCAGGACACCGAGAGTTGCTCATCTTAAGGCAAGATGAATCCAAAGTCCTTGCGGGAGTGGGCGGCAAAGCTCATAGTGGGCCGACCGCCATCCTAGTCGCTGGCGCGGTCGACCATTGGGTCCTCAGAGGCCGCAACAGAAAGACCAACACCAGAGAAGGGAGATGGGCATCGGCGCAAGGCCAGGAAGCGGTCCCATTCCCAGAGCCAGTTCTCATCTTCCTCTCAAGAAGAGGTGTCACCGACTCAATTCGAACTCTTCTTCTGAACGTGTTAAGTCATTGGCTTGGCCGGCATCCAGAGCCGAATGGGAGGACTTTAAGTCACACATGTTATTTATGGTCAAAAAGGCGGCTGTGGGTGCAGGTGAGCCCTTGATACAGCAGGCCCCGGTACTCCAGCTGCACCTAGCGATTCTGGTCCCAGAGCAAAACCAATTTCGATCCCATCATTGTCAGTGAGCCTTTGGACTCGGCCCTGAGCAAACCTGTCTGGCCTTCCACGCTGGTACTTTCCCTTGTGCCTCAGGTGCCGATTGTTCTCGACGCGCCATCGGCACCCAAAACCTTGTTGGTGCCGACCTTCAAAACGGCGATGCTGACTGCGAAACAGTCAGCCACCTTCATGCGGTCCTTCGTGCTGATGTCTAGGTCCTACTTCTTCGGCTCAATGGTGGACATCTTCAGCACCGATGACGATAATCAACGCGATATCAACCCCATTTATTCGGTAGCTGGTGGTTTTACTGACCAAGCAGACCTGATGGCTTTGGCTGCGGGACTGCACAACTTCAGCGGACTGGACACGTCTCCACAGACTTCAAGAAGCAACAGGCCCACCCCAATACCCACACCATTGCAAAATTCAGGGCCCTTGTTAATAGGGTGGTGCATACCCTGGGGTTCAACACCCCATCTCAGCCAGTCCTGGGTTATGACCTTACAGACATTCACAATGAGGGTCATGCACAGAAAGGGGTATGCCTTTCAATGCGGCCATCACCATCCCCATTTGTACTTTATGGCAATGCTCTTGCACTATACCTCTGGTTAACTCAGACCCGTAAAAGAAAAAATATAGGCTGGCAAGAGGTGGGTGACCCCTCATTTCTCTCCTCTCACCGAACACGGAAACGTTTGGTCGTACAGGTGGCCACAGTGTCCACCAGGCCTGCCTCTTCTACATCGAATTTGTCAATTGATATGGAGGCCAAGAAAGTGAGTGCCCTAGCGAAGAACATTTTCTCCTCTGGGATCATGTCATTGAAGGTGACCAATGTCTCTCGTGGCTTCGCAAAGTACTCCTTTGGATTCTGGAAGGTGGTTGAGCAATGGGAAGGTATCATGAAGCAAGACACAGACAACAGATTCAAAATTCGAACAGAAAGGTTTTATTAACTTAAATGTCAGGATGGTTGAAGGCCTAACTTGCCCCTATGCTTAGGTGGGAGTTCCCTTCCTAACGAAATTAAGGAAAAGAAAGTTCAACTTAAAAGTCTGTCTGTGTCCAAAACCTATACTTGCCCTCATAACTAAAGCTAGACAATGTGTAGGGATGGCAATAATAAAAGAACATAAAGAGTGTTCCAAATAAAGTTTTGAGCTTCTTCAGCTCCTGGCTTACTTTTCTGCTCCCCAACCCAAAGATCAACAGCAGTTCCACAAACTCTCTTTGGGGTTCCCTTCCACAAGTTAAGAAAATCCAAAGTTCCACACAAAATAGTTCACAAAGGATTGGTATCCTCCCCAAGCTTTTTGACAGGCTAGGCTAACTTTTCCCTAGTTCACCAATACATGTTTGTTGTCACACAAGTTTATTCCTGTATATTTTCATTGACTTGCTCCTTTTGATATCAACCTTTTTGGCTTCTCCTTTCATTTACTTTTCCATGTAGGGCATGCAGTCTAAGTGCAGTTGACAGACCACATGCTCTACCCATCACAGGTCACGCAACCGAAGCCCCTTCCTTGGCTGTGATTCATCAATACCACTTTTGTGCAGGGGTCCCCTCGGTCTATGCGCAGTTGACAGACCACATGGTCATGCAAGCAATAACCCTTCATCCGTTTTATCAACAATCGTCCACTGCTTTCACATGATGGTGAAGAATAATACTTGTATTAGGATTATTTACTTCTAACACTTTACTGTGGCTAGCTTGGCCACCATTCACTCAGTTATGCTCTCAGTACTTCTCCGGCTCTTGCCGATACAGGTCTCCTTCGAACCTGTAGTTCTTTGACCACTTGGCTTTTGTCAATACTGGTTTCTCTTCTTACACCCTTCTTGGGATTTTACTTGCTACTTGTATTTCAGTCAGTGCATTCTGTGGTACTTGCCACCTGCACAACGTTGCTTTTATTCCACTCAAAACATGTTAATCTTTTGCTTTACTTCTGTGCAGCATTCAGAAATCCTTATTCAATCATCCTTGTTACTTTTTTTAATTCTGTATGGTATTCAGTAAGGCTCTCAGTTCGTCCAGTATTCAAAACTCATGTTTATTAATCCTTTCAATTCGTTCAGGTTTATGAACACTCGCTTCGTTATTCAAAGGTGTATATAACAATTTCCAAAAATTTAGATATTCATGAAAATCTTGTTGCTGGTTTTCAGAGCACCCCGGTATAAGTGTTCCCCTTCTGCACTCACCAGCTTCAGGCGCTAGCTCCCGTCGGCTTCACTTTTTTCCTTGCTTGTATTTTTCCACCTACACGGTCTCTGCTCTTCTTTCATGCAGGGCAGGGAGAGTGCCACTTGCTCTCCCAGAGGTTGCGGCGACCGAAGCACTTAAGCGCCACCAGCTTCTGCTTGCGCCCGACACGGAGGGGGCACAGGACTTCCTGACCTTCTCTGGCCTTCCCCGGCTGGCCCTGGCATCTCTGGTCCTCTTCCGACATGGTCTCCCTCTCCTGTCTCAACGGTATGCCAGCTTCCAGCCGGCTCCACGCTCCAGCCTGCTGTGCGACTTCTCTTCCTGTGAACAGCCTACATTTTTATTTCTGTTGGGCTTAATAAATGACCACAGGTGGTGGTCATTTAGTCCAATTGCCTGACCATAGTTAAAAATGGACATGCCTGGCTTCTCCATCTTCACGCCTCCATATCCCCTTCTTCGTCTTAGTATTAGAGTGGTGTTTCTGGAGGGTTGCATAAAAAACTATTTACATCTTTGTGTTGTCTTCTCAGTTTAGTATTTGGCTGGTATATATTTGAATGCACAGTGCACAACTGACATTATATTAAGGCTGTCGGAATCGAGGGTTCATTTTGTTAAGGGAATGGGTGATACCATGTCTAAGGTTATCCTTTCCCCAATCCCCAAGGAACCTCCACTGAGGTGATACTACCTCGCTTCTCCAACTCCTGGGACAGGATCCAAAAGCGATGGCCTTTCCCTGGTCACCTGAGAAGAGGATTCAGGGGGAGTAGGTGTGAAGAACCCCTCAGGTTGCTCAGAGCAGGCAGCCCAATATAAGGAGATGTGGGAGGGTTTCCTGTTGTTGGTGGCTGACGGAAGAGAGGTGGCCAAACAGTCTTTGCAGATGGGCCTGGACATGGCAAATTGTTGGACGGTCAATGGGTTTGGCTATGGTTCTCAGGAGGCGGCCCTACCAGCTCTCCTCTGGGTTCTCTCCCAATGTCCATAATAAACTTTTTGACATTGCTTTTGATGGTAAATATCTCTTCGGCCCAAAGGCTGATGACTCTGAAGAAGTTCAAAGAGTCCGAGCTAGTCGCAAAGTCGCTCGGCCTAGCTGTACAGCAGCCAGAAAAACCGGTCTTTAGTTTCACTTCTAGGGGCAGAGGGTATAGGCGCTATGTGCCCTATGGCAGGAAGGCTCATCTCCCGCAAGCCAGGAAGGGGCAGGGGCATTTCCTGTGCTCTGAAAGGGCCAGGGGGCCTCTTGAGGCCAGCAGATAGCAGCAGCTGGGGCGCCTCTGCTCTCAAAGCTGCTTTGATTTCTCCTCCCATGACTCTCCGCTTGGAGGATGGCCGACCGAGTACTGGACCCAATTGTGGGAGATAACCTCGGACGACTGGGTGCTACAGCTCGTGCAGTGGGGTTGTCTGCCTTTCTTGAGAAGGCCACCGGACAGACCACCACCACTTGCTTGCCAACCGGAGCAGGAGTTCTAGGAAGAACTGTGTGCCCTGTTGAAGGGTTTTGTGGAAGAGGTACCACCTGGGCTGAGCGGTTGGGGCTGGTATTCCTGGTATTTCCTGGTACCCAAGAAGGGGGGAGGCCGCAGTCCCATCCAGGCCCTCAGTGCTTTGAACAAAGTCCTGAGGAAGGACAAGTTCAAAATGGTGACGTTGAGAGCGATTCTGTACGCACTCGGGTTGCAGGACTGGCTGGTGTCCATAGATCTTCAGGACGCTTACTTCTATGTGACGATACATCAAAAGCACAGAAAGTTCCTGAGAATCCTCATAGGGAACAATCACTACCAGTTGAAGGTTTTCCCTTTTGGGTTGACCTCCGTGCCAAGGGTCTTCACCAAGCTCATGGCGGTAGTCGCGTCCATGTGTTTACATACCTGAACGACTGGCTGATCCGGGGGAAGTCGGTGGAGCAGGTCTCGTCTCCTCTCAGGGGCACCTACTCACCACTTCACCAAGCTGGGCTTCTCCCTGAACTTGCAGAAGTACCACAAAACACCAGCTCAAAGGCTCCATTTTATCAGAGCAGTCCTAGACACTCAGGCAGGGAATGACTTTTCCTCCCGAGGAGTGAGTAGCCAGCATGGCACAGATGGTACATCTATTTCAGAACCACGCTACCTTACCAGCAGCTTCCTTCCTCCTCCTCCTCTTAGGTCTCATGGCCTCCTGCCTTTTTCTGGTGCCAGATGCCATGCTGTGGATGCTAGCTTTACAATGGCTCCTGCAAGGTCAGTGATCCCAGTACAGTGTGTCCAGGTCAGTGGTCGACAACCTTTGTTGGTGGGCCAGCAGCAGCAGCATGCTAGCGGGGGAACCCTTCTGGCCTCTTTGGGCTTAGGGCAGAGTGGTCACAGATGCATCCCTGAAGGGTTGGGGTGCTCACAGCAAGGACTTGCAGATGAGCGGGCTATGGTCAGCAATGGAAGCCATGTAGCACATCAACAGGCTGGAGTTGCGAGCCATCATGTTAGCCCTGAAGGTGTTCACACTCTCTCTGAAGAGGAAGCATGCCCCGATCTTGACAGACAACACAGTGGATATGCACTACCTGAACAAGCAGGGTGGCATATGCTCCCTACCCCATCGCAAAGAAGCTATGCAGCTGTGGTTCTGGCTATTGAAGAACCAAGTCTTGATCTCAACAGTTCATCTGGCTGGGACAGAAAACGGTTTGGCGGAAGCTCCGAGCAGGCACAGCAAGTCTTGCATAAGTGGGAAGTCTGTCAGGAAGTCCTACAGGAGGTCTCTTCCTGGGTACACCAGCAGTGGATCCGTTTGCCTGGGAGTCCATCCGAAGTGCAAACAATTTTGCTAGAGGGAATTCCCAGTGAATGGCACACTAGTGGATGCGATTCAGCTGGAGTGAACATTTCCTCTCCACTTCGCCTTCCCTCCGATTCCCATCATCCCGTGAGTTCTCAGGGAGGTTGAGAAGGTTTCGGGCAAACCTGATCTTGATTGCCCCAGACTGGGAGAGGAGGTCATGGCACTCTGACCTTCTCGACTCGTCCATCTGGCCACCTCACCGACCGAATCTCCTAACCCAGTCGGACGTTTGGGTGCTACACCCGAACCTGGATGCCCTCAAGTTAAATTGCGTGGCTCTTGAGAGGATGAGATATGATGGCTGGGACCTCTCTGAGGAGGTACTCGAAGCGCTGCTGACTACACTAGGCCATCACTAAGATCTCTGTATGCATGCAGCTGGAGAAGATTTGAGGCGTGCTGCAGGGAGCGCGAAATTGACTATCTCTTGTCCCACCCCTGCACTGATGGAGTTCCTTCAGGTCACTACAGTCAAAGGTTACTTGGTGGCTTTGTTTGTGTTCAAAAGTCTCTGGATCAAGGATCTTTCCTCACAGTTCCGCTTAGGACACAATTCCTGATGGGCTTTGTGAATAAGTTTCCACCTACTCCTTTTGTTGTCCCTGAATGGGATTTGAATCTGGTCCTCATTCCTCATGTCGCCTCTGTTTGAGACATTAGGTTCTTGCTCACTGCAGTTAACCTTGAAAACGCTTTCTTGGTGGCTATAACTTCAGCCAGGTGGCTCAGCAAGCTGCAGGCCCTTTGTTGTAAACCACACCATTCCTTCACTTTGAGAAAAACATGGTTTCTCTCAAAGTGAGGCCTGGGTTCTTGCCTAAGGTGGTGTCTAATGTCATCTCTCACAGGAAATTGAAATGCCAGAGTTGAGGAAGGTGCTTAGTTTGGCATACCAAAAAGGGTCAGTATTACTGTACAGTTTGCTCCATTTTTATAACCTTAGGGTTCACAAACCTAGATTTAATATGAGGTTTAGATACATTAAAATGACAATAAGCCGCGACCTCTTCAGGTACATTGGGAAGAGTTTTCCTATCAAAGGAAAAATACTTTGTCTCATCCCACAGAATCTCCTCACCACCCTGGGCCCTTTTCTTCTGAGGTGATCCTCACTCAGTACACCGCCCCCAGTGTTTGCCTTCTCCTGGCCACCTGGGAGGAGACTTTTGCAGAGTTTCAGTGAGGGATCCGTAGTATTCTTCACAGCATCCAACACGGACAGAAATACGTGGCTGCAGAGATCCATTGAGAATGGCAGTGTTCTGTTATATGCTACAACAATAATACTTACGTAATGGAACTAGTAAATGCCACTGTGGCTATGGCAAACAATGTTTAGGGCATGGTTATAAGAGTACGCTTCTTTTGGGTTTAATGCCCCAAACAATCTAGCCAATGGCTATGTGAGAATAGTACACTTTAGTAGACTAGTAATATCAATACATATTTCCATGCCCCGAGCAATCTGACCACTGGCCATAGCCACAACCATATGTTTACTTCGGTTGAATGCCTGCAACATGGCTACTAGCCATGGCTACAATAGTGCGCATAGTTGGACATGGTAACAAGGGAACCTCGGTTTCTTTGTCTGTAAAGAAAAAATATAGTTTGTTGTAGAACACGGTATGGAAGATGTACATACTTTCGGTTTTATACCTTCACTTTTTTGACCCTCATAAGTAGTACATTGTATGTACTATGTTTTCTACAACATTTGTGTTATACTGTTGTATTAACATATTCTAATCATTGGGTCATGGGGAATAAATCCAAAAGGGGGATTGAAACGTTTTGACCATTTCTTTCAGACTGTGAAAATTACGAAAGAGGATGCATTTTGTTTGTGTAAAAAGTAGTATAGTGGTAGTATGGATGTATTAAGTAATTAGGTAGGCGATGGTGTCTAAAGTGGGATCCACTTGGTCGCATTTTGAAACTCGAGCTTTTCGGATTCTGTTCTTTTCTCCCCGGCTTTGCATTTAACGTAGGCAGGGGACACCCCTGCAACCCACGATGCCCATAATGCCGAACTAGGTCAGCAGGTCAGTATTTCGGGATTTGCCATTTTCTATCATGAACAGGAAAAACGCTTTTTTGTTATTTTGGTGCAATACCTTTCAATTGTAATGTAATTAAGGAATATTTGTTTTTTGTGTGTTTGTTTAGTTAGATACTGTGAGAAATCAGAAGGTGTCTCACCCACTAGTCCCCGGGGATCTGTCATCCAGGTGGCCAGGACACGGCCATCGCTTCTGGATCCAGTTCCTGGTGGTGGACCAGTGCGGGAGGATCACCTGAGTGAGGGGTCTTCGGCGAGTGGGCCACCAGGTGGTGAGACAAGGTATCCCCTTCCCTATAACACCTTTACCTCATCCTACCAAGTAGGATATTTAGGAACTCTTACCCCCACCCCCTTACAACACAAACACTTTCTCACGGACATCCTGCTATGAGAGAAAACTGACTAAAACCTGAGCTGTATACCTGACATGTCCCAATACAATGGTCAGGCAAGGTAAGGCAATTACTGACTATCTCACACACCTGACTTCCATTAAGTTTCCCCACACGGATAAAAGACAGAGCACACTCCAAGCGAGGCAAAGCATACGAGGGACCAGCAGTTCCAAGATGGCAGTTTAACAAGAGGAGAAAGTCGGCAAAACAGAAGGGGGTTGCAAGGAGGGAAGTTCCCTTGACCATTTCGACAAAGAACCATTGCTTTCATGAGACCGAGATTGGAAAGCGCAAGACCAGGAAAACAGGCTAAAGAAACCTGCACTGTGTGTCGGAGATACCCGGGGGCCCTCCCACGTCATTCAAGGCAGGTATCATAACCAGCCGCTGTGATACTGTCCTTGGCTCCAAGAACAAAACAGCATCAGTCAAATCAACAAAGCCGGTGAATTGGGGAGACTGATACAAGACTGGTCTGTGTCCAAGCCAAGGTTGCTAGCGGCAGCATTGTTAAACGAGCGCTGGAACGAACATTGTTTGAAATACGTGTGCTAATAGACACAAGTAAAGTTGAACTGCTGATGAGTGCTGCGTTGTGTTCAGGAATAACCAGGTTACTCACCGTAGTGACCACCTTACTTCTAGTCCATAGTCCCCTTTACTCCATACTTATGAGACATTCCTCCATCCTGTCGGACGGGACCGGAGCACTTTGTAAAAAGCATCACATTTTTAAAAAATGTGTCCTTCCTCTTTTTACGTGGGGTACCGCACGTGGCCATAACCCCGCCCTTCTTAGCTCTGCCCAGCGCATCGCCCATCAGTACTTTTCCATCGCCAGGTCAGATACCTTAAAGCAATAATAGAGGAACCTTATTAGAGGGGACAGATGGTGGGCATATGGAGGAAAGGGGACTATGGACTAGGAGTAAGGTGGTCACTACAGTGAGTAACCTGGTTACTCTCCTACGTCCCGTCCCCTTTCCTCCATACTTATGGGAGATTCCCAAGCACTCCTCACAGGAACTACGGGTGGATGGAAACCCCCTTACTGAAAAAGATTTTTCAGCACAGCCTGGCCAAACTGAGCATCAGATCTGGAGCTCAGGTCCAAGCAGTAATGTTTACAAAAAGCTGATGGGGAGGCCCAAGTAGCCGCTTTCACAATGGTCTCCCAGGGGACATACTTTGAAAGGCAACAGCAGCTGCCTTGCCCTGTACCAGGTGTGCATGAATTCCTTTAGGAGGCTAAAGACCCTGAATAGTGTAAGGCTCCATAATACTGGCTGCAATCCTTCTGGAGAGTGTCGCTTTGGAGGCCTGCTTGCCTTGCGGGTTACCAATGGTCACCAAAAGTTGAGATGAACTCCTAAGTTCAGAAGTTCTGTCCAGATAGAACTTAAGAGCTCTTCTAACATCAAGGCAATGCAAAACCCTCTCAGCTTCCTAAGCCAGGTTTGGAAAGAAGACAGGCAGCAAGATTGACTGATTTAGATGGAAATCAGAAACCACCTTTGGTAAGAAAGAAGGATTTGTCCTCCTTGTGGAAAACAAAGGGATGCTCCACCGACAAAAACTTGGAGCTCACTCACGCGTCTTGCCGAGGTAACGGCGACCAAGAAAGCCAACTTCCACGAAAGGTGCTTAAGATCTACCGTTGCCATTGGTTCGAAAGGCTTATGGCACAAGGCAGTAATTCTATTCTAGAACCTTTATCCAAATATGTTGATTTTTATTTAAAACCTTTTGTTATGAAGATGCAGAGTTATGTTCAGGATACTAGGGATGCCATTTATAAAATACAAGGGTTGGAATTCAATTCCAATTCAGATGTCTTGATGTGTTTAGATATCCAATCTCTATACACCAATATTCCTCAACGTGCCACTTTAGAAGTGGAAGAAGAGACCCTACTAAAACGTGAGGATAACCATCCTGTGAGCAACGCTTTCATCTTGTGGTGTGCCGAAACAGCCCTAGTAAACAACTGTTTCCAATTTTGTGGTCAATTCTATGTACAAGTAGAGGGAACGGCTATGGGCGCCGCCATGGCTCCTAATCTAGCAAACCCTTACGTCGATATGGTGGAACAGACTGTAGTTTATTCCAATTTGAATCCCTTTAGAGGCAAGATAATGAAATGGTTGAGGTATATCGATGTTTTCATGTTGTGGCATGGGTCAGTAGCAGAGGCTAAAGATTTCTTGACTTGGTTGAACACAGAATAGATATCCGGCTACTTATAGTGTGATAGAAGTGAATTATTTGAATCTTACTATCTATCATAACAACCAGAAACTGTGTTTTAAGCCTTATGTGAAGGAAACTGATAAAAATGCTCTCCTCCATTACAAAAGTCATCACGCAAAACATGTCCGCGATAACTTACGATTTGGGCATTTTTTGCGGATTAAACGAAATAGTAGCACTAATGAAAGCTATGAGGAAGGAGCTAATGTCTTAATCAAAAAATTGAATAACCCAGGTTACCCTAAGAGGGTGGTAAAACAAGCCGCTAAGCGCGCTTTTAACAATAATCGAGAATCTTTGTTTGAGAAAAAGAGTAAAGATACACAGAACCCTCCTCTAGTATTGGTAAATACCTTTAGTACATTTCCTACAAATTAAAGGGTATAATCTGTAAGAATTGGAGGAAGACCATGCATACTCCTCCACCGGTGGTAGCGTTCAAGAAGAGTACCAACATCAAGAATTTGGTGATGAAAAATGATGTTCAATGAACAGAAGTTCAAACTTATACACAAAGCACTTTGTGGGGCCTACCCCAGGTTGTGGGCCATCACCCGTGTGGCAATTTTGTTATGTGCCCTTTTACACAAAAAATATCTGTGGTGAATTTGGGTCTGAATCATGATTGGATCTTACAAGAACATACAAATTGTAATACAACAAATGTGGTCTATATGATTAAATGTCCTTGTGCCCTTATATATATTGGCAAGACCAGCAAGAGGTGCAAAACTCGTATGATCGAGCATAGGAGCTGCCTGAGGAATAAGATCGATAAAGCCCCTTTGGTAGCGCATTTTAGAGACCTGGGACATGGTGAGAATGACTTTGAATGGTGTATTCTAAAAAAGGTTAAAGGAAAGTGCCAAGAACTGATTAATAGAAAATTACTTAATCTGGAACAGAAACTCATCTTTTTGACAAAAAGTCACCTTTCAGGTCTTAATGAAAGTATTGAATGGCATAATGTTAAATAATCTACACTTTCTATTGGTCCAATATTTGATGCATCTCCTGCGTGGTGGGTAAAATATATATTGGGAGCAAAATGCTTTAATTGTTACCCTACTATGGAATTTCTATACTTGAGGTAAAGAAATATACCCTGTAGCAATTTTTTCCAATGATGGGTTGCAGTCATATGAGTAGGGTACTGTCCACCGTTTTTGGGATTATGTTTTTTTTTTTACTCCATTGTGCATTTACGTTTATTTGTGGCTTCTGGTTGTCCGAATGGGTCCATGGAAGGGTGGACACATTGATGTTATTGGGCGCTATGAGAGCGAGGTGGATTTTGCACGCCTCGGTGTGTTGTGAGCAGGCGAGAGCAGTTGTCTAGCAACTTGAGGTTGTTTGGAATTCACGTAATGTGATCACATGATTCCTGCGGATTATGTCTGACGTTGAGCACTTTTTAATGAGAACTAGACGTATTGTGGATGCTTTTGTTTGTAGAGACGACAATAGTTGCTTAGCAACTGAGGTTTTGATTGGATACCACGTAATGGTATCACATGATTTACGTGGTTAACAGTCGCCATTTTTGGAATCGAACTTTAACTGCAGCACCTAACTAAGGTAAGGAACGCTTTCCATTATGTGGCAACTCAGGCCGCTTTTTGTCTGGTGACTTTGGTGCTTTATTTTAAAACAGCTGACCAGATGTCCTGTTATCTAGGTCCCGGCGGTTTTTGAGAACTAAAACAGCGTGTCCCAATTTCTTGGGGTAATTAAACACGTTTGGTTGGAACATCTAGTAAACAAATGGAATTTGGAAGCCTTTGTGTGGCCCAGTATTGACAGACTGGAAATAGTACCTTCCCGTTTGAGGTGAGGTTCTCTATTGAGTTATCTCTATCACCACGTGTGGCGGTGTTGGTATAGGGTGAAGGTTCTCTTGTACCAAGTGTGGATTAATTAAGAGACATGCTCTGTACTTATGGTTTTGTTTTGACGTTTGTTTGCTTGGTTTTTTGCACAGACAGACTTAATGGAATATATGTGATATGATGACCAGTGTTTATTCAACCAAGGATTACAATCGTAATATGGTTCAAGAGATTCATACCCTTTGGCTATTCCATGCAGGTAGAGACTATTTGTTTTTTCTACTTGGTTTACCTTTTTTGGTATTGAGGGTGAGGGCGAGGTTACGTTTTTCTAACCATTGACGTCTGCATAGTGATATGTACGTTTATAATTGTGTACCTACAGATATTGGAGTACCTTTTTGAAACCAGAAGAAAGAATTAGAATCAGAAGTGGAAAAGAATCGCCATGTTTTGAGCATAAGATACATGACTGCCCCTGAGGAATGTCCAGTTTGTTTATAACATCCAGGACAGAAACTTATATAAGTTGGGCTATGACGGGATCAATGTTGAATAACAATTTATTTTGTTCTGTATCCCTCCTGTTCTAATAATTATGTATGGGTTTTTTTAGTGAAACATTTATGTGCTTTGTTTATTGTATTGCAACGTGTGCATATGCTTTTTATGTGTTTTAGATTTGTGTCATGATATTGTTGCTTTGAATATATAATAATTAAACTCAATATAAAAGATAGTTGCAGACATACACCCTAGATCTTTTTTCATAGGTGTTGTGTGTTAAGGTACCCATTTATTTTTGATGGTATATATGTGATTTGTGTGACTATACATATACTCTTCCTTTTTTTGAGATTCAACAAGGCAGTAAGAAACACGGTCAGATCCCACGTTGGATGCAGTTTGCGAACAGGAGGGTAAACACGCATTAGACCTGCAAAGTGCCATTTAATCACTGGATTTGACAGTGAGAAAAAGCACTGGTCTGTGGATAGGTAGGCGGGCACAGCCAAAAGATAAGTCCTGCATGACAAGACATGAATGCCCAACTCGGCTAGATGAGGAACTAGCAGAAGCCTGATCGGTGCACACACCGACAGATGTTGAAGCTCTGAAAACCAGAACCTGGCCGGCCAACACAGAGCTATGAACAGAAGAGAACAATTCACTGTGTTCTTCAGCTTGTAAATCGTCCGATGAATCAGAGGCAGAGGAGGTAAAGAATAGGCCCTGATCTTGTGCCATGGAATCTCGAGAGCATCTCCAAGAGAGGAGGTTCTCAGCCCGTTTCTGGAGGCATAAAGAGGAAGTTTGTTTGTCGATGTCGGAAAGAGGTCCACTTCCGGAGTGCCCCAACACAGGAATATCTGTAAGAGGACCTCCGCTTTCAATTCTCACTCGTAGCTGACCATTGTTTGTCGGCTGAGGGCATCTGCCGTGATGTCCAGCTGGCCCGGGATGTGTACTACCACCAGCCAGACGCCATGCTGAACTGCCCATTCCCAAATCTGAATGGCCAGATCCACAAGAGGAGGAGACTTGGTGCCCCCCCCTGCTTGTTGATGTAAAACATGGACACCAGATTGTCCGTGCAGACACAAACCACTTTGTTGGCAATGACTGGCCTGAACGCCTTGAGCGCCAGGAAGATCGCCAGAAGCTCCAGCTGATTTATATGAAGGAACTGGTCTTGGGGCGTCCAGAGGTCGGAGACCTGAAGAAGATCCAATGTCGCACCCCACCCCAGAAGGGAGGAGTCAGTCGTGATCGTCACCATGGGAGCAGGGTCTTGGAAACCCGCACCCACTGACAGGTTGCCGAGAGGCCACCACCACACCAGGTTCACTCTCATGAAAGGCTGATCCACAGCCTGACACCAAGAACTACGAAGAGCCATCTGCGTCCGCCTCATCTTGAGCTGAGCAATGGGAAGAGCCAATACGCGCTGGGCCATGAGGCCCAGAAGCCTCTGGAACCACCAGGCCAACATGCTCTCCGACTGCGCAAACATCTGACACATGGCCAACAGATCCGCCATTCTGTTGCCGGTCAGGTAAACTCTGCAGTCGATCGTGTTCCAACGAAAACCCAGGAAAGTCCAGTCCTGAGAGACCATCATGGAAGATTTCCGCCAGTTCACCGACAGCCCAAGGTGAAACAGAAGCTGGAGGAAAGACTGAAGATTGCTCGAGGCTTTCAGCGGACAAGGACTGCACAGCAGCCAATTGTCAAAATACGGATACACATGGATACCATGTAGCCAAAGATAAGCTGCGATAACCGACATCTTCGTAAAGACACGCGGTGCCGAGCTGAGGCCAAAAGGGAGCACTCGGAACTGGAAGTGCTCCTCCCCCACAGAAAACCGTAGGTATCTCTGTTGCGGATTCCAGATCAGGATATGCATATACGCATCCTGGAGGTCCACCACGCTCAGCCAATCGCCCTTCTATAAAGAGGACTTTGACAGGGCGTGTTCATCTTGAATTTCTCCTGGGGTAGAGAGAGATTGAACTGGGAAAGGTCTGGGATGGTGTGCAGGCCAGCCTGGTTGGGTTTGGGCACCGTAAACAACCGGGAATAGAAGCTCTCCCCTCGCTCCACGAGAGGAACGCCACCGCCGCCCTGAGATCCAGTAACTTCTGAATCTCGGCTCTAAGGGAGGGCGACCCAGACTGCTGGAAGGGAGGATTGATGGGTGGGGAAGGGGAAGCCCGCCCGAGTGACTGACAAGACCCACCGGTCCTCGGTGATGCTCTGCCATGCCTCCCAATGAGACGCAATGCGTCCTCCCACCGGGGTGTTGTGCAAGCGCAGAAAACCCTAATTTTGCTGGTTTGTCGGTGGCAGCACCACCTGCACCTGAGGAGGAGGCTGAGGAGCGGGAGAAAAACCGACTCCGTTGCTACCTTGGGTGGGAATTTCCCAAAGGGGTGTCAACCCTGCGGGATTTCCGATCTAAAAAAATCCTGAAACCAGAAGAAGGCCGAGGGTTTGGCGATGATCTCGGTGTCCTAAAAAGAGATTTTACCAGGACAGACAAAGACTTGGCAGTCTTAATGCTGTCCTTAATTTTGGTCAGCTCCACGTCTGTTGTAGAATGAAAGAGCTCCTTGCCATCGAAAGGCAAGACTAAAACCTTATCCTGCACCTCCTTGGAGAACTTGGTGGCGTGCAGCCAAGACTGACGAAAGGTATCCACAACAAGCATTAGGGCCCGGGCCGAGGTGTTGTTACGCTCACCTGGTATCCACTGGGACGCCACCCAGCTGTGGGGACTCTGGCGCCCTTCTCAGCCGCTCCCAGGTACAATCAGCGGAGAAGTTCTGCCTTGTCATAGGTTTTGGCGTGCTCTCCGTCCTGCCTTCTTGGCAGGGGCGCGTGGTCCTTTGTGGGTGAGTGCGATCTAGTTACTTCACTGATGCAAGCCCTTTAGAGTCTTTCAGGTAGGTCTTATTACTGTATTCCTTTCTTGGATTTAAATAATGTCTTTCTCTCTCCTTAAATGCGCAGAAGTTCGGTCTGGAACGTTGGCTGAATTGGGACTCGCCGACAGGTGATGGTGTCTTGAGAGCGCCTTGATGCGGTAAGTAGGCGCTATGATGCCTTGCCTTTGCTAACCTGTTGTCTTTCATTCATAGGTTGCGATGCTCACCTGGAGCAAGAAGTCCCAAGGCGATGCTAGTCGATGGGCGACTTGTGAGGGTCGCTGTTGGCACAATTGCAAAATGTCTAATGTCCTTTTCCCTCCTTTTGCAGATTCGACGATCCGGGCGGCTCGGTGTACCTTGGATGATGGTTGCAGGAGCGGAGGGCAGCTTGCGGTGGAATCACAGGTAAGCTGCTGCTTTTCACAATGTCCTTTTGTTTTTCAGATGCTGTTCTTCCGAGGTTCATAGATGCAGCTGAAC
Organism: Ambystoma mexicanum; assembly: GCF_040938575.1. NCBI lineage: Eukaryota > Metazoa > Chordata > Amphibia > Caudata > Ambystomatidae > Ambystoma > Ambystoma mexicanum. Next base: position 1,364,587,866 of record NC_090930.1, on the reverse strand, counting down.
ACGATGAACGTCACGTTGCTGGATTGCAAAGTAACGCGAAGCATGTACTGGAGTCTGGGCGTGGCTTATATATCCTGCAGGCATTCCAGGTGTCTCTGCGCCTCCCACACCCAAAATGCTAGACCGCATAGTTCAGTTCAGGAACTGAGCCATGTGGAAGCATCCATGTTGTTGCGCAATGCCCTTATGGGCCCAGATTACTGCTTAAGCACATGAGCCTGGCGTTCAAGGCGCCAGGACTGTCTCCAAGAGAGTCTGGGGCAAATGTCAAGGCCCTTGAGGGCCTGATGGGGGTACTAGAAGTAGCCCACCTGGCCTGGCAATCCAGGCCTAGGGCAGGGGTCGTGACAGCTGTCGACGTGGTGCGCCGCAGCCTCCAGCAGATCCTGTGCCAAAACCCTGGTGTCCGACAAACCTGCTTTGAAATCTTACAACTTTTCAGCGGGAATAAACTCAGACAGACCTTACCACATTTTCATATTCGCTCCGCTAACACCAGTTCTGCATTGGTTTGACGCAGCTGCATGGGCGAGTTAGCAAAAATCTTCCTCCCAAGGGAGTCGAGAAGCTTCTCCTCTCTGGCCAGAACCTGTGTAGCCGTCGAAGAAGAGCATGACGCAGGTCTGGATTGCAGAGTGACTGCAGCCACTACCGTGGAGGAGGGGGCCGGACACGACGCTAAGGACACCTCTTCCGAAGAATGGAGCCTGTAAAGCGCGTCAATCTTCTTGTTGACAAACAGTCCAGAGTGTGGCTTCTCCCAAACTTTACAGACTTCGGCCAAAATGTCCTACTGCAAGAACAACCCGGTACGCTCCGAAGGAGATAAGGTGAACGCCCCCTAAAGCACGCCCTCCTGCGGAGCGGGGGCCTCGGGTACTGGAACATCTAACAGACATCATGTCCAGCACCCGGTCATGATCGCCCTGTACATCGTCCGACACGTCCGGATCAGGTTGAGTCACACCCAGCACCACAATAGCCTTGTCCACTGGAGACAACGGAGGCAGGGGTTGAAGAGTTGGGGAAGCCCAGACGGTAAAAGTGGCACCAGCGGAGGCACAGGAACTGCAGCCGGGTCCGTCGGTGCAGGCGGGCATATCTCCCTGAACAAGCCTCGAAAGTACTCCTTCATGGGGTCGGAACGCATCAGTTTTTGAAACTTGCCGAAAAAGGCGTTCTCCGCCGATGATTTAGGTGCAACAGGAGGCCTCGCAGCGGAGTAATTCCAGGGGCGTAAGGGAGAGGGTTGCCAAGAGGGCCCTTCCCCACTGTTGTCTACATAAATCAAGGGCGCTGATGCAGTAGGAAGCGAGACATTGTGCAGTAGAGGCATCCGAGTGTTCCAGTCATAAACTGTGCACAAGGAAACCGATGTTCACCTGAAAAACCACACCCTATACCTAGGGCCAATGGCGTAGTTATAAGGGATGTATCCAAAATGGCTGCTGTGGTCTTGGCGGAAAGGCCACCATTTTGTCAGCACCTGAGGAGAACTGAGACACGTGTGGAAGTGAAGCAGGGGTCCCCAAAGGTGGGTCAGGGATCTTCATTTTAGCCTTAACACAAGGAACCTCGGCCGAGCCGGTACTGTGTGGCCTAGAATGTTTCTGTGGCATAGTAACAGCCAAACTAGCCTGCAAAGGAAGGACCTCGGCACTGCTGGAAATGGAGGGATTATGGTCCAAAACCTCACTCCATGCCCCCTCAACAGATCTGGGGTCTCTGCAAGAGTGGGGAACGATGGGAAGGAACAAGTTACTTACCTGTAACTGTTCTCCAGCATGGGTCTGGCATAGATTCACATGCTCATGAATAAAGAATACATAGTCGTCAGGCTGGGAATCCTCGGTAAAGAAAAAATCAGTATCAGTTTAGTTTCTGATCTGTCTTTCGTAGTAGTAACCAATCACTGATCTCTGCGTCATACTGACCGCAGCCAATGACTGCCCTCTACCTAAGCCCCGCCTCTGGCAGCCATCTTCAGATTTGGTAGCACGTGAAGTGGCAGTATGACCAAGTGAAGAGCCGCAGAGGGGTAGGTGGGAGGGTTCGCATGTGAATCCATGCCAGACCCATGCTGGAGAACAACAGTTACAGGTAAGTAACTTGTTCCTTCTCCAGCATGGGGTCTGGCATGGATTCACATGCTCATGAATAAAGAATACATAGCAGTACACACATGCACAACCACGGGAGGTGGCAAAGGCTCAACATTAAGCATTACATCAAAACTCAACATTAAGCATTTCTTACCTCCTCACCAGGCTCACCTTAGGCGAACTGGTTGCGCAGCACTGCTTGGCCGACCCTGGACTCCTCCCTGGAATCCCGATCGACGCAGTAGAATTTCGTGAAGGTGTGCGTCGACCTCCACGTAGCAGCCCTGCAGATGTCCAGCAAGGGCACACCAGATAGGAATGCCGTGGTAGCTGCAATCGCTCTGGTGGAATGGGCTCTCGGACGGCCAGGCAGCGGTCGGTTTGCCAACCGATGACAGTACATGATACAGCCGGAGAGCCATCTGGAAATGGAAGCCTTCGAGAGAGCCTTCCCCTGATTGACAGGTCCAAAGTTCACAAAGAGTTGTGACGTCTTCCGAAAACACTTCGTGCGGTCCACGTAGAACTTCAGCGCTCTAGCCACATCCAGCGAGTGCAAAGTCCTTTCAGCCGGCGACGAAGGCGACGGGAAGAAAACAGGCAACACCAAGGGTTTGTTGAGGTGGAAGTCCGACGGCACCTTGGGCATGAAGGAGGGATGCCTCCTGAGCACTACCCTTGCGTCGTGAAAAGTCAAGTGCGGGGCCTTGCAGGAAAGGGCCTGGATCTCTCCCACCCGTCGTGCGGAGGTGATGGCCACAAGAAACGCTGTTTTCCACGACAAGAACTTCAACTGAGCCGAGTGCAGAGGCTCGAACAGGTCCCATGAGCTTGGTCAGCACCACGTTGAGCTCCCACGCCGGGGCCGGAGCCTTCACCGGCGGGAACGATCTGAACAGTCCCTTCATGAATTCTTTCACCAGACGATGAGACCACAAAGACATCCGCCCCGTGGTTCTGGTGTATCGGGAGATCGCAGCAAGATGAATCTTGATGGACGGTGCGCCAGTCCAGCCTTGGCCAGCGTCAGTAGGTACGGCAGTACTTGGGGAGCCGTAATCCGTAGAGGGTTAATCTTCTGTGCGTGGCACCAGACAGAGAACCTCTTCCATTTGTGTCCGTAGCAGTTAAGAGTTGACGCCCTGGCCTTTGCAAGAACCTCTCTGCAGTCGGCCGGTATGTCGTATCCTCCAAACTCTAACGCTGCAGGAGCCTGGCCTGCAAGTTCAGCGACTTTGGGTCGTGATGGAGGATGGCGCCTCCTTCCCTGGAGACAAGATCCGCGTCCACTGGCAGTTTGATTGACGGGGACGCTGACGAGTCCAGAAGGTCCGGGAACCATATCTGCCTCGGCCACGCAGGTGCGACGAGGATCATCCTGCACCGTGACCTCTTGAGCTGGTTGATGAGCCTGATCAGCAGCGGCAATGGAGGGAACGCGTATAGAAACAGACCCTCCCAGGGGAACGAGAAAGCATCGCCCATGCTCCTCGGCTGGGGAAACCTGCTGGCGAACCTCCGGCACTTGGAGTTCATCGCTGTCGCAAACAGATCGATCTGGGGTGTGCCCCACCGTCAGAAGAGGCGGTCCACTAGATCCTGTCGTAGTTCCCACTCGTGGCACGAGCGCAGCTCTCTGCTGAGCGAGTCGGCGATGGTGTTTTTTATCCCTGCCAGATGAAACGGCACCAGAAACATCCCTTGGGCGACGGCCCAATGCCACAGATCCTGCGCCTCCTTGGACAGGGCTGGGGATCTGGTACCGCCCTGCTTCCTGATGTAGAACATGGTGGTGGTGGTGTCGGCGAAGATCCTCACCACCTTGCCCTTGAGGGACGGAAGAAAGGACCTGAGGGCCCAAAACACTGCACGGAGCTCCAAAGGCCTCTCGCGTGCAGATTTTCGGTGTGCGCTCCCCACCCTTCCAGGGAGGCATCCGAGGTCACTGTCTCCTGGTGGCCGGGGGTCTGGACGTCCATGCCCGCCGTCAGATGCGCGCGGGTGCCCCACCACCGGATCGCTCGTCGGAAACTCTCGTCGAGTGTGATCCTCTCCTCGAAGCTGCCCGTCGTCTGGATCCAGCGCGCGTCCAGGAACTCCTGCAACGGGCGCATCCGGAGCCTGCACAGGCGGATGAGATAAATGCAAGACGACATCATTCCGAGGAGGGACTTGATGGACCTCACCCTGGCCGCGTCCGCAACCAGCATCCGCTGCACCTTGCCCAAGATGGCCCTGGTCCTTTCCTCCGACGGAGAGGCCAGAAGCGACACTGTGTCGAGCTTCGCTCCCAGAAACAGTGCGTCTTGCGCGGGCACCAGGTGGTGTAGTTTATTGAGAATCCCAGGTCCGTGAGTACCTGGACGGTCCTTGCCGTGTGTTCCACGGCGAGCTCCTTCGTCTTCGCTCGGATGAGCCAGTCGTCCAGGTAGGGGTAGACGTGGATCCCCTCTCGGCGCAGCTGCGCCGCTACCGGTGCGAGGCACTTGGTGAACACCCTGGGTGCCGACCTCAATCCGAAGGGAAGGGCTCTGAACTGGTAGTGATGCCCTTGGACCACAAATCTGAGAAACTTTCGGTGTCCCTTTAGGATGGGAATATGGAAGTAGGCATTCTCCAAATCCAACGACGACAGGAAATCGCCCTCCTCCAGTTGACCCAGGACGTGTTGGAGGGTGACCATCCGGAACTTCTGTGCCTTGATGAATTTGTTCAGTCGTCGTAGGTCCAGGATGGGACGCCATCCTCCCGTCTTCTTCTTCACGAGGAAGTATCTTGAGTAAACTCCGGAGCCCCGAAGCCTCTTTGGGACGAGCTCGATGGCGCCCTTCTTGAGCATCGCCTTTACCTCCAAGAGAAGTTGAGGGACGTGATGTTCTTTCCTGGCCACAGGGGGGATGCGCGGGCACCTCCTTAGAAACTCGAGCGCGTGACCCTGAGCTAGGGCGTCCAGCACCCAACGGTCGGTGGAGATGGACTCCCACACGCTGACGAAGCTCGCCAGCCGGCCTCCCACCGGGGTGCTTCGGTGGGGGCCCGACCCCACGGCCGGCTCAGTCCTGCTTAGACGAGGCTTTGCCGCCTTGTCCTCCTTGGCGACGACGGCGGGGTCTGCCTGACTTGCCTCGTCCCTTGTAAGCTTCCTGTGACGACGAACGGCCGCTTGACGGTAGGTGGAAAATCCGCCGCCGGAACCTTTGGAGGCACCCTGTTTGCCTACGCCGCTCCGAAAGGGCGGCCGCCGTTGCTGGAGAACCGCAAGAGCCCGGGCTGTCTCCGTGTCCGCCTTGATGGCTTGAAGGGAATCGTCCACTGTTTTCCCAAACAGGTTGTTTCCGTCGAACGGCATGTCCAAAACCCTGGTCTGCACGTCCTGACGGAAGTCAGTAGCCTTGAGCCATCCACGCCGCCTAAGGCACACGCCGTTGCCCAACTGGCGAAATCGTGTCAGCGATGTCCGTCGCAATCGTAATGGCGTGGTCCGACGCCACCTCTCCTTCCTGCAAGATCTCTAGGGCATCCGCCCTCTTGTCGTCTGGTAGGAAGTCCAGCAGGGGGGCCAGTTTGTACCACAACTCCCTGTCGTAGTGGGCTACGATAGCCAAGACGTTGGCCGCCTTAATCGTCGTCGCTGCCGACGAGATGACTCTGTGTCCCATCGTGTCTAATTTCTTTCCCTCGCCGTCCGGCGGGGAGGTTGACGTAGAGGCCGCGCGCCCCCCCCCGCTTTCTTCCTGGCCACCGCAGAGACGACCGAGTCCGGGGTCGGCTGTGCCCGAAGGCACAAGGGGGCCGAGTCCGGGACCCGGTACTTCATCTCGTACCGATCCCTTCTAGCCAGCGTCGTGGATGGGTTCTTGAGGAGGGTGAGGCCCTCATCCCAAATATCGTCTAGTAGAGGTACAGCGAGGACCGTCTTCCTCTTGGTCTCGCGCCGTTGATAAAGGAAACCTTCCTTCTCTTCCGGGCAGAGCTGGAAAAGCTCGGATGCCCTGGCGATCATGGAGTGAAACGATCCAATCTCGTCGGGCGGGGAAGCCCGGGTGGGAGGCGACGACGGGAGATCCTCATCGTAAACCTCGTTGTATGTACCCGTCGCGGCCGTGTCAGTCCCCGTATCATCCCCACGTGTCGTGGACGGGGAGGAGGGCTGAACAGGGCGCAATGACTGAAAAGGAGGTGGAGGATGAATCCTTCTTCTCTTAGGGGGAGGGCTCCCAGAAGGGCCTGGCTCCGGGTCCCCCATCGGGAGCGGTTCCTCCGTTGGTGGTAACGGCAGTCTCGTCCTTATCTCTGAGCATAGGGACTGTATAGCCAACAAAATGGCCGCCGAGTTGTCTTGCGGCACTGGTTGAGGGAGAGCCGACAGGCAATCAGGAGCCCCGTCGGCATCCTCAACGCCCTCGTCGTCTTCCACGTCGGGGTCCCTCCCGACAGGATGGCCTTCTTCCACGCCAGAGCCTTGGCCTAAGACTTCGATCAGCTCCTCCTCAGAGGTTGAGGCCGAGTCCCCGACGACCTCCTGCCCCCCCTTTTTCTTCTCCGTCAGAGGTTTCACGGGGGTCCTGTCGATGGGCATGAAAGAGGACTCCCTCCGCGGTGGCAGGGAGGTTCTGGGCCCCGGGGTCGCCACCACTGGTGTAGCCTCCACAGGCTGAACCAGGGCCACCGCGACTGCCTCGATAGAGGCCTTGGCCGGATGGATCAAGGCTTTCACCAACTTAGGTGCGCTCACCGCCTTCTCCTTGGGGGGGAGGGTCACCACCTCGCTCCCCCTCCGATGGGGCCTTAGGGCACGACCGGGGTCTCTCCAGGAGTTTTGCCGGGTGCTCGGCCTTCCTCTTACCCGAGCCAGAGAGTTGGCTCGTGGTTGATGGCGCCGGGGAGGATGCGCCCTGCCTGGCGCCCGTAGAGCCCGACCGTTCGGCGCTCCCGGTGCCAGCGGACTCGCGGTGCTTGGCCTTCTGTTGGACCCCCGTCGCCGGGGCGCCCTCAAAGGTCTTAGAAGACCGCTCGGACTTCTTCTTCTCGCCTGACGGGCTCTTTCCTTCCAGCCAGTTGGCGAGATGTTGATGGCGGTCCTTCATGGTCCGCTCCGACATATTGCCGCAAAACGCACAGTCCTTCTCCACGTGCGTCTTGTCATGTAGGCAGTAAAGGCAAAGGGAGTGTTCATCCTCCTTAAAGACATTCTGAAGCTGACATCCACGGCAGACCCTGAACAGCTTTCTGGGCGTCGAGCTTCCCTTCTCCTGGGCCATGTCCGAGATGGGCCTGAGAAACTTCTGGAGTCCTCCAAAAGCGTGGCTCGACGAAATCTTCACCCTTGGGGGGCGTAGATGAATCCGAAACGGGTCCCCTTTGATCGGATGAAGAAATGGTGGAGCTTGAGGCTCTTTTGACCGAAAAAGAGAAATTTTTCGGAGAAAAAACGTGAAAAATAGCACTAACGCTCGAGAGCAATAGCACGAGGATCCCAACACTTGAACGTGCGGTAAAAATCTGAAGATGGCTGCCAGAGGCGGGGCTTAGGTAGAGGGCAGTCATTGGCTGTGGTCAGTATGACGCAGAGATCAGTGATTGGCTACTACTACGAAAGACAGATCAGAAACGAAACGGATACTGATTTTTTCTTTACCGAGGATTCCCAGCCTGACGACGGGGAATATTCATGAGCATGTGAATCCATGCCAGACCCCATGCTGGAGAAACACACCTCACCGACAAGACCTTAACAGGCCTCTCAGAACTGTTGGTCATCTTAGCCTCTAAATGACGGGCCTCGGACCAGAGTCCAGTAAAAGCCTCTTCATGATGGGGCCTCGAACTTACGTTCAGTGTCAACAACCTCAACCGAGGTCTCAGGGCATACCCCAGTGATTTTACGGGAAGCTTGAACCAAGGAGACCGTGAAGCAAGCTCCGGGACCCGATGCCTCAGAAGAACTGGGCCCACAAACAGCCCCCACAGAAGGGGCCTCGGAATGTAATCCGGTGTCAATAGGCCCCTTACGGAAGTCCTCAGAGAAAACTCTGGTACAATTCTTAGGCCTGGAAGGCACCTCAGGGCTAGCCCCGGTAATCGAGCTTTTGACGCTCCTCCAGGACCGGTAAGGAGTCCCCCGGCTGGGATGCCCTAAAAACCAAGAACTCACCAGGCGTTTCTTTTTCTTGTCGATGTAAGTTTGAAAATGCGCAGAGGGAGTACGTTGAAAGACCTCCTCCCTCCGCTCCAAATGACGTTGAAGCGCCCGGACCGAAAGGGAGTCGCAATAAAAGCACGAGTCCCACCAGTGGTTCAGACCCAAACACTAAGCAAAGATGATGGGGATTCGCCCTAGCGTAGCTGACCAGAACAACAATTTGGAAAGTCTAGCTAAAATGGCATAGACGGACTACCACGCGACCGCTAATCCAGAGCAAGAGGAGGAACTGGAAGGAAAAAATCTTCTGAAGATGCAAATGCGTCCAGTCCCAAGCGAGCAGAGAAAAGGACTGATGGGCGATGCGCTGGGCGGAGCTAAGAAGGGCGGGGTTACGGCCGCCTGCGTTACCCCGCGTAAAAAGAGAGTAAGGACACATTTCTTTTAAATGTGATGCTTTTTACAAAGTGCTCCGGTCCCGTCCCACAGGACGGAGGAATGTCCCATAAGTATGGAGGAAAGGGGATGGGACGTAGGAGTATTAGAAAATAGGCCCATAAGTGATTATACATCATAATGCCCTGTCCCATGCATTGGGTTATAACATAGGGCAATCAAAGAAAGACAAATAGATTAAAGGTAGAAAACGATTCACAGCCTTTGCATCAAAATGTACCTTTAGTGTGTCTGCGAGGTGAGAAAGGCCCCAGGAAGTGCAATGCAGTTTATGTCGGGAATCGCTGTCTGCACTTAAGGATCCTGCTGTTATTCCCAATTCTGAGGTCAAAAAGAAAGACCGAAAAAGCTTCTTCAGGTCCAAGAGATCGGATTATTTGGTGCAAGATGGCATAATGTGTGTAAGGGTAATGAACATACCCGTTTAGTTGTGCTTTTTCAGCGCTCTCTCATCGTGAGCAGTCTCGCCTCCTAGTCTTCACTTGCTGCCATTTGACTGGGGTCTTACAATCTCCCAGTACCCAGAATCAGCCCTGGAAGGGATCTATACTTCAATATGCAGGGTAGGGGCAGCTGGAGCTAGTCTTCATGTGGCCATCTTGGTCGGCACGTACCAGGACTTTTTATGCATAAAAATCTTGTAAATCCAACACTTGTTTAAAACAATTTTATTTTAAACCAGTTGCACATGTGGAGACAAAAAACAAACAACCATGATAGTTGCTTGCGAATGAATGGTCCTCTTCCAATATCTACCCCCTCCCCTCCGCCCTTGTGTCCCCCCCCATTCCACAGGCTCATGTGTTCCCTTAGTCCAGTGACCCTGAGTAATTAGTCTCTTCTTTCGGCATTGTCCTGTAGGGCCAATTGTGCAGAGCAAGGTTTATGAGTTTGTGCTGGAAAATTCAGATTGTGTTCTATAACCAGGGCCCAAATGTCTGCAAACCTATGCAGTAGGCCTGATTTGGCCGCCGTGACCTTTTCTGCAATCAGAACATCCCAGATTTTGATCCACTGCAGGGTCATCGAGGGTCCCTCTGTGGTCTTCCAGGTACGAGCAATCGTGATCCTTCCCGCTAGTAGAAGTGGTCTAATAAGAACGGCTGAACTCCCCCGTCCTTGGGTATGACCCGAGCGCTGGTGCGCCTAGACGGACCACCTCAGGCTCTCTGGGGAGCACAACCTGGGTGATTGTTTCTATGACAGATAAGCACTTGTCCTAGAAGTTTTGCACAGTGGGGCAGGACCACCACATGAAAATATGAGCCGACCTGTCTATATTTCCGCCAGCATTGAGGACTAAGGGATTTTTGGAAGTGGTGGAGTCGTACTGGGGGGTAGTACCAGCGGAGGAGCAGTTTAAAGGCACATTATAGTGCAAAATGAAGAAGAGTGGCTTCTGGTCCATATGTCCACCCATGTATGGTCCTCTAGCGTGTGCCCCAGGTCTGTTTCCCACTGTGCCATGTATGGGGGCCTAAGGGAAAGCATGTCCTCTTGTAGCAGTTTGTAAAGGCTGGAGATCTTACCTCTCACTGGTTCCCCTAGTAAGGTAAGTTCAAAGGGGCTAAGATGTCTGGTGGCTTTCTGTCGGAGCAGGGGGGTGAGTGCACCAATGACGAAGTTGAGAGTAAGAGAATATCAGTTTTGGTTAACTGGAAAGTCAATTTACAATTTTGAAATGGACGTGGTTGGCTGTTCTCATGGAGTTGCGCTAGGGATTCTAGCCCTCCACCAACCCAATTTTTTAAATTTGGGTGATGGGATCTGGGATAAAAAGCTGGATTATGGAAGATCAGGGAGTTTGGGCCCAGGGCATGTGTGATTCCCTTGGATTTCAGTGCCCAGTCCCACATACTGAGTGTGCTTTTGGTAGAGGCGAGTATCCCTGGCCAAGTCCTCTGCCTCCGGGGGGGGTGGGTGGGGGAGTCAAGAAGTATGGAAGAAAGCAGAGGGGGAGGGGGGGTCTGTATTGTTCCAGTTCTACCCACTTTGGGGGCCCTGTCACCATGAGCCAAGCCTGGAAGCGTGCCAGTTGAGATGCCACTTGATATTTACGCAGATTGGGTACCCCCAGGCCTCCCAAGCGAGAACTGTGTCATTACTTTTTGCTAAATTCTTGCTTTCCTCCCTCTCCATATAAACCGAAGCATTTTCCCTTGTAGATGTAGGGGGGGGGCAGGGGGATTGTGACAGGCAGAGGGCAGCAGAAGTAAAGAAATAGTGGGAGAAGATTCATCTTGCAAGCCATGATCCGCCCGACAAGTGATATTTCCCGGGCGGTCCAACGTTAAAGATCTTTTTCTATTTCTCTAAAGAGAGGGGGGAAGTTTACTGAGTACATGTCTTTTGGACAGGCTGGGACCTGGACCCCGAGGTTAGATATGGATTTCTCATTCCAATGGATGGGGCAAAGGGGTGTGAGGGTCTCCAACTCTGTGGGCTCTAAACCCACCCCCAGGGCTGCGGATTTCTTATAATTAATGTTGAAACCTGCCACCTTTCCAAACCTGCCTAGTTCTTGCAGGGTGAACACTAGAGAGGGCCGAATGTCTTATGGACAGCAACACGTCATCGGCATAGAGCAAAATCTTATGCTGAATGGTGCCAAATCGGCAGTCCCTTAATGTTGGGGTCTATGCGAACCCGCCGAGCGAATGCTTCCATTATCAGGGCAAATTAGAAAGGGGACAACCCTATCTAGTTACAAAGGTTAGGGGTATGGGGTCTGATAAGTTGTGGCTAACCCGCAGGGTGGTTTTTGGTAATCGGCAATTGGCCAAGACCATTTTACGGAAGCTTGGGCCAAAGGGAAAGGCCTCTAGAGTGAGATGTAGGAAGGACCAATCTACTTTATCAAAGTCTTTAGATGCATCCAATGCTAGCAGGACAAGTTTGAGTCCTGAGCTTCTATGTCCACCAGATTTAAAGCTCTCCGAATGTTATCCCCGGTTGACCTATTTGTTATAAACCCTGTTTGGTCAGCGTCGACTAGCTTAGGGAGGACAGACGCCAAGCGGTTTGCTCACATTTTTGAGTAGAGGTTGGCATCTATGTTTAATAACGAGATGGGTCTATAAGAGTTATTATCTCTGGGATCTTTACTGGGTTTAGGCAGGAGAACGGTCACTGATTCCTGCATGGATCGAGTAATGGAGCCTGATAAACCAAAGGAGTTGAAGAAGGCTGTCAGTGGCGCTACCAATTGGGGACGGAACACTTTGTAAAACCGTGTTGTTGTAAAGGATTCCAATCGGGCGTCATACACCGGATCAGGACTCTTGCCCTTAGCCTAGGATGTAGCGCTCAATTAGAATACTTTTTCCTTATTTTTAACTAATTCGAATTGAGCTAGCACCCAACCCATCTCACATCCTCTCTTACAAATACCCTGGGTCACAATGGACCATGAACCAGGCCGGTTGGTGGGAATATAATGTTTGTTTATTTTAAATTTAAAAAAAATAAATAAAAAAAAAAATTTAAAAAAAAAAAAAAAAATCACAAGTTTTATATTGGAAACAATCACCAATGGGGTGAAAATTACAATGAAAACTACTGAAATACACTTGGTTAACCTTGTACAGGAACATATCCAAACCACAAATGAATAGGAACACTTTTTCAATTAGGATAGATGGCACCAGAGTTAAGATTTCCCCTGCAATATTCCCTCAAACCCCAATTAATCGAATTCTGAGTGGATAGCAAGAAGCAGCAAGCAGTCAGGATATGAGGCAGCACATAGAATTAATCCGACCTTCCCTCACAAAATAAGAAGCAAAAACCCTTTGCAATGGCATAAAATGACACTCGGAATTTGACAAATTAATTATGTGTGGTTAAGTAATGAGGTACATATGTTTTATCACAGTATCACGGATGTAATATCACTAGCAACTACAAGGCAAGGTATCAAAGGGCATACAGTTCAAAAAGCAACTTGAACAGTGCAGCTAAATTCACATGTTGAAAAGTTGCAATTTACACTTTTTGCAGTTTTAAATGTCAAAACGTTTTTTTTTTGTTTTAAACGGGTGAAATACACAGAATCGGAATGCGGTTTTTAGGCTGGGTGATAGATACACATCACAGGGACAACATAGAAGTGAAAGAGTGACTATAGCTGAATAATTGGATGAGATTTTCAACGTGAAAGAAATTCGGTTTTGGTAAAATAAAGCAGTTAAGAGAAAATCGGTTTGGAAAGAAAAAGGACAAGTTTCACTTAAACTAGATTTAATGGTTAGAACAGAGGAACGCAACCCGTGAATGTAAAAGTTACATTGCAGTTGTAACCCTTCACGCAGTGTACCCATTTTCTTTAGGGAAAATGTATTTAATCAAAATATTGCTAAGGAGTTACAAGATGGGGTGAATGAAAGAACGGCGCTAACATTAGGAATTCAAGGACTGATGCACAGAGAATGCTAAAAGTCTTAAACAAGTTACCAGGGTATGAATAGGATTACTTCGAGAGTAGGACAAAGACAAAGGGTCAAGATGGGATAGGCTATGTGTTGCTTTGGGATGGGGAAATACTCACAGTCCGCACTTGAGTTTGGGATCTGGGACAGCAAACCAGGTTTTGGACTCAAAACCTTTTGGACAGCAAAACTCTTGTCACCACACGGCGGGCCGCCCCTCACAGCTGAGCAAGTCTGGTCACTGGATGGCAAGGGTACAGCGGGCATGCAGGTAGTGGGCAACAATCTGGTCTGGTCACAGGAAGCTCCCAAAAGGTACCACAGTTTTTCCCCCCTCGTTATTGGGATTTTAGTGGGGTTTCTGTATCAATTGCCTTGCTGGGATAGGGGCAGCTATGCTTTGGCCTTGCTGGGATAGGGTCAGCTATGCTTTGGTCTTGCAGTAGAGTCTGGAATCTTGCAAAGGTGGATCTGGAATGTCTGGATACGCAGGCGCTGGAAATTCCGGAGAGTGTTCTTTCCCTGTGAGCTCCCACCCCTTATATAAAAGCAGGTGACATCACCAGGTTTATTGTTGGGCAGAACTAAGCTAGACCTACCCACCCCCCCCAAGAACCGGATAGGCCAGCCTATGTTGGTTGCCTCTTCCAGGAGAGGACCACGTTTAGGGGGTTGTGTTTTATGAGGTGAAAAGCCATCCCACAGTCATTTTTGCCAAAAATCTATCTCAACATAAAACAGACCTTTGTACAGTTGTGGCATTTTGGAAAATGACATAAGCAGATTACATATTTCACACAGAGCATGGCAGGCCAATTCTCATGTTTGTAGGACTTTGTTTCATCCGTCTAATAATTTTTCGGCTTTTTTAATGAAATTATTTTACCTAAAATTCTATAACTTTATACATGTGTATACATTATCATAAGGCATGTGAATATTTAATTTCAAAGTGTCATCATGTACACTTTCCTCAGAGTATCCAATTATCTGCCATTTCTGTCCACATTATGCCATTGAAATCTAACACGTCTTATTTAAAAGCCACAAAAATTAAATTGCAACTGTGAAACTTGTACATTCCTGTGAAGTCCTGTTGCAGAGATCAGAGAAGTCATAAAAGTTTATTAATAAAATAGTCTTTTCAGACAAATGGCCAGTATTGTCTACCAAATAAGGGCATATCTTACAAGGCTGCTCTGGAGTTGGCTTTGAAGCTCCCCAGTAGAAGTTGCGGGAAGATGTTACTTGATTTATCACACATAGGCGTCCCAGAATCTATTCTGTCAACCTGGAGCACAGACAGAAGTCTGACAAGCGTGTGATATTCTGCCGCCTGGTCCATTCAAAGTTTCAAAGGGCATAATCAACACGGAGGTGTCCCAGAATCTACTGTGGCTTCTCTTGGGAGTAGGGCACTCCTGTTGTTGGCACCCAACTGTCCCTTGAGCCATGGCAGAAACCCGTTTGGGCTGATTTCCAGTGCAGCCAATACATTTATTTCTTTATTTTATTTTCCTTTATTCTGAATCAAAAGCAAGCCTGTTGAAATAAAGGTTTGGCAGTATCGAAGCAAACAATCCTGCGTTGGATCACGCTATGCATTCCTGAATGCCATCATAGAATGGGCAAAGAGTTGCCCCCTGGCATCAGGCACATTCCACCAGAGGAGTTTCTACCTCTATGGCGCTGCAAAGAGGAGTACCGGTCAGGGACATCTGCCAGGCTGAGACCTGGTCTTCGCTTCATACATTCACAAAGCATTACAGTCCGGACGTCACAAGTTGGGCAGACGCTCCTTTGGAAGGGCAGTGTTGCAGAATCTTCTGCTGTAAAGTTTTCATCCCACCTCCATTATTTCTTCTGGTTTAGGAATCCATCTGATGGGGAATCTGCGGGAGAAAGGCAATCAAATGAAGAAGAAATTACTTAACGTAATGTTCTTTCTATGGATTCCTGTTCACCCCTCCCATCCATCCATCCATCCATGCTAAGAAAGCATCTGCAGTAGGTTGTTACCTTCTCTTACGTGAAAAGTGGTAACAATGGTTCCAGGGTCTCTTGTCCTCTTCTTGGTTACAAACCGCATACATTCTTCAAAAAGAAAAAGGAATTTCTATTATTTCCCAGTTGGGATTTGATTTTTCTAATCCTTTGTTGGCTATTTCCCATCTCTTTCTCGCTAGTTTTCCTCTGCAGTGGTTGAGCTGAGGGCCAGGGGGGGTGGGAACGGAGGTATGGGGCATAGTGCTGCAGTATATGTACAACGCCTGACGTCCCAACCCGACGATCGATGCACTGAGTCAAGACGGATCGAGGATCAATAGGCGAGTTGAGGTCCACTACGCCCTCTCTAAGTTTTTTCCAAGCAGCTGAAGCTGGATATCTATCTGATGAGGAATCTGCGGGAGAAAAATCCATAGAAAGAACATTACCGTAAGTAATTTCTCCTTTTACCAAACAAACTATCCTTTCTAATGGATTGTGCTCTTCCATGGATTCCTCATCTTTGATGTACTGATATCCTGCTTGCAGCTTTGGAAATTTTTCCGAGTGCAGGGGGCGCCATGCGTCGAGTCAATTTCCCTTAGCGGCTTCCATTTGCGTTCCCGGACTTGACGCTGGTATAAATAGCATGCAATGCGCCTGTTGCCTCAGTGCCATTTTTCCGCATGCACAGCACGCTTCAAGTGGTTTGACTTGCCTCCGTGATTCTGTTGTGTAGTTCTAAATTTTTTGGGTAGGTCTACTCCCAAGACGGGTTTCTAGATGTGTACGGACTGTGACTCAAAGATGTCGATCACAGATCCTCACAGGATATGCCTCTGGTGCCTTGGCGAAGAGCAGAAGGTAAATGACTAGCAAGGCCTTAAAGAAGAGGAACACAAAACCCGCCTTAGGTCAGTTGGTGTCCAAATCCCCATCTGTTCCTTCGAAGAGGAAAACCTCTGAAGACTGGAGTTTAATGGATAAGTCTCCTCAGAGATCCAAAAATCAATCCAAACATTCTAAGCGCTCGAAGTCAAGGAGTGACTCGCGTCACTCTTTGTCTTCTCGAAGAAAATCCAAGAAGAGACACCATGGCTCTTCATCGGATTCCTCGCATGACGGAAAAAAGGTACGTTTCCCAGATAACTCTACCTCAAAAGCAGATGATTGGGAAGAGTCCCGTCTGAAAATAATGGATGGTTTTTCGAGGGCGGCCCCCACTGTCCCTCATAAATCCTTCAGGGAGTTGAAGGCGACAACTGGTGCACCCAAGAGCCCGGGTCAAAAGCCTGAGATGCCTACTTGAGTGGTGTCGATAGCATTGGCCATATGAGAACAACTAGGCCATAGGCATCTTTGGGTTTTAAACCCTTCTCCAAAAAATACTTAGTCTATTGGGTACATTTTTTGAGGAGGATTATTATGTTCGACCCTTTGGGTTTGAATGTTTTGGCACGTGAAATGCCATTACAGACCCAGCTGCCCATCCGAGTACAGCGTACAGGTCAGTGATGGGTAAAGTCACTAATAATTGGGCTGGGGTTGTCCTGCAAGGCAAATTGTACATGATGATCTAACTGATGTCCTGGATAAGGGACCCCTCCGGCCCCCAAAAGGAACCTGTGCTGCCTTTCCATTCTGAACTGAAGAATAATATATTAGATCATTGGCAGAAGATGGATACCACTCCTGCTGTTAACAAGGAGCTGGTAAGGAGGTACAAGCCATCAGCTATTGACCCCAAATTCCTTTCTGTACAGCCTACCCCTGAAAGCTTGGTGGCACAAGCAGCTACTTGGACATCCGAAACAGCTGCCTACCCAAAAATTCCACCTGACAGGGATGATTAGAAGTATGATGTTCTTGGGAAAAGGGCGTTTTCTACAGGTAGCATGGCTCTTAATGCCATTAAAGCGTCTTGCGCCATAGCCAAATAGACCCCATCATTGTGGGATGTTATCTCCCAAATGGCTGAACATATTCCAGAGTGGGAAATGAGAGCTGGCTCCTTGAATATCATTCAAGATGGCTGCGTAAATGAGGCTCTGCTCCCGATGTTCAATCCAGACTTTTGGAAATGCCCATCGATGGGTCAAAACTCCTATTCTTAGAATGATTGTCCTCCGAGCAAGCAATCTCTTTGGGGACCAGATCCGCTGCTTCTGCAGGAGATGCTCTCCCTGCTGGAGAAAGGTGCTGTGGAATGGGTAACTGTAGCAGAACAATACCAGAGTTGGTACTTCACTTATTTACTTGTTCTCAAGAGAGACTGAGGACTGCAAATGTGGTGCTGGAAATTGCTTTGGAGGGACAGGGCCTCATTGTACTTGTCCCACTACACCCCTAGTCAGTATTCTTTGATTGGACGCCTGGCAGTTCTGCACTTCATTATTTATTGTTGGAGAACAAAACCCATGGGATACCCCTATGGCACCCATGGGTGGGGGCACACCTTGATACCCCTGTGTTAGTTTTTGGGCACCTGTGTGTTGCCCAAGCAGCAGGGCATGGGCTGGTGGCAGCTACATGCCGATTTTGTAGGGACTCTGTCTCCCCCATTTTGGGACACCAAGGCCCTGCCATAGGAATCAATGGATTCCTGAACAAAGGCAATATGGCCACTGGTAAGCCTTGTGGCTTTCTGTCCTTACCTCATGTTTCTCAAAAGCCTGAGTAGCCCCAACTCTTCTCTCCTCTCCTGATTGGATGTTGGGTGGAAGGACCATGTATGGCATTGGGGCAGCCCTCTGCTTACATGCTTGTTTTGGGTACACCCTAGGGGTGGGATCTGACTGGAAAGGCGAGTCAATTCACATTCTGTGTTGTGGTTTTCTGGATTTGGTTGCGTTTCACAATGCCTGTGGTCCTGCCTGAGCCATTTCTGTCTGAAACTGAATGAATGCTTGTGCTCTGAAAGGCTGGGAGTTGTCCCCAATACTGTTTTGGGTGTCTGGTTTTGGATGCTTGACCTGAATATGTCTGAGCCTGAATGGTGGCTACATGAATGCACATGTGTGACTGGCTGACTGAGCCTAGCTCAGCCTGAGTGAAAGGAAGGACGCTTGGAGTTTTCCTGTAGGCGTATCCTGAATCCAGCTGGCAGAAGAAGCCTCCTGCTGCAACTCTTCACCAAATCCAAAGGCTGTTCTGCTGATTCAAGTACTGATCAAGAGAGGATCTGGACAGGTGACCTCTTCCCGTAGCTTCGAGGCGACATTGTGCAACTGCTGTTCTTCACCCAAAGTGTCACGGAAGCCAGTCCTGTGTGCCTGCCGTCCTGCAAAGTTGGTGCGCCGCCAATGATCTCTGCCTTAATGCGAGTAAGACAGATTCTCCTCATCGGCACACCTGCTCCCTCCTTTCCCGTCGGTCTCTGGCGGCCTCTCTTGGCCCTCTTCCTTCTCCCACCTGTGAGGCTAAAAATCTCGCGGTCATCTTCGACTCAACTCCTTCTCTCCTCACATCTCTGATGTCTCTAAATAGTCACACTACCAGCTGCACCTCCTCAGAGGTATTCTTCCTTTCCTCTCCTTCCCCCAGAAGCCCACTGTCTCAAGAGCTCTGGTTCTCTCTAGGCTAGACTAGTGCAACAGCCTCTTTGTAAATCTGCCTGCTTCTACTCTCCACCCTCTGCAACTCATCCAGGACTGCGAGACTTGTCATTGGGCTAAAGCCCAGGTATCGTATCTCAAAACTCTCTGCATTGTTCACAAGGCCTTCGGGGGACTGGGGCCTCAATACCTCCAACTCTCTTCCTAAAGATCTTCCTTCTCAAGCTCTTCACTCATCCAACTCCAACTCCCTCAGGGTCAGTCACTTCTCCAAGCAACGAGTTGGCGGTAGATCTCTTTCTTCTGCTGGGGCCTCCCTTTGAAATAGCCTCCCTGAAACTTGAGGCGAACCATCTCCGGATCCGGAAGCACCTAAAGACCTTGCTCTTTGCTTCATCTTTCTCTCCTCCTCTCCCCCTGCTGAACTCCTGCCTGAAACTGCACTGGTCAACTGGCTACGCTCTGATCTCGGGCACAGGTCCCCTCCCCCACCATCTGCACACCTGCACTGCCACCCGGGCAACCCCTGCACTTGGGAGCCATTTCTGTATACCTACAGCCTCCCCCACCCCAGCATCGACACTTGATGTCTGCATTTACCCCTGCACTTGCCACAAGCTGGCTGCACTTTTACCTATTTTTTTTAAAATTTATTTTATTTATTCTTCACTGTTGATCCCATATATTGCACTGCCCCCTCCCCTGCCTCCTCCGCACTTTTCCCGTCCCCCTACCCAGCACTTGCGTGATCTCAATGTCATCTGGCCTAGTAAGATCTTTGTCCTCCCTTTGTTTCCCCTCCCTTGCCTCGTCGTGCCTTGAAAATACTTGTGTGTGTATAGGCGCGTTATAAATATCATATCATTGGGAGCATATGGAGAGAATGATGGAAAACCATGAAATGTCACGAGGCAATGTAATAAATGAAATAAACGCCTCCAATGTGGATAACCACATTCAAAAAACAATTGTGGCAGAGATTTCTCAGATGATTGACAATCTTTATTAAACTTGTCTCAAACAGAATTCCTTGGCACCTAGCAGCAGCTGCTATAACAACATAATTGGCACACAGTTATGAATGAGAAGTCCAGACTTGGAGACTAATTTCTCCCACAGATTTCTCGGTTCATGAAAGTGAAGGAGAGATGGACCTTTCGACCATAAGAAGCTCATTTTAGCAGCCAGCGCCCCATGGAAGGAGACGTACTTCAGCTCAGTAGTTAATATGCTTGAGGCAGACAGATACTCTCTTCCTACTTTGCACCAAAACTGCCGAAACTCAAAATGAGACAAATCGCATTCTTCCTTTAGTAATGGACACCATTATTGCTTCTAGCTCATACTGTGTTGATAAAGTGAACTCCAAAGGTGAATCACTTGCAAATCAAGCTACACATAGCCAGGAGTCATCACTTGTCACTCGGCCCGACATGGAAAATCTTTTCACTCTTCCGACAATGGGTCCTATAATCAATATCAGGGAGACCTCCCCTATTGTTAGTGGTACTGCTGTAACACAGACTCTTTACGAGTCACTGTGACTATGAGTAAGCAAGCCCTGGAAGCCGTTAGCATTGAGCAATCCCTGCTGAAAAGCCCTTCAAATGAGCCAAAACGATCCTGTGTCAAGAGACGCCAACGCGATCGACCGTCACGTAAGGGCAAACGTGTTAATTTTTCAGATCTTACAGCATAAAATAAAATAATAAATAATACCCCAGATTACCCCATAAGGGCATTAGATTATCAATAATGACCTAGGGGGTGGTATTATTAGACAAGTGGTTTTACAAGGCCCATTGGATAAATGGATCATCTCGTCCTGTCCAAATACAGTTGTTACTAACACATTTCCGCCACGATTCGATGCTACAGCTGCAAGCTTTACTCCCTTGCGAATATGAATGGGATTGACAAATCTGCGCATCTCTTGAAGGAGCCCAGTGGCGGCCAGTGACGAAAACATCATAGCCTAGATCCTGTGGCTGAGACCTGTCATTATCTGCTCTCCAAAAATTCATCGATTACTAGCAACCAATGGGACCTATCAGGTGATGCTCGTGTCGCCTCTAATAGGATTCACAAGAGAGTCAGGTACCTGATCTGTATGGAATCAAAATGGAAATCCAAAATAAATCTTTGGCTATCGCACGTTGCCTGGCTTCATCGGTTGCACTGAAGGGCTTCTCAAAGCAAGCTGGCTTCAAATATATCAAACTTGTGGAGTTGGTACCTTCTATGGCCAGTCTGTTCTTAAATCGCTCTTGGCTCATGGAATTGTTCCATGCAATTCCTGACTTGAACCAGATTACCTCTGAAGACAAGACTGGAACTACCTACATTTCACAGCAACTGTAACTTGGCACTCATTACCTTTGTTCACCCCCACCCGGTCGCTCAGCGAGTATGCAACAATGTCAGTGTTCTATTCAAAATGGGCTTTGAAGTTTAAACCTTTTATCCCAACATACCAGCAGGCGAAAGTTCAACGCTCCGCAGGCATATGGGCCATTATAGTGAGGGAGGATCATACCAAAAGTTGGCAAACTCACTTGTCAGCATTGCAAAAGCTGGCGTACCGGGTACATGGAGCACGCGAAATTACCTAGTATTCCCGGATTGGACTAACCATTTTCTCTAGGAACTCGCAAGGCCAACACTTCTTTCTGTCCAATCCGATGGGTCGCCAGGAACTTATGAAGACTCATCTTTTCTTACTGCAAGAAACTTGGCTCACTGCTCCTTTTACTATGGATGGCTACAACACGTTCTTTAGACTATCTGCAGATGCATGGACTGTTCGTCCCAAGGTGGGCCTCTGTATCGTGGCCAGGTTTGAGCATACAATACTATGTACAAAGGAACATCCAAATGTCCTTGCTGCAGTTTTGCCGCATTTTCTACGCAATACAGGAGGTACAATGGTGGCAACACTGTATGATCCTCCCGGTAGAAATTTGACTAGTGAACCGAGGGAAGCTATCTTGGATACCATCTATTCATGGGTCGCCCAGACACGGAAAGGGGTTATCTTAAATGAGGATTTTAAAACTGACTTTTCTTTTAACACACATAATAGCGTCCGGGGCAAACACACAGCACAAGCAACAAAGAAAGGGGCGGAATTTGCCGAATTTGACCTTGTTCCTTTAGTTACCAAAACTCCTTGACATGCCCTATATATACACACACACCTGGTCAAATGGGACCGACCAAAGCTGTATAGATTTCATCTTTGTTAATAATATAGCAGATTTGACACCTAAACTGCAAACATTGAGTATCGAAATCAGTGACCATGCAATGTTAAACATGAACTGTAACATTTCTGCTGCTACACGTAAAGAGACAATGAGCAGAAAGCCATTGGTAAACCTATTTGGTGATCTGCCAATATTCACAGTTTAATAATTCACTAAAGCTTGTTGGGTGTTCTGGAGGTGAAATCATGAAGGTTTGTGACTGGGACATGAACGTACGATGGCTACCTCCTGATCATCGCCACTATTTTAGTGCGCCTCAATTGGGCAAAGATGGGGCGCCATTTGATATTGTCATCGCAAATAAGAAACATGCTTTAAATGCCCAACTCCGTAAGATCAAAAGAAGCTTACTACTTACTGACGTGAACAGAAAACGAGGGTCTCCGAAGCAAGAAATGTATACACATTTTTGGTTATGCGAGTACCATTTCAATGCATTGAATGCCAGATGGAAAGTTGTCAATGTTCTTATATGGACACCTGACACTAGAAAATTCTGGCACATGTTCCAGGTCCACCGAGCTAGCATGGCAGTAATAGAAGTAAATGGAATTGCGGAAGCAGATTGAGCCAGATAGAGAACAGAGCGATATTGGGACCATTCAGAACCCAAATAACACAATAGGAGTATAACTATGATAGGTTCAGTGGTATTGACTGGAGTGAATGAGGAGGACCTGGTTGATTTAATTAGCAGGACCAAATCTTTACATGCAATAGGGCCAGACGGATTGTGCAATGTGATCCTCAAAAAAGATCTGCAGTTTTGGGCTAACCTCCTAAAGGCATTTTCTCTCCATGTGTGTGTGTGTGACCGGTGAAATCCCAAACTCATGGCACAATTCTATATGGATTCCAGTTTTTAAACTGGGTTCACGACTCCAGCCGAGTTATAGACTATTTGCTATGTTCAACTGTAGTGCTAATATTTTCGCTAATATGGGGCGTGGCTAGGCAGCCTTGGACTAGGCTGCACTTTACGTGTAGTCCCGTTGATCCTGAGGTGATCCTATCGTGTGCAACGAGCTGAAGCTGGAGCCAACAGCTGGAAATATCCATGAGGCTGTCGGTATATGTGGAGCATGGTTTGAGTGCCCAGCGAGTACACGCGGAGCCGAAATGAAGCGATAGCGAGCCGAAATACTAAGACCAGTCCTGACCAGGCGGATCTAAGATGGCGGCATACTCTAAACAAAGGAAGACTCCAGACCGGGTCACGCAGAGGTCCTTCGATGAGCCCTGTGACAGCAAGGGATGAAAACCGAACTGAGGGCCCTTCGCGAAAGGCAGTACAGTTGGCTACCTTCGATGAGCAGATGACCTCCGTGCCCGAGCCGATATAATATACCAGATCGAGCCATCCGGAAACACTGTTGCAAGATCTGCAATACGAAGCCCCGCCGAACTGAGCAGCAGCCTAGAGACCGTGAGCGCTCGGAGAGCACTGCGGGTACCAAGGGGCCAGGAGGCGCTGATAATGTGCCACGGCGGTTCCCCAAAGAGGAGCAGCAAAGACCAGGCGAAGCTCCGCTGCCCGCGCATGCCGGGCAGCCGAGTGAGCACAATCTGCAGCCTGACCGCGGTCATCGAGACAGGTGGGAAGGGCACGGGCTGCAAACCCTGAGCGGCCACAATTAAGGAGCCAAGTGCCCGCGGCCCGGCAAGCAGGAAGGGGCACTGTGACAAGTGCCCCCCCTGCCAGGTCTATCAGCACGCACCCTGGCACACCCAAAAGAAGTGCTGCCTGGGCCGTGCTTTCCCCCAGATGGTCCGATGAAGAGGCGGCAGGACGGCCTAACACACACCGTGGGTAGCCATCACATGCAGATGAAGCCAAACCGCGAGCGGCTATAAAAGATGCACACCACAAGTGCGGCTATAGACAGGGCTGCAATACCTAGCGGGAGACGAAGCCCGCAGCAAGTAAGGAGGGATCTGGGGACAAACAACGTTGCCGAATAATGAATGTGTCACAGTGCCCAGCTGGTGTGGTGGGACTGGCCACAGAGAGGCAGTGTACCCCACTGGTAACTAAGAGTAGGGCAAGTAACCAAGTTGAGGACTGGTGATGTGGACCTCATATATAGTGAATGGTCCCCAGAGAGACAAGCAAGCGGTGGTCTGTACCATTGAGGTCCCCACACATTTGGTACGTGTAGCCAAGGGCCAAACAGAAAGTCCCATCACGTCGGTGGCCGACGACAGAGTTGCCAACAGTACAGTGTGGAAGGCGGAGCCCACAATTAAAAAAGAGGGAGCTGGGAGAAAATAACAGTACCAGAACCAACAGATGCGTAGAGACAGTGCTGAGCTGGCAACAAAGTACTAGGAAGAAACTGAAGTGGTGAACCCTACCAGAAAGTGAAATCACCACAAGCTACCAAACTAGGGACTGCAGAGGGAGACACCACACAGCGAATGGTCCTCTGAGAAACACGAGCAAGTGGTAGACCGCACCATTGTGGCCTCTACACACCTGAAGCATGTAGCCGAAGGCCAATATAAAAATGTTCACCACTAGGCCGCCAAAGGATTTAGTACAACACGCGGACCGAGCTGGAGACTGCCAATCAATGGTGCTCAAGGGTTGTAAAACTAAGGCCAAGCAGCCCACAATGGATATTTTTACTAAACCATCACAGTCCCCGAGCATGCCTTCACAGGCCAAGAGTAGCGCACAAGAAACAACGGCCCCACCACGACAAGACCGACTGTTCCTGGATGCCATAACGGAACTGAAATCCTTGTGGGGGACTGCAATGGCGGAACTAAAAGCAGCACTGGAGTTCAAGATCGATGCAGTGGGTATAGATGTAAACCTCCTGCGACAGGACGCGAGAGCATTGGCAGAACGCACAAGTGGGCTGGAGAGCGCTGTGAAACTTGACACCGAAGTCAGCACCACCAATGCCAAGGAAGTTCGTATCTTGAAACAACAGGTGCGACACCTGGAAAACCGAGTGGAGGAGGCGGAAGGAAGGGCGAGCGGAGGAGGGCGAAAGGAAGGGCGAGACGCAATAACATCCGCATAGTGGGGCTACCAGAAGGGGAAGAGGGTCCAGACCCCAGACCCCACGAACTGTTTGGAGAATATGCTGATCATGCAAGCTCTCTCAGGGATTTGCGATCGAACCGGCGCACAGAGCCCTAACAAAGAAACCCCAACCGGGAGCCCCTCCCCGCACGATCATTGCAAAAATCTTCAACTACAGAGACAGGGAGAAGGTCCTGGAATACTTTCAGAAAGGTGGGACAATAACTCGAGCATCGGGGGCGGTCACTGGATACCCTGACTACACCATGCAGGTGAAAAGACAACGCCTCAGCTAGGTAGTGGTGAAAAGACGTTTGCGAACAGCCGGTTTCAAATATATGCTCCTGTACCCGGTGAAGCTCAAGGTCCTACACAAGGGCAAAGCACACTTCTTTGAGGAGGTGGAGGATTCGACGAAATAGCTGGATGCACAAGGATGCCCCGAGGACACGGCTGGGTCGGGCCGAGAAGGACATAAGTGAACCAGCACCATACCATTGATTATTAAGGCGGGGCGAATGTAGGTAGTTGGTATGAGACACTGAGGGCAGCTCGAAGAGAGCTGATCCTGGAAGTGGGCACACTCATCATGTGGACAGGTTGGTCTGAAATATAGTAGAGGGTCATGTCTGACAGGGCTAACAGCGCGCGCCAAACCATAGCCTTATATGGAAGACATCGGAAGATCAGACCTACCCCCAGTAATCGGAGAAATTGAATCGCCAGTAAAGCGATAACCCCCACTGTGTCCTGAGTATCGGCAAGGGCCAGGAAAAGGACTAGATGTGGGGTTGCTTGAGATCCAGGGATGGAGCTGGGCATCAGTTAGAGCCGGGAGGGGAGAGTTTGGTTTGGAGTGGGGAGGGGGGGGTGAAGAGAGAGTTGGCAGGAAGCAACGAGAAGAGTATGCAGGGAGTTGGGGTAGCTAGAGGGATGTTTTGGTTTAGGGGACGGAAGTGGGGGAGGGAGGATCAATCAAGATGACACAGGAGCTCAACACAGAAGGTGCACAAACACAACTAAATCTGTACAGAAAAAGGTGGGGGAGAAGGGTGGGCGGAGTAGGATATAGCTGAAATGGGAGACCTTAGAATCGTGACCTGGAACGTACGCGGGTTAAACACCTATATTAAGCGCAACAAAGTTATGATGTATTTACGCCGGCAGAAGAAAGATATAGCAATGTTACAGGAAACCCATCTAACTAAAGAGAAACTAGGAAGTGGAAAGGGACCATAATAGGGGCCACATATTCAGTATACGCTAGGGGGGTCCTTCTATGGATCGCGCCCCACGTCCCATTCAAACTGCTGCAACAGGAGGTAAGAGAAGATGGGAGGATGGTGCTAATAAATGGGATAGTGGGCAATAAAATTGTCAACCTGATTAATATCTATGCCCTGAACAATGATACTGCGGTTTATTTCAGAAATCTGTATGCTATTGTTAGCCCATACATGGAAGGAGTGGTCATAATAGGAGGAGACCTTAACTGTACACTAGACCCCAAGATGGATAGGTCAGATGACAAATTAACCAAGCTCAGCCCGGCTGCAAAGGCCCTGACCACACTCATACGAGAATTCCAGCACACTGATATATGGAGGAAGCTCTACCCCAACTGTAGGGGGTATTCACATTACTCAGCCCCATATGATTTACACACCAGGTTAGACTACATATTAGTGTCTAGCTCCATGGTAGAAGAGATCAAAGAGGCGGAGTACAAAGCAGCAGTACTATCAGACCATACGCCACTGTTGGTGACATGGCAGACCTCGCCACCTAGGCCTAGGATTCCGACATGGAAGCTCCGTGCTGAAGCACTGAGGGATGCCATGTTCAGGGAGGACCTAAGAAAAGCGATACAGGAATACTTCGAACTAAATACTGGAAGTGTTGCATCAGCGGGCACACTCTGGGAGGCATTCAAGTTGGTAATAAGGGGGGCAGCGATAGCAAAGTCGACTGGGCTGCTGGGGGGCATAACGGCAGAGCTGCAAACCACAGAAAAGGAGATTGAGGCTAAAATGCAAGAGGGTCCAGAATCCCCAGGAAAGACTAAGGCGATAAAGCATCAGACCGAAAAATGTAAATCCCACTGGGAGAGACTATGTAACCTCAACTATAGGAAATATATAGAGAGACAGCATGCAGAAGGGGATCAACCAGGCAGATTGTTAGCCTGGTTGTGTAAAAGTGAGACCCTGAGACAGGCGATCTGGGAGATGCGCCGCGAGGATGGCACACTTGAGGACACACAAGAAGGAGTAAATGAGTGTTTCCAGAGTTACTATCGCAAATTGTATACAGATAAAACTGAAGTAGAAGAAATTGACATAAACGAAGTGCTGGAGGACATCATCGTGCCCAGGCTAGAGGTAGCCGATAGAGAACGACTTGAGGCACCACTGGAATTGGAGGAACTGGAATATGTAATCCGTAACCTACTCACTAATAAGGCGCCGGGGGCCGATGGCCTACCAAGTGATTTTTATAAGGCATATATGGCAGACATCCTTCCACCATTGTTAGCCATGTTAAATGAGGCGTTTGAACGAGGTAGGCTCCCAGAAACTGAGAGAAGCGGTCATTGTGCCGCTCCTCAAGCCGGGCAAAATAGACACCGATTGCGGATCCTAAAGACCGTTGTCAATGTTAAATCAAGACAGCAAGATTCTTACTGCAGTGATGGCAAACAGATTCAAACCACTGATAAGTGCCCTGATACACCATGACCAGACAGGATATGTCCCCCAGCGGAGCATTTCTGATAATCTCTAGAGATTGCACCATGTTATAGACCAGACCGCAGGAAGCTCCCAAGAATTGGCGATAGTCTCATTAGATGCAGTCAAGGCTTTTGACTCTGTTAAATGGCCCTGGTTATTAGCGGTCCTAAGACGTTTGGGATGGGACCGGTGTACCTGCAATGGGTCAAATTATTGTATAGTGCGCCGATTGCCAGAGTCCGAATGGGGTCGGTGATATCAGAAAGGTGGACGCTAGGCAGGGGAACTAGACAGGGCTGCCCTTGGTCTCCGATGCCGTTTATTCTAGCAGGCCCTGGCGGCATACCTCAGATACCAATATGGGGAGGTGGGCATCACAATGAAAGGGGACAGCACTTGATATCACTGTATGCTGATATGCTGTTGTATCTAAGTTACCCTGAAGAAAACTTACAATACATAATAGAGGTACTTGATCGATATGATCGGACAGAACGGTAATTTCAAGGAAATCCATGATAATTCCATTAGGGAGATATATAGGACTGCCTCCAGATAGGCTGCCGGTATTACAGATTGCACGGGCGGTTGACACCTTTAGATACCTGGGGATAAATGTGTATCACAATGCTGGAGAGGAACATAGGAATAATACTGAGCAAGCTGTAGAGGGGATTCAACGCAGTATGACATTTTGGACAAAGCTGCCCCTAACCATGATGGGGAGAACGGCATTGCTTAAAATGACAGTATTGCCCAGGCTGCTACACAACTTTGCAAATGTCCCGTACTTGATACCTAAACGCTTTTTCAATAAACTCCATAATATATGCAGAGGGTTCATCTGGCATAATACTAGAAATCGGTTAGCCTTATGAAAATTACAAAACCCACATGATCGGGCGGGTATTAAACTACCCAATTTTGAGGTGTATTACCCAGCGGGCCAGTTACAATATGTAGCTAGATGGCTCTCCGAAGACTCCACTTCGGAGTCCAGACTATTGAGGGCGGAATGTACACCATATTTCTTAAATGAATGGATGGATGTGTGTAACTGAGCCCCTGAAAAGTGGGAGAGCGGCGCTACTGACCCTAGGTAGGAGGATTTGGCATAGGACCTGTGTAATGCTGGGAAGCCAGACACCGTGCTCCCCGCAGGTCCATCTGGTGACACTATAGGGGATAGATGATCAATTGAGACGTGATATAAGGGAACACTGGGAGCCGGTGGGGGGTGACAACAGTAGGGATGTGTGGCAAGTAGATGGCAGAATAGAGTTTGATAGCTTATGTGAAGACACAGCCTGCACAGCGGGCAGTATATCACTTATGTGAGGTCGATGGCAATGCTAAAAAAGACGTGGTCAGAAGTAGAACTGACCCAGCAGCCACACGAGGCTATAGAAATGTTCCAAACGGTGTCAGACGGGGTCACAAGGTCTCCAGAATTTACGAAATACTGATGTCTAAAGTGAGGAAGGAGGTGGTTCAGACCAGGTGGGACTGGGAAGAAGAAAGCAGGGACACAATAAATGATGGGCTATGGGAAAGGTCACAGGGTACCACAAAAAATTGTCGAGGAATGCCTGATTACAACAGATCCAATTGTATATTAGTCAGAGCATATATGACCCCCAAGAGAATTGCTAAATTCACAAATGCGGCTACACAGCGATGTCTGAAATGTGGGGCAGAAAATACCGGGATGGTACACATGTTCTGGGCTTTCCCCAAAATTGCGAGATATTTGAAGAAAATAGCGGCTCGACTGGCTTCCAAGGGGATTGAACTAGTGCTTGATTCCTTGTGGGCATGCATGATGAGAGGCTTCCCTAGACCGCGCAAACTCAAGCATGTGTGCAAACTTAAAGACCTGGCATATATTTTAGCAAAAAGAAGGCTAGCCATGGGATGGAAGACTCAGGCGAGACCCAATGTAGACACCCGGTGGAGGGACCTTCTGCAGTGGGCCAAGGCTGAAACGGTGGTCTTGAGGGAGGCAGCATGTAGAGGAGGTGAAGAGGAAACTAACACTGATGGCGTGGCAATATCTGATTGCATCTCTGACGGGCCTGGGACCCGAAGAATTAGACACGGATAGCCCCCTGGATTATGGAGAAGAAGAGACAGTTGTTGGCTAGTGGACCGTGTTGGCCTTTTTTATAGTGGCTGTAAAGAGGGGAGGGAAGAAATGGCAGGCAGTTGGGGTTTGAGTAGTTTATGCACCATGTTAGGTGCACTGTTTATTTACTATGAAACTAATAAAATGTTTACAAAACAAAAACACACACACACACACACACACACACACACACACACATATATACATTTTTTTTTTCTTTTTTCCCTAATATTTTACTTTAACTTTTTTTCCACTTGGTCGACAGCGAATCATCTATTGGGCGAAATCAGTTTGGCTTTAGAAAGGGTTTCAAGACTGCTCATCCAATCTGGGTCCTACTCACAATAATCTGACACTTTTCCCTACCCCAAAACATCTCTATACCTCGGTTTTGTTGATTATAGTTCGGTGTTTGACACTGTCAAGCGCTCAATATTGTGGGGGAAATTGACAAAATGGGGCATTGCCCCCTCGTTACTTTATTTTAATCAAACTACATAATGACACTTATGTGAGAGTTAGACTATCCCAGGAAGGTTTATTAACTGAATCTAATGCCACAAACATCGCTCTCAAGCAGGGATGTGTCTTGGTGCCCCCGATTTACAGCCTGTATATGGCCCAGCTAGACCCTGCTTTAAAAACTGTGCACAATCATCCTCCTCATTTTGGTCAAGAGGTTATTACTTGCTTTACGTATGCAGACGGTATTGTTATTTTATATAGGACTCAGATTGGCTTGCAGCAGTCCATAAATGCCCTATATGACTATTCTGAGACAAATGGTACAAAGATAAACATTGATAAAACCAAAGTTAAGTCTATTGGTAAAAAGGCTCAAGGGGCACTAGAGTAATACTGGTATTTAGGGACAACAAGACTGGCCCAAACCGCCCCTAAGTACTTAGGCATCCACATTAAGTAATCTCCCACCTTCGCCTACCTGAAGGAAACAGTATGGGCGAAGGTTTGGAACAAGTGGCTTGCCATAAGGAAAACTATCGATAAACGTGGAGGCTCATCTATTGAGGCGAAGCGAATAGCTTATAAAGTCTCAATTGTACCAGGCATAATGTATGCGCTTCCTGCGAGGGCCATATTTCGGTTACCAAGTCTTCAGGCTAAAATCCTACATTCATTGTTGGTTCTCCTGGGATCAGTCCGACTGGAGGCCATTAGATTAGAGCTTGGTCTACAATCATTACACTCATTGTAGTTAACAGCAATGTGTACGTTTTGGGCAAATATTAAATATTGTGGAATTAAGCAGGAGTCCCTCCTATACTGCACGGTGAACCATGCAAATCATCACATCTGCAGCGCATGGTACAGGGACTTTAGTTGGTGGTACAAACACATTGTGATGCCATTTACCAGACATGCGCTTCATAGCATGAGGTTCCCGTGTTCTTAAGTAAATTGGGCTCCAAAACCCCAGACTATGACTGAGTGCTTTCTCTGACAAGACTGGCTGAAATGCGAAAATATCTAGCCTATTCTCAACAGGCTTTGTTCAACCAGGCCCCAAGAGAGCACTTGGTTAAATTGCGTCTACCCGCTCGCTTTGTAATGCAGGTGCAATTCAACATCCTCTCGTTTATGCGAATATCAGAGCCTGGAAGAGCATCCTGTTGAATGAACGCACCCATCGCCTATGCAAATGAAGTGGAGACAGTGCGCCATATATTAAATGCATGCCTTAGACACGTTTTATGCTAAAGGGTATGCCAACTATAGGTCACATGAGACAGACCAATTTTGGAGCATGTTAAATCGGGTCGGGTCTCTTGTAATGACATCAGCTGCTCATCACATATGGCTCAAGGCCAAAGGAATATTAGATATTGAGGAGGGCATGCAGCAAAGCTAGAAACCTTGATGTAAACCTGTCCATAGGAGCAAATAAATAGATGAATTATGGGATTCTAGAATTATGAATGTTGACATTGCTGATAATGATGGTTTTAAACCCTTCATTGTTTCAATGCTATATGATGAAATGTATTTTATTCTGGTTCTTTTTTTCCTGTTTAATTGTAGTGTTAAAGGTTTTGTGATATAACCATATGCACTAAGGTCACTCTCAAAAATGCCCCAAAGGTTGCAAGCCTTCAGGGAGTGAGAGTAAATCGGGCAGAAAGAAGATGTGTAAAGAAAGGGGAATGAGGGCAGTGGAGGCATGAATTTAAATGTCTTCAGTATTGGAGGTGTTACGTAAAAAAGACAATTGGGTGCAGTATAAGGATAGCTCTATGATAGACTGATAAAAACAGGCAGAGAGCTCGGGCATAAAAAAAAAAACAGGGAAGGAGATGATGCATGATGTCAGCAAAGAAGTGGTATGGGAACCCAAAGGAGGAATTCAGTTGGAAAACTGAGGTGGTGTCAAAGGTGAAGCTCAAGGGGTAATATAAGGCATGGTAAATGCCAACAGGGAGGGATGTTGGACAAAAAGTTGCAGAGTTCTAAGAGATGGAGAAAGACCAATGAGTGTAGGGGACCTAACCAAGCGCAATTATCTTTGATTTCAAAGTCTGTTAAGACTTTAGGGGTCCACATTGATGCTACTCTATCCATGAACAAGCAAGTCAGCGCCATTGTCTCTGCCTCTGCACTAGGTACCAAACTCATTAACGCCATAAAACCCTTCGTAACTAAGGACAACTGTCTCTCAATAGCAAGAGCCACCATAGGGGGCAAGCTTGACTACTGCAATGCGCTCCTAGCTGGCACATCCATAAAAAACAAACTCCAAATCACCCAAAACTACTCACTAAGTGCAGCCCTAAGCATACCAAAGAGACCACATCACTAAAGCAAGAAACACTGTCCACTGGCTCCCAGTCAAAGACTGCATCACTTTCAAAATTCTCAAAAGTGCATTAACCTTACAGCCCCGTCATACCTCTCAGACACTATATCCAGAGCTCCTTCAACTAGGCCTACCAGAACATGCTACACCAACCAACTCACCGTACCACGCATCAACAGGGCCAAAGCAAGAGGTATAGGCTTCCCATATCTAGCGGCCAAGCTATGGAATGCGCTCCCCACTGCCCTCAGCGCAGAAACCTCCATCATTGCCTTTAGAAAAAAAACTTAAAACTGCCCTCTTTAACTAACCACTCTCTACTCGCTCCCTTTCTCACCTCCCAACCCACCCATTAGCTCTACAAACCGTTTCCTCATAAAAATTGTACAAAAAGGTATGCCGGTATGTTTTTGTTGTATAACTAAGCGATGATCACTCACTGTAACAAGTGCCACGATGCCATTGGGCTGTTGCACGCTCTACAAATATGAATAAATAAAATACATAAAAGTCAGCAAGGGGGATTCCAAGATGGCCGTCGGCATAGTGTGACGTGCCGACGGCTGCTCCGACCCCACAGGCCTTGTTTTGGAGGTTCCACCACCCCTCTGTGTCTGGCAGACGTTCGGGGCGGCGAAGGAGGCTGGCCACATTCGGGGGTAGTGAAGGAGGAGAAGTGCGGGGCCCCCGGGATCGAGGAGCGCTGGCAAGTGCAGCGTCGGCAGGGAGGCTGTGCCGGCGCAGTATCTGGATTCGGGCAGCCCGGATAGGGCGGGTGAGAGGAGACTGGAGAGGCTGCGGGGTATACCCGCTTGGATGGCCCGGCGCCGCGGTGGAGACGGTGATAGCGCCTGGGGGGCCGCCCGCATTGACATTGGGAGCAGGGGGTGCGCAGCGCCCCGAGGCGGGAGGAGGCGATGAGGAGGACTGGGCCGCCCTGCCCCCCTTTGGTGAAGATACGGGCTCCTGCGATCGCCGTGGGACTGGGCGCGGCCTTTGTGGGGCCCCCGCATCTTGGAACGTGAGGAGCGGGGGAGGAGTGGTGCCGCCATCCCCCTGGACTGTGAGCAGGCGGGTGGGCCACGCACCAGTGCTGCAGCGTTGGTTGGGGAGCGGTCGCGGAGAGATGGAGTGGTGACTGCGGACCGCTCCCACTTGAACGGCCTCAGGAGTCTCGGTGGTACTATACGAGGTGGCGTGGAGAACCTCTTGGCCACTGGAAAGGTGAGGGACACGGTGCCTTTGGTACGGGAGAATAGAGTGTGGGGACTATTGGACTGGCTGCCGAGGGGCCCCCTCACCGGGGCAGTTGCGAAGTGGGGGTGGGGGTGTGCAGTGCCCCCCCCCTCCACCCGGACTGTGCTCGGCGCGGTGAACTGCCTGGGGAGAAGGGACGAGAGACGCAGTGGTGCGGCTGCATCCAGATAGAACTGCGTCACAGAGGACGTATGGTGGAGACGCGGTGGGCGGAAAGTTGTGCCCCTACATTCGGGCTCTCCCCCTGGTCTGGGCCATCTCTATAGGAAAGGCTGCAATAGGTTTTTGGCAGGGTGAGCATCAGTGGCGCGCTGAAGTCTCTTGCTCGACGGAGAGGCTTGGCCGGCTGCAACTGGATGGGAGCCGGGACTCTGCACAGGGGGGGGGGGTCGCCATCCCGATCCCCTTAGAGGAGGAAGATTTTTTTTTTTGGTGGGGGCGGCCGGTTGAGGAATATTCCTAACACACGGGGATGCTCTGACGCTCGGAGGGGCTCGGACTTGGCACAGATGTCCTCCAGAGCCAAAAGTAAGACTGGAGGGGCGGTCACACTGGTGGGGCCTCGCATGGAACTTTACCTACACTGTGGCCTGCCACGGATACTAGGGAGGTGCATCAACCTGGCGTAGCTGCTCCGCAGGAGGGAAGGAGTAGTGTAGCTGTGGCAGAGTCAGCGCAACTGACAAGGCAGGATCTCAGAGGGGAAATGCTGACTCAGAGTTGCTGGCCCAGTCGTTCCAGGAGCAATTTCAACTCATGCGGGCCGACCTCAACACTGCCCCAGCTGATATGCGTCGGGAAGTCACTCTATTAGGAAAAAGGATGGATTTACTAGAGAGTGGACTACAGGAGAATGAGCGAGAGACAATGGACAATGCAGAAGCTACTCCGCGACAAGGAATATGGAGCCGATGCTGGAGGACCTAGAGAATAGGTCTCGTCGGGTCAATGTTCGACTTAAACTGCTGCCCGAAGCGGTGGCGGATCATCAATTGAAGGAGGTATGCCAGAAGATTTTTGCGGTGCTTGTGTGCGAGGAGGAGCCGCGCGCGATAGTCCTGGATCGGGCTCACAGGGTTGGTCGGGCGTTGGGGGGAGCAAACCCTAGGATGCGGGAGGTGGTGGTGGCCTTTGCTAGGTATGGACAGAAGGAAGCGGTGTTACGGGCGGCCAGACAGAGGGAGCCAGTTCTC
This sequence comes from Ambystoma mexicanum, assembly GCF_040938575.1. Taxonomy (NCBI): domain Eukaryota; kingdom Metazoa; phylum Chordata; class Amphibia; order Caudata; family Ambystomatidae; genus Ambystoma; species Ambystoma mexicanum. The sequence continues at coordinate 1,364,552,780 of NC_090930.1, read as the reverse complement.
TACAAGGGTCAAGAGATTCAGTTGTTTCAAGACCTGGCTGCAAGCACGTTGCTGAATAGGAGGAATATGGGCCCAGTGCTCAGGGAGCTGGCAAGGAGGGGGATTCTATATAGGTGGTCCTTCCCTTTTGGTTTGGTATTTACGTGGGAGGGGAGTCAGAAGCGAGTGACTACGCTTCAGGGGGCGGCCAACATTCTTAGCTTGGATCTAGATGGTGAAGGAGGAGACCAGGCTATTGGGGATCCTGCACCCCAGAGGGGCCAAAGAGAGAAGAGCAGACCTTGGGAATGGTCGACGGTGGGAGAGCGAGGCAAGAAGAAGGGGGCAGGGCTAGGCTTCACGGGTAAGAGGCTAGCTCGAAATGTGGGGGAAGCTCTGGAGCTCCCTAGGGACTTGAGGCAACAGCTGGGGGGGTGGTGGACTCATGGGGTGCGAATAGTGCCTGGCCGAGACGAGTGAAACATATTGGAACAAGAAAGGACGAGGTCGTCCGGTGAGTGGTGGGAGGAAGGCGGGGTGGGGGTCGGTCAGTCCCAAGTTGGGGGTTTTGAGCTGGGGGAGTTCAGTGGGGGAGGGGGGGTGGGGAGAAATGAAACGGTGAAGATGGGGAGGTCAAGCAGGGGGGGTGATGGGGATGTTGGGCAGGGAGGGGGGGCTAACGGAAAAGGAGCAGGTCGTCATCTGGCTCTTAGGTGGGTAACGCATAACGTGAGGGGTTTAAATTCCCCCCTCAAGAGGGCGAAATTAGAACGTTTTGTTAAAACGTATCCCCTGGATGTTGTGGCGCTGCAAGAGACATTTGTTGCGTGCTGATCAGGGCCGCCTGCGTTTGAAAGGCTTTCCGCAGATCCTCTTTGCGTCGGGTCCGACCAAGAAGGTGGGGAGAGGGGCCGATTTCAAAGTCCAGGAGGTCCTTAGAGACAAAAATGGGAGATACCTCATGGTGAGGGGGGAGTGTAAGGGAGCCACATACACCATTGCTTCGGTGTATGCTCCAAATGCGGGACAGGAGCAATTTTTGAGGGAAATTCTAGGGGCGCTAGATGGATTTGCGAGGGGGCAGATTGTCCTAATGGGTGATTTTAATCTGGCATGAGACAGACAGCTGGATCGGACACACCATGCGGGCGGAGGGGGGTGGGTGGTGGTTTCTCCTCAACTGAGGGAACAGTTCGAGAGAGCAGGGTTAAAAGATGTTCGGAGGGTGTTCAGGGGAGAGGAAGGTGGTCACACGTTCCTGTCGGATGTACACAGATCCCAATCGAGAATTGATTATATTTGGGTATCGGCTAGCTTGGTGGGAGGGGTTGAGGAGGAAGAGACAGGGCCGATAGGGTGTAACGCTCACCTGATTCCCGCAGAGGCGCCGGTCTTGACTGGGTGAATGCCGTATCTTCAAAGGTGACGTGTACACACGGTTGGCTCTTTGGGCTGGACCTCTGTGCACTGTATGTCTGACTCGAAGAGTAAGATGTCTGCAGATAGAAAATATGGGATTAATGAACTGGGGTTATTGGGTGCCTCTCTCCTCTTCTCTTTCGCTTCTCCTGTAGAACCCCAAAGGTTAACGCCCTCACCTTAGGTAAGTGAACGCCGAGCTCTCCATCTGCCTCGGGGCAGGGTGCCATAACCAGTTTCTTCACTGGATAAGGGTGCAGGCCTCTTGACCTCAGAGGACTGCTGTCCGTCGTTAACTGCACAAACGGTAAGTTCTGGGCACTTCAAATGTCTTAAAAGTCTTTTGTAATATCTCTTGTTTTGCAGGGTTCCGGCGATGGCGGAGAGTTGAGGATCGAACCCGCGTGAGGAATAGAAGCGCCTGGAAACACGTAAGTAAGCGCTTGTAGCCTGCTGCACGATGCGCACTAACTGTCCCTTTTATCTTGCAGGTACAAGTTCGGAGCTTTAGAGAAGCTGAAGGGTGCTGGAATACCCACTGGATTCGGCGTGGGAAGGAGTAATGGCACGTGAGTAATAAAGTTGCCCAATGTCTTTAAACGCACCTTCTTTTGTCTTTCAGATGCGGGATGCACCGCCGAAGGCCTCCGGAGCGTGCGAAGAGCTGGTAAGCTTTTGTCTTTCAGATGCCGGAATGCAGCGCGAGGCGTTGGTGACAGCCGATGGACCAGGTAAGAGATGCGCTGCCACTGAAGACCGTAGTGCTAACCTGTTCTTTCTTTGTCTTTACAGGTGCTGCTGAAGACTGGATTCCAGGATGGTAAGCCTTTGTTCCCTTAGGCCCAGGATCAGAAGCAGAAGACACGATGAGCGTTCTGCTGCAGAGGATGCAGAATAACGAAAAGCAAGATTCATCCATCGGGTGTGGTTTAAATAGCCTCCTGTAGTGCTTAGGTGTCTCCTTCCACAGCCACGCCTAGTTAAGAAAAGAGTTCCTGCTTTCCAGAAGAGTCCCAGTGTTCTGAACCTAGGGAGTGGCTCCTGCCCCACCCAACAGGAAAAGTAGTCCCAAACAGAAGAGGATCAGGGGTTCAACTGGCAGGTAAGTAAGCAGCATGGTCTCCTGCAGGTAAGTCCACCCAAGCATTATGAGCCCGGCGCTTCCAGCGCTGGGACTGGGCATCTTTATGAGCCTGGTGCCACTGGCGCCAGGACAGGGTCCAAAAGGTCCCAATTGGGACTGGCTGGCACTCGGAACCGGGGTTATGGGTCTGCTTCCAAGGGAGTCGGGCAAGTCCTGATCTTTTGGAAGCAGAGATCATGACATAGGGATTGCGGATCACAAGGTGGTCCAGATGAAATTACGATTGGGTAGGGGAAGACCGGGGATCTGGAGTTGGCGTTTTCCAGGGGAACTTCTGAGAGACCGGCAGATCAGGGAGGAGTTAACCACCTGATCCTTTTTTGAACGCAATAACGATACAGATACGAGCCTCAGTATACGGTGGGATGCTTTTAAGGCCACCCTGAGAGGAGATCTCATTGCTCTAAAGGCAGAAAGGAACAGACAGCTGCGCTTGTTGGAGTGGCTACTGGAGGGGGAGGTGGAGGTGGCAAGAGTGCGGCTGTGGGAGGCCCCCTCCAGGAAGGCATATAGGGAATACAGGCTAACCGAGGGGCAATTGAGGGTTTTAAGGACTAAAAAGGACAAAGAGGCGCTGTTGAGGGTCAGGCAGATGTATTATGCGAAGGCGAATAAGGCGGACTCTCTGATGGCGCGGTTGTTAAGGGGGAACAAGGAACAAAATGCGATTACAGCCATGAAAGATGAAAGGGGGGGGGGGAAGAGACTCTCCCGTTCGGAAGACATCGCGGAGCGCCTAGTCCGATTCTATGAGGCCCTGTACACTCCGCAGGACCCGTCTGCTCAGTCTCAGCGGGATTTTCTGGGGACCTTGTCCCTTCCGTGTCTTTCCGGGGAGGAGGCTGAGGTATTGGGTCAGGATATTTCGGAGGATGAGGTGCGGGCGGCCATCGCATCTCTGCCCAATAACAAAGCGCCGGGTCCCGACGGATTCCCGGCCTCCTTTTATAAAGCTTTCTCCAACATTCTATCCTCCTATTTAGCGCAATTATTCAATTAGTTTTGCACTTCGGGTGGCACTACCCCGTCCATGGAGGAGGCAAACATTTCTTTAATACATAAGGCAGGCAAAGACGTGGAGGATTGCACATCCTACCGACCCATAGCACTCATTAATTTGGATGCGAAAGTCTATACTAAGATTTTGGCTAAGCGCTTGGAGGGTTTCCTGCCTACGCTAGTCCATCAGTACCAGTCGGGGTTCATTCAGGGCTGACAAACTGCTGATATTAGGCGGGTGGCCCATTTGATCGAAAAGTCACAGAAGACCCCACTCCGGCGTTCCTCTTGGCGCTGGACGCTGAGAAGGCTTTCCACCGGGTGGAGTGGTCCTTTCTGTTTCGGACCATGGCAAGAATGGGGCTGGGGGAGAAGTTCATACGCATAGTACGAGCGAATTACCAGGCTCCCGTGGCGCGTTTGGTAGAGAATGGCGTGGCATCGCGCTCCTTTAAGCTTGGCCGGGGTACGAGGCAGGGGTGCCCCCTCTCGCTGCTGTTGTACGCGTTGTACTTGGAACCTCTTTTGGTGGCGATGAGGGAGGCGGTGGATATTCGGGGTGTCCCCTTTGGGGGGTAGCAGCAGAAGGTGGCCGCATTCGCGGATGACATGTTACTCTCATTGACGGACCCAAGAAGGTCCATTGGGGCGTGTATAGCGCTCTTAACCAAATTTGGGGAGGTTTCAGGCCTAAAGATTAATCTCCAGAAATCTGAAGTGTTAAATCTTTCGTTGGAGGGAGTGGAGGCCAATGCCCTGAGGGAGTCCTCACCTTTTAAGTGGAGCCCGGGAGGGATACGGTATCTAGGGATCAAGGTTACTCCTCACTTATCAGGGTGGTTTGGGACCAATTATCCTCCCCTTCTGACCGCAATTAAAAAGGATCTCAGGAAGTGGAGTTCTCTAAGGTTATCGTGGCTCGGCACTGAAAATGGTGGTCCTCCCGCGGCTGCTCTATCTGTTCTAAGCTATTCCGGCTAGCTTCTTTAGAGACTTGAACAGAGCAGCTAGTGCATTTATTTGGGACGGCAAAAAACTGCGCGTGGCTAAGCGATTGTGGACCACGTCAAGAGGGAGGGGAGGCTTAGCTTTGCCAGATTTCCGCCGCTATTATGAGGCGGCACAGCTGCGGGTCATTAGGGAGTGGTTTTCAGAAGATTATATTAAGCACTGGGTCAAGATGGATAGAGCGGTAGCTCGATATCATCTAGGGGAGGTACTGTGGCTTCCGCGTAGGCTCAGACCGGCGCATATCTATATGTGCACTATCACAAAGTGCCTGGTGGAGATATGGGATGGAGTTGAGGAAATTGGGGATTACCACGTTCCCGTCACCATTCACCACCCTTTTTAATAATGGGGATTTTACTCCAGGGTTGGAAAAGGGGGCGTTCCAGCAATGGAAGGAAGGGGGATGCAGGGTCATTAGGGACCCGTTTCGTAATCAGCAAGTAAAATCCTTTGAGGACTGTAAATGGGAATTTGGTGTGGGCGAGGGGGAAAGGCTCCGGTATTTTCAAATCCGACATTGGGTGATGTCTACGGAGATTCGTACAGCGGCAACTCGTGAGTTGACTCCTTTTGAGAGTTATTTACTGATACATGGGGGATCCAGGGGGTTGATTTTGGATCTTTATAGGCTTCTAAAGGCTGTGGGCCCGATCACTAAATGGCCATATATGTTCACATGGGAAGAGATCATTGGTGGGGTGGTGGAATGGGAGGAGTGGGTGAGAATCTGGAGACTGATTCCGAAGGTGGCTAGGCCTGTTCTACTTCAGGAGGACTGTTATAAGTATCTGTTTTGTTGGCATTATACGCCGGCCCGTTTGCATGCAATTAACCCAGGGGTCTCAAATAGGTGTTGGAGGCTGTGGCGATAAGGGGACAGTGGCTCAGATTTGGTGGGATTGCCCGGCTATGAAGTCTCTCTGGGTGGTTGTTACGCAAGCTCTGGCCCAGGCCCTGGAGGAAAATGAGGGCCAGGACCCTCGGGTGATTCTCTTGGGCAGGGGTCCGGAATCGGGGGAGGGTGGGATGAGTGTGGGGCGACGCAAAGCTCGAATAATCTTCATATTGGCGGCGATGGCTCTTCTTGCTCAGAGGTGGAAGAGCCCTGAGATTCCGACGGAACAAGACTGGCTGAGTAAAATGTGGGAAATAGTGTCTTTAGAATTGGCCACATTTGCAGCTAACAATAAGTTGGGGGATTTTGCAGCGGAATGGGGAGAGACCTTGGACTATTTGAAGGGGGACTTTCGGGAGCAATGGCGACCTCAGAGACTTAAGTGGCTAGATTTTCAAGCCGGATGAGCTATGTTGGAGGGGTGATGGGGCGTGGGTAGGGGGAGGGGAATAGGGGGGAAGGGGAGCTTTGGGAGTGTTGTTACTTTGAGGGATATTGGGGTATTGGGATTCCTTGGGGATGGGGGGAGGGTAGGGGAGGGGTAAGGGATTAGGGGGGAGTTGAATTGTTTCGTATTTTCCTGCTGTAATATGTATAAAACTCAATAAAAAGATTTTTAAAAAAAGTCAGCCAGGGTATAAAGAGAGGAGCGATTCACCATATCAAAGCGGCGGCTGCAAAGTAGAGTAGGATCAAGATAATCAACAGTGATGAGTAAAGTTATAAAGTTAGACGTGTGGGCGAGAGCCAACTCAGCATACCAGCAGCTAAATTCCAAATTGGAGTGTGTGCTGGAGCCCTTTACTGTCTAGAAAGGAGGATATCCTTTAAAAAAGACTAGAGGTTTGGAATTTGGGTAGTGAGAAGAGAGATGCAAGCCAATAGAGGTTCTAGGATTTGGGTAGTTAGAAGAGATGCAAACCAATAGTTACCAGCATTGTAAGGTCAGGTGAGAGCTTCATTAATATTGGTAAGAAAGCTGCTTCCTTGAAGCAGTCTGAAAGATTCCTATGAAGAGCAAAAAGCTGAAAAAGGGACTGGGAGCAAGTGAGGGGTGGCATCTCCCCAGCAGCCTGGTGGTAGGAAGGGGGACTGGTAAGCTGTGGTGCTTGAGTGGTTGGCATTCCTTGTAGGTGCCAAGTAACTGGGAGGGGTTGGGAAAGAGCGAAGATGAAGTGGGAGATAACATATTTTAGGCGGAGGAGGGAGAAAGCATGTTTGGGGGAGTTGGTGTCAGTTTTCCTATAGTAACTGAGAAGTAATTGGGGGAAGTTCTTTGCTGATAAGGAAGAAGAGATTGTAAAAGGGCGAGGAGGAGCCAGCATGATTCGTAGAGGGGAGGAGTGTTTGCAGGTAAGTGGGATCGAAGATTAGTAGTGAGATTGGTGAAATGGGTAGATTTGGCAGAGTCAGGAAAAGAGGTGAGCAGAGTGGAATACAGTGCTTGCACCACTTGCATAGGTGGCATTGCATGCCCATTTTGCAGAGCGAAGGGTGATCCAGCATTGGGACCAAGAATTGGAGGGTGAATGTACTATAGTGGTGGTAAAAGGGAAAGCAGAGAGACAGGTTAAAATCTAAGAATTCATGTTCAGTAGCAAAGGCGTGGGGAAGAGCAAGAGAGAAGGGAGTACCCACTTTTATCTAGCGAGAGAGCCATGGAGTTCAGTTTTAATTTGCATTTACAGAAAGTAGAGGTGGTTGGGGAGGGGTGTGAAGGGTATGATAGAATTGGGCGGAGTCAACAGTGAGGTTTGATGGGACAAGCAACAGAGAGAAAATGAACAAGGTCAAGCGTTTCCTTAAGAGTGAGTGGATAAATTGTAAAGCGAGAAGAGAGGTGGGAGTGAGTTTAGCAGCATTAAAGACGCCAATGAGGACTATTTGGGCAACATTTTGTAGTCGATTTAAGTGATCACTATGGCAAAAGGATACATTTCACTTACCCGAAAGGTATGCAATCTTTTCTTTTAAAATTGGTAAGACATCACTAGCTTTCATCTCATCATTTCTGCAAAACCCTGAAACGAATAAAACAAAAAAATAATACCCGTCAGTTATTTTTATAGCGGTCTATAATATTACAATATGCTGCAAAGCTCTGTGCAACCTTACAGAGTTATGCTACTATGGTCTCTTAAGTACCTAAAATAGCTACTTCACTGTCCATTTAAGTTGAACATTTTCGGTTTCAATATAGCTGGGGCTCCAGTGGATCATTACTACAGAAATCTCGAATCAAATATATGATCACACCAAAGCCCTTCACATAAACAGTGGCCAAAACCAGGAATAGGAACTTAAAAAATACATTAATCAGTTGAGATGTAGTCTGGGATAGGGGCTGTGCTGGCTATGCCCACCATTAAATTTGAATGAACTGGTCAGGCCCAGAGTAAAAGACCAGAGCATGTTGGTTCTGTGAAAACTGAACCCAGATTCTACTTACCTATACTTAATCTAGTTACACAGATCAATACCTTCAGCTCTGTATGAGTTTGAAAAATGGAGCCCCTTGCACTGAGGTGAAGCTCCAGGGACACCCCAAGGTACCAATTGTTAGGGGAGCTTTCCTAAAGTCCACTTGAGGGTAGACTTCATAAAACGATCCCAATAGTATAAAGGTCCCCAGCTCTTAACATCAGTCTGTACTACTCATGGAACCTTGGTAGAGTGGCAGAGCAGTCAGGCTTATAGGAGGAAGTTGTGAGCTGCAGTAAGTACATCGAAACCAGTTAGTACAGTAATCCAAAGAAACACACCAATAAATGTATATCAAATATTTATTATACAAGATAACTCTTAAAATACTTGGTACATTTCACCAACACACACAGGATTATTTATAATAACTTTTCAAAGGTTGCTCTTAGTTTGTAGTTGCTCACGATTACGAACATTACAGGGCTTGGCACTAATGACAGTTCTACCATATTATCAGTAATGCTGTGCACTCGCGCACAGACAAAGATATACAGTAATTGTATATAGTTAGCAAAACCACATACAACAGTCTTTTGGGAAGGAAAGTTATGTTCTAGAGGCAGTTTCAGTGCAAACAAATGCTTTTAAAGTCCAATCCCAAACTATGTAAAAGTCAGTTCGGAGATGGCTCAAAGTCTTACGAAGCAGCAGAACAGCAAAAGTTCCTGTGGATACTTCAGTCTCTAGTTAAGGATGCTAGAAGAAAACCATAACGGTGGAGAACCTATTAAAAGGACTCGCAAAGGGACACAAGCAGGCAGCTTGGGTGTGAGGTAATAGTGGACACCCTGGACACCTCTCTGTGCACTCCAACGCTCTGGAGAGACTTCTCGGGTTAATTTTTCACCCCACAGTACCTTAGGTTAGAAGAAATGTTCGTGGCTGGATTGCAAGTCAAGACCTGAGGCTCACATTATGCGTCTCTTTCTTTTATTAACTTAAAAGAGAAAAGCTCAGCGGCAAGTATTTTATGCACCTGAACTAGTGGTATTGCATATACATAAACAAGGGTGCAAAAATATCTAATAAACGAACATTAAACATGGGAGGAAAGAAACCTCCAGTCCATAATAAAAGTCACTTGAAGAAAATAACTCAATTTCCCAGGAGGCTTGGCTCAAGTCCATAACAGGTCACAGCACATGTGAAAACAATCCTCCAATAAACAGTAGACAGTCCCTCCAAATACGAACCAACAGTGTATCACTTCCTCTTTCTTTGCTGCTCACAGCAAGAGATAAGTACAAATGTCATTCTATTCCGTGTTTTTTCTAATTATGATAAGTATGCTGCACATTTACTGTCATTACTTTTAAACAGTCAGAAGTGCTGCCAGGCACTTGACCGCAATGTTATAATTTATTTTCTTCCTCACAGAGAATTACAACATTGCAGCGTATCCTGTGGTCTTATTTCTTTGTCATTGTTATTTTTCATCACCGACGCCAGCTGTTCTTCAAAGATCGTATCTTATTCAAATCACCAACAATGACACATAAGTGCTTGTATTGCAAAGCACTGGTCTAAAATCCAAAATTGTCAGCTACAATCCTTCCGGAGTACTAAGATCAGAGGCTCAGTGACTCATTGCAGTAACCCCACATAAGAAAGCAAATGGCTTGGGAAGAGCCTTCTCCAACTGCACAGCCGCATGCTGAAACAAACTCCCCATGAACTTAAGACTAGAATCCTACCACCTCACATTTAGAAAGAAGTTAAAAACTATCTTGTTCAAATGAAGACAAACTTTGAGGCGACAGCTACCCAGTTAGGTGACAGCCCCATTTCTGTACTGGTTCTACTAAGTGCCCAGTCCTATCACTGTTAATCATATATGTTTTCTATCTGTCTTTACGTGGTGCCCCGGTGCCTGCAGGCTTTTGGATCCTAACAAATAAAACGTTGGGGAACGTTGCCACAACAGGAGCCTCGCAATTGCGCAAGGAATCTGTTACCTTACTCTTTTCGATCCAAGTTTTCTTTTGCCCGAGCCTGCCTCCTCGCACACAATTTAACATTCTGTGTGGGAAGGGGAGGCCGTGCAGAGCTTTTTCATGGCTCGGTAACCCCCGCTGCCACCAGAGGGAGCCTTACTCGCTTCTGATCCTTTCCTTTTATCCGGCCCTCATGCTACGTGTTTCCTTTGATTTCAAGGGACTCTGCGAGCGCCGGAGATAACGTTCCACAGCCTTTCAGTGCATTTTTTCTTCGTTCTAAAAAAATAAAATAAATGGACAATTTTTCCCTCATATTAACAGTGGAATTGAGAGAAGGAGAAAGTTATTCTGGAAAATCTTTATTCTCCTCTATGCAGCAGCAATCGACCCTGTCTCTGGATTCCTTGGTCTGGTGACAAAAGGCAGGACACTTAACGGGATATCTCAGCAGCAGCAGTCGAGAGAGGACCTCTGGCACGGATTTCTTAAACTGCTCTAGTCAGTCTGCGGTTGTGGCACCTTTACTACAGCACCAACAAAGGACACGATTTGCACGGACAATCTTCTTCAGTTCCTGGAATCCTGCACTCTGGTGAGGGGACTTCGATGAGTCGGATTGTGTTACTGGAGGTTCACCTGGAGCTCAGTAAAGATTTGGACAGATTCAGCCTAAGGGCGATGCACTAATTGGGTCCGAGGTCTCCCAGTATATTGGTTCTTTGCACTGAAGGTGCCTTCATCCCTATAAAACAATGGCCTTGCTAAATTAGGTTGCCACCGACACCACCCCCTCCCGTGCGCAACCCAGTTTCTCCCGAAGACCCCTCCACCCCCTTCAACAAGAAACGCCCAAATAGCAACAAAAGCAATATTACAGTCTAAGTCAGAACACATCCCTCTACGGACATCCCCTCCCGCTCTACCACGTCCTCCACAGGAATACCATACCAATTACGGGTGCTCTACACAGTGATAGGCTCAGGTCCAGATGACTACTACCGCCATTAACCTTTCAACACCCTGTCCTTGGTCAGACTATACTATTTGGGCTAGCATCACGACTACAGGTCAACAAAACCCACACTAGGCCACCCAAACATTATTAGCCTGGACAGAGATTTCTCACAGTTAAGAAATTGATTCATAGCTCCAATACCACACCTCCCTTGGCCAAGGCCCCTACCATGCCACCATTCCACTCATCACCCCCACCCTCACAGTCCCAAAGCCCAGCACCGCCCCAAAAAATTCAAATACACTCAAAAGGTGCCCTCTTAAATGTGCGCTCACTAGGAGCACATGCTATCGAGATAAATCTTATCCTAGACCAGCAACTCGATTTCCTTGTCCTCACTGAAACCTGGCTACACCCAGCATCCGTCCCTTTACTAGCGCTAGCAATCTCCCCCCTCCCGCAACGCCCCCCACCCCGAGTTCACCAAAGAGCAGACCACCTTAACTGACTGTTAGGTGTCGCTCTCATCGCCAAATCTAGCCTTGGCCTTGCAACATGCATATTTGACTCCTCCGAGGGATACAAATTGCCTCTTCTAAAACTCGCAACTGACCCTAAAAACCACCACTAACATCCTGGTCATTTACAGAGCCCCTAACCAATCTAGCACCTTGAATCAGACATCCCGCTGGCCATCACACCCTACCCCAAGCCGAACACAAAATTCCTAATCCTAGGTGACATTTATCTAGGTTATAATGACCCTTCTGACCACAAAGTTAGCGCACTCATTACCGCATGGCATGATATGAATTTCACCCAACTAGTGGCCGAACACACACATGAAAAAGGGAGAACCCTTGACTGGGTGCTGACCCTAAATGTCTGCCCGTCTATTGACTCATTGCAGAGATCAATTGGTCGGGCCACCACCTAATCAGGTTTACATTAACTACTCCAGAGAAACACACCATCCCATCCATGTCCCTCAGCACCATTGAAACAAGAAACACCCGCAATCTCACATCCGATAACCTCTCGCCGGTGCTGGCAGAGGCTCTCTCTAACATGTCTTACACCAACCAGAGTGCAGATCCCAGCCGCCTTGCCATCGTCTACCAAAACTGCCTGAAAATCACCATCGACGCCCTAGCCACGCTCGTAACCAAAATCCCACGTAAAGTTAAACGCTCCAACTTCTGGCTTAACGAAGAATTGGTCTTGCTCTGGCGCAACAAAAGAGCACTTTAACATAGCCATGCAAAAAATCCCCCGCTCCAGACTCTGCCAAATCACTCCTGGAAGTAATAACTACAAACCCACCGTTATTGAACATAAAGCTAATGCTCTGAACTTCTGCATCAACAATGCCGCTTCTAATTCTAAAAAACTGTCCACCATCTAAAGACAATTGGAAAACCCCAGCCCTCTGACCAACTCAATGACTGCCAGCAAAGACTGGTGCACTCCAATCCAAAACGCTCTCACCACCAAAATAGAAAAGCTCCAAGTCAAAATCCCAGCCAAACTAAAACTATTAGCCAATAAATGCCCGCCTCCGTCACTGCAGGCTTTAGAGATCGACACAACAGGATTGCAGTTTAGTTTCTCTCAGGTCAACCAAAACCAAGTCCAGGATATTATTGCTGGGCTTAAACCATCAAACTGCAAACAAGACTGCTTCCCAGCTAAACTTATCAAACTATGTGCTCCCACGATAATCACCAATTTTGTTAATGCCTCTTTCAGAACTCATTTAGTTCCCACTAGCATTAAAGAAGCTTGGGTCATCACTCCTGAAAAAACCCTCCTGGACCCTACCATTCCAACAAACTACCGCCCCATTACCACTGTCCCTTTCCTCCTGAAAATAATAGACAAAATAGCCTACAACCAAATACAAAAATCACTTGGAATCAAACCACCTACTAGGAACAAGACAGACAATCCCGCTTTAGGCCCAGCCATAGCACTGAAACGGCTCCATTGGACCTAAAAATCCAAATGGACGCCCTTAGAGACACTGGCAACCGCTGTACCCTACTTCTCTTAGATCTGTCAGCCGCATTTGACCTGGTCGACCATGACAAACTATGCACCACTTTGTCAGATAACTTCCACTTCTCACACAAAGCCACCCTCTGGGTCAAATCCTTCTTAGCTGACCGAACTTCTAGAGTCGCCATAGGTAAGGAATACGCTGATCCCTTTCCTGTACCAAGAGGTGTACCGCAAGGCTCTTGCTTTTCGCATCGCCTACATTCTATAATGCCTACACTAAGCTTCTCTTTGCTGCCCTGGATGCTATGGGTGTCATCTACACTCATTTTGTTGATGACACCCAGATCCTGATCCCCATTTCAGGAAACCATGAGCAAGAAAATCCTAATAAATGAAATCTACGCCATAATACAAAATTGGATGGCCGCCAACACTCTTTGCCTCAATGAAAAGACGGAGATCTTGATCGTGAGCGCTCCTTCCAAAATCAAATCACGCCACCCAAACTGCTCATCCATCAACATCGATGGCACTCCCATCCCTAGTCTCAACCAGGTTAAAACACTGGGTGTTTTCCAAGACGCAAACCTAACCTTGACCAAGCATGTTAATTATCTCTCAGCAACCACATCCTGCACTGCCAAGCTTATAGCACTAAGTCAGCAATTCTTAAGCCCACAAAATGATTACGCTCGTCCATGCATTAATCTTGTCAAAATTAGATTATTCTAATGTGCTACTACTAGGCACCTCACATCCTAACCTCGTAAAACTCCAACTCCTACAAAATAAAGCACGGAGAGCAGCACTTGGCATCAAAAAGTCTGACCATTTCATTTATTAGGATTTTCTCTCCAAGATTAAAAGGGAAGCACACTGGCTGCCTATTAAAGCAAGAATACTCTTCAAAACGCTCTGCCTCACACAGATGCCTAGCCAAAACGGCTCCCATGTACTTTAACAACACAGTCACGCCCAATATCTCGACAAGAGCCTTGAGATCAAACAACAACTCCCAACTCTGCATCCCACGGTTCAAACTCACGAGGGCAGGGGGAAGCAACTTCCAGGCTTAGCTCCAAAATCGTGGAACTCCCTCCCAGCGACACGGAGAAAGGAGCCTGCCCACCCCAGATTTAAACAAAATCTGGGGAACTGGCTCTTTAATAAATACTAGTTATATGGACTATAGTCTTCATCAGGTTTAGTAACTTACTGCCATTTCAGTAGACAACTATGCTGAAAATATTATAACTGTCCTACCCACTCGCAAATACCCTGGGTGGGAGTGAGGTGAAACAGGGCAACCCGCCCGCAAGAATCACCCAGGAACAGACCACAATTTACATATAGGACCTACTCAGGGCCATCCCGGCCAACCTGCAAAAGAAGACCAGTGGGAAGATTGTCACGAGGTCACCGGCTTCAACGGGATTGACGCTCATCTGGCCTGGGACACAGTGAAAATCCCAGACAAAAGGTGTAACTCGGGATCCCCTCACAAAATTGCCGAAAGGAGCTACCTCGACCAAAACCCATGAGCATTCTAACATCAAAAGCGGGAGAAGTAGACAGAGTCACGTTGAACCCATCAAGAGGCACCCATCCCTGATCGCCCACTCGCTTAGGGTGCTAAGGTGAGGACACAGAAGCCAGGGGTCAAATCCAAGAACACCCCGCTGAGAGCCAAATTTGCAGCCAAAATACGAGGGGGACAGCTGAAACACTGCTGGAGACAGCATCGCCTGGAAGAACAGCAAAGTGAGGGTGCGACAGAGGAAGCAGACTGCAGGGAAAATATGGAGGAAGACACCAAGATGGCCCTGAACAAATAAGAGCTGCAAGAATGTTTGAAAGGGATGCATACTAGAATGATGGAACCCCTCCAGGACCAACTGGGCAAAATAAGAGAAGAATTGCAATCCTCCCTATAGGAGGTCCGGAAAGAGAACTGGGGGACAGATTTGACACTACAGAGGCGGGGCACTCAGATCGCAGAAGATATGAAACAGAACAGTGTACTTCTCGAGCAGGCCGCCAGGGCAACACAATCTAGAACTACAGACAGAAGACCTCGAGAACAGATCTCGTAGATCCAACACTAGGGTTAAAGGCCTGGTTGAAACAATCAAGAAACAATGCAGCATTGCTTTAGCAGCCTGTTAACCGGCACCCAGCCGGAGGACCTACTAATAGAGTTGGACCTAAAAAAGGGGACCCTGGACCTATGCCCAGAGACGTCCTACTAGCAATGACTTCTTACACCACGGAGGAGATATGAGCAGTGAGGAAACAGCAAAAGGTCTCTATCAACAGAATGCAAGTCCAATTGTACCAAGACCTAGCATTATCTACACTGCACAAAAGAAGACTGATGGAGCTGGTCACAAGGGCGCTAACAGCCAAATGAATCACATACACTTTGGCTTGCTATTTACCTGGGAGGGCCAACAGCAACAGATCTCCAATCGCGAGGAAGTAAAGACCTTACTACAGCTTGAGGAAGAAGAACCTCGTTTCGACAAGGGACTAAATCAGAATCAGAAAGGGGAAGGACCCAGACAATGGGAATTGTCATTCAACACCAATAGGAGGCGAGCGACCTCACTCCAACTGGCCCCGGCCTAAATGAAGCCCAGAAGCGGAAACGCACATAAGACCATAACAAATAAATATGGCCCAAGGTTTAAGGAGGGAAGAGGATGAAATGAAGGGGACACAAATGAAGCAAGCCCAGGTGTGGAGGGAGGAGAGGGCATCTTGGAACCCAATTCAAGATATGGAACTGTCCTGGCAGGAGAAAAGATGGGGCAGGTCCGAGACCCAACGCCCCTGGAGGGACTCTGGTAATGTTATAATAAACCTTGATCTAAAGGACAGGGAATTGGGAGGGGGGCAAGGGGAGGAAAAGTTAAAGTTGAAGTTCAGTTAAAAGGGAAAGTTCCAATGTATGGTCTGTAAGGTGGGAAGAAGCATTGTGTAGGCTGCTGGAGGAGACATAGCTAACAGTTGGGAAAACTCAGGCACGAGAGGTATGGCTGACGCGAATATCATAACCCTAAATGTACAGGGCCTAAACTCGCTGGTTAAGCGACGCTCTATTCAGACCAGACTAAAAGATCTCCAAGCATCAATAGCCTTTTTACAAGAGACACACCTACTCCCTGCTGATTAAGGGGATGGCCCACAAAGCATTCCCTAGGCAGTATTATGCTTCAGGAGGGTGGGGGGAGGAAAGACCATATGCATGGCTATACTATTGGGGGCCAATGTGATATTTAAGAAACAGGCTGTGTACAGAGATCGGGAAGGCAGATACCTGCTCCTCAAAGGCATGCTGGATGAACAGATATACACACTAATTGCAATATATGCCTGTGAAGGACCGGAGGGGGGTGTCTGTACTCCTGCTCTCGATATGGCAGAGGAGAGGCACAGAGGACCCCAACCAAGATTCTCTACTGTTGGTAGCAATGGAGGAGCAATCGAGGCCTAGCTTCTCAGGAGGTGATGTGGGCTGGTTCTTAAGTACAGAGTAGTCCCCAAGCAGCCACAAAGGAATGTCCACACACTGCATTAGTTAAAATACAGTCTTTATATAATTAAGGTTCAAGGTTATATTAAAAAAATCAACAAAAAAAAAAAAATCAACAAAAAAATAATCACAATAACACACTTTGTGCTCCGATAATCTTAAAATGGTAAATATACAGTTCTACGTGGTACCACCATTATGTTGATCCACGTTGAAAGCCTTGGCAGACAATTGCCATGCTACAATCCAGAATTGAACAGAAAAAGCTCAGCCTAGCCAAAAAAGCAAACCCCCCACCCCACCCACCTCTAAAACTCCAACATGCCCCCCCCTTCTCTTTCACCCCGGTGTCAACAAAAGAAGTGGAAAGCATCATCAAAGGTCTTAAGCCCTCCAGATGCCAAGGGGACTTGTGCCCAGCTCACATCATCCAGGAAAGCGGCAACGATCTGGCCCCTTTCATAACAGCCCTAACCAACGCCTCCTTCAATTCGAGCTCAGTCCCGAGCTGCCTCAAGAAGGCCTGGGTCATGCCCCTACTAAAAAAACCTAACCTAGACCCCAACAACCCAACCAATTACAGGTCAATTATCACCGTCCCTTACATCCTAAATATTTTAGACAGAGTGCCCTACCTGCAAATCCAGAAGCATCTGCAAGAGGACAACCTCCTGGGCCTTGGACAATCTGGCTTCAGACCAAGGTACGGAACAGAGACAGCCCTCCTGGACTTAAAAATCCAGATGGATGAGGCAAAGGATAAGGGCAATCTAGCTATTCTCCTGCTGCTTGACCTCCCGGGAGCCTTTGACCCTGTCGACCATCAGATCCTCACGGAACATCCAACGGCTTCAGCTGCTTTTTCTAGCCAGGCGACTGCCTGGGTCCAATCCTTCCTAGCCGACCGCACCACCCGGGTCTTCTCACCGGGGGCTTCAGCCCACCCCATCCATTTCCTCTGTGGAGTCCCACAAGGCTTGTGCGTCTTGCTGACCTTATGCAATATCTTCAAAGCTATTGTTCGACCGCATTGATAACTTGGGTGTCACATACACCAATAATGCCAACGATACCCAGGTTCTCATCACCCCATCAGGTTGCTATGAAGAGGACTCCTTACGAATCAACAACCTCTACCTGGAGATCCAAGCCTGGATGGCAGAACACAGCTTATGCCTCAACGACGCAAAAACTGAGCTCCTTCTCGTCGGCTCCCAACCAGGGCTAAACAAACTGGACCCCCGTTACGCGTCTATCAACAGACAGTAACCTAATCACTGGCTAAAGAAATGAAAACTCAAGGGGTCTATCTAGATTCTACACTCTCACTCAAAAAACAGGTGAACGCTACAGCCTCCTCCACAGCTTATACAAATAAGCTCATCAATGCCTGCAAACCCTTCCTCTCGCCTTCCAGCTGCATTACACTAGCCAGAGCGCTAGTGTGCTCCAAAATTGACTACTGCAACACTCCCTTCCTTGGCACCTCGGAACGTAATTTGAACAAACAGCAGGTGCTGCAGAATAATGCCCTCAGAGCGGCCCCGAGTATCCCGCGGCATTCACACATCTCCAGCTTCTGCTTCAGCCTCAGACAAATGCCCACTGGCTCCATGTACGAGACAGAATCACCCTTCGATCTCTCGTCACGTCCACAAATGCCTTTCCAATGACGCCCCCAAATACTTGGCAGACAAGTTCAACAAACACGCTTCAACCAGAAAGTTGTACGCTCACTGCCTCTCCATTCCCAAATTATCCCTAAAAAAAAGCAGACGGCTCCAGCTTCCCAGTCCTTGCCGCCAAACAATGGAACAGTATACCGTTGAACCGCAGAGCAGAACCTTCCTTTAGGACCTTCAGGGCAAAAACGAAGTCCTGGCTCGCCAACAAGAACTCCACCACTGTCTGACACACTAATCATTGTACTCTTATCCTATGTCCGCCTTTCGACCACCATGTAGCCCGGTCATATACACTTACTGTTATTATCTTGTATGTCTATATTCTGTTGCAAGCTCCTCCAAGTCTGCGGCGCCCAGTTACCTCAGGGTTCGGCGCGCAGTATAAATAAAGAAACTAACTAAACTTTTAAGTGCATTAACTAGGCGTAGTTTAAATGGCACACGAATCAACACAGCAAAAAAAATATTAACCATAGATTTAGGAGGAAAACAAATTGGTTAGACAATTGGCAGACTACTGAGCCCCTACCGTCCGGCACATTTCTGTAGGAGGATCCCCCCCCACCTGGGCAACCTTTAAATGAAGATGCACTACAAGCCCAGTCCATATATTGTCTATTAAAGTCTTATTTTCTTCTATAGTTCTGCAACCCAAATGTACCTTGTGTTGTAGAGTAGTTCTTCGGGGAAAATCGAGCAGCCCTTCTTGAGTGCACTCCCTTTCAGGAAGGAGCCAGGGGTCGAACTTCAATAAGAAAAGGTGAACGTAGTAATGGAGGCAGTCGCTTTGGTCCTTGCGGTGCTCGTTGACGATCGGTCGAAAACATCCTGCAACAGG
This sequence comes from Ambystoma mexicanum, assembly GCF_040938575.1. Lineage (NCBI taxonomy): Eukaryota > Metazoa > Chordata > Amphibia > Caudata > Ambystomatidae > Ambystoma > Ambystoma mexicanum. The sequence goes on along the minus strand of NC_090930.1, from coordinate 1,364,533,898 downwards.
GGAGGCATGTGGTGCAACTCAACGACGATGGTTAATTGCCACAAAGAGTCAGTGAAGAACTTTGGCCCAGCAAGGGCGTTGGGTCGTCAGCGTCAAGCATCAGTGAATGGGACATGCCCACGGCTGGCTTCAGTAGCTTCGTCTGCGTCTCCAAGGTCTTCAGGTGGCGGGAAACCCACTGGCGGATACTCCTCGGTTGTCGACAGCGTCGACTTTCTCTGGCAGGACGAAAGCGGTTGACGATGAACAAGTGAGTCCTTGGATTAAATGTTCTTAGGCAAAGGGAGCACAGCGGCTACAGTCGGCGATGGCAGCCGGCGACCATGGACGGGGCTTCTCTTACTTCTCCTCGGCGGTCCCCTTCTCCGGTCGGAGCTCAGTAGTTTTTAATTCCAGTAGTTTAACTCCGGTCCGGTCTACCAGAGATCTTTTGCAAAGATCAGCTGGTGCACGATGGTCCCTCGTAGCTCGGGGAGAGGTCTCCTAGCCAGGTACTCTCTTGGATCAGTTGATGAAGGCACAGCAGCTTTCAGATTGCAAGGAAGGGAACAGCGGTTCACCTTCTTCCGGCTCGGCTTCGAGAGTAAGCATCAAGTGTCAACTTCAGCTTCTGAACGATTTCTGGCACTGAGAGGCCCCCAGATATACTGTTGATCTCCCATTAACTCTGCTGGGTCATACTCAGGCAACCAATCACTCAGAAGGGCATTCAGGCAGTCAGGAAGCCAATCGGGTGCACAGTGCATTCAGGCCATTCTTCTCCATCCAGACACACACAGAATGGGGATTCGGACAAGCACTACAGACTGCATTCATACCAGTTTCGGGCACGGTTGTCTCAGTCATTGTGTCAAACACCAGATACTAGACACCCATAACACAGAATGCATATTCGTCACACTCCATTCACCCAGGTCCCACCCCACAGGCGTACCCACAACATACAGTCATTGGGAAGGCTCACTTCCCCCACAACACCATATATGAAACTTCCACCCAACAGCCAGTCAGGGGGGAAGGACAGAGTCAGGGCTTCCCGAGACTTCGGGAAAAGTAAGTTAACAGGTGATAGAAAGCAAGAGGCCACAGGGGCCATCTTGTTTCCTATCAGGAATCCACTGGTTGGGCATCCAAAAATGGAGGACGCTCAGGGCACCTGTCAATTCAGCACAGAGCTGCCACCAGCCCATACCCTGCTCTGTGGGCCACACACAGGTGCCCAAAAACATACACTAGGAGTACAGGGTCGTACCCCAACCGATGGGTGCCATAAAGGTATCCCAGTGGTCTGTTCACCAAATCAAATACAGGAAGAGCCCCAAATGAACTCCTGCGCGCAAAACAAGTTGAAACACACAATAAAAAGCATTAAAGGAGAAGGATTCAGTGGCCCTGTCCCTCTGATGCATTTCCAGAATCACAGTGCCCTAAACGAGAAACAGGATCTATACCTAAGGGAAATACTGCAGCAACTGGGAGGATGGTATGAAAGCCAAATAGTGATTGGTGCAGACATTAATTGTGTAATGGACCCCGCCCTAGACAAAACACTGCCACCCACAGCTGAAGACGGGAGAAACAGACAGGCGCTAGGGAAACTCTTTAGGGATTTGGAGGTAGTGGAAACATGGAGATTTTTCCACGAGCAAGAAAAATGATTTACCCATTACTCAGCAGCTTACAGAGGGTAATCGAGAACCAATATGATAATGGTCTCAGCCACGTTGATTCCTCAGGTTGGAAAAGTACAAATAGGTGTCAAATATCTCCCCGATCATGCTCCAGTCCTCGTGCAAATTGTGATGGTAAAAGACAGGATCAAAACCCGTAAAAACTGGAGGCTGAACGAAATTATATTGAGAGACATCGCACTCAGGGCATATATGGAGAAAGCACTGAATAGTTATTTTCAAGACAATAATGGAGAAACAGATTGGGGAGTAATGCGGGATGTGGGGAAATCGGTAGTCCGAGGGGAATTCATATCGCAGAACACAGGATGCATGTGGGAAAGAGGGCTCATTAAAAAGAAACTGGAGTCATACCTACAGGAGGCAGAATCGCAAAATAAAACTAGACAGACACAAAAATCGCTGAGAGCACTCTGGAAAGCAAGAGCCCAGTTAGAAACTCACGTAGCAGACCGGACAGCACAGAGCCTACTGTACACCAAGCAGATATATTATTTTCAGGGGGGGAAAGCCAACTGATTCCTAGAGGCCAAATTACATAAACAAAAATCCCATAATTACATTGCGCAGTTTAAGAATGGAAAAGGGGAACAATGTGCATCAGAGGAGAGAGGTGGGGAACTGGAAATAATGGAAAGATTTCATCAGGAACTGCTGAAACAGGAGGACCTCCATCCACACGCACAAATAAATTATGTCAAAATTCACTCTGCCCCAAATCACTGAAGAGGACAATGATACTTTACCTGCCCCAATAACAACACAAGAAATAAGCGATGCCATAACAAATATACCCCCTAACAAAACCCTGGGACCAGATTGACTAGGGAACGGATATTATAAGACGTTCCGAAATCAACTATTGGGCCAATTAACTATACTCTTTAATCATATAAAAAGGGAAAGTGGCCCAGTCTCGGCCGACATGGGAAATTCGGTCACAGTCCTAATACTTAAGCAGGGCAAAGACCCCACAGACCGATTTCACTGCTTAATAATGATGCCAAATAATACAGTAAAGTACTTGCAACAGGACTGATGAAGGTATTACCCAAAATAATTCATGAAGACCAAGCAGGCTTTATAATAGGGAGACACACGCAAGACAATATATGGCGAGCGATGGTTGTCATAGACCTAGCAACCACGAGACAAAAGAACAAGTTACTTACCAACTGTAACATTCTTTCGATTGGATGTTCCTCCTACGTATTCCTCATCTTAGATATATCCTTACCTTCAGCTTTGCCGCTTCGGAAAAGGTTTCTTCTTCTCTCCACCAGAGGGTGCTCCTCTAGAGGCCGCAGCGTCGATGTCCCTCAGCGGCATCCGTCGAGCACCAACGTCATCCGCTGTATAAATGCCTCGACGCGCCCGTTGACTTCAGTTCTGTTTTTTCGTATATTGTAGCCAATCGATGGTGATTAATGGCGCGCCTCTTTTGACCCACGCCTTAAAAGAATTTAGAGCGTAACTCACGTAAACTGTACTGTGGGGTTGGCTGGGAGGGACCATGAAGAATACGTGGGAGGAACATCCAATCAAAAGAACGTTACAGTTGGTGAGTAACTTGTTCTTCGAATGGATTATGTCCTCCCACGTATTCCTCATTTTAGAGAGACTCCCAAAGCAGTTTTGTCTTGGAGGTGGGAGTACAGAATTTCTTCTAATCGTGTACAGAATGGAGTACAGATTTAGCAAACAGACTTCCTTGTGAAGAAGTCGAGTCTAGGGCATAATGTTTTATAAAAGTAGGCATGGATGACCATGTAGCTGCTGCACAAACATCTTGTACAGGGACACCCTTTTTGGTGCTGTTGAAGTTGCCATGCCCCTAGTCGAATGAGCTCCCAGTTCATCTGGTGGTTCTTTCCCAGCCAATCTATAGCATTCTGTTATAGCTAAGATTATCCATCTAGATAATGTTTGTTTAGTTACAGCAAGTCCCAATTTGCGGCCAGTGTACCCCACAAAGGTTGATCACACTGATGTATATTTGCTAATCTTGAGATGTAGAAGCTAAGAGCTCTTCTGGGATCTAGTCTGTGTAGCCGTTCCTCTTCCTTACTTGCGTGAGGAGGAGGGTAAAAAGTAGGCAAAATTATCTTTTGTGACAGATGAAAATCCGAAACAATTTTTGCTAAAAATGATGGTTTAACTCTAAGTACTACTTTGTCTTTATAAAAGATAGTTTGAGGAGGACCGCTAGAAAGCGCCTGTAACTAACTAACCTTCGGGGTGATGTCATTGCCACAAGAGGTATTGTTTTCAAAGTAAGGAGCCTTAGTGGACAAGAGTGTGAAGGCGCAAATGGAATGCATGTGAGGAATTTCAGAACTAAGTTTAAATCCCACACAGCAACTTGAAAGGGTATTGGTGGAAACACATTAGACATTTTAAGAATTTAATTATTAAAAAGGTATATTAAAATAAGATTCCTCCTCTGACGAGCGCTTGAAGATGGACAGCGCTGCTAAGTATCCCTTTATCGTACCAACCTGGAGCCCCAGATTAGTTAAATGTAATAGAATAGATAAGATTGTGGGAATATTACATTGAAACGGATCCACATTATTTTCTCTGCACCAGTTACTGAACTTGTTCCAACGACACCGATACAGAGATTTGGTTGCTGGTCTTCTGGCCGAAAGCTGTTGTGTTTTGCTCTCCGGATAGAGGAATTGCCGATAGAGAGATCCCTTCTTGAATTACCCAGAACCAGAGCTGCATTGCCTCTCTGCACAGCGGAAATAACCGTAATTGCCCTGATCATCCAATCGTCCAGATAGGGGTAGACATGATCCCCCCCCCTCTCCTGAGACTCGCTGCCACTACCGCCATCAACTTGGTGAAAACTCTTTGGGCGGAGGTTAAACGGAAAGGCAGAACCCAAAACTGATAATGAGAATTGCCAATCCTAAACCTCAGGTACTTTCTGTGCTTGAGATGGATTGGTACATGAAAGTAAGCATCCTGAGGGTCCAATGATGACAACCAATGCTGGAGTTGGAGAGCCTGAAGGATCTGAGTAAGTGACCATCTTGAACTTGTCCTGCTTTAGGAACTTGTTTAAGTTTCTCAAGTCCAAAACGGGTCTCAGTCCTCCGTCTTGCTTTGGAATGAGGAAATACGGGCAATATCAACCCTTGTTCCTCTCCGCTACAGGTACATGTTCTATTGCACCTTTCTATAGCAGGGTTAAAACTTCCTGCAACAGGAGCGGATCTGGAAGTTTGACAGAGTTGTATCCCGGTCGGTGATTCTGAGGTTTCTTTAGAAAGGGAAGGCAGTAACCTTGGGATACTGTTTCCAGCGCCCAAGCATCTGAAGTAATGCCTCGCCATTCTTTCAGATGCTGTGAGATCCTGCCTCCCACCGGGGTATTTTAGGTCAAAACCTCAGAGTTGAAAATTTTCTTTGACCCGTCCTCTTCCAATTGAGGAATAACAACGAAAAGGACGACCCCTCCAGGAAGAGGAGGCTGTGTAGGGGCGTTGCTGAGGTTGTCTTATAGCGGCACGGAGTGATTTAGCCGCCGCTTTGGAGGTCTGCAGCTTCTCCAAACTTTCATCCGCCTTGCTGCCAAACAACCTCGAGCCGTCAAATGGCATAATAAGAAGCCTGGTTTGCACGTCGGGCGCAAAACCCGACTTCCTTAGCCACGCAAACCTATGTAGCACTGTGCTAGTTGCCATGGACCTACTGATACTGTCAGCTGTGTCCAAACCTAACTAGACATTCTCCCGAAGCCTCTTTTCCATCCCTTATTATGGCTAGAAAGCCATCACGTTCTTCACCTTCTGGGATATGTTGAGCTGCCGCTGACATGCAGTCCCACAGGGTATGTGTAAACCTTGCCAAGGTGCAAGAGACATTAGTGGATTTCAAAGCCATACTCCCCGATGTAAAAATCTTCCTAGACCATGGATCTACTTTTTTGTCATCCTTATCTGGAGGGATTGTTGGGTATGCAGCATTTCTAGTGGAAGTAGCTGCTTGAACTACCAGACTTTCTGGTGATGGATGTTTACTTAGATATTCTGGATCAGAATTACAGAGCCTATATTTTGCTACACATTTTTTAATTTACTGCCAGAATGGCTTCAGGCTGTTCCCAAGCAGAGTTAACCCTCCTTTGCAAGGCAATATGAAATGGAAGAATGGGGTCTTGCTGAGGTGTTCCAGATAGAATGTCAGTCATATCATCATCTTGATAGACTGGTGAATTACTACCCCATCCCATAAATTCAGTAACTCTATTCATTAGTTTTCTGTATCCTGCATCAGTTTGTTCTGATGGGTCTGGCTTATCAAATTCGTACTCTGGAGAGGTATCCAGACCACTTGCTGTTTGTAAACATTGCTCAAATCCTGTATTTTGGATTGAGGATCAATTAATTCCTCTGGAACTGGCCTTGTGCCAAATTTAACACCAGCAGAGGTAATTTCTTCATCTGCTGAGGATTCTCCCTCGTAAATAGATAACATGGTCCTAAAAAAATCATGTCTACTCTCAGGGTGAAAAACCTTTACGGGTAATACCGGTTTTTCCCCCTTGTTATAGGCTTGGGCGTCGACGAAAACGTTGATGGCGCCGATGCAGTTACAACAAACTTCGATGTTGTCGAGGGCACCTTCGATGATTTCGAAGCACTCATCGAGGGAATTGTAGAAACCATCGACACTGTCGAAGGAGCTTTTGTAGAGGTCGACTGTACTCGACAACTTTCTTTTAGAATGAGTAGTCGACACCTTGTACTCGAGAGCCTTCGAAGACTTTGATGGCATTGATCCCGACTTCGATGGCATATGATAGCTTGGCGCCATTTTATTTCCCTCTACCTCCAATTTATGCACCGGTAGGTTTTCATGAGGTGACCGGGAAGAGTCCCTGGATGACACCCTAGAAAACTTTTTGTCGGATTTTCTTGTTTTGGACGTTCCTCTGTCACGTTTCTCGTGAATAGGCGCATGGTCTTCTTTAGACTTTTTTTGAGGGGGCCTGGGCTGCGTTCTCAAAAATCTTTAACATGGAAACTCTAAAGGCTTCACATTTACTCAGGGAGTCATGCTTCAAAGGGCATGCTATCACTTCCTCAGATGACGTCGAGGAAGAAGAGGGAGATCGGTGACGTCTTTTCTTTGTCTTTTTAGAGGACAAAGAAGAAGACTTCCCGGCTCTACTCCTCGATCTATATTTTTTACGATGTTTTACTGAAGACTCAGCCGAGTCTTTTCCCTTCGAAGTAGACTTCGATGAACCCTCCCCCATCACCAGTTTACCTCTGCGTTCTTTTAAGACCTTATGGGTCATCGACTGGCACGAACCGCAGTCTTCAATTCGGTGTTCAGAATCGAGGCACCAGAGGCAATTTTTGTGTGGATCAGTTAAAGACATTTTCTTTCCACATTTTAGACATTTTTTAAAACCTGTCTTCAGTGTGGAAGGGTTCGATGAAGAAATGTTCTTTTCACGAAAGACAAGCGCCGTTTGTAACGATCCAAAGCGAAGCTAACGGAAAAATGGAACTGACGCCAACGGGCGCGCTCGAGGCATTTATACAGCAGATGACGTCGGTGCTCGACTGATGCCGCCAAGGGACATCAACGCCGTGGCCTCGAGAGGAGCACCCTCTGGTGGAGAGAAGAAGAAGAAAAAAATTCCGAAGCAGCAAAGCTGAAGGTAAGGATATATCTAAGATGAGGAATACGTGGAAGGACACAATCCATTCGAAAATGTCTATAGCTGCACTAGACGCACGACGTGCTTTTGACAGTCTAGATTCGACATGCTTGAAACTGGTCTTGGAGAAATTCGGCTGTGACCCCATTTTCATTAAGATGGTTCTAACAAATTTTCGACTCCCATCCACAACGTTTATGGTCAACGGGAGAAACACAACCAAGATAGAAATACAGAGTTACACGACAGGGATGTCCCCTATCCCCACTAATATTCGCCATGACAATGGAGCCTATAGCGGAAATAAGACAGGAGCAAGAGGTAGTGGGAGTGACCTGTGGAGGGACAACGTACAAGATAGCACTATATGCTGATGACATTCTCCTTTTCCTTAGAGACTCCACAAGCACACTTTTTAAAGCACTGGAAAGATTACAAGAATCCTCCAGGGTCTCAGGTTTCACCATACATTTGACTAAATCCAAGGCCCTAACATAACAGACAAAGAGGGAGTAGAAGAAAGGAAGATGAACAAAAGAAGAAGAGAAGCGCAGTCTCCATGTGCTCACATGGATCTGCAAGAAAGAGGACGCGTTGGATAGTGAGGGTAGAGTGATAAGATCGGTCCAGAACCAGGAGACACTAGCATTTGTGTATTGGCTTGCAGATGGGTGATTACGTGCACTGGATTGTAGTATCTGTGCGGGTAAGGCCCAATGCCTGGGTTGTTTTCTGTGTGAATTATTTTGGAGGTGCGTCTGTGTTTTATGTGTATATTGGATGGCATTTAAGGTTGTGCGCTCTGGCTTGTTGTATCTGTATGGGTAAGGTCCAGTGTCAGTTTGTTGTATGCAAGTGTTACTTATGTTGGGTGCGTGTATAGGTTCGCTAGCCCAATGGCCGTATATAGTTCTTGGTGGTATCTTGGCGGGAGCAGGATGTTTAGTACATGGACTACTCTAGCATTTCTTCAATGTGCAATGTGGCTAATCCACACAATTCTAACGAAATGTGACACTTGGTTATTGCTCAATCTAATTGTGATGCCTGGTTAATCTTTACAATTCTATCGAAATGTGACACATGACTGGGGGGGCGCTAGAGAGCCCAGCCAAGATGGCTGCGAGCCCATGAGCTCCCACCAAACATCCGAGCAGAATCCTGTTGAGAGCTTTGAAAAGCGCACTGCTGCAACATAATCACCCCAAGCACACCTGGGTGAAGTTTGGGCAGCTAGGGTGCTCGAAGTGCGTCAAACGGAGGTGAGAAAAGTACCCGTTCTGAGGGACAGCTGGCTCATATCGGAGATCCGGATGAGCCACGCGGCCAGAGGCGTTGTGGGGGAGAAGCACTCGCTGTCCCAAATAAATATCCTACGTGATCTCAGGAGCGTGGAGGATAAATTCACGGATACTTGACAGCGTAACCAAGGCCCACAGTGCCCGGCAACAGCCCCCACCCCTACCCCTGAGGAAGCAGTGGGAGGAGCTGTACGCGACCGGGATAGAACTCCTGCGAGGTCCGGCAACCCATGAGGGACAGGAGGAAGGCAAGCGAAGTACACGGCTCCGGATGCACTATCCTGTAGTACCGCGCCGTTGAGCCCACGAGGGACAGGACCCTGGCATCAAAACCAGTGAGGATACAGAGGGGGAGGCAACAAGAGGTGCCTCGTTACCCCCAGAGGATCCAAAACTTGTCCGGGGGGCGGCTCATAGTAGTGAGTTCCCGCTGGCGGCGTGAGCCGGGAGCGGCAGCGCAGAGGCAAGTCAGGTGCAACAACAAAGGGGGTGATCCTGGTAGAATAGACCCCGATCCAGAAGTAGGACAGGCACACGCTGCAGACAATCTGATGGCTGATTACAGGCTCCAGGAGCAGAACATAGCCCTCACTGGGTTGCTGAGCCCCAAAAATAGGGGACATACCAACAGTAAGACCCCGGTGCACTGCGCGATACACTCTGTAAGGTGGCAAATGACCTGCCTCGACCAATGGGGTGGGTGCTGGTCACCCCCAACCACATCACAGTATTGACCACTAGACTGGGGAAGTCATCAAGGCTGCTATATAGCCCGCCAGCACCTTCTGGCCAACGAGAGGGCTTTTCAGGGCAGACAGACTCGACAACCCCTCGCCTCCCAACAACTCTAGCTAGAGGCAAGGTTTTTCATTGCTGCCACCTACCATTATGCCGGAAAGGTCCCCCACCGCCATTTTAACACAAGGCATACCCCAGAGACTTTACTCTGCGTCGGGCCTGATAAGACCCCAAGGGCTTCAAGAAAACACCCGACTAGGGGAAATACCTGCATCATTTGTTGAGCAACGCAGAACTGGGGTATCAGAACTTTGCGCTACAAATTAGCTGGCCAGCAGCAGTATTAGGTCGAAAGCACAAAGGTCCAGTAAACAATCCAGATGTCCAAGATGGCCGAAGTGGGTAAAGAACTTGTAGGAGCCTCCCCCACAGGGCTGATAATAAAGTATGCAAATTAGCATCGGAAACGCATCGCAAACTTCCCCGCAAAGGAAAAGGAAGCCCCAAGGGATAGCGTCTGCATCAGCTATGGGTGCGCGGAGACACTTGCAGGGAAACAGCCGCACGCACCGCGGTGAGGGACAAGCTAGTGCCGTACAATACCCGATTATGGTAACCACACTACTTGATGACAAGAACTACAGGAAACTGAAAAAAGATCCTACCCTGGAGATTAAACAACTCATACAGGGGGTTACAACATACACATTGGAGCACCAGTGGATTACGAAGAAGGAAGAGGAGTTTTTGAATACCTCAAAAGGACGCATTCCTACATTTTATGCATTATCCAAAATGCATAAGGATGCACATAACCCGCCAGGGAGACCTATTGTCTCGGGTGTGGCTCCATCCTCGAACCTTTGTGTAAATTCATAGATTTCTTCCTGAAACCCCTTAGTGAGAAGGTACAGACCTACTTGAGGGATACTATGGCAACAAATGAATGCTTTGAAGGCACACCACATAACCCTGCCAACAGCCGGATTGTCACAATGGACATCAAATCACTATACACTAGCATCCCCCAGACCGAGGCGATAGAATGTATATGGGCAAATCTTACCCACCATATGACACAAAGGAGGTCCCAACGAACTTCATTATTGAATTATTGGAATTGGCACTGACCAAAAACGTTCTCCTTCAATGAATGTTTCTACTTACAGATTAGCAGAACTGCAATGGGGGCAGCATTTGCCCCGAGCCTAGCCATCATCTTTATGGCAGAGTTTGAAAGGAGTTTTGTGTTGGATTTAGACAACCCATTCCTCAGTAACATCAGCAACTGAAAGAGATACATCGATGATGAGATCTTCATCTGGAAAGGCGACTTGGACTCCCTAATCGACTTTCAAAATTGGCTGAATTCATGCCATCCGTCCATATGTTTCTCACTTGAATCAGATCCCTCTAACATCAATTTTCTTGATCTACAAATCACAGAGAAAGAACCTGTTGGCAGGCTCCCTTTTCAAGAAAAACACAGATAGGAACTCATTACTCCACTATACGAGCTCACACCCACGCAATCTGAGTGACAATCTACCATACGGGCAATTCCTCCGTATAAGGAGGAACTGCATGGATTTCCACCACCCTGGATCTGAACTGAAGGGACGACTGGATCGAGGGTACCGCAAAAAACTGATCCGGAACTACAAGAGGACTCTAAACACTCCACGGGAGGTCCTATTACACCCAAAACCCAGGAAAGAAGAAGAAAAAATACCTGTGTCACTACATTTTGCAAAGCCACTACACAGTTGAAACAGTTCATTAAAACGTCTTGGCCTTTAGTGCAACTTAACATGGAAAGCGAACTAAACCCATGAATGGCACTTAAGCCTTCTAAAAACCTTAAAGAGCACCAGACCACTGCCAGATTTACAAATACCACTTCACAAAATACTCTATGGAATCTACGCAATTTGACTGGACGCCACCCTTGTGGTAATTGTTCTGTATGCAGATTCACCATGAAGTAAAACATTTTTGACATTCTGGGCAAACAATGGACCATCCGCCACTTCTCTAATTGTAAAAGTCAGAATGTGATATACATCATTGAATGCCCATGTGGCCTGAAATATGTGGGTCAGGCCAGCAGACCAGCACATAAAATAATAGTGGAACATCGCTCACGGATTAGATGCAGAAATCACACAGCTCCACTAGGTTGACATTTTGTGGAATACGAACACAACCATGATGATATGAAATGGTGGGTGGTGGAAATGGTACAGGGCATCACCAACACTGCTAACACACTCAACTATAAGGAAGCCTGGTGGGTTTTTAAACTGGACACGGTCAAGCACGGACTTAATGAGGCCAATGTCACCAACTTAAGGTTCTAATTGTGGTAGGCTTTATTATCAACACCTTGTGAACCAGATGTGTGTCCAAGCACACACACAGAGTCCATAGCATTCCAGCATTTTACCCTTGGACCAACACTCTTGGCTGCAAATACTAGATACAGACATGCACACCTGTCGGATCTAATGTCGGTTTATTCATGCATTAATTAACAACTCTGCTTACTTATACATTTATCTAGACATCGCTCTGTACCACACGGGATGGATCACTTCCACCTTACAGCAGAACACCATCCAGGGTCATCTGCCCGTACCGTCCCGGCCCCCCTCCACTCGATCTAGGGTCTGAATCATAGGAGGGTGCTGTACGCCGTGAGCATTCTTTTCCCAGCAAGGCTCCTTTATGAAGGACCTCCTTCTGGGCAGTTTACACTTAATACAGACATGCACATTAGTCTGACCATCGGGATTTGTTTATTCTTGCAGCTATCACCCTGCGCATTCTTACCCTCAACAATACATCAGTTTTTTACCACATGGGATGGTTCCCATGCTGACTGTAACATTAACGATCTTCAGGGCTGGGAGGGGACGTGGCTTGGCAGCCATGGAATAGGCTTCTTCAACCAAGCGCTCCTGTATCCGACAAATGATCCGTACGGGCGCATGCCTCTTGACCACTTAACTCGACAAGAAATATGGCCTGAATGAAACATGAATGTGAGCTGAATCGAACGCAGCGGTCCGCGTGAAGACTGAAGGTCGGGAACCAAGGTTTTGCAACATTGTAGCTTCCGATGCCCGAGGGGATGCTGGCAACATAATGGCAACTTGAAACGAATAAAGGAGCTTCTGAGGGCTGACAACGAACCCTTCATTAGAAGTGCCGCGGCATGAGATGAGCGATGGCCCCTGACGCGGAACTCGATCAATATAACCCATAATTCTGTGAAGGGCGAGGGTGCCCAGATTGCAGCGGCGTGAGCGAAGAACTGCGGGCGTTCGCAAAGGGGGACTGACTCCTCACAAAAGTGTGAGCACAAGCTGCGCAACAAAACCTGAGGCCCTGGAACGTGGATGCGCGGTGCCCAGGACACGGGCTCGAGCGGCGGGCACGGGCGCTGCAACAGAGAGGCTGCCTGGAGGCGGAGGAGCAGCCACGTATGCTGGTATAATAAACTTGCAGAGAACAAAGGAAGTGCAGCAATTGGGCGCACTGAAAAGAAAGTGCGGACAAACTCTGAAGAGCTATCTTGAGATTAACATCAAGGCACATAATAAACACAGGCTGCTGGCAATAATATTGTATTTGGCGAATGGAAGCTATAGAAAATAGCCCCGCAACAGGATCGCAACAACACTAGTGCAACAACCCCTCAGAGGAGTAGCGGCACTGCATTCACATGGAAGATAGCCACAGCAGACATTGGTGCCAAAACCCTAATATACTGCAAAGTTGCCATAGGTATGGACGTCTGCTGTGACAGAATGGGGCACTCCAGCACGGCGCCAGGTAAATGAAAGTAAAGACTTGGCACTGCATCGTGGTAAGCCAACATGAGACACAGGGCTAAAGCTGCGGCGGAGGACGTATAGGCAGCTGGCAGGGCAGAGTGAAAAGGTGCACCCCATATAAAGCCGGAAAATAAAATTGGGGCCTCCTAGGAAGGAAAACTAGAAAGCTGCCAAGGCCCCATGCAGGAGAGGAGTGTGTATGTAGCTGAATAATACCTGAGCTACTGCAGAACTTAAAGGAAGTCAGATATCCTTGGAAAGGGCGTAGGGAAACCCTGCAAAGCTCCTAGCCCAGGTGGTTGGCCGCCAGCTCGCCAGCCATTGAAGTAGTGCATTAGCCCTAAGATGGGACCTGGACCTGATAGCAGAAAGGATCGAGAGAGGAACAGCGAGGGAGCAAAGGACTTGCTAACCGGCGGGAGGAAGGATTTTGGTGAGAAGACAGGCTGAAAAATGACTGCAAAAGGAGGCAAAACGAAGGGCAAGCAGCCCACAATGGACATCTTTGCTAAATCGCAGCAAGCCCCCTGTCTCCCCGACACAAGGCATGGCCACTGCACCCGCCGACGCAGCCACGCTGAGAGAGGACCACGTGATCTTAACTGCCATTACTGAATGAAAAACCTTGTGGGGAATAGTGATGGCAGATCTGAGAACAGCGCTAGAAATTAAGATTGGGGATCGAGGTCAATCTGCTGAGACAAGATGTGAGAGCGCTAGCGGAGAGAACGAGTGGCCTAGAAAGTGCGGTGAAAACCAACATGGAAACTAGCACGAATAATGCCAAGGAGGTCCACATACTGAAACAGCAGCTGGCCAACCTGTAGAATCGAGCGTAGGAGGCCGATGGAAGAGCAAGATGCAACAACATACGCGTGGTAGGCCTGCTGGAGGGGGAAGAAGGCCAAGACCCCACAGACTATGTGGAGAACATGATTATACAGGAAATAGGAGCCGGTAAGCTCTCCCAAGGGTTTGCAATTGAACGTGCACACAAGGCCCTGATGAGGAAACCTCAGCCTGGGCTCCCCCTCAGCCTGGCTGGGCCCCGCCTCACCCCGAGCAATCATAGCGCAGATCCTGAACTACAGGGACAGAGAATATCTTGGAATTCTTCCTCAAAGGGGGGGTGGGGGGGACGATAACAAGAGCGTCGACGAACATCACAGCGTACCCCGACCATACTACGCTGGTACAGAGACAACGATACAGCTATGTGGTGATGAAGAGGAGACTGCGAACAGCTAGATTTAAATACATGCTCTTGTATCCCGCAAAGCTCAAGATTTTACATACAGGCGAAGCACACTTTTCTGACACCCCGGAAGTAGTAGCAACATGGTTGGACGCACATGGGTGTCCGGAACATGAGGAGCAAGGCCAAGAGAAACACGATAAGTGATACAACAGTCATGCATGATAAGAAGGGAGGGGGGCCGAGGGCAGAGACAGTAGAATAGATAATACTGGCGCGGCCAGCAAAAAGTGTAATGGGAAACCGTAACATGTGACATTGATACGCGTTGGACTGGAATATAGAATGTGAAAAACAGTAGGTGGCATTAGGCGCGCTTAATTTGATGACGGAATAGGAGCAATGGGATGGAGACACCCTACCACTAAGAGTTAGGATAGTAGGATCGCCGCTAGGGCGATATCTCCCTGCTGAGCCGCAAGTATGGCAATAGCTGGAAAAGGGCTAGATGCGGGGGTGCCCGAGATCCAGGGATGGTGCTGGGCAACAGTTGGGGAAGGGGTTGAGGGGTAAATTGGGGTGAGGGGCAAATGGGGGAGGGGGGGAGGCTGGTGAAGAGTTGGGGAGTGTGTTGGGGTTTGGTAAAAAGGAGGGCGAGAGGGAGGGGGGAGAAGCGGGAGTGTTGATAGTTGGGAAAACTTTATATTGGGGAATGAGCCTATGCGAGAAAAGGGTAAAACCTGGACATGGACTGTACTTGGGGACGGAGGAATGGGACCTTAAAGCACCATGGGGGACCTTAAAGTAATTACTTGGAATGTTAGAGGGCTCAATAGTTATTTAAAGAGGAATAAAGTTATGATGTACCTGCGTAGACAGAAGATAGATATAGGCTTAATACAAGAGATTCTTCACCTCACACGAGAAAAGCTGGAGATGATACGGAAAGTGGAGGGGGACCCTTGTGGGCGCAACATACTCCGCCTATGCTAGAGGGGTGCTTACCTGGGTGGCACTGCATGTCCCATTCCAGTTGTTTCAATCCACAGTTGAGGCAGACAGTAGGATGGTTATAATGAGAGGGCTGGTCGAAAACAAGGAAATCATCATCAACACATGTGCCCCGAACGAGGGTACGGCGGCATACTTTAGGACCCTATATGACAAACTCAGCATGTGCTTAAGGGGGGGGGGGGCGTGTAGAAGACTTCAACTGCGCATTAAACCCTAAAATAGAAAGGTCAGATAACAAAATAGACAGACCAACCCCAGCCGCAAGGACGTTGCAGTTACAATTATTTCGGGTTCAAGGATGCATGGAGGTCGCAACACCTACAGGATAGACAATACTCACATTATTCAGCTCCACACAATCTACATACCAGGCTGGATTATTTGTTTGCGTCACAGGAGGTAATGACAGAAATGGCGCAGACAGAATATAAAGCGAGGGTTCTGTCAGACCACTCGCTGTTGATGCTGGTATGGCAGTATCAACCCCCGAGAGCAAGGATACCGACGTGGGCATGCTCTGGGAAGCCTTTAAAGTGGTAGTGAGAGGGATAGCATATACCTAAATCCAAAGCACTGCAAGGAGGGCTCTTAGCAGAATTACAAGATGCGGAGGTAGAGTTAGAAACAGTGTTAAAAAGGGGAGGTAATACCAAGGAAGATAATGAAGCAATACTCCGGCTGCAACAAAAATGCGCTGGGCACTGGGAGAGACTGTGCAATCTCAATTATAAAAAGTATATAGAGAGACAGCATGCAGGAGGGGACAAACCAGGGAGGGCCCTGGCATGGTTATACAAGAGTGAGACCCCCAGGCCCACAATCAGAATGATAACAATGGATGATGGGCGCATAGACGACACCCAAGAAGGCGTTAATCAGCAATTTGCAGATTATTACCGACTTTTGTACGAAGATGAGGAGGGAAGCGATTGCAATGAAATAAAGGGAAACACTGGAAGATATTGGGTTGCCACAAATTAGCGCAGAGGAGCGAGAAGAGCTGGACACACCGATCACCCTAGAGGAATTGGAAGAGGTAGTGGTGCAGCTACCTAGTAGTAAAACTCCGGGGGCCGACAGACTCCCTAGCAAATTCTATAAGATGTACAAGAACAAGGTGCTCCCCCCGCTCTTAGAGATGCTAAATGAGGCATATGAAGTGGGAAGGATACCAGAGTCCCTAAGAGAGGCGATCATTATACCACTCCCTAAACCTAATAAGCCTGGCGAAGACTGCGGCTCATATAGACCATTTTCAATGCTGAATCAAGATAGCAAAATACTAACGGCGGTCTTGGCAAATAGAATGAGGAAGATCAATGATAAACTAATACACCCCGACCAGACTGGCTACGTCCCTAACAGGAATATAGCTAATAATCTCAGACAGCTACATCGCGTCATTGAACATGTCAATGGGGATGCGGGCGAAATGGCAATAGTATCGCTGGATGCAATAAAAGCCTTTGACTCGGTCAAATGGCCTTGGTTGATTGCAGCCCTGACCAGTTACTGAATAGGACCTGGGTATCTCAAATGGGCTAAACTATTGTTTAGCGCACCGCTGGCCGGGGTCGAAACAGGAGCTGTAATATCAGAGAAGTGGCAACTCAGCAGAGGTACAAGACAGGGATGCCCGTGGTCCCCCATGCTGTATATTCTAGCCTTAGAGCCCCTAGCAATTTACCTGAGGCAACAGTATGACATAATAGGCATCAACATAAATTGCCAGGTTACTCACCATAGTGACCACCTTACTAATAGTCCATAGTCCCCTTTCCTCCATACTTATGGGACATCTCTCCGTTCTGTGGGACGGGACCGGAGCACTTTGTAAAAAGCATCCACATTTTTTTCAAAAATGTGTCCCTCCTCTTTCCTGCGCGGGGCCCGGCACGCGGCCGTAACCCAGCCCACCTTGGCTCCGCCCCGCGCATCGCCCATCAGTCCTTTTCTATCGCAGGGTCAAAGACCCATTAGCAAGAACAGAGGAACCTTATTAGAGGGGACGGCGGACAGGCGTATGGAGGAAAGGGGACTATGGACTAGGAGTAAGGTGGTCACTACGGTGAGTAACCTGGTAATACTCTTACGTCCCGTCCCCTTTCCTCCATACTTATGGGAGATTCCCAAGCACTCCTTACAGGAACTATGGGTGGATGGAAATACCCTTACTTAAACAGGTTCTTCAGCACAGCCTGGCCGAACTGAGCGTCAGCTCTAGAGCTCATATTGAGGCAGTTATGCTTACAGAAAGCAGATGGGGAGGCCCAAGTAGCCGCTTTAGCGATGGACTCCCAGGGAACATACTTCTGAAAAGCAACCGCGGCTGCCTTGCCTCGCACCTGGTGTGCATGGATACCTTTAGGAGGTTTCAGCTTTTGGACGGTGAAAGATTCCGTGATACAGGTGGTAATCCATCTGGAAATAGATGCCTTAGACGCCGGCCTGCCCTGGGGCTTACCGAAGGTCACAAACAGTTGGGAAGAGCTCCGAAGCTCGGAAGTCCTGTCCAGGTAGAACCCAAGAGCTCTTCGGACATCCAGGCAGTGTAGAACCCTTTCCGCCTCCGAGGTTCGTAGCTGACCACTGTCCGCCGGCTGAGGGCATCCACTGTCACATTCAGCTGGCCCGGGATGTGCACCGCAAGCAGCCAGACACCATGAAGCATGGCCCACTCCTATATCTGGATGGACAGATCAACCAAAGGTGCCCAACCCGCAGGCAACAAAAAATTGTGCGGAAGGGGTATCCGAGCATTCCGGTCATAAACTGACCGATAAAGATGCGCACAAGGCCGAGAAACCAGCCCTACACCTGAGGCCGATGGCGCAGCTGTAGGGATAGCGTTCAAAATGGCCGCTGCGGTCGTGGCGGGAATAGGCGCCATTTTGTCATCACCTGAGGGGAACTGCAGCACGTGAGGAAGTGAGGCAGGGGTCCCCGTCCATGGATCAGGGGTCTTAACTTTAGTCTTAACATAAGTAACCTCGGCAGAGCTGGTACTATGAGGCCTGGAATGTTTCTGCGACATACCAACCACCAAATTAGCCTTCTCAGGAAGGACCTCGGCGCTGCCGGTAAAAGAAGAATTTCCCTTCTTTGCCCCCTCAACAGATCTGGTGTCGCTGCAAGAGCAGGAACGGTGAGAAACAACGATAATGCCTTGCCAGACCCTCAGAAATGTTGGTAGCTTTAGCCTCTGTACGAGGGACCTCGGACCCAGGTCCGGTAACAGCCTTACTCGCGCGGGCCTCGAACATCCGTTCGGTAGCAGCAAGCCCCACCAAGGCCTCGGGGCGCACCCCAGCATAAGAGCCACTCGTCCAAATACGGATACTCATGGATACCCTGGAGGCAAAGTTAGGCCGCAATCAACATCATCTTTGTGAAGACTTGCGGCGCCGAGCTGAGGCCAAAAGGAAGCACTCGAAACTGGAAGTGCTCCTCTCCCAAAGAGAAGTGGAGGTATCTCCTGTGTGGATTCCAAATCAGGATATGCATGTACGCATCCTGAAGATCCACCACGCTGAGCCAATCGCCCGCCTGCAACGAGGAGCGAATCTGGCCGGGCGTGATCATCTTGAATTTCTCTTGGGGTAGGGAAAGATTGAACTGGGAAAGGTCTAGGATGGTGCGCAGGCCAGCCTGGTTGGGTTTGGGCACCGTAAACAGCCGGGAGTAGAAGCCCTCCCCTCGCTCCCCAAGGGGAACGGGTTCCACAGCTCTGAGGAGCAGAACTTTCTGAACCTCGGCCTTGAAGGAGGGTGAACCCGACAGCTAAAAAGGAGGGTTGAGGGGTGGGGTAGGGGGTAAAGGTAAGCGGAAGCCCGCTCGAGCGACTGACAAGACCCATCTGTTTTCTGTGATGGTCTGCCACGCCTCCCAATGAGACGCAATGCGTCCTCCCACCGGGGTCTCGTGCGAGTGCGGAAAACCCTCATTTGGCAGGTTTATCGGTGGCAGTGCCACCTGAACCTGATGAGGCTGAGGATGCTGTTGTCTACGGCGGTTATTCCCCGCAGGAGCATCCACTCTGCGATTTTTGCGGTCGAGGAAGCCCCTAAAATCAGAGGAAGGTCGACCTTGCGACAACGGCCTTTGAGCCTTGAAGGGAGCTTTAACCAGAACAGACAATGATTTGGCTGTCTGAGTGCTGTCTTTGGTTTTGGTGAGCTCAACATCAGTAGAAGAGTGAAAAAGCTACTTGCCATCAAATGGAAGGTCCAGAACCTTGTCTTGCACCTCCTTTGAGAACTTAGTGGCATGTAGCCATGCTTGCCGCGAGTTATCAAACCCTAGCAACAGACCCCGAGCCGAGGTGTCTACTTGAGGAGCCGCAGCCTCCAGGAGATCCTGGGCCAAGACCCTGGCATCGGAAAGGCCTTCTCTGAAATCCTCCAGCTTCTCAACCGGGATGTGCTCCTCAAACTCCGACAGACCTCTCCACATCCGCATGTTAGCTCCCGCCAAAATCAATTCTGCATTGGCCTGTCTGAGCTGCAAGGACGAATTGGCAAAGATTTTCCTCCCTAGGGAGTCCAGGAGCTTGTCCTCCTTTCCCAAGACCTGAGTCGCCGTCGCGGAGGAGGAAGCTGCAGGTCTGGATTGCAACGTGGCCGCAGCCACCACTGTGGAGGAGGGAGGCGGACAAGACGACAAGGCCACTTCTTCCGAGGAATGTAGCCTGTACCTCGCGTCAATCTTTTTATTTACAAAAAGTCCTGAGTGTGGCTTTTCCCAAACTCTTCGGACCTCGGCCAGAACGTCCTTCTGCAAGAACAGGCTGGTACGCTCCAAAGGAGACTAGGTGAATGCCCCAGAAAGCATGCCCTCCTGCAGAGCAGGAGCCTCGGGCACCGGAACATCTAAGAAGCTCATCATGTCCAGTACCCGGTCATGGAAAGCTCTGGTAGAGCGGGGCAGGTCATCGTTTTCCTGATCGCCTTGAGGGTCATCTGACAGGTCCGGATCCTGCTGAGCCGTGTCAGGCACTGCCTTGTCCACTGGGGACAATGGTGGCACAGGCGGAAGTGCAGGGGGAGGCACCATGGGCAAGGGAGGTGCCGGCGGAACCACCGTCGGAACGGGTGGAGCCGGAGGCGCGGGTCGACATATGTCCTTGAAAAGCCCTTGAAATATTCCCTCATGGGGGGGGGGGGTCGGTGCGCATAAGCGCTTTAAATTTACAGAAAAAGGCGTCCTCAGGAGATTGTTTCGGAACCTGAGGAGGCCTCTCATGAGGTGGACAAATCCAGGGACGTAAAGGGGAAGGGTGCCACACCGACCCCTCTGCCGACATATCCACATAAATCAAGGGAGCCACCCCCGCGGGCAACGAAACATTGTGCGGAAGAGGCATCCGGGCGTTCCAATCATAAACCGGCCGGTAAGGATGCGCACAAGGGACCTTAGGTTTACCCGAAGGACCGAACCCTACACCAGGGGCCGATGGCGTAGTTGTAGGGGTAGTACCTAAAATGGCCGCCGTGGTCGTGGCGGGAACGGCCGCCATTTTGTCCTCATCTGAGGGGAAGTGCAACACGTGAGAAAAAGTGAGGCTGGGGTTCCCGTCGATGGATCAGGGGTCTTAATTTTAGCCTTAACGTAAGGAACCTCGGCCGCGCCGGTACTATGAGGACTAGAATGTTTATGCGACATACCAACCGCCAACTGAGCCTTCGAAGGAGGAGCCTCGGCACTGCCGGTAAAAGAAGAAACGTTCTTCTTTGCCCCCTCAACAGATCTGGTGTGACCACAGGAGCAGGAACGGTGCGCTGTCACAGACAGGGCCTTGCCCGGCCCCTCAGGAACTGTTGGTATCCTTAGCCTCTGTACGAGGGACCTCGGACCTAGGCCCGGTAGAAGCCTTATCAGCACGGGCCTCGAACATCCATTCGGTAACCTCAAGCCGAGCAAAGACCTCGGGGCGTACCCCGGTTTTGTTTTTGAGGGAAGCCGAAAGAGCGGCCTCAGAGCAAGCTCCGGTACCCCACGACTCAGTAGAACTGGGTCTACACACAGCCCCCACAGGAGGGGCCTCGGAGTGTACTCCGGTGACCACAGGCCCCTTACGGAGACCCTCGGAGAAAACTCTGGTAGAATTATTAGGCCCGACAGGCACCTCAGGGCGAACCCCGGTAACAGAGCGATCAACGCCCCTCCCGGCTCGAGAGGAACCCGGGAAGGTATTCCCTGCCTAGGGTGCACTGAAAATTAAAGAACTTACCGGGCGTTTTTTCTTCTCGTCGATGAACGCCTGAAAATGAGAAGGAGTTCGTCGGAACACCTCCTCCCACCGTCCCAACGGTGTTCCTGACACAAACACACTAAACAAAGAGGATGGGGATCCGCCCTCGCGAAGCGACAGTGACACGATGATAAGTCTGGAAAATCTAGTTTAAAAGACAGACTGGTAAACGAACGCTAGCGAGAGCCAGAGAGGGAAAAAAAATGTAAGAAAATCTTCCGAAGATGCAAGTGCATCCGGCCCCGATCGTGCGGAGAAAAGGACTGATGGGCGATGCGCGGGGCGGAGCGGAGCCAAGGTGGGCGGTCTTACGGCCGCGTGCCAGTCCCCACGCAGGAAAGCGAGGAGGGACACATTTTTGAAAAAAGTGTGGATGCTTTTTACAAAGTGCTCTGGTCCCGTCCCACAGGACGGAGAGATGTCCCATAAGTATGGAGGAAAGGGGTCCCATAAGTATGGAGGAAAGGGGACGGGACGTAGGAGCAAGGGGAGCCACATTTAATCTCTCTGTATGCAGATGACAAGTTGTACTAGCGCTATCCAGAAGAGAACCTCCAGTATGTCCTGGAAGTGATGGAGCAGTTCGCAAGGTTATCTCGTATAGCCGTGAATCCTAAAAAATCTTGCATATTTCCACTGGGCAGATACAAAGGGATCCCGTTAGATCAGTTACCTATTCTACAGGTACCATGGGAGGTAAATACGTTTCGATCTCTTGGGATAGATATATACCATAAGGTGGAGGCAGAGCACCAGCATAATACTGAGAAGGCGATCAAGAGAATTGAAAATAGTATGAAGTTCTGGGTGAAGCTCCCCTTGGCGATGATTGGACGAGGTGCCATGCTGAAAATGGTGGTCCTGCCACGACTATTGCACTATTTTGGGAATTTCCCATACCCGATACCGATGAGACTCTGCTAAGATAAATAGGAAATTCCTCTGGCATGGGACTAGGAATAGAGTGGCCTTTTTGAAATTACAAAACCTGCATGAGAAAGGGGGCATTAAACTTCCAAATTATGAAATCTACTATATAGCAAGCCAGCTACAGTATGTTGCAAAATGGCTCTCTGAGGAATCAGAGTCCAGGCTGTTTCGACTGGACTGTGCCCCATTCTTTTTGAACGAAATACTGTGGTTGCCCAGATCTGATATGGAAGGGCGTCCTAAAATGATATTAGGATGGGAGATGTGGCATAGGGCCTGTCAGGTAATGGAAAATCCACTCCCGTGTTCACCACAAATACCACTAGTTGCATTGGCAGAAAAATAAAAGCAATTAAGGATGCTGATCAGGAAGCACTGGGAAACAGTTGGGATAGCTATAATGGGAGATATATGGCAGGAGGGGAAAATAAAGGACTTTGAGATGCTGGAGGAAGAAAAACAGGGATACACAGGGGACAATATATCACATACCATAGGGTGGTGCGGCGAATCAGAGACATGGGGCCTCATTACAAAGTTGGAGGTAAGGGGTTACCGGCACCGGTAAGGATGCCGGTAACTCCTTACCTCCGTATTCCGAGGTCCCTTAGCGGGTCCCGCTATGGGCACCTGGGAGATAATAACTGAAACATGTCAGTAACTAAAAGATCTGGCGTATGTGCTTACAAAGCGAAGAATCTCTATGGGGTGGAAGGCATGTCATAGACCAAGAATAGAGACATGGTGGAAAGACCTACAAAAATGGGCCCAAGCGGAAACTACAGTATGGCAAGAAGCCAGTGGTTCTGTGGGGAGGAGGAAGCTGATACTTTGATAGCCTGGAAACATCTAATAGCTACGTTATTTGGGCCCTTGCATGACCGATCAAGTGATTGGGACCCAACAGAGACCATGGAAGAGGAGACCCTACTGCAAGGAGAAGAAATGGAACACGAGGATGGATAGGCTTGTAAGTGGGGGGGGGGGGCGAGGGAACGGGAGAAGCAGTGGCCATAAAAGGAGAGATGTACATTTAAAATGTTATTCTAAGCACTGCAAGTTTGTTTTTTGTTGTTTGTTGAAATTAAACCAATAAAAAATGTTTTTAAAAAAACTATCTTCAGGGCCATCGCTCTACATCTTCTCTGCCCCCTTCCCCCCCTCCACACGATCCTAAATCTGGTACATAGGAGGGGGCTGGATGCTGTGAGCACCCGTTTTGCAGCAGTGCTCTTTTACCCTTTTTTACCTTTTCCCTTGCCTTATCCTCAGTGACTTACCCTGGCACGGACATAGTAGCCCTATTTATTGAGGAGCTGTGGTCCTTAGCTACGAGACCTTGATACGTTGGAACGCATGCGCGTGACACACCATTTCGGTGTCTGTTCTTTTGCGCATGCGTCCACAGCATTCCATCTGGGGTCCCACGTTATCTCGTCCTTGTCCGCATGCGCATGATGTTTGAAGTCAGCGGCCGGGCATTGCACATGCGCATCGATCCACCCCTGTGGATCGTATCTCAAATGCGCACGCTCCTTGATATAGCGACTCGGTCTCCTTAGTTACCAGACACAGCTCGGGACGCAGACCGGATCACCGAGACACGGCCTGTTTTGCAATGTTGCACCACTCGCAGTGCACTTCATAGATCGGTAAGTGCTCACCATTGCCTTGAGACCATGGCTATCCTTGATCTTTATCCGACGTCAACACGTCTGGCCCTGCTGTAGCTGCTCATCGCACTCTCTTATCTTGCATGCACTTCTGGAAGTGCCATCTGCACGTTCTCCTATGGGTGATTTCACGCTCCTTGAGTGTTTTAGATCCATATGAGTTTTTTTAGAACTATGTTCTTCTCCAATTTTCGTATACATAATGGGGCTTTTCCAATCAAGACTTGTAATCTATGTGCCCCTCTCTCCTTTATTCACATTGCGTTCCCTGCTAAATACTGCACTCTTTGCAGCGGGCCAGCCCGTGCACTAGGCCATCTCCCCAGTCTTTTGTAGTTTTGCTGCTTTTCAAGTCACAGCACTCCTACATAGTTTACTTCCCTAGCAGTTCTACACCGGACACCTGCTTTTTTTTTTCCACAGAGGATCCTGCATTATACTGGCGCCCCACCTGGAAGGATTCTTCTTTCCCGGGGACTTTACTTCCCCACAAAAAATATTCGCTGCACGCGCAACCAATCGCTAGAAGTGAGTGATGGGCCACAATTTACCCACATTTCACCATGCCTCATTGTTCTACAAGCTGGGGATTTTGAAATGTCTTTATCCACCCCAAGCATTTAGATATTGCGTTGTCCTCTTCACGTCTCCTTTGCAGGTCTTTTTCAGCTTGACATACTGTGTCCATTCTTTTTGGACTCCTTTATTGGGACCCTGTGAATCCTTCACAAGCTCCCCTTAGTGCATCTGTACTATACTCAGTCTCCACGCTTGTGGCCCACTCCTTTCAGTGATAACAGTAGCACCCCTTCTTAAGGTGGGTGCGGTCAGCTCTTTTGCCATTTAATTGCATTATTTTTTCCACTTTGTGTTTATTAAGCTTTACAAATAGCTACGTACACATCAGTAAACATCTGATGACAAAACAAAAAAACGAAAAACCTTTCTAACAAACAAAACAAAAAACCTTTTATACCCTCACCCCCCTTCCCTTCCACCCGCCACCCCCAAACCCCCCCCAAACAAGGAGCTACACAGGAAAAACAAACAGTGTGCACTAGAGTTCGAGCAAAGGCCTTAACCATGAGTCGACTCTTTTATAACACGTCTCCGGTGGTAGGGTCCCTGGAAATCACCCCGATTCAACCACCCATGTCTTCGAGCCCCAGCCCGAGCCCAGTTATTTTAAAGCTTCAAGGTTTTGCAGTCCTCACTTAACACAATAGTCCAATCCTGCAGAAAAGACGACATGTTATCATTAGCTATAGCTGCAAGTTTCTCATAGGTAAAAATTGCCAGAAGTATATTTAACCATTCTGCTTTTGTTGGGGCCTGGGGACTTTTCCATTTCTGGGCTAGGGCCATTCTCCCAGCCCTCAACATAGCCCTTGTCACCCTAGAGAAGAGCGGCGTCTCAGGCTCAGGCTTAGGAGTGCTCAGTAGGATCTCCATAGGGTGAAGCGAGGGGCATGTTCCCAGGATGTCCTTGATCCAAATGAGCACCTACGCCCAATAACCCTGAATAACCGGACACTCCCACCACATGTGGAACCACGTTCCTCTGCTTGTACACGCCCTAGAACACATGGGAGACACACTAGGAAACATTTTAGACAGGGTGACAGGGATGCCAGGAGTGCCAGGAGTGCAAATCTTAAAATTATGCTCCATGGCTGCAGTGTAAAGCCTCACCTCAAAAGTTGCCCTAAATACGGATTCACAAGTTCTATCATCCAGGGATTCACCCGTCCTCTCCTCCCATGCACTTTTAAACCCCTGCCTGCCCTCTAGATTAGCTGACACCAGAACGCTGTAGATTTTGGAAAGAGAGCCCTACCTGGACTTAGCCTCCACAAACATTTTCTCATAGGGAGTCAAAGGACGAGCGAGGGGAACCACCAAGTCGGCTTGAGTAAGAATGCCCTTGAGCCGCAAATAGTCAAAGATAGAGATTGGCTTTTCCGGGAGAGCTTCAGACAGCTGGGCAAAATCAATAAAACAACCCTGGTTAAACAACTGTGCAGCCCTCTCAAGCCCCTGATCCGACCACGACTGTCTCGCGAAAAACCTCGGGTCCCTAAATTGAGCGGCGGGCCCCACAATGACAACAAGGGGGAAGGCCATGAAGAGAGAAGCTTGTTGTCCCTATTCGGCTTCCATAGTGCCCAAAGAGCCAAAAGAATTGGGTGGGATTTAGCCACCGCTGGCAGAGAGCGTGAAGGAGCCCAAAGCAAGTCCCTGACTTTATATGGGTGGACCTGCACATCTTCAACATATGTCCAGTATGTCCTCAGCTCATCCCTAAGATGTTCTAGCATCACCCGCTGCTTTGTAGTATAGTGTAATATCCGGACGGCCAAACACCCCCCCCCCCCCCCCCCGAGCGTCTTTGGAAGGGTCAAGGTATCGAATTTCACTCTAGCTCTCTTACCACCCCAGACAAACCAAAGGAGGCGAGAACGAAGAGATTTAAAAAAAGAAAAAAAAGAAAAGAGTCCAGAATGATACAGGGAAGAGCCGAGAAGAGGTAAAGGAGACAGGGGGAGTATGTTCATTTTCACAGTGACCATAAGCCCGAACCAGGGCAATGTGAGGAGGCCATGTAACCAGGTCACTAAAAATCCTGGCCTGCAGGGGAGAGAAATTCAACTCATAGATCCTACCTATGTCCCTAGGTATGTTGGTGCCCAAACACTTAGTATAAGAGCTCTCTACCCTCATCCCCAGCACCTCCGTCCTACCACTGATCTCTTGGTCTAGCCTACCCATAGGCATTATGCAGCATTTGGATACATTAATTTTAAGGCCAGAGAACGCCCCAAAGGATCGAATTAAATCCAACAGCCGCGGGAGAGAGTCGTGAATCCCAGACATGTACACCAAGATATCGTCCGCAAAAAGAGACAATTTAAATTCAAAGTCCCCGCATTTAACCCCCACAACTCCTCCGTCGTTTCTGACCGCAATAGTATATGGCTCCATTGCCAGAGCTTATAGGAAGGGGGAAGAGAGGGCATTCCTGGCGACTTCTCTCGAGAGCGAGAATCCTGGTCAAGTAGAACCGTTAAGAACCCGCGCAAAGGGAGACCCACCCACAAAATCTATCACCAAAACACATCCTACGGAGCGCCTTCCCCACAAATGGCCACTCCACGCGGTCAAAGGCCTTTTCAGAGTCCAGCAAGAGGAGGTAAGCCTCCGACTCCCGCTTAAACACCTCATACATCAGATCCAGCGTTTTCCTAATGTTGTCCGTGCCCTGACGCCCGGGGATAAACCCCACTTGGTCCCCATGGACCAAAAAGGGAAGACAATTAGACAGTCTATTCGCTAGATGTTCAGCCAAGATTTTAACATCTACATTAAGGAGAGAAATAGGCCTGTAGGACTGACAAAACGAGGGATCCTTTCCCTCCTTCGGATAACCACAATCAGACCCGACATCATAGAGGGGGGGGGGGGGGAAAAATCGGACACCAGGGCGTCATACACTCTAGCTAAGAAAGAGGCCAAAGTGGATCAAAATGTTTTGAAGAACTGGACAGTGACTCCATCATCCCCTGGAGCCGTACCACTCTTCAGAGAAGAAATAGCATCAGTTACTTCCTGGGGCTATATGAGAAGGTCCAAGGAGGCAGAGCTCTCTTGAGCAAGACGTGGGATTGGGAGAGAGTCAAAGAACCGGTCTATTTCAACTCTGTCCCCATTGTATTCAGAAGTGTAAAGCCGTTCATAGTATATCTTAAACTGTTCCGCTATTTGAGTATCACCCAACAGCCTTTCACCCGCTGGAGTAGTAACACAATTAACACGCCTACTTTGACGAAGTTCACTCAGTCGCCAGGCCAGGATCTTGTCCGCCTTCTCCCTCTTCGCCATATAGCGCTGCTTCAGAAAACGCCAGCTTTCTCTCCATCTGACCCACCAGGAAGGCGGACAACTTCGCCCTAAGACGTTGTAGTCGCCTGCGCTCGTCAGGACCCATCTGTGATTTCAAGCTACCCCCCCCCCCCGGCTGAATAGCAGAGATCTGTTCCCTTAATTTGCGCTCCTCTCTAGACCAGTCTTTCTTTCTCCTAACTCCCATCTCCATCAGAATACCTCTGACCGTGACCTTAAACGTGTCCCATACACCCAATTCCCACTTCCCCCGTATCATTTAAGAGAAAAAATTTGTTGATAGAGGCTAGAAGGGACTGCCTAAGCTCCTTATCCAGTAGCAGTGAATCGTACATATCCACGAGAGTTACGCTCTGCCACTGAGGGGAGACCGAATTTAACTCTAACTAGGTTGTGGTCAGACCAGGTAATAGTTTCAACACAAAAATCTGTAATACCTTCCCGGGTCGAGGAGTCTACAAACACAATCTATCCTCGAGAAGGACTGATGTACTGCAGAAAGAAAAGTGTAAAAGGGTTCTCAACTATCATCAGCCGGATGCGCATCCATCAAGCCCAGTTCCTCATTTACCCGGCGGAAAGAGTCCGCCAACTTCATCTGGGGTCTAAGGTCGGAACTAGATTTAGAATGTTTCCTGTCTTTATCAGGGTGCAAGACCATGTTAAAGTCACCCCCAACTATCAACGCCCCCTGTGCAAAATCCCATATTCCCCCCCCCCCATCACCTGCCAAAAAACATCTTGCCCTACATTCAGGGCGTATACGCCCACCAAAGTAAAAAGACGACCCTTCACCTCCCCCTTAACCATGATATAACGTCCTTCTGGATCCGCTCTATGGGCTCTGGGAGAGAAGTGAGCATTCGGGGCATTTATTTGCATTTTAACAATTTTTAACTATCGTTTATAGGAACCCCTCACTCATGTTTACCCCTGTTCTGTTGAGTTACCCATCAATTTTTTGGAGGCCAGGTGTAGACTGGTTTCTTAAGTTCCTACGCCTTCTATGTTTTCACCATAAGATCTCTTTTCTTGTAGAGCGACATCCGTAGGTCCAGATGAAGGTAGCCTTCATTGCCTGCCGAAACGTCTTTTGGACATGTAATTTCATTGGAGCCCACCTCTAAATGAACAGGAATATATCTACCGACATTGACCGAGAACTGGTCTACACACACACAATACTCATTAATTGACCTTTTGAGTCCACCAGGAAAATTACCTCTCCTTCTTTGGAACTGGTACAATATAAGAAACAGCCTGGTTCTCAAGCCACAAGACCAAGAACTTGTCTTATAAACCAGCTTGCAAGTGACTAGACTCCTGTGGTTGGCCAATTTACTTGTTTTCCTACACCACACACAACCATGGCAGAATAAATCTGCCCCATGTTACAGGTTTACAGAACTAGTGGTTGAGTTCTAGGTGTGTGGTCATTTTGTATAGGTTAAACATTTAGAAGAAAAAGTTACTCTCTTACTTGGTAACGTTCTTTCGATGGGATGGTCCGACGACCTATTCCATATCTATGACAGTAATCACCACAGCTGTGCTGCTTCGGAAAATCTTTCGGCGTCCTGGTTACAATTTCAGAAGGTCACCAACAGATGGTTTACATTACAAATTTTCACCAACCAATGGTGTACATACAAATTGAGGAAAACATTTGTGAACAGAATTCATTCCAAATATACATTTCGAGGGGATTGGGTCCTCAGACGTATTCCATATCTATGACAGTAATCACCACAGCTGTGCTGCTTCGGAAAATCTTTCTGCGTCGATGACGTTGATACGCTGCCCTCGAGGACCTCCTCCGACGGCCGACGTCACTGGATGTTATAAGTAGGACGCACGACGCCGTAGCCTCAGTTGTCGTTTTTTCCCAGAACGTGTGGCACCAGTCTTCTGCCAGTCTGACCACACAAAGCCTTGCGGAAACGTAAGCTGCAATCGCATAAGAAATTCTGTATCGGGGAAGGTAGGGAGGGAGCGATATGGAATACGTCGTCGGACCATCCCATCGAAAGAACGTTACCAGGTAAGAGAGTAACTTGTTCTTCGAGGGGATTGGGTCTTCCGACGTATTCAATATCTATGACAGACTCCCAAAGCAGTACCAATGCAAGGAGGTGGGAAAATAATTTAGAAAACAGAAATTTAGAATGCTCAATCAAATTGCGCAGTAAAGGACCGCCTTGCCAAAGGCCAGATCCTGCCCCCGGATGGAATCGAGGGAGTAGTGACGTACAAAATATGTACCGAAGCCCAGGTGGCTGCATCACAGATGTTTCGAATAGGAACACCCCTCTGCAGGGCAGTCGAGGCAGCCATACCCCTGGTAGAATGGGCCCGTAAGCCGACCTGTGGGTCCTTACCTGCCAAGCGGTAACACTCAGATAGCCAAAATAATCCAGCGAGACAAAGTCTGTTTCGTCACAGCCTGTCCCAGACGCTTTCCAGCGTAACCAATGAAGAGCTGATCGTCCACTCTGACCCGGGACATGCGTGAAATATAAAAGCTTAACGCTCTCCTAGGATCAAGCCTATGGAGCCTCTCCTCTTCCTTACCAGGATGCGGAGGAGGATAAAACGCCGGAAGAACAACCTTCTGGCCTACATGAAATTCCAACACCACCTTCGGAAGAAAAGAAGGACAAACTCTAAGGACAACCCTGTCCTTATGAAACACAGTGAAGGGTGGCTTAACTGAAAGTGCCTGTAACTCACTCACTCTGCGAGCTGAAGTGACCGCAACCAAAAAATACAGTTTTAAGAGTTAACAGTCTGAAAGGGCATGAATGCAAAGGCTGAAACGGAGCATCCATCAGAAACTTGATAACAAGGTTCAAATCCCAACCAGGCACCTGGAAAGGCGACGGAGGGAACACATCAGTGAGCCCTTTCAGAAACTGAGAAATTAAAAGGAATTTTAAAATACGAACACTTCAGACGAGCGCTTAAATATGGACAGCGCCGCCAAGTAACCTTTAATGGTGCCCACTTGAAGGCCCCTGTGGGCCAAAGAAAGCAAAAAAGACAGAACCATGGGAATTTCACATGCAAAAGGATCCACATTCTTAACCCTGCACCAGTCGCAGAACTTTCTCCAATGGCAACGGTACAGGGACTTTGTTGGGGGCCTTCTGGCCGAAAGCAACACCTCCATCACGTCTTCAGGGAGGTCCCAATCCTTATACCTCAACCTTCCAGAAACCAAGCGTGAAGGTTGAGGGACCTGACCTCTGGATAGAGAACCTGACCCCGCTCCCGTGAGAGCAGATCGTCTCGGTAGGGAAGACGACGTGGAGGGCAGATGGACAAGTCGAGAAGGTCCGGGTACCACGTCCTCCGGGCCCACGCCGGAGCAATGAGGATCATCCGGGAACCAAACCTCCGTAACCTCTGCAGTACTTGCGGGATGATGGGGACTGGAGGAAACGCGTACAGCAGTGGGAATGACCACTCCACCACGAACGCATCTCCTAAGGAAATTCCCGCAAGCAGAACCTCTCGCACTTCCGGTTGACACTGGAGGCGAAGAGATCCACTTGAGGGGTCCCCCAAAGGGCGAAGATCTCCAGGAGAATCTCCTGAGCCAACTCCCACTCGTGAGAGATCGCGCTCTGCCTGCTCAGAGCGTCCGCCGTCTCGTTTTCGTCTCCTGCCAGATGAACTGCCGAGATCGAAACTTCCTGCTGGATTGCCCAGAACCAGAGCTGCATCACCTCCCTGCACAGAGGATGTGACCCTGCCCCCCCCTTTTTGTTCACGTAGTGCATGGCCACCGTGTTGTCCATCAGGATCAGAACATTCTTTCCTCGCACAGTCGGCAGAAAAGCCTCCAGGGCTAGCCTGACGGCTCTCGGCTCCAACTGATTGATATGGAGCCTGGACTCCGACGGAGACCAACGACTGCTGACTGTCAACTCATTGGCATGAGCTCCCCATCCCGTGAGGGATGAGTCCATCACGATCGTCACCTCTGGCTGGGGCAGCCAAAATTGAGCCCCCCTCATCAGATTGCCTTCAACGGCCCACCAAAGAAGGTCCTGGGCGACAGATGACGGCACCTGAACAGGGTCCGACATCCTGCCGGAGGACTGAGACCAGTGGAGCTTGAGTGCCCATTGCAAACATCTCATCCGCAACCTGGCCTCTGGCACCAGAAGAATGCAGGATGCCATGCGGCCGAGCAGTCTTAAGAACTCGAACGCTGGGAGAGTCTGGGCAAGTTGAAACTTGTGCACCATCTGCTGAATGTGATGAGCCCTCACCTGGGGAGGAAAACACTGCCCCAGGGACGTGTCGAGCACTGCTCCGATGTACTGGAGCCTCTGAGTTGGTGTCAAATGGGACTTGTTGAGGGAGAAGCCCAGCTTGTGGAGGGAGTGGCAGGTGACTGACAGATGATCCATGACTTGCTCGGGAGAGCGCGCCCTGATCAACCAATCGTCCAGGTAGGGGTAGACGTGAATCCCCCTTTGCTGAGTTGCGCTGCAACCACTACCATGAGCTTGGTGAAGACCCTCGGGCAGAGGTCAATCTGAACGGCAGGACCCGAAACTGAAAGTGCGAGTCGCCAACCGTGAACCTCAGGTACTTGTAACGCTCACCCGATTCTCGCAGAGGCGCCGGTCTTGACTGGGCGACTACCGTATCTTCAAAAGTGATGTGTAGCACCCGGTTGGCTCTTTGGGCTGGACCTCTGTGCACTGTATGCCTGACTCGAAGAGTAAGATGTCTGCAGATAGAAAATATGGGATTAATGAACTGGGGTTATTGGGGTGTCCCCATCTCTTTCCTTTTCTCCTCTCCTGTAGAACCCCAAAGGTTAACGCTCTCACCTTTAAGTGAACGCCGAGCTCTCCATCTGCCTCGGGGCAGGGTGCTGTAACCAGTTTCTTCACTGGATAGGTAGCGCAGGCCTCTTGACTTCAGAGGACTGCTGTCCGTCGTTTACTTCACGAACGGCGAGTTCCGAATATTTCAAATGTCTTTAAAAGTCTTTTGTAATGCTGTCTCTTATTTTGCAGGGTTCCGGCGATGGCGGTTGACTGGCTGAAGTGAGTTGAGGATGGACCCGTACGCGGAATAGAAGCGCCTGGAAGCGCGTAAGTAAGCGCTTATTGCTTGCTTCACGATGCGCACTAACTGTCCTTTTATTTTGCAGGTACCAGTTCGGAGCTGCTGAAGGATGCCGGAATGCCCACTGAGTTCGGCGTGGATGGAGTAATGGCACTTGAGTATTTAACGTTACCCAATGTCTTTAAACGCACCTTGTTTTGTCTTTCAGATGCGGGATGCAGCGCCGAAGGCCTCCGGAGCGTGGAAAGAGTTGGTAAGCTTTTGTCTTTCAGATGCCGGAATGCAGTGCGATGACCTCCGGAGCGCGTGAAGTGTAGGTAAGCCTTTGTCTTTCAGATGCAGGAATGCTGCGCGAGGCGTTGACAGCCGATGGACCAGGTAAGAGATGCGCTGTCACTGAAGACCGTAGTGCTAACCTGTTCTTTCTTGTCTTTATAGATGTTGCTGAAGACTGGATTCAGGATGGTAAGCCTTTTTCCTTTAGGCCCAGGATCAGATGCAGAAGACACGATGAGCGTTCTGCTGCAGAGGATGCAGATTAACGCAAAGCAAGATTCATCCATCGGGTGTGGTTTAAATAGCCTCCTGTAGTGCTTAGGTGTCTCCTTCCACAGCCACGCCTAGGTAAGAAAAGAGTTCCTGCTTTCCAGAAGAGTTCCAGTGTTCTGAACCTAGGGAGTGGCTCCTGCCCCACCCAACAGGAAAAGTAGTCCCAAACAGAAGAGGATCAGGGGTTCAACTGGCAGGTAAGTAAGCAGCATGGTCTGCTGCAGGTAAGACCACCCAAGCATTATGAGCCCGGCGCTTGCAGCGCTGGGACTGGGCATATTTATGAGCCTGGCGCCAGGACAGGGTCCAAAAGGTCCCAATTGGGACTGGCTGGCACTCGGAACCTGGGTTATGGGTCTGCTTCCAAGGGAGTTGGGTAAGTCCTGGCCTTTTGGAAGCAGAGATCATGACAGTACTTCTTGTGCTTAGGATGGATCGGCACATGAAAATAAGCGTCCTTGAGGTCGAGAGACACCAACCAGTCCTGAAGTTGAAGGGCCTGGAGGACTTGAGTGTAACCATCTTGAACTTGTCCTTCCTGAGGAGTTTGTTCAAACCGCACAAGTCCATGATGGGTCTCAATCCCCCGCCTTTCTTGGAAATCAAAAAATAAGGTGAATACCATCCTTTGTTACTCTCCGCTACAGGCACCAGTTCTATGATGCCTTTCTCCAGCAGGGATTGAATTTCCTGCACAAGGAGTGGATCCGGACTCTTCAAAGAGAGATTCCCTGGTGGATTGTCTTGAGGCCTCTGCCGGAAAGGAAGACAGTAGCCGTGGGTTATGATATCCAGAACCCACACATCTGAAGTAATGGCGCGCCACTCTGCAAGATGCTGCGCCAGCCTTACCCCAGCCGGCGAACCATGGGACATGGCCTCATGACTGAGCTGAAGCGGCTGCGGCGTTGCCTGAGGGCAAAGAGGCAACAGCCCGAGCGGCCTTGGCACCTCGAGTACCTCGTTTTCCACCTCTGGCACTCCTACGGTGGCCCCTTTGAATGGCAGCTCCTCTCCCTTTACCAAAGATGAGTAATAACGAAAGGAACCTCCCCCCCATTGCTGTCCCCTAGGATGAAAAGGCGGAGGTTGGCGAACTGCAGCGTTCCCAACGACTGCGCTGCAGCTTTCGAGGTCTGCAACCTCTCAAGGCTCTTGTCAGCCTTGCTGCCAAAAAGATGGACACCATCAAAGGGCATGTTGAGGAGCCGGGCCTGCACATCAGAAGCAAACCCAGACTTCCGCAACCACGCAAACCTGCGTATCACGGTGCTCGCCACCATGGACCGGCTGACGCAATCTGCCATGTCCAAACCCGACTGAACGGCCTCACACATGGCATCCTTGCCATCCCAAACCAAGGCAAGGAAACCATCCTGTTCGTCCCCTTTGGGAATATGTTCAGCCGCTAAGGAAACAGTTTCACAGAGTGTGCGTGAAACGTGACAAGGCACATACGGAGTTGGCTGCCTGAAGCGCCCTACCCCCCTGTAGAAAACACACTTCGCCCAGCTATCAAAACGCTTGTCGTCCCTATCAGGAGGGATGGTAGGGTACGACGCCTGCTTTGCTGGGACCGTAGCCGCCTACACCACCAAACTCTCCGGAGGGGGGTGCGTGGACAAGTAGCAAGGGTCACTACTGGCTGGGCGGTATTTTCGCGGCAAAGACTTGCCCGCTGCTGGGAGACTCTCCGGAGCAGTCCAAGCCGCTGCCACCCTTCTTTGCAGAGCCATATGGAATGGCAGTACCAGGTCAGTGGGTGGACCTTGATCGAGGATCTCCGTAAGGTCCTCCTGCACAAAAACAACTGGGGGGCCGACCACCCCAAGTAGTCGGTGACCCTCGACATAAGACTCGGTATGGGTGCCATGCTCAGGCCTACAGAACTCCACCTCCGGAGAGGTGTCCAGACCACTGGCGTCATGCAGTGACTGACGCAAGTCCTCAATCTGGCCATGACCAGAAAGAATCTCATCTGGCACCGTGTCCGGAACCATCCCATCATCAGAACCCTCATCCAACTCGGAAATATAATCCATAGGCTGAAAAGTGGGCATTGAATAGGGGAGAAAGACATGTTTTGCCTTGGCCAGAGCCTTGCCAGGGGGTTCCCCCATGCCACGGGTACCTCCGACACCACAGCCTCGAAAGGCGTCGAGGGCGTCTAGCGAAACGGCGTCGACTGAATCAACGTCGAGCGCGGGGCCAACAACATTGACGGCTTTGACACAGGCCTCGAGGGCGGAGCCCAGAGCGTGTCCTTCGACAGCCTGGGCGCCGAAGGCGTCGACCACTTCCTCGGCGGCGGAGCCTCGAGAGAGTTGATCGACGACCTCTGTGCCACCGGCGTCGATGTCTTCTTCGAAGACTTCACAGGTGCACACGGGCTCGAGCGCATCGAGGACCGGGACCAGGAATGGGCATGACTGGAACGATCCCTCTTGTCCGAGCGGGACCTCTCCCACGAATCGTGCCGACCACCCGAGCCCGAAGGCGTACGAGCGGTGTCTCCAGTACGGTCACAACCGACCCCTCTCGGAGGCGCGGACGGACCGGAGCCCTGCGATTCAAGAATCGCCAACATAGCCTTCCCGAAGGAAGCCAACTCCTCCGGAGAGGATCGTTTGGTGGGATAAGAAATCCGCTGACGGGCAGAGTCCTCGGTAGAAGACGGGGAAGGCGACCGTTGACGGCGCTTCCGGGAGTGCCTCGAAGAGGCAGAGGAGTGGCAGGACCCACTCCGGGACCGAGACCCCCCTAGACTTACGACTACGATGTGGAGAGTCGCCCCTCGAATCATCCGTCGAAAGCCCAGTGGACCTCGCCTTCCGGGGCTTGGACGCCTCACTGACCGACAGCTTCTTCTTACGTTCCCGAAAGGCCTTGGGCATAAGCGAATGGCAGTCGACCCAAACATCCGTGTTGTGGGCCTCCCCGAGGCACCAGAGGCAGGCGTTGCGCAAGTCCGTCACCAACATCTTGGACCCGCAGTCCGCATACTTCATGAAGCCCAGACGCGGGGTGGAAGCTTCACGAAGAATATACTAACACAATACGAACAGGTTCGAAGAACCGAGAAAGAACAGAAACTCCAAAGAGTCGAGGCACGCCGAGATCTCCGAAGCGAACACGTTAGCGGAAAAAATGGAACTGAGGCTACGGGTGTCGTGCATCCTACTTATAACATCCAGTGAAGTTGGCCGTCTGAGGAGGTCCTCGAGGGCGGCGTATCAACGTCATCGACGCAGAAAGATTTTCCGAAGCAGCACAGTTGTGGTGATTACTGTCATAGATATGGAATACGTCGGAGGACCCAATCCCCTCGAAATGTATATTTGGAATGAATTCTGTTCACAAATGTTTTCCTCAATTTGTATGTACACCATTGGTTGGTGAAAATTTGTAATGTAAACCATCTGTTGGTGACCTTCTGAAATTGTAACCAGTTTAAAACTTCCCTTGAAAAATTGTTTGCTTTGTCAAAAATTCCTGAAATTAAAATGGCTACCGAGTCATAACAGTAGTCTTCGAATCATTTTTTTCCCGCTCCAGATGGGCTAATCCATTTAAATGCGATGGCACCGGAGATATAGAATTAGTGTTTTATCCAGAGCAACCGCTTGGGTTCTACATTTACTGCCTTTGGAGGCTAACTATTTTTGAGCCTCAACTGTAATAAAATAATCACATGAAAATTAGCAGTGTGCAAAAACAACCTGTGTGGGTAGGTCAGTTCTCCTTTTGTACACCAGCGCTGTACAGCAGCAAACCCAAAAGGTTGGCCCAGCAATATTGGCATGAGAAAAAGCAGAACCAGCCAAGAAGTAGGTTAAGTGGCAAGCCCGGCACGGAAATAAACAAACGGAATGTTGCAAGGGGTTTCTCCACTGCCGGGGAGGCACAGGTGTCAGTGCACAAGCATAGGCAAGCCAAGGGGTCCATAAAAATAACTAAAAGCAGACCAGAAGCAAACCCTTCCAGGGAGAAGGCCAGGTGATAAGCGAAGGGAGAGGAGACAAAATCCCCAGGAATCTGTGGGAGGTTACAAACGAGGACAAGACGGCCAACAGTGAAAAGCCGGAAGACTTTAGAGACAGACACTTAAGGTGGTCAAGAAAGAAGGGTATAGGGACAGGAGGTGAACCTCAGGAAGGGGATAAAGATAGTCTGCATTACATGAGCAAGTGGCCCATTGGAAGAGGAAGGTATTGCGGTGGGAGGGGGGGGGGGGGAGACAGTCAATGGATCTCTTAGTGGGGTTTAGTACTCCCCAGGAAAACTCTGGGATAACAGAGGGCCAGGAGCGACGGGAGTTGGGAAACGGGGGTGGGGGATAAAAGTTGGGGGGTTCGGGGGAGAAGGGGGAAGATTATCGGGTACAGATCCAAGACTCTCAAAACATGCACGATAAGAGCAATAGGAAGGTAGGATGGCGCCGTTAAAAATACTAATTTACAATGTGAGGGAACTAAACACCCCAATGAAGAGGAATAAAGTCGAACAGTTGGTCCAAGGAACCCTAGCCGATACGGAAGGACGCTATCTCTTCTTGAATATCACACAGAGACCAAAAGATAACACTGGCCACAATATATGCCCCCGATATGGGACAAGATGGGTTTCTGAGGGGGTCTTTTTATGTCTATAAGGTTTTGCCACGGATGAGGGGATCCTAGCAGGGGATTTTTATCTAGCATGGGACCCACAGGTAGACAGGTGCAACACTACACGCTCCGGAATACAGGGTCCATCCAAGGCAGTGAAACGAAAACATTTGATTTGATATATTCAGGATATATGGAGATCCATAAGGGGAGACACACAAGGATTCACACACTACCCCCACACCTCACAGACTAGAATAGACCATATATGGGCTTCCATGGGGCTGGTGGTCAAAGTTAAGGAGATCGATTTAGATCTCCCTCTCGGAACATGCTCCAATTACAATGACATTTAACCTGGGACACAACAAAGGGGGGGGTCTATGGAAGTGGAAGTTCCCCACGGAACTCCTACAAGACCAAGTCATGGTGGACTCCATTAGGGATAAAATAGAAAAATATTTCTCAGACAACGACACAGGATAGATTCCGTTGGGAACAGTCTGGGACTCATTT
The DNA here is from genome assembly GCF_040938575.1 of Ambystoma mexicanum. Classification (NCBI taxonomy): domain Eukaryota; kingdom Metazoa; phylum Chordata; class Amphibia; order Caudata; family Ambystomatidae; genus Ambystoma; species Ambystoma mexicanum. The sequence continues at coordinate 1,364,494,924 of NC_090930.1, read as the reverse complement.
AAAGCAGCACTAAGAGGCGACCTGATAGTGTTAAAAGCGGGGATGGACAAACAAACGCAGGTTGGAAGAAAAACTGGAAAGGAAATTGAGAGATCCAAGGAGAAATATCCAAGAAACCAAGCAGGAAACTGCAGCTAACACTCAAACATGTCCAGGGTCAGTTGGGTGGCCTACGTAGTAAGCGGGCAGAGAATTCACTCCTGAAACATTGGTACTACATAAGAGCAAACTGGGCTGAAAACTCCTTGCAAGGCAACTGAAGACAATTGAAAAGAATACTACAACACTAATGAAACTCTGGGACACAAAGGGGCAGAAGAAGACCAAGGATGAGGACATGGTGGAGATCTTCAGGGAATATTATCAAACGTTTATACATCGGACGGCCCCAAACCGGACAGACAGGACGAATACTTACGAGAACCTCACCCTGTGCCAGTTCTCAGAGGAGGAAAAGGAGATTCTAGAGGGAGACATAACAGAGGAAGAAGTGAAGAAGGCAATAAAAAGCCTACCGAGAAACAAAGCACCGGGTCCAGGCAACATTACCCAATCGATGAACAAGGCAAAACTAGTAGTTTTCCCCAAACAAGTTAAAAAGCTACAATTCCCGAGATCATACCGCCCAATAGCCCTCATAAATCCAGATGCAAAGTTATATACAAAAGTACTGGCTAAGAGAGTCTTGCACTTTCTCCCATCCCTCGTAGCACTGAATCAATCGTGGTTTATACCAACAAGGAAGACATGTGATAATACGCGGGGAGTCTGTCATCTGATAGAAAAACAGAAAAGACACATACACCGGCCATACTGGTCTCATTGGCCACAGAGAAAGCGTTCAATAGGGTGGAGTGGACACAACTATTCCACACTATGGCACGTATGGGCTTCGGACGGAACTTCCTCGAAATGGTTAAGGCCAATTATTGTTCTCCTCAGATCCGGGTGGCCCTCCATGGAATATTCTCGGAGCCAGTGACCCTGGGGAGGGGAATGAAACAGGGGTACCCACTGTCCCCACTACTGCATGCAATCTTTTTGGAGCCACTACTGGCCAAGATCCGAGAGGCGGATAGGGTGAAGGTGATACATATGGCAGGACAGGAGCAGAAAACTATGGCCTTCGCAGACAATATGTTGGTAGACTTGACATTCCCGGAACACTCTCTACCAACGCTTATGAAAGAATTGGAAAGGGTCGGGAAATCTCTGGTCTCAAGATCAATAGAAAAAAAACATAAGTATTAAACTTAACGGCACAACACAATACTACAGAGAGATTGAACCAAAAGTCAGAGTTACAAATGGCTAAGTCAGTGATAACTTACCTAGGGGTAACGTTATCATCCTTAAACCTAACGTGTAAAGCAAATTATCCAAACTTGATAGAAAAAATGTAAACAGACATCAGGAAATGGACCCCACTAATGACATTATGGTGGGGATGCATGGTAGCAACTAAAACGGTGGTTCTACCAAAACTATTATATCACTTTCAGGCCTTGCCCGTTCGAATACCAAACGCGTTTTTTAAATCCTTGAATAAAGTGATCAAGGCATGCATATGGAAACACAGCCATCAAGAATAGTGACGCCAACACTGACGGCATCAAGAAATCACTCCCCTACTTCGGAAGGTACGATGAGGCGACCTAGCTGCAGGTGGTAAAGGAATAGGTAGCAGAAACCCTACTACACATATGGGCTAACAAGAACGGGCTGTGGCGGGGTCCCCACTATCAGGATTGCTGTGGCTAAAGGGACAACACAGGAACCCGAACATTAAGATCAGCGAGGTGGTGGGAGTGGCAGTGTGGGATGCAGCAATCAAGTGAGTCGTACTGTCAACAACAGCCCTCCCCTTTTCACCCGATGTTTGGGACCCCACAATTTCAACCGGGGGTGGACATAGCGACCTATAAAAAATGTATAAAAGTAGGGTGTAGGATGATAAGGGACATGTACCAGGGGCAAAACATAATGACACTCCAGGAATGCCATCAGACCCTGGGGCTAATGAAGAAGGACGTCTTCAATTACACCCGACTCAAGCACTGGCTTATGTCCCCACACATAAGGCAGGCAGCCACAAGACAGTTGACGCCCTTTGAGCTATACTGACGACAAGCACAGGCTCGGGGAAGCTGGTCTCGAACCACTATAAATTCGTAAACACCCAGGGGGAGGAGATAAGGTTGAACTATATGGTGAAATGGGAAAAGAAACTCGGAGAAAGGATTACCAGGAAGCAATTTGAGCATGTCTGGGGAATCATTCCTAAGTCGACACGCTCAATACAAGTAAGAGAGATGTGGCAAAAAGTACTACTCCAATGGTATTATACGCTGGAGAGGCTTCACATAAGGTTTCAGCTACATCGGATAAGTCCTGGAAGGGGTGCACAGCGAAGGGGGACTGGAAGCACATATGGTGGAGCTGCCCGGTGATGCAGCAATTCTGGAATGGGGCAGGATTGTAATGGGTTTCCAAGCAGCTCAAGGAAAGGGTTTGGCTGGCAGGTATGTGGGAACCCGGCCTAGGTGGGGACTCACAAAGCCACAGAAAAGGGGCTTTATGATCCTTGTTTTAGCAGCCTGACTTGTTATAGCCCAACAATGGGGGAAAAGTTCAGCACCCACGATCTACGAATGGCTGCAAAAGGTTTGGAACTTTGTATCCCCAGAATGGGCGACTTATAAGCTTGCACCTACAAAGTGACTACATGCAACGTGACGCCTGCCCACACAACATCAGAATAAATGGACATACTACATAAAACTTTTTTTTAAAAAAGGATAAAAAATACTAGCCAAAAGAATACATCTGTTACCGAAACTAATAGGACAAGACCAATCGGGCTTCATACCAACTAGACAAACTTCGAACACACGTAGAATCTGCCACCTTATAGAGAAAACATGTATAACGGGCAAACCGGTGATCCTCATCTCACTCGATGCAGAAAAAGTATTCGACAGAGTAGAGTGGACAATGCTATTCAGGACGATGACGCAAATGGGGTTTGAGGTAAACTATATTAACATAATAGCCAATTTTGCAACCCCATCAATACGAATCGCGTTCAATAGCATAGTACGGGCAAAATTACCCTGGGACGGGGAACTAAAACAATGCTGCCTGCTGTCTCTGCTCTTTTATGCCATATATTTGGAACCGTTATTAGTCAAAATATGTCAGTCAACCAGAAGAAAGAGTATAGAAATGGCAGAGAAAACCTATAAAATCATAGAATTCGCAGATTATATGCTAGTAGCCCTTTCAAACCCAGAACAATCACTACTGGCCCGAATATAAGAATTAGAGGGCTTTGGGAAGATCTCGGGACTGAAAATATACAAACAAAAATTGGAAATGTTAAATCTGTCTGCAGACCCCGAAAAATAATAAAGGATCTGGAGCAGACGACACACAAAGAAGGCCCAAGAGGGAATTAAATACCTAGGCACTACCCTTGCAATAAAAGTAGACAAATTGTACAGGACAAACTATCCCCAACTACTGAACAACCTTAGGACAGACTTGACTAAATGGAATGTACTTATGGTCAGGTGATGGGGTCTAATGACAACAATAAAAATGGTGACCCTGCCAAGGGTCCTGTACTACTTCCAATAAGGGTCCCGGAAGCCTGCTTTAGTTCCTTGAATAGGGCCACAAAAGCATACATACATACTAGATCTATTGGGGGACAATTTCTGGTGGTGTGGCATGTAGGACCCGGAAGCAAAGACACCACATATGCAGAAGCGGACCCGATCACCCTGCCGATAGCAGTATGGCCAACGATAGCACAAAATTGGAAAAAAAACAAGCCCCCCCCCAACCCCACCTATACAGGAGTGGTTGTACAAAATATGGAACTTTGTAGCACTGGAATGGGTGACATACAAGATACAAGGAAAATTCGGAAATGAATGGAGCCTGGTGCGTTACCCATCTACAGAGTGACTACATGGTACAGTGGTGCTCACACAAGATAAGAATCTTAGAAATCCTATCAACTCTATCGAAAAGGGAAAGGGGAAAAAAGAGAACCTCTGGTGGGGTGCGGGGAGGGGGGGGCGTTCAGGGTTATAGGATTGTTGTACTTTGTTATGTAAAAATCCTCGGTGCTAGAGTATGGAACTCTGCACGAGGGAGTGGGGGGCTGGAGGGATTGTTTCAGATATCAATGTGACACTGTTAAAACTAATACAAATATCTTTAAAACAAAAAAAATCCAAAATGCATTGAGACCACCACAACCTCCAGGCCATCAGGGAATGATGCAAGGTTCTCACAAATCTAACCACCAGATCCTAACGATGTACTCTGTGACATTAAAGCTATGCTAGGTCAGGTGCAAACCAGCATCCAATCACTTGGACACATTAACGTGTAAAGTCGACTATATGCAGTTACGCCTGGATCAACATGGTGAGCGGCTGGATGAGGCCAAGGGCAGGATAGCTACGGTTGGAGACGAGACTAATACAGCAGTTAAGGACTGAGCGGAAATCAGGCGCACAATGAAAGAAATGCTGGACAAACTGGATGCCCTGGAATCCCGATCCCGGCGAAATAATCTAAGAATAGTAGGAGTACCGGAGGCAGTGGACCAGCGCAACAGGGAGGCAATGGTGGAGGGCCTGCTGAGGGAGGTTTTGGGCCATGAAGATTTATTGGCTGTATTTATCGTGGAGAGGGCCCACCGCATACCCAGTGGTAGGAAACCTGTACCAGGGGAACCTGCCCGCCCGCTCATCGTTCCATTGCTCAATTATCGCGACAGAGATGCAGCACTGCAGAAGGCCAGAGAAAAAGGTACCCTGAAATTTCAGGGTGCACAGATCCGCCCGTTCCAAGACTTTCAGATAAGGTACAATCATCCTGGAAAACCTTTATGGATGTGAAAAGAAGGTTCAGAGAAAGAAGAATTAAACATGCAATGCTGTTTCCTTCGATACTGAGAGTTGAACACAACGGCAGGGCGCAATTCTTCCATACCCCGGAAGAGGCAAACTCCCTTCTAGAATCCTTGCCAAGGGCTCTAAGAGACCGAGGCAACAATGACTGATCGGTAATCAGCTCGGAGAATTCACAGGAAGCGACACAAGGAGGCGAAGTAGCTGCTGATACATCATAGCAGCTGGAACATTACTCCACGGACTGGGTTGCTGGGACGACTGGGTTCTGTTGAGCCCCCAGAGCATGAGCATATGCATGATTGGGAGGTAGGGGAGGGAGGGAACTGGCAAATTGGGGTTGCTGGTGGGGGAGGGCTCACAGTTGGGGCTATAGATAAGATTAATTGGCGAGCTCAGAAAGTATGTAGCACTGGGCTGCAGGGCACACTGGTAAATAGGCAATACATGGTGGGAATATTTTTGTGGTTGTGCTATGGCCGGGTCACTTCGACCTATCACATGGAACGTGAGGGGCTTGAATTGTCCCTCGAAGGGGCGTAGAGTACTACTATACCTGCAAAGACATCATGTGGGAGTAGCGTTCCTACAGGAAACACACCCAACATCGGACACAGACGAAATTTGGGAAAAGTTGGGGGATGTCACTGTTACTTCTCCTCGTATTCATCATATTCTAGGGGGGTTTGTATTCTCATTCAAAACTCGGTGGGGTTCCTCCTAACTACAATGGTCAAAGACCAGGAGGTGAGGTGTCTGGTGGTGCAGGGAACTATACAGGTCCGATTGTACACTCTGATTAACTACTAAGGCCCGAACCAAGATACGACGGAAACATAAGGGTGGAATGATCGCCAGATAGGGGTAATGCCATGTGGGGACATTATCTGGCCTGGGGACTTTAGCGCGGGCATAGAACAGAGCCAAGACCACACAGGAGGTGCACACCATCAGAAACCCAGGATGACTGGTAAACTCAGGGACATGTGCTCATTGTGGGGGATCACGGATATAGGGAGGGTCAGAAATCAAGGAACACTGGGGTACACATACCACTCTTTGCAAAACTCGGCATCTCAACTGGATCACATTTTGATCTCCCACAGGCGGATGGGTGAGGCGTCAGAGGTCTATCCTACCACAGACATTATTAGACCACACTCGGTACTACTGGATATAGAACTAAAGGGTTGGGGAATGGGAAGGACACCCCGGGTTTTTAAAAGCGAAGGAATGACTGATGTGGTATTCCGGGAATCCCTCTCCGGGGTGATAGACGCGTTCTTTGAGGTCAACAGAATGCTCAGATCCAACTAAAATGCTGCCCTGAGGTCCTGCGCTTCAAAAACTCTAGAGCAGGAGGAAGCGGTTTCCTAGTCATGGCCCCCAAACATTGGAACTCACTCCCTCTCAACATCAAAAATGAAGGCTCTCTCCAGCAATTCAAAAAAAACGATTGAAAACGTGGCTTTTTAACCAAAACTAGGTTGCCTATGCTCAGCCCACACCAGTCCTCTACCCCACTCCCAGTTCTTGTAAATCAAGGAACTGGACTAGAAGCTTTGTAAATACTGTAAGTAATCAATTAACTATTAAATGTATTATGTAAATTGTTGTGTATATTCTCATATGTAACTTTGAAGTTTAATGTGCATCAAGATGTAGCCATTGGTTCGAAAGGCTTATGGCACAAGCCTATAAGAACCACGTTCAGATCCCGCGTCGGATGCGGTTTGCAAACAGGAGGGTAAAGACGCATTAGACCCGCAAAGTGCCGTTTAATCACTGGATTTGATAGAGAAAAAGGAGCACTGGTCCGTGGATAGGTAGGCGGCCACAGCCGAAAGATGAGTCCTGCATGACGGGACATGAATGCCCAACTCTGCTAGATGAGAGGCGAAGGACAGCACTGTGTCAATCGTAGCCACCCTGGGGTCCAGCTGTTTGGCTAAGCACCAGTGACAAAACCAAAGCCACTTGCTTCTATACCGAGACCTCGTCGAGGACTTCCTGGCTGCCTGTATAATACGCGGTGGTCAGTCAAAATCTCGAAAACAAAATCTCGAATACAAAAAGGCCGAAAAATAAAATATCGAAAAAAAAAATATCGAATGATTTATTCATATATGTTTTTGGGGTCAGGTAAGTAAAAAAAAGGGGTTGGGGGGGAACCCCCCCATTTTGAAAAAAAACACATTGAAAAAAAAATTCGATATTTTATTTTTCGGCCTTTTGTATTCGAGATTTTGGTTTTCGAGATTTTTAAATTCGGTATTATCACTATGAACCATAATACGCATGTTGTCAGACGGGTCGAGATGTTCTAAAGATCTGAACTCAGGCACCATGCCGCCAAGCTGAATGATTGTGGGGTGGGGTGCCACAGCTGCTGATCTCTCTGGTGAAGCAGATCGGGAACCAGCAGAAGCCTGATCAGTGCACACACCGACAGATGTTGAAGCTCTGAAAACCAGAACCTGGCCGACTACCACGGAGCTATGAGCAGAAGAGAACAGTTCACCGTGTTCTTCAGCTTGCAAATCGTCCGATGAATCAGAGGCGGAAAAGCATAGGCCCTCATGTTGTGCCATGGAATCTCGAGAGCATCTCCTAGAGAGGAGGCTCCCAGGCCGTTTCTGGAGGCAGAGGAAGTTTCTTGTTTGTGGATGTTGTGAAGAGGTCCACTTCCAGAGTGCCCCAACACAGGAATATCTCTAAGAGGACCTCCGCTTTCAATTCCCACTCGTAGCTGACCATTGTTTGTCGGCTGAGGGCATCCGCCGTGACGTTCAGCTGGCCCGGATGTGCACTGCCACCAGCCAGGCTCCATTCTGAACCGCCCATTCCCAAATCTGAATGGCAAGATCCACAAGAGGAGAAGACTTGGTGCCCCCATGCTTGTTGATGTAAAACCTGGACACCACATTGTCCGTGCGGACACAAACCACTTTGTTGGCAATGACCGGCCTGAATGCCTTGAGCGCCAGGAAGATCGCCAGAAGCTCCAGACGATTTATATGAAGAAGCTTGTCTTGGGGCGATCATAGGTCGGAGACCTGAAGAAGATCCAACATCGCACCCCACCCCAGAAGAGAGGAGTCTGTCATGATTGTCACCATCAGAGCAGGGTCTTTAAAACCCGCACCCACCGACAGGTTGCCGAAAGACGACCACCACACCAGGTCCACTCATGAAAGCCGGAATCGCTATTATCTTGAGCCGTGGAAGAAGAAGAGGAAGAGCCAATATGCACGAGGCCATGAGGCCCAGAAGCCTCTGCAACCACCAGGCTGACATGCTCTACGACTGCGCAAACATCTGACACGCGGCCAACATATGCGCCATTCTGTCCCCGGTCAGGTAGAGACTGCAGTCGATCGTGTTCCAACGAAAACCCAGGAAAGTCAAGTCCTGAGAGATCATCATGGAAGATTTCCGCAAGTTCACCGACAGCCCAAAGGGAAACAGGAGCTGGAGGAGAGACTGAAGATTGCTTGAGGCTTTCATTGGAAAAGGACTGCGCAGCAGCCAATCGTCCAAATACGGATACACATAAATACCCTGAAGCCGAAGATAAGCTGCGATAACCGACATCTTTGTAAAGACACACGGTGCCGAGCTGAGACCAAAAGGGAGCACTCGGAACTGGAAGTGCTCCTCCCCCACGGAAAACGGTAGGTATCTCCAATGCGGATTCCAGATCAAGATATGTATATACGCATCCCGGAGGTCCACCATGCTGAGCCAATCACCCTTCTGTAAAGAGGACTTGATTTGACAGGGCGTGATCATCTTGAATTTCTCTTGGGGTAGAGAGATTGAACTGGGAAAGGGCTAGGATGGTGCGCAGGCGGGCCTGGTTGGGTTTGGGCACCGTAAACAGCCGGGAATAGAAGCCCTCCCCTCGCTCTCCTAGAGGAATGGGTTCCACCGCCCTAAGATCCAGTAACTTCTGAATCTCGGCTCTGAGGGAGGGTGACCCCAACTGCTGAAAGGGAGGATTAAAGGGTGGGGTAGGGGGAAGGGGTAAGCGGAAGCACGCCTGAACGACTGACAAGACCCACCGGTCCTTGGTGATGGTTTGCCACGTTTCCCAATGAGATGCAATGCGTCCTCCCACCGGGGTCTCGTGCGAGCACAGAAAACCCTCATTTAGCTGGTTTCTCGGTGGCAGTACCACCTGAACCTGAGGAGGAGGCTGAGGAGCGGGAGAAAAACCGACTCCGCTGCTGCCTTTGGCAGAATTTCCCGAAGGGGTGTCAACCTTGTGGGATGTACGATCTAAAAAAAACCCTGAAACCAGAGGAAGGCCAAGGGTTTGACAGCAATCTCTGTGTCCTGAAAGCAGGTTTTACCAGGACAGGCAAGGACTTAGCAATCGGAGTGCTGTCCTTAGTTTTGGTCAGCTCCACATCTGTTGTGGAATGGAAAAGCTCCTTGCCATCAAAAGGCAGGTCCAAAACCTTATCCTGCACCTCCTTAGAGAACTTGGTGGCATGCAGCCAAGCCTGACGAGAGGTATACATTCCAAGCATGAGGCCTTGGGCCGAGGTGTCGACATAATGCGCCGCAGCCTACAGCAGATATTGTGCTTTTCAGCGGGAATAAACTCCTCAAACTCCAACAGACCTTTCCACATTTTCATATTCGCCCCCGCTAACACCAGTTCTGCATTGGCTTGACGCAGCTGCAGGGCTGAGTTAGCAAAAATCTTGCTCCCAAGGGAGTCGAGAAGCTTGTCCTCTTTGGCCAGAACCTGTGTAGCCATCTTAGAAGAGGACGACGCAGGTCTGGGTTGCAAAGTGGCCACAGCCACTACCGTGGAGGAGGGGGGGAGGACACGACGCTAAGGCCACCTCTTCCGAAGAATAGAGCCTCTAACGTGCGTCAATCTTCTTGTTGACAAATAGTCCAGAGTGTGGTTTCTCCCAGACTTTACAGACCTCGGCTAAAACATCATTCTGCAAAAACAAGCCAGTACGCTCTGAAGGAGATCAGGTGAATGCCCCGAAAGCACGCCCTACTGCGGAGTGGGTGCCTCGGGTACTGGAACATCCAACAGACACATCATGCCCAGCACCCGGTCGTTTAAAGGCTGGTCTTCGCCGTCCTGATCTCCCTGCAAGTCGTCCGACAGTTCCAGATCAGGCTGTCACACATCCGGCACCACAATAGCCTTGTCCACTGGGGACAACGGAGGCAGAGGTGGAAGTGTTAGGGGAGGCCCAGCCGGTAAGGGCGACGCCGGATGAGCCACAGGAACCGCAGCTGGGACTGTCGGCGCAGGCGGGCATATCTCCCTAAACGAGCCTCGAAAGTATTCCTTCATGGGGTCGGAACGCATCAGCTTTTAAAACTTGCTGAAAAAGTCGTCCTCTGCCGATGATTTGAACGCGACAGGAGGAGGCCTCTCATGAGCGGAGTAATTCCAGGGGCGCAAGGGAGAGGGTTGTCAAGAAGGCCCTTCCCCAATGGTGTCTACATAAATCAAGGGCGTCGATGCCGCAGGTAGCGAGACATTGTGCGGTAAGGGCATCTGAGCGTTCCAGTCAAACTGGACGAAACGGATGTAAACAAGGAAACCGATGTTCACCTGAAAAACCACCCCCTACACCTAGGGCCAATGGCGTAGTTGTAAGGGATGTATCCAAAATGGCCACCATGGGCTTGGTGGGAACGGCCGCCATTTTTTCAGCACCCGAGAACTGCGACACGTGTGGAAGTGAGGCAGGAGTCCCCACAGGTGGGTCAGGGGTCTTCATATTAGCCTTATCACAAGGAACATCGGACGAACCAGTACTGTGTGGCCTAGATTGTTTCTGTGACATGCTAACAGCCAAACTAGCCTTCAAAGGAAGGACCTCGGCACTGCCGGCAACGGAGGGATTACGGCCCAAAACCTCAATCGGTGCCCCCTCAACAGATCTGGAGTTACCGCAAGAGCGGGAACGATGAGGAACACACCTCACCTACAAGACCTTAGCAGGCCTCTCAGAACTGTTGGTCACCTTAGCCTCTAAATGACGGACCTCGGACCAGAGTCCGGTAAAAGCCTCTTCACGAGGGGCCTCGAACTTTGGTTCGGTATCAACAACCTCAACCGGGGCCTCAGGGCGTACCCCAGTGTTTTTACAGGAAGCTCCAGCCAAGGAGACCTCGAAGCAAGCTCCGGTACCCGATGCTTCAGTAGAACTGGGCCCACAAATAGCCCCCACAGGAGGGGCCTCGGAATGTAATCCAGTGTCAATAGGCCCCTTACGGAAGCCCTCAGAGAAAACTCTGGTACAGTTTCTAGGCCTGGAAGGCACCTCAGGGCCAGCCCCGGTAATAGAGCTTTTGATGCTCCTCCCGGACCGGGAAGACCCCGGGAAGGAGTCCCCCGGCCGGGGTGCCCTAAAGACTAAAGAAATCAAGGGCGTTTCTTCTTCTCCTCGATGAAAGTTTGAAAATGAGCCAGGAGATTACGTTGAAACACCTCTTCCCAACGCTCCAAACGACGTTAAAGCGCCCGGACCAAAAGGGAGTCACAATAAAAGCACAAGTCCCACCGGTGGTCTGGACCCAAACACTCTAAACAAAGAATATGGGGATCCGCCCTAGCGAAGCGTCGCTGACAAGAACAACAATTTGGAAAATCTAGCTGAAACGGCAAAAACTGACTACCATGCGACCGCTAAGCCAGAGCGCGAGAGGAGGAACTGGAAGGAAAAAAATCTCCCGAAGATGCGAGTGCGTCCAGTCCCGAGCGAGCGGAGAAAAGGACTGATGTGCGATGCGCTGGGCGGAAACATGTGATGCTTTTTACAAAGTGCTCCGGTCCCGTCCCCCAGGACGGAGGAATGTCCCATAAGTATGGAGGAAAGGGGACGGGACGTAGGCATAATCTTATCACTGGCCAGGCTCCTATATATATATATTCCTTAAAGTCCTGCTGCCACTGCCCAGGGAATACTTTAAGGACTTAAAATCCATGACAATACATTTTATTCTATGAGGCAACTGTTTCTGACTTTCCCCAGATAACCCAAAGTGGCTTCCATACTCAATAGGACGCTTCGGGGTGGTTACACCAGAAGAGTGGTCTCATCCTTATATGCTATATGCATGGACACCAGGCGGGGAGAGGACACCCCACCCCAGGAGAGCTGTGAGGCATCATTAAGTCAAGCAATACCAGAGGAAACATGGAGATATTGTTGTGAAGGAACAAGTAAAATGGCCCTCAACGCCAAATAGAAACTGATTCACTTTAAATACTTGCATCAATTTTATACACACACCGGCATCCATGCATCGTCTTTTCCCCAGCGCTCCAGACAGTTGTGCAAGATGCCACGACACACCAGCTGACTTCATGCACCTGGCGTGGGGTTTTGCACAGATATCTAGTTTTTGGGGGCGGCTGTTCGAAATACTCTGCAAGATTGTGGGGGAAACCTTGGACCCTAACCCATTAATGGCACTACTGAGTGTTAGGCAAAGTCTGAATGCAGTACCCTATGGAACACTACAAGCAACTGTGACTACCGGTACAGGCAACCCAACCTTTGGTATAAGCTTGTACTACACAGTTTTGGTAGCATGTTGAGCAGCCGGGCTGATCTCAAGAGGGGAAATGTGAGCTGTAGTGGAGGTACACAAAGATTCACAGTTACAGATATTCAAATAAACTCTTACACTCAAGGTTTCTTGCATGAACAATTAATAATTGATCAGTCAGTTATAAAGCCTTCTTCAGAAGGGAGCAATAGAAAAGTAGCACAAATATACTTCAATACTGTACACTCTGAGTTTCTGAATCAGACAAGACACTTTTGGGATGGCCCACAGACACAACCTACACCCACAGGTGACTTCAGTAACAAGGGTGCTGGGGACATTAATATCTTACTGTTGGCATTCAGAACACTTCTTTAAAAGTTGGTAAAAAGCACAGGTTATTAGAACACAAGAAATTACAAATATTCATAAGCAGGCCAAATACTTTTAGAGTCCACTAGAAGAGTCATTCAATTCAATTCAATATGCTAAGCCAAAGTCAATGGGCAAAAGTCTTGGATAGGATAAAGCACTTTTGGTAAGAAATGGAAAAGTCTTTGCACAAGTTCTTAGGAGTCTTTGAAGAAAAGAAGAATCAATTGTAGGGCCACAAGCTGATTAGACTTGCGAGTTGTGGAAGTTACAAGCACTACTACAGTAAGAGGAACGTTCTCTTAGACTTGTTTTACACTACCTTGGTAAAGAAGCAAAAGATGCAGCTGAAGAAGTCTGTTCCTGTGCACCTCTGCAGGTCTCACTGTTCCTGGGCCTCAGTCGTGGGGAAAAGAGGGAGGACGTCAGGGGACTCCAGCTGGCAACCGGCAAACTTTACTTTCAGTGGCCGTTTCGCGTTTCAGCTCCCTGTGGTACAGCAAATAGCAATAAGCGCGTTTTCTGGCTGTCAAGGTGGACTTTCCTCACATCTGAGGTCCCACACTCGACTGAGGGGGGGGGGGGGGTCAGGCTTGGTCAGTCCTGCTTCGTGGCAGTCCGGAGGATCTTCCAAAAGCTTTAGGCCAGCTTAGGAGCAACGCACACAATCTGGTGTCCCTCTCCCTGGCTCTACGGTTTCCTGCAGCACTCTGAGGAAATGCAATCAGGTCCAAGATGGGTGTCCAGGTGGCCTACTTGGGAGTTGATTGGTCCCACCAACTCAAAGGGAGAAGTCATCCTTGCAGGGGTTCTCTGACGATGCAAACTTGGCAAGTAGTCACTGCAGCATGGCTTCATCGGGCAAAACAACGGTCCAGGAGTTGCAGCAGGCGTTCTCTTCAAGCTCTTCTTCGGTTCCTTCGTCCAGTGGTAGACTCTGCCTTCCAAGCCAAAAGGCTTGTCTTTTATTCAGTGTTCTCCCATTCATTCCAGCCTAGCTGTCACTCAACCAGCAGGGTGAATGTCCTTGCCAGACAGTCAGCCAATAACCACAGAGTGCATTTGGGTCTGCTAGGAAACTAAGCACAGGGAGTTTCGGGCACCTCCCTCACTTCCTGCCCACCCCAGACACTGGAGCCAGAGGCGGGGTTCACTCCTGAAGCCCGCCAAAGGCAAATGAACAAAAAAGACCAAACCTGGTTAGGCGCGCAGAGAAAAACTCAAGAAGGACCTTTCAACAAAGAAATGGGGATAAAAGAAGACCGGGGACCATTTTAACAAAGGCAGCTCAGCGCCATTTTGAAAAACATGGTTCCCGCGATTTAACTTTACCGGAGCTGTGAACAGTTCGCGGTCAGGGTAAATCCTGGTCGTTCATACAAAAACCACTGCCACCAGCCATTCTGAGAGGAAAGGGTAACAAAATGTTACATGAGTATCTAGACACAGAGGATACCAAGTAACCCCTCCAGCACTTTATTGTAAGATAGGGTGTGCTGGGTCTAGAATTTTACAGGACTAAGTGAAGTCAATTTCACTCCACTGCTCTGGGAAACAGTTGATCCCAGAGAAGGTATTTAAACCTTGGGAAACCTGGAAGACTTCCCTGTGGCACTGCACTGAAGGTGCTTTGTGACAATTGTAAAAGATGATGCCTAAGGAGTCGGTTAAACTCCACAACCAAAAAGAAAGTGTATAAAATCACATTAAAATACATGAGAGTGGGAAAAAGGGTCTCACTCTCTCCAGGCAAAAAAAAAGTCAAGTCCTCAAAATCCAGAAAAGTTACTGGGGGGTCTCTAAGGTGGAGGGAATTTACACATTTTTGAGAATTCTCCCTAACACTGGGTTATACTAAATCAATCCCGGGGGGCATGAGGAAATTAGTGGACTATTCCTGCTTCTAGCTAGTGCCAATGACATGGGGGAGAATGCAGACCCCAACAGTACACCAATGGCAGGCCGATATTCTATATTGCAATGATATGGACACAGAATATGGCAAATTGATTGTCTTACATTCAAAACAGATCTAGTGATGTATGGGGCCCCTATATACACTACCTGATAACACAATCGGGTGAGCAAGAGGTGAATAATTAGCCATTACTTGTAAATTGTGGGAGCAAACCACCGAATCAACCAATGCAGTATAATGCCCCGAGGATGTACTCAAGAAGCAATACGGACTTATAACCAATATTTTGAAATGATTAACTACGCTGGCACTCCTAATGTAGGATAAGCAAGCTATGCTGATGGACCATTGTGTACTTAACAATAATGTAATCGTAGAAAAACCACTGTTTGGGGGGTGGGAGGGTATTGTTGGCAGATGTGCCGGTGCTGCTCTAAAATGTGAATAGAAAGAAGTTAAAAAAAAAAAAAGAAAATGTGACACATGACTAATCTTCAAATTTCTATCCAAGTGTGATGCGTGGCTAGTATTTGCAATTGCTAAACACTGAATATCACTACCTTAAACCCGATTTGGTGCCAAGGGAAGAGCCATAAAATTCTTATGTTGGGAATAGGAGTTGCAAGTCATCAACCATAGATAGTCTAGGCTGGAGAAAGCCCACTAATAGTTATGATATGGACCTCAAATAGATTTGTGGCGCTTGGCACCATAGATGAGAAGCAACATGGTCCTATAAAGGATTTCTGAATGACATTGCAGCAGGTCCAGAGTTGTCTCCACTATTAATAAAAGTTGTTGCACATAGCTTTATTCAGCATTAAAACCATAAAAGCATCATATCACAAAATAAAATGTACACAGTAAAATTGATTACAATATGTTTCAACACACAATTGTGCTAACCACTTCGCCCTATATAACCAGGCTCTATGAACATTTTCCATAAAATCGATTACATTTACATCAGAGGTATTCTCACAGAATGTCACAGCCATTTCTGTCATTCTAATTTCTTTTAGTAGAAATACTGGCAATCGATAACACTTCCTCAATCGAGTGCACCCTGGGCAAAACAATAGAAAATGCTTAATTGACTCCTCATGATTACCACAAACTTTGCAGTGCATTTCCTGAGAACTTGACCACCATGCCGTGAATTTAGCCACAAGCATGTTTGCGTGTAACTAGTTGAATAGAGTTCGGGCATATGAGCCACATTGTCCAAATAGGGTTCAAATCCTTCTGCCTGTTTCAGCATTGTATATGGTGCACCCATCTTCAACACTGTATAAGCACTTTGCATTTTCCTTATGATAGCTTTGTGACACTTCGTTTTGGCCAGCGCCTTAGATCTCTGCGCGAGCCTGCCAGGATTAGCCCACAAAGTTGCCAAATCCAAAGCCTCTATGAACACATCTAAGCCATGTTAGGGAATCGGAGCCTGGTATATTTTGCAAGCTGATCACTGCTTCTCTGTACTTAAAATGTTCTGGTGTACTCCACAATCTGGTCCAGTACAACAGAGGCTTGGTTGCAATCCCTTGGTTAATGGGTTTAAGACCGGATTCCCAATGCAGGCAGACCATTGGGCACCCTTTGGCTGCATTAATAGGCTCTGCAAGAAGGTGTTGTCAGCCACACTTAACGTGGAAGATGAGCAGTGGCCCCACAATTCAGCCCCATACACTGTGGCCGCCCACCCCTGTGCTTGGTATCGTTTTATGGCTGGTGAGTGCACCCCTGCTGAGTTTATTATAAAAGCAACAAACTCCACCATTATATTTTTCCAGAGTTGCTGTAGCCTTTGTAAGGTGAGCCGACCAGGTAAGGTCTTCCGAGATAAATATCAAAAATAATCGTAGCAACACCTATTCTAACTCATGGGCACCAACCACTACCCTCAACTAATTCTTTCTGCCAAATACCATCACCTTTGTTTCATCTAAATTGAGCATCATTGAAAGCTCTTGGCATCTCAGTAAATATTTTCAAATGATATCTCAGGCCCATGGGAGCGGTGGATAACACCACAGCATTGTCAGCATAGAAAAGTGCTGGGACCCTGTCCTGACCAAGTTTGAGGGGTGACAGGGGCTGGAGGGGGGTGCGGGGGGAGAGGACTCAAGACCAGAAACCAGCAATTCCTGTATGATGATGATCATATAGAACAGGAAAAGAGGGGGGCCAGCACACACACCTGATAGATCCCCCCCCCTACTCTACTGCAAAAGAATCCGTGGTCTCCCCCCATCCAACCTCCACCTTACTTGTGCCATATTTTCACAGAAAAGAGATAGAATATTGGTCAGGAAAGGGCCTGGAATGCCTTTCTCTTATCACAGACAAGTTTGCTGTGAGATACGCTGTCAAACGCTGTGCGAAAATCCACAAAAACAAACCGCATATACTTTTGTATGCTGTACTGAGGCATATTTTGCCAAGATAACATTCAATCTAAAACATTGGTCCACTGTGCTAGTACCAGGCAGAAACCCTGCTTGAATATGGTTTGATACAACCCTCAAAATCCCACATTTGTAAACTAGTTAGCAGCACCTTAGCATAAACCTTGCCCACAGCATCCAGAAGCGAGATGGTTCTGTAATTTCCCAGATTCCTGTGGTCCCCCTTCTTGTATATTGGTACTATTATAGCATCTTGCCAGGATTGTGCGACATTTCCCATCGTGGCAACTTCGTCAAACACACGTTTAAGCAGTTGGACCCATACACTAGGTTCGTCTTTGAACAGGTCAGTCGGTATTCCATCCGGCCCTGGAGCTTCCCCCCCCCCACCTAAACCTTTGATAACCTATTCAACTTCATCAGTAGAGAAGATTGTTGACTCCGTTCTACCACCGTCAGCTGTACAACCTTCAGTGGATTCTTGATGTTCTTCCAGCCCTTTTACATAAAGTGCTGAAATGTTGATGCCAATCTCTCGGGGGGGGAATAGGACTAGAAAGTTGGCTCCCAGGTTTGGTTTCAACACAACCAACTAACTTCCAAAAATTGACCTGGTCACCCTTCATGCTGCAAGTAAGCAATTCATCCCATTTTTTAACATTAAACTGACTTTTTTGTTGCTACCACAATCTTATATTTGGGCCCGTAAATTCCTTAGAGTGACTTATCAGAACTGTTTTGTTTAGGTAAAATAATAAGTCGCTCTTGGGCTTCTGGCAGTCTCCATCGAACCAGCCCTCATTTCCCAAGGCCTGCTTCCTGGTTTTAACCACTTGTTTGGTGAAAAATGAAACAAAACCTTCATGTCTGTATATAAATCTACCCTGGAAGAAATGTCACTGATAGCATTGAATATCATGTTGTGGATATTTGTTCAAACATAAATTCTCGGTTTGGTTAGGCACAGATCGATTGATGATCGTTTAAGCAACCTTTTGGAGTGGCCAGACCATGATCGAGCTCCCACTGCTCGTTCCTCTGTATATACTTCCTCTCACTGCACAGCTTAGGGGATAATGTTCACTATCGCTACATAGGATTCCTTCCATACTTGTTACCCTAGTCCAATCGGCCATACTTATCACAAAATCGATCCACGAGCTGCCCTAATAGCCTGCATAGCTGACTTGCTGGCATATCTGGCAGAACCATCCCATTGCATGCACGCAAGTCCATCTCATGCATTAATCTTGTTACTTCTACAGCAGCAGGTAACACATTGAGGGTTTCGCCGTCACTAATGCGGGAATCCTGAATGCTGCGTCTTGGTCATCTCACACGCAGTTTAGCGCTCCCAATGTTTCGTACTGAATGTTAAAATCCCCCATTGGCAGTATTACTGGAATATTAATAGCTGACAGAGTTCTTAACAAATGACTTTATTGATCAAACGACCAGCGATTTATCTCAACCATCATTTGCATTTGCACCTTCGACTGCTACATGGGAAAAGGACAGGGATGCTGTTCCAACTATCATTAAGGACTTGATTTCCCTTCATAATACATCTGTTCCAAGTTGTCACTGTTCTCTGGCTACTCTGGCAGAAGTATCCAAACTTCCTTATTGACTTACTTAAATACAATGTAATGGAAGTAAACAGTTACATTCTTTATTTTATTATATCACATTTTATTGATTTTACATCTTATGCATTACATAACCATAAACAAAATATAGAACACCTACTATACTAACAATAGCAAGAGGACCCAGATCCATTATCACAAATCACAGTACATTTCACTGCACAGTACCTCATGTTGTTTTATATATAAGGATTAACAATTTATATTGCATCTACCCATCTCTGCCAAATTTTCCAGGCTTCCTCTGGCAGTTTAGACACACTGCTCCACTGATATACAAATGTCCACATCTGTGACCCATTGTTCATATTTCGGGGTTACATTGGACCCCCCCTAGTTTTACTATGTTCCTTTTGATCAGTCCCGTGGTTGCTGAGAAAAAAACGTTTTTCAAAGCGTGTCATTTCTCCCTCCTCTTCGACACCCAATAACATCAGTTTGGGGTCCCCAATAATGGTGTGACCCAAAACCTGATATTTTATCACAGCATTTTCACCAGAAACAGTTACATTCTTAAATAGGGTGTTAACATTCCCATGAATCAAAGGCAGGTCCCCATCAAATCCTAAACAATAAGCCCTTCCCAGAGTATAACGCCAAAATGGGATCTAAGGAAGGGAATCCCAAATATGGCTAAAACTCCCCCCAAGCCCCCAAATGAAAATGTCAAAGTTATATGTACACTTAATAGTCCACCCCCCGACACACCTAATCATTCCAAACCTGGCTATCATGCAGATCAAATTATTTCACCATAATCAGCAGCACAGTGAGAATGAAATTTGACACTGGTCCCATTAGGAGCAGCCTTGGGGTTGGAATGAAACGGGTATCTAGGTGAGATGCACCACCTAATACCCATAGTTGGTGCAACAGGATGAATAACAGGCACCTGAAGGATGACACAAATTCGATTTACATCGTTAATGTTTCCTAACTCTTGAGTGGCGTCCTTGAATACTGATTAACAACATTATTCATTTGATAAGCTATAGGAGAGGATGCTGCTCCGTTATTAGAGCACAAACTAAAAAGGTAGCAGATAGCCATCCCATCAATGCTCACTGTGTTTACATTTGCCTGGTACTGTCTAGTAATTATATAGCTCAAGGGCTCTCCTCAATTGATTATAGGTCTTTTCTCTCTGCAGAAAGTAGCATTGAATTGAGAGCGGGCCCACCATTGCAAGTGAAGGATCTAAAACATTTTGCCCCCAGGTGGAGCCAAAGAAACATCCATTTGCGAGATAATGCTCACCCCAGCATTTCTATAGTTCACAACTCATTCCTGCTGATTACGGATTTGGGGACAGGCTCCACTGTTGATTTGGACTTGGATACAGTGGATTCAAGATTACCTGGTTTAGAGGGAGAAGTATCTAATCTTCACCCTGCACCCCTTGAAAGGATGGATGAATGCATCATACATAATTTGTCCTAGAATATAGCTGGGTAGGGTGGGCATTTGCTAGACGAATCCTGGTGCAACTTTGTAAAACATCACCATATCATGCTTCCAAGAGACGTGGAGCATTTGAGCGGAGGGTATCCAAGGCTTTGTATCCTATCACATTGCTACTATTAAGGGCATAGTGGGGAGACCAAGTGGAGGTTTACAATTAAGGGTAGATATTTCACTCAAAGCCTCCATAAAAGTAATGGATACGAATAATAACGATGCAGGAAATTCTAATTACATTGGAGGATGGGGAAGAATACCTAATATTTAACATCTACAATAGGCTGACCAATGGAAGTAGGCCAAATACTGTAAATCAACTTAAAGCCCTGATTAATAAGAAGAGAGAAAGGGGCAACCCCAAGACATAGGCGATTTCAATCTACAAATTGAGCTACTTCACCTAATGGAAGGTTGCTCTGATGAGGATGAGTCCGGAGACGTTCTGGACATTATGGTCAATTTTACGAAGCGTCAACATTCTTTGGATGTAGCACAGACTTAGATCTCACTTGGTTTGAGAGCCTGTAATGGTAGATGTGGTAGCGATGGGACAGACAGTATTTCATATACCAATGGGATCAACAGTATTAGTATTGATTATACTATGGGTATATCAAAGTTTCACTGAATCTCCTGTGAGTCAGTACTCTGGACGGCCCATTGGATCAATGATTGGTTGAACAGTTTATTTTAAAACTTCTTTAATTAGCATAGAAATGAGGTAGTGCAAACAAGCATAATAGAAACAATGCATTTGTGACCATTGTATCAACTGGTTGGCAAAGCATGGTTCAATCATTATCGCAAATACATTATTCAAAAAATAACATTGCATAATAGTTTTTGCAATGCATTTATAATAGATATCTCTGGGGAGAACACAATACATTGCTATACAAGTACTAGATTTCTGACCGGTTACATATATGCCGACTCGATTGCAGTTAAGACTGGTTGGGAGCCTCAGGGGTTTGCTGCATACAAAAAAGTGGAATCACTGGGGGAGCGTGCGGGGGTGATGGACAACAGTGAGTGAGATTAACTTCAGCAGATTTGTTCTCTTTCACAATTTGAGCCAAGTTTCCATTTAGTTTGGGTGGAGTCTGGTAGAAGGGGTGGTCTGATTGGAGGACATCTGGTAGTGGGATAAGAACTATATCAAATAGTGTGGGGTGTTCAGGGAACTTTGTGGTAAATAAATTGTGGGGTGAGTTTTAGGCAAGTAGACTCATGGTGGTTTAGTACTTCTTCTGATACAGGATATCTGTTCATCATCAATGTGGCAATCTTAAGAAGGTTTTGAAACAAGGAAGACATTTGAAACCAATTTTGTTGCCTGCAAACGCAGGGCAGCACCTCTCCCCATCCCAGAATGCCTCAGTCACGCAGCACCCTGAATTTTGCAACAAAAATGTTGTACAAACAAGTGTGCCCAAGAAAATTCTGCTGTGAAACATGTGTCATTATACTACAGAATACCCAACCCAATCAATTTTGGTGCTTGGTAGTCACACAGAAGAAAAGGCATGTTGGTTGAGCATAGTCAGTTGACTGTAGCGGAATCTCTGGTGGACTGACTGGCGAGACTATAGACTTACCTTTTTCAATTAAGTGTGATGGAACCGAGGGAGGGACAGTTCAACAATAATTCAATTCAAGGTGACAGTCTCAGGGGCCACTAATACATGAGCACATGGGGACAATTTCATTCCAAAATCATTAAAGTCTGCCCCACTGTAAAAGTAGTCCTTTTTTTATCTCAACTAAGTACGCCAACTTTTGCATTTAAGAGTGAACAATGATGGGGGGCATGGCCAGCTGCATTGTGAAGGAGACTTGTCTTCTGAGCTCCCAAATATGATCCTTCATCAATATGTTTTCAGTCCATCTAATGACTCGCTGGCAAGCGTTGGGAAACATCAAGAGGGAGAGCAGCCTCAAACACCTGTGAAGGTGCCAGAAAAACCAACGAGACCAGACCGAAGAGCTAGAGCCTGTTACATCCAAAATGGCAGCCGCGACCTGGTAAGCGTGAGGATTATGCTACGGCGCGCTGTGGGGACGGAGGATACCCGTTAGGAAGACCGAAGCTGCCTGGGAGTTGTAGGAGTGCATAGAGCCTGTTGCCCGCAAATCGGTCGCCGACTCGGGTAGAGCATGGATTGCTGGTGGCTTTGCAAGCCATAGCAGAGGCACAGTGGTCCGAGGGTTGCTAGAGACACGAGACTACCAAGACAAAGGATTGGAAGCATTGGAAGCCAGTTGGAGTGCCAGGATGTGGAGCCCTACGTGTGGACGAGGATCAACGGTGAGAAGGCAAAATGCTGAGGGACAGGAGGAAGATTGGGGGGGGGTGGAGAACGTTGGAGGCATGCAACAGAGTGAGAGAGACATGGCAGATACTAGACATTGAAGGAATAGGGGGAAGACGCCGAGGTACAAGCAGTAGGAGGCTGCAGTGAGGAGCCACCAAGGGCATTAAGAACATCAACCCACACTCCCCCAGTCTGCATGCTGTCTAGATGCAAGACCACTGATACCTCTGCCACCGCCGCCCCCTCTCCCCCCATCCTCCCACAGCGGAAGCCCCTGTTGGCACCCTCCTGAGGCTGGGAATTTGAAGGCGAAGGCAGGATAGAGAGAGATTCACCTGAGAAGGTGCAGGCTAACAGGGGACCTGGAGGTGCACAAGCTGTGGCCTAGTAAGCAGTGGCGGAGCCTAGAGGCACTAAGAGGCAACACGGACAAGGCAGAGGGTCTTAGTGAAGGAACGGGAAAGAGCGCCTTGGTACAGGGCGTAGTGTGCCTGCCCAATAGCTACCACAGGGACCAGACAGTGTGCACACTGCATAAATCGGGGTGCAGGACCCGGTGTGAGGCGCAACGAGCAATAGTTGAGACAACATATGGAGGGAAGAAGAAAACCCCAGCAAAATCAAGGCAAACAAAGATGGTGTTTGCCGGAAAAAGGGATCAGAAGTAGAAGTTGCAAAATGCCAGGACACGATCGCCAGAGGATAATCATGAGGTCCCTACTGAAGGCGCAGATGCTAGAGTACTTAAGGCATTTGCAACCTTGAGAACGTCAATGGAATCCCGCATAGGTGAGATAAAACGCGACGTGGGCCTCCTGCAGCAAGATTTGCATAAAAGGTGATCGCAGCATAAGCATCGCTTGAGATTCACAGACACTTGATAATGCTACAGTTTAGGGGCTGGGTCAGGCTACAGGTTTGATGGGTGAAGTACCCACTCTGTGGCCCTGGTAGAGTGGAGACTGGTGGCTGCAAGAAATTGACTCTCAGGTTTAGCCCCCCTCTTTTTTGTGGTCTTTGTTTCTCCTAGGAGAATTTAGGGTACCAAGTGGTACCCAACCTCCAAGTTCTGGGGAGGTGGGCGGAATAAATGGCAGCTATGCCTCTACAGACAGGTTCTGGTGGGCGGTTTGTTCTAGTTCAGGAGGGTTATGTTTAGGCTGCAGCACGGCTTGATTTGACAGAGGGGGTGAATGCCAGAGGTTTGTCCCGGAGACAGGGCAGCAGGAGAGAAAATCCCTCAGCCGCAACAGAAGGGTGGGGCAGGGTGAGGGGGGGGGGGGGGAATTGCGTGTTAGGGCCAGATGGCAGAGATAGTGAAGATTACCTCCTGGAATTTCAGGGGCCTCAATAATTATGTAAAACGGGTCAGGGAATCTGCAACGGAAGGGGATTTGAATAGCTCTATAGCAGGAGACGCACTTCGCGCTCGAGAAGCAAGCCCAGGTCCTGTGTAAGCGGAGAGGGAAAGGGTATGGGTCAGCTTTCTCCAATTATGCCAGGGGAGTCCTTATCAGGGTGGCCTCGGCAGTGCTTTTTAGGCAGGTAGGAGTTTCCACACATGAGGGCGTTTAGACAAGAAGGGTCTGCCTGATCAACACCTATGCCCCAAATCAGGATGCATCCACTTTTATTCGCTCCCTATATAAGAGGCTAACCCTATTCCAAGGGATGGCATGGATCTGGGGAGGGGATTTTAATTGCACACAGGACCCAGCGTTAGACAGGTCAGATCGAAAGTACACGCAACCGTCCACACAGGCTAAGGTTTTGTTGAGATTGAGGGAACTGAAGCTGCAGGAAATCTGGAGATGGCTGATGGGATCAAAGAAAGAATTTTCATTTTCTTCAAGTGTGCATGAAGGGCCTAATTCATAGAATCCAGCGCAGGATAGGCGCAAGTGCTGCGCGCCAAAAAGGAGCCTGCGTAGAAACAATTGCGCGGCACACGTCTTAATGGATTAACCGAGGCATCACTAGCCGTGGCGAAAGGATCATCAAGCTGCGCCACCAACACCCCCACGTGCAGTAAAAGCCAGCAAAATGCCTAACATGGCGCAAGCCCCTGCGTCATCCCCGGTCCAGCATACAGCCCTCAACCCCCAGCCAAACTGCATGAAAACCCATTGCAGACATAGTACACGATGAGTTTCCACGCAATTCCGCTGGGGTGCGTTCGGGGTATGCGAGGAGTCTCCACGTGACTTGTCCTGAGTACGTGATGAGTCTGCAAACGACTCGCCTGGGCTGCATCCGGGGTATGCAAGAAGTTCCCACACGATCACTCCACCCGCACCCCAGCCAAATTTGATGGAAACTCGGCGCGTACCCCACGAAACACGCACAAATCCACTGGAAGCTGACCCTGCCTCACGAACAGCCACACCCCAGCCCCCATCACGTGTGACCACACCCTGCAGGCAGCCCACACCACACCCCCCCAACTATCACCCAGGACCACAGCCTTCTGGCAGCCCACACCCCGTGGGGACCCCCCCCCCCCAATCATCGGTGAACACAACCCGCTGGCAGCCCACACCACATGGCCCCTCCAAATCACCCGTGACCACACCCCGCTTGCAGTCCACACCCCATGGGACCCATCCGTGACCACAGCCTGCAGGCAGCCCACACCACATGGGACAACCCCCCCACTCATCACCCATGACTATAGCCCGATGGCAGGCCCCGCCTCATGTCTACCACCCCCAACACCTGTGACAGCAACCTGCAGGCAGGCCCCACCTCATGGGACATCCCCCACCCCAAAACACTGGAGCAATATACATTTATGTAGCACATGTGAAATAAGATGCCACCACACAATGCACACTCCAAGTGCACCTTAACACCCATCCATTGGTCATGCACCCCAGAAGATGCCCCATGGGATTGGAATTCAAAAATCACATGTATGCATGCATGCATGTGTGCACACACATGAACAACATTGGTCAGCATCAGGGACACAGAACTGAGTTAAGGAAGAGTGAAACTTGCTCTAAACCATTGAGACCAGACACCACTTTGATTTCCAAGGTGAAAAATATATTTTAAAAAATCAGTCTGTAAGTCCTACTTAGTCAAATCAATAAATAAAATCTGCATTAAACAAATCAATAAATAAAAGATTGTGAAAACGGAAAAACATTGGATAAAAAAAATAATTAACTCAAAGATGCGGTCGATGTCCATACATGTAAAGCCTAATGAAAACACAAATTAAAAAGAAAACCATTCCTCCATGGTGAACAGAAAAGGATCCGGGAAAAAGATAACTATGTACAAATAACCACGGTCCATTGTCCCAAACCATGTCAAGAAATACTAAATACTAATCAAAAAGAACGATGTACAAAATGTGGAGCAAAGTCCAAAAACTCCAAATAAAAGTGAAAAATAACCGAAACTTACGCCTAAATAACTATATACAATGGCAGCGGGCTAGTCCATCTCCTCACCATGCTCCCTCATAGTCTCTGCCAGGGCATCATCGAACACTGCGTCCACTTCGCCGAGGCGGGCCTCGGCTTCTCCCTCAAGGTCTTACAGGGACTTCAACACGCTCCTCTCAAACTCCCTGCAAGTCTCCTCGAGGACCTCCGCCCGCCTCTCTGCCCGACGCAGTGTAATCTCTGCCCTGGCCATGGTGAGTCTGGCCTCCTGTGCCCGCTGCCGCGCTGGCCCAAACGCTCCAACACGGAAGACCTCCTTGTTGTAAGGTCCACGTTTGCCTCCTGCCTGATGGCCGATACCTGCCCCTCTGCTGTTGAAAGCCCAGAGTCATGTAGCCTCCTACTCAGAGCCTGCTGCCGCCAAATTGCCCAGTGCCTGCGACTCAAGGACAGCCTTCGGGATGTCGTCAACCCCCCGGGCCGTCGTGCACGTGCCCTGCTCCTTGGTGCCTGCTCCTCCTCCATTGGCACAGCTCCTGTCGCCTGCTGGATAGGCGTGGTGACCACAACTGCGGATTCAACTTGAATCCCGACTCTGGCAGGGATGCGATCTCCACCAGACTGGCCGCTGGGGTTGGGGTTGGGACAGGTTCACAGGGGGCCCTGGTCGTATCTGGGCTGGAAGACAGCAGGCAGGATGATTGGGATGATGTGATGATGTGCAAGCCCCCAATTGGAAGCCTGCACATCAGCACGGATGGTGCATGTCCGCCTCATGACACCGGCTAGCACAGGTTCCACCCTGTCCCGAATGACGAAATCCGCAGGTATTGGCGTTTCCCTTTGCGTGGAAACATCCACCACCTGCGGATTGGTTAAGCCTGAGGCATGCCCGCAGGTGCATCCTGATGCAGTTGCAGTTCCTGGGGCAGGATCAGTCACAGGCCCCTCCACGGTGACCTGTACAGGCTCCTGCCCTGCCCCCCTCTCCCAAGTCTGGACTGGACCAGTCACACCCACGTCCTCACCCCCGCCGGGCTCCGTGGGCTGGGCTGATGCAGCCTCCTCCTCCACCCCCTCCAACCTGGATGCCTTCCCACCGTCTTCCGCAGTGCGGGCTCACCGGTCTCTCCCACTTCCAAGGAGTACACAACCACCTTTGCCCTTTTGAACCTACCCTTAGCAGCTGCGGCCGTTGGCTCGGACGCGGCACCAGTCTCCTCGCTCCCTGAAGAGGTCAGTACCTGGGAGCTTGACTGGGCCTTGCGTCTGTGCCTGGTGGAGGCATCCCTGCTGCCTTGCTCCACAGCGCCTTCTCCGCCCTCTTCTTCCATCGTCACTATGGATAGGTAGACATAGAACACAAACATCAGGGAACTGAACATATTTGCACAAAACAAATGTACATGAGTTGCACTGGCAAAGGTCACAACCATCATCACCCTCCACAACACACCGGTTTGTGCAATTAACACAAATGCACAATCATGTGTGTCCTTCACAACAGACAATCACATCCTTGGACAAGGCACTGTCAGCACCTCAATATTGTGCATGTCCCTCACATGCATCATGGAACATACACATTGCATTTTCACACACACACACCATCTTACATTAATGAAGCAAGCCACATAACTATCACGGAGTCCACTCGAGCTAAAATTCCCAGCAAGAGTCAAGGACACATTCAAATGCTCCAGTAACATCCATCCAGGATTGTTGGCCAGTCACACACTCACTTCCCAGACACATACACATGTACACCATGCATGTCCATGATGCTGCCAAAAGCACATGCATCACACCTCGCACATGGCCACGTCCGGACACATGTATGCAACCATGTGCATGTTACATGCTGCCGCGCATCACACATTGCAACAGAAACATCATTGATGTCACACAAGCTGTAACGGGCACACATGCAGCACTGTATGGGACATGAACACAGACATCTGTACAAGAGACATACCCGACATAAGGCCAAGGTGCACACTCCAACCATACATCAATATGCACATTCACTATGGTGGAGAAGTACACATGGACACTTACCAGTCGACAGCAAGTGGAGTTCCAATTCCCTGACCTGGGCGTACAGCGCTGGGTAGAACCACTCCAGGACCCACTGGTTGTCAGTGGTCCACCTTGTTGCAGGTCCTGGCTTTGAAGTCCTCCCAGCGCTTGTGGACATGGAAGTAGTTGCGGGTTGCTACCCCCTCCGCGTTGATTGCACCCACAATGTCCGCCCAGATCTTCATCCGTCCTTCCTTGCCAACTTGCGATGGTCCAGGGATGAGAGCATCATGATGCACCAGGATGTCAACTTCCCTGGCTGAGAAGCGGACAGCCCTCTGCATCGCTGCCGGAGGGTTACCACTTGCCTCGGATGATGTTGCTTCAGACATGGCAACCTCCAACGCAGGTGTGGGTGGGCAAGGTGGTCCTGGTGCTGGGCTGTGGAGCGGTAGTCTGGCACGTCGGGAGTCTTCTGGATCAGCAGATGTGTGTCACAGGTCCAACGACAGGAGCTCTGGCAATGGCTGTACAGCAGGCAACAAAATTGCAGGGCACGTGGGCAGCAGGCACACACACACACAGTGGGCAGGCAGCAGCAGATGGCTCGTAGGAGGCAGATAGGGGCACTTGGAGGCAGGTAAATTGGCTGGTAGACAGGAGCGTGGGTCTTCCGTGTTACTTGCGTAGCCAGCCGGAAACAGAGTGACTCTGCACATGAGGAAACAGCACATTAGCGTGGATTTAGAGGAAAGGGCCTACATGCGTAAGTTACGTGACATGCGCTGGACGTTGGGCGTTTACAGTACCAGGATAAATCCATGCGCAGGAGACCA
The DNA here is from genome assembly GCF_040938575.1 of Ambystoma mexicanum. Taxonomy (NCBI): domain Eukaryota; kingdom Metazoa; phylum Chordata; class Amphibia; order Caudata; family Ambystomatidae; genus Ambystoma; species Ambystoma mexicanum. The sequence goes on along the minus strand of NC_090930.1, from coordinate 1,364,466,084 downwards.
TCACACGCTTGTGCTAGTGATAGCGGACGGATGTGTGGACTTTTGCGATTCTAGCGTTTCCATGCGATCTTTACCCTACAGTGAGAGTGTGAGCTTTCTTTTGGTGGGGGATTTGCCTTCGCGCACACATTCAGATTTTTGTTTTTGAGGTGGCGCGGAGTTGTGGAAGCATTTTTCATACTGTGGGTTCCCCAGGGTCTCGCGTAACCCCTTTTCTAAGGTCATACTACCCTACGTGTCCTTTACGCAATTTTTTGTGTTGGTGGGTGCCACAGCATACTGCGTTAGGTTTTTACTTTACAAGTGGGGTAACGAGGGATCGTGCACACGTAATTTTCGTTTTCAGGTTTCCTGTGCGTTATGTGGCCCATTTAATTTTCTCCAGGGGTTACATTGGGCCTTGCAGGAACGTTTAACATCACGTACACTCCCCCTCACTGACATTGCCCAGGACAATTGATATCTGCACCTCCCACTGCACAATTCCATCAGTGCCATGAGTGGGAGGGCAACCAGTGGGAAGGGTGGCCAAGGTGGATGTGGCGGACGTGGCCAGGGACATGCAGGGAGAGCTGTGCCCCCCCCCCTACAGGGTCAGGGAGATGCAGCTGATGCGGATGTCCCCAGCACCCAGGGTCCCAGGCCACCTGTGTCATCTGCTGTCCCTTCCAGCCAGGGTCAGGAAGCTGCAGGGACAGCTGCAGCTCCCGCTGCCCAGGCTCAGGGTCACCCAGCAAGCCCTGTTGTGGTCCAGGCACAGGTCCACAGGGACCCAGGTGCAGTAGTCCCTGTATCCAAGGGGAAGGGATATGTTGGGAAAGTGGCAGCCACCAGCACCAGGGGTAACACAGCAGCTATTTCATCTGCTGTGCCTACCAGCGATGGTCAGGAAGCTGCAGGGGCAGCTCCCGCCACCCAGGCTCAGGGTCACACAGCCAGCCCTGTTGTGGTCCAGGCACAGATCCACAGGGACTCAGGTGCAGTTGTCTCCGTCTCCAAAGAGAAGGGACGTGTTGGGAAAGTGGCCGCCACCAGTACACAGGCATGGATACCTGCAAGGCAACCTCCTGTCCAGACATCGGTGGGCGATGCCATGGCCCAGTCCACCAGTGCTCCAGCCCCTACTGACCCAAGTGGTCCCAGCCACTCAGGGTCTGCACTGTCTCGCAAGAAGGCAAAGCGTGCAGTAGGGGGCACAGGCTCCAACTCAAGGCACGGCACAGGAGACCCAAACGTTGAGGAAGAGGAGCTTCAGTGATGCGGAGCTCAAGATCCTCGTGGACTATGTGCGGGAACACGAATGTGACATGCTGGTGTGGGCAGGGAGCACATACGCATGCTCAGCGTATAGCCCACTGGCAGCGCGTCACTGATCTAATCAACGCATTGGGCAATGAGAGGCGCACAGTTTCTGAGGCATTGAAGTGTTGGAAGGACCTCCGATGCCGAGCAAAAGAGAAGCTGGGTAGCGCCTAGGCCTCTACTCTGGTGACTGGAGGTGGGCCACCAGAACAGGACGATTAGCTCACAACATGAAGAACAAGTCAGTGACATGATTGATGTGGAGCAGATCCAAGGCGTGGGAGACCTGCCTAATTATGAGGACATGTCCGGTGAGTGGTGATGCGTGCATGTCCATGACATGTCTAGGTTGCTTGGATGGGTTGTTGAGATTATCCGGCGGTTCTGCCTGTATTTACATGACTGCTATGGGTAGGCATGTCATGGTGGACTGACACATGCTTGTTATCCTGTGGACTGCATATTACTTCAACTCCATTGTCAAGATTTGCTTACCTGTCATAGTTTTCACTCATCCATTTCCCATTCACTCTTGATAAGTAGCTCCTCATTGCAATGAGTTGGTGGTTAATGTTTGTCTTTGGCTGGGTCCTCCCTCTGGTAAAGAGTCCCTGCCTCAATGGAACTAGAGGTGAACCTTTGCCAGGTCTGTAGGCACATCTGATGCTTCCTCATGTGTGGGACTTACTCTACTCCTCTCCCTGCTATAGTCCAGGATGTCTGAGATGATGCACTAGTGACCAGGCAACAATCTGATCTCTGACACGGTCCTCTGAGTCAACATTGTCACCCATGCACTGCATCGCAGGCATCCCCTGCACTTGAAGTGTGTTTACTGTATCCCTACAACCCACTACCGCCACTTTGCACCCGATGTAAGCATTTGCATTTCCACTGCCAACATGCCACAACATTTGCATTATGTCATGACCCTTGCCCCTGGCTCTCACTGGCAAATCTGCCTTCCAGTTAGGGCCAGGTCAAAGGCCTTAAAACCGCATCCAAGACTCTTGGAGACGGTCCTGGCACCTTTGGCGCCAGGCTGATAACCATCACGAAGACCAACATTAGAATGGGACTATTTACCTCGGGGGGGAGGTGGGGAGGGTTCAGCCAACATGGAGGCACACACATAGCTCAGTTACAAGGAACTGAGCTATGCAGTCTAGTCTTTTGTTTTTTTTTTAAACTCTTTATCAGTGGTCACAGAGATACATAGCACAGTCACATCGTTACCACAGTACAGAAACGTCAAATAAAATACATATCATTCAGGTATCAGGGTTACACAGTGTCATCATCCTCTGAGATCATGTCACACAAGTACATTCTTAAGGGTCCCCATATGTCTTTAGGTCTACTCGTTGATGGGTGTGTGAGGACAAACTGCTCTTCAGCTTCGTTAACATATGTCAGTTCCTTAAGAAAATTTTTCATGTTGGGAGCGGTCCAGTACTCTTCCACTGTTGTAAAATGCATTTTTAAGCCACTGCACATGAAACATTAAACAATCTTCTGACCCTCTCAGAGCATTTGCCTATGTCTCCAAACAAATATTTCTGCGGGGTTAGTGCAAGGGGAACTTGTGTGATTTCTTCTAACATCTCCGCCACCTCCTTCCAGAAACCTGCTACTAATCGGCACCCCCAATACATATGAAATGCACCAGCCCCACCTGCCTTGCATTTGGGACATTCTCCGGACCCATCCGGCGCAAACTGTGCAATTTTGGCTGGAGTATAGTGTAGTCTATTTACAATTTTGAACTGAATTAGACGCAGGCCAGCTTTCAGGGAGACTTGTTTGGTGAGTGAACAGTATCTTTCCCAGGTTTGGTCATCTATGGAGTTCTGCAGATCCCTCTCCCATTTAGCCTCAACCGGGTTAGTCAAGGGGGATTGTGTTTGGACTGCAGCATATAGGCTTGAGATCCCCAGGCGGTCACTGGATGTTACCAGCTGTATGCAAGGATGAGTAGGGGGTTCCTCAGGGAAGGATGGCCAGTGTTTCTGAAAGGCTGATTGCATACAATAGTATTGAAGCACCCCAAGTGGACCCCTTCCAAGTACTCTAGTAATTTCCTGCAGGGTTGCGAACCTCCCGTCAATGAATAGGTCACCCAGTTTCATCTCCTCATTGGGGTCCCAGGCCTCGCTCAAGTCGCCGTCATGGGTTGGTGGTATACCAGGGTAGTTCCAGAGGGGAATCTCTGGGTTATAGGGAGACTCAACTCCCAGTTTTTTAAATATGGCTTTTCACGCACCAACTGTACAGCTCACCGGGTTAAACTCGCATGCGTCTCTATAGCGTGTGTCAAATATCACAGACTGTATATTAGTGGAGTGTGTGGTGAGTTCTTCTATCTCTACATGTGGGGGCCCATTGGGTTCGTCATACCAGTACCTAGAAAATTGGGCTTGGGTCGTACAGTAGTATAATTCAAAATCAGGTGAGACTATGCCTCCGGAGGAATATGGTTCAATCAGTTTTTCCCACCCTATTCTAGGGGTTTTTCCATTCCAAAGAAAGGTTGTCACCATTGATCTAAGCCTATTGAAGAAGAGCCGGCCCGGCCATATGGGGAGATTAACAAAGATATAGCAGCCTCGGTAGGACTATCATTTTAAGGACCGCAACTCTTCCATGTAGTGATATCGTGATATCCCATAACAGTAATTTGGTGCTCAGGGGTTGGAGTGTGTTTTCGTGGTTGTCTGTGTATAGCGTGTGTTTATTCCTTGAGACCACATTCCCTGGTATATAATGCACTGGGCAGACCACTTGAGTCCGTATATAGAGCTGGGGCATATGGTTGCTGGTTCGAGTAGGAATACCTCAGACTTGGCCTTATTTATGGAGTATCCTCAGTGGGCAGTAAATTCCTGAATCTCTGCCATAAGAGAAGCGCTATTGTTTTCCGGCTCGCGAACATACAGAAGGGTGTTGTCTACATATAGGGAGAGCAACTGGATGGCTCCCTTTATACCCGAGTGTCTGAGCCTGGCCGCAATCGCCATAGGTTCTATTGTTAACGCAAATAATATAGGTGAAAATGGGCAACCCTGCCTGGTGCCTCTTCCCAACAGGAACAGATCAGAGATAGTTTGATTGGTCAGCACTCGCGCCCCGGGTTCCGTGTATAGTAATTTCACATATGTAATGAAATTAGGGCCAATACCAAACGCTAACAAATAAGCCCATGACACCGAATCAAAGGCCTTTTCGGCGTCCAAGGATACGGCCACTGCTTTCCTCTCCGGGTCTATTTGGGCCATGATACCAAAAAGTCTACGAAGGTTGAGGGCCGTGGACCTAGTAGGGATAAACCCGTTTCGGTCGGGGTGTACAAGGTTTGGGACCTCTGGCAGAAGCCTATTTGGCAAATATCTTGGCGTCGATGTTTATCAAGGAGAGCCGCCTTTAGGACGATATGTCCTGTGGCAGGCGCCAGGGTTTAGGGAGCACAGTTATAGCCTCCCTCATTGTGGGGCGCAGTGTATTGCTCTGAAGTGATTCCTCCCATACCTGTAACAGCACATGGACTAGTTCTTCGTGGAATTACTTGTAGAATTCCGCTCCTATTCCGTCGGATCCTGGAGCCTTATTGGATGACAAGTCTTTAATCGCATCAGCGATTTCTTCAGCTGTGACAGGCTGGTCCATGGCCAGTCGTGTCTCCTCTGGGAGTGTAGGCAACCTCAGTGTTTCTAAGTATGTTTTAATTTCGGTGGCCGTTTTGGTATCCTTTTTGCTGTATAATTACTGATAGAATTCTGTTCCCCCAGAAGGACCTCCCCCTGTGGCGTCTGTATGCTTGTGATCCGGTTGGGGTGTTTATCCTGTTTCAATAGATTAGACAGCGTCCTGCCAGCCTTGTTACCCTCCCCGTATCTACAGGCGCGAATCAGGGCAGCCATATATTGCACCTCCCTAGTGGCCAGCCTGCCAAATTTTTGCAAATGTATCTGTATCTCAGCCAATGTTACCTTGTCTTGTGCACGAGCATAAACCTCCTCCAATTCCCCCAGTTTGAGCTCAGTTTGGGTTAGTTCGGCTCTGACCCCCTTTAAGGAGTCCCACTGATTTGGACAACAGAGTTCCCCTTATCCATACCTTCAGGGATTCCCATACCGTGGAGTATCTGTCAACAGAGCGCCTATGTTCCTGTCCAGGAACTCTGCAATTTCAATGTGCAGTCCCTCCACGACACCAGCATCACAGAGCAACCCTCCAGGCATTCTCGATCTTTTGACAGGCCTGGGGCAGTCACGAAAATCAACCTCCATCCCAACCGGGGAATGATCAGACCGTGTGCGGGGCAGTATCTCACATGTCCGCAATGCAGTAATTATAGCGGGGGGGACAAACCAGTACTCAATTCTAGACTCCGAATCGTGTACCGAAGAGTAGTATGTGTATCCTCTACTTCCTGGGTGGAGCACCCAGTCTTCAAGGGAGAGTTGAGATAGGATATGTTGTAATGTGAGGACAGTTTTGCTAGGTGACCTTATGGTCGTACTGGACCTGTCTAATCGGGAGTTGAGAGCAACATTAAAATCCCCCCCCACAATATGTTGGACACATCAATGGAAGTGATTATCTGATATACATCGGTATAGAAGGCTGGGTCATCAATGTTAGGACCATACGTATTAACCAATAACGTTTGTCGATCTGGGACTTCACCCCATACAAGGACATATCTACCAAGGGGGTCCATTTTCTGGCCTTCCAGTTTGAATTCCAAACCTGGGTGTATTAAGGTGATGATCCCCTCTGGACTGGGAAGAGTAATTTGTATAGAACCTTGATTTGCCCCAACCAGGCATTATGCATTCATTAGTAATATCCATGGCGTGTGTTTCTTGTAGCATGACAATCTGGGCACCATGTCTGGCAATGTAGTTCCCCCAGCTAGTTTTAGACCGATTGTTTAGACCCCTAACATTCCATGACAACAGCTTCATCTTCAGACCGCAATCAACGTTTACAGAGAAATGTTCGGATGATATCACATATTTCAATAATGTACCTCTCGTGGAACATGCATCACGCCAGCATCCCAGAGACCACTTGTTTAACCACTAAACAACAACCTGTTTCACCCCTTCCCTTACCAGGACTGGGTCCCGCAACATGAAACCCGCTGCCTGCTTCAAACTGCAAGGCTGTACAACAACAACAACTCGATGGACTCCCTTCAACCAGCCCCCCTCCCTCACCGTCTTCCCCCAACTTGACGATGTTCCCACTGCAACTTCTGGAGCATTCCAGGGGTGGTCATGTTGCCTCACTTGACCGACAATTCCGGCTCCCCTGCGCCCCACCTGTTCATAAATTGTGAGGCTGTCTGTAGCACTAGATAGCGACAGGCCAGAAAAAGGTTTCAGACAATTTTAGACAAATCTATACAAAACATACATTTCAGTCAGTTGGACGGGGTCTGTTTTTCTGAGTAGGTCTGTCCCCTCTGGGAGGAAGGGGTATAGAGGATTCTATGTATGCTAAGGCTTCAGTAGGATTTTCACAAAAAATGCGCTCTCCCAGCATGTTGAATCCTCATTTTTGCTGGGAATATTAGGGCGTACGTGATCTGGCGCGCTTTCAAGAGTTTCTTTACAGGTTCGTATGATCGTCTGCTCGCCTGAACCGCAGAGGAGAAGTCTGGATAGATATGTATTCGGTTTTCCTCAAATTGTGGCGTACCGGCCTCCCTAGCCAGTCGAAAGATCGTGTCTCTGTCCCTGTAGTTCAGGAGACGGGCAATTATCGTACGTGGAGGTGCACCAGGTTTAGGGGTCGGTGCTAGCGTACGATGAGCCCTTTCAACCAAGAAGTGTTCTGAAAATGAATCAGGGCCAAATAGGGATCTGAACAGGTCCTCCAGTTTCTTCTCCATTTCGTTTTTCCAAAACGATTCCGCCACGCTGACAACTCGTACGTTGTTTCTTCTCGACCGGGATTCGAGGTCTTCACACTTGTTTTGCAATTTACTGACCGTTTCTTTGATTTGGGATATATCTTGGCTATGGCGAGCAATAGTGTCTTCATTGACGGTTATTCTATTTTCAGTTTCTGTAACTCAAGCACTCTCCTTGTCAATCCTGGCCCTCATGGAGCCTATGGTCACCACTATTTCGTCTAACTTAACATTTACTGCCAAGAACCCATTTTGTACCAACATCGCCAGCTTGGCTTCACGTTCCCCCAAATCATGTTCCCCAGTCACAACGGGTTCTGGGTGTAGGTCTACTGTAGTATTTTGGCTCGGACTGTTCCTGTAGGTGTCCATTGGGCCCTTCTTTTTGCCACCAGGGGTCTTGGATGACTTGCCCGATTTGTGTGGTTCCCCCATGTCAGCGAAGAGCAGTGTGTGTCTATCTCCGGCAAGACTGTTGGTATGGAGGCAGCCCCCACCGTCCCCCAGAGCTTAATCTGTTCGGGTAGAGGTGAAGGTTTAGGTGTCTCTGTGGTTCGCCACACTCTGAAGTGTACCAGAGCTCGTTAGCCCGGATGGACTGTGTTCTGCCACGTATTCAACCTGTTAGCATATTATTTCTCAGCCTTGCTTGTAGCCTTACGCATGGAGCTCGTGTGTCTCACCGGTACGTACCCCGGTCTCCGGGAGTAGAGGGCCTTGAGGCTGACCCCCAAGTCTCTCTAGCTGGTTGGGAAGCACAATGTCTAGGTGCTGGCTCGTGATGCCCGGGGCCCGTTAGAATGCGCGAGGCCCCGGGAGGTCAACGCGCCTCCCCGTAGGCTGCCACAGCGTTCATCCACGTCCGGCGGCCTCTGCCGTCACGGTGCCCAATATGTTTCTTCCCTCGGAAGAAACATCGGCCCCCCCTGGGCGGTGATCAGTGGTCACCGAGCGACTACGCAAGGCCGAGCCGCGGCCAGGGCGGAGGAGTGGGGGGCACCAGAGCCAGGCATGCACACGATGCTCCCACCCGCTCGGCCCCAGGTACCTCAGTTTGGGACGAGCCCAGGCAAGCGAGCCGGGCGCACGCGTCTCCGATCAGGATCCTTCCTCGATCTCGTCCGGACGTCGTACCAAGGAGGGAGCAGGTCGCTCTTCCTAATTTTATTGACCGCTGCCCACAGCCTTCCCACGGCCGTTGAGCAGAGAAAGCCCACGCAGAGGTAAGGATCCGCAGACCTCGCCGCTCTCAACAGTCCCAGCCAGACCCTGGCCCAGGCGCGAAGCCGCCGTGTCAGGCTCCTCCCACCTGCGGCCTGCGGCACTTCCACAGCCCCCGCCCCTGGGTGAATACGCGCGGTTCCGACCGCCAGATCGCCACAGTGCTAGGCAGCGGCCAACCTCCACACGGCCGTAATTTGGTGGATTCAAGCCGTTTTCAAACAGGATTTTCACACGTTGTGCCCGGGCACCCAGTTCGTTGGTAGCGTAGCTTCCCGGCCTCTCAGACAGCCTCCAGATGGATGTATTAGATAAGGATATTGCGGTGGAGCGGGAGCTCCGAAATCAGGCGGCCATCTTGATTGTGCGCAATAGCAAACCCCCCATGCGGTCTAGTCTTTTGGGTGTGCCAGGCCTGGGACTACTTTACCTGGACTACTTTGGGTGCAGCAGGCCTGGGACTATTTTACCTGGACTACTTTACCTGAGACTATTTAAACCACACCCAAACAGCAGAACATGCTTTGTGTTATTCTGCTGTGGGCAGCGTAACTCTCACCGTGTCCAGTTCTTTGATGCCAGTTCACCTGAAACCAAGGACCTGCAGAGAGAGAAAGAACACTACGAAACTTACTTGGAACAGTATCCTGTCTTCAATCCATCGCTGACTTCACTTCCACTCACCTGAAGGTACGAACTCTCACCTGAAGGTACAAACTCCATCATCCGGCACCGCATGCATCCTGGAATACCATAACCTGGAAAGAGGAGAAAGAAAGACAGCATTAGTAAGCTTTTACTCACGTTTCCTCCCGAATGAAGAAAGCTACACAATTCTTACCTGGGTAGTCATCTCCTGGTCAGTATCATTGCTGGAACATTACGGCGCTCGGCGAGGAACATCGCAACCTGCAAGGAAAGAAAAGACACAGGTTAGCAATATAAAAGGCGAAACAGCGCTGCGCATCGTGCATTACTCACCAGACAGCATCGCGCACACCGCACTTTGGCCTGCCGGCCCATGCTCATCTTCAAACTGCATGACAACACCATAATACCTTTCCATACCTAAAAGGAAAGAAGCAAGACATTATTAAACTAAGAGGAACATAAGAACTGCATATATAAAGACTGTAAAGCAGCAAACCTACGGAGTCGCAGCAGGCCTGGATTCCCACAGGGGGGATTGCACAAGTGAAGTAACTTGGTCGCTGCTCGGCCCCCACATCTACGCGCCCCTGCCACGAGGAGCAGGACGGAGAATCCACCTTTTACAATATTAAGGTGAGAGGGCCCAAGGGGGAGGAAGGAGTTGAGGCCAAGGGAGGTGGGAAAACAAAGACAATCTGGTATTGAATCCAGCTCTCCTATATTGCAGACCCATCTTTAACCAGATGGGTTAACAAGGGGCCGGGAGAGGATTCGAGAGTGCAAAGCATCCAACCAGGGCTGGGTGGCGTCCCCGTGGATACCAGGCGAGCGTAACAAATACTGATGACATATTTATGTTTGAAAATGAGGCCGTTCTGCTATGCCCCCTATCACTTCAATACCCAGGTATCCCCTTCAACATGCCTACTCACTGGCATGCCCTTGCATCATCAGGGGCATAGGAGACCCATAAAATCTGGGAGGGAGGGGGGACTTGAAGAGGGGGACAGGGAAAACCCTGGGACTTGTTTTATTTATTGTTTTTTAGTCAAAGAACTCTACTTTTAGCAAAATTAAAATAGCAGTACGTATTAAATCACATTTCATCACTGTATAAAACAAGAGAAAAGAAAAAAAAGAAAACAGAAGAAAATTAAGAAAAAGAAAAGCAGTTCAGTCAGGGTACAAAATCCTTTTATTTGGCGTCTCGTTTCAGAAGGCTTAGCTCACTTAAAAATGTTACCACTTCCATCAAAAGGCTTTCATGGCCTGCGCATAGCTCATCCCAAAATGATTGGGCGTCCACCCACCATTCCTGGCTTGTCCACAAATCTCACAAACTGTAGAACCCTCTTAACGGGGGCTTTGCTGCAGACACAAACCAGAGTAAAATAATCTGTCAATTATTTTGTAGTGAGTGATTTTCATGAGCATTTGTCCAAAAAAACGAACAAAAAAACAAAAAAATGGCCTCCGTTTGGTACGCATGATAAATTGTTTTGCTATTGTTTGTTTGGCCACCAGATCCATTACATCTTTGTGTATATTGCACACACAAACATGATTGAGTCTTTTCTGAGTCATAGTTGTGTGCAGCCAGGTTTTCAGTCGTACATTGTCAACATGGTTACATATATGTTATGTTATGTTATTTTGCACTTATATAGCGCCTTATATACCATTGGTATGGTCTGAAGGCGCTGGTAGGTTGAACGCCCTTGGGAACCGAAGTTCATATCAGTAGAGAGAGTAGAGAGAGTCAAAAAGGTGCGTGTGAGCACCGGGTATGTGTACAGCTCGTGCGGTATCGGTGTAATAGCTGCTTTCTAGCGGTAGGTGTGGTGGTTGAGAGGTCAGGAGTATGTGTTCGTTCTGGCAGGATTCATCCAGATCGGATGTGGCTGCGTTAGGCCTGAGGAGAACGCCTCGCTGGGGGGTGCGTAACCAGCAGTGATTACTTAGAGTGATGTGGGGTGAGCGGCAAATGTTGATATGAGAACAGCTATACCGAATGGTGTCATAGTATCTCTGTGTTCTATTTGAGTGGTGATGTAAGGAGAGAGTAAGCGTGTTGGTGAGATATGATGGGTTACATGCCCTTTCAGAGACTTCTAAATTCACAGAGAGGTTATTGGGTACACTTCTATATTCAACTTTCCACGGGAGGCTATTGGGCGTACTTCTTAATTCACAGAGAGGCTACAGGGCACACTTCTAAATTCAGCGGGGCTGTTGGGCACATTTCTAGAATCACAGAGAGGCTATTGGACATGCTATCTTTCACAATTCCATCTAAGTGTGGACATGCTAAGTTTCACAATTCCATCTAAGGGTGGACATGCTAACTTTCACAATTCCATCTAAGAGTGGACATGCTAACTTTCACAGTTCTAACTAATTGTGGGCATGCTAATATTCACAATTCCATCTAAGAGTGGACATGCTAACTTTCACAGTTCTAACTAATTGTGGGCATGCTAATATTCACAATTCCATCTAAGAGTGGACATGCTAACTTTCACAGTTCTAACTAAGTGGGGACATGATAATATTCACAATCCCATCTAAGAGTGGGCATACTAGCTTTCACAATTCCATCTAAGAGTGGACATGCTAACGTTCACAATCCCATCTAAGAGTGGGCATACTAGCTTTCACAATTCCATCTAAGAGTGGACATGCTAACTTTCACAGTTCTAACTAATTGTGGGCATGATAATATTCACAATTTCATCTAAGAGTGGACATGCTAACTTTCACAATTCCATCTAAGAGTGGACATGCTATTTTTCACAGTTCTAACTAAGTGTGGGCATGATAATATTCACAATTTCATCTAAGAGTGGACATGCTAACTTTCACAATTCCATCTAAGAGTGGACATGCTAACTTTCACAGTTCTAACTAATTGTGGGCATGCTAATATTCACAATTCCATCTAAGAGTGGACATGCTAACATTCACAATTCCATCTAAGAGTGGACATGCTAACATTATGGCAGTATATCTTATTAGTTTGTAAGATAGAGTGGCAATGGCTTTCAGGAGTGGAGTGATTGCTCTACTCCCCACCCACACCACACTCACGGTTTTTGGTGGTGTCTGTTAGTTGCTGGCTTTATTGGCTTCCCCTGCGGACACCTGCAGACACATCTTGGAGCCGTCTCTGTTGGAGCTGCCCTTGGCCTCGGGGCCCTTAGCCGCTGGGGGCTGCCGGGCAGAGGGCTGCCCTGGGAGGACCAGTGATAAAGATCAAGGGGCCTATCAGAGGGGGGGTGGGCGGGAGGGATGGGATCAGGAAGAGGTTTTAGAGGAGAGGAAGTGGGGACTGACTCACTTGCTCCTAGGATGGGAAATAGGTGCAGGAAGCGGGTCGGAGCACCGACGCTGCCTCGCCGCAACAACCATTCAGGGGCGGGGGGCGGGATGGGAGGCGGGAGGAAGGGGAGAGACCAGGAAATGGTGGCTGGGCCACGAGAGGCACACGGGGAATCTAAACACTTTTACAGTGTTTTCTTTAAAAAAAGGGATCGCGCGCTGCTGCTCCACTCACCTTCCTTCTAGATAAGGAAATGAATTGGGCTGCAGCGCTCGAAACGCTAGGCCCAGGAGCTGCTAGCTGTGCAGCCAATCACTTGCTAGTGGGCGGGATGGGAGGCGGGAGGAAGGGGAGAGACCAGGAAATGGTGGCTGGGCCACGAGAGGCACACGGGGAATCTAAACACTTTTACAGTGTTTTCTTTAAAAAAAAGGGATCGCGCGCTGCTGCTCCACTCACCTTCCTTCTAGATAAGGAAATGAAGTGTGCGTGGGTGCCTCAACCCATTTGCTAACAAGGACAGACAACATTCTAGTCTTCCTGTTCAATTATCGTCAAACATGTTCTGTTCGCCCGATTATCGTCAACCATGCTTGCCGGATAGACTGGTGGAGGGCGTGTGACATTTTGTATCATATTTGCACATTAAATGCTTGTGGGCGCACACTCGTGTGGTACACGATGCATGAATGGTGGCGAGTTGCCCTCATGTCTGGCAAGTAAGGTTAACACTGGGCTTGCTTAGTGACGTGGCCTAGTCACAACAAACGAGCCCATGTCACCAAGCACACTATCCTGTCCTGGATTTGGTTTTTACTTTAGTCTTTCTAAGTCAATGTAAGGCAAAATGACAACTCCCAGAATGCAATGAAAGAATAAATAAAACGCACAGAACTGGTGCAGATGTACCCATTGACGTCAATGTTACCACCAGGTAATCTTATGCACCTGTAGCTCCCACCTAAAAGTGGTGCTCCTCCTGTCTAAGGAACTTCTTCAAATACTTCACCTGCAAAGCACACCTTCAAGCCTCAATCTCCCAGAGCCAATAAGCATGTCGAACCGAATGGTGTAAGCGCTAACAATCAGTTTACCGCCGGGGCAAACTGCAGCAATCTACACTCCAAAAAAAAGAATAGAGACATACTTGATATATGACACTGGGGGGAGGGGGTGCCCATTTAATAACCAGGGAGCATCAATTCAAATTGCAAGGTACTAGCCAGCCATACAAAAGTGACTCGCTAACGCAATTCTATATATAAACATGACAACACACACAATTTCTTACTGCCCAAGTGTCAAATATCACTAGGCAATGGCTAGTGGAGAGTGCACATTGTACACCATTAATAGCCAACATTTCCAAAAAGTTGAGAATATTGTACTGTACCATGACCCAGCACCAGTTTGCCAGCCATGCCCATGCAACGAGGGCATCACCATTCATGCAAACATGCTACTTATAACCACAGTAAAAAGCAGCAAAGGTGTGGCGGCCTAATGTCAATTCCTGGCTAAAAAACATTGGAGCAGCAGTCAAAACTTTTTACCTCTGGGACAACTGAAACAGCTTTATTAAGCTCTCCACCTTCTGCCATGTGAGTCAACTTTATATCACGAAGCACTGGGCAGCAGGCAGAGCTCCACATTTACCAGTAATAGTACAGCACAAAGTAAAGTGGCTGCATATTACAGCTATCTACAAAAAAAAGACCGTTTTACTTTTTGCACCCATGCCAGGTCTCATTTAATTGGCGATGAATTGCATCTGGGTCTGCACAGTGATTACCAGCTACAAAGAGTCCATGCTGTGGATCAACATTGCCAGCTTCACCTCCATACTGACCACTCTCACAAAGTGATCTCCAGGTTATGCATGCTTGTCGAATACTGCAGCACATACCTTTCTGACCACCAATTCCAAATGCGTCTCCTTTCCCCTTTTGTCATGGCGCATGCCTGGTCCCTCAACCTGGCATGCACTAGGTCTCAATACGTTTACATAATCCACCTAGGTGTCACCTAGACCCCTGCAATGCTGCCCTATCTCTCTGTGGCACGGCAATCGCATGGTCGCCACAGCTTTGCTTTCTTCCCAGGATCCCAGCAATTGGGGTGGCAGGGATGTTGCTCCAGCTCCTTCACCTGCCGGCCTTTGGGCATTGCATCCCCCCCCATGGCCACATTCGAGCCTCCACCACAGCTGTATCACAAGCAAGGGCATTTTCCTCCAAATCCACTTGTCCTATGTGGCAGCCAGCAAGCCTGGGGCTGTTCAGTAGCGGAGTGGCAGCATTTTGCCAGCCAATCCAGGTTGTTTCTTTCGTTGAAAGGCAGGATCAACATGTATTCAGTTTCAACAGAGGTAAAAACCAGTTTGTGTTGAGAGGTTCAACAAGGAAAACTAGCTCCGAAACAAGCATATATGCTCAAAATGCTTTGAAAATGTCATTCAAGATCCAGCCTGAAAACTAGAAGGGAATATGCACACGTGTTGAATGGATCAACGGATGGTAAATACAGGCTCCAAAACACTCAGAAAAGCTTACAATGCATTGAAGATTTCATCAGTGAAAACCTTACAGGCCTAGAGGTTTGGGCTTTTGTGAATTTCTCAGAGGTAAGGAGGTGCAGGGCTGGGGAAACTTTGTGAGTGATGGATACTGTTTTAAAGAGGATTCTTTCACGGACTGGCAACCAGTGGACATCTCGTCTGGCTTTTGAGATAGGATCCTGTTTTGGGATGTTGAGTACAGCGCAGGTGCCATTGTTTTGGATCACCTGCAATTTGCATATGATGTGTGCCAAGGTTCCTGCAAATAGCGCATTGCAGTAATAGAGTTTGGACCCAATGAGAGCTCTGGCATTGCTGAGGGCTTTTTTCGGGGATAGGAAGAGTCTGGCGGCGTTGAAGCTGTCGAGGAGGCGATCGCATTCACCTGGCGAGTCAGAGTCACGGAGAGTAGCATTGAGGTAGACGCCCAGGATCTTCACTGCAGCGGATACTGGGATCTGGAGGCCGTCAATGATGAAGGTAGAATAATAGTGGTTCAGTTTTTTGATTACAGTTGGTGGCCCTACCATCAGAAGCTTGGTCTTATCATTTGGACAACGACCACTGGTAGCCATCCAGGCCTGGATGGTAGAGTAGATAGTATTTAGTGTGATGAAGTCTACAGAGTGGTTGCCGGACAGGGGTAGGAGAATTTGGGTGTCAACTGCATAATTGGTGTATGAGATGTGATGGAGTCGAGGAGGTCAAAGAGGGGTTTAGTAAATATATTGTAGAGAGAAGGGGAGACACAGGAACCTTGGGGCACTCCACAAGATGGGGGTAGGTGGGGCACAAGCTGTTTCAGAGAAGACTCTGCATGTCCTGTCTGCGAGAAAGGAGGCTACCCACATAGTGGCCTCTTGAGAGAAGTGGGCTGCAGACATTAGTCGATGGCATAATTTTTGATGGTCGACCAGATCAAATGCAGCTAAGAGGTCCAGTCGGAGGGCTGCCTGTCCCTGATCTCTGAAGGGGTCGAGTTGATTTAGAACGTCTAGAAGGGCCGATTGCGTTCCATGGCCTAGTTGGAATCAGGATTGGTGCATACCTAGGATGTGGTGGTCCTCGAGGAAGCGCAGAATTTGGATGTATGCTGCCATGTTGGAGAAAGGGTACTGTTGTGATGGGGATGCTGAGGGGTCCAGTGTTTCTTTTTTTTTTTTTAAATGAGAGGCATGGCCCAGGCTTCCTTCAAGCCGGATGGGACTGTGCTCGTGGAGAAGGAGGGATTGATGAAGCAGGTGAGGAAAGGGGCGAGCGGTTCAGCGCAATCCTCGATAACGCTGGCTGGGCAGATATCACTTTGCACCTTGGTTTTAAGCTCATGAGGATGTCTGTGACCTCCGTTTCAGAGACAGTCTGGAAGCCAAACTCTGGAAGGGATGTTTAAGTGGGGAGGAGGATGGGCATAGTATGGTGAAAAGCTCTATAGTCTTTGACTTTGCATTAGCAATTCTAAGGTTGTAAGCAGTTCATTTAGCGAGAATGATCGATTGTATTGCTGGGCGATACGTTTTTCTGTTGAGGTCAGTAGGGGATATTTTCCAATTGGCTTCAGCTAGGCCTTTTTTTAGTTCTGAGTTCTTGCAGGTCATTAGTGTATCACAAATTAATGTGGCCGGAGGGTTTAGGCTTACGCAGTGCGGGTGGGGCCACTGTCTCAACCGCAGTTGTCAGGGTCTTTAGGTATAGGTCAGCCAGCACACAGATACCATTGGAGAGGTGGAGCAGGTGTTCTGGCAGTGGGGCAGTGAGCTGTGTGAATGGATAGAGCAGGTATGCAATGTTCTCTTTTGTGAGTTCCACTTAACTACACCAGGTTGCCCCACTTCCATGATATCCTTTACTCTTCTCATCTTACTCATTACTCTTACGCTCACCCCTCTGTCACTAGAAACATGACAACTTATATCTACCGTTTAAAACTGTGATCCCCAACGTGCAGCTCGGGCGCACCATGCTGCTCACAGCTCCCTAAATTGTTGCTCGCCAGTTGCTCTGTGCCATAGTGTGGAGGCCTAGAAGAAGGTCCTGGCTACACTGAGAATGAGGTCGCAGCACCCAGTCCTGAACTGTGCAAGAATGGTGGCCAATGAGCCTGCTGTGGTTCCAGCTGACATTTTTATATAATCAAGATTTGAGTTTGTTGCCACCATGCACATTATTTTTCACTAAATGTGCTTACTTATAGCAGTGTCATTGTTAAAACCTTATCGTCAGATACTTTGCCCAGCTCACAAATGTATTAATGAGCAAGTCTGTTCCTTTGCACAACTAGTTTCAGGTAATATTGCTTCCAAACAGGTCGCATTTCGCGGGACATGATTTATAAATGTGTGCTTTGACTGTTGAGTGTACTACTGTTTGGATTACGTATGGGTAATTGTTAGTGTAATATCTTTTTGCCATGTACTGTATACGTGGAGAGATTAAGCACTCTTGTTTCTACAGAGCAGAACGCTCCATTTCAGGACTTCAACTCCCCGGCTCCTCTGGGCAGCTTATAGTGAAAAGTTAGGCGCTTCAGCGCCGGCGCTCCGGAGCCAAGCAGGTCTTTGCTGGTCCACATCGGACGTGCCGCAGGACGCAGGTGAAATTTGCTGTCCGTTATACCTTTTTTTTACCATGGGCTACCATTTTGACTTCACAGTACCACTCGCTGCCCAGAAATTGCAAAATACTTTGCCGACAGGCTTTATAGTGCCCTCTCGTTTCCCATGGTACAGTGTATCTCAGATAAAACCCTAGGGCTGATCACAAACGACTCCCCCCCACACTGTCTGCTTCAACGCCTATGGCTACTTCTGACTGTATAATGAACACAACCAGCACTCATATCGTTGAGTGTCGAGCTGGTGCTCAGATAGGGAACTCCAAAATAGATCTCCTTAAAGTATGTGACGTTCTAGCAGACCCCATCACTGATGGAAAATATTCCCCCCCGAGATAAAGGCTAAAAACTTCAGTCGCTTTGACCCGAAGAGAAAACAATCTACCAGGCCTTGAGCAAGATCTTTGGACTCCGCTGTCATTAAAATATCACTATTGATGGTTCCAAGATGGCCGCTGTGGCTACCACACCAAGAGGAGGTGCGCTCCATCCCCACAGGTGAATAAATGTGCCCAAACGCCGGTGACTATCCCTCCCCGGGCATCTCAAGGCAAGCTAAGGCACTACCAACAAGCCAGTCCTGAAAATCCTGCACTGTAACAGCACCCAGCTCGGCACAGCACCAAAGGGCCGAGCACAGGAGAGGACTGAGGGCCGCGGCACGCAAGTAATTTATAACAATGCTGCGGGTGAGGAGTCTTCAAGCGAACAGAGAACTCAGTAAATCTGCAAGCGACCCAGAAGGCGAGTCACTAGCCAGCCCCCAGCTCACAGATTAGTGCTTCTGTGGACATGGCGCCCGCGAGGAGACCAGGACCGGCCTTGACCGCGTCTCTCAGAAACACCAGGGAACCCGAGTAGAGTAACAAACCTCCAACCGGAGGAGGCGAGAATCGAGGGGGCGAAGGAGGACCGCTCAGAGCGCAATCTCACCAGACCCATCAACAAGCTGTGGTCCAAATAAAGCCTCACCAGGAAGCTCCCCGGCTGCCCCCAGGCCAGGTGCATCAGAGCGGGGGTTACCTGTAAGGGGAAGCTGAGCAGGGAAGAACAAGCCCAACCATAAGCATCTCCCAGGGCAGCAGAAGCAAGCAACCTCACCCAGAGACCCCCAAAAGAAGGAGCCCCCAAAGGAAGTAAGTCTACCAAACCAACACAGGGGGGCCCAGTCCCCCAAAGCAAGTACTGGCACATATCTGGTAAGACCACCAGGCCACCGCAGGGGGGGGGTCTATTCCCCAAAAGCAAAGACCGGCATCTGCCCCTTAACCCCTCCCCCCCCCCCCCAAGAAATAGACCAGCAAGAACAGGAAACAATACTAACCAGGGGGACCTGACAAAGCAATAAGGCCAGGAGAGCAGCCTACTGGGCACACAGCAAGAACTCGGCCTCATTAGTCACAGACACCCCCACGAGGAAGCGGGGGAAGGTGGTGCAGGGGGGGGGATGCGCACCAAGGGTCAGCTAAGTGGGAAAGGGAAGACCCCCTAATTCCACAAGAAGCAGATAAGGGGCCCACTCACCTCCAACCGGCAGAAGCGAATAGTCCACAGGACCGACCTAGGTCCATGGGTGGGCAGCATAAGGTCAGAAAATGGAGCGGAAGAACCCCGACCAGACTCTTGCGAAAAGGGGTTGGGTGGGAGGTGAGATCAAGGGGGGACCGATCCAGAAGACGTGGAGAAAGGACAGGGTCGGGGGGGGGTGGGGGTCCACTCCGATACTGAACAAGAAGGGGAAAGAGAAGACGAGGCCCCCACTCAGAACCAGTCCCCTTGGGGCCCAGTGGAGCAAACAGTCATCCAAAAGGTCCCAGAGCAATGCCTGGAGGCATTTGGAGAAAAGAGGACCTCCACCATAGAATCCCAAATGGACAAGATGAGGGAGGATCTTATGGGGCGCTAAGGGAAGTTAAAGGAGACCTACACACGCTAGACGTTGGAGTGGACACGAATGAGCGAGCGCTGCAGGAAATGTCAGACGACACCCATAAAATGGAGGACATGATGGAGCACTTAGCTAGGGTCACCCACAACCTGGAAATCCAGACAGAGGAGCTAGAGAATAGGTCAGGAGGGTGAAAATTAGGGTTAAGACACTTCCAGAAGCAGTGGGAGACGCAGAGCTACCCCAAACAATCAAGCAGATTTTTGCAGACCTGATAGCGTTGTAGACCACACTGAGATCCAGGTGGACTATGTGCACAGAGTGGGACAGAAAAGGAACGAAACAGGGGCACGCCCAAGAGATGTCGTGGTAGCCATGCAAGATTATGTTCAGGAAGAAAAAATGGTGGCAGCAGCTACACACAAATATCAAAACTTCAGTGGTGTCCCCATAGAGCTATATCAGGACATCTTCCAGGTCATCCTCACAAACTGGAAAATTATGCGCCCAGTCACGCAAGAATTGATGAAAAAGGGAATTTGATGCATATTCCCATTCAGACTACTTTTCAACTACGAAGGAAGGCAAATAAGAATAACCACAGTGGAGGAGGGAGCGGCCCTTCTGGGAATAGAGGCTGAAGAAACCAGAAGCGAGGATCGGGGCCCAACAAAGGACAACTTAAGGAGAAAAAATCATGGGAATGGATCACCCAGGGAACCAAAAAGAAGGCAAGACAACTACAAGGGCCAAAGGGGAAATGGGTACTCCTGGAAAGGCCCCGGGAGGGGAGACCTCTACGTAATAGGCCAAGACATCAATGACTCCCGGGAAGGGGTTGCATAACACTAAGCTATGGGGAGAGACACAGAGGGGAATTCTTGGGAGCAAGTCATGGGTCGGGGGAGACCTGCAAGGCGGAGCGCTGAAAGTGGAAGTGAGCCCATTCCTCGAGGAGGAGGGGCTAAAGGCCGGTTGGGCTACACCAGCGAGGGTGGAGGGAGAGTAGGGGGGATGGGGGGTGAACCCTGGTCCAAACCAAATTGAACGCTTCGGAACAAGACATTGGTAACACACGCACCCTTAGTAGATGGCTAGGCAGAAAACACTAAATGTGCCATCGCTGAACATTAGGGGCCTTAACGCCCCAACAAAAAGAAAGAAACTAGAGCACTTCCTGGCGAGAGAAAACCCGGATGTGGTCACTCTCCAAGAGAGACACATATGTAACAGACAAGCTCAGACTTTCTGGGCTTCAGAAAATTGCAGCAATCTAACAATATGGCCAAGAAAGGGGGAGTCCTTATAGCACTGAAGAACGACCTGGATCTCATACTGATAGACCATATCAGGGACATCAGGGTAGGTTCTTAGCAATAACTCTCCAGGGAAGAGGGGAGGTCTTCACACTGGCCACCCATTACGCTCCGAATGCTGGTCAGGACCGGTTCATACAATCCACACTACAGAAACTGGAGGGATTTGCAAAAGGAAGGATAATCCTCACAGGAACCTTCAAACTAGCATGGGACCCAGATAGGGACAGGAGCGCAAGAATCTCATACTCCCACAATAAGCCCTTGAAGGAGCTCAAATGAAAAAGCAAGAGTCTGATGCTCGTGGACGATTGGAGAGAGAAAAGTAGGGACACGGGGGTATACACATTCTACTCCACGTACTTAAAACTGCATCTAGAATAGACTAGGGCGCATGACACCTGCCTGTAATGTGGCAAATTGCAGACAGAGGTGGGGCAATAACATTGTCAGACCATGCCCCCATCACACTAAAGATCAGAAGGAAGTTGCCCCCCCCCAGGGTTGTGGTGGTAGACATTCTGTGCATATAACTTTAAGGATGGGAAGCTAAGAGAGGAACTAGAGTTTTCCAGAAAAACAAAAGTCCAGAAGTCAATCCCTGCATAATCTGGGACGCGTTCAAGAATACAATTCCAGGGAAAATAATTGCAATAAAGGCAAGGAGGGATAGGGAGCATAGACTCATGGAAGAGGAGTTAGAAACTGTAAAGACTGGAGGGAGGGTCTGTACTTCTGCTCTCTATATGGTAGAGGAGAGGCACAGAGGACCCCAGCCACGATTCTCTATTACGGAGCAATGGACGAGCAATCAAGGCCCAGCTTCTCAGGAGGTGATGCGGGCTGGTTCTTAAGTACAGTGTAGTCCCCACGCACCCACAAAGGAATATCCCTACACTATCGGTTAAATCACAGTCTTTATATAATTAATATTCAAGGTTATGTACACGATAACTCACTTTGTACTCGGTTATCTAGAATGGCAAATATACAGTTCTACGTGGTACCACAATTACTATTAGATCTCTTTAAAGTGCATCAACTGTACGGTTAAAAGTCACACAGATCAGTTTGTAAAGGAAACCAATATCCAATAGATATAAGAGGAAAGCAGTTGGTTAGAACAATTCTCAGAATACGGGCCCTGTTACCTAGACACAGTTCTGTGTGGAGACCCCTCCCCACCTGGGCAACCTGTAGAATATCACAAGCTCAGTCCATATATTGTTCACAAGTGTCTTTCCAATAGTTCAGCAACCCCAAAGTACCTGGTTTTGTAGAGTTCCTCGTCTGGGAATCAACGGCCATTCTCGAGTGCCCTCCCTTTAAGGCAGGAGTCACGGGTGTAACGCTCACCTGATTCCCGTAGAGGCGCCGGTCTTGACTGGGCGTATACCGTATCTTCAAAGGTGATGTGTAACACACGGCTGGCTCTTTGGGCTGGACCTCTGTGCACTGTATGTCTGACTCGAAGGGTAAGATGTCTGCAGATAGAAAATATGGGATTAAGGAACTGGGTTATTGAATGTCTCTCTCTTCTTCCCTTTCTCTTCTCCTGTAGAACCCCAAAGGTTAACGCTCTCACCTTAGGTAAGTGAACGCCGTGCTCTCCATCTGCCTCGGGGCAGGGTGCTGTAACCAGTTTCTTCACTGGATAAGGGGAGCAGGCCTCTTGACTTCAGAGGACTGCTGTCCGTCGTTTACTGCACGAACGGTAAGTTTCGAGTAATTCTAATGTCTTTAAAAGTCTTTAGTAATGATGTCTCTTGTTTTTGCAGGGTTCCGGCGATGGCGGATGACGGGCTGAAGTGAGTTGAAGATGGAGCCCGTGTGATGAATAGAAGCGCCTGGAAGCACGTAAGTAAGCGCTTGTTGCCTGCTTCATGATGCGCTCTAACTGTCTTTTTATTTTGCAGGTACAAGTTCGGAGCGGCTGCAGGGTGCCGGACTACCCACTGGGTTAGATGTGGAAAGGAGTAATGGCATGTGAGTATTAAAGTTCCCCAATGTCTTTAAAAACGCACCTTGTTTTGTCTTTCAGATGCGGGATGCAGCGACGAAGGCCTCCGGAGCGTGCAAAGAGTTGGTAAGCTTTTGTCTTTCAGATGCCGGAATGCAGCGCGAGGCGTTGGTGACAGCCGATGGACCAGGTAAGTGAAGAGCTGTCACTGAAGACAGTAATGCTAACCTGTTCTTTCTTGTCTTTATAGGTGTTGCTGAAGACTGGATTCAGGATGGTAAGCCTTTTTCCTTAGGCCCAGGATCAGATGCAGAAGACACGATGAGCGTTCTGCTGCAGAGGATGCAGAATAACGCAAAGCAAGATTCATCCATCGGGTGTGGTTTAAATAGCCTCCTGTAGTGCTTAGGTGTCTCCTTCCACAGCCACGCCTAGGTAAGAAAAGAGTTCCTGCTTTCCAGAAGAGTTCCAGTGTTCTGAATCTAGGGAGTGGCTCCTGCCCCACCCAACAGGAAAAGTAGTTCCAAACAGAAGAGGATCAGAGGCTCAACTGGCAGGCAAGTAAGCAGCATGGTCTGCTGCAGGTAAGTCCACCCAAGCATTATGAGCCCGGCGCTTCCAGCGCTGGGACTGGGCATATTTATGAGCCTGGTGCCACTGGCGCCAGGACTGGGTCCAAAAGGTCCCAATTGGGACTGGTTGGCACTCGGAACCTGGGTTATGGATCTGCTTCCAAGGGAGTTGGGAAAACCCTGACCTTTTGGAAGCAGAGATCATGACAACGGGTCGAAAGTCCGACGGAGAACAGGGTGAACTACGGCAGTGAAGTGGCAGCTTCTTTCCTAGCGGTGCTCGTCGACGGGGAAGCATAAATGTCCTGCAAGGAAGAGGCGTGCAGGGCACCTCAATGTCGATAGTTCTGGACCGCAAAGAGTTTGAAGAACTGTGGCCCAGGAAGGGCGTTGAGTCATCGGCGTCTCTGTGGTCTTTGGGTGGCGGGAAACCCACCGGCGGATACTCCTCGGTGCGTCGACGGCCTGGCCTTCTCCGGCGGGATAAGGCGGGCGGCGGTGCAGATGAGAGCATCCTTGGATCAAATGTTACTTAGGCAAAAGGAGCACGGCAGCTGCGGTCGGTGACGGTGATAAACAGTGTCCGGGCGCTTCTCCTTAAGATTCCGCAGCGGTCTCCGGTCGGCAGCCTGTCGTAGGTCTGTCTACCAGAGATCGCTGGCAAAGATTAGCAGTGCACAATGGTCCCTCGTAGCTCGGGAAGAGGGCGCCTAACCAGGTCCTCTCTGGGTCAGTCCTTGGACACATAGCAGCTTTCAGATCGACGAAGTAGAGGAGCAGCAAGACTTCTCTTCCAACAGGGCTTCAAGGTTAAGCTTCAGGTTTACTCCAGTTTCTCGTCCTAGTGGACTTCAGCTTCTGTACACAAATTTTAGCAGGGAGAGGCCCCCAGATATACTAGTTGATCTCCCATTCATTCTGCTGGGTCACACTCAGGCAACCAATCGGTCAAAAGGGCATTCATGCAGCCAATCAGGTGAATAGTGCATTCAGGCCATTCACTTCTCTCTAGACACTCACAACAAGTTATGTGTATTGGGACAAGTACCCAGCCATTCAACACTCCATTCATACCAGTTTTGGGCAGGGCTGTCTCAGTCATTGTGTCAAACACCAGAAACCAGACATCCACAACAAGTAGTGCATATTGGTCACACACTCCATTCACCCAGGTCCACCCACAACAGTCACTGGGAAGGCTCCAGCCAGTCTGGCCTGGACTTCACAACACCACCATTTATGGAACTTCCACCCAACAGCCAGTCAGGGGGAAGGGACAGAGTCAGGGTCCAGGACTTGGGAAAACAAGGTAACAGACGAAAGAAAGCAAGAGGCCATAGGGGCCATCTTGTTTCCTATCAAGAATCAACTGATTCCAATACAAGGGCCTGGGTATCCCAAAATGGAGGATACTCAGATCACCTGTCAAATTCAGCATGGAGCTGCCACCATCCCATACCCTGCTTTGTGGGCCACACACAGGTGCCCAAAAACATACACTAGGGGCACAGGGTTGAAACCCCACCCATGGGTTCCATAAGGGTATCCCATGGGTCTGTACACCAAACCAAAAGGGAGCTGCACCGCCAGGAGTCCCACATGAACTCCTGCGCGGAAAACACGATAAAAAGCAGTAAAGGACAAGGATACAGAGGCCCTGTCCCTCAGATGCATTTCCAGCATCACAGAAACCAAACTGAAAACGGTAATGCTAAAGATGGCATCGGGGATAAGTGGAGAAGTCAGAAGAGAGCATAGGGTCGATTAGGGGCCAACTAGAGACCCCTACAGGCCAGTCGAGGTGAACATACACTAGCTCATCTCAGACAAAAAGGTATTATGTGAAAGCGAACAAAGCTGACAAGCTAATGGCAAGAATGCTGAGAAAGGAAGAAAGGGAAAGGAGTATCCTAAAATTAAAGAAGGCGGGCGGCGGGTGGGACCTCTGATACACTGGAAATGATGAGGAGTTCACAACATACTGCTCCGCCCTATACAAGTCAGACGACCCTCCACCTAGGCCCCAATTAGACTATCAGGAAGCAGTAAAGGGCGGATTTGGAGTAACGCATTCCACTCGAGGTGAAGAAAGCAATTTCGTCAATCCCAACCAATAAGGCCCCAGGCCCCAATGGCTTTACCACCGATTTCTACAGGACCCTCAAAGACCAGCTGGCCCCTCGACTAACTTCCCTTTTCAACCACTTTGGGGAAGGGAGATCTCCCATTATGGACGAGGCAAAAGTGGTCCTCCTACCGAAGCCAGGCAAGGAGGACACGTTATGCGGTTTATACAGACCAATAGCGCTAATCAACATTGACGTGAAAATCTATACCAAGATTCTAGCGAACAGATTGTAACACCTTCCGCTGCAACGAGTGGATACAGACCAGTCGGGTTTTATTAAAGGCAGACACACAACAACTTGCTCACCTGATCAAAAAAGTTAAAGCCTGCACTCCCGCTCTGCTAGTCCCACTGGACGCATGGAAAGCGTTTGATAGGGTGGAGTGGTGGTTCCTACTCCACATCATGGGCAAAATGGGCTTTTGGCAGGCCTTTTTAGCAAAAGTTTCCGCTAACTACCGCGACCCCTCCCTGCGCCTCCTGGTCAACAGGGACCTCTCGGCCCCAGTAAAGCTGTTGTCTCTCTCGAACACTTCCTCCCAAAGTGTGGCGAGCATGCGCCGACCCATATAGGCTCACCCGTTGATTAATGATTATGAAATCTCCGTCCTGCTTCTTGCTGCACGGGCGCTTCTTGATGGACCGAGTTCCTTCACTGGCCCATTGTACGTGACAGCTCAGACCAGCTGTGGCTTAGCCACTCCTAATGGTAAGTGTCTTATGGCTTTAAAATATTGTGATGTTAGTTCCCGATTATTGTCCGTGTCTTTTAATGATGTCTCTCTTCTGCTTTCTTCCAACAGGTGAAATAGCTGCCCTGCGGTAGTTGTGGTGCATGAAGCGAAGCCAAAATGGAAGAAAAAAAGGGGCCCACGATGCTCCGACAGCAGGTGAGTGTTGGTTTAAGGTTGAACGCAAAGATTTGTCAAAAGCGCAACCTTAAACGTAATGTCTTTAATTTATAACCTTGTCTTTATCTTTTTCTCTTGCAGGTGCCGTCTTCGGATGAACTGCTCGCTGTGCCGCAATGTCGGGGTTGAAGTGCTGCTTTCCGGAGGTCTGGAGATGGATGATGAATGCCAGAGTCAGCAGTGATGCGTGCTGAGGAGAACAGGCCCCAAGGTAAGTGCTGAGACTGGTAGCTGGAATCAAAAGGTAAGATGCACTCAGGCGACAGTGAGCGTTACGCTGCCATCAGTGCAGAATAATGCAAAGCGCTTGCATGAAGGCTGGGCGGATTTATATAGTCTAACTCTGGCCACACCCATTAGCCTTGTTTACCAGCCCCACCCTGCTACTCCTAAAGGATGCTGCACGTGCAATCCAGTTTTCCCCAGCAGCCACGGCCGAATAAATGCTCGTGGAAGTTCCTGCAGATGAAATAAAGTACTTTTACACCAAATAAAGTGTGTCAGCTAAAGGCGCCAGGACTGAGTCCAGCTGGGCCCTCTATGCTTTATTATCCCAAAGGGACAATTAAAAGTTGTTACCCTTTACCCCCGTCC
Organism: Ambystoma mexicanum; assembly: GCF_040938575.1. Classification (NCBI taxonomy): domain Eukaryota; kingdom Metazoa; phylum Chordata; class Amphibia; order Caudata; family Ambystomatidae; genus Ambystoma; species Ambystoma mexicanum. The sequence continues at coordinate 1,364,439,134 of NC_090930.1, read as the reverse complement.
ACTGATGGTGCGGAGTCTGTGTTTTAGGGCCAGTGACCATGATAAATACACTTGGAACCACTGCTAAGTAAAATAAGTGACACAAAGGAAATAGAAGGAATCCTGTTCGGACTGAAGGACCATAAAGTCGCAGCATTTGCAGATGACATGTTACCAGTAACGAACCAAAAGAAATCCCTCAGAGCCACAGACGAGGCACTGGCCCTCTTCGGAGAGGTCGCGGGCCTGAAAATGAACAGGAATAAATCAGAGATCCTGAATCTCTCCATTCCTCAGGACAGGGAAAAGGAACTGAAAGGGGCATTCCCGTACACCTGGGCATCTAACAACGTAAAATACCTGGGAGTAAGCATCACCAAAACACTAGACCAACTATTTGCAGCCAAATACCACCCCTTACTAGACACCTTTAAACGTATGCTAGCCAACTGGGGCCCACTAGCGATCTCATGGATGGGAAGAATCAACTTCTTGAAAAAATGTCCATCCTACCAAAACTTTCATGGCCCTTCCCGTAAAAATCACCAGGTTTTACAAAAGCCATCTGGAGAATAACCAATAAATTCATCTGGGCTTACAAAAAGCCAAGAATATCGGGCGCAGTGATGAGGCTACCAAGGAATAAGGGAGGAATGGGGGAACCAGACTTCAAGGCATATTACTATGCGGCACAGCTCAAAGTAATCAGGGATTGGTTTAGGTACAATCGAGGAAAGAAATGGAGAGATATGGACAGATCAGTGGTAGGGGATCATCTGGGATAAGTCCTCTGGCAACCCAGGGAAGACAGACCCTCCAACATGTATAGGAGATAAATCAAGACACTAGTGGCTAACACATGGGATATGGTGGTTAAGAGATCCAATCGGACTTCCTTCCCATCGCCCCTCACCCCGATATTCGGGAACCTACAATTTACACCGGGACTCCCCGGTCATGGCTACTGCAAATGGTAAAAAGAGGGGGGGGGGGTGCCACAAAACTCGAGATATGTTCGGGGGAAGGTAAATAAAATCCTTCTCCCAATGCAAAACAGACTTCAGGGTGGAGGAAGGGGATAGGTATCAGTATGTTCAGCTAAGACACTGGCCTCTAAACCCCAAAGCTAGGGACGCAAGGAACAGGGAGTTAACCCCCTTCGAGAAGTACATTGCTACGAACACAGGAGACAGCCACTTGGTGGTGGCACTATATAGCCTAGTTATAGATGGGGATGTACTGGGAGCAAGATGTTTCATGGCCAATTGGGAAAGCAAAGGGGAACAACCCATTGAAGATGCCCAATGGAGGGGACTATGGACCAGCATTCCCAAATTAGCAAAATCACTACAAATGCAGGAATTTTGGATGAAATTGATGTACCAATGGCATATGAGCCCGGTCAAGATAACATTTTCACACTCCACTTCTACGCTGTGCGGGAGGGACTGTACGGGGGAAGGGAGTTGGTGGCACATATGGTGGCAATGCCCACAGCTTAAACAGTCCTGGGAAATGATACAGGGGCTGTGGCGGAGATACTGGGGGTGACCTTTGGAGCCAACATGGGCCCGTTTATCCTGGGTTGGGAGGGCTGTGGGGGAGCTAGAAAATCTACCCACAAAGGCCCAAAATAAAGTGTATGCGATTATGGTTTTGGCAGGGGTCCTGTTAATAGCCCAGAAATGGAAGACTAAAACCGCACCCACGGACCAAGAAGGGATAGGCAAAGTATGGGACTTATGTATGTGTCTGTTTCTATAGCGCCGACAGCCCGAGGGCATCAGGGTGCTTTACACAGAATGAAAACGAACAGACAGATATGTGAGGATCCTATGCTGCTAAGTATCTCCCGATCGGAAAGTCCGATCAGAGATACATTTCAAGTGGACGAGTTCACTTGAAAAGGAGGGTTTTCAATCTCTTCCTGAAGGTTTGGTGGCTTTCTTCCAGTTTTAGGGCTTGTGGTAGACTATTCCACAGCTGTGGGGCAAGCACCACAAATGACCTGCCCAGCCTTCGTTTCAACCTATGCTTGGGTACCACTAGCAGTCCTTTGCCCTCTGATCTTAATCTTCTCTGCGGGGCATACGGCACCAATCGATTTTTGAGGTAGATGGGTGCTTTGCCAAAGAGACACTTGTGCACAAGTGTCAAGGTCTTGAACTTGATGCGCTCCTCTACTCTAAGCCAATGTAGGGATTGTCTCGCTAAGGTGATATGATCGTGTCTTTTTAGTTTTTTTTACAATCCTTACTGTGTTGTTTTCTAGGACTTGACATCTCCCTAAATCTTTTGCTGTTATGCCCACCAGGAGAGCGTTACCGTAATCCAATCTGGATAATACTATTGCCCTTCCTATTGTTTCTATGTTACTTTCCTCCAGATAAAGGCTAATAGCCCTCATTAAGTGTTAGTAGTAGGCTGAATTCTTTAGCAGGTAATTTACCTGAGCCGCTGATTTAAGTGTGGAATTGACCATTATTCCTAGTGTTTTTACCTGGTCTGATACCATGATTGTGGCTTCATTAATCCTGAAACTCCTTTATTCCTTAGCCGATTTATCAAGAGCATTACTATGTCCAAATAAATGAGTTCCGTTTTTGTGTCGTTAAGGCACATCCAATTCTTCTGCATCCACTCGTTTATTATGCTATAAACGAGTGCTATTCTCTCACTGTCCTCCTTGTATGATCCTTTTATTTCGATGACCAACTGCGTGTCATCCGCATAATTTGTGAAAACCACGCCTGCCTTCATTAAGATGTCGCATAAACTGCGCATATAAATGTTGAACAGCATTGGTGATAAACTTGCACCTTGTGGTACACCGAATATTAAAACAACCAGGATTGCAGAAGGTGGGAGAGCATCACTGTAAAGTACGGACTCAAGAGGAACCTAATGAAGGGCGGTGTTGCCGCAGAGTGGCGAAGCAGAATGCTTTAGGAACATAGTGGACATTGTGGCTGCCGCAAAGAAACACAGTAGCACACGTAGTGCTGCTGCGAGATGGCAGGTTAATTCAGTGAAATTGACATACGGGAGCGGACTTTATACATTACACGGGCGGCTGGCCACAAAAGGATAAGAACAGCCAAGCTGCAACTACATCGTGAGCCTGCAGAAGAACACAGACACGGGTGGGCTACGAAAAGGCACCCAAGAAACCGAAAGTGGCGGCGTGGCTGCAGGAATACAAAAAGCACAAAGATCCTACCCCACTGGTAAATGAGACAGACTACGGCTCAGTTATTAAAGGGCGAAAAACAACAATCTAAGATGGCCCTGAATAAGCTGTGCACTGAAAAGAGATAAGAAGAGATCGGCCGACGGACATGTACATAGGAGGCAGGAGCCAAGTCAGGGCAGTGACCAGGAACCCTAATGGACTATACAACCTAAAAGCCACAAAGGAGCTCATCGGAAGTGATGTTGCTGCAGTATGGGTATTGAAGTACGCATATCTGCAGGTGTGTGGCGACACAGGCTGCATGGATTCCCATAAAGCCCATCAACTTGATAAGCGACCCGCAAGCTCTATAATGGCGAGTAACCGATATCACCAAAGTGATAACACCAAAGACAGAAAAGTGGCCGGGGTGCAAGGCGACACAAAGGCCCAGAAAAGAAGGAATGCAAGTACAAATACAACAGGGGGACCTGGCACAGCCTGTATATATCCGACTAGCTCTGCAGTAGTTCAGCCTAACTTGTAAGAGAGCACGGATCAGTCAGTGGCACACACAAGGTCCACCAAGATGCAAAACAATGGCAGTTGTAGGTGGCGGTCTGGACATCCAGTGACCGTAGAGGCTGCAGAGGTAGGCACTCAAGGGTAAAGAATAAGAGGATACACTGTGGCGGACAGTACTTACTGAGAACCCGCCGTCAGACCTAGGAGAACAAGGAGAGAGCCAGAAAGACTGACAAGCGAATAGAGGAATATGCGCAGCACACGCTCCCTAACATGAGAGAAGTCAGAGCGAGACACGGCATAAAGAGTGGCAAGAGAGTGTGCGACAAGACCCAGAAGGAGAATGCAGAACAGGATACCACGCTAACGGACAGACCACTCCCCCAACATAGCACTGAGAGAGACAATAGATAAAACTACGCGAACTTGTGCAGAGAAGCGTGCAGAGGAACTGAGGAATATCATAAAATGGCATTTGCCAAACCAGCCCAGCTGATGGACGGAGCAAAGACAACAGCACAAGAAGGAGAAACAATGGCGCGAATGGACCAGCAAATATTGGATGTCATAGCAGAGCTGAAGTCGACACTAGAATTCAAAATAGATGCAATGAATATTGATGTGAATCTCCTGAGACAGGATGCGAGAGCACTGTCAGAACACACAGGGGTGCTGGAGAAGGAAGTGAAGGCTAATACAAGTAGCAGTAAGGATAACACTCAGGAAGTCTCTATACTGAAGCAACTGGTGCAGAACCTTGAAAACAGAGCTGAAGAGGCGGAAGAGTGTGCACAGAGAAATAACGTACAGATATTGGACTCCCAGAGGGCGAGGAAGGTCCGAACCCGACCAACTATATTGAAGACATGCTTTTGCAGGAAATAGGAGCCGGGTCACTCACCCAAGGATTTACAGTGGAAAGGGCGCATAGAGCCAGAGTAAGGAGACTGCCGCCTGGCGCCCGCCACGGCCGATAATTGCGAAGATACAAATGCGGGGGGAGAATCCTAGAACACTTCCATAAAGGTGGAACGATCAACCGTGCAGCAGCATCCATTACAGCATATCCCGATTACACTTTTTTGGTGCAAAAACAAAGAATGAGCTACGGAGCTGTAAAAAGGAGGTTACACGCTGCCAATCTTAGATACAAGTTGCTGTATCCAGCAAAGATGAAGGTCCTACATATTGACTGTGCTGTGTTCTTCGAGACCCCTGAAGACGTGAGCAAATGGATGGACTTGCAAAATATGCCGACGGAGAAGCAGGACCAGAAAGGAGAAGGAAGTGATAAGTTATGCTGCAGTTTGAGTTTAATGTACTTTGGGGGGACATGAGGGCTGACACAAAACGGTCCGATTGAGACATTTAAGTGGATTAATAAATTTGTTTAGTACTGTTAGCTAAAATGCAGGAGACAAGCGCTGCTCAAGCTTAAGCAGCGCAGGAATCACACTACCACCCACATTAGTTTAGATTAGTTAGGATACTGGTAGTTCAGTATCCTCCTGCTGCACTCGGGTGTACCGGCAATGGCCCAGGAAAGGAGCGAGATGCAGGGATACCCGAGGTTCAGTATTGGAGCTGGGCAACTGTTGGGAATGGTTGGGGAGAAGGGAGGGAGGGGAGTTGGTGTAGTTAATAGAAGTTGGCCTACGGAGACACACGAGGAAGTAGGAATGGAAGAGATATCACAAGGAAAAAGATAGGACAATATGGGGGAACTTAATATAGCAACCTGGAATGTGAGAGGCTTGAACAGTTATATTAAAAGGAATCAAGTTATGACGTATTTGAGACTCACTTGACCAAAGTGAAACAAGACATGATAGCACAAAAATGGAGCAGGATGAACCTGGGCTCAACATACTCGGCATATGCCAGAGGGGTCCTAATCTGGGTAGCTCCAACAGTCCCATTCAAGATCCTTCAAACCTATATAGCCAAAGACGGTAGGATGGTCATAATCAGGAGATTGATTTAAAGCAGAGAAATGTGTCATTAATATGTATGCCCCAAACCAAGATACTTCAGTTTATTTTAGATCTTTGTATCCTAAGATTAGCCCATACAAAGATGGGACAGTGATATGGGGGGGATTTAAATTGTACATTGGACCAAACAATGGATAGACCCGATAATAAGTTCGATATCGATATTGGGCCAAAGCACTGAGCGTGCTGATGCACCCATTTAAGCTAGTTGATGTATGGAGGAAATTGTACCCACAAGACCGAGTATACTCACAATTTACCGCCACAAAAAACCTATACACAAGGTTAGATTATGTGTTTGTGAGAGATGGGGACGGAGTGCACACAGGCTGAGTACAAGGCTAGAGTCTGGTCAGATCACGCCCGCTGGTGGACACATGGCAGATTCCCATCCCCCACAAAGAGCCCCCCCCCCACACCAAAATTATGACCGGAAGACTTAGGGTCGAAGCACTGAAAGACACAGGATTTCGATCACACTGGAGGATTTCGATCACACTGGAGGACTTGGGTGAGAGAATATTTTGAGAAGAACACTGGAAGTGTTAATTCGGCCGGTACTCTGTGGGAAGCCATTAAGGTGGTGATTAGGGGGACAGCCATGGCCAAATCAAAAATGTAAGATATTAAAACACAAGATCTGCAAAAAACGCAGAGGAAGCTAGAAACCATAATGCGACCAGGACAGAGATCCCTAGAAGAAGCCAATGAAGTGTCCAGCCTACAGCAGGAGTGCAGGGAACACTGGGAAAGGCTAGACAAACTGAGTTGCAAGAAATATATCGAGAGACAACACGCTGACGGGGACAAGCCAGGTAGACTATTAGCTTGGGTGTATAAGCTTGAGACCACTCGACAATAATTAGAGCCGTGGGGGGAGGGGAGCTATAGGAGACCCAAGAAGGGGTTAATAAGTGTTTATTACTATTATAGACACCTGTACGATTAACCTATGGATGCAGAGGAAGTGACTATACTGAGATTAATCTTCCCAGGCTAAATGAAGCGCAAAGCGATAGCCTAGAAATCCCTATCAGGGTAGAAGAATTGGAGAGTGTGATTAAGGAACTACCAACTAGTAAAGTCCCAAGGGCGGATGGGCTCCCCCGAGAATTTTATAAAGGATATATGGCTGAAATACTTCCCCCCCCTCCCATTGTTGGCAATGCTGAAGGAGGCACTAGATATGGGTAAATTGCCAGGGTCTCTATGGGAGTCAATTATCCCACTTCTCAAGCCCAATAAACCGGATACCGAATGCAGTTCATACAAGCCCCTTTTGTTGTTGAACCAAGATGGGAAGATTCTTACAGCAGTCGTGGCAAAGCGGCTTAGACCGGTCATGGGTACATTTATACACTCAGATCAGACAGGATACGTCCCACACAGGAATATTACGAATAACTTTCGGAGATTACACCATACAATAGATACACTTGAAGGGATACACAGGAGAAGGCGGTGGTGTCTCTGTATGCAGTGAAAGCATTCGACTCAGTCCGGTGGCCATGGCTGGTAGCAGTCCTGAAAGAATTCAGTATGGGGCCCACATACATAGAATGGGTGAGGCTGCTATATAATGGACCGATGGCAAGAGTCAAGACTGGCTCAATGGTTTCTGAGCAATGGCAGCTTAGCAAGGGTACGAGACAGGGCTGCCCATGGTCCCCGATGCTCTTTATTTTAACGTTGGAACCACTGGCTGTGTATTTACGTGAGGAATACAGAGAGGTTGGTTTGAGCACCTCGGGAGGGAAGCATTTCATCCCGCTGTATGCGGACGACATGTTCCTGTACCTACAGTACCCTGAGGAAAACCTACAACATGTACTTTCTCTTCTTCTTCCATTAATTGTGGCACCCGTTGGCAGTGCCTCATTCCACTCCTAAGTCCATTATTCATGTCTACCTGAAGGGCACCGTCTTGGCCCAAGGCCCTTGGGCCAACCTTCTCTTTGATAGATTCTTCCCGTGCCTCATCAATTTCCCTTCTTCTCCAGATGTCCCTCTCTTCCCCCCATGGATTCCTTGCCTCCCCCTACTGTCTCGTCCTTTGCTACCTTGCCCTCACCTCCTTCCTCTGCCTTCTTCTACACCTCCGCAGGGCGTACCTGTGGATGTGCACCCCTCCCCGTAAGTCTGAGGACGGCAACCTTCTCCATATTGCCACTCTCAACTCTCGCTCAGCTGTCAAACACTCCTTGACATCTGCCGCCTCCTGGAAGAACTGGACCGCGATGACCTCGGTCTCACTCTCTTGACACTCTCCTCCCCGACGGCTACAAGATCCTCTCCACGCCCAGTACCATCTTTTCTGGAGGGGGTGTAGCCCTGATATTCCCCAAGTGGATTCCTGCCTCTAGCATTGCCACACAGGCCTACTCTTCTTTCAAATGCCTCGTCTGCAGGCTCTCACTCGCTCCTAGCCATTCCGTTAATGTGGCTACCATCTATCGCCACCGGGCCAGATCTCCTCCTTCCTCTGAGCGGGCTGACCTCCCCTCTTCCCTCCTGGTATCGACCACTCATCTGCTCCTTCTTTGAGACTATCATCCTCCTGGATTCTTCTTGTCCTTCCTCTGGGGTCTTTTTGCGATCTCTGCGACTCTCACTCTCTATTCTCCCCTCTGGCCCGACTCACTCTGCAGGGCACACTCTTGATTTTCTGAGCTCTACAAACCTTCCATAAACATTCCCCTTTCCATCCCTCTAACCACTCCTCTCTCCTGGAGTGATCACTTTCTCCTTTCCTCCCTGCTCTCTCTCCTCTCCACCTTTCGGGCCAAGCCAACTCCAGCACTGCCACCTACCTTCTCGGTTATCCGACCCATGAAGCGTGTGCCAGTTGAGGCTTTTGCCGCCACTTTCTCACCACCCCCTTCCACTCTGGCTGACTCACACCCTGACACAGCCCTCTCCATGCTCCACTCGGCTATGTCTGATACTCTCAATGTTCTTGTCCCTGTCATGAGGATTTACTTGAAGCCCAAAGCAAAGTGCAACTCTTGGTAAAACTCAGACCTCGCCACCCTTAAACGCAAGTGCAGGGTGGCTGAGAGGAAATGGCTTGTTTCCGGCACATCCACTAAAACTGGCCTGCCACTTGCTCCAAAGGCAATACCGGCTCTCTGTCCGCACCAAGAAGAGAGCCCACATCGAGGTCTGCGTCTCTGCGGCATCAAACAACTTGGCTGAACTCAAATCTGCAAGGTGCTCGCCATTCCTGCTGCAGTCTCTACCTCTGCTGACCCGTCCCAGGCCCTCTGCACAGCCCTGGACTCTCATTTCTTCTCTAAAACACAAGACATCCTGTTCTCTCCCTCTCTCTCTCTCTTCCTCCAGCCCCTGCCCCCTCAACTTGATGCTCTTCCACTGGTCCTTCTTCAGCCACCTCTCCTCCCTCCTTCTCTGCCTTTCCCCTGTTCTCCCCAGACAAGGTTTCTAGACAAGTCTGATCTATGAAAGTCTTGTCAAAACAGTTTTACCCCTGTTATTCCAAAACCATCAAGGACCTCATTGACACATTGGCCCCTGCTCTGGGCTGACCTGCAACCACTCCTTCGCCACTGGTGTCTTCTCTCCCCCCCCCTGAAGCACTCCCGTGTGCACCCACTTGTTAAGAAACCCAAAGCCAAGCCCTCCTGTCCGGCTAACTATCGGCCAATCTCCATCACTCCTTTCCTGGGTAAACTCCTGGAAAAGATTGCCATCTCCCAGCTTAATCTTCACACTGAATCTGTTGGTTGTCTCCATGACCATCAGTCTGGCTTCAGAGCTACCAGAAGCACAGAAACTGTTCTCCTGAACATCCGTGAAGGCCTGCTCTACAACCTAGATTCCAACACCCCGTGTCCTCATCTTACTTGATCTCCCTTCTGCCTTGGACACCAAGCATGCCATCCTGCTCAACCGTCTCCGTGATAACCTGGGTATCACCGATCAGGCCCTGGCTTGGCTAACCTTTTTCCTCTCTGATCGACCCCCCAGGTCAAACTTGGGTCCTTCCTCTCCTCCATCTCTACCTCTACCTGTGGTGTTCCCCAGGGGTCTAACATCTCTCCCTGGCTGTTCAACCAATACCTGGCACTTCTTGCCCACCGCATTGCCACTCTCTGCCCCAACTTTCAGTGCTATGCGGATGACAACTCATTTTCAGGTTCCCTTCCGCCACCTCTTCTCCTTCTCTCATCACTGACTGTCTGCTATCTGGGAGTTGTGTACCGTCAATGATCTTTGCCTTAATGCCAGGAAGACTAAAATTCTCATCGGCATACCTGCTCCCTCCTTTCCTGTCACTCTCTGGCCGGCTCCCCAACCGCGAGGCTAAAAACCTTGGGGTCATCTTCGACTCCACGTTCTCCTTCTCTCCTCACATCTGACGTCTCCAAGAAATCACACTACCAGCTGCTGCACCTCAGAGGTATTCTTCCTTTCCTCTCTTTCCCGCAGAAGTTCACTGTCTGAGCTCTGGCTCTCTTTAGGCTGGACTACTGCAACAGCCTCTTTCTAAATCCGCATGCTTCTACTCTCGGCCCTCTGCAACACATCCAGAACAGGACTGCAAGACTTGTCCTTGGCCTCAAGCCCTGGGATTGTATCTCTCCAGGACTGACATCTCTGCACTGGCTCCCAGTGGATGCAAGGATTAAGTTCAAACCCCTCTGCATTGTCCACAAGACCTTCTGGGGGCTGGGACCTCAATACCTTCAACTTCCTCGTTGTAAATATCTTCCTTCTCGAGCCCTTTGCTCCTCCGCTCCAACTGCCTCAGGGTCAGGCCCTTCTCCAAGCAACAAGTTGGTAGTAGATCCCCCCTCTTCAGCTGGGTCCTCCCTCTGGAACAGCCTCCCTGAAACTTGAGAACCACCTCCGGAAGCACCCCAAGACCTTCCTCTTTGCTTCAGCTTTCTCTCCTCCTCTCCCCTGCTGAAATCCTGATGGAAACTGCACTGGTCACCTGGCTACCCTCTGATCTTGGGCCCGGGTCCCCTCCACCACCAGTCGCACACCTGTACTGCCTCCCAGGCAACCCCTGCACTTGGGGGCTGTTTCTGTACCCGTACAGCCCCCCATCAGCTCTCGACACTTGCCACTAGCTGGCCGCACTTTTACTTATCATTTTATTATTTTATATACTCTCTACTGTTGATCCTATGCATTGCCCTGCCCATCCCCCTTCCCCTGCACTTGCGAATCTCAATGTCACCTGGCCTAGTAAGATTGTTGTCTTAGTCTTCCCTCTGTTCCCCCTCCCTTGCCTTGTCGCGCCTTGAAGTGCTTGTGTATAGGCGCGTTATAAATGCTGTATCATATCAAACTAGACGTGATGGACCGGTATGTGGCACTGTCGGTATAACTGTTAACCCTCAGAAGTCTAGTCTGTATCCCCCTAGTAAGGTATGTTGGGGTACCTTTGCAGAGGTTACCAGTGCTACCAATTAAGTGGGAAGTTGAGACGTTCAGATATTTGGGGGTGGACATATATATGTGTTCTAGCTGTGGGTCAGGATATAACACTGTGAGGAAGGTGAATAACATGGAGAATTGCATGACATTTTGGTCTAGGCTACCACTGTCCATGATGGGGCGGGCAGCTTTACTTAAAATGCTGGTACTGCCGAGACTCCTGCATTGCTTTGCAAATGTCCCATTTACGATAACTAAGAAATGTTGCAGGAAACTGTTCATATGGCACAATTCAAGGTGCAGAATTGCACTGGGGAAACTCCAGAATCCATATGAGCAAGGAGGTATAAAATTGCCCACATTCGAGGTATACTTTATGGCCAGTCATCTGCAATTTGTGGCTCAATGGCTGGCAGATGGACAGACACCAGAATCAAGGTTGCTACACACAGAACGCGCCCTGTTTTTTTGAAAGAAATGATATGGTTAACTCAAGGCATAAAATAAACAGTGTCGCATAGCAATTTGCCTATGCAATTCAGTAGGTTTGCTAATCAAATGGACACTTGTGTAGCAGAGTTAGCTATTTAAGTTGCCCTCTACAATGAAAGCACAGCTTGCCCTGCATTCCTCTTGCCTTCGGTGCTCTCTTCACCCTCTTTTCTCCGTTCACTTCAAATGCTAAATCGAGAGAAAGTGCAGCAGTAGTCATCTCCTCCACTCTTAATTACCAAAAGGCATGTGTGGGAGTGCTAGGCAAGAACTTATTAATTTTTCAAATTGCAAACCAGAAGTAATCTGGATGATACTTACTTTTATGCTTTCTGTATCTGTTCTGGCAACATCATATTTTTTTTTAAAACGACATTCATGCAATTCCATTCCTAAAATTTAAGTTGTTACATAATGCATAATTACAGTAATGATACTGTTAAACACTGCATCATCTCATGCTTTTCAGTAAACTTTAGGTAACTATCTATATTTCATAATGCCAACTATATTTCATTTTGTTGGGGAATATGCATCATTTTGACAAGGAACCACTTTTGACAATGTACATTATCACATAATCAAATACTTTTGATGGCAAACCAAGTTCTGTAACTTGCAGGTTGCATACATCTTGCAACACAACTCATGAGCGAACCCATACTCTTGACATTCTATGTTATCTCCCTGTTGCTTTATACCAGGTACCCTGAAAGTGATGGGGTACCACAAAAAGGTGTTGCAGAATGCACGGCTACAACAGATCCAGCTGCATGTTACTCATAGGGCATATCTGACTCCGAACAAAATAGCTAAGTTCAACAAAGACACAGTACAGATATGCCTGAAGTGTGGGGAGGTAAATGCAGATCTGGTACACATGTTCTGGGAGTGTGCAAAGATTGGCATATTTTGGGAAGAAGTAGCCCAAAGAATGCAGGGATTACCCTGGATGTGGGATTCCTAAAGCGTTTCTCTTAGGAGGGTTTCCGAGACCTAAAAGAGCTAAACATGTGACCTAACTCAAGGATTTGGCATACGTATTGGCGAAACGCAGAATAGAGATAGGATGGAAAGCACAAACGCGACCGGCGGTAGAAGTGTGGTGGAGGGATTTTTCTTAAAGTGGGCTAATGTGAAGTCGGTGGTGTGGCAAGAAGCGGAAGGCATGAATGTGGAACAGGGAGGGAGGATTGGAGGCAATTGGTGGCTGACTTGGCCGCCTCGGCACAAGGTGCTCAGGAATAGTGATAGACCCATAGAGAGGATACGGTTGCGTAGAGAGCTATTGACTAGAAGAGGGGAAGCAAGACAGGAGGGGTGCGACGTAGGCCGGGTTGGGAGGGAGGAGAGAAACAGTAATTTAACCAAATGATTAATGTTTGTACTGATCCACAGTTGTGAAGTGGAAGGTTTGTGTGTACGAAACAAATAAAAATGATTTACATATTTTTTTTCCCCAATGGAAATCTCTACAAAAACCAGACAATGACCAAGTCATAGAGGCAAAACTTTACAATAAAGAAATTGAGGCTGACGGGAATTTATTTTATTGGTCATTTGTAAGGCGCTTATACCATCAAGAAATTGTGTTTCAAAGCGCCCACAAGGCAAAGGAAAGGGAACAGGGGACAGCAAGACAATGGAATATAACAGACATGAGCAGAACATAGAAGCGGTCCTACTAAGCCTTGTTAACATTTGAATCGTATTTAAGTGCAAAAAGAGAGAGAAGGGGAAAGGGAAGGGGGTAAGTGCTAGAGGTTCACTTTAATGATTTGAAGTTTACAGAAATCTTGAGAAGCCAAGTTTACAGAAATCTTGAGCAGCCAAATTACAATCTCAATCCTCGTTGCCTACAACAGAGGACTGTAACATGGTGCACCAGGCCTCTGCCAATAAAATTACAATGGCTTGCGGGAGAATATCCGATTTCACGAAGACCACCACCCACTCCTTCACTTAGACTCTGCCCCCTCGAAATGAAATAGCTTCAGATCTCTTCTTCTCGTTTAAACGTACATCGGAGGAAGAGATGCAAACGGCACTTAAAACCATGCATACTACCAGGTGAAATATTCCACTCTAAAAATCATATTACAATACCCAAAAATCTTCGGTTCTTTTCTTGGAACATTTTACAAACTCTTCCTTCAGTAATTGTAATGTACCAGACATCATTAAATATGTTGTGGTCACCCCGTTGCCAAAGAAACCTGTCCCTTACCCAAGAGTAATCTGCGCCCCATAACTAACACTCTTTCTGCTAAAGGTTACTGCCAAATTAGCATCTATCCAGTTACAAAACATTTGGAAAATGCCAATGTCTTTCATCCTAAACAATCTGGCTTTCGTGCCCATCATGGCACAGAAAGTGCCTCACTGAATCTTCAAACTTGCATGCTTTTCTTTATGGAAAATAGTAATCTGGACTGCTCATCTTGCTAGACTATCAGGCGCTTTTGATTTGCTTGACCAAGGGCGACTGCTAGACTCTTTATCCACCTGTGGGGCAGTGCTCTAGTGAGGCCACAAACTGGGTTCGCACTATTTTGAGCAATAGAGTTCATAAGTGTTTTGGGGAGATGCTTTTTCAAACCCTGAGAAAATACACTTCGGGATACCGCAAGGTGCCTGCATGTCCCCAACTTTGATTAATTTGTATACCAAGCCTCTCAGTGACGTCCTCGCCACCTTGGACATCCACTTTTCAAAACAAACTGATGATGCTCAACTACTGATGGAATTAAGTGGCGATTATGTGTCTGATTCAACTCGGCTTAACATCTAGGACCTTGTAAAAGGGTGGATGTCTCATAACTGGATTGTCTAAATCCAGCAAAGACAGAGCTTATGATCTTCGGCCCCAAGCAAGTTAGAGCCACGTTACACCCCGACTACACTCACATGAAACAAATAGGATAAAGATCATGGCCAAAGTCATAACACTAGGTGTGCATATTGATGTCTCCCTGAGCTCTGATGCACAGGTAGATGGTATAGTTGGTAGTAAACAGTACCACCTAAAAGTGCTAGGGCATGTCAAACCTTTGCCTCACAAAAACATGCGGTTTTAGTCAGGGCAATAATCATGCCTCATATAGACTAATGTTATGCCCTTCGGCTGGAGCAAGTAACAGTAGCTTAAAGGGACTTTAAACACTATAAAACTATGCTGTTCGTACGGTGTACGATATTCCTAGGAGAGAGCACATCACACGTGTCTATGGCAATGCTCCTGCCTACTAGCACAAATCAATGCCCTCCCTCCTGCGGCAACTCTGCACTAGTTCTGGTGGCTTGCTGTCTGTGCCCAGATCTAATAGAGCCAGAGGTCTGGGACGCTCCTTTCCTGTCCTAACTGCCCAATACTGGAATGCTCTACCTCTGGTATTACGCTTAGAATCCTGCTACTTAACGTTTCGGAAACATCTGAAAACATTCCTATTTGAATGAATTGCCCGGCTCGTCAAACTACATGCTTAACCTCTCCCTCCCGATTCTAGGTTTGTCCTGACTAAGTCTTTGTGTACATGTAGCACCCTGATGCCGGTTGGGCTTTCGGTGCTTAAGAAATAAATAGAAACATAATAGACAAATAAGTGGCATGCATACCCAACTTACCTTCAATAAATAATGTGCATGCACTGCTTTTTTTTTTACAAGTGAGGTTTTAGTTTGATACTGTGCCCATCTGACACTTGGATAATGGGCAGATAAAGTAAATGGCATGCCACACATTTCATAATTAATTTGCCCTGTATTCAAATCGAATTAGGTTACTGTTAATAAATGTACATTTTTGTAATTTATTTTTTATTGTCTTTTCAAGTTTTATAAACAGTGAACAGAAAAAGAACATTGGAGTAAGATAGGAGTAATCTAGGAGTAACACAGGGCACAAACGCCCCGAGATACAAGAGCAGGACGGGGGGGCATTGTGATCCACACCCCCCCCTAGGAGAATGTCTAAGACTGATACATGGTCACCCACTCCACTAGGGATAGGCCAAAGGCAGATTTGTTGCAAGATCTCACACATGTTACAAAAACACCTATGTACATGTGCCTCCCTCCCCCAATCCCATCACCCCTCTTCTCACCAACTATAACTGCAGTTCCAAAACTACAAGTGCACCATGCTTAAGCGATACCCAATATTCTCAGTTTATGCATGCATAGTGCCACATTGTAGTCCTCTTGTAGAAATCGCAGGTCCGTACCCCAGTCTTTCAAGAATGTTGTATGCGCTCCCTGAATACCATGAGTCAACCATACCAAGGCCACAAAATTCCAAATTTTTAAGAACCAATCTTGAACGTGTGGGGAACTTTGTCCTTCCAGAGTTAGGCGATCACCACCAGAGCAGCTAGCCTTAATATAGTCTGTGCTTTACGTTTATGTTTTGGCCACTTCTTTTCTTCCGATGGGCCAATTTCCAGCAATATAGGTCTTGCTTCTGGTATTGATTTTTTCCCCCCCAAACAGTTCCTGAATGCACTTTTGTTCCCCAATAGTTCACTAGTTTGGGACAGCTCAGCCACTGTTATGACATGATCTTGCAGGATTACACTCAAAGGATACACGGTGAGGCTGCCGGTATTCTTCAAGTAGCTTAATTCATCAGCTCTCAAATACATTAGGAGATAGGTAAGTATAGACAGGAAACCTCTGGCTCCCGCCACCCAGGCTACATCTTTTCAACTGCCCTGGGTGGAACCACATTCACACACAAAACATTCCAATCATTCTACTAACATTCCACACATGACATCACAGCTTGCAATGCACCTCATACAAGCAGGATGCAAGAAAGAAAGACAATCACAACACCTCCTTCCGTTACTACAACAAGCACACATCACAATCAAAGAGCATCTCTGCATACCTCACAATCAAAACCGCCTCAACATCTCCTTCCATTACAGCAAATCAAACACACATCTCAAACAGCACAACGCTCAACATCTCAACAGTGGAATCTCCGGCACCAGAACAACTAGTTAAACCATGGGACTGGCTGACCAACCGGGCGTAACCTCCATGTAACAGTACCACACCTACATTGTAACCAAACACTACCATCTCAGCAACCACTCAGACACCTTCCACCCACCACTGCCGGATCACCAGCCTGCCACACTGGAGTTCTACCTGCCCCTCTGGGCTACGAAACTACAACACCCAAACCATCTCGGAAATCTAAACACCTCCCGTCCACCACTCCCGCTGCGAACCTCAGGGCTGCCACACTTGAGCAGAAATGGCCACGTATATGGGCTGGCACGTGGCCTGCTACAACACCGCAAGAAAACATCTCTAACCTACTGAGACAGACCAGAAGACCAAGGCTAAAAGGATCAGGCGCATACTCTCCACAAAACCTAAACGCACATTCTCACCTGACCGAGTCTCAACACACACACACACACACACATACATACATACATACACACAAACACCAGCAACCAACTTGAGCGGCGAAAAATACACACCGGTCAACCAACTCACAAAACAACAACCCCAAAGTGTTGGCCAGACACCCTGAGCCCTCAAACCAAGCATTAAACCAGACCAGATGGACACTGCCATAAGGATGTTGGGGTTGCCCAAGCTCCCAGAACCACCCAAAGGTTAATCCGGGATGGTTCCAGAAGAAACTCTAAAATGGAAGCAACAACAAAATAAATACTAGGTGGGATGCTGGCACACAACCACTGTATGCGTAACAAAGGGTCACTAAACACATCAGACTCCTGTGGCTGCACGTTCGCCATGCATCACCACAAACTCTGCACCAGAGTCTCTTGACCAGCCCACCACTGACCACTAAAGACCTCAACTCCCGTGGCTGCATATGATATGGCATTTATAACGTGCCTATGCACAAGTGCTTCAAGGCGCGACGAGGCAAGGGAGGAGAACAGAGGGAGGACAGACAACGATCCTACTAGACCAGGTGTCAATCAGATTGTGCAAGTGCGTGGGAAGGGGGCAGGGACAGTGCAGTACAAGATGATAACAAAAGTAAGTAGCGGCCAGAACGTGGCAAGTGCATGGGTAAGTGCAGACAACAGGTGTCAGGGGCTAGTAGGGGGACTGTAGGGGTACAGAAACAGTCCCCGAGTGCGGGGTTAGCCAAGTGGGCAGTGCAGGTGAGCGACAATGGCAGGGGAGAGACCTGGGCCCGAGATCAGAGGGTGTCCAGGTAGCCAGTGTGGTTCAGGTTTCAGCCAGGAGGTCAGCAGAGGTGACGAGGAGAGAAAGCAGAAGCAAAGAGAAAGGTTCTGAGGTGCCTCCGGAACCAGAGATGTTCTCCTCAAGTTTAAGGGAGGCTGTTCCAGAGGGAGACACCAGCCGAAGCAAGAGATCTACTACCAACTCGTTGCTTGGAGAAGTGACTGACCCTGAGGGAGTTGGAGGCGGATGAGCAGAGAGATCGAGAAGGAAGGGAGAGTTGAAGATATTTAGGCCCCAGGCCCCAGAATGCCTTGTGGACGATGCAGAGGGTTTTGAACTTAATCCTTGCAGCCACTGGGAGCCAATGCAGAGATTTCAGTCCTGGAGAGAGAAGATGCCTGGGCTTGAGGCCAAGGACAAGTCTTGCAGTCCTGTTTTGGATAAGTTGAAGAGGGCAAAGAGTAGAAGCAGGTATATTTAGAAAGAGTCTGTTGCAATAGTCCAGTCTAGAGAGAACCAGAGCTCTGGAAACATTGAGCTTCTGTGGGAAGGAGAAGAAAGGAAGAATCCCTTGGAAGAGGTGCAGCTGGTAGTGTGACTTCTTAAAGACGTCAGAGATGTGAGGAGAGGAGGAGTGTGTGGATTCGAAGATGACCAAGGTTTTTAGCCTTGCAAGTGGGAGCTGGAAGAAGGCCAAGAGAGGCTGGCCAGACAGCTACAGGGAAGGAGGGAGCGGGTGTGCCAATGAGGAGAATCTCGGTCTTACTGGCATTAAGGCAGAGGTCATTGGCGGCACACCACTCCTGGATAGCTGACAGTCAGATGAGGGAAGAGGAGGAGGCCGAGGGTAGCCTGAAAATGAGCTGGGCGTCATCCGCATAGCACTGAAAGTTGGGGCAGACAGCGGTGGGCAGGGAGTGCCAGGTATTGGTTGAACAGCCAGGGAGAGAGGATAGAACCATAGGGGACACCACAGGTGGAGAAAAAGATAGCGGAGAGGAAGGACCCAAGCTGGACCTGGGAGGGTCGGTCAGAGAGGAAATAAGTCAGCCACGCCAGAGCCTGACCATTGATACCCAGATTATCACGGAGACAGTTGAGCAGGATAGTATGGTTGACAGTATCAAAGGCAGAAGAGAGATCAAGCAGGATGAGGTTGCAGGGGGTGTTAGAGTCAAGGTTGGAGAGCAGGTCTTCACGGATGTTCAGGAGAGCAGTTTCCGTGTTTCTGGCAGCTCTGAAGCCAGACTGATGGTCATGAAGACAACCAACAGATTCAGTGTGGAGATTAAGCTGGGAGATGGGCAGTTTCTCCAGGAGCTTGCCCAGGAAGGGAGTGATGGAGATTGGGCGATAGTTAGCCGGGCAGGAAGGGTCGGCAGAGGGTTTCTTAAGAAGAGGGCGCACAAGGGAGTGCTTCAGGAGGCGAAGGGAAGACTCCAGTGGTGAAGGAGTGATGCAGAAGTCAGCCAGGGCAGCAGTCAGGGAGTCGATGTGGTCCTTAATGGTTTTGGAGGAACAGGGGTGAACATGTTTCAATGAGACTTTCATAGATCGGACTTGTCTAGAAACCTTGTCAGCGGAGAACAGGGGAAAGGCAGAGAAGGAGGAAGGAGAGGTGGCCAAAGAAGGGCCTGCGGAAGAGCAGGGAGTAGAGGGAGGAAGGGGAGAGGAGGAGAGAGAGGACAGGATGTCCTGAGTTTTAGAGTTGAAGTGAGAAGCCAGTGCCGTGCAGAGGGCCTGGGAAGGGACAGGAGAGGTAGAGACAGCGGCAGAATTGGCCAGTTCCTTGCAGATTTTAAAGAGTTCAGCCAAGTTGTTAGATGCCGCAGGAACGCGGGCTTGGATATGAGCTCTCTTCTTGGTTCGGACAGAGTCGGTATTGCCTTTGCAACAGGCGGCAGGCCAGTTTGTCAGAAGATGCACATGAAGCACGTCATTTCCTCTCGGCCACCCTGCACTTGCGTTTTAGGGTGATGAGGTCCGAGTCGTACCAGGAGTTGCACTTGGCTTTGGGCTTCAGGTGGATTCTCATGACAGGGGCAAGGATATCAAGAGTATCAGACATAGCAGAGTGGAGCATGGAGAGGGCTGCGTCAGGGTGAGAGTCAGCCAAGGGGGATATGGGGGGTCAGAAGGTGGCGAAGAAAGCCTCAGCTGACACACGCTGCATGGGTTGGATGACTGAGAAGGTAATCAGGGTGTTGGGAGGCAGGAGGTTGGGAGGTGAACAACGAGGTAGGCCACAGAGGGGGGGAGGGGGCAGGAGAACACACGCAAGGCGGCAAAAACACAAACAGGCAGTACATTTAAGCAAACAGGCCCACGGAGGGTCTGATACCGTGTGCTGCAGTCCTCAGTCACCGGCTCAGGCAAGCTGGAAAATTGTATACACCATGCATCACCACGAACTCTGCACTAGTCTCTTGACCAGTCCACCACTGGTCACCACAATCACACCATGCAATCACACCATGCCTCACCACAAACACTTCTCCAGAGTCACTCACCATCGAACCAAGCGCTGCAGTCGCTTAACCGGATACCACATGGTAAACAAATAACCACATGGTAAACAAACACTTTGCGGTGTGAGCAGGGCCCTACCCACACCTCAACTACACATGTACACGACTAATCACCAATTAATATCATAAACTTTACCGGTAAGACATGCTGTACTATTACCTCACATTTCAGTTGTAAAGAAAATAAAAAACTAAGAGTCCATCTAAAGGTCCATGTTGCTTTTCTCTGTGTGATGCAACCTACATCCTACAATGCCTCAAAAAGGTAAAACTAACCCGTCAACAGCATCACTAATAACCACGTTCAAAACAACCTTGTACTAATAAACTGTTGCATAGTTAGGAAATGCCCTTGATGAAAACATCCTGCAAATTCTTAAAAAGCTTAATACTAGACATGTCAATATCAATCACCTTCTTCACCCGGTTCATAGTGATAATGTCGAATTCAAAAAAGTCGAATACACAAATGTCAAGAAAAAAATTATTTCGAATTTTTTTTTTTTTTTATTTAATGGGGATGTTCTCCCCCCCCCCCCCAACTCCCCGTTTATTTTTACTACCCAAACCCAAAAAAATATACAAATAAAAAAAAAAACATTCTATTTTTTTTCGACTTTTTTGCAGTCGACATTATGACTGGTACATAACCGCAACCAGTTAAATATAAAAGACACCATAATCCGCTAAATATGCAGGGAAGTCCAGCCTCACGACATCATAGGCTAACTTGCTGGTATTCGACTTGTCTGCAGATTAATCGCTGCACACTGTAGCTTATACTTTAAACAAATTCCTGTTTTAAACCATTGCTGCATTCTGTGGATTAAACTTTATACAAATGTCCTTCTTTAAACCTTATGCCGGCTTTTTTTCACGAAACACCTCACTGATAAAAGAAGGTCTCGCCGTACCTCCCGTGGCACCCAAACCGCTGTTGTAATGGCTTGCGGTCAGGCTGATCCAAATGAAAGACTCACTGGTTAAACGCAAGGCTCATTTCCTGGTCACGATGATAGGTGCTTTCTTAAAATATTCACGTTGCTCGCTGGAGAGCAACAAACATCTCTGGCATCACTAAGTGGCCAGCAACAGTGTTCTAAGATATCGCCAGATCCCCCAGTTGTACCACCTAAGTCATCATTATAGCATTGGAGACGGAGACGCACGGAGCTGCGCAGCTCCAACCGTCGATTCAGCTGTCCAGCAAATCGCAGGTCATCATGCCTGCAACTCACTCCATAAGGGCCACGCCAGAATCAAGAAGACACACGGCGCGAACGCTCCCCAAAGCTTCAGCCACTCAGGTAGAAACATTTAATTTACCAGCTGGTATGCCGTTGTACTGTCTTTACACACTTTACTCGCTGCACTATATCACAACCTGTAGAAGCTTTGGACATCTGAACCGCCAGTCTCTAGTCCTTGGGCACTTATCAAAGCCCAACTCAGAATAGGTGCACTGGTACTGCGGTACTCTGGATGCCTATCAGAACCCATGGTTTAACTCAATCACTGGCAACCTTGGATGCATTACTGTGAGCTGTCCCTGGCACCATTAGTCACTAGCACCTCCAATTCCTCAGGGTGCTGCCAGCTCTCTCTTCCCTCCCTGGGCGCCTGCCAGGACTCTCCGATACTTCCCCCTGGGTGTCTACCAGGGCAGCTTGCTTTATTTCTCACTTGGTGGTGGGACTCATGTGGGCAGTGGGTTCCCTCTCCTTTACCTTGGTCTCTCAACTTCCTCCTGCACACCCCCTCCCCCGCAGCAGTCTCCTCTCCTCTATCAGGATCACAGACACAGGTA
This sequence comes from Ambystoma mexicanum, assembly GCF_040938575.1. Taxonomy (NCBI): domain Eukaryota; kingdom Metazoa; phylum Chordata; class Amphibia; order Caudata; family Ambystomatidae; genus Ambystoma; species Ambystoma mexicanum. The sequence continues at coordinate 1,364,417,051 of NC_090930.1, read as the reverse complement.
CTTGTCCAATGCAGGGTCTATTTTATTGCATAGTCCTTGTGAAGGGGGGGGGGGATTGTGTATATCTAGTCTTGGTGCTTCTATCATTCAAAGGATCCCATGCCAAATTAATATCCCCAAAAATTAACCAACCATTCTATCTTAAACAAGTTCCATTCATTTTGATACTAGAGTCATTTCAGTTGAGTAGGTAGAGGGCCACGCATAGGGATCTACCTTCCCTGTCACTTTTTGTATCAATTATTTTCAGTTGTAATCCAAGCCTAAACGCAATTAGCACCCCCACCACTTTCCCTGGCACATTAGCTTGAACAATTATGGGGATAATGTTGAATATGAAGGCAGGATTTGTCTTGCTGTCGGATGTGGGATTCCTGCAGAATTAAAATTTCCGGGCGAAGGCAAGACAAGAATCCTTCCAATTTTTTACATTTGCCCTGAATATTAAATGATATATAATTTTTCAAAACTATTTATCTTCGAGCCCATGCCCCACAAACTCGGATCGATTTGCATTGCGGCTTCATTCTGCAGTTGTCCCCCTCCCTCCATCCCTTAATTCCAATAACTTGTTCAAAACTCCCCTCCATCCTCCCTTGTCCCTCCTGGTGTGACCCATAGTACCTAATGTAGCGACCTCATCCCTTCTCCCTCACGGATCACAATTTCCTTCAGGGATCCCCTTAGGGTATCACAAAACCGTCTTCTCCTCCACTCTCTAGATTCCAAGGGAGCGTTCCGTACCTAAACTGTCCACTTTGCATATTGTTATCTGATAGAGTAGCATATTTTCCAAAAAGCGTCCCTTCGCCGTTATTTCTTTTCATTCACTTTTTCTTCTCCAATATCAGGCCTTGCTAACTAGGATTCCACTGCGACCCTTCCGACCACCTTACTCATGTGATGCCAATGCCTCTGGTGTATTCCCTCTGGAATCCGGCTTTGCCTTTGCGTCAGGTGTTGCTCTGCATCGACTCCATCTTCGTCATTGATTTTTAGCAGTTCCAGTTCTTCTGCGAGAGAGCAGATTGTATGTTGCCTCCCATCAAGCGAGAAAGTGACGCCAAATGGAAAAGTCTATCTATATCTTATCACCACAGGTTGCATTTCCCTGCGTTTTTGTAGAGTGATGGGGAAAAATCTTGATACAGTTCTATTGTTGCACCATAGCCCGATTTGTTCCTTTTGAGGGGTATAATCCGTTCGCTGCCAGCACATCTTTTGGACGTAAGCCGGGGTCGCCTTTTCTTGGTCCCACCTTATGAACACAATCTAGTAAAATGTCTTACTCGTCTTTTGCCCCAAGATCGTGGTTATTGCCTCTTTCAGATCGGAGTCCGTGACTGATTCGGGGAGATTACTAACCCAAATATTTGCCCTGAGTGACCAATTCTCTCAGTCCTCGCAGTGACCTATTCTCTCAGTCCTCGCAATGAATCGTGAGATTCTGGGTTGCTCTGGCCAGCTGTTCCAGCCGCTCTTCCATCTATAGACATATAGTCTGTGGTTAGATCCTGGACCGCTCCCTCATTAGCATCTACTTTCTCCCAATTCGGTCAGATCTTGAAGTCAGTCATTTTTTGTTGGATTTCCATTATAGATGTATTGAATTGCGTCTGGAAAGATGCCGTGAACATGTGTTGGAAGTCCTTAAAATTTTGTGAAATCCTCTTTTGGAAGTCGCGTTTCTGTTGGAGTGGTGTTAGGGCGAATCAGAGGGCTATGTTGTTGAGCCCTAGAAGTTCTGGCACAAATGACCTGTAGTGGGCTCTCTTTATTAGCACGAGTTGAGTTTTTGTGCAGAGGCAGATGGTCTTTTTTTGTGTACGGCATAAGGCGTCTGCCGCAAGAGTGGGACCCCCCCCCCTCGGAACCCCTCCCGTTTCATCTTGTCCAGACACACACCTTGCTAGCTTTTATGGATCACGTGGCCACCCAGGTGCTTGATGTTGATAGTGCAGTCCATTCTGTTACCAGTCTCCTCTCGCCTTTTCACCCTTATACCCCTTCTGTTTCCCTACTCCCCTTCCCTCACAGATTAATTGCTCTACTTACTGTTTTATTGGTTTGATTCATGATTGTAAATTGCTTCTACTGTTATAATGTTCCATGTATTCTGTTATAATGTAAAGCGCTTTGGATTAAAGCGCTATATAAACACAATAAATACAAATAAAAATTCATATAGCTTTAAGGGTTATTTGTATTATAATAAACCTTCCCAATTTTTCTCATTTGGTGACAATAAGCAGCTTGTCCTTCAAGTGTAGTGTTGGGCTCTTTATATGGGGTTTTGATTAGTTGTAACCCCCAATGCAAACCTTCTACTTTTTTTGTTTACTGAGAGTCCATATCTTCTAGCCCTCCAGTACAACCGTATAGCACTCTTAGTGATTCTATGTTCTCCATTTGCAATGGGCAGAGTTGTTGGAGCAGATCACACATGGAATCTCTATTCGGAATTCACCCTGCAGGCCGTCTGTTGTTGGCTCCTGGGGCAGCCCCACTACCGTTTTCTATATCCGTTTTGTTTGCATTAGTGAAGAGTATTAATAGAGCACTGTTCGTTTCAGCTAATCCTTATATTCCATCTAATGCCCAGACTGTATTTTGTCTGGCTGTCTTGTCACGGGTTTTACAAACTTTATGTGCCTTTCAGGTCCTTCATGCCTTTTATTGTTGTTTTTCTCGACTTCAGCTCCCACCAGCCATTACATTAATTGCCCTGCCATTGGATCATACATTTAAGCCCCCAGTGCGCCTTTAAGATGTATTGTGCTCGTTTCGCCGATTACCCGCATTAACAGATGTTCAGTTTAGTAGCAGGTGTATTGTGAGTAATTTATTGACAGGCGTGGATCTCAAACATGCTTGTGCACACTTTCTCCCTAACGTGCTTCAGAGGCCTCTTGCCGACGTCTTCCTCGCGGTCCCTCCAGCGCTGTACCACGTCTGTTATAACTGAGCATACACCCATGGCTGCCATGTATACTTGAAAGCCGTTAACACGGGAGAGCCCAATTTCTTAACGACTGTTCCTTGCCTCTCTAACGATCGTGTCCACGTTTGCTGCGTCGACTCTGTAATGCAGCTTCCTTCTAGTGGTAGGCACACCGCTCGTCCCGCCGAGTCCTGGGCATAGACCCGCTGTCGGCACTCCGTTGTCCTTTACTTTTTCCATGCAAACTGCCACTTTAACACTCCGGAAGGGAAACATTCTATTTCTTCACGCTTGCTGCCGTTTCTGGTGAGGGAAATCTTTCAGAAAATTATTAGTGATATTCCTAACTACTTTTTCACCAATGTAACAGGCCTCATGAGCTTTAAAATGCACCGTTTGCCATTACAAGCCAAAATAACTCTTAGGCAGTACCCTTCAAAGCCCTTTAAAAAGCCTACAATGTAATGACCAGTATTACTCAATCAATATTTAATCGTATTTCTCTCTTAAGTTAGCAACACTATGTATAATATTAAAAAAATTCACAATCCAACAAGCCCAAAATAAGCAGCTTTAACATATTCAAACAAGCTATATATAAAACCCTGATCATTACAATTAATTAAAACATAGCTCCCATGCATGTCCACGCTTGCGCAAAACAGAAACAAATAATTACAAAAAGAACCAAATCTTCTAATTTGCAGGTATACTTTGTGCTTCCTCCTGCACACCTTAATTTATTGAAGGGTGGGTCCATTTAAACGTACCATTAGCATCAGCGTCCAGCACTCTGGAAATCTTATTTGACAGATTTCTCCTGGTCATCTTATATGTGTACGACGTCTGCATATAAAGCTAAAGAGAGCAGCCTTTGTATATTTTGCACATCTGCCTCTCCCCCCATCGGACAAGCTCTTGCCTTAAGAGCCATTTTGAGTTGACTTAATGTGACTTAAATTCAGTTATATCCCCCACTCTATCCAAATGGACAGTGCCTTACAACCCCTCTTCCCCCATAAGTATTTTTCTTTGCCAGTGGAGGCTGCAATCGCACTTCTACTGAAATTCACTTTACGATTAGCAGAAAATCCCAAATGTGCGTTTAAAAAAAATGAAGTTAAGGATTCCAAGATGGCCGCTTGGACACTAACCACGTGAGGAGAGGGCTCCCATCCAGCGCCACCTATAAAATTGAAGAATTGCAAAGCTGACCTTTAGGATTAACGTAATGGCTCAGTGGACACCAGAGGAAACTTGAATGGTGGTGGATTCCTCCTACTGCAAAGCATTTAAGCGACGATCAACGTGGCCTGCTCTGGACGTGGCGATCCCGATTTCAGTGCAAGAAGAGGGCAGGAGCCCCACGGAAGGTATGAACGCCCCCATCACCACCCACTCAAGGCTAAAGAGAGCGCTAAGCGGTCCTGTGCAGCAGGCATAAATCAGGGGGCAGGGTCGTCAACCCGGTGCTCACTGAAGGGGGACCGGAGGTGCTCCAGGGCTGATCAGCGAGAGGAGGCAACAACCGAGAGAAAGGGTGCAAATGTGAACGTAGGAGAAGAGAAGCATTCAGCATCGGGATTACTCTTGAAGGTGGGAGTGGAGGCCGAGGAAAAGGTACCGGACTCTGTGGAAGGGGACATGGCCAATAGACATAAAAAGGCAACTGCAAAGGAGACCGCACTGATCATCAGCGGTGAGAGGGCGGACAGGGAAGAGAGATTCCACATTAGCAGTAAGTGGACTTCTTGCTCGATCAAGAGTGATTGAGGTCCGGCAGAGGGTTTGAGGGGGGGGGGTGAAGGGGGAATCAGTGAGCCTGGATTGAAAGAGGGATGGAGGGGGGGGGAGGAAGTCCTCCACTATATGGAATATTTTGGGACTGGCAGATTATTATCTTGCACAAATCCAGCAAGGAGCATTGACAAGCTTTGGAGTAGAAGGCTACTTTTAGCCCAGATATGCATGTGTCTCGGAATAGGCCTAAAGATCCCAAAAAGCGGTCCCCCCACTCCCAAACTGACAAGGAAACAACAAGAAGGTGCAATGCAGAAGCTTTGGCGCAAGGAAGGGGAATACAGCTGTGGCTGAAGAACAGACTTACCTAGAGCAGATGCCTCAGGGAGGGTCCGCAATTGGAACCTCAGTGCCGGCAGCCACTAAGGAAGTGCTTCAACAGTGTTTCAAAGGATTCAGCAATCAAATGACCGACACACTGCAGGCACAGTTAAGTCTGATCATATCGGAATTACCTCAATCGCTGCACGAGGTGAAAGGGAAAATCAAAGATCTGGGTGATCAAGACCTGGCTGATGACACACGCAAGATCGACGCCTTAACTGATCAACTTGCAATAGCTACCCACTATTTACAGATACAGAATGAGGAACTTGAAAATCGCTCTAGAAGATCAAACATTAGGATTAAAGGTCTTCCTGAAGGAATCAGAGATCGGGACTTGAGATACTATGCAACATGTTTTTGCAGACCTCCTTGAGTTAGACACGGGGGGAGAAATTCTCCTGGATCGTATTAACAGATTTGGCCCGAAGCAAACCAGGGGCTAGACCACAGGATATAGTAACGGCTATACAAAGATTTGGACAAAAGGAGGCGATCTTACTAGCAGCTACAAAAGCAAGTCCCATCAAAGTGAATGATGTGGAAATACAATTTTAACAAGATTTGGTGCAATCTACATTAATGAAACAATGATCAATTGGTCATGTGGTTAAAGTTTTGCTTCAGGCTCAAGTACGGCATAGATGGACATTTCCATTTGGATCGTTGTTTTCCTGGGAAGTACACCAACGCCGTCACTTCCTGTGAAGAAGGTCTTAGGATATTGAAGATGGAGGAAGAAGGTGGTGTTCAACAAGACGCTTGACCCACACAAGTGACTGCAAAGACTAAAAGATGGGAACGGAGAAGAGCATGAGAAACACCAATCGGGGAGAAGGGCAGCGAGTGGCCCTGGCACACTAAGGACAAACTCGCCCAGTCTTGAGGGCATAAAGGTACATTAAGATCCAGCCCTGGAGAGGGGGTGTGGGACCGTTATCGGCCTGGGCTTTAATGGAGTTAAAACTGCAGGGAGGAGGATAGACAGCAACAGGATAGGTGGGAAGTGATGCTGGCACTTGGAATTGGGAGGGTTTATGGGTCCTAGTAGACCAGCACAACTGTTGAGTCCGGCCACAGAGTTAGGGGGGAAAAGTTGCCTTTGTATGAATTAACGCATTCCAGTGCTCATGGGGTGTTAGAAAGGGGGTTTCAACTAAAGACGCTAAATAGGGGCTTAAAATCCCTGGTTAAATGAAGCAAAGTAGAGAAATGTTTTAAACGCGGCAAACTGGATATAGTGACCGTGCAGTAGACCCATATATGCAGGAGTGATAGTCAGACATTAAGGATTACTGGATACTCAGACATTACAATCCAACAACAGGGGCAAGACGGGGGGAGTCCTCATAGCTATCAAATGACAGTTTGGATTACATATCAATGCAAGAGAGGTGAACAAAGAGGGTAGATCATTGGGGAGAAAGTTGTATACCATAGCCACTGTATATGCGCCAAATGTGATAGGTTCTTGCGAGGGATTTTGACCAAACTTGAAAAATGTGCAAAGGAACAAATAATATTAATGGGAGATTTTAATATGGCATGGGATCCATCGGTGGATAGAAGTGCGTCCGGACAATCCTCTCAGAGGGGCCCACGCAATTGGTGAAGTCACACACGGCTCAACTGGCATTAGTGGATTCCCGGAAAGAAACTCAGAGGGGAACAAGGGGGTAAATATTTTACCTTTATGTTCATCGCTCATTTTCTAGGATCGATTACATCTGGGTGTCTGCTACCTTGCTGGGCCAGGTACAGAAAATGGGTTTAGGCCCCATCACCATATCAGACCATGCACCCATAACAATAGGTATGTCAGGAAATAGAAGGTTCGGGTTGTGGTGCTGGAAATTCCCAGATCTACTAAGGGACCCTTTCACATGCAATGCTGTACAGAGTAAAATGGGGGAATACTTTTAAATAGGACTTCGGGAATACAAGAAAGGACAGTGTGGGGTGCGTTTAAACAACCATAAGGGGTGAGTTAATTGAAAAGAAAACCCTAAGAGAAAAACAACTGGCTTCGATACAAAATGATGTAGAATCTCGTCTGAAAGGGGTTATGAGCAAAATGGAAACTAACAGGGGAGTAAACTAACAGGGGAGTAATATTAAGGAAATAATGTAGGCTTCTCAAGGAACAATTAGATCTATTGCGGACTAGGCATGCAGAGAAATCTTTGCTATATTTAAGACAATGGTACTACATTAAGGCCAATAAAGCTGACCGTATGTTGGCACGGCATGTAAGGATGAAGGAGGAAGCAAGGGCCATCCTTCATATTAACACTGGACAGGGCACGATTAGCTCCTCTTCGGAAGACATTCTACGGGTATTCATAGACTATTATTCTGCACTATACAATACTGATTTTCCGAATGGAGAAGCTCAGGTGAATTATTTGAAGCAGTGCTAGTAAAATAAAATTGAGGTTGGTAAAAGAAGAATTGGAAGGGGAGATCCTTCCTGAGGAAGTAAGGGCAGCTATGTTGTCATTACCAGTAAACGAGGCCCCAGGACCGGATGGTTTTCCAGCACTGTTTTACAAAACCTATAAAGACGTATTAATTCCGGTAATTAACTCTCTCTTTAACTCTTTCATTGAAGAGGGTTGTATTACACAAGAAGAGGCAAAAGGAAGTGCCATTCCCTAAACTGGGCAAAGACAGGACTCAATGCAGGTTGTACCAACCCATATCTCTCATCAATATTGATGCAAAAATATATACTTAAATATTAGCATCAAGACTGGGAAAAATGATACCGAGGATTATCCATTCGGATCAGTCTGGTTTTGTTACAGGAAGGCAGACGTTTGATAATATACGAAGGGCGAGTCATCTGATCGATAAGGATAATAAAATCGGGCCTTTCCGCAGGGGTAATAATCTTAGACCCGGTGGAGTGGTCTTTTTTGTTTCGCACTATGGAAGCTGTGGGGTTTGGACCAAGATTTTTGCGAATGGTCAAGGCAAATTATCAGTCGTCAATAGTACGGCTTGCAATTAATGGGTAACTTTCACTGGGAATCAGGGTGTCTAGGGGAACTAAAGAGGGATGCCCGTTATCCCCGGTGCTGTATGCGATTCACCTGGAACCATTTCTTATCCAGGATCCGGGAAGAGAAGTCAGAGGTATATTGTTTGGGGGGCGAGGAACACAAAGTGATGGCATTTGCCGACAATTTACTCTTGACAATGACAGATTTAGCTAGTTAATTACCTAATTTAACACAAGAATTGTTAAAATTTGATGAAGTGGCAGGCCTGAAAATTAACATCCATAAATCGGAAATTATGATGTTACAAGGGGGAATGGCACCAAAGGAACGGGATATGGATACTGGTCAGTTTGCGAGGACTGATAGAGGTCTACGATATTTGGGAGTACGGATAACTAATTCCTTGGAATCCATGTATCAAGCAAATTATCTCCCTTTATTAGATTCAATCAAAAAGTGGTTTAAGATTTGCAACTCTCTTGACTATCTCTTGCACTGGTAGGATCAATGTAATTAAAATGGTGGTCCTTCCAAAAGTATTGTATTACTTTCAGGCTTTACCACTATTGGTCCCTCGGAAATTCTTTAAGACTCAATAAGATGCTGGGATCTTTATATGGAAAGGTAAGAGACAGAGGGTGGCTTGGAGCAGATTGACGACACCCAAGCAGAGGACCGATGGGGGCTCCGAATTTCAAAACTTACTATCAAGCGTCTCCACTGTGGATCATGCAGGAATGGTTTGGGGGCAACCAAGAGAAATGGTAGAAGCAAAATTACAGCTTAGATAGGGGATGTGTGGGATACAGTGGTACAGCACTCAGGTAGCACTACATTTCCCTCCCCATTTACATCCCTTTTTCACATTCATCAGTTCACACCAGGAATGGAGCAGGAAGCATTTAGGCGTTGGGAGGAAGCAGGTTGCCTAAAGATGGGTGATATGGTGGAGGGTCAAGAGATTCCAACAATGTAAACAGTTATTCTCTATATGTGAAGATGAGAGGTTTCGGTATGTACTGCTGAGACATTGGCTACGCGCCACAGAAAATACTTAGCAATAAGAGAATTTTGCCCCTTTGAAAAGTATTTTATTACAAATTCAGGCAACAGACATATTGCGGGTGCGTTATGTAAGTTGATTGGGGGATGTTTCAGGTCAACCAAGTTGGGGGTACAAGAATCAATGGGAAAAGGTTTTAATCAATGGGAAAAGGTTTTAATGGGAAAAGGTTTTAAGTAGTCCTATAACGAAAACAGCAATGGCAGGAGGTCTGGATGGGGATTCCAAAACTCATGTGGGCACTCCAGATTCGCGAAATGTGGGTCAAGGTAATGGTGCAATGGCATCTGAGACCCGAGAAACTGCATAGGTTTTATCAGAACACCTCAGGGAAATGTTGGCAGCTTTCGGGGGGGGGGGGGGGGGCGGGTTTGTTAATGTTTATAAATAATAAAACAAATTCGAATAAAAACATTTTTAAAATATGTAAAACATCTTAGTGGCCCAATACCTTCAAACTGAACACTCCCAATTCAGCTTATAAGGCGCTAACAGGTGTACCTGCAGGCAGATATGCTATTTGGCACAGGAATGTATTTTGCAACCCCTCTAGGACATGACAATTTGAACCACCGTAGATTTCATTGCCATACAAATCATGGAACAGACCTTTGCCTTATATACCTCCAAGCACTTCTCCAATCCGAATGCTTCAAACGTGAAATAAAAAAAATGTTTAAAAGCCCTTTATCCTTAATGATGCCCTTTCAGCTCTGGCCCAAAGCACCGCTCTTTGAGAAGAGTAGGCTCAAATTAAATTGAGATTGCCACCTCATCTCTACATCCATATAAAAACTAACTACACATTTTTACCCCCCGCCCCCGCACACCATTTTTGTTTTCATCATATATAATTTCAGGCTAGATTTCCCAAAATAGTCATTTGTGTTTAGCAGGCCCTGTTGGAACCCTGCCAGTGTTAATTCAAAAATAGCTGTGTCTACGGCATAAAGAAACATTCTATAAAATGTACCGTTCATAGAAGGTGGATTAAGAGAAGTACTAGAATCAACGTCAGAAAGGAATTGAGGCCAACTGACATCCCAGCTTTTCACCTTTATGGGGAAAAAGAAAATATAATTCCCCCGATATTGAAGATCGGACAGACCCCGAGTTGTCTGCATATCATAGTTTGATAGGATTTAATAAAACGTTAAGGACCACAATAAAATGTTTATTATGCCACACTATGTTTTTATCAATCAAATCAAATGTTAATGTTTTTTAACACTCTTTATTTGCATTTTTGTAAATAAGGCAACAATCTGCACATCCCCACAGCCCCACCACCCCCACTTTCCCCTATTCCCTGAGACCTATCTTTTATCATCCCCTCTTTCTCCCGTCATCCTCCCCAATTCATGTGGTTAACTAGCACTGTATCAACAGCCCCCTGAGCATCCCCCCAAACTCTTCCACGCCCATCTTCCTTCCCTTATCGTCTCGCCTCCCGATTGCCCCACAACTCATGGTGGTTTCAGATCGTTGGATATAGCCAGATCATTCAGTAACTGGCCCCAGTTTGCCGTTAACCGTCCCTCTCTGGGTCAGCCTTCGTCCCCGCAATGTCTCCAGTTCGGCTACTCCCCATCTACGGGCATCTGCGTGCCACAACGTAATTGATGGCCCCTTTGGATGTTTCCATGCAATAGCCATGCAGCGTTTAGCTAATATTAGTAAGAATTTCACCATCCTGTTCTGTGATTTATGCCCCTTTCCCCCTGAAAGGATCCCCCATATGCATATTCTCTTGTTAAATTCCAGTTTTGTCCCCAACAACCCATTAAGCCCTTTAATCACCATGTCCAATTAGTTTGCTGTGATTCCACATTTCCATTTATGCCAAAATCCCGCTGGTCCCCTAGCACACCTTGGGCACTCGTCAATTGGGGTCCTTTTTTTATTGCCTGAAATCTAGTTGGGGTCCCATATGTCCTATGTAGGATGTTAAATTGGACCAGTTGGAATCTGGAATTCCATGACACCTTCTGGACTTGTTCCCATATCTTTGTCCATTCCTTCTCCGGTATCTGGTACCCAACATCCGCCTCCCACCTCCAGTTAACCTTCAATTCCCCCCCTAGGTGCCTCCTCCTGGAGGGCCTTGTAGATGCGTTAAATCCTTGTTAGGCAGAATCCTGTGCAGTGCCCTTAGGCACCACTACACCCGATTAAGACCACAGGTGGCAATACAAGTTTTATCTTTGGTACAAGCCTGTACTACCAAGTTATAGTGGTAGCAGTAGCAGAGCAGCCAGGCTTATCTCAAGAGTATATGAGCAGTAGCAGAGATTACACAAAGGGACCACAATAACTTTGACTCGAGCAAACACTGACTCAAGGTTTCAGGTAAAAAATATAAGTACATTTATTTTTAAACAATCAGTTATAAACACAACACTTCTATTAACCTTTAAACAAAACCAGACGTTAAATATACTACAACTAGCCAATTCACTTTGTACAGTAAGTCTCAAGGTAAGTACCCTGTGTTTTGAAGGAACCGGTGTTATGAACAAAACACGATACCGCGGCTACGATCACTTTTTGACAGTTCGGTCTACTAAATAAACGCGTATCCGTGACATGAAATGCTACAAGGGCAAAAACACACTTAGCACCTGAGATAGTCAGAGGGAGTTGGAGGCAAAAATCACAGGCAATATTTAGGTTAGGCAGACAGTATCGAGAAACACTCAGAAACAGGAGTTCAAAGGTCAAAGGGTCATCGGCAGGTTTAGGTGACACCGGAGGCCTGTGCCGAATATCACACCGCTAGACAGTTCACGATTCGGTGTAGCCCAAAAGTACTTGAATATTGTCAATGTTCGGAAGCAAAAGTTATAAGGAGGAGTGAAGACAAGAACGAGCCTTGAGGATGAAGAAAAGGGATTCAAACAATGTCCTCGAGTAGAACACAGTACCTTATTCCTGCGATGCAGCTGGTGCCCTGGCAGTTATTCCTGTTGGTTTCCCGCAGACCCACACCCTGTGCAGCTGGTGACTACACCCCTCCCTCACATTCAGCCCACCTAGACACCCAGGCGCCTTGAGGAGGGCTTCTCTGCAGAAGCCCAAAAGAGGTTGAACAAAGAAGGCGAACCTAGTTTGCCACGCAAAGTAAAACACAAGAAGGACTTTAACAAAAAGAAATGGCTAATAAACCCAACCGAAGCCAAAAGAAATACGATTTGGTCAAGCGGGTTTATGTTCGAGGCTAATATAATAGCCAAGAACAGTACCACGTTTATCTAATATAATCGCGGTAGAAAAGTTAGGGTAGATACCACTGCCACCAGCCAAGTCTAAATGTTAAAAGAACAAAACAATGCTAAGGGAGGGACAGACAGAGAAAGGGTACAGATTAGCCCTTTCCAGTACTTCATGTAAAGTAAATGGTAACTTTACCTTTCTCTGGGGGACAGTAGTCAGCCCCAGCGAAATGGAGTCAGAGGGAAGTCTAAAAGACAACCCTGGGTTACTAAAGGTGCTGTGTAACCCATACACGAACAGGGGTACTTGGAGTGGTGTGCCCCAGTGCCCAAGATCACACAATGAGTAACACTTAGGCAAAAACACATGTAAGAGTGGAAATAAAGATGTACACTCTTACCAGGTGGATAAAATAAACTCCAGAAATCCAGCAAAGCTGCTGGGGGACTCACTAGGTGAGGGAAATTAGCCCTAGAAGGAGAATTCTCCCTAACAACACTTGCCTTCCTCCCCCTGTTTGCTCCAGCAGTATCTGCAGTAGTGGACTAGCTTCCGGCTCCTTCGGTATTCCATCCCATATTTCCGCTAGTCTCTCAACTACTGCCCCATATGCCAAGAACAATCCCTTTGGTAATTCAAATTTCAAGCACCATTCTGAGAGTGTCAGCAGCTTCCCTCCTTCAAACAGGTCCCCCACCACCCACATCCCTTTTCCTGGAGCCTCTGGATCCCTGCCCACCCCATCACTTGCTTCAGCTTCCGGTCTACCCCCAGGGTAGGTTCCCCTCGTAGACCCCACCCGGGACCCTTCTTCCGAACATATTTCCTCCATATCTCTTGATCTGCTTCAAACACGATTGTAGTCCCATTATTCCCCATTGGAAGAAGTTCAACCCCTCTTTGATATGGTGGTAGACCCCCACCCCCCACCAGCCCTTTCAGGACTTCCACACCTGGCTGCCCCCACTCCAAAGCCATTTGCAATTGAGCCGCTATGAAAAATGTCTCAGTCTGGCAGGTCCAGTCCACATTCCGCCCTTGGCCTCTACTATCCACAATAGCTTCCCTACCCTACTATCCAGCATTTTAAAAAAGATTTTCTTTGCTACATACGGTATTTTGGTAAAGAAATATAGCAATCTTGGCAGGATCACCATTTTACATAATGCCACTCTTCTCATCAGGGAGAGGGGAAGGCCGTTCCAAAACTGCACTGAGTCTCCTATTTTTGATAATACTATCAGGGCACTGTGTATGAAAGTTTCTTCCATCTCATGAAATATCTGTATGTCCAAATATTTGAATGACTGCCTCCCATTTTATCCCCTCCTCTGGTTGATCCCCCACCTGACACCAGCGTAACCTCCCAATGGGAATAACAACGACTTATTATGTATTCGAAATCCCAACATTTGCCAAAAATTCTTTAACACCGCCAACAGCATCGGGAGATTCTCCCGTGGGTTATTTACATACAGCAGTAAGTCATCAGCATGCAGAGATACTATATGCCTCGCCCCCCCCACCCCCTGCTACAATCCCAACTTCTATCATCTCCTGTCATAGAAACCCTACCAACGGATCCAGGGCAAATAATATTGGGGACACTGCACACCACTGCCTTGTCCCTCTACTTAATTTCCATCTCTCCGAGACCCAGTTATTAGTCCTCACCATCGCTACCGGCTTATTATAGAGCAGACCCAGTCATTTACAGATGTTTTCCCAAAACCCGAAATCCTTCAGTACCCAGAATACTTCCATTCCAACGAGTCAAATGCCTTCATGGCATCAAAGGAGGCAATCGCCATGTCCCCCTTCTGGGATTTGATATGATCCATCACATGATGGAGGCGCGTGATATTACCGGTCATATTCCTCCCCCCAATAAACCCACATTGATCTGGGTGCACCAATTCCGGAGCTACTCTCACCATCCTGTTTGCCAGAATTTTCCCCGTCAATGTTCAACAAGGAAACGAGACGCTATGACATACAATCCAATGGGTCTTTCCCTTCCTTCAAGATTATCGTTATGCTGGCTTCACTCATGGACTCTGGGAGGTTCCCCCTTCTCAAAAGCCTTTTTGTACACCTTCTTGAGCCAAGGGTTAGAAGACCTATATATTCAGAATAGAATTCTATAGGAAACCCATTCCTACAAGGCGCCATGACCTTCCTCATGAAGCGCACTGCCCATCGGATATCCCCCTTCTCTATCGGAGCCTCCAGTTCTTCCCTCGTATCCGCGCCTAGTTTTCGTAACTGAATCATGTCCAACGACTCATCTATGTCCTCTTCCACATATCTCCCTTCGCTTGTGGACAATTTCCTATAGTGAACGCCGTTCGCTTGTGGACAATTCCCTATAGAATTCTGTGAATGCCCAATTAATCCGGTCCTGGGTACCCACGGCTTCACCCGACTTGGTCCTAATTTGGGTTATAATACACCTTGGGCTTTCCCTATATATCAACCAGGCCAAACGCCTCCCCGCCTTATCTCCCTCTCTGTGTAGCCGAATGTCCCGTCTACTGCTGTCAAAGTGTGCCAGATCTGCTAGGGTCTTGATGTATAACCCAAAGCTCTGGGCCAACCTGTCCCCTCCCCAAATTTCCCCTCACATCCTCCCTGTCCAATTCCGCACCTGCTGCTCTGTCTGCCGTAGTGTTTCCTGCAGTCTCTTCCTCATTCCCACGGTCATCAAGAGGCAAACCCCTCTTACATTTGCCTTGAAGGCCTCCCAGAGCACCCTTACTGATGTCACTGAACCCGCATTTAACTCGAAGTAGCTTTCAATCCTCTTCCGTATTTCATTCTTGAAGGCCCCATCTTCCAACACTTGTCTCTGCATACACCACACCCGCCTTGGGGGTCCCCTACCCCTTCCCCATCAGCTTAACCACCAGCGGGTGGGGGGGTTGATCCGAAAGTGTACGCCCCAAATATTCCAGCTCTTCAAATTGCTGACAATGTTCCCTCCCTGTCAATAGGTAGGCCAAGCGCGAGTACGACCCATGTGCTCCCGAGTAGTACGAGAACCCTTTCTCTTCCCCATGCCTTTATCTCCATATTTCCCCAGATCTAACTTCCATTACCCTGTGAAGAACCGCTGTCATTTGTTTTTTGTCCAGGCCCCGCCCCAGTTCCATCCAGGTGTGTATTCAGATGACAACTGAAATCCCCCCCATATGATCATTTCATCTCTGAATGCTCCTATTATACGTAACACTGATGGGGAAGTATTCCTTATCATCAATATTCAGTGCCTATGAGTTCATATTGAACGCTCCTCCCACTTCCCCAACAGGACCACCGTCCTCCCCACCTCGTCCTTCAACACCCTTTCCACCTGCAGAGGCACCCCTGCCGCCACACAGATCAATACCGCCCCTTGCGTGTGATGAGGAAGACGTGCCCACCACCTGTCCTCCCCATTTTCTCCCCAATGCCTATAGGTTCGCCCTAACCGGGTGTGTTTCCTGTATCAGAGCCACCTATATCCCCTGTCTTTTTAGGAACTCTCCCACTCTGTTTCTTTTGTCCCGTCCCCAGCCCCCGAACATTCCATGTCCCAATTTTCAAACATCAGGCCACCACAATGTTATCGGTTGAATTTTATATCCTGTCCCCCTCCACCAGGGTCCTCTGCCTATTCCCACCCATCCTTCCTCTGACAATTCCACGATCCCTTTTTGTGCTGACATTTCTCTCTCCCTGTCTCTTGTCCAGTCTCGTATATCTCTGTGCTCGGTCTCCCACCAGTTACCCTACTCCCTCCCGGTCTCTTAACTCACCCCACACATTACCATTCCCAACTTGAACTCCCCCTGGCCCTCCTCCATTCCCATCCCCGAGCCCTTGAACTTTATCCCTTGGGGGTGCTCTACCTGGGTATGCCCCCCCACCGCATTAGACCCCTGGACTGGTGCATCCCACCTCTCCCCCTCTCCTTGTGGGCTAGCAGCCAGTGGAGTCATCTAGGGGAGGGGGGCGTTCCGCGCCACCCCCTCTCCTGCAATACAGCTCCAGAACTCTCCTTCCCCAGCAGCCTCTCCCCAGACATAAATCCCTGGCATGTAACCAAGGCCACAGCTAGACCCCTTTTCAATGCCCAGCTTGAAATTTTACTACTCCTGACCCTCTCTCGGTTTGTGGCTCCCCTCCGTGTGATGAAGCCTTTATCCAATCCCACACCTCCCTTGGGGACATAAACAGCCACAACTTCCCCCCCTGATATGACTAATTTTAGCTGGGAAGAATATCAGGTATTTTATGTTCAGTCCTCGAAGTCAACGCCACACTGCATCGTACGTCCTTCTCTGGCGCTACACTGCCATGTTGAAATCCAGGAAGATGTGTAGTCTCGTATTTCTAACTTCGTAAAATCCCACCTTGCGTGCCTCCTGTACTATAGCGTCACGGTCTCTAAAGTTCATGGTTTTTCCCACTATTACTCTTGGCAGGCCACCCGGTGGTAGGGTTCGCCCCGGCACCCTGTGGGCCCTCTCAACTGTGAAGAATTCGGACAGTCCCTTTATCCCTAGCACTTTCAGGATCAGGTTTTCCACAAACCGTCCACACTGGGCCCCTCTTCCCTCTCCGGTACTCTGACCAGCCGGATGTTACTAGAGCTGCCCTCTGCGTCCTCCGCTCTCACCTCCAAGGACCTGGTCACGCCCACCAGGCCTGCTACTTGTTAGATGCTGCATATCATCCTTGTTAAGATGGATTTTTGAACTCGGACCTGGAGGGGCAGAGGTTCAGAAGGCCAGCCTAGTTTCTTGGAACAGGGTAACCTCTGGACAAGCCAGACCAATCAGGGTATCGATGGCGGCGGCAAGACTAAGTCTCAAGAGGGGTGAGGGTGACGGAAAGACCTCAATGAGTACACGAAGCAAGGACACTTACAAATTACTCCAGACAGGTGTTATATTAAAAATATAGACACATTTATTACAAGGCCTTTGTAACATAGACCATAGAAAAGAATCACAATAATACTAAAGTAAACCAACACATCACAATCAATACAATATATATACAAGACCAAGGGGTCTAAGGATTTAGGAGCACGCAATATGTAATCCACCTAGATGGGGAGGAAACAGGCAGTGCAAGTAATCATTAGACCCAGTTTAACATCTGAAATACACCTAACTAGGAGGAAGTCCGAGCCCTACGAAGAGAGGAGCCTTATGCTCAAAAGTACCTGCACGCGCTGGTGCCAATGGACAAAAGAGGGCCTCTTCGAGGACATCAGGCAGTTCAGGAAGGTGAATGAAGCGATGCAGAACAAGTCCCCACTACCCAAGCAAGGCCTCCACTTGTGGGCAGAGACAGGGTGAGAGTGCAGGATAGAATCGCTATTTCCCAATAGCGGTAGAAAAGAAATGGGCTCCTGCGCGAGGGGCCACCGGTTGGGGTATGGACTACTCACCGGTCCCCGAAGCAGGCCGACCCAGACTTCTCCAGTTCAGTTCACATTGCTGGGAGGTTCAGCTGCGATGATCAGGACGTCTCAACACCGTGTAGATTCTGCATAGCAGGAAGCAGGGTAGAGGGTGTCCCAAATGCAGCGGATGTGCACAGGTTGTTTCCGCAGCAGGGCAACACGGCAACCGCGTTTACTCTGGTCCGGGCGCACTCGTCTCACTTCAGACCTGGGAATGCCAAATGTACTAAATTCGGTGCAAAGGTGCCGTGGACGCAGAGCAAGCAGTAGACCAAGTTTCGAGGGCTTTCCCGAAAAGG
Source organism: Ambystoma mexicanum (assembly GCF_040938575.1). Taxonomy (NCBI): domain Eukaryota; kingdom Metazoa; phylum Chordata; class Amphibia; order Caudata; family Ambystomatidae; genus Ambystoma; species Ambystoma mexicanum. Next base: position 1,364,398,951 of record NC_090930.1, on the reverse strand, counting down.
CGGCGGTGACAGAGCAAAGCGTCCTGCGTAAGCTGGTCAGCCCACTGGTTGGCCCAGGGACACTTCCGAAGAGGCTTACTTGCAGGGTTTGATGAAGGTGCCGGGAATAGTTGATCCCACTATTTCAACGTGTCAAAGTGCCTTCGCAGACCTTCTAGGACAATCAGATGCAGAGGGGTCTCACAGGACAACAGCGACAGCAGTTCAGGGTGCCAAACCTTCAGCGGATCACCAGCGGTTCCTCGACTCAGCTTCTTGTTGCAGGATACTTGGCTCCTTATCCCTTGTTCGGTGTGAACTCAGGAGATCGACATGGTAGTGGTGTTTTCAGCCTCCTCTTATCCAAAGTTCCCTTTGCGCCAAAACGGGGAGGACCCAACGGGAGATCTGCTCACAAACACTCACACCATATGTGGACCTATCACGGACCACGGTGGTCCCAGGCATTCAGGACACTCCAGACTCTCTGGCACCCAGGATGTGTATTGGGACCAGACATCCCAGCCCACATCCTGGAGGCACACACAAGGCATGCAGAAGCCCGCGAAAGCATTGTGTTTCACGGGAAAGTGCATGACCAAATAAGGACTGCCCGGGTCGGCTCGACCTGGGGGAAGGTGAAGGGGCAAGACAGTCAGCGGACAGGACAAAGAACATTGTGGCATGGCCATTTTGGAGCCAGGCCACTCATTCGTGCCAAACGCGGTAAGGGCGGATACATGGCAAAAAAGGGTTCGAAACACAAGAGAAACTATAGCTGCCACCAGTCCCGTCCGTGACACACTTGCACAGTTCATAATAAGTCCAGCGAGAGTTTCTAGGACCTTTGGAATGACTAGAGACCCAAGAGCGCAGTAATGTAAGTTACGGTGCACTCTTGTTTTATGTTGCACAAAAGCTGCAACATGAGAAAAGGACTAAGGGAAACAAAGTCTCCCAGTACTGATTGTCTTAAGGGCATGTCAGTTTCCCCATAAAAATCGAGCAAAAGCCCAGAGGAGTGCGGCGGAAGGCAGCGCTTCTCTGGCAAAGTCTAGATCAGGGTGTAAAACAGCAGCAAAAAGTTTGGGGGTTGCCACATGGAGGGAAAATTACATACAATTATGAAATCTTTCCCAACAGTCCTCCACTGTGCTGACCCGTTCCACTTCTGTGACCCGTTCACATACCTTGCACAGGTCAGCCCGTATTAGGGATACATCCAACCACGCCTCCTTGATGCTCACTTCCAGGGATGACCTGGATCACCTCCATCAGTGCGTCCAAGGTCATCCCAACACCACCTCCCGTCGCCCCTTCCTCTGTGGCCCGGGTCGGTCCCTCCTGTTTGTGTTTTGCCCTTTGCTTCTGCAAACTTCTCCATCTTTTGTTGTCCATGCTGGTCACGCTGTACTCCAAGCCTGTACTCGAATTTATGCTGCTGCCGCCTCTTGAGTCACCAAAGGCTGTTCCCAACTGTGTATCGTTTTCCCCCTTCTATTTCGGCCTGGCACCTCCATCTCCATATAGCTTCTTAGTCTAGTACTTAGTGCACTGCGTGATAATATGGGGGCTCAACCCCCCCCCCCAGTTCCCCAGGCTGATCTAGACCATCAAGTCAGTCCATCCAGCGCTGTCCGTCCCTGTGACCGTAGTGACCAGTCTGTCCCAGCTTCCCTTCCTTGTCTTGGTCTCAGCCTTTGGCCCTGCTCACCACCTTTATCGCCCCCCCCTCGCTATGTCTGGTATCCGGTGGGGGGGGGGGGGGGTTCGATCCGTTGGTATGGCACAGGGTTCCAGGGGTAATATCTGCTCCGCGGCCTCCCACCTCTTTATACTCCCGGTGCACGTCTGTCCACAATCTCTGTGCCGCCTGATCTTTTCTTCGTATCCTGATACTGATCACCTCCTGCTGTTCTCCCACCTTCCAGTTCAGTTGTATCCACTCTGGCGTTTCTAGCAGTGCAGATTCTTGCAAGTTGGCCAGTTCGGGGCCACTGGCCCGTCCTCGTTCCTTTCGCCGGTTTTACATATCCGTCCTCCCTCCTTATGTCGCGCCTGCCCGTTGATCCACACGGGTTCACCTCCTCCTCTTCAGCGAGGACTACTGATTCTGTGCACTGCTACTTCTCCGATTATTCCTCCACCCCCGCAGCCCTGCAGAAGGGATCTTCTCCCTCCCCGGGGTTTGTGCATTTAGCGGGAGTGTCCCGCCAGACTAATACGGCTCCGCTTCAGTCTTGGGAGCCAGTCACCTATTTCTTCGCGTGTGCCGGTTGTCCCGCACCCGGCTTGTTCCAGCAGAACCCTCAACGGTGGCTGATCCCTGCTGCCAGTCTATTATTGTCACAGCAGGCGCCTGCCACGTCTCACTGGTGGCCCCAGCAGCCATCTTTGTTGTGTGATGTGGCTCCCCGCACAACACTTTGTGGTGCCTACCCTGACCATTGGAACAAGCGTTCAATCAGAAATGCAAAATTTCTTAACATTCCTGAAGAGAAAATTCACAATACAGTAATCAATGGTTGTGGAACAGTATTGCTGATCTTTTATGCTTAGGAATGCACCATTTGCCACTGAAGATCCCCGAGAATCCCCAGACAGAATACCATAGTACACCTAAAAATCAGTGTTCCATTTGTGACCAATTTTACTATCCAAACATTTGCACTACATTTAAAACAAATATTTTGCTCGAGAACCTGGAACCCCTGGTAATGTTTACTTAGTCCTATATATTTTTGAACAACTTGATTGGTCTTCTGTGTATAAAAATGTTATACTGACCACTCAATATTTCCTGTAAACAACCACTTAATGTTAAATGAAGGCCGTATTATATTTTTTATTTGGGTTGCAATCCTTTTTCAGCCACCTGAGCGCCAATATTTTCTTTCGAAAAATTGATGTTGCTCACTATTTCATTTAAAATCCAAAATTTTGCTCACTGCACACAAAAAGGTTGGAACCCCTGGTCTAAGACTATACTTGGTGTTAACCCACTTATAACCTTAATAGTTAACTCTGAACGCTATACCGGATCCATCTCGCTTCTTCATTTTAGCTGGTCAAGTGGCACAGCGAGTAGAGCGCTCGCTTTGACACCCGTGCAGAGCCTGTTAACGCAGGTTCGAATCCCGGCGGGGCCAAACTCAGCCTTTCATCCTTCCGAGGTCGATAAATGAGCACCACACACCAGCGCTCGGATACCTGAGGGTTTGTAGCGCTATATAAAAGCCTAATTATTATTATTTATTATTTAAGCAAAATGCTACTATTTAGAGTGAATATTTTGTTATTGTGACATAGCTCCCATAATGTCTAAAGAAAATGGGTTTTTTCTGTATCGCAGCATCATCCACCAAAATTGTGGCTTCCCATATGTACCAACTGTATAGGCCTATATTAATGTACCAGGTCCCATGTTCACATCAAATACTTGTCATATTTTTATTTCACCATCGGAGGGATTTGACAATGGTTGTAATTTTAGCTACCATCTCTTACAAAAGTTTTAAACCAGACAAATGCCCCTGCTCTACAGCACTGTACTTTTAGCACTTTAAGATCCAGACTAAAATAGATTGTGTAGTAAGGTTACCACTTCCAGCATGCTGTTATGCATAACATTTGACTAACCAAATAAAAGGAAAGCCCTTTTTGTACAAGCTAGTAGACATCGTGGATATAAATAATCTACATGAAAAGGAGCTTTGCTGTGATACTCACCAGATGTGTGCCTGCTATCAGGACAAATAGGGCAAGTAACTGAAGGAGTGTAGAGTCTTGCATTTGGTTATCGCCCAATTACGCTTAGCCATAAAATAGTAGGTGACAGGTTCGAATCTCAGCAAGGTCTACTTATCCTTTCGAGGTTGATAAATGAATACCAACTCCGGTCGGGGAAACGCAAAAATGTTTCCTTTACAGCAATTTTGGAAAAACACTACATAAACAAAATAATCATCATTGTGCAATTTACCGAGTACTCCTGCGTTAAAAAAAGGAGGCGTTAATAAGATAAATGTTTAAACTAGAGTCCACCGTTAAGATGCCTTCAGTTTGCATTTTCAACAAGTACCTAAATATGGGTGCTTCAATCAACAACAAACTGCTCCCTTTTGCAGGGTCTGTCTATAAACGTTTCTGCGTCAGTCTAGAGTAAGCACGAGTCTGTTGTACATCTATTAAGCGGCGTTTGAAGAGAACACTGCGTGCCTAACACAGCACACAAACCACAGTCCATAGGATCAACCCGCTGAACAAAAGGATGAACGTTAACGCATTGCAATTACTATTCACCAGCTCTAAAAAGCGTCTATATACAGATCCATCCTGGGTGTCAGTAAGGAAGAGCACACACAAGGAGCAATGAGTGAAACTGATCTCACCCCTCCCTGGCGGCTGCTGAAAGCATCAAAAACAAAAAGGCAGGTAAAGTGCATGTGCGTGTCGAGTAACAAATGCCCAAATAACTGAAACGCCTCTCAAAACAGCTGACACTGGGCTTAAGACACAAATGTGGCAGGCAGCGCCGAGAGCCACTTCTATGAGCACACAAAGTGCGGCGTTATTCCTGCTGAGCTGTGCATTACCAACGCCCCTCGTCAATCCACCAACATGCTGTGACCGTAAGGATAACGGTCTTGTTTGGTGGGAGGGTGGTCTATACAGATAACGGGCAGCGCTGCTCTCACCTGATCGATGAAATGACGCTACACATACGGATTCCTTGCCCGTCTCCTGGGGGAAATCCCCGGCGCTCGTGTCGCCGCTCATTGCCGTGGATGGATGCCCGCCACTGGTTCTGGCTGCGGTATTATTATAGGGTGAAAAGAGGAGATTCGGATCCTGCAGCGTTTCAGCTGATGCAGCTCTCCTCCATCTTGTTTTAGTCGCGGGAGGAGGTTGCTGCGGAGCGAAGGGGAGGGGGGCACGGCTTCCGGTTGGAAAGGCTAGGAGGGGCGGTTTGGCCTAGCAGAGATTTGCCGCAGGTGCTGACGGGTCCAGATTAACGCATGTAAAGTGGAAGGCAGTCTAGGCACAATATAATATGCCCCCCACGTCTGTTTCTTTTCTTTTTTTTATTGGGCTGGGGCGGACAAAAGTGTGAAATGGAGAGTGCCAATGGGCCCTTTCCGGACAAGTCACATCTCACTGGGAAAGGGCCATTAGCATCCCAAAGATCCCTCGTTCTGTGTATTCTTCACAGTAAACGCTTGCATCACATACGCCTGAAACGGTGTAATGCATGCACACTTGCACATTTTATTCAGCAAGTGTTTGCAAACGATTCTGTGATGTAAAGACAAGTAGGGCTATACAGAGAGATGTCTTGGTTGATTTGTGCAGGTAAGACTTTTTCAAGCATCTGGGCATTGTAATTGTTTAAGGACTCCATGATTTTAGGAAGAAGGGGTTGTTTAAAACAAGGAAAGGGGGTGTTTTATAAAAATGGGGACGAGCGTGGGTACAACTTTAAACTGAGAGTCCCACCACTTGGTTTGCCCTCTTTCAACTACGTTTTTAGGGGAAGTAGTTTGGAGGGTGGCAGAAGATGAGGTGAGAATGATACAGATTGGGCACTATCATACATGGCAACGTTTTGGATCCCCTGGGAGGAAGATGAGATCATGAGAATCAGGAGAATTACATTTTCCCATTGAAATAGATTGGGGTTAGTGATATTTTAGGCAGGAAACAGTCAAAAATAGCAAAAAAAATTACTGTAAAATCAGGAGTCTCCCGCCTAATTTGGGAGGGTTGGCATGTATGCACTATTGTTCTTTTTGATGGCTCAAATGTGTGCTTTCTTCACAAATGGTTTCACCTACCTGGTATATGCCAACATTCTGGAGCACCTGGGAGGGAGATTTTGCCACAGAAAGTGGGTTAATTGGGTTATCCATTTGGATTGCTTTGGCTTTACAAATATTTCAGGAGTTTAAAAAACAAAAATGTGCAATATTTTCAAATGAAAAATCGAGTCTCTCCCGCCCAAAACGAGAGGGTTGGCATGTATGCTACCTGTGCAAGCCACCTGCTCACACAATTAGGCAAATGGTCAGGACTGAGTCCTCATATCACACATACTTCTCAACTTAAACGCTTAAAGCAGGTCACCGATCCACCTTGGAATGAATTAATTCACCTGCTAAGGCTCCAACCTGTCCATTCATTTCAATGGCATCTCTCCGAACCAAAACAAAATTCTCCCTTTTTGCCCACCCTTCCCCTGGTAATTAAAAGGTTGAGGGGTTTGTATCCCTGCCTTTTTTATAATTTTTTTCATTTTCATACTTCCTTTGTTTATTTATTTATTGGACATTTGTAAGGCACCTATACACAAGTGTTTCCAGGTACCACAAGACAAGATGGGAGGGGGTGAAGGGGGCATATGAATCACCAAAGTAGAACGGTTATATTGGCCTTATGAAAATCCCGCTGAGCAAGAACATGACAAGGTGGTAAGTGCAAGGAGTAGGGGGCAGAGGGAGAAGTGCAGGAGTTGGGCAGGCAAGTGCTGGGCGGGCCAAGGCAGCAAGTGCCAGGGGAAGCAGGGGCAGGGAGACCAAGTTGGGCTAGTCCGAGAAAGATACCAAGACTTGGCACGCTACACGCTTGTGGCTCCCAATTGGACCAATCCAACCACAACTAAAACTAACAAAGAAGCAATATTTGGAATAAATATACATATTGTCATGAGTCACCACTGTTCCCCAACCTACAGTCTCCTCCCATGTGGCCAGGGGAAGGCAGCTGCTACCTGATCCTGACCCTGGGGGTCGCATTATGAGGGAGGAGATGGCTATCAGGGAGAAGTGGTGACTCCCTTAGGAGAGATGCAGTGTTCCTCTTTTTGTGAAGATGAAAATCCTATTATTCCCAAATTCCTGATGGCATGCAGTCACTTGCATAAATTCCTCCCAGGTTAAAACCCAAAGAACGGGGGGGAGGGGGCGCTGTTGCGCTTGACTAAGATGGCCGCCTGAGAGAGGAGTTCTGTAACCCGGCATCGTTGCACAGACTAGACTATATCCTGTTTTACAGGGTGCAAAATACAATACGGAAGAGTTGCCCACCCTGAGGAATACCCATGTGACAAAATTGCAGAATCTGGCCCCCATCGGCTGAGTTGCAGCTGCGGCCATTGGCTTCCCCGAGGCCGAGTGCGCGAAGTAGCCGGGCTGCATGCCCCGCCACCACCCGAGGGCCGCCATCGACGGATTGAGGGACACTGCACAACGGCTCCTGTGGAACAGCTGGATCTACCCGACAGCCACAGCAAGTGACACCAGGGTTGGTGGCACGTCTACCCTCACACGGGTACACTCCTCGGACTACCCCTCTGATGCACGCAATCCTGCCTGTATCTCCCGTAAGACCCAGCCAGACTACAGAGACCCATCGGACCATACATGGGCAAGCGGACAACAACTACCATCGCCAGAGCTGATGGTGAGTGAGCCTCTCACTGTGCTGCGGGTCTGGAGGCTGATTCACCATCCGGACTGGGCAGATCGGGCCTGACTGAAACTGTGGCGTGCTATGGTCCCACTCACAGGTGGCAGGGACCTAGCACCTGTGCCATCCAGACTGGTTCCCAAGCTGCTCCCTGACTGCCACTGCCATCACACTAGCACCTCCAGCCCTCCACCTGTAAGCTGATCCCTGCGGCCAACCACCACGTGTAGCTAAGGCACAGAGTTCCATAAACCTGTGAATAACCTTGGGAAACCGCAGCAGGAAGGACCTGCCAGAGCCCCATCTCAAACCGCCTGCACATCTAACAACAGACTAGTGGGCTGAGAGGGCCTAATAGTGTGCCATTCTTCATTCCTTTGTGCTGACTGCGCTCCACCACTACCGCGCACCACCTACCCCATACTACGGAAAACTGTGGCAATGGGGGGGCTCACAGCAAGTGCTCAACAGCACCCAATCCCACCGCCTACACCACAAAGCCTGATTAACTAGCCCCAGTGACTGTGACCAACTCTATAGCAGCGCATTGCAATTACGTACAACAGAACTTGCTGCTTCTCCAACTCTGACCATCTACATGGCTTATATCAAACTAGGCACTGAGAATACCTCATTGTAACCATTCTTCACCGCTCGACGCAAACAGCTCTGCAATATTCTGCACTTTACCTAACCCATACCACGGTGTATTGTGGACAACGGAAGGACGCAAAGCAAGTATATAACAGCACTCTCTCCTGCTGCATATGCCACAAACCCTATTGACAAACCCAGGTGGTCACGACCAAATCTCATATCGACACACCGAAACTACGTGTAACAGAGCCTCTGTATCCCCCAAGTGATACCAACCTCACCACCACAGAGGCCCCACTACAGGTCCCCTCTAGCGCTACAGTCGCACAGCGCCCCTCTTGCAGACCAGCAGCACAATGACAAAAGGAGCCGGAAAAAAGCAAAGCTCAATAAACATGTTTGCCAACCCCATGCCCAGGACTGGAGAGGGAGCCGACGGCACCAAAGGCGCGTCAGGAAGGGTGGCTGAACCACACGCACCCAGCAAGCTACAACACATGATGTAATACATGCGTGAGAGGTTCCCTGCTTTACACACCAAACTAGACGATATGAGTGTTACCATTAGCTCAATAAAATCTTATCTGGACAAATCCGATGCCTGCATTACAGAAGTGGAGACCAGAGTGGGCATGACCGAAGACGAGGTCCAGGCCCTGGGAGTGAACATCACCTTGCTCTCGAAACAAGTACTATCCATTGGCAAAAAGAATGACGACCTCGAATCTCGATTGCGTCGCAATAACCTATGATTAATAGGTGTACGGGGGGATTCCAAGATGGCCGCCGGCACTGAGTAGACGTGCCGACGGCGCTCCCCGGACCCGTTTGCAGAAGGTGCCCACCACCCCAGCATTAGCCGAGAAACGGCTGTTTGGGACCACCAGGACCCGTGGGAGACTAAGTAAGGAGGTGCTTGGCCGGGTGGCGGAGACTGCGGAGACGCAGCGGCCAGCAGGCGGGAAGGCGGCCGCGGCATCAGACACCCGACAGAGATCGGCCTCTCCTGGTAGGCGGGGCCCAAGTCGGCAGTAGTGGCCGTGTGAGCGGTGCGGGGATTGGCTCCGGCGGGATCGGTGCCTCCCCTGAGGGCTCCGGGGGGTACTCGCGGAGGCACGGCCCGGGTGTGCGACCTACCCGGGGGCCGCAGTGAGTCGCCCTGCTGAAGAGGACTGGCTCGGAGAGCTGTGGAGGAGGGCCCAACCGGGGGCGTAGCAGGCGGGAGTGGATCGTGCGCTGCCGGCGGTCCTGAAGAGGGCGGGGGCCCGGCAGGAGTGGGGGCTGCAGCGACGAGGGAGCCTGACCAGAGGGCACGCCGCTTATTGTGACGGGTCCCAGCCTCAACCTGTGGGCCGGGAAGGCTCAGGAAATACGGATCGGAGGAACTCTGCAGGCAGAGGAGGCCATCGGAGGAACGCTGCAGGCAGAGGAGGCCCGGGAATATTGAACAGCAGAGCCTCTTCTGTGCATGGCTGTGAAGAGGCTGCTTGGCGTCTTACGGCGCGGGCGGGCGGTCCCGGAGTCCCGAGTGGAGGTAGGAAGGGGAGGGACGTCCTACCTGCCGGCCCGTGGTGGGGCGAAATTGGCGCATGAGTGAGGGCATTGGCCTCCCCCACGGCCACACACGCATTGGGAACTGGCCTTTAGTGGAGAACTGGCCCTTAAGGTGTGAGGAGCACTTGAGCAAAGCTTGCTGACCCGGGCTGGTTTGAAGGGCCATTAGAGTGGCAAAGGAGCATAGCTACAACGCTATTTGCCCCTGAGGAGGACGAGGGGCTGTCACAGCTTGTCGTGCTGGACTGGTGGCTAAGGATCCAAGGGGGCTCCAGGAGAGACTCAGGCGTGTTCTGCGGGTGGAGGTGGTGAGGCGGTCTCACGCTGCGGGGAGCTTTACCCGCTTGGCCGCGGAGCGCTCACACTGGGGCAGCAACAAGCCCTCGGAGAGTGGTGAGGTGGGCAGAATGTCCATGAAAGTCAAGGGGAAGGGGAATAGGCCACCTCCGGCCCCAGGTGATAATCATGGCACCCTTCATGGACTGTGGCAGGTGCAGGCCTCCAAGGATGGAAGCGGAGCCCCCGGCGAGTTGGTGGGGGAGGGTCCCTCCCAGGGGGCGACAGAGGACACGGCAATATTGCATAGGAGAGAATTCCTTGGGGAGTTGCAAGCCTTACAGAACAACCTAACCAAAACTTCTCAGGAGCAATTCCAGTTAATGCGAGCAGATCTCAATGAGGCCTTATGTCACGCTTTCTCCCGCACTCCCTCTCCCTGCTCCCTCCGCACGCCCGGCCTCTGCCAAACACCATCAGGGGATCCCGTATATGCACTCTGGCAGTCAGAGAATGCATCCTCTTACCCGCCATACCAAGACACTGTTTGGACCAGGGGATTACCGGCCATCCCAGGGCTGGAAATTACAATGGAGACTCCCACTGGCAGCCTGCAACAATCCACATTGTTTGCGACGATCCTCGCGTCACGTGAGGGGGCCAACACGATCACGCATCACGTGAGGGGGCTAGCACCGCCAGGAGTCACGTGGCGACAACGCTTCCGCATCACGTGACACGCATCATGTGATTTCTCTCAAGGATTCAAAAGCGTCCAGGAACACGGAAGCGTTGCTTCACAGCTGAACTCTTTCAGTACTGTACGGCTCTTGTTCCTTGTTTTGAACCTTGCTCCTACGATCTTTGCACGACCTCGGATTTTGTCTATTGGATTGCTTTGTCTAACCCATGGCTTTTTAGAACTTTGGCATGAACTCTGTCACGACCTTGGATTTGTCTACTGGATTGCTTTGTCTACACCCATGGCACTTTTGAACCTTGGTTTTTGCATTTTTTCACGACCTCGGACTTGGATTTGGACTGCCTCACGGATTTCGTTTTGTTTTGGTACTTTGGCCACCGGCCTCTGCAAGGCGTTCGCCTGGCTGCATAACCTGGATTGCCTCAAACCACGGTGTGCGCCCATCCACAGAGTCTCGCACACCAACCCCTAACCCTCTGCTATTGGAAGTTCAAGCCCCGTCCAGGGCCCCACTATCCTTCAGGGTGACACTTCGTATACTCTAGGTAAGCAGTGCTCTTTTTCCTTGCTGGGTATTCATTGTACAACACGCACACTGTTTCATAATCACTTATTGCCTTGCAGTGCTCCAGGAGTCTTTCTGGGTGTTCCCAGTTCCAGACCTGATGGCTCACAAAACAACCTGTGGCCTCAAAGACTGCACAGGCACTGAATATCTCGTTGTCTGTGTGGTACTTGGGGACGGAGGCATTACTAATCTACACGACCATCAAGATCAAGTCCATAACAGACTGTGAAGCCTTCTTGGTCGTGCTGATTATGGATGCCTCCGCCGGGGACCCTGTGACCGCTCTAATGCAGGCTGTCGCGGCCCTTAGGACCGACATGGCCGCCGCCACCACTACCATTCACCATCATCTCGACGCCTTACAAAGCGCACGCCAACCTTTGCCTGTTGACGCCGAGTTTGGGGATCCCAACCCTCCACTCCAGCCTGCCCCTTCTCCGCCTCCTACTCCCACTCCTGTTCTACTCCCAACTCCTCTTCCCCTGGCGGCTCCAAAACGCTACCAAGGCGATCCCCGGAAATATCGCACATTCATCAACCAATGCAAACTACACTTTTTGTGCAGACCCCAGGCCTTCCCCGACTCCGTTACCAAGGCCGCTTTCCTTCTGTCCCACTTATCCGGTGTAGCCGCTACTTGGGCGAATCCATTACTAGAGAACGACCATCCAGCTTTGTATGATTTCGAACTACTAGTGTCTGAAATGGCGAAAGTGTTTGATACCCGTAATAAGGCCCAATCACGAGACCTGGAACTCCTTGAACTATCACAGGGCAAGCATTCTCTGATTGAGTATATCACTCGTTTCAACCAGCATGCAGCAGAAACGTCCTGGCCAGAGCAGAAAAAGGCGATTGTCTATTACCGAGGGTTATGCAACCCCATGAAAGACGCCCTCGCGGTGGTTCGATCCCTTCCTTCTGTTTTCTCTGATCTAGTTGATCTCACTCTCCAGGTGGACGCTCGCAGAACCGAGCGTAAAGCAGAGACATCTTTTTCTGGCCAGCTCTTTCCTGCTTCGACTGCCACTGGTGGTGAACCTATGCAAATTGGTGGCATCCCTTGTCCTATAACCCCAGTTGAGCGGGAACGCAGGAGAACCAGTAATGCCTGATTTTATTGTGGGATTAGTGGGCATTATGTAAGAGAATGTCCCCGTCGGCCAAAAAACCAAACTTCGGGTTTTCCGAAGGCTCGCCCTTGAGATCAGGGGTCGGTACCCCCTCATTGACCCCCACCGGACCCGTATTTGGCCCTATCAGACCCATAGTAGTACATGCACTGCTGAAACCCTCTAGGGAGGTCATGCATTCCGTACGCATTGTGATTGACTAAGGGGCCACTGGCTGTTTTATTGACATCACTTTAGCCCAGCATCTCAATCTGCCCCTAGTTCAGAAAGAACATCCTGAGCCTGTACAAGCGGTTGACGGCACCTCCCTTTTGTCTGGTCCAATTAAACAGCATACTGCCCCTCTAGAAGTGGTGATTCAGGACACCCATAAAGAAACCATGTCTTTCGACCTTATCACCACGCCCCAGTTTGGTATCATACTCGATATTCCCTGGTTAAGACAACACAACCCCTTGATCAATTGGGGCACTGGGCAGGTAACATTTGAATCAGATGTATGTGTCACAACCATTGGCGCTTGGAGGGTTTGGCGAAGGTGGAAGTTCCGTCGCCATTAGACGGTTCCGTTACGTTTTTTGTTTCAACATACGGCGCAGTCTAGTGTTTTTCCAACATGGCCGCCCGCCGAGTATTTCTCTATTCGAATCTCGGCGGGTTGGCGCGTTGCAACTTGCTTTCCCGTTCGTTGCGTGCGCTCAGTAGCGTTATCTCCTCCTAGCGATCTTCCACCCCCCAATTCCTGCTACTCTCTCTCCCGCTTGCTCTCTCCCCTTTTCCTCGCTTCCTGCTCTATCGGAGTTTCTCCCCGCTGGCCGTTTTCTCCTGTCAGTTTCCCAGGAGCTCTCTCCTCTGTGGCGCCCATTCACGCTGCTTCGTTTCCTTCTTGTGATTCCACCGCTTCTGCCTGGAGCCGATTTCTCTGGATACTGCTTCTAGTACTCCACGCTTCAACGGACCTGCTTCAGGAGTCTTCTGTCAACTTGTGGGGGTTTTTTGGGCCTCGGAGGCTTTTTCCCCCAATAACAACTGGCTGTCACGGGAGGGGGTCATCGTGAGTTTTCTCTGTTGAGATTCACGGTGGCTTCTTTTCGAGGCAGACCGTATCTGCTCTCCAAGAAGAAGTCTCAAAGGGAGAAACCACGTCGAAGGAGAACCCACTACTCTTCAACATCAGGTGAGGAGGAGGACGGCATTTTGGGGGAACCATTCTTATCAAGTGAGGAGGAGGACATTACAGACCTAGTGGGCAATTCTGCAGGCCAGTCACCAATCCTTGATAGCTTGCAACGCCTAAAAGAAGAAGACATGGGCCCTCATTACGACCCTGGCGGAAATCGAAAAACGATGGCGGAAATGCAATACCGCCATCGAATAGCGCTCGGTGCGATTATGACCCGTCACCGCAAAGTACGATGCCATTAGCGACAACGCATTGAACGCCAACGCTAACTGCACCAAGTACGCGCGCGCGCGCCATGCCAAACCGCAATTACCACCATGGCGCAACGGTACGCGAATTCTGACCCCAGCGGACATGCACCTAACGCCATCAAGCACGGCGGAAAGTACCATTCCGCCATGGTGAGAAGTACGGCATCGCGAACCAACCGTAAACGGCCCTACTGAGTGCCTGTACACCGCTCCCTGGCCACATTGTACAACTCCCCGTAGGTGCAATGAAGCCACACAATGCAACCAGTGAAATGTACAAGTCATCCATGCCTGCCAACGAACAAATGAATCTCAAGAGGGGCCAATGGGAACTGCAGGGCACAGATGGCACGAATACAGAAGCCACACAAATGGACATGACCTCAGTCTCCCTCCAAGAAACGCACGCAAACACAGGCACCTGTGACCAGCCATATTCTGATAATCACATCATACCACCAATCCAACTGGCTGACCGGCATCTGTTACACAAAAGCCATTCCCCCGCCCCTGAGCATCACATCATCAAAACAGTCACATTGGCAGCCCTCATCCCTGTCCTCACTGGGCTTCGTAGGCAAACGCGCCCAGCACAGTACCACGCAACTATACTCCGAAGCTGGAACCCAATGCAGATCTCCTCACAATACATCGCTCCCCAAATAGGAATATGACACATCACCTGCAAAGAAGAACGCTACACGGTTCATATCAGAATAGGAATTTAATGCACAACAAATTCACCAAGCCCATACAGCCATCAGGCCATGAACTCCAAAATACAATTCACCATTGTGGGCTGCATCCGCAATAAATGACCAGCTACTTCTTGTGTGACGCCCTGTACCCTCATGGCACACAGGGGCTACATTCTCGTACGAAAAGGCAACATGGAAGCGCCTCGACCCGCAGGGCCGTCCCAATAGGGAGGCACTAGTCCAGCTGAAAGGCCGAAATGTTGCTCCTAGCCACTAGTACTGCGTAAGGGCATGTGGCCCATTGGCGATCGTCCCATAAGATCGTAATGCTGCTCCACTGATTAACACGAAGCAGCAGGTGTCGGGAGTAAAATCCATCGGCAGGAGTGGCATACAGATGGCAGTGGCAAAAGGGGAGGAGATACCTGTCACCCAAACGAAATGAAAAAGAATAGTATGGCCATCAGAACTACATTTGAATTACTCACTTCAATGATCACACCAAATCCACAGCCATATGCATGCTAGCCCACTCCAAAGGAACATCACCAACCAAAAACCACTAGCGAATCATAACTATCTATATCGAGGTGAATACACTATCACAAACGCCTGCTTCCATACTCACATGACATGTGAAACTTCCATTGAGTCTGTGCGTAATGCAGCCTGCAAAAACCACTGTGCCCCAGCCCGTAATTCCAGTGTTGTGAAGCAACATGTAAATGGGAACGTCCGGCCTTATCGCCCACTTCGCTATTGCGCATCCCATACTATTCATATCAATCATTGCATCCTCGCCATGGCCCCTGTCCCAAGGACATTGAACAATAGAACGTTATATTTGCAGTCAGACCTGTGGGCATCTCCTCGCCGCTAGCTGAAAACCGAAAGCGCCGTCCTTCGAATTCCTCATTTGCAACATCACGTCGAAAAGGCGTCTGTGGCCGCTTGAAATCACAAATTAATCCATCTAGTGCGGCTGTGTGTGAAAATGGCAACTGCCTTCACTCACAAATGGGACGCCCTGCCCGTCGGTGAACCTCGGTGCAGTGTTGCATGAGGGTCCACCGTTACTCGAGTACTACGTTCCACTGACCCTTCACAAGTCTGTTCGCGACTGCAAAGATAGTATGTGAAACAATGGGACCAAAGCAGAATGAACATATCAACCAATGTTACACTGCCATCGGGTACAAATACATGATTGTAATGGCAAGGTGCCATTCGTCGAATTGCAGCGTTGTGTGCGGGACGTGCTCGCCCAAAGGGGAGAGCAGCTTGCACAGGTGGAATGAATCACCACAGGTGGAGGCCATACAGCCTGGAAACACATAAATTGCACACCCAACCCCCTCCCACAACCACACCCACTCCGATATGCTACCGGCAGGACTAGCCATGTTGGCCCTGGGGGACCTGATAGCACTGCAAGTACTCCAACTTCAAGAAGAAGACGAACACCGACTACAACCGGCCGCACGGAGGAGACGCAGGAGGAGGAGGAGGAGGAGGGCAAGGCAGGGCCAGCAAGGGCCGCCAGCACAGCCACTACCACCACGCAGGCAGCCCGCAATCCCACGCCTCCGAGCACATCCGTTCAACCTCACTGATGAGCAGATCCACACCCTCTACCGTTTGGACCGGGACACCATAACCGCCATTGTGGACATGACACAGGCTGACCTTGTCAGCATGATAGATAGCCCAACCGCCATCCCACCCCTACTGAAGGTGGTGTCTGTACTCCACTTCCTGGCCACCGGCACCTACCAGCACACAGTCGGACAGTTGCATGGCATTTCACAGCCACTGTTCTCACGGACACTATTGCAAGTGCTCGATGCCCTCCTGCAGCACGCAGACGACTACATCTCTCTACCACGCTCGGAGCAGGAAATTACGAACGCAAAAGTGGGATTCCATGCACTTGGCGGCATACCGGGTTGCATTGGTGCCATCGACTGCACCCATGTGGAATTGGTTGTCCCACATGCCATGGAGGCCCAGCACCGCAACCGAAAACAATTTAATTCCCTGAATGTACAAATGGTGTGTGACTCGAACAGGATCATTACACATTGTTGTGCCCGATTCCCAGGATCAACCCATGATTCTATGGTCTTGAGGAACTCTACTATACCACGCTACATGGAGCGACACGCAGGGAACAGATCCTGGCTACTCGGTGAGTCTCATTTCAAGCATGATAGTGTGGGGTATGTGATGCGGCAATGACCTGGCAGGAAGGGGGGGGTGCGTACGTAGCAATGGCATTCCTCAAAATACCTTCATTGTCCACATACAGGTGATGCCGGGTATCCACTGAAGAGATGGCTCCTTACACCAGTCCGCAACCCACGGGACCAGCATGAGGAGGACTACAACCATGCCCACTCACGTACCCGTGTAGTCATAGAACAGGCATTCGGCCTACTGAAGACTCGTTTCCGCTGCCTCAGCAGGTCTGGCGGGGCACTCCTGTACCGACATGAGAAGGTTGCAAAGATGGTCATGGCATGTGTCATGCTACACAACATGTGCGTACGTAGAAATGTGCCCATGCCCCCTGACGCAGAACTGCAAGCACCTGAGGATGGTCATGATGAGGGTGGGGATGTGGCAGCACCTCAAGGTGTCTGCGAGGCACAGGAGGGCCGTGACATTCGTCAGCATATCATAGATGCATGCTTCTAGCACTCACGCCTGGTGGCTGATACATGGACACGGGACTTGTGGCACTGTGTGTGTCTGGAACATGCACAATATGGACTGTACGCCTATAATGGCCTCGTACACAAAGATCAATGTCCACGCATCTCATTGTATGATCGTGCATTGTTTATGGCATATGTGATATCATGTTAAACACCCTATCGACCCGCCACCCAAGTGAGCCCAACACACCCCCTCCACCCTCCTACCTCCCCCCCCGAACACCAGTGTCCAAGGATGCTCATAGTCAGTGGGCAGTCGCTATTGCAAGCCCCCTCTCCGGGTATCAGGGGCACCGCTGCCTGTGGAGCGCAGGTTCCTCCCAGATCTACGTTGGGGGCTGCCCTGGACGGAACTTGCAACGGATGATGTCTCTGCCTGCTCACGTCCATGCATGTCCCTAAGGGTTTGTGAGAGCTCAGTGAGCACACGGCGCACAGCGGCAAGTTCGGCACATACGTCTTTGGACGTCGCATGCAGTTCCCCCCTCAGGCTCTCGGTGCTTCTCTCCATTTGTACTCTCAGGCTCTCGGTGCTTCTCTCCATTTGTACTCTCAGGCTCTCGGTGCTTCTCTCCATTTCTGCCCTAAGTGTCTCAGTTGATGTTTCTATGGCTGCCTTAGTACCCCCACATTCATCAGCATGGTCCTTGAGGAGCGTGGCCAGTTGCTGCTGTTGCACGATCACCTGGTCGAGGGACTGTTGCCTCTGCTGTGCCATGGCCATTTGCGGTGGTGTCACAGAGGGGCTGGTCACCTCATGTTGCCTTGCCACAGGGCTTGTGGGGGATGGCCAGTCGTCGTCTTGTGGGTGCCCCTGCGTGGTATCCTCATGGTGTACGGGATGGAACAGACAGGGGGATTGAGACAGGTCATGGATGGATCTAACTTTGACATCCCCGTTTTCTGTGTCGGAGCATGCTGCCATTAATGCTGTGTCACCTATGTTGCTGCTGCCACCAGAAGCAGTGCCTACTGTGGCATCCATTGGGGGGACCTGTGGTGGTGCTGTTGTGGGCATGCTGGCTGCTGGGGTGCCTGTTGGAGTTCCCTCCTGTGTGCTGCCACTCGATTTGTGCTGCTGCCGTGTCTTGATGCGTGCAGCTGAGGTGGAGGGTCTTTGGCCGTTGGTCTTGGCCCTCTTTGCAGGTGTGCTGGTAGGGGTGTCCTGGAGCTCGTCGTTTGAATCGGACCCTGTGGTGGAGTAAAGGAGGGCAAGCGTTATAAATGGGTCTGTGGAAATTGGAATGGCAATGTATCACATGCATTGGGGTGGTACCTGAGGGTGATTTGGGTTGGGGCCTTGGAGGTGGTTACATTTGTGTGTGGAGTGAGGGTGCAGTTGTTTTGCAGCCTGCAGTTAGGGTGTGCCTGCTGCACGTGTAGAGGGTGTTTTTAGGATTTTTAATTATTTATGTATTTAATGTGACTTTTAAAGTGTGCTATCAGGCCTATGCATGTGGCCGTTCTCCTGGACATGTGTTACTGTTGCACTATGTGGACACGTGGTACTTCACATGATTGGACATTGTGGTTTTGGCATTGTTTAATTTGGGGCACCTACCTGATTCTTCGGTTGTCTGCACTCCTTTCTCCATCCCTCCGACTCCCTCTATACTCTCCATTCCAATGGTGGAGGCACAGATTTCTTCCCAGGGGGTCAACTTGATGGGTGATTCCGATCCCCCACCGGTAGCTGTGGCAATGTTGCGGTTGGCAGAAAGTATGCTACGGACGCGGATCCGCAGGTCGTCCCATCGCTTTCTGCATTGCTGTGGGTTGCGGGGTGCGGTCCCCACCGCACTTACCCGCTGTGCCACCAGGGCCCATATGGCCTTCTTGTTCGCAAGTGCCGTCCTGGTCATTTGCGTGGAGAAGACGGCGGCAGCATTCTCCTGGAGGGTCTCTGTGAGCACGGTGAGTTCTTCACGGGAGAAGTGGACATGCCGCTTGCGGTCGCACGCTTTCTTCGCAACTTTTCCCATTATTCTTGGTTTCACTAGGGTGGCTAACGGGTTGGGATGTGTCTCAGGGTAGTGTTTTTAATGGTTGTGTGGAAATAGTGTTTTTATAGGTGTACGGCGTGATGTTTCCCGTTCCGGGACCATGTTTTTACTTCCGTTTCCGTATATTTCCGGTCACCGTACTTTCCGGTTGCCGCTCATTGCGGTGACCGCTAAGATGGGTGGCGGAATTGCACCTAGGGCGCCGTACGGCGGCGGTGTGGGCCGTTTTGGGGTCATTTCCGCCATCGCGGACTTTGCACTTCCGCCATGGCGTGGTGCTCGTGCCCGATGGGTCGGAATGAGCCGCACTTTGCTCCGTCGTGCAATGGCGGAAACGCTATTTACGCTATGGCGGTCCGGTCGGTCGATTTCCGCAAGGGTCGTAATGAGGGCCATGGCCACGCCACAGCAGTTACAGGAACTGGTGGCCGCAGTTCAGAACCTTAATGTTGAGGTCCAAACACTCAAGACCGACAACGCAGCACTCCAACAGAGAGTAGCTGCTAGAGAACAACAGGCTACTGATCTACCCCCTTTGCCTTTAGTGTCAGGAAAGTTTGATGGCACTGAGAGAAGGGTGAAGGAATTCCTTGAAGCCTGCAATATACATTTCACCTTTAGACCCTATTCACTTTCCACGGATCATGCAAAGGTGGGTTTCATGATCACACACTTAACTGGGAACGCCTTGGCATGGGCAACCCCATTGGTCTCCCAGTCAGACCCTGTGTTACAGGATTATACTGCCTTTAAGGATCTCCTTAAACAGACCTTTTTACGGACGGAATGTGCCCACATAGCTAGTGAGGATTTACTGGATGTGCGGCAAGGGAACTCAGATTTACTGTCCTACATAGCAACATTCAAGACATTGGCTGCGGAAGCTGGGTGGCAAGAACAGGCTCAGTACACGATTTTCCGCAGAGGTTTACGGGAAGAACTAAAGGACGAACTTGCCAGGATTCCTCGTCCTGACTCCTTCTCGGATCTATTAGCAGCAGTACTAAGAATAGACTTCCGCTTAACCGAACGGAAGAACGAAAGAAAGAAGAGCCGTGGCTCTAACCTGTTTTCGGACTCTCACACCCCCGCCTCCTCACCTGCTACTCGAAAGTTCCGAGACGAACCCATGCAAGTCGGAACCACCCAACCTCCCTTGACCGCCGAAGAGAAGAGGAAGAGACGTGACGAGAATCTTTGTCTATATTGCGGTTCTGCTGCCCATCTGTTGAGGGACTGCCCAGATGTGCCCCCCCGAAGGTCGGGAAACGAGCGCCCTCGGTAGTTGGTAGGACGGACTACCGAGGGGTGCTTCCCTGTTCTTACACCACACTTTCCGTTACCTCTGCCAGAACGCCAGAGGACCTCCGCCTGATGGTGATAGGCATCACGCTCCGCTTCAGAGACAAGGAAATCGACACGCAAGCGTTGTTGGATTGCGGAGCCGCTGGAAACTTTTTGGACACCTTGTGGGCGGATAAGGTGGGTCTACTTAGAATTGCAAAAAAGGAGGATCAAAAGGTGGAAGGAGTGGACGGAACACCCCTATGTTCCGGACTCATAACTCATACCACTGAAGTTATACAAGTATCTATTCAGCAACACAAGGAGCAGATATCATTTGACATAATCCGAGCTGCTCACTTCCCTGTCATCTTGGGTATCGGTTGGCTCCGGAAGCACAACCCAACTGTGGATTGGACAAACAACCTGTTAAGCTTTCATTCCAAGTATTGTCAGAAGGAGTGTTTACCTGAACCCCAACATGAATTGGTAAGGACGGTATGTGCTACGGAACAGAATACCGTAAATTGTATACCCAGTTGCTATTCCAAATTTACCGAAGTGTTTCAAGAGCAGGTACCCATTGAACTGCCACCGCATAGACCCGAAGACTGTGGTATTGATCTGGTTCCTCAGGCGTTGGTTCCTTTCGGCAGGATGTATCCCCTCTCATTGTCAGAAAAGGCAGTCCTCAGGCGCTACCTTGACGACAATCTCGCCAATGGACTGATTCGTTCTTCTAAATCCCCCGCAGGCGCCTCTTTGTTTTTCATTCCTAAACGCGAGAGCAAAGAGTTGAGACCGTGTATAGACTACAGGGGTCTCAACAAAGTGACCATCAAAGACCGTTACCCGATGCCTATCATCCATGAGATCCTGGAAGCCGTTCAGGGCTCTGTAGTATTCACCAAGCTTGACCTACGAAACGCCTACCATCTACTTCGGATAAGAGCGGGTGATGAATGGAAGACGGCTTTTCGCACTCCCTACGGCCTTTACGAATATCAAGTAATGCCGTTTGGCCTAGTAAATGCACCCTCTATATTTCAGAGGTTCATGGACCGTTTATTTTCAGATCTTCTGGGTCAAAATACCGTGGTCTACTTGGATGACATTCTGGGTACTTTCGCAATCTAAAAGACCACATTCTTCAAGTTGGAGAGGTCCTAAGTAGGCTTAAACAACATCACCTTCTAGTAAAGCCGGAGAAATGTACCTTTGCCCAGTCTTCCTTATCCTACTTAGGATTCATTCTATCCGAGCAAGGGATTACGATGGACCCCAAAAAGGTCGAATCCATTCTTGGTTGGCGTCCCCCACCTCCGTCAAAGAGATACAACGGTTTTTGGGACTAGCCAACTTTTACAGAAAGTTTATACCCAACTTCTCACAGCTCACTCTACCCATAACCTCGCTGTTAAAGAAGTCTTCTAAACCTTTTATCTGGTCAACAGCCGCTGAGGATAGTTTTCTCCGCCT
Source organism: Ambystoma mexicanum (assembly GCF_040938575.1). Taxonomy (NCBI): domain Eukaryota; kingdom Metazoa; phylum Chordata; class Amphibia; order Caudata; family Ambystomatidae; genus Ambystoma; species Ambystoma mexicanum. The sequence goes on along the minus strand of NC_090930.1, from coordinate 1,364,377,062 downwards.
GAAACGAAGTTTCTGTTCAGCACCTATACTTAGACAGCCCGATCAGCTGAGTCCTTTCATTCTGGAGACCGACGCTTCAGCGGCAGCTGTAGGAGCTGTTCTTCTGCAATCGGACCAGGGCCAAGAACACCCTGTGGCCTACTTCTCAAAGACACTGACTGCGAGCCAACGGAACTATTCAGTCATCGAGCGGGAGCTTTTGGCCATGAAGCTGGCTTGCCTCGAGTGGAGACATCTACTCCAAGGAAGCTTTCATCCTTTCCAAATACGCACCGATCATAAAAACGTACAGGTCCTCAGACAACAAGAATGTTACAACACCAGACAGGCCAGGTGGGCTCATTTCTTTGCTCAATTTCATTTTACCATTTCCTACATCCCGGGTACTCAAAATCAGATTGCTTATGCTTTGTCCCGCAGAGACGACTTGAACCCTACCTACAGAAAGGAGTTAATGTTCCCACATACTCAAATTATCTCAACGGTGTCCTCTTTTATGCAGGAGGTAAGGGAAACCTCTTCAGATGTCCCTGCTCTAGACGTCAATAAGCTGCCTGTCTGTAGGAAAGATGGTCTATACTTCATCCAGGGAAAACTGTTCTTGCCCGCGCAGAAACATCGCCAACAGGCTCTTCAGTGGTGTCACGACGCCAAGACCGCCGGACATCGAGGAATTAGAGGAACTTTGGAACTGTTAAAACGTTCTTTTCATTGGCCCAACATGAGGACAGATACCAAGACCTATGTACGGTCTTGTTTAGTGTGTCAACAGAACAAGTATTCTACCCAAAAACCACTGGGATTGTTACAACAAGAACCTGTTCCTTCGGGTCCTTGGAAATCCATCTCTACCGACTTCATCGTAGAACTACCTAGTTCCCAGGGTTGTACTTGCATCATGGTTACTGTCGACACCTACTCCAAACTCGCTCATTTCTCTCCCTTATCCAAGCTGCCTGCAGCCTCATTCATGGCTGAAGTATTCCTCAGGGATATCTTTAGATTACACGGCTTACCCCAGAAGATCGTATCTGATCGTGGTACCCAATACACCTCCAAGTTCTGGACGGCCTTGTGTAAGCTCTTGGGCATGGAGAGGGCTCTCTCTTCTGGTTATCACCCTCAAACTAATGGCCAGACTGAAAGACTCAATGGTTCACTGGAACAGTATTTAAGGTGTTTCACAAATCAACAACAAGACAACTGGGTCACTCTACTTCCCACAGCTGAGTTTGCATATAATAATGCTGTGCATTCCGCTACGGGCATCAGCCCTTTTTTTTGTACTTATGGGTTCCATCCTAAATCCATCATACCAACAGCCTGGAATGAGACCAACATCCCGTCTTTAGAGACCACTCTCAATCATCTGAATGAAGCTCATGACACCGCGGAACGAAGTTTAAGTGAGACTAGCCGACGGTATAAGGAACTATCCGATAGACATCGACGACAAGTGCCTTCTTGGGACAAGGGTACAGAGGTCATGTTGTCCACCAAGTTCCTACCCCGTTGGGTCCGCCCTTCTAAGTTGTCCCCTCGTTTCATTGGACCTTTCAAGATAGAGTCAATGATCAACCCTGTTGCCTACCGTTTAAAGTTGCCAAAGACTCTCCGACGGATACATCCGGTGTTCCATTCCTCCCTCCTTTGACCCTTTGTCCCTGATGCCAGGAAACAAGCTGCTCCCAAGTTAGTGATTCAACCTACTTCTACCTCGGAGGAATATGAGGTCTCCCAAATTCGAGACTCTCGGTACCATCAAGGACGCCTGGAGTACCTCATACATTGGAAAGGCTACCCCTCTTCCGAGGATACTTGGGAACCAGCTGCACAGGTTTTTGCCCCCCGATTGCTTCTACGATTCCACCGTCTCCACCCGGGTAAGCCAGGAGGAAGGGGCCTTCGAAGGGGGCATACTGTCACGACCATTGGCGCTTGGAGGGTTTGGCGAAGGTGGAAGTTCCGTCGCCATTAGACGGTTCCGTTACGTTTTTTGTTTCAACGTACGGCTCAGTCTAGTGTTTTTCCAACATGGCCGCCCGCCGAGTATTTCTCTATTCGAATCTCGGCGGGTTGGCGCGTTGCAACTTGCTTTCCCGTTCGTTGCGTGCGCTCAGTAGCGTTATCTCCTCCTAGCGATCTTCCACCCCCCAATTCCTGCTACTCTCTCTCCCGCTTGCTCTCTCCCCTTTTCCTCGCTTCCTGCTCTATCGGAGTTTCTCCCCGCTGGCCGTTTTCTCCTGTCAGTTTCCCAGGAGCTCTCTCCTCTGTGGCGCCCATTCACGCTGCTTCGTTTCCTTCTTGTGATTCCACCGCTTCTGCCTGGAGCCGATTTCTCTGGATACTGCTTCTAGTACTCCACGCTTCAACGGACCTGCTTCAGGAGTCTTCTGTCAACTTGTGGGGGTTTTTTGGGCCTCGGAGGCTTTTTCCCCCAATAACAACTGGCTGTCACGGGAGGGGGTCATCGTGAGTTTTCTCTGTTGAGATTCACGGTGGCTTCTTTTCGAGGCAGACCGTATCTGCTCTCCAAGAAGAAGTCTCAAAGGGAGAAACCACGTCGAAGGAGAACCCACTACTCTTCAACATCAGGTGAGGAGAAGGACGGCATTTTGGGGGAACCATTCTTATCAAGTGAGGAGGAGGACATTACAGACCTAGTGGGCAATTCTGCAGGCCAGTCACCAATCCTTGATAGCTTGCAACGCCTAAAAGAAGAAGACATGGGCCCTCATTACGACCCTGGCGGAAATCGAAAAACGATGGCGGAAATGCAAAATCCGCCATCGAATAGCGCTCGGTGCGATTATGACCCGTCACCGCAAAGTACGATGCCATTAGCGACACCGCATTGAACGCCAACGCTAACTGCACCAAGTACGCGCGCGCGCGCCATGCCAAACTGCAATTACCACCATGGCGCAACGGTACACGAATTCTGACCCCAGCGGACATGCACCTAACGCCATCAAGCACGGCGGAAAGTACCATTCCGCCATGGTGAGAAGTACGGCATCGCGAACCAACCGTAAACGGCCCTACTGAGTGCCTGTACACCGCTCCCTGGCCACATTGTACAACTCCCCGTAGGTGCAATGAAGCCACACAATGCAACCAGTGAAATGTACAAGTCATCCATGCCTGCCAACGAACAAATGAATCTCAAGAGGGGCCAATGGGAACTGCAGGGCACAGATGGCACGAATACAGAAGCCACACAAATGGACATGACCTCAGTCTCCCTCCAAGAAACGCACGCAAACACAGGCACCTGTGACCAGCCATATTCTGATAATCACATCATACCACCAATCCAACTGGCTGACCGGCATCTGTTACACAAAAGCCATTCCCCCGCCCCTGAGCATCACATCATCAAAACAGTCACATTGGCAGCCCTCATCCCTGACCTCACTGGGCTTCGTAGGCAAACGCGCCCAGCACAGTACCACGCAACTATACTCCGAAGCTGGAACCCAATGCAGATCTCCTCACAATACATCGCTCCCCAAATAGGAATATGACACATCACCTGCAAAGAAGAACGCTACACGGTTCATATCAGAATAGGAATTTAATGCACAACAAATTCACCAAGCCCATACAGCCAACAGGCCATGAACTCCAAAATACAATTCACCATTGTGGACTGCATCCGCAATAAATGACCAGCTACTTCTTGTGTGACGCCCTGTACCCTCATGGCACACAGGGGCTACATTCTCGTACGAAAAGGCAACATGGAAGCGCCTCGACCCGCAGGGCCGTCCCAATAGGGAGGCACTAGTCCAGCTGAAAGGCCGAAATGTTGCTCCTAGCCACTAGTACTGCGTAAGGGCATGTGGCCCATTGGCGATCGTCCCATAAGATCGTAATGCTGCTCCACTGATTAACACGAAGCAGCAGGTGTCGGGAGTAAAATCCATCGGCAGGAGTGGCATACAGATGGCAGTGGCAAAAGGGGAGGAGATACCTGTCACCCAAACGAAATGAAAAAGAATAGTATGGCCATCAGAACTACATTTGAATTACTCACTTCAATGATCACACCAAATCCACAGCCATATGCATGCTAGCCCACTCCAAAGGAACATCACCAACCAAAAACCACTAGCGAATCATAACTATCTATATCGAGGTGAATACACTATCACAAACGCCTGCTTCCATACTCACATGACATGTGAAACTTCCATTGAGTCTGTGCGTAATGCAGCCTGCAAAAACCACTGTGCCCCAGCCCGTAATTCCAGTGTTGTGAAGCAACATGTAAATGGGAACGTCCGGCCTTATCGCCCACTTCGCTATTGCGCATCCCATACTATTCATATCAATCATTGCATCCTCGCCATGGCCCCTGTCCCAAGGACATTGAACAATAGAATGTTATATTTGCAGTCAGACCTGTGGGCATCTCCTCGCCGCTAGCTGAAAACCGAAAGCGCCGTCCTTCGAATTCCTCATTTGCAACATCACGTCGAAAAGGCATCTGTGGCCGCTTGAAATCACAAATTAATCCATCTAGTGCGGCTGTGTGTGAAAATGGCAACTGCCTTCTCTCACAAATGGGACGCCCCGCCCGTCGGTGAACCTCGGTGCAGTGTTGCATGAGGGTCCACCGTTACTCGAGTACTACGTTCCACTGACCCTTCACAAGTCTGTTCGCGACTGCAAAGATAGTATGTGAAACAATGGGACCAAAGCAGAATGAACCAATCAACCAATGTTACACTGCCATCAGGTACAAATACATGATTGTAATGGCAAGATGCCATTCGTCGAATTGCAGCGTTGTGTGCGGGACGTGCTCGCCCAAAGGGGAGAGCAGCTTGCACAGGTGGAATGAATCACCACAGGTGGAGGCCATACAGCCTGGAAACACATAAATTGCACACCCAACCCCCTCCCACAACCACACCCACTCCGATATGCTACCGCAGGACTAGCCATGTTGGCCCTGGGGGACCTGATAGCACTGCAAGTACTCCAACTTCAAGAAGAAGACGAACACCGACTACAACCGGCCGCACGGAGGAGACGCAGGAGGAGGAGGAGGAGGAGGGCAAGGCAGGGCCAGCAAGGGCCGCCAGCACAGCCACTACCACCACGCAGGCAGCCCGCAATCCCACGCCTCCGAGCACATCCGTTCAACCTCACTGATGAGCAGATCCACACCCTCTACCGTTTGGACCGGGACACCATAACCGCCATTGTGGACATGACACAGGCTGACCTTGTCAGCATGATAGATAGCCCAACCGCCATCCCACCCCTACTGAAGGTGGTGTCTGTACTCCACTTCCTGGCCACCGGCACCTACCAGCACACAGTCGGACAGTTGCATGGCATTTCACAGCCACTGTTCTCATGGACACTATTGCAAGTGCTCGATGCCCTTCTGCAGCACGCAGACGACTACATCTCTCTACCACGCTCAGAGCAGGAAATTACGAACGCAAAAGTGGGATTCCATGCACTTGGCGGCATACCGGGTTGCATTGGTGCCATCGACTGCACCCATGTGGAATTGGTTGTCCCACATGCCATGGAGGCCCAGTACCGCAACCGAAAACAATTTCATTCCCTGAATGTACAAATGGTGTGTGACTCGAACAGGATCATTACACATTGTTGTGCCCGATTCCCAGAATCAACCCATGATTCTATGGTCTTGAGGAACTCTACTATACCACGCTACATGGAGCGACACGCAGGGAACAGATCCTGGCTACTCGGTGAGTCTCATTTCAAGCATGATAGTGTGGGGTATGTGATGCGGCAATGACCTGGCAGGAAGGGGGGGGGTGCGAACGTAGCAATGGCATTGCTCAAAATACCTTCATTGTCCACATACAGGTGATGCCGGGTATCCACTGAAGAGATGGCTCTTTACACCAGTCCGCAACCCACGGGACCAGCATGAGGAGGACTACAACCATGCCCACTCACGTACCCGTGTAGTCATAGAACAGGCATTCGGCCTACTGAAGACTCGTTTCCGCTGCCTCAGCAGGTCTGGCGGGGCACTCCTGTACCGACATGAGAAGGTTGCAAAGATGGTCATGGCATGTGTCATGCTACACAACATGTGCGTACGTAGAAATGTGCCCATGCCCCCTGACGCAGAACTGCAAGCACCTGAGGATGGTCATGATGAGGGTGGGGATGTGGCAGCACCTCAAGGTGTCTGCGAGGCACAGGAGGGCCGTGACATTCGTCAGCATATCATAGATGCATGCTTCTAGCACTCACGCCTGGTGGCTGATACATGGACACGTGACTTGTGGCACTGTGTGTGTCTGGAACATGCACAATATGGACTGTACGCCTATAATGGCCTCGTACACAAAGATCAATGTCCACGCATCTCATTGTATGATCGTGCATTGTTTATGGCATATGTGATATCATGTTAAACACCCTATCGACCCGCCACCCAAGTGAGCCCAACACACCCCCTCCACCCTCCTACCTCCCCCCCGAACACCAGTGTCCAAGGATGCTCATAGTCAGTGGGCAGTCGCTATTGCAAGCCCCCTCTCCGGGTATCAGGGGCACCCCTGCCTGTGGAGCGCAGGTTCCTCCCAGATCTACGTTGGGGGCTGCCCTGGACGGAACTTGCAACGGATGATGTCTCTGCCTGCTCACGTCCATGCATGTCCCTAAGGGTTTGTGAGAGCTCAGTGAGCACACGGCGCACAGCGGCAAGTTCGGCACATACGTCTTTGGACGTCGCATGCAGTTCCCCCCTCAGGCTCTCGGTGCTTCTCTCCATTTGTACTCTCAGGCTCTCGGTGCTTCTCTCCATTTGTACTCTCAGGCTCTCGGTGCTTCTCTCCATTTCTGCCCTAAGTGTCTCAGTTGATGTTTCTATGGCTGCCTTAGTACCCCCACATTCATCAGCATGGTCCTTGAGGAGCGTGGCCAGTTGCTGCTGTTGCACGATCACCTGGTCGAGGGACTGTTGCCTCTGCTGTGCCATGGCCATTTGCGGTGGTGTCACAGAGGGGCTGGTCACCTCATGTTGCCTTGCCACAGGGCTTGTGGGGGATGGCCAGTCGTCGTCTTGTGGGTGCCCCTGCGTGGTATCCTCATGGTGTACGGGATGGAACAGACAGGGGGATTGAGACAGGTCATGGATGGATCTAACTTCGACATCCCCGTTTTCTGTGTCGGAGCATGCTGCCATTAATGCTGTGTCACCTATGGTGCTGCTGCCACCAGAAGCAGTGCCTACTGTGGCATCCATTGGGGGGACCTGTGGTGGTGCTGTTGTGGGCATGCTGGCTGCTGGGGTGCCTGTTGGAGTTCCCTCCTGTGTGCTGCCACTCGATTTGTGCTGCTGCCGTGTCTTGATGCGTGCAGCTGAGGTGGAGGGTCTTTGGCCGTTGGTCTTGGCCCTCTTTGCAGGTGTGCTGGTAGGGGTGTCCTGGAGCTCGTTGTTTGAATCGGACCCTGTGGTGGAGTAAAGGAGGGCGAGCGTTATAAATGGGTCTGTGGAAATTGGAATGGCAATGTATCACATGCATTGGGGTGGTACCTGAGGGTGATTTGGGTTGGGGCCTTGGAGGTGGTTTCATTTGTGTGTGGAGTGAGGGTGCAGTTGTTTTGCAGCCTGCAGTTAGGGTGTGCCTGCTGCACGTGTAGAGGGTGTTTTTAGGATTTTTAATTATTTATGTATTTAATGTGACTTTTAAAGTGTGCTATCAGGCCTATGCATGTGGCCGTTCTCCTGGACATGTGTTACTGTTGCACTATGTGGACACGTGGTACTTCACATGATTGGACATTGTGGTTTTGGCATTGTTTAATTTGGGGCACCTACCTGATTCTTCGGTTGTCTGCACTCCTTTCTCCATCCCTCCGACTCCCTCTATACTCTCCATTCCAATGGTGGAGGCACAGATTTCTTCCCAGGGGGTCAACTTGATGGGTGATTCCGATCCCCCACCGGTAGCTGTGGCAATGTTGCGGTTGGCAGAAAGTATGCTACGGACGCGGATCCGCAGGTCGTCCCATCGCTTTCTGCATTGCTGTGGGTTGCGGGGTGCGGTCCCCACCGCACTTACCCGCTGTGCCACCAGGGCCCATATGGCCTTCTTGTTCGCAAGTGCCGTCCTGGTCATTTGCGTGGAGAAGACGGCGGCGGCAGCATTCTCCTGGAGGGTCTCTGTGAGCACGGTGAGTTCCTCACGGGAGAAGTGGACCTGCCGCTTGCGGTCGCACGCTTTCTTCGCAACTTTTCCCATTATTCTTGGTTTCACTAGGGTGGCTAAAGGGTTGGGATGTGTCTCAGGGTAGTGTTTTTAATGGTTGTGTGGAAATAGTGTTTTTATAGGTGTACGGCGTGATGTTTCCCGTTCCGGGACCATGTTTTTACTTCCGTTTCCGTATATTTCCGGTCACCGTACTTTCCGGTTGCCGCTCATTGCGGTGACCGCTAAGATGGGTGGCGGAATTGCACCTAGGGCGCCGTACGGCGGCGGTGTGGGCCGTTTTGGGGTCATTTCCGCCATCGCGGACTTTGCACTTCCGCCATGGCGTGGTGCTCGTGCCCGATGGGTCGGAATGAGCCGCACTTTGCTCCGTCGTGCAATGGCGGAAACGCTATTTACGCTATGGCGGTCCGGTCGGTCGATTTCCGCAAGGGTCGTAATGAGGGCCATGGCCACGCCACAGCAGTTACAGGAGCTGGTGGCCGCAGTTCAGAACCTTAATGTTGAGGTCCAAACACTCAAGACCGACAACGCAGCACTCCAACAGAGAGTAGCTGCTAGAGAACAACAGGCTACTGATCTACCCCCTTTGCCTTTAGTGTCAGGAAAGTTTGATGGCACTGAGAGAAGGGTGAAGGAATTCCTTGAAGCCTGCAATATACATTTCACCTTTAGACCCTATGCATTTTCCACGGATCATGCAAAGGTGGGTTTCATGATCACACACTTAACTGGGAACGCCTTGGCATGGGCAACCCCATTGGTCTCCCAGTCAGACCCTGTGTTACAGGATTATACTGCCTTTAAGGATCTCCTTAAACAGACCTTTTTACGGACGGAATGTGCCCACATAGCTAGTGAGGATTTACTGGATGTGCGGCAAGGGAACTCAGATTTACTGTCCTACATAGCAACATTCAAGACATTGGCTGCGGAAGCTGGGTGGCAAGAACAGGCTCAGTACACGATTTTCCGCAGAGGTTTACGGGAAGAACTAAAGGACGAACTTGCCAGGATTCCTCGTCCTGACTCCTTCTCGGATCTATTAGCAGCAGTACTAAGAATAGACTTCCGCTTAACCGAACGGAAGAACGAAAGAAAGAAGAGCCGTGGCTCTAACCTGTTTTCGGACTCTCACACCCCCGCCTCCTCACCTGCTACTCGAAAGATCCGAGACGAACCCATGCAAGTCGGAACAACCCGACCTCCCTTGACCGCCGAAGAGAAGAGGAAGAGACGTGACGAGAATCTTTGTCTATATTGCGGTTCTGCTGCCCATCTGTTGAGGGACTGCCCAGATGTGCCCCCCCGAAGGTCGGGAAACGAGCGCCCTCGGTAGTTGGTAGGACGGACTACCGAGGGGTGCTTCCCTGTTCTTACACCACACTTTCCGTTACCTCTGCCAGAACGCCAGAGGACCTCCGCCTGATGGTGATAGGCATCACGCTCCGCTTCAGAGACAAGGAAATCGACACGCAAGCGTTGTTGGATTGCGGAGCCGCTGGAAACTTTTTGGACACCTTGTGGGCGGATAAGGTGGGTCTACTTAGAATTGCAAAAAAGGAGGATCAAAAGGTGGAAGGAGTGGACGGAACACCCCTATGTTCCGGACTCATAACTCATACCACTGAAGTTATACAAGTATCTATTCAGAAACACAAGGAGCAGATATCATTTGACACAATCCGAGCTGCTCACTTCCCTGTCATCTTGGGTATCGGTTGGCTCCGGAAGCACAACCCAACTGTGGATTGGACAAACAACCTGTTAAGCTTTCATTCCAAGTATTGTCAGAAGGAGTGTTTACCTGAACCCCAACATGAATTGGTAAGGACGGTATGTGCTACGGAACAGAATACCGTAAATTGTATACCAAGTTGCTATTCCAAATTTACCGAAGTGTTTCAAGAGCAGGTACCCATTGAACTGCCACCGCATAGACCCGAAGACTGTGGTATTGATCTGGTTCCTCAGGCGTTGGTTCCTTTCGGCAGGATGTATCCCCTCTCATTGTCAGAAAAGGCAGTCCTCAGGCGCTACCTTGACGACAATCTCGCCAATGGACTGATTCGTTCTTCTAAATCCCCCGCAGGCGCCTCTTTGTTTTTCATTCCTAAACGCGAGAGCAAAGAGTTGAGACCGTGTATAGACTACAGGGGTCTCAACAAAGTGACCATCAAAGACCGTTACCCGATGCCTATCATCCATAAGATCCTGGAAGCCGTTCAGGGCTCTGTAGTATTCACCAAGCTCGACCTACGAAACGCCTACCATCTACTTCGGATAAGAGCGGGTGATGAATGGAAGACGGCTTTTCGCACTCCCTACGGCCTTTACGAATATCAAGTAATGCCGTTTGGCCTAGTAAATGCACCCTCTATATTTCAGAGGTTCATGGACCGTTTATTTTCAGATCTTCTGGGTCAAAATACCGTGGTCTACTTGGATGACATTCTGGTGTACTCTCGCAATTTAAAAGACCACATTCTTCAAGTTGGAGAGGTCCTAAGTAGGCTTAAACAACATCACCTTCTAGTAAAGCCGGAGAAATGTACCTTTGCCCAGTCTTCCTTATCCTACTTAGGATTCATTCTATCCGAGCAAGGGATTACGATGGACCCCAAAAAGGTCGAATCCATTCTTGGTTGGCCGTCCCCCACCTCCGTCAAAGAGATACAACGGTTTTTGGGACTAGCCAACTTTTACAGAAAGTTTATACCCAACTTCTCACAGCTCACTCTACCCATAACCTCGCTGTTAAAGAAGTCTTCTGAACCTTTTATCTGGTCAACAGCCGCTGAGGATAGTTTTCTCCGCCTGAAACGAAGTTTCTGTTCAGCACCTATACTTAGACAGCCCGATCAGCTGAGTCCTTTCATTCTGGAGACCGACGCTTCAGCGGCAGCTGTAGGAGCTGTTCTTCTGCAATCGGACCAGGGCCAAGAACACCCTGTGGCCTACTTCTCAAAGACACTGACTGCGAGCCAACAGAACTATTCAGTCATCGAGCGGGAGCTTTTGGCCATGAAGCTGGCTTGCCTCGAGTGGAGACATCTACTCCAAGGAAGCTTTCATCCTTTCCAAATACGCACCGATCATAAAAACTTACAGGTCCTCAGACAACAAGAATGTTACAACACCAGACAGGCCAGGTGGGCTCATTTCTTTGCTCAATTTCATTTTACCATTTCCTACATCCCGGGTACTCAAAATCAGATTGCTGATGCTTTGTCCCGCAGAGACGACTTGAACCCTACCTACAGAAAGGAGTTAATGTTCCCACATACTCAAATTATCTCAACGGTGTCCTCTTTTATGCAGGAGGTAAGGGAAACCTCTTCAGATGTCCCTGCTCTAGACGTCAATAAGCTGCCTGTCTGTAGGAAAGATGGTCTATACTTCATCCAGGGAAAACTGTTCTTGCCCGCGCAGAAACATCGCCAACAGGCTCTTCAGTGGTGTCACGACGCCAAGACCGCCGGACATCGAGGAATTAGAGGAACTTTGGAACTGTTAAAACGTTCTTTTCATTGGCCCAACATGAGGACAGATACCAAGACCTATGTACGGTCTTGTTTAGTGTGTCAACAGAACAAGTATTCTACCCAAAAACCACTGTGATTGTTACAACAAGAACCTGTTCCTTCGGGTCCTTGGAAATCCATCTCTACCGACTTCATCGTAGAACTACCTAGTTCCCAGGGTTGTACTTGCATCATGGTTACTGTCGACACCTACTCCAAACTCGCTCATTTCTCTCCCTTATCCAAGCTGCCTGCAGCCTCATTCATGGCTGAAGTATTCCTCAGGGATATCTTTAGATTACACGGCTTACCCCAGAAGATCGTATCTGATCGTGGTACCCAATACACCTCCAAGTTCTGGACGGCCTTGTGTAAGCTCTTGGGCATGGAGAGGGCTCTCTCTTCTGGTTATCACCCTCAAACTAATGGCCAGACTGAAAGACTCAATGGTTCACTGGAACAGTATTTAAGGTGTTTCACAAATCAACAACAAGACAACTGGGTCACTCTACTTCCCACAGCTGAGTTTGCATATAATAATGCTGTGCATTCCGCTACGGGCATCAGCCCTTTTTTTTGTACTTATGGGTTCCATCCTAAATCCATCATACCAACAGCCTGGAATGAGACCAACATCCCGTCTTTAGAGACCACTCTCAATCATCTGAATGAAGCTCATGACACCGCGGAACGAAGTTTAAGTGAGACTAGCCGACGGTATAAGGAACTATCCGATAGACATCGACGACAAGTGCCTTCTTGGGACAAGGGTACAGAGGTCATGTTGTCCACCAAGTTCCTACCCCGTTGGGTCCGCCCTTCTAAGTTGTCCCCTCGTTTCATTGGACCTTTCAAGATAGAGTCAATGATCAACCCTGTTGCCTACCGTTTAAAGTTGCCAAAGACTCTCCGACGGATACATCCGGTGTTCCATTCCTCCCTCCTTCGACCCTTTGTCCCTGATGCCAGGAAACAAGCTGCTCCCAAGTTAGTGATTCAACCTACTTCTACCTCGGAGGAATATGAGGTCTCCCAAATTCGAGACTCTCGGTACCATCAAGGACGCCTGGAGTACCTCATACATTGGAAAGGCTACCCCTCTTCCGAGGATACTTGGGAACCAGCTGCACAGGTTTTTGCCCCCCGATTGCTTCTACGATTCCACCGTCTCCACCCGGGTAAGCCAGGAGGAAGGGGCCTTCGAAGGGGGCATACTGTCATGACCATTGGCGCTTGGAGGGTTTGGCGAAGGTGGAAGTTCCGTCGCCATTAGACGGTTCCGTTATGTTTTTTGTTTCAACGTACGGCGCAGTCCAGTGTTTTTCCAACATGGCCGCCCGCCGAGTATTTCTCTATTCGAATCTCGGCGGGTTGGCGCGTTGCAACTTGCTTTCCCGTTCGTTGCGTGCGCTCAGTAGCGTTATCTCCTCCTAGCGATCTTCCACCCCCCAATTCCTGCTACTCTCTCTCCCGCTTGCTCTCTCCCCTTTTCCTCGCTTCCTGCTCTATCGGAGTTTCTCCCCGCTGGCCGTTTTCTCCTGTCAGTTTCCCAGGAGCTCTCTCCTCTGTGGCGCCCATTCACGCTGCTTCGTTTCCTTCTTGTGATTCCACCGCTTCTGCTTGGAGCCGATTTCTCTGGATACTGCTTCTAGTACTCCACGCTTCAACGGACCTGCTTCAGGAGTCTTCTGTCAACTTGTGGGGGTTTTTTGGGCCTCGGAGGCTTTTTCCCCCAATAACAACTGGCTGTCACGGGAGGGGGTCATCGTGAGTTTTCTCTGTTGAGATTCACGGTGGCTTCTTTTCGAGGCAGACCGTATCTGCTCTCCAAGAAGAAGTCTCAAAGGGAGAAACCACGTCGAAGGAGAACCCACTACTCTTCAACATCAGGTGAGGAGGAGGACGGCATTTTGGGGGAACCATTCTTATCAAGTGAGGAGGAGGACATTACAGACCTAGTGGGCAATTCTGCAGGCCAGTCACCAATCCTTGATAGCATTTCAGCATTTCTGCTTAACAGAACCCGAGAGACTCACCTCTCCTGCCACTATTCTTGGCGCCATGGCCTCTTCCCGAATTGAGGATGTTGATCCACCCACACCTACACATACCGTGGGGGCTGTTACAGCTGGTATTCCTGCTGATTACCACGATTATCTGCAGGTTTTTTACAAAGCCACGGCAGAGGGTCTCCCTCCGCATAGGCCTTATGACTGCCCCATTGACTTGATTCCCGATGCACCAATACCAAAGGGTAGGATTTACTCATTATCCCATTCCGAAGAAGCAGCTTTGAAGGACTATATACAACAAGCCCTACGGTTAGGTCACATTCGTCCCTCTTGTTCCCCAGCCGCCAGTCCTATCTTTTTTGTGCCCAAAAAGGAGGGTGACCTACGACCATGCATAGACTACAGACGGTTGAATGCCATCACTATAAAGAACAGGTATCCCATCCCGCTCATCTCCACCTTGCTTGATAGATTGACACGTGCGTCCATCTTTACTAAGCTGGATCTAAGGGGGGCATACAACTTGATCCGAATGCGCCATGGAGACGAATGGAAGACGGCGTTCTGCTCCCGACAAGGGTTATATGAGTATACAGTAATGCCTTTCGGGCTGTGTAACGCCCCTGCCACCTTCCAGCGTTTCATCAACAAAGTCTTCTCTGACATTCTTGATGTATATGTTGTTGTCTATCTGGATGACATACTGATATTTTCGTCCTCCTTGGAAGAACATGTCATGCATGTCAGAGAAGTCCTATCCCGTCTCAAGAACAATGCTTTATTTGCTAAACCAGAGAAGTGCTTGTTTCACTCGAAGGAGGTGGATTTCCTGGGTTTTCACATCACCCCTGGGGGTCTCTCCATGAATCTGTCGAAGGTTCGAGCCATCATGGAATGGCCTGCCCCGGTCAATGTTAAACAGCTTCAGTCTTTCCTTGGCTTCGACAATTTTTACTGACGCTTTATCGCCGGTTTCTCTGCCATTGTTTCTCCCCTCACAGCCTTGACCAGCCCTCTTGTTCCGTTTATTTGGACTCCCGATCACCAGAAGGCATTTGAGGCACTTAAATCTAGGTTTGTCTCGGCTCCGGTCTTACAACACCCAGACCCAGAACTCCCGTTCATCCTAGAAGCAGACGCCTCCTCTTTCGCATTAGGGGCAGTCCTTTCCCAGCCTTGTCCAACTACAGGCCCTCTCCATCCGGTAGCCTATCATTCCCGGAAATTTACACCAGCTGAATCCCACTATACAGTTACCGAAAAGGAACTGTTAGCCATCAAGGACGCCCTCCAGACATGGCGGCACCACCTCATCGGGGCAAAATACCAGACGGTGATATATACTGACCATAAGAACCTGCAAGATCTAGCAACGCTGAAGTGTAAAAACAGCAGACATGTCCGTTGGCATCTCTTTCTTGCAGCATTCGATTTTGTGGTGAAACATAGGCCTGGTCTCTCCCATGGCAAGGCGGATGCACTTTCCCGGTCTCCTGGGGGGGAATCGTTACCTCTATTTCCCGACACATTGTTAGAAAAGGGCCACGTCATCTGTATGTGTACACCATCCCCTCCTATGCTTGCCATCATCAGACACTGGGTTTCCCAACACCCACATGCCTTAACAGAGTGGGACGTTCAACTACAGGAGGGGTTGCCTTTTATTCAAGGAAAACTATTTCTCCCAACCATCGATGTACGCAATCAGGCACTTGCTTGGTCTCATGATGTTGCAATCAACGGGCACCCGGGGCAAAAACGCACTCTAGAACCCCTACAGCGGTGGTGCTGGTGGCCTTCAATGAGGAGAGACATAGAGAATTACGTCAACACCTGTTCAATATACGCTCAGTGCAAGTCGTCTAGGGGACGGCCTCTAGGGCTGCTCCAACCACTACCAGTCTCGCCCAGGCCCTGGCACACGGTCTCTATGGACCTTATCACTGACCTACCCCGCAGACGAGGCTACGACACGATCTGGGTTATCGTTGTCTCCTACACTAAAATGGCCCGCTTTATACCTTGTACGGGAATACCCTCAGCACCCACATTGGCCCGTTTGTTCTTTCAGTCCGTTTTCTGTCTGTTTGGTCTCCCGCAGGTCATTGTTTCGGACCGAGGGTCCCAGTTCACGTCTTGTTTCTGGCGTGCCCTCACTGGCCTCTTAGGTATCGATTCCCACTTCTCCTCTGCCTATCATCCAGAAAGTGACGGGCAGACCGAGAGAGTGAACCAGGCCCTGGAGCAGTATTTGCGCTGTCTTACCCTCCAGTACCAGGATTCTTGGTTTAACCTGCTCCACCTGGCTGAGTTTGCCTATAACAATTCCTGGCACTCGTCTACTGGTTTCTCCCCTTTCTATTCCTTGTACGGCCAGCATCCTCGTGCCCTTCCTCTTCCTGATTTTCCCTCCGCCACTCCTGCTGCTGACGCCTGCGCTCGTGACTTGGTCGCGATCCATGCCCAAACCCTTACCCACTTGCGCTAGGCCCAGGTGGTAATGAAAGCAAAGGCAGACAGGAGGCGGCTGGCGGCCCCTAAATATTGTGTGGGTGACCGGGTTTGGCTCTCGACCCGCCATTTGCATATTCCTGGCTGTCGCAAGCTGCTGCCCCGCTTTGTTGGTCCCTACAAAATTACTAAGGTCCTGAACCCTGTGGCCCTGCGCCTTTCCGTTCCACCTACCTGGCGGATTCACCCTGTTTTCCACACCTCCCTACTCAAAACTTGTCTTGCTCCTACCCGACTCAGTGCCCCTCCTGCTCCTGTTTCTGGGTCCTCTCCTGACGAGTACGAAGTCAGTGCCATTTTGGGTTCTCGTTTCCTCAGGGGTCGTCTTCAGTATCTTGTGGACTGGGTGGGTTATGGCCCTGAAGACCGCTCCTGGGTCCCTTCCCGAGATGTGCACGCCCCGACCCTGGTTGCCCGTTTTCATAGGGACTACCCCTCTAGCCCATGGGGTCGTGGGCCTTTAAGGGGGGGCTCTGTCACGCTTTCTCCCGCACACCCTCTCCCTGCTCCCTCCGCACGCCCGGCCTCTGCCACACACCATCAGGGGATCCCGTATATGCACTCTGGCAGTCGGAGACTGCATCCTCTTACCCGCCATACCAAGACACTGTTTGGCCAGGGGTTTACCGGCCATCCCAGCACTGGAAATTACAATGGAGACTCCCACTGGCAGCCCGCAACAATCCACATCGTTTGCGACGATCCTCGCATCACGTGAGGTGGCCAACACGATCACGCATCACGTGAGGGGGCTAGCACCGCCAGGAGTCACGTGGCGACAACGCTTCCGCATCACGTGACACGCATCATGTGATTTCTCTCAAGGATTCAAAAGCGTCCAGGAACACGGAAGCGTTGCTTCACAGCTGAACTCTTTCAGTACTGTACGGCTCTTGTTCCTTGTTTTGAACCTTGCTCCTACGATTTTTGCACGACCTCGGATTTTGTCTATTGGATTGCTTTGTCTAACCCTTGGCATTTTTGAACTTTGGCTTGAACTATGTCATGACCTCGGATTTGTCTACTGGATTGCTTTGTCTACACCCCGGGCACTTTTAAACCTTGGCTTTTGCATTTTTTCATGATCTCGGATTTGGATTTGGACTGCCTCACGGATTTCGTTTTGTTTTGGTACTTTGGCCACCGGCCTCTGCAAGGCGTTCGCCTGGCTGCATAACCTGGATTGCCTCAAACCACGGTGTGCGCCCCTCCACAGAGTCTCGCACACCAACCCCTAACCCTCTGCTATTGGAAGTTCAAGCCCCGTCCAGGGCCCCACTATCCTTCAGGGTGACACTTCCTATACTCTAGGTAAGCGGTGCTCTTTTTCCTTGCTGGGTATTCATTGTATAACACGCACACTGTTTGATAATCACTTATTGCCTTGCAGTGCTCCAGGGGTCCTTCTGGCTGTTCCCGGTTCCAGACCTGACGGCTCACAAAACAACCTGTGGCCTCAAAGACTGCACAGGCACTGAATATCTCGTTGTCTGAGTGGTACTTGGGGACGGAGGCATTACTAATCTACACGACCATCAAGATCAAGTACATAACACCTTAGGAGAAATGAAACAAGATCTGCATCAATTGGGCGAAAGGACGGACACTCTGGAGAGAGGGCTCCAGGAAGTGGACAAGGACTCTACAGCGAATAGTGAGGCGATTGAAAGGCTGGACATTGCCACCAGAAATCTAGAAACGCAGATGGAGGATTTAGAAAATCGTTCCCGTAGAATCAACATTAGAGTGAAAATGTTGCCGGAATCGGTACAAGTCAAGAACTTGAAAGGGGTGCTCCAAGGCATCTTTGCAGATATCCTGGGCGGGTGCGAGCCTGGAAAGATGGAGTTGGACCGGGTGCACAGGACGGGGCGTCCGCCCAAGGGTCAGTCAGCGAGGCCGAGGGACGTTCTGGCGGCCTTTGCAAGGTACTCCCAGAAGGAGGCGGTCCTCAAAGCAGCACGATTAAAAGAACCCATCATGTTGGAGGATCAACAGATAGCGCTATTTCAAGATCTGGCGAGCAGTACGCTCCTGAAGAGGAGGTAGATGAGCCCGCTACTGAAGATATTGAACGGGAAAGTGATACGTTACAAATGGACTTTTCCCTTTGGTTTGCTTTTCGAGTGGGAGGGTACCCAGAGGCGCATTACGTCACTGCAAGAAGGGGCTGATCTGTTGCGCGTGGAATTAGAAGATGCACCCTCAAGCTCGAGTCCAAGAAACATGGCTGACAGATCTAGACCCAGGCCTTGGGAATGGGCAACTGTAAGGGATAAACGGAGGAAAGAACCTAAGGACAAGGACCCGTTGGGCCCGGGGAAATCTGGAGATGGGAGGGCTCTCGAGTGAACGACTCCCTCTGTGCTTCGGTCAGAGATAGGGGTGGTGGGCCTTTAAAAGGTGGGTGAAAGCGTTGGGGTTTTAGGTGGAGCAGCCATGTTGGAAAAAAGAAGGGCGAGATGCCTGTGGTAGGAGTGGGGGAAGTACGGGAAGGAGTTATCCTTCAGGGGTGGGGTTCGGGGGGGGGTTCAGGGGAGGGTGTGGGGGGAAGGGCAACGAGCAACCAGAGGAGGGGAAGGGGAATTGGCGGTCATCGGGCTCAGTGCCCGTACAGTGTGGGGGGCTCACTTAAGTGGTTAACGCATAACATGAGAGGGTTAAATACCCCTCTCAAAAGAAAGAAGTTGGAGCATTTTCATGCAGAAGGAAAGGCCGGATATCCTGGGGCTCCAGGAAACACACTTGCTCCATAGAGACCAGCGTAGACTAAAGCTACGCGGCTTTGATCAGATCCTCCAGGCTTCAGGCCCTAGCAAAGCAAGGGGGGTGGCCCTGGCCATTCGAAACACAGTGGATTTCAGTGTCTGTGGTGTGATTAGGGATAAGGAAGGGAGGTACTTAATAGCGAGGGGGAGGTGTCAAGAGGCCCAATACACAATTGCAGAAGTGTATGCACCCACTTCGGGTCAGGAACAATTTTTGCATCGAGTCCTGCAGGTGTTGGAGGATGAGGCATGGGGTCAGATCGTCCTTCTGGATGACCTTAATATTGCATGGGATGGGGGAGGGACAGGGATCGCCAGCGGGCTCACGGGGGAGGAGCGGCGATGTCCGCGAGGACGAGGGACAGGATTGTACGGATGGGCCTGCGTGATGTTTGGAGGGAATGCAAGGGAGAGGAGGAAGGCTACACCTTCCTATCAGGGGTGCATGGATCGCTGTTCAGAATCGATTACATTTGGGTTTCGGCAGGCCTGGTGGGTAGTATTCGTGAGGTACAGACTGGGCCGTTGGGAATAGCAGACCATAGAACGGTCTCCATGGTACTAGACTTGGGTCGGAGAGCAAAGGGTCTGTGGGGGTGGAAATTTTCTGAGGCCACAGTGAGGGACCCGGAGGTTAGGGGGGATATCGAGAAAAAGATCACATTATTCTTCGATATTAATAGGAAGGAGGATTCCGGGGAGGGAATTAGGTGGGATGCTTTTAAAGCTAACATTAGGGGGGAACTGATTGCAGCGGCGGCCCAACGGGCGAAATTATTGAAATCCCTAGAAACTCAGCTGGAAGCTGAGGTGGAGGTGGCGAGGCAGACAGCGGGTGATAACCCCTCTCGGGCAGCAATGAGGGGTTATAGAAAGGCGGTGGGTCAGTTGGAACTCCTGCGCACTAAAAAAGCCGAGGGCGCCCTCCTGGCTGCGAGACAAACATTTTACACGAAAGCCAATAAGCCGGATGAACTATTAGCGCGATTATTAAGGGGTAGCAGGGCAAGGAATACAATCTCAGCGCTGAAATCAGAGTCTGGCGCTCGGATTACTAGGCAAGAGGGACTTCAGGAGGCTTTTGCAGAATACTATGATTCATTGTACGCCTCCCAGGACCCTCAGAGTGCATCTCAGGAGGAGTTCCTAAGAAGGGTGGAACTGGGGGAAATTAGCAGGAACACACGGGAAGCCCTCGATCAAGAAATCTCGGCTGAGGAAGTGTTAAGGGTAATCAGGGCCCTCCCCGTGCACTTTATACCGCTGCTTTTTATAAACTGTTTAGTTTACAGCTGGTCCCGCACTTGACGTCTCTGTTTAATTCTTTTAGACGAACAGGTACGATTTCTCCTACGATGGAGGAGGCAAAGGTCACCCTTCTTCTTAAACCAAATAAGAATCCGGGACAGATCCTCTTATCGCCCGATTGCGTTGATGAATGTCGACGCAAAGTTATATACCAAGATTCTAGTGAGTCGTCTTGAGTCTGTCCTCCCGAGCTTGATCCACCCCGACCAAACGGGGTTCATTAGGGGTAGACAAACGTCGGATAACATCAGGCGAGTGGCTCACATAGTCGAAAAGGCCCAGAAGACGAACACTCCCGCGGTCTTGGTGGCACTGGATACGGAAAAGGCTTTTGACCGCGTGGAGTGGTCTTTTCTGTTCCGAGTGATGGAGAGGATGGGCTTCGGGGGGGCTTTATGAGGATGGTGCGAGCTAACTATCAAGACCCCAGCGTCAGGGTGATGGTTAATGGGAGGGCCTCTAGGCGAATTATTCTGCAGCGAGGAACGAAGCAAGGCTGTCCCCTCTCCCCAATACTCTATGCGATTTATTTGGAGCCTCTTCTTCAGGCAATCAGGGAGACTAGGGAGATTCAGGGCATAGCTTTTGGGGGAGAACAGCAGAAGGTCACGGCATTTGCGGACGATATGCTGTTGATGTTGATGGCCCCAAGGGAATCGCTTCCAGCGAGTGTGTCCTTGCTGGTGGCTTTCGGGGAGGCATCGGGGTTGAAGATTAACACCAATAAGTCGGAAGTGCTAAACCTGACACTAAATGCTGAGGAACGGGACAGGCTAAAGGAGGATTTGCAATTTAAGTGGAGTCCGGGAGGGATCAGATATCTAGGGGTGAAAATTACAGCTAATTTAGCAGGGTGGTATGCGGCTAACTTTCCCCCACTCCTCAAAGCAGTAAAAAAGGACTATCAAAAGTGGAGGGATCTCAGGGTCTCTTGGGTTGGACGGATAGCCGCGGTGAAGATGGTCACGTTACCAAGGCTTCTGTATCTATTTCAGGCTGCCCCACAACCTGTTCCAGCAACTTTCTTTAGGGAGTTAGACTTGCTCACCAAAGGGTTCATCTGGGAAGGGAAAAGGGCTAGGTTGGCCTTTAAGCTCTTGATGGCGCTCAAGAATGAGGGGGGGCTTGCGTTGCCGAATTTTCGACGATACTACGAAGCTGCACAGCTTCGTGTCATTAGGGAATGGCTGATGGGAGCAGAGAGACCGTCGGATAAACTCTGGGTGAGGATGGACAGGGCAGTTGCTCATTGTAGCCTAGCAGAAATTTTATGGCTTCCCAAACCGCTCAGGCCCTGGCATCTTTATGAGAGCGCTATTACCAAGCTTCTGGTGGACACCTGGGACAGACCGGTGCAATCCGAGGGCTTAACTACATTCCCATTACCCTTCACCCCTATTTTTGGGAATGGGGACTTCACCCCGGGCTTGGAGAGGGGGGCTTTTGTGCGGTGACAGAAAGGGGGTTGCAGGAAACTGGCAGATATGTTCCGAGGGGGGGCAGTGTTGTCTTTTCAAGACTGTAAGAATGAATTTGCCATCCAAGAAAGTGAGCAATTGCGGTACGCGCAAATTCGGCACTGGGTGATGCACCCAGAGGTTAAAAAGGCGGCCACCCGAGACACAACGGCTTTTGAGAGATTCCTCCTCACTAATGATGGTTTGAAAGGCCTGATCTCTAACATTTATAAGATCTTGTGCAGTGTTACTGCGGACACTCGGTGGTCCTTTATGAGGGAGTGGGAACGGGTGGTGGGGAGAGAGATTGGCTCTTCGGAGTGGGAGGATTTATGGAGAAAGATTCCTAAGTTGGCTAAGGCTTCCCAATTACAAGAAACTTGGTATAAGGTACTGTATGGATGGCATTATACCCCCGCTCGACTCCATAAGATGTATCCCGAGGTCTCGGAGAGGTGCTGGAGGGGATGCGGCATAGTGGGCACCGCCGAGCACATTTGGTGGTCATGCCCGAAAATTGCACCTTTCTGGGGGGAGTTACGGAAAGCGCAAGATTTGGTCTTTGGCCCGGGCGATGATAGACCTCCAATACATATCCTACTAGGCCTCCCGGCAAAAGAAGTGGTGGGTGAACCTAAAGGGGGGGGGAAAGCAAAGGTGATACTGGTGTTGGCGGCGATAATGTTAATAGCACGGAAATGGAAGAGCCCTGAGATCCCTGTTTCCCAGGATTGGCTTCGAAAGATGTGGAAAATAGTGGCTCTGGAGTGGGCGACTTATACCACTCTCAACAAGCTTCAGACCTTTGCGGCGGACTGGGGCGAGTTGTTGGAATTCCTTAAAGATGACTTTAGGGTGATTTGGTGCCCGCAGCGCCTGAGACTGTTGGACCTGCAATAGTTGTGATACGTTTTCTCTTACTTTTTAATGGAATGGTGATTGGTGCAGTGGAAGCTCGTTGTCTGGGGGGGAGGTGGGTGGGAGGTGTGGTGGAAGGGGGGAGGGGTTGGGAGGGTGGGGGTTTTGGTTTTGTTGTTTTGTTTCACGAGTTGTAAAATTCTATACAAAACTCGATAAATAAAGTTTAAAAAAAAAATAGGTGTACGGGGGAACAATGTTGCAGGACTCATGGAAGAATATGTGCAGCGGAACCTAATGTCACTGCTCAACGTTCCTAAACTGTCACTTCTGAACCCAAACCCAGAGCCCCACCTCACCCGATAATAGCCTGTGTGTTGAACTACTGAGACAGAGACACGGGAGAACTACTACTGGGCTCTAATAGAATCCACCTATACCCTGACTTCTCAACATCGGTGCAACAGGAATGCAAATCTTTCATGGCCACTAAGAAGAGGCCCCGTGACCGTATTGTGAAGTATGCCATGCTCTACCCGGCTAAACTAAGAATAGAACATTGCAATAAGGTGTACTTCTTCACTATGCCTGAGGAAGCCATGAGGTTCATAGACAAACACTTCCCAGGATGACCTTAACCACTCTCTCTTGCCTTCTCAAGCCCTTGTCGACAGATCCTTATTGAGATGGCGATAGCAATGGTGGTGGCCATGAGACAACGTTTTGCCTGCTCCATAGGGTCCACACTGCCTACCTACTCGGTGGCTGTACACTTGAAAATATGCACTTATGGATTCCAAGATGGCCGCCGTGCACTGAGGTGGGGTGCAGGCGGAGCTCTGCGCATAATCTGATGCAAACGGCATAAAAATAAAGCAATACAAGCAGCTTCCCTCACCACAAGCTTCGGAAACCGACTCAGTGAAGTTAGCTTCCTCTCATCACCTTAAAATTCGAAGCACATACGAAAAAGTAAGATTTGACAAGGCGTGTTGACGGCCCTGCCACACCCGTTAATAAGGGGGCTGAACTCTGCGGTATTTGTTGATCTACACAGCGGCGGCGATTTGTAGCGGAGACCTCCAGTGCGTTGGAAGGATGTGGCAAAACAAACACAGAAGCAATGGAAGGCATGCGAGGCTCCACGAACCCCCTTCGGAGGATACCCTGAAAACGCAGCAGTGCAGCAGGACAATAGAAATAGTCGTCCCGTGACACCGCGGGAGATTGTAAAAAAGACAGCATCAGCTGGAGCTGTTTGAATTACGGTAGGTGCAAAACGATCCCCTACTACACCTTTATAAACAAGAGAAAAATTAACGCAGCAGCCCAATTGAACCCCCATTCAGATGCATATCACATTTAACCCCTAAGGAATCATTCTATTTAAGTTTGTGCGCCTGGGGAGAAACGAACACAACAAGACTTTACGGAGGTGGGGAAATCAAGAAACTGCAGGCTGGGCAGCAAATCTACTGGCTTGGGGGAGGCTATAAATTGAAAGTCAGCAGAAGTTTAAGCAGTCATGAGAAAAATCTCGGAGTGGCACACGTGTGAGATGTTATCACAGAAATCCTACAATAAAGCACATGCACGGCGCACAGTCAAAGTCTCTGGCGTGTTGAGCCAAGCTAACGCTCTATTGGTCTGTGGTGGATCAGAACAGAAAGGGGCAATAAAGGTCTTGTTGCAAGGGACTCTCAGATTGCCGGAAGCTGGCATGAGAAACATTGAGTGCCTGTAGAAACAATTGGAAAAATTACAGGAGGTCAGATATAAAGGTGTTGTTGAGCACTGCAATACTGAAAGACAGTCAGAGCTGTAACATAGATGCTGAAGGCAAGAAGGTGCAGATTCAGGCTAAAAACTACAAAGGGGACATAATTTGGGGCTATAAACATTTATACTCTAACAATGAGACCCAAATAATAGGCCCGATTCATGGAATTAATTTGCGCCGAAAAAGGGGGACTTGTACACGAAAAGCGCCCATTTGTTGATTCATGGAACGCAATGCACGTGGTTTAACGGAGACTTGCGAGTAATCCACACGGTTCCAACACGTCACGGCGACACTACGAACATCTTGCGCGAGACTCCCAGCGAAGGGACGTACCATTTTGCGCAGTCACTTAAAAAGGGGGAGGAACACGTGGAATGGGGAACAACAAGCATAAATGTGGGCGTTACGTGGGAAGTTCCATGGTAAATTACTCGCAACATCCACATGCGCGTTAACAACACTTATTTTTTTTTTTTTTTTATTGTGTATGGTTACAAATTTAACCTTTTACAAACAAACAAAGTATTTAAAATATTGCTAAAATCCAAAGCTTAAAAGAAAGTGCATCCAAAGAAAATGGGTCAATTTTTTTTACAGCCTTCAGTTCTCAAAAAAACACCAGACAAAGAGACAATGAGAATTAAAGAAGAGAGGGAACAAAAGCAAGAAATAAGTAGAAAGAGAAAAACAAACTCCCTCAAGAGGTCAGTTGACCAAAATTTAACATTTTCAACGGGGAACATGATGAAGTTCAAACCCTTAAGCAGTCTTTAGCAAAACATGTACAGTTCTATCTTGCAGTCCTCCAGCATCTTAACTACTGCAATCTTCTTTTGTAGGGATTGACCATCAATCAGACTTTCCCAGAGATGGTCGTACCCCCAGTATGTGTTAAGGTGTGCGACACGTGACCGTGATGTACCTGTATTTCCGGAAGGTGTCCGTGCTGGAGAGGCCAGGCTGGTTGGTCAGGAAACCGGTAGATGAGAAGATGACACAAGGTAGCAGACCCAACCAAGTCCTGATGGTACAGGAATGGATGGGGACCACCTCCCGACGCCACAAGAACTCTTCCCTGCGGATTTACGTGACGTCAGGACAGTGCAAGCACTGACAGGGAAGATGATGATGTGGAAGGCAAGTCCAAGAAGTTCAGTATGCAGATTAAAGACTGAAGAAGAAGTCCTCCGTACTTTGCAGAAAATAGTATCCAGGGAGAACAGGAGAAATGATGCGGGTAATCCGGCCAAAAGCTGGAGTCCAGGAGAAACAAAGAGCCTGTAGGAGGGAAACAGGCTGAGCAGGTACCCAGGCAAGGCTGACAGGAAGGGAACCCAAGAGGGAATCCAGGAGAGGGAGTTGAGAGCGTAGGGGAGCCCAGAGGTTAGGATCCTCCCAAAAGGAAACTGGGACCCTAGGAAGGGAAAACCAGGGAACCCAGACCCAGAGAAGACAGGAGCCAAGGGGAGGCAGGCACAGGAACAGGATCCAGGGAAGCCAAACAGGAGCAGGCAAAAGAAACGAAAAACTACGGCGAGTCAGGAACGAACCGCGTTAAGACGTGATTCGCTCCTGCACCCGGCCGCTATTTACAGCCTACGGCATGAAGCCGAGGCTTGAAGCGCGGGCCGGCCCACGCATGCGCCGCGGCCCTGCCGGGGCGAGAATGAGGCTTGGCACACAAGCCGTCGGCCGCCTTGGTCCGCGGTGCACGCGTGCGCCCGCGTGCGCCCGCGTGCGCCCGCGAGTGAAACAAGGCAGCAAGTTCGGACATCGGGAGAACCCACTCCCGGCGAACCGGAACCTAGAATAGAGCTGCCAGGGTGGATGACGTCCCGCAGCCCTCCGGGTAAGTGTCCTAACAGTATGTTGAGTCAGAGATGAACCTGCTGAAGAACTGTTGTCTGGAACTTCTTGTGCCCTCACACTCCAACATCAGGTGTTTAATAGATTGATTTCCTGGATTGGCACAAATCTGACACAAATTCAAGGTTCGGGCCCCCAGACCTCTTCTCGCTAGGATTTCCCCAGTATGTAAGATGTTCAGTCGTAGTCTCATAAATGTATTCCTTATTCTCCAATCTGGGAACTTAATTAGATATTTACTGAGGAAGCCCAATTTTCTTTCCGACATTTGGAGAGGATTCGGGTTGGGTCCTGATCTTATTTTTTCAAGTGTCTGAATCCAGTCCATTTCCTCCCATTTTTTTTAGCCTTTGTTGGGCTTTCCTTCAACAGCTTTGGGTCTATATCCGCATGCCCTAGCTGTTCCTTCACCAGTAGGTCTAACCTACCCAAATAGTGAGAGCTGCCCGCCTCCAGATGTTTTCTCATGTCTGCATATAGTGAATCGTCTTGGGTCATCGTAATACGGTGTTGCAGTAGCATCAATTTCCACCTCGCTTGAGAATTTAATGACCTAAGGACCAGTTCGAATCTAAGGTTATCCATCCATAGGCTCATTGGTAGACCTAGTGCATACTTCCACAAAAAACCTTCCCATTTTTGCCAAGACGTATCCCAAAGTTGGGGTTTGGGTTCAAGACCATATAGCAGGACGGGGATAACTTTGGCCTGGTAGAACTTAAGGACCGGTTAATGGAAAATGTACCATATTTCCAGAGAATTCTTTTCATCTGTGCTGCTAGTGGTTTTATTTTTATATCAAGGTCTGACTCTGCCTTACATATTGCTGGGGTGGCATAGATCTTATACCCCAGATAAACCAGGTCCTCTACCCTTGTAATTACCTCCCCGCCCATTGACCATTTTGGGAACACCCTTGATTTACTTGAGTTTAGCGAGAGCCCATTTTCCACAGCATATTTTTGAATACCATTGAGTAGATGTTGCAGGCCAATGGCCGTTTTATCCAGGACCACCACGTCATCGGCGTAGGCCAGCCAGTGTATTTTTTTCCCACTTATGGATGGGTTAGCCAATGTGAAGGGTGCTAACTAGTCCCCCATAAAATCTGTATATAAATTGAAAAATAGGGGGGCCCCTAGACAACCCTGCCCGACCCCCCCCCCCCAGTTTACTCTCACTGGTTCTGACAGGTGGCCCTCTGAGTCTAATCTCACTCTGATATCATTTTCTTTATGGAATTCAATGAGCATCGCCAAGAGCCCCTCTGTAATGCCTTTTGCTCTTAGCTTCAACCAAAGCCTGCCCCTGTCCACTTGGTCGAAGGCCCTTGAGAAATCGACCCAGGCACCATACAGTTGTTCTCCCCCCTTTGCCTGTCTTTTTTCACTCAGGAGGTTTAGTGTCATCCCATTCACTGCAGTTGAGAGCCCCCTCCTGAACCCTGTTTGGCATTCCAGCTTTTTTTACCCATGCTTCCAGTTCCCCCAGCAAGATTTTCATAAAAATCCTGCTGTCAATATCCAGCAGGGCGATGGAGCGATAGTTTTTCGCGGCTTCCCTATCGCCTCCCTTGATTAATGGGATAACTGTAGCGGTGCGCCATGATGTCGGGAGTTGTTTCTTTGCCAATATTTCCCTAAAGTGCCAATTGAGCAATTTGCTCCATAGAGCCGGGTTTCCTTTCAATACCTGGTAGGTCAGGCCGTTTGGGCCGGCCGCTTTCGAGGAGGAGGCCTTCATAATGCACTCTTCGATATCCGAGGCGTTGAACTCAAGATGCCAGGAAGCCTTAGTATTGTAGTAACAGGCTGTTCTTTCCGGCTTTCCAAAGACTGAGTTTAAATACTTGATCCATTCACTCTCGGGTACCAAGTTACAAAGTTGGGTTGTTTTTTTCCCCCTCCATCTCATGCATGATATCCCAGAACCCCTTTGCATCCCTTTTGCCCAGAACTTCTAAAATATGCTCCCCGTCCTGTTGGAACCTTTTTATATTTCGTGCCACAGACCAATGTTTGTATGAGTTTTTTAGTCTTCTTATTTCCACCTCTTGCTCAGTTTTGGAAAAAAGGGGGTCTTTTTAAAAAAAATGTCAGCTTCTTATTAAAATCTCTTTTCTTTGCCATAGTTTCCTCATCGTAAATGTGCCGGTGGGTTTGTTTACAGCCGCCACCATTAAACTTCGGAGGACACGTTTGCCAGATAAACTTAATAAAGCCTGAGGGTGAGCAATTCTCCTTTTGAGCAGCTTCTGACAAGGTTAACAGCCTTTCATTCAGGTTAGCTCCCCCTGCCTTATATTTAAGTAGTCAGACTTTGCCTTTCCTGGCTACTAACCTCTGAGTATTTAATGGCAGGATTATTGATGTTATTTCTGGAAAGAAGAGTTCCAGCCTGAGATGGTCACTGCCGCCCCCTTCTTCTATGTTAAGGCTTACTTTATGCTCAAAGAGGCCTCCCGACAAGAAAAGATAATCCAATATTGAGGCAGATGTGCCCTGGATCCTAGTTGGATTAGCCGGTATATCTCCTGGCAGGCTCCCGTTTGACATTTTCAGGTCCCAGTCATTTAGCCCAGCTGACCATTTTTAGAAATTCTTTTCCCAGTTAGTATTCTTTGATTTCTTGGGAGATCAATGCATTGCACGTTCAAATCAACCCCCAGAATTATGTTGGCCCCTGGAAATGCTAACTTCATGTCGCCTAGAGCCTTAGCTAGCTCATCCAAGAATACACGCAGTACCATATTTGAGGGATTCCAATATATATTGCAGAAGATCATCACCTGGTCCTGAATGTTGCCTTACACACTTGCAGACCTTGTATGTTCACTTTAGCAGAAACAATATCTTTGAATTTAGAGTTTTTGAAGGCGATGAGTAGCCCCCCACTTGGCCTCCCTCTTGCTTTTTGTACCGCTCCTTGGACTCTAATAAGGTATCCTTCTACTATTATTGGATTGACCAGCCAGGTTTCCTGCAGCATCAGGACATCCCCCTTATCAAAAAGGTAATTCTTCATTACCCTTATTCATGGAATCGAACAGGGCTCACCGGCTTGTGAAAAAAGATGTGCAAATCCGGAAACACGTCCGCCATGGCAAAGCTGACGTAAGCGTCACTGCACACAAAATACAATGCATAAAAAAGCCACGCGAAAAAACCAACGCACGTATAAAGCTACGATGAATGTTCCATTATTCACAGCAATGATCATGGGACACCACAAGCGGAGGAGGATAGCCAGGGCCCACATTGTTCTACCCAGAACCAGCCCTTTTGGGATGCCTGATGACCAGGTGCATGGCAGGCATAGGTTTCCGCCTCATATCATATTAGACCTGGTCAGGGAGTGGGAAGATGACCTCACATCACCCACCCTGTGCTCCCAAGCACTGAGCACCTTGGAAAAGGTGCTCAATGTCCTGCATTTTTTGGCCACTGGGTCATTTCAGCGGACAACTGCCATAGTCAGGGCATTTCACAGCCCACGCAGTCACGCTACCTACACCAGGTGTTGGCAATCATGACTGCACGCTCCTCAGTCCGCAGGCACATACACATGCATAGAACACCCGCAGAAAGGCAGGCCATGGTCCAGGACTTTTACGGGGTGGCGCACTTCCCTAAAGTGCTTGGTGCCATTGATTGCAGCCATGTGGCCCTACTTCTACCTAGGCCCACAGAGCACATCTATCGCAATCGCAAGCACTGGCATTCCATCAACGTGCAGGTTGTATGTGATGCCAAGGGAATCATTACCTCTGTATATGCTAACTATTCAGGGTCCACCCATGACAGTTTCATATTCAGAATGTCACCCCTAACAGCAGACCCTGGAAGCTGGGAGGCATTGCAACACATGGCTCATTGGTGAGTACAAATTGACCTGCGAATGCATGCATGTCTCACACAGAAAAAAACACACCACTGACAAACCATGTCACCTCCACAGGGGACAGTGCCTACCCTCTGAGCGCATACATGATGACACCAATACGGAACCCCACCACACCACCCCAGGTAAGATACAACGCAGCCCATATTGCGACTAGCGCCATAGTGGAGCACACATTCAGAGTGCTAAAGTCACGCTTCCGCTCCATTGACCGCTCTTGGGGTGAGCTACTTTATGCACCACCAGTAGTGTGCAGGACCATTGTGGCAGCATGTGTCCTGCACAATGTTGCAACACGTTGGGGCGTACCACTGGACATGGTGGTGTCCCCAAATCCCCAACCACATGCATGCCGGCTGCGCATGGGAGGAGAAAGGGCACGTTGCGATGCTGCCCGTACCTAGCTTGTGGCACAATTTTACACCTAAAATCCAACCCCTGCGGAGTGCACACAGCCCTGGCACATTCCAGGTGACCATCGATGAAGACAAAGGGACAATCATCTGTCCCAACCTTACCACCCTGAGAATGTGCCCTTGGAAGTGCTACATTGTGTGCATCCCTTAGAACTTAAACAAACTCAATCTGGTGTGCACAAAATGAACATATGGAAGATGGAGTATGCCACTAACACCATGACATCTTAATGCCGGTATCTCACCTAAACCTTCCCACCCTTCATGTCACCTGGTTGCCACACCATGCCATGGCATGAAATGTCAAAACTAAGAAATAAATGGCCAACACATAACACAGTCACAAAGCGCTCAACGACCAACGGAACAAGTTCAGAAATAACTCACTCTCACACATCAAAATAATATTGTACACAGGAACATAAATTGGCCAGTACAACATAGAAACACAGCACCCATGAGTGAATCTTTCTGCAGTGACCAATCATAATTGCACAAGTACCTCAATGTGTCGTAACTTGCACATGGCACCCTTGTATTTGTTGTGTGGCTATGGTAACTAAAGGGGGCAGGGAAGTGCATACAGCAGGAAGGCTAACAATAAGGGAGATAGGCAAGCTAATACTTGAAGATCTAACATGAACAAAGGATGGATCTCAATGTCCAAACAAAAAGGGATACTAATCATGCACTGGACAAACAATCATGAATCCCACTAGGAGTGAATACACAGGTCGGACCTGAGACTGCCCACAGATATAATGGAAGCCACATGCCTCTGTGTATGTGACTTTTACACACTGCACTCCTTGCAAGCCCATGGAATGGGGAAGCAGGAGTGGCATATGTGTCTGGACCTTAAGGCACAAACAAAGAGTGTACCAACACGAGGCAAGCCTGTATGGGTCCAGCTGGAACCTACAGTGGATTCCCTTGGATGCCACACAAAGCAAAACACTGTCACATAAATGCATAATAGACCACAGGTAAACAAGGGAAGGTGCGTGCAGGGAACCCCAGCAGTCTAACTCAAAACTAAGGACTAACATATGCACAAGTGAGGACACAAGAATGGTAACAAAAATCAACAGTGTAAAATAGTAAAGTCACCAATCTTCGGAAGGGCGAAAACAAGTAAACAAAAATCAAAAATGCCCATGTTGGACGAGGGAGCGTGAGGGGGCCAACCCAGGAGGGTGGATGGGCAGGGTGCACGTCAACACCCACATGTGTGGATTTTGAGAGAAAAAAACTCCATGGGTTCATGGGCCACACGGCTAGCATGGATCGGGAGAGCTGTCGCTGCTGTCACCACCCTCTGGTGTAACATTAGAAGGTGGCAGTGGTAAGGAAGGTTCACCACGCATAGCCCTGGCCTGGTCCTCCATGGCAGTGGCCATGCGGGGCTGAGATGATTGCATCTGCAACATGATGGCTCGGAGGTCCCCATGCAACACCTCATGGGATGCACAGAGTTCCTCCTAATGGTACAAGTCAACAGTTGCATCTGCTGTTCAGACCATCTACTGCGGTCTGCCTCGAGTGCAGCCAGTGTAGTTCTGAGGGACTGATATTCTTCCCTCAGGGCGTCCCTGTGGGCCCGACCCTCTGCAACCAGGGATGCCTGCAGAGCCCTCAGTTCCGCCCGTCCGCTCCTGTTGCTGGCCTCCATGTGCAGCCTTTGTGAGGAATGTGGACCACAATGCCTGCAGCTGGTGCTCGACCTGTCTTTCTGGGGGGATCATGGAATTGGCCACCCTATCCATGCCCTGAGCCAACATCTCATATGAAGCACCCTGTTGTTGTGCACCAGTATACATGGACTGCTCCCACACAGTATCGCCAACTGACCAGGAGGCAATACTGTGGCGCATGACCGTGCAGCCGTAACCACCACATACGGATGTACCTACACTGACTGAGCTTGTGAGGGGTCTTCCCCCCATGCAGACGTTTGGGATACAATGGCACCCACAGTTGATGCACTCACCTGCGACAGCACAGAGGAATGGAATTCCGGTTCACCACCAGAGCCACAGGTTTCATCAAAGGCGGCATCATATTGAGTCAGGCCCTGGATGGACTGTATCACCAGTGGTTCGTTATGGGCTGCCACACCGAGTCCTCCACTGGTGCTCGGTTGCGGCTCTGTATCCTGTTCCTCCTCCACCTCCTTCTCTGCATCCAGTGCCTCATCACCTGCACAGAAAAAAAAATGAAGACCCATGTAATTAGCATATCCCACACACATAGCTATCACAATGTTGTCCAGCAACACATTAACATGCCATGTTACTCATGGCACAAACTCACGCACGTACGCAGTGTTAATGGAAGGGATAGGTAGTATGAAAGCAGCAATGGACGTGTGTGGAAGGGCTCAACACTACATGTAGTGCATGGTGCATAGCACCTGCTTCACACACAAGCACCTGACTGGCATAGTTCAGTTACCAACATCACTGATGCAAATACACAGATGCCTCGTAGCATAGCCATGCCTGAACTGCCAAACAGCATGAGATGGAACTTGATGACTACTGTCCCCGAACCATGTTCAATGGATGTGACATGACATTACATGTAAATCAAAAATGGAAAACACACAAGTGTCACAAGGTGCAACGATGCAAGGGTGGTGGAATAGAGAGAAGCCAGACAAACCCATCCCATGATGCCAGGTCACATTGACATGACGCAAGTGAATAGGCACGGTGAAGGGGAGACCTGGGGTTGGAAGTGGGAGGGGGCAGTGCAGTACATGGGAAAGGCAACAAAATAAAAGATAACCACATAATCAGTAACGAAAATGCAGTAGTGGGTTGTAGGGATACAGTAAACAGCCCCCAAGTGCGGGGGATGCCAGGGAGGCAGTGCATGGGTTCAACTGGTGCCCCTGAAGCCCGTGTCGGAGATCAGAGTGTTGCCAGGTGACTAGTCCATTCTCTCAGTCAGGAGAGGAGGAGAGAAAGCACAACACATGAGAAAGCATCAGATGTGCCTCCACACCCGGAGAAGGTTCACCTCCAGTTCCATTGAGGCAGGGAGGCTGTACCAGAGGGAGGCCCCAGCCAAAGATAGACATTAACCACCAACTCATTGCTAGGAGAAGCTACTGACCCGGAGGGAGTAGGAGAGGGATGATTTAAGACCATGAGAAGGCAGCACATTTGGAAGATAGAGTTGAAGGAATTGCAGCACCAGGACCCATAAGGCCTTGTGGACAATGAACAGGGTTTGGAACTAAACAGTGTAGCCAATGGGAGCCAGTGCCATCATCGCAGTCCTGGGGAGAAACAATACCTGGCCCCAAGACAAAAAGACAATTCTCACAGGCGTGTACTGGATGAGTTGCAGAGGGAAGAGAGCAGAAGCACAGAAATGTTGGTAGAGGCCGTTGCAGTAGGCCAGCATATGAATGACCAGTCCTCTGGAGACAGGGAGCTGCTGGGGGAAGGAGAGGAAAGGAAGAATACCTCTGATGTGGTGCAGCTGCTAGGGTGACCTCTCAGAGACGTCATCAGTGAGGTCGAGCTGTGCCTCTCTAAGAACAGTGAGCAAGGGGTCCACGTCTGGATTCCCCTGGTAACTTAGGGTAAGACCCAAAGTTTCTTAATATTCAAAACAAAGGGGGGTCTGGGAGTCTCTCTACCATACTATATATAATTGATAACCAGTTCAAAACTAACAGGAACTAAGACTAAGAATCCATAAACTAATTTACCTTGCACCAATCTCCATTAAATATTACAGAAGAGAGGTAAAAAGTATACATGACTTAAATACCCCATCATACCCATATGTCCGAGGGGCTAGGTAACAGTTTACAGCCAGCAAGGCTTTTTCAAGGTCAGCACAAATTAGAGGACCCAATTGGGCAGCAGACCCCTAATGCCAGGCACAAAAAAGAAGACCTCATCAATCCCTCGCTCAAAACGTACAGTCCAATAAAGACAGCCCTCTACAGAACATCTGCGCCAGGACCTCCAGGACCCAACAGGATAGCTCTCCAATTCAATCCAATGCTGCTAAAACAAAAATGGCAACTTCCAAAGAAGACTTCCGGAGGAGCTTCCAGGAGTTCCAGAGCACATTCACTGCCTCATTTCAGATGCAATTTACCACCTTCACAATGGAAATTAAACAATTAATTACGGACTTTAGGAAAGACATAACGGAATTGGGAGAACATACTGATGCCAATGAAAGAGCGATAAAGACTTGATCTTGAACAGCCGGCAATCGGACAAGCTGCTAGAACATTTGGCTAGAACGACCCAGAATCTTCAGATCCAATGTGAGGATTTAGAGAATAGGTCGCACAGGGTGAACATTGGGGTCAGGAACCTTCCGGATTCAGTTATAGACTCTGATCTTAAAGAGGCAATAGTCTCAATTTTCAACAAGCTGCTCGGGGCAAAGGAAGAGGAAGAGATCCTAATAGATTGTGCTCACAGGGTCGGCCTGAGAAGAGTAGACCCAGGCTCACACCCTAGCAATATGCTGGTAGCGAGTGGGTTATATCCACAAAAGGAACAAATTCTCCGTGCAGCTAGACAAACAGGCCCAATTACTTACAACGGCGCAGCAATAGAACTGTACCAAGACCTTTCCCTGATTACCCTCCAAAAACGCAGGGAAATGCAACCTGTGGTAAAAATGCTGCAATTAAAGAAAATAAGATAAAGATAGACATTCCCATTTGGGGTCACCTTTTTCACTTAACTCTAGTTGTTTGATTTTATACTTAGTCTTTCCTTGTCATCTGCGCCAGGATTCGATTCAGTTTGTTGTGTGCGAGCTTATAAATGCGTCAAATAAAATCTCTTGTAGAAGGAATGGAACTGTTGGAAATAAATGAAGACGGAGGAGAAACTGCAGGGACACAATTATCGCAAACGGAAGGACGGACCCCAGAGGGAAATGGGCAAGATTCATCAGAGATATTAGCGGCACTTGGAACAGGGTGTCGGAATGGATACAGAGAGACTTTTGTTTGCAGGGCCCGACATTGGAAAAGAAAAAATGATACAAAAGTATATTGGTGAGGGGAACTTCTTGGCTCTTCTGTTCAGGATGCTAACCAGATTGCGAAGACAGTGCATGCACGGAATTCTCCACTTGGAATCAACGGAGTGGTGGAGAAAAGGATTTTAGGATACCCTAGGGGGGACCCTGGAGGAAATGGGGATGCACATGGGAGAAGTGAAAGTTATATGTACTCTAGGTACAATGGGTCAAACCAGGTGAGCGTGGGGGGAGGCAGGGGTATGGGGGATATGTTGTTGGGAATAAGGGAAGTAGGGGGGAATATATACGGGTAGAGCATGTATGTAAGGGGGTAGAACTGCAGAAAGCTTTTGGCAATGTTTAAATGCCAGAGTGTGTGGGGTATAGTGCTGTATACAAATAGTGTAATAAAATAGGATCGGCATTCAAGTGTATATCTTTTAATATTCGAGGGCTGAATACCCTGATTAAACGCAAGAAATTAGAGGGATTACTAGCATTGCATCGTCCTGAAGTTTTAATTTTACAGGAAACCCATATTAGACGACGAGATAAGGCCTGTCTATATATCAGACATTACCCTACAATTATTCAAGCTAATGCACCAAAGAAAGTGCCAGGGGTTTTAATAGCATTTAGGCAGGGGTTACATTACAATGTAAAATAAATAACAAAAACGGACAAGGAAGGTAGATTCCTCTTTGTGGCTGTCAACATTGATTCGACTAAATTGTCCTTAGCATCACTTTATGCTCCAACCACGGGGCAGGATAGCTTTTTGAGAAAAACATTAACAGAATTGGAAACATAGGGGAACGGCTAATATTTGGGGATTTCAATTTGGCGTGTGACCCACTGAATGATAGAAGTGCAAAGACAAAATATACACAACCCTGCCCTTCACAAGAGTTGTGCAATAAAATAAATCAGATAGCAGTCCTTGACGGTTGGACTACCTTGAATGGAAAAGAAAAAGGTTACACACACTATTCCCATGTCCATAACTCTTTTTCACGCATAGATTATGTTTGGTTATCGGCGGCGCTGATGGGAAACGTTTCAAACATAGAGATACTTCCAATGACAATCTCTGATCACTTTCCCCTGGCACTGAAGCTGTTTCTTCCGCAAACGAGATCGGGGTTATGGACATGGGTCTGTCCTTCAGAAATATTCTGGGACCCTATTCAGATAGACATGCTGGGTGCAAAAATCGAAGAATTTCTTTGTGTTTAACAATACAGGGGGGATTGCAATAAACATTCTATAGGATTGCTTTAATGCATTGTTCAGGGGGGGAATGAGCTCTGCTGGGGCAGCTAGACCTAAAATACATAGGACAGTGGAATCAGAATTGGAGTCAGAATTGACATTAATTATGGAAATAATGGAAACTGAGGGTGGCCCGGCTATTAAAAAAGCTTATAGGAATGTTAGAGGGAGGCTACATCTGTTATTAACCTCAAAAGCAGAAAAAAAAGCTACTGTATTTGAAACAAAAATTCTATATTCAAGCAAATAAAGCATACCGGTTGCTAGCCAGACAATTAAGACAGACCCAGGCCTCGCGCACACTAAACTTTACGACTCAGATAATCCAGATCCTCTATCCCAAAAAACATACTTAAGCTCCCAAAAATTATACCCCAGACACGAGAGCAATTGGAAAATGAGATAACGACCGAAGAACTTCTATATGTAATCAAAAATCTCCTATGAACAAAGCTCCAGGTCCGGATGGCTATACTGCTCCATTTTATAAAACTCATCAAACAATTCTGACCCCAAAAATGGTAAGATGATATAATTCCCTGGCCGTCTCGACCACCACTCCAAAGGACTTGCCGGTTACTTCATCCCTACTCCGGTCCCTACTTGGGGAAATAGTGGATAAGATCACAGATGCAGGACAAAAACAAATGGAGGCATTAAGGGAAGATCTGGTAGAGGGCCTACAAGAAATAAATGGGACCTCAATAAAATCGAAGAGAGGGTGGACACGAATGAGAGGGCCCTACAGGAGTTGGCGGAGGACTCACGAAAAGCAGACTCCCTCTTGGAGACCCTTGCGTTGGCAACTCACAATCTCGAATTGCGTGCAGAGGACCTGGAGAACAGATCCAGAAGATCGAACATACAGGTTAAATCCCTGCCAGAAGCTTTCCTAGATCAAGATTTGGCCGACACGATGAAATCAATATTTCGTCTCCTAATGAAAATGGATCAAAACGAAGATTTTAAACTAGACAGGGTCCACCGGGTGGGTCCAAGGCGCCAGGAGACAGGAGCGCGGCCAAGGGATGTACTCGTGGCGTTCCACAGTTACACCCAGAAAGAGTACATCCTTCAGGCAGCCAGGAAGGCGGGACAGGTAACCCACAACGGTTCGGATATCCAGCTCTATCAGGACCTGTCTCAAGCTACCCTAAATAGGAGACGGCACATGGCTCCGGTCTTGACCCATCTTAGAGAGAAGCAAGTGCGCTACAGGTGGCTCTATCCATTTGCTCTTAGCTTCCAGTGGCAGGGGAAGCAACAAAGAATCACGACCTGTGACTAAGGAATGACTCTACTGGGCCTCGAGGATGACCCACCTTTGCCAAGACCTTCCCCATCCGGGAGGGGGGAGGTGCGCAAACCTTGGGAGTGGACAACTGTGGGCCATAAGAAATTAAGGAGGGAGCGTAAGCAACACCAGCTCGGTTCTCTGGCCCATCCTCAATCTCCAGATCAAGAGGACCCTTCTGGGGAGAGGGGTCCCCAAGGAAAACAAATTGCACGTTTATAATCTCTGTTCTGACCCTGGGGAAGGCACATAAAGATGTATTGTTAACGTGCGTATCAATTCATTAAGGGCGTTTGCCTGCACAGGTGTGGGATGCAACGGGGACGTTGGGGGGCCTTGACATCTCGGAATGGGAAGAGGAGTTCCTGCTAATTCAGGGTGGGGAGTTCTAGGTTTGTTATTGAGTCCGGCTCTCGTTATGTTGCAGCGAGGGGGGCTAGGTGCCAGCCGGATTCGCCTAGATGGGCGAGGTGGGGGGGAGATCCTGGGTCTTAGCTAAGAGGGGTCTTGTATGCTCTGCGCAGTCTGCACACTTCGGGGAGGCTTCGGCGAAGGGATCAGAGGGCATAATGGGGTCATTCAGGCTTCACGATTTTTTACCATATGGCTAACCCTGGAATTCTTAAAGTGCTTTCAATAAATGTGAACGGCTTCAATTCCCCGGTCAAGAGGAAGAGGGTTGAGAGGTTCCTCAGCCGAGATCATCCTCAGGTGGTGGCTATGCAGGAGACGCATGTGCATACCAGGGACACTCATAGGATATGATTCCGGGGGTACTCGCGGGTAGTACAGGCCACACAAGCCAGCAAGAAAGGGGGAGTCCTCATAGCCTTGAGCGATGGGTTGGACATGACTATCGGGAATACACAAAAGGATAACCAAGGCAGATATCTTGCGGTGATACTTCAGGGAAAGGGGGAAGTCATCACGGTAGCAACTTTATATGCACCAAATCAAGCTCAGGACCCCTTTATACAAAATAGAGTGACCCGCCTACGGAAGTTTCCACAAGCAAATATCCTCCTGTTAGGAGACTTTAATTTGGCCTGATCCCCGCCAAGGACAGGTCTTCCGCCACATGGGGTTCACAGAGAGGTCCTTCAGGGGATCTGGTTAAGAAAATGGGGGATCTGGCCCTGGTCGACGCCTGGCGAGAGCTGTATGGCGATGCTCTGGGATACACATTTTACTCACACGCCCAAAGGTCACACTTGCGAATAGATTACGCCTGGATTTCAAAGCCACTGTTGGGTAGGGCCTTATCGCTGGGAGTAGGGACAATTGCCCTTGGGGACCACGCCCCACTCACCATCTCTATAGCCTGGCCAAGAGGGCCCCCAGGTATTTGGAAGTGGAGATACCCGATTTCACTGTTTAAGGACCCTCTCCTGGTAAAAGTCATAGAGGAGGGTTTTATAGACCTCACTAACCATAAGAACTGGGACGACACTAACCCCCAAAATTGGTGGGATGCCCTCAAAGCCACGGTGAGGGGAAGGATCATGGCAACCAAGGCCAGAAGGGAACAGGAGCTTAGATTGGAGGAGCTAACATTGGAGTCCAGACTTAAGGAGATCATGCCTCGTATGGGTGGCAAGATGTCAGCAGCCACTAAAAGGGAATATAGAACTGTTAGAGGCCAGTTGAACCTGATACAGACAAGGGCGGCAGAGCGTAACCTCTTAGCTATGAGACAAAGGTTCTATAAGAGAGGCAACAAGGCAGATCGGCTGCTGGCCAGGAAGCTAAGGAAAGAGGCTGGGGACAGGACGATTTTGAAAATAAAGGGGCAGACAGGGGTCCTCCTTACTAACAATTCAGACATTGAAGGGGAATTTTGCAAATTTTATGCTGATCTCTTTTATGCTGATCTCTACAGATCAGGGCACCCTTTGTCTGCGGAACAGGTCCCTTACCTTTCCCGGGTGAGATGCAGTACGATTTCGCAGGAAGAGAGGGATGAGCTCGACCGAGAGATTACAATGGACGAGGTGAGGTAGGCGATCAATCACCTACCGCTAGGTAAAGCTCCGGGCCTGGACGGGTTCGGATCTGAATTTTATAAAACGCATAAAGAAGTTTTGATTCCCATCCTCACCAAACTCTTCAACTGGGTAGGCTCAACAGGCGTTCTCCCCAATTCAATGAATGAAGCCAAAGTAATTTTAATACATAAGAAGGGTAAGGACCCGTCTGACTGCGCTTCATATCGCCTAATAGCATTGATTAATGTAGATGCTAAAACTCATACCAAGGTCTTGGCCAACCGTCTGGAAACACTTCTCCCCAAGCTTATACATAGAGACCAGTCCTGTTTTATCAAAGAGAGGCAAACTTTGGATAATGTTAGAAGATTGGCCCACCTGACTGAAAAGGTTCAGAAAAAGTGTGTCCCGGCCCTTCTCTTGGCGACTGACGCCGAGAAGGCATTTGACCGGGTGGAGTGGGGGTTCCTGTTGGCAGCTATGGCCAAAATGGGGTTCGGTCCGGGCTTCATTGCAAGGGTAAGGGCTAACTACCATAACCCAGTAATCCGTTTAGCTATAAATGGCCACACATCAGCCCCAATTAGGGTGGGAAGGAGCACCAAGCAGGGTTGTCCGCTGACTCCACTTCTGTACGCCCTCCACTTGGAACCCTTCCTGCAAACAGTCAGGTCCACAGAGGATATAGAGGGGGTCCCGTTTGGAGGAGGGGTTGACAAGATAGCGGCTTTTGCAGATGACATGATATTTGCCCTGACCAAGCCGATCACCTTCCTATAAGCGGTGGCCAGGGAATTACACAGATTCGGTCAAGTGGCAGGCCTAAAAATTAACGCCCACAAGTCTGAAGCGCTACCCCTCACTCTATCACCAACTGAAGTCCAGGATCTCAGGAAGGCTTATAAGTACAGGTGGGTTGACTCCTCAATAAACTATCTGGGAGTTTCACTTACACGGTCCTTGGGTGACCTCTATGCAGCAAATTTCCCTCCACTTCTACAGAAGGTGAAATCAAAATGGGTGGACTGGGGGCCCCTGGAAATTTCATGGTTGGGGAGAATCAATGCCCTAAAAATGACAATCCTGCCCCTGCTCCTTTATCACTTCGCGGCGCTCCCTGTGCGAATCCTGTCGTCCTTTTTTAAGACCCTACAGAGGATAACCACTAGGTTTGTTTGGAGTCGTAAGCGCCCGAGATTAGCAGCTGCTCTTATGAAAGCTTCTCCTGGTGGGGAGGTGGGTGAGCCGGACTTCAAGATCTACTATCTTGCGGCTCAGATTAGAGTCATTAGGGATTGGCAGAGAAACAATAGGGGTAAGCTGTGGAGGCAGATGGATGGAGCTGTGGTGGGGAAGGACTTGGAGGGGATGTTGTGGGTCCCGAGGCAGGACAGGCCTTCGCAAATGCACTGCAGTGATATAACCTCAACCACAGGTGAAGCATGGGATCAAGCCATTAGTAGAGCTCACATTACTACCATCCCCTATCCGTTCACGCCCATACAAGGAAATCCACAATTCACTCCAGCACTCATCAACCCGCTGGCGTTTCTTCCTTGGTTTCACGGTGGCTGTCGCATGGTCCGGGATATGTTGGATGGGGGGGACGTGAAATGATTTGAGCAATGTAAGAAGGACTTTGGTATAGGCGAGAAGCAAAGATATTCTTATCTCCAGATCAGGCATTGGGTCTCTCAGCGGGAGCTGAAGCAGGCAAGTTCTCGTTCCCTCACCAAATTCAAAAAATACTTAGATACTGACTCTGGGGGAAGGGGGGTGGTCTCATCGATCTATAAATTGATTAAAGCCCAGGAACCGCTGCAAGTGAGGAAGTATATGGTCCTTTGGGAGCAGGATGTGGGGGTGGCTATTGAGGAGCAGAAATGGGTGAAACTGTGGTCACAGATCCCGAAACTTGCCAGGTCGATTCAAATCCGGGAGATATGGCTGAAGCTGATGATGAGGTGGCACTTAACCCCAATCAGGTTAAATAAAGTATACCGCAATGTCCCGAGGTTGTGTTGGAGGGAATGTGGCGCGGAGGGCTCCTGGGCTCATTTATGGCGGGATTGTCCCAAACTTGACTCATTTTGGTCACAGATACATCAAGCCATCGCACAGGTGCTGGGAATTCCGTTGATCCGGAACAGGGGCCTGGCCTTAATAGACCTGAACGGCATCTTAAATATCCTTCCTCGAGAATGGATCGTAAACTCTACGTAATAATGGTTATGGTGGCGCCGCTGGTCCTTGCCCGGAGGTGGAAGTCGAGGGAGCCTCCTCAGGAGCACGAGTGGATGGCTGGGGTGTGGTCTCTGGTGGCTGTGGAATGGCTCACTTACTCTATTCAAGGCCAACACATGCGATTTAAGCTGGACTGGGCAAACTTGCTAACTTACCTAAAAGTGGGATCCCGTCGGGCCTAGTGTCCCAAAGCTATGGAATTATTGGGCATTATTAACCCTCAGGACGAATCTGCTTTGTGATGAGTTGGGACACTTACTCACAGTAAGGCTAAGGCGTTGCAGGCGTAGGATCCTGCATTCTAGTTTCGCCCTGGCTCGTTGGCTGAAAGACTTTATAGGAGAAAGGACTTTGTGTGCAGTTCATATACTCAGAGTAAAATAGGGGACCGGTTGGATCGGGAGGGAGTGGGGGTCGGGGGGGTGTTTGGAAAGGGGGGGGTTTCTTTTGTTTTCATTTACCATCCATGTTGCTGTTATTGAAAATGTCAATAAAAATGTATGATAAAAAAAAAAACACGGTCCGTATAGGGGGCGCGGCGCAAGTTGGCCGCGGGATAACAGAGCTCCTGCCGGCTTGGAGATGGAATCGAATAAATATGTTTCAAAGAATTGACTGAAGACAAAACGAATGGCAGAATCCTAATGAGCAACCGTCCAGGATCCAGATGACACCTTACACAAGAAAACCGGGCTATGGATGCCGAAGATCGCAAGAGATAGCTTCTCTAACTATGGGGCACAGACAAAAGCCCACCAATTTCACCCCGCATTTGGAACTGGTGACAAGACGGTAACAACAAGCTTCCAGAGCGGGGCCCACACAGGCTATGCCTGAGACAGGAACGGACCGCCTACCACGCAGACGGAGCGCAATCGGCACCACTGCACACCCCAAGCAGAGCGAACTGACCGACTGAGCAGAAAACGCAGTGTAATAAATCCCCCGGCGGGAAGGTATGGAAGCAGTGACACCCACCTCAGCTACGCTGCAATCCCAAACATCTCTGGATTGCCACCGTCGGGGCCGGTGGCAAATTGGAGCCTCCCAGCATCCGGCAGTCCACAGCGGGGTGTGGAGGGCCCCTGCCAGAGAGCACCGCCGCAGCACGCCCGGCCAGCGGACAACCACATGGAGCAGCCTCCAACAGCAGCAGACTGTACTACAAGTAAGCAGGGCTAAGAGAGGGGATCCCAGAGCAGACTCAACTGGAAGTGGATACACCCGCCACATGAGCGGTAATAGTATAGGACAATTAAAAAAGGGGATTTTATTTTAAAAACAAGAAAATACAGACTCCTAGCCACAAGCCCCTCCCCCATTACCTCAGAGCGAGGCCCAGCATAGCGCCAAGCAGGACTCCAGAGGGGCAGAGCACTCAGCACCTGCACGCCTCCCAAGACAGCCGCCCCCACGACACAGCCCGCGGGCCCATCATTTCAAAAGGAAAACCAGAAGGCAACACGCCAGGCCCTATACAACGCCAGACAGGGCTTGGGACAAGTCAGGCAAAGCTCCCCCCGCAACCGGGGGTCACAGATAAAGTGCAGCACCTGGATCCACTCACCAGGCACACTCCACTTACGCTGAAGGAAGGGGCAAAATTAAGTAAGCGCCACCCTGGACCACCTCTGCCTAGGGCGCTGAGTAGCCCACCCAATACGCTCACACAGACACCAGAATAGCCCGCCCACACGCAGGCAGGTGCACACCAAGAAGCGCATCAGCCCTGCAGGACTCCCATACACCCGCATCACCCAACACATAAGGGGACAGCAAATAGCGAGCAAGCCAGACCAAGGCCACGCAGGACATAAGGTGCCCAACCCACTCGCAGGAACAACACCCTATTGGCGGACCTCACGTTGGTCCTACCCACTTCCCACACAAACAGGGGGACAACCGCCTCTCCAGCTGCGCACCCCAACAAAACTACGCAAAGGGGAATCAAACAATAGCCCAGCTAAGCAGCAGACCGGCAAGCTCACACATGCCGCATCACGCCCCCAGATCGCCTTCGCCTTTGCCTATGGCGCAAAGAGACAAGGGGAGGAAACGGCTACAACAGCATAAGAAGCACTGCAGTAAGGTGACAAGTGCCCCCTCAGACCCGGGGACCCGAGAGCTC
Organism: Ambystoma mexicanum; assembly: GCF_040938575.1. NCBI lineage: Eukaryota > Metazoa > Chordata > Amphibia > Caudata > Ambystomatidae > Ambystoma > Ambystoma mexicanum. The sequence goes on along the minus strand of NC_090930.1, from coordinate 1,364,332,507 downwards.
CCACATCGGACAGGGAAACCAGACACATACTACAACAAAGCTCCACAGTGGATAGCGAGTGAGATTAGCGCAGATTGAAATCGCAAGCCACCACAGCCCACCAGACGGTTAGCCTCCAACCACTGGTCGGACACCAGAGGCCACAGGGGCATGCAAAAGAAGGTTGTGCCCCTAGTCAGAGGAACTAACGGTCCCCGCCTCATTCAGCCAGCCGCGGTGATCCAACAGGAACAAAGCAGAGATGGACGTTTAAACACAACTTCAAACCATTCTGGCAGAAATGCAGATCATAGGACAGCTGACTCAAGAAACAAATAATACAGTGCTGGATATTAAGCGCGATCTCCAAGACGTTCAAACCCGCCTGACCGCTCAAGCAGAGCGCACCACAGACAACGAACAAAGGATTAACACACTAGAGGCAACCTGACAACAACGGATAAAGACCTAGACAGGGCCATCTGGGAGGTCCAAAGACTGGGTGAAAAAAATTGATCAAGAAAATCGATCCAGTCGAAGCAACCTACGGGTGGTGGGTCTGCCCGAGAACGTGGAGGGAGCAAACCTTGAGACCTACATATATGACCTCCTTTGAGACACCCTCAAAATCGAGAACCCTCGAGAACTCATAATTGAGAGGGTACACAGGGCACCGATCCCGAAACCACCTCCCAATCAGCGTCCCCGAATTATAACCATGCGCTTGCTCAACTTCCAGCATAAGATGGTGATCCTAAAAGCGTACAGAGCGGCAAGCCCACTGAGAGTTGGAGCAGCGGACATATGAATATTCAATGACTACTCGCTGGAGGTTTCCGGGAGACGCAAAGAATTCAGCCCGATCTTTGGAGCTATGAAGGCTTCAGACTAACGCCATTATCTGAAATTTTCAGCAACATGGTGCGTTCAAATCGACAAACAGTGGCACACCTTCGAGGACCCGGAAGTGGTGTGGCGCTTCCTCCAGCAGTGAGACATAGTCACCACAGATTTTGAACAACCACCACTGAAGGCCAAGCGGTCAGCTCAGCGTCCCCCCAACCCAGACAGACCACAGGCAAGCGGCAAAAAAAAAAGCCGTAGACCTAAAGGATGGGGTCTAAAGCCTTGAAAATGTAAGGCCACACAGCGCCTCCTCACTACAAACTTCCACTAAGGCCCAAACTGGGCTTGATAAGCAAACACACTCTGGATCCATGCGTTTGACGCAACATACGTATCCTCACTAGATCACCAAGCGAACAAGATCGAGACTTTACAGCAGCCGCCTCCGGCCGAAAGAGGCATGCTACAGCCTCGTCAGGGAGAAGAGGTAGTGAAAAGCACTCGAAGTCGGGTGCGGCATGGGGGAAGAGGCCATCACGATCAATGGCCCCCTCAAACCTCATGCAAGGGCACATGTGCCCCTTGTTGGGGCAAGGTAAACGGTTAAGCCCACCCAATGTTTGAATCAAGTTATTTTTTTAAGGGTTGTTGAAGGCTCAGGTTGGAGCCTTATTGAATTGCATGCTCTCATAACCGGCACGAATACACCAAGGCAGATACAATCTACCAACAGCAAATACGCAAAGACATGCACATACAAACAATGGCCTTGAATATCACCCTAGTAACACTTAACATCCAAGGCCTGGGCTACCCTATTAAATGCAGACGAATGTTCAACAACATGCAGGATCTCCAGGGGGACATAATCTTCCTCCAAGAAACCCATCTTGCCGCCATAGAATCATGGAAACTACAACGGGGGTGGGTAGGCGTAGCATTCCACTCCCCACAACATGGGAAAAGAGGGGTGTCCATCCTCATTAATAAGCAAGTCCCATTCCGGGTCCAAAATACAGTTGCAGACAAAGAAGGCAGATACATTCTAGCCCAGGGACTCTTGCACCAACACCCCTTCACGCTCCTAAAGTATACACCCCCACCTCGGACACCCCATGGTTTTTCACCAAGATGTTCACATTATGCACACAGTACATGGGAAATATCACGCTATTTGGGGGAGACCTTAATGTTACCCTGGATCCCATACTGGACCGCCGGGGCACTGCCCCGGGAGGCACCGCCACATTGAAGAAACAAGCAGCCCTTCAGTCACTAATGCAAGATCTCCGCTTAATTGACATATGGAGAGATAAATACAGACAAAATCAAGACTAGACGTTCTACTGTAACCCACACAACAGCTACCCCCGACTGGACTACTGGCTAACCCCAGAAAATACACTCCACTTAGTATCTGAATGCACAATCCTCCTGACAGTCCTCTCAGATCATGCCCCGGTCCTCCTACGCATTGCCCCCCCTGACACCGCACACAAACCTCCCCTTGGAGACTAACCCTCTGCATGCTCCAATACCCAGACCTCCTGGAGCACCTCATAGCTGACACCGAGCGGTTCTGGGATTCCAACCTGATACAGGGCTACACAACCCATAAGTGCTGGGATGCCTTCAAGGCCTACATAAGGGGACAGCGTATATTATGCTGGGTGCACAAACATAAGACCTGGGGGAGGAAATTACCTGCCTAAAAGCTGAACTGGGTAAAACAGAGAGGGATCACAAGCGATCTAGAGACAAACACCTAAAACAGCAACTGAACAAACTTTACGCCAAAATCAGACAGATAACCACTGACAGGGCCCAAAAGTCTTACACCAGTTGGTCCTAGTCATATTTTTTTGAAAGCGACAAGCCCTTGAGGACAGTGGCCCTGGCCCTAAAACAGAGACAAGCCGCGCAAACCATAATCACAATACACGATAAAGGGGGGAAACCGCTAGCAGGGGACATCTTAATTAATGCACGGTTTGCAGAGTCATGTAGAGAGCTATACACAGCCCCAGACACATCCGCAACTCCAGATATAGACTCCATATATATCCCAAAAATTCCCCCAGGCCACATACCCGCCCTTGAAGCACCCATCACGGCAGCAGAAATAACAAGCGCCATAGCTGCATTATCTGCGGGGAAAGCAGCAGGGCCAGATGGGATCCCTATAGATCTATATAAGGAATTAGGGGGTGACAACGCACTCCGACTAGAGGAAGTATTCAACTAAGCAATCTCCCGGGGCTGCCAACCTCAATCTGTCTTGCTGCAAACATAGTGGTCTTCCAATAGCAGGGGCGGGACCCCAAATTATGCAGCTCATATAGGCCCATATCTCGCATAAATGCAGACGCCAAGATTCTAGCAAAGTGTCTAGCCAGACGGATAGAAAATAGCCTTCCAAATATCATCCACAAAGATCAAACAGGATTCATACGCAATAGACATTCGAGCAACAACATTAGAAGACTGCTGCACTTGATAACAGGAGATATAGACCCAGAAGACCTAAGCTTTTGACAAAGTGCAGTGGGAATTCACTCTTCAAAGTCCTACCACAATATGGCTTCCCCCCTCACTTAGTCCAATTGATTAGATTGTCATACACGGGCCCCACCGTAGCGTCGTCCCCAACAGCATTACCTCCCCGGCATTTGATCTGCAATCAGGCACATGCCAAGGATGCCTGCTATCGCCACTGCTATATGTGCTATTCATAGAACCTATAGCGATCAAACTCCGGGCGGACAGGGGATGGGCAGGCATCACACAGGGATGTGGGGGGAACACCACGTGTCCCTCTACGCAAACAATGTGCTACTCTATGTCAGCAAAAGTTGCACATCCTTCACATATATCGGAACACTACTACTAGAGGTGAGCCGAATGGCAGGTTATACAATCAACTGAAACAAATCTGAGGTCATGCCCCTGCACCCAGATATCCCATGGGATCCAGGGGGAGTAGCCCCATTCTCTGTGTAAATGCACCACATTAAATACCTTGGCATCAATGTCAGCGCCTCATTTGACAACATCAGAGACATAAACTATCCAAGTATATTATCGGGCATATGCCAAGACCTAAAAAGATGGGACGCTGTGAGGAGGTACCAGCGACGGACGTGGGGAGGGCCGCCAACTCAGACACAACAGGCAATCATAAAGAATCGCACAAAGAAGGTACTCGTACATGGGACGAGCACAACGAACCTGCCAGGAGTAGAAGCGCCACAGCGTTCTGCTGTGGTGGGGTCAGTTACTCACCGTACTGGAGTCGACAACCCAGACTGGGAAGGGGGCAGGAACACTGTCAGGAAACAGTCCACGGAGGCCGCGGCCCGCGGCTGTGGGCGGGAGAAGCCTCCGACATCAGGGTCCACCCAAATATCCCCGGGTCCCGGCACCGCATAGACCACTCTGATGAAAGCGCCAGAGGAATCCTCCTCGTGCTGCATGGGCAGGCGGAAATAACGGCAGGGAAACCCGACCGTAAGGGATGCGGGACAACGCCTCCCCAACCAATAACAGAAGAGCTCCCCAGGAAGTCTGCTCATTGGTGGGGTTTGAACCCAGGGAACATTACAAAAGCCCGCCTTTCCTAACAAATGCTGTCTGTTATATCCACAGGACGCCAAGAAGTAGAACACAGGCAACCCCGAGTGGTGGGCCTATCCGGATACCACGAGTTAGAGGACAACAGCCTTATCACAAAGGCACTTGGGGAAAGAATACCCCACAGTGAAGGAAACCGCCAGAACTTTCAGTTTGTTATTATTTTGTAATTTTGACCAACCCCTTAAGGCAATAATAAAAATTATTGCAACACGTGCCTTGTCTCCGGCCTTTCACTTCCACAGACGCGTTAGCCCTCTCCCTGACCACATGAATAAACGCCCTGAAAATGAACTTGTTCCCCAAGCTTACATACATTGCTATGATGGTTCCAGTCACCCCGACTACTGACTCCTTGAAAGAGCTAGATAGAGCAATCGCTAAGTTTATCTGGAGAGGGAAGAAGGTGAGAATTCGCCCACCGGTCCTAGAGGCCGCTAAAGCAAACAGAGGACTTGCGGCCCCCTCCCTGAGGGCCTTCTACCAACAGCGCAGGTATGTTGGATTAAGGGGTGGCTGGACATGTCAGATGAGTCCAGCCGGAGGGCTTTGGAGGTCGGGATGATGATCCCACTAAACCCAATTGAAATCATGGCCATCCCGCCAAGCGATCTCCCCCCACATCTAAAGAAACACCCATTTATTGGGCCCACTATCAGCCAATAGCACAAACTCAGGGCTGCACAAGGGATCCAAACCCGGCACACACCGTCATGGTCCAGCATCAGGGCAATACTATCCTACGGGCTTGCACAAAAAATTCACCACAAATAAGACCTAGAATAGGCCATTATACGACTAATAGACATAAGTGACGAGGGTAAACTGCAGACATTTCAAGACGTACACACTAGGCTGGGATTGCACACAGGCAACTGGCTCATGTATCACACAATCTGTAACACCATTCCCCATCACACTGCACAGACCCCACAATCACCGATCCCAGCCACCTGCAAGACAGAGGTGGACCAACACCTAGAAACCTTCCCACACTTATGCACCTTCGACCAAATGGCAATACAGAACAACCTAGGACGGAACCACACACTAGCGCACACTTGGTCCGAGGACCTAGGTACCCAAATCGAGACATCGGACATCCTGGAATGCTATGCAGCCATCCCCTTAATATCCACCAACCATCCACCAACCTCAAAAACAGATAGATCCAATATAAAATCATACAGGGGCTCCACTACACCCCTACAACACTCCACCAGATGGTGATTGCCCAATCTAAAGAATGCTGGAGGGAGTGCGGATCCATAGGAACGATGGGCCACACACTATGGCACTGCCCCAAGCTCTCCCAATACTGGCAGGGGTTCCAAAGACAGTTAGGGGGCATCAACAGGGCCACAATCGCATTCACACCTGAAGTAATGCTGATGGGGGCAGATGCTGATGACTGGCACGAGGACTCTCTGACCCTCAAACTCATAGGTATAATACTATTCATGGCTAGGAAACTACTGATCATCTACTGGAAGGCTAAGACCCCTCCCCCACCAACCGAGCGCATGGGAGGATAGCTTGTCTCGGGAGGATAGCTTGTCTCGGGAGGATAGCTCAGGGGTAACGTGCTCGCCTTGGAAGCAAGACGACACGCAGTACCACAGTTTCGATCCCTGGGTCCGCGCTTAGAAACCTCTGGGTATTAAGCGAGTTATAAATAACATATCATATATCATATCACAGAACTTCTATCGAAAACATGCAGAATGGAACTAGCGGCGCTGGCAAGAAAACAGACATATAACCCCTCGAGGGTGAATAAATTCTGCACACTAACAAACTTGTACACAAAAGAGGCAAAAGAGGAAAGAGGACAAACACCAACACAATCAGGGTGGACAACCACAATCTTACTGAGGACAATCAGTTAGAACGACAAGTACAATCGTGCATCAAGCTCAAGGGCACAGAGGACGCAAGACCTTGGAGCAACTCACAGTTCGGGGGGAGGGGAGGACGGGGAGTTAGGGCATTTATTGTTCAGCTGCTGTCGTTGTTTAAGGGACATGAGAACTACACTGGAGTCAGGGGGGACAGCGAAGTGAAGCTGATTAAGCGAATATGGGCATAAAAATTAATAGGGAATGGGCGTACGTAACAACAATGTTGTAGTACTCTATGACCCCAGTGTTTTGTAGCATGTTTAATGAAATGCCTATAAAAAGAGGTTTTAAAAAAAAGGGCCGTATTACATCATCTATGGAGGAAGCTAAATTGATACTCTTCCCTAAACCCAACAAAGACCCTACAGCATGCGGATCATATCGACCTATTGCATTGATCAAGCTAGATGCAAAAATGCATACTAAAATTTTGGACAATAGATTGATAGATATTCTTCCAAGATTGATTCACCCGGATCAATCAGGGTTTATTAAAAACCACCAAACCCATAAGAATATTAGAAGGGCCTGCCACCGAATAGAAAAAATTTCTAAAAAAGGACAGCCAGCGCTTTTCCTGGCTCTAGACGCAGAAAAAGCGTTTGATAGGGTGGAATGGTTGTTTCTCTTTAAAACAATGGAGGTTATGGGATTTGGTCTAGGGTTCATGAAAATGTTACAGACGAATTATAAAGATCCCAAAATTAGAATAGCTGTAAACGGTCAACTTTCTATACCAATAGCGCTGAGCCGTTGTACAAAATAGGGATGCCCACCATCGCGCCTGCTATATGCAATTTATTTGGAACCCTTTTTAACTGAAATTAGACAATCGACACAATATATGGGATCCCATTTGGGACGGTAAAACATACGATAATAGCATATGCAGATGACATGTTGATTACAGTGGCAAATCCGGTAGAATCTTTGATAACGGTCACGCACTAGCTGGAAGAATTTGGTAAAGTGGCTGGTCTTAAAATAAACTACACGAAATCCAAAATTTTGAATCTATCTCTTACCCCTGCATTAGTAACTCAGGTATATCAAAAAACACAATTTACATGGGCAGGAGGGAAAGTTAAATTATTGGATATCTAATTAACAATTTCGCAACATTCAATATATAAAGAAAATTTTCCTTCCTATTCTTTTAGAACTTCGACGCTTAATGCAGCGGTGGGGCTGGTTAACAATCTCATGGTTTGGGTGGATTAATGAAGTAAATATTTCAATTCCTCCAAAGGTGGTATACCTTTTTCAGCCTCTCCCAATACAGGTGCCACATGCCCTCTTTCGGGACTTATTAGGTTTGGTATCGAAATGTATCTGGAATAACAAAACCCCTCGCATAGCAATGAGGACATTAATGGAGCCAATCTCTAAAGGGAGCTTGCGTGTGCCAAATTTTGTGAAATGCTATCAAGCAGTACATCTTTGTGTGGTAAAAGAATGGGAATCATCAAAGAAAGAAAAAATATGGGCTGAAATGGAACAAGCGATCTGTGGTCCACATATCGCAGAACTATTATGGCATCCCAAACGGGATCGCCCAGAAAATATGCATGCTAGCCAAATAACCCAACTAGTTGAAATGATATGGGACAAGGTGGTCTCTCAATGCCAGGTTACAACATTACCCTCCCCGTTTCCCCAATTTTTAATAACCCACAGTTCAAGCCTGGGCAGGATAAAGGTTCCTTTATTAATTGGAAAAAATGCCAATTGTAATAAGATAAGAGACATGTATCGGAGTATGCATTTCAAATTGTTTGATTAATGCAAAAAAGAACTAGGTTTTAAGGAACCGGAGAGATTTCAATATTTTCAGGTTCGACACTGGTTGTTAGCCCCTCCGTACAGGGCTGCGGCCACTAGACAGCTGACAGCATTTGAAAAGTTGCTGGTTTCAAATCCAGGTAAGAAATCTCTTATTTCAAACCTATATCGGTTACTTCAAGAGGAATGTGTAATAGGTAATTTGAGGTATGTTCAGACTTGGCATCGAACTTTGGGGACAATAATATCAAATGAAGAATGGCAGACTCTAGGGAAGGAAATCCCAAAGCTGACATGCTCTTTGCAAATCAGGAATCCTGGTATAAAGCAATGATGCAATGATGCAATGCCATTGCACATTAGACTCTATAAAATGAAATGAACCAATACAGACAAATGCTGGAGGGACTGCAAGGCACCGGGGGACTGGATGCACATCTGGCTGAAGTGTCCCAAGTTTGCGCACTACTGCGGAACAATCAACAAATATATTAAAGAATTGTTTGTGAAAACTTTGCATCCAGAAGCAAAAGACACCCTGCTAGGTATTGGTCCTTGGGAAGAGAGCAAATGGCCAAAACACAAACGCAAAGCACAGTCCATTTTAAGGGTGGCTGCACTAGTGGTAATCGCCCAACATTGGAAAGATAAAAACTTCATGATTGGTTACTGAAAATTTCGAATTTTGTTGCTATGGAATGGTTGACATATGCCATTCAGGGGATGCACACAGCATTTCAATAAGGAGGAATGGTCCTGAGATTTCTACAAAAGGACTATAACATGGCACTCTGCGTGCATAAACTGAGAATTTTGTGTGTTGCATAGATGCGAACACTCTCAGTACAATAAAAGTCTGTGGTTGGGGGAGGAGGGTGGGAAGGGGTGGGGGAGAAATGTTTATTGTTAATTAAAATTGAAATGGCAATTTAAAAACAAAACAAAAAGAAAAAAACAAAATAATGACCCGTAACCTGCTTCGAAGACGCAATGTTAAGCTGTGCTGATGCTGGGCTGTAATTGGCCCACAGCACCCCATGCAAAGTTGCAAATGTTGGGATGTTCGGTGTGGGTTGTTCATTCTTCAGGATGGGGTTGGAAGTTATGGGATAGTTCTAAAAAATGTGCTTGAGATGTGCGTTTCTGCTGATAGCAACGGATGGTATTGGGTAGCGGCCCGCTGACATGTTTAACATCTACCACAATGAAACTCAATGATTATATTATAATCTGGCCCAATGGGAGCTGAACCGGTACATTTTATGTGTTGGAACGTGTGCATGGGCTGGGAAATCCGACAAAAATGCATCGACCTCAAATATACATTGAACGACATAAGGTGCACATTCTGTTCCTACAGGAAACTCACGCACTAGCTGCAGACAGTGGGAGATTTGCTAAAAACTGTGGCACGCAACGCTATCACACCTCGTATTCATCCCAATGCAGAGGGGTCATGACCATTATCCACAAAACCATACAGTACACACATACAAAGGCACACATAGACCCACTGCGGCGCTATGTGCTACTACATGGCGTACTTATGGGCCAGGAAATAATTTTGTTAAATGTGTACGGACCCAATGTTGATCACCCAGAATTCTACATGGAACTGATGGGGCTACTAATACTTTACCCCTTAGTGCCTGTATAGTGTGGAGGAGATTTTAATGCCATAATGGATATAGACCTAGACAGCTCAGTATCCAAAACCCATCAATTGAATAGGACTGCCCTAGTGTTGCAGAGGGGTCTGTGTGAAATGGGGATGGTGGACGCCTGGAGGGTACTCAACGCCACATTATGTAAATATTCCTAGTACTCTACAGTACATGACTCCCACTCCCGTATAAACGCGTGGTGGATATCTGATACACTAGGGAACCATCTTAAAGAAACCAACATACTACCCAGAACATTCTCTGACCACTCTCCAGTTAAACTGAAGCTGTCACTAGGAAAAACACCAGAAATAAGAAGGCATTGGAGATTCAAGCTGCAATAGTTACTAGACCCCGTCTTTACCGACGAAATGGAAAAACCAATAGAGGAATAGTTTGAGGTTAACACTGGCTACGTCGATAGTCATACAACCCTTTGGGAAGCCTTTAAGGTGTACGTACGCGGTATTGCACTAGCAACAGAATCGGAGATACTCAAAATGATACGCAGGGACATTCACAAAAGCGAAACCAAATTATGCCACCTAGAGCAGACATATGCATCTACACACGACAGAGCGGTCCTGGGTGACATCAAAACCGAATGGGACAAATTCCGGGCACATGCGGACAGGGAGCTGAAGTTCCTAGATAACCCAGGCCTTGCGAGGAAATATGGCGAAGGCGAACGTCTCAGCAAACTACTAGCTAGGATGATGCAGCAAGCAAAACGCAGTCACCATATGTCAAATCCCTTAGCTTGAACCTCTCCGGATTTCCCACTCGCCTTCTCCTCCTCACCAGAGAGACTGGAATCCGGACTGCTTTGGGCCAGAGGGCGCCTGGATTGGTAGTCCTTTTTTTTATGAAGTAATGGTCTACTGTGGGAGGAAGCCACAGTGAATGCATTCCCCAATGCAGACCTGTGACTCCTCTTCCGGGATCGACTGTTGGGGCACTCTACGGCATAAAAAACACCTGTGGACTGTAGGACTGATGTAGAATCCGGCTACTGTGATTAGCACCACGCCGAAGGATCCTCAGGTAGGTGGGCTCCACTGGTGTCAAGACGTAAGGTAAATGAGAACTCTCTAAACGGTAGTGATACAAGTGATGAGGAAACCAGAAATTGAAGACCGGAGGGAGCTGGTACTCCAGATATACTGGTAAGCTGGATGGTGGAGGGATGAAAGTGAAAGTAAGAGGATAGCACTGCCAAGGTGTGAGAAATGTGTGGAAGTAAATAGCCGAGCCAAGGGGCGGTTCGGTATAGGACCATGAAACACCACCGGGAAAGCTCTGACGCGGGGAGAAGGGAGAAGGCAATGAGAGTGAGAGCGGAAAAGAGAGAGAGAGCGCAGGCGAGAGGGCCGGGGCCCGCAAGGAGCAGCGGCAGAGAAACAAGAGTAGAGAAACCGGTTTCCAACAAGGAACTAAGGGAAAACTAGCACGGCGGACCAAAGGTAGTGGGATCTGACCACAATGGTTGCAACGCGCCGGCTGCTGGAGGCGGCAGAGCTAAGTACCTCCAGCAGCCGCCGTTGCTAACAACTAGACTGCTGTGGCACGCTGGGCGGAACGTGTTGGAACAGCTTAATGGCCGCCCAAGCATACCCGCGGCCACAAGCGCCACGGAGAGCGTCCCTTTGGTGCAGGATACGTTGGGTCAGATGGTTCATACCACACCAGACGTGAGCCGGGTGTTTCACTCGTTCTACTCCATGCTGTACACCAATTCAGATGTGGCTACCCTCCCAGATATAGAGGCATTCCTAGATTGCCTCCCGTTATCGATACTGTCTGGCAAAGCCAGGGAAAACCTCGACCACCCCATTACCACCAAAGAAATATCCCGTGCCATTGAGGCTCTTCCATGTGGCAAAGCCCTCGGGCCAGATGGCCTTACAATGGGGTTTTTCAAACACTTCAAGTCCTGCCTCATTCCCAAGTTAATTGCCCAATGGGAAGAAGCCTGTACCTCAGGGATACTACCCTCCCCCTACTACACAAAGCAGTGATTACTGTCTTACTCAAACCCGATAAGCCTCCTGAGCAATGTGGCTTCTACGGTCCTCTATCACTAATAAACTTTGATGCAAAGATATTTGCTAAAGTACTGGCACTACGGCTGGCCCCCTACATGGGACATCTTTTTCACCCAGATCAATCTGACTTTGTTCCCCGCCACTCCACGGCACTCAGCCTCAGACGCCTTTAATGTTTTGCCACAGATTGACCCAGAGGCGCAGGCAGTTGCCGCTGCCCTGGATGTACAAAAGGCTTTTGACTTGGTATCCTGGCAGTTCATGTGGGTGGTACTAGAAAAATGCAACTTTGGGCCCGGGTTCATATCGTGAGTGAAACTGCTATATACAATACCCACTGCCAGAGTCAAAGTAAACGGGTCTCTCTCAGCCTCCATTGACATATGCAGCAGGACTCGGCAAGACTGCCCGATATCACCCCTATTATTCACTATAGTGATGGAACCATTTGCAGATGCAATCCGCTATAGGCACGCACAGTGGGGGATCCGACTGACAGGAGAACCAGAATGATCTCACTATATGGGGACGCCCTATTATTTATACATGATCCAGTGAGGACAACTGGTACCAATTATGCAAGATGTTCTCTCTTCCGGAGCCCTGTCTGGGCTACGTGTAAACTGTTCCAAATCTGAGCTATTCCCATTTACTGATACAACCAACGTCCCACCAGATCCTATGGGCTGTGCCTGGTCTCCACTGGAAATGAAATACTTAGGGGTCATTGTAACGCGACACGAGACCTCCTTTATGCACACAACTATGGCGCATATCTACCCCAATTAACAGCCAAATTGCATGTTTGGGAGAGATGTCCACTCACAATAGCGGACTGAGTGTCACTCCTCAAGATGATAATCCTCCCAAAACTATTATACTATTTTTTAAATATACCGTTGTGGCCAGGAGGAATATTCTTTGATTCACGAAAAGTAGCGATTAACAGCTTCATGTGGCACGCTGGCGCCGTGCGGCTTAAATGGGATGGCCGCCGCAGACTTTTAAAAATACTGGGTCGCTACACAGGCACACTATGCAGCATACTGGTTCGATGAAGACTCAAGACACCCAAACCTGAAAATTAAACGACATGCAGCCGTTAATCGTGACATCCCCTCGCTGATACTACTACTGCAATTAAAGTACCCTGAAGTCAACAACCCAGTTCTGATGACAGCGTTGGCCTGGGGCAAGATATGGAAAATGCTGGGCAACCCCCTTCCATACCATAAAGGCATGCGGCTCTGGCACTATTTCCCATCACTCGCTAAAATTTGCAAAATAAAAGCACAACAATGGGCGGCAGATGGATACATGGCTGTGGGCGACATGCATGACATCGTATCCTTTATTGCGTTTCAGGACCTACCAGACCCCCCACGTAGACAAATGCTGCACTGGCTGCAATACACTGGATCCGCTGAGTGGCAAAAAAAACTAGCGCTGAGTTTCAAGTGCAGCCGCCCTACGAAACACTATTAGAAACCATCATGAGAGGGACCGCCACACGGGGTGGGGTAACCATACAACATGCTGCAAAATCGCAGCAGAGAACCCTTGAGTAAGCTCCGGGAAGGCTGGGCTAGGGACCTGGAAATGAACATCACTGATGACATCTGAGAATCCATGTACCTACAGACCCGTGCAGTATCCCTCAATTCCAGATTCCGACTTATACAATTCAAAGTGCTACACAGATTCCACTACACCCCAGCCAAACTCCACCTCTTCTCACACACCCACTTTGCCTTATGCCCCAGATGCCATGCTGATGGAGCGGGATACCTTCACATGCTCTGGAGTTGCCCGAGAGTGGGAGAATACTGGAATGGGGTCTGTGATATCATGTCAGAGATGTTCAATTGCACTGTAGAACCCACCCGGTCAAACTGTTTGTTTCATCAATTCAAAGGACTACAGCGCAGTTACCACAAACTGGCAGGCCACTATACATTATTAACAATTTGATGTATACTGTTGTGGCTGTGCCCCAACTGTGGCACAGTGGCTGCAGGCCGTTACATGGGCATCAGACATGGAAGAACACTCGCCCTCACTGCAACCTACTAACTGCAAACCTAAGGACATATGGCCCCCCTCACGCAATTACTTGTTACTAACTCAGATCAATATACACAATGCCCGAAGCCCACCAACCAACTAGCGTTCCCCCTTCTCCCTTCGTCAGACCTGTGGATATACCTGCTTGTAAATCACTGCTCACAACATACAATGTTACAACAACTATAAGGTCAGAATCAATGACCAGGATGTAAAGTACCTACCACTGTCATTGATGCTGCCTTCTGCCTCTGTTGTAATGTGAAGCACTTAATAAATAAAGTTTAAAAAAAACAAAGAACAGTATATGAGAAAAACCACCTAAACAGAATAGGTTTTATACCTTAGAAATTTATGGGTCACATGTAAAAGACCTAACCCCAAAATAACTGTCTAAAACCATTATGGACTTCAAGACCAATAATGCCTATGGTACTGGGAAGAAGAGCAAAGAGCTAATGACGATCAATAGTGCTGCCAAGGATTCCATGCGGTCCAGTTGTTACAATTCCAATCAACCAAGTGGGATGTTTATATTTGGAAATCACTTGCAGGTTAAGGAAGCCAGAGAACAACAAAACAAGGTCCTGGTGTATCAAAAGGTTGGCCCATATAGGGTATAAATGAATTAGAATTATTTATCTGGTCCAAAACCTGTATAGCTAGTGTAATTTATACATATTACATGCGGTAAAAAGTAGAAGTCATTCCTTCACAAATGAGACATAAACATTATGGAAAATGCAAAGTAAAAGCTTTATGTAAAAAAAAACCCAAAAATAACATACATTGTGAGGTCTAACATGTAAAAACATATAAAATCAGTGATATAAATGGTACATACAATTATTTGGTGTAGATTCATTAACAAAATGAGAACACTTAGTGGGGAACATTAACATAAATTTGTTCTTCGTCACTTTTGGATTACAAATAAAGTCTTAACAAGTGAAAATATAGAATTGAAAAGACAATTGTATTACTGGTAAACTGTGTTCTTGCTAGTTGATCATAAGGAAAACAAATGCCCCTTATTGTTATACAATTGTAATAAAACAAATTAATTAGTTGTTTTTATATCCCAAAGTCAAAAAATTATTATATATTGGGATTGGGTCTGCCTACGCATCAGGGGGATCAAGTAAGGAAAACAGATTGACATGAAAGGAGCTTTATGGAAAAAGTATCCTTGTCCTTCAATTGGTGGTTGCAAATGAGAAAGGATCCTAGATGACACAGTATTGTGTGATGGATCTTGTATCCCCTCTGGTTAACAATGCGTTTCGGCGGTACAGACTTCAAAAGAATAATGATCTGCGTATCTGGAGAGAATACTCCGCCTTCATCAGGGCAATAAATAGCAGGACCCTGTAATTATGAAAAGGGGGAGAGCCAGTTAAATGAAGAGAAAAAGACAGGATATAAAAGTGTTGTACAGAGTTGTAGGAACAAGTGAAGGGTAACAAATTATACATCAAAAATCCACATGCAGACTAGAGTGTCATGCTAGAATATGGGCAGAGCAGAAGACATTAGTCTTGTCTACCTTGTGTCTCACATTACCAAGTCTAAATGTTTATAAAGGTAAGGAGTCCTCAGATAGCGCTGATGGACCAACCCCTCCTGAAAACACAACAAGATAATGGTATTGGGTCCCCTTCGGAAATGCAGTGCAAGGGTCTCCGTGCAGATCTGTCGGTCCGGCGGCACACATGGGGGGGAGGAGAAAAGGGTTGGGGGGGAGAGAGGAGAGAGAGAGAGAGGAGAGAGAGACCGGATATGGTAAAACATGCACTCACCACAAAGGCTTAGATCAAATGAGAGTAATTCTGGAAGGCTATTGTTGTGGTAAGGTGTGTCTCTGTGGAGCACGTGAGGATAGGTATTTATATTAAATCCCTAAAATTTCCGGGATGTTCGTGAGGTTCATAGGTTCTTATCATAGGTCCGAAGGACCGGTTGAGATCTAGAACAAAAATATGCCTATATTGGAGAAATGAAATAGAGAAGAAAGGCATCAGAACTAATCAAAAGTAATAAGTGTTATCCTGCCCTAGGGGACATGGAAGGCACGTGAATGATTACCTGCAAGGGTGTCTTGTCAAGGCAATCTGTCGTTGAGAAGACAGAAGATCTGGGGGAGCAGAACCCAGAAAAACAAATGTCCGCCTGGGAGCACCCTCTGGCGGTGCGTCTCGAAGTGGTGATCCCTGGGCGCGTGGCTGTGTGGGAGTGCGAGACAGTGAACCAAAGAAGGAAATGAGTTATCAAAATTTTTTGAAAAAATGGGGCCGAAATAGAAAAGCGTAATAAGACCCACGTTGTTACCTGTGCTGGGTAAACAGGATATGTCAGGTCTGGTGGTATTCACAGGAAGTGGGGGAGGGCAGAGTCGTCCCTGCACGTCAAGCCTCGCGGGCGCCGGCAGCACGAATGCAGGCTGTAGCTGGGAAGTAGAGGCAAGGTAGCGGTTGTCTGGGCAACCGGACTGTGCGTCAGGCTTCGACGGGGAGGAGAAAATGCCTCCAGGGATTGAGATATCCAATGGGAAGCCAAGCCGGATCGAGTGACGAGGGGTGTGTGCACTGTGTCAGACCAATGGTAAGGTCGGAGGCCGGGAGGAGTGTCATATGGCTGGGCTGACGCTGGTTGTCAAAATTGCTTGCAACCTGGGAAGCAAGTGATTGAATATTTGTTCCAGTTGTCTGCAAGCTCCGTGAGCAGCAAGGGAGGATTCTTTACCCGTGTGCAGAAGGCCTGGGCCTGCGAGAAGCGTGAGTGGAAAAGAGTAGAGAGCCGCTATGGCTAGAGGACTGCTGAACACAGTGTGGTCTTAAAGACCTGTTTGTCCCGTTTGGCGGGGTGCCGAACTGAAAACCGAGGGGAACAGCATAAGTGTTCCGTGTGTCCCTGTGCGCACACGGAGGACAGATGTCTGTGCCTGGGAGTCCAAGTTTGGGAGTTGAAGGGAATGCGTGACGTGGACGCATGGGTTAGTTCTACTCAAGTGAGTATAGCGTCAGAGGGAAAAGTTTAATACGCGGGGTGCCTGCCCGGAAAATGCACCTGTTGAGACTCTGAGTGTGAGAGTCAAAGGAGATGCAAGCGGGGGGGGTTAGGATTGGGGGGTGGGGGGGAAAGCAGAGTGAGACAATGCATCTCAGAAGGTGATTGGAATTAATACGAAGCTGTGGTATGGCCTAGGGTGTCTAATGTTAAAGAGTAGACAGGGAAATGGAATATTAAAAAGGAGATTGTTCGTTGAGTCCGTGTTCCAAGGAGTCTAATCAGTAAATCCATCTCTTTTCAAGTTCCAGTAATCTGGTCTGTATGTTCTGACCAGAATTTATCCGGTCTAAAACCCACCAAAGGATGTCATCGGGTGTATGGTGGTTGGCCAAAAAGTGAGAGACTAGTGGAGAAGTGGTATTCTTGCACCGGATTCTCGAGCGATGCTCAGAGATGCGGGTGCCCACGCTACGTGTGGTTTGTCCCACATATCGAAGCCCACAAGGGCATTTGATGCAATATGTTGCTTGATTAGTCTTGCAGTTGGTCAGGTTATTCAGGACCCATTGTTTGGTGCCAATCATGAATGTTTGTAGTTTTCTGGTGAATTTACATACTGTGCATGACCCACAGTGGTAGTGTCCAGTCACTTTACGTAAGTTCCAAAGACCTGTTCGTGGTACGGTTTTGGTAAAGGATGAGTGAATCACATACTCCCTGATGTTTTTCGCTCTTTTAAAGGCGAATCTGGGTATGGGTTAATCGACTAATTGTAGTCTAACAATGGGCCAATATTTTCTGATGACTTTCTTAAAGTCAAAAGTATTTGGCCCATGGGTAATTACACATGTAAGTCTTTCATCTTCGCGTGTGTCTCGTTCTGGTCTTGGTGTTAAAAGACAGTCTCTATTTGTGAATCTGGCTCTCTTAGTGGCGATATTAATCAATCTTTTGGGGTAGCCACGTGAGCGTAACCTAGTGCCGAGTGTTTCGGCATTGGTATAGAAGTCCTCCAAATGGGTGCAGTTCCTTCTAATTCGTAGGAACTGTCCGTATGGGAGATTCTGTTTGATATGAAGCGGGTGATCGCTCTGGTAGTGCAGAAGTGTGTTGTTGTCAGTGGGTTTCCTGAAGAGATTACAGGTGAGTTTATTGTTGAGACTTGAAATTTCAAGGTCCAGGAAGTATATCTTAGTGGTGCTGTACTCCATAGTAAATTGTATGTTGCTGTTGCAGGTATTTAGCCATGTCAAAAACTGTTGGAGTAATATAGCATCCCCTGTCCAGATAAAGATAATGTCGTCAATATATCGGTACCAGTGGGAGATGTTAACTTCCCATTGGTTGATCCGGTTATAGACGTACTGGTACTCAAAAGTAGCCATAAATAAAATGGCTAGGCTTGGTGCAAAGGTTGCACCCACTGTCGTGCCTTTTGTCTGGAGGAAAAACTGATTATCGAAAGTGAAAAAGTTCTTATTCAGGGTAAAAGTTAATAATTCAATAATGAACTCTGGTGGTACTCGGTAGGATCCTGGTTCCGCATTTTCCCTAGTTAGATGTTCATATATGCAATCAATGGCTGCGTCTTGGGGTATGGATGTGTATAGAGCCTTAATATCCATAGTCACCAGAAGTTGTTGTGAACCGGTGAATGGTAGGTTTTCAAATACCTGGATAGTGTGCATGGTATCCCTCAGGTATGATCTGGTCTTGTTGCTCAGTGGTTTAAGAAAATAATCGATGAACTGCCCCAGGGGTTCCAAAATGGAACCGCACCCAGAGACAATGGGTCTCCCCGGTGGATTTTGTGAATTTTTATGAATTTTGGGGAGAGCATAAAGACATGGTGTAAGGTTAGATGGTGTGGTAAGGAACTTGGCTTCTTTTTCAGTTATCCAATTCCTGTCTTGGGCAAAGGAAATCATTTCAGAGATTTCAATTTTCATATCTCCAGATGGGTCCTTCTTAAGTGGACGATAACTGGTTCCATCATTTAGTAAGGTCATAATCATATTGGTATATTGCTCAGTTGTCATGAGAACGATACCACCACCTTTGTCGGCAGGTTTAATTATCATCTCCCTGTTCTTGGATAGTTCTTTTAGGGCTTTTTTCTCACCCTTAGTTAGATTGTGTTGGAGTGTATGTTTTTTCTTCTTCAACTGTCTAATGTCTTTCAGGACGCATTTCTCGAATGTTAGAAGGTCATCCGGTGTTTGGCTATCTGTAGGTGTGAATGATGATTGAGGATGTAGACCTGTGTCCGGGTCTAATTCTTGTTCAATGTGGTCCTGGAAAAAAACCCGGAGTCTTAATTTCCGAAAAAACTGGCGGATCTCTATTTCTGTTTTATACCAATCAGTATCATTGGTCGGCACAAAAGAAAGGCCTTTGGTTAGAAGGGAAGTTTGACATGTAGTTAGATGGAAGTTGCCCAGATTATAAATTGGTAATAGGTTGGTATCAAGAGTTTGGTCTACCGTCGGCGCCTTCTCTGTCGTCTCCGTATTCCTTGGTGCGATATGTTCCAAGGTGGGGGACCCCATCCTCCTCCTTGTCCTCCTCTGCCTAAAAAAGGGAAAGGTGGTGGATATGGGCCCGGATATTGAGGTGGACCAAGGTTATATGGTTGAAAGGGTGGGAAGTTCTGATGTTAATTTCCACTGGAGGAACCAGAGCTACTAGAGCCTGAAAAGGTGACTCTGCCTCTTCTCCCTCCTGGTGGGGGCTGAGATCCTCCTCCTTGCTTCCTAAGAGAATCAATATAACCTTCCGCCGTATATGGGTAGATAATTTCAATCTTGAAATCTTTGATGTCTTTATTCAATTTATTAGTTTTTTTGGCCAGTGTGTTGACCTTGAACTGTTCAAATTGCCTGTTAATGTTAGAAAGTTGAGCCTCTATTTCAATGAGTAGAGTATTATTCTTAAATTTAGTTATTTCTGTGTCTAGAGTTCTTTGTAGGTTGGTACTGATCCGTTGAGCAGTAGTAATAGTTAACACCATAAGATCACGACTGCACTTGGTGGCAATCTGACTGAAACTCGTGGTGTATTCCTTATCTTCTAGGAATAATCTTGGTTCATTCCGTACTATCAAACCATTCGGTATGATGTTATTTTTCAAATATTCCCTAAGGAAATGGCCGTGTAATTCAGTGCGGAAAGTTTTCTTTTTGAGTTTTAATAGATCGTCTGAGGTACTGGAAAGGTGGATGGCTGATTGGAATCCGGGGGATCAAAGAAGGAAGGACCTCGAGTCAGTTCAATGGTTTCTTCCTCGGAATAACTTAAGGTTGCATTTTCGGCCATATCCAACCCCCCCCTTTTCCTTGACAGCCTACGGACACATACAGGTGATAGAGCCCATGCAGAGCTGGAACCGATCGGGGAGGAGAGAGAAAAAATGATTCAGGAGTAGACAGAACAGAGAAAGAAATAAAGAGATGTTTGTCTATCGGGAGGTCTGTGTGTGGCTTACTCTAAGTAAATAAATGATATCCCAAAACCCGAAAGTAGTGGGGATCTCGACCACTAAACAACCTAGGTTGTCAAATAATATATATACAAAGAAGATTGCCACCATGTAGCAGCAGTGGTCTGACCCAGGAGTGACACACCAGGGGGGTGAAAAAACATCAGTAGGTTACAACAAAACAAGGTCCTGGTGTATGAAAAGGTTGGCCCATATAGGGTATAAATGAATTAGAATAATTTATCTGGTCCAAAACCTGTATAGCTAGTGTAATTTATACATATTACATGCGGTAAAAAGTAGAAGTCATTCCTTCACAAATGAGACATAAACATTATGGAAAATGCAAAGTAAAAGCTTTATGTAAAAAAAAAACCAAAAATAACATACATGGTGAGGTCTAACATGTAAAAACATATAAAATCAGTGATATAAATGGTACATACAATTATTTGGTGTAGATTCATTAACAAAATGAGAACACTTAGTGGGGAACATTAACATAAATTTGTTCTTCGTCACTTTTGGATTACAAATAAAGTCTTAAAAGACAATTGTATTACTGGTAAACTGTGTTCTTGCTAGCTCCGGGAAGGCTGGGCTAGGGACCTGGAAATGATCACTGATGACATCTGAGAATCCATGTACCTACAGACCCGTGCAGTATCCCTCAATTCCAGATTCCGACTTATACAATTCAAAGTGCTACACAGATTCCACTACACCCCAGCCAAACTCCACCTCTTCTCACACACCCACTTTGCCTTATGCCCCAGATGCCATGCTGATGGAGCGGGATACCTTCACATGCTCTGGAGTTGCCCGAGAGTGGGAGAATACTGGAATGGGGTCTGTGATATCATGTCAGAGATGTTCAATTGCACTGTAGAACCCACCCGGTCAAACTGTTTGTTTCATCAATTCAAAGGACTACAGCGCAGTTACCACAAACTGGCAGGCCACTATACATTATTAACAATTTGATGTATACTGTTGTGGCTGTGCCCCAACTGTGGCACAGTGGCTGCAGGCCGTTACATGGGCATCAGACATGGAAGAACACTCGCCCTCACTGCAACCTACTAACTGCAAACCTCAGGACATATGGCCCCCCTCACGCAATTACTTGTTACGAACTCAGATCAATATACACAATGCCCGAAGCCCACCAACCAACTAGCGTTCCCCCTTCTCCCTTCGTCAGACCTGTGGATACACCTGCTTGTAAATCACTGCTCACAACATACAATGTTACAACAACTATAAGGTCAGAATCAATGACCAGGATGTAAAGTACCTACCACTGTCATTGATGCTGCCTTCTGCCTCTGTTGTAATGTGAAGCACTTAATAAATAAAGTTTTTAAAAAACAAAGAACAGTATATGAGAAAAACCACCTAAACAGAATAGGTTTTATACCTTAGGAATTTATGGGTCACATGTGATGTCTGATTTTAATGATTCTGTCTCGAGTAAAAGACCTAACCCCAAAATAAATGTCTAAAACCATCATGGACTTCAATACCAATAATGCCTATGGTACTGGGAAGAAGAGCAAAGAGCTAATGACGATAAATAGTGCTGCCAAGGATTCCATGCGGTCCAGTTGTTACAATTCCAATCAACCAAGTGGGATGTTTACATTTGGAAATCAC
This sequence comes from Ambystoma mexicanum, assembly GCF_040938575.1. Taxonomy (NCBI): domain Eukaryota; kingdom Metazoa; phylum Chordata; class Amphibia; order Caudata; family Ambystomatidae; genus Ambystoma; species Ambystoma mexicanum. The sequence goes on along the minus strand of NC_090930.1, from coordinate 1,364,310,453 downwards.
TTGCAGGTTAAGGAAGCCAGAGAAGCCAGAAAATCAGAAGAAGCCAGAGAAGCCGGAAAAGCAGGGGAAACAGCATAAGCAGAAGCGACAGCCAAAGACGACACTGGAGAAGAAGTTGTATGGTGCTGCAGAGTATGCAAAAACGGGAAGCGGAATCATGGAGGATGACAGCGGGGAAAGAAGCCCCGCTGAAGGGGAGAGGTGCTCCCGAACTGCAGAGAATCGCTTCGGTGTACCGGAGTACCAGGAGACCCGTCAAAGCCTGATGGGTCTCCTCTGCTTTCTTTCCCAAAAGGAGCACGATCAGAGAGACTCCCGACCATCCGTAGTCCAACCCCCCTTGTTGGACACTAGATCTGAGTTATATGACACCACAAAACCAAGTAAGGACCGGGACCCGCACTATGTGGGTTATCACCTAAATGAATCGAGACAGCATGCAGATTTCACAATACATAGAATTATACTAAGGTGGTCCATTTTGCACAGGTACGGAAGTACGCTATTGCTATCACCCAATCCAGGGAAGGGACCTACTACGAAAAGTCACGCCAACCCTCCCAGTTGGATCACCACCACACTCGGACATCTATTTCCCCAGGTGAATAATTGTATTGGTAACATGCAATGTACATACTATGGTTCACACCCCTTGTCCTTGGGTCGGATACTCACAACACCAACTTTCTACCTTAGGAATCTACAGGTCTCCAGTTACTGATTTATTCTCCACTGTAGGCACGAACTGATACTTGGGATCCAGGTCCCGGCAGGTAAAATGAAAGCCGATGACTCGAGTTCAAGATTAGTTTATCTATGCTTAGTTGTCACAAGCACTGCTTGAGAGGTTTTATTCACATTGCTCTAATGTATTCACACACAGGGTCTTCTAATTGACACCCTGAAGAAGGCTGCATCATTAATTGCAGCACCCGCCGAAATGTGGAGAGAGCAGGGAACCAGGATTCAACATTCGGTCTCCTTGCACTTTCTCCACAAGTGTTTGTCACTCAAGATTTCAAGTTGGCAAAGATATCTTTTACTATAAAGACCCAGACATAGGACTCCCATAGCTACAGGATTAGTAGGACAACTTTGCAAGTCCTCTTACCACTACCAAGGATTGAACATTTTGGAATGGGCACATCAACTGTTCAAATATCGAGTCTATGCCATTTCTAAGCATTAAATGTATGTTTGATGGGATGCAAGAATTCAATAAGATTGTGTCACCTATCACCCAGTCACAAATGACTTTTTAACCTTTTTGATTTTCTCTTTCTTTGTACGCACTAAGATCATCAATGAATCTTAATTGATGATACACTAGAATATTGATTAATGTTATAATGAGAAATAACAATTGATTTTCATTTGAACTGGATTAATTTCTTTTGATTTCACCTTAGATGTTGTATACAGAACAATTTATGTATTTGGTTGGTCTTTTTTGAAAAACAAATTGTTTAAAAAGAAGCACATTATTTTTCTAATCACACGAAAAATTAAAAATTTCATGAACTTCCATTGGGTTTTTTCAATTCCATGAATCAATGCGATATATGCATGAGTAATGTGAGGTGCTTCCTTCAGATGAATTGTCCATAAATTGTCACAAATAAGGAGTTAGGACAAGGTATTAACAAATCGGACATCCAAAAGAACATGGCTAGTCATAACCCAGTTACTTTTCACTTTGAGATACAGATAGGGGCACACGTATATTGATGAATATCAGCTCCTGGGAAGTGGCGTGCAAGAAAGTAGCCATGGGTATTCTTTTAATGAAGATATTAACTGAAGATGGAAATGGAAAATCTCTGTACTCTTTATCAAGATTTTGAAACAGTGTCTAGTTCCAGATGCTCTTAAATCCTGGTTAAAAGATGTTTATCTCTTTTATGATGAGATGGAATATAAAATTACTTATGCCATTAATTTGGGGATTGCCATCAGAGAGATTAAACAAAAGGCATCAGTCTGGGCCCGATATAATAATCTGAGAATCCTCAATCAGAAAAGGAGGTATGCAGATTATTTCAAACAGGAATTTCCTGTAAATGCACCTTTTAAATATATTATTAAGGAAAATGATAATAGGATCATTTTACTCCTTAGATTAGAACAACTCCTGACTTTTAGCAAGCTAGGTGCTTGGAAGAGTATCCCTTTTGAAAACCGTCTGTGCCGATTATGTAAAAACGAGATAAAAACATCTAGACACTTGCTGTTGTGTTCGAAAATGACAGAAGTGTACAAAAAGAGATACAAAGGGACTTTGCGTATAGACTTTCTAGAGAGTGACCAAATGTGGTCTTATATTGATTCTGGAGAGAACCATGTTTTAAATTCTAATGTGTAATTTATTGACAGGAAATTATTTGTAAAATCAATGAACTAGTATGAATTGCCCAAAATAGTAAATGTTTTATAATGCTATTTTATGATGTTAGATTGAACTGTAATTGTGATATCCCATACATTGTGTTCTATTTCTCTGTATTATGTATAATGACATTTAAAAGTGTGAATGTGTATTGTATTAGAAGTATTTTATGATGATTACTGTTTCCATTTTTGTGTGTAGTGTTTAAAAGGTTCAACGGTAACCATGAGCACTTTAATTAAAAAGAAACGTTAACACAATAGTTTCTATGCAAATAAGTATATTCCTTGTCAAGAGAGAAGACTGAAAATATTCCCTCTCAGTTCTTGTGGGAAGGAATTGAGTTTTGATTTCCTAAATGCCTCCCCAGTCCCTCTTAAAATCAATGGGAGTGATAGAGTATATGGTACATGGTATATGAAATGGTCATGGAGCAGTATTAAACATAAAAATCAACTGGATAACAACCAACCAATGAAAAATTCAAAATCCAATGTAGCTATATAGCAAATAGATGCAGCAGAGATTGGTTAATCATAATCATTGATACAGCTAAGGAAACAGCAGAAAAAATAGGGACACATTTTAAGAAAATTGAAGACATAAAAAAACAGACATTTCTAGATAACTAAAAAAAAGATGAGAGGAAATAGAAAAAGAAATGAAAGAATTTAAACAAGACACCACTCAAGAACAGATTCAAAGACTAAAAAAAGATTTAGCAATATTTAGTCATGAAAAGGTATTCCCCTACACCAAGGATGGATATAGCAATCCCTCAGTATAACACAATGGTCAAAATAATCAAACCAGAAGAGTAAGATTTAGGGCTACTTCATACAGTACTAGCAATGATAGTAGCAACATGGACGACCCAGGAAAAGGGACCTCAACTAATAAAGCCAGCAACAGAGGTATAGGACAAACAAACTCCATCATCTCTCATTGGTAGGCCACAAGCCAAAGTCTTCTGTTTGTAGTTGATCTTGTTGCTGCTCACTGTCCTGTAACATTCAAGGGAGTGTGAGCACAGCACTATCTTAATTTGAGGATCTAATGAATAGCCTTTGTTTTTTTTACTTCTGAGTCACATGTGAAAAGACCACGCATTTGTCAATTTCAGCTTTCCATTTAAAGCTATTTGATTTAATTATGCAGGGTGCTGTTGCTCCTTTTGGCAGTCTCTCTCATATGAACTGTTTACACTTTTAATTGACCAACAGTTTGGCTCTCACAGATGTTTTCGTCTTCCTTCATCTATGAAGAATGTCCCACATTCAGAGCTTATTCATGTACTCCCTTTGTGCTCTGAGCTTATCCCTTAGAATAGCATCTTCGCTCTCGGCCAACCATGACTCATCGTCAGGTCGGCTCACAGGGATGTTTTTCTGCACCTCCTGATTCTTGCAGCCTCAGCTTGACTTTTCGGTAGCTTGATTAAATTCAACATGAACCGTCGTCCATTTTCCTAATATGGCTGTCCTTGCCACATTACATATTCCTCTTTAGCAAGTTTCTATACGTTGTTTTTCTACCTTGCGTTACTGCGTATTTGCAGTTATTGGTCAGCAAGCTACTTCATCTTCTTTTAGGTCCATGATTACTTTAGCTTTAGGTTCATGTTACTCTTAGTGCTTCAGTTACATAGTTACTTTGTATTTTCATATTGTTTCAGCATAGGTTCATATATCTTCTTTGTGACATCACTTTGTCCTCGTCAGATTTCATTTTAATGTCCGTCCACGATATTGATTGATGCATTCTGACATCTTGCCAGGCAACATCCTTACATGTAGCATTCTTCCATGCAACATCCTTCCACACGTTCAGTGCTAGAGTACATTCATTATAGCTGTTTGAGGGCATAACGTGTTTCATACACTCAATGCGGTAACAACAATACAGGGGGTCCCATTTATGGCTCTTCTCTTATTGTTCCAATACAACAGCGGTGAGGGGATGGGGACTGACAGGATAGCATCTACCTCTACGGTTTCCCTTTTTGTGAGGATGAAGATTCTATAATCCCCAAATACCTGATGGCATTCTGTCACTGAGTAAATCCCTCCTAGGTTAAAACCCAAAGAACAGTATATGAGAAACCACCTAAAATGATTTGTTTTCTACCTTAGGAATCTATGGGTCACATGTGATTTCCCCTGATTTTAATGGTTCTATCTTGGGTAAATGTCCCAATCCTAATATCACTTGTGATGAATCCTGCAGCATCATCCCAAAATCCCAGCCTAAAGTCTCTTCCCATGTGTCCAGGGAAAGGCAGACGCTACCTGATCCTAACCCTGGTGGTGGTGTTAGGAGGGAAGACCACATGGGAGGAGAAGGCTGTCAAGGGAAGGTGGTGAGTCTGTCAGGAAAGACGCATTATTCATCCTCTTCTGAGGATGAGGTTCCCCTAATGCCTGAACACTTAATGGCCTGTTGTCACAGTAAGGCCTCGCCCTCCCAAACTCACCCAAGGTGCCAAGTATGAAAACCCTTTGTGTAAACCTAAGAATGAAGTGCATAAGTGTCAGGGAATGAATACTACTATTTCCAGTAGTTCTAATTCTGCATTGTGTTTGGGTTATGGACCCAAGAGGAATTCATTACTTCCTTTGAAATCTTCCCTTAAGCATACATTCTATAAATCATTCCAACTGAGTGGATTAAATAAAGATAAATAACTAAGAACATTGTGGACTACTCTTAGTACTGAGACAAGGACGAGGGGCCCAGAGTTACAAACCTCTAATGAGCGATCTAGTGGTAATAGTGACCCACAACTGAGCGGGACCTTTAAACGTTTAAAGGCCCCTGAGGTGTGTATGTGGAGAAGGTCGAAATCCCTGTGGAAGGCAGAGAACGTGCAGCGGTATTGAGTCGGCTACTCTGTGGGAGAGAGGCTCTCTGCGTCCTGTATCCTGCTCCGGTGTGAGGTTGTCACCGGCGAGCGAACAGAGCTGTAAAACCTCCCTTGTCAGCCAGCGCAAGCCGCAGAAGAATGATTGGAGCTATCAAATGCTGAGGGAGACCCGATGTATACTGTGAAGGCATCATGACGTAGACACAGACAACTGAATACATTTAACAATACAAATCTTTATTATCTAAAAAGGAGAGTTGGATAAAGGCCTAACTTGCCCTATACTAAGGTGGGATTTCCCCAACCTAAATAAAACAAATGATAGTCTGCGTCAGGAAGGCCAAAGTATATGTCTGCCTGTGTCCAAAACCTATACTTGCCCTCACATCTACTTGTTTCAATGTGTAGGGATGTCTGCATCAAATGAGAAGTGTTCAAATAAAATTTCAGAGATTCTTCCAGCTCCTAAGTGGAAAAGGGGTATCCCTTCCCCAAGATTTGTATAGTTCAGGTCACAAAAGAGGTGTTCGCCTTACCCCACACTTTCAAGTCTTCCAATGTTCAAAATTAATACAATTCCCTGAGACACTTTCCAGCTCTTTGGATTTGGTTACCTTTCACCAAGCTGAAAAGTTCAATTAATTTAGTTCACACAGGTTTCCTTTATTCAGTCACAAAAGTGGCTCTTCCTTTAGTGGGTGTATTGAGTCTAAGCGCAGTTGTCAGACCACACGGTCCACCCATATTAGGTCACACAACTGACAAACCTTGCTTGGATCTGTTTCGCATATATCTTGCCACAGTTTCAGCTTCACAGTGAGGCTTGACTCAGTATCCTTTTAAGTGCCCTTGAAGCTTTGTTTTTATTTTTACCACCATTCACTTGTTGAGTAGCTTTCACTTGTAAAATCAGCATAGGCGTTCAAGTTCACTTTCCTGCTAGGAAACCTACTTATCATCATAGTTCTTTTGCACAGTTCAGCATACATGTCCAGTATACTCCCATGCTAGGAAACATATTCTCTGTTTCAGGTTTCTTGATCAAAGCCTCTGACACCCTTTTGCCAGGTTTCTTTCACATACAGACTTTGCTACTGTTTATAGTTCTTTTGCACAACTATTCTTGGCACTTGGCAATACTTGCATATTTGACTCTAGATAATGCTTGCTTATTTAACTCTTGGCAATGCTTGTTTTTACGGCTTCTCATCATGTTAATTACTTTCTCATATTGATTTTCTTATATTCAATTCAGGTATTCAAAATTAAAAGTCTCTTGGACTAAACCACCTATCTACTGTGTCCAGTGCCCCCTTTTCAGCCAGGCGGACTCACCGGCCTTTTCATGGTCAGTTTTCCACTTTCTGCAGCTTTACGGAGATACTTCTCCACTCGCAGTCTGCTTGCGCTGGTTCCCTCAGGTGTACCTGGCCCTAGGTAGTGAATGGTGCGACGCCTATCTAACAAGGATAGTGGAAGAGAAACTGTCCCTAATCTCTACCAATTGAATGATATCGGCTTCTGTTAGAATTAAAATAACCCGAGATACAACCAATCGGCTATTATTGATCAGACAGGCCTGGATATTAGATACTGTCAGTAATAGCTGACTGACTGGTGGAAACAATATACATTTGTAACCTTGTGATTTTGTATGAGTTACATTTATTTACCCACAGGTATCAACTGTACCAAACACAATTGGTTGTGCTCGAAGAACATGTTAAAAACAAATGCCCATATACTTTGGACCTCATAAAAAGCTCACTGCACGTAAGTACAGTTATAGTTTTTATATGGCTTATCCCTCCATGTTATCTGGGATATCACAGTGGTCATGAGACCCCTCATGACCCATTGGTCGACCGGTTTCGATGGCGTACAAAATTAAACCATCTTCTTCAGGACCATTGTTTATGTTGTAGTAATTCGCGTTCCAGCATGTCACTGTGTTATGCAGTATAGGCAAGGGCCTCTGTCTCCTGGTATTGATTGGCAGTTTGTATGGAGCGAAGAACAATCAGATCAATATAATAATCATTTTCAATTTTGTGCAGTATATTTGTAGAAGAAGATGTGCGCGAAGTGTGTTGAAAGTCAAAAGACTAACCCAAGAAGCAGTTGTTGATTAAACTATCCATTGAGGATTTAAGTGTGAACAAGCCTTACCACAGAGTACATGTTGTAGTAGTAGGAGTTGTATCCTGGCAGGCGAGTATACCAGGAAAGGGACAAATAGTGGTTGGTCCTGGCAGGTGAGTGGACCAGGAAGATGATTTGAAGTACAGTGAATGTGGTAAAAGGTTGTGGTGGAAAAGAAGTGCCAATTACACTACCGTGTTTGCTTAACTGTTGCATAACCATCCTGACTTGCTGAGCTCTAGCATAATCATCCTGTCTAAAGTATTGTATATGAAGAAGAAAAGATGTGATCAAAATTGATCGACTATCAGAGAAAAGAACAATTATACTTGACTTCTGACTTGGTGTGCAAAGAGAAAGTATTGTTGATTTTCCAAGAAGACGGTTGTGGAAACATTTGTCTTTAAATGTGAAAAACCCTTGGAACTAAGACTGTCACTTTGCCAGGTACAAGACATATTGAAGGAAAAGAATGTTGTATTATACCTGGAGTAGAACTTGGCTAGTGCAAAAAATAACTTTCGCAACATTGAGCTTTGGTTTGCAACATCCTGAATTGGTCCAGGGCAAGGGGATCAACCCTGGTCACAAGGATTCCTGTTTTTTTAATGTGTTTTTTTACGAAGTTGAGGCCGCCAAATAATTCATATAGGATTCTGTTGTATGTATTAGTGTGAGGGAAAATATTTTTGGAAATGTTTTCCTTTAGCCTTAGTTTGTTAGGTACGGAAATCATTGTCAGGCTAGGAAAAGATGGTCATTTGTCTCACTCTTTATAATTTAATAAAATGGCAACTTGTGAGAAAACTCTACGTTTGTGTCCGTCTCCCATGTCTGACTCCTCAAATATGGTGTCAGCAGTGGGATCGTAATCAACTGATACAAACTGGGGGTCCCATATGAGTATTGTCAACACCAATCCCACCTATATTGGATCAGAAGAAGACTGGCATGAAAATACTCCTTCCCTAAATAGGTCATATGCTCAATCTTTAGACCATAACTCTATAACATCCACATCCAGGGAAGAAATTACCTCAGACCCCATTTTCATCAAGGCAGCAGGAACATTAAGAGAAGGTTATAATTGCTGGCCTCTCTATGTTAATGTAGGTGTAAACTTTCACAAACTCACAGGACAGGCCATCAGTGCTGTCAGACAACCTGTAGAGGGTAATATCTGCCATCTTTCTTGTCCTCAAAATTATGATATGATATGATGATTTATTTATATAGCACCTATACACAATGTGTTTCAAAGCGTTTATGTGATCCCGGGGAAGGATTTATTTATTTTTACATTTGCAAAGCACCCAAGTTTCAGGGCATCAGGGTGCTGTTCAGGTAACTAGGATAACCTCATAATTTCTCTAGAGCTAGAAATAGAGTTTCTTGTTTATCTGTCTACATTAAGCCTGTACAAGAACAAGGATTAAACACATATCTTCTGGTTTCTTGTGGAAAGGAATTCAAATTTATATTCCTGGATACTTCACAGAAGTCACGTGAAATATATAGAGGGGATAGAGTAGGAAGATTTATATATGATGTTGCTTGGGAGGTATGGAGTAACGAGAAACCTAAAAGTCATACAATTAACAATTCACCAGAAAAATGTTTTCACACTTGTTTGGTAAGTGAGCCTAATTGTACGTTTCTTAACGAAAAGGAGGATGGATCCCATAATATTATGACATGTTTTGAACAAGACCAAATAGAACATAGGAGGAAAAACAAATGTCTGTTTTTCTAGTGAGTTCTATATCTTTCCAGTATAGAAAAGAGACACCTGTTAAGAAATTGGATGTCATGCTTTGTGCAGGAGAGAAACATCCATATCGTCCCATAGTCCCATGAATCGGGTAGAATTCCCCCAGAGATCCTGGCCTGGCACCCCTCATGTGGCCAGGGAAAAGCAGACACCTTCTGATCCTGACACTGGTGGTGGCGCTCTGCGGGAGGATGTCATGAGGAGAAGCAGGTCAGGAAGAATTGAAAGATCACTTTTTTTACTTCCCCGGAGACCCAACTCTTTTGATGGCATATTGTAAAACCAAAGCTGTTAGAAAAACAGATTTTTATGTCGTGGACTCAAAGTCCCACAATTCCCAAAGTACTGGGATGATGAAGAGGGCTGCAAAGGCCCAAATACTGCAAAGTACAGCCTTTTGGTGGTAATGACAACACCTGAGGGAGACTGGGAGGCATAAGAGGCCCCCTCAGGTGCAGGCATTGGAGAAGAGCTGGAGTAAACGGTGGATTCATTGTAATACCGCCACGTGGCAGCAGAAGCAGAGCAGAGACGCTGGGACCATTTTGGTGCCTTGAGTGGATGTCGGCCCTGAGTAGGTCTTTGCTGTTTCAGACTGTGGATGCAGCGGGAAGCATTGGAAGTGGCCGTTTTTCCCCCGAGGGCCTTATCTGCAGAGGTTGTGCAGTGGAAAGTGCAGTATTCGAAAGCTTTTCCCAATGTCAGTCGGGCTCGGGTGGCATGCGAGCACTGGTGAGCTGTGGGAGCATGGAGGGATCCTCTATTGGCTAGCGTGGGTTGCAGGAAGTTGGGAAGCAGAGGATTCCGGCCCGTGAAGGAAAGCAGCAGCAGAGGACTAAGGGATTGTGACCCTGGAGCACACTGTAATGGCTTGCTTGCTAAGACCGGGTGTCTTACTACCTGAGAAGTAATACAAGCAGAGTGAAGTTCAAACGGAAATGTAATTTTGAATATCGAAGTGACCTAAAGCAGATTAATCATTATTTTGTAAACCAAGCTGACTTTAAAAAGAGCAAGTAGAATAATAAGAATGTAATCATCAGACCAGAAGGCTGTGATCGTATGTACATGGATTGGATTAGAGTCTAACAAGTGGGGGCTAAAAGGCGAGAAACCAATTTGAACAACTATTACCAAAGCCAAAAGAGTACTATAATAAGGCGAGTAAAGAGAACAACCATTGCCAAAGTCGAGAAGGGGCAAATGAGAATGTCAATGTTTGTAAAACCTACTAGCCATACATAAAGAAGCTCAGAAGAGTAATTGGCTTAATCCCACATTACCAAAACCAAAAAGGTGTAAGGGAGAGAAGGAATCATTGTCAGCATTTGGTCAAAGCAGAAGTGGGGAAACAAGAATGGCAGGAAGGCTGCCCTTCTGATAGAAAGCATTCAGAAGAAGTGAGGCATATCCTGCATTCCATGTGGAAATCATTACTGTGTAACCAACAGCACCAGCGTGGTTCTTGTTTTCCCAGAAGATAATTTTGAACTTGATTTTGAGAAGCAAGAGGCATTGCTAATTTCTTGGAAGTTAACCTTTACCATGGAAGTACTTTCAGCTAGTTGTTTATTTTGGCCTGGCAGGAGACTACACCAGGTCACAAGACTTTTTGAGTAGTTTTCTCTGTTCTGGCAGGACAGTACACCAGAGAAGAGGACTTTGTCATAGTAGGCCTGTCAGGAACTCACGGAAGTCCTGTGGTGTGGTTGAAAAGCTAGAAGAAGTAGTAGCAGAACTACAAATGTGTTTTGTGAATTATTGCAGAATCACCCTGACAGTACTGAAGCAAGTATTCTGTGAAATGCTGCAGCATCACATGCAATTGCCGAGCCAAGTGTTTTATGAACTGTTGCAGAAATATCCTCACAAAGACAATTTCTGTTGATCCTAATGAGGTACGGGAATATTCTGGGTTGAAGAGAAGAAGTTACTGTAAGCTGTTTGCCAAAAGTGGAAAGAGGGAAAACACTGTGTTGGAATTTTTGTTGTCAAGTTGAAATAAACCGAATTGAACTGGAACTTTCTTATAAGACAGGATTTTCTTATTTGTTTGCAACTGTTGAACAACATCCTTCTTGAATTTGGGGAAGGGTAATTCACCCAGATTATAAGGACAGATGAATATCTGATAGTTGTGAGAAACCTGAAGGTGTCTCCCTGACTAGTCCCTGGGGGTCTGTCATCCAGGTGGCAAGGACACGGCCATCGCTATTGGATCCAGTTCCTGGGGGTGGACCAGTGAGGGAGGATTACCTGGATGGGAGGTCCTCTGGGAGTGGGAGAGGGACACTGACGGGAGAGATGCAGTATCCCCCTCTTGTAATACCTTTTCCTCATCCTACCACGTAGGATATTCAGAAACACTGCCCCCCTTTTTCAACACAAACACCTTTGCACACCATGAAAGACAATGTACTAACACTAGAGCTGTTTACCTGACATGTCCCAACACAAGGGTCAGGCAAAGTTAGGCAATTGACCAATATCACACACACACAACAGCCCTTTCCCTTTCCCACTGGAAGGTGGAGCATAAGAGCACAGTACGAGCAAGGCAGACCGCACGATGGCGAACCGAGAGGGTGACAAGGAGAGAAGTGACCTTGCCCTTTCCAAGCTAGGCCCGCAAAACCTCCACAGAAGGAATCATAAGACCGCAAACAATATCCAGTGTGTGCTGCAGCAGATGCAAACGGTACACTGGGTCCTCCTCCACTGATAACCAGGCCGAGGGGAGACACTTGCCACCGTTGTACCGGCCTTGACTCAAGAGACAAGAAAAGCGATTCATCACAGCCGGTGAGGCGAGGTGAGAGCCGATAAGAAACCAAACTGTGTCTGAACAAAAATAACATAGCAAACAGCTAATTGAAGAAAATTACAAAGAACTGTTAATACAAGCGGAAAACCAGCTGCAGAAGAGTCCGACATCAAGCGGGTGCTTACTTGAAACACTGGATGATTACCCTATTGTTGAAACTACTGTTACCAGAAGGCCTTGGGAATGGGGCGACAAAGAGGTCAAAGTGGTCATACAAGGGTCTAGTAAAATCCTCTGTACAGTCAAAAGTCTTTGACTAACAGAAGATTGTAATGTTTAACATTAAGGGTAGTGAATCCTGCATTGTAAGACAGTTAAAGAAATTGAGTGATTGATAAAAGTTGGCAAATGTGAACCCGACGGAGAGATGCCGATGGAGAGGGACAAAGCCTAAAGTCCTGAAGGAACCGTGTGTAGATAAGACTGAACCCGACAGAGGGAGGTCCACAGTGACATTAAGATTTGTGAAGCGTGGTTTAAAAAGACGTTAAAAATCCTGAATGTGAAATTGATTTGTGAAAAGCCGTAGTGAACTTAACGGAGGGAGGCAAGCATTTAAGAAACATTTAAGAAAGAGTCTGAGCCCGGAAGTGGGGTATCCAGGGGTAAGACACCATCACCCCAACAACACGTGAATGCAAGGAAAAAAACACCTTTGAAAACAACCCAGAGTGAACCTGACAAGAAGGAGGCTGATATCACCAGGGGTGAAAAACCATCACCCAATATGCAAGCAGAAAGGACATTTTGTTTATTATTTTGGAACACATCAGATCCTCGGAGGCAAGAGACTTTTTGTAGAAGAGACTTAACGGGGGCGTGGCTTGGAGACATGGCTGTCGGATCGGCTCTGTGAGAGCTCCCGAATGGTGCCATGCATCCGGCAAGAATGCACTAGTGAATGTGAACCTTCGGAGTATAGAAGAAGTGTGAGCGGTTACCCATGTCCTGGGGCATATTCTGCCCGACTTCTACCTTCCTGCGGACCCGGAGCTGGGAGAATCCTCACCTGACGAACTTGCAGCGTAAGGCGAAGTGATCTGCAGCAAGATGGCACCCGAGGCCTCGCGCTGAGCCCACTGGAAGCTCCGAGCGCAGTGGTGGACCCGAGTCTGGGAGCACGTATCAGCACCAATGAGACACTCGCCACCTTGCTTGCCTCCAAGCACTGTTCTCATGCTCCTTAGCTGTCATCGCTCAGATCACTAAGACTGCCCCGCTGGGCGTCCTGCCCGAGGTGCTCCTCCTCTACATCCTGGCCGCCGGACACCAATCTACCACGGCATGATCCTTCGAGAACATCAGCTCACAGAAGGCTAAGCAGCTGGCGGCCAGGAGGGGCACCCACCCCCGACACACCAGCACAGCTCAGAGCGGCACAGCTGGGACACCGCCAGACATAAGCGGTGCCCAGGTATTCACACGCCAACTCTCGCCCTCACCCGGAGTGCTCACACCAGACCGCTGGTGTGACGTGGCTCCGCTATTCCCGCCGACCAGGTACATCACCATGGGCCCAAATGACCCTGGATCGGAGCGGGTCTAGTTCAGAGGCTGCGGGCACTCCGCCACCAGCTCTGTCGGGATTGATGCAACCTTTTCTCCCAAGATCCATTGCGGGCGCCCCCGTACTTTGGGCGCATTTGGACCTCTCTGCATGCCCATCAGCGGCCCGAAGTGCCAGAGGGGACCTCCTCACATCCATCCATGTCAGCCTCTAGCCCTGCAGTAGACTCCAGCACACACCTGACGCTTGCTCCACGTGCCTAATGTTGGAGGTAAGGCGGCACTTGCCGTGCGGGCCAACAGCTCCTCCCTGCACCCCTTAACGCTGTTCACTGCCCGGAGGGCTCCACCACAGGGGACCTCTGCTCCGTAGGATCTCCCTGCAGCTGGGGGAATATAGCCGGCCAGGACCGCGGCCCTCTGCCCCCGTCCGCAACCTGAAAGCACTGTGACTGCAGCCAGTCCTACACCTCAACAACCACGCTAACTCAGGCAGGGGTTGGCAAACACTATAGACTGGGACAACAGCACCCCAGGAGCAGCCACAGCAACCTGCTTCTCCTGCCCCAGCCCCCTCTGCACTCGCTTTACAGCTGGGCCCCCGCCCGATAAGGGTCCCAGCAGTTCCTCCAAGGACCCACTGGCCTGACTCGTAAATGGCCCACGCACTGGGGCCTCTGCACCACGAGGGGATCAATCGCATGCTGATGAAAGCAGTCGATAGTGCGAGACATATAATCCGCCTCAGTAGCAGCGTCCTCCACACAGGGGTTTAGGCGGGGAGTCTCTCAATATCAAGGCGAGGGGGCACACCAGTGAAGATTTGGCAACCCCTTTTCAGGCACCTAACAGCAAATTCACCCACCTTGGGGACCCGCATCATAGCCAGCCCTGGGTCCCGGCAGCACGGAGGGCCCCCGATTCGTCTGACTAGGCCGCAAGCATCCCGTCCATATGGCAAAGCACCTAAAAACAACCAAACAAACATACATTGCTGTGCTGCTGTTGACCCTAGCCATGCAAAGGCCCAAAAGGGGGGACGGGACCACACTGAAGCCACTGAAGCTACAGTCAGAGAAACCCACTCTGAAACGGACCTTGGACCCTCGACACAGTGGGTTACAAAGTCTGATCTCCAGGAACTACTATCGGCCTTCACAAAGGAGTATCAGAGTGGGACGTAGGAGGTCATGAGTAAGATCACGGTCCTGGACAAGTGGGTCAAAGAAATGGAGGTGAGAGCGACAGAAGTGCAAACGACCCTCTGCGAACACAGCTACGAGATCGACAAGGGCTCGGACAGACTTTCAGCATTAGGAGCCAGATGCAAAGCCGTTGAGCTTAAGCAGGAGGACGCCGAAAATCGCTCCTGGCGCGATAACATCTGCCTGAGAGGGATCCCCACCACTGTGCTAGACGCAGACCTGGAGCAGTATGTCAATGACCTCTTCCGCTTTATTCTGACACCACCGGATGACTCCCCCCTGGCCCTCGAGAGAGTGCACAGGACAAAAACGAGATTGAACACGTCGACCCCGCCCGACATCCTAGCAAGGTTACACTACTACAAAGTGAAAGAAGAAATTATGCAAGAAGCTAGGAGCTCCCCCTGCATACTCTTCAGAGATGCCTCCATCTCCCTATATCAGAACCTAGCAGCCATCACGCTAATGAAAAGGAAGGCTTTGAGACCGATCACGGAGTGGATCAGAGAAAAGAAGATCCCTTACCGCTGGGGATACCCTACATCCCTGCCCTTCACCTGGGAAGGCACCCTCCGTCACATACGCAACCTAAAAGAAGCCGAGAGATGGCTGAACCCAGAGGCATGGGAAAGGGCCCCCGACAGGGACTCTCCTTCCAGACAAGCCGCATCACAGGACTCAGAGCACTCATGGAACCGAGAAAAGAGACGCCGCAGGATCAGAGGCCTCTCATCTAAGGGCAAGTGACACATCAAGGCCTGACAGAGTGGGCCCAAACCCATTTGCTCGGCTAACATGCCGCAGGGTTCCTCAGCTCGAGGCCCTTAATACGGGTCTCACACCCTTAAAGACAGCTTAAGCAACGGATCTCCTGTTCCCTAGCAGCCCATAGTTCACCGGTCAACAGAAGAGGCAGAGTTGGCTCTGCATAGGCCGGATGCGTTGGCCCCGCCGGCTGCCCCGTTGGTTGAAGGCGGGCCCTGAAACCCTGGTTTTGTTTCAATGGGGGGGGGGGACGTGGAGGGCAATGGGAGGGAATTCAGGCAAAGTCAAGGAGGAACAACTCATCCAACAAGCACATTGGATTTACAGCAGAAAACAGGGAAGGGCAACTAAAGGGATCCACAAACATAGCCGCCCCAGATGACAGACAACGCTAAGGAACTTACCATGAACACATAGAACGTCCAGGGGCTGAACTCGCCAAGAAATTGCAAATCAGTTGAACACCGACTAGCCCAGCTTGCAGCAGTCCTCGTGTGTCAAGAAACTCATCTACTGTCCTCCGATGAGAAACAGATTGGAATCCAACGCTATCCTAGGTGGTTCTTCTCTTCCTCTGGCCAGAAGAAGGGTGGTGTCACCATACTATTCAGCCGCTCGGTACCCCTGGCGAGTGGTATGGTCAAGCGCGACCCAGCGGGAGGTACCTATTGCTCAAGGGGCCATTGGTTGAACTCCTGATCACCATTGCATCAATATATTGCCCGAACGATGCCCAGGACCGCTTCTTACGCACTATCCTCCCAACAATAACCACCTTTGCCGAAGGCCCCATGCTGATCGGGGGTGATTTCAACCTCACCCCGGATCCCAGCGTCAACAAAACCCTGCTGCCTACCAGATCAGACTTTACCCGAGCCCTGGAGATGGCGGAGTTCCTGAGGGGAACCGGAACGATTGATGCATGGAGACTGGCCAACAATGGAAGACGTGATTACACATTCTTCTCGCACGTCCATGGGGGATTTTCGAGAATAGATCTTCTGCTGATGTCCAGCGCGCTATTTCCATGCATCAAGGACATAAACATCGTACTGCGGGTGATCTCTGATCACGCACCAGTAATAGCCTGACTGTGAACAGAAGGTCTTCCGACACCACCGCAGAGTTCATGAAAACTACAGGACTACATCCTGGCAGACGCGGCGTCCAGCCGTGAACTGTCGGACTCCCTTACAAACTACTTCGGGGAAAATACAGCAAAGGGCACCTCAGAAGCCATGGTCTGGGATGCCATGAAGCCGGTGATCCGGGGAATAGCCATCGACTGCACAGCGGCACACAAATGCTGACTCCAACTCTCCAAGCTGGAGGCAGAAGTGGCGGAACAGGAGGCGAACTTCAAAAAACGCCAGACAGCGAAAGCAAGGAGGGACCTCACAAAAGCGAAAGCAGCACTTGAAATCCACCTGGCCGACTGAACGGCCTGAGCCCTAGCACACACTAAGCAATACTATTACCTTAATAGCAACAAGACCAATCGACTACTAGTGCATACACTTAAAAAACGTAATTCCAGGAAAAACATCCTGATCCTTCAAGACCAAAGTGGCAAGCCCTGCTGCACAAAAGCAGAAAAGCTGGACATCATGACTGAACACCACAGGAATGTAATGTCCAGGGACCCCACGGACGAGGAATCGCTAATCCGCTATCTGCAAACTATTCAAAGGCCCTCCCCACACCGGCAGCTGGACACCCTGTAACTCCCCATCTCTACCGAGGAGGTAACTGAAACCCTCCGCTCCCTGAAAAACACGCCCCGGGCCCTGATGGCCTGACTTCCCGATTCTACAAAAAATATGTTCACATCTTGGCCCCCACTTGGCATCTCTTTATAACAACTTTCTACCGACAGGCAGCACCACCCCCTCAATGGAGGAATCCCTCACAGTATTGATTCTGAAGGCTGGGAAGAACCCAGAACTCTGCTCGTCATACAGACCCATCGCACTGATGAACGTCGATGCGAAAATCTTCTAAAAACTCCTGGTTCGAAGGTTTGCTGGAATTCTCCCAGACCTGATCCACCCATACCAGACGGGATTCATCCCCGGCTGCAACACTCTGGATAACACCAGGCGCACCCTAGTTGTCATCGGAACAGTGAACAGAACGGGGCAGAGCATGGCTGTCCTGTCACTTGGCGCCCACAAAGCTTTCGATATGCTCGGCTGGGGATACATGCAAGAAACACTGAAGCACTTCGGCTTCGGCCTGAAGTTCCTAAAGTGGATGCTGGCAAACTACCAACATCCCACCATGGCATTCAGAATAAACAGCAGCAAATCTCCAGGATCGCGATAACCAGAGGCACGCGACGGGGCTGCCCTCTATCCCCACTCATCTTTGCGTTGTCCTTGGAGCCGTTCGCCTGTAGGATTCATCAGAACCCGCTGGTTCACTGCTCGAGTTCAATGGTGAAACCTATAAAGCTGCCCTATACGCGGATGATGTGCTGCTGACACTAACCCACCCGGAGGCTTCACTGAGCGCCCTGTGGCAGGAACTGGACAGTTTCAGAGCAGTATCAGGTTTCACCATCAATTTCACAAAATCAACTGCTCTGGGCATCAACATCCCTAAAGACTTGGTGGGCTCCCTGGTGGCCAGATTCCCCATCCCATGGGCTAGAACCCACCTCAGCTACCTTGGCATCCGAATTTCCGAGCAAACCAGAGCACACTTGTAAGGTGAACTTCTTGGCCTTGCTCAAAGAGCTGCAGAAGGACCTGGCCCGCTGGCAATACAGGAGATATCGTGGACAGGGAGGATTACAGTAGTAAAAAGGAACCTGGTACCCAGACTGTTATACCACTGCCAGGCCCTCCCGATCTCCATCCCCAAAAAAGACCTACAGAAATTACAAGCGAACATCTCAAAATTCGTTTGCGTAGGGAAGAAGCCACAAATTGCCAGGAAGGTGATGCTCCGAAACCAGAGAACCGGATGCCTGGGAGTCCCGGAAGTCGACAGATATTGCCTCGTGGCTCAGCTCTCAGCGGAATTCACATGGCAATCAGGCACCAATCGACCACACTGGCTGAAACTAGAAGAAGACTGGAGCCCCTACACATTGGAACCCCTTCCGCACATCGCCTGGCCCAGAAATCCGCTGAACGCCGGACCCCTCATGATGACTAGAATCACAGCGGAGAGCTGGAAGAAGGCAGTCCAACAATGGAACTGTAGAAACACAGTGGGCCCGCTGACCCCAATTTGGGAGAACCCCGACTTCACTCCAGGGTTCACACCGAACGACTTCATCAGGTGGAGGACGGAAGGGCTGAGAAACATCGCAGATTTCTTCACAAATGGCACTCTGCTCACTTTTAAGGAATGCAAAGCGAAATTTAAGGTCCCGGAGAATGGACAATTCCACTGTGCCCAGCTCAGACATTGGCTGTCTCATGACATGATAAAATTGCACGGATGCAGAGAGCTGACAGCATTGGAACGGACCTGGACGGCGCCCCCACCCACTGGGAAAATATCAAACCTATACAGGCTGCTGGACAGAGGGGACCCCAAACTAAAGGAGCCCTACATGCAGAAATGGGCAGGGAGCTAGATGCGGGAGTGTCATGGCCACTGGGCAAGGACCACAATCTCCACTACATAAAAGGTCCAGCTGGACCCAGTCCTGGCGCCTTTGGCGCCAGGCTGATGAGTAAGTGTGCTCTGCACACTTTATTCTGGTGCACGTGCCCTTTTTCCCTGTAGGGCCTCCACGTGCCTCCAGGTCAGGCGTGGCCATAGGAATTAACTGGGCTGCACGTGCAGCATCCTCTCGGAGTGGCAGGGTAGGGCCACGAGTCGGAACAAATGGACGTGGCCAGGACCAGGCTATTTAAGCCTGCCTTGCCCGCATTCAGGCGCTTCGCGTTAATCTGCTTACAGCAGCGTAACGCTCACTGCTGCTTGAAGCGTGCCCTTACCTGATTCCAGCAGCTTACCTGAATCCAGCAACTTACCCGAATCCAGCAGTTTACCTGATTCCAGCAGTTTATCTGATTCCAGCAGCAATCGCAGTCAGAGCACATCCTTACCTGATCCCAGCAGCAACCGCAGTAGGAGCGCATCCTTACCTGATTCCATCAGCAACCACAGTCGGAGCGCATCTTTACCTGATTCCAGCAGCAACCGCAGTCGGAGCGCATCCTTACCTGATTCCAGCAGCAACCACAGTCAGAGCGTATCCTTACCTTATTCCGGCTCCCAGCCATAACACTACTCAGGATTCCACTTTCGGCAAGCTTCATCGCGGATCTAGGCATCCTTCATCCGCCTGCAGATCTCCAGATAACAGCATTCCAGTCTGACTTCGCCAGGCCTCCCTGCAAGAGAAAAGGACAAAATAAGGTTAGAAAAACTATAAAGACATTACGCTAAGGTCGCGCTCAAACCAATCCTCGCGCTTGACCTCAGAACCAAACTTACCACCTATTGGAACATCGTGAACTCCCTTTTCCTCCATTGGAGCTTTCTTCTTGTAGCGCAACTACCGCTGGGCCTCATATCACCTATTGGGGAGAAGGAAAGACATTACAAGAGATACGGACAATAATCAAGGAAAAAGACATTACAAAAGGATACAGACAATAATCATTATCGAAGGATACTGACCTTTGAAGTGGTCCAGCCACAGCCGGTCTGGGCTGCCACACACATGGACCAGTGAAGAAACTCGGTCTATCTAAAAGCGCCCCTGCAGTGAGAAGCAGGACGCAGAGCTTGCCATCAAAATTAAACAGGTGAGACTATATGGGTAGGCGCATGCTCACCACATTCTGGGAAGAAGGGTTCGAGGGAGACCACAGTCATATCACAGCATCCTCACTGCCTCTCGTTTTCTCGTAGGGGCCGTACCAACAACTAGCGCAGTCCACAACACAGGAGCAAGGGAAGAAGCCTGACCAAGGGGAGCCAGTTCCAGGGAGGGCTGCAACCATGCCCTAACGTCCCCGCAGAGACCAGGTGAGCGTAACAGAACGCGAAGCCTCTCCGAACCTCTGCCTGGGCATTATGGAAACCTCAGAAACAGACCAGTTGGCCCAACTACTGGGGGAACTATGGCCAGAAGTTCATGCCTTCAGACAAGAAACCAATGCCTTAAGAAGGGACCTTATTGTAGCTCGTGAATGAACTGACGACTTGGCAAGACAAATGCTTCAGACCCGCGCAGGTCTGGTTCCATTACCTGGGGTTGCCCATCCTGCCATGCCACAGCCATCACCACCATTTCAAGTGGTGCTGCCAGGTGCAGTGCCACTGGCCTCGCCCAAACGCTTTACTGGCAACCCCAATAAGTACGCAATATTCATGAACCAATGTCACCTCCACTTTTTGTGCCAGCCTGGGGCTTTTCCTAATGATAGCGCAAGAGTCACCGTTGTTCTTTCATATTTAGGAGGCAGCGCAGCGGACTGGTCGATACCATTAGTAAACCAGGATGATCCTCTACTCCGAAACTTTGGGGAATTCCAGCGGGAGATGGAAAAATTGTTTGCTAGACACACCCAAGGACAAGCCCTGAATAACGAACTATTATCACTCAGGCAGGGAAACCAAGATCTGCTGACCTATATCGCTACTTTTAATCGTCTCATAGCACAGACAAATTGGCCAGAAGAGAAGAGGACCACACTCTTATCAGGGATTGTGTGGGGAACTAAAGGGTGTTCTAGCCCAAGTGGTCAATCCTCCTGAAGGTTGTGCAGAACACATCAATCTGACTGTGCAGCTTGACCACAGGTTGCAAAATCGAAAAGAATGGATCGCACAAGGACTGAAGGGAGGTCGGTCTATATGCGACCCCGGGACAACCAAACTAAAACCCATGAACCAACCGAGCCAATGCAGATCGGGGGATTGCAGGCTCCTATCTCCAAGGCTGAGAGAGAAAAGAGAAGACAACAACAACTCTGTTTATACTGCGGAAGAGCAAGACATTTCCTCCGGGAATGCCCAGTACAACCTCCTAAGAAGATAGTTGGTGCGACGGTCAATGGCAACGATGAAAAGGAACAAAACCCAGAAAACTCCAATGCCCGACAAGCGTAGGGGTCCACTTGTCGAGCGAAAAGAAGGAATCTGTACAATACCTCACACCTGGTCATCCTGGTACTTTTGGTCAACCACCAACAACCGTCAAAGGTAAATGCCTTGGAGGCATATATTGATAGCAGAGCAGTGGGAAATTATATTGATCAAGATCTGGCCGCACAAATAGGCCTTCCTCTCCAGCAAAAGCTGATATATCGGAAAACATCACAGCAGTGGATGGTTCTCAGTTGTCATCCCAGTGACGCAACATACCGAAAAAGTCATGCTGATGTGTCAGGATGGTCATCGAGAAGACATCTCTTTCGATCTCATAGGAGCTCCCCAGTTCCAGATGATCTTAGGAATGCCTTGGCTGGAAACCCACAAACCTAGGATCGACTGGCAAATATGAGTGCTGACCTTCTCTCCAGAATGTGCTAACATCTGCTACCACCAAAATGTGAAGAACCGGGAACTCAAGGTAAAATCTATCCTGGTGCTCTCTGGTTCCCTACCCCCTGAATACCTGGATTACCAGGATGTGTTGCAGAAGGAGCAAGCGAACACCCTGCTTCCATACAGACCTTACGAATGCCAGATCGATCTGGTGTCCGGAGCACAAATTCCCTACAGTCGAATTTACACACAAACGGAGCAAGAAAACCAGCATCTGAGATCTTATCTGGATTAATACCTAGCTAACGGCTTTATTCGCCCGTCTAAGTCCCCTGCCTCCTCGGCTCTCTTTTTCATACCAACGAAAGAGGGCAAGCTAAGAACTTGTATAGATTATAGAGCGCTTAATCAAATCACGGTAAAAAACAGAAAACAGATACTCCCTGCCACTCATCCCGGAGCTTCTAGACCAAGTGAAGAATGCTCAAATTTACACTAAACTGGACCTACAAGGAGCCTATCACCTTGTGAGAGTTAAAAAGGGGGACGAGTGGAAGACGGCATTCCGAACTAAGTATGGGCTTTTCGAGTATCAGGTCATGCCTTTTGGACTATGTAATACCCTGGCGGCGTTCCAATTCTTTATGAACGAGGTGCTTCATGAATTATTGGACGTTTGCGCACTCGTCTACATGGATGATATTCTTATTTACTCTGCATCCAAGGAGGACCACGTTGGCCATGTAAGAGCAGTTTTGGAAAAGCTTTGACAGCATCGGCTGTTTGCCAAATTAGAAAAGTGTTTCTTCCATGTTACGGAAGTTGAATTCTTGGGCTTCATGCTCACACCACGAGGGGTACACATGGACATGCGCAAGGTGGATGCTATCCATCAATGGCCATCACCAACATCCACAAAAGGAGTACAGAGTGTGCTCAGATTTGCCAATATTTTTACCGTCGGTTTATTCCAAGGTTTTCGCAAATAGTTCATCCAATAACCTCCCTACTGAGAAAAAATAAGAAATTCTTCTGGTCTCCCAAAGCACAGAACGCCTTTCAGGAGCTGAAACTTGCCTTCACCACAGCACCAGTTCTTCGACACCCTCGACCAGACCTGCTATACGTGGTCGAAACAGACGCCTCCAACGTAGCCATGGGAGTGGAATTATCACAAAAGGACCCTGCCACAGGGCAATTACATCCCATAGCGTTTTGGTCCCGTAAGTTTTCTGTGCCAGAACTGAACTATGCAACCACTGACTAGCGATTAAGGGAGCTTTTAAAACATGGAGACACTATATTCTGGGAGCAAGGCACACGGTCACAGTTATCACAGATCACCGTAATCTACAATACTTGAAGACTGCCAAAGCCCAATCCTCACGCCAGCTTTGCTGGGCTCTCTTCTTTGCCGAATACGATTTTGTCATTACTTACAGACCAGGAGTACGCAATGGGAAAGCAGACGCTCTGTCAAGCTGTCCTGTTACTCCCCCGAAGGGACATCTTCCCCCAGATATAGGGTTCCCTCCTCCCCACTCTCAGCACCAGCCTCCTCACCTGTTGATTCTGAGCCTGTAGTCTTGCTAATGCCTTGCTGGTGGGCCAGATAATCCTTTTCTTTCTTAGGTGCGGGTGACCTGACACGGGTAGAAGCTATGGTGGATTTAGGGCAAAACCGCACCACGACTCCAGCCCCGAGAGCAGGCAATCAGGGGGAAAAAGCCACAAGGCAGAAAAAAAAAACCTGGGTGTTATGGGCGTAGCTGGCCTCCTTCCGAATGGATCAGGATGAACACAACACACCGATGGTAAGTAGGTACTAGGTAGCAGAGCTACCGATGTAACAATCCAATCAACAGGAGGAGTAAGGAAGACAACTTGTTTGGCAATAGTGTCAGAAAGGGAGTAAAAGAGTACTGGATTGAAGGATCGAGCAGCAGGAGTCTGGCTGAGGCAGGAGGGGAGAGAAGCGGAATGCGAAAAAATGGGGAGCGTAGCGTGTGGACCTCCATTGGAAAGAAAAAAAAGGGAGAGAGAGAATCCTGATATGCGAATAGAGCATACCGGGAGAAGAGGCAGAAAGACAGGGAGGAGAAAGGGAGGGGAGACAGATAGAGAGCTTTGGTGCGAAGCAGAAGCAACAGGAGAAAAAACTAGCGTTGGAACCAAAAAGAGCTAGAAAGCCTATCCGGATGGTTGCAACGCGCCGACCGCTGGGATAACAGGAACTAAGTAATCCCGGCGGCGGCCATGATGGAAAAACACTAGAGTGTTGCAGCCGTTCGGAGGGAAGACGTAGTGGAACATCCTAATGGCGGCTCAGCCGTATCCGCGGCAACCACCGCCAGTTAGACCGGGATATGACAGTATGCCCCCTCTTAGTACCAGTTCTCCCAGACTTATCCGGGTGAGTCCGGTGGAAACGGGCCAGCAGTCTGGGGGCTTTAACATAGTGAGCCGGCTCCCAGGAGTCCTCTGACCTGGGGTAACCCTTCCAGGAAATGAGGTATTGAATACGCCCCCTGTAGGATCGGGAATCTGGGATCTTGGAGACTTCATATTCATCTGGTGTGGTTCCCTGTATGTCCCTATGGTGGGATACCGGCCTGCGGTCTTTGTCCGGTAGGTATTCTTTTAGAAGTGAGGAATGAAAAAACGGGTGTATGTGTCACCGGGTTCGGTGATATCTTCGTCCGACAATGTAGATTCTGAGATCTCCCCCTCCCCCGACTCCTTACCTTCTTCTTCCTTCCAAGAGCCCTTCTTGTCCTTTCTCCGTGATCGCACCTTTTTTTTATGTAGTTAGGGACGACCCTGGGAAGAAGCCACCGTGTCCCCCAAAAGGGAGACCAAGGGCCCCTCCCCCGGGAACGACCAGGAGGGGAAAAAGCCTGTAGGCACAAAAAACCCCTGTGCTATCACAGTGATCTTCAGAGGAGTGGAACCGGGAATCCTTGCAGGGTGTTGGCTGGTCGATAGGGTCTGGAGGTATCACGTGGAATTGTACCCCGCAGAAAACAGGCAGTCCAGTAAGCGGTCCGGGGAAATGGTACACAGAGGATCAATAAGGCAGAGGTATCCAAACAGCAGACGAGAAGCAATCCGGAATACAGGCTGAGGACTGGTACACGGGAAGACTACAGCACAGTGTCCAAAACGGTTGGCGAGAGCAATCCAATGGACAAACAGGGGTCAGGTACACGGGAGAAGTAGCACAGAGCAAGAGAAAGAAGGAAGCAGAAAGGCTGTTTAACGAACGAGCAGAAACACAGCCGAGAGGAAGGAAAGCGGTAAGAGCGAAGATGGGAAGGGGGGAGGGTAAGCACAAGTTGGAAGGAGGGCAAAGAAGGAGGGGAACAGAGTTAGCAAGGAAGCGAGGAAAGAGTAGCAAGCAGCGGAAGAGCAGGGAAACAAGGAAAGGGAGCTGGACTGGGCGCGAGGACCCGACCGGGGAAAAAGGCGAAGAACTACGGAGAGTAGTGACAGCCAGCAAGCAGTGCTAACGGGGCGAAAACCGGAATCGTTGCGACGCGTCCACGACCCGGAAGGGGCTGGTTAAAACTCCGGGTCACGGAACGCTCCAGCCAATGAAAACAGAAAGAAAATGAAACCAGGGAAAGGGGGCGTGGCTGTTCGCGGCTGGGCGAACGGGACTAAGATCCTTGTCGCCAGCGGCTCCACAGATGCCAGGAACTCGGCGGCATGACAGTATGCGACTAAGATTAGTAGGCAGCTTAAGTTTATAAACTACAGGATTGATCTTCTTCAATACAGGGAATTGACCTAAATACCTGGGGGACAATTTAGAGGGGTGAACCCACTGAGGCAAGTATTTGGTGGAGAGCCACACCTTGGAGCCTTCAGCCCAGTCTGGAGCCTTACGCCGATGTCTGTCTGATTGTGTCTTGTAGTTCCTGAGGCTGCTTTCTAGGCTGATCTTTGATGCCTTGTGAGCCAGGTTATATCTGCGATAGCAGATTCCACCGCTGGAGAACAGATAGAATTAGAGAGAATAGGTAGAATACATCTGGGATGGACCCCATAAGTACAGTAGAAGGGGGTAAGCCCAGTAGCTGAGTGTTCGGAATTGTTATAAGCAAACTCAGCGGCGGGAAGGAGCTGGACCCAATTATCCTGGAACTGATTGCTGTAACACCTAAGATATTGCTCTAGTGTGGTGTTAAGCCTCTCTGTCTGGCCATTGGTTTGCAGATGGAACCCCGAGGATAAGGCCTGGTCAATGCCCAACCGACTACTGAGTGCCTTCCAAAACTTCGAAACATACTGGCTGCCTCGGTCAGACGTGATCTTATCAGGAAGACCATTTAGACGGAAGATGCCCCTAGTAAAGACTTCAGCCATATGGTCTGCGGAGGGTAAACCCGACAGCGGGGAAAAATGAGCCATCTTAGTAAGTGTATCTATGGTAACCATTATACAAGTGCAGGAGTCTAAAACAGGAAGTTCTACGATGAAATTGGTAGAGATATGACTCCAGGGACATTGTGGAATCTCAGACTGTGTAAGAAGCCCAACGGTTTGCCAGTGAGGTTTTTGGACATGGCACAAATGGGACAGGACAAAACGTAAGATTAGAAGTCTCGTTTCAAATTGGGCCAAAAAAATTTTCTCCCCACGAGCTCTGTGGTATTAGATTGTCCTCGGTGACCCGCTGTCTTGTTATCATGACACCACCCTAGGATCTTCTTGCGGAGAGGTCCAGGAGGAATATATAATCTGTTCTGGTAAAACCAGAGATCTTCTCTCTCTTGGTAGATGAGGGGTTGGCATTTTAAAGTAGTCGTAGAGTCTGAGCCCATAGCTTCCTCAACCTCCTGTAAGAACGTATTGACCTGTGCCTCAATGCGATTCTGTTGGAACATCAATTCCGGAGGGTGAGTATCAATAGTAGAGTTTAATTCCTTTAGTGAAAGTGCATCGGCCAGAATGTTCCGGGAACTGGGGAGATAGGTGAGCAGAAAGTTATATTGGGCAAAAAAATGAGCCCAACGAGCCTGGCGGGAGTTTGAACATTCCATTAAATGAAGGACCTTAAGATCCTTGTGGTCCGTACAGATCAGAAAAGGGTGATTGGCTCCCAGAAGAAGATGACGCCACTCCTCGCAGGCCTGCTTCATAGCCACCAACTCCTTTTAGAGAACTGAATAGTTAAACTGGCTGGTGGTAAGAGTGCAAGAAAGATAGGCTACTAGGTGTTCCATGCCATTCTTGTCCTGGACCAGAGCAGCACCTATTGCCGCTGAGGAAGCATCAGTCTCTACTATAAACTGCTTAGTCTGATCAGGTTGCTGCAACATGGGTGCGGTACAGAATAGCGACTTAAGGTGCTTAAATCTATCCTCAGCAGCGGACGTCCACGTGAATGGACCAGAGGTCTTCCTAAGTAATGGCAAGAACAAGGTCTAAAAACCTAGGGATAAATCTCCTGTAAAAGTTGGCCAGTCCAAGAAAAGGTTGGACCTCTTTGATGGTAGAGGGAGAGGGCCATTCCAAAATAGCAGATATCTTGCGAGGGTTCATGGCAATGCCTTGGTCGGAAAGCATGAAACCTAGGTATGGTATAGAAGACACTCAGAATAGACATTTCTCCAGCATTGGATCTTTCATGGATTCACATGCTTAGAATATTCCCCGTCGTCAGGCTGGGAATCCCTGGTACATTATATAGACCCTTTCCCGTAGGAAAACTTTTTCGACGCTTATGCGTCCTATCCACCTCGTTTTGTATCATGCGTGCCCGTACCGTCAGGACGTCATGATATAAATACAGGCCCCGCCCCCGCGCTCCCTCAGATTTCAACCGTCTTTCAAAGTAGTGGGATCCTCGTGATTACTACTAGTGGAAACTAGGTTGTTTTTTCTGTTTCGCTTCGGCGACGTTCAAATTCTGGTGAATTATGTCTGGAAAAGCGTTATTTCGCCCTTGTGCAACATGTGGCCTCAAAAAAGTTTATGAAGGAGATGGCCACATGGACTGTATCTACTGTCTCCACCCGCACCACACGGCGGATACATGTGAGATATGCCAGGGTTTCTCCCAAAAAACCCTTAAGGACCGTAAAAGAAGGCTGGTCGACTGGCTTAATGACGGAGCGGGTGCCTACCCGGCTTCGGAAGTTGGCTCCACGGCCTCCAGGAGCAAGTCGGAGCCTCCATCGAAAAAGGTACGGCCAGCGGAAATTCGCACTGAGGACAAGCATAAGGGGAAGCACGCTGGATCTTCCTCATCACATAAAAAAGCCCTCCTCCTCCTCATCATCTAAGACGGAGAGGCAAGCGCTGTCAAAATCCTCCTCAGGGGACCGTCCCAGGTCTTCCATGAGTCGAGATGCTTCAGCCGGGAAGTCGGCATCGAAATCGGCGACGAAGTCTAAGGGCTCGACGACGACGACTTGCTCGTCGACCCCGGTGTCATTGACGATGCCTATTACCGTTCAGGCAGCAGCGGTTGGGATTCCTTCGTCGACGGAGACTCAGTCTATGGCTTGGCTGCCAGAGGTCTATGACCCAATCCCCCCTGAGGTCTTACTGCAGCCAGACACGGCCTGCTCGGCGGAACGTGAAGGTGACACGGTTCTGCAGCCATCGGATTTAGGCTTACGGCCTTCCACGTCGGCGATGACGACGACGAGTGCGAGTGGGGGTATGGTACCTATATCATCCACGTTACTGACCCCCCAGACGGTTCTGTCTCTGGATGTGCTTAATACTCTTCAGAAGCTCCTGCAGCGGCTGGATACGCAGATCCCTCAACCTGGGACATCATCGTCACTTTTTTCTGTACCTTCCGTCGACGAGCAAACTTGTACGGCTCGCTCGACGACTAAACACCCATCGGCTCCCCAGGCGGTAAAAGATCGTCGTCGAGCTCAGGAGGAGGGTGAGTTGTCGGAGTCCGACTCTATACTGGGTGACTCAGGGTCAGACACCTCCCTGTCACCGTCGAGGGACCCAACATGGAGTTCGGATGTAGAGGTAGAGTCTACGAGGAGCCAGACACAGCCATCTCCCCCGGATGATGTGGGAGCCTTCCATGCAATGATGGGAAAAGCTTGTTCCGAGTTCGGCTTGATTCCTGAGGAGCAGAAGAAAGACTGTTTCCTTTTTGACCATATGGGTCAAAGGAGAAAATCGGTATTTGCCATCCCAATTCTGGACCACGTGTGGCAAGAAGGTCTCAAGACGATGCGCCATCCGTTCTCGGAGCCAGCTATAAAGGGACGGATTGAGAAAAAGTTTAAAGCTCCGGAGTCCACTCCAAAATGTCTAACATCACAGCCTCTGTCTGACTCAGTGGTGTCGGAGGCAGCGGCTAGGAAGGCCAGGGTACAGCAAAAATGTTCAATGCCACCGGAAAGCGAGGCTAGGAGGCAGGACGCCTTTGGAAAAAAGGTACTTTCGGTCGGAGCGACGACAGTAAGAGCAGCCAATTCCTTAGCGATCGTGTCACGATATGATAGAGAAATGTGGCACAAACTGGCCCCTATCCTAGAACACCTGCCAGACGAACACCGGAAAGCAGCTATGTTACTGGTGAGGGATGGCGAAGAGGCATCGAACCACGCAATTAATATCGCAGTTGACCTAGCAGAGTCTGGCTTCAAACAAATCAACCATGGAGTAGTGCTTCGTCGACAAGCGTGGCTCAAATGTACTACTTTCTGTCCTGAAGTCCAGTACAAAGTCCTTGACATGCCATGTGAAGGGGAACACCTGTTTGGCGAAAAGGTTGATGAAGCGTTGAAGGGGATGAAAGAAGACACGGATACTGCTAGGTCCCTCGGCGCCCTTCAAACGGGTAGAAACTTTCGCTCTTTTCGCCCCTTTAGGGGTGCTTCTGGAAACTCCCGCTTTGGAGCCTCGAGGGACCGTGGATTTAACAGGCCCTCGTACTCTTCACAAGGGTTCAGACGAGCGTCCCAGTCGGCATGTAGAAACAGGGACTATCAAGCCTCCAAGCGGCGAGGCTCGGGTCCGTCGTCGACGAAGAACAAGCAAACCAGCAACCAATGACGGCCTTCAGAACACCCTGGGGGGTCGAGTCTCTCATCACTTCGACCGATGGAAATGCATCACCACAGATCGATGGGTTGTAGACACGATTCGCATGGGTCATGCGCTACAATTCAAAGACAAGCCTCCGCGTCTTCCGTCTGTATTCTCGACACAGCCCCACCTCCGAATCCTACGACAAGAGGCCGCGCTTATGTTGCGAAAAGGGGCGGTAGAGAGAGTTCCTGTGGCACAGGAAGGACAAGGAGTTTATTCCCGGTTCTTCGTTGTCAAGAAGCCAAACGGCAAATGGAGGCCCATTCTCGACCTGAGGGTACTCAACAAGTGGCTAAAGAGCCTAAAATTCAAAATGCTAAAGCTCCAAGAGGTTATCAGGTCCGTGCAACCCATGGATTATCTATCGTCACTAGACCTTCAAGATGCTTATTTTCACATCCCAATACGCCCACGACACAGGAGATATTTAAGGTACGTTCGTCGGGAGAAAGCATTTTCAGTTCAAGGTCCTCCCGTTCGGGCTCAAGTCCTCCCCCAGGACGTTCACCAAGTGCTTGGCCCCTATAGCGGCCCATTTAAGGAAGGATGGTCACCATGTCTATCCATATCTAGACGACTGGCTGGTCAGAGGTTCGTCCAGGGAACAAACACGAGACAGTCTAAGGGCCACAATGTCCCTCTTACAGGAACTGGGCTTCGCAATAAACTTCAACAAGTCCTCCGTAGAGCCTTCGAGGACCTTGGTCTTTCTAGGAGCGGAGTTTCATACAAACACATGCCTGGTGAGACCATCCAGCGAAAGAATTCAGAAACTTCAAAGCAAGGCGTCGGAATGGAGAGGAGGTACCAAGGTTTCAGTGCGCAAGTACATGTCCCTGCTAGGGACCATGTCGTCCTGCATTCCGTTGATAAACAACTGCCGTCTGTTTATGAGACCTTGCCAGGAATTTCTAGCGGACCGTTGGGCGCAGAGCCGAGGTCGCTGGTCCGACAGACTGGTCGTCGACGAACAACTAGTTCAAGCACTCTGCTGGTGGAGAGTGCCTACTCATCTAACGAAAGGAATGCCTCTACTGGAACCGGAGTTCCAAAAGACGGTGGTGACGGATGCATCGCTGAGCGGATGGGGAGCTCATCTGGATACGTTACAGGTACAAGGCCAGTGGTTGTTGGAGGAGTCCTCCCTGCATATCAACCTGCTAGAACTGAGAGCAGTGCGATGGGCTCTGGAATCTTTTCTTCCCCAACTGAGGGACTCGGTGGTGCGTGTCATGACGGACAACACCACTACAATGTTCTACTTGAGGAAACAAGGAGGGACACGTTCCAGGTCCCTATCGACGGAGGCCCAGAAAATCTGGCATTGGGCCCTGCAACACAACATGCAAATCTTGGCGTTCCACCTGCCAGGAGTGAGAAACGTGGAAGCCGATGCCCTCAGCAGAGAAATGAACGAAGTTCACGAATGGGTGCTGAACGACCAACAACTACAACGAGTATTCAAGAAATGGGGACACCCTTCCATAGACTTGTTTGCGACGAAGAACAACAGGAAATGCCATCAGTACGCAAGCAGATGGCCTCAGCAGGGCTCGCTGGGGGATGCGTTCTCCTTCCCATGGACGAACAAATTCCTGTACGCATTCCCTCCATTTCCCCTTGTCCGGAGGACGTTGCAATGGATCCTCAGGTACCCATGTCGGGGAATTCTGGTGGCCCCGTACTGGGCCAGACAGGTGTGGTTTTCAGACCTGCTACACTTAGCGGTGGCGGAACTGATAAGATTCCAGAAGACCCCCGACCTTCTGTCTCGACAGGAGGGTGTCGTTTGGCATCACGACCCGGACAGCCTCAAGTTGACGGCCTGGCTCCTGACTTCGCCGAATTTGGTCGGCTAACGATTCCGGAGGACTGTCGGCGTATCCTGCAAGCGGCAAGAGCACCTTCCACAAACGCCTCATATGCGTACAAATGGAGAAGTTTCTGTCAATGGTGCGAGGATCAACCAGGTTTGGCCCCGCAATCGATTAAGCCGGAACAGCTCCTTCCATACCTGCTGTTCTTAGCTCAAAAGGGCCTGTCGGTATCGTCAATAAAAGTACACCTAGCAGCCATTTCCAGGTTTACTCGTCAACGGCATTCGGCACCATTGTTCAGCGACCGCCTGATTAAGCACTTCCTTAAAGGCCTCTTTCGGAGTTTCCCTCCAGAGAAGAAATTTCCGTCGGAGTGGAGCCTCAATCTGGTCTTAACGTCTCTTATGAAGCCTCCTTTTGAGCCAATGTCATCATCGTCTCTAATGTTTTTGTCGTGGAAATTGGCCTTCCTGGTGGCCATCACCTCAGCCCGACGTATTTCAGAAGTTCAGGCTCTAATGGTAGACCCTCCATACTTAAGATTTTTCAAGAACAAGGTAGTCCTAGCCACTAACCCACAGTTCATACGAAAAGCTCCTTCGGTGTTCCATAAACACTCCTCTATTGTGTTGCCTACGTTTTTTCCGGAGCCATGCTCGGGAGCGGAGCGCATGTTGCACACATTGGATGTAAAAAGGGCTCTCAAGTTTTATCTTCATCGTACGCAACCGTTCAGAGAAACGAGACAACTGTTCGTGGCCTATGGTTTGGGTGCTAGAGGAAAAGCCATTTCAAAGCAAGGACTGTCAAGATGGGTGTCATCTACCATTTCGTACTGCCATTCCAAGGCAGGGAAACCTCTTCTACGACGGCCAAGAGCTCATTCAACTAGAGCACCGGCATCGTCGACGGCACTGTGGGCCGGAGTCCCTCTGGGGGACATCTGCATGGCGGCTACCTGGGCGGCTACACACACCTTTACCCGCCATTACTGCTTGTCGCAGCAACATGCCGAAGATACCCGGATGGGACAGGCGGTGCTCCGACACCTATTCCAATAAGGTAAGCCCCGGCTGAGGGGTTGCATCCTGTGGTATTTAGGACTGTATGTGGTTCGTTTTCCTTTGTTAACGATTTCTAATGTATACATGATCATAGGGAACGGGCTTTGCGAAGAAAGTATATGGGTTTGCATGCACGCCTCCTCTTTGGGGGTGGTACTGCTATGTAATCTATTCTAAGCATGTGAATCCATGAAAGATCCAATGCTGGAGAAGGGAATAGTTTCTTACCTGTAACTCCATTTCTCCAGCATTGGTATCTTTCATGGATTCACATGCACCCTCCTGCCTCCCCTGAACATGCAAACCGGTTCCCCCACTACTTTGGGGGCCGAAATCTGAGGGAGCGCGGGGGCGGGGCCTGTATTTATATCATGACGTCCTGACGGTACGGGCACGCATGATACAAAACGAGGTGGATAGGACGCATAAGCGTCGAAAAAGTTTTCCTACGGGAAAGGGTCTATATAATGTACCGGGGATTCCCAGCCTGACGACGGGGAATATTCTAAGCATGTGAATCCATGAAAGATACCAATGCTGGAGAAATGGAGTTACAGGTAAGAAACTATTCCCTTCTCGATTCAATACAGTCAGAACATCGTGCTTATGATATTCCTGGTTGACAGAGAATACCAAAATATCGCCCAAGTAAATTATGATGGACAAGAACAAGAGGTCGGAGAACATACGGTCCATGAACCGTTGAAAAACTGCAGGTGCGTTGACCAGACCAAAGGGCATCACCCTATATTCGTACAACGCAAAAGGGGTGCAGAAAGCTGTCATCCATTTGTCCCCCTTGGCAATTCGAAGCAGGTGGTAAGCGTTTCTGAGATCCAGTTTAGTAAATACCTTCACCCCCTGTACTGCCTCAATGATTTCCGTGATTAAAGGCATGGGGTACCGGTCTCTGATGGTAACCTTGCTGAGTCCCCTGTAGTATATGCATGGTCTTAATTCCTTGGAATCTCTTTTTGTGATGAAAAATAAGGAGGCACCAGTGGGAGATTTGGATGGCCGGAAGAGACCATTGTGGAGATTGGTATCGAGATAGTCACGTAACGTCTTCTTTTCTGTCAGGCAAAGCGGAAACATCCGGCTAAAAGGCACCAAAGCATTGGGCTCCAGGTCAATTGAGCAGTCTTCAGAACGGTGGGGTGGTAGTTCCGCGGGTTTGGTCTCTGTAAAGACACTCGAAAACTGAGTACAGAAGCATGGTAAAGCATGAACTCCTAGGAACTCTTGAGTATCAGAAGAAATCATCTGTACTCTGGCGTACGATGGCTGGGGAAGACATTCTTGCTTGCAATAGGAAGATTGAAACACAGCTGGTTAGCCACCCAATCAATGTGAGGATTACGACGCCTAAGCCATGTAATCCCCAAAATTACAGGAAAATGAGCTGCTCGTATGATGTCAAATCTTAATACCACACTGTGTTGGAAGATCCAAACTTGAAGATCCTTAGTGGTATGTGTAATGGGTCCAGAAGAGAGAGGAGTTCCATCCACACTCTCCACAGTTTGTCCTTCTTTATGAGCCAATCGTTCAAGGCCTACCTTGTCAGCCCAGAAAGTGTCCACAAAATGTCCTGCTGCCCCGCAGTCCAGAAGAGCTAAAGTCTCTACTTGCTGGTTATTGATGTCCAATCGTACATTTACCACCATGAGTCGAGAATCTTCTGGAGTTCCTTTTATGGATACCGATAAAGACACATAGGGACTGGAATAGTCAGATAACCCCCAGACTATTGTCCCCTTCAAGCACGGGGTTGTTCGTTTCCCGATCGTCTTATAGGCTTATCGGATCCACAATAGGCACACAGGCATTGCTCTCTTCGGCGTCGTCTTTCTTCGGCTGAGAGTGGTACTCGAGTGGTTCCGATCTGCATGGGTTCCTCTCTGGGAAGAGACGGTGGAGTAGTAGGTGCAATGGGTGAGTCACCAATAGTAAGGTTTCCCCTAAGGCGTCTCCGTTCGTGGCGTCTCTCTTGAAGGCGATACTCTATTTGCAGCACTGCTGACAGAAGATCGGAAAAGGATGAGGGCTGTGAAGATCGGGCCAGCTCATCCTTTGTGTCCTCTTTGAGTCCCCTGAGGAATATAGCATACTGAGCCTGCTCTGGCCAACCGGCTCCTGCAGCCGATGTCTTGAATGTGGTTATATAGGTAAGGCGATCAGAGGACCCTTGACGGACATCCAAGAGATCTTCACAAGCCGTGTAAGTCAGTTCGGGCCTTTCAAAAGTCTGTTTAAGGAGTGTCTGAAAGCCTCCATAATCTTGCAGAATGAGATTTCCTCCAGTGACTAGAGGGGTTGCCCAGGCAAGGGCATTGCCTGTCATATTAATATTAGAAATCAGGAATCCCACCTTGGACTGGTCTGTAGAAAACATCCGAGGTCTGAAGGTAAAGTATACTGTAGCCGCCTCCAAAAACTCCTTCACCTTCTTGGGTGAACCATCAAACTTTCCTGAAGACAGGGCCATTGGAGGTAGTTCAGGAGACTGTTGTTCCCGAGTTGTCACAAGTTGCTTAAGAACAGCGTTTTCGGCCTTCACAGTCTGTAATTCCTGAGAGAGGCCTTGCACTACAGTCCAGAGCTCCTGGCGTTGCAAATTGTCCTGTTACTCCCCCGAAGGGACATCTTCCCCCAGATATAGGGTTCCCTCCTCCCCACTCTCAGCACCAGCCTCCTCACCTGTTGATTCACAAGCCAAAAATCTCAATTGCAAGACTGTGGAAACACCCTGAGGGCCCAGCAATCCCCATGTGGTGGACAAAGTGTTGGGATATTGCAGTGGCTGAAAAAATATCCGCCTTCCACTTTGGGAACAGAAGCAAGTTTTACAGCACCTGGGCTCCCGTCTTAGACTATGCACAGCAGTTCCCTGGCATGGTGAGGCAACCACCGCCCCTCCGCTGGATGGCGAAATACCACTGAAGACAACTAGGATCCCGTCGGAGCGCCCTCGAAGCTCCCTACACAAGGATCTTCAGTCAAAACAACTTGACGCCCACCACAATCACCCTTTACCTAGACTTCTGCCATTGTTACCCAGCCCACCGCTTAGCCCAGCAGCGGATCCCAACTTGCTCATCTACGAATTGAAGCTGCCTCCCTCCTACAAATCCCCCCATCAGACCCCCCTGTTTTCCTTGATGTATTTTTTTTTAACTTCTTTTTATCATTTTCTGCTTATAAACAGAACAAAACATCAAACTGAACCCCCCGCACCCCAAACTTCTGCCATAGCGCCAGTAAACCCTCTTGTTCTGTTCTTTCCCTTCCAGAAAATCAACCGTAGATGTCCAACAGCTTGATCTTTGAGGGCACCACTATTCCCTGAACTCCTCTTTTAAATAGGTCAACATCTCACTCCAGTCCGCTGAAAAAATTCCCCAGGTTGTTGTTGGCCGCGTACGTTGCCCATACCATCAATACTATTTCCCACATCTTCCTTACCCAGACTTGCTCCGTCAGGATCGTGGGGCTCTTACAGTTCTGTGCAATAAGAGCCATCGCTGCCAGGGTAAAAATAACTTTCACCTTAGTGCACCCTGTCCTCTCCACCCCCCAGTACCTGCCTCCCCAAAAAAATGTCCCAGGGGTGTTGGCTGGCCCCTTCTCCTAGAGCCTGAGACTCGGCCCGTGTGATGTCTCGCCAAAAGGGTCTAATAATGGGGCAGTCCCACCAAATATGAGCTGCTGTACCCTCTCCGTCACAGCCCCTCCAACAATCCCCTGACGTTGCCGGATACATCGCGTGCAGATGGGCCGGGGTATAGTGCCAACCGTAAATGTACTTATACCAGGCCTCCTGCAACTGGGCCGCTTTTGTCACCTTCAGAATCATCTTCCACAACCTCTCCCAGTCTTCCCTTCCCATTTTAGCCCCCATCAGCTGTTCCCACCCCCTCATGTAAGCCCAGGTTGCTTTCGGGCCGGCGCTCTCCAGAAGCCTATAAAGGTCTGAGATTAACTTCTGGTCCCTTCGTGCGTTAGGAGGAACTGTTCGAACTGTGTTAAATCACATGTAGCAGCCTTCCGTACCTCTGCCGACATTACCCAGTGTCTAATCTGGAAATATCTGTGCCTTTCTCCCTCGCCAACCCCGAACTCCTGCTTGCATCCCTCAAACGTGTTCACGTTATGATCATGAAACATGTCACTCACAGTCCTACAACCCTGTCTCCCACATCAGGAACGCCCCCTTCTCTAACCCTGGCATGAAGTCCCCATTCTTGAGAATGGGGGTGAACGGTGAAGGAAAGGTCGTAATCCCCTGCCTCTCCACAGCGCTGTCCCAAATATCAACCATTCCCTTTGTTATAGCGCTCAAGTAGAGGTGAGGTATCCTCAGCCTGCGTGGGAACCATAGTACCTCCCCCAGGTGATGTCGGGCTACTGCTCTATCCATTTTTACCCAGTGCTTATTGTATTCCTCTGAGAACCATTCCCTGATTACCCTGAGCTCTGCAGCCTCAAGGGAGCCAGACCTCCCTCCCCCTTTGACACCCTCAATAGTCGTCTGGCCAAAAGCTGCCTCTTGCCCTCCCAGATGAACTCCCTGACCGCCCAATCTAATTCCTTAAAGAAGCTCACCGGAACTGATAGCGGAATAGCCTGAAATTGGTAAAGCAAGCAGGGAGAACCACCATTTTGAGGACTGCCCCCCTCCCCAGCCAGGATATCCTTAAGGCGCTCCACTTCCTGAGGTTTTTTGTGATCACCGTTAACATGGGGACATAGTTCGCTCCATACCAACCCGCCAGAGAGGGGGTTATCCTGATCCCCAAGCATCATATCCCATAATGACTCCACTTAAATGGGGAAATTGCCTTCAGTGCTCCAACCTCATTCTCCCCTAGGGACAGGTTCATTAATTCCTACTTCTGTAAATTGACCCGCAGACCAGATAGCTCCCCGAATTTGGACAACAGTTCCATGCTTGCCCTGATTGACGCTGTAAGCAGCATGTCATCAGCAAACGCCGCCACTTTATGCTGACACCCCCGAATGGTATGCCCTGAATGGTGTCTGCCTCCCGTATAGCCAAAAGAAGGGGCTCCAAGTATATAGCGTAAAGCAACGGGGAAAGAGGACACCCCTGCTTCGTCCCACGCCTCAGATTAATTGGGTGTGACATACCTCAGTTTATTAGGATACGTGATGTGGGATTCTTATAATTTGCTGTGACCATACTAATAAATCCTACCCCCAGGCCCATCCTTTCCATAACTTGAAACAAAAACGACCACTCCACCTGATCGAATGCCTTTTCTGCGTCTAGCACCAGGAGGATCGCCGGGGTGGTCGTCAGCAGTCTTCCTCCCTATCACACAAATCCTGTCTGGTCTTGATGGATCAGCGAGGGGAGGTGCTTCTGCAGGCGTTTCGCCAATATTTTTGTGAATATTTTTGCCTCTGTGTTTATAAGGGCGATAGGCCTATAGGATGTGCACTCTTCCGGGTCTTTTCCCGCTTTTTAAATGAGTGTTATTTTGGCCTCTTCCATCGAGGGGGTAATGCTTCTCCGGACCCAAACGTATTGAACAGCTGCGTAAGATGCAGGACCACTAGGTGGCAGTAGATTTTATAAAAGGAGGCTGGGTAACCGTCTGGGCCCGGGGTCTTATTGCGAGGGAGTGACATTATGGTAGCTCTCACTTCATCCTCTGTGATGGGCCGGCCCAACTCCTCCCAGCCCTCCCGGGACAGTCGGGGGAGGGGCAAAGCCCCCAAGAACTCCCTCTGAGGCTGTGGCTGCGGGTTGTATGAGGTCTACAGGGACTCGTAGAATCTGGCTAATCTCCCCTTTATCTCTTCAGTCTGGGCGAGTCTCTCCCCCCTCTCGTCCCTCATGGCCGTAATAACATTCTGTTCCCTACTTCCCCTCAGAAGACGAGCCAGGAGTGAGTCTGCTTGATTGGTCTTTGCATAGAATTTTTGCCTAACCCTTAGCATTGCCTCTTATCCCTTGGTCCTTAGGATCCCCAGTTGGCCTTCCGTTAATCTATATTGCCTATATACTTTCCTTGTGGGGGTCTCCCTCATTCACACCCTTGCAGCTTCAACCTCCGTTTCCAATTGGGTTTCCAGCCTCCTCATTTGCCTATTTCTCTCTGCCTTCAGAGCAATGAGTTCCCCCCTCAAAGTAGCCTTGAACGCGTCCCACCTCGTGCCAAGGCTCATGTCTGAGCTGTTGTTCCTCTCAAAAAAGTTATTAATCTTGCTCCAAATCTCCTCTCGCATCACCTGATCCCTCAGGAGTTCCCCTGGGAACTTCTAACTCCACACCCCAGGCCTTCGCCTCCCCAGCTGCAACTTCATCTGCACAACCTTGTGGTCAGCAATCCCCATAGGGCCAGCCTCGACCTGCCCCACTCCCCCCATCAGACTTGCAGACACCCAGATGTAATCAATTCTTGATTGGGTTCTGTGGATGTCAGAGAGAAATGTGAACCCTTCCTCTTCCCCCGCAGCACTCTCCACAACTCCTGCAATCCAGCCCCCTCCCATCGCTCCTTTAGCTGGGGAGAAGCCACCGCTCCCCCTCTGCCCCCCCTCTTGCTGTGTTCGGTGCAGCCGCCTGTGCCAAGCCAGATTGAAATCTCAGTATTCTTCAAAATCAGTATTACTTGCCCCCTCACGAAATTCTCCAGAATGCCCAGGGTTTCGCACATGAACTGGTCCTGCCCCGCATTAGGGCCGTACACCGAGGCTATAGTATAAGATAAGCCCATGTGCTCCCCCCTCACCATGATGTATCTCCCATTTTTGTCCCTGAGAATGTCTTGTATTCTGAAGTCCATCCCCCTCCCGAATGCCAAGGCTACCCCCCTTTCTTAGTAGGCCATGACACAAACAGTATCTGCGAGAAGCCTTTCAGCCGCAAGCAGCTCTGGTCCTTCCTCAATAGGTGGTTCTCTTGCAGCGCCAGCACGTCTGGCGCGTGAGTCCTGGTGAATTGCTCCAGTTTTGTCCGTTTAAGGGGGGAGTTTAGCCCCCTTACATTATGTGTTAACCACCTGAAATCTAGGCTGAGATCCTACATCCCCCCTTACCTAACCCACCGTTCCCACCCTGGGTCTACCCTGGGCCACTCGCCCCCATCCATGAGGACACTCGCCCCCTCCCTCTTCTTCCCTTCCCCCTTCCTCAACCCTCCTGTTCAACAGTTCCTGTACTGCTCCATCGGTCGCTATGGCCCCCTCACCCTCTCCCCCTCAACCCCCAATTTAGAGTGAGAACGCCCCCTCCCCCCTACCCTTCCCTCCCACTCGCAAACCTGCCCTTACCTGTTCCAGGATGTCTTCCACTCCATTCTCCTAGGTCCCGTATAAAGCCCCTGTTCCCCCCGCGAAGAGCCTTCTCCCAGGAATCAAGTCACCCGGACCCCCTGCTCTACTGACTCCCTCCCCCTCTTTGCTGAAATCTTTCCCCCCTGCAGCTGGTCCCCGTAACGCTGCCTTCCTCTTACCCCGCTCCCCCACTGTTGGCCATTCCCATGGCCTGCCCCTTTCACTTTGGCTTCCCGGGTTGGAGGCCACCCTTTATGCCCCCCCCATTATCCAATTCCAGTCGGATTATACTGGCCGCCTACTGAAGGGTAGTTGCTCGCCTCTGGCTCACTTCCCACACAAACACCAGTCCAAATGGAAAGGACCATTTATACGTTATCCCTTTCTTAGCCAGCTCCTTCACAACTGGGCCCATGCACCACCTTTTCATCAGCGTACTAGCAGCTAAGTCCTGAAATAAGGAGGTTTCTTGTCCTTTATAGAGAACTGGTTCGCTCTGCCTAGCCGCTCTCAACATCGCCTGCTTTCGTCCGTACCTAGCGAAAGCAACCAACACATCTCGTGGTCGGCGTTAGGTCCTCCCAGAGTCCGGCCTCCCATATCGACCCTGTCCAGCTCAATCGAGCCCGGGGATTCCTCGCCCAAGAGCCCTGCGAAGATCCCCTGAATCTCTTCCTTCAGTTGTCTATCAGTGACAGTCTCCGGTAGTGATTTAATCCTAATGTTAACCCTTTGGGATCTTTTCTCCAGATCCTCCACCATTGCTTTCATATTCCTTGTTGCAGTGTCCAATCTATCTATGACCTCGCTGTTTGCCTTTGTGTCTCTTTCGCACTGCTGGAGGCCTCTTTCCAGCAAATCCGTCCTCTCCCTCAGCTGGGCCATTTCTTGCCGCAATTCTCCTAGCGCTGCATTGTGGTCGGTCCTCAGCAGTTGGAATTATTCCTGAAAAGTTTTAGCCAGGGACTCCCTCAAATTTTGCATTTCCCCCCTGAGGTCTTGCCTCGTCATCTGCGATGTCTCATCAATTCCTTCGCGGTCCTGTTGCTCTCTCGGTTGCCCCCCCTTTACAAGAGTCCGTGCTCTCCATTGCGGGCCAAAGCGTAGGCAATGTTCCCTGAGGCTCGCCCACGAGGTGACCAGCCTTCCCAGTCCTCCCCTTGGACCTGGAAGACATCTATGGTAGGCCCACCCCGCGACTCAGCTGCGTCGCCCACAAATGACCGGGTCCAATGCTGTCTCCTCGGTGGCTTGGGGGCCTCTCACTACGCTTCTGCCACGCCCTCCTCTCTGTGGGTAGCCGTCCCGGCCACTAGACCATGTGTCACTCCCTCTTCTGGTGGGCTTCCACTCACCCTGGCCCTCCAGACGTGTGGGGCCTCTCCTTCCTTATCTCCCAGTCCTCACCACTCCTGAGTCGGGGCCCTGCTGTGTGCCCACTCGACTCCCTCCAGGCTCCCAGACCCCCCAATCTGTGGAGGTCCAGGAGATGTGCGCCTCCGCCAGCCCTTACAATCTGGAGCTGGTCCAATACTGGGCCCATTACTCTCCTGCGTTAAGAGAGGGGTTGATATGTCCTCTTCACTGTTCTGTGTGCTGCTGGGGCCCCTCCCTCGTTCGGAGCCCTAACTGTCCTCCGGGCCTCTGCTCCTTCCCGCTGTGCAGGGATCTGCTGCTCGCTGGGGGCCCTCAGTCCTGTCGCCTCCCCCGTCCGCCTCCTCAGCGGGTGCCGGTGCTCCCAACTTCCAGGCCGCTCCTCCGGGCACACCCCACACTCCTTCCTTGCTCTGGGGCCTGCACCCAACGCTTGCCCCTCTCTGTCCTTGTCACTCCCCTTCTTCGCTCCGGCAACTTTCTCACCTTCACTACGGTGTTGCGCTACGGTGCAAGGCGCCGCCACGCCTCTATCCGCTGTTCTACTCACTCCACCAGTCTGCCTCGCAGGTCAGGCCGCAGCTCCCTGCAGCCGCATCAGCAAGGTCGCGCCTCGCACCAGTCCTCTGCCCACTCCCTCGGGCACGCTTGGCCCCGATGCCGCCGCCGCTTCTTGCCTCTCTCAGGGACCAGCTGC
Organism: Ambystoma mexicanum; assembly: GCF_040938575.1. Classification (NCBI taxonomy): domain Eukaryota; kingdom Metazoa; phylum Chordata; class Amphibia; order Caudata; family Ambystomatidae; genus Ambystoma; species Ambystoma mexicanum. Next base: position 1,364,268,200 of record NC_090930.1, on the reverse strand, counting down.
TCCTCCGAAGCCCCCCAGGCACCCGCCGCCGTGTCGCAGGCTCCCCAGGGGTCCTCCCTTAGCTGCAGAGTCGCACTCCTCCTGGGGGGAGGGGTCTCCTCGCTTCGCCGGTCCACATCCCGCTGATGATGCCGCCGGAACACAGGTGTACCACGGACGCTTCCGCTGGACTCCCCAAGGATTCCTGCCTCCAGAACTGAACCTTAGTGCTGGGGGGTGGTGGGGCTGCCAGAACAAGGCCACGGAGTCCTGGAGCAGCCGTCGGCACGTATCCTTGTTGCCGTCGGCCATCTTGGAATTTTCCTTGATGTTTAGTTTGACTTTTGTTTTCTTCCTTGTTCGCTACTTATCACATTATGACATGAATAAGCTCTACAGCGATCTGTTTGTTAACAAAATCTTAATAAAAATCCTTGTTGAAAAAAAAGAAGAGACTTAATTACCAAAGGTTCTGATACCTGAGAAGAGGAACTGTAGTCTCGTGCTGGGAAATCTCGAGCGTATGCTGTGCTTTGGAGTCCCGCCTTGTCCCATGCTCAAATTGTGGGGAAGGGAGACCCCGAATACCACTTCCTGACTTATCATTTATGAACACTTCTTTCTTTCTTGTGAATCCTATCCCACACTCTTTTTGGTATTCTGTTGTAAGGAGTGGCAAGTTTCTTTTTGTATAGGCCCTTTTTATTTGACAACACGCCACTAGGACTGCCTTAATTTTCATTTGATTGTCGTAGCTTGCTCGCATCTTAACTTTAGGTTTAGATTAGGCGTTTTTCCAACCTGCATATTCAGTTTAATAAACACCCTTCGACTATGATCACTTGTGTCTGTCTTTACTGGTACTACCATGAGTTCCTTACATAGTGAATCTAACTGTAATATTTGTTGGTTTTGAACTGCCATATATGACCTTGTTGAGTTGTTATATGTACAGAAATTCTTCACAAAGTTGTCTGCCTCACATTTCTGACCCCTCATGTATGGTGTCAGGACTTGGATCGGAATCAAATGACACAAATTGGGGAACCCCTAAATTTGAGAAACTTAGCAAAAAAGCCTCCACTCCTACTATAGCTACTGGGTAGTCCATAGGCTTTGATATATATAGTAGTAGAGGAGAATGAATTCAAGCAGGAGACAAGTTGCCTCTGTCACACACCTGTTCTGAATCCTCCGACCCGCTGCCCTCCTCCGTCTCCTCACCTGTACTGCTGGAGTCTGATCTGTAAGTATCCCGATTCTGTCGGTACCTGTGTTTCTCTTCGTCCTTCCGTTGAGGTGATCTGTCTCAGTGGCAAGCCACAGTAGCCACTGGTGTGCTGTAGCCCTGTGGCCCCTCTGCCGAAACAGACCGCAATGGGGAAAAAGCCCAAGGGCTAAAAAAAAAAAAAAAACAAGAAGAGTTTTAGCAGCGGTAGGCGAATCACAAAAGAGAGAACATGATCCGGGCAGAAGAACCGGCAAAGGAGGTAAGTAGTGTGCGGACCGGGCGCGGAGCAGCACCACAACAACCAGGGGGAGGGGCGCCACCACAGCGGTTGCCGTAGTTTTTAAAAGGAACAGGACTGTGGAAAGGGACACACCGCGAGAGCGAGGAGCGTGGCGAAAGAGAGCGGCAGTAGAAGGAGAGAGAGAGGCAACGCGGGGGAGTCGCGTGAGGAAAAGTTAAGAAAAGAAAGTTTCAAAAAGGCAAACGAAAACCTTGGAGCGTTGGCAAACCAATAAAGCAAAAGGAGTAAGCTGTGAGTTTGCAACGCAAAGAATTCTGGGAGGAAACAGAATAAGAACCTCTCAGCCACCATTGTGAAAGAGAAAGACTAGACCGCCACCAGACTGTTTAGCAAAAACGTGATGGGACTAGTAATGGCCGCCCCATCTATGCCTACTCCAGAGCCTCCAGGTACCCGGACGCATGACAGTATGCCCCCTCTTAAGTCTGAAACAACCTGGCTTCCCCGGATGAGCCAGATTGTATTTGGCCAATAAGTAGGGGCGTGAATATTGGAAGCGGGCTCCCAGGAGTCATCAGACCGTGGGTAGCCCTTCTAGCCCAGTAGGTATTCCAAACGCCCCCTGTGGTATCTGGAGTCAAATACTTTGGATACCTCATGCTCTGCGTCAGAGTCTCCCTGGAGATGTCTGTAGTTAGGTGTAGATCGGTCTGAAGAACCCGGAAGAAAGGCTTTGAGTAATGATGGATGAAAGACGGGGTGAATGCGTTTGAGGTTAGATGGTAGTTTGAGCTTGTAAGCAACTGGATTGACTTTGGCTAAAATGGGAAAAGGCCCCAAGAAACGAGGAGACAGTTTAGATGGGTGAGCCCAACGGGGTAGGAACTTGGTGGAAAGGAAAGCCAGACTTTAGATCCCACATTCCAATCCGGACCTCTTTGGCGGTGACGATCTGCCCGTCATTTGTATGTTTGGGAGGCTGTTTTGTGATAGGATCTTGCTGATGATTGTGCTTCTGCGACCTTGTCCAGGGATGCCTCAACTGCTAGTACGTTAGTTTGTCTCCTTGCTATGGGATTGATTTGTATTTGAATTTTTTATTTATTGTTTTATATAGCGCCTTAATCCAAGGCGCTTTACAGTTAACAACAAGAACACATTAAACCAGGAACAGTAGAAACAATAACAGTAAACATGAATCAAACCCGAAAATCGGCATGTAGAACAATTTACATAAGAAAAGGGGAATGGAGAGGAAGTGGTGGGGAAGGAGGGAAGAGGGAGAGAAGTAGTGAATAACATGACGAGTAAGAGAATTTAGAAGAGAAGGGAAAAGATAAAGAGAACAAAAGGAAGGGTACTAGATGGAGGGAGAGAAGGGTGAGGGGGGAAGAAGTCAAGGAGGGGAAAGAAGAAGGAGAGATATCAATGAGGTGCGGAAGGAGGAATAGGTAAGGGAGGAGCGGATAGAAAAAGGAAGGGAGTTCCAGTGTAAGGGGGCAAGGAGCTGAAAAGAGCAGAAACGAGAGGAGGCAGAAGGGGGTGGGGGAACCGAGAGTAAGAAGAGATCAGTGGAACGAAGAGAGCGGGAGGGGGTGTAGAAGGAGAGAAGAGAGGAGAGGTAAGGAGGAGCAAGGTCCTGAAGTGATTTAAAGAAAAGACAAAGGAAGTGGAATTGAAGTTGCGAGTGGAAAGGAAGCCAACCTAAGTGAGAAAGGGAGTTGGAAATTGAGTCATGAGGTGAGAGAAGACATAGGGTGCGGATAGCAGAGTGGTAAAGGGATTTGAGGGGGGCAAGATGGGAAGCAGGGAGACCTAAGAAGAGAGAAAAATAGAAAAGGCGAGAAAAAATGAAGGAGGAAATTAAGAGTTTAGTAGCATGAAAGGTGAGAGAGGGACGGATTTTATGGATGTTAAAGAGATGGTAGCGACATGCCAAGAGGTGAGGGAGATATGATGAGTAAAGGAGACGGAAGAGTCAAAGTAAATACCAAGATTGCGAGCATGGTTAGAAATAGGAAGATTAGAAGGGGGAAATTGAATTGAAGGAGGGGGAGAGGGAGGAGGAAGTGTGTTAGAAGGAAAGAACAGAACTTCAGTCTTATCAGTGTTAAGAGAGAGATAGTGAGATGACATCCAGTTTTTAATGGCAGTAAGACAGGAAGAGAGATTGAGATGTAGGTCAGAGGTGAAGAAAGAGAAGCAGAGGAACAGTTGGGTGTCATCAGCATAGAAATAGTGAGAAATTCCGAAGGAGGAGATGATAGGGGCAAGGAGTGAAGTGTATAGAGAGAATAAAAAGGGTCCAAGAACAGAGCCTTGGGGAACACCGTAATCAAGAGGGAAGGTAGTAGAGGTTCTTCCGCCCCAAGAAACGGCGAAAGAACTGTGGAAGAGGTAAGTGCAGAGCCAGTTAAGGACAGAACCTTTGAAACCAAGGGAGGAGAGAGTATTAAGAAGTAAGGGGTGATTGACGGTGTCAAATGCAGCAGAGAGGTCAAGGAGGATAAGGATAGAGGATTGCTTAGAATAGCGAGCAGTAAGGAGCGAGTTAAGGACATGGGTAAGGGCAGACTCAGTGGAGTGTTTGGGGTGGAAGCCAGATTGAGAAGGGGTAAGGAGAGAGTAGGTAGTGACAAATGTTGAGAGCTGAGAATAGGCAAAGCATTCCAGCATTTTAGAGAGAAAAGGTAGGAGTGAGATTGGGCGAAAGTTAGAAGCGATAAGAGGATTAACAGAAGGCTTCTTCAATATAGTGATGATATTAGCATGTTTGAAGGCAGAAGGGAAGGTGGCCGTAGAGAGACAAGTACTGAAGAAGGAGGTAAAATGGCGTATGAGAGGGGGGTAAATCTTGGGAATAAGAAGGGTTGGGATAGGATCGGAAGGAGCGGCGGTGGGGCGAGATTTAGATAAGAGGAGAGAGACATCAGAAGGAGTGATAGAAGAAAATATAGACATGCTAGCCACAGGGGGTGTATGGAGGGGAGAGGAGAGGTATAAGAAGGAGAACAGACAATTTTTTGGCGAAGAGAAAGAATTTTTTCAGAGAAGAATTTAGCAAAGTCAGAAGGAGAAAGAGGAGAAGTGGAAGAGATGTCAGGAGCGGGAGGGGAGAAGAGACGAGAAAGGGTTTGAAAGATCCGATGAGGATGAGAGACTTGGGAGTGAAGGATGTTGGGAAAGTATGCACGTTTGGCAGAGTTAAGGCAGGAATCATATAGAGAGTGATAAGAGAAGTAGGAGGTCTGGTTAGGAAGAGTAGGGGGATTTGAGCCAACAACGCTCAAGGCGTCGGAGGAGACGACACATGGCTAGAAGGTGGGGAGAGAGCCAGGGTTGGGAAGGCTTATGAGTAGGGCAGAAAGAAGAAGGGGGGTAGAGTTGATCAAGACTAGTGGATATAGAGGAGGAAAGAGAGGATAAGGCAAGATCAGCAGGGAGAGAAGAGAAATCAGAAAGGGGAGGAAGAGAAGAAGAGCAGGTATCAATGAAGAGTGGAGTGCTAAAGTTCCGAGGTCACGTCGAGTAAAAGATATAGAAGAGGGTAGAGGAGAGGGAGGTGTAATGCTGGGAGTAAGGGAGAAGGAGAGCAGAGCATGATCAGATAGATAGATGGGCAAAGAAGATACAGGAGAAGAGGGGTAGGTGGAATTAAAGATGAGGTCAATAGTGGAACCAGAAGAGTGAGTTGGAGAAGAGGGGAGAGGAGAGAGAAGGTAGGAGTCGAGGATCGAGAGAAGAGGTGAAGGTTGAGGGGAGGTGAAGGTTGAAATCGCCAATTACAGTGAGGGGAGAAGGGGAAGAGAAGATAAGAGAGAGGAGGTGGTCAAGGTCGTCATAAAAGGAGGAGAGGGGACCAGGAGGTCTATAGATAATTAGGATGGAAATAGGGTGAGGGTAGGTAAAAGATTTATACAGGTATTCAAAAGAAGGCAGGGTAGGAAGGGACAGTGTAGAAGTAGATGAATGGTATTTAGGATGGAAGAGGATACCAACACCTCCACCATGACCAGTGGGACGAGAGACATGAGAGAATGAAGAGGAAGGCGTAGTAAGAGAGGCAGGGACGGTAGAGTTGTAAGGTGGGATCCAAGTTTCAGTTAGACAGAGGAAATGAAGGTTGAGATGAAAGAACATGTCTAAGACAGCTGCAGTCTTATTGCAGAGGGATCTGGCATTCCAAAGAGTGATATTGATTAGACTGGAAGGTTGGATTGGAGGGTAGATGAGGTTAAGATGATAAGGATGGGAAGAAATGGAAGAAGGTGACCAGGGGAGGGAGTTGAGCAAGGGAATGGACAAGAGGAAGAGGGAAAGGATGAGGAGAAGAGGAAGGAGAGAGGGGAGGGAGCGGGAAGGAGGAGATGAGGAGAGAGGGGGGAAAGAAGGTAGTAATCGGGCGATGCGCATGACAGGGAGGGGGAGAGATTGTAGAAGGTAAGAGAGTGAAGAAGGAAGAAGTAAGTACAGCAATGGTAGTTTCGTGGGGTAATGTTGTTGTGACCGATGGGGGAGGGAGAATGAGCCAATAAGGAGGCGGTAGGCAGGTACAGGGGGCTCAAGAGGCAGTAGGTGGTGGGTAGATCAGGAGGGCTTGGGAGGGGAACAATAGGAAGGATGAGGGGGAGATCAGCGGACTATAGCATGAAGAGATCTGTCAGTGGCAGGTAATCAGTAGGAGTGAAGAAAAGGGATGGGAAGGGGAGGAGCAAACATGGGGAAGGTAGGTGGGAATGAGTCTAATGTGGTAAGGAGACAAGTGAGTCTAAGGTGGTAAAGAATCACTTCAGTGGTCATAGGAGCTGGGTCAGTAGTGGGCGCAGAATCAAAGAACGAGGAGAAGGGAGAGAGTCACTACAATCCAATAGAGGTGGGTGGCCCAGAGGCTGAAGGTGGATCTGTGTGGAGGTTGAGGACCACACTGGCCAGACGAAGGGAGTGGTAAAAGGGAAACAGCAGCTGTAGGCTAGGGAGGCGTGTGTCAGACGTACGAGAGTCCCACTGAAGAGCCGGGATCTAGAGTTAGGAAAGGAAATGCTTATAGGCAAAGGAAGACAGAAGGCTGGAGCAGTCACAGCACTTCTGATGGTGTGTAGGGTGCCCAAGAGTTCCCACTAGTGAGAAGGATTTGGAGTTAGGGAAGGGAGGAGCTTGCAGGCAGGGGGATAAGGAATAGTAGCTGCACCCCTGATGTAAGTAGGAGACACAGCAGACGCAAAGAAGGGCAAGAGTAGTTGCAGCACCCTAGGATTATGGTCAGAACAGTTACAGCATCCTTGATTGAGTGTAGTAGGCCCAGGAGTCTCACAAAAGGCCAGAGCAGTTACATCACCCTTGATAGGGTGCAGGAAGTGCACGAGTCCCAAAGAAGGGCCAGGGCAGCCGCAGCACCCTGATGGTAGGCAGGAAGAGCAGGAGACCAACAGAGGGCGGAAGCAGTCACAGCACTCCCGGCGGTATGGAGTAGAGGCGGAAGACCACTGAAAAGTCGGAGTGGGACTCCACTGAAGAATCTGGACCAGTGGGCTAGCAGTCCAACAGTGGGCCGGAGCAGCCACAGGAGGAGCAGCAATGCAGGAGGTGTGGGAGTAGGAGGAGCAGGAATGCAGGAGGCGCAGGAGATTTGCAGAAGGGCAGGAGCAGTCACAGCTCTCCCAATGGTATGGAGGAGGAGCGGGAGTCCACTGAAGAGTTGGAGCAGGAGTCCACTGAAGTCCACAGGAGGAGCAGCAATGCAGGATTGCAGGAGGCACGGGATCAGGAGGAGCAGGAATGCAGGAGGCGCGGAAGACTTGCAGGAGGACAGGAGCAGTCACAGCGCTCCCAATAGCATGGAGGAGGAACGGTGAGTCCACTGAAGAGTATTGACCAGTGGGCCAGGCAGGAGCCACCCGCAGGCAGAAGAAAGCAGAAGTAAGAGCCTCGGAGAAGCTCGGACAGAGGAGGGGCGGCCAGCTGATGTAGACGAGCCAGCAGCCAGAAACAAGCAGAGTTGGTAGGGTCCCGCCGGCCAGTCGCTGGAGGAGCAGTGGAAGGCAGATGAGGTGGCAGGCAAAGGTGCGGATCCACCCAGGAGCGGGGACCGAGGCCAGATCAAAGCCGACAGGCCTGTGGCAGAGATTGGCAGTCACGATGGAGAGGCCCCGGAGCAGACTGGAGCCAGAGCTGGATGAGGAGGTGGGAGAAGTCAGCAGCGGCAGATGAGAGAGACGTGGATCCATCCAGGAGCAGGGCCGGGAGACCAGACCAACACTGACAGGCTCACAGCCAAGAGGGGGTGGCACGGTGGAGAGGCCCCCGTAGCACGCCGGAGCCGGACAAGGTGTCAATGAAGAGGGTGCGACAGCACCCAGAGAAGCAGCCATAGTAGGAGTAAGGCAGCTCACAGGAGGGAGATAGCAGAGCAGCAGAGGTACCCTGGAGCAGCCGGCAGAGGCCCAGTGCGCCCACTCAGGAACAGGGGCAGGAAGGCCCCACAGCAGAGAGGTGGCTGCCAGACAGAATGGAGGACCCGGTTTCCACGGAATTCACTCCGTAGGTGCCCAGAAGGTAAGAGAATAAGAGCATAGAGTGCAGTGATGGCAAATTGTAATAAAAGCCAAATTTGAAGGTTTGATTCAGCCTGATTTCAAGGAGACGTCGGTTCAGGCTGCCATGCTTATGATTGATGCTTCTGGATTGATGCCTCGTGGATGGAACCCATAACTGCAGAAAAAAAGGTGCCATGTTTATTGCTGTGTGTTTGGCGTTATTGTAGCAGTATTCAGCAGTGGATAGTAGTGGCATCCAGTCATCTTGTTGTTGATTACAATAACAGCAAAGATATTGTTCTAAAATGGCATTGGCTCTTTCCGTTTGTCCATTAGTTTTTGATGGTAACCCGATGACAATGTTCTTTCCATACCCAGAAGTCGATACATAGGGCCTCATTCTGAGGTGGGCGCAAAGGGATACCGGGCACCGGTAATGACACCGGTGCCGGTAATCCCTTTGCTCTCTATTCCGAGGTCCTTTAGCGGGTCCCTCACCAGGCGTTATGGACGGGACCCGTTAAGGGATACCGGGGTCAATAACGGTACCGCAATTTGCAGTACCGTTGTTTGCGCCTTCCCCCTTCCCATTGAGCCCCATGGGGGCTCAAATGGGAATGGGGAATGGCTTTTACAATGGGGACTTACCGGTCCCGCCAAGGTCCGACTGGACCGGTAAATCCCCATTGAACCAGGGTGGACACGGTCCTCGTAATGAGGGCCATAGCCTTCCAAAATCATGACGTATATTGTGTTCCTCTGTCAGAAAGGATTTTGTCAGGCAAACCGTGGAGGCGAAAGATGTCCTTGATGAATACTCTCGCCATCTCTTCTGCAGTCGGTACCTTGGGTAAGGGAGAGAAGTGACCCATTTTTGTATAGGAGTTGATCGTCACCATGATAAGGTGCACCCATGGGATTCCTGAAGATCTACAATAAAGTCGGTAGAAATTATTCCCAGGGAAGTGTAGGAAATGGGTTTTGTTCCAGAAGCCCAATGGGTTTACCAGGCTGACGTTTGCTTTTGGCGCAGATGGGACATCTTTTGATGTAATCTGACACTTCTTGTTTGAGATTAGGCCAATAGTATGAGTGTCTAATCAGATCATGTGTTCCTGTTTGTCCTCGATGTCCGGCAGTTTGGTTATCATGACACCAGTTGAGGATCTTCCGTCTCAAAGATTCTGTGGGTATGAATAGACTGTTTTCCTTGAACCAAAGGCCATTTTCTTTCCTAATGCCTGGTGGTAAGGCAGTACCCGAATGTTGTTCCGTGACAGTGGCCTGTTTGACCTGTTGAAGAAACAAATTAATCAAGGTCACAAACCGGTTCCTAGGGAACATCTTTTCAGATGAAAAGATGGGTTGGTTCTCGGAGTGTTTTTTCCTGGAAAGGGCATCTGCTAATGTGTTTAAACAGCCTGGTAGGTAGGTTATCTGGAAATTGTATTGCGCAAAGTTGTGAGACCACCTTACTTGGCGTGAGTTAATAACCTCCATAGTTTCCAGAACTTTCAGATTGCAGTGATCTGTGCTTATAGTAAAGGGTTAAGCCCTGCTCTGCAGTAGATCTCTCCATTCCTCGCAGGCGAGCTTCATTGCTAGTCATTCCTTCTCAAGGACTGAATAGTTACGCTGACTGGAACTGAGAGTTTGTTAGAGATAGGCAATGGGATGTTCGATGCTGTCATCTTCCTGTAGTAACACTGGCCCAATCGCGGCTGCGGAAGTGCCGGTCTTAACCACAAAGGGTTTGGTCTGATCTGGTTGTTTGAGAATCGGAGCAGAACAGAACAGCCCCTTGAGATGTTGGAAGCTTTTCTCTGCAGTATCAGTCCACTTAAATGGACTGGTGCTTTTTTTTTTAGAAGTGTGGTAATGGGCAATACTACTTCCGAAAAGTTTGGTATAAATCTGCGATAAAAGTTCGCTAAGCCCAAAAATCTCTGAATCTCTTTGACCGAGGTGGGGGTTGGCCAGTCTAGGATAGCGAAGACCTTTCCTTTGTCCCTGGCTACCCCTTGTTCGGGGAGGATGTAATCCAGGTATGGGATTGAAGTGACTCCAAACTTGCATTTTTCAAGTTTTGACAACAAATTGTTTTGGTGAAGACGTCTGAGGACTTCTGAGACATGTAGACAGTGTTTCGAAGAAAAAACCAAGATGTCATGGAGATAGATGATAACTGATAGAAACATAAGATCTGAGAACATTCTGTCCATGAAACGTGGGAAGACCGCTTGGGCGTTCACTAAGCCAAAAGGCATAACCTTGTATTCGTATAGACCAAAAGGCTTCCGAAAGGCGGTCTTCCATTCGTCTCCTCTACGGATCCTGAGAAGTTGGTATGCACTGCAGAGATCTAGTTTAGTAAAGATCTTTGCACCCTGTACTGCCTCCAAGATGTCCGAGATTAGAGGCATCGGGTACCGATCTCTTATCGTGACTTTATTAAGGCCTCTAAAGTCAATGCATTGTCTTGATTCTGTGGAATCCCATTTGGGAACAAAAAACAGTGGGGCTCCTGCAGGAGGCCACGAGGGCTGGATGAGACCATTTCGTAAATTGTTGTCCAGGTAATCCCGGAGCGCTTTCTTTTCTGCATGTGATAACGAAAACATTCGACTGAATGGCACCAATGCATTAGGTGTCAATTCAATTGTGCAATCCTCCGGTCTATGCAGAGGGAGATTCATGTGTGTCTGTTCCGCAAGAACCTGTTGGTACAGGGCGTATTATGGTGGTAATGCATGAACTCCAATGGCCCCTTCTTGGTCTGTGGCTAAGGATTGTATCTGACTGTATGCAGGCTGAGAGAGACAGATTTGCTTGCAGTATTCGGATTCAAAGCTCAACTGATTTTGTTTCCAGTTGATAATCGGGTTGTGCTTCCTGAGACATATAATTCCCAGAATGATTGGGAAGTGGGCCGCTCGTATTATGTTGAATTTTATCGACTCAGTGTGTTGGAAGATTTGAATCAGGAGTTCCTCTGTGGTATGCGTGATTGGACCACATGACAAGGGGTGCCATCTACCCCTTCGACTTTCTGATCTTCTGTTCTTTCCAACCTGATCATTCCCGTTTTGGCAGCCCAAATTGTGTCCATGAAATTTCTGGCTGCCCCACAATCCAGGAGTGCCAAGGCTTCTATCCATTCCGTGCCAGATCTAACTTGCACAGTGTTCTAACTTGCACAGTGAGCACCATGAGCCGTGAATCTCGGTACGGGATGTTGAAGACACTGACAGAGAGACATAGGGACTTGATACAGAACCAAACCCTCGGACGCTCGTCCCTGTTAGGTTCGAGGGCATTTGTTTCCCTGCTTATGGGAGGGTATCTCGGTGCACTCTCATATAGCATGTTTTCCTGATCCACAATAGGCGCACAGCCCGTTCTCTCTATGACGCCTTTGTTCCTCAGCGGTAAGGGGGGCCACGTGCAGAACCAATCTGCATTGGTTCTTCTCGAGGAGTAGGCAGGGGCGGTGTAGTTGTGAAAGATGGTGCTCCTCTGAAGGAGGGTTGTCCTCGGTGTCTTCTACGCTCGTTCTTTCTTTCCAGGATCCGATACTCTATTTGAAGTACTGATGACAGAAGGTCAGTAAACATAGGGGGTCTAGGTGTCCTTGCCAGCTCGTCCTTTATCTCTTCTTTCAGTCCCTGTCTAAATATAGCATACTGGGCTTGCTCTGGCCAACCTATCTGCGTGGCCAGGGTTTTGAATACTGAGATATATGAGAGGACATCCATGGTTCCCTGATGAGCGTCTAGGAGGTCTTCACAGGCGGTATATGTGATTTCTGGTCATTCGAAAGTCTGCCTTAGAAGCGACTTGAAACGCTCATAATCTTGTAATATAGGGTTTGTTCCAGTAACAAGAGGAGTAGTCCAGGCCAAGGTGTTTCCAGTCATGTTAGAAATGAGGTAACCCACTTTAGCCTGATTAGAAGCAAACGTAGTAGGTCGAAAAGTAAAGTGGACTGTACAGGCATCCAGGAATTCTTTTACCTTTTTTGAAGTTCCATTGAATTTACCCAACGAGCATGGCATTGGGGGTAATTCTGCATTAGGGGGTTGCTCCCACGTGGTAACCATCTGTTTTAATATCATGTTCTCATTTTTTAGGTTCTGCATCTCCTGTGAAAGACCCTGGACCGCCCCCAGAAGTTCTTGTATTTGCTCGGGCATGGCCATGTCTTTTTGGCGTTGCAATCTATCACACACCTGTTCTGAATCCTCTGACCCGCTGTGCTCCTCCATCTCCTCACCTGTACTGCTGGAGTCTGATCTGTTATATCCCGATTCTGTTGGTAGCTGTGTTTCTGTTCGTCCTTCCGTTGAGGTGATCTGTCTCGGTGGGAAGCCACAGTGGCCACCGGTGTGCTGTAGCCCTGTGGCCCCTCCGCCGAAATTCTGGGAGGAAACAGAATAAGAACCTCCCAGCCACCATTGTGAAAGAGAAAGACTAGACCACCACCAGACCGTTTAGCAAAAACGTGATAGGAGTAGTAATGGCCGTTGCATCTATACCTACTCCAGAGCCTCCAGGTACCCGGACGCATGACACCCTCATTCCGAGCTCAGCGGTAACCCACCAGTCTCACGGGTGGGTTGCCGCCGACCAGGAAACATTGAATTTGACGCCTGACTTACCGGTCCACCGGGACATTACAAGTCCCGGCAGCGCGAGAAGTCAAGTGACAGGTACGTTAACTCCCCATTCCCGTGGAGTCCCATAGGACTCCACGGCAGTGGGGAGACGCAAGCGCAGGCACCATTGCTAATGGTGCAGGTGCTTCTGTGAAAAGTCTGCCTGCAGGGGCTGTTACGCCCGACAGGTCTGACCCTGCCGGGCACAACTGCTACTACAGGCAGCCTCCTAGTGCAGCAGTGCGGAAACAAGGATGCCGGTAAGCTTACGGGCACCCTTGTTTCTGGACCGCCACACTTGGAAGGAGGCTCACCGTCTTGATTCACACTGACTTGATCCTTATTCTTCCCAAGGAGACGTATATCTGACTTTCCTTTAAGTCAAGCCTGGCGCTATGGCTTAGACTTATTGGCAGGAATAATTGACCCTGATAAGATCTCAAAATACTGGCACAGAACAATGGAAAGAAAGCATAAGAAGGTAAAGCTGGAGAAAGGATTGCGCAAGGGATATTGGAGAAAGCTATGTTTCCTAAACCAAAAGAGGTTAAGATCAGTGATCAAACAGGGATGAACCCAGGGTTTTGGGGAGGCAGATCTCGAACCTAAGGTAAAAATCAACATCGAAAGAGAGGAAGAGATTATCCCGACTTGGCTTTTGCACAACCAAATGATCTGTTATTAGCAGAACCCTTCAATCAGGTAGTGAGTGAGGAAGAAGGAAGGGAAAAGAACGGACCGTTATTTTTTCTGAAAAATTGGCTATTATATATGGGAGATTAGATTCATCAGGAACACCCAGAACCCACAATGTAATTCCCAAAAGCCATAAAAATATTGTGTTAGAAATGGCTCATGCACATTTAACAAGGGGGCATTTGGGAACTGCAAAAACCCAAGCCCAAATCGTGGATGGATTTTATTGGCCAGGAATTTATGCGGTGTGAGAAACCAAAGGGTGTCTCACTTTCTAGTCCCCGGGGATCGCCCGGGTGGCTAGGGCACGCCCATCGCCTTTGGATCTAGACCCTAAGGGTGGACCAGTGCTGGAGGTTCACCTGGGTGAAGGGTCTTCAGGGAGTGGGAGTGAGGTAGCCGATGGTCAGACGCGGTATTCCCCTTTTCCCTACCCATGCCCCATCCTAATTTGTAGGATCCTCCAACATCCCAACTCCCCCCTCTTTCTACACAAACACTGGGCCGAGGAAGAAGGCGACTAAGAGTAAAGAGGCTAACACATAGCTCGTTGGACATGTCCCGCTAATCGGGTCAGGCAAACTCAGGCACCTGACTTTAATCACATACATTTGATACCCATTCGCTCTCCCCACATGAATAAAAGGCGGAACAGAGACACACTCCGAGCAAGGTAGAACACCAGAAGGAGCAGATCTTCTGAGGCAAAGGTGAACCCACTGGAGCAGAATGACCAATCGAAGGATTAGAGCAAAGGGTAGGCAAACCCTGAAGATTCCTGTAGGGGGTAGTTGCTTCCGGGAAACCATGGAGAAAGCTAAATCGCAGACAAGAAACCTGCATTGTGTTTCAAGGACGCCAGCGACCCTCCCGGATGAACAACAGAGTTGGGGAAACGAGGGCACGCCTGTGGTATAAATCTTGACTCATGAATCAAAGCCGCAGAGACAAGAAAGGAACACTGTGTTAGGCAGAATCCTGTGCAGTTCCCTTAGGGAGCACTACAGAAGATTAAGACTACAGGTATGAACAATAAATCCCCTTTGGTATCAGTCTGTACCACAAAGATTTAGTTGGTAGCTGTGGCTAAGCAGTCAGACTTATCTCAAGAGGGAGATGAGCAGTATTCAGGGTTTACACAATAGGGCTCCAATACTATGGCACAAGGAAACACTGACCAAAGCTTTGTATTAAAATATATATATATATATATATATATATATATTTATTTTACACACTTCTAAGTTAACACATTAATCACAAGAATTAAAGCAAGTTAAAATTAGTCAAGAAAAGTATACTCAACTCCCTAGTTAAATTGTAGACAAGTTTGAGCAAGAGTGAAAACTGAACAAAACGGCACAGTGAAAACCAAACACAAATGGCACTCTAGCAATTTCAAACAAGGGAGGGAAAGCACAAGTTATACAGGAATATATTCTTAAACACCCTAGCAACACTTCCCATACGTTTGTGAATAAGTTTAGGCAAGGCAGTACTTTAGCATGTGTTATACCTAAATGAAAACCGAGCAAAATGGCATGTCACAAGTTTTAAAAGTGGGAAGGAAAAGGTGGTTATAAGAAGTAGGTGCACCAACACAGTTCTAGTTGAGAAGCAATCTAGAGAAGGCAGTTCTAACAAATTCAGCCAGAGTCAATAGGCCTGTGCCAGAGTCAGTGGTACAGGGCAAAGAGCCCAGGAGCAAAATATTCTTGTAGCTGCAGTCAAGTCTTTGTTAAACGATTGGAAAAGGTGGATGCAGAAGGTGAAAGACAATGTTAGAGGATAGGGGCGGCCAACCCAGCAGGTAGGTAAAGGATTTAAAACACCTTTAGCACTACCACACGAAAAGGGAGGCCTGGCAGAACAAAGTACCTTAAAATGTAGAAGAGAATCCTGCGGTTGCGGTTGTTCCTGGCAGTTCCTGCAGTTCGGGAGATCCAGCAGAGGAAGAGAGACTCTCGTCGTGGAGGAAGGTGCAAAGTTACTGCACTGCCCAGGGATGAAACCAGCCGCGGTGCTGCCCAACAAATAAAAGGTATGCTTCTTTAAATCACGGTCCGGGTGGACGGGTGCCTGGCTACCCGGTCTCCGAGTTCAGGGCACTGGTGATTCGACCAAGGCAGGTTCAGGAAGGTGATTGCCAAACTGGTTGGCCCCACCAGCTCAAGGGAAGAAGGCTCTTGCAGGTGAAGATCTTCTCTCATTGTGTGGAGAAAAGTGGTGAGACGCTGCAGCAGGGCTTCACCAGTGGTTCAGTCGTTGCAGATGTCTTTGGCTTCTCTCCTCTTTGGCTTCTTAGTTCCAGTGGCAATGTCTTGCTCTTCAAGTCCTCAGGACCCTGCTTTTATGCAAAAAGATCCCCATTCATACAGCCTAGCTGTCACTCACACAGTGGAGTGGTCATCCTGGCGGGAGACCCTCCAGCCAATCAGGGAAGAGTGCGACATGGGTTGCTGAGGCAACCCTGTCCAGGGGTCCTACTCCCCCTCCCACACAATGGATCCACCCCAGACTCAGTGGCGCCGAAAGGAGGGCTTCTTGGCAGAAGCCCACCAAAAGGACGAACAAAGGATCCCCGACCTGGGTTAGGAGTTTAGAGAAAGACACGAGAAAGAATTTATATAAAAGTTCTGGCAAATAAAACCTACCGGAGTAAAGTTAATATAACAATAAACCGGCGGTATGTTAGAGGCTATCAGTAAATGTGGTAGCCTCAAACAATGGGAAAATCCCATAGGGAAATATTTGCGGGCGAATATTTTTGGTAGTAACCACTGCCACCAGCCAGAAACTTTCGAGAGAGGGACTGTACGGTACCCTCTCGAAAATGAACATAAGGGAAAAATTATTAACCCTTGCCAGTACCTCCATAGTAAGATGGGTTGTACTAGTTTTGTTAATAAAGATTGACTAGTAAAGTCAATTGGGACTTTACATGCCCTGAGAGACAGTAGTCAGTCCCAGGGTATGGAGTCTATGTTTGAGGGTCGCTACGACAGCCCTGTGTCACTGCACGGAGGGTGCTGTGTAACACATGTGGATAAAGATGGTTCCTATGGAGGTGAGATAAACCCCATAGACATTAAACACAAAATAATAGACTAGAACACACATAGCAAATATGCCTAAGAGTGGGGAAAAGAGTCACACTCTTAGCAGGAGAAAAAAACAAACCCTTCAAATCCAGCAAAGCTGCTGGGGGACTCTATAGGTAAGGGAAATAAGCCATAGAATGAGAATTCTCCCTAACACTCGCACAACCTGTGAGTTAGTGTAAGACATGAAAGGCAGGTTTGTGTCAAGGGAAGATTGAAGCCATAACAGTGTATCTGTCATGAACCCTCTTGGTTGGCGATGGATGCCGCTGTTACGGCTTCGCCGCCATTAACACGGCCACCACGTTCCTTTCACGTTTCTCTGTCTACGGTCTAGTGTTTTCTCCTCTGTTCCCCATCCAGCCTATTTTACTTCCTGCTTCCCATGATTCCTTGCGTTGCAACCGTCTCCTTTCGTTTTCACGGTGAGACGCTTCCAGTGCTTTTCCCTCGCTTGCTCCTGTTTCCCCTGCTGGGGAGTTCTCTCCCTTCATTTCTCCTCCTTCCCCCGTCTCCCTGGCGGTTCCTCCTCTCCACCTATTTCCCCTCTGCTTCTGCGTTCTTACGCTTACCGGCTACTTGCCAGCGTACCTTCCTCCCTGGTCATTTCCTCTCCTGAAGAACCTTCGTGTTGTTTACCCAGGGATTCCGAGGCTATAGAATTCCGCTTTCCATCCAGCGACGACTACAACTCCCATCGCAACCCAAGACTACAACTCAGGGGTTTTTTCCGCCTTTGGGCTTTTTCCCCTTACCCGCCTGCATACGGGAGTGGAGCCTAGGTGGTAACCTATACAGAGTTCCACCACGGCTTCCTTCCGTGTCAGAGCACTCACAACGAAGAGTAAAAAGGATTACCTTGCCCACAGACACGGCGTCGGAGCCCCAGACCCTGAAGACTCAGGTGAGGAGAGTGGTGTCTCGGGTGGGAAAGCGAAGCATTTGGACAATACCCCTACGGTGACTGCAAGTCATTCTCCAAACCGTGACAGTTTGCAACGCCCAAAAATACTCATGGCTACTCCAGAACAGTTGCAGGATCAAATCCAAGAACTATGGAAAGCCGTACAGTCCCTTTCTCAAGAGCTTCAGACTGTTAAGGCGGAAAATGTGGTATTAAAACAGTTGGTTCTGGGCAAAGAACCTTCCCCTCCCCCTGAATTGCCACCTATGGCCCTATCTTCGGGGAAGTTCGACGGTTCACCCAAGAAACTTAAAGAGTTCCTGGAAGCTGCCACCATATACTTCACTTTCCGCCCTCGTACGTTTTCTTCGGATCAGACTAAGGTGGGCTTCCTCATTTCGAACATGGTGGGCAATGCCCTAGCGTGGGCTACACCTCTTGTGACCGGAGAGAATCCGGTTCTACAGAACTACGGGAGTTTTAAGATTCTTCTCAGGGAATCCTTCGAAAGACATGAACTCACCTACACTGCTTGTGAGGATCTCCTGGATGTCAAACAGGGAGCCTCAGACCTCCTTACTTACATAACTAGATTTAAGACACTGGCGGCAGAGGCCGGTTGGCCTGAACAGGCACAATTTGCCATTTTTCGCAGAGGTCTCAAAGAGGAGATAAAGGACGAACTGGCCAGGTCTCCCCGGCCTGCCTCTTTCTCGGACCTTTTATCCTCAGTCCTACAGATTGAACATCGTCTCCAGGAGAGACGCAATGAAAGAAGACGCTACAGAGAAAATCCCTTTACCACAGGGACATCATCCAACCCTCTTCCTCCATCTTCTAAACAGAGTGAAGAACCTATGCAGATTGGAACCACCCGAGCACCACTCACCATGGAAGAAAGAAGAAGACGAAGAGAAAGAGGGCTTTGCGCCTACTGTGGGTCTGACAAACATCTACTCAAAGACTGTTCCGAACTACCTTCACGGCGTTCGGGAAACGAATCACCCCGGTTTTAACAGGGACAGAAAACCGGTGGTTATCCAAAACTTCCAGTCCCTACGTTTCTTTGGCCGTATCCACTAAGAAGACACCGGAAGATTCCAGGCTTATGGTTATCAATATCAGTGTGATGATCCAAGACCAGTTCGTAGAGACTTTGGCACTCTTGGACTGTGGAGCAGCTGGTAACTTCGTTGATACCTTGTGGGTTGACAAGGTAGGCCTCAAAAGGCTAGCCAGGCTCGAAGACCAGAAGGTGGAAGGTGTCGATGGAACCCCCTTGTCTTCGGGACCCATAACACAGACGACTGAGGAGCTAGAAGTTCGAATTTTCCAGCATGTGGAGAAACTTCAATTTGACATCATTAGAGCTGCCCATTTTCCAGTTATTTTGGGAATCACTTGGCTCCGGAGACATAACCCACAAATCGATTGGGTATCTAATTTGCTACGTTTCGAGTCTGAGTTTTGCAAGAAGCATTGTATTCCCCAACAATCTTATCTTCAACTACAGGTCACCCCTGTCTCTAGTCAGGAATCCCCAACTATCCATAATATGGCACATCTTGGTGAGGCTTTCAGAGAGGTTTTCACAGAAGTCAAGCCAGCACCTTTACCACCCCATCGTCCTGAGGACTGCTCTATAGATCTTGAGCCCAATGCACTGGTTCCGTTCGGTCGTATGTTTTCCTTGTCCAGATCCGAGAAGGAGGTCTTGCGAACTTACCTGGATGTGAACCTGCACAATGGCCTCATTCAACCATCAAAATCTCCGGCCGGTGCTCCTTTTTTCTTCATCTCCAAGAGGGATTCCAAAGAATTACGACCGTGCATTGATTACAGAGGTCTCAACAAGGTCACTGTCAGAGACCGCTACCCTATGCCACTTATCACGGACATTCTTGAGGCAGTTCAAGGTGCACACATTTTCACTAAGCTGGATCTTCGCAATGCATACCATTTATTGCGCATTGCCAAGGGGGATGAATGGAAGACGGCTTTTCGAACACCCTTCGGATTGTTTGAATACAGAGTCATGCCCTTTGGACTAGTTAACGCCCCCGCAGTTTTCCAAAGATTTATGGACCGCTTGTTTTCAGATCTCTTATTTGTTTCAGTGATCATCTACCTGGATGATATTCTTGTATTTTCCGTCAACAAGGAAGAACACGAAGAGCATGTTCGGACAGTGCTTTCTCGTCTTAAGGAGAACCGTTTGCTAGCCAAACCGGAGAAATGTCAGTTCGGGGTCTCGAGCATTCCCTATTTGGGGTTTGTTTTGTCTGACCGGGGTATCTCCATGGACCCTCGCAAGGTGTCTGCCATTATAGAATGGTCTTCTCCCACCTCAGTCAAAGAGGTTCAGAGATTCTTGGGTTTAACCAACTTTTACAGAAGATTCATTCCCCGGTTCTCCGAAATGGTGCTACCCATAACCGCACTTCTCAAGAAATCATCTGGAACCTTTGTGTGGTCATCGACGGCAGAGTCTAGTTTCAGACATCTAAAAACTTTGTTTTGCTCAGCACCCATATTGCTCCAGGCCGATCAAACTAAACAGTTTATCGTGGAAACCGATGCCTCTTCCGCGGCCGTGGGTGCTGCCTTACTCCAGGAGTCCGAAGGTATAGAACATCCAGTCGCCTACCTCTCTCGCACTCTGACCATCAGTCAACTTCACTATACTGTCCTAGAAAAGGAGTTACTAGCTATGAAATTGGCCTGTGAAGAATGGCGACATCTGTTATTGGGGGCCAGTATTCCCTTCATCATTCGCACGGATCATAAGAATCTCAAGGTCCTGCAGTCCCTCGAGTGTGCAAATTCTCGCCAGGCACGATGGGCTTATTATTTTTCCCAATACGATTTCACCATTACCTATTTACCAGGCTCGCAGAACGTCCTAGCCGACGCCTTGTCGCGCAAGGAGTCGGTTATTGGTTCGGCCCACCACTCAATCGAACCCATGTTTCCGTCTACTCGCATAGTGGCACCTCTTCACACCTTTCTACAGGAGCTCAAAGAGGCTTCGGACGCTGAACCCTATTGTAAAGACAAAGACTTGGCGTCTCAGTTCCATACCAAGGATGGTCTCTGGTTTTACAAGAACCGACTCTACATACCTTCAGGACATCTCCGCAAGAGGATTCTCTACTGGTGCCATGACAGCCGAGTTGCAGGACATCGAGGCCAGGCAAACACCATTGACCTCGTACAACGCTCGTTTTTCTGGCCCAATCTTCGACGAGAAGTCCAGTCATACATCAAAGCATGCCCAGTCTGCGCTATGGCAAAGAATCCAACAGGCAAACCGTTAGGTCTCCTTACTCAGCCTGACATACCACAAAGGCCATGGGGGAACTTGTCTACGGACTTCATTGTGGATTTACCCTTATCAGAGTCCTGTTCTTGCATCATGGTAACCATAGATTCATTCACCAAGATGGCCCATTTCTCTCCACTAGAGGGCTTACCTACGGCCAATCACATGGCCGAGGTTTTTGCCAGAGATATATTCCGCCTTCACGGCTTGCCCGATAAGATTACTTCGGACCGGGGCAGCCAATATATATCCAAATTCTGGAAGGCCTTATGTTTCCGGTTAGGTATAGACCGTGCTCTTTCATCTGGCTATCATCCCCAGACCAATGGTCAGACAGAAAGACTCAATTCCACTCTGGAACAATATCTCAGATGCTACATAAACAAACTCCAAGATAATTGGGTACAACTCCTCCCCACTGCAGAATTCACCTATAACAACTCTAAACACTCTGCCACAGGTATCTCTCCTTTTTACTGCAACTACGGTCTTCATCCCAAGTCCATCTGGCCCATTGTTTCTCACGCCAGTAACTCTCCTGCTGCCGAAGCGGCTTTGTCGGAAATTTCTGAGGCTCACCGGACGGCCAGAGACAGTCTAGCGAGGAGCCTTAGGACCTACAAAACCCTTGCTGATCGACATCGCCAAACGGACCCCTCTTGGACTAAAGGGACGAAGGTTTGGCTTTCGACCAGATATCTACCAAGGTGGATCCGGTCCTCCAAGTTGTCACCTCGGTTCCTGGGTCCGTTTCCCATCCTAGAAAGAATCAACCCGGTGGCTTACAAGGTTCAACTACCCTCCTACCTTCGCCGGGTGCACCCGGTGTTTCATACTTCCCTTCTCAAAGAGTCACATACTGAACCACGTTTCAGGTCTACACCCTTGCAAGACATTTCACCCAGAGACTCCCAGGAGGAGTATGAAGTTTCAAAGATCCGTGACTCCCGCTACTACCGGGGACGTTTACAATATCTCATTTCCTGGAGAGGTTATCCCAGGTCTGAAGATTCTTGGGAACCCGTGCATTTTGTCAAAGCGCCCCGCCTAGTAGCTAGGTTTCATCGGTGCCATCCTGGTAAGCCGGGCGGGGTGGGCAGTAAGAGGGGGCATACTGTCATGAACCCTCTTGGTTGGCGATGGATGCCGCTGTTACGGCTTCGCCGCCATTAACACGGCCACCACGTTCCTTTCACGTTTCTCTGTCTACGGTCTAGTGTTTTCTCCTCTGTTCCCCATCCAGCCTATTTTACTTCCTGCTTCCCATGATTCCTTGCGTTGCAACCGTCTCCTTTCGTTTTCACGGTGAGACGCTTCCAGTGCTTTTCCCTCGCTTGCTCCTGTTTCCCCTGCTGGGGAGTTCTCTCCCTTCATTTCTCCTCCTTCCCCCGTCTCCCTGGCGGTTCCTCCTCTCCACCTATTTCCCCTCTGCTTCTGCGTTCTTACGCTTACCGGCTACTTGCCAGCGTACCTTCCTCCCTGGTCATTTCCTCTCCTGAAGAACCTTCGTGTTGTTTACCCAGGGATTCCGAGGCTATAGAATTCCGCTTTCCATCCAGCGACGACTACAACTCCCATCGCAACCCAAGACTACAACTCAGGGGTTTTTTCCGCCTTTGGGCTTTTTCCCCTTACCCGCCTGCATACGGGAGTGGAGCCTAGGTGGTAACCTATACAGAGTTCCACCACGGCTTCCTTCCGTGTCAGAGCACTCACAACGAAGAGTAAAAAGGATTACCTTGCCCACAGACACGGCGTCGGAGCCCCAGACCCTGAAGACTCAGGTGAGGAGAGTGGTGTCTCGGGTGGGAAAGCGAAGCATTTGGACAATACCCCTACGGTGACTGCAAGTCATTCTCCAAACCGTGACAGTATCTCACAAGTGAAGGTTGCGTACATACTGATGAGACGTGAAAGAAAACTAACCAGGGATGAACTTTTAAATGGCTGATAACTGTGAAGCCAGTGATACAGAGTAGCAGAGTGGTCTGGCAAAAGGAAGTAGCCCACTCAAAAGTCTCAGTGAAATGTGAAATGTTTTGTTATAAAGCAGCAAAGTGAACAAACTCTAAAATGCGTAATGGGCAAAAGGGGAAGTGAAAAGGTGAACGCTTGAAGAGAAAGATTTCTTTGAACTTTTGTGCTTATGGTACTGAACTACCACGACCAAGAGACACTGTGGCAAATAACATAAGAGTGTGAGCTGAAGAGAAAGTTGAAGTGGTCCTGCAAAGGTCTATGGTGAAGGCTTCACAAATTCGAAAGTCTTTGACATCAGAAAAGGGTCCAAGCACGACTGATGGAGACCGGAAGTATGATAAGTTAGGGGAAGGGAACCCCTACAAATGTGAATTAAGCTTGGGGAAGGAAACCCATGCAAGTGCTGTGACTGCAAGGTCGGGGCCCGGCTGAGCGAGATCTTCATTGAATCAGGTACTTGTTGATTGAGAGATCCGAGCCCGGCTGAGGGAGACCTATGTGAACTTTTTGATTGACCTGTAAAAGAACTTTTGGAATGCTGGAATAAGTGCTTTAACATGGAAGGCCAGGCGGGCCCTGATACACCTTATGAACTGCCTTTGTTTTGAGAACCTGAGCCAGAGTGTGTCATACTGACAGCAGGGGCCGCCTTACTCCATGCTGTCCAACGTAGGGAGGAGAGATGACTCAGCCACTATGATCTTTTATTTTATAACACTAATTTTCATTTGCATACATTTTCCCCTTTACACACTTTCTGTATGAGAGATAGGGCAGGCATTAGGCTTTGTTAGTATAGGCCATTTTGATTTGACAAAAACTAACTAGGACTGTGTTTACTTTATTATTTGATGGTAGAGATTACTCCTGTCATAGCTATAGGGCAAAGCAGGTGTTTCTCCAAACCACAAAAATCTAATAAAAGTTTTGAAACTTGTAACTCTTGTGTTAGTGTCATACTTGTGATACCATACCTCCCTTGCAGCGGATATAAAGAGCCTTGTCAACACCTGTGCCTTATGTTAGAAAACTAGTACCCAAATACCTCCTCCGGTTCCCTTACTACCTTTACCTTTTATAGCGGTTCCCTTTTCTAGAATATGGATGGATATAGTTAAACCATTAAAAACCTCAAAAGTAGGTAACAAATATATATCAGTCATTCTGGACTATGCAACCGGTTACTCTGAGGCCATCCCACTAAGAAATAGCACATTTGTGGGAAATCTGAGGGCGTTCTCACATGTATCCCTCCTAGAACCCCCCCTGCAGGTAACCAAGAAAAAGACAATGTGGCCAGATCCTGCCCCTGGGGGTGGACATGCGAGGGAGGACCACCTGGATGGAGGGTCCTTGGGTATTAGAAGTGGGATGCCCTTAGGTAAGAAGCAGTATTCCACACTCTCCTGTCAGAAAAGAACCCCTATTCCAGAGGTGGTTATGGGATATTGTTCTCCATGTTCTCTTGTTCCTGAGACGGATAGGAGATATTATAATCCCAGACGTGTTAGGAGGAGGAGGAGAAGGATTTGGGACAAAATACAGTATTCCCCTTGTCCTTGTAATAACCAACATAACCCTCCCCCAACCTTTAGGGGTAATTGTAGAGCAGTTGCCCTATATTCCCATCTTGAGGTACATGAACACTCCACAGTTGCTTCACTCTAGTACTGAGACGAGGAAGAAGCCACTGAGAGTAATGAACACCACTTACTCTCAGCACTTTGGTATTGGGACGAAGAAGATGGCGAAAGAGGCACACACCTGCAACCGATCAAAGTCTCAAGACAGTATTATATTAAAGGAGTAGTCACTGAAAGGAAGGCAAGCAAGTTGGGAGAGCAGCAGAGATGCCAAAGCTACCCAGGACTAGTAGGTGGAGAACGAGACCCAGAGACGCAGAGAGTCTGCAAAGTGAGGCTGTGAGAAGAAATGTGGCGAGGGAGCCGTGTCCAAGGGAGCCGGAGAAGTCCAGAAAAGGGAGCCGGAAGGCGTGCTGACCCCTTTTGAAGTAGTTTGGAGAAATGTGGGTTTCCCTGGGCTGAGAAGGGAAGCTCACAGTGTCTGAAGGGCAGATGGCGAGGGCCTAACCCAGTAGGGAAAAGACGCTACACTCGCTTCCAGCGGGAATTCAAGAACACAACCGGTGAGTTTCAATAAATAGGAAACCCGATATGTGAAAGGTGCAAGTGAATACAATGAAACCGATGAACCGTGTGTAAACAAATACACGTCCTTAATCTCCGAACAACGTTAAACGAATAAACAATGAGGAAAATAGAAGGCTACGTGATACTAAGAAACAGAGTGGTCGTTTATCAAGAGATACGTTTTCGAAAGCCTTTCTGGAAAGAAAGAAAGCATTTTCATAAGAAGGGGAGCCACACGAAAGGCGAAGTATGAGCAAAATTCCCAAGAAATACTGAACTGAATGAAATTAAGCAAGAAATGCTTATCTTGAAATCTTGAATACCGAACTGAATGAAAATAAGCAAACTACTAATATTGTCTAGGAAGGGAACCCTGAGACTCGCTGCCCTGGAATTACATTGAACTTGGGGAAGGGAATCCTGACATTTATGAAAGGTGTAGAACTTTACTAATTTAAATCTAAGAGAAGGTTATTTGAACATTGTGATTAACCTGTTGACATTAGGGGAAAGGAAGCTAAAGATTAAGCCTGAGCTGGAAATAGCTCAGAACTTTGCTTTTGGGACACTGCCTAGTTTATGGTTGACATCCCTTCACAATATCTTGTGTGTCCAAATCTTTTAATTACAGATTTCAAATGAAGGTATCATAACAATGAGGCAAAGAGTCTGAACATGTAATAAACCTTTTTCCACTCTCCCACCCTTTGCCCTCCCTTGAAAATTCAAACCTAATGGCCCTCCCACCTCCCCGTCCCTCGTCCACAGCGTTATGATAGCAAATTCTTAAACCGGGAGTCTCACATTAGGTAATCTCACAGGTGGTCTCCTCTTACTACAAGTTCAAGAGTCCCAACGCCCTAAGCCTAGGATTACAGGAGCAGTCCATGTTTGTGTCTTTAATATAATGCAAGAAGAATGCCCATTTATTAAAAATCAGAGCATACAAGTTGTGTAGAATACAAGTAATTTTTTCACAGATAAGGAGCCGCCACATGCTGCTCAGCCAGTCACATAATGTGGGAAGTTGCGTAGACTTCCACTTAGCAGCAATGGCATTCCTGGCCACCAATAGCATTAGCTGCAGGAGTCATAGCGCTTGACGTTGACTGTTCCTCAATTTGTCTTGTAACGAGGACTGCAAAGTGATCAGGCAACCCGTCACCAGTTTGAACGTAAAACTCCTTTATTCAGGTATATACATAAGCCACTTGTGACTGTAACAGTGACTCAGGGTCAGTCAAAGGTTCAAAAGAAAAGCTAAGTTCTGGAATAAGGATGTCTTTGGGGTGCTCTCCTAAGCGGTGCTTCAATATTCCCAACAGAAAGTCTCGTCATCCTCGCTTCAGCGCTCGGGGTTCTTCGCAGCTTGCGAGCCATCGGAAAAGGAAAAGAACAAAAACAAACTGTTATAAACTAAGCCTCCTTCCCAATCAGGAACACCAGAAGGTAAGTAGTTTACATGTAGGTTTATTTCTCTTTTTCACAAGTAGAGAAAGCACTGGGACATCCATCCAGCCCAGCACATTAGGTCCAACTGACAACAGTAGAACCCAGCACTCCAAACATCCATCAACATTCCACCCAGAGTCCCAGTGACATCAACACACCAACACTCCACCTGGAATGTCAGTGACATCACCAGACCATCCTAACTCTAATAGCCATAATCAGGCCCCAGCACAGATTATGACACAAACGTTAGCGCTCTCCTCTTGAGTCCGGCTGTTTCCATTTTGTGGCCAATCGGTTGGCTTCAAAGACGCTGTGCTGCGTGGTGTCACCCAGCTGTTTCCATCCCTCCCCCTTAGTGGATTGCCTCCCACAGGCTTCGTAACTCTGTCACAGCCGAGCTCCAGCCCGGCATGGCAGCTGTTTGTCGGGGGTGGGCACAGGAGCGGGATCGCCCCTTCGTACCTAATCATGAGTATGAAGTGAAACTAACATGGTGGAGTCACTCATGTTTTGTTGGAGGAGCACGCAAAGCGCCCAGGCGATTGGAGTACCGCAGGCAGTGTTGCATTATGGGAGGCGTAGTGCATGGCTGGACTAATGGAGTAGGAAGCATAGTGCATGGCTGGACTAGGGGATTGGAAGGTGTAGAGCGTGGCAGGGTCTGGGGAGTGATAGAGGCCCCCTCACAAACTACCACCAAGAGGCCAGGCCGTTCGGGCGGGACCACCCATCGCGACAGATAGTCGGCCACCAATTGGAAGCTGTCTGGTTTAAGCACGGTAGAAAAGTCAAATTGTTGCAGGGTCAAAAACCAGTGCAGGACCCGGTGTTTGGAGTCCTTCTGGAGGGCCAGCCACCGAAGAGGGGCGTGATCCGTGGACAAGGTGAAGTGGCAGCCCAACAAGTAGTACCGTAAGGTCTTGACGGCCCACTTTATTGTAAGGCACTCCTTCTCAATGGTGGAATAGAGTAGCTCATGGTGCAAACATTTCCTACTGATAAATGCAACAGGGCAAAGGTTGGTCTCATCTCCCTGAGACAAGACAGCCCGAGGCCGCAACCCGATGCATCAGCCTGCAGAACGAACTACTTGGAATAGTTAGGGCAGTGTAGCACTCGACGGCATGTAACAGCCGAGATCAGGGCGTGAAACGCCTCAATAGCTTCGGTAGGCAAATATGCTGCATGATCGTCCCGAAGGGCATTAGTCAAAGGGGTGGCAATTGGAGAAAAATGGGGGATTAAACAGCAGCAGTACCCCACAAAGCCTAAGAAGGCCCTTGTCCCCTTCTTCGTACTGGAAACTTGTAGACTCTGTATGGCTTGGATTTTCTCAGTTAAAGGAGTTATCATCCCAGGTCCAACCGTGTAGCCTAGGTATTTGATAGTTTCTGCAGCCAATCGGGTGTTATTTGGATAGATGTGCAGTCCTGCTTCCTTAAGCGTTGTTACCACCTGTAAGAGATGGTGAAGGTGCTGATCCCAGGAAGAACTGTATATGTCTATGTCGTCCAGATAGGCAGCAGCGTAGGCCACATGAGGTCGTAAAACTCTATCCATCAGTGTTTGAAAGGTGGCCGGTGCTTCATGTAGTCCTAAAGGGAGGACTGTGAACTGAAAAAGACCTTGTGGGGTTGAGAAAGCGGTCTTTTCTTGGTCTGGTTTGAGAGGGATTTGCCAATAGCCCTTAGTCAGGTCTATTGTGCTCAGGTACATAGCAGAACCCAGGTTTTCCAATAGTTTGTCTATGCATGGCATAGGATAAGCCTTGCATTGGGATTTAGCATTTTGCTGTCGAAAGTCCATGCAGAACCGTCTGGTTTTGGAACCAGTACAACGGGAGAACACCACTCACTTTTTGATGGTATAATGATGCCCATTCTTAGCATCTCATTGACATCTTTACTGACTTTGGCTCTTTTGGCTTCTGGTATCCAATATGGTCAAAGTCGGACTACTTTTCCCACTTCTGTTCTAATTGAATGTTCTGCTTGGTTGGTTCTTCCCGGGATAACGGAAAAAGTTGAAGCCGCGGGGCCAGAACCTTGAGCAGTTTCTTCTTTTGGGTTTCACTTAAATTGTCCCAAAGGAGTACGTCATTGATGTTACTGTTACCACTTGGGATCATTTGTTCTGGTAGTGAAATATCCACGTTGGCAGCATTTAGTATTGGGACTGGTGTTTCCTTCCAATATTTTAGTAGGTTGATGTGGTAGTTCTGTACGGGTTGCTTCCGGTCTGTCTGTTCGATTTATTTCATAATTCACTGGCCCAAACACTCTAAGCACCTTATAGTGGCCTCTCCATTGGGCCAATAATTTGTTCTCACTGGTAGGGAGTAGAACCAACCCTTTATCGCCTACTTTGAGGGAACACACCCCAGTGGTTCGGTTGTAGTATTCCTATTGTTGGCCCTGTGCTCGTCCCAGGTTTATTTTATTTTATTTATTCGCATTTTTAAAGCGCTCACACAGCCCGTGGGCATCGAGGCGCTGTTACGGGAATATGTCTCTTAGTTGCGTATTTATAATGCGCTTAACACCCAGAGGTTTCTAAGCACGGACCCGGGATCGAACCTGTGTTGCTTTGTGTTGTCTTGTTTCCAAGCAAGTTGCCGCTGAGCTATCCTCCCAGGACAGTCATGGGCGAACTCGCTGAAATGCCCTAGATGTTCTTGAAGGTCACACACATAGGGCCTCATTACGACCCTGGCGCTAAGTCTTTAACGGCGCCGTAAAAGGCTGCGGCACCGTTAAACACTTAGCGCCTTACTACGAGGTCCCTTTGCGGGACCCGACCTTAACGGCTGGTCTAAACCAGCCGTTAAAGTAAGGACCCGCAAAGGGACCTTGATGCTAAGTACGGTACCGCAATTTGCGGTACCGTACTTAGCGCCTTCCCCATTCCCATAGAGCCCTATGGGGCAAAAATGTGAATGGGGAAGGGCCATGGTTCAATGCGGAATTACCGCCCCGCCAAACTTGGAATGGGGTGGTAATTCCCCATTGAACCATGGCAGACCCGTTACAACACCGTCACCAACCATGGTGCTAATAGCACCATGGTTTAGCGCCGGTGTTGTAATGAGGGCCATAATCTGCTACTTTTTTTTTTTAAACAATTTTATTCGAGGCCACCAGGGGGCGCAGGCAAGATGGCTACCTGAGCCGTGAGCTCCACATCCATCCCCGGGGAACGAGAGGAGTAACGGCGGAGAAAGTGCCCCATTTCATACATGGTTGCGAAATATCGCTGTCGGAACATATCCCCTACCTAAAGGTCCAAGCCACGACTCTGGAGGTGCCACCCAGCCCGAGAAACGTTGCCCTGAACTTTGGATGCCCCTCCCCCAGGGCCGTGGGTTGAGCGCCAGAAGAAGCCGGTGAAGCCCATCACCGCCCGGACCAGAGAGGAGGAGCCCCGCGAAGCAGAATCATCCGTGCCACGGAACGTCCCTGGCCAGGATGAGCAATTGAGGCTGACCAGGCAGAGCTTGGGGAAACCCCTGGTGCACGCCAGGGCAGTCCGGATCTTGTTGGTCCCCCTCCTCCTCTCTAGACACATGCTGCGTGAGCCCCGGGGGAAAGTGAAACCTCCCGGCTCGCGACCACGTATGAAGAGGCACTGAGGGGCCGCGAAGGGAGAAACATGCCAACAGAGGCATTCACCACCGCCCCACATGCTGAGGGGAATTGCCGGGGGCTACCCACGGGATGACCCACCCCCCATGAATACTGTGGACCGGGCTGACACGGGAGCGCGCCCCCACTGCTCCACATAAGGGGAGCGGGCATCCAGAGGCAGACAAGCAAGGTGAGAAGGCATTTGGAGGCGGGCCCCCCCCCCTCCATGGGGCAATACTGAACACCTGTAGCCCCCACCATCCACACATGAGGGCCCATTAGACCACCCATGATTTATTGTTGTCCGGGAGAAGGTGATACGCACCCGGAACACCAGGATATCCACTGGGGCCACACCTGGGCCTGTGCTTTCAATTCCTGGCAATGGGGCCCACACCCCTGAGCAGTTCCACCAGCCTGGGCTGTCGTGGGAGCGCGCCCTCACTACAGCGGGCTTGGAAGATGCACACAGAAGTACACCACAGACAAGGGGATTGACAGGGGATGCCCACCAGCAGTCCAGCATCTGACAAACCAACCCAGTTGGGTCGGACCTAAAGGGGAGAGCCACTTTGAGAAGGGACAGCTCTGCCCCGGGAAGCTTTGTAGAGGGTGCCCTCTCCCGCCTTGGATTGGGCCCACATACCCCCACCCAAGAACCCCCGTACCCTCAGGCTGTCCAACTCCCACACCTGTTGCAACATCAGATCTACCAAGAAATATCCACGTTGGCAGCATTTAGTATTGGGACTGGTGTTTCCTTCCAATATTTTAGTAGGTTGATGTGGTAGTTCTGTACGGGTTGCTTCCGGTCTGTCTGTTCGATTTATTTCATAATTCACTGGCCCAAACACTCTAAGCACCTTATAGTGGCCTCTCCATTGGGCCAATAATTTGTTCTCACTGGTAGGGAGTAGAACCAACCCTTTATCGCCTACTTTGAGGGAACACACCCCAGTGGTTCGGTTGTAGTATTCCTATTGTTGGCCCTGTGCTCGTCCCAGGTTTATTTTATTTTATTTATTCGCATTTTTAAAGCGCTCACACAGCCCGTGGGCATCGAGGCGCTGTTACGGGAATATGTCTCTTAGTTGCGTATTTATAATGCGCTTAACACCCAGAGGTTTCTAAGCACGGACCCGGGATCGAACCTGTGTTGCTTTGTGTTGTCTTGTTTCCAAGCAAGTTGCCGCTGAGCTATCCTCCCAGGACAGTCATGGGCGAACTCGCTGAAATGCCCTAGATGTTCTTGAAGGTCACACACATAGGGCCTCATTACGACCCTGGCGCTAAGTCTTTAACGGCGCCGTAAAAGGCTGCGGCACCGTTAAACACTTAGCGCCTTACTACGAGGTCCCTTTGCGGGACCCGACCTTAACGGCTGGTCTAAACCAGCCGTTAAAGTAAGGACCCGCAAAGGGACCTTGATGCTAAGTACGGTACCGCAATTTGCGGTACCGTACTTAGCGCCTTCCCCATTCCCATAGAGCCCTATGGGGCAAAAATGTGAATGGGGAAGGGCCATGGTTCAATGCGGAATTACCGCCCCGCCAAACTTGGAATGGGGTGGTAATTCCCCATTGAACCATGGCAGACCCGTTACAACACCGTCACCAACCATGGTGCTAATAGCACCATGGTTTAGCGCCGGTGTTGTAATGAGGGCCATAATCTGCTACTTTTTTTTTTTAAACAATTTTATTCGAGGCCACCAGGGGGCGCAGGCAAGATGGCTACCTGAGCCGTGAGCTCCACATCCATCCCCGGGGAACGAGAGGAGTAACGGCGGAGAAAGTGCCCCATTTCATACATGGTTGCGAAATATCGCTGTCGGAACATATCCCCTACCTAAAGGTCCAAGCCACGACTCTGGAGGTGCCACCCAGCCCGAGAAACGTTGCCCTGAACTTTGGATGCCCCTCCCCCAGGGCCGTGGGTTGAGCGCCAGAAGAAGCCGGTGAAGCCCATCACCGCCCGGACCAGAGAGGAGGAGCCCCGCGAAGCAGAATCATCCGTGCCACGGAACGTCCCTGGCCAGGATGAGCAATTGAGGCTGACCAGGCAGAGCTTGGGGAAACCCCTGGTGCACGCCAGGGCAGTCCGGATCTTGTTGGTCCCCCTCCTCCTCTCTAGACACATGCTGCGTGAGCCCCGGGGGAAAGTGAAACCTCCCGGCTCGCGACCACGTATGAAGAGGCACTGAGGGGCCGCGAAGGGAGAAACATGCCAACAGAGGCATTCACCACCGCCCCACATGCTGAGGGGAATTGCCGGGGGCTACCCACGGGATGACCCACCCCCCATGAATACTGTGGACCGGGCTGACACGGGAGCGCGCCCCCACTGCTCCACATAAGGGGAGCGGGCATCCAGAGGCAGACAAGCAAGGTGAGAAGGCATTTGGAGGCGGGCCCCCCCCCTCCATGGGGCAATACTGAACACCTGTAGCCCCCACCATCCACACATGAGGGCCCATTAGACCACCCATGATTTATTGTTGTCCGGGAGAAGGTGATACGCACCCGGAACACCAGGATATCCACTGGGGCCACACCTGGGCCTGTGCTTTCAATTCCTGGCAATGGGGCCCACACCCCTGAGCAGTTCCACCAGCCTGGGCTGTCGTGGGAGCGCGCCCTCACTACAGCGGGCTTGGAAGATGCACACAGAAGTACACCACAGACAAGGGGATTGACAGGGGATGCCCACCAGCAGTCCAGCATCTGACAAACCAACCCAGTTGGGTCGGACCTAAAGGGGAGAGCCACTTTGAGAAGGGACAGCTCTGCCCCGGGAAGCTTTGTAGAGGGTGCCCTCTCCCGCCTTGGATTGGGCCCACATACCCCCACCCAAGAACCCCCGTACCCTCAGGCTGTCCAACTCCCACACCTGTTGCAACATCAGATCTACCAAGAAACCGGGACCCAGCCGCAGAGACCCAAAGACTGATGCCCTGGGGCTATCCGCCAGCTCCCCTCAGATCCAACTCACCCCCTGAGCTAACACCCACAGAACCTCCGGCATCGCCAGAGCAACACTGCGGAGACAATCACAAGCTCGGAGGCGGCGCTCTCGACACTGTTTGCTGGACATAGGGTAGCTACCACATCCGACTTTAGCACGACCCCTATGAGTTGGAAGGAAGCCCTTTCCAAGTACCAATTCCGTGCCGGCGAGGGTGAGATGGCCTTAGGTGGCCCTTCCACCCCAGCCCCCAATCTGGGGGCTATCCAAAATAGCATCCAGATGATCCTAGAGGAAATCCGCGGAATAAGAATGGATATGGGTGTCATGATCTCTGCTTCCAAAAGATCAGGACTTGCCCGACTCCCTTGGAAGCAGACCCATAACCCCGGTTCCGAGTGCCAGCCAGTCCCAATTGGGACCTTTTGGGCCCTGTCCTGGCGCCAGTGGCACCAGGCTCATAAAGATGCCCAGTCCCAGCGCTGGAAGCGCCGGGCTCATAATGCTTGGGTGGACCATGCTGCTTACTTACCTGCCAGTTGAACCCCTGATCCTCTTCTGTTTGGGACTACTTTTCTTGTTGGGTGGGGCAGGAGCCACTCCCTAGGTTCAGAACACTGGAACTCTTCTGGAAAGCAGGAACTCTTTTCTTACCTAGGCGTGGCTGTGGAAGGAGACACCTAAGCACTACAGGAGGCTATTTAAACCACACCCGATGGATGAATCTTGCTTTGCATTATTCTGCATTCTCTGCAGCAGAACGCTCATCGTGTCTTCTGCTTCTGATCCTGGGCCTAAGGGAACAAAGGCTTACCATCCTGGAATCCAGTCTTCAGCAGCACCTGTAAAGACAAAGAAAGAACAGGTTAGCACTACGGTCTTCAGTGGCAGCGCATCTCTTACCTGGTCCATCGGCTGTCACCAACGCCTCGCGCTGCATTCCGGCATCTGAAAGACAAAGGCTTACCTACTCTTCGCATGCTCCGGAGGTCTTCGCACTGCATTCCGGCATCTGAAAGACAAAAGCTTACCAGCTCTTCGCACGCTCCGGAGGCCTTCGGCGCTGCATCCCGCATCTGAAAGACAAAAGAAGGTGCGTTTAAAGACATTGGGCAACTTTATTACTCACGTGCCATTACTCCTTCCCACGCCGAATCCAGTGGGTATTCCAGCACCCTTCAGCTTCTCTAAAGCTCCGAACTTGTACCTGCAAGATAAAAGGGACAGTTAGTGCGCATCGTGAAGCAGGCTACAAGCGCTTCCTTACGTGCTTCCAGGCGCTTCTATTCCTCACGCGGGTTCGATCCTCAACTCTCATCAGCCCGCCATCCGCTATCGCCGGAACCCTGCAAAACAAGAGATATCATTACAAAAGACTTTTAAGACATTTGAAGTGCCCAGAACTTACCGTTCGTGCAGTTAACGACGGACAGCAGTCCTCTGAGGTCAAGAGGCCTGCACCCTTATCCAGTGAAGAAACTGGTTACGGCACACTGCCCCGAGGCAGATGGAGAGCTCGGCGTTCACTTACCTAAGGTGAGGGCGTTAACCTTTGGGGTTCTACAGGAGAAGAGAAAGGGAAGAGGAGAGAGGCACCCAATAACCCCAGTTCATTAATCCCATATTTTCTATCTGCAGACATCTTACTCTTCGAGTCAGACATACAGTGCACAGAGGTCCAGCCCAAAGAGCCAACCGTGTGTTACACATCACCTTTGAAGATACGGCATTCACCCAGTCAAGACCGGCGCCTCTGCGGGAATCAGGTGAGCGTTACAGAACGCAAAGCCTACCGCAAAACTCCCACCCAAGCGCAATGGAAACCTCGGATACCGACCAGCTAGCCCAGTTACTTGGGGAACTAAGAGCAGAAGTGCATGCAGCCCGTCAGGAAACGAATGCTCTAAGAAGGGAACTGATTATTTCCAAGGAGCGAACAGACGATCTCGCTAGACAATTGCTACAGTCACAAGCCGGACAAACTCCGTTACCCGCATCAGGGGCAAATCTTCCTTCAACATCCTCTACGAACCCAGTGCAGATCAACCTACCTGGGAATGTACCTCTGGCTCCGCCCGAACGATTTTCTGGTGACCCAAAGAGGTTTGCAGTATTTATTAATCAGTGCCGGTTGCACTTCTTATGCCGGCCAGCAGCCTTTCCAACTGATAAAGCTAAGGTAGCTTTCGTGCTTTCGTACCTTAGTGGCAATGCGGCAGACTGGTCGATCCCTCTAGTTAATCAAGATGATCCGGTTCTCCATGATTTTCAAGCTTTTCAGCTCAGTATGGAAAAACTGTTTGCAAGACATTCACAGGGGCAGGCCTTGGACAATGAGCTCCTTTCGTTGCGACAGGGTAATCGAGACCTTTTGGCTTATATTGCGTCTTTCAACAGACTGATAGTGGAAACTCGATGGCCTGAGGACAAAAGGATTACGCTGTTTTATAGAGGTCTACGTGGAGAGCTCAAAGATGTGTTAGCCCAAGTAGTGAATCCCCCGCAAGACTGTTCGGACTATATTGACTTAGTCGTTCAAATTGACCACAGACTGCAGAACAGGAAGGCCGATCGTTCCAAGTTTGATGCTCGAGTATTTTCCAAACCACCAACTCCTACCAAAGGAGTAGACTCCGGGGAACCCATGCAAATAGGGGGCCTGAAAGGACCACTAACACAAAAGGAGCGGGAAAGGAGAAAACAGCTGCAATTATGCCTCTATTGCGGAAACTCGGGGCACTTTCTTCGAGACTGTCCGGTGAAACCAGCCAAGAAGGCAGTAGGAGCTGCAGTTACCAGGGTCACAAACTCTGAGCAGGGAAACAACCTCGCCCGACAAGAATAGAGGTCCTCTTGCCGAGCGTTAAAACCAGTTCCGTGACCTCGCATTTCGTGATACCTATGGTCCTCATTAGCCCTGAACATCCGGATCGATTACATGCGATTGAAGCTTACGTCGACAGCGGTGCCATCGGCAATTATGTGGATCATGAAATGGTTTTGAGGATGAATCTGACTCTTTGTCCAAAGTCTGTAAAGGATGTCATTACTACGGTGGATGGTACGGAGATAGCCTCCGGACCAGTAACGCATACCACCCAAGAAGTGACGCTAGCAAGTCAAGATGGACACCATGAGAAGATCGTGTTCGATGTGATCAAGGCCCCTCAGTTCCAGATTATTCTAGGAATTCCTTGGTTAGAGAAGCACAATCCTCAGTTCGATTGGCGAGCAAGAACGGTTCAGTTTCCAGAATGTGTCTCTACTTGTCACCCTCGACCTGGTGTTGCACTGGCAGCAATTTCCTCGGAGGCTCCCCAGTTACCTCCTGAATACCTAGAATTCCAAGATGTTTTCCGGAAGGATCAGGCTAACTCTCTACCTCCTCATAGGTCTTATGACTGCCAGATAGACCTGAAACCTGGATCTACTCCTCCTTGTAGTAGAATTTATGCCCTCACCGAGCCTGAGAATCTTCACCTCCGACAATACCTGGATCAATACCTAGCGAATGGGCTTATTCGTCCTTCCAAGTCCCCTGCTTCCTCAGCTTTGTTCTTGGTTCCAAAAAAAGAAGGGGACCTTAGAACTTGTATAGATTATCGCGCCCTGAACCAGATAACCGTTAAGAATAGATATCCGTTACCTGAACTCCTGGACCAAGTCAGAAAAGCATGCATATATACAAAGCTGGATCTTAGAGGAGCCTACCACTTGGTACGAGTAAAAGAGGGCGATGAATGGAAGACGGCCTTCCGCACCAAGTATGGGCTATTTGAATATCAGGTCATGCCCTTCGGACTTTGCAATGCCCCGGCCGCCTTTCAATATTTTATGAACGATGTCCTCAGAGAGCTTATAGATGTGTGTGTTGTTGTTTACATTGACGACGTCCTCGTTTATTCTTCATCGGAAACTGAACATCGGAAACACGTGAAAATGGTCCTCGAGAGATTGCGTCAACACAAACTTTTCGCTAAGTTGGAAAAATGTGTTTTCAACGTGACTGAAGTTGAATTCTTGGGATTCATATTATCACCTAGCGGAGTGCGTATGGATTCAAAGAAGGTCGATGCAATTCTCAAATGGCCATCGCCATCCTCCGTAAAAGGTGTTCAAAGCATGTTAGGCTTCGCTAACTTTTACCGCAGGTTTATCCCCGAATTCTCTCGAATAGTCCAGCCCATCACCGCCTTGTTAAAGAAAAACAAACGTTTTGAATGGTCTACCGAGGCGGAACAAGCTTTCCAGAATTTGAAGACTAGATTTAACTCTGCACCGATCTTAAAACATCCTCGCCCAGAACTCCCCTACATCGTTGAAACTGATGCTTCGAGCCTTGCCATGGGGGCAGTTCTATCACAAAAGGAC
Source organism: Ambystoma mexicanum (assembly GCF_040938575.1). Taxonomy (NCBI): domain Eukaryota; kingdom Metazoa; phylum Chordata; class Amphibia; order Caudata; family Ambystomatidae; genus Ambystoma; species Ambystoma mexicanum. The sequence continues at coordinate 1,364,230,995 of NC_090930.1, read as the reverse complement.
CCAGTAACCAATCAGTTGCATCCCGTGGCATTTTGGTCCCGCAAATTCTCGCCTCCTGAAATAAATGACACTATTACTGATAAGGAACTTCTAGCTATCAAGTCCGCCTTTAAGGCTTGGTGGCATTATCTTCTGGGGGCCCGACACACCGTTACTGTGATTACAGATCACCGAAACCTGCAATATTTGAAAACCGCAAAAGCTCAATCCTCTAGGCAACTCCGTTGGGCACTATTCTTTGCCGAGTTTGACTTCATAATTACCTATCGACCTGGTACAAAAAACAGTAAAGCTGATGCCCTTTCTCGGATGGGAGTGGAAGAACATTTGATCAATCCTAAACCTGTACCTATCATTCCCGAACAAAGAATTCTAGGTGTAATCGCCACACAATCCATAGAGGAAGTTAAGGATAAAGCCAGGCTACTGGTAACTCCAGCAGACATACAGAATTGGCATCTGCAGGGAAAGGACTTTACGGTGAAGGACAACCTATTATATTTCCAAGAACGGTTATACCTGCCCAGCACAGATTTACAGAAAAAGGTAATCTCTTGTTATCACGATTCTTTAATGGAAGGACATCCCGGTATGACCAAGACCTCGGAAAAGATCAAGCGCTACTTCTGGTGGCCGTCTTGGAAAAAAGATATCATAGACTTTATAATGTCCTGTGGAGTATGCGCCCAAAACAAGAGTCAAAAGGAAAAACCAGCCGGCCTCTTATGCCCTATTGACATCCCGCCTCGCCCTTGGCATACGCTTTCTTTGGACTTCATCACCGATCTACCTCCATGCTCCGGATACAATACGATCCTAGTAATCGTGGACCTATTCTCCAAGATGGCGCATTTCATTCCACTCAAAGGCTTACCAACAGCAGCAACTCTGGCCCGAGAATTTCTCGAAAACATCGTCCGACTGCACGGTTTTCCTTCAGTTCTAATTTCGGATCGAGGTAGTCAATTTATTTCTCATTTTTGGCGAAGTTGCTGTCGGTCGGATCAAATTGATGTGAGACTTTCGACCAGCCACCACCCTCAAACCGACGGACAAACCGAGAGGACCAATCAAACTCTGGAACAGTATTTGCACTGCATGCTACAACAAACTGAAAAAACTTGGAAAGATATCCTTTGGATAGCCGAATATGCCTACAATAACTCTGTCCACTCGGGAACTGGGAAGACCCCGTTTTTTCTTTTATACGGTAGTCACCCTCGAACCTCGGAGTTGGATCCACTCCAAGATCTTGGAACACCAGCAGTAGACCACCTGCATTCTACAATCACCCAAGCCTTTAAGGAAGCCGTTTCTCACCTTCAAAGAGCTAAAGAACATAAAGGAGCAGACCAACATCGGAAGGAAGCCCCCCAATATCAAGTAGGAGATCAAGTCTGGTTATCCACCAAATATCTACCTATAAAAGGACCACGCACATTCAACCCAAGATACCTTGGTCCCTATTCCATCACTACCATAGTAAATCCAGTAGGGGTCAAGTTGGACTTGCCCCCTCACATGAAGATACATCCGGTCTTCCACGTCTCTCTATTAAAACCCGTGCAACCTCAAACCCGACTAACTACATCTCCAAAACCTATTCTAGTTGATGGAGAACTCGAATTTGAAGTCAAAAGCATCCTGGATTCCAAGATCTCCAAATCTAAACTATTTTACCTGATTGACTGGAAAGGCTACGGTCCCCAAGAAAGATCCTGGGAACCTGCAGAATATGTCCACGCGCCTCATCTAATCAAAAGATTTCATCGAACATTTCCTAACAAGCCCAAACCCCCGGAGAAGCCCGGTTTGGGAGGGGCCTTGAGGGGGGGTGCTGTCATGATCTCTGCTTCCAAAAGATCAGGACTTGCCCGACTCCCTTGGAAGCAGACCCATAACCCCGGTTCCGAGTGCCAGCCAGTCCCAATTGGGACCTTTTGGACCCTGTCCTGGCGCCAGTGGCACCAGGCTCATAAAGATGCCCAGTCCCAGCGCTGGAAGCGCCGTGCTCATAATGCTTGGGTGGACTTACCTGCAGCAGACCATGCTGCTTACTTACCTGCCAGTTGAACCCCTGATCCTCTTCTGTTTGGGACTACTTTTCCTGTTGGGTGGGACAGGAGCCACTCCCTAGGTTCAGAACACTGGAACTCTTCTGGAAAGCAGGAACTCTTTTCTTACCTAGGCGTGGCTGTGGAAGGAGACACCTAAGCACTACAGGAGGCTATTTAAACCACACCCGATGGATGAATCTTGCTTTGCGTTATTCTGCATTCTCTGCAGCAGAACGTTCATCGTGTCTTCTGCTTCTGATCCTGGGCCTAAGGGAACAAAGGTTTACCATCCTGGAATCCAGTCTTCAGCAGCACCTGTAAAGACAAAGAAAGAACAGGTTAGCACTACAATCTTCAGTGGCAGCGCATCTCTTACCTCTTCCATCGGCTGTCACCAACGCCTCGCGCTGCATTCCGGCATCTGAAAGACAAAGGCTTACCTACTCTTCGCATGCTCCGGAGGTCTTCGCACTGCATTCCGGCATCTGAAAGACAAAAGCTTACCAGCTCTTCGCACGCTCCGGAGGCCTTCGGCGCTGCATCCCGCATCTGAAAGACAAAAGAAGGTGCGTTTAAAGACATTGGGCAACTTTATTACTCACGTGCCATTACTCCTTCCCACGCCGAATCCAGTGGGTATTACAGCACCCTTCAGCTTCTCTAAAGCTCCGAACTTGTACCTGCAAGATAAAAGGGACAGTTAGTGCGCATCGTGAAGCAGGCTACAAGCGCTTACTTACGTGCTTCCAGGCGCTTCTATTCCTCACGCGGGTTCGATCCTCAACTCTCATCAGCCCGCCATCCGCTATCGCCGGAACCCTGCAAAACAAGAGATATCATTACAAAAGACTTTTAAGACATTTGAAGTGCCCAGAACTTACCGTTCATGCAGTTAACGACGGACAGCAGTCCTCTGAGGTCAAAAGGCCTGCACCCTTATCCAGTGAAGAAACTGGTTACGGCACCCTGCCCCGAGGCAGATGGAGAGCTCGGCGTTCACTTACCTAAGGTGAGGGCGTTAACCTTTGGGGTTCTACAGGAGAAGAGAAAGGGAAGAGGAGAGAGGCACCCAATAACCCCAGTTCATTAATCCCATATTTTCTATCTGCAGACATCTTACTCTTCGAGTCAGACATACAGTGCACAGAGGTCCAGCCCAAAGAGCCAACCGTGTGTTACACATCACCTTTGAAGATACGGCATTCACCCAGTCAAGACCGGCGCCTCTGCGGGAATCAGGTGAGCGTTACAATGGGGGCCAAACTGGCAGACCTCACAACGAAAGTAACTACCCTAGAGGACCGCATGGAGGGGGTCGCAACTCAAATGGAGGCTAGGTTCATGGAGGTACAACGGTGTGAGGAGGAACTAAGATTCAAGGTGGACGACATGGAAAACAGGGAGAGGAGAAATAACTTATGCATCTTTGGCCTGGGGGAATCCGAGGGTGAAAGCCTGCTTGGCCTGGAAGGCAAGGTGCACAACATCATAAGGATAGATCTGGGAGCAGATGCTGGTGAAGAGATCAAACGGGACAGAGTTCACTGCGCTGGAGGGTGAAGTAAGGGCCCGCGCTCGGTGCTGGTACGACTACACTACTACAAGGACAAGGCCAAAATCCTGGAAAAAGCCATGACTCTTGGGAACATACAATATGGGGACTCCAAGGTGGCCATCTTCCAGGATCTCTTGGCCCTCACCCTGCTGATGAGGAAAAAGTGTGGGACTCTCACCAGGTGGCTCCAGGAAAAGGGTGTCAGGTATCGTTGGGGCCACCCCTTCTACCTGGCTTGAATGGAAGGGGGAAAAGCACCATCTGGTGTCCGAGGAGGACATTCAGAGGGTCACAGGCGACCTGGTGAATGATCGGGCCGGGTCCTCAGGCGGCCATGAAGGAAAAGCTCGGGACCCCGTCCGTGGCCCCAGTTGGCCGGACACACTCAGAGGTAAAACAACGGTGAAAGGGGCTCGCAAGTTCAAAAAAACTAGATACTCCTCATCGGCCTCAGAGGGACACCTTAAGTGACACTGAAATCATTTTCTAAGATTTGGGCAAAACTTGTCTCGGTTTGGTGGCTCCATGCGAGGGCATCGTAGCTCTCTCGGGCCGAGACCCAAAAGCACTATGGCCAAGCGGCTCGTTGGCGCGATGTTCTGCCCCTGAGGTTGAGGGGCCAGTTGTTGATTCTCAGCGGTTGTTAAGTTGTTGTTGGATGCACGACCATGGCGCAAGTTCACTGGCTGGGGCAGAAATGGTGGGGCAGAAATGAGAGATCCCGACATGGGCCCCCATGCCAATGATTAAGTGGGAATAGTTTTGACATGTAGACTGAGATGGGAACCCCGTTTACTGAATTATCCGGGGCTGGAGTAGAGTCCCTAGCGGTTCGTTGACTAACCCCAATGATTGTTGGGTGATGCGGACGAACGCCTTGAAAATGGGAAAGGGAGGGAGGGAACAAGAGATGGAGAGGGGGTGGGAAAGGGCAGGAGGGAGGGGGGAAGGGGTGAAGTTTGTTGGGGTTGAGGGGAATGGGAATAATCAGACCGAGCCATGGCCTTCTGATTCACAACGGGCTCTCCATTGGAAACATATGGAGGCGGACAAAGAGAATGAGACTTAGGACAACTATGGTTGAGGGAAGGATAGGCAGACTGAATGTGAAATGCTTAAACTCTCAGTACAATAGCTCTCTGACTAGAAACATGTTTCGTAACCAACGGTTAATGGTCCTTTTTTTTACAAGAAACGCACTTTAGACAGGGGAAAGAATCGATGATAAAAGGGAAGGAGATTGGAAGTAATTTCTGGGCCTCTCGTAGAAGCACTAAGAAGGATGGAGTGGGCATTCTCTTGAGCAAGGCACTCCACCTCACGGAAACGGAAACCAAGAGGGGTTTTGGGGGGCGATTCTTGGGTTATGGACACCTACGAAGGCGAACGGATTACACTGGCCACCCTATATGCACCCAACTCAGGCCAGATATGGTTCCTGACCCAGATTTTTAGGGTAATGGATGAATGGGCAGAAGGGGCCATGATACTTGGTGGTAATTTCAACCTCATAATGGACCCCCGATTGGACTGGTGGTCAGTGAAGGGTGCGGGGACAAAGGGAACCACCAGGGACAATCTGGCCCTACAGACTCTCTTAAAGGAACATTATTGGGTGGATGTATGGCGTAAAGTGTGGCCAGGTCCGAGGGGATACATCTTCTCACCCCCACATTACACATATACAAGAATTGACTTGCTATTAATCTCTGAGGAAGGGGAGGGGTGGCTGAGCTCCCAAAAGTAGAAGCAATAATGTGGTCAGACACGAGTTATTGGTGTCAAACTAGTCGCTGCCTATCTCCCGAGACCCTCCCGATGGCGCTGCAATGATATGTTCCTGAGGGACCCGGTCTTTCAGGAGTTTCTAAGGAAGGAAATGATAGCCTATTTCGAAACAAATGACAACAGGGAAACAGACATGGTGATGGTGTGGTAGGCCCCGAAAGCTACCTTCCAGGGTTTCCTGATAGCAGAGGGTTCCAGGCGTAAGCGGGAAATGAGCCTTACTGAAAACAAGATCCAAGCAGAGTTTGGGGCCCTAAGAGCTAGACTCAGCCTCGATAGGGAGGACCGGAAAGCCCTCCTGATGGAAATGCAAGAAAAAAGGCAGGCATTACATACGGTCCTCGTAGGGGAAGTGATTAAGAAAGTGAGATACATGAGACAAAGATACTATGAACGGGGGGATAGAGTGGGGACTCTCCTGGCTCACAGGGCAAGGGGATGTAGAATGGAAAGGAGGGTGGGTCTTCATAGAGACAGAGGGGGCAATGTGTGTAAGAAAAGGGAGGAAATAGTGGAATGCTTTGCCGACTTCTATAGGGAACTCTATACCAGACAGGGGGGTGAGTCGCTGGTGGAGATTTGGGCTTACCCTCTACCTCGGCTAAACGAGACTGAGCGTGACGCTCTAGAGGCGGATATATCTGAAGAAGAGGTGGAGTCCACCATTAAGAGGTTAAAAGCAGGAAAAGCCCCGGGGGGAGACGGTTACACAGCGGACTTCTATAAACAGTGTCAATCCATTCTGATTAAGCCACTGGCCAAACTGTTTAACCAAATCAGAAACCAAGACTCAATCCCACCGACGTTCCTACAGGCCCTAATTACCGTAATACCCAAACCAGGCAAGGACCAGGCAGAATGCGGCTCATATAGTCCTATCTCCCTTCTGAACCTAGATGCTAAGGTCTTTGCCAGAATCCTGGTGACTCGACTAGAGAGATGCCTCCCCCGCCTAATCCACCCAGATCAGGTGGTATTCGTCCTGAACAGACAAGGCTCTGACAACATGCGAAAGACCCTCCATGTGCTCAACTCGAGGGTGGTCCGTGAGGAGGAGGCCCTCCTGCTAGCTCTCGATGCCCAGAAGGCTTTCGACATGGTCAGCTGGGCTTTCATGGGGGAGTTTATTTTCTCTCTGGGGATGGGACCAAGGTAGCTGGGCTGGATCTTGGCTCTATATTCCACTCCCTCAGCTAAGGTGGTCGCAAACGGGACTGAATCACAAACATTCCCCTTGGGGAGGGGCACAAGGCAGGGATGTCCTCTATCCCCCCTAATATATGCTCTGGTTATGGAGCCTAGGGAGATTTCGGTCCGTAAAAACGAGGCAATCAGTGGGTACGGATAGCAGACTCGCATTGCAAGATTGGCCTGTTTGCCGATGACGCACTGCTCTATATCACACAACCATCCCAGACGGTCCCCCGGGTCCTGCAGGCTCTGGCCCTCTACGGAACACTCTCCGGGTTTAAGGTTAACTTTGGGAAGTGAGTGGCATACATAGGGGGAAATCTATCAGACGCAGAGGTAGACTATGTGGCAGGGCTCCCTTTCCGACTACAAAGAGACGGGTTCCATTACCTGGAGGTTCAAGTGACACGCAATCCTGACAAACTTTTCCCTGGTAACTTTCTCCTACTCTGGTCGGAAATCAAAAGGGACATCGAAAGATGGGCTAGATCAGGACTCTCCTGGAAGGCGGGTCTCAACCTGGTGAAAATGGTGATCCTCCCCAAATTTCTATTCTTGTTCCAAATGCTCCCTGTGCAGGTTCCCAAGACATTCCTAACAGAAACAAAACGAGTGCTCTTGACATTTCTCTGGGCAGGCAAAAAACATAGGATCTCTTATGAGGTATTAACTAGGCCCAAGGAAGACCTTGGGGTGGGGTACCCGGATTTGGAGACATATTACAAGGCCTCCCAGTTGAGGGTGCTGATAGATCATTTTACCCCGGGGACGGAAAAGCAGTGGGTTGCAATGGACAACAAGGTCCTCGCCCCTGTCACGTTAGACGAGTGTGCATCTCTAGAGGGGTTCTGCACCACCCGGTGCTTAAGGTCTTCTGGTCGGTGTGGAGGGGAGGGGGCTAGTATCGATGGCTTACAACTTGGCCATCTCCGTTGAGTTGCATCTGGGCCCCCCCTTCCTAGACAAGGTGGCCGAGCCAGCTGCATTCCAACAATGGTACGAAGCCGGTCTAAGTAGGGCTGGTCAGCTCTGGGTGGGGGGTTCCTTTTTACCCCTGAGCGACTTGGAGGAGGCTCTGGGGTTGGGAACTCTGTCACCATTCCGATATCTCCAGCTCAAGGGAGTTCTCACTGAACCCTCATGGGTGGATACTCTCAGGAGGGACCTGACAGACTTCGAGAGACTGCTCTTCTGCACCCTGGGCTCAAAGGGGGTGATATCCCGTCTCTAGAGGCTTCTCCTACTCTCTGCCCCAAGAGACCCCCGCCAGCACGGATACAATGGGAAAAGGACCTAGGGGAAGTAATAGATGATGAAAGGTGGTAAAAAATGTGCAGACGAGCCAACCGCTCAACGACCTCGCGCCAATTCCGACATCAGGCTCTGAAGGTACTGCACAGGTGGCACTATCCCCCGCAGAGGATTGCTAGGATGAGGGTGGGATACGACCCACATTGTTCGAAGTGCAGGATGATGAAAGGCGACTATATACATATGTGGTGGAGGTGCCCGATGGTCCAGACATACTGGGGAGAGGTCTTATCCTGGATTAAAGGGGTAGATGGAGTAGAGAGGACCCTGTGCCCCTGGCTCCTCCTCTTCGGAATCGAGATGGGGGACGACCACGAGAATACCCAAGGTCACATGTTGCAGGTCATGTTGGTGGTGGGTAGGTGTTGTCTGCCCCAGAAGTGGAAAAGTCCATGTATGCCAGGTGAAATAGAATGGGTCACTAAAGTTCGGGCCATTTACGATATGGAGTTCCTAACACACCTTTTAGATGAGTCCAAATCGAATATAGAAGAACTGTGGCTCCCCTTCATCAAAAAGTATGGACGCCTGGCCTAAAGCGACAGCATTCCAACTGGGGGCTTTACCTCCAAACATGAAAGGAAACCAGGAATGGCACTGGGCATACAAAAGGTTCAAGGTTGGGCCCAAAACTCCAGTGTGCAAGGAATTGACTGATTGTACCTTGAAACGTTCTCCATGAGCTCCTTCAGCGAACTAGACACATTGGCTTGAGCGATGGCAGTGGGCGCGGGGGGGGAGTGGGTGACGGTTACTGTTATAATTGTGTTAAGGAGATTAAAGTCAATATAGGATGCATGATGTTGTAACCTAAAATGCTAATAAAATATGATTTTCAAAAAAACAATTTTATAGATTTTCAACGACAAAGTACCTTACAGACTTACATATCAATTCACATGACAATCTGTATCCACTTGTGTCTTCATGTTCTCCAATCCCCCCAAAACCCCCTCCCATCCCCAGCCTAATCCACCTTAATTATCTCTATCACATTGCGACTGACTGTACTCTATGTCTACACCATTCTCTAGCTCTTGATTATATCCCTGCTTGCCCACCCTCAGAGGTATTCATCTGTCCAGAGGCAGCTAACTCCAATACCATATGTATCCAGGCATCTAAATCCACATTACGTTCCTCCTGGCCTTGGTGGGCTGCCTCTTGCCATACTGCGGTTTCTGCTTTCGTCCATTTCTGGAGGTCCTCCCACCAGAAACGTACTTCCGGACCCTTGTGTGCTTTCTACCCCATTGCTATTCTACGCTTCGCCAGTACATATGCCAGATCTTTCAATTTACTCACATGTCTTGTCCGCTTCGGTCTTGCAAAGCTACCCAGCAGACAGGCCATGGGAGAACTAGTATCTAGTGTAATACCCGCACGTGTTAAGGATTGGTTTATCTCTTCCCAATATTGTCTAATCTTCGTGCCGGCCCAAAACATGTGTACTAGATCAGCATTAATTAATCCACATTTAGGGCAGGATTGTTCTGTTGAATTACTGAATTTGGATATTTTATTCGGGGTTAAATACGCCCTATGGGAGTGTTAAAAGATTCTTTATACAATTGCTATAAAAAGTTATTTTTGCTAACTTAAAAAAGATAAAAATACGCCCTATGGGTCATGTACAATTAGATCAACTGTAACTTTGCAATTCTGGACACCTTGTGGTAAGCCATCGCTGTGCCCCATACTTCATCTGTCATTTGCACTTGTAAATCTGCTTCCCAGCTATGCCTGGTCTGTGCTAGCATATACCCAAGCCTCGGCGTCAATACCTCATATATTTTACACTTCGTGCCCCCCCTCAAATATTGTAAAATGTTTCCATAGTCTCGTCTTCTTGCAATTCTCCCTGTGTTCCTGGTCATTTCTGCCTAAGAGTAATAAGGAGACTGGTATAAGTGAGAGGTTGACCCAATAGTATTCCTGTATCCGACGCGAGTTCCATAAAATTCTTCGGTCTCCCTTCTTGTATCACATCTCACACCGTCGCCACTCCCAATGGTTGCCAGTACCTTCTCAGCTTTAGCCTCAGCTGTGCATCTTCCCCTCCAAGTGCCACCAGCGGGATCTGGGGGTGGGGGGAAGTATAGCGTTGCTTTCCCTAGTAACTGACAAGCCCTCTGCCACATTGCCTTGCCTAGACTCAGTAATAGGGGAGGCCGCATGTCTCGCGGTGCGACTATACATATTACCTCTTTCAAAAAGAATGGCATGCTGCCCGGAGCAGCTGTGTCTCTTGGGTCTGCTCACCGGACAGCCATTTGGCCACGAATTGTAGTTGGCTCGCCACAAAATAGCCTTTCGAACTTGGGTACTCTTATACCGTCGATATTCATAGGGGCTCTGAAGTTTTGCAAGTGCTAGCCTGCACCGCGAGTTATGCCACAGGAAGCTCTGGCATATATCATCAAGTCTCTTAAAAAAGGCTTTTGGGATATCGTACGGGACATTCGTAAAATAATGAAGGAGTCTCGGGAGTACCACCATCTTCAACAGTGCGGCTCGCCCCATTAACAAGAGTGGAAACCTAGCCCAGAAGGTCATGGGTGTCCTCTTTTCGGAAATGCATGGGGTTCCCTGTTTTCCTTGGTGGCTTTGACACCCTAGGCCCAAATCTGTAGGTTGTCCGCATGAGCAAAATTCCTGAAAATCTGCTCTGCCAAAAGACTTGGGGTTACCCGTGTTTTAGGCTTTTCCCTTTGCGCCCAGGGAGGTTCACCCACACATGTGAGTTACCATTTTTGTCGGGACAGCTGTGGGAATGCGGGATGGTAGGCCATGTGGTGTTGGCGGCGAGTTTCGGTGGGTGAGCAGAGTGCAATGTGCAAAAATTGAGGTTTTTTTTGCCAGATTTCGGACTTTGCCGGGGGTTGTGGGTAATAAATTCTGGGCCGATTCACGCAAGTCAGACCTCTGTGGATTCCCACTGGTGTCTTATTTCTGGAAATGCATGGGGTTCCCTGTTTTTCCTTAGTGGCTTTGACACCCTAGGCCCAAATCTGCAGGTTGTCTGCATGAGCAAAATTCCTGAAAATCTGTACTGCCAAAAAACTTGGGGTTACCTGTGTTTTAGGCTTTTCCCTTTGCACCCAGGTAGGTGCACCCACACATGTGAGGTACCATTTCCATCGAGATACCTGTGGGAACGCAGGAAGGTAGGCCATGTGGTGTTTGCAGGTTTTTTTCGGTGGATGAGCAGAGTGCAATGTGTAAAAATTGGGTTTTTTTCACCACATTTCAGACTTTGCCAGGGGTTGAGGGTAATACATTCTGGGCCGATTCACGCAAGTCAGACCTCTGTGGATTCCCACAGGTGTCCTCTTTTCGGAAATGTCACGGATTTCCCCCTTTCTCATCTGAGATCGATCCTTGCAGGATTTCTTGGGAGGAGTCTTCTTGCGCAACGATCGGGTTTTGTACAAGCCCGCGCGAGCCTCTTCTGGCTCTAGCGTGCGTTCAGTGTTCCGGGATACTCTGAGGCTCTGGGAAGTCCAGGAAACGAGGAAGGTGTACACGAAGACAGCACACGAATTACGGGAAGCAAGGTAGAGAGAAGAGGGAGGAAGGGAGATGGGATTTAGAGGATCCGGGAACCAGGAACAGGAGAATAGTTCAGTGAACTACAGAGCACACGTCTAGCCACTACCAGCGATAGCGTTGAGACGCGCGGGGCCGCGGGGGCATGGTCTATTTGTAGAATGCGCTACGTCCGACGTGGAGGCTGGTGGAAGGCGTACCACGTTAGGCGTACCACATTAGACGGCCATGTTGGGAGTACCAAGGAGTGCAAGCCCCGTTGTGATAGGGACCAGGAAGTCCAAAAGTGGCGTGTTCTGTGGATCATGACAGCATGCCTCCTCCGAAAACCTGTTCCACCAGGTTTGCCCGGGTGTATGAGATGATACCTTCTGAGCAATCGAGGGGTATTCAGATTAGAAAATGGTTCCGGGTTCTTTCACTAGGAGGATATCCTTTCCACTCGACCAGGTATTGGAGTTGACCCCGTTAAGAAGTCGCATATTCTGGAAACTTTATATTCCAGCTGGTCGTCCACAACCACGGGGTTGGGTCAGCAGGATTTCCGGGAGGATCGGATGTAAGGTTTTAATAAAGAAGTGTGAAAAACTGGATGAATCTTCTTCCAGGAGTCTGGCAACTTGAGCCGGAATGAGACTGGGTTTATGATTTCCTTTATGGAAAAGGGGCCATAGTATCGGGGGGCCACTTTCTTTGGTCGTAAATGTCGAGGCAGTAGTTTCGAGGACAGCCAGACTTGATCACCGATGGCATAAGAAGGACCTGGTCTTCTTTTGGTATCCGCATAACGCTTAGTGTGTGTTCGGGCCTTTTCTAAATGTTCTTTGGCTTCCCTGTGTACGTTGATGAGAGTTTCAATCCAGGAGTCGACAGTTGGTACTGGTGTGGGATGTGGAAGAATGGAAGGTAGAACTGACGGGTAGAATCCTTGGCTGCAAAAAAAGGGCTGGTCATGACTGCAGAGTGATCAGAATTGTTGTAGGCGAATTCAGCCACGGGTATAAGGAGCTACCAGTCGTCCTGTACCTTGGTGGCGAAACAACAAATGTATTGTTCCAGGGTCTGGTTCACACGTTCCGTAGCTCCGTTAGTCTGTGGGTGGTATCCTGATGCGAGGGCACTTTGGATTCCTAGAATGCGACATAGATGTTTCCAGAATTGTGAGACGTATTGAGGTCCTCGGTTTGATATGATCTTGGAAGGGAGTCCATGAAGGCGAAATATATGTTCCAGGAAAATGCCAGCAAGTTCTGAGGAAGATGGCAACTTGTATAAGGGTGTAAAATGGGCCATGTGGGTGAATAAATCAATGGTGACCATAATAGTCGTATAGCCCCTAGATGGTGGTAATTCCACGATAAAGTCCATAGCGATGAATTCCCAGGGCCTAGAAGGTAACATAGGTTGAAATAGGAAACCTGCCGGTTTCTTGTTATCATGCTTGTTTTGATTGCAGACTGCACAGGGATGAATGTACCGTTGAACGTCAATTTTCATTTTAGGCCACCAAAATTGTCTTTGTATTAGACGGAGGTGTTGGTGACGCCACGGTGCCCGGAGTGAAGAGTGTCATGACAGAGGTTAATGATCCGTAGTTGCAGTCTCTGTGTGGGAATGACCAGGGCATTGTGCTTGAACAGGTATCCGTCTCTCGTTCCAAGACTCCACCGATTTTTCCCCATGAATTCTTTCCAGATCTCAGAGGACTGGGTTTGCATTTGAATATCTTCCAGGAGACTGACTGCTTGGGCTACAAAGATTGTATGGGGAAACATCTTTGGGTAGGCCCGATCTTCAAGAGTTTCGTAATCAGGACGTTGAGATAAGGTGTCAGCAATTATGTTCTGTGATCCAGGGACATGATGGATGTGGAACTGGTAATGGGCAAAGAAGAAGGCCCAACGGGCTTGACGACTGTTCCTACACTCCAAAGATTGTAGAACTTGGAGATTTCGATGGTCTGTACGGACCTGGACAGGATGTTCAGCTCCCAGAAGTAGATGTCGCCATACTGTGAAGGCTTGGCGGATGGCTAACAGCTCCTTTTCCAAGACGGAATAATGAGTCTCGCTGGGAGTTAGGGTTCGTGAAAGGTAAGCAACGGGGTGCTCCAATTTGTCCTTGAATTCCTGCTTTAGCACTGCTCCTATGGCGTAGTTAGAGGCATCCGTCTCCACTAGGAATGGTCGATTAATATTGAGTTGAGCTAGGATGGGGGCTTGAGTAAACTCTGTTTTTAATCGTTATAATGCCTTGTCTTGAGCTGAGGTCCAGACAAAGGGAATATCTTTCTTCAAGAGAGCAATGATCGGTTGGACTATCTCAGAAAGGACGGCATGAACTTCCGGTAGGAATTGGCAAGCCCCAGGAAGGATTGAATATGTTTCACGGAAGTGGGAACCGGCCAAGATAGTATGGCTTTTACCTTTGAATGGTCCATTCCAATTCCTTCTGGACTAAGGACAAATCCTAGGTAATGAACAGAAGTGACATGAAAAAGGCATTTTTCGGGTTTAGCTAGGAGTTTGTGTTCCCGTAGCCATTGCAAGACTGCCTTAACATGCTCTTCATGCTTTAGAAGGTCTTTGGAGTAAATCAAGATATCGTCCAGGTAAACGATGACGAAGAGGAACAGCATGTCAAAAAACACCCTATCCATAAAATGTTGGAAGACCGCGGGTGCATTTGCAAGTCCGAAGGGCATGATCAAGTATTCAAAGTGACCAAAGGGTGTTCTAAAGGCTGTTTTCCATTTGTTTCCTTCCCTAATGCAGATCAGATGGTAGGCACCCTTGAGATCCAATTTTGTGAAGATTACAGCTCCTCTCACCGCTTCCAGGATATCAGAGATTAAGGGCAAGGGGTAGCGGTCCTTGAGGGTGCATTGATTTAATCCACGATAATCAAGACAAGGTCTAAGCTCTTTAGTGTCTTTCTTGGGAACAAAAAACAACAAAGCTCCAGCTGGGGATTTAGATGGTCTTATGGTGCCATTTTCAAGGTTAGTATCCAAGTATTCTTGAAGGGCCTTTTTTCCCGATACGGATAGAATGAACATCCTTCCAAAAGGAATCACTGCTGGCGGTTCTGTATCTATAGCGCAGTCTTCAGGTGTGTGAGGGGGTAGGGCCTGGACTATAGCAGTTGAAAACACAGCAGCGTATTCCTTATAGGCCTTAGGAACCGGTATGATATTAGAAACCATGAGTGGGCCTTGCCTGTCTATTGGCGTGTTTTCAGAAGATGTCAAGGAGGAATCCAGGAATAGACAGTGAGACATGCAAAACTCAGAACCAAGAAACAAGGATCCTGCTCTCCAGTTGATATATAGATTGTGTTTCTGTAACCAGGGCATGCCCAGTACCATGGGGTAATGAGCCGACTTAATGATGTCAAATTTGATCACCTCTTGGTGATGGTTTATCGAGATTTGGATCTCTTTCTTCTGCAAGGTTATAGGTCCTGAAGTGAGAGGTCTTCCGTCGATCGCCTCCACAGGTTGCATGATGCTTCTTGTTTCATATGGAATGTGGTGGCTAAAGACCCAATCTTGATCAATGAATATTCCCATAGACCCACAATCCACCAAGGCCAAAATGGGGTAGGTCTCATTCTTGGATGGAGATAGGAAGGCCTGTAGAATCACTAGATTGTTCTGTCCAGGAGAGTTCAAGGATGGAATAGATGTGGAGCAAACATCTCTCTCCCGAAGCCTTGCTCCATCTAGGATCGGGAGCTGGCGTTTCCCGAACGCCGTGGAGGGGCTAGAGGACACTCTCTAACTAGGTGTTTATCCGAGGCACAATACATACATAACCCATATGGATCCTTCTCATCCTCTCTTGCAGGGATATGGGTCCAATGAAAGCCCCTATTTGCATGGGTTCCGGATCGTTGACAGAGACTGGAGTAGGGTCAGGTTTCGATGAGGTCTCAAAGGACACCTTCTGGAAGGGCATCTTGGACTTTTTCTTCTCTGCCTTCCTATCACAACTCAGAGATTGTATCCCAGTCTTTGCAGATAATACCTCCCCACTCTTTTGGGGAAGTTACCTTCACTCCGGGAATATGAAATCTTTATGGTGATGTGCCAAAGACTTCCCCCCCAAGAGCTCAGCCTACAGAGATCAATACTCCTGGTAGGCCGGGGGCTTGAGTGAAAAGGCAGGAGCAGAATCGTCAGAGCTAGAGGGACAAAGAACAAAACAATTGTTCAGGAAATGCAGCCATGTAGTGCCGGAAAACAAACAGCCAACACCGCCCACATGTACCCACTCTTACCTGCTCCATAGAGACAATATACCAGTAACCTACTAGTATTGAATGCAGAAACAAGGAGGGTGTATGGTGAAGGAGGAGTGTGCCAGGAACACCGATGTTGAAGCAGCAAAGCGTCCAAAAGGTGCCCATGAGCAATCCAATGTTCAAACAGCTAAGCGTCCCAAAAGTGTCCAAAGCAATCCAGTGTTAAAGCAGCAAAGCGTCTCAAAAGTGTTCAAAGCAATCCAGTGATAAAGCAGCAAAGCGTCCCAAAAGTGTTCAAAGCAATCCAGTGTTAAAGCAGTAAAGCGTCCCAAAAGTGTTCAAAGCAATAATTACACGTGTCAAAAGTGTTTGGCCAAGTAATAGTAACAGACAAAAAAAAAAGGAATGACTAGGGAAGCGAGTGTTCACCTCACGCTAGTTCCCTTACAGAAATGTTCGGATTATCGAGTCACCAAAACCTAAGGCAGGGGTCTTCAAACTGTGGGGCGCGCCTCCCCAGGGGGGCGCGGCCGCATCCCAGGACGGGCGCCAGAGCCCAGCATGAAATGTAAAAAAAAAATTTAAAAAATGGCCAGCAGTTGCAAATGGATATTCAGTGTTTAGTCACAGACTGTTTGAATAGTACCCAAGGGGTTGTTTTTTGTTCAAATGTAAACAAATCGTGATATTTAAAGAATACTTATTCAGCAACAATGGTCAAAACTACTAGCTGCATAGTGAAGTAACTCCTCAAACTGGCCCACATTGGCCAAAAAAGTGGCCCATTTTTATTGGCCTACACTAGCATTTTGCATTTTTGGTATAGGCCAGTCCAAGCCTGCCGGCTCATCCATAATGGGTGAGTGGTTGTCCAGCCACTGGCCACCTCACCCATTATGGAGGAGCCGAGGAGCCAGCCCAGTGAAACACTGAGCACTCCCTCAGCTGCTTTTTCCAGCTGAGGGAGTGCTCCTCGGCTGGCTGAACTGTCAAAGGGAAACTCTGTTTGCCTTTGACAGTTAATTTCCCCAGCCGCACATGATCACTGAGCCATGCAACGCTGGGGGTATTTTGCTTCGCCAGCCTTGCATAGCTCATTGGAAATGCTGGCTGGGGCACTGCATGTATGTATGTGCAAGGGGGTGCTCCTGCGCCTCCTCGCACATACGGTCAAAGTAACCTGGAACGGGGCATTTTAGCAACCACGCAAGGTATGTTTATGGCGATTTATTTTTTATTTTAATGTGTATGGATGTGTGTATGCTTGTGTTATGGGACTGTGGTGGGAGCAGGAAGGGCATCAGCACTGGGATAGTGGTGGGAGCAGGGTGGGGAGAGCCCAGGGTCTGTACTGGGAGTATGGTGCGGTGACGGCACGCAAAAGTTCATAGCAATTTCTACATACTGTCCATCTGGCACTTTTGGGGGGGGCCGGCCTGCCCAAACTTTGCTCAGGGGAGGCCCAGGCCACATAAGTTTGAAGACCACTGACCTAAGGATTCAGAAATGGGAGGTCAAAATGAGGAAGCTGGGTTTGTATATTCCAAGGGAGGCAATCGAGGGAGGCAGGCGTCGGGAGACAGACAAGGACAAGGCAGAGACAAAGACTTGGTTCGAGCGCCGAGTAATTGGTAATTAAACAGGAGTCCGGAAACAGATGCTCGCAACTAACAACAGTTTAGGAGCACTCGATCTCCGAATAGACGGGTTTTAAATACGGTCCACAAACGAAGGAAACACAGCAACGTAGTGCGTGTGTGTCACGTGACTACAATAACGAGAGTTGTGGGGATTGTAGTCTCAAAGGGCTCTGCGTGCCGGATAGCGCTCGGACAAATGCCATTGTAGTCTCCAATTTAACCGGGACGTGACACTTCCTTTCCTGGATACGAAGGTCTATCTGCATGGCAAGATCCATAAGGGCCTGGAATTAACTTGGGTGAGCCACTCTGGCTAATTCGTCTTTTATCTCTTCATTTAGTCCCCTTCGGAAAAGAGTAAAACTTGCTTCTGAAGACCAATCCGCTTCCTTAGCCAATTGTTTGAATCGAGTGACATACGTAAGCATGTCCTGGGATCCTTGCTGAAAATCAAGTAGACGTTCCTGGGCGCTATAGACCTGTTCTGGGCGGTCAAACATGGTCTTAAGGTCCTGTATAAATCTGTCGTAATCATCCAGGAGGGCATCTCCAGAAATGACCAAAGGTGTAGCCCAGGTTAGTGGATTTCCGGAGAGGTGTGAGAGTATAAAGCCCAATTTAGCCCTGGGATTTGAAAAGTAGTAGGGCTTAAAGGTAAAGTGGACTAATCAGTAATCAAGGAATCCACTAAGGGTTTTTGCAGACCCATCATATTTGTCTCAATGCTGCCCAGTAGTACGCTTTCCTTTGTGGCAGAATCACGGGACAAAACTAATTGTTTCAATGCTGCGTTTTCCGCCTTTATATTCTGCACCTCGGTCGTTTATTCTTGCATGCCACGCATGAGATCCTGAACGGCCGCTTCCATGTTAAATTCAACTTCGGTCGTTTGGCGTCTCAAACTGTCACGGATTTCCCCCTTTCTCACCTAAGATCGATCCTTGCAGGATTACTTGGGAGGAGTCTTCTTGCGCACGGATCGGGTTTTGTACAAGCCCGCGCGAGCCTCTTCTGGCTCCAGCGTGCGTTTAGTGTTCCGGGATACTCGGAGTCTCCGGGAAGTCCAGGAAACGAGGAAGGTGTACACGAAGACGGCACACAAATTCCAGGAAACAAGGTAGAGAGAAGAGAGAGGAAGGGAGATGGGATTTAGAGGGTCCGGGAACCAGCAACAGGAGAATAGTTCAGCGAACTACCGAGCACACGTCTAGCCACTACCAGCGATAGCGTTGAGATGCGTAGGGCCGCGGGGGCGTGGTCTATTTGTAGAATGCGCTACGTCCGACGTGGAGGCTGATGGAAGGCGTACCACATTAGACGGCCATGTTGGGATTACCAAGGAGTGCAAGCCCCGTTGGGATAGCGACCAGGAAGTCCAAAAGGGGCGTGTTCTGTGGATAATGACAGGAAATACATGGGGTTCCCTGTTTTCCTTGGTGGCTTCGACACCCGAGGCCCAAATCTGTAGATTGTCCGCATGAGCAAAATTCCTGAAAATCTGCTCTACAGAAAGGCTTGGGCTTACCCGTGTTTTAGGCTTTTCCCTTTGCGCTCAGGTAGGTGCACCCACACATGTGAGGTACCGTTTTTGTCGGGATACCTGTGGGAACGCGGTAAGGTAGGCCCTGTGGTGTTGGTGTTGTGTTTCGGTGGGTGAGCAGAGTGCAATGTGTGAAAAGTGTTGGCTTTATGCAACATTTCTGACTTTGGCCCTCATTCCAACCCAGGCGTTAAGGGTTTAACGGCGCAGTCGGCGCCGTTAACCCTTAACGCCTGATTTCCACCTTAACGCCTGCTTTTAGCAGGCGTTAAGTACCAAGGCGCTAAGCGTCCTTAGCGCTAATTACGGCACCGTAATTTACGGTGCCGTAATTAGCGCCTTCCCCACTCCCATTATGCCCTATGGGGCAAAAATGGGAATGGGGAAGGGTAAATGGGGATTGGGGATTTACCGCCCCACTCACCTTGAAATGGGGCGGTAAATCCGCCATCCACCATGGTGTAAACAGAGTTTACACCATGGTGGTAAAGTAGGGAACTTACCACCTGTGTTGGAATGAGGGCCTTTGTCGGGTTAATAAATTCTGGCCCGATTCGCGCAATTCAGACCTCTGTGGATTGCCACGGGTGAGCTCTTTTTGGAAATGCATGGGGTTCCCTATTTTCCTTGGTGGCTTTGACACCCTCGGCCCAAATCTGTAGGTTGTTCGCATGAGCAAAATTCCTGAAAATCTGCTCTGCCGAAAGGCTTGGGCTTAACCGTGTTTTAGGCTTTTCCCTTTGTGCCCGGGTAGGTGCACCCACACACGTGAGGTACCGTTTTCGTCAGGACACCTGTGGCAATGCGGGAAGGTAGGCCATGTGGTGTTGGCGGCATGTTTCGCTGGGTGTCATGCCCTCATGGAAGGTTTGGGATCAGTGGCGCCGCCATTAGGATGTTCCTCCACGTTTGTACCGTTAGTGCAGTAATGGTCTAGTTGTTCGTCTAAAGATGGCCGCCACCCGGCATATACAGAGACAGAAACAGCACGTTGGTGCGTTGCACCTTGGATCTTTCCGTGCACTAATGCTCCCTCTCGCTCTCCTGTGCTTGTTCCCTGCCCGCGGTCCGCAGTGTGCCTGTTTCAGGAATTCTGTTTCCAACGCTCTAGTGGGAACCTTTGCTTACCTTTCATGCTTGTGCATTCTTTTCCTTCCTTTCGTTTCCTGTCTCTCTACGGCTCTCGTCGCATCTTTCCTTATCTTCCTTCTTGTCTGCCAGCTTTCTGTGTGTTCCTTATGCAATCTACTCCCTGTCTCTATGGGATTCCTTTTCTTGTCTTTCCAACTGCATCTTTTCTCTCTGACTTCTTCTTCGGAGCCCTGATTACTTGTGTCCTTTCATCGCTATCCTTCCGGTCCGCTTTACTTTCAAGTCGGATCATTCCCCTGGCATATACGCTCGGCTGCCAAAGAATATTCAATCATTGCCTGCTACCTGCTACTCTTTCACCAACGTTCTGGCAGGACCCGACCACTATTCATAATTACTGCTACTCCGGTCTACATCATCTACAGTCCGTAATCACATCCTGTGGACTTACAGGGTTTTTCAGCTCGGAGGCTTTTTTCCCTGTTTTGGTTCTAGCTCCAGGGGAGACCACAGTGTTGGGGATCTCCATACCGACAGTGTGTCATCCTGAGGAGAGAGACCCTATTTACTCCAAAAGAAAGAAAAGAGAGAAACACCAAACCAAAGAATCCTAGAAGAAAAAAGAAGAATCCAGAAGAAAGTTCCACTGAAGACCCAGGTGAGGAGGAAGGGAGGGAGGTTTCTTCGGATTCTGACAGCGTGCAACACCAGAAAGAGACTATGGCCTCATTGGAACAATACCACAAATTGGTCACAGCTATTCAAGGGCTGACGGCGGAGGTGCAGACCCTTTGCTCTGAGAACGTGGCATTAAGGCAACAGTTAGCAGTCCCAGACGATGGGCTTCAGGGTGACTTACCTCTCTTACCGTTACCTTTTGGAAAATATGATGGCAACCCTAAGTCTCTAAAAGAATTCCTAGATGCATGTCTCATGTATTTCACCTTCAGGCCTCGGGCCTATGGTTCTGACAGAGCCAGTGTGGGGTTTTTGGTGTCCAATTTAGTGTGCAATGCCTTGGCATGGGCTACGCCTTTGATCACTCAATCAGATCTGGTCGTTAACGACTATGCTGCATTCACCCAACGGTTTAGAGCCCGGTTTGAGAGACCTGAAGTTCAGTTGTCCACCTACGCGGCCATGTTAGACCTCCGTCAAGGCTCCCAGGATGTACAAACCTACGTTTCTACTTTTCAGCGTTTGGCAGCCAATGCAGGGTGACCAGATTCAGCACAAAAGACACTGTTTTGCCACGGACTACATGATGACATTAAAGACGAGCTGGCCCAGACACTGTTAGGCAGAATTATATGCAGTACCCTTTGGGAACACCACACACAATTAAGACTACAAGTGACAGTACAAATTCACCTTTGGTACAAGTCTGTACTACACAGTAAAAGTGGTAGCGATGGCTGAGCAGCCAGACTTATCTCAAGAGCAAGTGTGCAGTATCAAATAGTTACACAAAGGACAGCAATTACTATGATTCAAACAAACACTGACTCAAGGTTTCTGAGTAAAAGAATATACATTTATTTACACATCAGTTGTATAACATATAAAGTAAAGCAGTTGAAAAAATCACGTTACCAATACACCACAACACTCCCAATAGATTCTGGACAGGTTTAAACTCAAAATGAAGAAAGAGCAAAATGGCACTCCAGTAATTTAAAAAGGGAGGGAAAAACAAAGTTAGGCTAAAAATGAGCAGCACCAACAGGTAAGTAAGCAGGGCAATCTAGAAAGTGGAACTACAGTGATGGAATCAAATCAAAAAGGCTTAGGGCCAAAGTCAATAGGACAAAAGTCTTTTGCTCAAAATCACACAGTCCAGGGTAGTTCACGGTTAAGTCTTTGCCAAGATTTCCAGACGAAGTTGGTCGGCAGAAAAGTTAGTTTAAAGAGAAGAGAAGGACAAGCCCTCGGATTGGCGAAAGGTTTCAAACACCTTCACCACGGCTGAACGAAACGAACAACCGGATTTGCACAGTACCTTTAAATGGAGAAGAAGCTGTAGCTGAGGCGAACGTTCCTGGCAGTTCCTGCAGGCTCACGGTTCCTGAAGCGACTGTCGGACTGACATGAAGTAGGAAGACTGGAGGGTCCTGCACTGCCCAGGGAAGAAACCAGCAGCAGAGCAAAGCAATGAATAAAAGGTGTGCTCCTTAAAACCCAAGCAGGGTCCGACCTTCCTGGCTATCCGGCCCACTGTAGCTCTGTACAGCGAATTTGACCAGAGGAGGGAGACCTGGCTTGCAGTTTGGGTGAACTGGTTGGTCCCACCAGCTCAGGGGAAGAAGATTCCTGGAGGATCCTCTCTGTCGTTGGAGTCTGAAGATTCGGACCTGCAGTAGGGCTTCACCGGACAGTTCAGTCGTTGTAGGGGTCCTCTTCTGTCAGCTCCTCGTTGGTTCTTTTGTTCCAGTGGCGACTCTGCCTTTCCAATCCCAGAGACCTGCTTTTTATGCAGTTTTCCCCCATTCACACAGCCTGGCTGTCAATCACACAGCAGGGTGGCTGTCCTGAAGTGACAGTCACCTAGCCAATCAAACAGGAGTGTGACTTGGGTTACCAAGGGAACCCATGGCAGGGGTCCTAAAACCCCTCCCTCACATCCTGCCTACCCAGACTTTCAGGCGCCTAAGGGGGTTTCTGTGGAGAAGCCCACGAAAAGACGATGAACAAAGGAACCAAACCCGGTTTGGCGCGCGGCGTAAAACACGATAAAGACATTTTCAAAAAGAAATGGTGAATAAACCCATCCGGAACCGTATAAAAAATGTATATGGTCCAGCGGGTTTAAGTTCGGGGCACAAAGATAGCCTAAAACAATACCAAGGTTATTTAAGATAACCGCGGTAGGAAAAATAGGGTAGTTACCACTGCCACCAGCCAAGTCTTGATGAAAAGGGAGCGAAACAATGCTCCAAGAGAAACAGACAAAAAGGGATTAACCCTTTCCAATACTCTATGTAAGATAGGGTGTATTGGGTCTGTGGATTTTAAAAGACTAATAAAGTTAATGGTAACTTTACATGTTCTGGGAGACAGTAGTCAGTCCCAGAAAATGGAGTCTGAGTTGGGAAGTCTAAAAGACAACCCTGTGCCACTGCAATGAAGGTGCTGTGTAACACACCGTAAAATGATGATGCCTATGGAGTAGATGAGGCTCCACAGTCTATGAACACTAGAATGTTAAAACACACACAGCAAAACATATGTAAGAGTGGGAAAAAAGGCTCACACTCTTACCAGGTGAAAAAAATAAATCCTAAAAATCCAGCAAAGCTGCTGAGGGACTCAGTAGGTAAGGGAAATTAGCCATTCTTCAGAATTGTTCCTAACAGACTTCAAGGCCACAAAGTTTCCAAGAGCTAGTTACTCTTGCTCTGCAGATGGAATACTGTTTGGGAGAAAGAAGAATGGAAAGAAGGAGAAAGCCGTACTGCACAACAACCTTTGACTAACCCATCCATCCCGGGGGGAAGACCTACGACCACCGTGTGTTGGGACGGCCGGTGTTCCTCTGACCCAGGAAGAAAGAAGGAGAAGAAGGGAGCTCAGCGTGTGCATGTACTGTAGCTCCCAGAAACATCTATTAAGGAACTGCACAAAGGTACCTCCACGGCGGTCGGGAAACGCCGCTTCCCAGACCTAGACAGGGATAGGTCGGGGGTGGTTGCCATCAGTCCCTGTAGTCTTCCCAAAGCAACCAGGAAGCATGAAGACGGTCGTCTCATGGTACTGAAGGTGAAGTTGGCATTAACCACTCGAGAATGGGATGCCTTGGCCATGTTGGACTGAGGTGCAGCTGGCAATTTTGTCGACATTACATGGGCCAAGGAAAACCAAATTCCCATCCGCCTCAAGAAGAAAGAAATACCAGTGGAAGGGGTTGATGGTTCTTCTTAATCTTCAGGCCCTATCAACAAGGAGACTCACCCAATCCAGGCTACTGTCTTTCAACATCAATAAACAATCATATTAAGCAGCCCACTTCCCCATCATTCTGGGGATGCCATGGCTGCGCCGTCAAAACCCTTCCATTGACTGGTCGGACAATACTGTAACCTTTGATTCCTCCTATTGTCAAGAGAAATGCTTGAACCAACGGCCAGCACCCTTTGAAGGCACACATGAAGACTGCTCTTCCATCATAGTTGGCTTGGTGCCTAAACAGTACCAGGAATTCATGGAAGTGTTTGAAGACAAGGCCCATCACCTCCTTCCTCCTCACAGAACCGAGGACTGTGCAATAGAAACTACACCCGGAGAATCCATTCCATTCGGTAGAATGTACCCACTGTCTATCCCTGAACAAAAGTCCCTCAAGGACTACTTGGAAACAAACCTGAAGCACGGTCTCATCAGAGAATCCAGATCACCTGCCGGAGCATCTCTTTTCTTCATACCGAAGAGAGGAACAGTAGAGCTCAGACCTTGCATAGACTATCACGACCTCAATCAACACACCATCAAAGATAGATACCCCATGCCTTTGATTAAGGAGATTCTGGAGGCAGTTCAAGCGGCAAACATATTTACCAAGTTGGACCTTACGGTGGCTTACCATTTGTTTCGAATAAGATCCGGCCGTGAACGGAAAACGGCATTCAGGACCCCCCTTAGGCCACTTTGAGTACACTGTGATGCCTTTTGGACTTGTCAATGCACCTGCTGTGTTCCAAAGGGTCCTGGACAAATTGTTATCTGATCTGTTATTCGTATGGCTAGTGGTCTACCTGGATGACATTTTGGTGTATTCTTCCTCCACTGCTGAACACCGTAGACACGTACATGAAGTCTTAAATCGTCTACGTCAAAACCATCTGTATTCAAAACCAGGGAAGTGTTTGTTTGAGGTTCCTTCAATATCCTACCTGGGTTAGATCCTATCAGCCAATGGTGTACAGATGGACCCGGATAAGAACAGGGCCATTGTGGGATGGCCTACCCCTAAAACGGTGAAGGACATCCAGCGCGTTTTAGGACTGGCATACTTCTATCATCGATTCATTGCAGACTTCTCAGACAAGGTCTTAGCACTGACTTCCCTACTTAAGAAAGGCATGCCATTTCTATGGGGTCCTAATGCAGAACAAGCCTTGGTTCACCTCAAACAAGAATTCACCACGGCACCCATCCCTGACCAAAGTCTTCCTTTCGTCATCGAGACAGACGTCTTGGATGGATCGATAGGGGCAGTCCTTCTCCAGGAAGGGGAAGACGGACTAGAGCATCCTATAGCTTACATTTCACGGACACTAACCCCCAGCAAACTCAATTACTCTGTGATAGAGAAGGAGCTGCTTGCCATCCGCCAGGCTTGCGAAGAGTGGCGTCATCTTCTACAAGGAGCCATCCATCTCTCCTCAGTCAGAACTGATCATCGAAATCTCAGGGTTCTCCAACAAATGTATTGTTGAAATGCTCGGCATGCACGTTGGGCATACTTTTTCTCCCAGTTCAATTTTGTACTTACCTACATACCCGGCAAGGAGAATACCCTAGCAGATGCTCTGTCTCGCAGTATTGCAGAAAGACCCAATTCTCCACCTGGAGGAAAGATGCTGCTTGCAGGCAAAGAATTAATCGCTGTGGCTGCTCCCCAGACTGCTGTCGTTTTTCTGAAAGACATCGTCAGATTGCATGGACTCCCTACCACCATAGTGTCTGACCGTGGATCGCAATTCACATCCTCCTTTTTGTCTTCATTATGTCAGCACATCTAGAGCAATATTTGCAGTGTTTTTGTGGCCACAAACAGGAAGAGTGGAGCAGATTCCTTCATATGGCCGAGTTCATCTACAATAACACGCTTCACACGGCCATCGGAATGAGCCCATTCCAGTGCACTTATGGATACCAGCCTCGACACCTTCCTCTGCAGCTCTCCTCGTCTACCAAAGTGCCATCTATCGAGAAACTGATGGAAACCATCAAGGAGACCCACAAGCAGGCTATTGAATTACTGGAGGGAAGCCGGAAAAGGGTACAAGAGGAGAGCAAATACTGCTAGACAACCGAATCCATCTTGGAACACAGATACCTGAGTTTGGCTGTCCACCAGGTTCCTACCCAGGTGGATCAGAAGAGGAAAGTTCTCCCCCAGATATATTGGACCTTTTTCTATCCAAGCTCGATCAATCCAGTAGCATTTTGTTTCGTCTTCCTGCCAACATGAAAAAGATACACCCAGTGTTCCATTCATCTTTATTGGAGTAGTATAGACCTGACCCTTTCCATCGGAAGATACCGCAGCCTGAGGTCTCAGCCCCATCTGATAAAGAAGAATACGAAGTCTCCCGTCTCTTTGATTCCCGATACATAATAATTGGTACATTGGAAAGGATACTCTGAAGCAGAACGCACTTGGGAACCAAGAAGAAACATAAATTCCCCCCTTCTCATACAACAGTTCCACACATGACACCCGGGAAAGCCGGGAGGTCCTCCGAGAAAGAGGAGGTATACGGTCATGCCCTCATGGAAGGTTTGGGATCAGTGGCGCCACCATTAGGATGTTCCTCCACGTTTGCACTGATAGTGCAGTAACGGTCTAGTTGTTTGTCTAAAGATGGCCGCCACCCAGCATAAACAGAGACAGAAATAGCACGTCGGTGCATTGCACCTTGGATCTTTCCGTGCACTAACGCTCCCTCTCGCTCTCCTGTGCTTGTTCCCTGCCTGCGGTCCGCAGTGTGCCCGTTTCAGGAATTCTGTTTCCCACGCTCTAGTGGGAACCTTTGCTTACATTTTACGCTTGTGCATTCTTTTCCTTCCTTTAGTTTCCTGTCTCTCCGCGGCTCTCACCGCATCTTTCCTTATCTTCCTTCTTGTCTGCCAGCTTTCTGTGCGTTCCTTATGCAATCTACTCCCTGTCTCTCAGGGATTCCTTTTCTCGTCTTTCCGACTGCATCTTTTCTCTCTGACTCCTTCTTCGGAGCCCTGATTACTTGTGTCCTTTCATCGCTATCCTTCCGGTCCAATTTACTTTCAAGTCGGATCATTCCCCTGGCATATACGCTTAGCTGCCAAAGGATATTCAATCATTGCCTGCTACCTGCTACTCTTTCACCAAGGTTCTGGTAGGACCCGACCACTATTCATAATTACTGCTACTCCAGTCTACATCATATACAGTCCGGAATTACATCCTGAGGACTTACAGGGTTTGTCAGCCAGGAGGCTATTCCCTGCTTGGGGCTAGCACAAGGGGAGACCACGCTGTTGGGGATCTCCCTACCGACAGTGAGGCATCCTGAGGAGAGAGACCCTATTTACTCCAAAAGAAAGAAAAGAAGGGAAACACCAAACCAAAGAATCCTAGAAGAAAGAAGAAGAATCCAGAAGAAAGTTCCACTGAAGACCCAGGTGAGGAGGAAGGGAGGGAGTTTTCTTCGGATTCTGACAGTGGGTGAGCAGAATGAAATGTGTGGAAATTGTGTTTCTTTTGCCACATTTCGGACTTTGCTGGGGGTTGTGGGTAATACATTCTGGGCCAATTTGCACAAGTCAGACCTCTGTGGATTCCCACGGGCGTCCTCTTTTCAGAAATGCATGAGGTTCCCTGTTTTCCTTGGTGGCTTCGACACCCTAGGCCCAAATCTGTAGGTTGTCCGCATGAGCAAAATTTCAGAAAATCTGCTCAGCTGAAAGACTTGTTACCTGTGTTTTAGCCTTTTCCCTTTGCGCCCAGGTAGGTGCACCCACACATGTGAGGTACCGTATTCCTCGGGATACCTGTGGGAATGCGGGAAGGTAGGCCGAGTGGTGTTGGCTGCGTGTTTCGGTGGGTGAGCAGAGTGCAATGTGCGAAAATTGAGTTTTTTTCGCCATATTTCGGACTTTGCCTGGGGTTGTAGGTAATAAATTATGGCCCGATTTGCGCAAGTCAGACCTCTGTGGATTCCCACAAGTGTCCTCTTTTCGGAAATGCATGGGGTTCCCTGTTTTCCTTGGTGGCTTCGACACCCTAGGCCCAAAACAGTAGGTTGTCCGCATGAGCAAAATTTCTGAAAATCTACTCTGCCAAAAGACTTGGATTACCTGTATTTTAGGCTTTTCCCTTTGCGCCCAGGTAGGTGCACCCACACGTGATGTACCGTTTTTGCCGGGAGACCCGTGGGAACGTAGGAAAGAAGGCCATGTGATGATGGCGGCGTGTTTCCGTGGGTGAGCAGAGTGCAATGTGCGAAAATTGTTGTTTTTTTGCAAATTTGACTTGCCGGGGGTTTTGGGTAATATATTATGGGCCAATTTGCGCAAGTCCAGGGTTGGACTGGCCTTATCGGTCGATCGGCTACTGGCCGATGACCTTTGGGACCTGGAGGCCAGTTTTTTCCTGAGGTGGACTGTATTTTTTTAATTGTGTTTTTTTTTTTAATTGTGTTTCAGGTCAGTGCTGCGCGGGCCAAGCTTAGATGGGCCTTTTTTTTTTTTTAGATCACAGTGTGCGGCCCGATGGAGCAGCCAGTTTGCCTCTGGCGCCGGGCCCGAAAAGGAATGGAAACAAACAAAACTGACACACTGTCAGTCACGCACGCTCTCACTCTCTGGGGGGGGCGGCCACCGGCCCACCCAGCCAGGGGGAGCCTTAGCGGCTCAGCCTGGGGCTGCCGGTCCTCCTGACCTGGAGGGTGGAGCGAGAATATTCATCAAAGCAAGGTAACACGTTGTTACCTTGCTTTGATGATTTGCAATGCATGATGCAAGCATCATAATCATGGTGCATGATGCATATGAGAGGGCCAGCCTCGCCAGGCCGGCGGCAGTGCCGCGCAAGCGTCCCTCCCACCCCCTGTGAGTAGTTGAACTCTAGTGTACTGTTAACGAACGGAACAAATACACAAACAACACCGGCGAGGGCGGTCTGCAGACTGCAGCACACAGCAGGAGGTTGGTTGGGCTGCTCGCTCCCTTTGGCTCCTCTGCCTGTAGGGCTGGGGCCTGGCTGCCAGGGGCGGGGCTGCCCAAGTTCACACAAACAAGTTGCTTTCAACTTTCAGGAAGTATCAACAACAAATTTGTTACTCTGCAAATTTGAAAGCAACTTGTGCTGTGTGGGGGCTGGGGCGGCGACGAGACAGACTCCGAGCCACCACAATCTTGGAGCCGGAGAGAGTGTGGACACGTGGGTGACACATGACTCTCTCTGATATAGTGGGCCTCCTCCTCCTGACCTTGGCATTATTTTTTGGCCACAAGTCGACGAGGCAGCCCACAGAGTCAGCCAGCAGCCAGTCCAGTGCTCATTGCCCAAGACTGACGGTCGACGACTCACGAAACACTGTCTGCAGGCAGCCAACCCTACAGCCCAGCAGGCAGCAGCACTACTAGAGTAGTGGTCACAGTGCCCACAGCCAGCAGCCTGCCCTGAGCCTGGCCCCCAGCAGCAGCAGCAAACTGACCCCAGTAAGGAAGGACACAAGAGCCTGGGATGGCCGAGGGGGGTCGGGACTGGGGTGGCTGGGGAGACGTATTTTCTATGAAGGCATCAATCAGGGATCTGTTCCTCACCTGTGGTACCTTGAAGGGCACCCCATCCATCCACTCACACATCCGTTCACTAACTCTCTGACCCCGCCATGGAGGGGGCACCGATGCTATGATCCTCCGATGTGATGCCGAGGTGATCGGAAAACACTTGTCTGAACACTTCCCCGTGGCCCCGGCTTCCGCTCTCCACCCATGTCCCTTTTCCAACAGGTGGTGTTTACTGTTAGAGTGTCAGGGCACAATGCTCCCTTCCCACTCTTCGTGCACGGAAAGGGAGAGCCAGCAGAGAGCATCTCCTGCATTGGAATCCGTGGGCAAATGATCCCATTGCCTAACAATTTATGGGAATATGATGGAAACACTGGGTAGATGATCTGAGGGGCGGAGTATGCGTCATCAGTGTCTTACATATTGCAACAGTAGCTTGATATTTAATGCCCAGAAGACCTGGATTGGCAAATGAGTGCATAGACATGTCATTGCTAACCCGTGACATTTGGGGAAGTGTCTGAGCATGTTGAGAAAAAACATGGCATGAGGTAAGAATAGCCATGCAGATGTCAGTGCCTGGCATGTGATGCCAGTATTTGACCATATGATAGAAAAACAGAAAAACTGGCGCATGCAATGAAGACCTTAGCTGAATGAAATTGGCCGAGTGCATACTGGATATCCAGGGGTGGATGGCCTCTCATTTTTTAAGGTTGAATCCCCTTAAAACGGAATTTCTTTCATTTTCAACCCCTGTTTATAAAAAACGTTTAGGTGCTCCATCTCAGTTTGCTACGCCAGTAAATTCTCTAGGTTTTTATCTGCATACACATGTACCACATATATACATGCTATGGTCAAAACTGCTCATTTTCACTTATTTTCAGTCAGAGCAGTGAAGCATTTTAATCCTGGAAGTGTCATTGCAGCACTTTTGTACAGTCCTTGGTCATTTCTCGGATTGACACTGACAACTCTTTGTTAATCCGACTCCCCAGAAATAGTCTGTTTCCACTAAAGTCAGTCTTCAGGCAGCTGCCCGTCTGTGGGGCTCGAAAATGATTCATTAAATTGCACCGGCTGCCCATTGATTTTCAGATACTTTTTAAACCCTTATGTATTGTGCATAAAGCACTTTATGCTCGATCCCCATAGTATTTAGGTCAAAAATTAAAAATCTCTGGTGGCCTAAAACGGCTAGGGAGCCAGGAGTGTTTGCAGCTCCAGGTTCCAACTTTTAAAGGATAGTTCACTCAGAACAGATCGTTCTCAGGGGAGGCTGTTAAACTCTGGAACTCACTTCCAGAAGATGTTCTACTAATTGAAAATGATGTGAAGTTCAGGAAGAAAGTGAAAGCATGGTGTTGGGTACAGGCCTGCTAGATCCACGGGATGGTAGTTATTTATTTATTTCATATATTGTAGTTATATGCTTTCAGGTATCGCTTTTATGATTTTTTGAGAGTTTCTATACATGTGTTCTTTAAATCGTTTCTTAACTGAATTGCAGGGTGTGTGGTGTTTTAGGATAGGCGAAATGCATTGATGAATTTGCTGTTTTGTCACTTTGTACTACATTGTATGTGTTTTGTAAAGCGCTGTGATTCTCTCATCAGCCATGTTCGCGCTAAAGAAACATTTGAAATAGAATGAAATAAATACGCTTTTGATGTCAATGTGGTCCCATTTGTGACACATGGCAGAAACGTGGTGAATGGCGTGAATACTTGTGCATTTGACAGCAGAGCCTTTCATGCGGCATGTGCACAAGGCATTGCATGGCACACACTGTGTAAGTGATGTGTGTGTCCAAGCATTTGGCATATGGTGTGCGTGGCTGGGAACATGATGGCAAGCCATGTCAAATGGTGCACTTTGGCACGTGGTGGAAATAAATGCAGAGTGAATGATGTAAGCACCTGTGTGTATCATATATTACTTGCCAAATGGGGACACAATATGACACGCCATGCAAGAACATGCCCGCATGATGGCGATGCATGGTATATGCTAGGAATGCTTGCCCTTTGACCTGCGCACCTGGCCATATCATGAATGATCTAGCTAACGATGGGAGTACCTTCGCTTTGCCTGACAATTCCTGATTTGTGATAGGAGCGCATGGTAAGCAGTCAGGGCAGTGAGGCGTATGATGTGAAAATACGACTTCTTGCGGGAGCGACTTGGCATATGATGCCACTCACTTAAAAATGCTGTGAGTACCCGTGCCTGTGATGGCAGCGTCTTCTGATGATGTATTTACCTGGGCACAAGATGGCATTATAGGTTATATGACAGCAATGTCTTCCATTTGATGTATGTAAGAAAGCACATCATGGCAGCACTGGTGGTACCATGAAGGGCACCACACCCATCCACTCACACACACCTGTTCATTAACTCTCTG
Organism: Ambystoma mexicanum; assembly: GCF_040938575.1. Taxonomy (NCBI): domain Eukaryota; kingdom Metazoa; phylum Chordata; class Amphibia; order Caudata; family Ambystomatidae; genus Ambystoma; species Ambystoma mexicanum. The sequence goes on along the minus strand of NC_090930.1, from coordinate 1,364,199,125 downwards.
ACCCCACCACAGAGGGGGCACCGATGCCATGATCCTCGGAATTGATGCAGAGGCAATCGGAAAGCACCTGTCCGAACACTTCCCCGTGGCGGCGTGGCCCCGGCCTCTGCTCTCCGCCCTTGGCCCTTTTCCCACAGTGTTTACTGTCAGCACGGTGGTTCAAGCAGTGATTGACTGTGCATGCAGATCCGCTCTGAAGAGGTACACCAGGAAAGGCTGAGGTGGCCTGGTATTGGACGTGCAGCCAGGCCAGGGTGTGCTGGCACGGGCGTGGGCGGCACCCCTGTCACTTCACTGGTATAGCAGAGGCATATATAAGAGGAGGCTTCCCTTATAATGATGTGGCGAGGACTTCTGTGCTTGTGCATTCTGTGCTGGCAAGTATGTGATAGGCTGAGCCTGAAAGATGAAAGCGTGCTCTCCCAATATAGGGTTAATGGATGCCTGTCCAGTCTTTTCCTATCCTGCCATCCATGCACCCATCAATCCATCGATTTATCCAAGCATGCATCAATCCACCCGCGCCCAGGTCCAATCAACCGCCCATTCTTTCTCTTGCCACACCCCATCATATTTATATCCATACTCCCCCAACCACAGTACCCAAAGTATCCCTCCATCACCCCATCCATTCACATACCCTAGTCCTGATCAATGCCCTTGTGATGATCTCCCAGCTTAATTGTTGCTTTCCTTAATCTGGGGATCAATCCTCTTATTATTAGTTCTTATTATCGTAGGACCCGTTGATTTATTAAGCTCTTTGTGTGAGCTTTCACCGCTGGGCCCGGCTCCTTCGTTCCTCCGCGTCGCTGCGCTAATGAGATGCAGAGATTTGGCACTCTTTGACTCCGCCCCCACGAAGGTTGGGGCCGGAGTGCGCTGATGTGCTGCTCCCTCGTGTGAGGGCTCCGAATACAGCGCTGCGGGCGCCTAGCCACCCTTGGGGTGCCAAGTATGTGGCACAGGGCGCGCTCCACGGGGCTGTTAATCCTCTGAGGATCTAGTATGTTGTAGTCACGCGATTCTCTACACGCCGCGACTCATAAGAACACAATACGAACGCTGTACATGAACACGATCGAATTACCAGCACTGTTGTGACTGTTGCGCGTCTATATCATGACATGTCTATGAGCATATAAGCTTTCAAACCGATACACAACAACTCTATGCGTTTTACATGTGTTAAACTCCTACACAATTAGCATTCATATAGAGGTAAACATTTTTGGTACTTATCTGCTTGAAGAGCAGTAAAAGAAGAGGAGGAGCTCAGGGATAGGAAGTGGTCATAGCTGAGCATGAGAGGAGATGGACTACAGAGGCTATGGGGATTGTAGTTCTAAAAGAAGAAAAGAAGAAAAACTAATTGAGACTTTTTTCTAATGTTTGTTATTGGTTTGGTTGGTTTGTTGAAACTGCTGAGGAGTAGTAAATAAAGAAGTTGACATAACACTCGCCTCCAGTCTTGTCATAGAATTTACCAGTAATTCTACTTTTTCAATCCTTACACACTGTCAGCAGCCAAGAACCTAATGATTTGCTCTTTATGCACTCTCCCCCAGATATAGACTGCGAACACCATTAGATGCTCATGCCTCCACTTCCAATACAAGTCAGTTTGCCGCTTTGATCCTTCACGCGCATATACTGATGTGAAATTTGAAGGTATGAAACTGTATGTTTTAAAAGAAAGGTGATTTTTCACACGTGATGCATGTAGTTTTAACTACACACAGAGGGACACCTTATGTCTCCACTACCTCCAAAGTGGATGTAATCTCGACAAACCTAGTACCTCCTGTGCACTCATTTGTACATACTATCTCCGCTTGGTTCTAGGGGATCCACTCTACCACCAACCACGGGGTCCTAACCCAATTGTTTTGAAATTCGGGGAGCACCATTGACTGCCTCTTGCCCCAGTGTGTGAAGCAGGATTCTGCAAGGTACCTTTTCTCTTCCCCATATATGTGTGAGCCCAGCACTCGCTTTAGGCTAGCTATAAGATTTTTTTTCGCTCTGCATGTGTTCTCTAGCCCTCAACCCCTCTAACTAAGGGCCTACCTTTTAATATGTAGATTGGTGTACAGCTCCCGGTCGCCAGCAGTTCAGAGCCATAGTGGACCCGGTGTCATGATGCCTACCCCAGGGCATCCGGATCGAGTCCATCAGCCCCGGGAGCAGGCATCCAGATATTTATCAAAACCCCAACAGCCCCGGCTGGGGGCTGTTTGGGTTCAGTCCTGGCGCCTTAGATGCCAGGCTCATAATAGGAATCAGTCCTGGCGCCATAGGCGCCAGGCTCATAGACATTACTTACCTCATGCAGACCATGCTGCAACTGAATCCAAGCCAACGTGAGGCTTGGATGGGACTATTTTGTTACAGGGACTATTTTTTACTCGGGTGTGGTTCTGGGGAACTTCTTACCTGGAACTACTTTGGAGGCTATTTAAACCACGCCCGATCAGCAGCACACGCTTCGCGTTATTCTGCATTCTGCAGCGTAACGCTCACCGTGCCTGCAAGCCTGCATCCAGTCTTCTGCCACGCCCGCCTCGAATCCGGAGCTCCTAGGAAAGGGGGAAAAGAAGGAGAAAAGGTTAGATAACGAACATCATTTTATTTCCTTACCTGATTCCGGACCCAGCACGTCTCCGAGCCTGGAAAGAACATTTTTCCAACACGCGTTGCATCGCCAGCTGCAGCGCCGCGTTATACTCACCAGTCCACAGCATCTTTAAACTCGGCGCTCTCTCCATCTTTTTCGTCGTCGAACTCCAGCATCTGGGGAATACCAAAGAAAACAACAAGGTGAGCCCGGAAGCCGACAAATATCATCACTTACCATAGACTTACCTGATTTATCACCGGAGGCATTACCCTTTAACATGCCACATCTTCTTATGTCGCACCTATAAAGGGAGAGAAAACAACAAATGAACTCAGGCAACTTTACCGGACAGTGTTGGGAAATACAGACTCTTACCCAAACGCCATCAGCTACCTCCAGGCAATATTCTTTTGGACCCAGTGCAATTCTAAAAAGGGAATGGAACAAGAGTGAACATCGGACATACTGAACTCTTTTGAACTTTATAAGCCCCGGAGTCAATAGCCGGAACTCCTCCAGTACCTTCAAGCCAGTGAAGTAACTGGTATCTACGCGCCCCTGCATGCCTAGCAGGATGGAGAGCTCATCATTTAAATACATAAGGTGAGCTTACTAAAAGGAAATATCAGAGGTAACTAGTGGGGAGATCGGGAGCAGCGGGGGGTGCTTGCTAAAAACCATGGGTGGCTAAATCCCTTCCTCCACTTGCAGGAGAATACTTCTTCGGGTCAAGCAGACGAAACTCGGCGGGCCAGTCCAAACAGTCATCTCTGCACTACGCATCACGTTGGTGGAGACCGCAGCTGTCCGGGTCCGACCGATGCCCCTGTGGGAACCAGGTGAGCGTAACACCCGGAACGAAGGGTCTTTCCCCCTCGCCGCCGTGCGGTACCCACAATTGTGGCCATACCACACCATATCCCTGCACAAGATAGAGGGTAAGTGATACAGTGGTATTTTGATAAATTAAGGGCTAGTTGTAATCATAAATTAATTATATCTCATTACTAGTGTTTCCGAACACCCCTCATTTTTAAAACAACACGCCGAAACGTGTACTAATGCCCATGAGATAATTAGGGGCACTATCAAACACTTGATAAGAATCATGCACGTAGGCAGCTCTGTCAGACATGACCATTGATTGATTGTATCGTAACATTCAGGGTAACGATAAATGTACCCTGCATGAGGATTCTTGAGCATGAATACTGTTGAATCAAGCACAGTAGTCTGGGGTAATGCAAAATACACCCTACAGCAACTCACAACATCAAGTGAGGAACAATAACTGTATGCTTTTTGTATTCCTGAGAATTGTATTTATGGTTGTACTTTGTATTTTACCTGGTTCTGTAATTTGTGTGAGTATATTATGTGGTGATTTATATCATTATTGTCTCTTTATTGTTTTGACTCCACATCTGTTTCACAATGTATACTCTGCAATATATGTTTTCTGTTGGTAATGTATGCTATCACAACAATGTTAATAATAAAAAAATGCTATGATTCAGAAACATATATTAGATATTCTTCATGACTCCTCCAGCACTTTATTGAATCTATCAAATAATTAGAATAGATACAACACAGTTGTTAGCATCGTGGTTATATGTTTTGTTCTTTATATTGTTTTAGAATTGTCACAAAAGAAAAATGTTGTTGGCTACTTTTGCAATTGATTTCTGTTAATACATCTTTCATTTTAAAAAATAAAAAAAGCACAACATTGATCAAATCAGCATAACTTCTCTTGCTACAAATGGTGTTCAACTATGCTGAATATGGCACAATTAAGCATAAATACTCATTTATGTATGCTGATAGTAATAACAAACTGGGAAGGAACATTGCATACTGTTAAGTAAATAGTATATTGCTGTGCCTTGCAACGTCAGACAGGACAACTCCTTAGCAGTCATAACGAAGATATACAGTAAATATATTTTGAATGCGTGGTATTACACTCAACAATTTTGACTGGGGTGTATTTGTAGGCAAACAGCCTAACACTCTTGGGCCCCTATTCCACTCGTAGCCCAAACGGAACAGCTCTCGTAATTGGCTACAAGTCACCAAAGAGCTATAAACCCAATAAGGGTTTAGCTAGCCAACTATGATTCTATGAAGGCCACTTGCCTGAGGAATAATGGTGGCCTGCTGGGAGCTGTTAATTATTGTCAGTTAAGGGAGGAATCCTTCAGTCAGAAAGGGACTTGAGTACAGAGTGTTGTCGTTTTCCAAGGTAAACCAGAGGTCATTTGGGGGTCTTCCTGACTCTTAGGGGCCCAACTACCTTCCCTAGAATAAAGTGAGGGCTCAGCCAATGGCAAGTTCGCACTGCGGTTTATTGCAAAAACCAACAGAGATCATACAAAGCAAACAAGATTCTCCAGTACTTCTCAGTATTCCATGGTGTGCGTTACAGTTCTGTAGCGATTTTACGTCATCCCTGGGCCCTTCCCCGAAAAACCTATCACCAGAAATGATTCGGTAATGAGAGTGGTAATACCTATGGGTGCACCCTATAGAGGTCATTCTACTGGTCCTTGCATGTTAGGTGGCTGGTCTGTCCCGTCCCCAAGGAACTATCTTTTACATTGTTGCAGAGTAATGGGTTTACCATTGGTTCTTGCCCCTTGCCATCCACCCCTGATTTTCTATTCTGTGATTGGTTAGAGCTGATCTCCCAAGGCCTGGGACTCTATCGGTTCTCAGCCCTCTGTGCACCTCTTCAAGGTAATGTGAACGATGTGTCTGTATTGTAACTTATGGTGTACCACTTTTGCCTATGAGGGTGCGGTCGTACGTTGCAACACTTGCTGCTTTCCTTGTCTGGGTTTGCAGGAATCAGGTCTGCTTTCCCACCACAGGTGAATGTCCATTGTCTGGCTCGGCTGGACCACGTGCTTGGAGACCACAAAATCGAGCTCTTGAGCTTGCATTTATGAGGATTTATTCTGACTCTCTGTAGCTGGTCCCTTGTCGTCTAAAGTTTAGAATGCAGTCGTGTATCTCTGACCTTGGCTGTGAGCCTGCTTTGCGCTCCATGCAGTCTGAATCTGAAGCTCTTCTCATCTCGTGCTCTGTGACTTGAGGCCTTCTGTAATTTTCCTTAGACTTATAATATGAATTCTACATGCTCCTGTTATGCTAGGTAACCGATAAGTTAAGTCACACATGGTTCTACCAGGCTCCATATATACTCATGTAGTCCCATAGGGTTAACTGCTTTAGGCATCTGCAACTTGCTCAGGATCTCTTGTTGCTTTGCATTTTTGCATTACTGCATTTGCCTAATGAGAACAATAATAAAAGCTTCGACAGCATGTATGTATATATATTACTATTTTTTATTTTTTTTTATTTTATTGGTTCATTACAAACCTTTAAAAAGAAAAGAAATATACATCTAATAAACCAAAAATTCTTACATGCTGAAAAACAGAAGACTGCATATTATACAACTCCTCAATCATAATATTGCGAATGAACCGAGGAAAATGTCATAGGACACAACCAACGCCAGATTCAGAAATGGTCCTGGTCAGGTGCTATTGATGTTACAAACCACTGTATCAACAGCTACCTCCTCCACAACGAGGAACAAACGTTTGACCATGGATTCCAAAAAAAGGTTAAAGCTACAATCAATTTTTGGTCAGTTGCGTCAAACATTATCTGCCACCAGTCTTTAGCACATATAGTTGGTCTCTCAATCATAATTTTACCATATATATATATATATCCATCCTCTAGCTATAGAGCTGTGTACACTTGTTCGTCTTGTATGCAAAGGTATGTTCATGTGATGCAGTGCAGGACTGTGAGTGTGCTTTATGACTTTATGCTTTATGACTAACGCTGCTTTGTCGTGGTGTAACTAATGACGTCAGCACTTTGGCTGCTTGGTGCTTAATCGAGACTGTACATTAGGGTATTTCCATCCACAACCTCTGTTGTCTCCCCCATACCTGTAAGAATGTGCACTGGATTGGGTCTGTATGCTTGATTGAGGGGATATCTTCCCATGTACGTGTCAGCAAAAGGTGCACTTGGATTTCGTCCGAAATAAGACGGGTGGATGCGAGCGTTCCTGGCTCGTCGTCCTGTCATGTTTCTGGGGTTGAGGAGGGGCATTCTTGGGACCATCTCTTCAGGAGGGAGTCAGATACATACAATGTGGCCTTGAGGGATGCAAGGATGGCAGTAAGGTCTTCCATAGTGAGTGTCTTGAAAATTGTCCAGATACCAGTGGTTTTGCGAGATGGGATATGTAGCATGCTGTCAGTTGTAGCGTTGGTTTCAGCATAAGTGCAATTCTTTCAGTGGGGGTAGGAATTTACGTCAAGTGTAGGACGCTTGCATGGGAGGGAAGCAGCACTTCTACCCAGCCGTTTCATAGTAAGCAGCACTTGGTGATGGGGTCCCATCCAGTCCCCAGGCAGTGTTTTAGCACAGGTGCAGAGAACCCACAACTGGCCCTCTGCAAGAAGCTTTGGGAAATATGTAACCAGCGCCCTGCTTCAGGGACACCTTGCCCCCACCATCCCCAGAACCCGCAAAACCACACACGATAACCCCTCCCCAAACCCCCAACACTACACCCAGACAAAAGCACTCAACACAAGGGGTGTGTGGGAGACAAACACCTGAATCATGCTTTATATGGCAAGAGTTAACTTACAGGTGCTAAGTGAACATGACATCACAGTGACTGGATACTGCTCTGCACTAGCATCCTGGCTGTGCCAGTGAAGACATTCTTTATGTCCTCATCCGGTTTCCTGACATTGCATAGCTGTGAGAACGGGCGTCAGAACGAGGAGGTCAGTGTTGGAACCCCAGTTCGAGGTTGCAGTTGCCAGCATCTTTGCTCTGTAGTCCGTGCACAGCGATAGTGTTAACCACAGCCTGTTTCTCCTCTCCCATGACTGCAAACATATTGCAATTCACAGCAGCTAAACCATATAGGTCTGCAAGCATAATGCTGCGCAGAGCCGGAACCAATGACCAGCCCCTTGCCTCGCTTAAATCTCTAACTCGGTACTCCCCTTCCTCGCTTGCCACCCCTGCCCCTCTTTCCCCTTTTCTTTATTTAGCACTCACCCATTTCAGAGTACATACTTAGCTGTTGACTGCCAGCTTAGTCCCACAGGCAAACCTGTCACTTGTCGTAGTTGCCCTTTCCCCTCCCCACTTGTGCCCCCATTTTTCTGTAGTTAGTAATCTCTGATGGGTAGGAAAACATGATGACATTTGCTATAATATTCATCTACCCTGTCAAATTGTCCCACCTCTGCTTTTTTGATTTTATCCAGCATTGGATCTTTCATAGATTTACATACTGTGAATATTCAGCATTACATTCTTTAGATGTGTAGAGGGACTTAAAGTATTACCTCAACCGCACAAAAGCCTTCAGGGTTACAAGACAACTTTTTATTGCATTTGGGTGTAGCTTAGGCAGCAGTGAGAAAGACCAAACCCGCGAGATTCATAAACCTCTCATTGTTTCATATTATTAGCACTCGTATCCCAGAGGAAATGCACCCTGCAAGGCCAGATGGTGGCAGAGAGCTCCCTGTGAGAAGTTATCTCACCTGAAAGAGGGCATGAGCCTCCGACCTTCACCAGTCCAAACCCTAAGTTATAGTGCACAGATTCCCCATCCCAAGACCCCAGCATTCCAGTGTACCGGTCAACCCTAGACCAATGGCCATAAAACTGTTAGTGTGCTAATTCATCACAATGATCACAGCAAAAAGGAGTGTTCACCCCACCTGATGTCCCTGTGATTTGTGCTGTAAGGAAAGTAACAAATTTAAGCTCTGGGTGGGAAGAACTGGAACAGCGCTGATGTGTCTGGGATCAAGCAGTAGTTTGGAGTTATCATGACCTCAAAAGTAGCCTCTGCTCCCATTGCTGCAGTACCAGATGCACATTAAGCCACGGATAGGAGATCTACTGAATTGTTATAGTAATTGCCAATTAGGAGCTTCGCGCTTGATGACGTATGAAGAAGAATCCCACATGGAAGAAGAGGAGCAGACGAAGCTGGGACCAATGGCATGGCATCCCCAGTGGAGCAGGCCGCCTATGGATAGGGTCGCACCAACCAGCTACAAGGATTTCTAACCTATGTGATGTCAAAATGTGCTATTGGTAGGATTTTCTGAAGGGTAGCAAAAAATGACATTACATGCTGTCAGATTTTCCTACTGTAAAGACTGGAGGGGGGTTTCTGTACTCCTGCCCACTATATGGCAGCGCAGAAGCACAGAGCACCCCAGCCACGATTATCTATATGGTAACGAAGGTCGAGCAATCAAGGCTTAAGCTCTCAGGAGGTGATGCAGGCTGGTTCTTAAGTACAGTGTAGTCCGCAAGCCCCCACAAAGGAATTTCCACACACTATGTAAGTGATAACACAGTTCTTTATATAAATAAGGTTTCAAACATATACACACACAATAACACACTTTGTGCTCAGGCAATACTAATATGTACGATGGCTATGTGGTACCACAGTTAACTATTGATTCCTTTAAAATGAACCAACTGCTGACAATCTTAACGGCATACAAATCAAATAGTAAAGTGAAACAACTATAGACATGAGAGGGAAGACAAGTTGGGTTAAACAAATGGCGGAATACTAGGTCCCTACTACTAGACACAGTTCTGTGCGAGGATCCCCCCACCTGGGCAACCTGTACATAAAGTGTATCAACAAGCCCAGTCCATATATTGTTTAAAGTAACCTTTGTTCCTTCTAAAATGTTTCTACTACCCCAATGTAACTGGTTTAGCAAAGTTCTTCGACGGGGCGTTGACGGATCCCTCTTGAGTGAACTCCCTTTAAGGCAGGAGCCACGGGTCATCGAGATTCCTCGAAGAAAAAGTGAACAATGTCGTGGAGGCCGCAGCTTTGTTTTTTGCGGTGCTCGTCGATGATCGGTCGTGGACGTCCTGCGAAGATGAGGCGTGCGTTGCACCGCAGCAACGAGAGTTTGTTGCTGCAGAGTCAATGAAGAATGTAGGCCCAGCAAGGGCGTCGATCGAGACTCGACCACGGCTGGCTTTCGGATCTTTGTCGGCCTCTTTGAGGACTTCGGGTGGCGGGAAACCCACCGGCGGATTCTCCTTGGTTCGTCAGTGACCTTGACTTTCTCTGGCGGGACAAAGCAGTTGACGGTGATGAGCAAGGGAGTCCTTGATTTCAGAGTGTCTTAGGCAATGGAGCGCTGCAGCTCCGGTTGATGAGGTTACAGCGGTCCTCCAAACCTTGGTTGACGGTGATGGTTGTCGACGGCCTCCAAATAGGGGCGCTTACTTCAGATTCCTCGGCGGTCACTGTCTCAGCTCGGCAGCCTTTCGAAGACTGACTTCCAGGGAGCCTTGGTGAAGGTTAGCTGGTGCACAATGGTCCCTCATAGCTCGGGAAGAGGTCTCCTAGCCAGGCCCTCTCTTGGATCAGTTCTTGTAGACACCACAGCTTTTAGATTGGCGAAGTAAAGTAGCAGCAATCGTTCTCTTCCAGCTGGGATTCGAGGTTAAGCATCAAGTTTCGACATCAGCTTCTGAACGATTCTAGTCAGTGCAGGGTCGAATTGACCCGTCTGCCTTTCGGCCCGTGGCCGGGCCGAAATCATGACGGGCCCCTGGGGGCCGGTTCCTGAAGCCCACGCCTGGGCTGCACTCTGGCCCAGGCATGTGCTTCACTTTAGGAACCGGCCCCCAGGACCTCGCCTGATGCAAGTTGCAGAGGATCTGTAAGTATTTTACAGATCCTTTGCAGGCCCGCCGGCCACCGAGGATGCAAAGAAAGGTAACACTAAATTGCTACCTTTCTTTGATGAAGGCGGCGGGCCGGCGGCCAACTGCCGCGACCCGCAACACCATGGCGCCAGCAGCAGTCAGTGATACAAAACACTGGGAGGGAGCGGCAGGGCTGGGCGGGGCTGGGGCTGCCTCAGCCATGCCTGCTCCCTCCCAGTGATTTGTATTACAGTGTCTGCTCTCTGCTGCCAGTGCTGCCACAGTGAGCTGCTTTCGTCAGCAGCGTGGGCCAGAATTTCTATGTCCCTAGCAGACCCCAACGATAGGCGAGATCTCCGTAAGTATGTATTTTGCTTTTTGCATGTTTCAGTAATAGCATTTTTTTCTGCCGTTGTCTCTGTTACGATCATCACAAGACATTCCATCTCGGTGTCCTCGGTCACTTCAAAATACTTGTGCCTAAAAGCTTGTGTACAGTGTAGAAATATTTGAGTGGCAGGGACTGCTGTGGGTCTCCTCTACATTTGTTGCTGTACAATGTGGCACACAATGTGGGAAAATGGGATTCGAGGAAATCACCTGAGAAAAACGAATGCCTGCCATTTTGCATCCCCAGCTGACAGAGGGCAGTTTTATAAACTGTGATCAGGCTAATTTCTCAGGAAGTGTGAAAGGGGTGGATTGGAAAAGATGCATATTATACCATATCAAAAAATAATCAGTGAACACTTTTAAGAAAACGCAGCCTAAAATGAGGCCTTAATCCCTCCAAACTAGAGTGTGTCCATATCTATGCTATAATTGGTGCTGCATTGCAATATTTTTTTAAGTAATACCGATAGCTTTTTTTCTTTTTAAATACCTGTGTTGGATAGTACCGTTTTATGGTGTGCAGATGGATTATGCAATCAGATTTCATTTGGAATGGGAAACTTTAAAAAGTGGTTCTACGTGATGGCTTACTGCTTGATGCTTTCACTGCACTTTGGTAATGTGGCTAATGCAGTCCGGTTATCGAGGCAATTACCCCTATCGTGCGGTTAAGCTGATTGGTTTGGTCCGGCGCTGCACGCTTGGCTGGCGTTCAGGTCTATTTCTTGAGCCTCGTGGGGGTTATTCGTTTGGGGTTATTTGATTTAGCAACAACGCAGACAGTTTAAGATTAAAATATTGAATTGAAATACAACTTGGCATTCATACAAAGGGAGAAAAATCTCCTGGACAGCTGCCGCCCAACAACACAGGGCATTAGAAACGAGCTACATTCGCTTGTGAGATGGGACTAAAAGAAAACGGTATACTTTCATCAGCACAATATGGGATTAGCGTGTATAAGAGATTTACTCACACCACATATCCTTGATTCCCATTTCACAATTTTTTGCAGGGTTGATTTTTGTCCATATAAATTGTGTCGTTTTTTCCCACTAACTGCGTGTGTTTTTGTGTTGCAACCATTTTCCTGAACCTTGTGGCTTTTCCCAATCAAAGGAAAGAGGAGAGGCACATAATGACTGCACCATAGGTAATTTGAGCATATATGCAAACCTAGCGCTGTTGTGCACCCTTGTCCCCTTGCTAGTCCACTAGTAGGTTAGTAAAGTATGTGCCTCTAGTGCGTCGCAGAACCTTACAAAGGACACACTAATGACTCATGTGTGGATCAATCCACACAAATGTCTATCATTCTTCCTAGAGTCACCTGGTATTCTGGCCACCTAAACTACTCTTAACACTCGGAACCCCCTCTGCCACCAAGTTCACATCAAGGACACCTGGAAGAGCTCCATGGTGATGTTGATTCAATACAAGTCTACTTAGACCTGCACCAGCATTAAAAGTCAGACCATCTACCAACACATCCTGCCTGCTGGCTAGTGGTTTTGTCATGACCTAGGACAAAGAATTTACATTGATTTCGCCAGCAAAAATATCGCCGAACATATGGTGGTCGGGAACGGCCATAGGTGATATTTTTGGTGGCGAAAATATTAGGTGCGGGGGTGTCGCCCGCACATAAAAAAATGATGCGGGGGTTGCGGGGGTGTCCCCCTATAGTCCATGTGTTATTTTCGCCGCAAAAATATGGCGATGTTTTTGCATCGCGATATTTTTGCGGCAAAAATATCACATGGAACCATCGAATCCTGTTTGACCAGGTCTGAAATCGGCGCGGCAGGTGTTGGGGGGCCGTCCTGAGCTCCCCCGCTGCGTTCCCGTAAGCCCCCCCCACCTGAAAGGACACATACACACAGCCTTTCGGTTCGGGCTTCCCGGTCGCTCTGCTCGCGGCCGGGAATGCCCCTTTATTTATACATTCGGCGGCGGCGTGCTACGTCACGCCGCCGCGTAAGCCCGTCACTAAGGGCAGCGCCACACTCCTCCTTTTTCGGGAGGAACCACAACAACGGCACGTTTAATGGTCATAACTTTTAACACACAGCTATACTATAAACCACAACTGCACACCCAACACCCCTTTATTGTCAACCACCCGGATCCCTTCATCACAGTTTACATGCTAAGTGTCCAAGAACATACTCGCTGAGGTAAGCAGGTTTCCCTCGCCCAGCCCTCTGGGGGTACCTCCTGCCTACCTCCGGCCCGTGGTGTCCCTCAGCTGCGGCTCCCCGGATTGGGGAGTCCGGGATCTCGTCCCGGAAGTCTCCAGCGTCTGGGTCCTCTGGTGGGTCAGGTTCAGGCGGATTTTCAGTCCGGGGATCACCCAGTTTCTTGAAGAAACTCACATTCCGGGTGACGGCAGATCGCCCATCCGAGGCCGTCACCATGGATCCCTTGACAGCCCCAACATCCAAAGGCTCGGGTTCATAGGGGAGTGAGAGTTTCCCATGGGGGTGTCGGTTGCGGACTAGCACTCCGTCTCCCGGCTCAAGCCGTTGAGACCGGAGACCCCGTCGCATATTTTTTTGGTCAATTCTCACTCGCCTTTCCGTTGCAACCCGCTGGTTGTCAATCACTCCCGGTTCCTTCTCCCCAACCTCAGGGAGCAGACCTCGGGGACATCTCTTGAACAGCGCTTCTGCGGGAGCCACTCCAGTCGAGGCATGCGGGGTGGTTCGATACACCCGCAGGAATTGGTACAGGGCCCGTTGTAGGGGTTGACCCTGTCCCTGGGCGATCCGGAATGTCTTATTAAGAGTCCGCATGAGTCTCTCCGCATCGCCATTGGCTCGGGGCCACAGCGGTGACACCTTCCTGTGCTGCACCCCGCAGCTCTCCATTAGCTCGGAGAACTGCTCACTTTGGAAAGGAGCCCCATTGTCTGAGCACAGGGTGTGGGGAAAACCGTGGGCTGCAAAGATCTTCTCCACCGCCACCACCACATGCTCAAACGCCACGGATTCGACAAACTCCACCTCTGGATATCTAGAGTACTCGTCGACAATTGCCAGGAAGTGGGCGCCCACCGACGTCGATCCAAAATCCACGTGGACGACCTCCCAGGGCCGGGTGCTCGGGGCATCACTTCTATTGCTGGCTCCCGTTGCAGAGGAGAGGCTGCCTGAGAACACACGCATGCCGCTACAAAGTCATCAACCTTCTTATCTAGTTCGGGAAACCAGACCTTCAACCGGAGTCGCGCCTTGGTCTTGGCCGCGCCTTGGTGTCCATGGTGTGCCAACGTGATGACCTCCCTCACTTTTGACAGGGGGACGACAATCCGGTCACTGCGGAGCAGCAGGCCCGACTCCGAAAACGACAACTCGTCCTTCACTTTCCACAGCTGCTCAAGCGTCGTTTTGGCCTCATGCGTCCGCCCGGCCACAGCCTCGAGGACGGACTTCCAGGAGCCGTGTTGCATCGAGTGTCTCAGTACTTGAAAGCATTCGTCTTGGGCCGCCGCGGCCTCCAGCTCCGCCAGCGGCATCGCGTTTGGTGTGGCCGCCTCCACCACCATCTGTACATGGCTGTCAGCCTCTTCTTCACAGACACCGTGCCCCTCTCCCCCGCACACCCCCGGGTGGCGGGACAGGTAGTCCGCCGCATTGTTGGCCCCAGGCCGGTACACCAGGGTGACAGAATACTCAAGGAGGGCGAGCATCCACCTCTCAATCCTTGCCGGTGGCTTTAACGATGACCCCACCAGGATTGGAAGCAACGGCTTGTGATCGGTTACCACCGTCACCGGACGACCCAAGACATAGAGTCGAAAATGTCTGCAGCCACACAGCACCGCCAGGGCCTCCCGCTCGATCTGGGAGTACCTCTGCTCAGTCTCTGATAGTGCCTTGCTAGCATATGCCACTGGCCGAACTCCCCCGTTGCGATCCACCTGAGTTAGCACGGCGCCCAGGCCAAAAGGACTGGCATCAACAACGATCTCTGACTCCAGGGCTGGGTCGAAGAATGCCATGGTGTCTTCCGTCGTGAGGGCAGCTTTGATGTCCTCGAACGCGGCCTGCTCAAGTGGGCCCCAGTGCCACGCTGACTCCTTCTTCGTCAGGGCCCGGAGTGGTTCCGACCTTGAGGCGAGGTTTTGGATGAAACGTCCACAGTAGGTCACCATCCCCAGAAAACTCCTCACATCTGACACCGACTCGGGAGGTTGTGCCGATTTGATGTCCTGGACCTTTCTTGGATCGGGCGATACCCCTCCCTCCTTGAACACGAAACTGAAGAATTCAATGGAGGTGCGCATGAACTCGCATTTTTCCTTATGCAGGGTAAGGCCCAGTGATTGGAGTCGTTCCAGGGTCTTACCAAGCCTCCTCATGTGGGCTACCTCTGTCTTTGCGAACACCAGAATGTCATCGCTGATGTTGAGGACGCCCTCGAGATCTGCCAGGGCGCCCCTGATGATGTTCTGGAACACCTCGGCGGCAGATGACACTCCAAAGCTCAACCTCTTGTATCGGTACAACCCCGGTGGGTGGTAAACGTTGTTATGTACCTGGACTCAGGGTGGAGAACGACCTGGTGGTAACCTGCTCGGAGATCCAATTTCGAGAAGAACCGAGCCCCTTGTACTTCCGCAATTATGTCGTCGATCGTGGGCGTGAGATGCCGCTCCCTCTTTATTGCCTTGTTAGGGAGCCTCATGTCGACACAGATGCGGACCGAGTCAGGCTGCTTAGGTTTTCTGGCCACCACGATCGGAGACACCCAGGGGGTCGGGCCCTCCACCTTTTCGATAATGTCCAGGTTTACCAGACTGTCCAGCTCCTTGTCCATTTGCTCTCTCAGATGAAACGGTACCCTGCGATGTTTCAGGGCAATCGGTTGGACCGACTCATCAATGTGAAGCCGAACAGGTTCGCCGGTCATCTTCCCGATCCCACTGAAGAGTGCTGCGTACTTGTCTAGGAGATCATTGATGTCTTCCAAATAGACTGAATAGGCGAAACTGACAATCCCCAGGGCCTCAGCAGCGGCACAGCTGAGCAGGGTGTTGTCACTCACAGGAGTCACATAGAAGCGAGCCTTGATCTGTGAGCCGTCATGTTCAACACAGGCTACAAAGGCACCATCCAGTGGTATCGGTTTCAGCCCTCCAAACGCAAAGATGCGAGCCCTCGGTGTGTGTCCAGACCCGGGAGGGGATCAAGCGTGTCATAATGTCCTCTGGCCATTACATTTACGGAGGCCCCCGTATCCACGAGCACCGGGACTGGGGAGTGGTTGACCTCCACCACACATCTGGGCTGTCTCCGGCTCTTCCTTTTCAGAATTTCCACACTCGAGACGAAGAAGATGTTCTCCTCGTCCTCCTCCTCGGCACCCTCCACCTGGGGATCCACTTCTCCCTGATCCACCTGGGCCACATTTGGCGGCGGGTTCTGGCGTGGAATCCACGTCCGTGGCTGGCCTCTCGGCACCATCACAGGCAGGGCTGCACGGCATACCCTTGAAAAATGATCGGCCAATCCACATCTACCACAGGTCTTTCCCACCGCCGGACACTCTGTCGGGTGAGGAAGGTCATACCCGCACTTCTGGCACGACTCCGTGGCTCTGCCTGCCCTGTCACGGGGTCCACCACCAGGACGTCTCATGCCTCTGCCATCTCGCCACACAACGCACACCTCCTCCGATCTCACTGATAGGGATCCTGCCTCCATCTTATTGGCCCGAGCCTCTGCCACCTCATGACACCGGCCGAGCTCCAGTATGCGGGGCAGAGTGATGCCTGGCTCTCTGAGGACCTGCCTCCTGAGTTTGCCGGAGGAGCATGCCTGGATTAACATCGTGCGCATCATGTCTTCTGCGTCCGTCCACGCACATCCTAGGGAGAGGCGGCGCAAACGACCATAGAAGGTGTCCAGTGTCTCGTCATCCTTCTGTTTGGCCGACAGCATGACAAATCTCTCATAGTCCACATTAGCAAGGGGGAGGAAATGTGCCAGGAGTGCCGCCTTGGCCGCATCATAGGAGGCATTAGCAGGTGTGAGGGATTCAAATATCTCCTGGACCGCAGGCCCAGCGGAATACAGCATGGTGGCCACTCTGCTGTCATCGTCCGTCACCTGAGAGGCCCTGAAATACATGTCAAGGCGACTCACCCATCTCCTCCACCGGGGGCCCATCCTCGAAGGTGGCCCCGATGCATCAAACTCCGGAATGGGCTGCAGAGCAGCGTGGGCCGCAGGTGCTCTCGCCTGAGCCATGATGGGAATTCCAGGTTGGGCAGCTGGCAACACTGCGAGAGGTCCTTGCAGGGGCAACTGTGGAGCCGGTACCTGCTGTTGCATTGGAGTTATTGGAGGCTGCCCAGGCTGTTGAGGAATCGGCGCAGCCCCTGCCCCGTCATCCGAGTCTTCAGAGTCAAGCATAGGTCTGAGCGCAAAGGCACCCCCACCAGTTGTACTGGAGGCCGCAACTCAGCCACCCTTCACCACCCACAGTGTGAGTGCATTCAACAGTCAAATCCGATACCAGGTGCACACTGCGAGCCTGACAGCTCACCTGGGACGGGCACCAGCCCCAAGGACCAAGAACACAGCATGCAGGCGTGACTGGCTCTCAATCACAGCCTTCTCCGATGATGAAGAGGATGAAGAAGATACCACAGCGACTTGATGATGTCTCCATCCGCTGGCATCCACCAATGTATAGGTGTCCCAAAAATTAAGCCATGAGCATGGAGTAGGCTAAGCAGGTCCAGCCATCTTAACCCTTCTCCTGGCTTTCACACGACGTAGTTGCACCAAAACTACATAAAAATCCACAATCCAAACATGGGTGTGTAGATCAAGCTGCCTGCAAGCAGAATTGCCAAAAATTAGGCCCGGATTCACTTCCCCCTCCAAACCGGAGCTCGGAGAACATCCGCGGCCTGTCAGACAAAATGGCCGTCGGCCGCGTGTACGAGCCGCAGCCACTGCGTAAGACGGAGCATCCAGGCGCTCCGTGTATGCAGAAAAATTCGGAAGCCTGCACCGCCGGGCCCGGGCATCCGCACTCGCTCGTCGCCACTGTTGGGGGGCCGTCCTGAGCTCCCCCGCTGCGTTCCCGTAAGCCCCCCCACCTGAAAGGACACATACACACAGCCTTTTGGTTCGGGCTTCCCGGTCGCTCTGCTCGCGGCCGGGAACGCCCCTTTATTTATACATTCGGCGGCGGCGTGCTACGTCACGCCGCCGCGTAAGCCCGTCACTACGGGCAGCGCCACACTAGGGAATCTTTGTTTCTATTGTGGCACCCACTGCTCTAGAGTGCCCTAATGCTGGAGACACCTCGGCATCCCTGTTCCCTCCTTGCAGCTCCTCCCCCATTTACCAACGTCTATCGGGCTGGGACAATTCCACCAACCCCGACCCCCATATGCCCATTTCCCTGACCGCCATTTGTGAACACATACACACACAAACATACACCACACAAGACAAATACACAAATCCCCACCCCTCCCCAAACCACCTACCTAATTCACACTCCGCTACTTTGGAGACCCCTTCTTCCTGATTATACTACATGCAGTAAACGTATGGACAGTCCCCGAGTTCGATGTAATCGTCCTGTCTGGGAATTCCTTTCGAAGAATTTGGCCCCTTCGAGGCCAAAAAGCATCATGTAAAGTAGCACCAAAGCCAACACTTTTTTCAGAACATCATTGCTTGGGACTTCTAGCTCACTACAGCCCTAACTGGAACCTGACCACCCATGTCAAGCTGGCTGACCCCATCAGAACCTTGCTTAACTTTATGGGCGTACAGCCTGTGCCTTTGGATGTTTGAGACTCTGGGCTTGCAAAGGTTCTCATGGTCTGTGTAAATCCCCATCCCCTTTGGAAAGCCACTGTGGCTCAGTTACCAGTTTAATGGTATCCAAACTACAGAATTATTACAAATTTTACTATAGCTGATATGATAGCTCAGTGGGTTGAGCGCTCCCTGCTGCGATGAGTGTGTGATCTGCCGGTTGCAGGTTCGAACAATCTCAGCCTTTCATCCTTCTGAGGTCGATAAATGAGTACCAACAAAGGTTGAGTGATATTGTATGCATATTTGTTCTATAATAAAGAGCTTAAGCGTAAGTGCTATACTATAACATATTATCATTTGGCCTTGGATGTCTGCTTACATTCACAGTAATTTAACAATATGGATCTATACACACAGATATGAATGATACATATGGTGATCCATTGTTGTATGAAATGTATATCACATTAGTGAAATCATAACCATATTTTTTGTAGTGTACTTAGGAACAATGCTATTTGACGCCACTTCCTGTTTTGCCAAGGGGTGAAAGGTTGTGTTCATGCCACTCCTGTTGCCTCGGAGCTGTGGACTCTGTCACAGAACTGTATGCAAAGTTATGTTATTTTATGAGTTGTGTTGTAATGTAACAGACACATGAACCCTCCATAAGTAGCATTTTCTGTAAAGTCGTGAATGGACCCGATTCACGGTTGATGGTTTGAGGCCTACTTTTTTAGTCAAGGTGTGGGCCACTTTTTTGAGACGAGGGATGGGCCACTTTTTTTTGGGTGTTCGGGCCTATTTCTTGTCCCAGTCCGACCCTGCGTCAGTGAGAGGTAACCAGATATACTGTTCTGTCTCTCATTCACACTGCTGGGCCAGGCTCAGCAGCCAATCATTCAGCTGGGCATTTATGCAGGCAGGTAGCCAACAGGGTCGGACTGGGACAAGAAATAGGCCGGTCACCCAAAAAGTGGCCCACCCCTCGCCTCTCGACCCTTGACCTCTGATGACATCACCGGAAGTGATGTCATTTGACCCCACCCCAAAGTGACATCCCGGGAAGCGATGAAACATGACCTTTCACCCCTAAATTACTGTGAATCCAAGCAGACGTCCAAGGCCAAGTGATAATATGTTATTGTATAGCAGTTACACTTAGCTATTTTTTATTGAACAAATATGCATACAATATAACCCAACCTGCGGTACTCATTTATTGACCTAAGAAGGATGAATGGCTTTTTGGGGAAAAAAAAAGAAATTGGAATTTTTTTTTCTTCCAAACCGGCCCAGGCATGGCCACAAACCGGCCCCCACTTCCCAGGGACGATTTCGGCCTGGCCACGGGCCGAAAGGCCGAGGGGACAATCCGACTCTGGTAGCCAATCAGGCTCACAGTGCATTCAGGCCATCCTTCTCCATCCAGACACTCAAAGCAAGAAATGTGGATGGGACAAGCACCCAGCAATTCAGCACTTCACCCAGCATTCATACCAGTTTCAGGCAGGGCTGATCCATTCATTGTGTCACACACCAGAAACAAGACACCCATTACATGAAATGTATATTGGTCACACACTCCATTCATTCAGGTCCCAGCCCAAGGGCGCACTCACAACATACAGTCCTTGAAAAGGCTCCAGCCAGTCTGGCTGGACTTCCCCACAATATCATATATGGAACTTCCACCCAACAGCCAGTCAGGTTGAAGGGACAGAGTCAGGGCTTCCCAGGACTTTGGGAAAACAAGGTAACAGGCAATAGAAAGCAAGAGGACACAGGGACATCTCGTCTCCTATCAGGAATCAACTGATTCCAATGGAAGGGCTTGAGTATCTCAAAATGGAGGATACTCAGCGCACCGGTCAAATTCAGCATGGAGCTGCCACCAGCCCATACCCTGCTCTGCGGGCCACACAAAGGTGCCCAAAAACAAACACTAGGGGTACAGGGTTGTACCTCCACCCATGTGTGCCATAAGAGTATCCCAAAGGTCTGTTCACCACAACCAAAAAGAGGAAGAGATGCACTGCCAGGAGTCTCACATGGACTCCTGCGCAGAAAACAACATAGAACACGCAAAAAATGAATACAGGTCAATGACGTGGAAGCCCTGTCCCTCCAATGCATTTCAAGCATCAAAGTCGCCCCACCCCCCAGACTGAGGTTAGGGTGGTCTAATCTCCCACGAGATTGACACCCTCATCCAGGCGGTCAACATACCTTCTGGAAAGGCCATCTGCATTATCATGACTCTTCCTGGGTCTATGCTCAATGGTGAAGTCTAGCCCTTGCAGGCTAATGGACAACCTAAGCAATTTCGGGTTTTCACCCTTCATCTGCATAAGCAACTTTAAGGGCTTATGGTCTGTTTGGACCTTGAAGTAAGGTAGGGCCTAAAACGCTTAAGTCTCCAAACGATGCTAAAACATTCCTTTTCAACAGTAGCTCACCTAAGTACTCTACCTTTGAGTTACCTACTGAAGAATATGATAGGATGTTCCCTCCCTTTGTCATCTAACTGGGACAAGACAGCTCCAATTCCGGTGTCACAGGTGTCAGTTTGAACAATAAAGGGTTTGCTGTAATCAGGCGCACACAACACAGGTGCCCTACACAGACTTTCCATCTGGTAAACAAAGGCCCACTGACGGTCTTCCATCCAATTAACCTTCCTCAGTTGTTTGGGCCAAGTCAGAGCTGTCAGAGGGGCAGCTATCGTTCCATAGTCTGCCATGAAGTAACAGTAATATCCAGTGAGGCCCAAAAAAGCTCTCACATGGGTTTGAGTAGTGGGAGTCTCCCAGTCATGTACATCCTGTACCTTACTGGGGAGAGGTTACATTCGACCCTCTCCTACCTCATGACCAAGAAAAGTTACTTTCCCTTGAGCTATCTGGCACTTGGTGGCCTTGATAGTGAGTTTAGCCCTTTTCAAGGCCTGCAACACCTTATCCAAATGAGTCAAATACTCTTCCCAGGTGGAACTGTGCACAGCAATGACATCTAAGTAGGCTACACAAAAGGCCTCGAGCCCACTGAGCGCATGGTTGACTAATCTTTGGAAGGTGGCAGGTGCATTTTTGAACCCAAAAGGTATGACTCTAAACTGGTAGAGCCCCTAAGGTGTTGAGAATGCAGATTTTTCCATGGCCTGGTCCGTCAGAGCTGTTTGCCA
Organism: Ambystoma mexicanum; assembly: GCF_040938575.1. Taxonomy (NCBI): domain Eukaryota; kingdom Metazoa; phylum Chordata; class Amphibia; order Caudata; family Ambystomatidae; genus Ambystoma; species Ambystoma mexicanum. Next base: position 1,364,177,374 of record NC_090930.1, on the reverse strand, counting down.
ATAGCCTGAGCTAAGGTCAAAGGTGCTCACAAATTTGGCAGCACCTATGGTGTCCACAAGCTCATCAGCCCTGGGCAATGGGTGCATGCCAGTTTTGGTGATGGCATTGACCCCTCTGTAGTCCACACAGAACCGCCAATCCTTGGTACCTGCCTGGGAACTTGCCTTGGGGACAAGAACCACTGGACTGGACCAGGGACTGGTTGAGGGTTCAATAACATCCAGTCCCAAAATCTTGGCAACCTCAGCCTGGATGTGGTTCTTAACATTGTCTGACATCCGATACCACGTGCTTTTGACAGGCACACTATCACCAATGTCAATTACGTGCCTGCACCAAGGGGTGAGGCCTGGTGTCAGTGAGAACAGAGGGGCATACTGCCGGAGCAAAGCACTGCAGGCCCTCTGCTGCTCCGGTGTCAGATCTGGAAAGAGATGTACTCCCTCCACTGAGCCATCCTGATGGTTGCTATGCAGCAAATCCGGAAGGGACTCACTCTCATCCTCTTCTTGCTCGGAAGCTAGCAAGAGACATGAGACCTCTGCTCGCCTATGGAATGGCTTGAGCCTGTTGACGTGGAATACCTGAGGGGCAACCCCAGGGACTCCCATGTCAACCAGATAGTTGACTTTGCCCATCTTGGAGATAATACGGAAAGGTCCAGTACACTTATATGCCAACGCTCGAGGCTTGGTAGGCTCCATCAATAGGATCTCCTGTCCTGGAGTCCAATCCGCTTGTGATGCCATGTCAGTATTTGGTCAATTCCCGGCTGGCCTTGAGATTCGCTGTCGCCTGGCCCATCATCTGTGTCATCCTCCGTCTGAGGCCTAACACATAGTCCCCCAATTTCTAGGCAGGACCTGGAAGGGTGGCTTCCAAACCTTCTCTGATCAAGGCAAGGGGCCTCCTCACGGGATGTCCAAAGAGGAGCTCAAAGGGGCTGAGACCAACACCCTCTTGAGGTACCTCTCTGTAAGTGAACAGTAGGCATGGTAAGAGGAGATCCCATTTCCTCCTTAGGGGCTCTTCCAAAGCACCCAGCTTGCCCTTGAGAGTTTTATTAAATCTCTCAACCAGACGATTGGTCTGGGGATGGTACGAGGTGGAGGACATGTAGGTTACTCCGCACTCTTTCCACATCGCTTTCATGTAACTCTACATGAAGTTGGTTCCTCTGTCAGTGACAACCTCTTTAGGGAATCCATCTCTGGTAAAAATGCCCAGGAGAGCCCTGGCAACCACCTTGGCAGTAATGGTCAGAAGGGGTATAGCCTCAGGGTACTTGGTGGCATGATCAACCAGGACCAGGATGAACCAATATGTCCACCTGATGTGGGAGGATCAAGGGGACCGACAATGTCGATGCCAACCCTCTCAAATGGAGTGCCAACCACTGGCAACGGCTGCAGTGGGGCAATTACACTGCCTCCAGTCTTGCCAGACAACTGACAAGTAGGACAGGTCCTGCAGTGGCACTCCACTTCTACTCCCATCCGGGGCAGGTATAAATGTGCAGAGAGCCTCTGCCTAGTCTTCTTGGTCCCAAGATGACCAGCTAAGGGCACCTCATGTGCCAACTGCAACAGGAAGGGCCTGTAAACCTTGGGTACCACCAACCTCTTGAGGGCAAAAGGTTCAGTCTTAGTGGGCTCACTACAAAGGAGATCACCCTCCCAATAGATTTTGAAAGACCTAGGCACTTCACCTTGTGCCTGTGCCTGTTTCCTTAGACCCTCAAGAGAGTGGCACTGTCTCTGACCCTTAAAGAAGTCTTCCCGCGAGGGCTCCCCTTCAGCCAGCAGGCATTGATGGTCAGGGTGAGCCTCCGGGTTGAGCCCCTCTCCCACAGGAGGGTCTTCTGGCTCTTCTCCCTCAGGAGTTGAGTCGCGGGTCACCATTGGACCCAGTTCGTCCGGAGCCTGAATACCAGTGGGTGCTGCTGAAGTAGCAGGAAGAGAAGGTGCCCCCGTCGCAGAGGTGGCTTTCTTGCTCTTCCTTCAGCTTGGGTACCTGACTGGCAGTCAAACCCGGTGCGACCTGTGACCTAGTAACTGCAGCAGCAGTCAGGTGTAGACCATCCGAGATCAACCTCAACTCCACCAGATAATTTCCTAACAAAATGTTAGCAGGTACCTTGTCCTGAACCAGCTTTCTTGTCCGCAATCGTGATGGTGACTATGGCAGCAGGAGATCATTTGGGAGGCCCACCAGCTAAACTGGTAGTTCTCAGAGGAGCACCTACACAGTCCTCTGGCATGAGCAGTGTCCTGTCCACCACTGTTATACTTGCCCTAGTATCTCTCAAGCTAGTAGAAGGCTGGCCATTCAAGAGGACACTTCTCAAGTGTTTTGTGGGATTGTAGCCAGGCTTCGGCGCCTTACAAATAAATAAATAAATAAATCAATAAAATAAATACTGGTCCCAGGCCACAAGGGACACTAGGGAAATCTCTTCAGGTGCACCAAATGGGATCCCTGTAGAGGTGGGGAGGACAGTGGCCTCCATCTCAGGCATGAAGTAAGGGTAGGTAAGGCTGACAGCCTGGACTCCAAGTGACTTGCCTTTACACTTGGGGTCACCCTTCTTGTGGTCCAGGGCCCCAAAGTCCCAACAGGTGCCAGGAATGCGAGGTACGGTAATGGAGCCACTGGGAGCCTGCTTTACGGCAGGAGAACCATTACTTTTACTCCCAACCATATATGACTTATCCCCAATCGATATTTGGGTCTTAGGAGAGTAAGGTTTAGATTTATTCGACTCTGAATGCTGTTGGGACTCTTCAGACTTCTGAGAGGCCCTTTTTTCTTTGTCTTTCTAAAGGGACACCCGGTGGGAGACCCACTTGTCAGCCAGCCGGCCAGCTTAACAGGATCCAAAATGTTCTGGTCAGCAACATACTGACACAGCTCTGGTGAACAGGCTTCAGAAAAATGCTCAAAAAACAAAAGGTGGGACAATTCAACAAAAGTATTCACCTTGTATCCATCAATCCACCCCATCATGTTCATATGTGCAGCACTCACCCAGTCAATCCAAGATACATTCTCTCTTTTGTTATATTCCCTGAACCTTTTTAAGGTATTGGGTAGGTGTCTTGCCAAACTTGGCAATCAAAGCAGGTTTAATGGACTTATACTGACCCCTTGCTTCCACACTCAGTTTCAGAATACAGTCATAACCCATCTGAGGCACTCTATTTAACAAACACTTAGCCCAATCTCTTTTATCACCATCATGGATCCCATAAGCCATTTAAAACACTTCAATCCATTGGAGTATATCAGAACCCTCCACATACACACAAACCAAATCTTTCATAAACTTGGTGGCTGGTGGCAGGAGACCTGACACACTCAACTGGTTTAGCTGGCTGAAGTCTCCACTCTAGCTTTCTCTAGCTGGATTCTCTGACATTCAGTGTCCTTGTTTTTAAGTTCAAGATCCCTGCCTTTGAGTTCAAGATCCCTACTTTTGAGTATTTTAGAAGTGAAGTCAGACACACCTACCCAAAGCTTCACCCCCATGTTGCCTATATGTTGGGAACCAAAAATGACAACATGCAGTTCCAGTAAGAATGCCTATACCGCAGAAAACCTTCGAGACAAGGTAGCCATTGAGAAAATCAGCCCTAAATGCACAAATACATAGGGCCTCATTACAAGTGTGGCGGCCACGGAATGAACGGTGCCGGTAAGGGACCAGAACCATTCATTCCGGGCCGCCACATTACGAGGTCTGCAGCGGGCCCCGCTCTGCACGCCTGGTCAGACCAGACGTGCAGAGCGGGACCTGCTAGCAGACCAGGATGCTAACAACGGGCCTGTCATTAACGGGACCGTTGTTAGCATCCTCCCCATTCCCATTGAGCCATATGGGGGCTGAAATGGGAATGGGGATGTACCGGGCCCGAGTCCCGCAAAAGGGAATTACTGGGCCCTCCGAGGTCGGAATGGCCTGGTAAGTCCCCTTTTGCGGCACTCGGACCCGAGTTTGGAGGTAGCCATGCCGCTGAAAACGGCATGGCTATCTCCAAACTCGTAATTAGGCCCATAGTGTTCTTTTGGATAATGTGCCACAAAAAAATGTGCATTTGAACGAGAAAGGAGCTTGATGACGTCATGCGAAGTAAGAGCAGATGCTCCCATAACGACGGGCAAAGTAAAAGAATATACACATTCTCTAAGAGCTGAAGAGAAGATGGTAAAGATGAGCAACATTTCGGGCTCAATATGAGGATGCTCATGCTACAGAAATGCTGAAGAATATGTGAACCAGTTTACACTTGTACAGATGCAGAAACGCAAGTAGAGAAAATTAATCATAAGGCTGGCTACGTAGTGAATTATATTGCGGCGCTGCGCCAATTTATATGTAAAGGAATGTACAATACCTGGATATTCCACAATGCACTTTAGCAGGTTTGAAACCTGTGATTAAGAAAATGCTTTCAATGTTTGGCGCAGTTGGAAATTAGTGATGGCAAGGCGAATTTCGAGAAAGGCTTGGCTGGCCCAGCACCAAGTTGACAAGGCCACAGTGAAATGGATACCTGTGAAAAAAGGCTACAACAAACATAAGAAAAGAACAAGCTCCTGTTTGAAGCAGTATGAAAAACACTGAAGGCCTCAGAAGTTCATCATTTAATAGGATTTAATGCTGCAAAAGGCTCAAAAGAGTGGTCTGCAAGTCACATAGGTGATATCGAAATAGCTTGGGTCAGGCTGTGCCGAAACCAGAAGGACAGAATGAAGCTACACTCCCTTTATTTCTCGGATGCAAGCAGCTTGTACAAGGCCAAGTCCAAAGCTTAATTGTCTGACAGACTGTAGAAGCGATGATAGATGGTGGGCTAATTGGTGGGGAGGCATGATCACACCGAACCTCCATGCACCTGGAATGGTAGCCTGTGTGCTGCTAGAATGTGGAATATTCTAGAGGGGTACAAAAGTGCCAATCCAATCATAGAGGGTCATATAATGAAGATCCGTATAATTTGTAGTTGTGTATTTAGTGACGATGATGATGACCAGTTATTTGGGATGGGTTTAGACGCCCACCTGACCTTAGATACCCAATCATAACCTCTGGTTATATAGAACGCATACTTAGATGTTCACTGAAAGCCAACCACCGTTACTCATAGGTTTTTGTAGTTTGCCACATAGTACGATGTCAGTAATGATGAGTTTTTGTTATAAAAGAGCTGTTTTTTCTAAAATGTGTTGAGATGGTGATGAGCGGCATCGGATGATGCCCGTTGTACTCCGTGTTTTAGACAATTGATAATAAAACAGAAACACACTTTGCCAACTTCCTGAGTCACTTTGATTATTGATGTTTTAGTAACTTCTGCATCCCCATCCACCTCTGAGTATTGCTACCTCGTCTTAAATGGCCCTTGGGTACAAGAGTTCACGTTGCAGCAGAGGTGATGGCCAAAAACCCATCAAAGTAGTAAGCTTTGGGGTCCCGCAAAATCGTACGTCCTCTGCCATTTAGCTTGAGGAACGTGAAGCTCCCTGTGGATAGCAGCCATTAGTTTAAAAACCTTGCAAGTACAGGTGGGACGTGTCCCCTCATTTTCAAGTGGAATCCCCTCCCGATTTCTACGGGCTGTTGAGCAGACCAAAGTCTAAAGCAGCTGGTTGAGGAGGAGACGATCTCGAGAGTCAGAAGCTGAAAAACGAATGGTGAGTAGATTGAGAAAAGTGGCAAAATGTATGCATTGGGAAAATAATAATGGGAAGACGTAACAGAGGGTTGGTTGGGTATTAGAATAGCAATAAGGAGTATTGAAAAGAGATATATGGATGAGGAATGTTCCAAAGGATAGCCCAGAGGCCTGCGTTCAGGAACGACAGAAGAAAATATCTTAAAATCTAGGTAGATATATAGGAGACAAACAGACAGGTCTGTTAAGGAAGATATTTTACACTCCCCATCAGGAGTAAATAAGGAGCAATAAAAGAAGCTGCGAGGAGCGTCAGCAAGGAGATATATGTGGGCCGGCCAGTTTGTCTATTTTATTTATAAACTTTTTTATTGGCATTTCTTAAGTTCACATTCACAGCATATTATTTATCAGCTTGTTATGCCACATATTGCATCCAACAATAACAGAAAATAATACAAAATAGATTAACAAAATTAACAGTAACTGTCTCTGTATACAGCGTGCTGGATTGTCTTTGCTTGTGTGATAGGTGGGGGCGAGGACGGGTGGGGAGAAGGGGGAAAACGGGGGAGTATCAGGGGTTGGAAAGGTATCAAATCTCGGCGCATTCTGCCAATGCTGGCTTCCAAGTTGCCAGTGGGAGTTCTAATTCAGGGGGGTTTATCATCTGAGGGATGAAACACGCTCCACGTCAGGGCTTTCCATGCGTCAAATGCCACGCTGGTCCCATCCGCAGATCTGGAGACACCTTCCTCCCAAGACCTGGTCTCTGCTTCCACCCATTGTTCCAGCTCCAGATACCATGCAGCGTATTGTGGGCCCTTTGTCTGTTTCCATGCCATTGCTATGGGTCTTTTAGTTAGTATGCATGCCATATCCATACATTTTACGATGTGTTTCACCTTAGCTAATCTGGAATAAATCCCCATAGGGCATTTTTTGCGAGTCCAGTCGTACTGCGATATCACGGCCTGCTTGCAGGTTCGTTCCACCTTAGTCCAGAGGTATTGCGCCTTGGGACAATATCAGAACATGTGTAGCAGACCAGCCCCTTCTGTGTTACACCATGTGCATTCGGAGCGAGCTTGCTTGTTTTTTTTCTTTTAGACACTCTTTTTTGGCATTTCATTATAACAGTTCCACAACTTTCCCCCTACTCTCCCTAACCCCACAGATACCCATCCCTCCACATACCTAAACATAATTAATCAAACAATCCAACCGATTCCCATCTTCACCTCTCCCCCCACCACCTCCCAATGTCCCATCTAATTCCTTTTGTCTCCATAGGTCACAGCACAACAGGCTTCAGTGTCAATTGTTTGTTGAGGGTTAAGTCTATCCCCTTTCTGCTCGCATCTCTGGGCTCCCTCCTCCCCCGTAACCTTCTCATATTTCCCCTCCTGCGCCTGTCCCTTCACGGTGGACGTAGATCATTGTCCTTTGCCAGATCATTTAACAGTTGGGACCAATGGACCGTCACCTCCTCACGGTCCTCTCCCGTCTCCCAATTCTGCAGCACGGTTAGTTCCGCTAGCCCCCACCTCCGGACATCCTTCCTCCATAAATTGATCATCGGGCCCTGGGGCGATTTCCATGCTATTGCCATTCGGCGCTTAGCCAATATGAGCAGAAACTGGCCCATTCTATTCTGTACCTTATTTCGCTTCCCCCCCAGGAGCTTCCCCCAAAGACAGGTCTCCGGACACTGCTCCAGGGTGGTTCCCAATACCTCATTCACTCCTTTAAGCACCTCGTCCCAGTATTCTACTATAGCCTCACATTCCCACACCATGTGTCAAAACCCGACCCGCTCCGAACCAGATCTCGGACATTCACCCAACCGATCCCCCGTTATCGCCCTGAGCGCCAGAGGGGTGACATATACCCTATGCAAAATGTTAAATTGGACCAGCTGAAAGCGGGCATTCCAAGGATGACTTCCGGACCAAATCCCAAACCTGCCCCCATTCTTCATCTGATATAGACCGCCCCATATCCGCTTCCCACTTCTCCTTAACCTTCAGCTCTCCCTCTACCGATCCCTCCCCCAGAGCCTTATATATCCGCTAAATACGCGCCCTACTCCCCATCTGGTCAAGTAGTACTCGAAGAACTGGACATGGCTCCGGCTCTTCAGGAATTCCTTCCCATAGCTCTGCCATCCTGCGAGCCACCGCCCCATATGCCAGAAAGACTCCCTGAGGCAGGTCAAACTTATCACACCACTCCTTGCAGGTAAGAAGCTTCCCACTTTCAAAAAGGTCCCCCACCTTCTCACATCCCTTCTCCCTTAATCTCCGTATCCCCACCCTCCCAATCGCCTGGCGGAGCTTCTGGTTGGCCCCCCATGGGAGATTGCCCTCATAGCGGCCCCTCACCCCCTTATCGCCCACATATTTCCTTCATGTCTCTCGTACCACCTCAAAAACTACCGATGTCCCCGTAGCTCCCAGCGGATGCCACAGGAGCTCTACCACCCTACGATCCGGCAGCAAGGGCCTTACCAATACCTTAAGAAACTCTGCCCCCGGTTGATCCCACACCAACACTGACTGTAGCTGTGCCGCCACAAAGTATTTTTCATAGTTCGGGAGGGCCAACCCCCCTCCTCTCTAGGTCTTCGCAGCGTTTGTAAGGATACCCTTCTCCTTCCCGCACCACACAGCAATTCCCTAATCTTAACATCCAGCATTTTAAAGAACACTTTTAGGATCACTGTTATAACCGCCTCCCTCATTTATTCTGGGAGGCATCCCCTCTGGAATGCCTCCTCGCAAACCTTCTGAAGTTGCAGGATCAGGAGGTCAGCAAGCTCTGCATAAAACTCCACCGGGAGACAGTTGCTACCCGGCGCTGTACCCCTCCTCATAGTGTGGATCGCCCAACGGATGTCCCCCTCTCCTATCGGGGCCTCTAGTTCCTCCCGACGGTCCTCCCCCAGCTTCGGCAGCCGCAGCACCTCCATGAGATCGTCCACCTCCATGTCTACATGCCCCCCCCCTCGGTCGCGTATAGCTCCTTATAGTATGTTACAAAAGCCTCATTAATCTCTTTCTGGGTCCCAACTACCTGCCCCGTACTAGATCGAAGCTGGGTTATGACTCGAGTCGGGCTTTCCCTGCTGATTAACCAAGCCAGGAGTTTACCCGTCTTAACTCCCTTCCCATGGAGTTTGACATCCCGCCTGTTGTTATCGAAGTGTGAGAGTTCCGACAGGGTCCTCTGATGGAACCCAGTGCCCCGCGCCAGGGCCTCCCCCACCTCTACACCCCCCCGCCTCTTTATCCAGTTCCGCCACCCGAGCCTCTGTCCACTGCAGCATCTCTAGAAGCCGTTTCCGCATGCCTACTGTCATGGCCAAACACTTCCCTCTCATAGTGGCCTTGAAGGCTTCCCATAGTACCCCCCTAGTCTCCACTGTGCCCCCATTCAGCTCAAAGTACGACCTGATCCCCTCTCTGAGCTCCGCGACAAACGCCCCATCCCGCAACACCTCCCTCTGCATCCGCCACAACCGCTGCGGGGGATCCTCACTGGGCCCACACAACGTCGTCACCAAAGGGGAGTGATCCGATAATATGCGCCTGAGGTACATCGTCTCTCCAAAATAGTGACAGTACTCCCTTCCCGTTACCATATAATTTAGACGTGAGTACGAACCGTGCACACTCGAGTGGTAGGAGTAGCCTCTTTCCTCCCCATGTTTCTCCCGCCACACTTCCACCAAATCTAATTCCCGCATTACCCTCCATAGCGACCCCGCCATGTGTTTCTTAGGCCCCCCTCTAGTTCCCCACCCATCCAACCACTCATCCAAGTGGCAATTAAAATCTCCCCCCCACACTATCATTTCCCCTCTATAAGCCCCCATCATGCGCGAAACCGAAGGGAAATACTCTTTATCATCCACATTTGGCGCATATGAGTTAACCCAACATACTGACCTGTTTTCTCACAAACAGTGCGCAAGGACCATTCTACCCTCCCCATCCTTCATCACCCGCTCCACCTTCAATGGCGCCCCCCTTGCCACCCAAATCAGAACACCCCTCGCCTGTGCTGAGTACGTCGTACCAGTTATCTGCCCTCCCCACAACTTCTCCAACCTCCCTAACAGCTCTGCATTTGCATGTGTCTCCTGTAACAGGGCACTTGTATTCCTTGCCTTTTCAAAAACTCCCCCACCCTGCTCCTCTTCTGATAGTGCCCCAGTCCTCGGACATTACATGTCCCAATTTTTAAACTTCCTAGCTTGTACCTCTTTGGAGACATAGGCAAATGTTCAGAGAAAATTAGAAGATTGTTTAATGTTGCTTGTGCAATTGCTAAGAAATGTATTCTATTGAAATGGAAAAATGCGAGCCCACCCAGCATGAACCAATTTCTTCGTGAATTAACGTATGTAAATGAGTCAGAGGAACAATATGTTATGACCCAATCCACAACCTGCATGCCTAAGGATATATGGGGCCCATTCAGAACTTACTTATGCAATTTGGCCTCTGACGACGACGACTCTGTGTGATGTTATTTTAATGTCATGATGTAAATAATTTATTTTGTATATGTATTGTCCAGGTGGAGGAGTGTCATGTAGCTCTGTGTTGCCGCTAATAAAAAGAGTTAAAAAAAAAAAAAAACTTCCTAGCTTACCCATCCAATACACCAAATCTTTCTCCCACGTTGGCCCTTCTCCTGTTCAGCCTCCCCATCCTCCGTATACACTTCCCTTCTCACCTTCCCCACACCTCTCTCCCATGCTGTGCTAAACCTCATTCCCCCTAATCTTATCCAACTTCCCCCCTCCCGCACCGAACCCCAACTTGGTGCCATCATCCCAAACCCTCCCCCCTTCTCCCTCCCACCTCCCCTGCCCCGTACCCTGCATAACCCCACCCCCCGAACTCCTCTCCCCTCCTCATTCCTCCTCCATAACTGCAGACCCACTGAGCTACTCAGCCCCCCTTCCACACCTCCCTTGGGGTTGGTAGTCAGTAATGTCGCTTAAGTTAAGGGCTTCACCACCTGCCCCATGCCGCCCCATCAATGTGTTCCCCCCCTTCCTCTCCTATTGTCATGGTGCATGCTCCCAAACCCTTGAATCTGGTGAGGGCCCCCTTGACACTGACATCCTTAAGGGCTTATCAAGCCCCTAAGAAGTACCCTAGAATCTCCTGGAGTCAGTCCTGGCGCCGTTGGCGCCAGGCTCATAGTAGGTGTTGAACTCATGGAACTATATTCTCAGTTTAGTGAGGCTGAGCCTTCCGGTACAGGGTGTGGCTGTGGGACTACTTTACCTGAAGTGGCAGGATACGGTTAATGGACTATTTGCCTGGAACTACTTGCAAGGCTATTTATACCGCACCCTGCAAACAGAACACGCTTCGCGTTATTCTGCACTCCTGCAGTGTAACGCTCACCGTGTCTGCTCAGCTCTTCTTCAGCCACGCCCGTCCAGAGTTTTCTATCCATCGGCACCTGTGAATGGAAAAGAGAAGAACAGGAGTTATTCAGCGATGAAGGCCTTACCTGCAATCGAACATTCTGGCCCTGCCTTCCGCTTATTCCCAGACCACCGAATCTGCAGAGAAGAAGCAGAAAAGAAGGTACCGCACGAGCATCCATCCTCACCTGGGCCGGCATCTTCCAGGAACTTCATCGAGCGGTCCTTCCATCATCTTCCTGGAATTGCACCGCACCTGCTGAATAGAAAAGACACAGCGGGTTAGTCACGCACACCAAGAAAGGCTATTCAAACATTCGGCGCGCCTCGCATAGCGCTATACTCACCCGCAAGAAACCTGCTTAACATTGCAAGGAGAGTCAATCCATCATCCGGAAACCGCTCGACAATACGCCTAAAAGAAAAGAACAAAACGCTAGTTAAAAACTAGGCGACAGAGACTTTAAGCATCTATTCCAAGAAGGCATTGGTATAGAGACTTACCTGCTTACTCAGGTTCTTCCAAATCAGCAGCAACACCCATCGGATCAGTGAAGTAACTTGATCTTGGGGAAAGACTGTACATACCGCGCCCCTGCCAGAGAGTGCAGGACGGAGAGCCCACCTTTTAAAAACCCAAGGTGAGCCAGAAGAAGAGAAGGAAATCGGTCAGTGGTGAAGCCAATTCGGCTCCATTCAGTTAGCCAATATCTTGTTTCGATGTTGCAGGCAAACGCCTTCCGAGGTGAGATCGAAGGGAAGGCGCGGGCTAGCACCATCTTACAAGCAGTGCAACACCAGTGCAGACAGCAGCCTTCAGCCACGAGCTACGTCCCTGTGGAGACCAGGTGAGCGTGACACATATGCCTCCTTACTTCCAAAAAGCCAATTTCTGCTGGGTTCTCCGCCACTGATGTCCCGAAGGGCATTACCCACACTCTTCCGCCTCCTGACCCATCCTCGTCTTAGGACCCTCTGACAACGGCTCTACTTGATGTTGTTTCGTCTCCAACCAGTCCCACACCTCTCTCGGAGATGTAAAAAACCATGATTTCCCCCCCAACAACACTTTCAACTTAGCCTGGAAAAACATCATGTATTTTAAATTGAGTTCCCTTAGTCGGCTTCGCACTGCATCAAAGGATCTTCTCTGACGCTGCACCTCAAGCGTGAAGTCCCGGAAGATCCTCAACTTCGCGCTACCGATCACATAAAGGCCCCACCGGCGAGCATTCTGCAGAATGGCATTCCGATCCCGGAAGTTCATAATTTTAGCCACCAGTACTCTCGGCGGTGCACCCGGCGGTGGCGGGGCCTCCCAGGGACCCTATGTGCCCTTTCAACAGTGAAGAGGTTGGACAGGTCCTTAATCCCGAGGATTTTCAGCATCTGATTTTCCACAAACAGCTCCGCCCTATGCCCCTCCTCTCTCTCCGGAACGTCGATCAGACGGATGTTACAGCGCCTGGAGCGTCCCTCGGCATCTTCTGCTCTAACTTCCAGTGTACGGGTAGCCCCCACCAAACCCGCCACCTGATTCTTCAACTTCTGGATATCATCCTCCACCGTACTGACCCTTTGCTCCACCTCTGTGACCCTCTCACACACTTTGCGGAGGTCCGCCCTCACCAGAGAGACATCCACTCCTACCTCTTTGATGCTCTCCTGGAGGGTATCCCTGGAGACTTGTATCGCCTCCATTAGCGCATCTAGGGTCACCACATGTCTGTCCTCCCGTGGGGGCCTCTCCTGTCGATCTGGACCCTCCTGTCTCCGGGCACTGTCCTTAGCTTCCCTGTATTTTTTCATCCGCTGCTGACTCTTGCCCATTTTTAAAGCAACTCTTATTATCTTGCCCTCAGGCGTGAGTTCTGCAGTTTGTCCTCAGCCGGCACACCTGTGCCCAAAACCTCTTATCTTGCCTGTATCTCTCAGGAGGGCCTCCCCTCGTCGCAGCCGGCGTCTCAGTGCACCAAACTCCCCACACCAGTCTTATTCCTCAGCCAAGGATCCGTGGCCCCCACGTCTCTCCTCTTCAGCACATTCGCCAACTTCAAAGGAGCGCCCCGCCCACGGGGCCCCCCCTCTGTCCACCGTGTCCAGCGCTCCCCAGAAGGAGCCGATCGCTTCCCGCTGGTTACTTCGCCACTTCAGCTCCCCGGGGTCACTTCCCTCCTCTGTGCAGTCGATAGGCGGTCTGTGCCATGCCGCTTCCAAAACATTGTTTCCACTGTTCCGGATCACTGCCGTTTCCCCCACCTTTCAGACACCCCGGGAGGAGACAGGCAGACCCCAAGGATCCTCTAACAAGGGGGAATCAAGATCCACACCCCCTGTCCTCTGTCCTAGTGACTTCTTCCCCTGGCTCCTCCACAGTCTCCAGAAGCACACTTCAAACGCCCCAGTGGGGGCCACCCCTCCACACTGCCCCCCCACTGGCAAAGAAGAAGTCAGGGCCAAGCACCATGCGTAACTTCCAGCCACCCCGGGATGAGCCGTCCCCGACGGGGGCCCCACAGCGCTTCTTCCAACCAGGACGCAGCCCCACCTACCACCACTCCAACAGCCAAGTCTGTAGGGCCGAGGTCCAGGCTCCGGCACCTCAGCCCCAGCTGTCCCTCGCACAGTGCAGCTCTATCGGTCCGCTCCGGCGGGCCTGACCTCCGACTTACAACCGTCCTCACCCGGCAGGTCCTCCCCCCGCTGCAGTGTACACAAGCCGCTCCGCTTCCCTTGCAGCATCCTCTCTCGCCACCATCCCCGCGGGCCGCTCCGCTCTCTGTAAAGCAGAGCTCGGTTCACCGCAGCGGGTCATCCCGCTGCTGTCTGCGCGAGCCAGTTTGCCTCGCACCCCGTGAGGTAGTGTCCAGTCCTGCACCCCCTGTCAGGTGTACCTCCACGTCCGCCACTGCCCCCCGCCATGCCTGGGGGCGCAGTATATGTCCTCCAGCCGCGGGCTTCCAACGGTCCTCCTGGTTCCCCCCCACTGTGCCACAGGGGCCATCTTGATTTCCTCTTCCCGCCAAGCCATCAGGATTTTCGGCGAGCGCCGGGGAGAAGCACCTCTCTCCGTACCCTTTTCAGGGACAATATCCGCTGCCCCTGCACATCAACTTTCCTTCCCAACCATCTATGCACCGTCCATGGGAGATGTCACGCAGGATTTTGCCCGGATTTCTGCGGCAGCACGGGAGCTCCAGGGATTCACCTGCATATCACTCTGCAGTTAGCCACGCCCCCGCAAGCTTGCTTGTTGAACATGGCCACTCTATCTGGGGTAATATATGTGCGGTATAACACATTTAACTGTATCATTCAAAATCTAGCATTTCTGGACAATTCCTTGGGGAACGCCAGAGCCCTCTCCCATTCTCTGTCCGCAATATCTAGCCCCAGATCTTCCTCCCATCTTGATTTTAGTGTGGCGCCTCAGGGGTTAGGTTTGTCCATCAGTTGGCCGTATATCCTGGACACCAGTTTCCAGTCATCACCCAACCTATATAGTAATGCCACTAGGGGGTTCACTGCTGTTTCTTCAGGCCATACATCCCATTTTGTTCTTGCTACCCTCATGGCTCTCTGGTACCATAGGAATTGACCCACGGGTAAACCTTCTGTGGACTGGAATGAGGCAAAGTATTTAAAGGTTTCATCCTCGTATAGGTCCCCCCATGTATATACCCCTTTCCTTTCCCAGAGTCTGATGTTCGCTAGATCTGAGCTGGCCCTGCCCAGGTCCGAAATCATTGGGATCTCGGGCGAGTATGAGTGTAGGAGCGTTCTGGTTTTGTGCCATATTCGCCTCTCTATAATGGGTGCATTACTTAGCCAGTCCTGAGGGGCCCAGATGAGTTCTTTTAGACGTAGCGGGGCCACCAGGTGTTGCAGCAGCCCAGTTTCTGTCGTGGCATTATCCGACAACCATTGGGCCACAAAGCTAAGTTGCTCCTCAAGGTAATATCTCTCGTAATCCAGAAGTTGTATACCTCCTTCTTTATAGGGTAGGGTCAGCGTGGTCAGTGCTAACTTGTTTCTACCTATTCCCCACAGGAACCCTCTGAGTAATGTTTCAAGTAGTCAAAAAAAGGGGGCCTTGATGTAGTAATATATATTTTGGAAATGGTGAGGAATCTTGGAAGAACAATCATTTTGACTATCGATGCCCTGTCCATCATAGATAAAGGGCATTTGGGCCAAAATTTGATGGATGTACGTAGCACTTTGAGTGCAACTTCGGTGTTGTGTTCATGCATCAGTTCCGGTGTGTGCCTTATATTGACTCCCAAATATCGAAATAAGACCAGCTGCCATTGGATCCCCACCTCTATGGTCCTCTATGTCCTCTATGTTTCTACCTCGCAAGCCTGCTAATGGAAACAGGTAGGACTTTTGTCTGCTGAACTGTATGCCAGAAACCCTGGTGTAGTTGTCCAGAACCTCCAGACTAGTGGGCACATTCAGGTGCAGGTCTTTTACATATAAGAGGACATTGTCCGCATATAACGAGATTATATGGTGCACTTCGCCCACCCGTATTCCAGCATCAAAAAATTGCTTCCTAAAGTAAATAGGTATTGCTTCTAGGCCCAGTATGTAAAGCATGGGGGATAATGGGCAACCTTGCCTAGTGCCCCAGCAGATGTCTCAGGCTAATGATACAATCTTGCCTGATTTCACTCTCGCGCTTGGTTTAGTGTATAGGATTTGTACCCACCTGATGAATCCTTCCCTGAATCCAAACTCCTTTAGTGATGCCAAGAGCTACTCCCAGTATATGGAATTGAATGCTTTGATTGCATCCAAAGATAGTAACGCATAGGGACCGTCCTCCAGCTCCACTTGGGTCATGATGTGTTGGAGCCTGCAGAGATTCGCTGTTGTGTTACGGCCTGGCATGAAGCCACTCTGATCACTATGCACCAACCCGCCTAGGGATCTGGAGAGCCGCTTAGCAAATATTGTGGTCAATATCTTGATTTCATAGTTGAGCATTGCAAGTGGGCGATAAGAGTCACATTCGTCTACTGGTTTCCTAGGCTTAAGCATCATGATCACCAGTGTCTCCCTCATGCTTACCGGTAATATCCCCAGGTCGTACGCCTCCTGAAACACTTTATGTAACAGTGGAGTTAGAGATGATTCATACATTTTATAAAACGTCGGGGGGCAGCCCATCACTGCCGGGGATTTTACTGGTTGCCAGGGATTGTATTGCCTCTGCAATGTCCTCAGTGGTGATGTCAGCATCTAGGGCCTCTCTTTGTGTGGAGGTCAGTTTTGGCAGCCCAGTCTCCTCCAGTGTGTTTTGGGGTATTATGTGCATATAGGTGGGTGTAGAACGATTTAAAAGTGTTGTTAATTGCCTGCTGTGTCTGTTGTAGTGTACCACTTATGTCTCTTAGTGCAGTCGTTAGGTGTCTGGGGTATTCCCTCTTGCAGCGCCATGCTAGTAGGTGGCTGGGCTTGTCCGCCTCTATGTGTGCCCTAATGGTTCTGGTAGTGTGATCGAATTTAGCTAATCTGCCCCATGTCTCTTTACATTTGGCCGTAATTCGACTTAGCGTTTCTTCCTCTCGCTTAGTCCCCAGGGCAGCGGATTCTATCTTTTTAATTTCATCCTCTTGTAATTATAGCTCTGTCTGTAGTAATTTCTTGACACCACCCGCTTTAGCTATAATCTCTCCTTGCATCACCACTTTCGGGCCTCCCACACCGTGCCCCATTGAGCTACACTGCCCACATTTTCCTCTATATATTTCTCTAGTGAGTACCAAAGGTCGTCCTTAAAGGCTAGATCCATCAGCTCTTCAGTGGGCATCCTCCATAGTGGGATAGGGGTCTGGGACTGGCTATCCTCTATTCCACCATTAGGGGCGAGTGGTCAGAAATTGATCGACCCAAATGCTGCGTGAGTTCTATTTGGGGGAGTTGGTCCTTTCCTATAAAGATGTGGTCTATCCTGGTGTATAGACCATACGGGGATCAGAAGTAAGAATAGCCCCTCTCCGGCCAGTTTGTCTATATGTCATAAATGTTATATATATATATACGTAAAGAAAAAGTGAAGTGTTGAAGAGCAACAAGTTAATAGAATTGTGTTTAAAAGAAGAGAGAGAATTATTTATTTATTCATCAAGAGTATTGACTAAGTAGGTAGATTGAAGTGAAGTGAGATATAAAGGATTGGAGCTGCGACGAGTGGTCCACGCTCATATTGTGTTGTTTGTTTAAAGTGTTGTTTGTGTAAAGCATGGTAAGTATTGATAGGCGAGTGAGCCTTGTCACAATGGAGGATATTACTACGCTTATACACTTGTGCAAGCAGTTGCCAAAACACGTACCCAAACTTAAACAATGTAGTGCAGAATGGGTTCAAGGTACAGCAAATAAAATGTTCATGCCGTGGCCACAAGGAGGATCGCTGTCAAAAGCAGTTTTGCAACACATGACCACATACCTGCATGCAGCATACACAGGGAAAAAGCTGGAGAAAAGTCTAAGCTAGCTTAGAGCTTTGGAAGATGTACCAGGAGTGACGGGAAGACCCACCTTCTGAAGACTGGATGCTTAACCAGTGTAAAGAGGGGGGTGATGAGCCTTCTGCTCCCCCTAGCGCGACTGAAATATATGACGATAATGCAAAAGATGAAGGAGTGTATCCACTCAGAGATCTTAAAGCAGTGGTAGGATATAGTAACCCAACGTATGAACCGTTTGTTTATAGCAGTGATGAGAGTTCAGAGGACGCTCTGGAGAAAGATGTGATCTCCACAGTCCCATAGGACAAAGAGAGAAATGAACGACCAGGGGTGACCCTGGACATAGAAAGAGAAATTAGGAGATAGAAAGGAGAGAAAGATAAAACTGACGAGATAGCGCTCATACAAAATGAGTGGATGGGAGGTCAGATATTGCTCAAGCTTGATGGAACGAGCATTGGGGAAATAGGGCAAAGGGAAGATCAGGACAAGCGAGATAAAAAAGACATGAAACCAGAGGAACGATTGAAAGAAGAAGAACTTAAACGAAAGTGCAGACAAAGAAGAGAACAGCTGTATCAGGAAGAACAGCGAAGAAAGGAGGAAAGGGCAGAAAAACAAAGGAAATACAACAATAGGCAGAGAGCGATCGAAGAACGGGATAGGCTAGAAAAGAAGAGAGAAGAAAAAGAACAGAAATGAAGAGAGAAAAGAATGCAACTACAAAAAGATGAAGAAGTGCGTAAGGCAAATGAGAGAAGAGAAATGAAGAGACAGGAGGAAGAAAGAGTTAGAGAAGAAGTGAAAAATTGAAGGGCACTTGATGAGGAAATAGAACGAAAAAGCAGACAAAGAGCATGCAACATTGATCGCATTGAGAAACAGTTAATGTAAACCCGAATCCAGCAGTACCATGGGAAGACATAGAGGAGTTCTTCCCATCACAGGAACCGATGCCAGGGCCTTCTAGGATAAATCTAGAGGAGGTTTTTGAAGTAGAAACTATCAGGGATAGAATTGCGAAATCATGTCACGATATGAAGACAAAAAGTGAAATGAAAAATAAAGGGAAAGATGATCAATATGAGATTTCCCAATCACGAGGCAAGGAGGAAGTCTGTTTAATTCTGAGCACCGAGCTTTGTCTTTGGACAGGCTGGCTCTAAATAGGGGCGAGAAAGAGGGCAGTCACACGAGTTGGGGACAGGAAATGTCAGACGAAGAAAGAGAAACATTCTATGGGGAGGAGGGAACCAGTGCATGTGGTTTTGAGGAATGTTTACTGACAGACAAAGAGGTTAGATGGTTGGATATGAACCTACCTAAACCGAGTATGCCAGAATGTGTAGCGCGGCCAGGTCAACCTAAAGGGTGATCTCAGAGTGTAAGGGGGGATTTGCCGCCATATGTTAGTAGATTAAGGTCATTGCCAGGAAGAAGATGATCGGGAACCATTGCCCCTACTATGGATAGGCAAACAATGGAAGCCGATCATGATTTTGGGATTTCGCAAGTTTCCCTTGTTAGAGAAAGGAGGGGTATATTCCGTGGCTCCAAATGGACAAGGACAACTGGAGATGTAAATTGCGCAGCTTAACTTCAGGTGCCGGAAAATGGATTTATGAATTAGAAAAAATGACCGGAGGAAACACGTTAACCATAAGGGACATTAAGGGTCTCCTTGCAGCCATCCTTAGACGACATTTTGTCAAGAGCAGGATATGCAGGAGTCACTGCACAGCACATATTGGCGCGCCATTTAATGATTGGATAGCGGCAGTCTGGAAAGCGCTTAGAGTACAATATCCTGACACATCAGATATGGGAGCTATAATGCCACGTAAGATGCAGGAAGGGGAAGATCTGCTTATGTACATTCAGAATTTTCAAGAGCAGTAGAGCCTGGAAACGTGAGAGCTGTGGGGGAAATCTATACCGATATTCTATCATATTTTATGTCAGGGATTGCCAGAGCAGGTACATAGACAGCTAAAGAAGCTGGTAGGTATGGAGGCAAAGCCATGGCTAGAAATACAGCTCACCATTGAGCATCATTGCTAATTGTTGCAAGAAAAGAATAAGAAGAAGGAGGATACTAGGAAGGCTGAGGAAGCTAAATTAGTGTAAAAGAAATTATATGCTATAGAAGGGGCAATGCTGACAAGTGGAGAAGGGCCAGGATCACAGCAAATAGCAAGCATGCCACAGGTGAATAACCAACGGCAGTCAGATCAGACAGGAAACGGATTTATGCCAAGAGGTAGAGGAGGCTTCCGAGGAAGAGGAGGCTTTCAGAATAATTACGGAAATGTTCAGAATAATCAAGGTACGCAGGATGGGCAGGTCAGGAAATTCCCTCCTGTACTTTGGACATGTGGAATGACAGAACATATGGCGCGAAAATGTGGGAGCCAAAGGTATGTACAGAATGGGCAATTTTTAAGAGGGGGGGACAGTTTATGCTCCAGCATATAGCCCACAAAGCAGGGACGGGTTTGCCCAAGATCAGACAGTGTATCAGACACAAGCACCGCAAACACATCAGGCTTTGCAATCACAGCAAGCACCATTGAGTCAGGTGCAAGGACAATCACAGCACCCACCCATGCAGACACAACCACGCGTGAACACAGGACAATTATTGACTCCTAGGATAGGGGATGTCACTGTCGAGGGTGGGAATCCTTTTACAGGTACAGGGATAAGTATGTACCCACAATAGGACAGCTCACTGGGTGACTTGATGTGTTCAGTACTGTCTGTGATGCCTAATCCTCACGAGGAACCAAGGGTTGACGTAATGATAGGAGGCAAATCCTTTTTTTTTTAGTAGACACTGGAGCAACTCGCTCATGTATACGGGAGGGAAACATTTTATTGTCGGGTAATGCTATTAATGCTCAAGGATTATCAGGAGCTACAAGTAGAGTTCCTTTTACTGAAAAATTGCCGTTTTCTATAGGAGAATGTGGCATGTGTGTTCCATTGTTGTATTCGAAACAGACGCCAAATAACATATTGGGCCGAGATTTAATGACGAAGTTAAACATGGCAATTTCTTTCACTGATGAAGGCATAGTGTGTTCTACATCAGGAATACATTATTTGAATGTAAGTGAGTTAAACCCGCTAGAACCAGAGGTTTTTTACTATGGGGTACGCATTTTGTTAACATGGTTACCTGGATTAGTGGGCCAGGTGATGAGAATACCTGATGAATTTTTGTTTCGACCACAGGAACCTATGGACAAAGAGGGGGGACAGATATTTCCCCTAGAGTTACAGGCAGCCATAGTACGAGGAGAGTTGGCCGTGCTTGAAGGATTCGAAGACGAAGGCAAGCCATGAAGAACAGTGATTGCTATTGGGGAAAGGTTTAGATTGACTGACATCACTGACGAGGATATGTTTAAGGATGACCCGTCAGACGACGAAGTAGTGTTTGAGATGAGCATTACATATTGGAATAGAACAGAAAGGAGAGAGATCCCACAGCGAATGGTGATCGTACAGCAGCGTCCTACATATTTTGATGAGGACATGGAGAAAGTGCCAATCTCCCTATGGACAACAGGTCCTTATGATGTAGGCCTGTTGAAGGGGTTAGTAGAAATTAAGATTAAGTTGAAGACAGGAGCAATTCTGCCTCAGGTAAGGCAGTACCCCATGTCCCGAGAAGCGGATGAGGGGATTTTAAGACTATATCAGCTATGATGGATCTAGGCATTTTAGTGATGTCAGTCACCATGTAATACCGCAGTGTACCGTATAATCAAAAGGGGGTTGTGGCATTTAATTCAGGACATGCGCCCAATGAACCAGATTGTAGAGGCAGAGTTCCCTCTAGTTCCAAATCCTGCAAAAATTCTCTATAGTATCCTGGTAGAGGCACAATATTTCACTGTGATTTATTTGAAAAATTTGTTTTTCTCAATCTCGTTGCATAAGGACTTCCAAGATCTTATATCATTTACATTTCGTCAGACTAAGCTGAAAAGCACACGTTTGCCCCAGGGGTATTGTGAGTCTCCATCGATTTTTAATAGAGTCCTGCAGATGGACTTAAGCAATATTGATTTGCCAAGTGTTGTGTTGCAGTACATAGATATCATTTGCTAATGAATATTTTAGCAGAGAAAGGACATAAGGTGGACAAAGAGAAATTACAGCATTGCCAAAAAGAGGTGTTGTATATAGGACAGCTAATCTCGCATAAGGGGGAAAAGTTACACCTGAAAGAGCGGAGGCGATTTTGAAACAACAAAACCATGCACGATAAGGCAAATACAACACTTTTTAGGACTGTGCAATTATGTCAGAGCATGGGTATTTGATTATAGTTTGTATACAAGACCATTGCTGCAAGCCCTGAAAAAGGCACAACAAACTCAAGAAAAGATTGAATGGACTGAGGAAATTGAGGAAGAGTTTGATGAGTTGAAAAAAGCAATTTGCACAGCTCCAGTTTTAGGAATTCCCAAATATTCAGAGGAATTATTTTTGTTTTTGCACACAAACGGAACAGTTATGACAGCAGTGCTCACGCAGGGAACCACGTTGGGGTACAAGCCCCTTTCTAATTACAGTGGGATTTTAGACCCAGTAATGAGGGGACACTTCCCTTACGAACAGTCAATGGCAGCCGCTGCATTTGCTATTGAAAAGTCTGCTAACATAGCAATGGGGTGTTCCATGACACTATTTTTTGGGCATGCTTTGTTTGCTGTTGTAGAGAAACGTAAAGGTACATTGACATCTCAAAGAGCTTCTGCGTATGAAGTGGTAATATCGAATCCAGCGATCAAAATAGTCAGGTGTAAAATGGTGAACCCTGCCACGTTTGTTGCTGAACCATTGGTAGAGGGTGAACAAGTGCACGATTGTTTGAATTATGAAGAATTCAATGACGATATTATGAGAGTGAAAGAAAATGCTCTCGCTGCATGGGAAATTATTTTTATTGATGGTTCTTCAAGAATCTATTAAACTGATGGAAAAAGGTATTCAGGTGCTGCTGTAGTAAAGCATAAGGCTAATGGGGAGTTTGAGGTAATGGCAAGTGCAAGACTACCATCTCATTTCTCAGCACGGGCTGCAGAATTGGTAGTGCTGATTGTCGCACTTGATAACACGCAGACCAGGAAGTAACAGTGTACAGTGACTCCGCCTATGTGATGTTGTCCGTGCACGCAGGATTGGCACGTTGGAAAAGGAGGGGCTATCTCCGAGGGGACAGCACTCCGGTGTAACACGCTGCTTTATTGGAAAGGCTTATTAAAGCACTACAACTCCCAGTAGCCATTGCAAAAGTCAAGTGCGCAGCGCACACTAAGAGAATAGACTTTATTTCACACGGAAATCAAGCTGCGGATGAAGAAGCAAAAAGGGTTGCATATTCATAGGATGTAATGAGTTTTGATACGCCTGATGTGAAAGAGAAGATTGTTGTAATGATGATAGTGAATACAAGTTTTAATCTTTTGTCAAAGATACAGATTATGGAAATTCAAGGTGGAGCTCCACAGGAAGAAAAAGACCTGTGGACACAGAGGGGGTGTTCTTTATCCCCCACCGAAGCACTGTGGTGACAAGACAGCACTGGTAAACCAGTGATGCATGTAGCCATATAGAGGGTGGCGTTAGAACAGCTACACTACCCTGCGCATGTCACTAGGGAAAGCTTTGCAGCAACCATTGCAGAGGATTTGTTCGTACCGAACCTGTTAGAACACGTTGCTTTTTATGTAGTAAATTGCATTGTATGTCAAATGTTTACTGCTGGGAACATGCTGCGAACAGTCAGAGGAGTTATCCCTTGACCAAATGGTCCATTTCAGCATTTACATATTGATTATGTTGATATGCTGCAAGTTTGTAATGGTTATAGGTATATGATAGTGGTGGTTTGCCCCTTCTCTAGGTGGATCGAGGCCGGTCCATGCACACATCCTGACGCCACTTGCACTGTGAAGTACTTAGTCCGAGAAGTATTTCCTAGATGGGGAATATGTGAGGTGCTGAGATCAGATAATGGCCCCCATTTTGTAAATGAAGTGTTTGAGCAAATTAGTTTGTTGCTTAGCATAAAGCATACGTTTTCTTCAGCTTATCACCCGCCAGCGAACGGAATATGTGAGAGACTCAACGTTCCTGTCAGGTTTAAGAACTTCCTCCCCCTCCTCCTCACCTGACTCCTCTGAGGTATACTCTATTGGGATGGTCTCGGTCTTCTTTCGTTCCTTCCGTGTAGTGGGAGTCTCTTTCTTGGGTGTCCTGATTTTATTTTCGTGCAGATAGGGTCTGGCCCCTCCGGAGGCCACCTTGGCAGAGAAGGAACCTTGTCCGCGGGGAACTCCGGGGGGGCAGCCCTAAAATCAGGGAAAAAGCTCAAAGGTGGAAAAAACCCTGTATCTTCAGATGGGTTCAAATTGCTGTAATTCTCTTCCTTGAAAACAGGAAGGCAGTCAGCGTTGGTCGAATTCAAGAGTACGTTTGTTTGTGGCTCTAATTTTCCTTAGAGTTCGGACAGGAGTCTGGAGAATTGCTGGAAGTGGATGCTCCAAAATAGAAAGATGCCAAATGAAAAATCTGACTGGAAAGGTGAAAAAGAAAGTAGAATGGAGAGAAGGAGAGAGAGACAGTCAGCGCTAGAAGGAAGAACAGAACTAGAAGCACTAAGGTAGGCAGACAGGAATATGCTTACGGAGCGGGAGATTGCTCAGCAGGCGAAAATGAGGTGCCGGGACCGGCTGTAGAATTCAGCAAGGCGCCGTAAAACAAAGTAACCCATAGCAGAAAGATTAGGCAAGAAGACAGGAATCCAGAAGTGTTCCCAAGCAAACGTAGGATAGGAACCGGACTGATAGGAGGACGCGAGGTAAGTAGAAAGTAGGAAGTAAGAACAAACAAAAAGGCTGGAATGCCAGGAGGCAGCAGAGGATAGATCTGGTAGTGGACTCCGAAACAGAAAGAAATTAAGAATACGGAAGGAAACGGGGAAGTAGACGTTCCGCTGAAGTAGGATCAGGAGGGCGGAATAAAGCAAAAGAAGGAATGAGGCAAGCGAATAACACAGACGAAGTTTCCTCACGAACCGCAGCGTTGGTAACAGATACAACGCGTCGGTTAGTGGGAGGAGTCAGAATATGAGGACTCGTCCGCCATATTGGGTGAGGACTGGAGCGCGCATACGGCAATCAATGCCTCCAGCGTTTCCAGACCCTCCAATCCGAGTTCCTGACAGTTCCTCTTAAGGAAAGGATAGCCAAGCTGAAATTGACCCTGAAAAAGGGGTGGCTGTATTGCCTGACCCTTGCATTTTGGAACCAGCCTGGCTCAGACCACCACCTCCCATCCCACGAGTTAGTCACAGGGAGACAAATGAGAACACCTTTAACTCCTCCATCGAGGACTAGAAGTGATGCCCAGACAACTGCAGAATTGTTAGGAACTCAGTTAGGTGAGTACTTAGCATGTATGATGGCTAGTATCTCTGTCATTTCAGACCAAGTCAAGCGGATGGGGTGTCGGTCTCAGAACACAGATGAAGACCATTCAGCAACCCGATGGCAAAACATTTCGTACCAAAGGTCTTTCCAGGAGACCAAATATTAATTTGGAATTTCACAAGGAAATAGCACAAGCCTGGATTTGGTGGGCCGTTACACCGTCAACTGTCAAAGTCTTGGGACTAAGAGTGTGGATCCAAGGTGATGTGAAAGTCTACGCCAGAGAGACCCACGTACTCCCACCCCATTCGTAAGAAGGTGCATGTGTAACGCTCACCTGATTCCCGCAGAGGCGCCGGTCTTGACTGGGTGAATGCCGTATCTTCAAAGGTGATGTGTAACACACGGTTGGCTCTTTGGGCTGGACCTCTGTGCACTGTATGTCTGACTCAAAGAGTAAGATGTCTGCAGATAGAAAATATGGGATTAATGAACTGGGGTTATTGGGTGCCTCTCTCCTCTTCCCTTTCTCTTCTCCTGTAGAACCCCAAAGGTTAACGCCCTCACCTTAGGTAAGTGAACGCCAAGCTCTCCATCTGCCTCGGGGCAGGGTGCCGCAACCAGTTTCTTCACTGGATAAGGGTGCAGGCCTCTTGACCTCAGAGGACTGCTGTCCGTCGTTAACTGCACGAACGGTAAGTTCTGGGCACTTCAAATGTCTTAAAAGTCTTTTGTAATGATATCTCTTGTTTTGCAGGGTTCCGGCGATGGCGGATGGCGGGCTGATGAGAGTTGAGGATCGAACCCGCGTGAGGAATAGAAGCGCCTGGAAGCACGTAAGTAAGCGCTTGTAGCCTGCTTCACGATGCGCACTAACTGTCCCTTTTATCTTGAAGGTTCAAGTTCGGAGCTTTAGAGAAGCTGAAGGGTGCTGGAATACCCACTGGATTCGGCGTGGGAAGGAGTAATGGCACGTGAGTAATAAAGTTGCCCAATGTCTTTAAACGCACCTTCTTTTGTCTTTCAGATGCGGGATGCAGCGCCGAAGGCCTCCGGAGCATGCAAAGAGCTGGTAAGCTTTTGTCTTTCAGATGCCGGAATGCAGCACGAGGCGTTGATGACAGCCGATGGACCAGGTAAGAGATGCGCTGCCACTGAAGACCGTAGTGCTAAACTGTTCTTTCTTTGTCTTTACAGGTGCTGCTGAAGACTGGATTCCAGGATGGTAAGCCTTTGTTCCCTTAGGCCCAGGATCAGAAGCAGAAGACACGATGAGCGTTCTGCTGCAGAGAATGCAGAATAACGCAAAGCAAGATTCATCCATCGGGTGTGGTTTAAATAGCCTCTTGTAGTGCTTAGGTGTCTCTTTCCACAGCCACGCCTAGGTAAGAAAAGAGTTCCTGCTTTCCAGAAGAGTTCCAGTGTTCTGAACCTAGGGAGTGGCTCCTGCCCCACCCAACAGGAAAAGTAGTCCCAAACAGAAGAGGATCAGGGGTTCAACTGGCAGGTAAGTAAGCAGCATGGTCTGCTGCAGGTAAGTCCACCCAAGCATTATGAGCCCGGCGCTTCCAGCGCTGGGACTGGGCATCTTTATGAGCCAGGTGCCACTGGCGCCAGGACAGGGTCCAAAAGGTCCCAATTGGGACTGGCTGGCACTCGGAACCGGGGTTATGGGTCTGCTTCCAAGGGAGTCGGGCAAGTCCTGATCTTTTGGAAGCAGAGATCATGACAGCATGTGCACGTGCAGACTAGATCGATGATGGCGAAGAAGGACACAGAGACTATCCAATAGATAAGTACCCCAAGGGTCTGTTCTCCATGACCAAAAAGAGGAAGAGTCGCACTGCCAGGAGTCGCACATGAACTCCTGAGCGGAGAACAAGACAGAACACACATTATAAGCAATAAAGGACGAGGATACGCAGGCCCTGTCCCTCCGATGCATTTCCAGCATCACAACGACCATAAAAGGGTTCAATGCTATCAAGGAAGAGCTGAGAGCCATACGACTAATGACTCTCCATATCCTTGATATGATTACAGCTATGGATGGAGGTGTTTGTGCCAAAATCGGAGAATCATGTTGCACATTTATACCTTCTCATGATGACGAGAATGGCACCCTGACAGAGGCCATATCGATGCTGACAGACTTACATGTCCAGATGATAGACGAAGTGGAAGACATTGCTGATGACGTCTTCTCGTGGATCCCACAGTGGATGGCAGATATGTTAAAGTTTCTTGGAGCCCTGTTAGTGATGATCATGCTTGGATTTTGTGTGATCAGAGTCATAATCACACAGTGCAAGCAGACTGCAAAGAAAGCAGTAGGAATGAAGGTTATAATTGATGTCGAGCCTGGAGGAAAACCCAAAGAGTTGACAGATGAAGAAATCAAGGACTACATGAAAGTCAGCATACACACACCTGAAGGAACAAGGTTTCTGTATCCGAGACACTGCAAGAAGTATGTGGGAAAATGAGTCTATTGCAGCCCCAATGGACAATGCACAACTATGACCTGGATTGTTGATGAACATGTGAAATCAGCAGGATGCCTGAAGGGAGTCATAAAGATATGGGTCCCAAAGAAGCATTTCTTCAGATGAGGATGTCTTGATGTGAAAATTGATGATAGAGTAGTCGATGAATCGCCCAGAGAGGGGAGTGTAGAGGTGAAGTCGGACACCCCTACCCTAAGCTCCACCCCCATGTTGCCTATATGTTGGGAACCAGAAATGACGACATGTGCAGTTCCAGTAAGAATGCCTACACCGCAGAAAAACTTCAAGACAAGGTACCCATTGAGAAAACCATACAAAGACATAGTGTTCTTTTAGATAAAGTGCCATAAGAAATGTCATTTGAACGAGAAAGGAGCTTGATGATGTCATGCGAAGTAAGAGCAGACGCACCCAGAACGACGGATGAAGTAAAAGAATATATACATTCTCTAGGAGCTGAAGAGAAGATGGTAAAGATGAGCAACATTTCGGGCTCAAGATGAGGATGCTCATGCTACAGAAATGCTGAAGAATATGTTAATCAGTTTACACTTGCACAGATGCAGAAACGCAAGTAGGGAAAAGTTATCATAAGGCTGGCTACGTAGTGAATTAGATTGCGGCAATGCGCCAATGTATATGTAGAAGAATGTACAGAACCTGGATATTCCATGATGCACTTTAGCAGGCTTGAAGTCCGTGATTAGGAAAAGACTCAATGTGTGGCGCAGTTGGAAACTACTGATGGCAAGCTAAATTTCGAGAAAGGCTTGGCTGGCCCAGCACCAAGTAGACAAGGCCACAGTAAAATGGATGCCTGTCAAAAAAGGCTACAACAAAAGTGAGAAAAGAACAAGCTCCTGTTTGAAGCAGTATGAAAAAACACAGGAGGTGTCAAAAGTTCATCATTTAAAAGGATTGAATGCTGCAAAAGGCTCAAAGGAGTGGTCTTGTTACACTCACCTGGCTCCCACAGGGGCATCGGTCGGACCCGGACTGCTGCGGCCTCCACCCACGTGATGCGTAGTGCTGCGATGACTGACTGGATCTGCCCTCCTAATCTTGTCAGCTTGACCCGTAGAAATATTCTCCTACAAGTGGAGAGATGGATTTAGCCACTTGTGGATTCAAGTGATAGCATCCCCACTGTCCTCCCCACTAATCACCTCTGAAGCGCCCTCTCAGCAATCTCACCTTATATTCTTGAAGGCTGAGCCCTCCATCCTGCGAAGCACGCAGGGGCGCGTTGATGACCAGTTACTTCACTGGCCTGAGGATATTGGAAGAGTTGTAGACGAATCCTGACTCCAAAAGGTCCTGGCAAGTATATAGTTCGTAAGAGTTCAAAATGTCTGGAGTTCACTCCTGTCCAATTCCTCTTTTATCTTGCAGCTTTGACCCAATAAGAAGATTGACAGCTGAAAGCGCTCCGGTAAAAGTCTGTGTTACCCAACACTGTCCGGTAAATAATGCCAAGGGTTAAACTTGCTGCTTTCTCCTTATCTTACAGGTGCGGCATAAGAAGATGTGGCGTGCTGATGAATTATACCTCCGGCGGTAAAATCAGGTAAGTATATGGCGGCTAAAGAGATTGTCTCTGTCTGTTCTCTCTGCTCACCTTGTTGTTTCTTGTCCCCTCTGGGTGCCGGGATTCGGCGATGTAAAGATGGAGACAGCGCCGGATCGAAGAGATGCTGCCTGAAATGGTGAGTATGGCGCGGCGCTGCTGCTGGCGATGCGACACCTTTTAAACAAAGTCTTTCCTCTGGTTTGAAGATGAGATGAATCCGGAATCAGGTAAGAAATCAGGTAATACTCTTGTTCTAACCTTTGCTTCTTTTCTTCTTTCTAGGTGCTCCAGGTTCGAGGCGGGCGTGGCAGAAGGCTGGATGCTGCTGCTGGCATGGTGAACGTTACGCTGCTGGATGCAGAATAACGCGAAGCGTGTGCTGCTCTTCGGGCGTGGTTTAAATAGCCTTCAAAGTAGTCCCAGGTAGGTATTCCTCCCTGACCACACCCGAGTAACAAAATAGTCCCTAAGGTAAAGTAGTCCCTTCCAGGCCTCACATGGGCTTGGATCTTCTTGCAGCATGGTCTGCATCAGGTAAGTGTGCACTTATGAGCCTGGCGCCTATGGCGCCAGGACTGATGTCCCATATGAGCCTGGCGCCATAGGCGCCAGAACTGAACCCAGACAGCCCCTAGCAGGGGTTGCTGGGTTTTCTCAAGGCAACATGATGCCTGCTCCCGGGGCTGATGGACGTGGTCTGGATGCTCGGGGGATGCAACATGACAGGTCTCCAAGTCACATGGGTGAGATGGAAATAGCTTGGGTCAGGCTGTGCCGAAACCAGAAGGACAGAATGAAGCTACACTCCCTTTATTTCTCAGACGGAAGCAGCTTCTACAAGGCCAAGTTCAAAGCTTAATTGTATGACAGGCTGTAGGAGTGATGATAGATGGTGGGCTAATTGGTGGGAAGGCCTGATCACGCCGAACCTCCATGCACCTGGAATGGTAGCCTGCGTGCTGCTAGCATGTGGAATATTCTAGAGGGGTACAAAAGTGCCAAACCAATCATACAGGGTCATTTAATGAAGAGCAGTATGGTTTGTAGAACCAATCAATCGTTGTGTATTTAATGACGCTGATGATGACCAGTTATTTGGGATGGGCTTAGATGTCAACTGACCTTAGATACCCAATCATAACCTCTGGCTATATAGAACGTATACTTAGATGTTCACTGAAAGCCAACCACCGTTACTCATAGGTTTTTGTAGTTTGCCACATAGTAGGACATCAGTAATGTCAAACTCCCTGTCTTCACAACCACTCTGGAGAGCCTCTAAGCTCATCCTAGTCAATTTACCATTTGCAATAGATTCCATTGCTTGTAATGTTGTTATTTTAGTACACAACTAAACCTCAAATTCACAAAGTGTGGATATTTTGTAACTGGCAAAGTTACACACTGATTCTTAAAACCATTAGGATCCCACCGCTGCCACCATGTGAGAACTACCCAATGATTTCGAGTGGTTCTGCTCAGGCAGTTGAACCCATTGTGTAGCCGAGGAGTTCTTTCTGCCAATGTACTTCTCAAAAGTATATAAGGACTGAGAAGCCTATTGACCCAAAGATGGATAACAACACAGGAACCGCTGACCTGCAAAGGAAGGCACAGTTATACCACCAGAGAATACAACAAATGCACCAAAACACAAGGATCTAGTGAAGAATACCTTGGTCAGGAGAGGGGTCGGTAATGAAAACAGCTGTAACAGTTCCTAACAGGGTGGACATTATGCTAAAATAAGGACAACAGAAAGACTAACATGAGTTTACCAAATCAGTGACATACAAGGCGTGAATAACAGTGTATTAGATGCCACAGGACTTACCAATGGTGCGGAGTAGAAAAGGATAATAGTAGTCAGCAGAAGACAGAAATGAAGTCTGGCAATAATCCACCGAACCCCCGCCGGCACAAGGATGCCTGAATGTCCCACAGAAAGTCTCTAGTCCTTCAAATGTCCCAAATGACCTACAACCCGCTGGCATGAGGACGCCTAGGTGTGTTCCAATAGGCGGTCTCTAGTCGGGAACACTGTAGAGCGGTGCCGCTCAGAATGTTGGGAGCTGTAGGAGTGAACAGGCGATGATCCTTGTGGGTCACGAGGGAAAAGATGAAAGGAGGAGCTGACGTGAAAAAAGGCCAAAGTAAGTTCCAAAAAAGGCGCAAGCAGCAGGAAGTCCGATAGAAGAAACAAGGTAGATTGCGTGCGGTCAGCCAGCAAGACAATGCAGGTAAAACACGTCCAGATTGATCCAAAAGTCGGCAACGTGCAGGCAAAGACAAGATTAATTCCGTAAGCAAAAACCAGGTCAAGAAGCAATCCAGGAGTCTGCAACTAGATCAGGGGCATCAAGTAACAAGGGGCAAGCGCAAGAAGGGTCATAGAAGGAAGCCAGGTCAGTAATAACAATACTGTGTGCAAGAACGTAAATGCTGCAGAATCAAATTCAGAAGCAGCGAGTAGAAAAGGAGGTGTAGCCTATGAATGAATGGACAATCACGTGAACAGTGGGAAAAACGGGTCAAATGTGATAGGGCACGTGACCCACGAAACGCAGAGCACCAGCATTTCCAGGGCAACCCCCAACGCTCCCGAAAAGATCGGCAAGGCGTTGGGGCATTGCTGCCCGTACTGGGCACAGATTGTTTACGTGTAGCATAGGGAGAACATGTAAAGTGTTTGAAGGATGGAAACATCAGTCTATAAGGTGGCACGCCAGAAAACCCTTTTTTTGTAGTTTTTTTAATGTTTTATTTATGATTTACATACAGTATAAGCAATAACGATAATAGATACAAATATATACAAATTACAAGAATAATATCATTACAACATAATAACTCCAAACTCCCTACCCCCGCTCCCCCCACTCCCTAGTATGTACACAGTTCACATTAAAAAGTACTCAAGATTCAGGTTCAGTACATTGCCAGAAATCCACCCCAAATCTTCGTGAACAATCCTGTTTTGCCATGTTTCCTATATATACATTTCTCAATTGCTGCAAGATTGTGCATTTCATTCAACCAATCTTCCTTCAATAGTGTTACATTAGATTTCCAATTTCGTAGGATGATTTTTTTCTCCACCAAGGCACCCCGAAATATCCATTTTTTCTGGCAATTAGTAAACTCCTCCAAGTTCACATCATTCCCCAGAATTAGCATTTCAAAATCCAAACAAACTTGTTCATTCAAGACACTTTCCATTACACCACCTATATCACTCCAAAATCCTTTAAGTTTCATGCAGGTCCAGAACATATGTTCGAAAGTACAATTTTCAACAACACATGTCCAACTTCCCGGTCCATCCCTCAAACCCCTCTTCCACAATCTTTCCGGGGTACAGTACACATATTTAGAATCTTTATTTGTCTCGTTCTTTCAGAAAAGCTCAGGGAACACAGACTGAAATTCGCACACATCTTCGTCCAAGTATCCACAGTTATCACAACACCAAGCCTCTTACTCCACTCGTCTCTCAGCACATCGTTGCCCTTATATTCACCTACAACCCGTTTGTATATCCGGCTTGCCCGGCCACTCTCACCCACCACTGATTTCCTAGTGAGAAAGTTTGCATCCACCTTCTCCTGAGGAACAAGCCCACCAATAGCAGCCTTCAATCGTTTATAGTCTGAAATCCTAAAGTTGTCAATCTTAAATCGTTGTTGCAACTCCTTGGCCGTCATCCAATTACCATCTGAGAGCAAGTCACCAATCCAATTAACACCCCTCAAGAACCAATCCGGCTAGAACAATGATTTATTCCCCAACTTAACAGAGGGATTCAGCCAAATGGAAGCGTCTGGATTCCTGTACACATCTGCACCCAAAAATCCAGCCAGCTTCGACCATGAGCTCCTCAAACAGGCCGTCAGTGGATCCTTCGCATTCCACCCTCCTGATTCCGAAGTCAGTAATGCCCTTGGTGATAATGGGCCGTTGTAACTCGTCACAGCCCTAACCCAATCATCGGGCGAGGGTGACGAGAAGTCAACAATGAAATCACAAATATACGCAAGATGATAGGCCCTGAAATTAGGGACACCTAAGCCACCCTTCTCTAGGGGCAGTTGTAACTTCCATAGTCGTAGCCTAGGGGGCTTCTTATCTCAAAAAAAACCTTGAACAAGCCTATCCAATTCCTTCCAATAGTGATTCTCAATATTAAGTGGGAGCATGCTTAAAACATAATTGATTTTGGGAGCCGAAACCATTTTTAAGGCATTAACCTTCCCCCACAACGAGATATTCAATAGTCCCCACCTCTCTAGGTCATTTGTAAGAGTCACAACAATCATGTTCATGTTCTCCTTCACCCATCCACTGATATTGGGAGTAATCCAGATTCCGAGATATAGCATTTTATCACGACACCACCTGAACCCCACATCCGTAACATATTGTTTACTACAACAAGAATTCAAGGGTAGCACCTCAGACTTTGTCCAATTAATTTTAAAGCCAGAAAAATTATGGAACTCCGCCAAGATCTCCATAAGAACTGGTAAAGATTTCTCCAAGTCCCGTAGAACCAAAAGGATATCATCTGCAAACATCCATGGCTTCTGTTGCAACCCCCAACATGAAACTCCGCAAATATATGGATCTTTTCTAATCACTGCTGCCAGGGGTTCGATAGCAATGACAAACAGTAGCGGTGAAAGAGGGCACCCTTGTCTAGTCCCTTTCTCTAGTCTAAACGGGTCTGAGCGCCTGCCGTTAGTATTCACATCAGCTATAGGTTCCGTGTACAACAGTTTAATCCACGATCTATACCTTGCCCCAAAACCCATTTTCTCCAGTACACAAAAGAGGAAATTCCAATCTACACGATCAGACGCTTTTTCTGCATCTAACGAGAAGACAGCAGCACCATCTAGAGAATCAGATGCCTTAGAAATCGTGTGTAATAGCCTCTGAATGTTACTCAAAGTCTTTCTGCCTTTCACAAAACCTGACTGGGTCACATCAATCAAATTAGGAAGCAAAGTTTCTAGTCTGGTAGCTAGGACTTTCGCCAAAATGTTATTGTCTGTGTTAAGAAGACTGATCGGCCTATAACTCATGGGAAGCGTTTCATCTTTCCCCTTTTTAGGAAGTACTGTTATCGACGCATGTCTCGTGGAAGTTGGTATAAGGCCTTCCCTTCAAAGAAGCCTCATACATATCTTTCAACAATTCAAGCGCCGAGTTTGGCAATAATTTATAGTATTCTACTGGGAAGCCATCTCGCCCTGGCGTCTTCCCAACATTCAACCTAAAAATTGCCCTTTTAATCTCATCCAAAGCCAAGTCCCCATCAAGTAATTTTGAATCAGACTCAGAGAGCCTGGTCAACTGCGCCTTTTCCAGAAAGTCCCCACAGCCAGTAGGTGTACCTAAGTCCTTCTTATATAAGGTAGCATAGTAATCTCGAAAGATATCATTGATCTCTCCAGGATTAAACGTGACCCGACCATCCTTAGCTTGAACTGAAGTTATTGATCTCTCAAATTCCCTTTTTTCAGCCGATAGGCCAGCCATCTATCACACTTTTCTCCATATTCATAGTACACACATTTCTGATTATGATACCTCCGTTCTGTTTGCTCATCAAATTCGTGTCTAAGTTCCCTCTTCAACTTCAACAAGACCTTAGTACCCTCTAAATCGGTTGGGTCCGTCATAATTCTTTTAGACAAGTCACTAACTCTCTTCTCAAGATCTTTTAGCTTACTAGTGCGCTTCTTGTTCAGACCTGTAGTATCCTGACATTACATTAGCTTGTACATCCAGCGCTAGCTCGTGCATCCAGCATGAGATGAATGTACGAGCTGTAGGGCACGAGGACGTGAGGGAGAATGGAATTCGGTACATGGAACGGATGGTCAGTTGGAGAAGAGAAGAGAGGAGAAGCGTCCAGTTCATGTCCCCTTATGTACTGATAGTCTTACTAGTCATAGTTATTACTTCTATGTGTTAAACAAATAAATACTTATAGTTTATTCTCTGTAGTCTGCCCATTCTTCAGTGGCGACGAGGAAAACTCTTTGTGGCCGTTGAGAAGGATCTCCGGCCGCACTGTAGGTAGGAACTTGTTATCGTTGCTAACTGTGCCCGTAAATCCTCTGTGTGCTCAGCGCTCAACGATCCTTTCGAGTGACTCGCAGCTGATATTATCATGCCAGGGGGAGATGTCACTCACAGCAACTGTTAACTTCCTGCTGTTTACGCCTTGAAAGCCTCATTGGCTGTCCTCGTCCCGCCTGCATACGCTCTCCCAATCATGAGCGTTGAGAAAGGAAAGGGGCGGGCCTACTCTCACTCGATACCACAAACTTTATTAAACCTACAGCCCATCAAGATACATGCACACAACGTTTCTACGTTACGCTGGAAGGGGGCGTAACCATCCAACGCTTATTTCCTCACTTTCAACCTCATGCCGGTAATCATCATTTCACTCCTCTTCCTCGTTGCAGTACTTAACCAAATGGTAATCTTCATTAATCCTCCCTGCTCTTCCTCTTCCCAGTGATTCAGCAACCTACGACTATAAACACAGAACATTATGGCAATGCAAGGAGTTCAACCTCCTCACATGTTTCTACCAGAAGTAGGAGAACCTACACTCTCATGGAAACGCTGGCTTAAAGCCTTTGAACACTACGCACATGTAGTGTGTGGGGCAAACTACAGTACAGAAAGGAAGAAATCCTTATTGTTGCACTGTTTAGGTCCTCCTGGACAAGAAAAATTTGAAGACTTACCTGATTTAATGGAAGACGAGATAGGGGACATGAACGAGTATGAAATTGCCATTGTCAAACTCAATAAACACTATGACAAGAAGATGAGCACAATTCTAGAAAGATATAAATGTGGAAAACGAGTTCAAGAGAAAGATGAATCTGTGGAACAATATGTTACTGCTTTGAGGAAGTTAGCCCGTAATTGCAAATTTGATCACCAACTTGACGTGAGGATTAAGGATCAATTTATGCTTGAATGCAGGAGCGGCAAAGTTAGGGAGAGGCTATGGTCCGAGGATGATCCCACTCTTGATACAGTACTAAGACTAGCCAAAGAGGTGGAGCACACTGAGACGTGTGTGTCCACTTTGGAAAACAGACTGAAAGACATGTCAGTTAAATCATCAATCAGTAGTGTACAATCTGATCAGGATGAAGAAATAAGGGCCATAAGAGGCAGCAAGAAGAAGAAAACTATACCATACTATACTGAGACAGCGTATAATGCCAGAAATCCACAGCACAGAACTTCCAGTAGTGGGGAAGTATACAAAAATCATATGATTGTGAGAAGACCTGACAGAACAGAAATCAGAAGGAATAACAGGTTTGAGAACTCCAGAGTGCCCATGTTGAAAGGAGGAGAGCGTCAAGACAAGGTACAGTTTCCTCAGAGCGGAAGAGGGAGAACCAGGGAGAGAGGTTGTTATAGATGTGGTAGTCCAAGCCACTGGGCAAACAACAAAGGGTGTCCTGCTCTAAAGATGATGTGCAGGAGATGTGGAGGTAAAGGGCATTTAGCCAAATGTTGCAGGAGTAACCCGAGTGAGGAACATAATTCGAACTGGATTGGAGATTACGATGAAGAGGAAGAGTGTGTGTTCATGGTCACTGAGGAAGATAAACATGTTGAAAGTCCCAGGACAAAAATTGCTGTGAATGGGTTCCCTGTTATTATGATGGTGGACTCAGGGGCCAAATATACTCTTATACCAGAAGAAATGTGGAGAAAATGTGGACCAGAATATCTACATGAAGTAGATGTAAGGCCCAAAGCTTATGGTGGGGCCAGACTAGATCTAATTGGATGGTTCACTGCAAATTTGGAATTAAAATGCAGACAGGCGAGTGGTCGTATTTATGTCTCAAAGAGAGGGGAGACTGCCCTGCTTAGTTGGACCCATCAGAAAATGCTCAAAGTGCGATTAGATCCCAATGCCGATGAATCAGTTTACCAAGTTGACGGGACTCACATTGAAGATATACAGAAGATCAAAAATGAGATATTCAAAGATGACGTGATTGGGTGACTAAAAGGTTTTTCACATCGCATACTTCTAAAGACGGGTTCAAAACCCATAGCCCAGAAACTCAGGAATGTACCTTTAGCTCTTAGAGTAGAGGTCAAAGAAGAACTGAACAAATTGGAGATGCAGGGCATTATCGAGAAGGTCGATGCTGCACAATGGGTTTCACCTTTGGTCATAGTGAGGAAGCCTACAGGAAAAGTGAGATTGTGCGTTGACATGAGGGAGTTGAACAAATGTGTGATTCTAGACAGGCATCCGTTGCCCAACATACAGGAACTGATATCCACTCTAGGACCTGCAAAAATGTTCTCCACCTTAGATCTCACGGCAGCATATCACCAAGTCAAACTACATGAGGAATCCAAGTGTTTAACTGCTTTCATCACGCCAGAAGACTTTACCAATTTCGAAGAATGCCGTTTGGTTTGGTCTCGGCAGCTTCAGTTTTTCAAAGAGTTATGCAAAGGATCCTTGGAGACTTGGAAGGAGTTGTGTTCTTTCAAGACGATGTGTTAATCTATGCAGATGATCAAGATGAGCATGACATGAGGTTGAATAAGGTTTTACGAGAATTATGCCAAGCATGAATGGTGCTGAGTAAAGCTAAATCTAAGATAAACAGGAAGCAAATAGAATACCTGGGACATGTGATATCTGGAGAAGGCATCAAACCGAAGAAGGACCTGGCAGACTCCATCAAATCTATGATCACACCAGATAACAATGAACAACTCAGAACGTTCCTTAGGCGGAATACTGTGCTAAATTCATAGAACATTTTTCTGACCATACAGTTGAGTTGAGAAGTCTACTGAAAATGAACAAGAAATTTGTATGGAATAAGAGGAGTGAGAAAGAATTTCACTTCATTAAAGAAGCTTTAGCCAAAGCTCCTGCACTGCAAAGCTACGTTAGAGGTAGAAAAACTATAATAACGACAGACGCAAGTGAAGTAGGTCTGAGTGCATCCTTATCACAATATCATAATGGACAAGAATTGGTAATTGCTTTTGCGTCCAGGTTATTAAAGGGAGCAGAGAAGGACTATGCCACGATTGAAAAGGAGGCTTTAGCAATTAAATGGGCCACTGAGACGTTTCGGTCTTTTGTTTGGGGAGTACAATTTACTATTCACACGGACCACAAGCCCCTAGTGGAGACTTTCAGTACCAAAGGTCTTGATAGAGTGTCTAGTAGAATCAGACGATGGGTCACGAGACTGCAAGAATTCGACTTCAAAATTGTCCATATTCCTGGTTAAAAAAATGTCATGGCGGATTGTCTGTCAGGACTGACTAGCTTGGATGATGCTGAAGATATTCCCGGAGAACAAGAAAAAGTTTGTGTTGTGTCAAGTCAAGCTCTATCTGAACAAGAATGGAGTGAAGAAATGAAGAAGGATGAGACTCTATTAGAAGTTGTGAAAAATGTCAAGGAAGGAAGGTGGAGGAAAAATGAGCTGGATCGCACTGGTGTCAAGGCATTCTGGGATGTACGAGAAGATTTATATCTACAAAGTGGATATCTAATGAAGGGTGATAAAGTGATACCTCCTTCAAATTTGAGAGAGAAGATTATGGAGATGGGCCATGAGGGACACCAAGGCATCGTTAAGACGAAGAGAAGGATTAGGAATACCTATTGGTGGCCCGGATGTGATTGCCAGATTGAAGATCAAGTTAAGAAATGTATCCTTTGATCAAAAAGTGATGAAATATGCAGGGGTGCTAGTTATCCAATGGTATTGAGAGAGGTTCCTGGAAGCCCGTGGAGTGGGAGTGTGATTGCTATGGATGTGGTTGGCCCAGTTTGGAGTGATGGTTGTTCGACCTATTGTTAAGTGGTCATTGATATGCTAACCAGATGGGTTGAGATTGTTTTCTTGCTACAGGTTGCTACACGTGATGTTATAGATTTTATGGAAGAATTGTGTGAGAGAGAGGGGTATCCGAAAGAGGTACTCACAGACAATGGATCTCAGTTTAAATCCAGGGAAATGGAAAAGTATTTGAGTGACAGAGCTATCAATCATAAGTTTTGTGCCATTTACCACCCACAGGCCAATGGTATTGTGGAGCAATTTAATAGAGTGATAAAAGACGCTATCAAATTGGCGTGGGCGAACGGAAGAGTGGAAAGAAGTAGTCAAAGAAACTTTAATTGCTCACAGATTCACTCCTCACAGCTCTACAGGTGCCACCCCTTTTTAACTGAGTAGAGGGAGGAAAGGCTATACAAAAATGTTCCCAGGTTGGATGAGTGATCTGGTGAGGAATGAGGTCAAAGTGAGGAATGAGGTCAATATAGAGGGAGTGAGAGAGTGTGTTATGCAGAGAGAACTGAATAATAAATGTTTGCATGACAAAAAGTGTTTCAGGAAAAGGCCTGAGTTTAAAGTGGGGAGTAGGGTCAGGATAAAACTTCCTGCAAATCTGAGACAGGATGGATGTCAATGGTCCAAACCATTTAGAGTGGTAAAAGTTTATTCCCATGCTGTTAAGACACAGGGTGGTAGGGTCTGGAATAATGAGAGAGTTATGATCTCAAGAGGTGAGAGTGTGGAGAATAATTCTGATGAAATGGTGAAAGTGAGCAGAGAGAGAAGTAGAATTTCTTCGAGTGTGTCTTCCTTTCCAGCCTGTCCAGATAACCATCCAGGAGAAGTAGGCAAGATGAGATCCAGAACAGGAAGAAACTACAGACCACCGAAATATCTCTCTGACTATGTAGACTAAACAAGTTAAACAAATTAAACAAGTGCAAGTTTTCTTGTTCTATAAAGAAGGGGGATGTGTAGTATTCTGACATTACATTAGCTCGTACATCCAGCATTAGCTCCTGCATCCAGCACGAGATGAATGCACGAGCTGTAGGGAACGAGGACGTGAGGGAGAATGGAATTCGGAACGTGGAGCGGATGGTCAGTTGGAGAAGAGAAGAGAGGAGAAGCGTCCAGATCTTGTCCCATTATGTACTGATAGTCTTACTAGTCATAGTTATTACTTCTATGTGTTAAACAAATAAATACCTATAGTTTATTCTCTGTAGTCTGCCCATTCTTCAAGACCACACGTTAAACCAATCATATAACCACGCATAGCACATTTGAAAGCTTCCCACACAATTCCAGGTTTGATGCCATCCTTATAATTCACAGACACGAAAAAGTCTATTTCAGACCTCAAGTTCTCAACCTCCTCATCATCCTTTAAGATTGCAGTATTCATCCTCCAAGTATATTGCCTCTGTTTTACATCAGCCATTGCAATGTGCATAGATACATGAGCGTGATCCGTCAATAGTATATCACCTAATGTACTGGCCTTATGGTATTCCGTCATTTTCCCAGCTGTCAGAATCATATCCAGCCTAGAGTATACTGAGTGTGCTCCCGAATAAAAACTATATTCCCTTGCAGATGGATGACTTAACCTCCAACAATCCTGCAAGACGTGCTCTTCTAGTAAGTCCCGTAGAGATTGATAATGGCGATCAACATGACTACTCGCCACAGACATACTCCTATCCGTGCTCTTGTCCAAAACAGTATTATAATCACCACCTAAAATTATATTATTTGTGCCCAAATTCTGCAATGATTGAGCCACTCCCCTGTAAAATGACTCATCATCCACAGAAGGGGCATAGATATTACATAATGCCACAACAATCCCCTGTATGTTAACTAGTAATGCCACCATCCTCCCTTCCCGATCCGACACTTCTCTCAACACTTTTATTGGGACATTCCTCCTGATCAATGCGGTTTGCTGACACACCAGTGTAAAGACTCGAGGTGGGTTGCTGTACTCCTGTCCTCTATATGGCAGAGCAGAAGCACATAGCACCCCAGCCACGATTCTCTATGTGTTAACGAAGGTCGAGCAATCAAGGTTTAAGCTCTCAGGAGGTGATGCAGGCTGGTTCTTAAGTACAGTGTATTCCCCAAGCCCCCACAAAGGAATGTCCACACATTATGTTAGTGATAAAACAGTTCTTTATATAAATAAGGTTTCGAATATATACACACACAATAACACACTTTGTGATCATGCAATACTAATATGGTAAATATGTACAATGTCAATGTGGTATTACAGTTAACTCTTGACTCCTTTAAAATGCACCAACTGCTGACAGTCTCAATGGCATACAAAACAAATAGTAAAGTGAATCAACAATAGACATGAGAGGGAAGACAAGTTGGGTTAAACAAATGGCAGAATACTGGGTCCCTACCACTAGACACAGTTCTGTGTGAGGATCCCCCACCTGGGCAACCTGTAAATAAAGTGTATCAACAAGCCCAGTCCATATATTCTTTTAAGTAACGTTGGTTAATTCTAAAAAGTTTCTACTTCCTCAATGTACCCGGTTTAGCAGAGTTCTTCGATGGGGCGTCGACGGATCCCTCTTAAGTGAACTCCCTTTAAGGCAGAAGCCACGGGTCGTCGAGATTCCTCAAAGAAAAGGTGAACAATGTTGTGGAGGCCGCAGCTTCGGTTTCTGCGGTGCTTGTTGACGATCGGTTGCGGATGTCCTGCAATGATGAGGCATGCGGTGCACCTCGGTGACGAGAGTTTGTTGCCACAGAGCAGAGTCAATGAAGAACCTAAGCCCAGCAAGGGCATCGGGTCGTCGCCATTGGTGTCGACTAGCAGGACTCGACCACAGCTGGCTTTGGGATCTTCATCGGCGTCTTTGAGGACTTTGGGTGGCGGGAAACCCACTGGCGGATTCTCCTCGATTCGTCTGCGACCTTGACTTTCTCCGGCGGGACAAATCGGTTGATGGTGATGAGAAAGGGAGTCCTTGATTTCAAAGTGCCTTAGGCAATGGAGCGTTGCGGCTCTGGTCGACAAGGTTACTGCAGTCCTCCGAAACTCGGTTGACTGTGATGGTCGTCGACGGCCTCGATGTCCTGGCCCTTACTTCACATTCCTCGGCGGTCCCCTTCTCCGGTCAGC
Organism: Ambystoma mexicanum; assembly: GCF_040938575.1. Taxonomy (NCBI): domain Eukaryota; kingdom Metazoa; phylum Chordata; class Amphibia; order Caudata; family Ambystomatidae; genus Ambystoma; species Ambystoma mexicanum. The sequence continues at coordinate 1,364,135,219 of NC_090930.1, read as the reverse complement.
AGCCTTTCAAAGACTGACTTCCAGGGAGCTTTGGTGAAGGTTAGCTGGTGCATGATGGTACCTCGTAGCTCGGGAAGAGATCTGCTAGCCAGGTCATCTCTTGGATCAGTTCTTGGAGACACGACAGCTTTTAGATTGGCGAAGTAAAGCAGCGGCAGCAATCCTTCTCTTCCAGCTGGGCTTCAAGGTTAAGCATCAAGTTTCAACATCAGCTTCTGAAAGATTCAAGTCAGTGAGAGGTCCCCAGATATACTGTTCTGTCTCTCATTCACACTGCTGGGCCAAGTTCAGCAGCCAACCATTCAGCAGGGCATACATGCAGGCAGCCAATCATGCTCACAGTGCATTCAGGCCATTCTTCTCCATCCAGACACTCACACAAAGGAATGTGGATTGGGACAAGCACCCAGCCATTCAGCACTCCACACAGCATTCATACCAGCTTCAGGCAGGGCTGTCTCATTCATTGTATCACACACCAAAAACCAGATACCCATAACATGAAACGAATATTGGTCACACACTCCATTCACCCAGGTCCCATTCCGAGGGTGTACCCACAACATAAAGTCCTTGGGAAGGATCCAGCCAGTCTGGCCGGACTTCCCCAACAATACCATATATGTAACTTCCACCCAACAGCCAGTCAGGGGAAGGGACAGAGTCAGGGCTTCCCAGGATTTTGGTAAAACAAGGTAACAGGCAATAGAAAGCAAGAGGTCACAGTGGCCATATTGTTTCCTATCAGGAATCAGCTTTTTCCAATGGCAGCACCTGGGTATCCCAAAATGGAGGATACTCAGCGCCCCTGTCAAACTCAGCATGGAGCTGCCACCAGCCCATACCCTGCTCTGTGGGCCACACACAGGTGCCCAAAAACATACACTAGGGGTACAGGGTTGTACCCCCACCCATTGTGTCGTGCCTTATGGTCGCTAATAGAACACACTTGATTTGTGCCCTCTGATTTGTGTTGTGCCCTATGGTCGCCAATAGACCACACCTGATTTGTGCCTTCTGATTTGTGTCGTGCCTTATGGTCGCTAATAGACCACACTTGATCTGTGCCTTCTGATTTGTGTGGTGCCTTATGGTCGCCAATAGACCACACTCGACTTGTGACTTATGCTGTGCCTTATGATTGTCAACAGGTGAAACACTGCCCTAATTACTTTATGTATCCCAAATGTGTTTTTGGCTGCACTGTGACTCTCTCATTTAGGTGAAACACTGCCTTAGTTACTCCCTGTTGTCCAATGTGTTTTTGGCTGCGTTGTGACTCTCGCATTTAGGTGATACACTGCCCTAGTTAGCTCATCTGTACTTGCCTAGATTACCCAACTACCAATATACGGTCTCTTACTAGATTGCTTAGACTTCCCTGCTACCGAATTGCTATAACTCATATAGTTACACGCCTTTGCACGCAGCACTGGTCTACACCTATAGCCTGAACCTGGACTTGCCTATCATTAACTCCTCCCTGCCCACGACCATAATGAAAATCACCAAATATCAAACATTACACCTTGTACTGAGCCTCCTCCCCACCATGGCACTTGCATCCGCTGCTTCACACCCTCCTAAGGACAGAAACATGAGACTGAGGGCAAGATTGTCCCGTCTCCATGAACCATCATCCCACCACAACTATAGAGGCTATATCGATCTAGCAAACAAACGTTCGCAATACTTCAAACCTGCCACTCTCCACCCTGCCCCCATAACAACTAACCAGTCACCTTTACAAAAAGTCACTCCTACTAAAAATAAACAACCTCCCTTGAATAAACTAACTAGCACCCTATCACTAACTGGGTCACTCATCAATGCTAGATCCATGGTAGCCGACGCTACAGAGATTTCGGACACCTTAACCAATGAGAACATAGACCTGCTAGTCATAACCGAAACATGGCTCCATGAGGCGGCTGGCCCTGCCATTATGCTAGCAATACCTGACGGCTACCAACTACTAAGAGTCGATAGACCGAACACCAAAGGAGGTGGCCTAGCTATCATCCATAAATCTACCTTACCTATTAAATTAGCTACTACCTTGCTATTTCCATCATGCGAACTCCTTACTGCTAAACTTCACCTTTCTTGTAACCGTACCCTCACCATGTATGTCATCTACAGACCACCTGGACCACTAGGAACCTTTGAAGAGGACCTAACTAGTATCCTAACTAATAATACTAAAGACCATGCTCAAATTCTATTACTGGGAGACTTCAACCTGGGCTTTAATGACTGTAATGACAAACACGCCCTATCTGTTGCCTCACTTCTGAATGATTACGCCCTAACACAAAAAGTCTCCTCCCCTACTCATGCCAAAGGCAGGACCCTAGACTGGGTTGTTGATCGGAATTGCAACATCAGCATTACCAACATAATGCCACAATCCTGGACTGACCATTATTTAATTGTATTCAATGCCTCACTTGACCTTATCCGACCCAAACCTATACTTATGGCCCCGCCACTCCCCACCAGAAGTAAAAAAGACATCACAGCAGAACAACTCTTACCCCACCTCCTCCCCACTCTCGACAATCTAGATACCATCACAGACCCCACTTCGCTTGTGGAAGCTTACAACAGCACGATGATTAAGGCACTTGACTTGATTGCCCCTACCAAAATACGCAAAAGTAAACAACTTTGTCACCTAAACAACTGGTTCACACCACACCTGAAAGACCTCAGAATTCAAAAAAGAAAGCTGCAGTCAATCTGGCAACACTCACCCACTGAGGAGAACAAAATTAAATTAGCCACTCTCGCCAAACAGTACAAAAAGGAAATCATAAGTACTAAAAGAAATACCTTTAATGATAGAATATCCAAGGCCAAATCAGATACCAAGGAGCTATTCTCCATCCTCCGTGAAATGGAATCACCCATACCTCCGACTGATAACACTTCTAAAAATAAGCTCTGGTGCACTAATATACAAAATGCCCTGGCGGGTAAAATTAGCTTGCTCCAAACCAAAATTGCCAATAAAAAAGCTTCCCTGCTCCTGCCAACGGAGCCTACACCTCAGCCAAAGCTCCCTCCAAACCAGCCTAACACCCCTCACCCATTTAGCTTCAGACAAATATCTATAAAAGAGACAGAAAAAATCATACTATCTCTAAAGCCTTTCAACTGCAAAGGAGACAATTGCCCTGCCCAAATTATAAAAGATGCAGCTAGAGACCTAGCCCCCTTCATTTCTAAACTTATCAATGCATCCTTTAAGTCTAACCTAGTGCCTAATAACCTAAAACAATCTTGGGTGCTTCCCCTGCTAAAAAAACAAACACTTGACCCCGCAATACCGACAAATTACAGACCCATCACCACCGTCCCTTTTCTGCTTAAAATTATTGACAGAGTAGCGTACCTGCAAATTCAGGACTACTTAGAAACTAACAACCTACTAGGCTCACGGCAATCTGGCTTCCGTCCCCGTCATGGTACTGAAACAGCCCTGATTGACCTTAAGACCCAAATTGACGAGTTGAAGGACAATGGCAAATCAGCTATGCTACTCCTCCTTGACCTATCTGCGGCCTTTGACTTGGTAGATCACGCAGTCTTATGCAATCACCTCAGTTGCGCCGCTCATTTTTCAAGTGATGCTATAACCTGGGTACAATCCTTCCTTGCAAACCGGACAATGAGAGTCTTTTCCCCCCTAGCAGCCGCTGATCCCACACAAGTTTCATGCGGTGTCCCTCAAGGATCATGTGTATCTCCGACGATGTATAACATCTTTACTAAGCCTTTGTTTGACAAGTTGGACAGACTGGGTATCATCTACACTAATTACGCAGATGACACTCAGATCCTTATCCCCCTTTCGGGCAACTTCCTGAAAGACACGACCTTAGTAAATAAGATTTATCTCCTCATTCAGGCATGGATGGCATCTCACGGCCTCTGCCTGAATGACGACAAGACTGAGTTACTGATCCTCGTCTCAGAGCTGGCCATCAAAAAACTTGACCCAAACTATGCCTCATTCAACATCGACAATAATGTCATCAAAGTGATGCCTGCAGTCAAAACCCTCGGGGTCTATCTTGACTCAGCGCTCACTTTCAAGAAACAAACTAACTCACTAGCATCTTCCACTGCATATACTTGTAAATTGATCGGAGCATGTAGACCATTTCTAACTGAGACTAGCTGCATTACTCTAGCCAATGCACTCATCATATCCAAGTTGGATTACTGTAATGCTCTATATGCAGGATCGAACAAGTATATCCTTGATAAATTCCAAACTCTCCAAAATAACGCTATTAGAGTAGCTTTAAATACTCCTAATAGAGCTCGTATCTCCACCTCGAGGAAAAATATCCACTGGCTAAAAATCAAAGACAGGATTGCCCTCAAAATACTCTCCCTCACCTCCAAATGTCTTAACAACATAGCTCCCCCTTACCTGGCAAACAGAGTCAACAAGAGAACCTCAAACCGTCCCACTAGAATGACTAATGCCTATAACTTAGTGGTGCCTAGATACAAAAAGAGTACAGCTAGCGGTTCCAGTTTTCCGGTCATAGCTGCGCAAACTTGGAACAAACTCCCTCTGGATCTCAGAATGGACCAACCTTACCCTAGCTTCAGGCGGAAAGTCCTCACCTGGATACGCTCCAATGACACTTAGCTTGACCGTCCCATTGCCACCTGCTCTAGAGACCCTAGATGACTGTAACTAGATAAATTGATTTCTGGTTAACTAGCTTGAACTGTAGTGCCGCATTTTCCTGTACATGCACCTTGTTACTAATGTGAACTGTATAACTGTATATTTCCTGTAACCAAGTTCTCAAGTATCCTTGTATTGTCTGCGCCCAGCTACCCCTTCGGGTTTGGTTCTGCGCTATACCAAATAAATAAACAAACAAACAAACAAACAAACATGGGTGCCCTAAGGGTATCCCAAGGGTCTGTTCACCACAACCAAAAAGAGGAAGAGCTTCACTGCCAAGAGTCCCACATGGACTCCTGCGTAGAAAACATCACAGAACACACGTGAAAAAGGAATACAGGACAAGGATATGGAGGCCCTGTCCCTCCAGTGCCTTTCCAGCATCACACCTACCCTGTCACATTTTCCTACCTCTGCATAGATTGTCAAATGTGCCTCGTGCCTACCCATTGAAATGAACCCCCACTTTCCTTCTGCACAGTCAAAATGTGCTATTGGTAGGATTTTCTGACAGGTAGCACAAAATGACATTACATGCTGTCAGATTTTTCTACCTTGTCACATTTTCCTACCCCTGCATAACCTGTCAAATGTGCCTAGTGTCTACCCATTGAAATGTACCCCCACTTTACTTCTACACAATCTAAAAGTGCTATTGGTGGGATTTTGTGACGGGTAGCAAAAAATGACATTACAATTGCTGTCAGATTTTCCTACCCAGTCACATTTTCCTACCTCTGCATGGATTGTCAAATGTGCCTACCCATTGAAATGTACCCCCACTTTCCTTCTACACTGTCAAAAAGTGCCATCGGTAGGATTTTCTGACGGGTAGCAAAAAATGACATTACAATTGCTGTCAGATTTTCCTACTGATAGAATTTTCTGACAGATAGTAAAAAATGACATTACACGCACAAAGAATAAAACGAGGTTGAAACTTCCTCCTGCTCCATGTATTGATTTCACAACAGTTATTCACCCTCATTCTCTCCAGTGCTTCTACTGCAGTTTCCTAGACGAGTCTCACAGGGAGAACAGGACAGACAGTTCCCATAATGCGTTTTGCTTTTATGCAAATAGCCAGGCTTGAGATCAATGAAGAGATATACTGTGTTGCATGCCCTGGGCCCACGCCCCTTTCTTCCCACTGCTTCATCCCACCAAGGAGGAGGGTTCCACACAGAGTTCTAATATTTCTAATCTGCATTTCCCAGATTAATTGTAATTGTTTGTTTAATTTGTAGCACGCACTATTTAGCGCATGCGCTGTGTACCAGGAATTTCGGGGACACTGAATTTCATGCAACGCCGGTTCCAGGATGTGGAACAATAGAGATGTAACCCTAGAACGAAGAGGCAGGCTGAAGGGAGGGAGAACAGTGGTAGCCAGCAGCAGACTGGGACGACGCAAGGAGGATCGTAGTTTCCCTTTTCTCAAGGGTTCTTCCTTGTCTCCTTAGCAACCAATAAACAACAGTGCTAAGTGCTGGAACCGGTGCCGTAGTTCACAGGCTAGGAAGAGTGCAGGGGGGTACGATGCCAACAGATGGCCGGTGTCTCGACTAAAATGTTCATGGAGTTAGATAGCACATTGGCCCCAGTAGCGGGACTCCTGTTACCTTCGGCGAAGGTAGGCTTCCGCTGTAGGCACACACAGCCCGTCGCTCCTGTGGAGAACATCAAAGAGATCCAGGTAAGAGCTCTCCGGCGCAGGAATCCTCAAGTCTATACTGTGTTTACGTCGCTGTCAAATTATCGTACCTGCCCAAAGCCGCGGCCATAAATTATAGTTTATAGATCTCTGGATAGTGAAATAGTTTCTTGCAACCGGTGGTAGTGGTACACAGCTGGAGGCATGAGAGCCAGTTCAAACATTTGTTATGGTGTGTGCTAGATTTGATACTTTTGGACATTGGAGTACACGTGTGTGGAAAGGATCGGGGCAAACACTTGGCTCATAGGCAGCGTTAGTCTTTATTAAACAATCCTATACTTGCTAAGTGACTGTACCTAAAGCGGTCACCTGACAGCTCATGCATGCGTGTGGTCACGTGTGTTTCCATGTGACCTAGTTAATATAAGAAGGTGCAGTTCCTAGCATCAAACCCAGCTTGTCCGTGCAATCCCGGTGACAATACAACACAGTAAGCATTCGCACTCTCTATGCACGTGCTCGGTCAGAATTGTGAAGAAACGTGCCGCAAAATCATGGTTGCTTGCCATCCTTTAGTGTGAAACCATGCGTGACACACTGCATCCTGAAATATTGCACAATCTTCTCTGAGAGGCTGCACGTTAGAAGAACACACAACAAGGCGGCTGAGCTGCCCCCCTCCCTCCACCAGCCTATTTGCAACAAGCCGTGTTTAAACGGAGTATCTGTTTAATAAAAAAGGGAAAGAGGCGACGTTTGATCACACTCGCAACCCCTCCCTAGTGTTTGTATTTATAGGTTTATATCAAGCTTTATGCCAAAGCGCTTTACATTACAACAACACAAATACATTGTAATAAACAAGAAGCATAACATTACAAAGACATGAAACAAAGCATCAAAAACAGTATGTAGATCAATTTACCAAGGTCTAAAAGAGGAATAGAGCCGGGGAAGAAGATGAGATAACAGGAGGAGGGAAGGAGGGATGAGAGAATGGGGAAGAAGGGGGATGTAGGAAGGAGGAAAGGGATGAAGGAGGGAAATAGTGAAAGGAGGGGAGTCAGGACGGGTGGGGGTGAAGAAGGAAAGATTTCAAGGAGGCACGGAAGGAGGAGTAAGAGGAGATGGAACGGATAGAGAGAGGTAAGGAGTTCCAGTGTAGAGGGGCTAGGAGCTGAAAGGAATGGAAACGAGAAGAGGCACAAGGGGATGGAGGAACAGTGAGTAAGAAGAGATCAGTGGATCGGAGGAAGCGCGATGGAGAGTAGAAAGAAAGGAGAGAGGAAAGGTAGGGGGGAGCGAGATCATGAAGAGATTTAAAAACAAGACAGAGAAAGTTAAATTTAAGTTGGGAGTGAAAGAGAAGCCAGCAGAGAAAAGAAAGCGAAGAGGAGATGGAATCATAAGGTGCAGGAAGACAGAGGGTACGAGTGGTATAGGGATTTGAGGGGGGCAAGATGAGAGACGGGGAGTACAAAAAGGAGAGAAGAACAGTAGAAAAGACGGTTGAAGATGAGGGAAGAGATTAAGAGTTTAGTAGCATGGAAGGTGAGGGAGGAACAGATTTTGCGAACATTGAATGGGTGATGGCGACAGGCGTGACAGTTACGAGAAATATGATGGGTAAGAGAGAGGGTATCATCCCGGGAGGATAGCTTAACAGCAACGTGCGCGCCTTGGAAGCAAGACGACACGAAGCAACACAGGTTTGATCCCCGAGTCCGCGCTTAGAAACCTCTGGGTGTTTAAGCGCGTTATAAATACGCAACTAAGACAAAAAAAAAAACGATTACGCAACTGAAAAACCAAACAATTCCTTTAACAGCGCCTCGATGCCCGTGGGCTGTGTGAGCGCTTTAAAAATGCAAAATAAAATAAAGAGTCAAGGTGGAGGCTAGGTTGCGAGCAGAGGCAGAGATAGGGAGATTAGTAGGTGGAAAGAGAATAAAAGAAGGGGGAGACGGAGGGGCAAGCGCGTTCGAGGGGAAAAATAAAACTTCTGTTTTTTCAGAGCTGAGGGAGAGAAAGTGGGATGACATCCAGTTTTTAATAGCAGTAAGACAGGAAGAAAGATTAAGGTGGAGTTCGGGAGTGAAAGAAGAAAAGGAGAGGAAGAGCTGGGTATCATCTGTGTAGAAATGATGTGATATGCCGAAAGAAGAGATGATGGGGGTGAGAAGTGAATTGTAAAGTGAGAAAAGAAAAGGGCCAAGTACAGAGCCTTGGGGAACACCGAGTTCCAGGGAGAGAGTGGAAGAGGTAGGACCGCCCCAAGAGACAGCAAAAGAACAGTTGGAAAGGTAGGAGGAAAGCCAGTTGAGGACAAAGCCACTGATACCAAAGGAAGAAAGAGTGTTGAGAGGAAAGGGTTAGGGGTAAGGGGTATGGGGTGATCAACGGTATCAAAGGCCGCAGAGAGGTGAAGGAGGACGAGGACAGAAGATTGCTTAGAGTAGCGAGCAGTAAGGAGGGAGTTGAGAACGTAGGCGAGGGCAGTTTCAGTAGGGTGTTAAGGGTGGAAACCAGATGGTGTTAAGCTCAACATGGAAACTTTGAACTCTCAGAAAAACAAAGACAGCCCATGCATGGCCTATTCAAGAGAGGGGGAGAAATATACAGATCTATGGGAGGGATTTGCTAATTTATAAGAGCTGAAGTGGACTATGTATGCAGGCATCCAAAGGGCTTGTGCCACTGAAAGGCCAGTTAGGCCTGGGCAAGATCAATCACATGGTTACTGATTGATAGTAACTTTTTGGAGCCCTGAAATCTTTTCAGACACAACAGGCAGTCAGAAATAGAATGTATTGTTTTTAAAGTATTTTTAGTGGTTTTACAACATATTACTTATAACATTCCCAACAACCCCCCCCCCCTTCCTCCCCCATCCAGGAGTTTCCTTGTTCTTTTTAACTTCTTGACCGAGGCATGTCCTGTACCTGCTAATTAAACATGTCCAAGATCTTTATCTTGTGTGGGCACCACTGCTCCATATAGTCACTTTGGCGGTTTTCCAGGGTTTCACCCCAGTCGTCTCTGAATTTTTGGTGGGCCCCTTATGTGTTATAGGTTATACGCTCCATTGCTATGCGTGCCCATACTCTCCTTATCCAGTCAATGGTTTATGGGCGGGTGTTTTTGTTTCCATTTGTGGGCTGTTTCAAGCCACATGCCTATCAATAGGCTCATGAAGTTTCGTTTCTGCTTCTTGGTGAGTTGTCTGTCCTTGGGGTCCCACATCCCGCACAGCCACACTTCTTCTCCTACGGTCCCCATTGACAGGAACATTGATTTCATATGTGCCTTGACCTCTTCCCAGTATTGCTGTAGGTTTGGGCAGGCCAACAATACGTGTCGCCAGTTCCCTTCTCCTCCACATCCCCTCCAGCATTTGTTTGGGGTGTTCCGAAATATTTGGTTGAGTCTTTCCGGTGTATAGTGCCATTGAAGGAGGGTTTTCATCCACATCTCTTTTGGTTGTATCGCCTTTGTAAACTTTGGTATCATTTTCCAAATGTGTTCCCAATGTCCTCTGCTGATGGTTTTCTGTAGGGTATTTTCCCATCTTTTGATGTATGTCCATTTTGTTTCTTCCTCTGAGGTATTTATGTATTCATAGGTGGATGAAACAAACTTTTCTGTTCTGGTGTGTGTCATTATGTAAGTTTCAAAGGGTGTTAATTCCCTTGTTTCTGCTTCTTTTATTCTCGGGGTATCTAACCAGTGGTATAATTGGTCGTACTTATATTTGTCCTTTGTGTTAAGATTTAGCAGCGTTGTGCAGTCTGCAAACGATCTTATGTTTTGCTCCTGGTACATGTCTCCAACCATCCTACACCCCGCCTCCTCCCATTTATGGAAAGCTCTTTTCTCCATTCCTGGTGGGAATTCAGGGTTTCTGAGCAGGGGCATGAAGGGAGCCGGATCTTTAGTTAATGTACCTTTCTGTGATGCCTGATCCCAGACCTCCAGGGTCGCTTTCATTATTTCCCTGATTTGTACATTTGTGTGTCTTTGTTTCTTCCCTAGTCAGAGCAGATGTCTGGTGGGCTTTGTCGCCACCGCTCTGTCTTGTGCCACCCATAGTTTCTGGGAGTTGTCTGGTATCCATTCTTTCAGTACCCATAGCTGGGCTGCTTCGTAGTACTTTTTAAAGTGTGGGAGTGCACATCCTACTTCGTTTCTTGGGGCAGTAAAAACCGCCTTTGATACTTTCTGGGTTTTCCCCTGCCATATATAGGCCATGGCGATATTCGTTAGAGCTTTGAAGAAAGCTAGTAGGATTTTAATTGGTATGGCTTGGAATAAGTATAACAGTCTTGGTAATATTGTCATTTTAATTGCCGATATCCTGTCTCACCATGATATCGACAGGGGGTTATATCTCATCAATTCCCGTTTTATTTGCTGTAGCATTGTGGGGTAATTCTGTGAGTATATGTCTTGGATTTTCCTGTCAAAGTAATTCCTAAGTATTTCACCCCAGTTTTCGCTACCTTGAGATGTAGTTCTGAGGCTACCCTGTGGATTTGCGCAGTGTCACCTGCCAGTGTTAGTATTTCTGATTTCTGTCTGTTGATTTTCAGGCCTGACAGGGAGCAGAATGCCTTGATTTCTTGCATTAGAGTTGGGAGAGAATTCTCCGGTTCCCCCACGGTCACTAGCATATCATCTGCATAGGCGTCTATTTTGTGGGTATGTCCTGCCATACCTATGCCTTTTATTTCGTTACTGTCCCTTAACCGTGCCAGAAGTGGTTCCAAATATATCGCATATAGGAGGGGGGGCAGCGGGCACCCTTGTTTTGTTCCTCTCTTAATTGGAATTATATTAGAGAGGCTTCCGTTCACTGCAACTCGTATGTTGGGGGAGTTGTAGTTTGCCTTTACAATCTTTATATATGTCTCCCCTACCCCCATTTTCCTCAGTGTGTTAAAAAGGAGTGACCATTCGACGCAGTCGAACGCTTTTTCTGCATCCAGGGCCAGTACTATCGCTGGGATTTGTGTTATTCGTGTTTTTTCTACCAGGTGGATGATCCTCCTAATGTTGTTGTGTGTTTGTCTACCCGGGACAAACCCGGATTGGTCCTGATGGATCAATTTCAGGAGTACTTGTTTGAGCCTGGAGGCTAATATTTTGATGTATAGCTTTGCATCTTGATTTATCAGGGCTATCGGACGGTATGAGCTAGAGAGTCGTGGATCTTTCCCTGGCTTGTGAAGCACCAACATCTTTGCCTCATTCATGGATTGAGTGACATTTCCCTTATCCCTGAAGGAGTTGAATAATTCAGTTAGGGCCAAGGGCAAGTATGTCTCTGTATGTCTTATAGAATTGTGCGGTAAAACCATCTGGGCCTGGGGCCTTGTTCCTAGGGAGGTCCCTGATTGCTAGCAGGACGTCTTCCTGTGTGATGTCCTCGCCCAGCATTTGTCTATCTAGTTCCGATAGACTTGGAAGATCTACTCCTCCTAAGTAGGTTTTTTGTAGCCTCTCGTCTGGTAGATCTGACCAGTATAGGTGCCGGTAGAATTGCTCAAATATGTTCCCTATCTCTGTTGTCTGCGTTTTCTTTTGTCCTTTATCATCCACCAGCGCCCTTACCGTCCAATCCTGTTTCTTCCCTCTGAGTTGCCTGGCCAAAAGCGTATCTGCTTTATTAGCCTTTATGTAGTACCAGTGTTTCATTCTTAACAGGTGTCTTTCCGTTTTTTTTGTGTGAAGGGAGTCTAGTTGGCCTTGGATATGTTTGAGTGCTTTTTGCAGCTTTGGGGTTGTTTTCTGCGATAGTTCTGCTTGGAGTTTTGCTATGTTAGTCTCTAATTCTACTTCCCATTGGGCATTCTGTTTCTCCCTTTTTGATTCTTTAATGCAATTAGGTGTCCTCGGGTAACTGCTTTTAAGGCTTCCCATTGTGTTTCTTTGGAAATTTCTGGCAAATTTTTCAGGACTAAATATTCTGTGATGTGGTCCCGCAGTATGTTTCCTAACACTGGATCCCTGATTATTTCCTCTGGGTTGTGCCAGTTCCACAACCCTGGGGGTTTTGGGAGCAGGTCTATCTCGGCCCACAATGCGGCATGATCTGACAATGAGATGGAGCCTATTTCTGACTTACGTATCTTACCCAGTAGGCCCGTAGTGACCCAGAGATAATCTATCCTGGACATTGTCCTGTGTACATGTGAGAAGTATGTGAATCCTTGCTGTGTGGTGTTGGTGTGCCTCCATACATCTTCCAGCATTAAATTGGACATTTTCTGCTTTAAGGCGTTCAATGGGGTTCCCTGTCCCTGTTGCCTGGGCCCGGATCTATCGCGGTTTGGATCCCATGCTATGTTCAGGTCTCCTCCCATCATAATTTCCCCAGTGGCACATTTTTCTAATTTGGCTACAGCGTCTCTGAGGAACCCATCCTGTCCCGTATTGGGAGCATATATGTCGGCTACAGTGATGGGGAATCCATCAATGTTTGTATTGACGAATAAATATCTCCCCTGTTAATCTGCCTCTGTGTGGAGTATCTATAAATTTAGGGAGTATCGGATAGCTATCATGACCCCTGCTTTCTTTTCTTGTGCATTCGCCTGTATTATCTGGTTGCATCCTTTCAGCCTAATCTTATTCTTGTCCTGGCTTATATGTGTTTCTTGGAGCATGAGTATATCATACCTCCCTTGCCTTCAAAAAAGTTCCACTTTCTTCCTTTTCACTAGGGAGTTTAACCCGCGGATATTATATGTTAGTATTTTTATCCCCATTGTATCGTCTTGGAGGTTTATATCCCTATGAACTTGCCTCGATGTGGTCCCATGTATCTGTGTTCTTTCCCAGATGTTTCCCCTTTCCCCAACTGAGCAACCCACAACTTGCTCTTCCGTTGTCTCCCCTTCCCCCCTCCACCTCAACCTGGCTCTGGTTCCTATGACCGCTCTGGCGTTGCGCTGTCCGCGCCGTGCCCACAATGACTCAGGGATAACCTTTAGGGTATTCTAAAACCCTCTAATTTCCAAGTGTTGTCCTGAGTCCCCCCCCCTCCCTGGTCGCACCTGTGAATGCGGTGGTCTCACTCCTTCTGGAACTGCTGGTTGGTTGAGCAGGTTGGAGTGTCTCTGGGTCTCGGGAGTTCTGAGTTTCTTACGTATCTGGTTGCTTCGTCGGGCTTCTCACTCCTTTGTCTGAGGCCCCTTTACTTTCCTGTCGTTTCTCTTCCATTCCCAATCTGGTCTTTTCTGGGCGGACCTTTCTCTCAATCCTCTCTGGCTGATTTCTTCTTGTTCTTGTATGCCCAGTATTTGCTTTCCTTCCTCGCAGGATGTGCCCCTTCTTTGTTTATCTTCCCACATGAAGAGCAGACCGAATGAGAAGGTCCATTTGTATGTAATTTGTTTTGACGTTAGTTCTTTTACCACTTGACCCATTTCCCTTCGTTGCTGCAATGTGGACTGGGCCAGCTCCTGATAGAGTTGGATGTCTTCCCCGTTCATTTGAATGTGGTTCATTGTCCGGGCTCTCCGGAGAATCTGTTCTTTTTGTTGGTAAGAGGTTAGTGCCACCAGGACATCTCGGGGTCTTGCGCCGGGTTCTCCTGTCCTCTTGGGGCCCACTCGGTGTATTCTGTCTATTGCTACTTCCTCTTCCTCACCTGCGTCTAGGATATCCTTGAAAACCTGCTGGACTGCTTCTTTCCGGTCTCTTTCTTCCACCGATTCTGCCATATTCTTAATTCTTATGTTGGACCTCCTTGAACGGTTTTCTAAATCCTCGCATTGTAATTCTAGATTGTGGGTCCATCTCAGCAATTGTTCCTGGATTTCTGCCTGCTGTTGCGCCTCTTTGTCCAGATTTTGCGTGATTTTCTCCCAGGTGTCCGTCATTTCCCCTAGGGATGTCAACTCTGTTTTGAGCTCTTGTACTACAGATCTCATATCTGTTTTGATGGTCTCAAATTGGGCCTGCATTGTGGCCATAAACTGGGCCTGGAATTCCCCAAACCACTTTTTCATATCTTCTCTTGTTGCCATTTCTTCGGGCTCCATGTCTGATCCCGCCTTGTTGGTCTGTCCTTCATTTTTCTTTCTCGTTGAGATTGCAGGCGTTGCTGCTTCTGCGCCCAACAGTTGCGGCAGGCGCTGATCCTGCTTTTTCTGGGGCAACTGTTGGGTATGTTGCGCAAGTTTTCCCCTTAATTTGGACATAGGTGCTGGTGACCGTTTGGTTCCCCCCGGCTGCATGTCCTTGCTGCTTCCCCCTGATCTGTTTTTCCACCTTTCGTGGGTCTCTTTTCTTCTGCACAGCGTGTGGAGCATTATGGGTTTGACGCCCCTGATGTTCGCCACCCCGGTGCTGAGTGCTGCTGTTTGTGAGGTTTCTCCTCCCCCGGGGGGTAGTGGGGTCTCCTCTACCCCATAGGAATTGTGTCATATGGCTCTCTTCCCCCAGAGGGATTCAGCCTCCACAGTAGATTCTTTCTCCTGTATTCCTTTTGCGCCTGTTTACATATGACTTTTACGGTTTCCCTTCTTCCTCGCTCTTCTCCCCTGCCGCCCCCGCTTCTATGCCCCCTCCAAAGGCCTGTGTGTGATGTACCCACGTTGGTGTGCCCCCGTGGGCCATCTCCGTCTGTAGGGTCCGGGACCTCCTCCACTGCTATGCCTTCTGAATCTAGTTGTAAGGCCTCTCCTTATTCTCCAACTGCGTTTCGTTTCTTCCTTAGTTTTCTCGGTGTATGTCGGGATCACGTTTCCTCCGTGCCTCCTGGTCCCCCTGGATTCTTCTCTGTGAGCACGTCTCTTGGGGCTGCTTTCCCCGCGGGGGCCGCCCAAGTGCCTGGTTGCTCGCGGCGTAATGGCGGCGTTTGTGGCTCCACCTCACTATCCTGCTTATGGAGCCTTTTGCGCGATGTCTCCCGCTTCTCGTCCGCGGGCTTCCAGGGATGTTTCTTCGGCTCCGATTGCACTTTCTGGACCCCGGGGAAGCTCCGCCTTAGTTTTGCGGCCTGGGGCTCCAGTCATTGAGGGCTGCGTCCTTGTCCTCTGTTGCCCGCCGTCTGTCGTCGGGTGCCGCGAGCCGCTGCTCCTCCTCCCGGTCCCGTCTGTGGGGCTGTAATGGTCCAAATTTCAGTTACGCCCGAGGCTCTCCGCCGGTTCTTATGAGCTCCAACCTGCGGAGAGGGTACCAGGACCGTATCCCACCTTATTGATGGGCTTTATTGTTGCGGCCGATGGGGGAGAGGATGGAGCTCCTTTCACACACGTCCTCCCCGCGTCGCTGCAATCTTGGAATCCGAATTTTGAATATAAGATGTTATTAACCAATATGACAATAAATGTATAACACTTGCAAGGATAAATGGCTCCTTTGACCCTGGCAGGGTTTGAACTTGTAAACAGCAGTTTAAACAGTGATCACAGCAAGTGTAAAGCTTGGTGATCGATCTCACTAATATGGCTCAATGCCGTGATGTGCTGCTAAAGAAATCTTGGTGCATCATGATGGTCATTTACAATCCAAAAGGTCAGACTATCTTTTATCCTTCCTAGAAATATAACATTATGGCTGGTGAGTTTATTTTTATTTGAAATTTGTATTGTTTAAAGCGTGGAGCGCTGTACTGCGTGTGTTTAGCTAGCATTTGGGCTGGCATCTTTTGTGGGATCTGTGCATCAGTATGTGCGTCCATTGGAATTAGTCCTTGGTCAGGGGTTGTTGAAAGAGGTGTGTTTTGAGAGAATTGGAGAATTGTGGGGGCATTCCGAGCCCGCACCAGGATTGCGTTCCAGAGGGTGGGTGCATGACAAGAGAATGATTGTTTGCAGGTCCTCTCTTTGCGGGCGAGTTGAGATTCAAGCCAGTTGGTTGATTTGCTGCACGAGGAGTGTGCGTGCCACCAGATATGTGAAGTTTAGCCGCCAGGTACGCTGGTCTGCTGCTCGTGACTGCTTTGTAGATGATACATGCAGACTTGCAGAGTTGGGTGATACCTGATATAGTAAATTAAGCACTATATAACAAACCATTGAAAAGCGAATATTTTGGACTTTTCAATAGTGACATCCTTCCATATTGTCTGGAAATTCTCAGATATTCCCATCAAATATTGAGGTGCTAACATCATCTGACAAGTATTTCCATCACATGTCAAGATACACAAATCGTATGCCTTCCATTGCTATAAAATGATTGGTACTCATATTACATGACAGGTAGTACTCTAATGGACAGGCATTCAGCCAAATGCCAAGGTACCTCTACCACGGAAGGGGATGTCCATTAAATTCACAGGTGCACTGTTGCTAGTGATTACCATAAAACTGCAACTGAACCAGCGGTGCACTGGCAGGGGCAGCAACAGGGCAAGTGCCCCCAGGCTGGCAGGGCTGTTGCCCTATGAGCCAGAGCTCCAAAATGTAAAAAACGAATTGAAAAAGACGAAATCCTTCAGAATCTAGCCTGCCACAAAGGAACAGAGCGCTGCAAAGCCTGCACAAGTTCTGTGTAAGCGAGTGAGGCATTTGTCTTGATATAAGCAATGTTGTAAATGTGCTTGGGTGGCCCGCACACATGGGCCTCCACAGTGAGTGAGAGGGAGAGGATTCTTGGCTGCAGGGGAATGTTCATACTGCTAGTGGCAATGTATGCATTTAAATAACAGATTATGTGACCCTGGATCGTAATGTTGGCACCACTGCTACCCATACACCCTTGGTCTTTCACAACCCACAGCCGCTTATCACAACTCCTATTTGCCAGGAAGGGTCCATATCTTATTAGAGATTGCCCTCAGTTTGCTTCTGGACAAATGTACACTTGTGTCCTGGTGAATTTGTTAATCACCAGTGTGTCCATACAAAACGTTTAATAGCACAGTGAATAGCACCCATGGATGTTACTTATAGAGTGGTTATAGAAATGACTGTTGGACTATTTGTGGTACTTACAGTTGGACACAGTTGAAAAAAACACATAGAAAGATGTTATATTCAGGTATTACATATTAAAAAACTACAAACTAAGAGGGTAATTATGAGTTGAATGGATTTTTTAAAACCGCTGAAGAAGGTTACCAGCACCACCGGTGCTATTACTGAAAATCTGCCCTTCTCAAAGTTTAGCACCAGCAGAGGTGGTATTTCTGGAATACCACCACAAATGGCGGTAATGTTAAAAACTTTTTCTAAACCTTTCTTTTCAGCCATTTTCAGCATCAATGTGAAGGGAGTAGTTGATTATTTACAGTAGTGGCTTATATCAATACTGTTGATTTTGTTATGCATAAAAGCATACATTCTGGCCCTTTCATGCATTACGTGGGTAAGGTAGTGAGGGGAGGCAATCAAAGATGCCCACATTTTTACCCCTCAATATGGTCCTTTCTAAAAAAAAAAAAAAAAAACCTTGTCACTCTATTAAAGGTAAGGACCTGTGTTTCGTTTCTGTACAGTAAAATGGAAGATTTAAAAACATTTGGACCATCTTGTTTTTTTTGTCTCCACCTTGAAAATAGGTAAAAATAGGTGGATGTTCTGTAAAAACTCAGTCTAAAATGCCACTGCTTGTCATGAATACCACAAATGGTATTTGATCAAACCATGAATTGGGTGGATGGCAAATACTGTCAATTTTACTTTTACCCCCAACACTAAGTCTGTCACCATTTATCATTGTCTTGTCCAGAACACTATTCTCTTATGTGACCAACAAAAGACACACATACAAATCAAAACCAGATTCGGATATATAGATACAAAGTCACATGAACACATATACATCCTTTCACCTATACTTTACACTGTCACAAATACACTCAAACATTACCCCAGTCACAGAAACTGAAACGCACACATTCCACCTTATTTGAAAACACACATGAATACAATAGGTCGCTCTTGCTGCCTCACCACCACCAGGTCCAGGGCATATTCCCCTTGCAGTTCTCTCTGCTTCTGTGAGTTGATATATTCAGCTAACTTTCCAAGAAAGTGCAACTTGGGAGCACAAAAAAAGCCTTATCCCCTTCCCATCTCTTTTTTTGTTGCATTGTCTAAATACAGACCCCATAGGCTTAATTACTAGTAAGGCCCTGACCACGGCTTCTTGTCTTGTCTGGGAGAGATTGACTTGCAAATCATGGTCGTCTACTGTCTAACTGCAAGCCAGGGAAACAGAAGGTGGTGAGTCGCAAGGAATGAGCTTGGTGTGATGGGAAATTAAAGGATGTGAGTGGCAAGGAATTAATGACTTAGCAACATGGGCAAGGAAAGGAAGTGTTTGCAAAGTAAACGAAGGGGATTGAGTTAATAGTTAAAAGATGGAGCAAAAGTGGAACAGAGGTCTGAAAGTTAATTGTTAACAGTAAGAAACGGGGGCATAATGCAAGGACACCAGAGGATGACATGTAAGTAAAATAGAGTAAATTAGATGGGGTACACATATGGAATGGTAGGTTAGCAGGTTAACTGTTGCTGAGATCTATGTCTGGACTGCTAGCCACTGCACCTGATTGTGTGATTGGCTTGACCCCCCCTTTCTTTTGTCTGACTAAGTGGTGTATACTTTGAACATATGTTTCAAATACTATTTCATACATTTTTTCAGGTTGCTTTATCATGTGAATTGGTGCTTGAAAGTACACACAATTGTACAGACTAATATTAGAATTATAGTAATTATTTATAGTACATTTTCATTATAATTATAATCTTAGTCCGTGTCCCAAATATATTTGTGTAGTGAAAACGAAGAGGAACTCCAAATACCCCGGGAACAAAGTGGAGTAAAAGACTGGAATTAAACAAAAGTGTGTTCCTGTGTAAATACTATTAAGCAACTGATTGAAAGGCTGCCAGCAATTATTTGACTGGTAGCTGTCACGAATAAATCATATAATTTAGTAAAGAAATTATTATATAAGACCTGACATACTTCGCTTGTGCAGTATATATTGTTATTGACACAAAACAACAAAGACATAGTAGTGCAAACAAAAGTGTAATTGTTTATAGATACAAAAAAAACAGATTATAGAGCTTGTGTAAAGTGTTTTTGATTACATCATTGCTTCTTAAAGAAAATACTGAAAAATTTCACATAGAAAAGGTGACAAATATATACAAAACTTACAACATCTTGGTAATACACAAATACATTTAACTTTGAAAAGAAAATACACAGAGAAGCTGAATATAACAGATCACGCTCAGTATGACAGCAGCCTAGGTCTGTCTATGAGGCTAAATGTGCTGGATAAGTCATGAAACAGACTATAGCTAACTGTCCCTAGCTCAATAAAGTCTAGTATTTTTGGCCTTTTTATGTGGCAAAATCACCCCAAAATGTAGAAAAAGGCTGAGTAAATTAGAATTACAGAACAAATGACAGTGAAGTTTTGAACTTATTCAAGTTAAACATGAAGCTGAAAAAAATGTACATAAGGCTGAAATAATGTACTACGCCTTCCGCTGTCCAGAGTGATGGTATGCATGGGTGACCACGTCCACTGGTCTCAGGTGTAAGCACAACCCCCGTGCAGAGACAGTGGCAAAACGGGCGTTTCGGTGGTATATTGACAAGTGTGAACCACCTTCGTCAGGGATATTGATCCTTAGATCAGCCCCTGCAGAACAACCAGACATGACATCGTCACTAAGTAATATCTTGACTGACTAGCTGCCAAGCTTTAGCATGAGAGGTGATTGAAAAGCATCATATGATATGAAGGACCAGGTATTTTCCCTTTTGTTTGGATCGGTGCCTCACACCAAACCCCCTCTTCCATCTTCCCAAGTTAGAGTGCAACACCAAATAATAAACTGCTGGTGCATAAAAATGCCAAGTTTGTTATGTGAAGGTAGTATTAGGAAACCTTTGGGTGCTCCCCTGTGCAATATTGATGAGATACTTGTGAAAAGGTGAGGGGAGAAAGAAAAAAGAAACAAGTCAAAAAGGAAATGAAACTATGATCCACTTACAGGGATCTTTAATGCCTACCTAAAGTGTTGCTGTGAATGCCTAATGAGCCGGCATCCTGCTGTCATTATGCTAGTGAAAATAAGGAACAAGTTACTTACCTGTAACTGTTGTTCACCAGCATGGGTCTGGCATGGATTCACATGCTCATGAATATTCCCCGTCATCAGGCTGGGAATCCTCGGTAAAGAAAAAATCAGTATCAGTTTCTTTTCTGATCTGTCTTTCGTAGTAGTAACCAATCACTGATCTCTGCGTCATACTGACCACAGCCAATGACTGCCCTCTACCTAAGCCCCGCCTCTGGCAGCCATCCTCAGATTTGGTAGCACGTGAAGTGGCAGTATGACCAAGTGAAGAGCCGCAGAGGGGTAGGCGGGAGGGTTCGCATGTGAATCCATGCCAGACCCATGCTGGAGAACAACAGTTACAGGTAAGTAACTTGTTCCTTCTCCAGCATGGGTCTGGCATGGATTCACATGCTCATGAATATAAGAATAAATAGCAGTACACACATGCACAACCACGGGGGGTGGCAAAAGGCTCAACATTAAGCAATACAAAAAACTCAACATTAAGCATCTCTTACCTCCTCGCCAGGCTCACCTTAAGCGAACAGGTTGCGCAGCACTGCTTGGCCGTCCCTGGACTCCTCCCTGGAATCCCGATCGACGCAGTAGAATCTCGTGAAGGTGTGCGTCGACCTCCACGTAGCAGCCCTGCAGATGTCCAGCAGGGGCACACCAGATAAGAACGCCGTAGTAGCAGCGATCGCTCTGGTCGAATGGGCTCTCGGACAGCCTGGCAGCGGTCGGTTAGCCAACCGGTGATAGTGCATGATGCAGCCGGAGAGCCATCTGGAAATAGAAGACTTCGAGAGAGCGTTCCCTTGATTCACAGGTCCAAAGTTCACGAACAGCTGTGATGTCCTCCGGAAACTCTTTGTGCGGTCCACGTAGAACTTCAGCGCTCTAGCCACATCCAGCGAGTGCAAAGTCCTCTCGGCCGGCGACGAAGGAGACGGGAAGAAAACAGGTAACACCAAGGGCTTGTTAAGATGGAAGTCTGACGGCACCTTGGGCATAAAGGTGGGGTGCGTCCTAAGCACCACCCTCGAGGCATGGAAAGTCAAGTACGGTGCTTTGCAGGATAGGGCCTGGATCTCTCCCACTCGTCGTGCGGAGGTAATGGCCACCAGGAACGCAGTCTTCCACGACACAAAATTCATCGGTGCGGAGTGCATCGGCTCGAATGGGGGCCCCATGAGCCTGGTCAGCACCACGTTAAGTTCCCACGCCGGGGCCAGGGCCTTCACCGGCAGGAACGACCAGAACAGTCCTTTCATAAACTCTTTTACCAGTCGATGGGACCACAGGGATGTCCGTCCTGTGGTTCTGGTATATCTGGAGATCGTCGCCAGATGAATCTTAATGGAGGCATGGGCTAGCCCAGCCTTTGCCAGCGATAGCAGGTACGGCAGCACTTGAGGGGCCGTAATCCGTAGGGGGTTGATCTTCTGTGCTCGGCACCAGATAGAGAACCTCTTCCACTTATGACCGTAGCATTTGAGAGTCGAGGACGCCCTGGCCTTTGCAAGAACCTCTCTGCAATCGGCCGGTATATCGTAGCCTCCAAACTCTAGCGCTGCAGGAGCCAAGCCTGCAGGTTCAGCGACGCCGGGTCGTGGTGGAAGATGGCGCCTCCTTCTCTGGAGAGAAGGTCCGCGTCCGCCGACAGCTTGATGGGAGGGGACGTTGACAAGTCCAGAAGGTCCAGGAACCAGATCTGCCTCGGCCACGCCGGTGCGACGAGGATCATCCTGCACCGGGACCTCTTGAGCTGGCTGATGAGTCGAAGCAGCAACGGCAACGGAGGGAACGCATACAGGTATAGGCCGTCCCAGGGGAACGAGAACACATCGCCCATGCTTCTCGGCTGGGGAGACCTGCTGGCGAACCTCGTGCACTTCGAGTTAGTTGCTGTTGCGAACAGGTCGATTTGGGGTTTGCCCCATCGTCGGAAGGGTTGATCCACCTGATCCTGGCGCAGTTCCCACTCGTGACACGCGCGCAGCTCCCTGCTGAGCGAGTCGGCGATGGTGTTTCTTTCTCCTGCCAGGTGGAAGGGAACCAGGAACATCCCCTGGGCGACCGCCCAGTGCCACAGATCCTGTGCCTCCTTGGATAGGGCTGGGGATCTGGTGCCTCCCTGCTTCCGTATGTAAAACATTGTCGTGGTGTTGTCCATGAAGATCCGCACCACCTTGCCCTTGAGCGACGGGAGGAGCGATTTGAGAGCCCAGAACACGGCTCGGAGTTCCAGGACGTTGATGTGCAGGAGCCTCTCCTCTGGGAGCCAGAAGCCTCTTGCGTGGAGATCTCCGGTGTGGGCGCCCCAACCTTCCAGGGAAGTGTCCGTCGTCACCGTCTCCTGGTACGCCGGCGTCTGAAAGTCCTTGCCCGCCGTGAGGTGCGCTCGAACGCCCCACCATTGAATCGCCCGCCGGAACACCTCGTTGAGGGGTACCCTGTCTTCGAAGGTGCCCGTCGCCTGCATCCAACGGGCGTCGAGAAATTCTTGAAGAGGGCGCATCCGTAGTCTGCAGAGGCGCACCAGGTAGATGCAAGAGGACATCATCCCCAGGAGGGACTTGATGGACCTCACCCTGGCAACGTCCGTGGCTAGCAGGCGCTGCACTTTGCCTAGAATGGTCTTCGTCTGTTCTTCCGACGGGGCCGCCAGGCGCCTCACTGTATCGAGCTTCGCTCCCAGAAACAGGGCCACCTGCGACGGCACCAGGTGGGACTTTGGGTAGTTTATGGCGAATCCCAGGTCTGTGAGTAGCTGGACGGTCCTCGCAGTGTGTTCGACGGCGAGTTCCCTCGTCCTTGAGCGGATGAGCCAGTCATCCAGGTAGGGGTAGACGTGAATCCCCTGCAGGCGCAGCTGCGCCGCCACTGGTGCTAGGCACTTGGTAAAGACCCTGGGGGCTGACTTCAATCCGAACAGCAGTGCTCTGAATTGGTAGTGGCGTCCCTGGACGACGAACCTGAGGAACTTTCGGTGACTTTTGAGGACGGGAACGTGGAAGTATGCATCCTCCAGGTCCAACGACGATAGAAAGTCACCTTCCTCCAGCTGTCCCAGTACGTGCTGGAGGGTGACCATCCTGAACTTTTGTGATCTGATGTATTTGTTCAAACGACGAAGGTCCAGGATGGGGCGCCAGCCGTCCGTCTTCTTCCTGACGAGGAAGTACCTTGAGTATACCCCGGAGCCCCGGAGCCTCTTCGGGAGAAGCTTGATGGCGCCTTTCCTGAGCATCGCCCGTACTTCCAACATCAGTTGCGGGACGTGATTTTCCTTCCTGGCCACAGGAGGAACGTGAGGGCACTTCTTCAGGAATTCGATAGAGTGTCCTCTTGCCAGGGTATCCAGCACCCAACGGTCGGTGGAGATGGACTTCCACACGCCGACGAAGTTTGTCAGCCGGCCTCCCACCGGGGTGCTTCGGTGGGGGTCCAAGACCACGGCCGGTTCAGTCCTGCTTGGAGGTGGTGGCCTTGCCGCCCTGGCCACCTGAGACGAGGAGCGTGCCGCCTGGTGGTAGGACGACGAGCCACCGCTGGATCCCTTGGAGGCACCCTGTCTGCCTCCGGAGCTCCGAAAGGGCCATCGTTGCTGAAGCGCTCCTAGGGCGCGGGCCGTCTCCGTGTCCGTTTTTATGGCTTGGAGGGATTCGTCCACCGCCTTCCCGAACAAGTTGCTGCCGTCGAACGGCATGTCCAACACCCTGGTCTGGACGTCCTGACGGAAGTCGGTCGCCCGGAGCCAACCCCGTCGTCGCAGGCAAACACTGTTGCCCAGCTGGCGGAACCCGTTATCGGCAATATCGGTTGCCACCGTTATGGCGTGGTCCGACGCCACCTCGCCCTCTTGCAGTATTTCCAGGGCCTCGTACCTCTTGTCGTCCGGCAGGAAGTCCAATATGGGGGCCAGCTTAAACCAGAGCTCCCTGTCGTAACGGGCCACGATCGCCAGGGCGTTGGCCGCTTTGATCGTCGTCGCCACCGACGAAATGACCCGCCGCTCCGTGGCGTCCAACTTCTTTCCCTCGCCGTCCGGCGGGGAATTCGACGTCGAGGCTGCTGACTCCGCCGCTTTCTTCTTCGCCGCCGCCGAGACGACCGAGTCTGGCGTTGGCTGGGCCCTGAGGCACAGGGGAGCGGTGTCGGGGACCCGGTACTTCTTCTCGTCCCGTTTGGCTGGTGCCGTGGAGGGGTTCTTGAGAACCGACAGGCCCTCCTCCCAGATGTCATCGATTAGGGGCACCGTGATGACCGTCTTCCTCTTGGCCTCCCGGCGCTGAGAGAGGAAACCTTCCTTTTTCTGCTCCTCCGGGCAGAGCTGGAACAATTCGGACGCCCTGGCGATCATGGCGTGGAATGAGCCAATTTTGTCGGGCGGCGAGGCCCGTGCGACGGGAGACGGGAGACCCGTTCCGTCGTCGTCGCCCTCAGAACCCGTCGTCGAGCCCAACGCACCGTCATCTCCCGACTCGTGGGAGGATGAGGAGGGAACTGTAGGCCTTACGGGGCGAGCGGAGGAGAGGGTTGGGTCCTCCGTCGTTTGTTCTGAGGACTTCCCGACGGGCCCGGTTGCGGGTCCTCCGGCCTGGGCCGTGGGAATCTCGTCCTTATCTCAGAGCATAAGGACTGGATGGCAGACAAAATGGCCGCCGAGCCATCCTGAGGCTTAGGATCCGGCTGCGCCGGAAGAGAAGGCCGCTCTTCCTCACCATCGTCGTCTTCCTCGGTTATCTCCTGAGGATCTTTCTGACGGGATCGAACCTTCTCGAATTGGACTTCGAGGTTCCTCACGGCCTCGGTCAGTTACTCCTCCGAAGCTGACTCCGAGCTCGAGGAGGGCACCGTGCCCCCCCTCGCTTCTTCCATCATGGCGGCCACGACGATGGGCTGAAAAGAGGATTCCCTCCTTGGCGGCAGGGAAACTCTAGTCCCGGAGGCAGTCTCCGCTGGCGGTGTCTCTGCCGGCTTAGCCTCGATAGAGGCCTTCGCCTGCTGGGTAGGGGCCTTCACCACCTTAGGTGCGTCCCGGGCCTTCTCCTTCGGGGGAGGGGCGATGCCTCGCTCCCCCTCTTCCGAGATCGGACGGGGCTTCTCCCGAAGCTTACCCGGGGTCTCGGACTTTCTCTTCCCCGAACCGGAGCGTTGGCTCGTGGTTGACGGTGCCGGGGAAGGTGCGCCCTGCCTGGCGACCGAAGAGCCCGACCTTACGGCGCTCCCGGAGCCAGCGGACTCGCGGCGCTTGGCCTGGTGTTGGGCCCCCGTCGCCGGGGCGCCTGCACAGGACTTAGAAGCCCGCTCGGACCCTTTCTTCTTCTTCTCACCCGTCGAGCCCTTCTCCAACCAGCTTGCGAGACGGGATCGACGGTCCCTCATGGTCCGCTCCGACAAGTTCTTGCAGAACTGGCAGTCCTTCTCTACATGAGTCTTGTCCCCATGAAGACAGTAGAGGCATTGCGAATGTTCGTCTTCCTTAAACACATTCTGCAGCCCGCATCCAGGGCAGCTGCGAAACAGCTTGGGTCTGTGCGACAAACTCGCATCCTGGGCCATCTCGAAGTAGGCCGCAAATCTTCTGGAATCCTCCAAGAAGTTGATTCGACATAATCTTCACCCTTGAGGGGCGTAGGAAAATCCCGCAACGGGTAGCCGTTAACGGGAGTAGAAACGGTGGAGCTTGAGGCTCGATTAACCGAAAAAATGTGAAAATTCACCTGAAAAAGCGCAAAACACGCAGTAAAAGCTCGAGAGCTAAGCACGAGGACTCCCAACACTTGAACGTGTGGTAAAAGTCTGAGGATGGCTGCCAGAGGCGGGGCTTAGGTAGAGGGCAGTCATTGGCTGTGGTCAGTATGACACAGAGATCAGTGATTGGTTACTACTACGAAAGACAGATCAGAAACGAAACTGATACTGATTTTTTCTTTACCGAGGATTCCCAGCCTGACGACGGGGAATATTCATGAGCATGTGAATCCATGCCAGACCCCATGCTGGAGAAACTCTTGCTACGGGACAAGAAACAACTGCTCACAAGTGTGTCGGCAGTCTGAAACAAAGAAGAATGGGCAGTAAAAATAGAGGCTTTTAGTAAGCACCTATAGTGTGTTTAAACATCATTTATAACATAATGTTGATAGGGAGACCGGCACGCTGGAAAAAGTAAAAAGTAAACATACCTGCTGCGGCCGGTGTAGTTGCACGGAAATAAATGCCGTTGATTCAGGCACTAATGCGGACAGGGAGCCATGTAACTGCAGGTATTAGCCGCGAGGTGTCAACAGAACGAGATATCCGTATTCCTACGAAACAAAACAGATGTTGTGGCTCGTGGGAATAACGTGGGTGCATTTAAATAAAATAAAAGCGGGCTTGCAGTGACTTACTTTCAGTAATACTGCCGCCGTCAGAAAGCTATTGAGAACGTCCTGCGTGGAGTACTGGAACCGAGTGAGGTGCCTGGAATTCTGGGGGCGTGGCTTCAGGTATAGGCATAGGTAAAATCATAGCAATAGAAAGAGGACTGGCACTGCATGGGCCAGAACAATTCAAAGCCTATGAAGACGTGATGATTGGCCATAGAGGGTACCCGTGAGGCATTTTAAGGGGATGCCAGGGTCATCAACATAAGAGATCCTAAAAAAGTGGAGTGACAACCACTAACGAGAATTACACTGCCTCAAAATCTGAAAAAATACAGACCTGAGCAGAAAATGCTAAACAGAGATAAAAATTGAAAATAGAGTGTGTGATGGGCAATGATTTTTACCATACTGGGATAGCTTCATTGAGCCAATGTTCAATAGTATCCAATAGAAAAATCCAACGCGCCTCCTTGTTAGCCAGTGTTTGAAGTGGGTTGGCCGCATTCTTAATGACATCAATAACCTACCAAAGTAGGTCTTCAGTATTATGACCATATTCCATAAAGTGGCTCACTAAGGGCAAATTGATGGCTTTACAGCGAATACGGGAGCGATGTTCCATAATTCGCGTTTGGACCAGGCGTGTGGTTTTGGCTATTTATTTGAGTCCACACGGGCACTCGATACAGTAGATCACCCATGGTGTTTTGTAATTTGAATGCTAACGTATTTCCCAAATGTTTCCATTCAAAGGGAAAGCTTTTACTTTGACTGCAAATTTACAAACAGAGCAAGTTCCACAAGGGAAATGCCCGGTGAGGGGCTGGAGGTCCCAGCTAGATGTGATTGATCTAGAGGATTTATTCTGGGTAGAAGCATGAACCAGTTGGTCTTTCAGATTCTTTTGCCTTTTCATGGCAAAGATCGGAAGAAGTTCTTCTGGTAAAGACAGTTGTGCCACAGACCAATGCTTTTTAATAGTTTTTTTAATTAAAAAGCTATGTGGGCTATATGTAAGGGCACAGACTAGTTTGTCTTGTGGTGTCTTATCTTTAGGTTGTAGCAGGGTTTCACGAGGGTAAATCTAGCCCGTTTATATGAATCGGAAACAAGTTCTTTTGGGTAACCCCGTTGTTTAAATTTGGTGGTCATAGTCGGATATTGATGTGCAATTTGTTCTGAGTCTCAAGAACTGAGAGTAAGGTAGGTTTTCTTTTTGTGTAAGCGGATGAAAACTGTCAAAATGCAGTAACGTGTTACTATCAGTCGAGAAGAACCGGAGTCCGGGTGAGGGGGATCCAACGGTGAAGAGTAATCACCCGACGTGAAGATTAACAGAAGGAACTTTTGTTTGGTGGTTATGGTTCATCAAGACCTATGAGTCCATAGACTTTGCATGAAAGAGACCTGGGCACAGAAGGCCCCGATATTGAGACAAGGGAACTGTAAGGGCATGCCGGAGAAACCCTGGAGTGTGCTGTGCTTAAGAGTCCTGCCTTGTCCCGTGCTAGAAACGCGGGGAAGGGAGACCCCGGCCATAACATCCTGACTTATCATTTTGTGAACATGCTTCCTTTTCTTGTGAACATTACCCCCACACTATTTTGTAGCATAGCGGCAAGGATTGGCAATAGTTCTTTTAGTATAGGCTCTTTTTATTTGACTAGACTCCACTAGGACTGTATTATTATTATTATTATTATTATTATTATTATTTGATGGTCGTACCTTGCTCCCATCTTAGATTTAGGTTTTGATTGGGCTTTCATCGCACCCATTTTACAGTTTAATAAACACCCTTGAAGTTTGATCCCTTGTCTGTCTTAATTTGATACCATGCCTTCCTTAGACCACTCATGCATTCTAATCAGGCCCTGTTCGCAATATCCTGCCAGAACCCCCTATTTACCGGGCATGACCAGAACATATGCAGCATATCTGCAGATGTGCTTGTGTACCATGGGCAGCTCTGCTCTCCCTCTCCCAGGAACTGTAAAATGGCATGCAGGGTCATGTATGCTCTGTGTCTTATGAACAGCTGTAGCTGTTTAAATCTGACGTTCCTAGATACCTTTCATGCATCCGATAGTACCCTGGCCCATTTGCGATCTGTGAAAGCTCGGTCTACCGCCTCCTCCCACTTGGCCGTGCTGCAAGGTCTGGTTTACTGTGCAAGTCCAGTATCAAATCTTCGAGCCTGGAGATCACATGGTCCCCCTCCGTCAGGTCATAGAAGGAGTCCAGCGTGGCATCCCCCCGCAAATCCCTCCTTTATGTCCAGCCACCTATTCGTGACCTGTCTGATCACCCTGTGGTATGTCAAGAACTGTCCTTTTGATATGTTGTGGGTCTCTGAAAGTTTGGGGAAGTCCAGCACTGCCGCCCCGTCCCTCCAAAGGTCTCACAGGGTGATGACCCCCTTTGGTTCCCAGTGTAGTCTAATGTTGCGGATCACCTCCCGACAACCCCCACTGATTGCCGCTAGGGATACGTTGGCAGAGTACGGGTCCCTCTTGCCCACCATCCTCCTTAATCTGTTCCACAATTTCCGACCCAGTGTAACCTGGGCAGACGTCTCCACTTCACCAGCTCCTTACACTGTGAGAAACCTGACAGTGCCTCCCTGACTAGTCCCCGGGGATCTGTTATCCAGGTGGCCAGGACACGGCCATCGCTATTGGATCAAGTTTCTGGGGGTGGACTAGTGAGGGAGGATCACCTGGATGAGGGGTCCTTGGGGAGTAGGAGTGGGACACTGATGGGTGAGACGCAGTATTCCCTCTTCTTTCAACACCTTTTCCCCAACCTACCACATAGGATATTCCAAAACATTGCCCTCCCCCTTTCTGCACCCAAACCCTTTTGCAGAGCCGTTTAGCCGACCTGTCCCAATACAAGGGTCAGGCAAAGTTAGGCAATTGACCAGAATCGCACTCACCTGACGGCCCTTTCCCTTCCCCACAGGGATAAAAGGTGGAGCACAAGAGCACAGGATGAGCAAGGCAGACAGCACAACATGAGAGCTAACTCAGCACGGTAGTTCAAAAGGAGTCGAAAGATGGCACATATCGAGGTGCTGACGAGGAGAGAAGAAGAAAGAGAAGAAGAAACCTTGCCGTTTCCGACCAAGGCCCGTGAAACCTCTGCAGATGGAAACCTAAGACAGTGAACAGTAGCCAACGTGTGTTGCAGCAGATGTCCACGGTACATGAGACCCTCGTCTGCTGATAACGAAGCTGGGGAAGGATGCTGGTCTTTGTGGTACTAACCTTGACTTGAAGAGAAAGAAAGGCAAGTGGTTAATCACAGCCGGTGAGTCGAGGGGAGTGTCGATAAGAAACCGAACTGTGTTGAAGGATACATAGCCAGCGGCTAATTTGAACTTTTGAGAAGTTGAAAGACACTATTGAAAAGAGGGGGAAAACCAGCAAGAGAAAAGCCTAGCACCACGTGGGTGCTCACTTAGGAGACTCTGGCGATTACCCGTTTGTTGAAGCTACGAGAACCGGAAGGCCTTGAAAGAAGGCGAAAAGGGGGTCAAAGTAGTCATACAGGGGTCTTTGCAAAATCCTCTGAACCATTGAAAGTCTTTGACCGACAGATGAATGTGAAGCGGAAGGAATTGAATCCCGCTTGGTGAAATTAGTAACGAGAAGGGACGAAGTGTAACGTCCCCTAGCAACTGTCTGTAAACGTCAGCAGGAGTAAACCCGGAGGAGAGATGCAGACAGAAAGGGCTGAAAGCGGAAGAGCTGTTTAAAAAGACATTAAGATTTGTGAAACGAGAAGTATTGCAAAACAAGGAGAAGTGAACTGTCCTCCTTGTCATTTGGGGTCCGAGCCCGGCCGAGGGAGAACCAGTGGGCGAGAGTGAACCAGTTAGAGGGAAGCTGACCAAAAAGGGGCGAAGCCCGAAGAATTGTTTAAAAGGACATTAAGATTGGTGAATGTAAGAAGTAGTAAAAGACCAGGGGAAGTGAAGTGCACCGCTCGCCCGCCGGTCATTTGAGGTCCGAACCCGACCGAGGGAGATCCAGAGGTGAAAAGTTGTCACCCAGAGTTCACTGAGAAAGGAACTGTTTGATTTGTTGAAAACAATTGGTGAGGGGTCTGTGCCCAGAAGAGGGGGACCCACGGGTGAAGCCATCACCCACAATATTCGTAGAACAAAACTTTGTGTTTGTTTGTTGAGAATATCAGGCCTTGAAGGCAAGAAATAATTTGATAGAGACTTGACCATCAAAGAACCTGATAGCTGATATGGAATTGTTGGCTCATGCTGAGAAAGCTCAAGTGTGTGCTGTGCATAGGAAATCCACTGTGGGGAAGGGAGAACCCTGGCAATCACATCCTGACTTATTATTTATGAACACTTCTTTCTTTATTGAAACCCTATACCACACTCTTTTTGTAATTAGCTGTAAGGATTTGGCAATAGTTTTTGACGCTCTGCAAAGCTAAAACCAGCTCCCATACCAATTCATGGTATACCAACGACCTCACTGACATGAGGGCTAAAAATCACCAGGCAGAAGCTACCTGGAAGAAATCCCAATCCGATGCCCAGAGGTCGCTGTTCAAATCCCCTTCCCGGACCTACAAACAAAGCCTCCTTCTACAAGAATAGAATCGCTGAGGGCATGTCCAACACTAAGGAACTATTCAGTATCCCTAGGGAATTGGAAACCCCTGCGCCACCCCCTCCAGACATCACCAAATATGCAACCTGGTACAGGAACATCTAAATAGCCCTGCTTGAAAAAGTAGCCACCGTACAAGGGAAAATTGCCTCCAAGCGAGCCGCTATTAAAAAAAAAAAACCTCCCCTCCCACCTATTCTGGCTCTTTAACACCAAGATGCCTTTCGCTTCCAGCAGGTGACAGAAACTGAAGTCACAGCCATTCTCAAAAGCCTAAAGCCATCCAAATGCAAAGGCGACTCCTGCCCTGCCCCTATAATCAAAGAATGCGCATAAGCCATCATTCCATTCATCACCAGCTTCATAAATGCCTCCTTCTCCACCTCCACTGTGTCCACCTCCCTCAAGGAAGCCTAGGTTCTCCCCCTCCTAAAGAAACCCACCCCAGACCCAGCCATTCCCAGCAACTACCGACCAATCACTACGGTCCCTTTCCTGTTAACAATCTTAGACAGGGCCGCCTACACACAAATCCAGCACTACCTGGAACTAATCAGATCCTAGGTCTTGATGCTTAAGGGTTTTTGCATGTTTAATAAATGTAAAAAATAAATAAATTTCAATTAGGTTCAACACCCGCCTAATATTGCCATGAGTACTACGCCCAGGGACAAACCCCAATAGGATGAGGCAGTACAATGGCTAATCAGTTGGCCAGTAGTTTGGAGTCCAATTAGGCATCGAGGTCCAATAATGTGATCGGTCTATACGATTGACAGGAGCGCAGGGATTTTCCAGGCTTTAATAGTAAGATAGTGGTTGACTCTTCCATCGAGGGAGTAACAGACCCTGATGAAAGAAATTAATTGAATAATTTGGTTAGGGGTTTAATTAGTAGAGGCTGGAATATTTTATAAAAAGAGGCAAAGAATCCATCAGGCCTGGGGGTCCCGTTTGTAACATAAGAAATTGCGGCAGTGATTAGGTTGTCCAATGCCTTCCCATAATCAACTGTGAGTTTGAGAAGATTCTCCAACTGGCTATATGCTTGAACAGGGAGGTAGAAGAACACATAGCCATTTCTGCAGCAAAATACCTCTCCATAACTCCACTTTCCCCGTTCATTTTATTTAATTTAATTTTACATTTGTAGCAGCACGCAATGTCCGTGGGTATCAAGTCGCTAGTTGCAGATGAACAGAAAGGAGGGAGGAAGGGGAACAGAAGAATTAGGGGATACATTAGAAGGAAGACTGTTAATTAAATAGCCAAGTCTTGAGATGTTTTCTGAAGATGGTGTTGTATGGTTGCATTTGCAGGAAGAGGGGTACCCTTTCACTGATTCAGTGTACCAAAGTGTCCCATCGGCTTCTGCCAGCGTTAGTGATGGTGTTTCTAGTATGAACCAGCAATGTATTTGCCTTATTGCCCTTTACATAATAAGACTGTTTAATACGAATAATTGTGTGAGCTGTGCATCCAGTCAAGTGAACTTCAGGTTTATTTCGTGCCAAGCGCAGTTGTCTCATGGTTTGTGTGGAGACAACTGTGTATGGAACAATTCAGCGTCACAAACCTCGCCCTGTAGGGATTCTCTGAGAATTCTATTTCTGTTGATATACGCAACAGTGTGTCCTATGAGTTCCCGCCTGAGGACAGCCGTCATGGCGTCCCACAAAACAGCGTCCAAAATAATGCTATTTTATGTTATGTAAGGGGTCAAGAGTAAGGCTTGGAGGCAGTAATCGGTTTCAAACTGACTTATGACTTATTTTCAAAATAACAAGAACGTAAGGGAAAACTCTATCTATCCCTGTTAGGAAAGATTTCATAATTGTAGGTAATTTTCCTTCCATGTGGCAACCCCTAAACTTTTTGCTGTTGTTTTCACCCTGATCTAGACTTTGCCAGAGAAGCGAGGCCTTCCGCCGCACTCCTCTGGGCTTTCGCTCCATTCTTACGGGGAAACTGACATGCCCTTAAGACAGTCAGTACCGGGAAACATTGTTTTCCGTAGTTCTTTTATCATGTCGCATTTTTTGCGCAACATGACACAAGAGGGCACTGTAAGCTAAGTTACTGCTCTCTTGGGTCTCTAGTCACTCTACAGGCCCTAGACACTCTCTTCGGATTATTAACAAACAGTGCAAGTGAATCACGGACGGGTAGTGGCAGCGATCGTTTCTTTGTGTTTTGAGCTCCTTTTGGCTGTTTAAGCGCGTTTCTTGCGCTTAGCCCAAAATGGTGGCCTGGCTCCCAAAATGGCCAGACCACGAGGCTCTTTGTCCTGCCCGCTGACCATCTTGCCCCCTTCACCTTCCCCAGGTCGAGCCAACCCGGGGCCTTCCTTATTTGGGCATGTACTTTCCCGCGAAACACAGATGCTTTCGCGGGCTTCTACAGGCCTTTTGTGTGCCTCCAGGATGTGGGCTGGGATGTCTGGTCCCAATACACATCCTGGGTGCCAGAGAGTCTAGTGTGTCTTGAATGCCTGGGACCACCGTGGTCCGTGATAGGTCCACGTATGGTGTGAGTGTTTTGTGAGCACATCTCCCATTGGGCCCTCTCCGTTTTGGCGCGAAGGGAACTCTGGATAAGAGGAGGCTGGAAACACCACTACCATGTCGATCTCCTGAGTTCTCACGAACGACGGATACAGGAGCCAAGTATCCTGCAACTAAACCATTCTGCCGCTGATCGAACGAGAAGGCCTGTACTGGTACTTCGACCCTTTGGAATAGTGGGAACAACTATTCTCGGCATCTTCATCATCTCCTGCACGTAAGCCTTCGGAAGTGTCTCTGGGCCATCCAGTGGACTGACCAGCCTACCCAGGAGTCTTGCTCTGTAACCGCTGTCAGGTTGCTGCTGTATTCCGAGTCCTTGACACTCTCACACGATTCGTACACTTGGCATTCCCAGGTCTGAAGTGAGAAGTGTACATTGGGCTGAAATACACACAGCCGCCTCGTTGCCCTGCTGTGGTAACCATCTGTGCGGGTTCACTGCGTTTGGGACATCCTCAACTCTAACTTCTGCTGCCGCGGAATCTACACAACGCTGAGACGTCCCTTGCTCGTATCTGAACCTGCCAGCACTGAAACTGACGCGGAGAAGCCTGGGTCTGCCTGCATCGGGGACCGGTGAGTAGCAACGCTAGGAACTGGTCTCCCTCCTGCAGTAGCCCGTAGCTTTTCCTCGCTGTGTTAAACAGCACACCTTTTTCGCACTCGCGCTCTGCTTCTGCCCACAAGTGGAGGCCGCGCTTGAGTAGCGGAGATCTGTTCGCCCTCCTTGGTTCACCACTCTGAACTGCCTGACTTCCTTGAAGAGACTCCCCTTGGCCCATTGGCACCAGCGTGTGCAGGTACCTTTGAGCACAAGGCTCCACTCTTCGTAGGTCTCGGACTTCCTTCTAGTTAGGTGGCCTCTGAAGGCGAACTGGGTCTAAACGATTACTTGCACTGCCTGTTTTCCTCCCCATCTAGGTGGTCTGCATATTTCGTGCTTCTAATTCTTTAGACCCGTCAGTAATTGTGTATATATATATTGTATTTGATGGTGATGCGTTGGTTTACTTGAGTTTTATCGTGATTCTTTGCTATGGTCAATATTACAAAGGCCTTGTAATAAATCTGTCTATATTTTTAATATAACACCTGCTTGGAGTAATTTGTAAGCGTCCTTGCTCTGTGTGCTCATTGCGGGCTTTCAGTCACCCTCACCCCTCTTGAGACCTAGTCTTGACCGCCGCGATCGCTACCTTGATTGGTCTGGCTTGTCCAGAGGTTACCCTGTTCCAAGAAACTAGGCTGGCCTTCTGAACCTCTGCCCCTCCAGGACAGAGTTCAGAAATCCATCTTAACAATCCCTAACTCTAAGATGGGGTTCCCTGCCTCCACAAAACTAAAAAGTGTCTGTGTCAGGATGTTAAACAAAAGAGCACCCTGTGTCCAAACCCTAAACTTACCCTTACACTCTTACTCAATATAATGTGTACAAGGGGATATCTGTAAACTATATATATTAGTGAAAAAACGTTGTTAAAGGGACGTTATGGTTACAAGTAAAACCGAAAACCCACTGAAATTCTCCAGTTATGGTAACCTAAGTAACCATAACTCACGCCACCACCGTGCCCTGCTAAGTCTAACGCCCAGGACATCAATTATATGACGACATCACTGATGACATCACATATGAAATTAATGTTGATGAAAAGTCCCTACAAGGGATTTTGTGTATAATATTTGTATCAAGATGTCAGGGCTGATTGAAAGACCTATTATGAACTACTTAATGTATTAAAGAATGTACTCATGTAAACAAAACATTATATTGGAGTGTTGTTGTTAATACTGGAAGCTAATCATACATACACATAGACAATGCCTGCAGCATGCACCATAGACGTACAATATTTTTAATCTGATAATTTTGGATAGTACAATAATGAATGCTACTTTATCAGAGTTTTCAGGAATGTTAAACATGCAATAACTAGCTAACAATTCAAAAATTACCACACACTTGTGTTAGTACAAACAATACATACGAAGACCCACAATGCCTACAAAGTAGAGGCACATATAGAGAAACTAAAATAAGGAAGAAAGAAACAACAGCACCAGCAAATGTCAATTACATTAAAGTTCATCTTCATGTATACAAATGAATTATATGTTTGAGGCCTGCTAATTGCCCTGTTTATGTGCACCATGAGCTAAGACAAAACCCTAAGGAAAGTACTTTAAGAACATAAAACATGGTTAACATCTAGATATATAGCACCTTTCAAATTTTCATATTCTGACTGTCGGTGAACAAAAACACCTGCCCTAGATATGTTAGTGAACAGAAACAAGTGGCCTAGATATGTGATGTCATCAGTGATGTTATCAATGACATTTGTGATGTCATCTTTGATGTCCTGGGTGTTAGTCTTAGCACTGCATGAGTTATGGTTGCTTAGCTTACCATAACTGGTGAATGTCTGGGTGTTTTGAGTTTTACTTGTAACCATAACGTCCCTTTAACAATGTTTTTTGACTGAATTTCATAGGTTTTTATTAGGCAACTTAACCAAAACGTCCCTTAAACAACGTTTTTTCTGTGAATGTCATAGGTTTTTATGAGTGAAAATGTTTCATGATGTTACATCACTGTATATAAGTTATTAATAATTCCTCTTTTAACATATATTAAAGAACTGTAAACCTCCTTTAAAGATAATTTTTGCAACGCATACTGATGTGTGTCATTATCAGCAGCGCATGCTGGGGATGAAAGTCATGGTTGAATTGCCTAGGGCATGAGGCTCGACCATGACCTTAGCCCCACCAAACCAACCCAGTTATCCACTGCACCTATCCTGCATCCTAGTTCAGTGTCCACTATACCCTCATAATTTGACCACTGGCCAATTCTCATGGCTTGCATGGCCAGTCTCCACAATCTATGGGGCAATGGCTTCGGCCATGCTGCATTCCCCAATAGGCAAAATCAGAGTAGACATTTGTCCTTGTCGAGGGCCAGGCCCACTGCCCAGGCAGCAAAGTTATATCACTATTTTTTGTACTTACATTTGGACACTTTCAAAAAAGTAAAACACAGGATAGATTTGCAAAAGCATGCTTTCATGTCCTTGCTAATGCTCCTCGTACAAGTTTGCTGCAATCCCGTCCAGCACTCTGGGCTGCAGATGAAAGCAGATTTTTTTTCTTACCATTTAAACCTAGAGCTTTAGCCATGCCCCATGCCCCAATAAGTAAATCGGAGTAGGCATTCATCACTGCCGAGGGTCAGGTCCACTGTGCATGCACCAAAGTTA
Source organism: Ambystoma mexicanum (assembly GCF_040938575.1). Taxonomy (NCBI): domain Eukaryota; kingdom Metazoa; phylum Chordata; class Amphibia; order Caudata; family Ambystomatidae; genus Ambystoma; species Ambystoma mexicanum. The sequence continues at coordinate 1,364,097,953 of NC_090930.1, read as the reverse complement.
TATCACTATTTTTTGTACTTACATTTTAACACTTTTCAAAAAATAAAACACGGACACATTTGCCAAACAATGCTTTGAGATGCTTGCTGAATCTCCTCGCAAATGTTTGCTGCAATCCCGTCCAACAATTCGGGCAGTAGCCCCAGGCACAGTCTTTTTCCCCATTCAAACCTATCCCGATTTCGGAAAACTTTACCACATTGACGGTCCCTCGTGGTCATGGCCAGTAGCCAGACTGTCTGTGACTGCCTTTGGCCATGACACAGACAATCTGGCCAGTGCCCATGGCCACAGGCTATACCTCAGTCACCAAAGGTATATTACAATTTTTTTGTATCTACATTATGACACTTTTCAAAAAAGTAGGTTTTGAATAGTTGAGTGAGCCCTGTTCACCTGAGCGCTGAGTTATTCAATAAGTAACTGTTGTCAAAAAAAGCAGTCTTGAAAACCATTGTTGGTGCTATATTTATTGTTAGAAGTCAGCCGACATGTGATTCGACCCTCTAGGGTCTTTCTCAAGGCTTGTGGATTGTGGGCCAGTAGTTGCTGCAAGGTTGTGGAAATGAGTTTGGGATGCAATCCCAATGTCTTGTCCCGGTATGGTGACAAATAAGATTGGTTGATGATTTGGAGGGGTGGCCTGGTGACCATGTGGGCGCCTGGTTCAGTGTGCTCAATAATTATCTGCTGATTAGCATTGTCTCAGAGCCTGTTGGGGCTTGCAGTGTAGTCAGAAGTAGCCACTGCGATCTGTTGATGCAATACTGTCTGGCAGTCCTGGCTGAATTCCTTTTCCCATTCAAACCTATCCCAATTTCGAAAAACCTTACCACAGAGCCGGTCCCTGGTGGCCATGCCTACTTTAACCCCATTGCCGGTCCCTCGTGGTCATGGCCAGTAGCCAGATTCACAATCTGGCCACTGACCATGGCCACATCGTCACCAAAGGTATATCGTTATTTTTTGTACCTACATTATGACACTTTTCTAAAAATTAAACACGGACACATTTGCAAAACCATGCTTTCTGGTCCTTGCCAATGCTCCTTGCATGAGTTTGCTGCAAATCCTTCCATGTTTTATTTTTTGAAAAGTGTCAAACTGTACATACATAAAATAGTCATATAACTTAGCCCCCACTTGACAAAATCAATTCAGACTTTGCACAAACATTCAAGGTTGGGTCTATAATCTTTCTGAAATGTTTGTGCACATTCGTCAAATGGCAACAAAGTTATAAGCCATCTAAAAATGTTAATCCCCCCCTCTAATTTTGCCCCCTTTTCACCAAATCCCACCGAATTTCGCAGAAACATTCAAATCTGGGTCTAAAATCGTTTTGCAAACTCTTGTACTGATGAGTGAAACGTCACCTAATTTATAAGCCTTTCAAATGTTTTCAGACCCTCCTCTAATTTTGCTCCCTCTCGGCAAAACAGCACCAAGCTTTGCAGAATCATTTAGGGTCAGGTCCAACATGATATTGCAAAGTGTCATGATATGATGTGATATGATATGCTATGGTATTTATAACAACCTATACACAAGTGTTTCAAGGTGCGACGAGGCAAGGGAGGGAGAACAGAGGGAAGGCAGACAACGATCTTACTAGGCCAGGTGACATTGAGATCACGCAAGTGCAGGGAGGGGGGAAAGGAAAAGTGCAGGGGGAACGGGGAGGGCTAGTGCTGTACATAGGATAACAGTAAATTAATAAAGATAATAAATAAAAGTGTGGCCAGCTGGTGGCAAATGCAAAGGTAAGTGCAGACATCAGTTGTCAAGTGCTGGGAGCGGGCTGTAGGGATACAGAAAAACAGTCCCCGAGTGCAAGGGTTGCCAGGGGGGCAGTGCATGTGTGCAACTGGCGGGCAGGGGACCTGGGTCCGAGATCAGAGAGTAGACAGGTAACCAGTGTAGGTTCATTTTCAGCACTGAGATCAGCAGGGGAGAGGAGAGAAAGCAGAAGCAAAGAGGAAGGTCTTGAGGTGCTTCCAGAACTGGAGATGTTTCTCCTCAAGTTTCAGAGAGGCACGGAGGCTGCCCCAGCAGAAGAAAGAGATTTACCACCAACCCGTTGCTTGGAGAAGCGACTGACCCTGAGGGATTTGGAGGCGGGTGAGCGAAGAGTTTGAGAAGGGAGATATTTAGGAAGATAGAGTTGAAGGCATTGAGGCTCCAGCCCCCAGAAGGCCTTGGGACAATGCATATGGTTTTGAACTTAATCCTCGCTGCCACTGGGAGCCAGTGCAGAGATTTCAGTCCTGGAGAGATAGGATCCCTGGGCTTGAGGCCAAGGACAAGTCTCGCAGTCCTGTTTTGGATGAGTTGCAGAGGGCAGAGAGTAGAGGCAGGCAGATTTAGAAAGAGGCTGTTGCAGTAGTCCAGCCTAGAGCGAACCAGAGCTCTGGAGACAGTGAGCTTCAGGAGGAAGGAGAGGAAAGGAAGAATATCTCTGAGGCGGTGCAGCTGGTAATGTGACTTCTTGGAGACGTCCCAGAGATGTGAGGAGAGAAGGAAATTGTGGAGTCTAAGATGACCCCAAGGTTTTTAGCCTCACAGGTGGGAGCAGGAAGAGGGCCAAGAGAGGCTGGCCAGAGAGTGACAGTAAAGGAGGGAGCAGGTGTGCCGATGAGGAGAATCCCGGTTTTACTGGCATTAAGGCAGAGAACATTGGCGGCACACCACTCCTGGATAGCAGACAGAGATTCCGAGATGAGAGAAGGAGAAGAGGTGGCTGAAGGGAGCCAGAAAATGAGCAGAGTGTCATCCGCATAGCACTGAAAGTTGGGGCAGAGAGTGGCAGTGCGGTGGGCAAGAAGTGCCAGGTATTGGTTGAACAGCCAGGGAGAGAGGTTAGACCCCTGGGGAACACCACAGGTGGAGATAGAAATAGAGGAAAGACCCAAGTTGGACCTGGGAAGGTCAATCTGAGAGGAAAGAGGTCAGCCTATCCAGGGCCTGATCGGTGATACCCAGGTTGTCACGGAGACGGTTGAGCTGGATGGTATGGTTGACTGTGTCAAAGGCGGAAGAGAGATCAAGTAAGATGAGGACACAAGGGGTGTTGGAATCAAGGTTGGAGAACAGGTCTTCACAGATGTTCAGGAAAGCAGTTTCCGTGCTTCTGGCAGCTCTGAAGCCAGACTGATGGTCATGGAGAAAACTGTTACGCTCACCTGGCTCCCACAGGGGCGTCGGTCGGACCTGGACGGCTGCGGTCTCCACCAATGTGATGCGTAGTGCAGAGATGACTGACTGGACTGGCCCTCCGAATCGTGTCTGCCTGACCCGAAGAAGTATTCTCCTGCAAGTGGAGGGATGGATTTAGCCACCCGTGGATTCAAGTGATGACATCCCCCACAGTCCTCCCCACTTATCACTCTGAAGTGCCCTTTCAGCAATCTCACCTTTATACTCTTGAAAGATGAGCTCTCCATCCTGCATGGATTGCAGGGGCGCGTTGATGCCAGTTACTTCACTGGTTTGAAGGCGTGGGAGAGTTCCGGAGAGTATTGACTCTGAGATTCCTGGCTAGGATCAGTAAGTATCAAGTTCATAGAGTTCAATATGTTCGATGTTCACTCTTGTTCCCCCCTTCCTTCCTTGTTTTGTAGCTGAGTTTGTGAGAAGATGCTCTCGTGGTAGCTGGTGGCGCTCAGGTAAGAGTCTGTATTACCCGACGCTGTCCGGTAAATGTTGCACGTGTTTAACGTGTTGTTTTCTCTCTCTTTGCACGTGCGGCACATGAAGATGTGGAGTGTTATAGAATAATGCCTCTGGTGGTAAATCAGGTAAGTCTATGGTGATAAGAATTATATTTGTTGGTTTTCTCGGCTCACCTTGTTGTTTTCTTTTGTCCCCCAGGCGCCGGAGTACGGCGAAGAAATGATGGAGGCAGTGCCGAATCGGAAGATGCTGCGAGGACTGGTGAGTATGGCGCGGCGCTGCAGCTGCGACGCGTACTGAAATGATGTTCTTTCCAGGTCCGGAGGCGAGATGGATCCGGAATCAGGTGAGGAATTCAAAAATAGTTCGTTTTCTAACCTTATCCTTTTCTTTCCTCTTTGTTTTAGGAGCTCCAGATTCCAGGCGGGCGTGGCAGAAGACTGGATGCTGACTGCAGGCACGGTGAGCGTTACGCTGCTGGATGCAGAATAACGCAAAACGTGTGCTGCTGTTCGGGCGTGGTTTAAATAGCCTCCAAAGCAGTTCCAGGTAAGAAGTTCCCCAGAACCACGCCCGAGTAAAAAAATAGTCCCTGTAATAAAATAGTCCCATCCAGGCCTCACGTTGGCTTGGACTCACTTGCAGCATGGTCTGCATCAGGTAAATAAAGTCTATGAGCCTGGCGCCTATGGCGCCAGGACTGATTTCTATGATGAGCCTGGCGCCTAAGGCGCCAAGACTGAACCCAAACAGCCCCCAGCCGGGGCTGTTGGGGTTTTAATAAGTATCTGGATGCCTGCTCCCGGAGCTGATGGGCTTGGTCCTGAAGCCCGGGGGTAGGCATCATGACAACAACCAACAGATTCCATGTGGAGATAAAGCTGGGAGATGGCCAGCTTTTCCAGGAGTTTGCCCAGGACAGGAGTGATGGAAATTAGGTGATAGGTAGCCAGGCAGGATGGGTCGGCAGAAGGTTTCTTAAGAAGAGGGTGCACAAGGGAGTGCTTCAGAGGTGAAGGGAAGACTCCAGTGGTGAAGGAGTGGTTACAGAAGTCAGCCAAAGCAGGAGCCAGGGTGTCAATGTGGTCTTTGATGGTCTTGGAGGAACAGGGATGAACCTGTTTTGACATGACTTTCATAGATCAGACTTGTCTAGAAAACTTGTCTGGGGAGAACAGGGGAGTTCGGCCGAGTTGTTAGATGTTGCATAGACACAGGCTTGGTTGTGGGATCTCTTCTTGATGCGGACAGAGAGCCGGTATTGCCTTTGGAGTAGGCGGCAGGCCAATTTGTCAGAGGATGTACGGAAGTGCGCCATTTCCTCTCAGCCACCCTGCACATGCGTTTAAGGGTGATGACGTCTGAATCGTACCAAGAGTTGCACTTGACTTTGGGCAAGAATATTGACAGAGTGGAGCATGGAAAGGACTGTGTCATGGTGTGAGTCAGCCAGGGGGGTGGGTGGTGGAGAGAAAGTGGCGCCGAAAGCCTCAACTGACACACGCTTCATGGCTCGGATAACCGAGAAGGTAGGTGGCAGGGCTGGAGTTGGCTTGGCCTGAGGGGTAGATAGGGTGAGCTGCGAGGAAAGGAGAAAGTGATCACTCCAGGAGAGATGAGTGGTGAGAGGGATAGAAAGGGGAAGCTCTGATAAGATCAGAACATCCAGAGTATGCCCTGCAGAGTCAGTATAGAGAGCGAGAGAGAGTCGCAGAGCTAGCGAAAGAGTCCAGAGGAAGGACACTAAGCATCCAGGTGGATGTTGTCAGGTGGATGCAGTTTCATTGAGTCACGCCAAAGATATAAGCCATCAACAAACTGCATTTCATTGACCCTGTAATGCAGAAACATGCATGGATGTCCCTGAACATCCGAGATGTTCGTGAACATCACAGGAAGGCCCCCTAATGTCTGATATTAATGACACCCGATTTTTTTTTTTTTTATGGCCATATCCCATCCCATCCTCATCACCCCTCACCTCCTCAGAGAATTTTTCATTAGTTTGACAAGTGCAATGTTGTGTTTTTTTAATATGTTTTTACAGCGATGTTCGCGTACTAAAGGCACTGTTTGCGAATCCAACATAGCGTCCGTTTAAAAAAATCTGACGCACCTCATGTTTTTAATTGACCAATCAGTGGGAACGTACTCGCAACGCCCACCGATTGGCCCAGGAGGGTATCCATGGACCGAATAGGGAAGTGATTCTGCAAACGAGAACCCGATATCACAAATTTGTTTTGACCTACTTTTTGGCCTTTTTAAAAGAAACTACTGTACAGATTTACGCCAAATGAACAAAAGCACGCTTTCGGGACCAAGCTGCCACTTGGTGAAAATCCGTCCAGCGGTTTGGGCTGTAGGCACGAGCAACATTTCTTTTCCATTGTGTCTATAAGGAAAAAGCCCAGTTTTGGGACCCCCCCTATAACTTTGCCCTCCATGGTCGAAACCTCACCAAACTTTGCAGAATCGATCCAAGGGGACAATATACTGTTTTCTGCAAAGTTTGGTGAGGATTCGCCCGCGAGGGTAAAGTTATAAGCTGCCCAAAAAGTGCTCTTCCTATGGGTTGAGAAACTTAACCATAACTACACGGCCGCTACCACTGGACGTGTAATATATATATTTGTAGTTTTCCTTCAGAGTTCCAACACAGAAAGGTTAAAGGTGCAGCAATAAAAGAAAAGTTCCTTTGGCGAAAAGGATCCTCCCTTCACCTATGTTTCTTCTGCTCTTTCAATGTCTGCCGGGTGCCTTCGGTTAAGGATCCACAAAGTTTCACTATTCAACAAAAGTGGGAACTCCTTCCCCATATTTCTCTTCCCTTCCAAGGCTTCAGTTTACAAGTTCAGTGGGAATGACGGCTCCCTTGAGCTTCTCCACTTAGTGTTTTATACTTTCTTTAGGGAAAAATTTACCTTTTTCCTTAGCTCATCCTTTCATCAATATTCAATACTTTACTCTTAGGGCCTCATCACAAGTCTGGTGGTAATCCGGAAAAATGTCTGCTGAGCGGAAATAGCGTTCCCACCGGGTCCTGCGGTGGAATTAGCACTGTATCACAACCTGGCGTTAATGCGTGCCCAGCTCCGGCGTTAACGCTATTAACGCCCAACAGAAATTGTGTCAAAATAAAGGCTACCATCAAAACTTCAGCGCTCAAAGCACTACTGCCGGCAACACCGGCAACATTAGTGCCGGCATAAATTGCGTCACCGCTGGAACGGGAAGCAATGCAGCTGCCATTTTGAAAAGCACAATCCATCCAATATCTCCACTACCTGCACCCATCCGGATCTGGAAGCAAGCCAGAATGTTTCACAAGAGGATCAGAGGCAAGGTGGCTGAAAATCGTCTCTGAAAATCAAAGTTTAGTGAGGGGGAGCTCGTGGTCCTGACCGATGAGGTTGTTGCTCACACTGATGAGCTATTGGCCTTCACCAAAGGAAAACATCAGCACAGTGCAGGACAGCCATCTGGCAAGCCATCCGCTAGAAAGGGACAGCTGTGGCCGGTGTCCACTGTGATTGTGAGGACTGGCGCAATCGTTGGAATGACCTCAGGGTCAGGGTGTGTGGGCTGCTGTCGCAACACTGCCGGGAGTCCTTTGCCATAGTAGGAGGAACTGTGGGAGGAAAGATGCAGCACAGTGCAGAACATGGTGGGAATCAAGGGAGTGTGAGGTGTGGTGGTGAATGCCAGCAGCCAGGAGGTGAGTCAACCCACCCCCCCAGAACAAGGGCATGCACAAATGAGAATCTAGCATAGGATGACCCTGTGAACAGGGAAACATGTCAGCAGACCCAGTAGCTGGGCATGCCAACAGGGTGGAGTCTGGGAGTGGCACAGCAGCCACCCTACACAGCAACCACAGGGCAGGAGACCAAGGGCACCCCTGTGCATTGCAGCAGCGGGAAGGGGTGGCAAGTGGCCTATCCAAGTGCCATGCACACCACACCCCTGCTGGTGCACCCTATGCCAGCGAGACTGTGGTGCGTGAGCAACCACAACACTGTGCAGCAGTCACACCAGCATGTTGCGGGCCCAGTTGGACGACACCATGTTGGCAGGGGATGTGGGGGCATGAAGGACCACAAGCATGCATGCCAAACATCAGCTGCCCCAGTATGAACACCCTGCCCCACCCACGCCCCCAGGTCAAACACCAACTGGCCATATGTCACGCACTCATTGCTGCTATCATCCCCATGATGCTATACCCAAATGCAATCTCCCCTGACCAACTATGTCCATCATGCCCAAATGTGTGGGTCCCAACTTGTACATAACAAATGTGCATTGTATGCCAACATGCGTGGGGGAACCATACCTGACAATATTTCCTATGTACCCTACAGGCACTCGCGCATCGCCAGAGGTATCCGAGGAGGACGAGGGGGCAGGCCCATCTGGGAGTGGCACATTCAGGCCCTCAAGGCCTGCCACCACCACTGCCATCCTGCAAAGGCACAGTCAGCCCACACCAAGGCAGATGCCCCACTGTGAGACACCGCAACGCAGCAAGGCCGGGCCGACATCCAGCCCAAAGTCCACCAGAACCACTGAACGGTCCACTGCACCCACTCCTGCAGGTGGATGGTCTGACACAGAAGCCACACCTCCAGACCGGTGACTGTGAAAACACCAAGGGGCACCAGCCCGATATCGCAACATGCAGAAGATCCACAGACCCTTGGACGCCCTCACCGCCGGCAGCATAGCCCAACGCCTGAGCGCTCTCACCGCCAGCAGCATAGCCCAACACCTGAGAGCCCTCATCGCCGTCAGCATGCTCACTCACCTGAGAGCCCTCATCGCCGTTGGCGTGCTCACACACCTGAGGCGGATGTGGACACCCCATCCTATGCCTTCCCTGATGACAGCCCTGGCACAGCCCCACTCCCATATGGCACGCGCCAAGCAGCACATTGCTGGAGAGGCTTGATGAAATGGAATGGAGACAGAGGGAGATGGAGGTGATGGGGCACATGCACTCCGAACACTTGCAGGCCATAAGGGACACCATCTAAGGGCCCCCCACGCAGGATTGTGTGGGCCATCGCAAAGATCCGGGCTGAGACAACTGCCAGTACGGCTCCTCTGACACTATATGCCCAGTGGGTCAGGGAGATGATGAAAAGTGTCTCTGCACTGGCAGAGGCCATCCGCTAGAGCAATGAGTTGACACAGCAACAGATGCAGGGTCCAGGCTCCATCCCTTCCACTTCTACCACTCCCACAAAGGAGTCACAGCAGGGCACACTGAGGCATCCGTCACAGCACCTTCAGCGCCCAAGATCACCGGGGACTGGCATGGGGGGAAAGAGGCCATGGTTGTAATGGACTCTGAAACACTAATTTCCATGAGTGGCTATGCTGGGGAGTTGGCGGGGGGAGGCGGATGGGGGAATAGTGTGCTGGGGAGTTTGTGGTGGGAGGCAGGAGGTGGGATAGTGTGCTGGGGAGTTGGTGAGGGGGCAGGCAGAGGGATAGTGTGCTGGGGTGTTTGTGGTGGGAGGAGGGAGGGAATAGTGTGCTGGGGAGTTGGCAGGGGAGGCGGTAGTGGGCATAGTTATGGCACTTCATTACATTAAAACTGTTAAACATCTTCAATGCAAGGACATTCCTGATTGTATCATTGTCCTGTTTATTCATAGAGGCGAGTGTCACACATGGCTAGTGCTATGTTAAAGTGTCAGAAGAAATTGTCTATCAGTCCCTAGCGGGCCAATCTCCCAAACCTCACATCATCTCTGGTAATGTGTGCATTTGCCTCTGCCATAGGCACTGCATCCTCATCCTCTGGGGGTGGCATGTCCATATCAGGGGGTAGTGGGACATTCCTCTTCAGGCAGATATTGTGCATCATGGCACACACAAGCACAATTCTACCCACTTTCTCTTGAGCGTACATCAAGGCTCCACCAATATGGTTGAAGCAGCAGAAACATGCCTTCAGGAGGCCAAAGGTACGCTCAATGCACACAAGGGTCCTGCTGTGAGCATGGTTATAGGCATTATCCTGCAGTGTTTGTGGATCACGCACAGGGGTCATTAGCCAGGGCTGCTCTGGGTATCTGGAGTCACCTGCATGGGGCAGGCACAGGCATTAGTCATGGTGTAAGATGTGGGGGTGGGCTTATACGATATCAGGGCAATGGGCAACTTGTGCATGCAAATCTGACTTCTTTTCATGTCATGTGTAGATTCTATGTCTTTGCATGCTGTGTCACTCGTGTCTGCATTATTTCTGCGTCACATGCACCCGGTACCCTTGCAGCATATTTTACGTGTGGTGTATGTCGGTGACATGTGCAGCTGACATGGTGGTTGTCATGAGGCTGTGTATTTTTACTGTACATGTGGCATTCTAGGTTTCCCATGGGCTCTCCCTGAGCTTCTGGGTCGCCGGGTCACCATTGTGGGCTGGGCGCACATGCGATGGCAGGGTTGTTGTGTCAGGCGATGTGGCCATTTATCACCATTGCTTTGGTAAGTGCATGTTGCATTGTGGTACCTGTAGTCATGTTGGTGTTTATAGTTTTTACTGTATGTGTACATCAGCTTCTCCATTCAGGTAAGTCTGACATGTGTTCAATAAACCCAGGCTGGTGGGTACAGCTGGTCTCTTTGGCGACCAAAAAATTCACAAATTACTATATCAGTTTTGAAAATAGGTTTGTAAAAAAATCACGTAGAAGAAACAGTATGTCCCTTGAGTTTCAAATACTGGGTCTCAGTAAGGTCGCAGGTCACTGGATGGAGGGGCAGCCGGGAAGTCCGTCATAAATAGTCAAACTGGATGAAAAAAACTCCAGGACACAGCGCCCAATCAAGTAACAAAACGTTTTATTAGATTAAATGTTTCTCAAGCTGAGTAGCCCCTAATGTGACACGTGTTTCGGCCCAACCGGCCTTTCTCAAGACAGGGCTAAATACATTCCCTTTCCGGGAGTTAGGCTAGTCATTACCATATGGTCCTGGGTCTGATCCCAAAGATTACAGAGCAGGTCATTTGCGTTGGCTGAACCGATAAGCGTTCGGCAATTTAATCTAATAAAACATTTTGTTACTTGATTGGGCGCTTTGTCCTGGAGTTTATTTCATCAAGTCTGACATGTGCATGCTCCCTGGCCTGTACTATGACGTTGGTGTGGGAGGTGGTCAAGTATGATTTCGCATTTGCTTGTCATGCCATCCTTTGTGTAGTTATTTGCACTCCCCCAACCCCATTTGGGCATGTGCTTCACAGCTCATGTGTGCTGGCTTTTCTACTCACCCACTATCCAGGTCCATTGTCCTCTGTGCCTCCCCATGTATCCTGGCAGTGTGCTATTCCGTAAGACCATGACATTGTGGATGGAACTAGGGTAGCAGGCACATCAGTGGGTGATGTACTGTTTGGGGTTGCAGGGCACCTCCACATTCAGGGAGTGGTAGTGCTTGCGGTTACAGTACACTGCTTCATAGGCCTGGGCGGCCAACAGTGCAGCATGTGTACAGTCCAGGGCAGCAATCACATTTGGCCAACTGCTTAGAACTGTGCCTTCATGGCACTGACCTGGGCTGGGGTGGTAGGCAGTGAGATGTGGCATTGCACTTGTCGCAGGAGGGCTTCAAGCACCTGGCCCAACACTGCACAGAATATGGGCTGTGACATGCCGTATATCATGACCACTGAGTGCTGGAAGGTGCCAGTTCCGAGGAATTGTACCCCGGACAATAGGTTCAGCAATGATGGCACAGCTTTCTGGATGTTGATCATGCTCCCTATGTCGTCCTGTATTGTGGGGAGCAGCTCTGTTATAGTCTCCCTGTTGGCGCAATACAGGGTGACAACTGGCTGCCAGGGCAGGGTCCAGGGTGAGGGCCTAACCCTGGGGATCGGTGCACGCCTTGCCTGGGCTTTCCTCCTCCTCCCCTAAACCCACCTGTACTCCCTGTGCCCTGGCCTGGTTGTCCTGTCTCTCTGTTTCCAGCTGCAGCATGAGCAGCTGCCTGTCCCAGCTCAAAGTGGATAGTGGCAGCATGGTATTGGAAACAGATTTTGGGGTAGAGGTGTGCCTTATGTAGCACTCTGGGGTGAATTGGGATCACCTGGGGCTTCATTTCAGGCACCTGTGTTCATTTACCTCCAGCTGAAGCTGGAGGTAATTGTGCCTTGTTTTCGGCGGTATTAGCGCCAATTTCTGGTGCTAATACCACCCAACATGCGGCTCTGTTTGCGCCCCGTGTGGCCAGCTGTAATAGCGCTGGCTGTAATTCCTCTGGCTGTAATAGTGCCGGCTGATTTTCCAGTCAGCGATATTTGCGCCGGCTCATGATCTGGCAGAGCGGTGTTGGCAGGACTAATTCTGTTACCCCCACTTTTAAGGGTTTCCATCACACTTGTGATGAGACCCTTAGTGTTCACAATTGTAAGGGGTATGAATCTTCCCATGAGTCTCTTTCACACATGTGATTCTCTTAATGTTCAGCTTCTCACACTCAGTGGTTCCATTAGTTTTAAAAAGCTACCATTCTTCCCTTTTCCATTAACGGTTCTGTTTTTGTATATCCCTGGTGTACTCTCTTGATAGGGTATTTGTGACTTTCTCATACATCCTCCCACAAGAGGTATGATTCCTTCATTTTATACTTGTTTCTCGCAGTTTCACAATTGCACATAACTTTGCTCCTCACTCCTGGTTTATTCTCCTGCCATGATGTCACATTAAACTTTCATATCTTTCAAGTTCACTTCTCTTCTTACTCCTGGTTTACTCTCCTGCCAGGGTGTCAAATCACACTTTCATATTTTTCAAGTTCACTCCTCTTCTTACACCTGGTTTACTCTCCTGCCAGGATGTCAATTTAATAAGTCTCTTTGTCTTTCTCTCATTTGTGTGAGTCCCAGACTCACTGTGTGCCTGGTTCACAATTAATCCACCCCTGGATGAGTCTCATGTTCAGGTTGGTTAAACATTCTGGACAACCCATCAGCATTGATATGTTGGACACCTGGCCTATGCTCAATAGTGAAGTCAAAGCCTTACAGATTTATGGACCAACTGAGCAACTTTGGATTCTCTCCCTTCATGTTCATTAGCCACTTTAAGGGCTTATGGTCAGTTTGCACAGTGAAGTGGGTCCCATAGAGGTTGGGCCTAAACTTCTTTAGAGCCCACATAACAGAGAAACATTCTTTCTCTACTGTGGACCATCTGAGCTCTCTGTCCTTAAGCTGGCGACTAATGAAGCCAATAGGGTGTTCCTTAACCTTCTCATCTACTTGTGATAGTACAGCTCCTATCCCGGTGTCAGAGGCATCTGTCTGCACAATAAAAGGTTTTTGATAATAGGGGGCCATGAGAACCGGGGCCTGGCACAAGGAGTCTTTTAAGCCATTGAAGGCCTTCCCACACTCTTCAGACCAAGTTACCTTCTTGGGTTTCTTACGAGTGGTGAGAGCAGTTAGAGGGGCTGCTATGGTGCCATAGTCTGCCATGAAATTCCTGTAGTACCCAGTGAGTCCTAAAAAGGCTCTCACTTGAGTCTGGGTAGTGGGGGTAAGCCAGTCTTGTACTGCCTGTACTTTATGTGGGTAGAGGCTGTATTCTCCCTCCACCTACTTCATGTCCAAGGTGACCACTGATCCTTGTCCAATGTGGCACTTACTGGCCTTGATGGTCAAGTGGCCGCCTGATGAGCCTGCTACATAATCTTGAGGTGCTTCACATGATCCTCCCAGGTGGCACTGAAAACTGCTATATTATCCAGATATACTAGACTGAATTCATCCAACCCATTAAGGACATGATTCACAAGCCTCTGGAAAGTGGCAGGGGCATTCTTCAACTCAAAAGGCATTACCCTGAACTGGCAAAGATCCTCTGGTGTTGAGAAAGCTGTCTTCTCCTTGGCATGTTCTGCGAGAGCTATTTGTCAATAGCCTGCAGTGAGGTCAAATGTGCTGAGGTATTTGGAGGCACCCAAAGTATCCACCAGCTCATCTGTTCTAGGCAAGGGGTGTGCATCTGTATTGGTGACAGCATTCAGAGCCCTGTAATCCACACAGAACCTAATCTTGGAGGTACCTGCCTTTTGGAACCAAAACCACAGGGCTGGACCAAGGACTACTAGAGTGTTCAATCATGCTAAGATCCAAAATTTTGTTGACCTCGGTCTTTTTTTTTAAAAACTTCTTTTTATTGGTTTTACAACACAGAAAGAAAAGATAACGTTTCCCAACTCCCCGCCCACCTCCCCACTCTCCCTCCCCCACAAAGGCAGCTGCGTCATGTCCATAGTCCATTAGCGCCATGGACCAGTTGCTCCTGAATGCCAAGTATATAACAGAGAAACGATGCCCCCCGAACCTCCCCTCTCCATCCCCTGGGACGGCTCCTCCTTGTCCATAATCCATTACCTTCATGAATCCTTCGCCAGCGCTCACTGCCAGTCCAATAGTCGCAGGCGCTGAGGGCGCCATCCGATTCAAAATTCATCTTTAAGAAAGAACAAGGTTTCCTCCCAGTCCCCTGCAAAGGACTGTAGATTGTTGTCTTTCGCGTATGTTGCCCATTGAAGATCCACAATTTTCCAGAGTTTCCGCAACAAGTCTTGTTGAAGAGGAACCTCCTTACTCTTCCATCTCTGTGCTATTACTGTCATAGCAGCCAGTGTAAGAATTGCTCTTGCCTTCCCCCGGGATTTAGGCTCTCCCGCGCCAGTAGTCCGCCCAACTCCCAATAGGATCTCCTCTGGGGGCCTGCTGCCTCCCGGACCATATGCTTGCTCCTGAGCCCTCTGGACCTCCAGCCAAAAGGGCCTGATTTTTGGGCATGTCCACCAGATGTGCTGCACCGTGCCCTCCATCCCACATCCTCTCCAGCAGTTCCGAGAGGTATTAAGATATATCTCCCTAATGCCACCCGAGCAAGATCTTGTACCACATTTCCTGCAGCTGAGAAGCTTTAACCAATTTGGGGATTTTCCTCCATAATCTTTCCCACTCCTCCCGCTCGATCATCCTTCCCAAGATCTGATCCCACCTCCGCATATACGCCCATGGGCTTCTGCCAGTTGTTTCATCCAAAATCCTATATAGATTAGGTATCAGACCTTTGGACCCATCATTCGAGAGAAGAAACCTCTCAAACCGCGTCTTTTCCCTTGTTGCGGCTTGTTTATTCACAGGGTTCATGACCCAGTGGCGTAACTGCGCATATCGGAGCCTCTCCCCCTCCTTCACGCCATACTCCCTCTTACAGTCCTCAAAGGAGAGAATCCTCCCCCCCGGAACATATTGCCCAACCACCTACATCCGCCCTCTTGCCACTGCTTAAAAGCTCCTCCTTCCATCCCTGGGGTAAAATCTCCATTGCGAAACAGGGGTGTAAAGGGAGAGGGAAAGGTTGTGATGCCATTGTTCCTCACCAATTTGTCCCAGTTCTCCACCATCAATTTTGTGATGGTGCTTTCATACACATGCTTAGGCCTATGCTGTTTCGGGAGCCACAGGACCTCTGCCAAGCTGCGGTGCACCACCGCTCTGTCCATTGCCACCCATTGCTTGTTTTGTGTGACCTCACCCTCCCGCAACCAGTCCCCGACGACCAGTAACTGCGTCGCATCATAATACCGTTGGAAGTTCGGCAATGCCAGACCCCCTTCCCGCTTCGGAGCCATCAACAATTGTCTACTGACCAGTGTTTTTTTTCCCTTCCCACAGAAAATCTTTAGTTAGTGATCCCAGTTTCTTAAAGAAGTCCAATGGGACTGCCTGAGGTATTGCCTGGAAGAGGTACAACAGACGGGGAAGAGTTACCATTTTAACCGTTACCACCCTGCCTAACCACGAAATCGGAAGGCTCCTCCACCAACGGAAATCCTGTTCGATGCCCTTTAACAGTGGTGGGTAATTAGCTCGATACCAACCAGCCAAAGTCGATGTAATTCTCACCCCCAAATATCTGATTCCCCCCGGACTCCAAAGAAATGGGGTAGCCCCCCCTCAGTAATTCTTGGTCCTCCACATTTAGGGTCAGGTTCAAGAGTTCCAATTTGCCAAAGTTAATCTTGAGGCCAGAAGCCTCCCCGAAAACTTCTAGCAATTTCCTGCTTAATTGAATGGACTCTATTGGGGCCGTTAAAGTTAACAACAGGTCATCAGCAAATGCTGCTACTTTTTGTTCAGCTCCCCCAAATGGAATACCCTTTATACCCTCTGCCTCCCTAATCGCCTGTAGGAGGGGCTCAAGATAAATTGCATAAAGCATAGGGGACAGGGGGCAACCCTGTTTAGTGCCCCTGCTCACTCTAAAGGACCTGGACATAGCCCCATTTACCGCTATCCTCATACTAGGCGTTTGATAGTTGGCCTGTACCATACGCAACAAATGTCCACAGATCCACATCTTCCGCATCACCTTAAACAGAAAGGACCACTCCACGCGGTCAAAAGCTTTTTCTGCGTCCAAGGATAGGAGGACCGTGGGAGTGTCCGTTCTGTGGGACTTTTCCACCAGGTGGGCCACCCTTCTTATGTTGTCTGCTGTCTGCCGGCCCCTTATAAACCCTGCCTGTTCCGGATGAATCAGGTACGGAAGGAAGCCCTCCAGCCTGTTCGCCAGCACCTTCGTAAAGATCTTGGCGTCAATATTAATCAACACAATAGTTCTTTTTGGGCTTCAAAACAAGGGTCAGTCTGGCCTCCTCCATGGAGGGAGTTATTTTCCCTGTTGCCCCAAATGTATTGAAGAGGCAAGTTAGATGTGGGACCAGTACATTTGCAAAAGTTTTATAGAAGGCCGCAGTATAGCCATCAGGGTCTGGTGCATTATTCAACGGTAAACCACTGATCACCTTCAGTACCTCCTCCTCTCTGATCTCCCCGTTCAACACCTCCGCTGCTTCCCTCCCAATCCTTTCCAGCTCTACCTTATCTAGGAACTCTAGTTGAAAACTGTCCCGGGGGGGTCTGCGATGTGTAAAGAGTTTCATAAAAAGCCACCAATGCCTCTCGTATCTCCCCTGTTTCTGTTACTCTTTCCCCCCGATCCTATCTTTAAGGCCGTGATCGCATTTTTGGATTTCGCTCCCCTTAGTAATCGTCGAGGAGAGTACCTGCATTATTTGCTTTGGGGTACCCTCAGGAGAGCCCCCTCAGCCTTTTTGGTTCTAAGAATCTCCAACTAATGCTCTACGATATTCCCTCATAGAGGACCTAGTCGGGGTCGCCCCGCCTTCTGCCTCGCCGTTTCAACTTCCTCTTCCAACCGTGCTTCCAGCGCTTTCAATTGGCCCTCCCTATGGGTCGCTGCCGCTATTAATTCCCCCCTCAAGGTAGCCTTGAAGGCATCCCATCTTATCTCTTCCCTCGTGTCCCCCCTTTGGTTGACGTTGAAGAAGTTCCTAATCTTCTCCTCTATTTCCTGCCTAATTATCGGGTCCCTAAGAAGGTGTCCTGGGTACCTCTCCGTCCATAACCCTCTATCCCTGGCGCCTAAGTCCATTACCATAGACACCACTTTGTGGTCCGCTATGCCGATGGAACCCGTCACCACCTCTTGTACCTGGCCCACCAAGCTCGAGGTTACCCAGATGTAGTCCATGCTGGATTGAGATCCGTGGACCCCGATAGGAAGGTGTATCCTTCTTCCTCCCCCTTAACCTCCTGCCACACATCTCTCAGTCCTGCTCCACGTATCCTATCTTTTAAATCCGCCACCATCACTGCCCCACCTCCCCCACCTGGGTGTCCTGACCGGTCCCGATCTTTTTTCCAGGCTATGTTGAGGTCACCTAGTAAGATGATTTGGGCCCGGGTCTTGTCCTCTAATTTTCCCAGGACCCGCTTCAGAAACTGCTCTTGGCCAGCCTTTGGTGCATACAGTACTGCTACAGTATATGGGCTGCCCTGATATGTCCCTATGGCTATTACATACCTGCCCTCCTTGTCTCGTATAGTCTCAGAGATCCTGAGATTCAACGAGGTTTTGATGGCTTATGCTACCCCCCCAGACCTGGTCCCCCAGATGCATGCAGGATCTGGTCAAATCCCCACACCCCTGGTCTTTGGGTCTAAGATGCGTTTCCTGTAATCCCAAAATATCCGGGTTCTCTTTTCTCGTAAATTGTTCTAGCTGTTTCCTCTTAAGGGGGGTATTCAGGCCCCTCACATTATGTGGTAGCCACTTAAGAGTATATTAATATACCTCAACAGTCTGAATACCCTGAGTCCCCCCGGGGCCTCCACCTGTATGAGTCCCCAAGTGGTGAAGCTTTCCAGCCGTCCCCCTTAACCCCCCCCTTGCCTCTCCTGACGTGGGGTGAGCTTTCTGTCCTCTGGGCCTTGATCCATGCGCACGCCCTCGGCTGCCCTTCCTCCCCTCCCTCCCCCCGCCCCACCCCTCCTCCCCCCGAAGGGCGTGCCCTTCCCGCCTCCCCCTTTCCTCCTCTTCGAGTATATCCACCCTTTCTGATTCATAGATGGGTGCTCCCCCCCGCCAATTACTCCCTTTAGTGGCCCACCACACTTATAGCATTTTGTAATTTAAGACCCTCTTGTGCAACCCCTCCTGCCTCAGCGGGTCATTTTGTATTGCTTTCCGTAGAGGGTTTACCAGTCAGCTTCACCCTCCTTCTCTTCTCTCCCACTGTTGACCAGGCCCATGGCCTTAATTCTGGTGCAGCTGCTGCAATTTGCCTCCCAGAACTCGTGGCAACGTCGTCCGGATCAAGTCGCAGTGTGCTCGTGCCTTCCTGTAGTGTAGTTATTCGCCTCTGAGCTCCTTCCCACTCGAACAACAGGCCAAATGGAAATGTCCTTCTGTATTTGATCCCTCTCTCGTTAAGTGCCTTAAGAACCGGTTGTTAGGCAGAAACCTGTGCAGTTCCCTTAGGGACCACTACAAAAGGTTTAGGACTACAGGTGTTGGCAGTAAACCCAATTGGTAGCAGTCTGTACCACCCAGATTTACCTGGTAGCTGTGGTTGAGCAGCCAGACTTCTCTAAAGAAGAGTTAGACAGTATAAAGAGTATACAAGATAGGTACTAAAATACAGTAGCACAAGCAAACACTGACCAGAGCTTGGGTATAAAAGTATATAATTATTTATTTAAAAACACACTTTGTAATATACACTAACACTAATATGGCAAGCAAGTTCAAACACAGTCACTATTAATATATATACATCCCTGATTACTTATTGAACAAGTCTTAGTTAAAACACCACTTATTTACAGACAGAGTTGAGCGCTTAACCTAAGATGGCACTCCAATAAGTTAGTTAAAAAGGGAGGGAAAAAGGCAGAATTAGGAAAATACACAATACCAACACTTTAAGAGAACCAGAGCATGTCAGAAAAGGCAGAGTCTACTGAGGAGCAAGAAAGTCATAGGCCAGGCCCACTCTTGGAGAGAGCAAGGCGGAATGTATCCAAGATCACACAGTTGAATAGTACTTTAAAGAGTCTTTGCAGATAGTTAAAAAAGGGTTGGATCAAGTCAGGAAAAGTTAGTTAGCAGGTCCCAAGTCACCCCAGGATAGAAAGTCAAGGATTTAAGGGACTCCTTGAACAGTCTGTTGCAAGGGAGACCAGGCGGGACACAGTACCTGAAATGGTGAGAAAGCTCCAGCGGGGACTGTTGTTCCTGGCAGCGGGTGCAAGTCGGTGCTTCGTTCAGGGGAAGAGGAGATCTCGACATGGAGGAAAGCTGGAGGTCGTTGCACTGCCAGGGAAGAAACCAGCCACGGAGTTTCCCGGTTAAAAGGTACTACCCTTTTATTCGCGGTAGTGGTGAAGCGTGGCTATCTGGCCGCCGGGGTGCTTGGCACGGGCGATTCGACCACGAGGCGATCCAGGGAGGTGAAAAAGAGGGTGAACTGGTTATCCCCACCAGTTGAGAGGAAGACGACTCTTCGCGATGACGAGCTTCTCTGTCGTTGGGAAGTGGTGAGACGGTTCAGCAGGGCTCCACCGGTGGTGTCGTCGTTGCAGGTCGGCTCAGCTTCTCCCTCTTCGGATTCTTTGGTTCTGTGGCGACTTCTGAAGTTCCAGTCCCCAAAGCCCTGCTTTTATGCAGAAAACCCCCATTCATCAGTCCTAGCTGTCACTCAAACATGCTAAGTGGTGAGCCGGGTGGCTCACCACTGGGCCAATCACACAAGAGTGCGACTTGAGTTGCCGAGGCAACTCAGTCCAGGGTGCCTAAACCCCCCCCTCCCACACATCCTGTAGACCCAGACAGAGTGGCACCACTTTTGGAGGCTTCTGTGTAGAAGCCCGCCAAAAAGTGGAACAAAGGGCTCGACTTGGGTTGGTGTTACAGAGGCGAACACAAACACCATTTTAAAACCGAGTCCTGGCAAAAAGACCCAACCGGGGAATAAATATTAAATAAATAACCCGGCGGTATCTTTAACATTGCACCAAAAAAGTGGTGCGTTTAAAATGAATGGGAAAATCCCATAGGAAATATTCCGATGGAATATTTTGTGTGGTAACCACTGCCACCAGCCAGAAACTCGACGAGGGGGGACTGCGCAGTGCTCCCTCGAAAAACAGACCCAGGGGCAATCTAATTACCCCTACCAGTACTTCCACAATATGATGGTTTGTACTGGTTCTGTTCACAATTTAAGACTAGTAAAGTCAATGGTGACTTTACATGCCCTGGGAGACAGTAGTCAGTCCCAGGGTATGGAGTCTATGTTTGGGGGTCACTATGACACCCCTGTGTTACTGCACTGAGGGTGCTGTGTGACACACTTACCAAAACCACATGAAACCCTATGGAGTAAAAGACCCCATTGTCCATAAAACACATTACAAAGTCAAAGGATATCTCAAATCATGTCTAAGAGTGGGAGAAAAAGAGTCTCACTCTTAGCAGGAGAAGAAATTAAACCCCAAAAATCCAGCAAAGCTGCTGGGGGACTCACTAGGTTTGGGAAATTAGCCTTAACAGAGAATTCTCCCTAACACCGGTCCCATTTGCCGTCTCTTCGTCAGCGTACTGTTCGCTAGATCCTGGAACAGTGCTATACAATGCTCTTGGTACATGAATGGTTCTTGTTTCCTCGCCTCCCGGAGGACTGCTTCCTTTTGGGCATACCTGGTGAATGCTGCTAGAACAACTCTGGGTCTTGACTGTGGCCCTGTGCTCCCTCTGCCCACTCTGTGTATTCGATCAAGCTCGATCTTCTCCGGAGGCGAGATCCTCAAGATCTCTGTGAAAATGGATTGGGCTACTCCTTTTAAGACTTTGTCCTGGACAGTTTCCGGTAACATTTTAATTCTTATATTGATTCGACAGGACCTATTTTCCATATCTTCCATTTGAATCTCCAAATTGTGCGTGGCTGCGTCCAGTCTCTCAATTGCCTCACTACTGGCCGTCACTTCCTTGTCCAGTTCTTGCAAACCTCTCTCCAGGAGGTCCGTCCACTCGCCCTGCTGCCGCAGCTCCTGTTTTATTTCCCCCATAGCCGCGTTAAGGTCAGCTCGAAGGAGTTGAAATTGATCCTGAAATGTCTTTGTTATGCTGGTTTGCAGGGCGTGCATCTCCCCCTTGAAGTCTTGCCGTGACATTGTGGCTGTGCTTTCCTTTTCAGATGGTGAGACACGCCTTACCAGATCCTCCCTTGCAGTGTTAGCCGAGTCCCTTGCCTCCTGCATCGGCCAGATAGTAGGGAGGGTACCTGCGGCTTCTCCTAGGACCGACTGCTTTTCCCCTTGACATTCGTGGCCATGCCAATGGGGGATCGACTGCGTGGCACACGGCTCGTCTCACCAAAAACCCACCTCCGCCTGGGGCACCCTGCTTGCGCTTCAAGTAGATGTCAGAACTCTTCTTCCTGTGCTCCGTCCTCGACTACTAGTTCCCTTTGGCCTACCAATGTACTGTTCCACCCCACCGTGGGGTGTGGGGGGATACACTTATCCCAATAGATGTTCGAAAGAGGCCCTTCTGAGATGGGCGGACCACCCGTACTTGGCTGTCCTTCTGGTGGGGGCCAAGAATGCCAACGGGCCCTAGGGGCCGGGATGCCGCAGGTTCCCCTCCCAGGGCTGGTCCCCCTATGACTTCTTAAACCGACGATCCCTCAAGAGTCTCCGCCACCGATGTCCCCCCTCTCCCATGGGCACTCGCTTCAGTGTCCGGGGAGGACTACCCAACAGGCCCCCAGCCAGGCCATCCTCCGTCCTCTACACTTGTCTATGCTGCTGGCCTGATGTAGGGCCATCCGCCAGGCCGCCCCCTCCTCCACAAGGGACAGGCACCAGCCCAGCGAGGCTCGGACAGCTGTAGGGCCGCCTTCTGTGCCTTTGTGAGGCCTGCTCCACTACTCCTCTCCGTGCCACCGCTGGAGCAAGACTCTTCCCCCGCCCCGCGTCTGTCTCAATACTTGTGGACTCTGCCGGAGCTCGCGGGGCACCCCTATTCCATGCACCGCGGTCGCCTGGTTCTCAATCCGATTTCTTCGGGGCCCCGGCCGAGCCGCCAGCACCTCTCTTCCTCTTGGGTCCGGGTCGGGCCGAGCCGCCCGTCACCTCTCTTCCTCGTGGGTCCGGATCAGGTCTCTTCCCGGCGAGCCCCGCCGACCCGCAGCTATCCGCCACACGCGTCTCCGCCTCACCGCCGGGTGCTCTCCAGTCACCGCAGCGGCCCCTCCTGTCTCGGCGCTGGCTGATGGCAAAACGCCGCGCCCGCCAAGGACCCGCAACCTCCTCAACACTCAGGGACCAACGCCTCTCCAATCCCCGGGGAGCCTATGAGCCCAGGCCTCAGCTCCAAATTCTGCCACAGAAACTGGGTGGTGGGCCTCCTCTAGTATCGGGACCCGGGAGCTCTGCAGGTACGTCTATACCCTACGGGCGGCTATCTTCAATCCATTGACCTCTGTCTTAATGTAAGACCTTACTTTGTCTGACATCCTGTATCCCCTACTTTTGGTAGGTACGCTGTCTCCTGTGTCAATGTCATGTTGGCACCAAGGTGTCAAACCAGGAGACTGTGAGAACAAGGGGGAAAATTGCCTCAGCAAACTTTTGACCTCTGCTTGTTGATCAAGAGTCAGATGAGGGGCCACTAGGACACCCTCAATGGAGCTGTCTGATGGACTGCCCTGGAACAGGTCTGGAAGAGGTTCTGACTCCTCCTCCTCAACATCTGAAACCAGCAGCAGTGCAGCGATTTCAACTCTTGGGATGAAAGCTTTCAGCCTATTTACATCGAACACCTTTGGAGCCTGACCAGCCCTTCCAAGGTCCACTAAATAGTTGACCTCACCCAGTGACTCCACCACTGTGTAAGGGCCTGACCATTTGTCCTGTAAAGCTCTAGGCCTTATAGGATTCATGATCAGGACTTGCTGACCAGGTGTGAAATTGATGAGGGAAGCCTTCTGGTCATACCAATGTTTCACCAGTGCTTGCCCTGCCTTCAGTGTCTCACTAGCCAGACCCATCACGAGTACCATCATTTTTCTGAGCCCTAGCACATAGTCTACTACGTTGGTAGTTATGGGAGGAGTGGGCATCTCCCATCCCTCCTTGAATATGGCTAAGAGTCCCCTCACAGGGTGACCAAACAGAAGCTCGAAGGGGCTGAAGCCCACACCCTCCTGTGGTACTTCTCTATAGGCAAACAGTAAGCATGATAACAGAAGATCCCATTTTCTTCTTTGGGGTTCTCCCAGAGCCCCAATCATGCCTTTTAAGGTTCTGTTAAACCTTTCAATTAGACCATTGGTTTGTGGGTGATATGAGGATGAAAACTTATACGTGACACCACATTCCTTCCACATGGCCTGCATATACTTTGACATAAAGTTGCTGCCCCTATCAGATGCAACTTCTCTAGGGAAGCCAACCCTAGTGAATATGCCAGGTAAAGCTTTTGCAACTGACTTGGCAATCACAGTCTTCAATGGGATGACCTCAGGATACCTGCTAGCATGGTCGACCAGTACCAGGATAAACCTATTGCCTGGGGATGTTTGGGGGTCTAGGGGACCAACAATGTCAATCCCTACCCTCTCTAATGGTACCCCCACAACTGAGAGTGGTACCAATGGAGCTTGGATTGTTGTGCCACTCTTACCAGATAACTGGCAGGTGGCACAACTCCTGCAGTGACTTTCTACTTGCACCCCCATCTTGGGCCAGTAGAAATGCATGGATAACCTTTGCTTGGTTCTCTTGATACCAAGGTGACCAGCAAGGGGCACTTCATGTGCCAGCTGCAGGAGGAAAGGTCTTACAGCAAGGGGAACCACCAACCTCCTATGGTCTCCTTCTGTAGACTCTGTGGGCTCACTGTAGAGGAGCCCACCTTCCCAATAAATACTATGCTTCCCAGGAGGTTCACCCTCAAGCTGGGAGCAGGCCTGTCTCCGTAGGCCTTCCAGAGATGGGCACTCACGTTGGCCCTTACTGAATTAATCCCTGTCAGGACCATCTTTTACTAACAAGTCTTTTAGTTGAGGGTGGTCATTTGTATCAAATACTGCAGGTAACACCTCTACCTCGTCAAGTCCAGGTGTTTGACCAAGTACCTCCATCTCAGTGGTAGGTGAGTTAGGGGGAATGTTCTCTTTCCCTCTTTTGTCTTTCTTTACTCCTTTACCCTTGGGTTTCCCCTTTGGCTTGGGCATGGCAGTGGTCTTGGCCATGGCTGCCCTTGTTTGTGACCTTGTGCAGGGTCTTTCTGCTATCTCCCACAAGCCCTAAAGCTCTGGGATCATGTCCCAGCAAGACCTTTCCTGGGACATCTCTCTGAATGCTCACTGGAATCCTGACTACTGTACCATTTATAGTAAGATGTACAGGTATAACTGTGAACTTGAGAGGTGGGCCATCAGCCAACTTACTGGGCATCAGAGGAGCTCTGGCAACTTTCTCTGGTTCTACCAAGGTAGAATCCACTACAGTTCTGCTGCACCCACTATCCCTGAGAGCAGGAGTATTTTATTAATTTATTTGCATTTGTGTTGCGCACTCGCAGCCCTAGGGCATCGAGGCGCTGTTACATGAATATGTAAGAAATTTGACATACAGATTGAGGCGCCATTAGGCTTCTTGGTTAATTACAACATAGCATGAGCAAGTAACATACGTGCAAAATGATAGAGAACAGTAGGTTGGTTCTACATAAGAAGGGTGGTGCCAGTTTACAACTTTTCAGTTGAAGAGAGTATCTACTCCATTGATCAGTACACTGTCCTTAAAGTAGTGCTTGTTATTATCCGGAATACTAGCATAAGCCTCTGAGGCTTTAGGCTCCCAGGAGCACAGGGAAACTAAAACTACCTCCAAGTCTATTCCACTGGGGAAGGAATCTAAGGAGAAGGATGCCCCTGTAATCTATTCTTCCCCATATGAGGAGAAGGCCAGATTAGCAGAGCGGACCTCCAAGGTTTTGACAATACATCTGGGGTCCCCATTTACATGGTCACTTGCTCCACAAGCCACACAAGATCCACTGAGTCTGTTGACAGAGGGAGGCTTACTGTAATCAGAGTTCTGTTTTCGAGGATAACCTCCACTACCCTGTGTGTTCTCTTGTGGCTTACTCTTATTTCTCTTTTTGTGGCTCTTTTGGGAGGAAGTTTTATCAGATCCCCCACCCTCCTTACGTTTGGACTTTTCCCCCTCCTCCTGCATACCAGAACGAGTCTTGTCCTCATGGGACACTCTGTGTGACACCCACACATCTGCTGAAATGTCCAGCTACTTAGGATCTAACTTCTTTGAATCTGCCAAATGCTGCTTAAGCTCGAGGAACAAGATGCAAAAATATGTTCAAGCATGACAAGACATATCATACCCTCAAAGGTGGAGACCTTATAGCCTTCAACCCAGCCAGTCAAGTTTTTAAAGAATCAGTCACATGTGACACCCAAGTACTTCCTTCTTTCTTTTTATACTCTCTAAACCCATTCAAGTATTGGTCAGGGTCTTCCCAAACTTTAAGATGAGAGTTTGCTTCAACATTGCAAGATCTACTCTTTCAGCTTTTGACATTTCCCTAATAGCACTGCAGCCGGAATGGGGTAGTCTGCTGTGCAACCATGCCATCTTATCAGCATTTACAACCTCTTGAACTCCACATGCATACTCAAATGCATTCAACCAGTCCATAATGTCTTTCTTCTCATCATACATACTGAGCAGATCTTTAGGAAATCTTGGATGAGAGGAGGACCCAGATCCATGTCCAGATCCCTTGGATCCATTTGAAACTTGAAGCTTGGCCAGTTCCAACTGGTGATCCCTATCCTTTTTTTTCTGCCTGGTCTATCTTCAGCTTAGCCATCTAAATTTAAATTCAAGCTCATTCTGCCTAAACAGCAGCTCTTGCTTCTTGAATTCCAACATGGCTTCAGCATCAGCACTTGCAGAGGAAACATTGGACATTACATCATCCACATACTCATGGGCACCATGAATGAGGGCAGCAACAGAACTGTCAGTTCTGCCAGTGAGAGCACCCCCACCTCCTTTGCACCTTCATCAGAAGCTATGGCACCGAGTTGCAACTCTTGCCATTCCATGACTCTCTGGATCATTTCCAATATTGTACCTTAAGCAGGCACACCACTCTCAGTAAACATCTTTCTCAATGTTTCTGATCTAGGAGCATTTAAGGTTATAAAGGTACTTGTTTGCTTTATATTAGATAGGTCTATGGTCTTTACAGTTATCACTACAAAGTCACTATGTGTCCTGGGTAGGAATAACTTGAAATGCCTTCACTAGTGTGCAACACTGGATACCTTCAGTCCTATCCCACTGCTGTACACCAATTTGTTAAGATGGATTTCTGATCTCTGACCTGGTGGGCAGAGGTTCAGGAGGCCAGCCTAGTTTCTTGGAACAGGGTAACCTTCTGGACAAGCCAGACCAAACAAGGTAGCTTGGCGGCGTTCAAGACTAGGTCTCAGGAGGGGTGAGGGTGACTGAAAGACCTCAATGAGCACACAGAGTAAAGGACACTTCCAAATCACTCCCAGTCAGGTGTATATTTATTAAAAAATAAATGTATTTCAAGGCCTTCGAGTTTCAACACATAAATCAAATCACAGTAATACTAGTAAGCCAATACAATCCTATCTAAATACAAATATACAAGACCAATGGGGTCTAAATGGTATATGCACGAAATGAGTCCACAACCTAAAAGGGGAAGGGAATAGGCAGTGCAAATAGTCTTTAGTCGCTTCTGCATCCAACACACTCCTAACTAAGAGGCAGTCCAATCCCTAAGAAGAGTGGAGCCTATTACTCAAATGTACTTGCACTGCTGGTGCATGCGGTAGTTCAAATAGGCAAAACAAGGGCTCTTCTGGGGTCTGTAGCAGCTCAGGAAGATGGGTGAGGCGATGAAGAATAGATTCCCACTATTCGAGGAGGGCCTCCACTTGAGGGCATAGTCGATTCCAAGAGTTGGGAATAGTTTGCTAGTTCAAACTAGCAGTGGAAAGGAGAGGGGCCCTCAGGAGCCACTTGTGTGTAAAAATGGATGGAGGCGCTAGAGGCCACCGGTTAGGGTTGCGATTACTCACCGACCCCCGCCGCACTCCGGACCAAACTTCGGCAGTCGAGTCCACTTCGGTTGCAGGTTCAAGTGCAGCAATTTGGGTGCTCTGCGGCTTTCTGCGGCGAAGATACAGCGATGATTCCCAAGCGGGACAGTGGCGATGTCTCCACTTCTAGTGGATGGATCAGGCCAGTTTCACTGCAGCAGGCTTTAGGGGCAAGAGGGGCACAAATGCAGTGCACCTGCAAAGTTCGTCACCACGGCTTGGCGACACGGTAACCGCGTATACTCCGGTTTGGGCACACTCACTTTACTCCAGACCTGGGAATGCCAAGTATACGCAGAGCTAGCGACGTACCAAATCTCGAGGGCCTCCTCAAAACGGTGGCGGTATCAGGGCAAAGAGTCTGCGTAAGCTAGTCAGCCCACTGGTTGGGCCAGGGACTCTTCCGAGAGAGCTTACTTGCAGGGTTTGATGAAGGTGCCGAGAATAGGTGGTCCCAGTATTCAAATGGGTCGAAGCATCTTCGTAGACCTTCTAGGACGACCAGTTGCAGAGGGGTCCCACGGGATGACAGCGGGCTCAGGGTGCCAAACCTTCCAGCAGTTCCTCGACTCGGATTCTTAGTTTCAGGATACTTAGATCCTATACTTCATTCAGTGAGGACTTCAGAGATTGACATGGTGTGGGTGGTTGAGGCCTTCTCTTATCCAGAATCTCCTTCGCGCCAAAATGAAGAGGACCCAATGGGAGATCTGCTCGCATACAGACATACCATACATGGACCAATCACAGACCACGGTGGTCCCTGGCATTCACAACACTCCAGACTCTCTGGCACCCAGGATGTGTATTAGGAACAGACATCTCAGCCCACAACCTGGAGGCACACACACAAGGCATGCAGAAGCCAGCGAAAGCTTGGTGCTTTGTGGGAAAATGCATGCCCAAATAAGGACTGACCCGGGTCGACTTGACCTGGGGAAGATGAAGGGGAAAGATGGCCAGAGGCCAGGACAAAGAACCTTTTAGCAAAGCCATTTTGGAGCCAGGCCACCTGTTGGTGCCAAACGCGGTAATCATGGTTTACCTTGCAGGAAAGGGTGAAAAATATACAAAATGTTAAGCTGCCACCAACCCTGTCCAAGGCACATCTGCACTTCTCCTAAAAAATCCTTCCAGAGTATCTAGGGCCTTTGGAAATGACTAATAGACCCAAGTGCACTGTACTGGAAGGTACATTGTACACTTGTTACATGTTGCAGAAAAGCTGCAACATTGGAAATGACTAAGGGAAACAAAGTCTCCCAGTACTGATTGTCTTAAGGGCATGTCAGTTTCCCCATATAAAGAGATCGAAAAGCTCAGAGGAGTGCAGCAGAAGGCTTGGCTCCTCTGGTAAAGTTAGACTATGGTGTTTAACATCAGCAAAAAGTTGGGGGGGTACACATCTGGAGGGAAAATTACACATGAAATGGAAATCTTTCCTAACACCTGGCAGGGCTTCTCCATTCTCCAATCACTCTTTCTTTCATCCAGAATATTATATTTGACCAATATTGGATCACTGACCCTTGTTTAGCAAAGTTTGTTTCAGTGCACTCTTACTTTCAAACATTGGGCTTCTGCCCCCTTTCCAATACTGTTCGTATTTACCTCTACTCTTCTTTTGAAGCATCTGGTTGCTGGCCCATTTTCAATATTATTGACAAATATTCCAATTCCTTCAAATGTTTCACTTTACCTCTCTCGCTCTGTTTCTGTGACAAAGCATACAATTACAGACGCCCCAGCAAACCATTTGCTTTCTCTGGGCTTACTGGGCAGCTTCAGTGTCCCTCTCATCTCTCCCTCTCCATCCGCCCGGTTTGCTGACTCATTGTGCGTCCCATTAGTCGGCTGGCTCTCTTTTTGCTTTATTCTGCTGCACACAGCTCCTGCCGCCTCAGACTCTCAAGCAGTGAGCTTCCTTCGTTCCGGTTTCTCTGCGTGCTGTTCAAGTCAGCCTCTGTGCTGCTTCGAAGCGTTTTGTTCGCCTCCAGATTTCAGACTGGCGTCAGAACAAGTTACCATCAAACTGTGTCACTCTGCCTCTCTCTCCCGATACTTTCAGCTGTGGCAGTTTTAAACTTCTCTGCATGGTTTAGAAATGTCCATAGAGTAGACCACGATGTTGGTTTACTGCTTCTGGTCATCTTCATTGCTCCATCCCTCTTCCTCGTCTCTGTACTAAAAAGGAGGGAGTGGATGGATAAGGTGAGTGGCTGGGAACATGTAGATTTTCTTCATCCAAAATCACAATAAGCCATATAAGTATTTTGTACCGGCACATGGATGTCATTAGAAAATATGGCTGCAAGATAATTCCAGTCTAGTATTTTCTTGTCCCTCTGGAGTTTGTCTTCCCCTACGTGGTCCTCCCGCACACAGCCACCCCCAAGGTCAGAGTCAGGTAGCTTCTGCCTTTCCCTGGCCATGCAGAAGAAGCTTCCCGCTAGAGAATCAGTGACGATATTGCTAGATTTGTCACAGTGCCTAATTGGTTTCTGCTGTGCAGAAGTACGATGAGCTGGGGTAAAATGGCCCACTCAGTTATAATATTTCTAAAAACCAAAATCAAATGCAATCATAAAGGTAAAACAGAGACAGTTAAGAGATATTCCTCCTTCGCCTTTTTTGGTAATGCCCCGCCACGAGAAGGCCAAGAGCTGCCAGAAGCACGAAAACTGCTCTCCTGAACATCCGTGAAGATCTGCTCTCCAACCTTGACTCTAACATTCCCTCTGTCCTCATCATCCTCGATCTCTCTTCTGCCTTCGACACGGTCAACCATACCAACCATCTCCGTGAAAACCTGGGTATCACTGATCAGGCTTTGGCCTGGCTGACCTCTTTCCTCTCAGCTCGACCCTCCCAGGTCCAACTTGGGTCCTTCCTTTCATCTATCTTCCTCGCTACCTGTGGTGTTCCCCAGGGGTCTAACCTCTCGCCCTGGCTTTTCAACCAATACCTGGCAACCCTCGCCCACTGCTTTGCCACTTTCTGCTCAAATTTCCAGTGCTACACTGACGACACTCAACTCATTTTCAGGCAGTCCTCTGCCACCTCCTCTCCATCTCTCATCTCTGATTGCCTGTCTGCCATTCAAGATTGGTGTGCCGCCAATGATCTTTGTCTGAATGCCGGCAAGACGGAGATCCTCCTCATCGGCACACCTTCACCATCCTTTCGCCTCATTCTCTGGCAGGCCTCACTCTCTGGCTGGCCTCCCTTGGTCCTCCTCCTACCCCCACCTGCGAGGCTAAGAACCTCAGGGTCATCTTTGACTCCACCCTTTCCTTCTCCGCCCACATCTCTGAGGTGTCTAAAAAGTCAAATTTCCTACTGCACCTCCTCAGAGGTACTTTGCCTTTCCTCTCCGATCCCCAGAAGCTCATGGTATCCCAAGATCTGGTTCTCTCTAGCTTGGACTATAGTAACTGCCTCTTTCTAAATCTACCTGCCTCTACGGTCCGCCCTCTGCAACTAATCCAGAACAGGATTGTGAGACTTGTCCTTGGCCTCAAGCCCTGGGATCGTATCTCTCCAGCTCTGAAATCTCTCCATTGGCTCCCAGTGGATGCAAGGATTACATTCAAAACCCTCTGTATTGTCCACAAGGCTTTCTGGGGCCTGTGTCCAAAATACCTTCAGCTATCCCTCCGCAAATACCTCCCCTCTCGAGCTCTTCGCTCCTCTACCTCCAACTCCCTCAGGGTCAGTCGTTTTTCAAAGAAACGAGCTGTGGGTAGATCTCTGTCTTCGGCTGGGGCCTCCCTCTGGAACATCCTCCCTGCCACTCTAAAACTTGAGAACCATCTCTGGTTCCGGAAGCACCTCAAGACCTTCCTCTTTTCTTCTGCCTTTGCTCCCCCTCTCCCCTGCTGATCTGTTCTCTCTTGGCACCGTGCACCTGGCCACCCTCTGTCCTCCAGGCCCAGGTACCTGCTCACCCTGCCACCCTCCCGCACTGCCTCCGGGCCACCCCTTGCACTGGGGTGTGGATCTGTACCCATACAGCCCCCCCCCTTTTTCTTCCTGCACTTATCAGACCTACCCTGTCTGCTGCCTTAAACCTAGCACTTGCAAACTGCTGGCTGCACTACCACTGTTTGTTGCCTTTATTATTTATTTATTGTTATTTTATCTGTTTCTCCACTGCTTCGCAATTTCCACTTCTCCCCCTTCCATGCACCTTTCCCCTCCTGCTCTCCCATGCACTTGCGCATTCTCAATGTCACTGGGCCTAGTAAGATCACTGTTTTGTTCTCCCCTGTTCCCCTCCCTTGCCTTGTTGCGCTCTGAAACACTTGTGTACGAGCGCGATAGAAATATAATATCAATATCAATGTTCTCAAGAGGGGTGTGAATGTAATTCAGTAGTGACCCAACAACATAGCAACACAGTCCAAAACAAAGGGAGTATTCTGTGAAAATATATATACTTGAATTAAACACACCATATGCAATAGAACGAAATGGAAACACAGTACAAAAACCCACCCCTGTGGAAGAACAGAGGGGAAGTAACAGACTGAATAACATAGCTCTCTGAGCGTACAGGGGTGATGGACAAATACGAACCACGGAAGGATATGTCTTGAGGATATAAAAGAAGTTGCTGAGGTGACCTAACCAATCTCTAGGGTCGTAGTGGACAGAGGGGGCAGTTCATGGTCAACAGTACCTGGTTTTGGTTCATTGGTGGGCTGACTGTATCAAGCCCGGCGTCGAACGTTGATGCAAGGGGATCAAGCTCAGTTCAGGCACGTTGGATCATGTGGGCCCAATCAGCAAGTGGGCCTCGAATAGGGCTGAATGTGGTCATTTTGTATGGTCAAAGGGGGCTCTTCACAGATCAGGTCTGGGCAGTTCTAGGATGGCTTTGCAGTTGGGCCAGGCCGAGTCGGGCTTTAGCCACTGGTAGGGGTCTATGCATGACACTCCAGCAGTTCGAGTTGGTGGGCAATGGCCATCAAAAGGGTGATCTTGGGGGTGTCAATGTGCAGGTCTGTGAGGCAGCCATTCGACGGCTAGCCGGGTCGAGCCGTGGTTGTAACCCTTGGACAGCGTCGGAATGCGGTTCTCCAGTTGTGCAGATATGATCCCGCCATCGAGCAGTTGATTCAGCCCTGGCGGGTGACGGGCTCAGCTAGGGCACTATGCCACGTTGAGCTGGTTTGAAGTGCAAGCCGCAGTTTGGATTGGTGGAGGAGTGCAAAAGCCAGCGCTGGCATCTTCCCTCTTGTTCAAGGTGCGGTGAACACAGTGTGCCCGGTTCGGTGCAGCAGAACAGGATGCTTCAGCTGGTCTGGTCCTCTGGCTGCCTTGTGGCCCACTCAGGGCGACTCGAGGATAGGATGCTTCTGTTCAGGGTCTGCTCTCCTAGCTTTAGGAGATTACGGTGTAGAGTGGCAGGTCCTCATTCACTGCAAATGTTCCCCTCTATTGTGACCTGGGAGTGGCTGAGTATTTTGGAAAATGCAACTTTCCCAAAGGAACCCAGAGAGTTCTTTTCAGGTGCTTAAGAGAAAATATTTGGAGCGTCTTGAGAAGATCTAAAGAAGGGGTGGGAGACCCCGTCTTTTAAAGTCAAAAGTCACCAGTTGATTTGACTAAAGCTAGCCTGCCAGAGTATGTGGAGGAGACAGCAAAGAGAGAGAGAGAAACAAACTGGTAAAAGTCTCTGTTACGCTCACCTGGCTCCCACAGAGGCGTCGATCAGAACTGGACAGCTGCGGTCTCCACCAATGTGACGCGTAGGGCCGAGATGACGGACTGGACTGGCCCACCTAGCTTTGTTTGCTTGGCCCGTAGGAATATTCTTCTGCAAATGGAGAAAGGGAATTAACCACCCGTGGAGTTGAGTGTAAATCCCCCCAACCCCGCTGTTCTCCCCACAGATCACCTTTGATGTCCCCTCTTATAGTCTGACCTGATGGTTTGAAAAGATGAGCTCTCCATCCTGCATTGAGCGCAG
Organism: Ambystoma mexicanum; assembly: GCF_040938575.1. Taxonomy (NCBI): domain Eukaryota; kingdom Metazoa; phylum Chordata; class Amphibia; order Caudata; family Ambystomatidae; genus Ambystoma; species Ambystoma mexicanum. Next base: position 1,364,064,721 of record NC_090930.1, on the reverse strand, counting down.
GGGCGCGTTGATAACCAGTTGCTTCACTGGCACGAAGGAATTGGTGAGTTCCAGAACAATATTGACTCCGAGATTCCCGGCAAGACGCCGTAAGTAGAAAGTTCGTAAGAGTTCAAATGCCTGACTTTCACTCTTGTCTGATTCCTTGCAGGTTGCAGCTTGACCCTAATGAACAGTTCCTCGTGGCAACCGGTAGTATTCTGGTAAGGATTTGTATTTTCCAACACAGATCGATAAAATAATGTCAATATGTAACCTGTTGCTTTCTCCCTTATTCAGGCGCTGACAGAAAGTATGAAGTCTTGGTGAATAATGCCTCCGGCGGTAAAATCAGGTAAGTCTATTGTGGTGTGGAGGGTTCCCCTTGTTAGTCCCTTTGTTTCACCTTGCTGTCCTTTTGTTTCCCCTTAGGGGCCGGGGTGCTGCGAAGATGCAGTGGAAGCTGCGCCTACCCGTGAAGAGGAATAGTACCCCGGTGGTAAAATCAGGTAAGTCTATGGGGGGGGGGTAACTAATATTCCTCTGTGTATTCCCTTGGCTCACCTTGCTGTTCTTGTCTTCTCCTTAGGTGCCGGAGTGCGGCGGGAACATGCAGGAGGATGCAGGGGAATGTGAAGATGCTGCGAAGGCCGGAGAGTTCAGCGCGGTGCTGCAGCAGGCGATGCGACGCGCATAAAATAACTTCTTTCTTCCAGCTCGAAGGCGCGATGGATCGGGAATTCAGGTAAGGATTAAAGGTATTGCTCTTGTTCTAACCTTTTCTCCTTCTTTCTCCCTTTTTCTAGGAGCTCCAAACTCGAGGCGGGCGTGGCAGAAGGCTGGATGCAGACTTGCAGGCGCAGTGAGCGTTACGCTGCTGGATGCAGAATAACGTGAAGCGTGTGTTGCTCTTCAGGCGTGGTTTAAATCGCCTCCAAAGTAGTCCCAGGTAAGTATTCCTCCCCAGCCCCACCCGAGTAAAAAATAGTCCCTAAGTAAAGTAGTCCGTTCCAAGCCCCTCTTGGCTTGGAGCTCTTGCAGCATGGTCTGCATCAGGTAAGTTTGCAGCATGGTCTGCATCAGGTAAGTTTTAATCTATGAGCCTGGCGCCTATGGCGCCAGGACTGACTCGCCATATGAGCCTGGCGCCATAGGCTCCAGGACTGGACCCAAATAGCCCCTAGTAGGGGTTGTTGGGCTTGCTTAGGATAACTTGATGCCTGCTTCCGGGGTTGCTGGACGTGGTCTGGGTCCCCGGGGGTAGGCATCATAACAGTCTCCAGCCATTGACCAGAGCACACCTGCCTACTCTACTCCTGCTGCCTTCCCTTCTCCCTAAGAACAAAGGTATTTAGAGATGCAGCACCCTGGTGTTATACTACTCCTTTTTAACTGGTTTGCTCATTTGATGTCCGGGACCTGGACAGCTGCCTGCTGTGCGGCTGTCTCTGGCAGAGGGTGTTAGCTGCCATCACAGAGAGATCAAAGAAGAGTCCTGATCCTCCAGGTTCCTGTCTTGCCATTTGGCAGTCTTCACACGAATGACCAGAATACACATCACATTCTATAGCAGAGCTGACTCAGAGGAGCCCCCAGATGTGCAATATCAGTTAGGATGTAACGGCCATTCTCATACGTAGATCCCCTCACACTTAGGATGTGGTTCTCGCTCCCTGCATCCCCTGGCACTTCCCACCTGGCCTCCCTTTAGCACTTGCCTAACCCCAGGGGCCCTCTCTCCCCATCCCCCCCTGCACTTGTATGCCCCCACTCTCCCCTGGACTTCCCTCCCACCCTAGCATTATCCCTTCTCCCATCCTGCATTCCCCCACCACACCCCTCCCTCGTGCACTCCTTGTTACCGAACATGCGCAATCTGAATAACACAAGGCCTAGTAGGACCATTATTGCTGTTTTCTTCCCTGTCCTCCCCCACCTTTTTTGTCTTGTGGCACCTTGAAACACCATTAGTTGTACAGCCGATTTATGAATGCACAATACATAAATATGAAGTACCATGCACCATGACTAAACTCAGGCATAGCTTTATTTAGAGTTTAGCCTGCCACCATCTTGCGTTATTTATGATCATCGTAGTTTTGGTACAGGGGCATATCTTAAATGCCGCCCTGTGCTGCGGAGGCTTGGCTGTCAATGAGGTAGGGCACGTCGGCGTATTGTGACTTTTGAACCTGCTCTATGCCACGGGTAGAGTGGGAGCTGTGGATCAGGCTACTGATGCAGCAGGGCACAAGTACACTAAGCTATTGGTATGGAATTGACAAAAAGGAGAATCTGGTTAGCATCATTTTATTAATACAATTTAAAAATCCAATCGTCATTCTCTTAACAATAATTTTCGATTTAGCAATAGCATCCCTCGAAGCCATATCCCCAGCGGCCAGATCATGCAGGTTCCATAGTGGTCTGTGGGAAGGGGACAACCTATGTACCAGCATTTCAGGTTTCACGGAGGCATTGTCCGACAGGATGCCAGTGGCAATACACACCTCAGGAATGTAGGGAACTAGGAAGGGAGAACCGAGATTCAGGTCAACCCTCGAAAATGTCCAATGCACATGTGAGAAATGCATGTAGTCACACTTCCTATCGTGCAATAGCCTACAAAGATAAACTTAATTCATCTCCCTAAATAGTTTCAGCAAAGAGAGGGCTTATCTGAAATCTGTAGTGGAAGGAGGGTGAGATTTGTCCAAAGTAGGATCATGCACAAGGTTAAAATCACCCCGCACGATCAGCTAACCTTGAGGTAAAGGAATTCTCTCCAACAGGTAATCAGCAAGAAATGCATCCTGCTTTTCATTTGGACAATAAAGGGAAAGATCGAGGACAGGTGCCTGAGTAAATCACCTTTAATACCCACAATCCTCCCCCCAGGATCATGTTTAACCCCCAATTCAACAAAAGAGGTGTCCATGGCAAACAAGATCCTGGTTCCTTCCCTCTTGCAACCACTCGATGCCACATTCTGATGGGGAAAGAATCTACTTCGCAACCTACTGATGTCAGAGGGACATAGGTGCTTCTCCTGAAGTAAAGTGATAGAACAGCCTTATCCTGGAGTTTATTGGGAGAGTTAAGCCCCTGCACATTAAGGGCGAGTACCTTGACCATAGACTTGGCGGAATCTACCATACTGTCAGGGCCAAAAGTCAATTAAATAGTAGCATATCAACCCCAGCTGCTAGCATCCAGAAACAATAAAAAGTAAGTTGGCTCTGGTAGCCTTGCATCCAATTTTAACCATACTTACAACAGTCCCCCCACCCCCGTTCCCACCCACCCAAAAAAAGAAGGAAAAGAAAAAGGGACAAACCAAAAGAGAACCAACACAAAATGTAGCTATTGTCTCCATAGCTCCAGGCTAATGCCGACCACAACCGGGCCCAGTCCACAACTGCAGATTGTTAAGACAGTTATCAATGCCAACACCCAATCCGCAACATTTCTGGAGTATAAGATAACAAACATTGGGCTCTAGGGCACATCCAAGTTCATTCCATCCCTTGAGGCGATGAGTCTGATCCAGCTCAACCACTACCTCGTCAGGAAGACCTGTTACAGAAAGGAAGAGGGCACAAACATAGTCCAGTAGATCAGCATCCCCCACTGAACAGGGAATCCCATGCACCGTGACGTTGTTTCATCTGGAATGATTTTTGATGCTTGTGTTCCAGAGCCTTGCACCTCCGTTCCAGATCTAATAAATGTTGGACCGCTTCAGATGTCTCCAGGATTTGTTCGCAGGCGGTGGCCTCGATCTCACCGATATGCTGCTGCGCTTCCACAATCTGCTTGCTAATGTAGACATTTTGGAAGAGAGATCCGCCATCCTGTTTTGATATTCGCACTTAATCTCCCCTAGCAGATTGGCCCAGTCTAATTTAGTAGCAGGGAGCACCATGCCTCCGGCCGCCATCTTGAGGACAATGAACCACGGACCCTGCCTTGTTGATCTTTTTGGGTTTCTCTTGTGCCTGGAGTATCAATCGCAATGTTGCAACTTCTGGGGTTCTTACCCTGCTTTGCCATCCCTGCACAGTCCCCACTACGGCTAGGCCATGGGGGACTAGGTTCACAGAAATGTCAAACCCTAGCAGCATCATGTGATGGAGAGACCACAGGCAAAGGTATTTGTAGGTGAGCCCACCCATTGTAGGGCTATCCCCAAGACACACCAAGTGACCACAATACACCCACCGAAGGGAACGTCGAAGCCACCAAAGTCACCAGGCGTCAATATGCAGGCAGTGCCATCTCCAGGGGCTAGTTCAAAGCAACCTCTGTTTTACTACTTGTGATTTCTGTGCATAATTTCTACAAGCAAAATATGCAAACTCAAAAAAAGTAAAGCAGTCGGCTAGGAAGAAGAGAATACTGCTATCCCAGGAAGTGAGAGTGGAATTATCTTGGCGGTTCCAGCATATGGAAGCGTGCAATGAGAGAGCGATATTCTGTTCCTCTCCGGGCCCAGTAATCAAATCCAATGCCAGTCTGAGAGGCTGGGGGGCCTGGAGCAGAGAAATCTCGACCAGGGGGAGATAATCGAAAAAGGCACTCAAGCTGCATATCAATTTTTTGGAGCTGCTGGCAGGGTCATCTGCAGAGAAATGCTTTACCAGGGACAGGGTCAAGTGCTGGTCAATGTCTTGGATGCTGGCACAGAAGGCCAAGGAGTTTTGGCATTTCTGCCTGGAGAAAGTCAAAACAGTAACGGCAGAGTACCCGCCGGCTCTCTCCAGTCAGGTAGTAGACTGGAACTCAAGACATCTCTGTGACTCCAGCGATTGGCAACTGTACAGGGCACTCTTTCATATGTAACAGCGAGACCCTTGCCACACAGATCTTTGAAGAGAGTGAACAGACCGCTTTACTGGATTTACTGTTGGAAACCAGATCCAGACAACCTAACGATAGATGCCTTTCTTCAGAATTTGGGTCATCAAATGCAGTTTGCCTTTCCCCCGTTCGCATGGAGGCTAGAACAAACCAGGAGGCCACAGACAAGGCTAGTGGTAGTCACACCAGTCTCGTAGAACAAAGCATGGTTTCCACGCCTCCTAGAGATGAGTGTGGATAATCCCTTTCTCCTCCCAGCAGAATGGGAGATCCAACTAGATCCAGCAGGACTCCCTCGCACGCTGGTGATTCAGGGCTCATTGAAGTTGGTAGCATGGTTGATTTCGGGGGTACCTGGTGAAAGGGAGATGCTGAGCACTTAATCCAAGGATTGTGGGTCTCTGCAAGGATCAAATCTTACAGAGCATCTTGGGCAAATGGTGCAGCTGGTGTATGGAAAGGGACATTCGTCCCACTAGAGGGGATGTGATTCATATTGTGAATTTCCTGGTGGCGCCAACCACATAAGGCAAAGCGTATAGAACTATAAAGACATTCAAGTCTGCGATCTTGGCAGGCCACGAGAGTGTGAGGGGATCGGCAATAGAAGAACACGCTTTGGTATGCAGGTTGCTTAAATGAGTGAAATCCTTGAGACCTCTGACACCCAAATATGCACAACTATAAAATGTAAACCAAGTACCATAGTTGTTCCGGAGATGGTCGCATAACGGTGAGCTATCCTGGAAAGACTTAATGGCCAAGCTAACAATGCTCCTCTGTCTTTTGTTTGACATCAGACCTCTGGACGTCAGTAACAATAGCAATGACCCAGAAGTAGTAACGTTTCACATTAGCAAGAGAACTAAAACTTAATTTATGACCATTACCTAGCCAGCTTTTCCAGATCAGCCCAATCTCTGCCCAATCAGAAACCTTGAGGCCTACGAGATGGCAACGGAAGAGCCTATGCCACCTAGAGAAACTCAGCTGCTGATTGCCCTACAGAAACCTTTCATGGTGGTCTTCTCAGCAAGCTTAGGTAGATGGGTGAAATTGTGTGTGCATCAAGCAGGAAAGGAAATAACCGGTTTTGGAGCACACTTAGTGAGCGGAGCAAAGACTTTTAAAGCCTTCAGGCTCGGTGATCGCCCAGAAGATATTCTGAAACCCCCAGGATGGACAAACAAAATCAGTGTTCAAGAATGTTTACGTTATTTTGATCGAGCCAGTAGCCTTGTTACTGGTGAGTACGCTTTAAATAAGCATAGTACGAGCTTCCGTTCTTGACACAGAATGCAGCAGCAAAGTAAAGAGGAGGAAATGTGCAAGTGATAGCGAGTTATGTAGGTCCTGGAACAGGATTGGTGTAGAAGAGCATATAGGACAGATGTCGCAGCATTTGAGTTTTTGAACTACAAAGAATGTTCTTTTCTCTGAGTTTTGTAGTTTTTACTGTTTATTTAGTTAAACATGTGTATTGCTGCTTGAGAAGTGTTAGGTAGAAACCTGTGCATTTCCCTTAGGTACCACTGCAAAAGGCTTAAGACTACAGGTGTTGACAGTAAACCCAATTGGTAGCAGTCTGTACCACCCAGATTTACCTGGTAGCTGTGGCTGAGCAGCCAGACGTCTCTCAAGAAGATTTAGACAGTATATAGAGTATACAAGATAGGTACCAAAATACAGTAGCACAAGCAAACACTGACCAGAGCTTTGGTAACAAAGTATATAATTATTTATTTAAAGACACACTTAGAAACACTCTAGCACTATTATTGTAAGCAAGTTCAACACACAGTCACTATTAATATATATACATCCCTTATTCCTTATTAGATAAGTCTTAGTTAACACCACTTATTTTCAGACAGAGGTGAGCGCTTAACTAAAGATGGCACTCCAATAAGTTAAGAAAAAGGGAGGGAAAAGGCAGAAATTAGAAAAGCACACAACACTAATACTTTAGAAGCAACCAGCAAGGCAGGTAAGTCAAAGTCTACTTGTGAGCAAAAAGTTCAGAGGCCAGGCTCCCTCTTAGAGAGAGTAGAACACCAATGCGCCCAAGATCACACAGTTTAAAAGGCTTGAAAAGTCTTGCAGAGAGTTCAAAAAGGAATTAGTTCAGCTCAGAAAAGTTCAGTTAGCCAGCCTAGGGCCAACCCAAGTGGTAAGTTGAGGATTTAAGAGACACCCCACACAGACCGTTGCGAGGGAGGCCAGGCGGACACAGTACCTTGAAAGTGGAGAGAAACCTCCAACGGGGGCAGTTGTTCCTGGCAGCGGGTGCAAGTTGCGGCGACGTCCAGAGGAAGAGACGATCTCGATGTGGAGGAAAGCTGAAGGTTGTTGCACTGCCAGGGAAGAAACCAGCCACGGAGTTCTCCAGTTAAAAGGTACTACCCTTTTATTCGCAGTAGTGGTAAACGTGGTATCCTGGTTGCCGGGGTGCTTGGCACAGGCAAGGCGGCCACGAGATGATCCAGGAAGGCGAAAAGGCGGGCAAACTGGTTATCCCCACCAGTCAAAGGAAGAAGACTCTTCGGGATGAAGATCTCCTCTGTCGTTGGAAGAAGTGGTGAGGCGGTTCAGCAGGGCTCCACCGGTGGTGTCGTCATTGCAGGCCGGCTCAGCTTCTCCCTCTTGGGATTCTTTGGTCCTGTGGCGACTTCTGAAGTTCCAGTCCCCAAAGCCCTGCTTTTATGCATAAAACCCCCATTCATCAGTCCTAGCTGTCACTCAAACATGTTAAGTGGTGAGCCGGGCGGCTCACCACTGGGCCAATCGCACTGTGGTGCGACTTGAGTTGCCGAGGCAACTCAGTCCAGGGTGCCTAAACCCCCCTCCCACACATCCTGTAGACCCAGACAGAGTGGCACCACTTTTGGAGGCTTCTGTGTAGAAGCCCGCCAAAAAGTGGAACAAAGGGCTCGACTTGGGTTGGAGCTACAGAGACGAACAAAAACGCCATTTTAAAACCGAGTCCTGGCAAAAAGGCCCAACCGGGGAATAAATATTAAATAAATAACCCGGCGGTATCTTTAACATTGCACCAAAAAAGTGGTGCGTTTAAAATGAATGGGAAAATCCCATAGGAAATATTCCGATGGAATATTTTGTGTGGTAACCACTGCCACCAGCCAGAAACTCGACGAGGGGGGACTGCACAGTGCCCCCTCGAAAAACAGACCCAGGGGCAATCTAATTACCCCTACCAGTACTTCCACAATATGATGGTTTGTACTGGTTCTGTTCACAATTTAAGACTAGTAAAGGCAATGGTGACTTTACATGCCCTGGGAGACAGTACTAAGTCCCAGGGTATGGAGACTATGTTTGGGGGTCACTATGACACCCCTGGGTTACTGCACTGAGGGTGCTGTGTAACACACTTACCAAAAACCACATGAAACCCTATGGAGTAAAAGACCCCATAGCCCATAAAACACATTACAAAGTCAAAGGACATTCTCAAATCTTGTCTAAGAGTGGGAGAAAAAGAGTCTCACTCTTAGCAGGAGAAAAAAATAAACCCCAAAAATCCAGCAAAGCTGCTGGGGGACTCACTAGGTTTGGGAAATTAGCCTTAACAGAGAATTCTCGTAAACAGTAGAAAGCATAATACTTTGCCTCCTTGTCTTTAATAGATTAGTACCTGGCAAGGGACAATGAGATTGTAACATGCAATCTCATTGGCCCTCGCCGGGGCGTTAACCCGACCGGGAATCCCTCTCCCCATTAAGTTCCTTCCTATCCCCAGTGGGAGGGGGGGTGTCAGCCACTCAGCCAATGAGGAGGCTTGGAACGGGATAATCCCCGCTCTGAGCCACGCTGGAGGCAGCCATCTCCCCCCGCCGGGGATCGAGGTGTTTTCCCTTCCCCCGCACCGCAATCCAAACAATCCCCTCCCGGTCCTCCCAACCCCACTTACCTTCTTTTTGGTCAATTGCGGGAGCGGACGCGCTGGGAACCCTTCTGTCCCCAGCATATCCACTCCCGATCCATGATGACAGGCTGTCATGGAAAGGAAGAAGGGACTACATGTAGTCCCTTCTCTCCTTTCCATGGCAGCCATTTTCTTTGTTTACATTTTCCCAATTTTTTGAATGGCCGCTATGGAAAGGGAGAATGGACTACGTGTAGTCCCTTCTCCCTTTCCATGGCGGCCATTTTGTTTGTTTACCTTTTTCCATTCATTTTGAATGGCCAACATGGAAAGGGAAACCAGGCTCCCTTTTTTTGACATTTTTCTTTTCTGTTCTGAAACGCCTGAGCGTTTCAGAACAGAAAAAAATGGTCTTAGGACCCTGGTTGTATGGGCCAGGTTACTAATAGCAATAGGCCCCTCTTGGGGGGGCATTACCACTTTGGGTAATGTACCAGGGCTTTTGTTAAGGCACGAGTGAACTATGGGCCCCGGGGCATTACCTGAAGTGGTAATGCCCCCCCCCCGCTCAGGGCCTATTGCTTAAATCATGACTTTTCTCATATGGAAAATCTGTATTTTGCGCTTTCATTTTTCACTATGCCTGATGCCTTTCATGGGTGCCACGTATTTAGCGCGCAGTACTCACACTCCCTTTGAAGCATCCACCCAAGCCACATAAACACGTCCCCTCCAAAGCCAGCAAATTTTAAGCATCAGTATTTTGAACTACTAAGAGCGGCTGGTTGAAGTCCATCATTCTGGTATTTTTACAAGACTTCTTCGATGCACGAGGAATAGGGGACAGATAACGGTGCAAATGAGTGATGGGGTAAGAGGGGAACAATTTTGCCTCAATAAGGGGAAGTTTGTTTTTGGCACCTCAAGGGCAGTGGAAGCATTTCCCTGTTACAAGGGTAGCATGAAGTTGTACAGTTGTGGCCAACGCGGTGCTGTTAGCAACGTACGCACTTGGAGCACATGGCACAAGGGTATCATATGGGGGTTCAAATGAGGGAGGGGCTGTGGATGGGGGAAAGAGGAGTATGGTTTAGGCCCAATATGAAGATGGGAGTGGGTGAAGTTTGTGTTGGTGCCCCCAGGGTTTTGGAAACATGCACCTGTATCAAGGAGGGTGCAGTGGCACAGTTGGTGTTTCCAGGCCCTTTGTGTCAAAAGTGGTGTGGGGTCTCCACATTTTCCTTTTTAGGGACATCACATAATATGTTACATAATTAGTCTTTGATACTATAGGGCATCATGTTAAGTTACTTTAAAAGAAGTAGCCAGGAGTAAGCCAAGGGACAAACTTCTCAAAGATCATTATATGAATCTTCACAATCTATATATCTATTTGTGAAAGTGTGTTTGTTTGTTCAGGGTTGTTTCCTGCCCTGTAACAATTGGTGGGCTGAAATTGTGGCCCAAGGTTGGCATACCTGTCTGGGTTGTACTGGTAACCGTGAATTTGCACCAACCCCAACCAGTCGCCCGGCACAGGGCAGGATCTGGCCCTGTGCTATGAGTATAAGCAATTTCGGGAGATTAACGATTTTTGCGATTTTTCAATAATAGGAAGTTATGACACAATAAAACATACACAAGGGTGTAGCAGACCCCCACTTGCATGTCAGCTCCAGGCCTGGACAACGCCCGGTCGTACCGCAAGTTTTTATGTATGGATCAATATCATGAGTATATTTCATTTCAGTACTGGACAGTATGACCTGAATCACTTCTAGGGACTTCACATTTTGTCAGATAAGGCACAATGAGATAGAAAAAAGTGTGCCAAGAGCATAAGTGGCAAAGCTGGGTTTTGAGACCATTCTGCAACACAAGCCCTTACCTTGAGCACGTTTCTTCCAAGCTTTAGAAATATTGTTTACTGCAAGTCTTTTTCAACTTTGGTTTGAAACACCAGCTGACTTAGAAAAGTATTGAAACCATTTTGTTTGTGGTTTTCTAACTAAAAGTAACAGTTTTTTTGTAGCGGTTTCCTGATTGTTTTTTTTTTATGCTGTATACATTTTTCCACATTGTCCAAACTGGGAATATGCTTGTAATTCAGTTACTACATTGCAGCACTGGCGCATGGTGCTTTCAAACCAGAAGCTATTTGCTGTAAATTCTTGAGGCAGTGAGACTATGCAATTTCTGCGGACTTCGAATGTTACCAAATGAGCACAAGGCCCAAACCCAGAAAATCAACCGCTCCAGGCCAGGAACCTCTTTTCACACATTACTGGAGAATCATTATTGTATACACGTGGCAGCTGGTACCTGTGGGTCCCCTGGGCTATGGCAGACTGTCCATGCCTAAGGCAGCATGGGTATACAAAACCGATGTGTGTACCGGGCTTAGGCATGCTGCAAGAGGGAGTTCACTTCAGGCCCAATACGGGGCAAAAGGGATGGAGTAAGTTTGTTTCCACAACGTTAGGCCCACATTTTGCATCTGCCATTATGAAGGCGGGGTGGAAGGCAGGGGCGGAAGCAGTTTTTGGAGTCTCTTCAGGGTGGCATGATATCTTGCAGGGGCAGCTCCATTTCCGTGGAGGCTGGTGAGTTGCTTCATTATAGGGTGGTTAATATTACCCTGAGATTAGCGCAAGCGACCAAGCATTAGCGAGGTAGCCCAAACCAAGGCTAGGAGGGTTAGGGGATGCTTAGCCTCACTGAAGAATTTAAGATTTGAACAAAAAAATAGCACATTGAAATGGTGCAATTTACAACAGTTTTTTTTCAATTAATAGATAAAAAGTCGGGGGGCGTGGCTAACTGGCCATGCAATAGGACGTGCTTCGTGATGTGCTCCTGACGATCCGGCTTTGCCTTTGCTAAAACTGCCCACTGAAACTGTTGCGAGAGCCTGGAACTTTGGGTATTAGGTGTTGGAAGCTGCACGCTGCACGGGGCTAGAAGGAGAAGTTAATCGTGCTGGTGGATTGCGAGTTAAGCGTACTTTCTTGGGAGCGGCCGAGTGGATACTTTGTTTCCAAGATGGCGGCGAACAAAGAAGAAGCCGGCGACGAGAAATGCAATTGACTCCCTTGAAGAAATGCGGGACGCGGCTGCGGATGATTGCCTGAAGTGTAAACATTGCTTTTCCCGTGGAGATTTTGGGATTCGTCTATACTCCCGGGCTGGAAGGAGGCGGGGACTGGATATTGCCACAAGATTGCTAAAACAGCGCTGTAGACGGTGTCCGCCTGCGCTACCGAAGAAAGGCTGGCTCAGCTGCTTACTTGAAGCAGAATGCGGGGGGTGATGCAACCCCATGCCTCGCGTCGTTACGAGGACCGCTTGCAGTGTAAGCAAAACGATAAGCGGCAACAAGCGCACGCAGAGCGCGGACGCATATAGTGTGAGAGGCGCCGGCAAATTTAATATACGCGGCTAGTGTATGGGAAGCTGCGCGAGGCGCGTAGTGCGCACAAACCCCCGAACTGTATGGACGGCGAGAACCCTGGAAGATACGGGTTTCGGGTGGTGCTGAAGCCTCAAGACCTGCGGGGATCGGCAGTGTGGGGGCCACTGCAGTTAGACACACATGGAACTTGGGGAGCCGGCATGGGACGATTGAAGAAGGTGCTGGACACTGTGCTGGCTGTGGTGCGGCGGCCGTGCGCTTATGCCTACACCGCGCTCAGTTATCTGAAAAGAAATAAGGTTATGCTGTATCTGAGACGGCAAAAAATAGATATTGCTTTGCTACAGGAGACGCACTTGACACGGGAGAAGCTGGAACTGGTTGGAAGGAAGTGGAGAGGTACTGTGGTTGGCTCGCCATACTCTGCATATGCTTGAGGGGTGTTAATCTGGGTGGCGCCGCATGTACCGTTTCAATTGTTACAGGAAGTGGTTGAGATAGATGGTAGGATGGTCATATTGAGAGGGTTAGTGGAAAACAGAGAGGTATGTATGGTAAACACATATGCCCCCAACCAAAATACGGCGGCATACTTTAGAGCTCTGTGCACCAACCTTAGTAGGTGTGTAGGGAGCGCAGTGATTTGGGGTGGAGACTTTAATTGTGTGTTAAACCCTGTGGTGGACAGATATGATAGTGGGATGAGAAGGCCCAGCCCGTCGGCAAAAGCGTTGCAGGTACTACTAGCGGATTTTGGCCTGATTGATGTGTGGAGAATGACACATCCTAATGAGAAGCAATACTCGCACTACTCAGCCCCGCATCAACTGCATACAAGGCTTGATTATGTCTTTGCTACAGCAGACATAATGTCGGAGATTACTCAAATTGAATGTAAGGCAAGGGTCCTCTCGGACCACTCGCCCCTGATCCTCGGATGGCAGTATTGCCCTCCTAGGGCGAGGATCCCTACATGGCGCCTCCGAGCAGAGGCGCTTAAAGATCCGGTCTTTAGAGAGGATATAAGGGAAGAGATCACTAATTTCTTTGAAGAGAATACTGGGAGTGTTGATTCTGCGGGTACGTTATGGGAAGCCTTTAAGGTTGTGATGCGAGGGGTGGCCATTGCTAAATCAAATGGTTTGCAGGGTGGGGTCTTGGCTGACTTACAGAAGACAGAAGGTGAGCTAGAAACAGCATTAAAAAGTGGTGATGTTGACCCGGAGCTGGTATTCAAACTGCAGCAGCAATGTGTAGGGCACTGGGAAAGGCTTTGTAACCTCAACTATAGGAAGTATGTTGAGAGACAAGCATGCGGGTGGGGATAAGACTGGCCGCCTATTGGCTTGGCTATATAAAAATGAGACCCCTAGGCCCCCAATTAGGACCATAACTAGAGGGGATGGGGATGTTGTGGCCACACAAGAGGGGGTTAATAAGGAGTTTGCGGATTACTACAAAGTGTTGTACGGGGATGAAGGGGGGGATGACCAGCAAAAAATAATTGAAACGTTAGAGGACATAGGACTGCCCAAGATCAGTGAAGAGAAGAGGGAAGAGTTGGATGAGCCAATTACCTTGGAAGAACCGGAGGCGGTTGTGAATCAGTTGCCCACCAGTAAGACCCCGGGAGCGGATGGGTTCCCTAGCGAATTCTATAAGGTGTACAGGGAGGAAGTTCTCCCCCCAATGCTGGATATGCTTAATGAAGCGTTTGAGATGGGGCGGTTGCCAGAGTCACTTAGAGAGGCGATCATAGTCCCGCTGCCTAAGCCCAACAAACCAGGGCATAGATGTGGCTCCTATAGACCTTTGTCAATGCTGAATCAGGACAGCAAGATTCTGACGGCTGTCCTGGCAAACCGACTGCGGAGAGTAATTGGTACATCGTCACCAAACGGGTTACGTCCCAAACAGGAACATAACTCACAATCATAGGCGTCTTCATCGGGTGGTCGAATGGGGTGGCAGCAATGAGGGAGAAATGGCGATTGTGTCCTTAGACGCAGTGAAAGCTTTTGACTCGGTCAGATGGTCATGGTTATTGGCAGCCTTGAGAGGGTACGGAATGGGGCCAGGTTACATTAGGTGGGCGAAGATGCTGTATAGTGAGCCGCCTGCCAGGGTCCGAACAGGATCGGTGATATCCGAGAGATGGCAACTTAGTAGGGGCACCAGACAAGGGTGCCCCTGGTCCCCGATGCTATACATCTTGGCCCTGGAAGCCCTAGCAATATACCTCAGGGAACAGTATGACATAACAGGTATCGAGGTAGGGGGGGAGCGACATTTGATATCCTTGTATGCTGACAATTTGCTATTGTACTTGCAATACCCAGAAGAAAACCTCCAGTACATACTTGAAGCGATGGAGAGGTATGCGGAGCTGTCGGGTATAGCAGTGAACCCTCAAAAGTCTAGCATATTCCCATTAGGTAGCTATAAGGGAACCCCTGTAAATAGGTTACCGGTACTACAAATATCATGGGCAATTAGCTCCTTTCGTTATCTTGGCATAGACGTGTATCACACGGTAGAAGAAGAACATAGACATAATACAGAAGTGGCCGTTGATAAAATCAGGAACAGCATGAAGCTTTGGGTAAAGTTGCCATTGGCAATGATGGGACGAGGGGCTATGTTTAAGATGGTGGTCCTACCTAGGCTCCTGCATTATTTTAGTAATATTCCATATCTGATACCCAAGAAGTTTTTTACTAAGTTAAATAGTATGTGTAGGGACTTCCTGTGGCATGGTACTCGGAATAGAGTGGCGTTGTGGAAATTGCAGAACTTTTATGAAAACTGAGGTATCAGACTACCTAATTTTGAGGTTTACTATCTGGCAGGTCAGCTACAGTATGTTGTTAAGTGGCTCTCTGATGAAGTGACCCCTGAGCACAGGTTGCTTGGGCAGGACTGCACTCCATTTTATTTGCGGGAAATGATCTGGTTACCTGATACCGAAATGAAGGAGTGCCCTGAGCTGATGATGCTTGGGTGGAAAATCTGGCGTCGGGCATGCCGGTTGATGGAGATTTCATGTCCATGCCTCCCGCAGAAACCGTTGGTTGCTTTGACGGGAGGAGATACGCAGCTGAGGGTGATTATCAGAACCTACTGGGAATCGGTGGGGCTGGTGACGCTAGGGGATGTTTGGCAGGAGGGGACCATTAAGGATTTTGAGGAACTTAATGAAGAGGCCGGGCTACACACGGGCCAATATGTTACTTATAGTAGATTGGTGCGGATGATTCGGAAAACTTGGTCAGAAACGGTTTTGGCAGAGGAGCCAGATGCAATTGTGGGAGCGATATATGATGTATCTGAAGGGGGGCATGAGATCTCGAGACTATATGAAATGGGGATGGCTAAAGTGGGAAGGGAATTGACACAGCTGAGACTGGACTGGGAGGCTGAAATGGGAGCTACGATGGAGGATGGGGTGTGGGAGCGGGCCCTGGGCTATCACAAAAAGGTGTCGAGAAACGCCAGGTTGAAACAAATACATCTGTATATAACGCATAGGGCATACTTGACCCCCTTGAGGATATCTAAGTTTCGTAATGCTGGAAGACAAGCGTGTCCTAAATGCAATCTAGAAAATGCCGACATGGCACACATGTTTTGGTCATGCCCTATAATTGAGAGTTTTTGGGGGGGAAGTAGCGCAGAAATTGGCAGATAGAGGGGTTACGCTCGCTATAGACACGGCCTGGGCCTGCTTACTGGGCGGGTTCCCCAGATCACAGAAACTTAAGCATGTTGAGAAACTAAAAGATTTGGCGTATGTGCTCGCAAAACGAAGGATTGCCATGGGATGGAAGAAATGCCATATGCCGCGGGCAGATGTATGGTGGGCGGAGTTGCAAAAATGGGCGGAGGCTGAAAGAGTGGTATGGCGAGAAGCGAGTAGTGGGTTTGGAGAAGAAGAGGCGGGCACCCTGTTGGCATGGAAATCATTAATAGCAGAATTGTTTGGAGTAATACCTGACCCAACAGACTCCGAAGGAAATGAGACCCCGCCGCATGTAACCGACACTGGACGAGAATAACAAATAGGCTCATGCGGGGAGGGGGGGATTAAGGGAGCAGTGTTTAGGGTAAAATGATGTATGATGGAACTGTTATGATTATACTGCTTGTTTGGTTTGTATTGTTTGGTTTGCACAACATTAATAAAAATATTTTTTTTAAAAAAAAGATAAAAATTCATAGGCCCTCATTACGAGTCCGGCAGTAGCCATGCCGGAAAAACAGTCCACCTTCCGCCGGACCGGTAATACCATTCCGCCTCTGTGATTGCCGGAATCACTGGGGCATTACAACCCCAGTGACCCGGTAATTCTGGAGGCTGAATTCAGTAAATCCCCATTCCCATGGAGTCCCGTAGGACTCCATGGGGATGAGGACCATGGAAACACTGGTTCCGTCTATGACGGAGCCAGTGTTTCCATGTCCACCTGCATGCGGGTGGTGTTACTTCCGCCAGGTCAGACCTGGCGGGAGTGACACCTCCCGCATGCAGGACTCGGAATCAGCCGGTCCGGAAACAATGGTGGTGGCAAATCCGCCGCCACCGTTGTTTCCGGACCGGCTGACTTGTAATGAGGCCCATACAATTTACAGGTGGTGCTGTAGGTTAACACAAGAACAAATCCAGTAGATCGATGCCTCATCACCAACACTACACAGGGAGCGTTTACAATCTTTTCACAATGCCTAGCATTATGCCTGGGTCCACTATATACTGCCACTGTGAAACACTTTCATGATGGTGCCCACAATGTATGCAAGCACTGCCACTGTAAAAACAATGTCTATGTGCCCCATCTCCGGTACCCAAACCTTGTTCTGCAAAGGAAAAGGTGTAGGCAGAAGATAGGAGGACAGGAAAAGCGATTGGGGGTGAGTAGGGTCGGTAATTGGAAGTGGAGGGTGATTGGGGAAAGAGTGGGAGTTGGGTGGGTGGGTGTAGGTAGAGAGTGGGGATAAGGTGGGCATGGGTATATAGTGGGGTGGAGAGGGGATTGGGGATACAGAGAGTGCGGATTGGGTGGGAGAGGTAGAGAGGGAGGGAACTGGGTGCGGGTGAAGGGTGGGGGGGTTAAAGAGTGAGGGTAGTGTGGGTGAGGTTAGAGATTGTGGGGGTAGGGTGGGTGGAGGTAGAGAGGGTGGCAGTAGAGTGGGTGGATGGGGTAGAAAGCGTGGAGGTAGGGTGGGTGGTTGGGGATAGAGAGAGTGGAGGTACGGTGGGTGGGCCTGGGTAGAGAGAGTGAGGGTATGGTGGGGGATTGGGGTTAGCATGGGTGGTTTGGGAAAAATAGGGTGGGGGTAGGGTTGGTGGGTGGTGGTAGAAAGTGTGGGTAAGGTGGGCCGCGTAGATAGTGGGTGGGTGGGGTAGAGAGTGGAGGTAGGATGGGTGGAGGTAAAGAGAGTGGTAATAGGGTAGGTGGAGATGGAGATAATGGGGTAGGGTGGGTGGGTAGGTAGGTGGGGATAGATACAGTAGGGTTAGGGAAGGAACCTTTGGCAAGAAAACAATACCTTTTGATTCTGACGCTCTGTCAAGACCTTTTCATCTCCCAAGCCTTCTAGCTCTCCTCACCACCTTTCAGTCTCCTTCTCTTGGATCACATGCATGGGGAGGCTACAAGAACCCTAAACAAATAAAATACTGAACAATATATTTCAGTATACTGGAGGCACAATTCACATACAACAGTTTCTATTACACTTGAGTGCCATTTTACTGTAAAGACTGCAGTGAACTGTCGTATATGACGTTCATTTGTACAAATACTACAGTTTGAAAGCCATGTAACAGCATTAGATTATTACAGTACACCGGAATATATGTAGAGTATACTGTAGGCTAGCACAGGTGCTGGGCAACATGCACACATGCATAGAATGACATGGGAAGATGGAACAGTTCTTTTTTCCTGCTGTATCAATTAAAGGACTATCTGCCTGAAATGCCAGATGGCCTCAATTAATAGGGATTGGGAAGAGGGCTTTGTGGATATTTTCATTCAGCTCCAAACCTAATCTCACCTAAAAGGGCCTTTTCCAACGGAAAGAAAAACAATTCGACTCTGTGAGCTACAGTAAACGAGCTCAAGTTGAGGAGAGAGGGAGTGCTGCCTTGCGACATAAGTTTGTTTCCGTTATTGCTGAATGTGCTCCACCCGAATGGCATATTGACTTTAGTAAGGAGCCTGCAAACATGACTCCTTAACAACCACGATGCACTATATTATTCCTTGGTCTGGGCTCTAAGGAAGATCGCAAGCTGTTCCACCCTGTTGCTATTTAAACTAAGCTGCAAAGGCTGTCGACAGTCGTACAGCGCCAGGAGTCACTGAAAGAAGCGCCATATAACGAGCGCATTGGAATCTGTTGATCATCAGGGGAACATAGTACGAGTGAGCAGTCTAAAGATTCCATACATACTAACGGAGGCGTTTTTCACCATGTTCAAGTCTGGAAGAAGGCAACTCTGGAAACAAAGTGTGACCAGAGTATTAAAGGTAAGCAATGCCGTCTTGTATTCCAGCGATTTCTTTTCTCCAAATCCCTTTGACAGACTTGAGCAATGTAAAAACGAGTTTATTAATCCTCACTAATTGATTCCAACAAATAAATAACATGAATATATGGTATGGATGCATTGTAAAAATACTACCAGCATGAACAGTGATTTGCATCACATAAAATAGAATAATCCGTATGAAAATAATATTCGCAAAGTGTATTTATGTATACAGAATTAGCAATAAATAAGGTGCAAGAACAAACTGATCAAGTTATAATTCACAAAACATCCCATACATGATTTTTATAAACACATGCATTTGTGTTTGCTGCTGTTAAAACATGTACATTTCATGTAGCGTAAAGGTGATTTGCATCGAAAAGTGGGACAATACTAAGTGCAAAGGATGTGGTTTTAGTAGGACAAAGTTATATTTATTTTATTGATATTTATTGTTGGTCTGTTTTTCTATGTAATGTGTTGTGATTTAATGTATTTGCTATATTAATCGAAAAATCCAAATAAAAATATGATGATGAAGAGCATGGAAATATTTACCAGTAAATTCGGAGAAATATGTATTGCTCTCTGGGCATAAGCAGACCCACAATCCCACCATAGAAGGCTATGCAATGTGTTTTTTCTACTTGTGATCTATTTCTGGAACACTGGGATTTCAGTTTGCTTACATATGAACGTGTCCATAGCCCACTGACCCCAGAACACACCTGAGACAGGTGTATGTATACATGCACAATATTATTTTTAGAAATGTACTCGTTTTTTAATTGAACAGTCTGCAAAAGGCCACAAAAAACGATATTTCATACCCTTTTGTTATGCAGGACGCTAGCTACTTGCTTTCTCTTACCTTTCTGTCTGTCTCTCGCTCCTTCTCCTACATCCTCGATTCAAGCACTCAGCAACGTTCTGCAAAACAAGCACTTACTGATGGCCAGCATCTCTCATAGTTAACCCAGCCATATCAATTTGATATCCCAGATGTGTCAGCCCTGTGAGCAAAGCTCATTTGTGGAAGGGCTATGTCAGGCTGTGTACTGCTGCTGCCAGCAGGACTGTGGCCTTAGGGTTTGCCTTTCTTTGTTCCTTTGTCAGGGCAGTTAACACTATCCCCACAGAGGCAGCTACTTCAGAGGACGTTATCCTGGGAATACGAATCAAAGGGCACACCCATTCACAAAAGAGGTACCCTCACACCAGGTTCCTGCACACCAAAAGTGCTTTTGATTCTATTGCGAAGAGAAGAAGCAGGATTAGTGCAGACAGAGGGAGCTCTTTAAAGCTGGAGGAAGGTTCCACCATCTTGTTTCTCTCTGTGACTATCTTTCTTTCCTGTCCTCCCTACTTCCTGTTGCACAAAGCTCTTTGAGTGTGATGTCAGAAGGCAAAGTCCACTTGTTCCACAGACAGGCTTGCTTTGGTGCAATCACCTGTAGCCCTTTGCCTTTAAAAGAAGAGTGGTCTCCCACTCCTTTTGAGATTCACTTTGGAAGAATTTTGTTGGACCTCGGTTGGGAGAGTTGACTTTCCAGAGCCAGCCACCAGTGAGGTAAAGCATGAGTGTCCCAAGGCACAGGTGAACTCTGTTCCCTACCCATCCCATGCGCACATTTGGGGTGAACCTGCTGCTGGAACAAGACCTCCATCTCTGCCAGTCAAACGGTTGCCCACAACCTCATTGTGGGAAAGGATCCCCACAAGTGTGCACCAAACTCCAAGGACTATATTTGTCCCTGAGGCCCCCGAGAGGGACTCAGAGCACCTGAGAAGCCAAGACAGCCAGGATCCTAGTTTTTCCTTCATTGAACCGACCAAATTGTCATTGAACCAAGTTCAACACATTCGGAACTACCAGGACCATTGAGAGCTGCCTTTGGCACTCATTCAGCTCATTGAACTCGAATGGCACATTCAAATCTCTCTCTCTCTCGTAGATTGGAGGTTGGGTTGTTTGTTGTGCACACCGGCTTCCCAACGCCACTTTCGATCTAGACCATAGCCGATGTGGGTCATACCAGCGCCCATTCCTCCCAGCCTCCAACCACCCTCCTCTTTTCCACCGGTCCTCTTTTCTGGCACACATGTCCTGCCATTTGCTCTCCTTTTGTCATGTTGTCACCCTTGTCTTTCTCTGTTTCTCACGCCTGTCAACCTTCTCTTCCCACAAGACTTACCAGGTCAGCATAGTCGTTCCCAGGAAGCAGCAAAGGGGCACAATTGGTCCCCCAATAGCTGCTTTGCCAACCCTAATTCGTGGCCTCAGGGACGGCCTTAGCTCTGGCGAGGAAAGCAGCACCCTATTTAGTGAGAACCCCCCCTGCTCCCATGCTGGAGCGGGGAGTTAATCACTTCAATAGGGCACCAATGTTAAACCAACATGGCACAACCTTTCAAAGGCTGCCTCAAGCTGGTTTAGCGACAGCACCCTACTGAAAGGAATTGAGCCCCACTCTCATGCTGACGCTGGGGAGGGGGGACGTTTCACATTTCCTTTCAATAGGGTCCCTTCACCCTCCACGTCAGTTCGGGGGAGCTCTTGAAAGACTCCCCCGAGCAGGAGTGGTGGGTGGCTAATGTGATGCCGGCACTACGATGCATGTCCCTGCACAACTGCCCACTGGCAAAGTACACTTTCAGGAGTCTCAATGATATCCGCAGTCAATTGCGCGTTTGCAGTCCCTTTGTGAGATTTTCTTTCATCTGGAATTAAGCAGACGCCACACAAAAAGATGGAGCAGGTGGCATCCTTGTTAAAAGCAGGCTTCCCACATGCTGGCATATTTTTGTTTTCTAAATGCTTGGCTTATAAATTACTATGTCTGCTGTTTCTTCAGCCATCGGTCTGAACCCATAGGTGGAAGCCGTGTTGCCGGAAGCACACACGCAGAAGGGCCAAGCAAAAGGGCCTGTCTGCGCCTTTCCGCGACGGTCGAGCGGTCCCCTGCTATATTGTAAGTACATTGAAATGTGTCGCTGCTCAACAATCACACCACGCCGTGACCTAATAGTGTGATCTTTATATGGGCTACTGATTTGCGCCGCTTACCCTCGCATATCTCGTATTGCTCCTTTAACACTTCGGGGCAACGAAGCCTACAAACTCTATTTAAAAACTATCATGACTATCTGTGTCACCTCCAACTCTTTTGCATATTGTTTATCCTAACCCGTTAACGGTCGGAACTCGAATGCCTATTGTTCCTCTCTGCCACAGTATGTCTACCGTAGCATTCCAGTGACCTTGGAGCATTAGCAGCATTTTATATTCAGATGACTGCGCCACATATTTCCAATGATATAGCATCTGCATTCAGACAATCTGTAATATTGCTAGCATTTTTTTGCACACTAGCCTGCTATGTTTCTCCTTATGCCACCAACTGCATCTCAGCCAACACGAGCACTAGCAGCACCCTATATTTTGCATTGATGCTAGAATTATGTTGTTTGATTGCTACCAATGTTAATGATAGTTTAAACAGCAAGGTTCCTCAGTGTTGTTAGAACGCTGCATGAAGTCAGTGAACTTGTCCTTTTTGCATTATCACTCACACTTACTTGACTGCTAGACAGTTTACAGAGAAAGCGATCCATATATTGTTTTGAACCTTTAACGTGCCAACTCGCTTTATTGTCGTGGCTTTGCTGCCCCTGAGTCAGAGCTATATTCGCAGAGTAAAAGAAGTCTTATCCTAGGTACTGCAATTGTCCCCGCCACCTGGCTAAATGTCAAAATATGTCGTGCACAATCGATTCTGTAAACATTTGTAAGGCTTGTGAAACATGATCACACTATTTAGAAAGAAATACTGAACACTGCTATCATGATTAGCCTCCAGTACCCTATACCAAGCCGCACCACAGCACAAATACCCCCAGGGACAGCAAACTGTGTAATAGTGCAAATTAAAACAAGTATACCTATAATTGCACTAATATGCGCCATGCTGACACCCACACTCTCACTAAGTGCACATAACTTGCAGCACATCCAAGATACAAACATGACAATAGCAACCCATCACCTGCACACTTCATCCATCTTCACCAATGGCGCATACCTCCAGATAGGTGCTGGACTAGCACGCTTATTATGCCCTAGACAACACGCACTACCGTGCCCCACACCCTTCCTACCCACAACACCAGCATTCACCACTATACCCACTGCTACCCAAACGACCTTACCGTCCATGCCCATTCTAGGCTCTTCCCGCCTCATTCGGCTATCCAACAGAACACACATACCACATTCATGCATCAAACCCATGCCAAGTGTTCTAAGAAACTGCAGACTACCCACACGCACAACCAAACCACCCCCTTGCCACCAGCCACTTAGATCCACTGCCAGCACTCAAATTCTCAAGGCACAAAAGATTATCATAAAAAATGACCAGAAACAGACTAACCACAATCCCAAATCTCGAACCATCCAGCGCCACACCCTCTGTACTACCCCCCATGCACCATCACCCCAAACACCACCCCACAACACTCCATCCAGCACTAAACCACTAACAGGAACCCTTCTAAATGCCAGATCACTAGGCGCACACGCCACTGACATCCATGAATTTATTCTCGAATACAAACTAGACTTATTCGCTGTAACTGAAACCTGGCTTCCTACGGCCTCAGGCCCACTCCTTTCACTAGCTATACCACCTGAATACTCCATTCTTAGATCAGACCGACAAGATACCATAGGAGGTGGGGTGGCTATCATCTTCAAATCCTCACTTAAATTCAGAGAATGTAAAACAGGAATGTTACCAGGCTACGATAAAAACTAGCCACTGACCCGAAAACCACCATCAACTTTCTCATAGTATACAGAGCACCAAACTCTCTCAGCAACCCAGACATTGAATTGCCTCTGCTCATCTCCCCGACGATCAAACCCAACACCAAATTTGTACTACTAGGCAACATCAACCTGGGATATAATGACCCAACGGACCCTAAAGCTACAGCCTTTAATAACGCATTCCTAGAAATGCAATTCAAACAAATTATTAATGCCCCAACCGATACCAAAGGACGAATCCTTGACTGGATCTTAACCTTAAATACCAAGGTACTCCTAAAAGACATTATGGAATTATCCTGGACCGATCACTCCCTCATCACATTCGACGACACCACCACGATTGACCCTGCACCTCCCTCTCCGCCCTTGCTACCTATTTTAATGAGAAACACTAAGAAACTGACCTCAGAAAACCTAACGCCACTGCTAGACAAACTATTAAACACCAAACCCCCACTGCTGCACAGCCCAGAAGCTATCGCTCTACACTACCACAACTGTTTACAGTTAGCCATCGATGAAATAGCCCCCCTCAGAGCCAAACGACCTAAACCCAAGCCCAGCAACATCTGGTTCAATGATGAACTCCTCGAGCTTAGGAGAAAAAAAAGAGCACTCAAACACTTAACTAGTAAAAAACCCCACCACTGAACTAAAAAAAGAACTCCAAATAGCTGCCAAAACCTACAAAACTGAATTGTACATACAGAAAGCTAATTCACTTAATACACACATAATGAATGCCTCCTCTAATAGCAAAGAACTATTTGCTATTATTAAGGAATTGGAAACACCTTTTCATCCACCCTCTACTGTCGTAGTAAATAAAGCTTGGTGCTCAAATATTCAAAATGCCCTAGCTGCTAAAATCGGCACACTGCAAAACAAAATTGAAGCCCAAAAAAAAAATGCTAGGCCCCCTAGCCGAGACTACCTCACCACCTCCCATAGCCAACACACCAGACTTTCACTTTACACCAGTGACTATAACCCAAGTACAAAAAACAATAGATACACTAAAACCTTCTAATTGTAAAGGAGATAAAGTCCCAGCCAAACTAATCAAGGACTGTGCGCCAGCCTTAGCTCCCATTATTACTAATTTCATAAAAGCCTCATTCTCTACCAACACCATCCCACCTAGCATTAAAGAAGCCTGGGTCACCCCCCTTCTAAATAAAAACCATCATTAGACGCAACCATTCCCACTAACTACAGACTCATCACTACAGTACCCTTCCTTTTGAAAATTATAGATAAAATTGCCTATACCCAAGTCCAAGCCCACCTCGAAGACAACAAACTACTAGGCGACAGACAATCAGGTTTCCGCCCCGGTCACAGCACTGAAACAGCGCTACTGGACTTAAAAAACCAAATGGATGCGGTCAGGGAATCAGGAAACCTATGCATTCTGCTCCTGCTTGACCTTTCTGCTGCGTTTGATTTAGTAGACCACACCAAACTATGCCAAGCCCTTTCAAATAACTTTCACTTCTCCAAGGAAGCAACGTCTTGGATTAAATCTTTTCTCTCAGACCGCACATCAAGAGTATCCATAGGAGACACAGCAGCTGACCCCATCTCAGTCCCGATAGGAGTCCCCCAAGTATCCTGCCTCTCTCCCACGCTTTACAACGCCTACACCAAACTACTCTTCGCAGCATTAGATGCTATGGGAGTAATTTACACAAATTTTGCAGATGACACACAAATACTTATTCCTATCTCAGGCAATTTAGAACAGGACACCATCTGTGTCAATAAAATGTACGCCATCATCCAAAACTGGATGGCTGCAAATAGCTTATGTCTCAATGGAGAAAAAACGGAGATCCTCATAGTAGGCTCTCCAGCCCGCCTAGCCAAGCTCCACCCACTTTACACATCCATAGTCATCGACAATACACCCATTCCCATCTCTAACCAAGTGAAAACTCTAGGAGTATACTTGGACTCTAGCCTCACCACGTGCAAGCACATCAGCGCACTTGCCTCAACCACAGCATACATTACCAAACTTATCGCACTAAGCCGCCCATTCCTCATGCAACAAAACTGCATCACACTAGCAAGAGCACTCATCTTAACCAAATTAGACTACTGTAACATACTCCTCTTAGGCACCCCTCAAAAAAACATCAATAAAATGCAGTTACTACAGAACAAAGCATTAAGATCAGCACTAGGCATAGTAAAAGAGATCACATTTTACACCACAGGAGAGATGCACACTGGCTACCCATCAAAGCCAGAATACTGCACAAAAAACTCTCAATCACACACAATTGTGTCTTTGGCAAGGCCCCAATTTACCTTAACAACTGTCTCAACCGCAAAGCCGCAGTCAGATGCCTTAGATCTAACGCAAATTTACAGCCTATTGAAACAGTCGCAGGCGAGGTGAAAAATCATGGCATGCTCATTTTCAACCCTGGCGTGATTTTCTTTTCGTGTTGGAAGTGTGACAGCCGCAGTTTGTCACACCAAACAGGGATCGAAATGCTTTTTTTCTCAAGCAATTCACTGAGTCAGGCGCTTTAGGCCTTTCCTCGTGAGATACACTTGTGCAAGGGGGCTCGATAGCGCATCTTTGTGTTTTTGTCCAGCCCCTCCTGAAATGCTCAGCTCATCTTTGAGAAGAAAGGGACTTGAGCATTTCAGCAATGAGCGCAAATGAAAAAGCACACTATCTGCGCTAATGTTTGTGAATGAGCCCTACTGTCTTTCACTACCTATCATTTGAAACTGAGCTATTCTATGATATGATATGGCATTTATAACGCGCCTGAGTGATATCTTTTTTGCTAAACTGTTTCTGACTGCATATGATGAGCTGGGAGTGATGCCTCTTCTGCTGAACACCATCTTTAGCCACAAATTATTTGAAGCTGAGCCAAGACTCCAGTCTGTTTTTTTTTTTTTAAAGCATTCAGTCTTTTACTGAGTGCATACTATTGGGTGGTTGAATTATGAGTGATGAGCAGGTGACTTTCACATGTATAACCCAGCAGGAAGAGAAAAGCCATCTCAAATTAGGGCGTGTCAGATGTGAGATGCTAAATCAGTTCCCATTATCGCATTGTATTCTGCTACTTATAAACCTGGCTTTACAGCCTGAAACTAAAACTATAATTTAGCAGAATAGCGAATGAAGATGGATGAAAGCAAGGACATGGCAAATCTGAGCTCGTCTAGGGCACAACTCAAGAATTTTCTTTCTGCATATTTTATATTGTGTAAAGACGCAGCAGTGTGTGTTAGTCCTTTGCCCCAAAAGCCATGCCTCTCGACTCTTGGGATATTTTCAAGATTCGAAAAATGTGTCTCCGTGACATGTAGTTAAGTGGTCAGTCTAGTGCCCCCGCCTCCCGCTGACATACTACTACATATATGTTACAACAATCAATATGCACATAAAAAGAAAGCTCAAGGAGGCCACCAGGGGGCGCAGGCAAGATGGACGCCTGAGTGCTGAGCTCTGTCCCCTGCCTTTGGGAAGTGAGGAGCAGCTGCAGAGTTGTGAGCCTGGGAACCGTGGCAACAGGGTCCTCGGGCATCAGAAGAGTGGGGGTTGGTCCCAGCCCTGTAAACAGGAGTACCCGGCTCAACAGTGTGACGGCAAGTCTGGTGGTGGTGTAGGCAGGCCGTAGGGCCTGACAAAGGAGCACCAGTGTCCAGGATGGTGCCCCCTGCAAGGGTGACCTACAGAGCCCTGCCAACGAGGGAGGCTGAGGCCGGCCAGTGCCGTGGCGGTGCCTGGGTGCTGCGAGACCCGATAAAGGGTGGCAAGTTCTGTCACGTTGACAGTGTTCTGGGTTACAGGGAGGCGGGAGGCTCGGAGAGGATGTGACGTGGAGGGCGGGTTATAGGCAGACTACGCCGTGTATTGAATAAAGACGTGCGCATATGGAAAAGCAGCAGGACACACAGAGCAGCTGCCTGGAGGCGAGGAGCCTGCTGTCCCACGTGGCGCTGGAGCGAGCGAGCGCACAGCGAGGCCGTACCGACTTAAGCGAGAGATACGCGCACAGGCGCCCGTGGTTGCCACTGAATCATTGAAGGGAATAAACAGCTCAGGGTCAAGGGAAAATGTCGGCCCAAGATGGGGGACAGGGTGCCCAGGCCCAGGAGCCACTGTTACAAGAACAGGCTCCATACAGATTGCCGGACTCCCTGGCTGCCCAGATGCCAGGTGCCTTCGAGTCACAGACACATACATGCCAACCCTCCCGATTTAGGCAGGAGACTCACTATTTTTCATTAAAAACAGTACTATTTGTTACTGTCTCCCGCCTAAAATAACAATATCCCCAATGCATTCCTATGGGGAAAATGCATTATCCCGATTTCTGTGCTGAAAGCTCCCTCTCAGGGGCTTCAGAATGCTGCCATGTCTGCGGTGGGCCCGCTGGATAAGGGATTTTGAACTATGTATGGGGGCCATGGGGCCCTTGAAGGCGACAGGCAAACATTTCTCCTCAAGCTGGCTGTAGGTCCAGCCACACGTGACATCATTGATGAGATGCCTGCCAAAAGTATTGACTCTATTCAAGACGTAAAAGACTTTATCTGCATATTTCACCCCACACACTAATGTAGATTACGAGCGCCACCTGTTTCACAACACCAAATGGGCAAAAGGTGAGACCATGGTTGCATATGTCATGAGACTGAGAATCAAAATGAAGCATTCTGACTTTGCAAACTACTTTAATACGCAGGCCCCGAGATTGCAAATCATCACTGGTTGTGAATCACAGATTTTTAGACGGAAGCTGTTATGAAATTCCCATACGCTGGATGAAATACTGATCCTGGCACGAGTTGAGAGAGCAGACCACTTGCAGGTGGAAAGTTTCAACACCTGCACGCCGGTGGACACGGTCCATCGACTCCAACAGGAGGGGAGACCGGAGGAACCATTTTGCTACAAATGTGGTTTCGAATAACCACACAAAGGCACGTTCCCCGCTGTTGGTCAACGGTGTACCATGTGTAGAGATGAGGGCCATTTTAAATCGGCATGCAGATTCTCCAGGGAGAAGGGAAGGGAGAGAGTGAGAGAATCTCTCCTGAAATTCAGGGCAAGGTGTATGCCTAAGGCATTGCAATCACCGGGGACAACACTGCATCCCCCACGGAGACATACCAACCCCGAACCAAAGGAGCAGGATTCGGGGGAGGAGAGCGATAGACGAGATAGGAGAGAAAGGAGGAGGTACGTCACCCGGATGAGACCAGAACGAAGATCTAGGCGACGCTCACGCTACTTAGTAGAGCAATCTCCTTCTGAATCGGAGATCAGTTCATCAGGGAGCGAGCAAAGGAAGAAAGCATATGTCTACGCGCTGGGCAACTCAGTAGCCACATAGCACAGTCCAACGCTAATCATAAAGCTCAACAAAAGACCCACAGAATTTTTTATCGACACCAGGGCTATGGTGCACATAGTCAGTGAAAAAATATTCAAAGAACTACCGCAAAGTCCGAAACTCATTCCTGATACAGTAGACATATTGTCATGATTCCTGCCCCTCATGTCCCCAGCCCTCCAAGATGTGAGGCTGGAGCCAGGCCACGATCACTTACATGGCCCTCAAGGGCCTCTCCATCCCTCCAAAGACCCACTTGGAGTCAGACTTGGTGCTTGTGGCACCAGACTCACTCACTCCCATAGGATAACATTGGGGATTGGACTTGTAGTGCATTGATGGGGACAAGATGGGTGCCCCCACATAGTTCGGTTCCCAGAACTGCATGTGGTCTAGTCTTTTGGGTGTGGTTCAGCCCAGAGGCACCTGGGATACCCAGAGTCTATTTAAGCCACATCCAGGCTGAGAAACATGCTTTGCATTTTCTGCACCTGCAGCGTGACACTCAAAGTGTTCGGATCGGTCTCCAGTAGGCCTGCATCTTTCTTCTGCGCTCAGCTCCTGCAAGAACAAGAACACTGTAAGGAACAGTCTTACCTTGCGGCCCTTCTGCCCATCAGTCATCGCTCCTTCTGTTCTGCGGGCATCTTCGGAGGTGTCATTCCCATCCCGACACCCCGCTTCGTAAGGAAAAGGAACAGCAAAAAAACATTAGTAGGCATTCTGAAAACCTTTGCTTATTTTTAAATACTGTATAAGCTTCAAACGCTTACCTGAATCCCAACCTTTATGGGGGAACTCTGTCTCCGGAACTTCTCATCCATCTGCAAGAGGGAAAAGACACTCCAGGTTAGCGTGGAAACATCTAGAGGCGCTGCATACCACACTTACCCACCGCATTTGTTCTTCATAACCGGCATCCACGCTGAAAACGTTGCGGCACCTAAAAGACACAGAAAAAGAAATCAGTTCAATGCAAATACGAAAGGGGTGCATCGCGCTCTCACTCACCTTCAGCGCTACTCATCTCAGCAGCACGCCGCCATCCCCGGACGCCGGCCATCATCTAAGGAAGGAAAGGAACAAAGTTGGAGAACTGTTCAAAAGACTCATTATACTTACCTGTGGGACTCTTGCCAGTGAAGTAACTAGGCAGCAAGAGCCCGCATCAATCAACGCGCCCCTGCGCTGAAGGCAGGACGGAGAGCACACTACCCAAGAAAACAAGGTGAGCTGTGGATCAAAGGGAAGGGTTGGACCCCGGGGAAGAAGGGGTTCAAGCACACAGAGACAATAGGGAGTTAAACTCTACCAATCCTGTGTTTCAGGCCCAGTCTCCAGTCGAATAGCCTCCAGGGAAGGGTTTGAGGGCGTAAGAGGTCAGAACAGGCTGAGTGACATCCCTGTGGATACCAGTTGAGCGTTACACATATATGCATATGGGGCCAAAACACTGCTCAAGTGTATAGGACAATTCAAGGGGCCGTGCCACTACAAAGGACAAGAAAAGAGAGTGCCCATACATGTGCTGGCGACGGAACATTAGAGTGGATGTGTACTCAGTTTCAAGGCTGCCATTGACATGGGTCTTGTACATGTCTTCATGGTCCATAAGTACATCGATTCCGTAGCAATGATTACAAATCTCTACCCCAGTCTTTTCAAAAAGGATTGGAAACTCCGTAATAGACAAGTGAAGCTTCACATTGATGACAGTGCGCCCGGTAGCACAACACTACAGGGGCAAACCGGTAAATATCCCAAAAAAAGTGGAGGACGAGCTACACAACTCCTGAAACAGGATATAATAGAGCCGGCAATGGGCCCCACATCTTGGATGTCGCTCATTGTCCCAGTGCCTAAGAAAGGGTCCGACGCCATCAGGCTGTGCGTTGATATGAGGAGGCCCAACCAGGCCATCAAAAGGGAGTGGCACATGGCTTCACGCATCATCAACATGATTCATCTCCTGAATGGGGCCAGAGTCTTTTCGAAGTTGGACTTAAAGAAAGGATACCATCAGTGGGTGCTGAGCCCGGAAAGTAGAAACATCACAGCTTTCCTCACCCGTCTGGGGCTACACAGGTACAAGAGGCTGAGTTTCGGGGTCTCCTCAGTGGCAGAAATATTTCAAGCTGAAGTCCATAATGTGATTAAACACATCCCAAACTGTATAAACTACTGTGACCACATCCTTGTGTTCGGGGCGGACGTCGGCAAGCACAACAAGGCCCTAGCGAAGGTGTGCAAGGCGTTGGAAGCGGCAAACCTCACCCTCAACCAAGAGAAGTGTGAGTTTAGGAAAGGGTCACTGCGCTTCTTTGGTCATATCTTTTCAGAAAATGGCATGACACCGGATCCGGAGAAAGTGGCAGCACTAAATGAAACAACACCCCCTGGCAATGTCTCTGAGCTGAGGTAATTCTTAGGCCTCGCCAGCTATTGCACCAGATACATTAAAGACTTTGCCACAGTCAGTGAACCCCTGAGAGCGCTGACCAAACAGAATGCAGTGTTAAACTGGTCATATATGTGCCAAAAAGCCTTCGAGATGATTCGGGAAAGGGTTGCCAGAGCAGAGAATATGTCCTATTATGCCCCTGAAAAGGAAGACCGAACTGACAGTCGACGCAAGTCCAGTGGGGCTTGGTGCCATCCTAGCCCAGGTGGACCCTAAAGACCCGTCACAGACTCACATTGTTGCCTATGCTAGTAGGAGCCTGTCGGCCACCGAACAAACCTACACCCAGGCTGAAAAAGAAAGCTTGGCAGTGGTCTGGGCCTGCAAATACTTTCATCTTTTTCTGTATGGCAAGCCATTTCGGCTGGGGACGGACCATCAGGCACTCCTATTCTTGTATGGCAACCCACAAGCCAAAATGCCATCCCGCATCGCTAGATGGGGGCTCCGGCTACAGGACTACTCCTTTGAAATCGTACACCGGCCAGGGAAGGAGGAAAACTCCACTGACTTCCTTTCCAGCCGTCCCAGACTGGATGCACTGCTGAACCATCGCTGGCAGACAGGTATCTCCGGTACTTAATTCAATAAGCCGCACCAGAAGGGATCGAGCCGGCACAACTGGCCCAAGAAGTGGAGGCAGACCCGGCATGCCGGATCATATGTAAGGGACTCCTGTTGGGCCAATGGAGGAGAGCCAGGGAAAGAGGATGTGCGTCAGGCGAGGATGTGCGAGTGGAAGTAGAACAGCTGCTACAGGTGAGAGAGGAACTGGCACTCCCAGATGACAACCTCCTGTTGAAGGGTCACAAGGTGGTGATTCCAACATCCCTTAAAAGGAAGGTAGTTGAGCTGGCTCATGAGGGCGAAGGGTGGTCTCCACAAAGCGCACGCTGTACCAGAAAGTCTGGTTTCCCCAACTAGGCACTATGGTTTGTTTGTTTGTTTGTTTGTTTATTTTATTTGTATAGCGCTTAAGAACTCTTGAAACTATGCCCTACTTGTTGCCTCCTCACGCCAAACAGACACCCAGAGCCATTGAGGATGTCCGATATCCCAGAAGGTATATGGGGGCAGTGGCAGCCGACTTCTTTGGCTCTATCGAGGGGGGGGAGTATGTACTGACCGTCATGGAGGAGTATTCCGATACCCTGAAGCCCAAATCATATCGACGGCAGCTCATAATGTGATACCAGTGCTAGACCGCATCTTCACCGATTACGGTGTTCCTCGGGTAATGAAGACTGATAATGGACCCCCATTCAATGGACACAGTTTCACAAAGTTCAGTGAATACATGGGGTTTCACCATCACAAAGTCACCCCGTTGTGGCCCCAGGCGAATGGCATGATTGAGAGGTTCATGGCCAATCTGAAGAGGGCACTGCAAGTAGCCCGGCTCACCGGACAACCTTATGAATAAGTAATGCATCAATTGCTGAGGGACTACCGAAGCACCCTGCAGAGCACCACTGGGAAAACCCCTGCGGAGGTAATGTTCGGAAGAGACATCCAGACAAGGCTACCCCAGGCCACTCTGCCTGAAGATCGACCAAGTATAGATGTCGAAGTGAGAGAATGAGATGGGGCCGCAAAGGAGCGCATGAAAGTATACGTGGATGAGCGTCGGACGGCACGAGAGCCTCATCTAGAAGTAGGGGACAGGTTGCGGTGCGACAGCCTCAAACACACAAGCACACTGCGGTCTTTCATGAGGAACCCCTGATCGTCATGGAAAAAAAGGGATCCATGGTCACGGCCCAAGGGAACGCTGGCTCAACCACCTGTAACTCGTCCCATTTCAAGAAAGTTCCTCTACCTGGATCCTGACGACTAAGTGAGAGAGTGGAAATACCAATTGACTACATGTCTGATGATCCATATCAAGGGGATCAAGAGGACTCTGGAGCTTCGGGCCAGGAGGATTATCGTGAGGACGTGGGTGCCAGTGAGTCCCCTGAACGATTCAGCTCTCGACCCCAGAGAACCAGGAATAAGCCTTGCCGCCTCATTGGGGAGATGGCCTAGTGAACAATTGTTCCTGCATAATTAATCACCTCGTTGGGTGACTGTTTAAAATGGGGGGAGATGTCACGTTGACAGTTGTTCCGTGTTACAGGGAGGCGGGAGGTTGGAAGGGGAAGTGACGTGGGAGGGCGGGGTATAGGCAGACTATGCCGTGCATTGAATAAAGATGGACGCATATGGAAAAGCTCTGTGTCCGCTTCTTTTGTGCTGAGCATCGCAGCGCATCCCGAGGCCTCATGGAGGCCACTACAAGTTCCATGATGGTGTCCCCCGCCGGTGCTGTGAGCAGAGTTGGATCCAGCCCCCCACAGCAAAGCCACGTGGGCGAGCTGCAGCGGAGCATGGGAGCCCAGAGCCGCGGTGCTGACAGTGAGAGTGCCGGAGGAGAAGCGCCACTTGCAGGTGTGCACTGTATGGCCTGTCCCGGAGGGCTGCTTACGGCTTGAGACAGCTTAAAGGACAGGAGGAATGGGGCCCTCCCCACGCTTTTGTAGGTTCTGGCCGGGGGCTCCAAGTAGACGTTGGGGGTGCTGCATCCTGAAAGACATCCTGCTTCAGCAATTAATAGAGGTGCAGGGATCCTGGAGGTAACGGTCCCTTGGACTTTTTGTAGGTAGGGAATCAGTATAGGGCTGATGCAGGCCCGCAGGAGAAGGGGGGGGGGGTCCCACAACCTGATTGACTATTTGGAGATAGGGCCTGGAGAGGTGCCACAGGCCGGAAGGAGTGGCTTGTGGTGGGGTGGGGGGGAAGGAGTCAGCCTGGCTCCCTAGGGACACTGGTGGATTTGGCGCTTGCAGAGTGCTTGTTGGTCGGTTAAGGAAGGCCTGATGCCCAGGCAGAGTACTGGTGTGAGGAGCCAGTGAGAGATGGCCCAGTCTGGAGGTGTGCACCCAGAGAACTGCTACAATTCGAGACGCTGAGGTGGTAGTGGCCATGCTGCCCTAAGTGGACTGTAAGCAGCCCAGTGGCAACAGGGAGTGGTACGAAGGTGAAGGGGTTGACCAGCAGATGCACAAACTGGGAGCTGCCCGAGAGTGGCACAACAGTGCGGGTAGATCGAGTGGTTGAGCTGGAAAGTTGCACTCAAACAGTTCCACTGTCCGAAGGCAGAGAGTTGGCAAAGGCCAAGGGAGACGGAGGACCGCACCCCTGCACTGCAGAGATTGGCACAATTAAAAGCGACAATCAAGTAATACTGGGGGAAATATGTGTTATACGGACGGACATAGGGGCTAAAGTAGCAGACCTGCCAGCTAAGATGGAGCGGATGGAAGTGATGGAGGCAAATCACGCCTCATCGGCTGTCCTTGAATCACAGATGGGGTCTGTCATCAAGAAGTTGAAAGGCAGGAGGAGGAACTACATCTCAAAGTGGACATCATTGAAAAATGGGAGAGGAGCTGGACTGGAATGAAAAATCCAGGAGATTATAGGGCTGGTCCAGGGTTCTAAGGAAGGTGAGCGGGTGGCCCCGGACAGGGTGCATTGAGCGGGTGGCAGAAGCAGGGGGCCCGCTCGGTTTTGTCCAGGCCGCATTATTACCACGAAAAGGCAGACATTTTGGAGAAGACACAGTGCATGGGAGACATTGAATACGAAGACTCCAAAGTGGCTATATTTCAGGACAGCTCTGCCCAGACCCTTTGAGTTTGAGGTACAAGTGGGGCCCCCTTACCAGGTGGCTTCAAGAGAAAGGGGTGAGGTACAGGTGCAGATACCCCATCACGCTTGTTTTTGAATGGGAAGGAAAGAAGTATCAGCTTGTGTCGGAGGAGGACATCAAAAAAGCCATGGAGGACCTTATGGGGCTCCGACAAGATAACTTACTTTTTTTATTTGTGCTTATGGGTTTTTTTAACACATTTTATTGGGAAAGCAATACGACGATGTATGAATCTGCTTGTTGTGACACTGATATAGGTGGATTTGGTTGCAATGCATGTGCGGGGAGGGTTGAGAGGGGGTTGGGAGCAATTTGCTTGAGCCATTTGTTGTTCATTCTGATAAGTTTTGGCTTTGCTTTGAAATATTACAATAACATTTGATTTTAAAAAAATGAAAGCAAGATAAAAATCTTTACGGGTAGTCCAGGAGTGGGATAATGTTAATTGCTGCATTGGCAGGGTTATTTCAAGTGCCCGTTCCACCCCGCCAAAAAAAATGAGGCAGAGCGCAGCACAGCATGAGTGCAGGGGCAGCAAACCTAAAAGCTTCTCTCATACAGAAGAGGTGCAGAGATTGCAAGCTGCACCTACATCTATATCTTTCACTTCTTGCCCTTCCTCTCCCTCTACCCCCGCTGACCTGACATCATACACATCTATTGTAATTTCAATATCTGGCAACTTTTCTTACCATGCAGCTAACCCACCTACCAGGTTTGGCGCCAGGGACTTTTAACCCTTTCAGTTGAAATGGGCCCCTGGACTCTGGGAGGCCCACCAAGCTGCCCGGTGTTGGCAGTCTTTTGGCATAGAAACATAGTTCTTTAACTTCGGATATTACTTGTGTGCAGCACACGTTACAGGCTGCCTTCTGCTGGCAACCTCACCTCCCTCTTATCGCCTTATTGCCTATCAGTAAGGTTTCCCCGACATTGGCACCTTTCTGGCAAATAGTGATTTATAGCTTTTCAGCAGACATTTAGCATTTTAGCTCCCTGCTGGCTGACTGGCTCCCATGGTAATCTGCAGCTATTCATTTGACTTGATAATAATGTCAGCACCCCACGGGTTCCTTGGACAGTTTTTGCCAGTTTTAATGTGGGGAGGGGCCGGGCCCAAACACCATGGTGAAATGGGACCCCAACAGCCCTGACATATCTTTAGCTGGCCCTGCCACCTACACCCATGAGTTAGCCTCCTAAACCTTTAGATTTGAATGCTGCTGGAGTCATTTTTCCTACCAAGGTGGACCTCAGTATTCCCTGTGAGTTAGTTAAACCCAAAGGTTTGAAAGATTACTCTTTGCTTGGAAGTGTGAGAAACCTGAGTGTGTCCTCATATCTACTTCCCTTGGATACCCTTCTCAGTGGCTAGGAAAAGGCCATTGCTCTTGGATCCTGATCCTGGGGGTGGAGAAGCGAGTGAGGATCACCTGGGTAGATGGTCCCTGGGGATTGGAGAGAGGACTTCTCTGATGGAGACTTGGTACTCCACCTTCCCATTCTATAATGAATCCATAATCCCAGAAGCCTTCATGGGATGTTGTTACCCCTTTTCCTCTGGTCATGGTAACATCAGGAAGAGTTGTAAACATCGGAGACACAGGAGGAGAATGAGAGATAGGTTTTCTCTTTCTGCTTCATCTGCTTAGTATTGTTTATACCTGGCCCATATATTTCTGGGTTTTGATGATGGCAGCACCGAGTCTACGTATAGTTCTTCTGTGTCTTTTGTCCATAGCATATCACTATCCCAGTCTGCCTTAGTTGAGAGGTTTGCATTTTTCCACTTCATAAGTATCGCTCTCTTTGCTATCAATAAGCTGAGGTTTAATATTTTTTGCCAGGTTGGATCCATTCTACCTATTGCGCCCAGCAAACACAGTCTTGGTGACCATTCCACAGGTTGATTGGCCATTTTGTCTAGAGCTTGCCGCACCTCCGCCCAGTAGCTGCTCAACTTTACACCCGCCCAAAGCGTATGGTATATATTCGCATCTTCAGCCTTGCATCGATGAGGCGGGGTAGATTAGTTTAAGCTTTACTGGAGTGTAATGGGTCCGATGTACTATCTTATAGTGTATAAGTCTATATCTGGCATTACAAAACAGTTGTTTGATTAGTTCACAGATCTGGATCCACTCCTGGTCCTCTATTGGTTGCCCCAGGTCATGTTCCCATTTGCTTCTGGCCGTGTGTTTTGCCATTGGGCGGGCCTGCATTATCACTTTATACAGTGCTGCGGCTGTGATTTTCTGTGCTCCCCCTGTAAACATATAGCCCAGACCCATATTTATATCCGGCTCATTCGGGAAGGAGTGGAACATCCTCTGGACCCCCGCTTTTACCCTCACATATTGTTTTTTATTTGTATTGGTATTCCCCACAATGTCCTGGATATCGTCCCATTCTACAAAGATCTTCTCGGCGAACAGCTGTCCCCACTGGGAGATACCTCGGGAACTCCAGTGCAGAGCCACCTCTCTGTCAAGTGTGAATGGTGATTGAGGGTCTATATTGGCATACTTGGGTGATATAGTGCGTCTTTTCCATATATATCTGCTATTTTGACCCAAGCCATGACCGTAACCTTTGTAGGGTCTATGGAGTTGTGATGTTTGTGGGATGATTTAGTCATCATGTGTAGTGCTGCATTAGCCTCTCGTTCTTTCGTGTCTGGCGGGGGGATTCCGGGATTGAGGAAGATAGTGGCCCATTGTGCTGCATAGTGTGCCTGTGCCGACAAATAGTATAGCTCCAAGTCGGGCGCCATCAGACCTCCCTTTGTATATGTATATGTTAACATCCTCCAGCTCAGCCTAGGGTTCCCCCCCATACAAAAGAGACGCACGCACTATTCATCTTAGTAAACAGGGTCCGACCCGGCCAAACCGGAACTGTGCTAAACAGATAGTTCTATCATTTTAACTAGGGCTATTCTCCCCATCATTGAGATTGGAAGAGCGTTCCAGCGCTTCATTCTGGCTCATAGGGTGTCAACTCGTACAGTATAATTTAGGGCCCGAGACAATTGGGCTGTTCTAGCTATATATGCCCCCAGTATATAATATACGTCGGACTCCAGATAAGGCCCTGAAGATCCTGGGGTGCTAATGTGGCTTTTGTTAGTGGGAAAATCTCTGACTTGTTACGGTTGAGTCTGAGGCCGGAGTATTCTCCGAATTTTTTGACTTCAACAAGAATTTTACCCAATGTGCGGTCTGGATCACGTAGATAAAGCAAAAAATCATCGGCATACAGGTTTATAATTTGGAGTCTGCCCTCTATCCTTAGCCCAAATGAACTGTATCGTGACCTCAGTATATCTGCTAAAGGCTCTATTACCAGGGCAAACAGCAGAGGTGACAATGGGCATCCCTGCCTAGTGCCGCCAAAAAATTCAAGAATCTCTGCCAGGGTGCCATTAACTCTTATCCTGGAATAAGGGAGCGCATATAGTACACGTATCCATTTCATAATATAAGGGCCAAACCCGTAGTTTCTTATTACCCCGAAAAGGAAGGGCCAATAAACTGTTGAATGCCTTTTGTATATCGAGAGACACCGCTATTCCTTGTGCTTCGGGAGCTATCTTGGCTATTATGTTGTAACATTTCCTTAAATTAGTGGCTGTAGACCTGCCCATGACAAACCCAGCTTGGTCTTCATGGACCATATAGGGCATGAGTGGTGAGAGCCGTGTTGCCAGTATTTTTGCGAAAATCTTTGCATCAGTGTTAATTAATGATAATGGCCTATACTAGCCACATTGCTCAGGAGGATTTCCCGGTTTTAGTAGTAGTGTAATCACCGCCTCCCTGGTGGTTTCGGGCAGTTCCCCTTTATTTAGTGCCTCCAGCCAGACAGCTAGTAGTCTCGGTACCAATAGGTGACAGAATTCCGTGTAGAATTCCGCACCTAGGCCATCTGTCCCGGGGGTTTTTCCGTTGGGCAAGGCTTTTATAGCCTCCGCCTTCTCCGCCTCGGTTATCGGGTTTTCCAGTGATTCTCTGGTGGCGTCCGCCAACAGCGTTGTCGGTATCTGGGAGAGATAGACATCAATCTCCTCATCAGTGGCGATGCTTTCAGGGGAATATAGTGCCTTGTAGTATTCATAAAAAGCCTCTAATACTTTATTGCTATCAGTGGAGACTGTGCCATCTGTTAATTTTATGCATGGTGTTGTTGTGTAGCCTCTTTCGCCTCTTACAGTTCTGGCCAATAGTCTTCCTGGACGCTCACTCTCTCCGTATCTGCGTGCCGCTACTGGTTTATCAAAATATCGGATCTCTTGATCTGCCGCTTCTTTGTATTCTTCCAGTTTAAGCTTAATCTCTGCGCTCAATTGTGAGGATGTGGTGTGCGCGTGTAAGGATTGAAGGGAGGATATTTGCGCCTCTAAGCGCATTAGTCTACCCCGAATGTCTCGAGGACCCCACTCTCTGTGGATATTGAATTCCCCCTTATACAAATTTAAATGCCTGCCATAATATTGCCTGACTAGAAACTGAGTTCTCATTTATCTAAAAATATTCCTGTATATGTTTTGTCAAGGCTGTTTTGTATACCAGGCCCTGTAGGGCCGCAGGTTTGAACTTCCATGGTATTCTGTTTATCTTGGAATCCGGTATGTGCAGCATTAGTTGTATAGGTGAATGGTCTGAATATGTCCTGGGGTAGATGTGCATGCTATCAATCCATGTCATCACAACGTTATCTACGAGCCATAGATCTATTCTCGAGTGCATGTCATGCACTGTCGAGTAATATGTATATTCCCTTTTCGAGGGGTTTAACACCCTCCATGCATCTTTTATATTTAGATCAGCCATATGGGTAAGTATATTTTGTGCTGCCCTCGACAATGCCCTCGCTTGTGTTGAAGTACGATCCAGGTGTGTATCGAGGATCGTGTTTGAATCTCCCCCTATTATCACACTGGCCGTAGGGTAATACGCCAGTTTCCCAAATAATGCAGTATAAAACTCTGCATCATCGATGTTCGGGCCGTATATATTGAGTAGGACAACTTCCTTGTCATACAAGGTGCCATAGAGTAATACATATCGTCCCTCGGGGTCAGATTCGGAGGTGATGCAAGTAAATGGGATGGTTTTATGAATTAGAGTCGCCACCCTTCTAGCCCTTTTGGAATATTTAGTATAGTACTGATGTGTCCCCCAGTGCGGCACCAGCTAACCCTCATATTGAGGCCCTATGTGTGTTTCCTGTAGAAAATAATTTTAGGGCTCTGTCTGTTTATATAAGCAAACATCTTTCTTTTCTTAACTCAAGCTCCTAATCCGCGCACATTCCAGCTCAGTATTTTTATATTATCTGCACCCTGTTCAGCCGTTATCTATAGCATAGGAGTAATCTTGTGTATGATAGTGTATTTGCAGTGTGTGCTCAGCAAGCGTTGTGCTTTGTACCTTCATGCTTTTGGTTTTTAGAATTCCTAATCTACCACTAAATCCCAACAACCTGGTTCTTTCCCCCCCTCCCTCATAGTTCCCCAAACTTCAACTATGTTCTTCGAGCTCCCCCCTTCCCACCCATCAACTTTTTCGTGCACCTGCTACAGGGGGGACTGTGGCGAGTTCAAGTGCCTATGCCTTTTTCGTTTTGCTACAGCTTTCCAGGTTCTTCGTGTTACTCTCGCTAGTGATAACATTTGTGGGGTCTTTTCTGACCATCATGTTTCGCAGTATGTGTTACAGCTTCCCCACATGCAAGGCTCCCTATGGTGGAGCCTGTGCTTCCATTAGTCAACTCTACATTATTCACATGCTCGCTATTACATGTCCTCTGAATTCAGGCGTCTTTCTCCTTTGTGTGCTGCGTAGGTTGAACAGGTATATGAGTTTCGACAAAGTTTGCGGCCTCTTCTGGGAACGTAAAGAAATATATTTTGTTCTGGTATTGGATTTTCAATCTCGCTGGGTAAAGCATAGCGTATTGTACCTGGCACTCTCGGAGTAGCTTCTTGACCCCCGTAAATTGCTTCCTCTCTTGTTGTACCGCTATTGTAAAATCTGGGAAGATGCGTATGATGTTGGCTTCCCATCTTAGTTCTTTCTTTTCTCTTGCAGTTTTCAGAATTAGGTCTCTGTCATGATAATTTATCAGACGTGCAATTATAGGTCTGGGGTATGCCCCTGGTTTTGGCTTCGGGGCGAGTGATCTGTGTGCCCTCTCTACTATAAACATTGCCGACCAGCCAGGGTCTCCCAGAAGATTGCGTATGAGGTCCTCAACTGCCTTTTCCATGGATCCTTTCATTGCCCCCTCGGGGACTCCGACTATGCGGATGTTGTTCTGTCGAGATCTGGCCTCCAAATCTTCGCATTTAGCTTTTACTGTTCCCAGTTCGATTGCCATTGTGGAAACTGTGGTCTTTAAAGTCTCGAGCGCATCTTAAGTGCCTGATATCCTTGTCTCAGCCTCTGTTATCCCTGATGTCGTTTTATCCAGCTGTGATTTGATGGTGGCAACATTCGCTGTTATTCCATCAAGCTTTTCGTTTAGGGAGGAAAAGCCCTGTTGCATGGCCTGAAAGACAGCCTGGGGGTCCATCATTGGGAGTGGAGGGGCCATTTGTTCCGGTGGGGACGATTCCTCCGTCTGTGCTTGTTCAGTTTCTTTTCTCATTGCTGTTGTGAATTTGTCAATGGCACCTTTTCCCTTCTTGGGGCCGAATCCTTTGGGCATTATCCTTTCCTTCCGTCTGTGCAGGGATGGGGTGAGCCCCAGGGGGGGGGGACTAGTCCAGCGGGGTCCTCGCGGATGGCGTCTCCATCCTTAGATTATTTGGGAGCATCCACACGGATCGGGAGGAGCCTTGTATTGTTCTTAGGACCGGTTTAGTACACCAGTAAATGGCCAGTATATCCAGGGTTAATGGATCTGTTGTCTGTCGCTTTTTCCCTCTGTCCAGGTGGTCCCCCCCTATGATGATATCTATTGATTGTGTGACCTTTCGCATGAAGGGGTGTTGTTGGCTGGGCGCCTGTTCTGCATAGCCGTTATTAGCAAGCGCTTTTGCCCTGTGTGTCCTGGCGTTGCGTCCTGCCGTCTCAGTGTTCTCACACCTGCTCTTTTGCCCGTACTATGATTGCGAGTGATTATAGTTACCTCTCTTGTCCAGGCCCCAGGTGCTCTCTGTGATCGGAATGGGCTTATATCCGTGAAGGGCCCTTCTTGGAAGGTGTGCCGTACCGGAAGTCCCCTACCAATTGCGCACTTCTTTGCTGTTAGCACCATGTGCTCCGAAGTGATTGATAAGGCAATGTCTATTTTAACTCGTGTTGCTTAGTGTGTAGTTGTGGGGGGGGGGAACCAACCGTATGTCAGCAGGCAGATGCACCGCCCACAATCCGTCTCCTAGATTAATCGCCGGGGGCTGTTGTGATTACTGTATGTTCTCTCGAGAAGTTAAGGGTATTGGATCCACCCCACGTAGTTGGCGTGACCACCCGCTCTCCTCCACCGGGGCTCTCAAGTGTCTTTTGGGGGGACTATTAGATAGTTGCCTTAGTCCCTTCCAAAGGGGGCCAGGTGAGCAGCATATGCCCGCCTACCTTGTTGGAAGGTGCTCGGTCCTCTCGCGTCGCTCTTCCACGCGGCTGCAGTTGTAGTGGCTCCGGGGGGGTTCGCAGGGGCTCGACGGCCTTCCGGAGCGCCCGCGGCCTCCCCCAGTGCAGCTGATTCCTCCCGCCTTGGGCACCGCACCTGATGCTTGCCGCCGGGTTCTGCAACACCGCCCATGCACAGTGGAGGTCCCGTCAGCCCGCGGT
Source organism: Ambystoma mexicanum (assembly GCF_040938575.1). NCBI lineage: Eukaryota > Metazoa > Chordata > Amphibia > Caudata > Ambystomatidae > Ambystoma > Ambystoma mexicanum. Next base: position 1,364,021,886 of record NC_090930.1, on the reverse strand, counting down.
GCGTGTGTGAAAAACTCCGCCGCCAGCTAGGAGTTCCGAGCGTTCGGCTGCAAGACAGCGGGGCCCTCGCTAGATCTGAGGAGGTTCGTGGGCGCACATTTTCCCACGGTGCGTGCGCGGCTCAACCCCCTTGCAGTTGTGTCTCCTTCCTCCAGGCCGTAGCTCGCGTTTGGTCGGCGCCGGGCTCCTCCTCGCTGCCCGCGCCGCGCCTCAGGCTCGTCCTCCCTTCAACGCGGGAGAATCTGTTTTTAGTCGCCGATTCAGCTACCCTGCAGCTCACGCTCCGAGGTTCGGCCAAGTGGTTCTACGTGTGTTGCTACATGTTTACAGCTATTTTCATGAAGAACCGGGCATTTATGGAGTATATCTCGGCATTTTCGGCCCTCGTCTCCGCCAGGGCTCACACACGAGCGGCCATTTTCACTCGTGCGCAACTGCGCCCCCCGGTATTCCCCTTTTCTAATTTTGACCAACCTAATCCTTCCCCGACCTTTGTGAGTTATTGCAAAACCTCTCTCCTCATTTGCCCACATTTAACATTTGATAGTACTGGGATAAAGAAGAGGAGACTAAGAGTAATGAACACTATACCTTCATGTTACCACTCTGGTACTGAGACGAGGAAGATGTCTGCAAAGTATGGTGAGTCAGGCATGTCCTCTTAATCAGGGTCAGGCAAGTCTAATTAGACGTCCACACCTGCAGCCGATCAAGGGACTCCAGGTATATAAAGAGAGACCAGTGAAGAGAGAAAGAGAGCAACAGGGAGGTCTGCAGAGGACAGGCCAGGGGACCATTTCCATGAGAAGGCAGCTGTGGTGGGACCTGAGGTGTGACCATGAAGCCAGATGATATCTCCGAGGTGTGGAAGCCTCTGTGACAGAGTTTGAGCAGCTGGGATCTGGGAACGAACAAGAAGGAGATAGAGGACACTGTCCGCGTCCTCCCAGAGGCAACAAAGTTGCAGGTGCATGCAGAAGACAAACGGCATGCGAGCAGGGCTCGCAGAGGTCGGAGCGCCAGCCTGGGAAGCCTAAGGAGCAGCAAAAGCCACTAGAGCTAGACACTGCAGACTGGTGAGTGTTGGGGAAAAGACACTCGGAAACCGGGGTGCTCCGGGCAGGCTGCATCCAACTAATGAAGTGATGTATGAATGAAATCTTCAAAGCAAGATAAGTTACATATTGAATACCCAACTGAATGGAAGTTTTAAATAGAGCTAAACACTACATATTAAATACAGAACAGAATGGAAGTTGAAAAATGTACTAAAACAATACATATTGAATATCGAATTTAATGGAAGGTTTAAATAATGTTAAATCATGCACATTGAGCGCTGAACTGAATGGAAGTTTAAACCAGTGCTAAACCATGCAGATTGAAAACCGAATTGACTGATAACCTAACATTTAAAACCCTATTGACTATTGAGCCGAAATATGAACTTTATAAGCAAAGCAAAGAGCTGATAAAGGCTAAAAGGAAAATGCCCGTATGAAAACAACCTATGGGGAAAGGAACAAATGTGAAGGAGCGCATCCCAAAAGGAACGCCACCAAGTGAACTTTGTGATTTAATGCAGTGCGGCAAGGCCAAAGAGTGGCAAGAGGAGTGTATATACTGCACAAAAGGCCAAGAGGCCAACCAGGACAAATCAAGGGAGCATGCCTTTGTACACAGGGGCAAATGCAGAGGAACCTGTGTGGTCTGACCCCGCAAGGGTCCCTGGTTGTGAGACCTGTGATGGGTGGCCTGTGTGGTCTGATAACTGTGCCTAGACCAATGGGCACTACATCGTTAAAGATGAAGACACTGTGAAACCAACCAAGAAGGAGCACTGAAAGTACACTGGGGCCGCAAACCAGAAAGAGGATCAGATTGACCCACAGTTAAGTTGAACTTTGAAAGACTAAATCACCCATTGGTTGCTATGTTGAAGTCTTGCGGAAAGGGGACCCAGAGACCTGAAGAACTACAACTACTGTCTTGAGGAGAGGGCCTCAAGACCCCTTTTGTTTGAGTTGTGTTACATTGAACTCCGGGAAGAGAGCCCTAAGGAGTTTGTGGAACTGTTTGAACTTGAACAAGGTAAATTCTAATACTTTTTGTGCAACTTTCTTGAACATGTGGGAGGGGAGCTGAAGAATAAGCTAAGAGCTGGAAGAAGCTCAGAACTTTGTGTTGATCACCATTTCTTTGATTATTGACATCCCTGCACACGTTTAGCTTTAGTCGTGAGGGGAAGTGTAGGTTTTGGAAGGGGGGCGCTATTGCGCGGCTTGCGAAATGGCCGCTGCCTGAGAGTGCTCTGGCAGAGGCTCAGGGGAAGATCCTTTATTTCATTGTTTTGGCGGTGTGGCTGGCTGTGTGGGGCTCAGACACAGACGTTGGAGTGCCTGCTGTAACTATCGTGGTGTGCTGGAGGCGCAGGGACTTGTTTAACACCGTGCTTTGGGGACTTTGCTGTGGCGGCCCCTCCCCTCCCCCCATCGGCAGCTGCCATTTCTGTCGGGGACAGAGACCTACTGTGCCTGTCCAGCCCGCCTGAGGGGTCAGTGTGCGCCCCGAGCTCAGTCGGCTGCTGGGCTCCTGTGCCGCACGCTTCGCCGCCCTGGGGAGCGGACCCTTGGGGGGCTGTGGGTGGCTGGTCCCTGCGGAGCACGCATCGGCGTGTGGGGTGCCTGCCTCCGCCCCAGGCGCTGGGCCGGGCCCTGGCCCTGTGGAGGTGAGCAGACTTTGGCTGCCCGGGGTGTGGACTTCAGGGAGCCTGGATCTCCTGTCCGGCGGCGGCAGCCCCAGCCTTCCACCGGCCCCCCCCCCGCAGAGGCAGACAGCGAGCGTGGCACAGGGGCCCCGCTGCATCACAGCCCGGCGGTGAGTCCGGGGCCGGGAGACAAGATTGTGGCACATCCGGGTCCCTCATGTGGTTGAGGGCCCCCCACGGCTTGCTTACTTACTCTTGCTTCCCGCACGGGTGCAGTAGTGTTATATCAGGTCTGAATATCTGGATTTTGCACTGATCACCTGGTGCTCTGCGGACCCCTGTCTCCTGTTCTATGGACCTGGGCTGAGCGGCGGGCTGTGGTGGCCGCCGGGGGGCGGTGTGTGTGGTGGGGCTCCGCTGTGCTTCACAGGACTAGCTCAGTAACAGTGGCGCCTGTCGGTCCTGGCTGAGACACACTAACGGTATACAACGTGGTTGGTGTCTGGCTGATAGGGGCGGCCTTGCCTCGACTCTTGCATTGTGGTGTGCTATACAGGACGTAGAGGACTTTATCGTTTGAATTGGACTGCTTCTGGGTCCTGCCACTGCACCTGGGCCTCACGGGTCTCTGCCGGGGGCTCTGAGACCTTCCCCTCCCCCTCTCTGTTAGGCAGAATCCCGTGCAGTGCCCTTAGGGACCACTACACACAATTAAGACTACAGGTGTTGATACAAGTTTTACCTTTGGTACAAGCCTGTACTAGTATGTCATAGTGGTAGCAGTGGCGGAGCGGCCAGGCTTATCTCAAGAGTATATGAGCAGTAGCAGAGATTACACAAAGGGACCACAATTACTGAGACTCAAGCAAACACTGACTCAAGGTTTAAGGTAGAAAAATATAAGTACATTTATTTCTAAACCATTCGTTATAAACACAACACTTCTATTAAACTTCAATGAAAAGCACATGTTAAATATACTACAACTAACCAATTCACTTTGTACAGTAAGTCTCAAGGTAAGTACAGTGTCTTGGAATGAACCGGTGTTAGGCACAAAAACACGTTACCGCGGATATGAATGCGGTCACTTTTTGACAGTTCCGTCTACTAAACAAACGCGTATCCGTGACATGAAATGCTACCGGGGCAAAAACACACTTAGCACCTGAGATACCAGAGGGAGTTGGAGGCAAAAATCACAGGCAATATTTTGGTTGGGCAGGCAGAATCAAGAAACATTCAGAGACAGGAGTTCAAAAGTCAAAGGGCCGGAGCCAGGGTCGAAAGACACTGGGGCCAGTTGCCGAAGATCACACGGTCTAACAGTTCACGATTCAACGGAGCCAAAGGTACTTCGATATTATCAGTGTTCGGAAGCAAAAGTTATAAGAAGGAGGGAAGACAAGGTCAAGCCTTGGAAATGAAGAAAAAGGTATTCACCCAGTTTCCTCAACAGAACACAGTTCCTTGTTCCAATGGTGCAGCTGGTGCCCTGGCAGTTGTTCCTGTTGGTTTCCTGCAGACCCACGATTCCTGGAGCTTCGTCGAGAAGGGAGGACGTCTGAAGGTGGTCTGCACCACACAGGGATGAGGCCGGCAGCAGCGACACGGAATACAAAGTACGCTCCTTAAAAACAGGAGAGGCTCTTCAGGTTACTATCCGGACCACTACAGCAGTGTGCAGCGATTTCGACCACGGAAGAGGATCCTCTGGCTGTAGAAGACGAGCTGGTTATCCCCACCAGGCTCAAGGGAAGAAGACTCCGGACTGGATCTTCTCTGAGTTGTTGAAGGGCAGATGGCTCAGGACTGCAGCAGGGCTTCACCAGGACGGGTTAGTTGCAGCAGCCGTCGTTCTCTCTGCTTCTCTTCGGTTCCTTGTAGTTCCAGTGGCGACTCTCTGACTTCTAGCCCAAGAGACCTGCCTTTTATGCGAAAACCCCCCATTCACGCAGCCTGGCTGTCAATCACCCAGCAGGGGGGTTGTCCTGCCCCGACAACTACCCTGGCCAATCATGACAAAGTGCAATTTGGGATTCCTAGGATACCCTGTGCAGGGGGTGACTACACCCCTCCCTCACATTCAGCCCACCTAGACACCCAAGCGCCTTGAGGAGGGCTTCTGGGCAGAAGCCCGCCAAAAGAACGTGAACAAAGAAGGCAAACCGAGTTTGCCGCGCAAAGTAAAACACAAGAAGGACTTTAACAAACAGAAATGGCGAATAAACCCAACCGGAGCCAAAAGAAAGACGATTTGGTCAAGCGGGTTTATGTTCGAGGCTATTATAATAGCCAAGAACAGTACCACGTTTATCTAATATAATCGCGGTAGAAAAGTTAGGGTAGATACCACTGCCACCAGCCAAGTCTAAATGTCAAAAGAGCGAAACAATGCTCTAGGAGGTACTGATAAAAAGGGGTACGAGTTAACCCGTTCCAGTACTCCATGGAAGATGGGGTGTACTGGATCTGTGGTAGATTGACTAAGTAAAGTTAATGGTAACTTTACCCTTTTCTGGGGACAGTAGTCGCCTCAGAAAGGGGAACACCTTATTCTTCACGTCCTCTGAGTCAGCAGAGAGGTTCACCATGGAGATTCCGGCTTCGGGAACATCGCCTGCCCACTCTCCCTAATTGTTCCTGAGGGGCTTGTACCCCCTATACGCTGATGGCAGAGTCCTGCACCCCGACTTCTTTGAACTCCTCACTTTCAGTCGGACATGGGTTAACTCCTTGCCACAAACAGTTGCATTAAGCCAAATAGTACATATGGTTCCCAAGCCTCTTGCCATTGGGAGGCACAGTGGCCGCCGGCTTCCCCCACTGCCCAGCGGCCCTCTTTTGGGTTACAGAGTTATGTTCATAGGTTGGGGGGGGTGGAGGGTGGGTTTTGGTGGCCGGTAGGTTGTTGTTTCTGGCATGGGTGGTGGGTGGATGGGAATAGTTGCAATTGTGTGATTGTTGTTGGGCCAAGGGGATGGGGTGGGCGGGTTTTCCTTTTCGGGTTTGAATTGTTCTACGTGCGTCTTGCTCTTATAAGACGCTCTCAAAGTCCTGGTCCAAATGATACCGCTGCGGCATCGGTCCCTTTGAGTTGTGTTAACCCAGCCATAAAGTGACTGCCTCAACGGGGTTGTGTGCTCCGTTAACTCTGACATAATTTTGCTTACATGGAACATCCTGGGCTTTACTAATGCTAAAAAGGCGTGTCTTATCTCTAACTATGCGGAATCACCAGGTCAATGCCCTATGTATTCAAGAGACACATCTGGGGAAGGATCACAAGCTCCCTGCCCTGCCCAGTTGGGGTGTTCACAGGTATGGGTCCTCTTATTCTACTCACTCTCGAGGGGTCGCAATATACTTACATTGTTCCCTGGAATTTTAATTTCATAAGCAGGTGTCGGACAGTGAGGGGCGATTCATACTGGTGGCTGGGGAGATCGTGTCGTGGTCCGTCCTATTTATAAATGTTTATTGCCCTAACTATGACTCTCCCGACTTTTACCAAGCATGTTCGGAGCACCTGCGAACCTTCTCGGAATACGAGGTGGTTTGGGTGGGGGATTTTAACTTTGCCCTTTCCTCTACATTGGATAGATCCACGTCGACCCAGAGGCAGCACAAAAATGGCAATCCATTGCGTCAGATTATTCTTTATTCGATATTTGGCGACAGCATCATCCTGACGCTCGAGAAATCACGTTTCTCTCATGTGTGGATGGGAGTTCCTGCAGGACTGATTATATCTATGTGTCCCTAGAGTTGGCTCGCGTGGCGGATGTGGTGGCGATTCTCCCCCGTACCCTGTCGGATCATTCCCCAGTGCTTGTGAAATTCAGGGGTCCCCCAACACATCCCAAGCAATTGTGATGGAGGTTTCGGGCTCAGGCTTTGGAAGACTTGGCGTTCCGGGAAGATCTGCTCCAGGCCATTGCAGAATTCTTTCAGTGGAATGTGGCGTCCGCCTCTAGCCCGGGGGTTGTATGGGAGGCATTTAAGGTGTTCCCGCGGGGGTGGTGGATGTCGCAGGAGGGGGGGTCCTGAAAAGTATTCGCAGAGCGATCGCTCTTAAAGAGAAAGAAATCAAATGCTTGGAGCTCCTTAAGGAGGGGGTGAATTCTCCTGCTCTACAAGCCGAGCTTGTGGCGGGGAGAAGGGAGATTCGTTCTTTGATGGATGGGGAAGAGCGATTTTTGGGCGACCCGGTTGCGGCGGCAAGATATGGGGAGGGGGATCGCCCGAGCAGAACCCTTGCTTGGGCTATTAGGCAGGAGAGTCACTTGGAACCCATTCTTGAGGTGGATCCTTTGGTGGGGGAGCCCACCAGGGACGCGATGAAGATAAACAAGATATTTTGCAGTATAACGAGCAGTTGTATACTGCCCATAGCACTGCTGGGCACAATGACTTTACTCAGTATCTCGATAGGGTTGCGCTGGCTTGGCTTGAATCGGAGATTGGAACGCTCCTTAATGATCCCCCACTGAAGAAGAACTTCGCAAGGTGATAAAATCCCTTCCGAACGGTAAAGCTCTGGGCACAGACGGGATTACGGTGGAATTATACAAGACCTTCCCATATTTGCTCATCCCACGTTTATGCAACATTTTCGAGGCAGCGGCGTCCTCCGGGGTACTTCCGGAATCCACTCGGACTGCTCTGATCACGGTTCTACTTAAGCCTAACAAAGACCCTAAAAATTGCTCTTCATACTGTCTTTTGTCATTAATAAACACCGACAATAAAATCTTTGCGAAGTTACTTCCACAGCGGCTCCTTCCCCACATGCCTGCTCTGATCCTCCCAGATCAGGCGGGTTTTATTCCGGGGCGTTCTACCCAGAATAATCTATTGAGATTATTCACCTTAATGCACAACGTGAACCCGAGTATCTGTATCGCGCTGGTGGCCTTGGACGCGGAGAAGGCGCTTGACTCGGTTGAATGGCCTTTTCTTTTCGAGGTCCTCTGCCGCACGAGCCTGGGCACCACATTTCTCCAGTGGATCTGCCTTCTTTATTCAGCCCCACAGGCGCTGGTGTATACAAATTGAATTCAGTCCACTCCTATTTATCCAACCCGGGGCACTAGGCAGGGTTGCCCTTTTTCTCCTCTTTTATTTGCCCTGGCCATTGAGCCGGTGGCATGTGCCCTGAGAGAGTATCACTCTCACTGTGGGGTCACTACACGCTCTCATGCATCTATCATCTCCCTCTATGCGGACGACATGCTGTTATATATTAAACACCCCCGGACCAACCTGCAACCCATGATGGAGGAGACATCCGCGTTTGGCTTCTTGTTCGGCCTACAAATAAACTGGTTAAATCCAAGGTGCTTACGCTTACGCCTTGGGTTGCCCCGCAGGACATGTGTGGGGCCTTTGCTTGGAGACCACAGGGAATTCGCTATCTGGGTATAAGAGTGTCTACCTCCCCCACTCTATTGTATGAAGAAAATTACGTTGCTGCTCTGCAATTACGTTGCTGCTTTCAAACATGCCACTATCATTCCGGTTCTGAAGAAACCTACCGCTGATCCCCTGCTCACCTCGTCCTTCCGCCCTATCTCACTTCTCCCTTTCCTCTCTAAACTTCTTGAGCGCCTTGCCTACTCGCAGCTCTCATCCTTTGTCACTAATCTCTTTCTCCTCCCCCCCCCTCTCAATCTGGATTTCGCCCAAAACACTCTCCTGAAACTGCCTGCCCTCACCTACATCCTTAACCCCCTCCTCTCTGCCCGACACTCTAAGCAATCCTCTGTCCTTATTCTTCTTGATCTCTCGGCTGCCTTCGACACTGTTGATCACACCCTTCTCCTCAACACTCTCTCCTCCTTTGGTTTCAAAGGCTCTTTACTCAATTGGCTTTCCTCTTACCTCTCCTCCTGCTCTTTTACTGTTTCCTGGGGCAGCCGCTCCTCTCCTTCCCACCCTCTTGAATACAGAGTTCCCCAAGGCTCTGTGCTTGGTCCCTTCCTATTCTCACTCTACACCTCCCTCCTTGCCCATGTGATCTCCTCTTTTGGCATCTCTCACCATTTCTATGCCGATGACACACAGCTCTTTCTTTCCTTCTCTTCCTTATCTCCTGACCTCCACCTTAAACTTTCTGTCAAGGAGTTCCCCCCTTCTCACCTGAGTTCGATCTTTGCTGGATTTCTTGGTCGATGCCTTCTTGCAAACTGATTGAGTCTTGAATAAAGAGCTGCACGAGTCTCTTCCGACTCCAGCGTGCGTTCAAGGTTCCGGGATGCAGGGATCCAGGAGTCCGGGAAAGTAACAGGGTGCGCAACAAGCACACGAGTCCAGTAACCAAGAAAGGAAGGAAAGGGACTAGGATGGGGAAGCTGGAAGAAGCAAAGGATACAATACCGCGAGCTACGGAGCACACGTCTGGTCGCTACTTCGCAATAGCATTGAGACGCGCAGGGCCGCGGGGGCGTGGCACATTTATGGGACGTACAATGTCCGCCGTGAAGGCTGGTGCGAGGCGTGTCATGTGATACGGCCATGTTGGAAGAAATAATGAATACAAGCCCCGTCGCGATAAGGACCAGGAAGTCCAGAAGGGGCGCGTTCTGTGGGTCATGACAGCATGCCTCCTCCGAAAACCTGTTCCACCAGGTTTGCCCGGGTGTATAAGGTGAAATCTTCTGAGTAGTCGAGGGGCCTTGAGATTAGAAAGTGGCTCCCAGGTTCTTTCACTAGGAGGATATCCTTTCCATTCAACCAGGTATTGAAGCTGACCCCGTTTATACCTGGAATCACATATTCGGGATACTTCATACTCCAATTGGTTGTCGACCAGTAGAGGAGGAGGTCGGCAGGATTTCCGGGAGGATTGGTTGTAGGGTTTTAATAAGGATGTGTGGAATACTGGGTAAATTCTCTTCCAAGAGTCTGGTAGTCTAATCCGGTATGAAACTGGATTGATAATTTCCTTGATGGGAAATGGACCATAGTACCGAGGGGCCAACTTGTTTGGCCTTAGATGCCGGGGTAGTAATTTCGAAGACAACCAGACTTGATCACCGATAGCATAAGAAGGACCTGGCCTCCTTTTTAAATTTGCATACCTCTTAGTCTGTGTTCTGGCCCTGTCTATGTTTTCTTTGGCCTCCTGGTGAACGTTGATGAGAGTTTCTATCCAGGAGTCGACAGTAGGTACTGGTGTAGGATGAGGGAGAACAGAGGGTAGAACCGATGGATGGAAATCTTGGCTACAAAAAAAAGGACTGGTCTTAAGTGCTGAATGGTCAGAATTGTTGTAGGAGAATTCAGCCACGGGTATCAGGAGCGACCAGTCATCTTGAACCTTGGTGGCGAAACATCGAAGATACTGTTCCAGGGTCTGATTAGCACGTTCTGTGGCCCCATTGGTTTGGGGATGATAACCAGACGAAAGGGCTCGTTGGATTCCCAAAATACGAGAGAGATGTTTCCAGAATTGAGAGACGTATTGAGGTCCTCGATCAGATATGATCTTGGAAGGAAGTCCATGTAAACGAAATATGTCTTCCAGGAAGATTCCAGCAAGCTCGGACGAGGATGGCAGCTTACACAGGGGTATAAAATGAGCCATATGAGTGAGCAAGTCTATGGTTACCATGATGGTCGTGTATCCTCGGGAAGGTGGTAATTCCACAATGAAGTCTGTAGCAATGAATTCCCATGGTCTTGTTGGCAGCGATGGTTGCAGTAGAAGACCTGCCGGTCTCTTGTTATCATGTTTGTTTTGACTGCAGACAGCACAAGCTTTGATGTACTGTTGTACATCGGTCTTCATTCCAGGCCACCAAAACTGTCTTTGTATAAGACGGAGGGTGTTAGTTATGCCACGATGTCCGGAGCGAAGGGTATCATGGCAGAGGTTTATCATTCTTTGTTGTAATTTCTGTGTAGGAATGACCAGTGCATTGTCCTTGAATAAATATCCTTCCTTAACTCTTATGTTCCATGGATTCTTCCTTGAAATATCCTTCTAGAGATCAGAGGACTGGGTTTGCACTCAGATTTCTTCCAGGAGGTTGACTGCTTGAGCTACAAAGATCATGTGGGGAAACATCTTAGGATAGGCCTGGTCTTCAGTGGTTACATAGTCAGGACGTCGAGATAAGGCGTCAGCAATCATGTTTTGTGATCCGGGAACATGAGTGATTTGGAATTGGTAGAGGGCAAAGAAGTAGGCCCAACGTGCCTGAAGACTGTTCCTGCACTCCAACAACTGTAGAATTTGAAGATTCCGATGGTCCGTGCGGACCTGAACTGGATATCTAGCACCCAGAAGTAGATGTCGCCATTCAGTGAAGGCTTGGCGGATGGCTAACAGTTCCTTTTCCAGGACGGAATAGTGTGTCTCACTGGGAGTCAGGGTTCGTGAGAGGTAAGCAATGGGGTATTCCAGTTTATCCTCAAGTACCTGTTTCAAGACCGCTCCTATGGCGTAGTTAGAGGCATCCGCTTCCACTAGGAATGGGCGATTTATGTCGGGTTGGGCCAGGATGGGGGCTTGCATGAACCCTGTCTTCAATCGTTGGAATGCTTTATCTTGCAGTGTAGACCAGATAAAGGGGGTGTCTTTCTTCAAGAGAGCAACGATCGGCTGAACAATCTCGGAAAAGGTAGAAATGAATTTCCGGTAGAAGTTGGCAAGCCCCAGGAAGGATTGAACTTGCTTCACAGATGTGGCAGCGGGCCAAGCCAGTATGGCTTTTACCTTTGAAGGGTCCATACCAATTCCTTCTGGGCTAAGGATGAATCCTAGGTAGTGAACAGAAGTAACGTGAAACAAGCATTTTTCGGGTTTGGCTAAAAGTTTGTGTTCACAGAGTCGTTGTAATATTGCCTTTACATGTTCTTCATGCTTTAGAGGATCCTTGGAAAAGATCAATATGTCATCCAGATAGGCAATGACAAAGAGGAATAACATGTCAGAAAACACCCTATCCATAAAATGTTGAAAAACTGCAGGGGCATTAGCTAGTCCAAAGGGCATGACTAGATATTCATAGTGACCAAAGGGTGTTCTAAAGGCTGTTTTCCATTCGTCTCCTTCCCGGACACGGATTAAATGGTAGGCACCCCGGAGATCCAACTTCGTGAATATTACGGTGCCTCTCACAGCTTCCAGGATATCCGAGATCTGGGGCAGTGGGTACCGATCTTTACGGGTGCATTGATTTAAGCCACGATAGTCGAGGCAAGGTCTGAGTTCCTTGGTGTCCTTCTTGGGAACGAAGAACAACTTAGCACCCGCTGGAGATTTTGAGGGTCTTATGGTGCCGTTTTCAAGATTGGTGTCCAGGTATTCTCGGAGGGCCTTTTTCTCAGGTTCAGAAAGAATGAACATTCTGCCAAAGGGAATCACTGCTGAGGGATCTGTATCTATGGCACAGTCTTCAGGTCTGTGAGGGGGTAAGGCCTGGACTACGGCAGTTGAAAATACATCAGCATATCCCTGATAGGCCTCTGGGACTTGTATGATATTGGAAACCATGAGTGGTGTTTTCTGGTCTCTTAGTGGTTCTTTAGGAGGTGTCGAGGAGGGATCCAGGGATATACAGTGGGACATACAAAACTCTGAGCCCAGGAATAGTGATCCTGCTGTCCAATTGATATACGGATTGTGCTTTTGTAACCAGGGCATACCCAATACCATGGGGTAATGGGCTGACTTAATGATGTCGAATGTAATCCGCTCTTGGTGATGGTTTATGGAAAGTTGGATCTCTTTTGTCTGCAGGCTTATGGGTCCTGAAGAGAGGGGTCTTCCGTCGATTGCTTCCACAGGCTGCATGGTGCTTCGCCTCTCGTACAGAATATGATGACTAACAACCCAGTCTTGATCAATGAAGATTCCCATAGCTCCGCAGTCCACCAAGGCCAGAATGGGATAGGTCTTATTCTTGGAGGGCGACAGGAAGGCCTGTAGTATCACCAAATTGTTTTGTCCAGGAGAGTTCAAGGATGGAATTGATGTGGAGCAAACATCTCTCTCCCGAAGCTCTGCCCCATCTAGGATCGGGAGCTGGCATTTCCCGAACGCCGAGGAGGGGCTAGAGGACACTCCCTAACCAAGTGTTTGTCTGAGGCACAATACATGCACAACCCCGTATGACTCCTTCTCATTCTTTCTTGCGGGGATATAGGTCCACGGAAGGCTCCTATCTGCATGGGTTCAGGTTCAGAGACTGAGCCTGGGTTTGTGTCCATCTTGGTGGTATTCTCGAAAGACAGCTTCAGAGGATTAGCTTTGGATCTCTTCTTCTCTGCCTTCCTTTCCTGGATACGGAAATCTATTTGCAAGGCAAGGTCCATTAGTGCCTGAAATGAGCTTGGGCGAGCCACTCTGGCCAACTCATCCTTAATCTCCTCATTCAGTCCTCTCCTGAAAAGGGTAAAACTAGCCTACGGGGACCAATCAGCTTCCTTGACTAATTGCTTGAATCGGGTAACATAGGTGAGCATATCCTGGGATCCTTGCTGGAAGTCTAACGGGCGTTCCTGGGCACTATAGACCTACTCTGGACGGTCAAACATGGTCTTAAGGGCTTGTATGAAGCCATCATAGTCTTCCAGAAGAGTATCGCCGGAATTAACAAAGGGCGTAGCCCAGGTCAAGGCATTTCCTGAAAGGTGGGAAATTATGAACCCCACCTTAGCCCTGGGAGTTGAAAAGTAATAGGGTTTAAAAGTAAAGTGGACCAAACATGAATCCAGGAATCCACGAAGGGTTTTTGCTGAGCCATCGTATTTGTCCACTATGCCGCCCAGCAATACACTTTCTTTTGTGGCAGAATCACGGGATAGAACTAATTGTTTGAGAGCAGCGTTTTCCGCCTTTAGATTCTGCACCTCGGTTGATAGCTCTTGCATGCCACGCATCAAATCCTGGACAGCCGCTTCCATGTCCATATCGAGTTCGGTCGGGTGGCGTCTCAAACTGTCAAGGAGTTCCCCCCCTTCTCACCTGAGTTCGATCTTTGCTGGATTTCTTGGTCGATGCCTTCTTGCGAACTGATCGAGTCTTGAATAAAGCTGCACGTGCCTCTTCTGACTCCAGCGTGCATTCAAAGTTCCAGGATGCAGGCATCCAGGAGTCCGGGAAAGTAACAGGGTGTGCAACAAGCACACAAGTCCAGTAACCAAGAAAGGAAGGAAAGGGACTAGGATGGGAATGCTGGAAGAAGCAAAGGATACAATACCGTGAGCTACAGAGCACACGTCTGGTTGCTACTTCGCAATAGCATTGAGACGCGTGGGGCCGCGGGGTCGTGGCACATTTATGGGACGTACAACGTCTGCCGTGAAGGCTGGTGTGAGGCGTGTCATATGATACGGCCATGTTGGAAGAAACAATGAATACAAGCCCCGTCGCGATAAGGACCAGGAAGTCCAGAAGGGGCACGTTCTGTGGGTCATGACACTTTCCTCCTGTCTCAGTGCTATTAAAAACTGGATGGCTTCCCGCTTGCTTTCCCTTAACTCTGACAAAACCGAAGTAGTTTTCTTCTCTTCCAACTCCCTTCTCCCTCCCTCTCCTCCCCCTTTCATTCATTTTCCTCCCTCTAATCTCACTTTCTCCCCCCACACTCATAACCTAGGCTTTCACTTTGACTCTTCTCTCACTTTTTCCCACCATATCTCACTCACCTCTCGTGCTTGTCGCTACCACCTCTACAACATTCGGAAAATTTGCCCCTCTCTTACTTTTCATGCTACTAAACTCTTAATCTCCTCCCTTATCTTTTCTCGCCTCTTCTACTGCTCCTCCTTACATTTTAGCCTTCCTACTTCACATCTTGCCCCCCTTAAATCTATTTATCACTCTGCCATCCGTACTCTCTGTCTCCTCTCAACCCGTGACTCCATCTCTGCTTCCCTTTTCTCCATTGTCTGGCACCCCTTTCATTCTCAACTTAAATTTCACTTCCTCTGTCTAGTGTTGAAATCTCTCCACAATCTTGCCCCCCTTATCTCTCTTCCCTTCTCTCATTTTACACGCCCTCTCGTCCCCTTCGTTTCGCTGACCACTTCCTCCTCACTGTTCCTCCCTCCCCCTGTGCCTCCTCCCGTTTCCGCTCCTTCCAACTCCTGGCCCCCCTCCACTGGAACACCTTGCCTCTCTTTATCCGCTCTTCTCCTACCCTTTCCTCTTTCCGCACCTCCCTCAAATCTCTCCTTCTCCATCCCCCGCCATGACACCCCCCCTACTCTCACTGCCCTCTCCTATGCCCTTCTCCCTCCTCCCCCCTTATCCTCCCCCAACCCCCTCCTTCCATCCTCCTCCTACCTTCCCTCCCTCTTCTTCCTAGCCCTCCCCCTCCTCTCCCCTTCCTCCCCAAATAATTGCTCTACATTCTGTTTTTGGTGACTGATTCATGTTTGTAATTTGCTTCTGTTGTTACAATTTTTGTTATGTTAAATGTACCCTGTTGTAACTGTACAGCACTTTGGTATAAAGTGCTATAAAAGATTAATAAATACAATACAATACAATACAACAGCTGGAACACAGAGTGGGCACATGGGTATGGCTACCTCTCTACCAAACGGCCCGTATCTCATTATCCAAAATGGTAATCTTACCAAAGCTATTATACATCTTTAATAACGTCCCAGTATGGCCCCCAGCTCCCTTCTGGAGCCGCATAAAATCCCTGAAGTCTGGACTTATTTGGGCGGGGAAGCAATCCTGCATCTCCTTGCGTACACTGTGCAGCCCTTATGCCCATGGGGGGTTAGAGGTTCCCAATCTTTTTCTTTACTACTTGGTTGCCCAGATTCAATACTCAGTCTGGTGGTGGTCCCCGACAAATGATTCCCCACACTCGCTGCTTGAGGGATCGATCGGCCAGACTGACGACCTTAGAGGCCTTCTCTGGGCTGCCCGGGAGCGTTATCTGAAGGCAGAGGTCCAACCCCTGGAGAATATGCTTAGGGCTTGGGATCAACTGGCAAAGTGGATTGTGAAGGGACCGTGGTACTCACCCATGATGGCAATATACAGGGTCCGAGGGATCTCCCTTACACATGAGCACATCTTTATATGACACTTTCAATCTTTGCACATCCACACCCTAGGAGATATGGCACCCCAAGGTAAATTCATAACCTGAGGGGAACTTAAGACCAGGGGTGACAGGACTCCGGTTACCCTCTTGCTGTATTTTTGCCTCCGGGAGGTATTGAAATTGTGGTGGCCCGACTTCTCCAAACGCCCCTGAGATTTCTCCAGTATTGGAGTATGTTGTAGCCCCAACTTCTTTTAGAAAGGTGATCTCCTCCTTCTATATTCTGGCTCGCTCGCTGGGGTCCCCCCCCTCATTCTCGTGCAGGATCAAATGGGAAGATAGCATGGCATGCTCCTTGTCTGAGGCTCAATGGGGAATTATACTCGCTCAGAGCAGATTGATTTCCACTAATAACAGACTCCGCTTGATCCATTTTAAATTTCTGCATCAGTTGTACTACTCTCCTCTTGCTCTACATAAACTGTTTCCACTTAGACCCCCGAAATGTAAGAGATGCCAACAGTCCCTGGCTGACTTTTATCACGTGACTTGGTCCTCTTCTCACATTCAAACCTTCTGGATGGCCGTCGCAGAAGTTATGGAGCAGGTGGTGGAGGCCTCAATCCCCTTTACTCCGGAAACTTGGGTGTTGGCATGGGTGGAACTGCGAACATATAGTGACAAGCGCTTGATTGGCATGGCCTCGGTAGTCGCTAGGTTATTGGTGGCACGTACATGGGGGAAGTCTCTGCTCCTTCTTTGCATCAATGGGTGAATTTTATGTTGATGTGTGAAAGGAGGGAGACACAATACAACCAAACGCTCCCAATTAACAGTAGGCCTAAAGACTATTGGCAGGCCTTTAGAAGTTACATGTTGCGTGACCCGAGCGGGGAGAATGTTACAACGTCACAGGACAATGTGGGGTCCACTTCTGTGGCCTGTTAGGGCTATCGACCCTAAAGTTTGTCTGGGATCCTTGCCTCACTCGGAATGCACATTGGTGTATTACTTTTTCTAGTATTGGACCTTCGAAGGACAAGTCTCTTATGCAGCGTCAGGTGTATTCAGACGCGTCATTGTTATATGAATACATGACCTGGAAGGGGTTGGGTGGGGGGGCGTTGCTCCAGGGAAGGGAATTGGTAAGTGTTTTTATTCATTTTTTCCATGTTCTCTTTGCCTGCACTTGATTTGTTGTTTGGAGTGCAAATGAAAATGTTAATAAAAAACTGTTTAAAAAAAAATATATATAGGTTTTGGACACAGACAGACTTTTAAGTTGAACTCTTTGGGCCTCATCAAGAGTTGGGCGGTTTGGCTGAGCGGAAAAAGCATTACTGCCTGGTCGTGTGGTGGTATTAGTGCCGCATCACAACCTGGCCTGAACGCATCCCCGACTATTAGCGTCTGGCGTTAATTGTGCCAAAATAAGGGCTACCGCCTGAAAACAGGTGCTAGTAGCACTACTGCCGGCAAACCGAGCACTAATAATAATAAGCCAGACTGTGACAGCGGTGGCCAGTGTACCCCGTGATGGGGTGGACTGCCGGAAAAGCTGGAATGACCTGCAGGTCAGGGTGTGTAGACTGCGAGCCCAACAGTCTAGAGGGCAGATGCAGAGAATGCATTAAAGGTTTGTCTTTTATCTATTTTGTACAAACTATAACAAAAATAAATAAATACATGAAAAGAGATGCCTCGACCTTGTTTGTCAGGGCATCTAATTCATGATTCAGGTTGTGGAGTGTGCCTTTCATTTCAACAAGCAATTAGTGTGATTGATGTTCTATGCTAGGAGTTGTCCCTCGCACCGCCACTGTGTCACCAGTATTTACCTTGCAGCCGGAGAATGTCTCCAGGTTGGCCTACGATTTTCTTTTGAGGTTAGGCATGTCCCAGTGATAGAAAAAGTTCTTAGTCTCATAGAAAGTGTCACCAATTTTGCTGGTCAGCTGACTGTGTGTATGGTGTACCTGTGTTCGTTGGTTTACAGGCCGCTTACATCTGAGGCCGCGCAGAGCCCGATGTTGGGAGAAAACACCCTTTAGTCACTTTTTCAGCCTATAAACAGCAGATTGCAGTTGCCCCGTGTCGACATCTGAGAGTGTGCCTAGCTGCAGTCACAGGCAAACCCTGCTTGGGGACTACCTGCACGACCTGCTCCATTAGCGCACAGGTGGCATGACCGATATCTTCGGGCCGCGCTCCTACCTTCCTTGTGCCTACAGGTGGCCTGAGTGCTAACCCCCCAATGCAGAGGGAGCAATGAGTGCCAGAGCCACTCGTGCCTCCCAGCAAATGGCTCACTGCTCTGCTACAACCCCAACACTGGATTCTTTCGGTGCCAATGCAGAACTCAATTTTGCCCAGTTTGTCAGGGTCCTTGCTGCCTCATTGGCTGGCGGGGGTTCGGTCACGTCCATCCCCTGCGGCACCTACAGAAGCCGCGGGTAGGTTCTTCTTTTTTACAGCGATCACCGGGTTGTCTAGCCCCCTCGGCTCTCAGGCCGCGCTCCTCGCCGGCTCTGACCCCCAGGGTGCTCAGTGCACTCCTCGGTGCTCCCTTTCGGACTAAGTGCGGTCCTTCACTCGCATGGTGGTTGACACATGCCCCACTCGGTGCCGGGAGAGCAGCAACCTCTGGGGCTGTCCCAAGCCCTTCCAGCCCGTGAGCCACCGATCTGGCACTCCAGCATGGCGATGCCTCAGGTTCCAGCACAAGCCTCAGTGTGTCCCTGCTTCATGGGTTTGGGTTGCTGCTAACTTTCTGGTGTTTCCTTCGATGATTTTTTGAGTGGTTGTGCTTTTCCACTATACTCATTGGGATGTTTAACAGGATTTTGCCTTTTGGCACCGGAGCCCGAGTTTTAAGTGGACATGTTGGTTGCTGTACAGTAGCGCCCCAAACCCGAGCACTGACTTTTTCTCATGAAGCTTTTTCAACAGTAGGCCCTCACACCTGGTATGCAATATCAGTACCCTTTAGACTGTCTGAAAATGTACCAACCTTTCATTGTGATTGGAAAATATACCTATTCAGGTCAGCCTATCCTTTATTGTGGATCACGTTTTTCGGAATTCTGCTATTCTGTGCTTTTTCATTTATTTAGATATTAAAACTGTGTTTTAAACTATTGTGTATGTATTGTAAATTGTGCCTGTATACCAAGTGTCTTCTGTACAGAGCCCTGCTGCCAATCAAGATGAAGGGCTTATGCTTAATGCATTTAATAAATAAATAAAAGACCTTGCGGTGCGGAAGTGCGTCAGAAAGTGCAGTCTGTTGCAGTGTTGTGCACACAAGTGGACCATGTGCACTTGGAGTCCCATTCTGTGTCACTGTTTGAATCTCAGGAAGAGGAGGTGCTTACCTTACAAAAGCTCTCCCTGCACAGAGCTTGGTGCCGAAGTGCAGCAGAAAATGCAGTCTTCTGCAGTCTCCTGCCGGCGAAGGCCGCTGTAGCTGTTGATGATCATGGGTAACTGCAAGATTACCTGTTTAAGCGAACCACGTCGACAGAGGGAGTGCTGTGACGAACCTCTTGATGTTATCCCTTCTTCCCGGAGGGGGGACCCTTTACATGGGGCCAGGGAGGTGAGGCTGCTACCCAATAGTCCCCCTGGGGGTTGTACTCTCCAGGAGGACCCCATGGGAGGGGACCCCCTCTACCAGAGAAGGGAAGACTATCAAGAGTGAACATGATATAGCAACTATCATTCTGCCTTACATCATCCACCACAAAACATGGTTAGAGTCCAATCCCCCCTATTCTCTGTCTCCTCTTTCTTCTGTTAGTTACTTTATACATAGTAGCTCCGTCTATCAGGTAGATAGTACTGTGACGAACAAGAGTCAGAAAAGTATAGGAAGAGAGGCTCCATAAGTACTGACACAAAGAAGAGCAGGGCAATGAAGAGCCCTATGCAGAACCAAGACAAACACACTAGCTATCTGAAAATCAGGAACCAATTTACCATAAAAACTGATGAAGGACTTTCCTCAGTGTCAGTCCTCCACAAAGGAGAATCATGCTAGGTGGTGAAGCTGCACAGAGAGGACGTGCTGCGGAGCCGGATGCCAGGAAAAGGAAGTTGGTGTCTGAAAAGGCGAAGGAGAGCCTAAACTTATCTGAAGGCTGGGTAACCCGACGTCCTGTGGCAGGAAGGAAGCCAACCAAGTGGCCCCGGCGGGATCCGACCTGCGGAGAGAGACTATTGTGGTGGAGCCGCCAAAAGCAGACAGCGAGAGCCAAGGTGAAGCCAGAGAAGCTTGCTGGTGTTTCTGAGGATGGGCACCCTTGCAGACCAAGTTGGAAGGTACGCAGAGGGATACCCGGAAGGCACTGGGAACCCCTAGAGGCTGTGGTTGAGAGGAAGTGCAGAATCATCTTCCTCTTCCCAGTGGGACAAGCAAGAGAAACGAGAAAGAAATACACTGGGTGAGAGGGCACCCCAAAGAAACCAGAAGAGAGACGCAGGTCAGGGACCATATGGGAAGAGGAGGGAAGAGTTGTGCATGAGAGATAATTCCTGGAAGGATAGTGAACTAGGCTTGATTAAGAGACACTACAAACCTGAGAAGGAGGTCTGGGACCCATATGTTGAGAGGATTGAAGAATTGTATATGCGAGACAGTGCCTGGCAGGATAGTGAACCAGGCGTGATTAAGAGACACTATAAACTTTAGAAAGGGATCTGGAACCGCCATAATGATAAGTGAAGACCAGAGGAAGAGAGATCCTTTGGCAAAAGGCAGGAGGATGCCAAAGGAAAAGAGAGATATCCTTTGGCAAGAACCAAGAGAGGTCCAGGGGAAGAGAGGAATATCCTTTGGCAAAGTCAAGAGTGGAGCAGAGGAGGAGGCAGGAGTGAGTTCATTGAGGAAGAACCTAGGAAAGGGCCTGGGGAAGGGAGACAATTCACCCAACTTTATTGAACTGTACAAAACCACCTGAGAAGGCCCGGGGACGGGAGAACCCTTTCCAACACTGTGTGGAACAATACAGAAACGCCTAGTAAGGGCTAGGAGAAGGAGAATATCCCAATCATTTACAAACTGCCAAAAACCATCCAGAAGTAGTGAAGCAGTGTGTAACCTGTTCTTTAGTTTTCTTTTGAAGTGTATGGGGCGGAAATAGGTTTGGGGGACATAGGACAGTGGACTACCTGATTTTGACGGACGTTCTGGTGTTATCCTTGGTTTTAATTGAGGCAGGGAAACCCCTCTCAGTTATAGGGACAGATAGGATTCTTCCTTATTTTTCTGTTATATAAAAGTCTATGCCAACAAGCATGCCACCTTTGTGTCCCGCATCTAATTCTGCATCCTTACAGTGCCCTTGTGTATGATTGAAGACCCTGTGACGGGACGATCAGGGTAAGACTGTGTGTTGCTATTTGGATGCATGTTATTGTAATTGGGATCAATATTACCTGAACGCCAGTCTGATAGTAACACCACACTTGTTCAACATTCATGATGAACAGGAGGCACCCAGCCCTGGGGTTTCGATTGGGAGTGGTTCCCTTCCCCTGGATTATTTCAGTTGAGTCAACCACAGTGTATTTCCTAAGGTCTGAGTTTAAAGGATCAATGAGATATTTCTTCCACAAAAGCAGTCTCTTAAGAAATGGCAAAAAGTGTCTTTTCCCAAACAATGATTCTTCAGAAATAGTAGAATGCCTTTTTCTGTGGCACTGTTTGGAAAGTGACAAAAAAGTCTCTTCAGCTTTAAAGGATGTAAGAATGTCTATTTGCCTCAACTACTTCCCAAATGGCAGGATAGCAAAATGCCTCTTTCGACATTATTGTTCCAGTAATGGTTTCCTGGTGTACTCCCCTGCCAGGAATTCATCAATTGCCACTTTAGATCTCCTGGTGTACTCTTCTGCCAGGTATCTCTCACTGCATCTCTCTTTGTCTTAGGCATTAGGGATTACCTGGTATACTCCATTGCCAGGAATCCGCCCCTTCAGCTTATTGCAGATCCCCCGGTGTACTCCCCTGCCAGCTTTCTTCCTCCAAAATCGTTTGTTTGCCTGATGTGTTTTGTTCACCTGGTCTTTCCACAATGTTCACTTTCTTTATCTCCCAGTATAGCATGGTAACTCTCTTATACTCTCTATACTTCCTTGTCTTTGGATTTCACTTGCCTCCAGCACCTCCATATGGTCCTCTCACATATGAAGACTTGCAAGTTCCACTTCTCAACTTCTTTAACAACACTTATTTGCTTAGGACAATGCTTGCTCTAACTTTCCCCATATTAATTCATCATGCATGGAGACCTATGCAAATCTTGCCTTGCAGCTTCGTCATTATCATTCACTTGCTCATAACTACATTGGCTCCAGCTTTCCTTGTATTGACATTTCTGGCATAAGGAATTGGCAAATACAGTCTTTCATATTTACTTGGTCGGTATTCAACTATCGTGTGCTTGTCGGTCTTCCGGGGTTCCCCCTGTCTTCGGGATAACTCACTGGTGTTTTCTTATGTCCCTGACCTCCTACACCCTGCTGCAGCGAAGTTTCAAGGCGAGAATGGTGTCTCCTGTTTGGCAGGCCTGTTTCCAGCATTCTCCGCTTTCTCACGTTCACTCGCGGGTAACGTGTCTGCTTCCTGTCTTCATCAAGCCCGGTACAGCTTCCCCGCTGCTGCTGGTTTCCTCACAACGTCTCCCTGGATCCTGTCTCGCTCCACTGGCTCTATCGCCACACCAGCACCACAGGCTGATGAACGGCAACCCAGGAGCACCTGCCTGTTGCCAAGTGGTCTGTTCCAGCACGTCTGCCTTTCCTTGCTGCTTTGCCCTTCGCTTTTCCCAGACTGCGCCATCTCTCTCAGACTCCATACACAACTACCACTGATAGTTGGTGGAAGTCATCTTTAAATGTCCCCTGTAGCTGGTTGCTTCTATAACAACTACAATGCACGCTTTGTTTAGAGCTTCTCTCAATCCACATTAACTCCTTGTCCCTCTTCTTCGTGTCAGTACCTGAGGCACTATGGGAGTTGAAGTCCATAGAGTTAACAGAGGTTTTAAGGAGATTCTGTTTGGTATTCTTGCCTATTATGTTATCATTATGAATAGGAGATATGAATTGTTTTTGGGGTATTTGTAAGCTATGAATAATATCATGTCGAGACACGATGGGTTTGACAAGAAGGGTTTTTTGGATTTTACAATTAGGGGAATCTGTATAATAACAATAGGCCATTAGGGATCTTGGAATTGTAGGGTCTTCCTCACATTGTGGAGAACAATGCCACGTCTCTCCGGAGGAAATCATCACATCTCCCGACATCAGCTCCTCCTATGTTATCCTCCCTCATAATACTACCCCCAGGATCTGGTAGCGGCTGCCGTCCTCTGGCCACATGGGAGGAGATTTTAGGCTGGGGTTAAGTGATGGCTCCACAGGATTCATCACAGTATTGATAAAGATAGCATTAGGGTAATCCTGACAAAACTAAAGCCGTCAAAGGCTCTGGGACCAGATGGCCTAGCCAACGATACAATAAAGAAAAAAACAGAATTCTGGGTGGACCTGTTAGTGAAACTTTATAACTCGATTATGGTTAACAGCTACATGCCGAGGTCCTGGAAAAAAGCTATTTTAGTTCTGATCCATAAAAATGGCTCCCAGCATGACCCAAACAACTATAAATTTCTGGCCCTCTTGGACATTCCAGGCAAAATCTTTGCGATAAACATTCTGGGACAGCTAAATAAATGGGTTCATGACTGAAACATACTAAGCAAATACCACACTGGCTTTAGAGCAACTGCCCACAGTATGCTGACTCTCAATTTGTTAATCATTGAGGGTAGAGTAAAACACACCCCCACCCCGCTCTACATTTTGTTTGTAGACTTTTCTTCCGGTTTTTGTGCAGGGTACAGTAGGAAGCTATGAGTTAAAATGCGGAGAATGTCCATACCTGAAGGCTTCATCACGATGATCGCCCATTTGCACACCAAAACTATTGTAAAGCTCAGACTGAGTGGCATGGGAACTATCACTCAGGATATGCATACCAACAGAGGACTCAAGCAAGGTTGTGTTCTCAGCCCCATGCTTTTCAATCTGTATTTAGTGGACCTTCCCGATGAGCTCAAGAAAGTGAATAACATTCCCCCCAAGATGTGCCGACGACAGGTGGTGTGAATGGCTTACTCAGACGATGTTATCATCTTTGACCAAACCTACGTAGGTATTAAACACAGTGCCCTGAGATTGCCGGAGTATGCAAAGGCAAATGATCTACTAATACATTTTAGTAAACCAAATATATGTGTGTAGGTGTGAGCAAATGTCTCTAGAACACAAATAACACACCCATGGGAGTCATAAGCAAAGTGAACTATTACACCTATCTAGGCCAGGATATTTCTGATCGGAAAGGAAGAGTTAGCAGATACCAAAGTAAGAAAGCTCACTCTTAAATGATAGTTATTAAGAAATGTGCGACCAAAACCACAGGATAAGATCTCAAAGTGATCTTGCTTATGTATAAGCAGAGTTTTATGACATCAGTGATGTATTAACTGGCAACCAGTCCAGGTAATCACGCAGTCTGGTTGCAGAAACTGGAGGGCACACTATGGAGGAGGGTTATGGGGGTGTCACGGAGCATACTGATTGAGGCCTTAGGGCCTGAATTGGGTTTGACATCGCTACACACTAGTGTGTCTATAGAGGGCTTCCATACATAAAGGCAATAACATCCCCCACTTGTCTCTTATTAGCATTTTTCTGGAAAGTCTTTCAAAATTAATGCAATGCACTGGGCTTGACTTTTCAGAGAATAATTGAGTCCTTTTTCCAGGAAATAGGATGGTTCCCTGAATGGGACAGAGGAGGCTCCCTACTGGAAAAAGGAATTTGTACTGAAAGCAAAAGCACACGATTGGGTTGCCTCATACTCACAAGTATCTGATTTGGCCAGTTATGCTACGTTCTCCAAGGCACAATGCAAGTATTTGACTACTCAGTATTATTTAATACAGTTTCCATCACCACAATTCTGCAGATGCTTCCGCCTACTAAGATTGAATAAGCTCCCCACACTTGCAGTTTGCGGGGCATGGTATGGTGTAGAAGTTGACAAGGCCTACTACAGGCTATGCAAAATAAGGGGTAGATTGAGTGAAACCATCATGTCTTAACTTCCTGTGTCACACTGAGGGAGTAGTATGAGGTCTCCCTTGGGAAATAGGTATATAAGCTTGAATCAGACATGAGTCACAATGGAACTGTGGTTGCTGTTCGACTACCCTTTCACAGCCCAAGACGAGGGAACCCTATCATTAGAAACCTAATTTAATGTCCTATTAGGGACAACACCTCAGAAAGGAGGCCACAAGGGCCTAAAGGGGGACCCATTCAATAACTGTCCCCCACTCTCCAATTTACCCAGAGTCACCTAAGGATGAACCTAACGCGAACAATAAAACAACAAGGAGGAACAACTAAGGAAAGAACATGTGCTTTAAAAACCCCAAAACTGTCCCTGAGGCCGAATCTTGGGCTTGGGTGTCGGCCGCTCTTACAAACGATGATAAGTACTAGCTGAGCCGTCAAGGGAAAAAAAGGAAAACTCTAATATTGGCCTCATGGAACACGTGAGGATTTGCACACCTGTCTACTGAAGGGGACTTAATGTGAGGCGATCTGGACTTCGTGTGTTTACAAGAAAGATGGTTAAGAGAAAGCACAGTCCTGGATGGTTTCACCACTCTCATAAACCTAGCTGTGACGGGCGAAGCACGCCGCCTGCAAGCGGGCCTATTGACCTTAATCAGGAGTTGTTAGGGACTCATGGTGGCAACAGTAAAGAAAGACACAAGTGATCACAGTTCAAGGGTGTTTATTAAATGGTATGCAGGATGGAAAAACACCTAATCTAAACCTAAATCTAAGATGGGAGCAAGCTTCGACCATCATATGAAAAATAAGGTAGTCCTTGTGGCATCTTTTCAAAGTGAAGGCCTATGCTAAAAAAAAACTGTTGCCAAATCCTTACAACTAAATATAGAAATCGTGTGGTATAGGGTTTTCAATAAAGAAAGAAGTGTTCATAAATAATAAGTCAGAATGCAGGTTGCCAGCGGTATCCCTTCCCCTTGTTTTGAGCACGCAATAAGGTGGGACTTCTGAGCACAGCACATTTATCAAGCTCTCCCCAGCACGAGATGGCATTTTCGGTTTTAACTTCTCAGGAGCTTCAACGGCCAAGTGTCTTTTCAACCAAAAGTCTCTTGCCTGCGAGGGTTGGTAAAATAACAAACAAAATGAAAGTTCTTTTCAACTTATGTTTGGGATGATGATTCTTCACCCCTGGGTCCCCCTCTTCCGGACACAGGCCCCTCTCGCTTCTCAGCCTCCCTCTGCTGGGTTTACTATGGCCTTTCATTTCTTAATGTCTTTTTAAACAGTTCTCTGTGGACAACCCTCCACCGGGTTCACTTTTGTCAACACACTGTTTCTTGGGACTTCAGACTTCGCCCCTCTTTACTGGCATCCCTCTGCTGGGTTCACGCTTGCCACTTCACAAGTCCTTTTACTTCTAATGATTGCGGGATTCACTTCCCTTGCTTTCTCTTGATGCAGGATTCACTTCCCTCACTTTCTCAACAGTTTGTTGGTCAAAGACTTTCGACTGTACAGGGATTTTGCTCGACCGCTGTATGACCACTTTGACCTATCTTGGCGGCTCTCCTATGGCCTTCTAGTATCAGTAGTTTCCTCAAACTGGAATCAACCAGAGTTTCTTGAGTCAGCACCCACGTGGTGCTGGTCCCCTCTGCAGCTGTTCTTCTCTTAACAATTTACAGTTCTTTTAACTTTTCTCAATATGCCACTTTGCGACTTTCATTCAACACAGCTCGGTTTCTTATCGATTCTCCCCTCGACTCACCGGCTGTGATGAACCTCTTGGCTTTCCTTGTATCTGGAGTCAAGGCTGTTACCACGCTAGCAGGAGTCTCCCTCGGTCCTGCTTATCGGCGCAGGCAGGCTTCGTGTACTGTTGACATCTGCTGCAACACACTTGGGCTATTGTTCGCAGGCTTACATTTTCTTCCACAAAGGTTCCACGGGTTTGGGTCAGAAAGGGCAAGGTCACCTCTCTCCTTTTCTCCCTCTCGATTCTCACCGCCTTTCTCCTTGCCTTGAACTGCGGTGCTTGATTAGCTGCCTCGTTGTGTGATCTGTCTTGCTCTTCCTATTCTCTCGTGCTCCACCTTTTATCCCTGTTGGGAAGGGAAAGGGCCGTCAGGTGTGTGTGATTCTGGCGATTGCCTGACTTTGCCTGACCCTTGTATTGGGACATGTCAGGTAAACGGCTCTGGTGTTATTCTGTTCTTTTTCTTGTTGTGCACAAGTGTTTGTGTCAGAAAAGGAGGGGTGGCAGTGTTTTTTAATGTGCTACGTGATAGAACAGGGAAAAGGTGTTCAAAGAAGGGGGATACCGCATGTCACCCGTTGGTGTCTTCCTTCACTGGTCCACCCCAAGGTACTGGATCCAATAGTGATGGCCGTGTCCTGGCCACCTGGACGACAGATCCCCGGGGACTTGCTAGGGAGACACCTTCGGGTTTCTCACAGAGTGGGAAGGGTTACGAGGTGGGGGTTCATAACAGGACAAGCCTCTACATTCAGCAGACCACGTTGCTAAATAAAGGTTATCGATCGAATGCAAAGGAGGGGATGGAATAAAAATATGACAATCATAAACATCTATTGGAACCCGCTACGATCTTGCTCAAAAGAAATACTCGACGAAGTTGGAGAGGCAATCGATGATCCTTCAATAATACTATGCAGAGTCTGAACTTGACCTGTATCAATCGGAATGCGAAACTGATTGAAGGAGAGCTGAACTCATGAAACATGCATATACAGAGATGAACACTCTTGATGGCCTTAATGGAGAGCAGGAACTTCCATATTTTGAATGTTCACTTTGAACAAGTTGGGTGCTGTCACCCCACTTGGGAACGGGGCTCGCAATCATCGGTCATTGATTTGATCTTTGTCTCCAGGGAACTGATTGTCACCAGGGATAACCTCGAAATACTTCCTGCCAGATCGAGCAACCACAACATACTAAAAATGACGTGGTCTGCCCAGGTGGCGAAGTACATACAAGTAACAAACTCACAGCTAGAGACAGTAAACAAACGATGCAGTTTTAAAATGATGAAAGGAGCAGTGGAGCACACTAATGTCTCCTTTTCTGCAAGACTCTCTGTGATGAACACCCTGAACCCAGTGAGTATTGTCAACTACACCCCAAGCTTGGTCCCATTCCTGGTCAAAAATGTCATAAATAAGAAAGTACCTGTAGGGCACCAACATGTCTACGATCGCCTGGTAACTGCGAAAAAATGAGAGACGGGGAAGGCTGTCTGCACGGCTAAGAGAGCTAGCCTGCTGAACAGAGATAAAGAAGTAAAAAAGATCCGAAATAATTACAAAAACTGGCTCAGGGGGTATAAAAGCACCATTATCCAGCAAGACGCAGAGCAGATGCTGAAAGCCATAAGTAATAAGACCACAGCTGAAACCTGGGGGCTCATTAAACAGTCATGACAGGACCATAAACTTGTACAAATAAATGGGGTTGCAGGGGCGGTCTGGACAAAGTTCTTAAGGTCCTTGTACGCCCCCTCCCCCAGAGAGGACCAGCTGCAGATTCTATCTAGCTCCTGGTGCTTGTCTTACGATGAGGAAGATCTGGTAAACCTGATAAGGCGCACCAATCCTTTGCATGCACCAGGCCCGGATGGTCTTTCTTATGCAAATTTGAAAGAAAACCCAAACGAATGGGCTTCACTGTTGGGACTAATTTTGAAGGGTATATAGTGTTTCGAATCCTGTATCAAATCCCCATATATCTAATCTTTTATCTTGAAAACCTTTATAGTGAATGTATTTGGGCCCCCCCTGAAAAAGCATTGACTACAAAGGTTTTCAAAATAAAGGTTTTGATATATGGGCATTCATTATACATTACCTAGTTATAAAGACATGTAACCATTTTGAAGAACGTGCTGGCAGTGCAGAATATCCCTGCCTGATGGAAATCGGCTAAAGTGATCCCGATATTTAAGACAAGCAACAGACACAACCCTAATAGCTATCAGCCTATCGCTCTCTTAGATGTGATGAGAAAAATCAACGCTGCCCTACTATTAAAGAGACCGAACGAGTGGTCGTACAGAAAAAGTCGAAACAACGTCTTTCAGAGTAGAATTTGTAAAGGAACTGGGGACAACTCCCCCAATCTTTTTACTATCCATGCTAAAGGGCAAAGCACTCAAAGTGAAGTGTAAAATCCATATAGCCTTTGTGGACTTTGAAAAAGCTTTCGAAAGCATCACTGGGTTGCATCTGTGGAATTAACTGGCAGTCTGGGGGTGCCCGGAAGAACTTGTGGACCAACTAAGCACCCTTCACACTGACACCAACATGAGAGTAGGTTTAAATGCTAATTATGGGCTAAGTGAAGAAATCACAACCAGGAGAGGGGTCAAGCAGGGATGCCCTCTGGCCCCTGCGCTATTTAACCTCTACATCTCTGATTTGGCTAACTTCATGGAAAAAAACAGATGCTTCTCGCCCACAATTGTTGGAGTGAAGGTGGCTTGCCTACTGTATGCAGACGACCTTGTTCTCCTAGATCAAACAGTGATAGGCTACAAAGACAGCTTAAAAATCTGAACAAATACGCACGGGAAAACAATCTCCAAATCAACACCGGGAAAACAAAGAACTTAACAATGAAAAAGAGAAGCACATCAAGGAAACAGTCATTCAAATGGACCTTGGGAGCCGAGGCTATTGAAACTGTGGTTTTCTTTAAGTATCTTGGGGTTCGTATCTCCAGCAATGCAGTGGAAACGCACACTTTTCATTCCTTAAAAGAGAAAGCAACCGCACTAGTATACTAGGCCCTAATTCCGAAACACCAGTACAGCTGATACTCTCTGTTACCAATAATAGAGATGTACAAAACAAAGGTGGTCGCAGTGTTGACCCACGGAGCGGATGCCCTGCTCTGGTTCCCTAAAAATCACTCTGCCTTTCTGGAGGGGATCTTCTGAAGATGGGACCTGGGTCTATCGAGAGCAGTAACAGTCCAGATAGTCAGACGAGAAATGGGGTTGAGCTCCTTGAAAGTGGCAGCAGACTGGAAAACGCAGAACTTTTTGGGAAATTGTTTGAATGAGAACTTGGCTCCAATCTTGGCCATTATAAGAGCAGAATTGATGAAAGAAAACGGGAGCACTGTGGTAAAATTTGTAGAGCCACTCTAGGGCTGCTAGGGGCCTCTGTGGAGGAACTATGTCGCAACCCATTGAAGGTCAAAAAGAAGCTATGGACACTGGACTGGTTCACAACAAATGATGAAGCAAATAAGTATAAACTTTTCTATAATATCGTGGAGGAAACAAGAAGTAGGGGCAACATTCCAGAATACCCAAGGACATTTTCGGATCCAACCTACAGGGTTCAATTTAGGAGCATTAGACGGAACCTTTTTAAAACAATGGAGGTCCTGTCAGGTAGACTTGGCCCGAACTCAATGCGCTGCAGATTTTGCAAGACTGCAGGCTTGGTTGAAAACCTGCCTCACTTGTTCACGAGATGTATGGCCTTAGCGACGGTTAGGACAAGACACTTCATACGTTTCTTGGAAGGTTACGCTACCCTAACTGCAGCGGATTGGTGGAATCTTCTGCTGAGAGGGGAGAAGATCTCGTTGACCATTCCAGCAGTCAAATTCCTAAAGGAATCTTTTAAATGTTTTGACTCCGTAACTGGGGGGACCTAAAACCTGAACGATCGGAGGACATGTAAGACAATGATGATTTTGCAAAAAGTTTTTGTATTAAGCTAATCTGCAAATAAAACATTTGTAAAAATGTAAAATACGTTCATAAGCTCGAATCCATACGGGTAAGGGCCTTTTGGTCATGGTGCTTGGGGGGACACTAACACCTCACAAACTCTGCCCGTTATTGAACTCTGGTTTAACATTGAGGAGAAACTATGAGGCATTGGTATGCCTACAGACATAGACCAATAGCACACGTCGGTTATGCTCCCTGGCGATTAATAGCTGCACCTAGAGAAGGCAGGTTAACCACCATCGAGCAAACTTGAGGTGATGCTGTACAAAAGCAGATAGAATGTCTATTACATTGTGATTGAAGCAATTTAGCTTTGCACTGAATTTCAGAATTTGTACGATTGCTATCATCATTACCATTATATTGAGTCAGTATTATTGCACAACTGCATTGATTTGTAACATTTGCATCGTGAGATTCACACCAGCACACTGCACTTTCATCCACGCCATGTCACACTATGACACAAATTAAAATGTAATGGTGCGAAGATTTTTAACTGCAGCTATGTGCAACAAAAGTCACGAAACAATAGTAATGTAGGTATTGGCCAGTCTATACAATATGTCTTTTTTAAAAACATTTTTCTTACAGCAAAAATTAAAGGAAGAGAGGGAGGCAAAAAGGGCTCAGTTGGACGGAAGACA
Organism: Ambystoma mexicanum; assembly: GCF_040938575.1. Classification (NCBI taxonomy): domain Eukaryota; kingdom Metazoa; phylum Chordata; class Amphibia; order Caudata; family Ambystomatidae; genus Ambystoma; species Ambystoma mexicanum. Next base: position 1,363,990,586 of record NC_090930.1, on the reverse strand, counting down.
TGACTATATGTTGGGAATTGTGGCTGCCTGTTTGAATTTGGAGAAAGCAGAGATAGAAGATGCAGTTCTCGAAGGCAACCAGGTATGAAAAAAATGCAGCTGCTTTCTCTTCCAAGGATGCCATTCTTATGTAAAAAGTCCTGCTTATTTTGAGATCTTTTGAATGTTGTGTGCCCCTTAGTGCCGTTCTTGAAAGTCTTTCCCAACTGGCAAGTTCCAACACGGAATAGCAAGAATTTCAAAAAGACTTAAAGACAGAAATGTGTGATCATTTGACAATAAATGGCCTCTGCCTTCAAAATGGCACAAGATCATTGAGCAAGGCAATAAGGAAATTCCATGATTGTTAACGAAATGTTTATTACATCAGCATCCCTTTTCATGCAACCGTTTAAGTACAGTTCTAATTCATCTAGATCTATTCATTTGAACTAATTACATCTTCGTTTCACGCATGTACTCTTTTGCCCAAAGCTGGACATTTCTTGGAAAATTAGGTTGATGGATGGAGAACTGCGCATTCTACCACTTGTGGATTTGGCTGTTGGGTGTGTCCTTTCTATCCCAAAATGCAGGTCATCATTTCTTTTACAATCAGTAGAATGACAAAATTGGCCGATGCATTTCGGACAATATGTGGTCCTTCATGAGCACGATGTCTGTGAACAAAAAAATACATATAACTAAATCTGAATGAGAACATGAAAATGTAATGTTCAAAATGTTTGAATTCCCAAGTGTAAGCTATACATGTACCTGGCCTGAAGATATGTCAAATTTGCCACCTAAAAAGCAACAATATTTCAAAGTAGTCAGCCAAAATAGCAAATAATACTCAAATAAAAGAAATACAGGAAAATGGTGTATAAGGGAGATCTCTAGATCCCTAGAGATCGCACCATGCCTGCCAGCACCTTAGCTATGGGATACTTTACACAGCAGTGTCAGCATGTGTTAAAAAAAACACTGTAAAAATTGCATGAAATAGGAACTGGAAAAAATGAAAAGATGGAAAAAATAAAAGAAAGGGGGAACTTTTGTGCATAGTCTACTAAACAATACAGTAAGACTCACCTGCAGACGCCCGTTGGAAGATAATAGACTATAAGACGTTCAAAGGCACGATTCATAGATCCTCAATTGCAGTTACATTTGAAAAAGGTATCACATCCAAAACCACTTGGATGCATCTGCGCGATTACGTCATCACGTGACAGTGCACAATGACGTCCCACGAAGATGATTAAACTGTCATGATCTGCAGCAGGAGTAATGGTGAAAAAAGATAGGTAGGCAAAACCATTACAAAAAAAAAATACAGAAAAGGGGAAATGTGTTAAACTGAAAAACATGTGTTAAACTGTGAACAATATTAGAAAGTCATAAGGAAAGTAAACGAAAATGAAGATAAACATAAATAATAAAAAAATAGAGGTAAAAATCAAAAAGTAAAACAATTTACAAAAAAATGTAAGCTATGTAAATGGGAAAAGACAAATGTGTGGCAAGAGAACCAAACCAGAGGAAAACAATATGTGTTGATAAATAGGTCCTGTAAATGAACATTACACATAGAAAAGCAAACAACTCATCAAGTAAATGCAATAAGCTGATGAATACTGAAAATCATATATCCAAAATCACCAAGTGCATAGTTTTCATTACTTTGTACACACATGTAATTATGTCCCTCATCAAACAATTTACAGGTCATTAGCGATAAAAAATCATACGTAACTGGACTGTATATACAGAATAAATTCTGGTGTGACACAGTTATGTTAAACAAATCAAACAATTGTGAGCTACTTCCTAACATAGGTACTGTGTGCAATAAGATATTCAGAAGTGATACGCCAGGAACATACCCTGCACCTTCGAACAATGTAAGGCGGTGTTCCAACTCCAGGAGAGAGACAGATTTACTTACTGCCAACTCCGGCACTGGTGCTCGCATCCCCAGACCCTCCATGCTGCCACTCGCCCCCTTCCTCCCCTGGAACTGACGCTTAAGGACCTACCATCCCGGGGTAGGCTCTCGACCCTGTACAGGCGCTTCCTGAGGGACCTCTTAAGCACAAGAGCGCGATGCATGGCCCAATGGGTGGCCGATCTGGGTCACCCGATTGACGACCAGACCTGGGTGGACATCTGGACACGTACCCACTCCTCATCTACCTGTGTGACCAATAAAGAATGTGCATACAAGCTCATGCTGCGATGGTACTACCCCCCCCCCCTTTAGACTACACCACATGAACCCACGGGTGGACTTTTCCTGCTGGAGAGGAAGCCCCGAATTTGGCTCCTTCTGCCACATGTGGTGGGCCTGCCCAAAGATACGGCAATTCTGGGAACGGTGCCTGGCACCGATCGAACACATTACCGGGCTGACACTCCCCCCTGTAAACCGAAACGGTCCTTCTGGGGGTCCCGACCCCCGGGGTATACCCCCGCTCTGGAAACAGAGCGAAATTAGCAACGCAATGCCTCTTGGCAGGAAAAACTGTGCTAGCCCGCTTCTGGAAATCCCCGGACGGCCCATGCATGGCCCACTGGTGGGGTAAATTATGGGACATCCTGATTGTGTGTAAAAAGTGACCGCGTCAAGGGCGGGAGTCCTCCACCGCTTCCAGAATGTCTGGGCCCCAGTGCTGGACTATGACCAGCACTCGATGGGCCCTGAAGGACCAAGTGCCCATCTGAGTGGTGAGGGCAGCGGACGATCCCACTGAGCAAGGGAACTGAGGGAAGGAATCTGGAGACCAGAGGGGGGAGGGAGGGGAAGAGTATGAGCTAATGGGAATTGTCAAAAAGGAGTAAAATCCTCATGCATTGTTGTTTGTAAATTGTCCTGCCTTGGTTTAAAATAAACATATTAAAAAAAAAAAGAAATTCAGAAGTGGAGACACAGTGATCTTAGTACAAGATGTCCAGAAGCTTGATCCTGGTATGGCAGGATAGTAATGGGGTAGTAGAGTTTGGATAGTGTGGGTTTGAAAGATGTTTTTAGAGCAAGGGGAGATATGTCCTGTTTTGGGTGCAGAGGGAATATTGTCATGTGAGAGACAGGATTTGATGGTGTTGAGGCAGTGTGGAGCGAGGGTGGTGATGTAGTTGGGTGAGGCTTGAGGTGGGCATTCATCATCCAGGAAGTTTTCAGATTTTGTTTTAGCTATAAGAGTGACAAGAGTGTCCCTGTCGATGGGTTGCAAGGCGTCCCATGTGCTGAAATGTTTGGGAGTAGGAGTGGGATTGTGAGAGAAAGGGAGGGCTTCTCTGGTGTGCATTTTAGTGCTGAACAAGTCAATGAGGAAGTTGCATACTGAAGTGGATGGTATTAGGTAAAATATTCATAATTATAATCAATCTTCCCGATCTCTGCAACCCCAGAACCTTTTGCTTGGACTTGGCAACTATTTTCTTTTTTTAACACATTTAATTTATTTATTCATTCACGAGCACAACATGAGTACATCAGTTGTTGTGTCTTGTAGACATGCATCATGCCAGTTACTATGTACCCACTAGACACTTATCCAGCTAACATCCTGCTTGTGAGATTAACTATGATACATCCTCAACAGCTACATACTCACCCTTCAGTTCCCTCCCACCAGCTTAACCCCAATTTGTATGGTCTCGTCTTCCTCCTCCAGATTTAGCGCATCCCAGTCCATTCACTCAAGGGCAGTCCTTTGCTTACATTTCCTTTAGTTCAACACATATGAACAATTTTGAGTACCATAGGTTTGTGAAAGCAGTTTTCTCTGTCTTTTATGTGTTCCTGAAAGGGCTTCCATACTGCCAAAAATGTAAGATACTGTCCCACTTTCAGGGCGTATATTTTCTCCATAGCCATCACCCCCCATATCTTAACCCACCACTATGCAATTATTGGACCCTCTACTGTTTTCCACCCTTGTGCTAGTGTCATTCTCGCTGCCATCAGCAAATGTGTGATGAAGGTGGCCTTATGCCCGGTTGCCCTGTATAGGCCATCCACTTCTGCTCCCAATAAGACCACCTTTGGTGACATTGGAAGATTTACCCCTGTGATCTCCTTTATATGTCCCAGAATCTCTTTCCAATAAATTTCCACTTTCGGGCATGTCCACCACATATGGTATAGTTCCCCCTTCCCTCCACATTGTCTCCAGCACCAGGGAGGATACTTTGCATTTATTCTAAGTAGGCGAGAGGGTGACATATACCATCTATAACAAAGTTTATGGGCTGTTTCTTTGATGGCTGTGCTTTTAGATATTTTGTGCGCCCTCCTCCAGAGCTGTCCCCATTCCTCTTCTGTGATTGGTTCCCCAAAGTCTTTCTCCCAGTTACCTTTATACAACAGCTTGTCTCTCATTTGCTCTCTGTCTAACAGCCTATATAGTCTTGCTACTTCTCCGGTTGTCACGCCTTCCTGCATGGTCATTTCGATCCCCACCGGGGCTCTAGTGCCCGCTTCCTTCACCTTCCTTTGGGCGATCCAATGTCTGATTTGTATATATTTGTATCTTACTTTCTCCCCTATACCAAACTTTTGTTTACATTCCTCAAACAGAAGGGGGGGATCCACCATGTAACATCTATTTTAGGTTAATCATTCCCACTCCCGTCCACGCCTCCCAGAATTCCTGTTGTTGTAGACCCGGGGTGAAGTCTGCATTATGTGCCATTGGGGAAAAGGGGCGTAATCCATGCCTAATTTTCTTCCTACTGAGTGCCTTGTCCCAACCCCGCAAGGACACCTTAGTGGCTTCCAGTAGTTGACCCCCTGCTCCCCGATCTCCAGTGCTGAGGGCTTGTAATGTTCTCAGTGGAATGGATGTGACCGCTTGTTCTATCCCGCACCAACCTTTGGGTATATCCTGCCCAGCCCAGCCCATTTCAACATCGGTGCTATGTGTGCCGGTAAGATGTATCTCTCTATGTCTGGGACCCCAAGCTCCCCCAGAAGTGTTGGACACATAAGGATCTTCTTTTGTAACTCGGCTTCTTACCATGCCATAAAGGAGAGCATTGCAGTTTCTAGTTCCTTAATCATTCGGGCGGTACGTCTACAGGAAGGGACTCCACCAGATAAAGCAAGTGGGGAAGCAGCGTCATTTTGACTGCTGCAATTCGTGTGAACCAGGAGAGTTCCCGGGCATCCCATCTATGCATGTCATCCTGTAATTGCTTCCAGAGGGGGTCTTATATTTGCTCCATACAGCCCTCTTATTTCCCTCATCAGTTTTCTCCCCAGGTATTCTATCTTCTCCTCTTCCCAGATTAAGGTGTATGTTTTTCCCAGTTTTGTGATCATTTCTCGCTCCTCCATTATGTTTAATGCCTTGGATTTTTAGTAGTTTATGGTGAAACCTGATATCCTAGCGAACTCATGCAGCCTTGCCATCACTCTGGGTAGTGTATCCTTAGTGTTTCCCAAAAATAACAATATGTCGTCCGTGTACAGCGTGATTTTGTGTGTTTACTCTCCACATGTCACCCCCACAATCCCCTGATCTTGTCTGACCCTCACCGCAAAGGGCTCCATCGCCATTACGCCGAAAGGGGGCCTCCTTGACATGTGCCTCTCCATATTTTAATCTGCGCCAAGCTCTGCCCGTTAACTAGGAAGTTCGTTGTTGGGATTTGAAAATTTGTAGAACCATCCTAGTAAAATCGGGCCACACTAAAACCTCTCCAGAACCAGCCGTAGATATCCCCAATCTAAGCTATCGAAAGCCTGTCTTGCATCTAGCGCTGCAATCGAGAACCGCTGTCCCGTTCTTGTCTCCAGATCGATTATATCTATGGCACGTCTTACGTTGTCCTGTGTGTCGCCCCACTATAAAACTCTGCCTGGTCCTCATGTATGATCCCGGGAAGTACCTTCATTAATCTTGCTGCTAGGACCTTAGCATAAATCTTGGCATCACTATTTAAGAGCGTAATGGGGCGATAGCTGGCGAAATCTGTGGGGTCTTTTCCAGGTTTAAGTATCAATATGGTTGTGGACCCCATGTTCTCTGTTATCTTGCCTCTCTCTCCCTGATGACATTAAAGAGTTGTGTTGGTGTTTCCAGCAGTTGCGCTCTAAAGGTTTTGTAGTACCCATTACTTAACCCGTTAGGACCTGGAGTTTTATTAGCTGGCAAGGCTCTTATTGCGTCATTAACCTCTTGCGCTGTTATCGGGCAGTTTAGTGTGTCCCTGCCTTCCTCCGTGACTTGGGGAAGGGGCGTAGTTGACATACAGGTTGTTTGCCTTGACGGTTCTAAGTTTTTTTGTTTTAGCAGCCATTCGTGGAATTTTTCCAATTTCTTTGCCTCCACCATACATAGTTCCCCTTGTTCATTTTTAAGTTGGGTTATGTAGTTATGTGATTTTTGTTTCTTTAGTTTAGCTGCTAAAAATCTACAGCCCCCTCCTTGTATAGTATGTTTGCTTTGTGTTTAATAGTGTCTTGTGCCACTCAGTCTGCAACATGTGCTTCCAACTTGGCTCTAATTTTCCATAGGACTCTCAATGATTTTTGTGTCTGTCGGGTTTTGTGCTGCTTCTGCGATTCCTTTAGCTCCCCCTCAAGTTCTTTAGTGATGAGTCCTCTCTCTCTAATATATGCTGCGGATTGCGATATGAATTCACCCTGGACCACTGCTTTCCCCGTGTGCCACACTATCCTCCAGTCTGTCTCCCCATTATCATTATCCTTAAAGTAGTTGTTTGTTTCCTCCATATGTGCTCTAAGTGGTCGGTCCTGTAATATATTCTCCTTCAATCTCCCTTAATTCTGCTTTTTTCCCTTGTCATTGCCCACTTCTATTTGTATGATCACCGGAGCATGGTCAGAAAAGTATTTTGCCCCAATTAGCGCAGAGTAATGTGTGTATTGCTTGTTTTGTTCATGGAAGAATCTCCATGTTTCAATTACTCCCAGGTCCCTAAAGAATATCCCCAATGCCTGCCTGTTCTTCCCATGCGCTTTGGAGGCCGGGAGTGTTTTATCTAAAATAGGAGGATCCATCACACAGTTAAAATCCCCGCCTTTCACCACCTGTCCTTTACACCATCCTTCCAATTTCAACAATATCTCCCTTAAGTAGGTATCTTGTTTCTCATTGGGGGCATACATTTCAGTTAGCGTGTAGAGTTGATCTTTTATAGTACCCTTGAGCACCAAGTATCTACCTTCAGTATCTTTATGTAGGTGTTGCATTTTAAAGCCCAGACCGTGGCTGAGCAATATTGCCACCCCCCTATGTCTTTTTCCCACCTGATGCGTAAAATTGTTTGTGGAAGGCCTTGTGCGCCATCCTCCGTTCGTCTCTATGGAGAAGATGTGTCTTCTGTAAGAACGATATTGATGCCTGCAATTCAACAAGTCTCCCCAAAATTGAAAGGTGTTTCATTGGTGAATTTAACCCCTGTATATTCAGGGTTATAATCCTTGCTTCAGCCATTCAGTCTGTCTATAGGACTGAATACTATGCGCCTAAGGCTACTACACCCTTCTCCTTTCATGGACCTCCAATCCCTAAACCCTGCCAATTAACCCCAGAACTCTAAATCATACTGCAACCCTTCCCCAACTCCCTTCCCCACCCCCAAGTCCCTTACCCCCTCAGTGTCCCCCATCCCCAACTTCCCCATTTCCCTTTACCCCAAAGTGGCCAGGCCTCTCTTCCGAACCCTCCCTGGTCTCCTCCCAGGGCGTTGGCCCTTGAACTCTCCCGGGAATTCTCTACGCCAGGATAATTCTGTACCCTGAATTGGATTCCAAGATGAGTCGCCCTCCCTCCTCCGTCCAGGCTTCATTTTACCTTGTTTATTGTTTTGTGACCCTTCTCCACCCTCCAGACCACATTTTAATAGACCACCTCCCTGGCTTTACTACACTCCTTTATCATTTCTTATAGGGTTCTGTCAATTTTACTTCTCTTCCAAGCCTCTTCCTCTTGTTCGTCGACCATTCCCAAGATCTGTCCGCTTCTTTTGAGGTGCCCCATTTTGGGTCCTGTTCCTCTTGATTCTGGTCCCCTTCCATTTGCAACAATGTTAGTACCTACTTACACGTGAAAATTTGCTGCTGTTTGCCTTCCCATGTGAAGAGCAGCCTGAATGGAAATGTCCATTTGTAAGCTATGTGTTTGGCCATTAGTGCCTTCATGACCGGCTGCATTAGTCTTCTCTTGTGTAATGTTGACAGGGCTAGATCCTGATACAACTGGATTCGGCTTCGGTTAATCGTCAGGTCAGATTGCGTTCTTGCCACTCTCAGAATTCCCTCCTTCAGGATGTACGAGGTCAGCGCTATTAGCACATCTCGGGGACTTGCCCCTGGTTCTCTCCTCTTAGGGTCAATTCTGTGTACTCTATCAGCACTTCTTCGGGTTGGGTTCCATTTAAGAGGCTGCTAAAGCAATGCTGCATGGCATCTTTTTAGTCTCTGTCCATAACTGATGTGACCAAACCCTTAACCCCGATATTGGACTTGCAGGATCTATTTTCCAGGTCCTCTGCCTGAATTTCCAGATTATGTGTTGCCCTGGACAGAATGTTGCTCCGTTTCACCTCTTCTGACATGGTAGATGGGCCATTCTCAACCACATCCACTCCATCGCCCAGATCATTAATTTCCCTTCTGACCTCTTGTAGTGATGACTTCAGCTCCTCTTTCATTTTCCCTGAATTGGTCTTGAAAGGAGTCCATCATCCTGGTTTCCATTCCCTTCAAACATTCAAATAGCTCTTCTTTGTCTAGTGCCATCTTAGGTGATGTGTCTGTGTCAACCTTCCCCACTGTCTCCTTTGATGGTTCGGTTAATGGAGTATCCACCTGTTGTTGCTGTCTCCAGCACCTTTCCAATTGCCCCATCTTGTAGTCTTGTTGACCCTTTTGCTCTTGTTGGGGCGCTTCTGAGCTTAGACCCTGGCATCAGGGGACTCTCTGGGCAACTCCCCTGTGTTCGTTCCACCAACTGTTTGTCCAGGGGGTTGGAGGGGTTACGGGTCGGTCGCCTTCCACTTGCAGTCTGCCAATTATGCTGCAGATGTGCGTTCTCTGCTCACTGTCAATCCTTCCTCTCCTTTCGGACCAGCTGGATACTAATTCTTCACCCCTCTTTCACAAAGCCTGTGCTGTTCTAGAGCTCGTGACCACTTGACCTCGGCCTCATGTCTCTCTATTTCTCGACCTCTTCTTCTGTGGGTGGGCCGAATTCTACTTTTCCTGGAGGTGGGAGGCAGGGGAGGGGCTCTTTGGCTTTCCTCTTTCCGAGTTTCTCCTACACTGTCTGATCCTTCTGTGTGCTTGGCTTCCCGTATCCCCACCAATTCTCCTGTCGCTGGCCCGGCAGCGAGCGTAACCTTTTCAGCACCACACTCCACCTTTTGCCCCTCGCACTCTCTGTCTCCTGTTGTCGTGGGGGGGGTGTACTCCCTGGTTTGCTTGCTCCCCTTTATGGCAGGTGCTTCACAACCGTTTCTTTGTCTCTTTCCTGGTGCCTCCTCACCCCCTTTCTGTTCTTGCAGTGTCTTCCCCCACCTCTCCTCTTACGAGCGCTTAGTTAAAATCCCACGCACTGTGTACCTTTTATTCTGAGGCTCCAGCTCCTTCTTCAAGCCGTGGGTGGCTCCATTCCGCCTTCCTCCGATTGCTGCAGAGAATGGGGAGAGGATGCTCCTGCTGCTGTATTGGGGGAGGACTGCTCCACATTTGGCAGACCCTTTTTTCCCCCAGCGTATGTGGGCTGCTTGCCCTGCTTTCAGTGTTGAATATTATCCAGTTGGGCCTTAGTCCGGCGTATCACATGCCCCCTACGCAACCACACCTTTACGCATTGCTAGAGGTGAGGGGTGGTACCCCGTTTTATCCTTCCTGCTTTGCTTCTATTGACTTCGCCCCCTTTTGCTCAGATTTGCTTCTTGTCCCACACATTCCTGGTCTTGGGTATTGCTTTGTGTTTAATTGTTGGTTTGGGGGTTTAATGTTCTGCCGCTGCGGCCACTTTTCTCTCCTTAATGTATTATAATGGCAAATGCATGCCTCCTCTGCGGACTCGCTGAGCACACGTTCTGTTAGCTGATGGCTCATGTGTTATTTTCCCCCTCTCAACGTGTGTTACGCTTCCCCCTCGCGAGCCCTTCAACAGAGCCGGTTCTGGGGTATTACTGTCGAACGGGTGTTTCTTTTGCCGCGTTATAACGGTGGGGGCAACTTCGCTGTCCTTACACCTTTGCCCTGCGGTGTGCGCTGACCCACTGCATCTACGTAGTAATAATGTTCTGGTAGGCCTGGCGCTCCCCGCTGCTCTTACCCCGTTCCTCCACTCGACGTTGCACTGCTGAGCCCTTCCTCCAGATCCTCTCGATACTGCACTCCTGGCTCCCTCCCGGGCTTACTTGGGATGCGTTGGGGCTCACTGCCGCTTCCCTGATGGCCCTTGAGACGTGGGGCTGGCACTGACGTGCTGTTTCTTCTCCCTTCTCGCTACTTAGTGTCCAGCTGTATCATGCCAGTTGCCCCGGCCGTTTTCCACTCTGAGCCGCCGCCGCACTCGCTCAGTCCGCCACCTCTGTTTACGGCTCCTCTGCACACATAAAGTTGTCTGAGGCTTCTTATAACGGCGGGGCTTAGACCATTTACCTGCATCTGCTTCGTTGGTGGGTTTTCAGTTCTCCTCCGCCTCTTCCCCCTCTTCAGTCTGTCAGTGGGGCCAGTTCCGGAGTGTGCTGCGTCTTGAGTTTCTCCCTCGGGTCTGCTGTGAAGGCATGTTGCAACCGATTACTGTTCTTTTCAGACCTGCAGTCTGATCCTCCTTCTTTGTGGGTCTCGGCGGCTGCAAGGGTATGTTTTCCGCTACTTTTGAAGTGCTTATGTCTCCTTATTTTCTCCCACCCAGACAGAGCTCAGGAGTGTGCACCTTCACGGTGCAGCGGCCATCTTGGAATCCGACTTGGTAACTATTTTACCTTGTCCCTAGGTGAATGGGAATCTTTATCCCCTCTCACCAAGTATTTTGCTCTTTTTATGGGTGACCTTTTATGTCTCTCCATAGTGTATGGTTGAAGTTATAGTTTCCTATAACTTTTGAGCTTAGGCTGGGTCGACCCTTTGGGCTCCCCTGTTAATTTCTCTTTTATATACTTGGGTGAACTACTGTCATCCCTTTGTCTTCCATCCTGCCTGAAAGGAAACAACTCCCAGTGGGTGGCTGGCTGTCCTGATTGGACAGCCAGACGGCCTCTGTCTGTATAATGCAGGGGGAGATTGCAGAAGTTGTGCTGTAGTTCCTGCTAAATACTCAGAACCTGGAAGCTGCTGGCAAGTCGACCACTGGAGCTGAAACTGAACAGGAAGATGAAGAAACAGCTGTAGTGATTTCCAGTGACCGGAGAGCCTGCTGTGTAACCAGAGATTGCTGAACCCTTCCTTCCAATCAACCCGGGGGTCCCAAAAATGACAACCACAACCCAGAACCTGGTGAGATCCAGTAGACTCAAGAAGACCTGCATTTTGAGCCATCCCACGTCATGCTGCAACCCTGCAGGGCTGCAATACCCCAAAACCCTGGGACCTCAAGCCATTTTGCGGTGCACAGTCTTCCGAATTCCAACCACACAGAAACTTTGGTGGCATCCTGCTGGAACTCCAGAGACTAGATTTGAGTCAAATAAATACCCTCACCAGAGTGCTGGACCTGATAAATTCTGAGAATCCGACCAACGATATTCAGTCTTCTCCTGGCACCTGAAAAGGCACCAAAACCACAGAGCTTCATCCAGCCACAAAGAAACTGTTGCTTGGAGCCTTCCCCGTTGATCCCTGCTGCAAGATCCCTTCCAGTGTCCTGTCTTCAGTCTTCACGATAAGGAATTCATCTACCAGGTTTTTGGCTGCAGATCCTGAAGAAGTCCTGCTGCAAACTCTTCTTCTGTGCTGAGGTACTGTGTTGGCTGGGGTATTACCTGGTATGGTATGGTATGGTATGGTATTGTTTATTTATAAAGCACCTATATACAGGCAAGTGATTCAAAGTGCTCAAAGAGGGTGGGAACAGGGGAAAAAACAACAGTCGCTCAGAGCCCTTGAAATTCGGAGCCGATAATAGTCTGCACAGGCAGAGTAAGTGCGCAAAATACATTTAACAGTTTGAGTTACAGCAAATAGACCTGACAGCGATTCCGCAGTTTTAACCAGTGCAATTAAGGGGTGACGATAAGGGAGAACAGACAGACGATCTTCAGGCACAATGTGTGCGGATTGTGCAAGTGTACACGGTCACAAGGAGGGGGAAAGGTCCAAGTGCATCCGGTTGGTAGTGGCTGGGTTAGGTGCAGAGAGAGCCACTCTCTTGGGTTAATTTTCAACTGCAGTGTGTGTGGGAGGGATGTAGGGCCCTGAGGTTAGTGCGAGAGAGGACTGGCTTTGGAGCCAGAGACCTATGAGACTCTGAGGTACGCCAGGCGGCCAGTCGGCAAGCTGTAAGGAAGAGGAGGGAGAGAGGGAAAGAGCAGAGAGCTAGGTTTGCAGGGTAGAGGGAGAGAGAAGGAAGAGGAGAAGAGGAAGGCCTTGAGAAGATTCCAGAACTTAAGAAGATCAGGCTCAAGACAGAGGCGGCAATGGCCCATGTTTCATAGTTTAAGGTTTTAGTGTTTGCACACGTAGAACACAGGGGGGACCCTACAGCGGGCAACGGGGCCCGAGGTGCCCAAGGCGCCTCACAGCGACGGACACGACAGAGACACAACAGACACACCAGATCCTTCCAAACAACCCCAAAATAGAAGACACACAGACGTAGCTCAGTCAACACCAAAATCCCTGCTGACCTGGAATGTAAATGGCTTGGGGTCTGGCATAAAGCGAAAACTGGTACTTCAGTACCTCAACCGACACTCCCCTGATATTACATTTATCACAGAAATCCACCTGATTGGCACCAATAGTGGGCTTTTTAGGAAATCAAACTCCCCAAATACATACCTGGCAGGATTTTCCAGAGGTTCCAACGGGGTCATGATCCTCTTACAGTAACGGGTCCCATTTAAGACCAGAAAGGTGAGAGCAGATCCCCGGGGCATGTTTGTGATGGTACATGGGGAAATGTGGGGGGAGATCTGGGGCCTGTTAGCAGTGTACGTGCCCCCAACACTGACGGCGGAACTCCTTACTGAGCTACAGGACGAAATTTTGGAGGAACGAGCGGATTCATGGGCCTTTGGGGGGGACTTTAACAAAGTCATGGAGATAGCTCTGGACAGAACACACATGGGCAACAGGAAGGTGGATACCCCGACCAGGCTCTACACCTTTGCCGAGGCAGTGGGGCTATCTGACACATGGAGGGTACTCCACACACTAGACAGGGGCTACTCATTCTACTCCAATGCATACAGGTCCCTTTCTAGGCTCAACTATATCTTCACTCCAAAGAACATGGCCCACAGACTATTATCGACGGAATTCCTGGCAAGAGGGATCTCTGACCACTCCCCCCTACTGTTTAAACTCAAAGGGAAATCACACAAACAAGAACCCAATTGGCGCCTGAACGCCTACTACCTGGGGATACCCGAAACCCGAAATAATGGAAGGACTTGCGAACAAACGGCGGAATACTTTGGGCCTCATCACGAGTTTGGCGGTAACGCTTAAATCCGGAGGTCGCACTATAACCGCCGGATTTAAGGGTCCGCCACATCAGGGCTTTGGGGGATTTCTTCCCAGCTCTGAGCTGGCAGTAAATCCGCTGAAAATTCGCGCTATTACCGCCGGCGGGAAATCCGCTGGCGGTAAGGGCGCGAAAATTCCCCATTGAGCCCAATGGGGAATGGGGCATTCCCGAATGGGATCAGTGGGGAATGTGGAATTCCATTACCGGCAAACCCGTGATCCGGCGCTAATAGCGCCGGGGGTTTGGCGGTAGGGCTAATACTGCCCAACTCGTGATGAGGCCCTTTGACTTAAATGAAGAAGCGGTGGACTGCCCAATAATATGGTGGGAAGCATATAAGACAGTCATAAGGGGGGAAGCAATATCCTTGGTGGCCGCTCACCGTAAGCGGCACAACGAGGCAATCACTGAAGCAGGGATCCAAGTAACCAGGCGGGAGGAACAACTGCTAGAGGAGGGAACTCATGAGGCACACAATGCCCTAAAGACAGCACAAGCAATTCTGAAAGAAAGGGCTCTGGACAATGCTCGAACTGCCCAGTGGCTGGTCTGGAGCCAGATATATGAGCGGGGGGACAAATCAACCGAGACCCTAGCTTGGTTAGAGCGGCAAGAGCAGAGCAAGGGGCAAGTAAGGACTATCTGAACTCAGAACAGGGAAATGTTTAACGAGTGACTCCGAGATTGCGGAGGCCTTTGCAAAATATTATGAGGAACTATACTCCCCACCAGCACAGGAACCCAATACCTTATGTTTCTTAGACTCAGTTCACGATCCAATACCTCACAGGTTCACCGTCAACGCAGCTAGACGCAGACATTACTGAGGACAAGGTAGGGGAAGCCCTCTCACAATTACAAACAGGAAAGACCCCTGGCCCCAACGGATTTCCGGTAGAGATGTGGAAAAGACTGGGAGAAACAACGAGGCACATGCACGGCATGTTCCACCGCAGATAGGAATGGGGTACCCTCCCCCCGGACCTCCGGAAAACGACCATTGTAATGATCCCCAAGGCAGGGAGACCCCCAGAGAGCTGTGCCACATACAGGTCCATATCTTTAATAAACGGAGAGGCCAAGGTACTAGCTAGAGTCCTCGCAAATAGACTGCTCTAGGTGATTGGGTCCCTAATCCACCCGGACCAATGCGGATTTATGCCAGGTAAATCCACACTAATGAATCTTTGCAGGGTCCAGGTCGCGCTTGACCGGGCAGGTGAGATTTCGTCTCTGCTGGCCCTCCTTGCGGTCGACTTTGAAAAAGCCTTTGATTCGGTGGGATGGGACGCCCTGTGGTCTATAATGGAACGTATGGGTTTCGGGCAACACTTTATGGCATGGGTCAAGCTTCTCTAAACCCTCCTGGTGGCATCCGTACAAGTCAACGGGAAGACATCCAGGATATTCCTGCTGGACCGGGGGACCTGGCAGGGCTGCCCCTTCTAGCCCTTACTATTCCTCCTGGCTATTGAACCTCTAGCGATCAGGCTATGCACAGACACACAATGGGAGGGCTTTGTTTGGCCAAAGGGTGGCGAGGAACGTGTCTCGCTATACGTGGACGATCTCCTGTTATATCTCAGTAAACCCAAAGTCTCCTGCCCGATAGTGACCATAACCCTAGGGCAATACCAACACTTTGGGGGACTCAGGGCAGGGGAGTTGCTAGGTCTGGAAAAGACCCGGGGCTACGCTGATGTCGGAACTGTTGGGACTGGGAGCTAGCTAGTCTTTTGGCTGTAGCTCCTGAGATTCTATCCGGGGCTACAACCAAAAGATATAGGGCTATAGCCCCCTTAGCCCCCCATTGACACACGTTACCACTTTCACTACATGGGAGGTGTTAAGATGGATTTCTGAACTCGGACCTAGAGGGGCAGAGGTTCAGAAGGCCAGCCTAGTTTCTTGGAACAGGGTAACCTCTGGACAAGCCAGACCAATCAGGGTAGCGATGGCGGCGGTCAAGACTAAGTCTCAAGAGGGGTGAGGGTGACAGAAAGACCTCAATGAGCACACAAAGCAAGGAAACTTACAAATTACTTCATACAGGTGTTATATTAGAAATATAGACACATTTATTACAAGGCCGTTGCAACATCGACCACAGCAAAGAATCACAATAATACGAAAGTAAACCAACACATCACAATCAATACAATATATATACAAGACCGAGGGGTCTAAGGAGTTATGAGCACGTAATATGTAGACCACCTAGATGGGGAGGAAAACAGGCAGTGCAAGTAATCATTAGACCCATTTCGACATCAGAAACACACCTAACTAGGAGGAAGTCCGAGCCCTACGAAGAGAGGAGCCTTATGCTCAAAAGTACCTGCACGCGCTGGTGCCAATGGATAAAGTAGGGTCTCTTCAAGGGTCTCAGGCAGTTCAGGAAGGTGAATGAAGCGATGCAGAACAAGTCCCCACTACTCAAGCAAGGCCTCCACTTGTGGGCAGAGGCAGGGTGAGAGTGCGGGATAGAGTCGCTATTTCACAACAGCGGTAGAAAAGAAACGAGCTCCTGCGCGAGGGGCCACTGGTTGGGGTATGGACTACTCACCGGTCCCCGACGCAGGCAGACCCAGTCTTCTCCAGTTCAGTTCACGTTGCTGGCAGGTTCAGCTGCAATGATTAGGACGTCTCGACACCGTGTAGATTCTGTGTAGCAGGATGGAGGGTGTCCCAAATGCAGCGGACGTGCACAGGTTGTTACCGCAGCAGGGCAACACGGCAACCGCGTTTACTCTGGTCCGGGCGCACTCGTCTTACTTCAGTCCTGGGAATGCCAAGTGTACGAAATTCGGTGTGAGGGTGCCGTGGACGCAGAGCAAGCAGTAGAACAGGTTTCGAGGGCTTCCCCGAAACGGCGGTGGTGACAGAGCAAAGTGTTCTGCGTAAGCTGGTCAGCCCACTGGTTAGTCCAGGGACACTTCCGAAGAGGCTTACTTGCAGGGTTTGATGAAGGCACCGGGAATAGTTGATCCCACTATTCCAATGGGTCGAAGTGCCTTTGCAGACCTTCTGGGATGATCAGATGCAGAGGGGTCTCGCAGGACGACAGCGGCTCAGGGTGCCAAACCTTCAGCGGGTCACCAGCGGTTCCTCGACTCAGCTTGTTGTTGCAGGATACTTGGCTCCTTATCCCTTGTTCGGTGTGAACTCAGGAGATCGACATGGTAGTGGTGTTTTCAGCATCCGCTTATCCAAAGTTCCTTTCGCGCCAAAACAGAGAGGACCGAATGGGAGATCTGCTCACAAACACTCACACCATACGTGGACCTATCACAGACCACGGTGGTCCCAGGCATTCAGGACACTCTAGATTCTCTGGCACCCAAGATGTGTATTGGGAACAGACATCCCAGCCCACATCCCGGAGGCACACACAAGGCACGCAGAAGCCCGCAAAAGCGTTGGGTTTTGCTGGTAAGTGCATGACCAAATAAGGACGGACCCGGGTCGGCTCGACCTGGGGAAGGTGAAGGGGCAAGACGGTCAGAGTACAGGACAAAGAACCTTGTGGCATGGCCATTTTGGAGCCAGGCACTCATTTGTGCCAAACGCGGTAAGCGCGGATAACATGGCGAAAAGGGGTTCAAAACACAAGAGAAACTATAGCTGCCACCAGTCCTGTCCGTGACACACTTGCACAGTTCATAATAAGTCCAGCGAGAGTTTCTAGGGCCTTTGGAATGACTAGAGACCCAAGAGCATGGTAAAGTAAGTTACAATGCACTCTTGTTTCCTGTTACAGAAAAGCTGCAACATGAGGAAAGGACTAAGGGAAACAAAGTCTCCCAGTACTGACTGTCTTAAGGGCATGTCAGTTTCCCCATAAGAATTGAGCAAAAGCCCAGAGGAGTGAGGCAGAAGGCTGCGCTTCTCTGGCAAAGTCTAGATCAGGGTGTAAAACAACAGCAAAAAGTTTGGGGGTTGCCACATGGAAGGAAAATTGCATACAATAATGAAAGCTTTCCTAACAGGAGGGCAGCACTGTTTAAGATGCTGGCAGTCCTGCAGTTCCTATACGTCCTCCAGGTCGCCCCTCTCCCCATCCCAGCCGCAACATTTGCAGACATCAACAGGACCCCACGCACACTACTTTGGGGGGGAAGCAGCCGCGTATTGTGCTAAAAATGCTCCACCTCTCAGTGTGGAAGGGAGGCATCAGATTACCCAATATCCGCACATATTACTGGGCTGCACAGGCAGGAGTGGCAAATGAGTGGCTACACGGGGACCCACAGCTCCCACACACCGGAATCGAAACAAGGGACACCGACTCCCCTTCCCCCTACAAATACTATACGACGACAAAAAGAACCTAGGAGGGGTACTGAGCGGGTCCCTTCACATCCAACGAGTCTGGAAAGAAATACACATATATATATCGGCTGGAGTGGCAGACCAACCCTGAGCCAACCCCTATGGCACAATACACACCTTCCAGAAATCCAAAGAATGGGCCACTTCGAAACAAACCTGGGAGAGGAAAGGGATATCCACACTGGCAGACATCATCCATGAGGGGCGACTGATAGACTTTGAAACCCTACAAAAAAAACACGGACTAGGACCCATGGACCGCTTCAGATACCTCCAACTCACACACGCTATCAACACCCAATTCACAAACCTCACGGACATACCCGCCTGCTACCCCCTAGAAACAAATGTCCTCCCACAATGCATCCCCCTCAGGGTAACCTCCACCCTCTATCAGGCAATCAACTCCTTTGGCTCAAGGGAACTTGCCCACCTTGGAGGGAAATGGGAACAGGACTTTGGGGCACTGGAGGCGGTGGAGTGGACCGAGGCACTGATGTCCCCGAGGGAAATAGGCATTGACGCAATGGCTACCTAGGGAGGGCAGGAGGATACAGGATGCCTCCGGTGCAAGAGAGCGGAAGGCACCTTCTACCATATGATTTGGGATTGCGGAGTGCTGCAGGAGTTCTGGACAGCATGTCTACAGCACCTTTCAAGAACAATGGGCGTTAAAATCCCGATGGACCCAAAACTCATCCTCTTGGGAATAGGAGGTGAAACCGACCTTACGAAACATGAGAAGACATTCTTGGTGGTAGCACTAGGGGCAGGTAAGAGGCTAACGGCTGCCACCTGGGGCTCGGCGGATACGATTAGCATAGACCGATGGTCCAATAAAATGGACAGATGCGCCTCACTTGAAAGACGAATTTACAATGCCAGGGGTGTCCCCGGAAGTTCCAGAAAATGCGGGGGAAGTAGGAAGAACAAACATAGAAACCATGCTGGGGCAAGCGGAGCGCCCGGGCACGCTGTGTGCCCACCTGGTGGAAGGTACAAATCTTCTGTTCCCAACGTGTCAAGTACTGTCAAAATGTTGTGTTATGTGCTGCAGAATCCCCCCACACCCTCACATTTCCCCCACCCCGGTGAGGGGACTCCCACTGCTACTGTGCACTATGATTGTCGTTTTCTTGTTTTGAAAAACTTAATAAAAAGATTGATTAAAAAAAGACAGAGGCGGCAGGGAAGCTATTCCAGAGGGAGGCACCTCCTGAGGATAGGGATCTCCCTCCAAATCTCGGCTTGGAGAACCTGCTCACTCGCATAAGGTTGGAGTTAGATGAGCGGAGGGCTCGTGAGGGACAGTATTTAGGTAGGCAGCGCTGCAAGTAGGTAGGTCCCAGGCCCCAGAAAGCTTTGTGAATAATGCAGAGGGTCCTGAACTTAATCCTTGCAGCCAGTGGGAGCCAGTAAAG
Organism: Ambystoma mexicanum; assembly: GCF_040938575.1. NCBI lineage: Eukaryota > Metazoa > Chordata > Amphibia > Caudata > Ambystomatidae > Ambystoma > Ambystoma mexicanum. The sequence goes on along the minus strand of NC_090930.1, from coordinate 1,363,971,169 downwards.
GGATTTCAGTGCCAGAGAGATGTGGTCCCTGGGCTTGAGGCCAAGGATAAGTCTTGCGATTCTGTTCTGGATGACTTGAGGAGGGTGCAGGGCAGAAGCAGGGAGGTTGATGAAGAGGCTGTTGCAATAGTCCAGCCTAGAGAGAACCAGGGCTCTGGAGACAGTGAGCCGCTGGGGGAAAGTGAGAAATGGTAGAGTACCTCTGAGGAGGTGTAGTTGATAGACTTTTTAGAGATGTCCGAGATGTGAGAGGAGTAGGAGAGACTGGAGTCGAAGATGACCCCAGGGTTTTTTGCCTCACAGGAGGGTGCAGGCGCAGGGCCAAGGGAGGCCGGCCAGAGTGAAAGTGGGAAAGCGAGAGCAGGGATGCAAATGATCTCAATCTTACTGGCCTTGAGGGAGAGGTTGTTTGCAGCACACCATGACTGTGTAGCAGACAGACAGTCAGATATGAGGGAGGAGGAGGAGGCAGCGGCTGAGGGTAGCCTGAAAGATAGTTGCATGTCATCTGAGTAGTACTGGAAGTTAGAGGTGAAAGTGGCAAAAGCACGTGCCCGGGCAGCCATGTAGATGTTGAAGAACCAGGGGTATAGGTTAGATCCCTGGGGGACACCACAGGTTGAGAGAGCGATATTCGAGAGAAAGGCTCTGAGTTCCACCTGGGATGGGTGGTCGGAGAGAAAGGAGGTTAACCATGCTAAAGCCTGACTGTGATTCCAAGGGTATCATGGAGACGTGCGATCAAGATGTTGTGGTTAACCTACCTTAAGCCTTGTGTGAGTCCTGTGTAGCATTTGGGGTTATTCATGTGATTGGGAGTCCTCTCATCCAGTTCACCCAGGCCCACTGCTGGAATCCCTCTATGGTGTATTCTATGAAGTCCCTGGACCCTAACTAACTCTAAAGTGAACTACTTGTTTTGAAGAGACTTCGTCTGGAACTCTGACTTTTCCTGCAACTAAACCCTATCTCACCCTGCCTACAGCTGGGACCTAAGACCACTAGGGTCCCTCTTCTGCCTCTAAGAGAACTCATGCAATAGACTAGGGAAAGACTGGATAAGAAAAGGATTCTGCCTTGAAAAGTATAACAAGTGTTTAAAAGTTACTTACTTGTGAAAGAGTTGGTTTGGTAACTGTCCCGCTGAAATAGGAGGAGTTACTAAAGTTCTTACTATCCTTTGAAGGTGGTTTGCCATTCTGAAAAGCATATATAAGGTTATTTTACTTACCTGTGAATTGGGTCCACCTCTTCCCAAAAGTAATGCTGTTGGCTTGACCTAACTATTTCTTTCAGAATATACATGTATAAGTTTACCGACTGGGCCTTGCTTCCCCTAACTTGCTGTATAGCTGGTTAAGAATAAGTCTGTCTTGGGTTTTAGCGTACCTGGAATAGCTGTGTGCCATTCTGAATAAGTGTACTATGGGTTTAGAATGGCTTTAAGCATGCTTCAGAGGTCCTATGAGGCAGGCGGTATTAGAATACATAATTTTGATTTCTACTACCTCGCGGGGCAACTGCAAATTACGGTGAGCTGGCTAGCCGATGAGCCACTATTGGACATGATGCGCTTGCAGCCCTCCACACGGCAATATTACGTGAAGGAGTTACTAGGGGTGCGCAAGTCCAGAGGTGATCGAGCACTACACCTGTTAACACTGGGTGAGTCCCTCTGTCGCAGAACATGGAAACTCTTGGGGGTGTTGGACCCTTATTCCCCCCACATCCCGCTGGTCACGGTCTTGGCGGGACAGCTACCCAATGTACAGGGGATCAGGAAGTACTGGGAGGGTAGCAGGGTGGCTACACTTGGGACATGCTCCAAGAGGGGAAGATGACATACTTCGCTGCTCTAGTCGAATGGTCCTGCTTACACAGGGATCAATTTCTACTGCACTTCAGCTTGACACAGGATATGGAACGTAGGAGTCCTCAACTCTGAGATGGCATAGAGTGTGAGGCATTGCTAGAGGCAATGTATGCTATGTCTGAAGGGGGCAACATGGTTTCCAGACTCTACAAGCTGCTCCTGGTCAGACTTCACATTGCAGACTTGCAGGTGCGGGCTAAATGGGAAGCAGAATTGGGCAGGACGTTCTCAGATACGGAGTGGGCAAGGGTTTTATTGTATCCTAAAAAAGTTTCCATAAATGCCAGGTTTGGACTTACACAATTGGACGTAACATATAGAGCTTACCTGACATCTTACAAGATCTCTCAGTTTCAGGGAGAAGTCAGACAGCAATGCGCCAGGTGCACAGAGGACAAGGCTTTCTACACATGTTGTGGTCTTGCCCGTTGATCTGAGAGTACTGGGAAAAGATTGCGGATTGGGTGTCTAGGGGAGGCATAGACATGAGTGAATGGCCCTCAAAAGCATGCTTATTGGGGTTATTTCCACGTAAGAAAGGAGCACAACGCCTTACGAAAATGAAGGATCTTGTCTGTGTGTTGGCTAAGTGCAGGATTGCGATGTCCTGGAAAGCAGCAGAAGGCCCCAGTGTCGCAGCGTGGTGGGGAGACCTGCATAAATGGGCATTAGCAGAGACTGTGGTCTGGCATAGGGCTGAGTACTTGGGACTAAGAGACCAGCAATGATGTTGCTTCTTGGAATGTTTTAACTCAGACAATGCTAGAACCCTTGGATACTACGCACACAAACCATCGTCAAACTTGATTATGCAATTACTGTGACAGTGAGTGTACTGTACTGGGAGGAGATATAGGGCAGCCCACAGACTTGTTGGTGGAGAGGGCACAGAAGGCATTGTTTGTAGGTTTTGGTTAGTTGGTTACATTGGGTATGCAAGGGAGGTGGGAAGATTCCTATATTTGGTGGATTTATGATACGCGTAGCGCCCATGCACCTTCCATGTTTAATAATGAACACCAATAAAATTGTTTAAAACTTGTACTTTTGGTTTAGCTGACCTTGGTCTGCCTGGTGCACTCCTAAATTGGTGTAAAGAGTTCTTGCTTACCTTTGTCTGTGTTCCACTGATCTGAAAAGCAACCATAATAGTGTTATTACACAATTAGGTTTTTACTCACCTAGTATAACTGAGGGTTATCCTAAATGTAGTTATAGGTTCATACTTTCCATGCATTTGTGTTCCACTATTCAGAAAATTATCCTGTCAACAGGGTTGGTATACTAAGTGATTTCTTAACTGAGGGTCACTGCATGACTGACAGGGTCTACTACCCTTGAATTACTGTCTGTATTCGAAAAGTATACATAACCTGGTTTTACTCCCCAAGAATAGCTGATTTGCATTCTGAATGTGTTACAGGTTTGACTCACCTTGAACTTCTGATTGCTATTCTTAATAAGAATAATGAATTAAGATAAGGAACCTTTTCAGTGGACACTTGTAAGGGTAGACCTCAGCGCCCTTATTAGAGCAATAGGTTTGTCGCATGAACAGAGTAACAGCGGAGTAATAATGGTTCCTCCACTCTGTTTTAAAAGGCAGTAATATGAGTATAGTTACACCTCTTGCATTCATGCGCCAAAAATCCAAAAAATAATAATTCAACTCAGTATGATTGTAATTATGAAGTGGTATATTTATGTGAACGAGTGCCCTATTGGGATAACACGTGTTTCGAAGGACTTAGCCGTCTTTTTCAAATCATGGCTAAATAGTAATACAACATCAATAGGATACATTAACATTCAACAGGAATTGTTGCACCATTCCGGTAGGTAAGTTACATATGAACACAGAAAGCAAGTAAAAAATCAAAAAATGGGAGAAACACAAAGAGAAAAGACAAAAAGAAAATCCTGTGAGTTCAATTTTCTATTATATCATACTGTATATAATTCTGAGCCATATATTGGGTAACTTAAAATATGAAACAGAAAGTTCTTACCAAATGGTATTGTTTTGTAAATTTGAAACGCGGCCTTTCAGCAAGTTCCAATAAGTCATGGGATCAATCCCAACCTGTCAAATAAACTTTTAATAATTAGTTCTCATTCACTGTTACCTGCTGTCTGGTAATTTTGTCAATTTAAACTTGTTTACTCTATATTGTTATATCCTTATTTGTCTGAACTAATGAATAGAGTTACCAATGGGATGCCAAGAGTTTTTTGTCTCTTTTTTGTTTTGATACGCACACATCTGGTAAACGTTAAAGATTTTGCTTAAACACCGTCTGCTCCGTGTTGTATGTCAGGTCAAGAAATTACATTGGCGAATGCTATTGGAGTGTGCCCGTAAGCACCACTAAGTTGATGAATCAACAGATATGACAGAGGGCTTATGCGAGGGTTGTACATTCCTGTAATAGACATGAATAAGCTATTACATTGTGTTCATCAGAATAAAGTACAGCCTGCAGTGTAGTGGCTGAGAGTGCCATATGGGCTACGGATGATACATGTTATTTATCGTATCTTACCTCTGTGGTCATTACAACCGCACCATACAAATCTGTCTGCGTTCGTGCGGGCCCATTTTGTAATTTATGCAATAATCTGCCAATGCAAAAAGATGTGTATTGGAAGTACTATTCGAGAAATGCGAATAAGAATCCGGGAACACATGTCAAGTATTGGAAGTCAGAATGCCAACCTACCACTGGCATCTCACTGGCAAAATAATCATCAACTAAGCAGTAAACAAGACATTAGAATCTTGGGACTAAAAAAAGTAATCCTGGGACCTAGAGGAGGAGACCAAGAATTGAAATTGAGACAAGAGGAATCAAAATTAATATGTCGCTTTCGGACAGTTGAAAGAGGCCTCAACTCTGACAATGAGATGTCCTCTTTCTTATAATTAGAATAAGTTTCAATGCTTATAAATGAGTTATGGGAAATATTGATAATTATGTAAACCACATGATCTAAACCACCTTGTAGCTCAATATATAGCGTATCTACCTCTTTAATTAACTAACAGGCTTAATTGGAGATAATGTACTTTGAGGAGATAACGATCGAGTATAATTCCTTGGAATAGCAGCTATAAATCCAAAAGATTTAAGTCTCATTTGGTTTCATATTATTAAAAGAATGTTCACATAACTAACAAATATGTACCCCACCAAGCCTTTATCCACATAATACGTATCATAATTCGCAATTAACTGTGTGTATGTATTTAATGTAATTGGAGTACAGCATCAAGCTCGAAAATATAATTCATTACAAAGAATATGTACTTCGACAGGTACACCTTAACGTATGGGGTCATAATAGTGATGCTAGTAAACATTTAGCGGTTTTTGCCCAAAAGATGGCACCCATAATGGAAACCAAGATAGGACCAACACGGTCGTCCGGAAGACCGTAACCACAACAATATAGGCCACCATTTTGGATCCGTGCACGAACACGGACAGATTTGTACGGTGCGGTTGAAATGACCACAGAGGTAAGATACGATAAATAACATGTATCATCCGTAGCCCATATGGCACTCCCAGCCACTACACTGCAGGCTGTACTTTATTCTGATGAACACGATGTAATAGCTTATTCGTGTCTATTACAGGAATGTGCAACCCTCGCATAAGCCCTGTGTCATGTCTGTTGATTCATCAACTAAGTGGTGCTTACGGGCACACTCCAATAGCATTCGCCAATGTAATTTCTTGACCTGACATACAACACGGAGCAGACGGTGTTTAAGGAAAATCTTTAACGTTTACCAGATGTGTGCATATCAAAACAAAAAAGAGACAAAAAACTCTCGGCATCCCATTAGTAACTCTATTCATTAGTTCAGACAAATAAGGTTATAACAATATAGAGTAACCATGTTTAAATTGACAAAATTACCAGACAGCAGGTAACAGTGAATGAGAACTAATTATTAAAAGTTTATTTGACAGGTTGGGATTGATCCCATGACTTATTGGAACTTGCTGAAAGGCCATGTTTCAAATTTACAAAACAATACCATTTGGTAAGAACTTTGTGTTTCATATTTTAAGTTACCCAATATATGGCTCAGAATTATATACAGTATGATATAATAGAAAATTGAACTCACAGGATTTTCTTTTTGTCTTTTCTCTTTGTGTTTCTCCCATTTTTTGATTTTTTACTTACTTTCTGTGTTCATATGTGTAAAGACTGGTAGGGGGGTCTGTACTTCCGCTCTCTATATGGTAGAGGGGAGGCACAGAGGACCCCAGCCAAGATTCTCTAATATGGTAACGATGGACGAGCAATCAAGGCCTAGCTTCTCAGGAGGTGATGCAGGCTGGTTCTTAAGTACAGTGTATCCCCAAGCCCCCACAAAGGAATGTCCACACACTGTATTACTGAAAACACAGTCTTTATATAATTAATATTCAAGGGTTATGTACACTTATCACAATAACGCACTTTGTGCTCAGGAAAATCAGCAATGGTAAATATCTACAATTCTAAAGTGGTACCACTAATATTAGACCTCATTAAAGTGCATTCACAATACTGTCAAAATGGCACACAGATCAATAAGAAGGAAACCAGCAATAGAGAGAGGAGAGATAAAAGATGGTTGAAACAATAGGCAGAAGACTGGCCCTAGCTACTGGACACAGTTCTGTGTGGAGATCCCCCCCACCTGGGCAACCTGTAAAATAAAGAGATATAACACCAGCCCAGTCCATATATTGTTCAATAGTCTATTTCTCTCCTATAATGTTTTTACCCCCCCAATGTACCTGGTGGAGTCGAGTTCTTCGAAGAGGCGTCGACGGATCCTTCTTGAGCGACCCCCTTTCAAGCGGGAGTCACGGATCGTCGAGAGGCGTCGAGAAACGTCGAAGACCTCGGGGTTCGGCGACGGGGAATCGACGGCCCTTCTTGAATGCCTTCCCTTTCAAGCGGGAGGCACGGGGCGTCGAACGTCCGTCGACAAACGAGGTAGAACGATGTCAAAGAGGCGGCAGCTTCGTCCGAGCGGTGCTCGTCGGCGTCGGGGCGTCGGCGTCCTGCAAGGCGGAGGTGTGCGGGGCACCTCGATGACAATAGTTCTGGACCGCAAAGATTGTGGAGACGGAAGCCCAGCAAAGGCGTCGGGTCGTCCGAGTCTTTGAGGTCGTTGGGTGGCGGGAAACCCACCGGCAGGTTTCTCCTCGGCGCGTTGGTCGTCCTCGACTTTCTCCGGCAGGATAAGCGGTCGACGATGCGGTCGAGGGAGTCCTTCGATTGAAATGTTCTTAGGCAAGGAGCGGACGGCTCCGGTCGTCGGCGGCACGGCGTCAAGTGGTTCCCACGGCTGGGCAACACAACTTCGACGGGCCTCCAGCGGTTACACAGACCTGCGAACCCTGGTCGACGGCAATGGACTTCGACGGCGTCGATGTCCGGGTGCTTCACTTCGATCTCCTCGGCGGTCCCGTCTCGGGTCGGCAGCCTTTCGAGGGTCTGACTTCCAGGGCGCTTCGGCGAAGATTCAGCGGTGCTCGATGGTCCCTCGGAGCACGGGAAGAGGGCGCCTAGCCAGGTCCTCTCTCGGGTCAGTCCTCGACGATTTCGACAACCTTCAGTTTCTGTCGAAGCAAATGCCACAGCAAGTCTTCTTCTTCCAGCTGGACGTCGAGGATCAGCAAATCCAGTTACTCTTGAGTGGAGACTCAGCTTCTGAATGCTTCTGAACAATTTCCAGTGGTGAGAGGTCCCCAGATATACTATTCTGTCTCTCATCCACACTGCTGGCACACACACAGCAGCCAATCACACAGAAGGGCATTCATGCAGTCAGTCAGCCAATCAGGCACACAGTGCATTCAGGCCACACTCCTCCCTTTCAGACACTCACAACAAGGAATGTGGATTGGGACAAGTACCCAGCCATTCAACACTACACACTGCATTCAGGCCAGTTTCGGGCAGGGCTGTCTCAGTCTTTGTCTCACATGCCAGAAACCAGACAACCACAACAAGAAGTGTATATTGGTCACACACTCCATTCACCCAGGTCCCACCCACAGGAGGTACCCACAACATACAGTCAAAGGGAAGGCTCCAGTCAGTCTAGCTGGGCCTTCACAACAACACCATATATGGAACTTCCACCCAACAGCCAGCCAGGGGGAAGGGACAGAGCCAGGGCTTCCCAGGACTTTGGGAAAAACAAGACAACAGGCAATAGAAAGCAAGAGGCCACAGGGGCCATCTTGTTTTCTATCAGGAATCAACTGATCCCAATGGCAGGGCCTGGGTATCCCAAAATGGAGGACACCCAGAGCACCTGTCCAATTCAGCATGGAGCTGCCACCAGCCCATACCCTGCTCTGTGGGCCACCCACAGGTGCCCAAAAACATACACTAGGGGCACAGGGTTGTACCCCTACCCATGGGTGCCATAAGGGTATCCCATGGGTCTGTTCACCAAACCAAAAGAGAGAGCTGCACTGCCAGGAGTCCCAAATGGACTCCTGGGCAGAAAACATAACAGAACACACGATAAAAACAGAAAAAGGACAAGGATTCAGAGGCCCTGTCCCTCTGATGCATTTCCGGCATCACAATATGTAACTTACCTACCGGAATGGTGCAACAATTCCTGTTGAATGTTAATGTATCCTATTGATGTTGTATTACTATTTAGCCATGATTTGAAAAAGACGGCTAAGTCCTTCGAAACACGTGTTATCCCAATAGGGCACTCGTTCACATAAATATACCACTTCATAATTACAATCCTACTGAGTTGAATTATTATTTTTTGGATTTTTGGCGCATGAATGCAAGAGGTGTAACTATACTCATACTATTCTTAATAAGGTTATACTGTGGGTTGTATCCCTTAAGTATTGTGTTGGTTTTTATAATTGTGTTTAGATATAATGTGATAGTACTTATTTACCCAAGATTCATCTTGGCCTACTTGTATTTAAATAAACGATTTATGTTTTGCAATGCATTGTGTTTCAGTGTTTCTTTGGACCATATGTATGCTACAATTTCTTTGTATAAATCTACAGCCCTCTCTCCCTCCAAAGATAAGCCTGGCTGCTCTGTCTATGCTACCAAATACTCAGGTGGTACAGCCTTATAGATTTTTGTACTGTCCAAGTTGTATGGTTTTGCTAAGCCCTTAGTTGGACTTACGAAAAACTGTCCTAACAGATGGGTGTGTGGAATGTGTGGATGGTGGTTTGGAGAGGGACTTGAGGATGTTGAAAATGGGTTGCAATTATTCCAAAATTTTAAAATGCACTTTTTATCTCAATAATGAAACAAATCATCAAGTACCCCTTTTTGGACATCAGAAAAAAAATCAGGGTGGTTCTTGGCAACAGCACATAGAGTGATGTAAACTATCATTTACACAAAGAATAGGCGCATTGACTACATTCTCAGCAATATTTAAAAATAGAGCTGCCTCACCTCTTCCAGATACTTACAGGGCTCAGGCACGAGCCACAGTCCTATATGGAGCTGTGCTCTGGGGGCATCGTGGATGTGAGCCTCTAGATATTTTAGGAAGAAGCTTTCTCAAAAGATTGATATTCCTACCCAAAAATGCACTGACACTCACAATGTATCTGGAACTGCGGCTTTGCCCATTACATTATGAAGCACACCTAAGACCAATTATGTTCTGGCTGTGCATTCATAGTATCAATGGATTAACAGTATTTAGGAAAATCATTTGGTATATGACTTTAAATCAGGGAGGTTGTATGTGGGCTTGTTTGCACCATTTAAAATCTCTCTTCCGTATATTGAGGCATGAATACCTTTGGCATATTTATTCACAGTGTGACAGGGCCAGCATTATGACCCTGTCAATGGTGAGGGGGGAAGGGCGCCCACGCCGACTCAAAGCGACTGCGTGGATGCCAGCAAGCCCCCTCCCCACCCCTCCTTACATGCAGCTCCAGCTGCAGAAAACGTCAGAGATTCAACTTGGGGAGGGGGGGCATCCCTATTTAGGGGTGCCACCAAGCAGCACAACACCGGTCAGCAAAGGAGCACAGCTGGAGCCTGCGCAGAAACGTTGCCACTAACACTCCAGGGATTTTTATAAAAATATAAAGGCTGCACAGAGGCTCCATCTCGGCTGAAGTCATAGTCAAGTACTTATGGGCCCGTTGGCTTCAGTTCTGCTTTTCTGCAATAGTAATTGCTTCGCGATTAACGGCGTGCTTCAGTTTTCTTCGATAACCTGTCGATATGGCCCCCGTCTTCTACTCCGAGTACCCGGAAGACAGGCTTCAAGAAGTGTATGTGATGCAGTGCCAAGATGTCTAGCGGACCCGCATAAAGTTTGCCTCTGGTGCCTGGGCATCGAACATGTAACCAACGGCTGACGATCCTGTCAGTCTATGACTGTTAAGGCCTTAAAAGAACGCTAGGCTAAATTAGCAGTGGGTATGATTGTTCCCAAATCCCTGTCCACGCCTTCTAAATTGACATTGTCCCACAAGTCGAGAGCTTCCTCTCCTCACAAAAAATGATCGAATTCGACGAGCAGCCATTCTTCATTGTCCTCCAAAAAATCAAAGGGAAGACATAGATCACTGTCTTCTTCCTTGTCTACTTCATCAGAAAGGGTAGTCTGCCGACCAAATTTTCTTCTAAAGAGGAGTGGGAACTCTTTGGGAGAAAATTAAATAAGATCTTCAATGATCAGGCTCGGACTTTGAAGGACAAGAAGACTGGCCATGCTACAGTCGCTGACAAGGATGACGCCAAGGCTCAAACCCATGCGCCCCTTTGCCCGGGTAAGCCTAAGACTACTCAAGAGTATTCGAGCACTCAACGAGACGAGAAATCGTCGAAGAAATTGTCAAAGTAAAAATCTAAAAATAAGTCATTGACACCATCAATGCCACTGACGTCGACACCATTGACACCTTCGATGTCGATACCTAAACCATCGACGCCGTTTGTTCAACTTTTGGGAAAAAGTCCAGATAAGGTATTTAAACCTTTACCCAAAATGGATTTTTTCAATTCATTAACTTCTATTCATGAGGGATATGAAACGTCTGATGAGACACTTCCAGGTGGACTTCAATTGGTTCCCATTAATGTCCGGAAAGATTCTGTTACACCTGATTTGTTTCATTTCAGAAGAAGCTAGAGTCAAACAACTTTATGACTCATTGCAAACAGCCAGTGGATTGACACCTCCCCAGAGCTAGATTTTGGAAAACCAGATCCTGCTGAACATGCAGATGCATCTTAAAGATCACTAATGTCGAGGGTAGAAGATTTCCGGCGATGGAGTAGACTGCTCCTGTATTTGAACAGGATGACCTGACAGACATTCTGGACAAGGGGCCACAGAAGGACCCCATCTTACCCTTCCATGTGGCACTGCAGAAGAGAGTTGCAACAAACTGGGAAGCTCCTGAATCCAATCCCGCAATAAATAGAAATGTAAAAAAAAAATAGACCATCAAGAATATAGACCATCAAGTAGTGATCCTAGCTACCTTCCAAGTCATCCAACCCGGGAGAGTCTAGTAGTTCAGGCTGCTACTTCTACCTCCAGACAAACTGCGTATCCAACCATACAGCCTGATAGGGATATGATATATGTTATTTTATTTGTATCACACTCGTACACAAGTGTTTCAGAGCGCGACAAGGCAAGGCAGGGGAACAGGGGAGAACATAACAGCAATCTTACCAGGCCCAGTGGCATTGAGAACGTGCAAGTGCATGGGAAGGGGGAAGGGGAAAAGTGCATGGAAGGGGGAGAGTGGAAAGTGCGGAGCAGTGGAGAAAAGATAAATAATAATAAATAAAATAAATAGATAATGGAGGCAATAAACAGTGATAGTGCAGCTGGCAAGTGGCAAGTGCTGTGTTTATGGCAGCAGAACTTGGAAAGTCTGATAAGTGCAGAAAAAGAAGAAAATGGGGGGAGGTGTTGGGGACTGTATATGTACAGATACAGTCACCAGTGCAAGAGGTGGCCAGGGGGCAGTGTAGGAGGGTGGCAAGGTGAGCAGGTACCTGGGCCCAAGGGACATAGGGTGGCCAGGTGCACAGCGCCAAGAGAGAGCTGATTAGCAGGGGAGAGGGGGAGCGAAGGCAGAAGCAAAGAGGAAGGTCTTGAGGTGCTTCCGGAACCAGAGATGGTTCTCCTCAAGTCTTAAATGGCAGGGAGGCTGTTCCAGAGGGATGCCCCAGCTGAAGACAGATATCTACCCCCAGCTCGTTTCTTTGAAAAATGACTGACCCTGGGGGAGTTATAGGTGGAGGAGCGGAGAGCTGGAGAGAGGAGGTATTTGCAGAGGGATAGCAGACGGTATTTTGAACCCAGGTATTTTGGACCCAGGATGACAAAAGGATTTATTCTTGGTCAAAGTATTTTCTCCTAGCAGCATGGCCTTAAAATCTGCTAATTCCACTTGTGCCCTCGCAAAGTTTACACACAACCTGTGGGACTGCGCAGCGATGTCGGCTGATCACATCCCTGAGGGTGAGGAAACAGACGGCTTCTTGAACCTGATGAGGGTTGGCAAAGAGGCTGCATGCGAGTCTCTGTAATCGGGTCTGGATACTGCTGACAGTGTCAGCCAGGCCATCGCGGCAAGCACTGTCATACGCAGGTTTGCTTGGTTGAGGAAGTCTGGTTTTGCACCAGATGTACAATCCAGACTCATCAACATGCCCTTTGATGGCTCCCATCTATTTGGAAATAAAGCTGATAGGTGGCGGCTACATCATTAAGTTCCGCAGTTAGGCAGCCACAGCCTTTTCACCCCAGCAGATCATCTTGGAGGGTTAGGTCTTTTCGCTACTATTCCTCAGTTGGAAGAGCAAGAGGACAGGCTAGTCAAAGAGGACAGAGACCATTTCCTAGTGGTAGACGAGGCAGATGTGCTAAACCCGGCCAAGCAGCAGCTGCTTTACCAACAGCCGCTGCTTCAGCCGCCTCCAAATCACTCTGAGGTCTTGTCTCACAACACCCCAGTGGGATGCAGACTATCACAGCATTTGAAAGAATGGCAGGCTATTACTTCAGATGCATGGACGCTGGAAACAGTAGCCCAAGGTTACGGCCTCCCCTTCATATAGAGACCTTAGGATCATCCCCTGGGAAACAATTCACTAAATGTTCTGGATCTATTTCTGTTGCAGGACATTTTATCCCTGATAGAGAAAGGTGCTATAGAACCAGTACCTGTAATGGAGAGGAACAAAGGATGGTACTCTCCCTATTTCCAAATTCCCAAAAAGGACAGAGGACTGAGACCCATCTTGGACTTGAGATACTTTTTTTTTTTTGGTCAAACTTCAATTTTATTTAGATATCAATTTTGGGGGGAAGCGCAGAGTATTTTTGGGTGGCAACCAATATTAGTCACTGTTAGTTTGTCAGTGCCAACAGTCACTAGGACACGCCTACTCCAGCGATCATTGGATGAAGAATCATATTTCTGTAGCTGGCAAACTGTATGATGTGACTATGTGTTATTAGCTGTAATATTGAGTTCATCCTGCCCGTCAGGCTGGAACAACGAGTCCAAGCCTTCAAGTACTGCAAGATCAACCTAAGTGTGCATGTTTTTTTTAACCTTTTTGCCCCGTCTAAGTTTCCTATTAAGAGGGGCAGCACCATCCACGGTGTCCTTATCGACCCTCTTTTTAGCGAAAAAGGCTTATATCCTTACCTGTAGCGCCAGAGGAATTATTGTATTCAGTATGGGCACAACCACTCCAATGTATAGCATTATAATCATCTAAAGTAGTTGCAACTTTAGTATTCCTACTGTCATCCGATCCTTTAGGACCATGACCACAGTTACACCTCTCGTTATTCCTATAACCTTCTGGGGCATGAACTTCCCCTCAGGATACATATCCTCCAGAGTTTCAAACCCTGCTCATCCCCAATCTCCTACTATGGACTTATCGCACATGGGCGCCAGGGTCTCAATCTGCCATAGCGGGATGTCCGGGTCAAACGGGTGTTCCACTCCTACCCTTTTCATAACTCGCCTCCATGCGTGCACTGTGCATGCCACGGGGTCGAACCTGCATTTATCCGCCACCCTCCCCGAAATCAAGAGCCCTTGCAGTGAGTAGGGGTATACCGAGCCTCTTTCAATATGTAGATGCAGTGGCCCCCTCCCCTCCCACATCCAGTGCCTCGCAAAAGACAGCTGGGCCGCTAGGAAATATGCCTCGATATCTGGGGCCCCTATCCCTCCGTGTTCCCACGGCTGCACCAGAGTTTCCCAGCATATCCGCCGGGCCTTCGGGTGCCAGGTCAGGCAAACTAACTGGGACTTCACCTCAGCAAAAAAACTCTTCCCCGGCAAGACGGGTATATTTGCGAACATATACAAGAGCTTGGGGACAACTACCATTTTAATAATGGCCACATGACTCAGAAGTGTGAGGGGGAGCTTACACCATCTATCTGTCTTTGCCCTGAGTGATCTTAGGTACTCCCTGTGATTCATTTCCAGCAGAGACAGAGCCTTCCTACTAACCACCATCCCCAAATATGTAACAGAGTCCTGCACCCACCCAAACCCCTCCATGTTAGTCGGGGTGTTGTTAACTCATTCAGGGAGAAAAGGGAGGATTTGGCCCGATTCAATCGGATGCCAGAAAAATCGCCAAACTCAGCTACTTCCTGAGCAACGGGCTTAAGATTGGTCTCGGGTCCCTTATGTAAATGATGGCATCATCCGCATCAAGCGAAATCAAATCCCTCGGCCCACCCATGCCCTGCCCCCTATGTCCATGCACCTTACGGAGTCTGCTCGCCAACACCTCTATGGCCATTGCAAAAAGCAATGGGGAAAGTGGGCACCCCTGCCTCGTCCCCCTCCCTAGCAGGAATAGCTCCGACCAAACCCCAACCACACTAATCTGAGCACTGCACCCGCATGCAATAACCTCACAGCTTTCGCAAAATACGGGGGAGTTCCCACCCAAGCCAATACCTCAAACAGATACTCCCACTCAACGGAGTCAAATGCCTTCTCCATATCTAACAGTGCAGCCACTGCTTGCGTCCCTGGATCAATTTGTACCAGAATTGCAAATAACCGCCTAAGATTCAAAGATGTCGACCTCCCTGGAATAAACCCCGACTGGTCTCTATGCACTATTTGTGGAACATGCGGCAGTAGCTGGTCCGCCAAAACCTTCGCGAGGATTTTCGTATCCAGGTTAATTAAAGAAATTGGCCGGTACGACGAGCAATCGAGCGGGTCCTTACCTGGCTTTGGGATCAGCGTGATCACAGCTTCCCGAAGCGTAGGGGGGAGTAGAACCCTATCCATCCCCTCTTCCCACACCCCCAGCATGTGGCTAGCTACCTCCGGGCCCCACTCTTTATAAAACTCAGCCATTATTCCATCGCTACCCGGCGCCTTCGCAGTGGGTAGAGCTCTTATCGCGCCCAGCACGTCCTCCACCGTTATGGGCCTAGCCAGAGACTCCACCGCCTATACATTGAACCTGGAGAGCGCTGCACCTTCAATGTACTCCCTCAAGTCAGAACCCGAAAGCGTGCCTCTCGCAGCATACAAGGATTCACAGAACCTGCGGAACTCCCCGGCTATTTTTCGCGGTTTCACCAGGATCTCACTGCTACTGGATCTCACTGCTGTTATGTCCCCAACCCTTGCTCTCCCCTGACCAGCGCTGCCAGGTATCTGCCTGGCCTTCTCTCCTCACCGTATACACGGGTCCTTGCAGGTCTTGCAAAGTACTGCACCTCCCTTTCTGCTAGCTCCCGAAACCTACCTAACCTCTCCTTCAGTTTGGCCAACGACTGTGAGGAGACCAACCTCTCCACCTCCCCCTCCCACCGCTTAATCTCCTCTTCCAGCTCATCCAGTTCTCTCTGTATTGGCCTCGATGCCCCGTACTCCGCAGATAAACACCCCCCTCTCAACACCACTTTAAACGCTTCCTAGAGCGTTCCCTTATCCCGTACCGAACCAACATTGTCCTGAAAGTATTGCATAAGCACACCGTGAATATCACTTTTAAAAGCGATGTCTTGCAAAGCTGCTGGCTTAAACCTCCACCTAGGCCGGGGCACCGGTTCTCCCAGGTCAACTGACCACAAAACCGGGGAATGATCGGACAGAGTCCTGGGCAGCATCTCACACCCTGTTGTGCAGTGAATGACATGTGGGCATCCCAATACATAATCTATCCTGGTGGACGTGTTGTATACTGTTGAGTGATGCGAGTAAACCGCCATTCCTGGG
Organism: Ambystoma mexicanum; assembly: GCF_040938575.1. Taxonomy (NCBI): domain Eukaryota; kingdom Metazoa; phylum Chordata; class Amphibia; order Caudata; family Ambystomatidae; genus Ambystoma; species Ambystoma mexicanum. The sequence continues at coordinate 1,363,955,008 of NC_090930.1, read as the reverse complement.
TGCAGCACCCTCCACACGACCGCCAGCGCAAGAACTTCCATAGCCCCCAACACCGCCGCCTTTGTGCGCTTCCTTCTCTCCCGAGTAGAATTCAACCCCGGTTCTAGGATGACATTCAAATCCCCTGCCCACAGAATATATGTCTCACAGTATTTCAAGCATCTTTCCAGGAGACCCTCAAAGAAACTCGGATCGTCCACATTGGGACCATAAATATTGATCAGCGTTAGCATTACTGGACACAGACACGCCGAGACAATAACATACCTTCCGTCCAGGTCTATCTCGGTCCCACTGACCCTGAATCCCAATGATTTATGAATCCGTGTCATTACGCCCGCCAAGTATGATGAATATGTGGTAAAGAACTTGCATTTACCCCACCTGCAGGCTACTCCTTCATTCCCCTGCCCCTTGAGGTGCGTTTCTTGCAACAATACGATCTTAGCACCATGCCTCTCACAATACTGCTCAACTTTTCTTGCTTTACGTTGGTTGTTCAGTCCCCGCACATTCCAGCTCAACACCTTATACACCATGGCTCAAACTAATGCAGCTACAGACAACATTCTACTCCACCCAGGTGGGTCTAGCCACTCACTCACCATGGCCCTTCTGATGCGATGTGAACCCTTTTCATGAACCCCTACCCCGCCAACCGGGCAATTTGTAAACCCCCAAACCCGCCCCCACCACCCTCCACCCACACTATCCACCCCCAACTTGCAGTGATCCCCCCACCTTCCCGCACACACATCATTAAGGGCCTCTGCCCGGGGGCGCCGGACACCACTTTCCAAGCGGCCATCCACGCTTCAACAGCAGAGGAGGAGCAACCATAAAAGAAAAACTAAATGAAATAATAGCATTCATGCATGCCACTGAACTGACTAGATACATAACTCGCTATATTCCAGCTTGACCCTCCAGCACAAAAGTTCTGATTAAATCTGCCTCTCCTTGGACTCCTTTCCACAATATAGATCCGCCTGGCTCATATCTCTTCAAGTGCAGCCTGACGTTCCTTCTCCCATTTCCCTATCGTCCCGGCGCGGTAAATTCTCAATAAATTCATGTGCTGCCGACTCATCAGTAACGAAGAACGCTCTCCCATTATGCTGCACCCTGAGTTTGGATGGGTACTGCATGGAATACTGCAGGCCCCTCTCTCGCAACCTCCTCTTCACTGACGCAAACGACATGCAGGCTTTCTGGACCGCCGGTATAAAGTCAGGATAGAAGGAAACTCTGCTGCTCTCATACGTGAGGTCCCCCAGCTCCCTCGCCCATTTTAGTATGGCGTCCCGTCGCTGTAATTGAGCACCCTAGCAATAACCGGCCTTGGGTTCTGACCGGCCTTGGCACCACCTACGTAACCCTGTGTGCCCTCTCTAGTAGAAATTGCGGGGACAGGGCTGGCCCCTGTAGAACATCCTTGATAAAAAGTCTCCATGAACACTTCCAGATTCCGCTGGGGGATCGTTTCCGGAATACCAACCACCCTTACATTATTCCTACTCGACCTCGCTTCAAGGTTCTCATTTTTAACCCTTATGGCTTTCACCTCTCTTCTCAGTTCTTGCACTGCCTGTGCCGTCTCATTACTGGTATCCTCCAACGTCCCCACCCTGGCCTCCACATCTGAGGTTCTACTGCTTTCCTTATCGATCCTTTCTTGCATCCGGTCCACCTTATATGTCAGATCATCCAGCTTGGAATTAATAGCAGCGAACCCGGACCACACCTCAGCCAGGATCACACTCAACATAGAGGGGTGGGGGGTCCTTCACTCAGATCCCTTGATGACTCCATGATGGACTCTGCTTGTGCCAAGGTGACCGAAGTAGTCTCCAGCTCGGGTGCTTCCCGGTCCCTACGGGCCCCTCCCTGTGCGCGAACGGCAGATGAGTTTGCTTCTTGCCGCCCATCTCCTGCAGTGTCCCCCCAGCCACCAGCCACCATGCACCTTTAGGTCCCGTGGTCTCCTACAGCGCCCCTTCCTTGAACTAAGACCAGAACCTCAACTGCCCACACCAACCACAGTGGTCCAAAACCCGGCCAGCCACGCATCCTGCTACCAGCCCTCCTGTGCGCAGAGAAGCAAGCTCCTGTCCACCGCTCAGCTTACCAAACCTTCCTGGTCCCTACCACCCACCCTTTCCTCTCCAAGCCCCCGCCTCACGGGCCTGCTTCCTCGGCCGCTGCCGCTTGTACACCACAGCCTATAAACAGTCTATGCCCCGACACCGCACCACCCAGCACCGGGGTGCAGCTGGCCGCAATGTCCCAAGGATTCCTGTGTCCACCTGCCCTGATTTCGTTTGCAACCTTGCCGCCAGCTACCATCCAATAGTCCACCTTTGTATATTCCACAGGGACAGTAACGTTGCTGTGGCTCCAGCCGTTTCCCAAGACAAGCGACCTCATTGCTTCAGACTGAGTTGTGGCACCCGAAGCCCGCACTCTGCCTCCTCTCTCTCCCGCTGCCGATCACTCTCTGCACCGGAGGCCGGGGAAGAGGGCACCCATCCAAACAAGAGACTCAGGTGTTCCACACACCTTCCCCCGCCTCGTCAGCTATGCACACCGGCTTGTTGGCCACGGCCTCCTCCTCACCTGCTCTCCCGCCGACCACACTGTCCCACCGTCACATCTGAGCCGATCCTGCGGGAGTACTCAGGCACTCAGGCCCAAACAGGGACAATCCGCGCCGCCGGGACAATGCTCTCAGCTACCGCTTCAATCGTTCCTGGCTCAGCCTCCTTCGCCTCAGGCCGAACAATCTTGAGGGCCTCAGCCGGACCTCCACCGGGGCCGAGAGCGCCCTGCCTCCCTGCAACGCAGCGGGGCTCTGTCCGCAAAGGGCTCCGCTCACCTCCCTGCTGATCCCTGTGCAGTCCCCACTCAGCTGCAGGCTGCCGACTTCGGCCGCCTCCTGGCCTCTCCTCCTCACCCCTCAGCTGCGCGGCCACTCCACCACCGCTAGTCCGGCGGCGCACGAGCACTCGAGCCCAGTCAGAGCCGCGCCGCGCCGCCAGGCCCAAGCTTTCCACCATGCCGCCGTTCCACGGCCTCCTCTGCCAATCTGCAGGCCACCTCCACTCCTGTCAGATCGCAGCCACGGCAGACGACCAGGCTGCCACAGTCAGTGCCCCGGGTCTCCCGCAGCTCTTTTTACAAGTCTGCCGCAGTTCTGGATCCCGAAGGGTTGTATTTCATCCTCCTCTGCTGCTTGGTTGAAGAGAGCTCACGCAGACCCTGCCATCTTGGTTGCGGGCTCTCTAGCACCCCCCCGCCCCCGGACTTGAGATACTTGAACAAGTTCCTCAGGAAGGACAAGTTTGAGATGGTCACACTTTCTCATATCCTTCAGGCCCCCCAACTACAGGATTGGATGGTATCATTGGACCTTCGGGATGCTAACTAGTCTCAGGAGAGGGGGGATTCAACTCTACCCCTACCTGGACCATTGGCTGATCAGGGCACGTTCACCAGAACAAACCCTGAGACATCCCAGCATAACCTGCCACTCCCTCCACAGACTGGGCTTCTCCCCCCAATTACAAGAAGTCCCATATGATACCATCTCAAAAGCTCCAATTCATCGGGGCAGTCCTGGATACATCCCTGGGAAAAGCCTTGCCACCAGAGGTGAGGGGTCAAGACATTCTGCAGATGGTCTCCAAATTTCAGAGTGCCCAGCATCTTCCAGCCTTCGACTTTCTGAGGTAACTCAGCCTCATGGCATCCTGCATTTTTCTGGTGCCAGAGGCTCGCCTGAGAATGAGATATCTACAGTGGGCTCACATTACTCAATGTTCTTAATTCTCATGTAGGATCACAGATCTCCTTCAGATTCCAAGCAGGGTCGCACAGGATCTCCTGTGGTGGGCCTGCAAGGACAACATTCTGAAGGGAGAATGTTTTTGACCTTTTTGACTGTTTGACAAACATGCCGGGGGGGGGGGGTGTGGAGGACATACCAATGGTCTGAGTCCAAACTACACATCAACCTTTTGGAGCTGAAGGTAATCCAACTACGGCTGAAGGATTTTCTGCCCTCTGTACGGGGAAAGAATGTCCTGATAATGACAGACAACAGAGTGGCCATGTACTACCTCAACAACAGAAGAGGTGTACTCTACCACTGTGCAGAGAGGCAATGCAGCTCTGGTACTGGACAATTCAAGAAGGAATCTCCCTATCAGCAGTTCACTTAGCTGGATAGGAGAACACAGTGGTGGTTGCTCTGAGCAGGCAGAGCACACTCTCCCACGAGTGGGAACTAGCTCAGGAAGTCCTTCAGGGGATCTTCACACTTGGGGACCCCCTCAAGTGGATCTGTTCGCGCCCAGTGTCAAACAGAATTGCGAACTGTACTGCTCCAGGGAATTTCTGCCAAGAGGAGCTCTAGTAGACACGTTTGTGGTGGACTGGGAGTTTCCACTCCTGTACGCGTTTCCTCCATTCCCCATCATTCCTCACGTGATCAGGAAGTTGAGAAAGTTCAGAAAAAAAACATGATCCGAATGGCCCCGGATTGGGCCAGGAGGACGCAGTACTCAGACCTTCTTGACATGTCCAACTGCCCTGCAATACGTCTTCCACAAAGAGAGGACCTTCTCTCACGAAAGGAGGGTCAGGTTCTCCATCCAGAGGTCAAGATACTCAACCTTCACGCATGGTTTCTGAGAGGCTGAAATATAAGGATTAGGGCCTCCCGGACGACATAATGGAGATTTTGCTTTTGGCCAGAAGGCCAGCAACGAAATCCTTATGCTGCTGCTGTTGAAACAAGTTCTGCAGCTGGTGCATGGATACGAATGTGAACCCTTTTACATGCAGAACACCTATGGTGTTATTGTTGTTACACCTGGCTAATCTGGGGCTCCAGGTTGGCACAAATAAAGGTTATGTGGCACAGGCATGTATTTTTAAGCGCTCCTCTGAAGACGTATCTTTCTTCAAAATACCACTAGTGATACAATTTCTGAAGGGATTGACAAATCTATTCCCTCCGATCCAATTTCAGGTCCCGGTTTGGGATCTCAATTTGGTTTTGACATTTCTGATGTGTGCGCCATTCAAGCCAATTCATTCCTGCCCTCTAAGATTACTAACTCTGAAGTCCATCCTTTTGGTTGCTCTTACATCAGCCCATAGGGTGAGTGAACTTCATGCCTTGTCCTGCAAGCCTCCTTACACAGCCTTCTTTAAGGATAGAGCGGTCCTTAAGATTAAATCTACGGTTTTACCAAAAATTGTGCCCGAGTTTCATTAAACTCAAAAATGAATACTTCTGTCATTTTATCCTCCACCTCATCCTGGAAAGGAAGAGGAGAGATTACACAGATTTGACCCAAGACATGCACTTAGCTTCTACTTATCCAGAATGTCTAAGTTAAGACAGAATGATCAACTTTTCGTGGGTTACACGGGCCATAAATTGGGTATGGCGGTCACAAAACAAACTTTACCAAAGGTGGGTCATTTTAGGAATTTCTGAATGCTGCTGATTAGCAGGAAAGGATCCCCCTGACGGTCTCAGAGCTCATTCAACCAGGGGCATGGCTACTTCCCCTGCCTTACAGAGGGGAGTCCCAATTCAGAATATTTGTGCAACAGCCACATGGTCCTCCGTCCACACATCCACCAAGCATTATAGTGTGGACTCTTCCTCAGGTCGGGAAGGTGGTTTTGGGAAGGCAGTGTTACATTCTGTACACACAAACCAATAAGGAACTCCTAAATTCTTATGTGAAACAGAACATTCTGACTCCATCCTTCTAAAATGCAAACACTGCTTTGGGAGTCTATCATAAGATGAGGAATACGTGGCAGGACACAATCCATTCAAAGAACAAGTTACTTACCTGTGGTAACGATCTTTCAATTGGATGTTCCTCCCACGTATTCCTCATCACCCCTCCAAACCTACCCCTCAGTAGAATTTCCTTGTTATTGCAGTTTACGCTCTTTCAGGGTGAGTAACTGCCGGGCGTAAGGTACATCCATGAGAGAATTGGAAATACGCATAAAAACTGACCTGAAGCCAATAGTAGCTGCACACGCTATATACCAGTGATAACGTCACAATCGAGACGGAGGCTCTCGAGAGACATCGAGTTGACAGGCATCAATGCGCAGCGCCCCCTGCTGGAAACTTTTTCCGAACTAGCTAAAGCTGGTTATGGAGATATCATAAGATGAGGAATACGTGGGAGAAACATCTAATCGCTAGAACGTTACCACGGGTAAGCAACTTGTTCTTCTGTGTCCATTGTTCTATAGATGTTTCATAAACTACCTTTAGCCCACATTAGAGATTTCGAATACCCTGTTAAAAGTTCTGCATTATGTATGTTTTACATATAGACCCCACATTGAATCTGGAAAATGACATTCCCCGAATGTGTGATCGTGAAAATCACGCCTCCCTCTGTACCTCGGTTCTTATATCTGTCTGAAATGAGAGCGCATGGAAACACGGGTGCTAGACGCATCTGAAAAATCTGAAGGTCATTTGCCATCATTTGCTGTGATTTCACTTGGGGCAGGGTCAACTGACATCACCTCCTGTGATGTCATCAGGGGGCCAAAGGGCATGTGATGTCACTTCTGCTACCCCTGGCATTTTGGTGAAATGACATCCCTGAGTATAAACCTGCCCTGCTTTATCTGCTATAGGCCGATTCTCCTAGAGTAGGCTGGGTGCTTTTTTTCCTTTTTGAGAAATGCTTTGAGTATAGAAAATGTCTTCTTTTTTTTATCTTTATTTTTGTTGCACACAGTTAATACAAACGCTTATCTGTAGTACTGATATGTTCATGCATTATACAATTTCGATTACTTTTCTGAGTCTGAATGTTCTTGCTCGGCCTTTTCCAGCAGGTACAGTTTGTATCTTTCCCATATATTCTTTGGGCGGGATACAGGTAATACAGAATCTATGTATAGTTCCTCCATATCGTTTGCCCATACCATGTCTCTCTCCCAGTCCGCCTTGGTTGGGGGATTTGCACTTTTCCTTTTGATCAGGATCGCCCTTTTGGCTAGAAGCAGACTTAAGTTCAAAAGTTTACGCCATATCGGGTTCATTTTCTCGACTACCCCCAACAGGCACATCCGGGGGGTCCATTCCACTGGTTGATCTGCCATCCCATCTAGGGCCAAACACACCTCCTCCCAATATCTCCTCAGTTTTACACATGCCCATAACATATGGTAAATGTTCGCATCTTCTGTATTGCATCTCGGGCAGTTCCCAGACATGGACGGGTATATACGTTTGAGCTTCACAGGGGTGTAGTGTGTTCTTTGTATTATCTTATAGTGAATTAGCCTGTATCTAGAATTACATGAAATCTGTTCGGTAAGTGCACAGAGTCGGGACCATTCGTCGTCTTCAATTTGCTGTCCCAGGTCTTGTTCCCACTTGGTCTTAGTTGTGCGTTGCACTATCGGGCGTGTCTGGAGTATAATCTTATACAGTGCTGATGCCGTGATCTTTTGGGCTCCCCCGTAAACATATATCCCAATCCAATATTCAGCGGTGGTTCATTAGGGAAGGCCGGGCATATACTTTGTATGACTGCTTGTATACGGTTATATTGTTGTCTGGTACTATGTGTATTCCCCACTACATCCTTGATATCCTCCCACTGAATAAAGTGTCCATCAGTGAATAGTTGACCCCATTGTGATAATGCCCCTGGAGGACCAGTGGCGGGCTACTTCCCCATCTATGCTGAAGGGTGTTTGGGGGTCGCCCCAGAGCGGCATGCTCGGGGGGGTATAGCTTATCAGTGTCAAATATATCAACTATTTTAGCCCATGCCGTAGTCACCACCTGTGAGGGTTTTATAGCGTTAAAATGCTTGGGAGTTGGCCTCGTAATTTGGTGGAGCGCCGTTGTGACCTCCTTTTCGGGCTGGCTTGGTATAGGGACCGCCGGGTTCAGAAATAGTGTAGCCCATTGGGCGGCATATTGTGCCTGTGCTGTCAAGTAGTATAATTCCAGGTCCGGTGCCATCAGACCGCCCCTTGGATAGGCATCAGTTAGCACCCTCCAGCTCACCCTAGGGTGACCACCCCAAACAAGTGAGACACATGCGCTAGACATCTTGGTGAACAAGGCTCGCCCCGGCCAGACCGGCACAGTATGAAATAGATAAAAGAGCTTTGGGAGAATTATCATTTTCACTAATGCGATCCTACCCATCATTGAAATGGGGAGGGCATTCCAACGCCTCAACTTAATACATAGAGCATCTTCCAGCAGGTTATAGTTTAGTGCTCGCGATAATTGAGCCGTCCTAGCAATACACGCTCCCAGGTACAGAATATGTGTCGGGGACCACAGTAGGCCATGCAGGTCTCGGGGTTTACTCGTATTTTCAGTAATGGGGAATATTTCTGATTTGCTGGGGTTCAATCGTAGGCCCGAAAATCTACCAAACCGCTCTACTTCTGACAGGACCCTCCCCAGTGTTCTGTCTGGATCTTTTAGGTATAGCAAAATATCATCTGCATACAGATTTCTAATGTGCAGTTTACTCCCTATCCTCAGCCCATATGCGCTGTAACGTGTCCTCAATATGTCTGCCAATGGTTCTATTATTAGGGCGAACAGTAGTGGTGACAACGGGCATCCCTGTCTAGTGCCCCCTCGTAATTCAAGCTTTTTTGTTAGGGTTCCATTGACTCTAATTCTGGCCTGGGGGCCTGTATATAGTAATTGTATCCATTTCAGGAAGTTTGGACCGAACCCGTAATTTCGCAGTACCCCGAATAAAAAGGGCCAGGATACCGTATCGAATGCTTTACGCATGTCCAGCGATACGGCTATAGCCTGCTGATCTGAGGGTGTTGTAGTCAGGATATCGTGGCACCTTCTGATGTTAGTGGCTGTGGATCTACCCAGAATGAACCCTGCCTGATCCTCGTGGACCATTTATGGCATCAACGGTGTTAACCTAGTTGCGAGTATCTTAGCTAAGATCTTTGCATCTGTATTTATTAATGACAGTGGTCTATAAGACCCGCAATCATCCGGGGGTTTCCCTGATTTGAGCAGTAGCGTTATTACTGCTTCTCTTGTAGTCTCAGGGAGCTCTCCCTTATCTAGGGCTTCGGTCCATACCGCCAGTAGTCTGGGTACTAACAGGTGTTTAAACTCCTTGAAGAACTCTGCACCAAGGCCATCAGTGCCAGGGGCCTTCCCTTTGGGGAGTGCCTCAATTGCCTCCACAACTTCCGCCTCAGTTATCAGCGTCTCCAATAACTCCCTGGTATCCTCCGCCAGGAGGGTCGTAGGGATTTGGGAGAGATAATGTTCAATCTCTGCATCCGTATTTTCGGATTGAGGTGAGTAAAGTTCTACGTAAAATGTGTGGAATGTGTCGCGTATCTTACCCTGATCAGTGGTGACCGAGCCATCCGCTGATTGTATACATGGAATATCTGTTGATCCCCTTTCCCCCCTCACTGCTCTGGCTAACAACCTCCCCGGGCGTTCGCTTTCTCCGTAGCGGCGTGCAGACGCCGGTTTGTCAAAGTAGCGGATCTCTTGGTCCGCTGTCTTAGTATATTCGTCCAGCTTATTCTTTATATCTAGAGTGAGTTGTGGTGTTGGCGAAAGCACGTATTGAGCTTGTATTGATGCTATTTGCGTTTTTAGTCGTTGCAATCTATTCCTAATGTCTTTAAGGATGCCACTTTCTATCGAAATGGAACTGCCCCTTATATACACCTTAAATGCTTGCCACAATATCGCAAGAGAGGACACCGAGTTCTCATTGAGATCAAAGTATTCTTGTATGTGTTGGTCTATTGCGGTTTTATAGGCCAGATCTCGTAGCGCAGCCGGTTTGAATCTCCATGGAGGCCTACCAATTGCGGCGGCAGGTATTCGCAATGCCAAAAGGAGGGGGGAGTGATCTGAGTATGTCCTGGGAGCATCTGAGTGTCTGTGACCCATGATAGTGCTGTGCTATCCACCAACCAAATATCTATCCTCGAATGCATATCGTGTACTATCGAGTAATATGTGTACCCTCTCTCAGAGGGGTGTGGCATCCTCCATTCGTCTTTCAAGTTCAGATCTGCCATATGCGTGATGATTGTCTGTGCTGCTTTGATTAACGGTCTCACTTGTGTCGAAGTACGGTCGATATTCACATCAAGAATAGTATTGAAGTCCCCCCCGCATATCAGACAGGCCGTGGGGAAGTTTGCCAGTTTCCCAAAAATTGTGGAGTAGAATTCCGGGTCGTCTATGTTCGGCCTGTATACGTTGAGGAGGACTATCTCTTTGTCTTGCAGAATACCATGTACTAGCACATATCTCCCCTCAGTATCGCATTCCACTTCTTTGCAGGTGAACCGCAAGGTCTTGTGTATCAAGATTGCTGTACCTCTAGCCCTTTTCGAATAAGTTGTGAAATACTGGTGTGTTCCCCGTTTCGGAACCAGTTGCCCCTCCTGTTGTGGCCCTACATGCATCTCTTGTAAGAAAACAATCTTGGGGGTCTGTCTATTAATGTATGCTATAATTTTCAGTTTCTGAACTCTGGAGCCCAGACCTCGAACATTCCAGCTCATTACTTTAAATATCATCAATGACTGTTTCAGCCATTCCACATTGAGTGATCATGAACATGTGTTTGCGAATATTTTTTAACAATACTTTCAGAATTTCCAGTGTACATTACCTGTGTGCTTTTTATTTTCTTCCCCTCCGTAACATAACTCCCACCCATCGTGTTAAACTCCCCTCCTCTCCCCACCCTCACAGTTCCCCTAACTTCAACTGTGCTTTTAGGATCCCGACCCTTCCCTCCCTCCAACTGAGTGTGCACCTGCTACAGGGGGGCCTGCGGAGATTCTCTGTGCCTATGCCTTTCTAAACCTTGAGTAAGGGTAACCGGTTCCTTAAGTTGCTCTCTCACATATTGTTGTCTGCGGGGGACATTACAATGCAGCATACCACACTTATTGAAACATTCCCACCCCCACATAGAGCTACCCCCAAAAGGGGGAGCCGACATTTCTGTACCTATGCTTCAATAGTTAAACATTCTGCTGATGCGCAACCGTAAAGACTACTCCTGTTCATTCATTTCAGTGCTCCCCGTTCAGGGGTGCCTGTAGAAGGGGGATGGTGGCCGCTGGTGGGGTCCCCGCAGGTGCTCTATGAGGAGCAGAGCACCCGCAGCAGGTTCCAATATCGATGGGCCTCCGTTGTCCTGGGCGCCGCTCGCGCTTTCTTCCGCCGAGCTCCTCCCCTCGAGTTCCGGCTTGACTTCAGGCTCTGTAACCAGCTCTCCGTGGAGTTCGTATGATGCTTTATCTCTGAGAGTCGTTCACTGTTGGCTTCCAGGTTTCGCCGTCCCGTTCAGTAGTGAATGCCATTCAATCCATACTTCATAGAAGTAGAACCGGACCCGTTAAACGATTATATCTGCATTACGGCCCTGGTTCACTCCGGAGCTTACACAGGAGCGGCCATTTTCTCCCGTGGGCAACAGCGCCCCCCCCCCCCGCCCCTTAGAAAATGTCTTCTAAAATGTTAGCTTTGTGTTAATTATTTTAAATAGTGTCAGGCTTGTTTCACTTCTTGTGTTTTCCTTTGTAGTTTAAAAAAAAAGTTTTATAATGTTGATGAACTGTATTTTCTTATCTGTGTATGTGTTTTTATGGAAATTATTGTTAGTATTTCCAAAATAAACTTTATGATGAAGATGTTAACGCTATTGCACCTATTCAGGTCAATGACATTAGTAGTTCTATGGATGTTATAGCGATCAGTGATGAAACCTTTCTAGTTGTGTTGAGTTGTGGTGGATTCAGCCAATGTGTGAGTGACAGAGCCAGCCTCTGGAACGCGGTTGAAAAACTATACCTAGGGCTCTAAAAGCTGAGTTTTAAGGGTCTTATAAAAACAGATTGAAATATCCTCATGGCCTGGCACTTTATTATTTTGCAGAGTGGATATTGCTAGGTCTAATTCTGCACTGGAAAGATGAGATGTAATGTGTATGCTCTTGTTAAGATAGATGGGAAGCTTGGCCAATTTAATATATGCCTTTGGGTTCTCCCCAGGTAAAGTGTCCTGTTGTAGGTCAGAATACGGAGACAGACAAGGTGGCATTGTATCTGACTTTCCTTTATTATCAATCACAAACCTACATTTCCCCCAATGAGTCCTGACGGACCATGAGGTTCGCTATATGCTGCTGTATCCGGCGAAGCTCAAAATCATAAAAGGGAAACGCCACTGGTTTTGTAATAGCCCGGAGGAGGCCTGGGAGTGGCAGGAGTCAGATGGCAACTGGTCAGTAAGCACCTCCAGGAAGCAGAGACTCCAGCACCCCAACAGGTGGGGGCGTAATTGAACTTTGGAGGTGAAAGAGAGGTGAGCTCCCAATGACAAGGCGGGGTCAAGCAAGGTCATTGTGGCAGAAGATGGGACCCTTCAGTTGCATATGGAGGATGAACGCTACCCATAATCAGAGGATCCACCCTGCACATGAACACATGAAGGATGCTAGGCTGTACCGACAGTGGCGATGAGGTGTCATAGTGGCATGAACACGGGTGTGGGGGTAGTGCCAAGGAGGATGACCCCTCGTTCTTGCATCTTAAAACCCCCTTGAGACCACACAATGGCTTTGTGTCCCCTGTGGGGCAGTGCTTGGAGTGCGACTCAGGCAGAGCCATATGGTCAACTCCGCCTGTGGGGAGTGAACTGTAGGGGGGGTTCATAAAATGCAGGTATTTCAAGACTGTTAAGAGTTATACATTTCTTATGGGTGTTAAGCGGGGGAGTAGGGGGTAGGGGTGCAGGGAGGGGGGATGTTGGGGAGGGGACAAGGGGTAGGATAAGGGGGTTCCAGCTCAGTGATGCATGCAATGTTTGGGGTTGTGTGGGGTTACCTTTTGCCCAGAGTAAAGGGAGATATCTATGGTCGGATAAACGGGGTAAGTGACAATTCTTACCTGGAATGTGAGGGAGCTGGGGCAGCCGGCTAAATGCTGGGAGGTACTAAGGCTCCTGAGAAGGTGAGGGTGCAAAAAGCTCTCCACCAAGAAACGTACCTCAACAAGACAGAGCTGGAAAATGTGAAGCTCACTTGGGGTGGGGGGTAGACGGTGTGATGCTGGAAATGCATTGGAGGGACAGGGCCTCCAAGAAACGTACCTCAACAAGACAGAGCTGGAAAATGTGAAGCCCACTTGGGGTGGGGGGTAGATGGTGTGATGCTGGAAATGCATTGGAGGGACAGGGCCTCCATGTCCTTGTCCTGTACTCCTTTTATCATGTGTGTTATGTGTTATTTTCTGCACATCAGTCCATGTGGGACTCCTGGCAGTGCAGCTCTTCCTCTTTTTGGTTTGGTGAACAGACCCTTGGGATACCCTATGGCACCCATGGGTGGGGGTACAACCCTGTACCCCAGTGTATGTTTTTGGGCACCTGTGTGTGGCCCACAGAGCAGGGTGTGGGCTGGTGGCAGCTCCATGCTGAATTTGGCAGGTGCGGTGAGTATCCTCCATTTTGGGATACCCAGGCCCTGCCATTGGAATCAGTTGATTCCTGATAGGAGACAAGATGGCCCCTGTGGTCTCTTGCTTTCTATTGCCTGTTACCTTGTTTTCCCAAAGTCCTGGGAAGCCCTGACTCTTTCCCTTCCTCTGACTGGCTGTTGAGTGGAAGTTCCATATATGGTATGGTGGGGAAGTCCAGGCCAGACTGGCTGGAGCCTTCCCAATGACTGTATGTTGTGGATACGCCCTTGGGGTGGGACCGTTGGAGGCCTGTTGAAGCCGAGTTGCCCAGAAGCGGGGACAGCTTGACGCTGTGCCACCGACGACCGGAGCTTCAGCGCTCCATTGCCTAAGAACACTTTGAAACGAGGACCCCCTCACTCATCACTGGCGACCGCTTTGTCCCACCGGAGAAAGCCAAGGCCGCTGACGAACTGAGGAGAATCCACCGGTGGGTTTCCCGCCACCTCAAGACCACAAAGACGCTGACAACCCAACGCCCTTGCTGGGCCACAGTTCTTCATTGACTCTTTGCGGCAACAAACTATCATTGTCGAGGTGCACCACATGCCTCATCTTCACAGGACGTCCACCACCGATCGTCAACGAGCACCGCCAGGACCGAAGCTGCTGCCTTAATGCCTTTGTCCACCTTTTCTTCTAGGCATCTCAACAATCCGTGGCTCCTGCCTTAAAGGGAGTCACTCAAGAAGGATCCGTAGACGACCCGACATTGAACTCTGCTAAACTAGTTACATTGGGGTGGTAGAACTGTTATAGAAGGAAATAAGACTCTTATAAGCAATATATGGACTGGGCCTGTGTTATATCTTTATTTTACAGGTTGCCCAGGTGGGGGATCCTCATACAGAACTGTGCCTAGTGGTAGGGCCCAATATTCTGCCAATTGTTTAACTGCCTTGTTTTCCTCCTATGTCTATTGTTGATACCCTTTATTAATTGATTTGTATTCCATTTGAACTGTCTACAGTTGATGCATTTTAATGGAATCTAAGAAGTAATTGTGGTACCACATTGAGACTGTATATATTTATAATTTTAGATTTACCTGAGCACAAAGTGTGTTATTGTGATTGTGTACATAACTTGAGCCTTATTTATATAAATGACTGTGTTTTCACTAACATAGTGTGTGGACATTCCTTTGTGGGTGCTTGGGTTCTACACTGTACTTAAGAACCAGCCTGCATCACCTCCTGAGAGCTTAAGCCTTGATTGCTCGTACACGTTATCATATAGAGAATCTTGGTTGGGGTACTCTGTGCCTCTACTCTGCCATATCGAGAGCAGGAGTACAGATGCCCCCCTCCAGTCTTTACAGACGGCACAACCTATTCCTCGTGTTCCAGAGGGACTTAACCTGGATAGCGAGCGGGGTTCCCTTCCAAGTTACAAAGGTTATGCAAGACGAAGAGGGGAGGACTTTTATTCTTATGGGGGCAATGAAGGGAAGGGATATATGTCTGTTAAACACATATACCCCCTACATTGATAGTGACACATATTTCCCGGGGGTAGTTGATATGATGGGAGGTACAGATACATGGAGAAAAGATGGGATGGCAATTTAAATTGTGTGCTCTAACCTCAGCTGGATAGGCCAGATTCTAAGGAACATAACAAGCCTTTGGCTTCTAAGTCCCTGGGTCCCACACTGGCAGACTTGGAACTCATAGGCCTCTGGAGAGAGAGTAAGGGCAATGAGAGAGGCTACTCTTTTTACTCCCACTCGTGGAACTTATTCCCGGATAGACCACCTGTTTGTGGGGAGGGAGCAGTTTCCCCAGTTCTGGGATATTGGATATATGGGCAGGACACTATCGGACCACGCCCCCTGAAAGCTGCAATGTCCTGGGGTAAGAGTACGAGTGCCGTTCCCACCTGACACCTACGGGCAGAGGCCCTGTTGGATGCGGCTTATGTAGAGGAACTCAGGAGGGCCATAGTAGAGTGCTTTGATTTCAATGAGGGATCCATGGGAAATTATGGTATATTGTGGGAAACGTTCAAGGTAACAATCAGGGGTAAATCTATGGCACCTGCTTTGGGGTCTGCTCAACGGTGCTTGCCAACTTCAAAGCGGAGGAGGAACGGATCAGAAAGCTGGATGAGGAAATAGCAGGAGGGTCGCCATGTGGGGCATAACTCCTATGGGCTAGGGTAAACCAACAGCAGGCTCGGGAACAGTTGGGGAAACATGATTATGCGCATCACACAGTCAGAATTCATGGGGAGGGGGATAAGGTAGGGCTACTTTTGGCGTTGCTTCTTAAAAAGGAAACACTTGTGTATTGGCGCGTTATAAATGCCATATCATATCATAGCAGGATCCTGTGGTTGGGGCTTAAGTGGGTTTATCCTGCCCCAAAGGTGTTATTACCCGAAAGTCAAAGTTATATAGAGGGGGGGGGGGGGTTGCCTCCAATTACCTCTAGCGCCGTTATGCAGTTCCTTTTTGGATTGTTCTGTTTCCTCACCCTCCTATTCAAGCATTGTGCAGGTAATCCTCTGTGAAGGCCAACCTAGGCTCATCTGAGGTGTCGTGGCCACTGTGTTCTTGCTTGGTTTGTACTCCTCACCATGGAGCAGTCAGCATAACCCCAGTAACAGGTCAACCTCTGACTTGTGCCATAGTTGTGGCGAGACCGAGGTCCAGCAGGCATCGGCAGCAAGCCACAGGTTTGTCGAGCGAGTTTAAATTAAGTGGGCTAGGTGGATGTTCACTGCTGCGCATGTGGCCGCTGGGCCCTGGCTTCTGTGGGGGAGCAAGAGTGAAATCCCTGGTTTTGGGCCGCAGGCAGTGCAGTGTCCTATTTGGTCCAAGTTTTTCCCACTCTGATTGTGCCAGTAGATAAAGCAGGGCCCCAGAGTTCCACTACGCCCCCGCAGCAACAGCCTATTCAGGACCTTCCAGGAGCTTGTTAGGTTTAATCTGCATGCGCAGCGTGTTGGGCGTGTGACTAGATGGACAGTCTCTTGGCCAGGGCCTGCCAATCACGGATCAGTGTAACAGATGGTCCGCATTGTGTGGAGCACCGCCCGTGAGATCCCCGGGGGAGCAGGGCCTTCCCCTCAGTGC
Source organism: Ambystoma mexicanum (assembly GCF_040938575.1). Classification (NCBI taxonomy): domain Eukaryota; kingdom Metazoa; phylum Chordata; class Amphibia; order Caudata; family Ambystomatidae; genus Ambystoma; species Ambystoma mexicanum. Next base: position 1,363,938,360 of record NC_090930.1, on the reverse strand, counting down.
TGACAGAGCACGTGGCTTAGAAAAGTCTTGTTTATTGGGCCTGGGGGCGCAATCCGCTCGCCAATGGTAGCATGCCTGCCCACTCACCACTGCACGTGCCGTTCGGGCAGCCCTATCCCTCAGCTCACACTCCGTACAGCCCGGGGACTCTGGTGCAGGCAAATCAGACCACACTGCAGCACCTTACTTGTGTCAAGACAATTCGGAGAGTATGAAATGTCTGGGAGCATGACGGATGCTCAGGCGAGCCCAGATCACCGTCAGGGCCCCGCAGTCCGACTAAGGATCACGGAGCAGCGCTCCAAGTGCAGTTGCCAATGCTTGTGGTCGTCGCCTCATTTGAAATGTCTTGTCGGATAGGGGCCTGGAGCCGGGGCTAGATCTAGGGCTGAGCTTGCATGTTCTGTGGCCCCCTAGTTCAGCAATCACGACTCCAGGCTCATGTATGCATCGGGAAGTCCGCTGCACCAGTTTACAGCCTTTTAAGCATTTGTGTCTCGCTGCTCGCCGCTCTCCGATGAAACTCACCAGCGCCAGTCTATCTAGATGCAAGATATAGCTAAGGGGCACATTCTACCTAGCTGCAAGATATGGCTATCTTAACACAGTCAATCTATATGCAAGATATGGCTAGCTTAACACAGTCTATCTAGCTGCAAGATGTAGCTAAGAGGCACAATCTAGCTAGGTGCAAGATATGGCTAGCTTTACACAATCTACCTAGATGCAAGATATGGTTAAAGGGCACAATCTACCTAGATGCAAAATATGGATATCTTAAAACAGTCTGTCTAGATGCAAGATATGGCTAGCTTAACAGAGTCTATCTAGATGCAAGATATGGCTAAAGGGCACAATCTACCTAGATGCAAGATATGGCTAGCTTAACAGAGTCCACCTAGATGCAAGATATGGCTAGCTTAACAGAGTCTATCTAGATGCAAGATATGATTAGCTTAACACAGTCTATCTAGATGCAAGATATGGCTAGCTTAACACAGTCTATCTAGATGCAAGATATGGCTAGCTTAACACAGTCTATCTAGATGCAAGATATAGTTAGCTTAACACAGTCTATCTAGATGCAAGATATGGCTAGCTTAACACAGTCTATCTAGATGCAAGATATGGCTAGCTTAACACAGTCTATCTAGCTGCAAGATGTAGCTAAGAGGCACAATCTAGCTAGGTGCAAGATATGGCTAGCTTTACACAATCTACCTAGATGCAAGATATGGTTAAAGGGCACAATCTACCTAGATGCAAAATATGGATATCTTAAAACAGTCTGTCTAGATGCAAGATATGGCTAGCTTAACAGAGTCTATCTAGATGCAAGATATGGCTAAAGGGCACAATCTACCTAGATGCAAGATATGGCTAGCTTAACAGAGTCCACCTAGATGCAAGATATGGCTAGCTTAACAGAGTCTATCTAGATGCAAGATATGATTAGCTTAACACAGTCTATCTAGATGCAAGATATGGCTAGCTTAACACAGTCTATCTAGATGCAAGATATGGCTAGCTTAACACAGTCTATCTAGATGCAAGATATAGTTAGCTTAACACAGTCTATCTAGATGCAAGATATGGCTAGCTTAACACAGTCTATCTAGATGCAAGATATGGCTATCTTTTTTTTAAAACTTTGTTTATTTAGGAAGCAGCTTCACAGCAAGACAGTTCACATAAGCAGTGCAACACAACATGAGCATGATTTCAACAGTAATACATATACGGCAGTAGGCCGATGTCATAGTTTATGGCGACGAGGGAGGCGTTACCCCTGTATCAGGCATCAAATCACATAAGTATACGCGTAATAGCGACCATATGTCTTTGGGGCGGCAGGGAGTTGGGACTGACAATAGAAAGTGTTCCTCATCATCATTTACCATGCATAAGTCTTTCAAGAAATCGGTTCAGGTAGGACCAGCAGCAGATTTCCAGCATTTAAGGATACATCGTTTGGCAATTACACATGAAATATTAAATAATCTTCTCGTGGTTTCTTTCACTTTTCCAATGTCGCCAAACAGATACTTCAAGGGAGATAAAGTGGCCGGGATCAGTTATTTCTTCCAGTAGCCCAGCCACCTCTCGCCAAAACGCCGCAATAACAGGGCACGACCAGTACATATGATACGCCCCAGCATCGGGGGCGCCACATTTGGGGCATAGCCCTGTACAACCCTCCACAAATTTAACCAGCCTAGCCGGGGAATAATGTAGCTGATTCAAGATTTTAAATTGAATCAGTCGGAGCCCCAAATTCATTGAGACAGATTTGGTAAGTTGACAATATCGGGCCCATCTCACGTCATCGATCTGTGTGCCCACATCCCGTTCCCAGGCTTCCCTGATAGTGTTGCGTGAAGGGGAGTGGGATTGCACCAAGGTATATAGCATCGAAACCCCCTCGTTACAGCCATCCGTTGTCACCACCGCTCTGATACACTCATGTGTCTGGGGTTCCACTGGGAAGGATGGCCATCTAGCAGCAAAGGCAACCCTCATACGATGGAATTGAAAGCGTTTAAGCTGGCCTCCCCCCACCGCCTCTATGAAATCTGTCAGTTCGCAAAACGTGCCATCTGGGAACATGTCTCACATCATAAAGAGTTTGTTAGGATCCCAGGATCGCTAAAGGGCCTTGTCAAAGGTCGGGGAGATACAAGAGAAGTGCCATAGGGGGATATCTGGGTCATAGGGGGTTTCCAGGCCAATCCTCTTATAGATCCTAGACCAAGCTTGTGTGGTAGTGTACACCGGGTCGAATGGGAACACGTCTGGGGTTAAGGAGGACAGATTGTATGTCATTAGGACGGACAGCGTGTTTTTCAAGAAGAATATGTGGGGCCGTGTCCTCACGATCGAACCAGTGTTTCACAAATTGTGCCTATGCAGCTTTATAATACAATTCGAAATCAGGTGCCGCAATACCGCCCTGTGAGTATGGTTCCACCATCTTATCCCACCTCAGCCTGACAGTTTTCCCATTCCAGATAAAAGAGGACGCCAATGATTTAAGTTTCGTGAAAAAGGGTTTACCGGGCCATATCGGGATGTTGTTGAAGTAGTATAAAAGTTTGGGTAGAACCACCATTTTGAGTAGGGCTACTCGGCCATACAGGGACAGTGGGAGATTAGCCCAGAGTTGGAGCTTGGTCGTAAGAGTGAGTAATAGTTTACCATGATTATAGGAGTATAGCAGCTGTCTATCTCTGGCTACCATGATCCCCAAGTACCTTACCTGCGTGGTGCGGGTTTGAACCCTGTACTATTGGAAAGGTCACCCGTGGCAGGGGTCAATGGGAATATTTCAGACTTCGGGACGTTGATTTTATAACCAGAGTAATCTGAGAATTCGTGTATATCTGTCATAATGTGTTGCACATTTTCTTGTGGGTCTCGGACATACAGCAGCGTATCGTCCACGTATAATGATATGAGTTGTGGGGGACCAGTCATCCTGAGGCCTCTGTGCGAGTGGTTCTGACGGATATATTCCGCCATTGGTTCTATGGTAAGTGCAAAAAGAATGGGTGAAAAGGGACAGCCCTGCCTGGTCCCCCTGTGTAGTTGAAATGTAGAGAACAAAGTATTATTGGTTAAGACCTTAGCAGATGGTTGAGTATATAGTAACCGCACGCATTTGATAAAATATGGACCAAGACCAAACCTCTCAAGCACTAGGAAAAGGTATGTCCAAGAGACGGAATCAAAGGCCTTCTAAGCATCTAGGGCCACTACGGCTGCTTTTGCCTCTGGATCTATCTGTGCCATTACATTGAATAGTTGCCTCAAGTTCAGAGCTGTAGATCTGGTTAGTATAAAGCCAGCCTGGTCGGGGTGGACCAGGATTGGCATGTACGGTAGGAGTCTGGTGGCCAGCACCTTGGCGAAGATTTTCGCATTGGTATTGATTAGGGAGAAGGGCCTATAAGAGGCCATATCTTGTGCTGGTCTACGAGGTTTCAGAAGGACTGTGATAACTGCTTCGCGCATCGAGTCTGGGAGGACGCCCCGATTCATAGCCTCCTCCCACACTTTCAACAGTAATGGGGCCAGTTCACCCTGAAATTCCTTGGACAGTTCCGCGGTCAGGCCGTCCGAGCCTGGGGCGCGGCCAACCGAAAGAGACTTAATGGCCGCTGTGAGTTCCTCAAGTGTGACGGGTTGATCTAGTATGTTCCGGGTCTCATGGGTTAGTGTAGGGAGGTCTAAGGAGTCCAGGTACCTGAAAGTGTCTTCTTTGGTTTTAACATCATGGTTAGAATACAGAGCGGAGTAAAAATCCACGAAGGTAGAGTTAATGTCCTGTTCTCTATTGACCGTGATCCCGGCCGGGTTCTGTATACTAGCGATTGGGTTAAGGTGTCTATCGGTTCTAAGCATATTTGCCAGAAATCTCCCCGCCCTATTACTCTCCCCATATCTACGGGCTTTGGCTGGGGCGGCCATGTATAAGACCTCCCTATTGGCCATCTCATTGAATTCCTTAAGGGTGGCGTGAATTTTGGACAGAGTTTCCTTATTCAACGTGGCGTTATATTCCATCTGTAGCAAATCAGTTGTGGCTTCGGCTACATCCAGTTCCCTTCTCACGGCTTTCAGCATACCCGAGGACTTACCCATTATAATACCCCGGATCCAAACTTTAAATGCCTCCCATAGGGTCGCATAGGTAATCACCGAACCCACATTTAGTTCCAGAAATTCCTCAATTTCAGTATGTAGCGCCTCACAGACATGGGGATCCCTAAGGATCGTGGCGAGCATCCTCCATCTTCTAGCCGGAGGTAGGGAGTCATATAGGATGATGTCTATGTTATCGGCGAGTGGTCTGAGAGTGTGCGGGGATGTATTTCACAATTAGTGATCGACCCAGAGAGGGATGAACTAGTGAACCAGTAATCTATATGTGAATGGGAATCGTGGACAGATGAGTAGAAGGTGAATTTCCTCTCATGTGGATGTATCGTGCACCATGCATCAATTATGTCAATCTGTTCCATCATTTGCTTAAGGGCTAGCGCCGCTTTGGAGGGGGCCCTAGGGGAGATTGAAGAGCGATCCAGGGCCTGGTCAAGTATCATATTAAAGTCTCCACTCCAGATTATTTGCACCTCACTCGGCGTGGAGAGCATATCCAGTATTGTACAATAGAATAGTGGGTCATCTATATTAGGTCCATACGTGTTGATCAGCAGTATCTGACGTTCAGCTAACTCCCCCCACACCAACGCATATCTTCCCAATGGGTCTATCTTACTAGAGTGGTATTTGAAGCATAGCTTCCGATGTATAAGCGTCAGGACTCCCCTGGACTGTGCCGAATATTCCGTGAAATATCTATGAGGGTCCCAGCGTGGGAGAAATTTGGTGTTAACATTCCCCAATGCATGTGTTTCCTGTATCAGGAGAATGTCGGGGTCATGGCGCGCAATGTATGCAGCGATTTTCCTCGCCTTGACTGGGTTATTGAGCCCTCGAATGTTCCAGGAGAGTAGTCTAATGTTTAAGCCCCTTTTAGCCTGTGTCATAATTGCCTATCGGAGCAAGTGTTTGCCAGGTGTATTGTCATTGTCTCAAATGATGTAAGTGTCCTGCGAGAAAACAGCCCCCTGCTTTTTTTTTTTTGTAAATTTGATTTTTATTAAGTTTTACAAGTGTGAGTCATGATACAACAATAAGAAAACCAGTACATATTTTATAATAGTAGAACTAAACCATAAAACTCCATGTATTCCGTGTTTGTCCGGCAGACACGATCTCCATACATAAAGTTCGAGTGTAAACATGACTTCCCCCCGCCCCTGTTGCCCACCCCCCTCCCTCTCCGTGGTCAGGCAGCCTTTAGTACAGTTCTTGCAGCATTCATCGTGTGATGATCAGAGTTAGTATGTGTTGTCGGGATCTTCCTCAATCATGAGAGTACATATTAGTGGGGGCGGACTCTGTTTTATTTAGGTCTCGTTTCGCTCTTCTGTTCTTGGGGTGGTCAGTTTATGGCTGAGGAGTCCATTGGGTAGGTATATGCTCTTGTATTCCATCCAGAGGGCTTCAATCTGCGACGATCTTCCGTGTAGTGACGCTGTGATATGTTCCATTATGCAAATATTAGTGGCAACGTTGATCCATTCACTTTTCGTAGGGGTTATGGGGGCTTTCCATTTCATTACCAACGTTGCTCTTGCCGCTAATAGCAGTTGTGGGGCTATATCCTTTATTTTGATCCAGTCATCCTCATCCTTCTCAAGGCCGAAGAGTATGAGGTAGGGATTAGCTGTTCTGATAATACCGTCGACCTCTTTGATCCAGCCCAAAACTTCAGACCAGAAGACTTTTATTCGGGGGCACCCCCACCACATGTGCCAATAGTCTGCTTTCTCCCCACATCCCCGCCAACATTCTGGCTTGACTGTTTGGAACATTTTGGATAACCTGACTGGATTGTATTGCCATCTATGCAGCAACTTGATTGCGTGGAGCTTGTATTGGTTTGAGATGGATATTTGTGTGGCCGCTTGGCATATGGTGTCCCATAGATCCGGCGTGATCTGTTCAGCGACATCTACCTTTCAGTGTGTCCGTGTTCACTCCCTCCCCTCCTATCAGTGCCCTGTACATGTCAGATATTAGGCCCTTCATTTCAGTTCTTGAGTCGAGTATTTTCTCAAAGGGAGTGAGATCTCTCATTAATTTGGGCTTCCACATAGGTCTCGTCAAAACGCCTTTAATTTGTATATATTGAAAAGTGGATAGTGAGCCTATTCCGAGGGCTTCCGTTCTGGGAGAGGGATAAAGGAGTCTTTTCTTTGTAGTTGCCCAACTCTTTCCAATCCTGCCTCATACCATGCTTGGAATCGTCCTACATTTGGAATGTGGTCGTTGATTCCGGGAGACCATAAATGGCTTAAGGGGGCTGGCCAGGTGGTAATGTTTTGCATGTTCTTTCCATGTGTCCAAATGTCCCAGATGGTGTTCAGTATGGGGTGATCTTTGAGTTTTCTTCAAATTCTTTTCTTTGGAGCCGAGAGCCATTCTGATACCGTGGCTGGTGAGAAATAATGATTGTCCATATTAACCCAATGGATGTCTGTATGATTACGCAGATGTGGGATTAGTACTCTAAGTTGGGATGCTTCGTAGTATAGGTAGGTAGGTTAGGGAGTCCGACCCCTCCCTTGTCTTATATGGGATCCTCGCTTTCTTCCCTTGCCATAAAAATCGGAGCATGGCCCTTTTGGTCTCAATAAAGAAACTGACCGGGATCCTGATGGGTAACATTTGGAAGGGGTATAGGAATCGACGGAGGGATACCATCTTTATTGCATTAAGTCGACCAAGCCAAGATATTGTGAGCTTATCCCATCTTGCCAGGTCCAACCGGAATTGGTTTAGCAGGGTGGGGAAGTTAGCTTCGTACAGGTCACTCAGCTTTTTCGTAATTTGTATCCCCAGGTACTGTAGTTTTGCGTGTTCAATTTTAAGACCCAGGGGAGAGAATTTGGTGATATTTTCATCTTCTGAGCCTTGAAGGGGAAAGAGTGTCGACTTGGTTTTGTTTACTTTGAACCCTGATAGTCTACCGTATTCTTTCAACAGACAGAGGGCTCGAGGGATGGAAGAAAGGGGGTTAGTAATGTGGAGGAAGATGTCATCTGCATAGAGGGCAATTTTGTATTCCGTCGACCCCAATCGAATACCCTCTAGGATGGGGTCGGCCCTCATCGTTATTGCCAGGCGTTGTAAATTGAACCATCTAGAATATTCACCATTCACGAATATTGAGGCTTTAGGGTCCGAGTATACTGCCTGTATTGCTGTCCTAAACCTACTGCCCAATCCCACTTTACATAATACCGCTTTTAGGAATCCCCATTCCACCCTGTCAAAGGCTTTTTCTGCGTCGATAGAGAGTAGGACCGGGTTATTATCCAGGATCTGGGATGTATGGATGAGATGGAGGGTTTTGCGCATCGTGACAGCCCCCTGTCTCCCGAGTATAAATCCAACCTGATCTGGGTGTATGAGTTGCGGGATTAGTGTTTCCAACCTTGCAGCCAGGATTCTAGTATAGATTTTTGCATCCAGGTTAAGCAGGGAGATGGGGCGGTACGAGGCACATTTCGTGGGATCCCTCCCTGCCTTGGGGATCACTGTAATCAGTGCTCTGGTAAAGGAGTCCGGGGGTTTCCCCGTATCCATTATCTCATTGAAAAGGGTTGTTAGGAAGGGAGACAGTGTTGCAATGAAGGTTTTATAAAATCCGGCAGTGTAGCCGTCTTCTCCCGGGGATTTGCCTAGGGTTAGTCTCTTTATGGCAGCTTGGACTTCCGATTCTGTGATAGGGGATTATAACAGTTTGGCATCTTGTTGTGGTATGCGGGGGACATTTATTGAGGACAAGTACGTTTCTGTATCTATTTGTTCGGGGTTCACTTCAGAAGAATAGAGTGCCTTGTAAAAGTTGGCGAAGGATTCTGGAATAGTGGTGTGAGCCTGTGATGTTTGGGAGTTATCCTCAGAGATTTCTAATACTCTTCGTTCGGCTCTCTGCTCTCGAAGCCTGGCAGTGAGAAGCGCATCTGCCTTGTCCCCCTTTTCGTAAAATTTTTGTTTCAAAAACCTTAATTTGCACACCACTTGTTCGTGTTCTAATAGTTTCAGTTTATTTCTTTTCTCTCTAGCTCTACTCATTTTTGTGGGATCTAATTCTGCGTCTGGTTTGGATTTGCTCTCCAGTTGGTGGATTTCTGTTCGTAGCCACTGTTCAATAAGATTGCGCTCCCTCTTTTTTGTGGAGCCTTCTCTTATCAGAATCCCCCTCCAGGTGGCCTTTCCTGCCTCCCAAACGGTCTGTTTGGACACCTCACCATTGTCATTTGTTTCGAAGAATTGGGAGATTTCCATCTCCATTTCGGCTCTGAAAACAGCGTCTTTCCAGAGGCTCTCATTGCAGCGCCATTTGCCACTCTTGGTCGGCAGATTCGCCCACTGAATGTCCGTGAGGACCATGTCGTGGTCCGACCATGTGATCGGGGTTATGTCTGCTTTAGATGTAACCTCAGCGAGCTCTCTGGATAGATATATGTAGTCAATTCTGGTATACGTATTGTGTGGGGCGGAATAGAAGGTGTAGCCTTGTTCTTCGGGATGATGTGCCCTCCATGCGTCTATCATATTATACATTTCCATCATTTGCGCAAGCTCAGTTAGCTCAAGTCTGTTCTGGTGGCTCGTATTGGGGTTTCCAGGTTTTCGATCTTTGGCCGGGTTCGCCCATTGATTAAAGTCTCCCCCTAAAATAATGTGCCCGGTGGCTTCTAGTAATATCTTGGGGATCGTTCTGGAGAGGAATCTCGATTGTCCCGTGTTCGGGGAATACAGGGTCGCAATCGTTACGTTCACCTTACCTATTTGCCCATTTACAAGCAGAGCTCGTCCTTCTACATCAGACCATGTCTTGGTAGGAGTGAATACTATGCCTTTTCTAATAAGGATTCCCACCCCTCCTTTTCTAAGTGGGCCAGAGCCCCAGTATTCATTCCCAACTCGTTTCCCAAGGATCCGTCTTTCTTCTCCTTTTATATATTTCGTTTCCTGCAGGAAGAGAATGTCTATTTCAGCCCTACGGAATTCTCTGGCGACAAGGGACCGTTTCGTCGGTGAATTGAGTCCTTTTACATTGAGTGTCCCGACTCTCAAGGAGACATTTTTCCTTGTGTTAGTGTCTGTTGTCATTGCTCTTTCTCATGGGAAACAGTCTCTTCGTGTGTAATTGGTAATGCTTTTTACTCGTGGGTTGCTTGCTGCTATGATTGTTTTGGTTCACTATGTTTGCTGCCTTGACCCCCTCGGCCCGATGGCCTTTCCCTCACCCTCCCTCCATCCCTTCCCCAATCCTAATTGAAGGCGTCCGATCGAACCCGGCATGTTGCTCCAGGTCGGCATCGGACCACTTTGGGGGGCCGTTACTTCACGCCCCTTAACCAAATAAGTCATCTTTGTCCGGAGTGAGCCCCTCTTTGGTTCCCCCCTAATTTTTGTCATTAGAGTCAGGGAAATGTGCATGTGCTCGTATCGCCTCATTACATCATTCGCATATTTAATTGGAACTGTCTTGCCAGTATCGCTTGGATTCAGTTATCTGCTTCTGGGGAGATATTGCCTCTCTGGAATTTTCGTGACCCTTTTACTTTCTTTCTCCTGGGGCCTTGGATTCGCCATTCTCGTCCTTCTCCATGTGTCTCTCCTCGGCCAGCCTCCTCTCCCTGAGTGCCAAGGAGGTTAGATATGCATGTTTGTATTTCTTTCTCGGATCTCAGCCTGAATCTGGTTCCCTCATATTCGAATGAAAGTGAGAAGGGGTAGCCCCATCTGTATCGAACATTCTTTTCTTTGAGCATCTTTGTGAGCGGACCGCACATTTTCCTTTGAGCCAGGGTCAGGGAGGAAAGGTCTTGGTAAATTGAGATTTGTGCTCCCCCTAGCGTGATCTCGTCGCTCCTTCTGGCTTTTTCGAGAATTCTGGCTTTGTCTCTGAAGCGGTGAAATCGGGCAAGAACCGATCGTGGTCCACCCGTGGGGCCACCTGCTCTATGTATTCGTTCCGTTATTGGTTCATCCACTTCATCATCTGCTGTGAGGAGTTTAATAATGTTGTGAAGTGTTTCCTTGAGGTCCGCCTCCGTTTCCCCCTCTTTCTCAGGAATTCCAAAGATGCGTATATTGTTCCTTCTTTCTCTATTTTCCAAATCATCCAATTTGAGTCTGAACTCATCTTCTTTTCGTTCCAGGTCCGTCATTCTCTGTTCGAGTTGCATCTCTAGCGTGTCGATTGAGGTCTGGTTGTTTTCAACCCCTTCAAGCCTGTCCTCCATGCTGTCGAGTCTTTGGGTGATCCTGTCTATTTTGCCTCCTATGTTGGTGCCCAAGTTCTTTATTTCACCCAGAAGGGCAGCAATATCTCCTTTCGTTGCCGCTGCTAGTTCATTTCCCGTAGTGATGTTGTTTGCCATTGCTGGTTCAGTTAGGGCGGGAAGAGTGGGGGCGTAGGCGAAGTGCAGGAGCTTGTGCTTGAAGTTCATACGGGTCTTTGATGGTGATGTCGTGATTCCTCCGAAGCGACATGCAGAGGAGGCACACGCCCCTGTTTTGGGGGCCTTACCCTTTGTACTGGTCCGTTACAGGGCACATAGGTTGATTCCCTCTTAGCAGTGGTGAGTTGGTTGCAGCGTTAGGTTTGGATATTTGAGGTATAGTGCTGGGAGGATGGCGGGAAGTGCGTACTTGGTTCTTGTGATTGGAGGAGGCACACGCCCCGTGTCCAGGGGCCTTGCCCTCCGTCTGGTATGGTTTCTGTTTCGCAAGCGAGGTGTACTCCGGAGGATTCTCAGGACTGGAGATATCTCGTGCGTGTTCTCAGGAGAGTCGCAGTACTGTTTGGTTCACGTGCCAAGGTTTGGGGCCTCACCTCCGGTTTACCTCTGGTGTTGCGAGGGTCTCCCCGTTTTACACTTCGGCGTTGAGATGTTCCAAGGGGGGCGTTTTGTGTCGGGGTTTGGGGTGAGGAGGGTTGTCCCATTCACCTCTGCTAATAGTGGGTCCAAGGTGGTTTGTAATTTTGGTGGGTTTCACGGATCCCTTTCTAGAGTGTGCGTGGTTTACCGGTGGGGCTCTTTTAAAGGGTGCAGGAGGCCGTCCATTACCTTCTAGAAGTCCAGTCCGTGGTGGGATGGTTGTCTCCACGTACCCGTTTGCCGTGGGTGCGCCTCGCTTCTGGGGTGAAGCCGAGCGTGTTGTGTGGTCTCTCCACGTTTGGCTCCTGGGTGGTCTGTTGGTCACTTGGGGCAGGGGCCTCCCCTCGGGTCAGCGCAGAGTGTTTCAGCGCCGTTATGTCCCCCTTTTCTGGAGGCCCGGGATCCCTCTGGAGCGTCAGGATCCGGCAGGTTTGCACCGGAGAGTCGCGGGGGGTTTTGGGGGGGGGGCAAGGTGTGGCGTCGAGTCCCAAACCACTCGCGAGGAGTGGGTCCGCGGTCGCTATCCGATGCGGTCCGGGGGTGGGGGGGTGCAGATGTCGAGTGGCCTTGCACTATCTGTGTTCGGCTGCTGGTAGGGGAACGGGCAGTGAACGGATCTCGCCTCGCCTTGTGGGTCCTTCGCGGGTCCTAGGCAGGGGAGGTCTCTTGAGCGGGGGTTCGGGTGGGTCCAAGGCTGGGGCACCCACCTGTTTATATCAGGTATCCGCTCAGGGCCGTGGTCATCGGCGGTCACGTAGGCTCCGTTTGCGGATTCGTAGTGTGGGCTTTCTCGGCAATGCCCTGCAGCACATGTGTGCCGGGTTGGTTTCGCTTTCTCTTTGGTTCAGACGGCCGCGGCTTGGGACTCGGATTTTGTCGGGGTCCCAGGTCCGTTTTCGCTCGGAATTTTTCCCAGTGCTGGGGGAGGTATTCCCACTGCAGCCTCACGCTTTTTCTCCGGTGGAGGAGTCCAAAAATGTGGGGGCTCAGTCCATCTTTTGGGGCAGCTGCAGCGGAGCTCACGCAGAGTTCATGGATGTCTCTGCGCCCCGTGGTGGCCAGACCCAGCCCCCTGCTTTTAACTTTATAACTTCCCCAACCATACCTGGCATAGCACCAGGAAAAATCTTTACTTGCTTCCCCCATCCACCCCCACCCGCATCATCAACCCCTACCCGATGATGTATCCCCTCAAACATAACTTGGAAAGTCTCCTGGGGGTGTGAGCTGTACTCACGTGACCGTCCACCATGGGGGGCTCACGGCCCTACTTCGACACATGGCGGCCGGGGCCACCTCGCTGCCAACAGGTTATCGAACTTTGTGATAAGACAGTGTGGAGTAAATCTTGTCAGCCAGCATGGTCTTACAGCTCCGCCACCGGCTGGGGCGGTAAATTGTGATTTATCTCCCGACTTCCCGGGGGAAGCGGGATAGAGGCCTCAACATACAACATGGCCTCCGTGGGATTTTCAAAAAAGTGTGCACTGCCTCCGTGCTGAATCTGCATTTTAGTCGGAAAGACAAGCGCGTACGGGATCTGGCATAGTCTCAACTGTCTCTTGACTAGTTCATAGGACCTCCTTAGCGTTTGCACATTTGTCGAGAAGTCTGGGTATATGTGTATCCTGTTGTTTTCGTAATAAAAGGAGCCTTTCTCCCTGGAAATTCTCTGGATAGCGTCTCTGTCCCTATAATTGAGGAGACTGGCAATGATTGGGCGGGGTGGTGCTCCAGGTTTGGGAGGAGGGGCAGGGTGCGATGGGCATGTTCCACAAGAAAATGCTTGGAGAAAGCATCAGGGCCCAGAAGAGATTTCAGAAGTTTTTCCACCAGGTGTTCCATGGATCCCTTGCCGAAGGTTTCGGCTACCCCGACCAGGCGGATGTTGTTTCTCCTGGATCGGGATTCGAGATCCTCGCATTTATTCACGTTTTTTCGCAGGTCATCCTTCAATTGGGCGATGTCGCGACTGTGTTGTATTATCGAGTCCTCGTTGGCGCTAATCCTGTTCTCTGCCTCAGTGGTGCGTGCACTTTCCTTATCGATCCTTGCCTTCAGAGAGCTGATTGTTGCCCCTATATCGTCCATCTTACTATTGACCGCAAGGAAACCATTCTGGACCATAGACAGCAGTTTATCCACCCTCTTGTCCATCTGGGAGTACGACTGGCTATCAGTCGACTCAATAGGCGTCTCGGTAGACCCATGTGGCTGAGAGCTGGCAAAGGAGTCCATTGGACCAGTTTTCTTGGGGCTCATCCCTTTCTTTTCGTTGCGGGCCATGTATTGAATCGAGTGGGTTGTAGCCTCCAACGTCTTTTGCCTCCAGCGGTGTTATGTTCCAGGAGACCTGCGTGGGGTGCAGTGGTACGCCGTAAGTAGGAGGCGATCGTACCAGGTGTGCAAGCTGGGCTCGTTGGTTCAGCCACAGTTAAGGAGAGGGGACGAGGGCCGCACAGTAGCAAGTACCACGATGGCCTGGCAGTGCGTTTGGGTATGGGCTATCCAGCACACCTCGCCGGCCCAACCGGTTCACTGTCCCGGTATTCCACACAGGCGCCAACAAGTGTTGTGTTGCCAAAGTCTGGTGTTAATATGGCACTGCTGGCGTAGGATTGCACCCAGTGTCGGCGGAGCCAGCGCGCACTTTGCTTGCCCCACGCGTGGCAGGTTTGTCCGAAGTCAAGAGATCGTATTGTTTAAACAAAGGAGTCAATATAGCCTCCACAAAAGGTGCACAACAAATGACTAATGCAGCCTGGTCTCGCCGCACCTGGATTTTATGGGGTCAGAACAAGATCAGCGCTCAGGCAGGTTGTGGACAGGTATACAGCTTCCAGAGGCTCGAGGCAAGGCAGCCGGTGGCCCACTCCACACAGGCGCGTGTTTCAGCTAGTGGCGTTGTGCAGGCATCACAGTGATTCCCCCTGTATCACAAGCGTCTGGTCCGGGGTGATCGTGGAATCATCGTGTGAGGCTATGGATGGCGTGCGTCGCACACGGGGAGGCTAGAGCAGGTCCGTTAGTGTGGCAGGAATGCTCGGACAAGAGCCACCCGAGCACCCTCCGGAGGAGTTACAATGTGGACTCTCACCGTGTGTCAGCCGCCAAGCTCCGATGAGCGAGAGCGAGAACAGCAGGCTCCTCAACGCCGGCAAGGTCCACCCGGGTCCCGGGGTTGCACCTCCCCGGGACATCCCGGATGCCCGCCGAGGGTCGGCCCACAGTGCTCCACAGCACGGGTAGTGAGACAGGTGTCAGCCCAGGGGTCTCGCCGCAGCGGCTCACGTACGCCGGATCAGGGGGCCAACGGCAGAAAACCGGTTCCCCGTCGGGGGTCCGGTCCAACCCGCCTCAGGATGTACAGCTGGGCTAGAGATCAAACGTCATAGGATATATCACCTGGCAGCTCCACAATGCCCCGGCGAGGCGAACAGTATGATGGCGCACAGCGCGGCCCCTCCCCTCTCTGGCCTGCTGCCAAGTCCACGCCTCTGGGCTATAGTAAGCTCCGCATGGAGCCGCGGTCCGGATCTGCCGCTACTGCACCCACGGCAAAAGTATCCAGGTCCATATCTCGAGCTTAGATTTCCGTTACAGCTTGAGGTTTGATCGAGCAGTGCCGTGGGTCCTCCGCCACCGTTGGCAAGTATTTGTCGGCGAGTAGGTGGCCCCGAACTGGATTTATTTCATAATAGGATGTATTGGGGGCCGGAGCTCTCCTCTCAGGCGGCCATCAGCGTCGCGAGCGACAGCGCCCCCCCAAGATATGGCTATCTTAACACAGTCTACCTAGATTCAAGATATGGCTAAGGAGCACAATCTACCTAGATGCAAGATATGGCTAACGGGCACAATCTACCTAGATGCAAGATATGGTTAAGGGCACAATCTACCTAGATGCAAAATATGGCTACGGGGTAACATCTACCTAGATGCAAAATATGGGTATCTTAATACAGTCTACCTAGATTCAGAGGTCTAGATGTAAGATATAGCTATCTTTACACAGTCTATGTAGATGCGGCAGAGCATCCCGGGAGGATAGCTCAGCGGCAGCGTGCGTGTCTTGGGAGCAAGATGACACGAAGCAACAACAGGTTCGATTCCCGGGTCCGCGCTTAGAAACCTCTGGGTGTTTAAGCGCGTGATAAATACGTAACTAAGACAAAAAAAACCCCACTATTACGCAACTAAGAAAAACAAACAATTCCTGTAACAGCGCCTCGATGCCTGCGGGCTGTGTGAGCGCTTTATAAATGTTAAAAAAATAAATAAATGCAAGATATGGCTAAGGGGCACAGTCTACCTAGATGCAAGATATGGCTAAGGGGTAAAATCTACCTAGATCCAAAATATGGGTATCTTAATACAGTCTACCTAGATTCAAGATATGGCTAAGAGGAACAATCTACCTAGATGCATGATGTGGCTTGCTTAACACAGTCTATCTAGATGCAAGATATGGCTAAGGGGCACAATATACCTAGAGGTAAGATATGACTAAGGAGCACAATCTACCTAGATGCAAGATATGGCTAAAGGACACAATCAACCTGTGGCGTTCCCCAGGGATCTAACCTATCCCCCTGGTTCTTCAACGGCTATATGGCTGCCCTGGCAAGTGTGATTGCCACTTTCACCTCTAACTTCCAATGTTACACGGATGACACGCAACTATCTTTTAGGCTAACCTAAGCCTCCTCGCTCATATCTGACTGTCCGCTATTCAGTCATGGTGTGCTGCAAATGACCTCTGCCTTAACGCCAGTAAGACTGAGATAGTTTGCTTTGGGACCCCTGTTGCCACTTTCCCACTTCACTCTGGTCGGCCTCCCTTGGCCTCGCGACCGCAGCCACCTGCGAGGCAAGAAACCTTGGGGTCATTTCTGACTCTGATCTCTCCTTCTCCTTCTCCTCTCACATTTCGGACCTCTCTAAAAAGCCTAACTATCAGCTACACCTCCTCAGAGGTACTCTACCTTTTCTAACTTTCACCCAGCGGCTCACTGTCTTCAGAGCCCTGGTTCTCTCTAGGCTGGACTATTGCAACAGCCTCTACCTCAACCACCTCTCTTCTGCGCAGTGCCCTCTGCAACTCATCCAGAACAGAACTCCAAGTCTTATCCTTGGCCTCAAGCCCAGGGACTGCATCTCTCTGGCGCTGAAATCCCTTCACTGGCTCCCTGTGGCTGCAAGGATTAAGTTCAAGACCCTCTGCATTGTTCACAAAGCTTTCTGGGACCTGGGACCTACCTACCTGCAATGCTGCCTACCTAAATACTGTCCCTCACAAGCCCTCCGCTCTTCTACCTCCAACCTTCTGCGAGTGAGCCGGTTCTCCAAGCAGAGATTTGGAGGAAGATCCTTATCCTCAACAGGTGCCTCCCTCTGGAATAGACTCCCTGCCACCCTCTGTCTTGAGCCTGATCTTCTTAAGTTCCGGAAACTCCTAAAGACCTTCCTCTTCCTTCTCTCTCCCTCTACCCTGCTAACCTAGTTCTCTGCTCTTCCTCTCTCTCCCTCCTCTCCCTTACAGCTTGCTGACTGGCTGCCTGGTGTACCGCATAGCCTCACAGGTCCCTGGCACCCCGCCAGTCCTCTTTCGCACTTTCCTGAGGGCCTTACTCCCCACCCACACTCACTGCACTTGAGAAATAACCCTAGAGATGGCTCTGTCTGCACTTTCCCCAGTCTCCACCGGCCAGGTGCACTTGGACCTCCTCCTCCCTTTGACCGTCTGTGCACTTGGACAATCCGTACGCACCGTGCCTGAAGTTCATCTGTCTGTTCTCCCTTGTCTTCTCACCTTAATTGCACTGGTACAACTGCAGAATCGCTGTTAGGCCTATTTGCTGTATCTCAAACTGTTAAATGTATTTTACGCACTTACTGTGCTTGAGACTATTATTGTCTCAGAAATTCAAGGGCTCTGAGCGACTGTTGCTACTCTTACGTCCCGTCCCCTTTCCTCCACACTACATGGGCGTCCCTTCCAAGGGATGGGAGACAGAACCTTTTTCACCATAAAAAACCTTCTTCCCCTTTAAATTAGGAGACGCGCAGGGGTGCGGCACTGGGAGCATGTGCTGCCCTGACTCTGCCCTGCGGTGCCACACCTCAGTCCCTGTTAGGAAGAATTATCTGTTTAGGCTGACTTTCCTAACCTAGTGAGTCCCCCAGCAGCTTTGCTGGATTTTTGGGGTTTATTTTTTTCTCCTGCCAAGAGTGAGACTCTTTTACCCTCACTCTTGGGCATGATTTGAGTGTGTTTCTTTGACTCTAGATGTGTTTAATGGGCTATGGGGTCTTTTACTCCATAGGGCTTCATGTGTTTTTGTGATGTGTGTTACACAGCACCCTCAGTGCAGTAACACAGGGGTGTCATAGTGACCCCCCAATATAGACTCCATACCCTGGGACTGACTACTGTCTCCCAGGGCATGTAAAGTCACCATTGACTTTACTAGTCTCAAATTCTGAACAGAACCAGTACAAACCATCATATTGTGGACGTACTGGCCGGGGCAATTCGATTGCCCCGGGGTCTGTTAGTCGAGGGGGCACGTCTCCGTCCCCCCTGATCGAGTTTTGGCTGGTGGCAGTGGATACTACTTTTTATATTCGACCGCAAATATATCTCTCTGGGATTTCCCATTGTTCGAGGCTACCAACTTTAATTATTTAATTCCTATAGCCTCGAACATACCGCCGGTTTATTTATTTAATATTAATTCTCCGGTTGGTATTTTTTGCCAGAACTCGGTTCTAAAATGGCGTTTGTGTTCGCTTCTGTGACTCCAACCCAAGTTGAGCCCTTTGTTCCACTTTTTGGCGGGCTTCTCCACAGAAGCCCTCCAAAGTGGTGCCACTCTGTCTGGAGTACTTAGGAGAGGTGGAGGGGGATTTAGGCACCCTGGACTGAGTTGCCTAGGCAACCCAAGTCGCACTCCGTCCTGATTGGCCCAAGTGGTGAGCCGGCCGGCTCACTACTTAGCTTGTTTGAGTGACAGCTAGGCTGAGTGAATGGGGGTTTTCTGCATAAAAGCAGGGCTTTGGGGACTGGAATTTTAGAAGTTGCCACAGGACCTAAGAATCTGACGAGGGAGAAGCTGAGCCGACCTGCTACGATGACGCCACCGGTGGAGCCCTGCTGAACTGTCTCACCACTTTTCCCAACGACAGAGGAGATCTCCAGCCCGGAGAGTCTTCTTCCTTCGACTGGTGGGGATAACCAGTCTTCTTCCTTTTTCGCTTCCTGGAGCATCTCGTGGCCGCCTTGCCTGTGCCAAGCACCCCAGCAACCGAGATACCACGTTTTACCACTACCGCGAATCAAAGGGCAGTACCTTTAACCGGAAAACTCTGCGGCTGGTTTCTTCATTGGCAGTGCAACGACCTTCATCTTTCCTCCACGTCAAGATCTTCTCTTCCTCTGGACGACGCCGCGACTTGCACCCGCTGCCAGGAACAACTGCCCCCGCTGGAGGATCCTTTCCACTTAAGGTACCGTGTTCCGCCTGGCTTCCCTTGCAACCGACTGTACGGGGTAGATTTAGCCCAGGCTTTCGAACCTGGGTTAGCCGGGGACACCCTGGCTAAACTTTTCTGAGCCTAACTAAAACCTTTCTGAACTCCCTGCAAGACTTTTTAAGCCTGTTGTCATTGTGTGATCTTGGGTGCATTTGTGCCCTGCTCTCTCCAAGAGTGGGCCCGGCCTATGGACTTTGGCTCAACAAGTAACTTTTGACTTTCCTGCCTTGCTTAAGAGTTCCTAAGTATTAGTGTGGTGTATTTTCCTACATTCTGCCTTTTTCCCCTCCCTTTTTTCGTTAACTTATTGGAGTGCCATCTATAGTTAAGCGCTCACCTCTGTCTGGAAATAAGTGGTGTTAACTAAGACTTGTCTGATAAGGAATAAGGGATGTATATATAATAATAGTAACTGTGTTTAGAGTGATTTACAATAATAGTGCTGGAGTGTTTCAATAAGTGTGTTTTTAAATAAATAATTATATACCTTGATCCCAAAGCTCTGGTCAGTGTTTGCTTGTGCTATTGTGTCTGAGTGCCTATTGTGTGTACTTTACATACTGCCTAACTCTTCTTGAGGGAAGTCTGACTGCTCAGCCACAGCTACCAGGTAAATCTGGGTGGTACAGACTGCTACCAAGTGGGTTTACTGCCAACACCTGTAGTCCTAAATCTTTTGCAGTGGTCCCCAAGGGAACTGCACAGGTTTCTGCCTAACAGTCCCCTTTTCTACATCAACAGTAACGGGACGAATTCACCAGCACTCCTGGGTTTGGCTTCGGCCATGTAATTCCACGCGCGGATACATCTTCTCTTCTGTCTTTTTGTCTTTTTATCATTCAGGTAATCGGTCCTCAGGCTTCACGCTCCTCCCCGGCGCATGTCGACTTCTACAGGGTTCAACAGGTGTCCATCCTGCGACTGACTCTTCCTGACTAAAGACCCCCTCGCCCTCTGCCTATGGTGCCTTGGCCCTGACCACGGCTGGCAAGATTGTACCGCGTGGAACGCGATTTCCTCGAGGTCTCTGAAGAACAGACTGGCCAGGTGTAAGGGAGCTCTTCCACAGATTGCCTCCAGAGGACCTAAAGGACTTCGTCTATCATCGATCCAAGCCCATGGTAGGGCCACTCTTTTCCAGCGCACCCCGCAAGGGAGACTCCTTCCCAAGGACTTGCCCACGCGGGAGGTACCGCACAGGTCTTCATACCAGCACAAGTACCAAGGCTATATCAGCTACCGGCCAGCAGGCTGAGGGGTCAGTTGATCCTCCCCATGACAGTGTTGAGGGACCGGAAGGTTCTTTTATCGGGTCGTTACCCGGGGGGCCACGCCCTAATACCGGCAACATGTCTGAGGAAGCGCCTTTACTCAGTTCTGCTGGCAGATCCGCCGAGGGTGAAATGGCTACCAGGCTTCGGCCTGAGGAACAGGGTACGCCTCATGATCCACACTCAAGAGTCCTGGACGGGGCTGGGCCCAGTGAGCCAAGCAGCACTAGGCAGACATGTGGAAGGCAGCTTGAAAAAATGGCCGCCGCGCCAGACATTTCTGACATCCACCCAATACTGCACCAAGACAGGGAGCAGGTGGAGGAATGTGTGTCAAGGTGGGACTTGTGTCAACCAGGTACGTGGCCTACAGCCTACCCTTCTTTTGTGCAAGGCAGGTGTCCGCTGCGCCTGTATTGGCAGGGTACGCAACAGCTCCAGCAGCCGCTCGCTACCCCATCAGTATCGTCTACCACCCCTCCGGCCTGTGAGGACAGAAAGGTTCCTCTGGCTCATTAAATCTCCTCGGATGGGGGTCATCCTCAGGGACGCCATCAAGGACATGCTCTCGCCAGTGGCTCCGGCCCCAGTACAGCTGCCCCTGGCCCCTGTTCTGCCTCTACCACCCGCTCCGGCCCCCCATCTGATGGTGCAGGCGCTTCCATATCAGCTTCCACTGCAGCCTCTGGCTCCGGTCTCCACTCCCCAGCCTTCAGCTCCCAGCACCCCTCCACCGGTGCCAGACTAACCGGACCCTGAGGTGGACACAGATGAGGAGGAGGACCCCGACACGCCATCATCAGTCAAGGCCTTCCATGAACGTCTTGCGAGGCTGGCAGAGTACTTGGACCTTCCTCTACTCGAGGTCGAGCAAACATCAGAGGGGGTCCTCGCTGAAGTCCTCACGCAGCGAGAACAGGGATCCCTATGCAGAAGGATGAAGTCGCCTTGGCCAAAAAGGGCTGGCTAAAGCCCCACTCGGTCCAGCCATGTAATCGACACCTGGATGCCAAGTACAGGCAGATGGAGGGGGATACACTCTTGCTATCATCCCACCCTCAGCCTCACTCTTCAGTGATCGCTGCAGCATCACTATACTCCAAGCCTCAGTCGCCCTCGGCCTCTTCCTCCGAGGCGCTGCTAGACAAGGAGGAGAAGATCTTGGAGGCGTAAGGAGGAAGCTGTATTCCAACGCGTCCCTGCATCTTCGTAAAGCCAACGCGGATGCCATGCTGGCAGCTGTTAACCAGAGGCTTTGGTGCGAAATTGCCGATTTCCTCCCAGAGCTTCCGGCGCAGAGCCAATCACGATTCAAGGCGGGACTTGCAGAGGCCAAGATGGTGGCACAAGACATCATGCAGTCCACTCTGGTCCACATTGACACCTCTGGCCGGGCCATCTGCATTGCCACAGATATGAGAAGACCAGCCAGCTCCGTGCTACGAAATTCAACCCGGATGTCCAGGAACGCATATTAGACCTTCCATTCGAAGGGGGTGACCTCTTTCACTCCATCACGGACGAGGAGCTGGACAAAAGAAAAACAGCTCTCAAACGGCCAAGTCTTTATCCATTCTTACAAAGACCAAGCCCAAAACGTACAACCAGTCACAGCAGCTCTCGGACAAGGGGCGTACATACTGAGGGTTCTGCAGCTTCCAAGAGTGGAGCTCCAGGCAGCCTGACCATTCGCCGACCCAACCTCGGCGCAAATAACAAGCAGGGGGGAGTGAGGGCTTTTTCCAGGCCCCCTCCTCCACAACAGCCTCGGAGGGAAAGAAGGCATGACATGCCCCTACAGGTCCACGTGTCTCCAGTGGGGGGCAGGCTTGCTCTCAATGCACACTTCTGGCGCCAGAATTTTGCAGACCCCTGGATCCTCTCTGTAGTATCCACAGGGTACCGCCTACCCATCCCAGCCTCTCCTCCCTCTTCCCCTCCACTCCCACAGGTTGGGACAGCAACTCTTTTGGTGGAGATCCGGTCACTCGTCGAGAGCCAGGCTGTGGAGGAAGTCCTAGCCTCCCAGCAAGGTTTGGGCTTTTACTCCAGGATTTTCGTCATTCAGAAAAAGAACCAGGCGGGCCTGAGAGTTTTGCTGGCCCTTTCCACCCTCAACCTCTCCCTACCACTATAAAAATTCAAGATAGTTAAGCCAGCTTTGATAGTGTAGACATTGTGCAAGGGAGACTGGGTGTGCTCCCTGGATCTGAAGGACACATACTTGCACGCCCCGATTTGGCAGCCTCATCATTCTTTTCTACAATTCAGGATCATGGGCTACCATTTCCAATACAAGGTGCTTCCCTTCGGCCTCAACTCGGCCCCCAGGGTCTTTACCAGGCTGATGAATACATTGGCGGCCCTCCTCAGGGCTCAGGGACACCACATCTGTCCGTATCTCGACGACTGGCTCGTCAGGGCTTCATCTCCAGAAACGGTGCTCAGCACCTCTCACGCCCTCATGAACACACTTCACGATCTAGGCTTTTTCGCTCAATCTCAAGAAGTCGCAGCGGCCGCCTACGCGGACCTTCTTGGGGCTCATCTGGGACACAGGCTCCAAGAGAGTTTTTCCCACGAAAGACAATATCACAGCCATCAAGAGGGCCACTGCGCACTTCCTCAGCAGATAAGTGACATCGGCCTGGTGGTACCAACACCTTCTGGTTCTCATGGCAGCGGTCCTATTGGCTGTGCCTCACACAAGACTTAGGATGAGGAGGATACAGCTGCACTTTGCAGCATCATGGAACCAGGAACGGGGCTCTCAGGTAGAGATGATCATCGTTCTCCTTCTCTTCACCCAGACCTCATATGGTGGTCCAGGGACTGCAACTTGCAGACAGGCAAGCCCTTCCGGCGACCTACCCCACAGATCACCATCACTATGGACTCCTCTCGAGGGATGGGGGGCCACCCTGGACAACCACTACGTCCATGGCACCTGGACCCGACAGGAGCAGGAGTACCACATCAATTGGCTGGAACTTAAGGCTATCTGGCTAGCGCTCAGAGCCTTCCTTCTGGTATTCGATGGCAGGGTCGTCCTCATTCAGACAGAAAACTCGACCAGCATGTTCTATGTCAACAAGCAGGGGGCACCAGGTCTCCTCCACTTTGCAGACTGGCAGTCAGCATGTGAGAATGGGCCCTGGAGAACAACATCTACTTCAGGGCCGTCCACCTTCCAGGGGAATCCAAACTGGAGGCAGACAGGCTCAGCAGACTGGGGGCGGACAATTACGAGTGACAGCTAAACAACCTCGTACTACAGGAGATCTTCAGCAGATGGGGACACCCCCAAGTGGACCTCTTTGCCTCCTGGCAAAACAGGAAATGCCAACAGTTTGTCTCCTGCCTGGCAGGGGCATGGCCCCGGCTCTCTGGGTGACGCATTTCAGATTCAGTGGAACGGCATGTCAGCATACGCCTTCCCGCCCAGGCCACTGATACACAGGGTGATATACAATATCAAGGAGTCTTGCCAAATCAGCATCATTCTGATAACTCCATGGTGGCCAGCCAGGCCATGGTTCTCGGAGCTGCTCACCCTCTTGGGGAGACCTCCCATTCGCCTTCTGACGGGCCCAGCACATCTTCTGGTGCAGCAGGGGGGCAGGGTCATTCACCCCGCGCCACAGAAACTATCCCTCACAGCGTGGTTCCTGAGCAGGTCACGCTAGGACACCTCAGTCTGTCCCAGGATAATCTAGAGATCATACAAGGCACTAGGAGCAAAGCTACCAGGGCCCAGTATAGGAGCAAGTGGACCAGGTTCTACCACTGGGCAGACTCTAAGGATATCAACCCCCTTGCATGTACATTGGACAACGTGCTCTCCTTCTTGGTGTACCTCGCCCACTCGGGCTTACAGGTAAACACTTGCCGCACTTACTTGGCAGCCATTGGGGCCTACAGAAACTCAGAGGAGGAGGTCTTCTCCTCTTCTAACCCGATTGTCAAGAAGCATCTAATGGTGCTCGCCAGACTCTACCCGCCCGTCAAGAGGCCACTCCCTGTGTGGGACCTCAATATTGTGTTGTAACGCTCACCTGATTCTCGCAGAGGCGCCGGTCTTGACTGGGCGACTACCGTATCTTCAAAGGTGATGTGTAGCACCCGGTTGGCTCTTTGGGCTGGACCTCTGTGCACTGTATGCCTGACTTGAAGAGTAAGATGTCTGCAGATAGAAAATATGGGATTAATGAACTGGGGTTATTGGGGTGTCCCTATCTCTTTCCTTTTCTCCTCTCCTGTAGACCCCCAAAGGTTAACGCTCTCACCTTAGGTAAGTGAATGCCGAGCTCTCCATCTGCCTCGGGGCAGGGTGCTGTAACCAGTTTCTTCACTGGATAGGTAGCGCAGGCCTCTTGACTTCAGAGGACTGCTGTCTGTCGTTTACTGCACGAACGGTAAGTTTCGAGTAATTCTATTGTCTTTAAAGTCTTTAGTAATGATGTCTCTTGTTTTGCAGGGTTCCGGCGATGGCGGATGACGGGCTGAAGTGAGTTGAAGATGGAGCCCGTGTGATGAATAGAAGCGCCTGGAAGCACGTAAGTAAGCGCTTGTTGCCTGCTTCACGATGCGCTCTAACTGTCTTTTTATTTTGCAGGTACAAGTTCGGAGCGGCTGCAGGGTGCCGGAATACCCACTGGGTTAGATGTGGAAAGGAGTAATGGCACGTGAGTATTAAAGTTCCCCAATGTCTTTAAACGCACCTTGTTTTGTCTTTCAGATGCGGGATGCAGCGCCGAAGGCCTCCGGAGCGTGCGAAGAGTTGGTAAGCCTTTGTCTTTCAGATGCCGGAATGCTAACCTGTTCTTTCTTGTCTTTATAAGTGTTGCTGAAGACTGGATTCAGGATGGTAAGCCTTTTTCCTTAGGCCCAGGATCCGATGCAGAAGACACCATGAGCGTTCTGCTGCAGAGGATGCAGAATAACGCAAAGCAAGATTCATCCACCGGGTGTGGTTTAAATAGCCTCCTGTAGTGCTTATGTGTCTCCTTCCACAGCCACGCCTAGGTAAGAAAAGAGTTCCTGCTTTCCAGAAGAGTTCCAGTGTTCTGAATCTAGGGAGTGGATCCTGCCCCACCCAACAGGAAAAGTAGTTCCAAACAGAAGAGGATCAGAGGCTCAACTGGCAGGCAAGTAAGCAGCATGGTCTGCTGCAGGTAAGTCCACCCAAGCATTATGAGCCCGGCGCTTCCAGCGCTGGGACTGGGCATATTTATGAGCCTGGTGCCACTGGCGCCAGGACTGGGTCCATAAGGTCCCAATTGGGACTGGTTGGCACTCGGAACCTGGGTTATGGATCTGTTTCCAAGGGAGTTGGGAAAACCCTGACCTTTTGGAAGCAGAGATCATGACATGTGTTGGATGCCCTGGCACACAAACCATTTGCGCCAATGGCGTCCGCGGACATCAGGCTACTCACCATTAAGATGGCCTTGCTAGTCGGCTTCACCTTGGCTCGCAGGATAAGCGAAATCCAGGTGCTGGTCGCCTCAGAGCCCTATACTACGTTTAACAGAGATAAAGTAGTCCTGCGGATGCACCCAGCATTCCTACCTAAGGTGCCTTCCACATTCCATCTGAACGAAGAAATAGTGCTGCCTATGTTTTTTGCTGAGCCCAAAGATGAGGCACATAGAGTTCTGCACTGCCTGGATGTCAGGCGTGGCCTGAAATTCCACTTGGATCGGACCAAGGGCTTCCGCAAGTTCGGCTCACTTTTCGCCACCTTTGGAAGATCAAGACCAGGATATCAGGCCTCAATGGCCTCCATAGCCTGTTGGATGGTCTCGGCCATCAATGAAGCTTACGAGTACAGCATAAGCCACAGCCAGCCAATGTTAGGTAGAAACCTGTGCAGTTCCCTTAGGGACCACTGCAAACGGCTTAGGACTACAGGTGTTGGCAGTAAACCCAATCGGTAGCAGTCTGTACCACCAAGATTTACCTGGTAGCTGTGGCTGAGCAGTCAGACTTCTCTCAAGAAGAGTTAGGCAGTATATAGAGTATACACATTAGGTACAAAAATACAGTAGTACAAGCAAACACTGACCAGAGCTTTGGTATAAAAGTACATAATTATTTATTTAAAAACACACTTGTAAAAATACACTGGCACTAATATGTCAAGCAAGTTCAAACACAGTCATTAGAAATATATACACCTCCCTGATTAGTTATTCGACAAGTCTTAGGAAAAGAACACCACTTCTTATCAAATACAGAGGTGAGAGCTTAACCAAGATGGCACTCCAATAATTATTTAAAAAGGGAGGGAAAAGGCAGAATTAGAAAAGCGCACAATACCAACACTTTTAAAAGAACCACAGCAAGTCAAGAAAGGCAGTGTCTACTGTAGAGCAAGAAAGTTCATAGGCCAGGCCCACTCTTGGAGAGAGCAAGGCGGAATGTGCCCAAGATCACACAGTTGAATTATACTTTAAAAGTCTTTGCAGATAGTTCAAAAAGAGTTGGATCAGTTCAGAAAAGTTAGTTAACAGGTCCCAGGTCACCCCAGGATATAGAGTCAAGGATTTACAGGACACCTTGAACAGTCTGTTGCAAGGGAGACCAGGCGGGACACAGTACCTGAAATGGTGAGAAAGCTACAGCGGGGGCAGTTGTTCCTGCCAGCGGGTGCAAGTCGGTGCTTGGTCCAGGGGAAGAGAAGATCTCGACGTGGAGGAAAGCTGGAGGTCGTTGCACTGCCAGGGAAGAAACCAGCCACGGAGTTTCTCGGTTAAAAGGTACTACCCTTTTATCGCAGTAGTGGTGAAGCGGGGCTATCCGGCCGCCGGGGTGCTTGGCACGGGCGATTCGACCACGAGACGGTCCAGGAAGGCGAAAAGAGGGCGAACTGGTTAACCCCACCAATTCAAAGGAAGAAGACTCTCCAGGATGAAGATCTTCTCTGTCGTCGGGGAAGTGGTGAGGCGGTTCAGCAGGGCTCCACCGGTGGTGTCGTCGTTGCAGGTCGGCTCAGCTTCTTCCTCTTCGGATTCTTTAGGTCCTGTGGCGACTTCTGAAGTTCCAGTCCCCAAAGCCCTGCTTCTATGCAGAAAACCCCCATTCATCAGTCCTAGCTGTCACTCACACATGCTAAGTGGTGAGCCGGGCAACTCAGTCCAGGGTGCCTAAACCCCCCTCCCACACATCCTGTAGACCCAGACAGAGTGGCACCACTTTTGGAGGCCTCTGTGCAGAAGCCCGCCAAAAGTGGAACAAAGGGCTCGACTTGGGTTGGAGTTACAGAGGGGAACACAAACGCCATTTTAAAACCGAGTCCTGGCAAAAAGACCCAACCGGGGAATAAATATTAAATAAATACCCCGGCGGTATCTTTAACATTGCACCAAAAAAGTGGTGCGTTTTAAAATGAATGGGAAAATCCCATAGGAAATATTCCGGTGGAATATTTTGCGTGGTAACCACTGCCACCATCCAGAAACTTGACGAGGGGGGACTGCACAGTGCCCCCTCAAAAAACAGACCCAGGGGCAATCTAATTACCCCTACCAGTACTTCCACAATATGATGGTTTGTACTGGTTCTGTTCACAATTTAAGACTAGTAAAGTCAATGGTGACTTTACATGCCCTGGGAGACAGTAGTCAGTCCCAGGGTATGGAGTCTATGTTTGAAGGTCACTATGACACCCCTGTGTTACTGCACTCAGGGTGCTGTGTAACACACTTACCAAAAACACATGAAACCCTATGGAGTAAAAGACCCCATAGCCCATAAAACACATTACAAAGTCAAAGGACATTCTCAAATCATGCCTAAGAGTGGGATAAAAAGAGTCTCACTCTTAGCAGGAGAAAAAAATAAACCCCAAAAATCCAGCAAAGCTGCTGGGGGACTCACTAGGTTTGGGAAATTAGCCTATACAGAGAATTCTCCCTAACAGCCAACATGCAGGTCCACGCGGCCAGAGCCAAGGCAACGGCCATCGCATTCCAGTGACATGTCCCTTGGCAAGTCATAGGCAGGGCGGCCACATGGGCCACCACTTTGGCTTTCTGCAAGCACTACTGTTTGGATGCCGGCTCTAGATCAGACGCGGCTTTCAGACAGGCGGTTCTTAGAAACCTGTTTGCTGAAGGAGGGTCTCCTCTCCACCTTGGGGCTACACTCGGTTGTAATCGCCCATGGAGTATGGAGGAAAGGGGATGGGATGTAAGAGTAATTATAAGTTACTCATCGTAGTGACTAACTGACGCTTAGTCCTTAGTCCTCTTTCCTCCATTCGTCCCACCATCCTACCCCTAATAAAACTGGTGTCAATAGGCAATGTTAATCTATTGTTGACGCATCTATGGGGACTGAGGTGTGGCGCCGGAGGGCGGAGTCAGGGCAGCGCATGCTCCCTGGCGCACCCACGCGCGCCTCCAAATTTAAATGGGAAGAAGGTTTTTTTGGGTGAAAAAGGTTCCATCTCCCTTCCCTTGGAAGGGACACCCATGCAGTATCGAGTAACTTATAATTTTTTTCCATTGTTCACACCCTCCTTGAGCACTTTGAAATACTGCCTGGTTATAGGCGCTTTATAAATAAACAATACCATGCAAGATATGGCTTGCTTAATACAGTCTATCTAGATGCAAGATATGGCTAAGGGGCACAATCTACCTAGATGCAAGATATGGCTAAGGGGCACTATGTAGATACAGTCAGACCCAACAATTTGATAATAGGCTAATGTAGATGGGTTGGACAGTTTAATGGGGAGCAGTAATTGCTGGTCCCCCCTGTCCAGACTGCACCTACCTTATCAGTCGATGCTGGTTGACGGCTGCAGGCGCCACAGG
The DNA here is from genome assembly GCF_040938575.1 of Ambystoma mexicanum. Taxonomy (NCBI): domain Eukaryota; kingdom Metazoa; phylum Chordata; class Amphibia; order Caudata; family Ambystomatidae; genus Ambystoma; species Ambystoma mexicanum. The sequence continues at coordinate 1,363,909,197 of NC_090930.1, read as the reverse complement.
CTTACAACGGCCACCACGGTCTGGAGCTGTCCCTGCAGGTGCTGTCCTTTTCCTCAGGTCCTTCGCTGCAGGGGCTGCAACAGTCAGTGAGCTGCCCAAGCTCTATGATTGTTTTGATGGCTCTGAACCAATCAAGATTAAGGGTGGGATTAGTCCTTGACAACCACCGAAAGGCTCGGGAGAGGGGTGGGGGAGGAAGGGCGGTCAGGGCAATTGTCCTGCACAGAAGCCCACAAGTAAGGGGCTGGGAGCTCTACAGCACCACTCAACTGAGCCTGGAAGCCAAAATGATGAGGTGAGGGGCTAGAACACAGGGCTCTAACCCTCAGTGTTAGTGGAAGTTCGAGCAGCCATTCCGGGGTTGGGGAGGGATGGGAGGTGGAAAAGGGTTTGGAAATGGAAACGAAGCTAGGAAGAGGGACGGGGAAGAAGGGGTCGGACCAAGCGTCCTGCACAGAAAAACACAAGGAAAGGGCTGTGCTTTCTACAGCACCACTCACCTGCGCCTGGAAGCTAAAACAGCGAGGTGTGGGGCTACAACACAGGGTTCTAACCCTCAGTGTTGGTGGAAGTTTGAGCAGCCAATCAGGGCTTGGGGGTGGGATGGGAGGTAGAAAAGGGTTTGGAAATGGAAAGAGAGCTCGGGAGAGGGACGGGCGGGGGGGAGGATGAGGCAAATGTCCTGCACAGAAGACAACAAGAAAGGGGCTGGGCATTCTACAGCACCACTCACCTGCGTCTGGAAGCTAAAATGGAGAGGTGTGGGGCTACAACACAGGGGTCTAACCCTCAGTGTTAGTGGAAGTTTGAGCAGCCAATCAGGGCTTGGGGGAGGGATGGGAGGTAGAAAAGGGTTTGGAAATGGAAAGAGAGCTAGGGAGAGGGATGGGCGGGGGGGAGGATGAGGCAAATGTCCTGCACAGAAGACAGCAAGGAAGGGGCTGGGCATTCTACAGCACCACTCACCTGCGTCTGGAAGCTAAAATGGAGAGGTGTGGGGCTACAACACAGGGGTCTAACCCTCAGTGTTAGTGGAAGTTTGAGCAGCCAATGAGGGCTTGGGGGAGGGATGGGAGGTAGAAAAGGGTTTGGAAATGGAAATGGAGCTCGGGAGAGGGACGGGGGACGTGGGGGTTGAGGCAAATGTCCTGCACAGAAGACAACAAGGAAGGGGCTGGGCATTCTACAGCACCACTCACCTGCGTCTGGAATCTAAAATGGAGAGGTGTGGGGCTACAACACAGGGGTCTAACCCTCAGTGTTAATTGAAGTTTGAGCAGCCAATGAGGGCTTGGGGGAGGGATGGGAGGTAGAAAAGGGTTTGGAAATGGAAATGGAGCTCGGGAGAGGGACGGGGGACGTGGGGGTTGTGGCAAATGTCCTGCACAGAAGACACAAGGAAGGGGCTGGGGACTCTACAGCACCACTCACCTGCGCCTGGAAGAAGGATGCAAAGAGCAGAAAAGAAAAAAAAGAGGGAAATAGGGCAGGGAAGAGGTTACATATGAGAGCCAGGTACAGCAACGGCCGTAGAAAAAGGAAAGGCAGAAGAAGGATGTAAACCGCTGAAAAAAGGGAAAGCAGGGAGCGCACAGTGCATGACGGGGGACTCTCACCTCGCAGGGGCTACGACGCAAGATGGAGTGGAGCAGTCCTGGTCCCAGAAGGTGGTTTTGCCTTCCTTTGAAGGAAAGGCCAATCAGGGGTAGGGCAGGCGGGTCAGGGGTGGGAAACTTGGCAGGGGAGAGGTTGCACAGGAAAGTCTGGTATGGCAGAGGCCGTAGAATAAGGAAAGGCAGAAGAAGTATGCCAACAGGAGAAAATAACTGAAAAAAAGAGAGAAATAGGGCAGGGGAGAGGTTACATATGAGAGCCAGGTACGGCAGAGGTTGTAGAAATGAATGGGAAACTTATGCATCGCTTTGATTCTCTAGTGGTTTAGTGGAAAAAGCGATGAAGATCTACCATTAGATCTATATATAAAAGTAATTTGGAATTAATGGATAAGCTTCTTAGGATAGAAATTGAAAAACGAAATTATAAGCATGGTTAGCTAGCCATCATAGTATTATGTATCAACTGATGCCGAGATAATGTTGAGATTATTATGTCAAGGTAACAATGCAGGTTTTTGGCAGGTAGTTAACACAGTAAGTGATTGCCAAGCTTTGATACAATTGAATTCGATACCAGAGGAGAAACGGATTTCTGATTTTGAAACTTTATATAAAAAAGAAACAGCTGGCAATTACCTACCCCTAGTATTTGCAATTCTGCTAAGATTCCATTGGAACTGGTGACATACGACTTAGTGTTGGAAGAAATTAAGAAGGCCACCTCTTCCAGAGCAATAGGGCCAAATGGTTTAGGTAATCAGGTTTTTAAGGCAGTCCTTGAGCAATGGTCTGTTATTTTAATGTTATTTTTTAGGAGACTGATGAAGTTTGGCTTATTGCCAAAGTCATAGCAGACTTAATTTGTACTTCCTGTATACAAAAAAAGCAGAGCAAATTGATCCATCCAGTTATAGGCCATTGATGATTATGGATGCTGATCGGAAAATAGTTGCTTCTGTATTGTTGTCTCACTTAGAGTCTCGGGTATTGTGAGGGTAAGAGATTAAAGAAATATCAGGTGGGATTTCGCAAGCACCAAAGTACAATTATGAATGGTTTTATTATTAGACTTTTACAGGATTCAGCATGGAGTAAAAATTATGATCATGTGTATGTAGCCTCCATCGATCTCTTGTCTGCTTTTGATTCTGTTAATAGAAACCTGTACTGGTATAAGTTAGCAGGCTGATGGATCCCTGATGGCCTTTTAAAACTGCTTGTTTTGCTTCATAACAAATCTAATATTCAGGTTAGTTTAATAATTAAGGCCATTGTCTGATAAGATTTACACAGATACTGGTTTGAGTCAGGGATGCATTCTAGCTCCCTGCCTCTTTAACTTATATCTATAAGACATAGAAGAAGACCTATCCAGGGTTGCTTTTGCATGTCCTAAAGTCGCTGATTTTAAATATTGTTGGATGGCTTAAGCTGACGACATCATGTTATTTGATTGCGCCCAACGTGGCCTCCAAAGATTGATCTTCGAATCTGCTCTCTATGCTGCTACATTTTGTTTAAGTATTAATTCAGGTAAGACCAGGATTATGGACTTTTCTATTTTTGGTAAATTAAAGAATGCTTAATGGTACCTAAATGGGGTGAAACTTCAGAGTACAGATGGCTTAATTTATTTGGCCTTCCCCATATTTAATAAACCCTCTAAATTGAGAAACATGGAGTACTTAAGAAATAAGGCTGAAGGACTTGGTTCGCAAATGAGAATGATGCATGATAAATACTGTACATTTTCAGTTTGGCCACTAATGTATTTGTAAGAATGAAAAGTGGTACCTTAAATTGATTTATGTTCATGAAATTATGCAGTCTTGGATATTAGCGAAGTGTGAATTCTATGAAGCTTTTATTTGGAGAACGGTATTGGGGAGGAGCTAATGCCTTGGCTAGCGCCCTCCTGCACCCCCCAAGTGCTTTATAATTAGGCAAGACTTCTCTAAGCACTATAGCACTGAGAAAGCTTTTTTCATGAAAAAATAAGCACATACAGGCGTGGCCAGCCACTAAATGGAAATAGTATTAAATATAAGGTGCAAATAACCATTAGTTGAAAACACATGTAAATGTTATTCTGTGTCGTTTTAAAATCTAAAAGCAGGCTATCTGCCAAAAAGGAATTGTCATGGGTATCAGGCAGGTAGTTGGGGCAAGCTGGGTGGAAGCTTGGCAGGCCTGGCATAGGCACACAAAGAACCCATAACAAATCCCTCCTGTCATTCCTTCCTAGTGTTTGTAGTAACTTCCTGGTTACCACTTCCTGTTGCCAAACAGGAAGTGCATGATAACTCATGAGCTCTCTAGTGTTTGGGTGTGGCTGGCTATATAAGCCACACCCAAGATTCTTCCAGTGCTTCGTGTTGCTTACTGTGAGCTGTATCAGCAACACACTTGCTGTGCTCTGAATCAGCCAGCATCTGCTTACCTGCTCCGGATCATCCTGTGTCTGCTTACTGGCTCCGGATCATCCTGCTTCTGCTTACCTGCTCCGGATTATCCTGCTTCTGCTTACCTGCTCCGGATCATCCTACTTCCGCTTACCCGGTCCGGATCATTCAGCTTCAGCTTACCTGGTTCTTACTCCACGCCGCAGCTATCTCCAGTCAAGAGGGGACTTCTACACCGGCACCTGTAAGAACAAAGAAGAACAGTGTTAACACGCGCACATCAGTAACGTTGCGCATACTCACCGAATCTTCCCGCAACGCTGGAATCCAGGTTAGTTGCACGAGCGCACAAACCCCTGTAAGAAAGAAGAGACATTATTCATTGTGCTCGCTCCAATAATGCAGACACTTATTTCATTGCGCTCTGTCTCTCTACACGGTGCATACTTACCAAAAGCCTCTGTGCAAACTTACCTAACCACCAAGTCTCCAGTAGCGCTGAACCCGGACTTGAGGCGCTAATACCACATAATTTCTCCTGCAAGGAAAGGGAGAGACATTACCAGGCTCTCTCGAATTGAAGGCGCTGCACAAACTTACCAGCAGCTACCTTCTACACGCAACGCTACTCACCCACAAAAATACTGGCAAACAAAGACAATTCGGACAATTTTGGATACTCATCATTCTCTGCACAACGTTCACTTGTGTGAAGGACTTGCTAGCCAGTGAAGAAACTGGCGCCTTGAACTCTCGGCCTCGCTGTGAAGGCATAAAACAGTGTTTGGCATCTGAACTCAGCCTACAGACATTGGCACCAATCACATGAGTGAATCGCGCCCCTGCAAATGCAGGATGGAGTGCACACCCTACTAAAGATCAAGGTATTCCTCAGGGTGAAACGGGAAGTGAAGACTCAGGGTCAAGGGAGGCTCGTCCATCGCTCCTACAGAGACACAGGTGAGTGTGACAGGAATGTGGCCTTCGCTAAAAATGGATCACAGAGCTCATGCAGTGTTGCGTCACTGAGGCTAAGGCTTGCAGAGAGCACAAAGTAACTCAGCAGCCGTTCTCTGTCCATCAGAAGCCAATAATGACTAAAAGAGATTCAATGCACAACAGAGTACTATGGGAAAACAGGGATTTTTGTAGAAATTATTGGACCAGATCAAATATAATTATATTGAGTGAAGTGTTGAGAGAATGGTGGGAAGGTGTGGTTATGTATGAATGTTTATAACATAGCAAATGATGCTAAAAGCTACACTGTATTCCTGCAGAGGCAGCAGTATGTTAAGCAGGTTGGTCTAAATGTAAACCTGGCCATGCAACACTGGAGACTACAGCATCCCTTGTATGGCAAGAAGAACAGTTTTGGATGGGCTCTGCCAGTATCCAGTGGCAAAGTTGAAGAGTATATAAAGGCGCCTGCTTGCCATTAGTCTGGAGGGGCCAGCCAAGGAAGACAGAATGCTGGTCGGAAGGGCAGAGTCCTCTGTCATTCTGCCCAATCCTCATCTTTGTACAGATTAAAGTTTTGTTATCCTTGCAACTTGCAAGATAGACTCATGGCCTTAATTCCCTAGAGGGGTGCATTTACTCTGGTGGGAGCGTGATCAGGGGTTACCCCAATATATTTAAGGGGTACAAGTATGGCCTACCTTTCAAAGGCCCTTAATGTACCTAACTGCATGCCAATAGCTTTTATCCGGTATAAATTGGGCCAACTGCAACACATTGAAAACTGGTCTCAAATCCCAGCTTTCCCATTTCAGCAATTATACTATTATGGTGAAATAACTTTACTCAGGGTTCCAGGTCTCTAAGAAACCACACACATAACTGTAAAGTACATTATGTGAAAGGAAAGTAATGTCTACTAAATATACTTGAGAATGTGGGGGAGGGAGAGAGGTTGGTATTGAGTTTACTTGTTATGGAAGATGGGGCCGCTGCACTGTTGGGCAGAAAAGTAAACCTGCCCCCCAGGCTAAATGCTGTCAGTCCTCCCCTGGCATTGGATGGTTACCTGGTGCTTTGATGGAAGTACCCAGCAATGGTGTGAGTACCTCAGGGTTTGATAACAAAGCCTTATAATGATATATTTTCCAGACCTTGTTATGATAGTATTACCTGGTAGTGTTGCTGCTTCTGTGTATACGAATGCAAACTCTGCGAATGGGGTGAGAACCTGGGAAGATGTTATAAAGTCCTTATGCAATAGCCAGAACTGTTGGCTTTGTTGATGCTTGTTTTGTAATGATGCTGTAAACCATGTCAATAATGTGTTGTGCATTTTGTGTGAGGAGTATATTTCTATTGAAATAATTATAATCCAAGTCTTCTTTGTTGTGGTAGATTGAGCGGATAGATCGATTCTTCTCTGTTGGAGGACTTCGTCATCTTATGTTTTACTATCAAGATGTGGAGACACCTGATACAGGTATTGTATACTAGTTAATTAGCACACTATATTAAAGGTTTTGCAGAAAATAAGTGAAATTGATGTCTAATTTCAATTGACCTGATTCCTAATGGATTATGCTGCCTAAATACATTTTTTTAAACTTTCCATTCTTTGCTCTCAGGATCGGTGATATACTTATACACCATTGGGCCTCATTACAAGTTGGGTGGTACGGTTAAATGTGCGGTATTACAGTATACTGCCGCATTACTGCACGGCCAGTCTATGAGTTGGGCAGAAAGTTGGAGGACTGACCTCCAGCTATGAGCTGGAGGTAATGCCACCAAATCTCTGCCCAAATTCGGCCAAATTACCACCAGTGTAATTACCGCTGTGGTAATTCTGCCGAAATGCCCCATGTAGTCCTATGGACTCCAATTAAACAGGTACTAACATCACCGCCGCCACTTGTAATGCAGCAGTAATACCGCCGGATCAAGTGGCGGTAACAGTAATGCAGTTCGGTGGTATCTCGGAGAATTTACCGCTGAGATACCAAGAAACAGTTAATGAGGCCCATCTGGTATGTTACTTCTAGGAAGGGAATTAACTCAAAACGTTTTATTGAAACACAGGATGTCTTATGGCTCTTAGGACCTGTAAAGTGTCTCTTCCTAATAATATTGCATTCTTATATAGCACATTAAGCCAAACTCCTCCAGCTTCTATCCATGTAATAATAGATGTTATTGTTACCCAATATTTTGAGTGGTACTTGATATATTGAACTCGGAAAGGAAGAGAGGCTAACTTGGACCTGCTGTGGGATTTAAACTTGCAATGTGCCAGCTGGCCTGTGTAATAGGTCAATGTTTTACCCATGTAACTATCCACCCTTGGGATTCAAGATGCCTCCATGCTTCATCCAGTCTCCCAACACAACAAGTAAGCACCAGTTCCACCTTTTCATCAGGGATTTATATTCCTTGAATAGCCATTGCTAGCATTTAGGGGGATGGATTGGTTTTTATCCTACTGTACTTTCCTTAATGAATTAATTGTTGCTTCACAGTCCCTCTTTGCTTTGGTTTAACTTTGCATTACTCTTGACAATTAAAAAATGTGTACTTCCCCATAGCCTTTTCTTAGACTTATTTTAGCAACGCATACATATCGACAACTGTTCACCATCTCATGGCCTTTACTTTGCATAGTTGTAATGCCCCCAAGGCTTAGACAAAGGCTCTCATCACCATGACCTTTACTGTAAATACTTTCTTGAACTCTTAGAATTAGAAAAAGGTTGGCTTGGGGGGTGGGGGTGCTGCTGAGCAGCAACTGTAATGGCTGCTTGAGCGTGAGGCGCCTAACCTGGTGAAATCCTGTTCTGCCCGTTGTTAGTTGGACTTGAGGCGGTGGTGGTTGGCGTGAATGGTGGGGCAGGTCTGGACCGACTCCGGGAGGTGTCCATGGCCGCATTGTAGAGATAGATCAGCTCCTGTGACCTGCGTGTGGCGTTTGCGCTGTATTTTGTGACGAGCACCCCTGCGGGCTCCCAGCGATCGTTGACACTCAAATTCCCCGGCTTGGTGCCGGCTCAGAGTGGGTGGAGCTGTGCGGCTTAGTGGATCGGCTGCAGGCCGGAGGGTGGATCCCTTTGGTGAACATCTGCCTGCACACCTCCTGTGCTGTTGCCGGTGGGGAGCTCCCGCAGTGCTCTGGTTTCTGGGCCCTTCTGCAACCAGATTGAAGGGCTCGGCAGACAAATCCTACACTCACAGGAGCGGGAAGTGCTGTGGAGGGTCCCTGATGCTGTGACTCGCTGCACTGCTGGAAGCGCCGGGTGGCCAGACTGGGGGCAATATTACTTTGTTGATCTCGCTGCTGGAGGCCCAGGCCCACGGCGGTCCCTATTGAGAGCTCCTGATACCTGCCTGCATACACATTTGCAACACTGTCTACACAACTGCTGGAATAGAGAGATTGTTTTTTGGGTCTGCTTCCCCATTTCTGTGCCAAACAACAAGTGTGGTGAGCAAGTGGAGAGGAGTTTTACCCCTACATTTTTGTTTTGTTGTTTTGGGGCTCAACATATGCCAGTGTAGCACCTGGTTGATGGCCCTGGAGGTGAGTGGGTCATTGATTGAACCTGGAATATCTTTGCTGCTGGTCTGCCTGGAGTTAGAACATACTTGCTGGAATGCAGCACTCGCTGGAAATGACAACAGGGGCTGCCAAAAACGTGGCCCAATGGATTCCTTTGCCAGCCCCTCTGACAGAGAAGTGAATACCGGCCCCACTACAGAGGCGGCCCCTAAGGGTGGGATAGCGACACCTGTGGGGATGGAACCCTTGATGGTGACAATGCAGTATGGATTTGCCTCCATTAACACTAAGCTTGACAATATTGTTTCCAACATTAGCTCTGTGAAGGCCAGAATGTATAAGGAAAGCGGGCGTATCACTGAGACTGAAACAAGGATTGGGCACCTTGAAGATACAGGGGTTCATCAGAAGTTGGACGGTATCCCGATGGTAAATCAGTTCCGGATCCCGAGTTGCGGGCGGAGTATAGTTCTTTGGACCCAATGGGGATACTGGGTGCAATTACCGCAGCGCAATTTGTGTTGTGGTAATAGAAACTCAAATGGGCAGAAACTCACCAGATTTACCTCCAGCTCAAAGCTGGAGGTAAAGCTTGGCGACTTTGCGCCCAACTCATAGTTAGGCAATGCGTTAATGCAGCGGTAATAGCATTACCGCCACATTTTTACCGCTCTGCCCAACTTATGATGAGGCCCACATTCCTTTCTCATGATCAGCTCCTGAAGGGGGTCACTAAGGAGCTCACTACCATCACGGCGAAGTGTGAGGACCTTGAGTTGCGCTTCCGCCAGAATAATATTTGTATTGTTGGAGTACCAGAGGCGGCGGGAAGGGGGCCTGTGGAGCAATTTTGGAGGATCTCCTTAAGTCCCTGTTCACAGATGTTGAATTTTCAGCACACTTTCTGGTGGAACGTGCCGACTGGGCCCTGGTGCCTGCTCCCAAGCCTGGTGCACCGCTGCGCATGATTATCGCACAGCTATTACATTATCATGACATTGATCACATATTGAGCCTGTCCAGAGAAAGGGTATTGCTTAAATTTGAATACAGTACAATTCATGTGTATCCGGACTTCTCAGCTGTGGTCCAGGCTGCCAGATGATCCTTTTTCCCCTCCAAGCTGCGGATTCTACATTGCGGCTGGGCACATTTCTTTGAAACCTGCAGGGGACGATCTGCAGTATATTGAGGCATATATTCCCTCTCCGTGGCAGCTGACCTCGAACAATATGAGACTGTATACTGCTCCTGCACTGGTGATATTTGTTGAGGGAAGTTGCCCTCCATGTGGTTTATGCCTCTAGTCCCTACTGCTATTTTGCTGCAGGGCATCCATATGTGTTGGTGCATGGATTCCTGCAGATTCGGCTCCTGCACTGCTGTAGGGCTTATGAATGTATATGAATTCTAAACTATGTAGACCTCGTATGTTGTGTGGATTTGCTGCTTGCAATGTTTTCCTTGAAAGTTCCGTATGGGATGGTTACGAGGTGACACTCTGGTTGGGGTGGACTGTGCGGGGGGTATTAAAGTTAAACGTTTGACAGATGAAATGGCTATTGAACTGTGGCGACATGAGGTGCTGTGGGCGTTGAGATGGTATGAGGTGTGTGGGTATGTCGTGTCCTGATAACAATGGGGCCCGAGGAGCAAGTCACTTGTTTCACATAGAATGTGCGGGGGTGAATAACCCGATGAAGTCCATGACGTGATTGGCCTAAATTTAAATGTTACAAGAGACATGCTTTGAGGAGCACCGAGGTGTTTGCCCCGAGATGGGGTATCCAAAGGTATTTTACTAATTATTCCTCTCAGGCTAGGGGCGTCTTCACCCTTATCAACCGCTCAGTTCCGTTCCAGATCACGATCAGTAACGTTGACCCACTGGGCTGTTATGTGATAGTATGGCGGAAGTTGTATGGTAATGATGTGGGTCTTATTAACACCTATGGCCCCGACATTGAGGACCCCAGCTTTTACAACTCTGTATTTGAAATAATTGCACGAGCTGCAGCTACCCCCCTCATCTGGGGGGATTTCAACATTATCATTGATGATGTCCTGTGGGCGGGGTCCCCCACTGCATAGGCATTTCTTCATATTGTACACCAGTTGCAGCTTTTTGAATGTTGGCGCTGCCTCCATCCTGATGTTACAGAGTATACTGATTATTCTAATGTGCATGATATGATGTCTGGTTTCTATCAACTGTGCTGGTTTCTAATGTGTGAAGTTGTGAAATGTTAACACGTTCTCTGTCTGACCATTCCCCAGTTTTGTTGTCCATAATTCTGCACCTACAGCCGCTGTGGCGGATGCCATCATCCATGCTACTGGACCCTGGATTGATGGCCACCCTTTTTAACATTTTTTTAAATTTGTAAATGTATTTTCTTTTTTTATTCATACATGTGTCATAGCGGTATAAACACAGTTTCAATAATTAGCAAGACCAAGATCAGTTACACACAGTATGAAGTATCAATGTACAATCCCTCTTCAACAATACCAAATAAACAGTTAACTTTCAGGCATCCTAAGGTTTCCAGCACTATCATCGGGGGTAGGGGGGCACGGGGGCCATTAAGGGGGGGCCATGGGGAAGAGTCACCAGCTTGCCTGGCTTTTATCAGGAGTTCAGTTCAATTGTCAGGTCTCCTCAGGCGTCCAGGGGAAGGGAGGCAGGCAACCATGGACTATCTCAATCATATGTGTAACCAAGGGAGTTTACAGCCATTAAAAGATGTTCATAAAACCATTGTTCACAGGGGTCTTTCATCGGATGGACGAGACAATGCTAGAAGAAGGGCCTTCTATGCCTCTATGTTATTTGTTGGTTCTCCCAGTCTCATTTTCAATGCCCTTTGCCAGGCAGGGGTCTCTGCTGCACTCCATCTCAGAAATTGATGGTCACCCTTCAAGATAAAAATTGATCACTTCTTAAGAATTAACACTGGTTCTGTGTCCCGGTATTCCACGTTGTGAGCAACTTTTAAAGTTTGGATACAGGGTGAATTGTTGTCGGTTACAGCGGGGACCTTTAAGTCGGTTAGGACTGAATTGAGCGAGGTGGAGTGCAAGCTGAGGCAGTTGGAAAACAAATATGGTTTAACCAAAGACAGAGCATCATTGGGTGTGACTAAGGAGAACATGTTGAAGTTTCAAGAACTTGCTGAAAAAAATAAATAAATGCATGGCTAAACCCATGACGGCTAGAGCTTACGGGGAGGTGGAGAGACCTGGCAGAACGCTAGCCTAGACGGTTAGAGCAGAAGGGGAAGTGCAGGCTATTACTGGCATTCGTGGTCCATCTGGGGAGGTGGTTGTCACCAACGATGGTGTAAAAAGGGTATTTAAAGATTACTACGCGGAGGTATATGCCAATGCAGATGCGTGTACTGCCACAGCTTTGGAGGAATACATGTTTGGTATTGAGTTGGCAGAGCTTCCCCAGGAGTGCAGATTAGCGCTATATAATCCAATAATGGTTGAGGAAGTGTGTGAGGCTATAGCAGCATTGGCGTAAGGTAAGGCACCTGCGTCCAACGTGCTTGGGGTGGAATTATACAAGGAGTTTAAGCTAATGTTGCCACCCAGATTGTTGCAGGTGTGGGAGGAGTCAATGGAGGTTGGGGAGTTACCACCCTCCCTTTGGGAGGCTATCGTTACTGTCCTATTGAAGCCCAATAAACCGCTGGTGGACGTTGCTTCCTTTAGGCTTTTGTCCTTAAATAATGTTGACGCAAAGATTTCCGCTAAGATACTTTCCTCTTGCCTGCTTCCAGACAAAGCCCACCTGGTGCGCCCGGATCAGTCTTGGTTTTATTCCCAGTAGGTCCATGGTGTTGAACCTCAGGCGGTTGTTTTGCATTATATCTCAAATTAATCAGCATACCGGGGCATTGGCGTTCTCCATGGATGCTGAGAAAGCTTTTGATTCGGTGTTGTGGAGGTATTTAAGGTCCTGTGGCACTATCAGTTTGGACATTATTCATAAATTGTCTGTGTCTGCTTTATACTGAGCCTGTGGCCAGGTCCACACTAATACCAATATTCTGCAGGTGCTGCAGTTGGGGAGAGGTATGTGGCAGGGATGTCCGCTGCTCCCTTTGCTTCTTGCTCTCACCAATGAGCCCCTGGCAGTGCATATAATAATCCTGCACGGGCATAGGGTTATCCGAATTTCAGGTCCCCAGGAGGTAATCTCGTTGTATGTGGATGATACTCTCCTGTATGTCCGGGTCCCAGAGGTTAACCTCGGTCCCATGATGGACACAGTCCATGAGTTCACCATGTATTGCGGATATAGAATCATCAGATCCAAATCAGAGCTCTTTCAGTTTATGGATGATATGACTGCACCACCAGATTTACTGCGGTTTGAATAGGTTCCTGTGTGGTTTAACTATCTAGGTATAGTGATCTACAGGTGACAGAAATCCTTATATTCTGATAATCACGCAGAATACCTGCAGACACTCTGGGCTAAATTGAGGATATGGTCAAAGCCTCCTCTTTCATTATATGGTAGACTCAAAATGATTGTGCTTCCTAGAGTACTCTACCATTTTTGTAATATTGCCCTATGGCCGGGGAGGGAGTTTTTCACAAGATTGAGGTCGCTCCCACTATAATTTTTTCTGCGGGGTGTGGTGGCTAGGATTAGCTGGGAGCAGTTGGTTGAGCCTTAACCGCAGGGGGGTCTGGCTGTGCCAGATTTTGAACTTTATTATTTAGTGGCACATGCAGAATTTGCTGGGTACTGGCACTCCTCTGTGGGTAGGGTGGTTCCTGTATCTCAGTCTTACAGACAGTGATTACCAGACTTACAATCAGTGATTTTTAGTGACATATATGTAGATTCATGTTAATTTGATCCTGTACGCACTATGGTGAATGAATGGGCCAGAAACTATTGCAGGTTGGCACTCGCCACTCCCTATAATAGGCGGGTCCCACTATTGAACTACCCAGGTCTGCCTCCTACATATGAATTGGAAATTTGTAGGGCGTGGGGGGTAGAAGAATAATTGACATTTGACAATTGTGGACCTGTTTCCTGATGGTAGATTTGTGTCAGTGGACGACTTTGAGGGCCAAGCTGCACAATGACTTTTTAAAATGACTGCATTATTACAGAAGCCAGGCTGCCGCCTGACGGTTGTGGCCGTCCTTCCGCTTGAACAGGAGACACATGTATGCATTACGGCCATCACTGATGGGGGCTGGGTGGAGAACAGACACACATGCTTTCCAAACTGTACTACCTGGTGCAGGCTGGACAGGGATGTAGGAACAGGGCCCATCAGAAGTGGGAGCGGGATCTAGGCACTGAATTTACGGATATGCAGTGGAGCCGGTACTGCCTACTGACTAAAGAAGTATCTATGAATGCCGGTTACCGACTGATACAGTTCAAAGTACTTAAACAACACACTATTACCTGCTATTCTCCCCAGATGTGAATGGTGCGTGTTCAAAGTGGGATTTTTCCTGCTATTTCATACCACATGTTTTGGAAGCGTCGACCCGTCATTTTATATTGGCGAAAGGTGGCCAAAATTTTGAATGACAATGTGGGGGTCCCTCCCATTATATCCACATTAAACTATTTGCTGGGGGATATAGGCATAGTGATAGTGGATATTCGAAGATTCTTTAACTAGCCTTGTATCGTATCTAAAAAATGTATCCTCTGGCATTGTAAGTCAGCGCTTGCCCCAACCTGTGAGGAATGGCTTAAGGACTTGGTGTAGACAAGGGAATGGGAGGTGGAGGCTGGAGCTCAGTGCTATGGTGATCCCGGCCTGCCAGCCTAAAGACATTTGGGCTCCTTCCGCTCATACCTGGCTCGTGAGGAGAGTCAATGTGATGGGTAGTAGGGAGGGTCTGGGTCAATCATTGTATTGGACCTCATCTCATGGGTGTCATAATGTGTAACTGTTCACTGCTGCTGGTCAATGTACTGATCTCCCTCATGTTATGCTGCTATTGGTATGTATTTTCATTTGGTAATGCCATGCTGTCTGTCTGTGTTGGTGATGAAAATAAAGTTAAAAAAAATAAAAATAAGAAAAAGGTTGGCTTCATCATAGAATTTACTTCATATACTTGCAATGACTCTGGAACTTAAACAAGTGTTCAATTCATCATAGTCTTCACTCTGAATACTTTCAATGACTTTTGAGCACTGATAAATGTTCATTTCATCATATATTTTACTTTGGATACCTTTAGTGACTCTCACTCAGGCAAATGTTCACTTCGTCATGAACATTTCTTTGGATATTTTCACTCACTTCTTTGCCATGCACAATAATTTCAGTAACCCTTACAACCTCATTTTAGAAGTTGGGTGGTGCGGTAAAAATCAGATGTAATGTGGCAGTAATACTGTTACCACTGCATTACCGCACCGCCTAACTACGAGTTTGATAGAGAGGTGGAGAATTCACCTCCAGCTAAGAGCTGGCGGTAAATATGCCACCTTTCTCCCAAGAAAAACTGCAAAATCGCCAGATTTACCACCAGCAGTAATTCCACCGAAATACCCATGGGGTCCTATGCACTCCAATTAATCGGGACTAACACCACCTACCACCATTTGCAATCCGGTGGTAATTCCGCCGGACCAAGTGACAGTAACGTTCATTCTGTTTGGTGGTATCTCAGTGGATTTACTGCAGACATACCACCAAACTCGCAATGAGGCCATTAGTCTTACGCAACTGTTCACGTTACCGTTAGCATTACTTTATTTATTTTCAGTGACTATAATTCAGTCAAATGATCACTTCACCATGGGCTTTACTTTTTATGCTGTGACAGGGCCGGGACTGGACCATGTCAGTGGGGTGCAGAGACCCCTCCCAACCTAGGGCAGGAGGGCCTACCATGGCAAAAGCCAGGTCCAGCCTTGTCTTAGAGGTGGGAAGTGAAAGTTGGAGGGGGGCAGTCTCAGAAACAAAGACAATTCCAGCTCCACTTTCTGTCATACAATGCCTTCCAGTACATTTTCTGGCTAGAGTGCTCTCTTTTCTATTCCTGGATCTCAAGCACCACAATTCCTAGTCGTGCGCCACGAGCGAAGTGAGTGGAAAGAGATAGATGCCACCCACAACGCGACATGCCCAACCCTCCGAGAAATCTATTCCCAATTGAGAGGTAAAATGAATAACTCACTGCAGCAAAGAGAACACAAAATGCGAAACCAACAGCGCACCACAGAAACAGCAGAAAGAAACGTGCTGGGAAATAGGACAGGGGTAATATTTTTCTTTAAGCCCTGCATCTGTAAAACCCGGCCCCCTGACGAGAAATATTTTGGTCCACATTGTCAGTTGAGTATTGCAACCAATGAAAAGTGTGGTGGGGATAGAACTAGGAAGAGAACAGTAGGTGAGGTTGGAAGGAGTGGAGGCAGACAGAGAAACCAGGTGGAAGAAGGGTGTTGGAGAAAAATGATGAGGAGTTGGTGGCGGAGTTGATGCAGAGTGCAGGTGAGGTATTGGTTGTGAAAGAGAGTGGTACTATTTGTAAGTTTGAAGCTGTGAGGTGTGAGAGTGTGTGTGGTTGATTGTGGTAAGAAGGGCGAGATGGAGTAGGTGTTCGAAAGAGAGAGGAGAATGGTGAGTATGGAGGAGTGGAGACAGTGAAGATTGCAGGGAGAAAAGGGTAGAGTGAGGAGGCAGCCGAATTGAGGGAATGAGAAAAGGACAGGAGGGTGAGAATAGAATAGATAGAGTAGTAAGATCAGGGAAAGTAGAGAAAAGGGGAGAAACTGAGCGAGAGAAAGGACCTGGGTGTCTGGTATTGGCACATTAGGAATATCATTCTTATTGAGAAAACCGGGGAGTGTTAGGGTAGGAAACCCTTAGAAGAACCCAGGAGGGAGCCAGATAGAAAAGTCTTTGGCCTTTAGGCACTCGCTTGTAGCTAGCCATGAAGAGTAGGTGTTACCGATTGCTATTTGCCAAACTTTGGGTTTAGGGACACCAGGATAAGAGTGGAGGCAACCTACGGGATGTTGCGAGAGGGAAGCCCATTAGTGTACGCTACTTGCACCCTGGTCAGACGTGAAAGCCATAAATGTTCCTATTGTTGAAATAAAATCCCTTGAATCATCCACGACCTCTAGGAGTTTGTATCGCCATCCGCAACAATAATTAAATTCCTGGTGAACCCTTGAACTTAGACAAGTATCCACCCTACCATGGACTTTACCTTTACTCAGTTCGCCATGGACTTTAATTTGGATGTGTCCCATGAGTATTTGCTTTTCAATACATCCTTTTTATTGAATTTTTTCATTAATTCCACCAATCAAACTTCATATAACACAAACATTAGCCATCACTGTAGTATAGCATGAGAACTTTCAGAATCTCCGATTAAATTTTGTTTTATACGTTATTCCCCTGAAATTGTTTGGAATATATTCTTAAACAGCTCAAACAGGAAAGGGAATCAAACAATAACATGTCTTACATCGTTACTTTTTCTTTTAATTTTTAAAACATTAAAATCAAAACCAGCATTATACAGCAATTCATAGATATCCGTTCCAGTTAAATCACACTTTCAACAATAATCAACCATATTTGCAGCTTGCTGTTCTCATCTACAACTTTTCAAACTCAAGACAGCCTCACCCTCTTCATCATAGACCTTCTTTTGATTACAATTCTCCAGTTTTCTCAAGATAGATAGATATTTCAAGAGGAATGGGTACCATTCTAATTCTATGTTTCTCTGCGACTGGTTTACGAGGTAGGGTCAACCACTCCATCCCAAATACCTCCCAAGCATTTCATAGCCATTTTGTTTCATTTGTCATATGTTGGCTTTTCCCGTGCAAAGCTACACATGCTCTGACTGTTAAGGAGCTGTGAACTTTGTGCAACAGTGGAAAATCGCATCCTTCAACCTCAGACAGACAAAATAATAGAGGGTCTGTTGGGATATTGCTTTTGTTTCTTTAAGCATTCAGTTATTGATCTTTTAACATGTATCTGTACATGCAATCGTTTGTATATTGCTTCATTCTTAATCTGTACTATTGTGAGGTAATGCATTCTCTCTAGAGTGTTGCTCTTTGAGAGTATTCTAAATGTGGTTAGTTGGTCCCTGCTGCCTGTGGCAGTGCTTGCTGTCATCTTCCTCTAATCTTAATAAATAATCTTCATTATTTTCATTATCAGCCTGGCCCTAATTCTTAACATTGGCGACGAGGAACGCTTAGGATCCATTGCTTTACTGCCCCGGTGTACGCATCCCTCATTCACCGTGTGTGTGGCCACCGGTTCTCCTGCGGGCGTGACAGCAGGCAGAGAACGAAGTAAACCGCAGGAGGAAGGGAGAGACGGACGAACGCGACGCTGTCAAGAGGCAAGTCTGGTGGTGGGCCCTGGGCGGAAGGAGGTGTCTCCTCGAAGGGAGAGTGCACTGGCACCAGCTCAGGCTTTGCAGCCCTCTAGCCGTGCTGGGAGCGCGAGCGACAGAGCTCGAGCACCGGTTCGGCTCTTGCAGCCCTCGAGCTGTGCAAGGTGCGCGAGCGGCTGAGTGGCTGTTGCAGTCCTCGAGTTTTCAGGCCGTGCCGTGCGCGAGCTGCGCCCTGCCCTTTTCGCCCCGCCCCCTGCTGGATGTCAATATCGCCTCAAGGGAAGCGTTCTGAACCTTGCTACTGTGACACTTTGCCTGGCAGCAACTTTGTTAAAACACACCGGCGGCTCCCTGCTTTCTTTAAAGAACGTTTGTTCGGCTGTGCAGCTGACTAATTCTGAAGCTGGAATTGGCTTATTGCATTCTTGAACTGTCCCCCATTTAGCATGGCTGTATCCATACCACCCCTCTCTCTTTTCTAAATGAACCACGCCGGCCTGCCCTCAGGTGGGATAATTGGAAAGATGCCTTTGAGAACTATCTGGTGGCTATGGGAGGGGACAGATACTCGGCTGCACGCAAGAAGGCTTTTCTGATACACAATTTGGGCGTGGAAGGGCGCAGAATTTTTGATGGCCTTGCTGGAGATCAAGTCTCAGGATCTAGCGACATGGATGAATATGAGTTGGCTCTTGGTCGCCTGCGGGATCACTTTGAGCCAAAGAAAAATGTCAGTTTTGAGAGGCACAAATTCTTCCAGAGAATACAAGAAAAGTCAGAACCTGTGGAATCGTGCATTGCATGCTTGAGGTCCCTGAGCTACTCCTGCGAGTTTGGACGGTTAGGTGACTCATTAATCAGGGACCAGTTGATCAGGTACACTAACAATGCCAGAGTTGAAGAAAAACTCCTTGCCAAAGATATGAGTCTGGATGAGGCAGTGGAGTTGGCCAGGAGTATTGAGCAAACGTCTCAATACCTTAAAGAACTCAGGGTGGATAAATCTGTTGCACCATCGTTGGCTGTGTGTGCTGTAGATCAAAGGAAGAAGCCTAACTTTTCCAGTGGGAAAAAAGGGAACTTGAACATGAGAAGTTCTTGCCCTCGCTGTGGGAGTTCCAGACACGGCACAAATTTTCCATCTTGTCAGGCTAAGTTTGGTGAATGCTTCTAATGCAGGGTCAAAGGACATTTTGCTAACGTCTGTAAAGCCTCTGCTGTCAATTGTGTGGAACACAGAGCAGAAGATAACAGAGAAGAAAATGTTAGGAGGGGATATGACATTCAAGAGGTGTCGGATGTGAGGGAATCGATCACCAAGTATGTTTTGAAATATCGTCCTTATCTGGGGAGACGAAGGGCCCAGTGGACACTTTTCTTGTTGATGGGTGCGAGCTGGTCATGAAGGTAGACACATGCTCGCCTTGGACTATTATATCCCAAGATACCCTAGTCAGTGTTTTGAAAAAGAGTAAAGCTGTGATTTGGCCCACCAGTGTCAGGGCTTGTGGTTATGGAGAATCTGCCATAGACATTCTGGGAGAATTCCCGGCAGAGATACGGTATAAAGAAAGAGGTTGTCGAGCTATGGTACTTGTAGCAAAGAAAGGTACCTCCTTGTTGGGTTGGGAGGAGCAAAAGAACTTAGGGGTGCGAGTTCAGGCCAGTGCTCCCAATCCTGTTACCATAGCGGAAGTTGAAGATATTTGGACCAAGGATTTCCCAGAGGTTTTTTCTGAAAGGTTAGGCAAACTAAA
The DNA here is from genome assembly GCF_040938575.1 of Ambystoma mexicanum. Taxonomy (NCBI): domain Eukaryota; kingdom Metazoa; phylum Chordata; class Amphibia; order Caudata; family Ambystomatidae; genus Ambystoma; species Ambystoma mexicanum. The sequence continues at coordinate 1,363,889,525 of NC_090930.1, read as the reverse complement.
GAAATTTGAGCATCATATAAAGCTCAAAAGCAATGCGCAGCCTGTCGTGCACAAGGTGCGGCAAGTACCATTGAAAGTGTGAGATCAACTTAAGGAAGAGCTTAATAACTTGGTTAACAACGGTGTTATTGAGCCGGTTACGGCCACCGAGTGGTTGTCGCCCATTGTCTTAGTAGCTAAAGCCAATGGGAAGCTAAGATTGTGTGTTGACCTTCACAGCTTGAACCAGAACATTGTTGTGGAGAGACATCCACTGCCAAACATTTCTGAGACTCTGTCGACTTTGGGTGAGCCGAAGTTGTTTTCTGTCATTGACCTTTCGTCAGTGTATCATCAGGTTCCGTTATCCAAGGATTGCTAGCATCTCACCTCTTTTATCACACCCAAGGGTGTGTTCAAATATAACCGCATGCCTTTTGGTTTGGCCTCCGAGCCTCTGTTTTTCAGAGGGTGATGGAGGAAGTACTCAAAGGTTTAAGAAAAGTCACCGTTTTTCAAGATGACATTCTTATTTTTGGGGAGAATGAACTCGAACATGATGAAACATTGAGAGCCGTGTTGGTTAGACTCAAGGAAGCTGGTTTGACAGTGCAGAGGGAAAAGTGTAAAATTGCTGTAAAAGAGGTGGATTATTTGGCCCACAGAATTTCATGTGAAGGAATTTCCACCAAGAAATCTCTGGTGGACAGTATTAGATGTGCTCCCCAACCACAAGACAAGGAACAGTTACGCTCACTCATGGGGTTGGCGGAGTACTACCACAAGTTTGTTGACGGTTTTGCCACCATGTCTTCTCCTCTGAGAGAATTGTTAAAAAAGGGTACAAAGTATGTATGGACTGATGAGTGTCAGAGTGCTTTTTGAAAGATCAAAGATTGTATTGTGAGTGCGCCCTCCTTGGGGGAGTTTGTTGCCAATAGGAAGACTGTTCTAGCAGTGGATGCGAGTACCTTGGGTCTGGGTGCTGCTCTTTCTCAGTTTGATGTTGGCAAGGTGGAACATGTCATCGCTTTTGCCTCTCGACCTTTGAGGGGGGCTGAAGAAAATTATTCTGTGGTTGAAAGGGAGGCGTTAACGGTCTCGTGGGCTGTTGCGCACTTCAAATTTTATCTCTGGGGTCAGCCCTTCACTGTGAGAACCGATCATAAGCCATTGGTTCAATTGTTGGGAAGTGTGGAATGGGCCAAAGGTTCACCCCGAATATCCAGATGGATGGTTGATTTGCTAGCTTATGACTTTAGGGTTGTGTATGTACCTGGGAAAGACAACATTGTAGCAGATTGTTTGTCAAGGCTGCCTCTGCAAGACAAAAACTCTAGGGAGGAGAGTATTGAACATGGTTTGAGCATTTATGAAGTTGAATATGAAGCCATAGGACAAGATGACTGGAAGGAAGCTGATGATTTGGATGAAACTATAAAACAAGTGAAAATGTGGACCAAAACAGGTTGGCCCAGGAGAGATCTCATTGAGAAGAAATATGAGTGTTACTATGGAATAAAAGAAGAATTAAGCTTGTCAGAGGATGGCTTTCAGCTCAGGAAGGGAGTGTCATGATCTCTGCTTCCAAAAGGTCAGGGTTTTCCCAACTCCCTTGGAAGCAGATCCATAACCCAGGTTCCGAGTGCCAACCAGTCCAAATTGGGACCTTTTGGACCCAGTCCTGGCGCCAGTGGCACCAGGCTCATAAATATGCCCAGTCCCAGCGCTGGAAGCGCCGGGCTCATAATGCTTGGGTGGACTTACCTGCAGCAGACCATGCTGCTTACTTGCCTGCCAGTTGAGCCTCTGATCCTCTTCTGTTTGGAACTACTTTTTCTGTTGGGTGGGGCAGGAGCCACTCCCTAGATTCAGAACACTGGAACTCTTCTGGAAAGCAGGAACTCTTTTCTTACCTAGGCGTGGCTGTGGAAGGAGACACCTAAGCACTACAGGAGGCTATTTAAACCACACCCAATGGATGAATCTTGCTTTGCGTTATTCTGCATCCTCTGCAGCAGAACGCTCATCGTGTCTTCTGCATCTGATCCTGGGCCTAAGGGAAAAGGCTTACCATCCTGAATCCAGTCTTCAGCAACACCTATAAAGACAAGAAAGAACAGGTTAGCATTACGGTCTTCAGTGACAGCTCTTCACTTACCTGGTCCATCGGCTGTCACCAACGCCTCGCGCTGCATTCCGGCATATGAAAGACAAAGGCTTACCTACTCTTCGTGCGCTCCGGAGGTCTTCACACTGCATTCCGGCATCTGAAAGACAAAAGCTTACCAACTCTTTGCACGCTCCGGAGGCCTTCGGCGCTGCATCCCGCATCTGAAAGACAAAACAAGGTGCGTTTAAAGACATTGGGGAACTTTAATACTCACGTGCCATTACTCCTTTCCACATCTTACCCAGTGGGTATTCCGGCACCCTGCAGCCGCTCCGAACTTGTACCTGCAAAATAAAAAGACAGTTAGAGCGCATCGTGAAGCAGGCAACCAGCGCTTACTTACGTGCTTCCAGGCGCTTCTATTCATCACACGGGCTCCATTTTCAACTCACTTCAGCCCATCATCCGCCATCGCCGGAACCCTGCAAAACAAGAGACATCATTACTAAAGACTTTAAAGACATTAGAATTACTCAAAACTTACCGTTCGTGCAGTAAACGACGGACAGCAGTCCTCTGAAGTCAAGAGGCCTGCTCCCCTTATCCAGTGAAGAAACTGGTTACAGCACCCTGCCCCGAGGCAGATGGAGAGCACGGCGTTCACTTACCTAAGGTGAGAGCGATAACCTTTGGGGTTCTACAGGCGAAGAGAAAGGGAAGAAGAGAGAGACATTCAATAACCCAGTTCCTTAATCCCATATTTTCTATCTGCAGACATCTTACCCTTCGAGTCAGACATACAGTGCACAGAGGTCCAGCCCAAAGAGCCAGCCGTGTGTTACACATCACCTTTGAAGATACGGTATACGCCCAGTCAAGACCGGCGCCTCTACGGGAATCAGGTGAGCGTTACAGAACGCAAAGCCTACCACAAAACTCCCGTCCAGGCGCTATGGAAACCTCGGATACCGACCAGCTAGCCCAGTTACTTGGGGAACTAAGGGCAGAAGTGCATGCAGCCCGTCAGGAAACTAACGCTCTAAGAAGGGAACTGATTATTTCCAAGGAGCGAACAGATGATCTCGCTAGACAATTGCTACAGTCACAAGCCGGACAGACCCCGTTACCCGCATCTGGGGGAAATCTTCCTTCTACATCCTCTATGAATCCAGTGCAGATCAACCTACCTGGGAATGTACCTCTGGCTCCGCCCGAACGATTTTCTGCTGACCCAAAGAGGTTTGCAGTATTTATCAATCAGTGCCGGTTGCATTTCTTATGCCGGCCAGCAGCCTTTCCAACTGATCAAGCTAAAGTAGCTTTCGTGCTTTCGTACCTTAGTGGCAATGCGGCAGACTGGTCGATCCCTCTAGTAAATCAAGATGATCCGGTCCTCCATGATTTTCAAGCTTTTCAGCTTAGTATGGAAAAACTGTTCGCAAGACATTCACAGGGGCAGGCCTTGGACAATGAGCTTCTTTCGATGCGACAAGGTAATCAAGACCTTTTGGCTTCTATTGCGTCTTTCAACAGACTGATAGTGGAAACTCAATGGCCTGAGGACAAAAGGATTACGCTGTTTTATAGAGGTCTACGTGGAGAGCTCAAAGATGTGTTAGCCCAAGTAGTGAATCCCCCACAAGATTGTTCGGACTATATAGACTTAGTCGTTCAAATAGATCACAGACTGCAGAACAGGAAGGCCGATCGTTCCAAGTTTGATGCTCGAGTATTTTCCAAACCGCCAACTCCTTCCAAAGGAGTAGACTCCGGGGAACCCATGCAAATAGGGGGTCTGAAAGGTCCTCTAACACAAAAGGAGCGGGAAAGGAGAAAACAGTTGCAATTATGCCTCTATTGCGGAAACTCAGGGCACTTTCTTCGAGACTGTCCGGTGAAACCTGCCAAGAAGGCAGTAGGAGCTGCAGTTACCAAAGTTACAAACTCTGAGCAGGGAAACGACCTCGCCCAACAAGAATAGAGGTCCTCTTGCCGAGCGTGAAAACCAGTTCCGTGACCTCGCATTTCGTGATACCTATGGTCCTCATTAGCCCTGATAATCCGGATCGATTACATGCAATTGAAGCTTACGTCGACAGCGGTGCCATCGGCAATTATGTGGATCATGAAATGGTTTTGAGGATGAATCTAACTCTTTGTCCCAAGGCTGTAAAGGACGTCATTACTACGGTGGATGGTACGGAGATAGCCTCCGGGCCAGTAACGCATACCACTCAAGAAGTGACGCTAGTAAGTCAAGATGGACATCATGAGAAGATCGTGTTCGATGTGATCAAGGCCCCTCGGTTTCAGATTATTCTAGGAATACCTTGGTTAGAGAAACACAATCCTCTGATCGATTGGCGAGCAAGAACGGTCCAGTTTCCAGAATGTGTCTCTACTTGTCACCCTCCACCTGGTGTTGCACTGGCAGCAATTTCTTCAGAGACTCCCCAGTTACCTCCCGAATACCTAGAATACCAAGATGTTTTCCGGAAGGATCAGGCTAACTCTCTACCTCCTCGTAGGTCTTATGACTGCCAGATAGACCTGATACCTGGATCTACTCCTCCTTGTAGTAGAATTTATGCTTTATGCCCTCACCGAGCCTGAGAACCTTCACCTTCGACAATACCTGGATCAATACCTGGCAAATGGGTTTATTCGTCCTTCCAAGTCCCCTGCTTCTTCAGCTTTGTTCTTCGTTCCAAAAAAGGAAGGAGACCTTAGAACTTGTATAGATTATCGCTCCCTGAACCAGATCACCGCTAAGAATAGATATCCGTTACCTTTGATCCCTGAACTCCTGGACCAAGTCAGAAAAGCATGCATTTATACAAAGCTGGATCTTAGAGGAGCTTACCACTTGGTACGAGTAAAAGAGGGCGATGAATGGAAGACGGCCTTCCGCACCAAGTATGGGCTATTTGAATATCAGGTCATGCCCTTCGGACTTTGCAATGCCCCGGCCGCCTTTCAATATTTTATGAACGATGTCCTCAGAGAGCTCATAGATGTGTGTGTTGTTGTTTACATTGACGACATCCTCGTTTATTCTTCATCGGAATCTGAACATCGGAAACACGTGAAAATGGTCCTCGAAAGATTGCGTCAACACAAACTTTTCGCTAAGTTGGAAAAATGTGTTTTCAACGTGACTGAAGTTGAATTCTTGGGATTCATATTATCACCTGGCGGAGTGCGTATGGATTCAAAGAAGGTCGATGCAGTTCTCAAATGGCCATCACCATCCTCCGTAAAAGGTGTGCAAAGCATGTTAGGCTTCGCTAACTTTTACCGCAGGTTTATCCCCGAATTCTCTCGAATAGTCCAGCCCATCACTGCCTTGTTAAAGAAAAACAAACGTTTTGAATAGTCTACCGAGGCGGAACAAGCTTTCCAGGATTTGAAGACTAAATTTATCTCTGCACCAATCTTAAAACACCCTCGCCCCGAACTCCCCTACATCGTGGAAACTGATGCTTCAAGCCTTGCCATGGGGGCAGTTCTATCACAAAAGGACCCGGTAACCAATCAGTTGCATCCCGTGGCATTTTGGTCCCGCAAATTCTCGCCTCCTGAATCAATTACACGATTACTGACAAGGAACTTCTGGCTATCAAGTCTGCCTTTAAGGCTTGGCAGCATTATCTGCTGGGGGCCCGACACACCGTTACTGTGATTACGGATCACCGAAACCTGCAATATTTGAAAACCGCAAAAGCCCAATCCTCTAGACAACTCCGTTGGGCATTATTCTTTGCCGAGTTTGACTTCATAATTACCTATCGACCTGGTACAAAGAACGGTAAAGCTGATGCCCTTTCTCGGATGGGAGTGGAAGAACACTTGATCAACCCTAAACCTGTACCAATCATTCCCGAACAAAGAATTCTGGGTGTAATCGCCACAGAATCCATAGAGGAAGTTAAGGATAAAGCCAGGCAACTTGTAACTCCAGCAGACATACAGAATTGGCATCTGCAGGGAAAGGACTTTGCAGTAAAGGACAACTTATTGTATTTCCAAGAACGATTATACCTACCCAGCACAGATTTACAGAAAAAAGTAATCTCTTGTTATCACGATTCTTTAATGGAAGGACATCCCGGTATGGCCAAGACCTCAGAAAAGATCAAGCTCTACTTCTGGTGGCCGTCTTGGAAAAAAGATATCAGAGACTTTATAATGTCCTGTGGAGTATGCGCCCAAAACAAGAGTCAAAAGGAAAGACCAGCAGGCCTCTTACGCCCTATTGACATCCCACCTCGCCCTTGGCATACGCTTTCTATGGACTTCATCACCGATCTACCTCCATGCTCCGGATACAATACGATTCTAGTAATCGTGGACTTATTCTCCAAGATGGCGCATTTCATTCCGCTCAAAGGCTTGCCAACAGCAGCAACTCTGGCCCGAGAATTTCTCGAAAACATCGTCCGACTGCACGGTTTTCCTTCGGTTCTAATTTCGGATCGAGGTAGTCAATTTATTTCTCATTTTTGGCGAAGTTGCTGTCGGCCGGCTCAAATTGATGTGAGACTATCGACCAGTCACCACCCTCAGACCGACGGACAAACCGAGAGGACCAATCAAACTCTGGAACAGTATTTACGCTGCATGCTGCAACAAACTGAAAAAACTTGGAAAGACATCCTTTGGATAGCCGAATATGCCTACAATAACTCTGTCCATTGGGGAACTGGGAAAACCCCGTTTTTTCTTTTGTACGGAAGTCACCCTCGAACCTCGGAGTTGGATCCCCTCCAAGATCTTGAAACACCAGCAGTAGACTACCTGCATTCTACAATCACCCAAGCCTTTAAGGAAGCTGTTTCTCACCTTCAAAGGGCTAAAGAACAATACAAGAAAGGAGCAGATCAACATCGGAAGGAAGCCCCTCAATATAAAGTAGGGGATCAGGTCTGGTTATCCACCAAGTATCTACCTCTAAAAGGGCCACGCACATTCAACCCAAGATACCTTGGTCCCTATTCCATCACTACCATAGTAAACCCAGTAGCGGTCAAGTTGGACTTGCCCCCGCACATGAAGATACATCCAGTCTTCCACGTCTCTCTATTAAAACCAGTGCAACCTCAAACCCGACTAACTAAATCTCCAAAACCTATCCTAGTTGATGGAGAACTCGAGTTTGAAGTCAAAAGCATTCTGGACTCCAAGATCTCCAAATCTAAACTATTTTACCTAATTGACTGGAAAGGCTACGGCCCCCAAGAGAGATCCTGGGAACCTGCTGAATATGTCCACGCTCCTCGCCTAATCAAAAGATTTCACCGAACATTTCCTGACAAGCCAAAACCCCTGGAGAAGCCCGGTTTGGGTGGGGCCTTGAGGGGGGGTACTGTCATGTTCTCTGCTTCCAAAAGGTCAGGGTTTTCCCAACTCCCTTGGAAGCAGATCCATAACCCAGGTTCCGAGTGCCAACCAGTCCCAATTGGGACCTTTTGGACCCAGTCCTGGCGCCTGTGGCACCAGGCTCATAAATATGCCCAGTCCCAGCGCTGGAAGCGCCGGGCACATAATGCTTGGGTGGACTTACCTGCAGCAGACCATGCTGCTTACTTGCCTGCCAGTTGAGCCTCTGATCCTCTTCTGTTTGGAACTACTTTTCCTGTTGGGTGGGGCAGGAGCCACTCCCTAGATTCAGAACACTGGAACTCTTCTGGAAAGCAGGAACTCTTTTCTTACCTAGGCGTGGCTGTGGAAGGAGACACCTAAGCACTACAGGAGGCTATTCAAACCACACCCGATGGATGAATCTTGCTTTGCGTTATTCTGCATCCTCTGCAGCAGAACGCTCATCGTGTCTTCTGCATCTGATCCTGGGCCTAAGGGAAAAGGCTTACCATCCTGAATCCAGTCTTCAGCAACACCTATAAAGACAAGAAAGAACAGGTTAGCATTACGGTCTTCAGTGACAGCTCTTCACTTACCTGGTCCATCGGCTGTCACCAACGCCTCGCGCTGCATTCCGGCATCTGAAAGACAAAGGCTTACCTACTCTTCGTGCGCTCCGGAGGTCTTCACACTGCATTCCGGCATCTGAAAGACAAAAGCTTACCAACTCTTCGCACGCTCCGGAGGCCTTCGGCGCTGCATCCCGCATCTGAAAGACAAAACAAGGTGCGTTTAAAGACATTGGGGAACTTTAATACTCACGTGCCATTACTCCTTTCCACATCTAACCCAGTGGGTATTCCGGCACCCTGCAGCCGCTCCGAACTTGTACCTGCAAAATAAAAAGACAGTTAGAGCGCATCGTGAAGCAGGCAACAAGCGCTTACTTACGTGCTTCCAGGCGCTTCTATTCATCACACGGGCTCCATTTTCAACTCACTTCAGCCCATCATCCGCCATCGCCGGAACCCTGCAAAACAAGAGACATCATTACTAAAGACTTTAAAGACATTAGAATTACTCGAAACTTACCGTTCGTGCAGTAAACGACGGACAGCAGTCCTCTGAAGTCAAGAGGCCTGCTCCCCTTATCCAGTGAAGAAACTGGTTACAGCACCCTGCCCCGAGGCAGATGGAGAGCACGGCGTTCACTTACCTAAGGTGAGAGCGTTAACCTTTGGGGTTCTACAGGAGAAGAGAAAGGGAAGAAGAGAGAGACATTCAATAACCCAGTTCCTTAATCCCATATTTTCTATCTGCAGACATCTTACCCTTCGAGTCAGACATACAGTGCACAGAGGTCCAGCCCAAAGAGCCAGCCGTGTGTTACACATCACCTTTGAAGATACGGTATACGCCCAGTCAAGACCGGCGCCTCTACGGGAATCAGGTGAGCGTTACAGGGAGTGAGGGCGATTCCCCTCTGCAATGTTAGACCCAAGTTAGTGAATATTGCACATCAGGGTCATCTAGGCATGGGGGGCACAAAAAGGCATATCGGGCAATCTTTTCGGTGGCCAGGAATCGATAGTGAGGTTGAGAGATGTGTGAGGGGTTGCAGAGAATGTGAAAAGAGTGACAAGAGTAAAGTTATTAGGGAGATCCCAATGAGACCTGTGAATGTTCCAAATGAGCCTTGGAAAAAGGTTGCAGTGGATTTGATGGGTCCCCTGCAAAATTTAGGAAATGATTTCAAGTACTTGATTGTTCTTGTGGATTATCATTCGAAGTGGGTTGAGTGGAAGGCGATAAGAGAGGCCACCACTGCCCAAATGATTACCTTCTTTGAAGAGGTATTTTATAGGGAGGGATTTCCCACAGAGCTGGTATCAGACAATGGGGTGCAGTTCTGTTCTGACAGAATGGTGGAGTTCTTTAAGAAGTTTGGTATCAGACATTACAGAACGGCCCTCTACCAGCCTAGGGCAAATGGTTTGGTAGAGAGGGTGAACAGATTTATAAAAGGAGGGCTGCAGTTAGCCATGGTGTCGGGTCTAAATTGGCAGAATGTTTTAAGGGAAATGGTGTGGAATTACTGCATGACCCCGTATTCGGTTACCAGAGTTTCCCCGTTTATGTCCCTCAAGGGCAGGCAACCAGGGACCAAATTGTGTCCGGGATGGTTGGACTTGGCGAAGAGTACTTATATGGACAGAACTAGGGTTATGTCACTTATAAGAGAGGCTCAGGATGAGTACATGGAGAGGGCGAATGCTGAAAGGAAGTCCAAAGCCATAACTTGGAAAAGAGGAGATATGGTTTATATCATAAACCCCAGATTATCTCCTAAGTGTATTGAGAGCAAATTCATTGGGCCTAAAACAATTTCTGTAGTGAGAGGAAACGTAGCCATCATGGAGGGAGGTAAATGCTGGTCCATGTCAAGGTTGGTGAAATGTAACAACAATGATCCGGTTGAGGATTGTGGAAGTACCGAGGGTGACAATGATGATAATTTGTTATCTGGTTCAAATGCAAACAGGAGTGTAAACAATAATGTATTAAAGGATAACAATGTGAATGGGAATTTGGAGAGAGTGAGGAGTAAACCTCTCTGGTTAAGAGATTATTATCTTGAATGATTTCAACTTTGTAAGGGAGTTGTGTTGGGATATTGCTTTTGTTTCTTTAAGCATTCAGTTCTTGATGTTTTAACATGTATCTGTACATGCAATCATTTGTATATTGCTTCATTCTAAATCTGTACTATTGTGAGGTAATGCTTTCTCTCTAGGGTGTTGCTCTTTGAGAGTATTCTAAAGGTGGTCAGTTGGTCCCTGCTGCCTGTGGCAGTGCCTGCTGTCATCTTCCTCTAATCTTAATTAGTTTCATTATCAGCCTGGCCCTAATTCTTAACAGGGTCCAGACCTCTTATCAACCCTTCAAGTTCTTTAATGTATGAGAGTATGTCCTTCCAGTAGGTTTGTATCTAATTGCACTCCCTTCATAAGTGTGCTTAAGTCCACATCCCCTCCACAGTAAAAGCTCTTTGCTGGGCACATTTTAGAAAGTGTTACCAGGGTTTATTTCCACGTATGTAATAACTTTATACCGCGCAGTTTATATTGGGAAGCTAAGGAAGACCAATGAGCATATCTTATATGCATATACAATATATGGGCATATCTCATTTAAATATACAAATCCATTATTCCTCTGAAAATGCATTCTCCCAACCCATTTTCTACTGTCTTGTAGCTGCATGCTTCCCTTTATAATCTGCCATGAGCATAGATCTATATAATTATGATATTGGTGTGTTTGATCCTAAGTGTGTATCCAGAATCTGCTGAAATGGAGTCAATGGTCAGTTCAGTTTAGCAATCTATTTGGAGTAAGTCAGACAGTCATTTAAATGCCGAAAGGCTTAGAGTGGGCCTAGGACCAGTATATCTTGTAATCTGTTAAAGGTGAGGAAGTCTCCCTTTTTGCACAGCTGTCCATCTCTTCCCAGTCCAGCAACTGGCTTTGATAGTTCCTTGGGTCTTGAATGATATTTCTAATTAGGGGGTCCCATACACAGCTTAAGAGAGAGGGACACATTGATATGCTCCTTGCGCTTTTCGGTCCCCTCCATAAATCACAAAGCACTGCTAAGATTGAGTGGGACCTGATCGTATTTGGAATTCTATCTCTGGGGACACATAAGCACTCCCTTGCTGTCACTGGTGTCGTTACCTGGTTTTTCCGTTTCTCTGATGAATTTCGGAGGTCTGACATCATGACACTTAGTTGTGCTGTCTGTACTAATTCTGTATGAGTGGAAAACCCACTCCACGCTTTTCTCTGAGGAGAACTAAAGTCTATAGGTTATTCTTGTTCTCTTCCCTTCCCCAAAAAATAAAAACTGAAAAAGTTATGCAGGACCTTTATTAGCAACATCTGGAAGAAGAGGCGAGGGAGGATTTTCATCTTAATGGAGTTAATTGCCCCATCCATTAGAGAACAACTCTAGCTTATTTTCTCTTTCCCGATTTGATAGAAACCCAAGGTGGGTGAAGTTGGATGCGAAAGATTTCCCATTGATGTTGTTATAATTACTTCAAAATATTTTAATATTTCACCTTCACTACAAAAAGAAAAATTCTGTAAGTTGGGGAGATTATTTGAACTATAGCCTATTAAGGGCAGAATCACTCATTTTACCTAACTCAGCTTGAACTCAGCGTATTCACCAAACGGGCGTATTTCTGGAGCACCTTTGGGATTGAGGACCCAGGGTAAAACGTGTATAACAACACATTGAGCCTCATTCCAATTCCGGTAGTAACCGTGCCTTAAAAACTGGCAGGTTGCCGCTGGACATGGAATGAATTACCGGCTCTGGACTTCCCGGAATGCCAGGGCATTACAGCCCCGGTGATCCGGTAATTCCGGAGCAGGCATTCTGTAATTCCCCATTCCCATGGAGTCCCATAGGACTCCACGTGAATGGGAAAGTGGAAACACCAGCACCATGCTGTAATGGTGCCGGTGTTTCCGCGTCCGTCTGCAGGCGGGTGGCGTTACACCCGCCAGGTCAGACCTGGCGGGTGTAATGCTACCCACCTGCAGAACTCGTAGTCTGCCGGTCCAGAAACAACGGTGGCAGCGGGTTTACCGCCATCGTTGTTTCCGGACCGGCAAACTCTGAATGAGGCCCATTGCCCGCAAACAAGCTTAATTAAAATTCCTGTCCCCTCGATCCTAACCCTCGTATGTCTGGATTTTGTCAAACAGGAAATTGCAAAAGCCTCCATCACCATTTTAAAATCAAGAGGGATGAGGGGGAGGTGGCACCGCTGTCTGGTTAATATTCTTATCCAGATTTCCCGTGATCCAACTCTGTTCACTACTGCATAGGTGTTTCATATAGGGTATCAAAACACCCCAGCCATGTTTTAGTAAACTCCATGGCTTCGATCACTGCTCTCATCAATTTCCAACTGAACAGTCAAATGCTTTCTCTGTATGCAATGAGATCAGTGTCTTCCTTATATTATCTGCCGCTTGTCATCACTCTATGAATCCCACTTGGTCTGAGTGAATGAGGGAGGGTAAAAGATCTTCACACCTAGTAGGTAAGAGTGTAGGCATAATTTTGATATCAACATTTATGAGTGATGTAGGTGAATAGGACCCACAATCTTTAGGGTCTTCAAGATTATAACTATCACTGCTTCCATAAAGGAAGGCAGAGTCTGCTCCCATTCTAATATCTTATTGTACACCACCGCTTTATGTGGAGCAAACTCTTATAAAAATCTTATGATGTTGTACAACCATTGCTTCCCAGCAATTTGCCTGCCTTCATCCACCCTATTGTCTTTAATAAATCTTGGGTAGTTATGGATAGTTCAATTCCTTCTTGATAGCATGGAGGTATTCAGAATTTCGAGGTAGCCTTTAATTAGATAATTTGATATCTCCTCCTGCTCTTCATATAGGGTGTTATAATATTCAGCAAATCATTACAAACAATCTTCAGGTCTATTAGATAGTTGCCCCGTTTCATTTTCGATTTTTAGCACCCCATTTCTAATCTTTGTACACGTAATCTGTTTGCTAAAATAGAATTCACCTTTTCCACCTTTTTATAGGATCTGTTCTTTAAGAGTTTTATTCCCATAGAGCATTGTATTCCCTGTATCTCTTTTCTCAGTTTATCCTCAAGTAGTTTACTTTGTCTTTTTTCTTCACTCACATTCTAATAAATAAACCCCTAAAAGTGGCCTTGCCTGCATCCCATTCATTGTACTCCATGCCACATCTCAGAGATCTTTAAGATTTTAAAAAAAATGTTCTTCCTGTTTGCAAGGTCATTCTATATAAGGGGTTGCTTAATAGGGTGTCATTGCATTGCTAGTGTTTGAATCTATGGTGAAGTTATTCAATGTGTATAGGCGCCTTATTTTAAAAAAGAAATGGAAATAAAATATATATCCAGCAAGATTATGATAATGTCATGTTCTGACAACCCCATCTCTCTAATTTAACAATTAAGCACCAAGTGCTTCCTTCCTCTAGCCATAAACACATAGCCAATACGAGTGAATGTGGCATGACGTGACAAGTAAAACAGATACTATTTATGGAGTATGCTCCCTTCAAATATCTGTCAACGAATGATAATCAAGAAGGCTATTGAATTTCTCTTCATCCTTTCTGTTTGGGATGTGGGCCCCTGGTCTAATAGAGTACCAGTATTTAGCAAAATCAGTAACTGGGTTGAAATCTGCCCACCCAAAATTAAAGTGGCCTCTGCTTGGGCCATTACAATTTTCAACACCTTCTTGCGGAACTCTGAACCCGATTGGTCTGAGGGTGATCAATACACCTGCCATATGTCCCTTGACCAATATGAGCCTGCTGTTACAATAATGTTTTCACTTCAGAGATTTGAAAGCTTAGAGACCTGTTGTGTCCCATCCCAAGCCCCGACATCTGAGGCCCATAAGGAAGCACCTATAATTGTTCCCATGGGTGAAATTCATGTCCCCTCCTAAACTTTGTCCCCTGCATAAACAGAATGGAACGTTTTTTTGTTATCATTTCACTGGCTAATATAGACCTCTTGTGGTGGGAGCAAAGCCCTTTTACATTTACTAAGAGTACCTTCAATCCAAGTTTCTTGTCATCATGTGCCCACATCATTATGAAACCTTGTACTGACCAAACTACTCCACAGATCTTGTGCTGACATTGGTGATGCATGGTGGTGTGTATAATGTCTTATGTGCCAGTTTCCCATAGTCAAACTTTGGCAGGGTTTATTGCAACATTGCAAATCAAACATTGTTCCATATGACCCCTAATTGAAAACAGAAATCTCTAGCAAATGTTTTCCCAACTTGACACCCATTTCTGATGGGTCACCAGTGTGATTAATCTCTGTAAAGCCCCTACCTTTCCTCTCATCCTCCTTTATCATTGTTTCGGTTTGCTGTATTCAAGAAGAATTCATTCTCTTACTAAACCCACCCTGATTGCTCAGATCTAAACGTTATGTTGTCATCTCTTTATGACACCATACAAGAATTAGCCATCCATATTTTCAAGTCACATTTTGCTTGCGTTTTTTGTTGAGTTGGTTTTAAGTTTCTTAAATCTCCTTGGTTTCATCCTCTTACGTCTCTCAAGATTGCTATATAGTTTCAGCGTGCTTTAGATATCTCTTTGTCCTTCTAAGGGTGGATTTGCCCTTCCCCATTGCATTCTGGGAGACCTGTGTTATTTCCTCAAGCCACTCTTTTCTCTATTGTGGGGTCAATGCTTAGTGGTCTTGGAAGATTTGTATTTTGGTCTCTTAAAAAAGGATCTTTTTTTTTCGTGCCCATCGAATTACTGCTTCTTTTTTTCTATAATATTGACACTTAGCGATGATTGAACGGGGTCTACCCCAATCTCCACCTGCCCAGTGAGCTCTCTCCCGTCAAATGTCCTTCCTCCACCTTCTTTGAAGAGACCCCCAATTGTGTATTTCACTATCTTCTCACAGCCAATGTAATTTCTCGGTCCATTTCTAGAATTTATAATAACATAAGATTACATCTCCTTTTGCTATTGTCATTATCATCAATCTTTAGTACCAGGTCTTCCTCTTTGGTTACCAATTCAGTTAGCCTGGCTTTGAACTTCATGGCTAGGAGGTTGTGGAGTGTGGATTATTCTCCAAGGCATCAAATCTATCTTCCGCTTTTCCTTCTCGAGACCCGATTTCCATTACTGAAGCCTAAATATCCAAGCAGAGAGTCTTTATCTCTGTTAAGATGTGTGCTATGTCTTCTTTGGCAGCATTTTCTGTTGGTGAGCCGTCATTCAAAGAAGCTACTTTGAATTGGCTTACCATATTGTTGGGCTGCCCTGTATCCCAGACCTTCACTCATAGAGATGAGCAGCATCTCCTTTCCCGTCTCGTTTGCTTACTTGCATGCCTCTTCAAGTGGTTAAGAGGTTATTTATGAGCGAGCATTGAGTTGTGGCATGTTGCAACCACAGCAAGGATTTGCATTGTACAAGCATAGGTATGTCGCTGGTGGGCTCAAAGTTACTCTCCGAGTACTTGGCCCCCAACGTGTGGAGCCCATGCTGTCTCCAGATATGTTGAGAGTCAATATCTGCATGAGATAGGGAGGGCACACAGTTCCAGAGTGGAAAATTCCTTTGTTATGGAGCGGATATACCCATCCCTTTCCATAGTTTACACCAGGCCATTGCAGTTATGCTAGCAGGATTGAACTCGCAGCCATCTGCGAACTGGGTGGAGAATATCAGTGACCTTAGGTCTATGTCGCTTGCGGAATGTTCTTCCAACCTAACATGAGGGGGGAGGTGGACCGTCTGAGAACCTCTAGGCTGTGAATTGTGCCTGTGCCGCAATCAAATACAAACGGAAGCCAGGGGCTGAAAAGTCCACCTCTCATAAGGCTGAGACAGCTTGGCCCATTTTAGCTGCACCGCTCCAGAATGCCACACAAACCTTCGTATTTCTGCCTCTAAGTCCGGGAAGAATGACAGGCCATAGCAGAATATAGAGAAAGAGGTAAAGGAGTTTAGGGAGCACTGTCATCTTAAAGAACGTTATCTTGCCCGCAATGGTGATTGCTAACTGTGTCCAATTCTTAAGTTTAGCCACCAGCTGTGCCATATATGTAGCATAGTTGCAGTCATATAGAAGAGTGCCATGTCAGGCAGTCACAATCCGCAAGTAGCGAATAGTGGAGGGGGCCCATGTACACCTATGCAGATTGTGGGGCATTGTGCTGATATTTGTTACGGGGAAAATGTCAGACTTGCTGACAATTTAGCCTGAGGCCCGATAGTTCCTGAAGTCTTGAATGTCTCTCATGATAGGTGCAAGGCAGACATGGGGGTCTCTAATATACAGTAACCCGTTGTCAGCGTAAAGTGAGATAATTTCAGGCATCCCTGTCAGTCTGATTTCCCAATGTCTGTGTCTATGCCGTTTCAGATCTGCTAATGGTTCAGTAGCAATGGCGAATATTAGAGGCGAAGGTAGACAGCCTTGGCTGGTGCCTCTGACTATCAAGAACCTCTGTGACAGTGTTCCATTAGTGCTGACCCTGGCCGTTGGAGCTGTGTATAGGATATGCAATCAGGAGAGAAACCCTGGGCTGAACCTACACATTGTCAACACTACACACTTAAATTGCCAGGAAACAGAGTCAAATGTTTTTTGAATATCAAGTGCAGCCGCCACTACCTCAGCTCCAGGATCTATCTGCACTAATATATTGAAGAGTCGCCGTAGGTTCAACACAGTGCACCTCCCCGGAATTAACCCTTATTAATCTGGGTGAATGCTGTGTGGCATGAATGGCATCAGTCGAGTGGTCATTATCTTGGCAAATATTTGAATATTTGTATTAAATAAGGATGGGGTCTGTAGGAGCCAACAGTTCTGAAGGTTTATTTGGATTCAGAAGGACTGTGATTACAGCTTCCTGCACGGTGTTGGGGAGCAACTGTGCCTCAAGAGCCTCCTGCCACAGCTGAAGTACGAAAGGGGGCTAGTAGTGGCTTGTTTTGTTTATAGAATTTGGCCATCAGGCCATCTGTACCTGGCGTCTTTCCTGTCGGTGGGTCATCAATTGCACGGGTAATGTCAGCTAGGGAGATTGGGAGGTCTAGGTGGGTCCTAGTGTCCTGGGACAGTTCTGTAACCAGAAAGCCTACAAGAAACCTGGCAATATCTTTGAAGGTGCAAACTTCCTTGTTTGAGAAAAGATCCGAGTAAAATCTTGTGAACACCCCATTTATAGCCGCATGTTTGTGCACCAGGTTGCCTGCTTCATCTGCAAAAAGTGTAATACACCCGGTGCTCACCTCCTGTTGTACCATGCGGGCCAAAAGTCTGCCGGTCTTTCACCCTCCCCATAGCGCCTAGCCGCCAGCGGGTTGTGAAGAAACTTAAGCTCACGTTCAGCATTCACCTTGAAGCTATCTACTGCATCTTTTATCTGCGCAAGTGTAGCCGTCAGTGGCTTGTCTCCATTCTAGTTCACCCAGCTTTTCTTCGCAGCTCGCTATGTCTCGCCTGATTGTTTTGAGTACACTGAACTCAGCGGACATGGCAATCCCACATATATATATATTAAAGGCTTTCCAAAGTGTTCTGGCTGAGGTCACTGAGCTCACATTCATTTCAAAGTAGAATTTCACATGGTCATCTATGGTAGCTGCAACTGTTAAGTTTGTCAATGCTTGTGGTTAAATCGTCAGCTGATGCGGGATCTGGGGAGCTTGTTCAGCTTCAAGGCGATGCAGGCAGCGGAGTGGTCGGAGTAAGTTCTGGGAAGCATACAGGTCAGGGACTAGCCACATGTCAATGCGGGAGGAGTTGTGGACTGACGGCTTGAAGGAGCAGGCACAGTCTCGAGCATGCGTTGCCCTGCAAGCATCCACCAGTCCTAGGGCTGCCATTTCCTCCCTAATGGTGCACGCTGCTATCGATAGGGGCCTCTGGGTATGGGTGGATCTATCTAGCTGTAAATCCAGAATGGTATTAAAATAGCCCCCCATAAAACGGGTATCAGCAAATACAGAGCTAGCATATCAATGAAGTCGGAATAGAATTGGAAATCATCAATGTTGGGACCATAGACATTTAAGAGCAGCATCTCCCTTCCAGCGAAGGACCCGTAGGCTAAAATAAGGTCAATATCAACTTTCTTATGTTGGAATGGCAGTGACCTATGTACTAGGATCCAAAAACAAAACAGAGTGCCCCTCTGCAAGAAAGAACAGGGCATGATAACCTGTTCTGTGGGAATGTACTGAAGAGGGGTGGGTGAATCCTAACCCCACTCCCCCTCCCATAAAACACGTGGGTCGGAAGAAGAACCAAAGGAACCATGACCGTTCATACCAGTTCGGATCGATTCCCTGTGCCCCCATGATGGACAAGTACATCGAAAGATGCCCACTCAGTCAACCCTAAAGCCCAGTAGCGGTGCAAACGTTGCCCAAGGTGAATGAAGAGCCACAGGATGCGACTAAGGACACCTCCATTGACAGCCTTGACGAAAGCGCTGAGAAGCCATGACTTGCCATTGACTTCCCAGCAACTCCTTCTTCCAAAGGGGGTCCATCCTCGAGGGGTCCCCTCAAGCCAAGCCAAGAAACTCCACCACTTTGTCTGCCAAGGCACCAAAGGTACTGTGATGCATCTTTGGAATCCTCCAGGGATCCCAGATTTGTCTTGGATCCAGTTCTTCTGTGGCATCTCAGGTACTTTGGGGTAGTGGAAAAAGAAAAGAAGAGCATTATTGAACTTATTTGGACTGGGTATAATATACAAGATAAAGTACAACTTAAATTTTCCCTGTCAGGTTGCCCAGGTGGGAGGATCCTCACACAGTATTACTACTTGAGTCTGCAAGTACACTGCCTACGTTCTAAAACAAATCTTTCTTTCTTGATCTATGAAATTACACCTTGCTAGCAATTCTCATGCTTTTTTTTAAAAACTGTCAGCAGTTGGTGCATTTGTTATGAAACTAAGTATTGTGTGGTAACACATAGAGTATGTATATTGTTGTCATTAGTAGGATAGTGTTGCCTGAGTACACAGTGTGTTATTTATTGATGTGTATATTTACTTGAACCTTATTTATCTAAATCTTGATGGTAATAAAAGACTGCGTTATCACATAACATAGTGTGTGGACATTCATTTGTGGGAGCTTGGTGATTCACTGTACTTAAAAACCAGCCTGCATCACCTCCTGAGAGCTTAAGCCTATGTTGCTCATCCATAGCTACCATATAGAGAACCTTGGCTGGAGTGCTCTCTGCCTCTAACCCAACCATATAGAGAGCAGAAGAATGGATACCCCATCCAGTCTTTACAGTCATCAAGTTTGTTTTGTTGAAACGGCGCTATTCTTAGTTCTAGGTCTTATAATCTCTTTAGACCTGATTTTCTCTTAATGAGGGAATTGAGGCCCTCAATGTTCAGTATTGCAATTTCAAATAGAGTCTCTAATGGCTGTTGAGCAATGTTAGGCTATGTCTTGAATTTATCACCCATGTGCGACTCATTCTCTCCTCAATTTGAAGTATACCCCTTAGTTATAAAACATTATTTAAAAAAATTAGTAACTGTAAACAAACTATGTTCCCTTCAATGTCAACAAAAGTTTATTCCCTCAAATCTTTGGGCTTAAACAAAAGGTAACTTGAGTGCAAGAATCTAGGGCCACTTTCTCATGGGCTCAGGAACCCTGCCACACCCAGTCACTCTAAAACATCCACGACCTCAATAAATTAGTCACCTTTACCATCTTAATCTCTGGTATTTATTTCCAAAGTCAGTAGGGGAAGGCAATAAAGTAGAAAATTAGTAGGTTGTAGACCTTTTGTTCTTCCCCATGTGATTTTTTACAATGCGTTGTGTATCTTCCACGTAAAAACCACTTATCGCCTGTTCTTTTATTTTCTTCCAGGCTTTTCTTTTTCCCTTGCAGCTTTCCCCACTCTTCCCCACTTTAGATCATGTTCCATGTTGAGAGCTCACAGGTACCATTCCTTAATCCTTATCTTGAATCTCGGCCATCACCTCTTGGTTTTATGGACGCAAGAGAGAAAGACGCTCTTTCATTGTAGAGATTGACCACCATCTGCCTTCCCATGTTGAGCGTACTTGGAAATCCCCACCTTTGTTTGAATTGTTTGGATCGAAGCCAGTCTGTCATTTCATGTAGGTTCTTTCGTTTGAGGAGTGTGGCTGCGGCCAGGTCATGGAATAATTCAATCAGTCCATCTCAGAACTGCACTATCAACTTCTGTCTCGTGGCTTTCTTAATATTCTCCTTAATTGTATGAAAATGAACTGATGAGAACATCAGGAACCCAGCCATCTCGGGCCCGATCACTCCTCTGAGTCTGTGTTCAAGAGCCATTATTGCATTTTCTGTTAATTCCAGCAGGGAACGAAACAAGTCTTGAACAAATGCTTGTAGATTTTCATTGGTAACATGCATTTGTATCAGTCAAATGTGTTTATTATTGAGCCTCAATCTGTTTTCGCATTCTTCCTGTGAAGAATCTCATGTCAGTGTTACTATTCATGAAGGGTAAGACACCCAAGATAGAAAGAGGTATTCCCCAATCCCTTCCCCTTCTATCTACAATGTATGTTCTGCGTCGAGCTAGAGAACAACTGACCCTCTAGAAGTTCTCAGGATGAGTGCTGGGATTTAGAAGAGGTGTGGATGGATAGAAGCATAGAGGGATCCTATATGAACCATTAGAGGTCTTGTGGTTGCTGGTTTCCTATTGGTCCAACAGTAGAATAGGGAAACCAGGAAGTGTTGTCAAGCCTTCCCTAGAAGAGCAAAGCAAGTAGCAGGAATGCTGTGTAGAAACAGAAGGGGCTGTGAATCAATCTGCTTCTCAAAGAAAGGGGGAACATTTGCATGCTGGAGAAGTGCTGAGGACTGGGGGAAGCCCAGGAGAATCCCTCACTGAAGGACTGGACAAATGGTCAAGTCTTCCCTGTAGGAACTGACAGGGAAGTGGGCAATTTGAAGGGGCTGCAGAAGAGAGGCTTACTGAGGCTGCAGAGGTGCTCCCAAGTGGGCCAAGGTAGAAGGATTGCTCGGCTAGAGGGAGAAGCAGCAGTCCAGGTGGGCGAAGCCAGGGGACTGCACGGTCAAAAGGTGACACGCTCGCTTCGAGGGACCACATGCTACAGAGCTGCCACAGCACACCAGAGAAGTGGGGACGACTGAAAAAGCCAGACGCAGAAGTAGAAAGACACAGAGACCAACCAAAGACTACTGTGAGAGATCCTAAAGGTACAGGGGTGACCTGAACGGTCAGAAGCAAGCAGTGGGATACCCTGGTCCAGCTAAACAGTAGAAAAAGGGAAACCAGGGTCTGGGGCCCACAAGCTAAGTGTGACACAGGTCATATTCCTCCTGGCAGTATGTGGCCAAAAGGAGGGCCAAGTGAAGCGAACCAAAGAAGAAAAACCAGGGTCTGGGATCCACAGTAAGCAAAGCTTGAGAAGAGACTGGGGAAAGGGGAGTGTCCTCCCTGATAATGTGTGGTAATGTGAAGAAAAGCCAGGGGAAAAGAGACAACCCTGCTGGCACTGAACTTTTATATCGTTAAAAAACTGAGAGAAGGGAACTATTATCTGAGCTCATCTAGGAAGTGGAACCAAGGGAAATAACATATTTTTTGTTGGAGCTTGTGAACCCTGTGCAAAGTCAAGAGAAGGCGGATACTCTCTTGACCCCTGTGGAACTTTGCAAAACAAAGTTCCAAATGGTTCAAAAATAAACAATCTGAAAGAATCTTGGCGAGAACTGAAGAGGACAACCCCTTTGCACCTTATCTTTAGTTGACTAGTGTGAGGGTGAGAGTTAGAGTTTTGCACAACGGTGGACAATCTTTTATTTTGACATCCTGACAGACTCCTTTGAGATTGATGTTGAGGCACGGAAACACGTTTTAGCATTAGGGCTAATGAGGCCTTTCTCCAGCCCGCATTATCCGTTGAATAAAAGTTCATAGCAAAAAGAATGCCTCTTGTGTGTCGACCTCTCACTACTGCACCCTTGCATTCCTTTTTCTGCTGTAAATGTGTACATTCTGTCTCCAGTGCTTTGACTTTTGCAGCTAGACCTGCTTATTCATGGTTATGTTCGCAGAGCGTATATTCTGCTTTCACTGATCTTTATTTCTGCCGCTAGCACTTGTTTATCATACTCCTTTGTATCTCCTTCTTAATTTCACTGAGCAATTGGTCCAAATCGTTTTTAGTTGCCACAGTGTTCAACTCATCAGAGGTCTATAATTCTCTGTGCATCTTTGCGATTGCTGCTTTTGCTTTTTTCTGAGACTGATGTTGTCCCGAATTACTCCTTATCAATGAAAATCCTGGGTGGCAGAGGGGGTAGAAGAAGGCTGAAAGGATTGTTTATTTCAGGATGTGATTACTGCAGTTTCCCTCAGTTCCGTACTAGGGTATTCTTTGTTTAATAGCGGGTCACGCTCCTGGGTATTGTAATGGCCACATGCACTTCATATATCTCATTTATTAACCATATGCATAACCTTAGAGAGCTATCTAATGTCGAGAGTTTGCTCTTCTGAGGCCCCCCCATGGCAACGGGGACTCTTTCCTACCACCAATTCATGCATACGCTGGTGTCCTTCAAGCCCTTCAGCAGCTGGAAACTCTGCTCATCATGGTGACATGGTCTCAAGCCCGAGGTCTAATGCTCCTTTCATACCTCGGAGATTGCTTAGAGTTTTTGTTGCTTTCACAGATCGTGAGCTTCAGCAGCTATGGAACGGTGCTTGTGGCGCTAGTGCTCATAGGCTGCTCCGCCTCTCTCTCCAGGACACGCCATCTTGATCATACAACAGTAATCTCCAACAGCTAAGTTTTGCCTGTTAATGGGAAGTATTTTCGGTTGTTCCATGCTCAGGGGGGCTTCACCACATTTCCACACTGCCTGTGTGTAGGGACCTCGCGAGACGCGCTATGGCGTAGTCTCGCGAGACTTCCTGCACGACCGGGCAAGAGCCAGCACAGCGCACCAGGAAGGCACCAACTCTACGCAGCAGGTCGTCCTCCCGGCGCTCCTCCTTATGAGAGAGACTAAAGACTGGTACTGGAATGCATTACTTACCTGTCCTGTACTGCTTACTTCCTTTGGTTCCTGGACATTTAAAGAACCATTTTCAGTCTTAAATGCTGATCGTTAGTTACTACAGCAAATAAAGTTGTTAAATCCAACCTTCCTCTTTGCTTCTGCCTTCTCCTCCCCTCTCCCCTGTTGATTCTGCTCTCCCTCGGCACCATGCACCTGGCCACCCTCTGTCCTCTGGGCCCAGGTACCTGCTCATCTTGCCACCCTCACGCACTGCCTCCGGGCCACCCCCTGCACTGGGGTCTGTATCTGTACCCATGCAGCCCTCCCCCTTTCTTCCTACACTTTCAGACCTACACGGCCTGCTGCCATCAACCCAGCACTTGCCACTTGCTGGCTGCACTCCCATTGTTTGTTGCCTTTTTATTTATTTTATTATTATTTTTATTTTTTTTCCTTCTCGCTCCACACTCTCCTTTTGTTCTCCCTTCCATGCACTTCTCCCCCTTCTCCCTCTACCCTGCACTTGCACGTTCTCAATGTCACCGGGCCTAGTAAGATCGTTGTTTTTGTTCTCCCCTGTTCCCTTTCCCTGCCTGGTCGCGCTCTGAAACACTTGTGTATGAGCGCCATAGAAATAAAATATCAATCAATCAATCAATCAACTGGCTGATCCCCTTTATTTATACTACACTGTTGTTCTCGGGACGGATGGGTTAGCAAGTAAATCCCCGAGTCCACCAGAGCAAGCTGCAGACACTTCTTATGACGCCCAGCTCAGCGATGCACCAGATATTACAAATGTTCATTACAAGTACTGTAAAAATGAAACAAACCTATATACAACAAAAATGCACTGGGATCCCTACAGTACGAAAGGCATTAATGTGGGAGTTAAGAAGTTTCTTATAAGTTCTAATGAAGAACACATATAATTCCCTCTTCACTGATTTCTAATTCTCCCCACGTATTGTCCTCTCAGAATATAACTGAGTACTTTTTTAGCAAAAAGCTTTACAGCGGCAACATATATCGCATGTATACATATGCAACTGTCAGCTAACTTGTGCTAAGAATCTCTATCAAGGCGCGAAACACTTGTTTATCTGTCAAATATGCAATCAAAATATGTGGTTTACCTTTAAGGATGGAATAGACTATTTCCATTGAAAACGTATCCACCTCAATCATCTACCCCACATTAACTGCCAATACGTAATTGAACTCTAAGACAGAGAGCATGCATAACCTGAATATTCCCCTACTATTTATTTTAAATGTTGAAAATCTGATTGAAATATTAATAATGATAATACTAATAATATTTTACAATTGTATTCTTTTGAATCTCCTCTAGGGCTTGTAGGCCCCCCAGGAGGAACCACTCATTTACAGTCTGGAAGGAGCAAAAAAACTAAAGTGTTTGTAACTGAAGGAAGGGATGTTGCGCTTACTGGTATATGTGTTTTCTTCATTCGATCCAGTTCTATTAAACCCATCACTACTGAAAACGTACATAAGGTAAGTCATCAATGACTGCTAAATGCTACTATTAGAAAGGGATACACCCAATGAGCCAAGATATTAAATGGGACATTTGTAACGCGGTGCACTTTTTAATAACTGTGCAATTTCATTATTTTCATCGTGTGAGAAGCAACGGAGTGCTTACATTTCATGTTTACCTTCTTTTCTTGCTTCCAAAAACGTGATGCCTTCTTTGTATATATAGAATTTGCTATCTTTACATTTGTATTTGTTGATAATCTATATAAAATGTGCTCTCCGTACCGATCCCAGCCCCTCTATTACCATTTGGTGGGCCTATTTGTGCAGCGCTCTGTTGCTTCCCAGCTCCATATATACATACAAGGAATACATTGGATAGTGGCTCATACTCGCACATCACACGGAAAATTGGTAAGGCTACAACATTTAATAGGTCGATGAAATGGGAGACGGCAAAATGAAAATATGATATGATAGTTTATTTATATAGCGTCTACATACAATGTGTTTCAAAGCGCTTCACAGCAAGGGAGGGAACAAGGGAAAATACAATGACATTCTTACAGGCCATGAACAACAAGAATGTGAAATTAACTATCGTACTTGGCCTGATGACATTTCAGATAGTGCAAGAGCTAAAACACAGATAGAAAGGAAGTGGGAAACAGACAGGCGACTATCATACTAGGCCTGACGACATTTCTGGTAGAGCCATAGATTAACAAGAGGTGAGGGAGGGGGAGGAGAAAAGAGGGAGAGGAACAAAACAAGCGACTATTGTACTAGGCCTAACGACATTTCAGATAGTGCTGTAGGGATGGAGGGGGACAAATAAAGGGAGAAGGGGAGGAGACAAACATTTGTTGCTATCATATTAGGTCCAGGGACAATTCTGATAGAGTAAATGCATAGAAAAAAAGTAAGGGAGGGCGGGAAGAGAGAGGGAGAAGGAAGAAGGGAAAGGAGGAGAAAACAGAATAAAACAGTGAGAAAAGATATATATTTCTGAGGCTTGTGGAATCTGCTTAGATCACATGCTGTGCATAGGCTGACATCTAGTGGAAGCTGCAGAGTATTACAATTTGTTTTTCGAAACTCGAAAAGGGGTGTCGAGCTAGGGCGTGCCAGTAATACTATCCCTTGTGTGACGTCCCATGTACCCATGATCCCACACGCGTGTAGGACCCTCAGATTGTTTTTTTCCACCATTCCAGTCAGACGAATATTGCGGAGTTCAATTGGCATTAGCCAATTATACATATATTATTGTTAAAATTCCCCGTATCTTTCCACCCTGCGCCTTTGATCGACGCCGGTGAAGGTCGAGGACAACAACCGTCGAGACTCCATGACGGACTTTGGGCCTCGGAAGGCCTCTGGCCTCGGCCCTGTACAAGTAGGGAGAGTGGGGGGTGGTCATACAGGCTCCCACATTTATTTCCTACATATACTCGCCCGCTGCCATATTAATACATATGGAGAGTACTCCCTTTAAATTCTGCCCGAAGTGTAACAGGAAGTTCCCCTGGGTAGATAAGCACAATACGTGCAATTTGTGTCTCCCTCGAGACCATCCCGAGGCTACCTGTTGAGCTTGTAAGCTCTTCAAGCCCAAAACACTTAAAGACTGCTCCACTAAATGCTGGGCCCTCTACGCCAGGCAACGAGAGGCCATGGACGCCGAAGGAACCTTTAGCGATGGCAGCAACGCCGACTTATCAGACAGCAAGGGCAGAAGGCTGACCTTAGACACCCACGCGCAAGTCCCCGACCTCGGAGGACTGGCCAGCAGCCCAGTTATGGGGACAACACCCGTCGGCAAAAGCGAAACCCACACCACTTCCACTAAGCACATCAGCCCCAGTTGTGACTCGACACGTGTGTCGAGCGATCGGCAACAGAAGGCACTGAGAGAGCGGTCGAACGATTCTGAGTCCTCTGGGCATTCACGTTCAAGATCGCCACATAACAAAGACCAACAGTCCACGGTTGGGAAGAGTGCCGCACTACCAATACTTGTAGAGGCTTGGTCGTCAGAAGACGATGCCAACCTCTATGCTGCCAAGCATGTAGCGTCTACTCCTGAGATTCGACACCTGTCTACCACCTCCGAATCTCGATGCAAAACGTCAAAGACCTCCTCCGAAAACATTCCTTTAGTCACAGGAAGGGGGATAAACCGCAAAAGAAACCTTCACAGCACCATACAGAAAAACAGAAGGTCCCTGGAAAATCCAAGGTCCCTGACACAACTCCTAGGGGTAAAATTATCCCTTCCATCCCTCATGATAAGGGCATGGATGAGGACCTACAGCAAGAGAGGGTTATTCCCAGTTCCAAGGAATGGAACTCAGAGGACATTGATAGGGTAATGAGAAGGATGTCCTTTTTTGTAGACTTCTATGAAAAGGACCCTAATTATTTCCATAGCTATGCAAATACACCAGCTACCTCTGCCCCTTCGGGATCCAAGGACTCTCAACCCCCTACTAAAAAGCTCCCTTCAGAGACGCCAGCGCACAGATTGGTTTCGGACCCTTTAATAATTCAGCCTTACCATCCAGAGTCATATGGTGAAGAGACAGAAACACAGATGCTGGACGACCAGACAGGGGTTGCTTACTATGGGGATGATGAGGACCAGGAAGAGGAAGATGAGGCGGAAGCCTACAGTCTTGACTCCCCTAGTCCGAAAGATCCCCCAGTGAATGACTCACTGGTTGATAATCAACCACTCCTCAATGAGGTACTAGCTAAAGCTGCAGCCCATTTTTAATTAGACACACAGGGTGTCCAAGAAGATAGAGATTTCGCACAAGAAATCCTAGGGAACAAAAGAGCCATTGCCCAAGCTATCCCCATATTAAAATCAATCCACCACAGAATTGATCCCTCGCTGGTAACCCCTAATCTTACTCGTGCAGTTAATCCACGAGTGGAGAAATTATTCCTGGCCGCTCCCTATGATCCCATGTACATAAGGGGTCAGTTAAAACGTGACTCATTGGTAGTAACAACCACCAGAAAGAGGGCGAACACACCACTAGCTTCTTCAGAAGCACCCACCGATAAAGAGAACAAAAGGATATTTGCTCTGTGGAGGAATGTGGCATCCACGTCAGCATATCAGGCATGTATTGCTAACACTACCACTCTGTTAGCAAGCTATAATTGCCACCATTGGGAACAAGTAGCTGCTCTAATGGCCTCTGCACTTGAACTACTAAAGGGCCAGTTGGCCCAAATTGCATCAGATGGAAGATCTGTTTCTGGATGCATCCTTAAAGCAAATTTTGATGCTGCAGATAACGCAGGAAGATTAATAGCAGAAGGCACAGTAATAAAGCGCCACGCTTGGCTCAGGCAGTCAGGGTTTAAACCCGAGACCCAAGCCACGCTTATAGACATGGGGCCTCATTACACGGTAGGCGGTAAACCATGGTGCTATTAGCACCATGGTTGCCGCCGGTACCATACCGGTACCACCATGGAGGAAAGGGGAATTATCACCCCATTCCATGGTTGGCGGGGCGGTAATTCCCCCTTTCTCAATGGCCCTTCCCCATTCCCATTTTTGCCCCATAGGGCATAATGGGAATGGGGAAGGAGCTAATTACGGTACCGCAAATTGCGGTACCGTAATTAGCACCAAGGTCCCTTTGCGGGTCCCAACTTTAACGGCTGGTCTACACCAGCTGTTAAGGTCGGGTCCCGCAAAGGGACCTCGTAGTAAGGCGGTAAGGGTTAACCCTTACCGGTGACCGTTAACCCTTACCGCCTTCCGTGTAATGAGGCCAATGCTGTCATGAACCATCGGACACGCCCCTTCTGGGCCTTCTGGTCCCTGACACGTTGGGGCTTACGCTCTGTTATACTACCAACATGGCCGCAAGCACAGAACACTGCCTACCAGCCTTCACGTCCAATGCAGCATGGTCTATAAAGTAGCCACACCCCCGCGGCCCCACGCGTCTCAACGCTACTGTTTACTGTGGCTAGACGTGTGCTCCGTAATTCGCCTTCACGGAACTCTGTTGTTTCCTGGTTCCCGGACCTTCTGCTTTCCTACTATTCTCACTCCTTCTTATTCAGCCTTCTCCCGGATCCTTTGCACCTGCCTCTGAGTGCTCCTTTCCCCTTTCCTGGACTTCCTGGAGTTTCCTAGCGATCCCGGACTTGAAGCTGAACGAACACTGGAAGCCGAAGACGGCCGAGCGGGCTTATACAAGACCCGAAACATACAAAAGAAAACTCCTCCTAAGGATTCCATCAAGCAGCAAAATCAGGTGAGAAAAGGGGAAACCTCTGACACATGCCGGTAGAGCATAACGTTCTATTTGGCAAGGCAGTGGAAGAGGTGCTAAAGACAGCTAAAGATGAGTACAAAATCGCTCGGACAAATCACAAATAAACCCCCAGGTCAAAGGGGAAATAATAATTTTTGTCGCGTTCGCGGCCAAAGCTCCCAGAGGGGTTACAACTACTATCAAAATCAAGGAACCTAGTGGGGCAACAGTTCCAGACTTCCCAGGGCTCCCCCAGAGGTCAACGTAGGGCCGCTCTAGAGGCAGAGGCAGCCCCGCCAGAGGTGGTGCACCACCTGCTAAACAGTGACGTTCCGCTTTGGGTCCACTCCCATGCATCCCCAGTAGGGGGCGCATTTCCACCTTCACCCACGCATGGGAGGGGATCACTTCGGACAGATGGCTGCTGTCCACATTGTCCGCAGGGTACTGTATAGAACTACTAGGGCGAACCCACGACCATCCTCCAAGACAGAAGGTACACTCGTTGGAACACCAGAAAATCCTTGTCGAGGTAATCACCATTCTGCTCTGCTGGCAAGGGACGCCATAGAAATCATCCCGGGCAGCCAGGTAAACAAGAGTATTTATTCAACCTACTTCCTTGTGCCAGAAAAAGATCTGACAATGCGCCCAGTATTAGATTTGCACCCTGCAAGCCACAAAAATGCTGCATGACTATTTTGCAAGAGGTAATCCCACCACTAAAAAAGGGGGATTACATGGTAACATTGGAAATGAAAGATTTCTATTTTCATATTTCAATGTTCCCAGCACACAGAAGTTTCTTGCGCTTCAAAATAGACAACCAGCATTACCAATTCAAGGTGCTACCCTGCGGAATAGCCTCGGCTTCCAGGGTATTCACCAAGGTACTGGCGGTGGTGGCAGCATATCTACGCAGGGAGGCAATCCCAGTGTACGCTTACCTGGATGACTGGCTCTTTACAGGGGAGTCCCCCTGATTTGCAGACTAAACATTCAAAGAACTATCAACCTCCTCTTCCAATTGGGCTTCTCGATCAATGAGAAAAAATCAAGCCTGGTTCCAAGCACCTCAAAACAGTTCCTAGGAGCTATCCTAAACACCTAAGAGGGGTTGGCCTTTCCATCAGAGGAAAGAATTCGGAATTTGTTGCTGCAAATTCCTCAATACCAAGCCAGTCGCCAAATAAGGGTGCGCAAAGCAATGCGTTTGGTAGGCATGATGGCATCTTGCATTTACCTGGTTCCCGTCGGGCGCATGCGTATGCGATCCATGCAGGAGTGGTTGGTGAAACACTGGTCTCAAGCAAGTGGTCAGTGGGACGAACTAGTGGTCGTTTCGCCAACACTAGTATAAAATCTTCGCTGGTGGACAAGAGAGAACCTGTCAAAGGGGAAACCCTTTTATGATCCAGAGATACAGGCAGTTGTTACAACAGACACCTCCCTAGCAGGGTGGGGAGCCCACTACCTGCACCACACAGCTCAGGGTCTCTTGTCTCACACAGTGGCTCAGAACCACATCAACCTGCTAGAACTTCTGGCAGTCTTTAGAGCTCTTTGGGCGTTCCACCACCTCCTACCCAACCTGTCAGTGCAGATTCTAACAGACAGCACTACGGCAATGTTTTACTTAAACAAACAAGGGGGCACTCGTGCGCCAAATCTGTCCAAGCTTGCCCAGAAAATTTGGAAAGGGGTACTCAAACGGAAGATTTACCTGTCATCCCAACATGTTCCAGGGGATATCAATTCACTGACAGATGCTCTGAGCAGAGACCCCCTCCCAGAATAACACGAGTGGCGACTAAACAAAGAAGTCGTAGGAGACCTGGTTTCCCTACTATAGACCTATTTGCCACAGGCGAAAACAGGCAATGCCCAGAATTTGCATCCAGGTTCCCCCAGCCAGGCTCCCGGGGAAAGCCCTATGGATGAATTGGTCAGGGATGTTTGCCTACGCTTTTCCACCATCCCCTCTGATGAGGAAGGTGGTCAAGAAGATGCACGGGGAATTGATGACTCTCATCCTAGTTGCTCCTATGTGGGCGAGACAACCTGGTGCCAGAATAAGCAAATCAACCCAGTTGATTGTACTCCTTCCAATATTGTCACCCATATGCTTCACTTACTGGATGCAGGGTTAGTGTTTAACTCGCTTAAAGTGCACCTGGCAGCTTTATCATCTTACACCACTTCCCATAACAAGGTATCATGGTTGAAAGTGCTGGTTGTCAAAGTATTTATGGAAGGGGTAAAGAGACTCCACCCTCCAATCTCTAACCCACCAGCAGGGTGGGATCTTAATGTGGTACTTGCTAAGCTCATGGGTCCTCCCTTTGAGCCAATGCACAAATCTAGTCTCAAAAACCTGACTTATAAAACTGTCTTCTTAGTAGCCATTACATCCATAAGAAGGGTCAGTGAAATTCAAGCTCTGTCAGTACAGAATCCTTTCTTTACAGTACATAAGGATAAACTGGTTTTACGCACTCACCCTAGGTTTTCACCTAAGTTTATTTCCAAATTCCATGTTAACAAGTCCATTGAGCTACCAGCCTTGTTCCAGGAACCCAAAAGCTCTGCTGAGGTGAAACTCCACACACTAGATGTGAGGAGAGCGGTCCTCTACTATGTTGACAAGACTAGACCGCTAAGAAAGACAGATCAACTGTTTGTCTCCATATATACCTCTAGGCAGAGAAGGAGATCGCGTCTCAAAGAATGCCATCTCTAGATGGATAGTCAGATGTATCCAACTGTGCTATTCCCCCTCAGATAAAACACTGCATTTTAGGCCAAGGGCCCACTCTACAAGAGGTACTGGAGGCACTCTGGCTTTCATTGCAAATGTACCCCTTGACAGCATTTGCAAAGCAGCTACATGGAACTCTATTCACACCTTTACTCAGTACTACTGCATTGACACTCATTCCAAGACAGATACTCAAGTGGGACAAGCGGTTCTAAGACATTTATTTGCTCATGACCCTTCTCACATCCCACCTCCTTCTTCTAACACTGCTCGCTAATCTATGCACAGCATGTGATCTAAGCAGATTCCACAAGCCTCAGAAGGGATACATTACACACCGTAATTGTATTTCTGGTGCTTGTATCTGCTTAGATTCACATGCGCCCACCCTTCCTCCCCTCTGAGAGAAGGCGCATGGATGCTTGTAGTCTTATCTATCTTATCTGCTTGGATGCGCTGTACTCACACTACTCCTCATGCTACCTCATGTCAGAAAAAATACAATCTGAGGGTCTTACACGCGTGAGGGATCATTGGTACATGGGACGTCACTTGGGATAGTATTACTTGCACGCCCTAGCTCGACGTTCCTTTTCAAGTTTCGAAAAACAAACTGTAATACTCTGCAGCTTGCACTAGATGTCGGCCTATGCACATGCAATGTTCAGCCAGTGGGTCTGCATCACTGTTCTTATGTGAGGCTGTTCCTGGTATGGCAAAGAACCTTCTGCCTTCCACTGCCACATAATAAGAAAGTGAGGTATCCACCAATAAAAACAATATTTTCATTCCGATTTAACTGATATTTAATTATTATATTATTATATTTAGTTAAATATGCTGAAACTGCTTCCCATTTTGTATGATACATTTCAGCAATGGCACATACAATCCAGATAATCAAAGTATGGTCAATGTATTTCGGAATAAATCCTTCATTGGGAGCTAATGATTTATATGAGTAAACAAGTTTATTCGGATTGTAGCAATCCATTAACCAGCCAATATAAAACAATCAGTACATCACGAGATATAAAAACATGTCAATCAGCTCAAACAATTAAAACAGAATCAAAGCTAATTCATGGCATTTGAGCCATATGCTTTGGTCTTGCTTCCAGATTTTGTTCTTTTTGGCGTATGGTACACCGACAAGTCTCACTCATAAGCAACACTAGAGTCACAGTGACCCCTGGTTACATGCAATTTGGTGCAGACAACGATGACTGTCACAACGACACACTTAAGCTGAGGCTTATGTTTATAATGTTCTTCATTGCGCGCAAGCTTATAGTCCTCCACTAGAAATCGGAGTCCCCATCCACTAAAACAAAATGGACAAGCCAACTCTTCAAAGCATGTGCTCTGGAAATTAGTGCCTATAAGCTCAATCTAGCTCTTCGAAGGTAGATCAGTTCTGGGAATTGGTGGACCCCAATTTCTGACAAGGACCCTGCAGTTGGATGGGTTGCGGATCAGATCTTTGGCTGAGAGAGGCTCCTGGATACCGGGGATGGGGAGGCCAGGGTTGGATTCGGCCGGTAAGCCACCGAAGGGGAATGCAAACTGATGGGGAGATTGCTTTAACTGAGTGACATCGCTCAGCTAATCATGTCTAGGGGTGCAGATATTTGGAGGGGGTGGCGGGATGACAGGGAGGAAGGGGTTGCAGTACACCCTGTCCGCAGGAGAGGATACCGGGACCTAGGTCCTGCACCTTACGCCTACTATGCTTTGCAGGGATTGATGGACTCCACCAGGAGGACACTGAAAAAAAAGCGGCAACCGAGACTGTCAGACCACTAACAGCCCAGCGGGCCACCGCATGTAAAGCCCTTACTATGTTGTGCGACCCGAAGCTCACAGTGAGCATATTTAAGGGGAGGGGGGCGAGTAGTTATGCCATGTTGGCTCTGGTTTGCTGACATCTGCAATTTCTACCAGTAAGGATGTGGGATGTTGCCTCATCACGGCTGTGGTACTGTACCGAATGTTTTTCTGTTTTCTGTTTTTTGTTTTTCTGTCTATATGGTGAACTGTTACTTGGAAAATAAAAAACAGATTAAACAAAACAATATATAATCATGAAATTAAAATGACTTGAGATTTAGAATTCATAGAGCAATAAAAGCACAAATTCCTTACAAACGGTCAATGCTACACAATGAATAAAAGCATTCATTAAGCTCATAAAATAGATAACAGCAACGCAGATTGCGAGCATGCAACGCAGCCGTCAACCAGCATTGACCACAAGGTAAGACAGGTGCATGTGGGGGATGCAGCTATCACTGCGTCTTTCTTAAACTGCTCTACCTCACGCTTACCTTCATTTCAATGCGTACCTCACCCTGCATTGTTTGTACGCATTCATTAGGCTATCCCGCTCCCGGGTAGTCATACATTTTGTTTTTTTGCTCTTCTTGCAAGCTGTTTCTCTGTTTTTCTGTTGCATCTGCCACATTTTCTACCCATATAGGTGTTGTTTAGGTGTCAATCACTGTTTCTCTGCATTCCTCTGCTGTCATGCTTTTTCCCCTCTAGGTGAATGCATTGGGCTCCATCACTCTGCCTTGCATATCTTATGCTGTGATCTCTACTGTTGCCCTCCAGGCTTTTTCCTCTCTTAGTTGAGCTGAGCCTAGTTGGCTCCCATTGCATTTTCCATGCACTGGCTGTTGCTGCCCGTGCTGCTCTCTGCTGTTGCCTGTTGCTCACTCTGTTAGCCGCCCTTGTTCGTGACTCCCCTTTTTGTGCACCCAGTGGGGCGGTGCTCTTTTCAGTGTTTTCCTTCTCTTCTCGTTCGCCTCTCTCTATCACACCCACTATGGTGCTCTCAATTTCCCCCATCTTCTCTAACTGCTTTTCTATCTTCCTTCCTTCTCTTCTCACTAAGTCTGGAAGGAGGAAGTTCAAGAAGGACACCGTGGTCTCCAATTCAGGCCTTCCCATCGCTGACACATATGTCAGTGCCTCTTCCAGATAAACTCTCACCGACATCCTCTTTGTCGTTCCTTCGCCCGACCTATGGACCCTTCATATAGTCGCGCTTCTCTCTCCTTCCTCCTTCTATCCCATTAATGGTAGCCCCCGGTCAGGTCAGAGGTTTCACATGGCCCCCTTCCAGTCGTCCAGAGTCATCATTAATGTATATCTAAATGGCACCATCACGGTCCAGGGCCCTCAGCCCAATTCCCTTTTATTTGATCGGAGCTTCCCCCACCTCATAAACTTCCTTCCTTCCTTCCTTCTGCTATTCCTTCTACCACTTCCTGGGCTACTCTGCCTCCTACCACTCTGGCTCTCTTGCCATCCACTACATCTCTGGCTCCTCGGCCACCTCTGTCCTCCTCTCAGGCCCCCTTGCCATCCACTACTTCTCTGGCTACTTTGCTGCCTCCTCCTTCCACCTCTTTGGCTCCTCCGCAACCCCTGTCCTCCACCTTTCAGGCTCCCTTGCCATCCTCTACCTCTCTGGCTCCTTTGCTGCCTCCTCCTTCTTCCTCTCTGGCTCCTCTGCCACTTCCTTTTGGACTCCTTGCTCCTCTAACCCCCTGCCAGAGATCTTTCAAAAGTGTCAACCTGCTCCACGTGGCTACTCTCAACTCTCACCCTGCTGTCAAACACTCCTCTGACATCTTCCACCTCCTTGAACCTCTGGCCCTGGATTTTCTCGTTTTTACTGAGACATGGTTCAAGGCATGCTCTGTCATGAGTTTTGACACACTCCTCCCGCAGGCCTACAAGATCCTCTCTGAGCCCAGGCCCAACAGGCCCAGAGGCAGAGTGGCCCTGATCTTTCCTGAGCGGATCCCTGCTTCTATCATCCCCACTCAGACCTACTCCTCCTTTGAATGCCTGGTCTGCAGGCTCTCTATCTCTCCTGGCCTCTCTCTTACATTGGCAACCACTAACAGGCCACCTGGCCCGCCCACCCTCTTTCTCTATGAGTGGGCTGAACTCTCCTCTTCTCTCTTATCCTCCACCTCCCAGCTTCTACTCCTTGGGGATTTCAACATCCACCTGGACTCTCCAGACTGTTCTGGTCTCTTTTGCAACCTATGTAATTCTTTTTCCCTGTCCATTCTACCCTCTGGTCTGGCTCACTTCCTTCTCTCTTCTCACTTGAAACTTCCTGTCCCTTTGTCAAAGGTCCTCCCAGCACTGCCACCTTCCTTCGCGGTCATTCGTCCTATGAAGCGAGTGTCAGCGGCCACCTTTGCCTCCACCTTCTCCCCTTCACCTATTCCTGCGGCTTACTCCCATCGTGACACAGCCCTTTCCAACCTATACCTCTCCATCTCTAACACTCTGGATATCCTTGCCCTAGTTATCCACCTGAAGCCTGCCACAAAGTGCAACTCTTGATACGGCTGCTCTGAAACACAAGTGCGTTGTTTCGGTTGCACCTTCTGACAAACTGGCCTGTCGCCTGCTCCAAGGGCAATACAGACTCTCCTTCTTCTCTAAAATGAGGGTCCATATTCAAGCCCACATCCCTTCAACCTCTAACATCACGGCCAAACTTTTCAAAATCTGCAAGGAGCTGGCCGATCCTCCTGCAGTATCCTCCTCTACACCCACCCAGTTCCTCTGCATGACTCTGACTTCTCATTTCACCACTAAAACCCAGGACGTCCTGTACGTATGCACTTTCCACCACTTCTCCTCTCTCCCTCCACCCCTCTTAGGCCTGCCTTGGCTGCCCCCTTTTCTTCTTCTCCCCTCCTTCTCTCTTGTAACACCTGAAGATGTGTCCAGTCGATGAAAGTCTCATCTAAACAGGTGACCCCCTGATCCTCCAGTACCATCAAGGATAACATTGGCTCTCTCGCTCCAGCCTTGGCCTATTTCTGTAATCACTCCTTCGCCATTGACACTTTCCCCTCTCTTCTTAAGCACTCCCTTGTGCACCCCTTACTAAAAAAGCCTTCTGCTGACCCCTCCATTCCGGCAAACTACCGCCTGATCTCTATCACTCCTTTCCTGAGCAAACTCTGTGAGAAGTTGTCTATCTCCCAGCTAATCCGCCACACTCTATCTGTAGGTTGTCTCCATGGCCATCAGTCTGGCTTCAAAACAGCCAGAGGCACGGAAACTGCACTCCCGAGCACCAGTGAAGATCTGCTCACAAATCTCGACTCTAGCTCTCCCTCTGTCCTCATTCTCCTCGACCTTTCCTCTGCTTTGGAAATGGTCAACAACAACATCCTGATTTCTCGTCTCCACGAGACCCTAGGCATCACGGATCAGGGTCTGGCTTGGCTGACCTCCTTCCTCCTGTACTGACCCTCCCAGGTCCAGCTTGGTTCCTTTCCCTCCACCACCTCTCTCACTACATGTGGTGCTCCCCAGGGCTCTATCCTCTCCCCTTCGCTCTTCAACGTCTATCTGGCAACTTTGGCCCTTCTGATCTCTTCCATCACCTCTAACTTTCA
This sequence comes from Ambystoma mexicanum, assembly GCF_040938575.1. Lineage (NCBI taxonomy): Eukaryota > Metazoa > Chordata > Amphibia > Caudata > Ambystomatidae > Ambystoma > Ambystoma mexicanum. Next base: position 1,363,852,413 of record NC_090930.1, on the reverse strand, counting down.
GTGTTATGCGGATGACACACAGCTCTCTTTCTGGCTACCCTCAGCCTCCTCCTCCTCACTCATCCCTGACTGTCTGTCTGCTATTCAGTCATGGTTAGCCTCTAACGATCTTTGCCTCATTGCCAACAAGACTGAGATCCTTCTCAATGGGACCCCTGCTGCCACTTTCCCTCTCTCTCTGGCCGCCCTTCTTGGGCCCTCTGCCCTCACCTTCTGGTGAGGCAAACACCTTGGAGTGATCTTCAACTCCACACTCTCCTTCTCTCCACACATCACAGACCTTGCCAAGAAGGCTGACTTCCAGCTGTACCTCCTCAAAGGTATTCTCCCTTTTTTCACCTTCCCCCAGAAGCTCACAGTCTCCAGAACTCTGGTTCTCTTTAGGCTGGGCTACTGCAAAAGCCTCTTTCTCAATCTGCCTACCTCTACTCTTTGCACACTTCAACTCATCCAGAACAGGACTGCAAGACGTATCCTTGGCCTCAAGCCCTGGGACTGCATCTCTCCAGCCTTGAAATCCCCCACTGGCTCCCAGTGGCTGCAAGGATCATGTTTCAGATCCTCTGCATCGTCCACAAGGCTTTTGGGTCAGTGGCCCTTAATACCTTCAACTCTCTTCCTAAGTACCTAGCTCCTACTGCCCTTCCCTCGTCCAACTCTAACTCTCTGCGGGTGAGCCGCTTCTCCTCCTTCAAGCAGAGACTGGGGGGTAGAACTCCCTCCCATGCAGGTGTCTCCCTCTGGAATGGCCTCCCTGCCTCTCTCTGACTTGAGCCGGACCTTCTTACTATCTGGAAACTCCTCAAGACCTACCCTTTCTCTGCTTCGTTCCCTCTACCCTGCTAACCTTCCCTTGCTCCTGCTCCATCTGCTGACTGGCTGCCTGGTTGTCCTCTGAGACTTAAAGGACACCAGCCCCCCCTGCACCTGCCACCTGGCTAACCTTGCATTATCGTGTTGGGATAGCCCCTTGGAGTCTCAGCCTCCCAGCACTTAACTCAGGGCCCTGCCGCTCTTGATGCACTTCTACCTGTACCCTCTCCCCTGCACTTCTTGTTTGCTCACTTGCACGATCTCAATGACATAAGGCCTAGTAAGATCATTGTCTTGTCCTCCCTCTGTTCCCCATCCCTTGCCTTGAATCACTTATGTATAGGCGTATAATAAATAATAAATCCATCAACCAATATAGTGAAACACAAAAGAGAGTCAGAAACCAACGAGAGCGCCTAGTATTAAGTTCATAATGCAGCACCATTGATCAGTGAAAGCTCAAAGCATATCCAGCAGCATATGGATCATAAAAAGGTTTCAAGCTAAATATGAACTAACAGGCAAGCAAGCTACAAAGCACCCAGCAGAACTTTTGGTTGGGAAGAAGGCTATAAACTAAGGATAGTTGGCAATGAAAACAGTCCCTTACATCAGGCAGGGACAGCAGCCTCATGAATGCTGGTCTCCATGGACGACGAAACCCAGATTCGCTGAGAAAATGTAAAAGAAAACGTTTACAGATGTCATTATAGAGTGGGCAAAAAGGGACATAATATTCAAATGATTCCCACTCACCGCAGAAACAAACCCATCTCCGTTTTTCTCCCTGGACCACTTGTAAGTAATTGACCTAAAATGGAATACATTTAAACGGGCTCTGGTTAGTAAAGACTGAAAGTGTTAGGGGCCATAGCCAAATATTCAGCTGGTGTCCTGTGAGAAACCTGAAGGTGTCTCACTTACTAGTCCCATGGGATCTGTCATCCAGATGGCCAGGACACAGCCATCGCTATTTGATGCAGTTCCTGGGGGTAGACTAGTGAGGGAGGATCACCTGGATGAGGGGTCCTCGGGGAGTTGAAGTGGGACACCGACGGGTGAGACGCGGTATCCTGTTCCTCATAACACCTTTTCCTCATCCGACCCCGTAGGATAGTCAAAAAATCTACCCCCCCCACCACTTTTCTGACACACATCCTTTGTTACAGCATGACAGACAACAGACTAAAACCAGGGCAGTTTACCTGACATGTCCCAACACAAGGGTCAGGCAGAGACAGGCAATTACCGCCAACTATACACACCTGACCGCACTTTCCCTTCCCCATAGGGATAAAAGGCCGAGCACACAAGCACACTGCGAGCAAGGCCGAATGCACGAGGAACCACGATTCCAGGATGACCGTTCAAATGGAGGAGAAAGGTAGCAGGACCTGAAAGGACATCAAAAAGGGAGTTGCCCTTTTCAACTCAGATCCGCAGAGCCTCCAATGAAAGATAGGTAAGACCAGAAATCGCTGCTGGCTGGAGGTGCAACTCTCGTCAGCGGTACATGGCACCCTCCTGCACTAATAGCCAGGGCAGGGAGACGTGGTGGTCATCGAGGTACCGTCCTTGATGGCAGCCGTAAGAAGATAAAGTCAACCAAAGTTGTTTGTGAATGAATAAACAGAGTCCCAGAGTCGGAGTGGTGCAGCTCCAAGTGGGCACTCAGTCGAAGGTCTCTGGCTGGTGCCCTTCTCCTGAACAAAGAGACTGTGTTGAACATGAAAAGTAAAGGAAACTACAAGTCCCAAGAGGCCACAGGGAAGCCAATTGAAGGTGTTAAGGTGGTCATACAAGGGTCTGTTTAAAACCTTTGTACAATGGAACGGTCTTGACACATTGTTTTGTTATTATAAAACTGGCTTTTGCACCTGACTGAGGTGAACACCTTACGGACTGTGGCAATAGGTTACCAGTGTGGCCCAGCGGGACCTGATCACCCTTTGGAAGTCTCTTATGTGAAATCCACAAAATGTTATGGAGGTCTGAGCCTGGATGAGGTGGACCTAATGTGAACATTGGGCGATTGTTTAAAAAGACATTAAGACTCATGATTAATATAGGAGAAGACTGAAGACAAACAAAGCAAACTGTGTTACTTGGGCAAATGTGAACCCGACTGAGTGATGCCTACGAAAGCCTAGTGGTAACAATGTTATCTGTGTTGAAGCCTGGCTGGGGGCTAAGAGAAAGCCTGACTGGGGGCTTGGAGAAAGCTTGACTGGGGGCTAAGAGAAAGACTGAGTGGGGCTGGATAACCAAGGGAAGTGAATCCCGCATTAAGAGAAGAATCGCCTTCTTTTAAACTGTGCTAGAATGGCAGAGTGAACACGAGGGAGGGATGCCAGGAGAAAGCTAAGGGAATTGAGTCCCATATTGTGAAAAAGCTAAGCCAAAGCATTGAGAGGGTAGATGGCGCGGCCTTCGCCAGCTCTGTGGGCCGTATCGGGAGCACATCAGAGGAGGAGGCGGAGGTTGGAAACCCCAAGCAGCGCACATCCACGACAAGCCCCCGAGAGGAGCTGCAGACACGGGGCTGCAGCAGTGGAGTCAAGAGCGGCGAAGCTGCGGTGAGGAGGAGCTGGAGTCTATGCACTGGAACACACAGTGAGGAAGCCACGAGAGCCAAGCGGGGGATAGCCCTATCCCTGGAGGCTAGGAGGTAGTGCCTGGGGATCAAGAAGCGGTTGGCAGCAGTCCCCCCCAAAGAAAGCGGTAGAGGAGATCCAGGAGCAATCACGCTGACAGTGCCATATAGTCGAGGAGGAAGCCCCCTCGAGAAGGGCCACGATTGGAGGGAAAAGCTGCAGCGGGGAAGCCTAAAGTGATGGAGCTGCTGCAAGGAAGAGCGAGAGCCCACACAAGGTGAGCACGCCACGAGAGTCAAGTGGGGGAATAGCCCTCTCCCTGGAGGCCAGGAGGTAGGGCCTGGGGATAGAGAGGCAGCCGGCAGCAGGCCCTACAAAGAGAGCAGCAGAAGAGCACCAGGAGCAGCCCAGTAGCATATAGTGGAGTAGGGTGCCCACCAAGAAGGGCCATAGGCTGAGGGAAAAGCGGCAGACTCGGGGGAGTGCAGAAACCAGCGGGGGGATTGGCCCCCATGGGCAAAGGGTGCAGGGAGGTACGACAGGTGGCCAGAAGTAACCCTGGGGTAAACGCAACCCAACCTCCAAGGAGGAAGATAAGGGAGCAGTGGAAGGTCATAGCGTCCATCTACGCACCAAACTTGCACCAGATGGCCTTCCTCCGTAAGGCACTCTCAATGCTCGAAGAGTGGGGGGGGGCATTCTAATGGTAGGAGGGGACTTTAATCTCATGGCTGACCCAGCGGTGGACTGGTGGTCAGCAAAGGGTGACAAGGTCATGGTAAAGGGAAGGGAGCATGAAGCATTGTTCAAACTGCTGCAGGATCACTTATGGGTTGACTTATGGAGGTCCAGATACCTGCAGGCGGGAGGATACACTTTCTTTTCACCCCCACACAACACATACTCTAGAAATTATCTCCTACTGGTCCCAAAGGAGCAGGAGGCCATGGTGCCATCACCAAGGGTAGAGTCAGTGACATGATCAGACCACGAGATGGTCATGGCGGACTGATGGATAGAAGAGGGAAGGAAGGGACAGCAATGTGTGAGATGCAATGATGGACCCCTTGGAGACCCAGTAATTCAGGACTTCCTGCAGACAGAGACCACTCAATATTTTGAAATAAACGACACAGGGGAGATGCAGCCAAAATTGGTGTCGGAAGCACCTAAGGCGATGGTGAGAGGCCTTCTTATAGCGGAGAGGGCCTTTAAAAAGAGGGAAAGGGCGCTGATAAGAAGGGTGCGGGAGGAACTGAGAGACATGAGGATAAGGTTGACAAGACCAGGTGTGGACAGAGAGGTATTACTGGAGACAATGCAGGTTAAGAGACAAGAACTTCACTCACTCTTGATAGGGGAAGTGGTGAAGAAGATGCGTTACACTAAACAAAGGTACTACGAGAGATGGCGCAAAGTTATCTGTAAAGCCCACAAGTGCCCCTTCTGCCATCTGTTTGTTTATTTATTTGTAGTGTGCGCCAGACCCAAGGCTATCAGGGTGCAAGAGATATATGATAACTTTTGGCTTGGGTTACACAATCATATACAGAGTACAGATGACGGTATACAGTAAAGAATATTAAAAAATGAAGGAACATAAATACTAGGTAAAACACTGTACAGCATAGAATAATTTACAGATCATAGGTTACAAAGTACATTTAGCATCAAAACATGTTTCAGTGTGGAATATTTACACTGAGACTATTTACACAGGGGTGTAGTGTGTAGTAAGACATGGAGTATTAGATATCATTATCTTTGAGCCACTTGATAAGATTCAGTCTAAAGTTCAGATAGGTTTGGTCAGCTCGCAGGGGTGGGGGTAGGGAGTTCCAGAGCTGAGAAGCCTTAACTGGGAAGCTACATACCCCAACTTTGGCTAGTTTAAATCTAGGTACAGTCAGGCAATTTGTGTTAGCTGTTCTAGTAGGCTTACTGGAAGATTTCCTCGAAAGATTCTCCATAAGATAGCTGGGGGCAGTAATGTTCAAGCATTTGTAGGTATGTGAAGTGGTTTTCAATCGGATTTTGTCTCTAGTAGAAAGCCAATTATTCTGTTTCCTTACCTCTGATATATGCTGTTTCCTTGCTATGCCCAAGGCAGCTCTAAGCAAATTGTTCTGGAGTGTCTGTATTCTCTTCACAATGTGCTTGTTGGCACCGATGTAAAGGGAGTTGCAGTAGTCCAATTTGGACAGAATTAGAGCTCTGGCCAGGATGATGCAGCTATTCTTAGATAAGAATGGTTTGACAGCTCTAATTAATTTGCATGTATATGCAGAGGCGGACGCCATGGAGTTAACTTGTTTAGTGAATGTGAGGGTGGAATCAAGGTGAAAGCCTAACATTTTAACCTCTTTAGCAACTTTAAAGGGGGTTCCCATCGATGTTAAGAGGTATATTTAGGACAAAGCTTATTAAGATTAGGTATAGTGCCTAGGATGATAAGCTCAGTTTTGTCATCATTCAGGCATAGACCATGGGTCCCCATCCATGCCTGGATGCTCTATTTACAGAGCCAAATCCTCGTCATAATCCCCAGTAAACGGTAAGAGAATCTGGGTATCTGCATAGTTCGTGTAGGTGATACCAAGATGGTCCAGATCATCGAAAAGGGGCTTTGTAAATATATTGTAGAGTCCACACTGACACACAAGGCACTCCACAGCTGATAGCGATGGGGTATGCAGCTGCTGTGGAAGAGAAGACTTTTGCTCAGAAAAGATTGTATCCAGGCTATGGCCCCCTGAGAAAAGTGCGCTGCTGAGTCTGGTTGCATAATACCTTATGGTCCACCAAGTCAAATGCAGCCGATAGGTCAAGAAGGAGAGTAGAGCTGACTTCCCTTTATCCCTAAACTCATCAATTTGGGCTTTGAGATCGATTAGCGCTGTTTCAGTGCCATGTTCAGGCCTAAATCCTGATTGGCGGACTCCTACAAGCTGGTTATGTTCCAGATACCTCTGTATTTGGAGATAGGACACCTTGTCTAAGATTGTGAGTAGAAAAGGCATGTTGTGATAGGCCTATAGTTGGTCGGTATGGATGGATCTAGTGTCTGTTTACCCTTTTAGATTATTTGGGATGGTGCCCGATGAGAATGAGGCATTGATTAATTTTGCGATGAAGGGGGCAAGGTCTCTGGCTGCATCCTTTATTATTTGTGCTGAGCATTTATCGCCCTGGCAGTTTGAGGGCTTGAGGGAGAGGATGACCTTTTCAACCTCGAGAGTAGAAATTTTGGAAAAGCTGAAGCGGAGTGGAGGTTGGTGAGATGGCTCAGGGGTATTGTCTGGTGACATATATCTCTGTAGCATGCACGACTAAAGATCTGGTGTTTAAAACATCCCTTTAAGCTCTTGTGCGGTACTAACTGTCAGTGGGGAAGAGGAGGTGCAAGTGGTAACTCCGGCATCCTGAGATACAGTTGGGGGATTGATCAGTTGGACCTTTTTGCAAATAGGAGCAGGGGGAATAATAGGCCTAGGCTTTATAATAGAGGTGGTGAGTCTGCTAAGAGGGCTTTTTCTCTTAAGGTCTGCATTGGTCATAGAGTTGGCAGGTGTTTCAAACAATTTGGACAGTCTAGAGCGGAGCCTAATGTTTCTGGACGCTGTGCTGCAAGGTGTATTAGTATTAGGTGAGCCCCAAAAAAGATCCAAGTTGCTTGGTGCTCGTTGATCGGCCAATCGGACTGATTTGGAAAGCAAATCATAGTTCCAAGGTAATGGCAGGTACCAAAAGGCTTGTATATAGTAAATGTTATGTATTCAGGCAGTGCTAGCATGAGCTAAGTGGACTGGTAATCGGTCATGGCCTAAAGACAATCAATTATAATGTATTAATAATTAGGCATAAGCTATTGCAGTGAGGTACAGTGGCATGGTAATCAGGCAATTGTCTAATGCAATCAAGAGCAGTAGGCTGATAGTCAGGCAAGGCTAATGCAATCAAGTACAGTGGAGTGGTGGTGAGGCAGAGGCAAAAGTAATCAGATACAATTGACTGGTGGTCAGACAGGGCAATGCGATCAGATACAATTGACTGGTGGTCGGACAAGGGCAGTGCAATCAGATACAAGTGACTGGTAGTCAGGCATGGGCAATGCAATCAGATACAATTGACTGGTGGTCAGACATGGGCAATGCAATCAGATACAATTGACTGGTAGTCAGGCATGGGCAGTGCAATCAGATACAATTGACTGGTGGTCAGACATGGGCAATGCAATCAGATACAAATGACTGGTAGTCAGGCATGGGCAATTCAATCAGATACAATTGACTGGTAGTCAAGCATGGGCAGTGCAGTCAGATACAAATGACTGGTGGTCAGACATAGGCAATGCAATCAGATGCAGTGAACTGGGCGAGGGCTGAGGATGTTCGATGCAGAGAGCAAACACAAACAGTGCTGACTACAGATGCGCAACAGTTAGAGGCACAACTAGTGCCGAATGGGAAGCAAAGGAATGCGTGATTTGCGAGCGGGCAAAGTGCCGTAGTTAGTGTGGATCATTACGGCGACGATCCAATGCTCATATAGCTAGGCGAAGCAGCTTCGGTGCCGGACTTTAAATAATGTAACAGGGAGCACCAGTGTTGTGGAGAGTGTTCGTACTAAGAAAGGTGCTGTTGGGAACATGTCTTATAGTGCCAGATCTGGCAGGTAGCACTGCAAAGTAGGAGACAAGGAGAAGGGGCTCAGGAACTGAGTATGCACTTTGGTACTCACAGCTTCCTTGCTTGTAGTACCAGAGAATCCGGCTGACGGTCCAGACGGGAACGGACAGGCACAGGACAGGTGATGATCCTTCAAACGTGGTCCTTCAAGTGGTGGGCCGGGTTACGCATATCCGGCTTGGGATTGGCTCAAATAAAGAACGAGCAGCCAATCGGAATGCCGTATTTATTACATTTATTACTCGCCAGACCCTAGAGTATCACGGCGAGGTTAAAGACAGCTTGAGGATACATACATTACAGAGGCTGACAAGCAAGGATGAATTACGACTGGGAGATGGCTAGTTGTGATATGGCGGACTGCAATGGTGGACTACATCTGTGTCAGCAAATTCACGTGACTATCATATTAGTCAACACACTGGCCGCCTAACACCCTGCACTACAACAATTGACAGATGTGGACCCTCCCACCACTACGATCAAGGAGTACCAGCTATCCGCTCTGTCCACGCATATTGCAAGATCTCAGGGACCTACTCAATGTCGCTATCAGTCCCCAATAAACATATGTTGCGCCTTCTGCCACCGATCATCTATCTACAATAAAGGGTTGTGGTCCAGGTACAACTAAGCACCCCAGCTAACCTGCAACTCTATTGAATTAATACTCCACCACGGTCAAACGGACCGCACGGAAGGAAGAATACGCCTAAAAACATCCACGAGATGACACCTACCACCCAGGATCTATGTCGACGGTTTGCATGCACCAACCATTTTGACTACATGCCCAAGGGAACAATCTGAACGCTACCTCCACCCCTGCATGCACCAATTTCACAGGCATCGGGTTGGGGGGCTCTTGGCATGCCGGTGGAGGGGATGCAGGTGTTTCAACCTCCTCAATCATCCACAGATAACATCTTGGAACTGCAACTGACCACGGGGCACTACATACCCCACCTCCTGGTTGTCGGCCCGCCACTGGGGCATGGAAAAAAATCTATCTGGTTTCAACAACAGCAGAGACAGCACTTCAAACCCAACAGAAACGCCCTTACGCCAGTCTACATGTCAACACATCAAGATGGATTTACAAAATAAGTTACAAACACTTCTCACGGAAATGAGGGCAATAGGCCATAGCATCCGAGAGACAAACGTCACAGTTTTGGAGATCAAGCGTGACATCCAAGACATGCAGACATGCAGACATGCCTGAATGCCCAGGGCGCACGCAGAGCCGACAATGAGCAACAGATCAGTGCACTTGAGGATAACCGCACAGCGGTTGCCACTGATCTTGACGGCCTCATAAAAGAAGTTAAGCGCCTCAATGCAAAAGTTGAAGACCGGGAAAATCGCTCGAGCCCTACAACCTTCGTCTCGTCGGCCTCCCCGAACAGGTGGAGGGTTTTGACCTCGAAGCTTATGCATATCACCTATTGCGGGACCACCTTCACATCCAAGACCCAAGATCACATCTGATTGAAAGAATCCACAGGGCCCCCGTCCGAAGACCTGCAGCAGGAGATCATCCACGGCCTATTATAGCGCAGCACCTTAACTTCCAACACAAGGTAGCCATACTACGTGCCTTTAGAGCAGCCGGCATAATTTGTGCGGAAGGGTCAGATGTCTGCATTTTCAACAATTATTCCACTGAAGTATATAGACGAAGGAAGAGATCTGACCCACTATCTACAGCACTTCAAGGCACACGCCACAAATATTATTTAAAATTTCCCCCGGTCTGGTGCATTCAACTGGACAAAAAAGGGCACTCTTTCCATGATCCAGAGGACGCCTGGCACCTACTACAGCAACAAGATCTTGTCTCTACAGACTCCCCTGCCGAGGATGAGAGACCAACCCACCAATCAGACGCTTTGCAATGGCAACTCCAACAACAGCAACGACCGCGGAGCAAGCAACAGTGCTCTGGCAGACACCTAAATAGACCAAGGACTCCCGACCACCAACATGATTAATCCTGATCCATATCGTCCTTCAATCAGTAACATCACACAAAGTCTATTGTAACTATTCCCTGTGCATGAGATTGGTACACTTAGGGAAAGAATATGCAACCGACATGTCTGCATGTCCCAGAACGAGTTAACCCATGCGGATGACAACAAAATAACCCGCCTTCTAATATGAGCCATCCCCAGATTGATATTGCTTTCCTCCAGGAAACGCACCTTGATGCGCATGAATCCTGGAAATTAAACCGAGGATGGGTCGGGACATCAGCTCACTCGCCGCATAGAGGTAAAAGAGGCGTTTCAATCCTAATCCACAAACGTGTCCCGTTCCACGATTTCACACCATTTCAGATAAAGACGGAAGATATGCTCTAATTCACGGCCTGATCCGGCAACACCCCCTAACTCTTCTGAACATATATGCCCCAACCAGTGACACACCCAGATTTTTCACACAGGTATTCACAAACTGTGCGCAATACATGGGGAATCTTGCACTTATTGGAGAGGAATGGAACACAATTTTAGATGTTACATTGGGCCGTCAGGGCACACCTCTATCTCAACCCCCGACCCCACGCAAACGTACAACCCTACTAACCCTCATGTCTGAATTAGGACTAACAGATATATGGCGAATGCTTCACCCTCAATGCCACGATTATACATTCTTTTTTTTTTTTTTTTTACTTTTCTTTATTGGCAACTAGTAGCGGTGGGTACACAACACAGTGCATGAACAGTTACAAACTCATAATTAGGTCACACAGTACATTCCAGCAGTATACAATAGGTTGAGCTGTTAGCCCATTACGCTTTTCCGTTGTTCAGGGTCTAGGCATATCTTGCCCATCTGGCAGGGGGGGAGGAGACAATTTCAACATCATCTTTGTTATTTAGATAGCTGCAAAAGTCTGTCTACACATTTTTGGGGCGGGAATTCATGGGGAGGGAACTGATATATTCCTCCTCACACATCTGTGTCCAGGTGAGAGATTTCAGCCACATCTCAAATGTAGGGGGGAGCGACCCTTCCAACACTGCAATATACATTTCTTTGCCACCATGGCGCTCACATACAGAAATTTAGACATTGTCACAGGTTTCCCCCCTTCTCACCTGTCTATGTTGCCTGATGTCCTCTTTAGGCGGAGTCTTCTTTCATATGGTTTGGGACTTAAATAAGCCTGCTCGGCTGTCCTCGGCTTCCAGATTACGTTCAGCTTCGATGTCCAGGATCACGGAAACTCCGGGAGTATTCAAAAAGGAGTAGGGGGGCACGCGGAAGCGACGCAGGGATACCGGGAAGGTAGGAAAGAAGGAAGAAGTCGGGAGAAGGGAATCCAGGGGATAGGGGATAGTAAGTAGCACTAGAGAAGGTTCGGAGCACACGTCCGATCACAGCTAGTAGCAGCGTTGAGACGCACAGGGCCGCGGGGGTGTGGTTTCTTTATAGAGGACGCTGCGTAGAATGTGAAGACTGGTGAGCAGCGTGCTGAACTTGCCGCCATGTTGGTAGTATTATGGAGTGTAAGACCCGACGTGTCAGGGACCAGGAGGACCAGAAGGGGCAAGTTTGATGGTTCATGACAGCATGCCTCCTCCGGAAACTCGTTCCACCGGGTTTGCCCGGGTGTATGAGATGGAACCTTCTGAGTAACCTGGGGGTATTTAGATTTGAGATAGGTTCCCAAGTGCGTTCACTGGGGGGATTTCCTTTCCATTCCACCAGGTACTGGAGTTTGCCATGTCTATATCTAGAATCGCAAATCCTGGAGACCTCATACTCCAGTTGATCATTGATGAGTACTGGTTTGGGCCGAAGGTTAGTTCGAGAGGTCTGAACATATGGCTTCATTAAGGACGTGTGAAAGACTGGGTGGATTTTCTTCCAGGAGTCTGGTAGCTTGAGTCGGTAGGCCACTGGGTTGATGATTTCCTTTATAAGGAATGGCCCATAATAGAGAGGAGCCAATTTATTTGGTTGCAAATGCCGTGGTAGCAGTTTCAAGGACATCCAAACCGTATCCCCTATTGTGTAGGAGGGGCTTGGTCTTCGTTTGGAGTCTGCATACAGTTTGGTGTGGGTCCTGGCCTTTTCTAATTGTTCTTTGGCTTCTCTTTGAACATTAATGAGCATTTCAATCCAGGAATCAACTGTTGGAACTGGTGTAGGATGAGGAAGGATGGAGGGTGGAACCGAAGGGTGGAATCCTTGGCTACAGAAAAAAGGACTGGTCTTAATAGTAGAGTGGTCCGAATTATTATAGGCGAATTCAGACCAATCGTCCTGGACCTTGGTAGCGAAGCAACTGAGGTATTGTTCCAAGGTTTGATTTACACGCTCTGTGGCTCCGTTGGTTTGGGGATGATATCCTGAGGAAAGAGCGTGTTGGATTCCTAGTATTTGGCAAAGATGTTTCCAGAACTGAGAAATGTATTGGGGCCCTCTGTCCGATATGATCTTGGAAGGAAGTCCATGCAGTCGGAATATGTGTTCCAGGAAAATTCCAGCAAGTTCTGACAAGGATGGCAGTTTAAACAGAGGTGTAAAATGGGCCACATGAGTGAACAAATCAATGGTGACCATGATGGTTGTGTATCCCCTGGAAGGTGGTAATTCCACAATGGAGTCTGTCGCTATGAATTCCCAAGGCCTTGTTGGAAGTGGAGGTCTCTTGTTGTCATGTTTGTTTTGATTACAGACAGAGCATTCCTGAATATACCTTTGTACGTCAGCTTTCATTCCAGGCCACCAAAATTGCCTTTGTATTAATCGGAGGGTATTGGTAATACCACGATGCCCGGAGTAAAGAGTATCTTGACAGAGATTTATTATCCTTTGCTGTAGTTTTTGTGTTGGGATGACCAAGGTATTGTCTTTGAACAAGTATCCATGTTTGGTCTTCAATTTCCACTGGTTCTTGTACGAGATATCTTTCCAGAGCTCCGGGGATTGAGTCTGAATGCGGACTTCATCTAGGAGGCTGGTCGCCTGGGCTACAAATATTGTGTGGGGAAACATCTTAGGAAATGTTCGGTCTTTAGGAGGTTCATAGTCAGGGCGCCAAGACAAGGCGTCAGCAATTACATTTTGTGTTCCCGGAACATGGTGAATCTGGAACTGGTATTGGGCAAAGAAGAACGCCCAACGGGCCTGACGGCTGTTCCTGCATTCCAGGGCCTGTAACACTTGGAGATTTCGATGGTCCGTTCGAACCTGGACAGGATGTTTAGCTCCTAGAAGTAAATGACGCCACTCGGTGAAGGCTTGACGGATGGCTAGAAGTTCCTTTTCAATGTCCGTGAAAGATAGGCAATAGGATGTTCCAGCCCGTCATCGAGTTCCTGTTTCAGAACTGCTCCGATGGCATAGTCCGAGGCGTCTGTTTCCACTAGGAATGGTCGATTTATATCAGGTTGAACCAGGATGGGGGCTTGTGTAAATTCTGTTTTCAGGCGTTGGAAGGCCTTCTCCTGGGCTGGGGTCCAATGATAGGGAGTATCTTTCTTCAACAAGGAGATGATCGGTTGAACAATCTTGGAGAAGGATGGTATAAACTTCCGATAGAAATTGGCCAAGCCCAGGAAAGATTGGATCTGTTTTACGGAGGTCGGAGTTGGCCTGCATAGTATGGCCTTAACCTTGGATTGATCCATGCCTATGCCTTCTGGGCTAAGGACAAATCCTAGATAGTGAACAGTGGAAACATGAAAAAGGCACTTCTCGGGTTTTGCTAGAAGCTTGTGTTCACATAGCCGTTGTAACACTGTTTGAACATGTTCTTCATGCTTGAGAGGATCCTTAGAGAATATCAAAATATCGTCCAAGTAGACGATGACGAAAAGAAATAGCATATCCGAAAACACCCAGTCCATAAAGCGTTGGAAGATTGTCGGAGCATTAGAGAGTCCAAAGGGCATGACCAAGTATTCGTAATGACCAAAGGGTGTTCTGAAGGCTGTCTTCCATTCGTCACCTTCTCTAATACGAATCAAATGAGAAGCACCCCTGAGATCCAATTTGTTGAATATTACGGCTCTTCTTACGGCTTCCAGGATATCTGAGATCAAGGGTAATGGATAACGATCCTTAAGGGTGCACTGATTAAGACCTCGATAATCAAGACGAGGGGCCTCATTACGACCCAGGCGGTCCGGAAATAACGGTGGCGGTAAACCCGCCACCACCGTTGTTTCCGGACCGCCTGAGACCGACCCCTGCAGGCGGGAGGTGATGTTCCCGCCAGGTCTGACCTGGCGGGTTTAACACCTCCCGCATGCAGGCGGACGAGGAAGCACCGGCAGCATTACGAGATGCTGCCAGTGTTTCCATGATCCCCATTTCCATCGAGTCCCATAGGACTCAATGGGAATGGGGATTTACACCATTCCGCCTCCGTGATTCCCGAAAAACTGGGGTTGTAATGCCCCGGTAATTCCGGGAATCACTGAGGCGGAATGGTAATACGAGTCCGGCGTTAACCAGGCAGTTTTACCGCCTCGGTTAACGCCGGACTCGTAATGAGGCCCAAGGTCTGAGCTCCTTGGTGTCTTTTTTAGGAACAAAAAATAATGAGGGTCCAGCCGGAGACTTGGATGGACGTATGGTGCTGTTTTTTATGTTAGTAACTAGGTATTCACGAAGGGCCTTTTTCTCGGGTTCAGACAGGATAAACATCCTTCCAAAGGGAATCACAGCTGAAGGTTCGGTTTCAATAGCACAGTCCTCAGGCTTATGGGGTGGTAGGGCTTGGACAATAGCAGAAGAGACCACATCGGCGTATTCCTGGTAGGTTTTAGGAACCTGGATGATGTTGGAGAGCATAAGAGGATCTTGGTGAGTTGTTGAATGTTCTTCTGATGTTGTCGGTGAAGGATCCAGGAGCAGACAATGGGACATGCAAAATTCGGAACCTAGGAACAGGGAACCTGCTGTCCAATTGATGTATGGGTTGTGTTTTTGTAGCCAGGGCATTCCCAATACCATTGGGTAATGGGCAGATTTTAGGATGTCAAACTTTATCCTTTCTCGGTGATGGTTTATAGCAAGCTCAATTTCCTTAGTCTGAAGGGTTATGGGTCCAGAAGAAAGAGTTCTTCCATCAATTGCTTCTACAGGTTGCAGGACGTTCTGGGATTCGTAAGGAATATGATGTTTAAGGACCCATTCCTGATCTATGAATATTCCCATGGCCCCACAGTCCACTAGCGCCAGAATGGGGTAGGATTCCTTCTTGGATGACGATAGGAAAGCCTGTAAGATTACCAGGGAGTTTTGTCCAGGAGAGTTCAAGGATGGTATAGATGTGGAGCCTGTATCTCTCTCCCGAAACTGAGCTCCATCTTCGGATTGGGAGCTGGTGTTTCCCAAACGCCGTGGAGGGGCTAAGGGACATTCTCTGACTAAATGCTTGTCCGAGGCACAGTACATGCATAAGCCAGCATGGATCCTTCTCAGCCTTTCTTGGGGGGATATGGGTCCACGGAAGGCCCCTAGCTGCATGGGTTCGGGTTCATTTGTAGGAACAGGAGAATCTTTGGATTTTGAAGGGCCCACAAGAGGATCTTTTTGGATGGTTGACTTGGTCTTCCTTTTCTCTGCCCTTCTTTCCTGGATGTGAAAACTAATCTGTAGCAAGATCCATAAGTGCCTGGTAAGAGTTAGGACGTGCTAGCCTGGCTAATTCATCCTTAATATCTTCATTTAGCCCTCTTCGAAAGAGGGTGAAGCAAGCTTCAGAAGGCCAACCCGCTTCTTTAGCCAATTGCTTGAATCGAGTTATGTAGGTGAGCATGTCCTGAGAGCCTTGCTGGAAATCGAGTAAACGTTCTTGAGCACTAAAGACCTGTTCTGGGCGGTCAAACATAGTTTTTAGTGCTTGAATGAATCCATCATAATCATCCAAAAGGGGATCTCCGGTGTTAACTAATGGTGTGGCCCAGGCTAAGGCATTCCCGGAAAGGTGAGAAATAATAAAGCCCACTTTAGCCCTGGGGGTGGAAAAATAATAAGGTTTAAAGGTAAAGTGGACCAAACAGGAATCCAGGAATCCCCGGAGGGTTTTTGCACAGCCGTCATATTTGTCAACAATGTCGCCCAATAACACACGGTCCTTTGTGGCAGAGTCACGTGAAAGTACCAATTGTTTCAGCGCGGCGTTCTCCGCTTTCAAGTTCTGTACTTCAGTTGTTAGTTCTTGCATGCCACGCATAAAATCCTGGATGGCCGCCTCCATGTCTGTATCGACTTCGGTCAGGTGGCGTCTCAATATTCTGTCACAGGTTTCCCCCTTCTCACCTGTCTATGTTGCCTGATGTCCTCTTTAGGCGGAGTCTTCTTTCGTATGGTTCGGGACTTAAATAAGCCTGCTCGGCCGTCCTCGGCTTCCAGATTACGTTCAGCTTCGATGTCCAGGATCACGGAAACTCTGGGAGTATTCAAGAAGGAGTAGGGGGGCACGCGGAAGCGACGCAGGGATTCCGGGAAGGTAGGAAAGAAGGAAGAAGTCGGGACAAGGGAATCCAAGGGATAGGGGATAGTAAGTAGCACTAGAGAAGGTTCGGAGCACACGTCCGATCACAGCTAGTAGCAGCGTTGAGACGCGCTGGGCCGCGGGGTGTGGTTTCTTTATAGAGGACGCTGCGTAGAATGTGAAAACTGGTGACCAGCGTTCTGAACTTGCCGCCATGTTGGTAGTATTATGGAGTGTAAGGCCCGACGTGTCAGGGACCAGGAGGACCAGAAGGGGTGAGTTTGATAGTTCATGACAGACATTTTCTTCACCCCATCGCCGCCCCACATCCCAAACAGTAAGGCTAATGGATCGTGGCCCACTAGGGTCCCGATTATCTCTGAGAGGGCTTCAGTCACTGCCTTCTAGAATGCACCAAGCGCATCATAGGACCAGAACATGTGTATGTGGTCTGCCACTCCGGATCTGCATCTCGGGCAAGTGTGGGTCTGGTTATGTGCAAATTTCGCCACTTTGTGCGGTGTGTAGTATAGCCGATTGAGGAGTTTATATTGCATGCATCGGAATCTGGAGTTAAGGGAGACTTTGCGTGTGTGCAAACACATTTTGCTCCACATGTCATCTGTGATTTCCAAGCCCAACTCCTCCACCCACTCGTCCCGTGGTTTGAGGGGTGCATCCCCAGACTTCCCCAGCAGCATCTTATATAGAGAGGACGTTATACCCCTACTGCCGACTGAGTTGGTAATGTAGTGGATCTAAGGTGAGTCGGGGGGGTTTGTCCGGGTAGGAGGGCCCCATATCCCGAACTGCAGCTCTTAGTTTGAAGTATTGCAGCAGTTCTAATGCCGAACCCAAGTGTCCCAGGCGCCATGTCTGCGGGGTAATAAATTTGCTATCGGGGTATAGGTCTGTCATTGCCCGGTAGCCCAGGTCTAGCCAATGTCGCATGAGGTGTTTGCCATGAATGGGGGCGAGGCCCGGGTACTGCCAAATGGAGAGCCACTTGTAGTATGGGCGGTGCTCAGGTTGAGAGTGCAATAGACGATTCCTCTTCCTGCTCCCACCTGCAAGGCAAAAAACCTCGGGGTCATCTTCGACTCCACACTCTCCTTCTCTCCTCACATTTCCGACGTCTCTAAGAAGTCCCACTACCAGCTGCACCTCCTCAGAGGTATTCTTCCTCTCTTCTCCTTCCCCCAGAAGCTCACTGTCTCAAGAGCCCTGGTTCTCTCTAAGCTGGACTGCTGCAACAGCCTCTATCTAAATCTGCCTGCCTCCACTCTCCGCCCTCTGCAACCTATCCAAAACAGGACTGCGAGAATTGTCCTTGGCCTCAAGCCCAGGGATCGTATCTCTCCAGGACTGAAATCCCTGCACTGGCTCCCAGTGGCTGCAAGGATTAAGTTCAAAACCCTCTGCATTATCCACAAGGCCTTCTGGGGCCTGGGACCTCACTACCTTCAACTCTCTCTTCCTAAATACCTTCCTTCCCGGGCTCTTCGCTCATCTGCCTCCAACTCCCTCAGGGTTAGCCGCTTCTCCAAGCAACGAGTTGGTGGTCGATCTCTCTCCTCGGCTTGGGTCTCCCTCTGGAACAGCCTTCCTGCCTCCCTGAAACTCGAGGAGAACCACTTCCGGTTCCGGAAACACCTCAAAACCTTCATCTTTGCTTCCGCCTTCTCTGCCTCTCTCCCCTGCTGAAATTCCATGCCGATTCTGCACCGGTTACCTGGCCACCCTTTCTGATCCTGGGGCCAGGTCCCGCCTTTTGTTCACCTGCCCTGCCTCCCTGGCAACCCCCTGCACTTGGTGACTGGTTCTGAAATCCCTTCAGTCCCCTTACCTGCACTTATGTCTGCTCTTACCTTGCACTTGCCACCATCAGGCTGTTTTATTTATCGTATTTATTCTTCTTACATGTACTGCACTGCACTTTCCCCTCTCCCTTCCCCTTGCACTCTTCCCTTTCTCCCTACCCTCGCACTTGCGCGATCTGAATGACACCTGGTCTAGTAGGATCGTTGTCTGTGTTCCACTGTTTTCCCCTCCCTTGCCTCGTCGTGCCTTGAAACACTTTCAGACCCTCCAGCTTATTGCGATTTTGCGATCCCGCAAAATGCCGCGAAAACGGCCGTTTTGCGCAAAATGCAGCAAAAATGGCCGTTTTGTGCAAAAACAGCATCTTTAAAAAAAAAAAATTACTTTTTTTTTTAAGTAATCTGCAAAAATTACTGTTTTGAAAAAAAGAATCCTCAGGGTGCCAGGTTCTCAACTCTTTTTTTTTTTTTATTTACACAAGAAATTAAATCACTTGCGCCCCAAAAATTGCAGCCCAATCCACAAGGGACACATGAATGGGCACAATTTATATGCGCGCCCATTCAGATGGCCTTTTTCACCTTCTTGATCAAATAAAGTGGTGTTTCTGTCAATTTAAAAGCACATCCCTCATTTCCAAGCAAGATGCACTTTTAAATGTGCAGAAATTGTAGGCAACCCTACGTGCACGGGATGTGGGGCTGCCACTGCACGACAGGGTCTTTCCTGACCCTGTCATGCATTTCTTTTAAGGTATGAACCGCTGCTGAGTCGCTTGCATTTCTGTTCCTCAAACAGGATAAAAATGCATTTTTTGGGTCACATTTTACAGCGGCAGGCACCTAGAGTGCCTGTCCCTGTGAAAGGTGCTGGGAGCTTGCAGAACACTGTCGGGAGAGCGATTCTATTCAAAGTACTGCCCATTTTGATGACAAAAATCTATTGATTGTTACAATTTGACCAATTTCGTCCAGTACTATTCGATCGATTTTTATAAATACTGACCATGTGTTGCGGGGGTGTCACCCGCTCCCCTTGTTTAGTATTTTTGGTCTAGGGTGGTTGCAGAAGTGTTTTCCCCTTTTTCCTCAAAATTGGAGGCGGGGACAAAAAAAAAAGAAAATAACGAAAAAGGGACCCTGCAGAGTCGGATCCGACCCGCGTTAGAGGGACGGATACGACCTGCGTTAGAGGGACGGATCTGGCACCGCAGGGTTGCAGGGGAAGCGGCCGCGACCAAACAGTTAAGTAGGGGAGGGGGTCGGGTGGTGGTGAAAGGTACATTTAGGGTTGTTTGGCTGAAGTGCAAATCAATTTGCAGCAAAATTGACTACGGTCAATTCCGCCGCAAATAATTACACTTCGGTCAAACAACCTAGAACACCATTCAAGGCAGCTGCCAGCGCACAATTTGCACTACAGCTCAAGCCTGTGGAAATGTGCCGGTCACCTTTGAGAATAAGGTGACCTGCTCATTTCCAAAAATGGGTTGTCTAAAAATAGCATATCCTCCGTTCTTTTTTTAAATGCTCCATCCTTTGAGGAACTGGGTCAAAATCTACATTTAAAAAAAATAAAAAAATGATTACACTATGAGAGAGAGGGAGAGTGATAGGTGAGATGTGAAGTGATGGGCAAGAAAGCAGAGGGAAAGCAGTGGGTCAGAGGAGGAAGTGCTGCACAAGAGAGCAGAGGAAGCAGTGATGCAGTGGGCCAGAAATCTAAGAGCGAGCAGAGGTACGGAAAGTAGAGGAAGCGGTTGGCCAGAAAGAGACGGTGAGCTGCAGATTGGGAAAAAGGATGAGGGAAGAATGTGATCAATGGGAGAAAAGATGCAAGATGCAGAAGCAGCACAAAAGAATGAAGGACTGTATATTGAGGGAGGAATTGTAGAGTGTAAGGTGTGAGTTGGGAGTATGATTTGGAGTGTGGCAGGGGCTGGGCAGTGCAAATTGTGACTTGACAGTGTGACATAGCACGTGAGTATTTGTATGACAGAGTGAGAGGTTAAGGAATGTAAGTTGTGATGGAGAGTTGGTGAGATGTGTGTGGGTGTTTGGGGGATTGGAGAACATAGAAGGGGAATATTTTCAGCATTACAATTGATAATGATCAATTTAGTTAATACTATTAAATAGGCATGAACATTAAACCGGAAATGTAGCCAAATCAAACACTGTTCTGCCAAGCCAGAGACATCTGGGCTCTTCCTATTAAATTAATACAAAAGATACATAATAATGATACCCTGGCTCTCTTCTAGCCTTGCACTCTGCCTATTACCTGCAATGGGGCAATCTTACACCCTCCAGTTAATACAAAATGTCCCGCAAAAATGCTGCAATAAATAAAGGTTTGTGCCGCAAAATTTGGCATTTCATGCCCAAAATTTGGCATTTCATGCTGCAAAATCCTGGAAGGTCTGACTTGTGTATAGGCGCGTTATAAATGCCATATCATATCATATATCATGCCATGATCGTGGTAGCCATGGGATCTGCTGGGGTATCTGTGTGGTATGTGCGGTGGAGAATTAGGGACATAATATTGGCTTCCTCACCTGCTAGTTTTTCAAGTTTCACATGAGGGGGTGCCGTTGGGTGTTCGTACCAGTGCGTAGCATGTTGGGCTTGTGCAGCAATCCAATACCGAGTGAGATCTGGGGCCGCAAAGCCCCCTCTCTCATAGGGGAGAGTCATATGTTGCCACTTCTTACGGATCGCACCAGAATGCCAAAGGAATAGGGCGCACACGGAGTGTAGTTTCTTAAAGTATTGCTTCCCAGGCCATATCGGGACATTGGCAAAAACATAGAGGAGCTTGGGGACCGCTATCATTTTTATTAGTGAGTTTGCCTGCGAGAGAAAGTGAGTGGTTGCGCCACTTTTCCATTTTTGATTCCAGGAATTGCCCTGTGGTGGTGTAGTTGTCGGCCAGTAAGGAGGATCTAGATAATGAAACTTGAACCCCCAAATATTTGATACCACCTGGGCACCAACAAAGGGGAAATTCGCATGATGGCTGCTGGGTCGCTGCAGTAAGTGGGAATATCTCTTGGAGTAGGTAATGGTGACGCCCGAGAATGTGCCTATTTTCGTTATGTCCCGAATGCTCGGGTCCAAGTGTGTAGATGGGTTTCTGATGTAGAGGAGTACATCGTCAGCGTATAATGAAATTATTTCCGGTGTGTCCTGCAGGTATATGCCCCTGCGGGCGTGCCGGTCCCTGACGTTATCGGCCATGGGCTCAATGGCAAGCGCAATAGGATAGGGGAGAAAGGGCAGCCCTGATGAGTACCCCTGTGTAACGCAAGGGGGGCAGATGTTAGGGAATTGACCAGGACTTTAGCTACCGGCCCTGTATATAGTAGTTTAATGTAGGAGATTATGCTTGGTCCCACCCCCATTTTCTCCAATACTGCCCACATGTATTGCCAGGACACCATGTTGAATGCCTTCTGAGCATCTAGTGTGACCACTACCGCATCGCCCTTCGGGTCAATCCTGGACATTACATTAAAGAGCTGTCAGATATTGAGGGCTGTTGAGCGGCCGGGGACAAAGCCACTTTGGTCTGCACGGACCAGGTGTGGCATTATTGGAAGGTGTTAAGATGTACGTCCCGGGGACGCTGCGTACCTGAGTTTCCATGAGGTGCGCGTTTAGGTGATGCCAGTCTGTCGGTAGGTTGGTGGCACGAAGAGGGGTAGAACAAAGAACTAGCCCCACTTCCACCCTAATTGCACAGGGTTTAAGGGGAGCTAACTCCTGACACCACGAATGGGCACTTGCCTATGTTTTAACGTGGTGCCAGAACAGTGCAAGCACTGGCAGGGCAGGCCGTTTCCAACTGTTGTGCTGAGCTGGTCGATGTCTGTATCTGGATGTTGAGGCCAAGAGGAGCAGGCACCCAGGCTGGAGGCAGGAGGCAGACAGGATCAGGCAGAGGATAGTCAACTGGGTAATGGACATCACCCAAGGCAGAATAATGAACCTAGGCAACCGGAGGCAAAACAGAAAGGAAGTGACCCAGCACAAGGAATAGAGCCAAGGGAACAGGGCTAGGGTGTGGCAGGAGGAGAAACAAGGAAGGAAGCACAGGAATAGGGACCCCACAACACGAGGCAAGGGGCAGACCAGGACAAGACAGGAACCCAAACCCCCTTCTAGAGGCAGGGGTCAGACCAAGGAATCCAAGAACCCAACCCCCAAAGGCAGAGGTTAGACCAGAGAGAAGCCAAAAGCAAGTACAGGGGACAAACAAAAGAACAGCAATCACAGGAGCGAAGCGGAGGGTCGGGAACCAAGCCGCGTTGAGATGCGACCAGTTCCTGATCCGACCGCGTAATAAGGAAGCCTGCGGAATCGAGGCCAGGAACGCAACGCCTCTCTGCCACTCCGCGCTGACCATCCGGCGCGAGAACGAGGCTTGCAACGCAAGCCGGGTCCTGCTGCCCTTGGCGCATGCGTGGAGCATGGGACGCAACAGAATGCGCATGCGTGAGGTGCTGCCCCTGGCACCTGAGGACTCCAAGGAGCGGGGACCCCACCAGCAATAACGGGTGTAAAACCTCCAGGACCGGACCCGGCATGCAGATTCCCTCGGTCTCCTCTGATGGGTAGGTGTCCTAACAGAAGGAACCTACTTGCTATTACCTTAGCGAATATTTTTGTGTCCTTATTTATGAGTGATAGGGGCCTGTAGGAACCGCATTCGTCAAGGGGTTTTCCCGGCTTTGGGAGGACAGTTATGAGGGCTTCCCGTAAGGACTGGGGGAGGGTGGATAGGTAGAGTGACTCAACCAAGACCTCATATAGTTTTGGTGCCAAAATGGCTACATGTTCCTGGTAGAATTCTGAGGTGAGCCCATCCAGTCCCGGGGCCTTGCCCTTTGGGAGGTCTGAGATAGCTTCAACGATCTCCCCGAGAGTGAACGCAGCGTCAAGTTGTTCTCTAGTGTTTTGAGACAAGTAGGTTATTCATGTCTTGGGTGGGGGATGTGCTCCTGCTGAGGGGTGTATAAATTTGCGTAGAATTCCGTAAAGGTGTCAAGTATGTGCTGATCGGACTAGTGTTGTATGCCCTTTGCGTCTATGATACTGTCTATGCGGGTCTTGCCCCCTTCTGTGCGCACCAATCTGGCCAAGGTTCTCCCTGGTCTGTCCCCCTCACTGTACCTCCGTGGTGCCAGGGGCCGCGTGTAGTACCGAACCTCACTAAGGGGTGAGATTCAAAGATTTCGAGCTCCGATCTTATCTGTGCCAACTTAGCTGGTGTAGGTGCAGTGGCGTATTCACGCTCTAGCTCCTTGAGTCTGGTTTCGGAGCGGTGTACGGCGTGCTTTATGGCTTTTAGTACCCCCACTTCCGTCGAAAAACACATGCCTCTAATATAGACCTTGAATGCTTCGCAGCGGGTCCCCTCTGATGTGTCATGCTGTTTATTACAATCAAAGAAGGTATTTATGTCCGTTAGGATGTCTGCTTTGAACACTATGTTGCTCAGTGCTTCCGACTTGAAGCGCCAGGCAGGGCGGGTCGGAGAGTCGGGCCCAAGTTTGATCTGCATCATTACCGGGGAGTGGTCTGACAGTGTACGCGCCAGTATCTGGATATCTACAGTCCTGCCCATCAGTCCACTCGATATTAGAAACATATCTGTACTGGATGAACTGTCTTGTACTGATGAGTAAAAGGTATATTCTCTCATGTGAGGGTGGAGTGTTCTCTATGCATCTTGTATGCTCAGCGAGTCCATGTGTGTGTGCAATCGCCGGGCAGCTCGGGACATGACTCTGCGGGTATCAAGTTCATTTCTCCCCCCCATATAATAGGGACACCGACATACCTCATGAGCAGGGTGACCACCTGGTCAAAGAATTCGGGGGCGTCGATATTCGGGCCATATGTGTTTACAAGTAAGCATTCCTCATTGGCCAATGTGCAGTGAAGGATTGCATATCTGCCCCCCGTGTCTATGTAACTCGTGTGCAATGAGAATTACCCCCCTGGACTGAGTGGAGTATTTTGTGTCGAACCTATTGGGTACCCAGGTTGGTGTCAAGTTTGATGCAAGGTGCCCCAGGGCGTGCGTCTCTTGCAGAAGGAGTATTTTGATTCTGTGTCTTTGAGCGTATGCAGTGATCTTACGGGCTTTTGTGAAGTTACTTGACCCCCGAGCGTTCCATGTCATTAGTTTAACAGACATGAGATGAGATTATGGGACATCCCAGCAGAAGGATTTGTCACCGTTCAGTGCCATGTGTGTCGCTGTGGCACGACCATGCCACGATCCAACCCCAACCACCACTTTCTCGCCAGTTTTCTTATAACATTCCCCAACTTTTCCAACCCCCGCCCTCACTGCCCAACCCCAACCAGCAATGTAATGGTTCTCTCCCATAGAGCGGACTCCAGCGTGCCATCCCCAACTCAGCAACGCTAGTCCACAGGCCAGACAGGGGCACAAACCCAACAATTTCACCTGAGTAGGCATTGCAGCCGCAGCGGGGGTCACCGTTACCGTGTGACCAACTTTTGCTAACAGTTTGGTGCAGAAGACACCATTATTCTTCTTAACAGTCGTTGATGTTCTAGGTTCCAAGAGTAGCCCTATGATGCATAATAAGGGATCATAACAGTTAAGACGTGAGCTTTGATGCCTGCAGGTGAACCAGATAAGCAGAGGCGCCGCCCCAACATGTGTGGCGGTGATGGTCAGGATCAGGGATGTCCCCCACTTCCGGTGTGGGTGACTTCAGGATAACATCGCTGGGGCTCAGTTAGCTCATGCTGGAATGAAATGGGGGGAGGGGGAGGAATAGGGCAGGAGATCACGTCACACCTGGGGCGGGCCCGTTTCAAGCAACGAGTGTTATCTTCCTCAGTCATTGTCCATCAGATCATCCGCCGAATCTCTTAGCGGGATCTGAGCCTCTATGAATTCCACTGCTTCATCTGGGACCGTGAAGAAGTAGAGTTTGTTGCAATGGGTAAATTTCAGGCGGGCGGGGTAGAGCATTGCATACTCAATTTTCCTATCCCTGAGCATTTTTTTCACTCCACTGAATTGTCGTCGCTCCATTTGGACCCCGGTGGAGAAGTCCGGGAAAATTCGGATGATTTGTGAGTCTAATCTTAGTTCCCCTTTTTCACGTGCTAGGCAGAGTATATGATCCCTATCCCTGTTACTCAGGATCTTCGCGATTATTGGTCTGGGGAAGTCACCAGGCTTGGGGCGAGGCACCAGTGTGCAGTGTGCGTGCTCAATAGCAAAGAACGGGGACAGTTCAGGATTGCAGAGTAAGTCTTTGAGCAGGTTTTTGATTGCAAGCTCCATTTGCCCTTTGAGTGCCGATTCAGGAACGCCCACGATACAGATATTGTTCCTGCGTGACCTAGACTCTAAGTCATTGCACTTAGCTTTGACCTGTTTCATATCGCGGACGAGTTCCGTGACCGTGTTCTGTAGGGCTTGGACCCCATCCTCATTGACCCCAATTCTGGTTTCTGCTTCAGTAATCCTAGCCCCGTGTTGATCAAGCTTAGATTTTAGCGAGGCCACATTTGCATTGATACTATCAAGTTTCTCATGAAAGGATGCAAAGTTCTTGGCCATGGACTCCATCATTACCGTTAAGTCAGGTTGGGGGGGATCTGGTGGTATGTCCATGTCCTCGTGCCCGGTGGAAGAGCCCCCTTGCTCAGGCCTGGGCGCCACTTTGACGAATCTGTCCATAGCTCCAACCTTGTTGGCCCCCCGTGACCTGTTGAACATCGTAAAGGCGGGCGGCGATGCTCGCTGGGTCAGTTTGCTGACGTCTGTGCACCTTGGGGCCCCCGTGCTGCGGACCCGGGTGCCAAGGTGGTGTGGCACGCACTGTTGGAGTGACTATCCGGTCAGTGGGCCAAGGTCCTCTCGATGGGTTCGGGTGGATGAGCCCCCTCGATGTATTGGCCGTCAGGTGGACCCTGCTTCCCCCCTTGGGTCCGCCGCAGGGGGCCGGAGAGCAAGGCAGTCAAAGCAGGAGTTTGCAGCAGGACCAGAGGGTGGATTGTGATACTTGTATGGATCTCAGTGCCCCAGATAGTTTAGGCGGGTAGGGGTCTGCGTGGCAGTTATACTCTTGCTGGGGCGCCGTTATGCAGGTAAGAGTCAGCAGCCGGATGTGCAGCCACACAGTGGGTGATCCGGTTAGCCGCCAGTGGTGCAGGTGAATGGGCAGGGGTGCATGGATGTATTCCGGGTGCCCTTCACAAAGCAGTAGGTTGTGTCTTTGCAGTGAATTTGGAGCAGAGGCGGAGTGAGGTGCAGCGCAATGTCTATCCAAATCCCCTGGAGGGCAGAAGCACCATAGGTGTGGTCCCCAGTAGGTGCAGTGCGGCTGCTGATCAGGGCATTAGTAGTGGTGTGGGGCAGCTCCAGCAGCCGTAGTGCTCTAGGCAGATGGGCCTCTAGTTCACCAGACTGAGCCAACTTGGGTAGGATGAGGAAGGGGCTGTGTCCCACTGGTGGCCATGGGACAGAGATGTAGTGGCTGGCTGCTGCCCCGCATGATTTATGGGTCTGGGGGACAGGGGGACGGGCCGTGCCCGCCTCGCACCGAGGCTGTGACTGTAAGGTGCAGGCAAGGCCGGGCACACGCGATCCTCGTGCTACCCAGCCGCAGGCCCGCCCCTCCCGGTTGCATTGGCGCACTTACTTGGGCTGGGCTAGCTGGCCTCTGCAGTCAGGGATCCCAGGCGCTCCCCGTAGGACCAGTGCGGGGGCGCACCACATGTCGGAGACCTACCGGCACACGCAGCTGGCCGACCCAGACCAGAGCTCCCCGCTCGAGGGTCTCGGGTCCTTTGATGGTAAGTGTAGACAGCTCCACAGGTCGGTGAGCAGCTCCAGTGCGATGCTCCCTGTCGGATGTGTCAGGCGCGGCATCACCGCCACAGGCCGCCCGCGTCCCAAATCAGCACCAGGACCAGAGTCGCATAGCACGGCGCTGTTGTCCAGCCAGCAGGGCTTCATCCGCGCTGCCGCTCGCTATTGAAGGTGGCTGTACCTCGGTCACCAGTCACCGGTTCCTCATGAAATTAGAGAAGGATGTGCCCAGCAGACTTAGGAACACTTGCAGGCAGTCGCCAGGTTCATTAATAGAGGAAATTCGCTGTTGTTGCCAGATTGTGGTTGGTGGCACACAGAGCTTCCAAGCTAGGCAGCCATTTTGCAGGCTGCTCAACAGCACCCACATGATTATACATTCTACTCGAACTGCCATAAATCATACTCCAGACTGGACTACTAGGTAGCCCCAACGAAAGCCCTATCACAGATAAAACAATGTAAGATACTCCACATAATGGTATCGGACCATACACCAGTACGTCTTCACACTGAACTCCCTGGAGCCCCATCCAACAGGCCACCGCAGCGCTTAAATTTAAGAGCACTGACATATCCAGATTTTCTTGAACATCTCAGCGAAGACACAGACCTGTTCTGGCAAACCAACCTGGCTTCAGACTATTCCCTCGTCACCTGCTGGGATGCATATAAAGCCTTTCTCAGAGGACAGCGCATTTTGCGATAGGCCCACAAGCTAAAGAGATGGAGGCAATGGGAAAATCGGATCATTGCCGACATTACACTTGGAGAATCCCAACATAAGCGGACCCGGGATCCCAACATATACGTTTGACTCAATAAATTAAAAGCGGAGATCAAATACCCCCCACCCCCACCTTTACTGCTGTGCACTCCTGTTTGCACCGCTGACATCCTTGTACCCCTGCGGTGTCAGCTTCTCCCACTTACGTGGGGCAGTGCTGACGCTGCAGGGTCCTTTTTTAAAATCATATCCCCCGCTTACTGTAATGGTAAGCAGGGGACACCCCTTTGCCCCTGATACTGCACCCAAAGAGAGCGGGGAACACCGCAGCAACCACCACTCTGCTTGGGCGCAGTAATGGGGGTCAGGATTTCTGTACCATGCTCAGGCACAATTTTTGTAAACACAATCACAATTGTGGCAACATTATGGTACAATTCCGTTAAGTTGCTGTGATATAAGCTATCTGGAAGAGTGCCACTTGTTAGGCAGAAACCTGTGCAGTTCCCTTAGGGACCACTGCAAACGATTTAAGACTACAGGTGTTTGGCAATAAACCCACTTGGTAGCAGTCTGTACCACACAGATTCACTTGGTAGCTGTGGCTGAGCAGTCAGACTTCCCTCAAGAAGAGTTAGGCAGTATGCAGAGTATACACAATAGGTACAGAGACACAGTAGCACAAACAAACACTGACCAGAGCTTTGGTGTAAAAGTATATCATTATTTATTTAAAAACACACTTGTAATTTACACTAGCACAAACGAGGTGAGTAAATTCAGCACACAGTCACTATGGTGTCCAGTCAAATGGTCGAATATATTTGATCGAATGACAAATTGGTCGAATCAATTTGGTCGAAAAAAAAGTTGAGTTTTTTTTTTAAAAGTATATATTTTTTTTGCTCTAGTATAGGTAAAAATAGGTAAAAAAAAGTTGTTTTAACACCAAAAACAGGGGTTGGGGGGGGACCCCCCCGAAAAAAAAAAAAAAAAAAAAAACGACCATTTTTTCGACCAAATTGATTCGACCATATTATAATTCGACCAAATGTTTTCGACCAAATGGCTGGCAACCGTCACTATCATATATATACGACCCTATTCACTTATTAGACAAGTCTTAGTGAGAAACACCACTTATTTTCAGACAGAGGTGAGCGCTTAACATAAGATGACACTCTAATAAGTTGTAAAGAAAGGGAGGAAAAAGGCAGGGTTAAGGAGGCACACAAGTTTCAATTCTTTTACAAAGAACCACAGTAAGGCAGGATAAGCAGAGTTCTACTGGAGAGCAAGGAAGTCAATTGCAAGGCCCACTCTTGGAGAGAGCAAACAGAAGGGGTTCACACAGTGGGGTTATGCCCAAAGAGTCTTGTAGCTAGTTCTCACAAAAAGGATGAAATTCAAGTCAGGAAAAGTTAGCTAGGTTGTCCCAAACTAGCCCTGGTTAGAAAGTTGAGGCTTTACCGTCACCCCGAATGATCTGTTGCAAGGGAAGACAGGCGGGACACAGTACCTTAAGTGTGAAGGAAGCTCCAGCGGGGGCAGTTGTTCCTGGCAGCAGGTGCAAGTCGGTGTTTCGTCCAGAGGAAGAAGAGGTCTCGCCGTGGAGGAAAGATGAAGGTCGTTGCACTGCCAGGGAAGAAACCAGCCGCTGAGTTCTCCGGTTAAAAGGCACTACCCTTGTCTTCGCGGTAGTGGTAAACTGTGGTATTCCGGTTGCCGGGGTGCTTGGCACGGGCAAGGCGGCCACGAGATGCTCCAGGAAGGTGAAGAGAAGGCAAAACTGGTTATCCCCACCAGTCAAAGGAAGAAGACTCTCCGGACTGGAGATCTCCTCTGTCGTCGGGAAAAGTGGTGAGACGGTTCAGCAGGGCTCCACCAGTGGTGTCGTCGTTGCAGGTCGGCTCAGCTTCTCCCTCCTCGGATACTTAGGTCCTGTGGTGACTTCTGAAGTTCCAGTCCCCAAAGCCCTGCTTTTATGCAGCACACCCCCATTCACTCAGCCTAGCTGTCAATCAAACATGCTAAGTGGTGAGCCGGCCGGCTCACCACTTGGGCCAATCACACAAGAGTGCGACTTGAGTTACCAAGGTAACTCAGTCCAGGGTGCCTAAACCCCCTCCAACACCCCCTGTGGTACCCAGACAGAGTGGCACCACTTTTGGCGGCTTCTGTGGAGAAGCCCGCCAAAAAGTGTAACAAAGGACTCGACTTGGGTTGGAGTCACAGAAGAGAACACAAACGCCATTTTAGAATCGAGTTCGGGCAAAAAATACCAACCGGTGAATTAATATTAATTAAATAAACCGGCGGTATGTTTGAGGCTATAAAAATTAAATAATTAAAGTTGGTAGCCTCGAACAATGGGAAAATCCCATAGAGATATATTTGCGGTCGAATATAAAATGTAGTATCCACTGCCACCAGCCAAAACTTGATCAGGGGGGACGGAAACATGCCCCCTCGAACAACAGACCCCGGGGCAAACGAATTGCCCCGACTAGTACGTCCACAATATGATGGTTTGTACTGGTTTCTGTTCATAATTTGGGACTAGCAAAGCCAATGGTGACTTTACATGCCCTAGGAGACAGTAGTCAGTCCCAGGGTATGGAGTCTATGATGGGGGGTCGCTACGACACCCCTGGGTTACTGCACGGAGGGTGCAGTGTAACCCACATCAAAAAAACACATGAGACCCTATGGAGTAAAAGACCCCATAGTCCATAAAACACATGGAAAGTTAAAGGAATACCTCAAATCATGTCTAAGAGTGGGAGCAAAAGAATCTCACTCTTAGCAGGAGAGAAAAAAATAAACCCCAAAAATAAAGCAAAGCTGCTGGGGGACTCACTAGGTTTGGGAAATTAGCCTTACAGAGAATTCTCCCTCACACCACTCATCATGCAAAATACAGGAATAGAGACTCAAACTAAAACAATACCCTTCATCAGCGACTTCTGAAAACATTGACTGATTGTTCATTTGTTGGTTAGGAGGGGAATCGCACTGATGAAGTTGGGGGCTCAGTGTCAGTGAAGGGAGGATGTTGAAAACAGCTCAAACATTAAGATGAATTAGAGTGTGAAGAAGAACAATTAACACTATAAAATGCATATGTTGGGACTGCATAAGGAATGAGGAAACGGAGGCAAGTATGTACTGAAATAATACTTATTTCTTGTAAAGTAAGGGGCCTAAACCAGCCAAGCCTGCAGTGTGTTGGCATATGCACATAGACATTTGGTGAATATTATATGCCTCACACCTGGTGAAAGGCAATAAACACCTTGATGTTTGAGTTAGGGTGAAGAGGAATATCAGGTGACTTCCTCCATTTATGCCACAGAGTGGCCATTTTAGCACACAACATGCTCAATGTTGTAGTTACTGGCGCAGAATCAGACATCCGCTTTGTTTGCCTCTTAGATAAGATCAGTGGCCTAGAATGAAGGATATCTATGGTCCTAATACTGTCAAGCTACCTTTCTGTGAGGGTGTATTTGCTAAGAAACTGGGAGATATAACAATATGGTTGGGCGATTACAATATGGTATGGAATCCTAAAATAGATAGCATGAGGGGAGTAGCAAGTACTCTTAATAAATCTGCCACAATGGTAATGAAATTGTGAGAAATATATGAACTTGTAGATGTATCGAGTATTTTGTATTTATTTGTATTTATTTTATTTATATAGCGTTTTAAACCAAAGCGCTTTACAGTATAACAGAATACATCGAACATGAAACAGGAGAAGCAGATAACAATATGTATGAATCAAACCACTAAAACAGTAAGTAGGATAATTTACATACTAGGATGAAGAAGAGGAGGGAGTGGGGAAGGAAGGAAGAGGGAGAGAGAGTAAGAAGAAAAGTGAGACAGTAGGATGAGAGAAAGACTTAGGAGTGAAGGGGGAAGATGAAGGGAACTAAGATGGAGGTAAAGAGGGAGAGAGAGGAAGGTAAGGGGGAAAAAGTTATCAGGGAGGGGAATGAAGGAGTGATTTCAAGGAGGTGCGGAAGGAGGAATAGGTGGGGATGGAGCGGATAGACAAAGCTAGGGAGTTCCAGTGTAAGGGGTCAAGAAGTTGAAAGGAGTGGAAACGAAAAGGTGCACAAGGGGGAGGGGGAACAGAAAATAACAAGAGATCAGCAGAACGAAGAGAGCAAGAAGGGGTATAGAATGAAAGAAGACAGGAGAGATATGGTGGGGCAAGGTCATGAAGAGATTTAAAGACAAGGCATAGAAATTGATATTTAAGTTGGGAGTGGAAGGGAAGCCAGCCTAGGTAGGAGTGTGAGTTGGAGATGGAGTCCTGAGGAGTGAGAAGACAGAGGGTGCGGATGGCAGAGTGCTAAAGGGACTTGAGGGAGGCGAGATGGGAAGCAGGGAGACCAAAGAAGAGTGAAGAACAATAGAAAAGGTGAGAAAAGATGAGGGAGGAGATTAAAAGTTTGGTAGCATGGAAGGTGAGAGAAGAGCAAACTTTACGGATATTGAAGAGGTGGTATCGACAAGCATGGGAGGTGAGGGAAATATGATGGGTAAAAGAGAGGGAAGAGTCAAAGTGAATGCCTAGATTACGAGCATGGGTGGAGATGGGAAGATTGGAAGGGGGAAAATGAATGGAAGGAGGGGGAGGGGGAGAGGGAGGAGGAAGTGTGTTAGAAGGAAAGAATAAAACTTCAGATAGTAGCACCCAAATGGTAGAACGTATATACACACACTACTTCACACAACAGTACGGGTAGGATTGATCATTTTCTAATATCAATGAACATGCTACCAAAGTTTGATATATGTGAAATACAGGCTAGGACCCTCTCAGATCATGCCCCTGTCAAACGAGTGGTACAGTTGCAAATGGCAGGAAGGGGTCATAAAACCTGGGCCTTTAACATTTCCAGTGTTGACTGAACCTCTGTATAGACTCTAGAGCTTCAAATGACGTTGGTAATACTTTCCACTCAACAGGGGTTATGTGGATATGATGGTGACCATGAGAGAATCGTTCAAAGTCCATATTAGGGTATGTGTATTTCAAAAGTAATTGGAATGCTTAGAGATATTAGTAATAGGATGACAAGACTAGAACAGGAATTGGGCAACTTTCAGCAACAACATATGGTTCCACTAGATAAGAACACGTGTATATTTAAATGATAAACTCAATCAGTTGGGGAAAATGGTGGAAATGTAAATTAGGTTTGTGTGCAGGCATGTACTCGCTAAGAGATATGGGTAGCGGGATAGGCCAGACTAATCCCTGGCTTGCCTAGTCAACAGGGAAAGACGTAAGGGAGTGCTATAACAGGTTAAAAAGGACTGGCAGATCTAGACATTGATGTGTTGAAAAAATAGTAATGTATGTTTGTTGTAGGTCTCCAAGACTACACAATCAAGTGCAGAGTTTAGAGAATTCTTAGACACAATAGAGATCCCAAAGCTGAAAGGGTGAGGTGAAATACCAAGGGATTCCCTGTTTACCTTAGGGAAAAGAAAATACGGCTAGTGTTAAATTGCCGCCCCCAGATGGCCTGTCCGTTTTATAAAGAATGTATGGATATATTAGCGCAAGTGCTGCTCAGAATATGAGACATATGAAGTGCAGAGGTTGCCCACCTAATTACTAATGGCACACGTTATAGTACTTTTGATGGTGACAGATCAAGATCCTGAGCGGTGTGGCTCATATGACCTCTTTCAATGTTAAACACAGACTAAACATGGGAATGCTCTAGCCACTATGCTGGTGCTCAAACCAGAGGACAAAGCCATTTTGGCCTTTTAAGATACAATTGAGTGCCTATACAAGAACAAGACATTTGGAGGATCATTAATGCAGTTGATTGCATTATTGTATACCTTGCTGCATACACGGATAGTTACTAAGTCAGATTACATTAGTAAAAAAGAGGCACAAGACAAGCAAGCGTTTTAGCACAGCACATTGTTTGCGTTAGCAACAGAACCATTAGCACTATTGATAAGACAGAAGCATTTGCAAAGAGTGCTGCAAGTCAAGGAGCAGAACATTATTTATCACTTTATGTTGAAGATATGGTGATATATGTGAATGATCCAGATATGTACTATAAGGGTGCAGAAGTACGAGTCTGACACAGTGGTGGCATGTTTGTTGGCAAAGACTTTTATTTATATATAAAAGTAAAGAAAGGGAAAACCTATCTTGCTCTATTTCTACAAGGGGTTGCCCTACCTCAACAAAAGACTAAGGACTCTGTCAGGATTTCCAATAAAGTAAAATGTCCACCATCCTGTGTCCAAACCTATTTCCGTTCCTTACACTCTAGATAAACTAAGGAAAAACTGGGTGTCTTTGTGATCCCGAAAGAGGCCTCTCTCGTTCTGGACACCAAACCAAAATGTTCAGTTCTTGATGATAAACACACAAGTTGTTCTTTAACTAAAGAGTTCTTGGTGTTGGATGCTCCTCCAAGGTATACAAAGAACCACAAGATGAATGTGGGGTTTCCTTCCCTCCTCTTTTCCTTTCACAGTCTGCCTTATTTCACAAAACACTGTTTCCAAGCATAAGGGCGGAGTCTCTTCCCCTGTTCTTTTCCCGTTTCACAAATGTAACATCAAGTCTGGTTCACTATCCTGCCAGACTTGACTGTAGATCTTCTTATTCCAGTAAATGTCTCTTCTTTGGCAATGGGTCTTCAACCCCTTATCTTCACTTCTTGCACCTCTCTCTGTCTCAACTGGGTCCCAGACCCCTCTGGGTTGTCTCAGGACCTCCCTGAGTTGCCGTGGGCCACAGCCCCTTGGTTAAATGCTTTTTCAGTTTGATATGGGTCCTTGACCCCGGTGTGCTGTTCTTGTGGATCTTCCCAGACTTCATATGGGCCCAGACCCCTCAAGCCTGGTTCATTAACCTTCCAGGCACCGTTTCTCATACGTGTCTTTCTTTGATTTCCCCAAGTACTGGTATGAGGGAGATGGGGTTCTTCAGCCTTCCCCAACCACCTTCTTCATTCTCCTGTATCCCTAGCACCCGCTATGCTAACCTAGGTATCTTTTGTGGTGTCAACGGCTTGCTCAGGCAGCTTCGTGGAACTGCTTCTTTCTGCTGCAGGCTTTTGGATGCTTTCCAGTGGTCTCTGCATGTCCTCGCAGCGTTCCCAGGTCTGGTCCCCCACTGTGTGGGCTCTCGGTTGGACCGGGTGGTCCAACTTCAGGTTTCTACTGGGCCTCCGATTCTCCATCCTGGGCAACGGGGAACACAGCATGTGTTCGGCGAGGCTCCATCAGACTTTGCTGTTCTCCGCAGCTAGCCTCCAGCTGGCTCTCGGCTCCTCCAGGGTCCTTCTTCCCTTTTTATCTTTGGCTCTGGCTTTAGTTGACTGTACCGCATATGTTGGTCTGTGAAAATGCTTTTTCCTCTTTTCATGTTCTTCGTGTCAGTGGTTGTATGAGCTGCATGTGGGTAGCCCTCACTCTTCCTCGTCCTAGTATGCTCTGTCTGAATGGGATCTTCTACCTACATAAATGCATAGGCATGTGGAGTACACAGAGGATTGAGAGAGGTAAGAGGAAAGAGTGTGCATGCCACGTTCTCCCAAGATGTTTGTCACTGGTCCCATAGAGGGTTTTCCCTCCACATGAGATCCACCCACTGATTAACACCCGCAGGCGGAGTATCGGTCAGCGGCCTCACCTCCTGGCCTCATGGAAATACCCTGGGACTCCTCACAGTACCTACAGCCTATTATAACTGATGCTATAAGAAATTGAGAGTATTCTGTACTGCATATGAACTGGTCGAAGTCTTAAATATATCCATTAACTAGAGTAGCAAGTGTTATGCCAGCACACATTGGAATTAGATGGGCCCCGGAAAAGCTGAAATAACAGAAGACATTAATATCCCACAGAGTAGTACTCAATTTATCGACCTCAGAAGAAAGAAAGGCTGAGTTGACCCTGCCGGGATTCGAACCTGCCTCAGCAGGCTGTGCACAGATACCAGGTGTGAGCGCTTACTATAATTTAAGAGGAAGGGCTTTTAGTGCACCAAATAATTGTTGTTTCCATGTTCAAATGAAAACCCCAGAGGAACATTTACGTGCTGCTACTTACTTGTTATATACATTTTACCAAATAATATCATGCTTTCTAGAACCACACACTTTCTCAGTCCAGCTATGTTATAGTTGTTATGGTACGCTATAGATTTTTTGCAAATGTTACCAAAGTGAGGATGTGTGAAGAGTTTTATAATGGAATTCTGTTCGAATGGCTTACGTAATACTTACTCCTAATGACAGTTTGGAATGTAAATACTTAAACGTTGGTAATTATGGGCTTCTCTGGTGCCAGAGAAAAAATGAAATTGATTTCTTTAGAATTTTAGAGAACTAGCACATGCCACACAGTAACATACACTCTGCGTTTGGCTCGGGGTATGGCTTTGGGGTGCTTCTGCTTTTAATTTTTGTTTGGTTGTTTTTTGCAGGAGGTGAATTTCAATATGTTGGACACTGCTGAAGGCGGACTGTTAAAGAGTGTTGAAAGCCTGCTCTCTGAAATTTACATTCCAGCTCTTCGAACCATGGACCAGGGCTGGGGTGAATTGGAGGGTCCCCAACAACCAGCACATGTTAAACAAGACTTTCTCAGTTCGCTGGAGGGATTTGTTGGTGTTCTATCTGGAGCTCAAGAGAGCCTTACAGAGAAGGTACTTTCATGGGATGACTTGGGAGAAGAGCATTTGAAAAACTTATTTTTGCAATGAGGTAGTCCTCAATAAGGTTCACCTGAAAAGTATATTGGTGAACTGTTTCAAGGGTTAGGAAAAACATTAGGGGGAACGGTTGGTGTGCATGTGGTGATGTTTACAGTTTAACACTCTTATAAAGAAGCAAGAGAAAATAAAATGGCATGCAAAGATAGCCACATTCATTCAGCCAACCTTATTGCAAAATACGTTTTTAGTAAGAATGTTTTCCCATGGAACAATTTTTGAGTATGGTCTAAATGAGTATATTTTTCTGGCAATTAAATGTTTTGAAAGTAACTTTGTTTAAATTATTGTAGTATTATTTACAAAATTCATTGCACCTTGAAACAGGATTTTGCTAGATCCAGTTGAAGAAAGTCATGACCAGAAGTTACTCTCCGATGGTAATTTTGCACATTTGTGTTTTGAAGCTGGGACATTAATATTGTCTAGTGACCTTAGTGAATGTCACCAACTTCAATTTCAGCAGGAAGTCACTGCGAACGTATGAGTGAAAGCCAAAATATAGGCTTAATACGCTCCACGGTAGTCTTAAGCACCCACTGGGTGTTGGCTATGTTTTCCTTTGGATACTTTGGCTAAGTTCACTTGCAAAAACCACTAGGACATGTTGGGAAGAAAGTGTTTGGTGTTAAGTAGCAGCTGCAATGAGGTCTGCACTTTGTCAGAGCGTAACGCTCAAGTCAATTACCACAGCACCGCCGTGTGGCTGGTACTGCGTGCACACATGGCAATTGCGCATCCCCTCACGTCGTGACACACACGGGCATCACAAGGAGAATAAGGGGAAGCCGAACTGCACGCATGGGTGCGTTTGTCACCAGACTGAGACCAGCATGTGGTCCAGCATGTGGTCTAGCATGTGGTCTCGGTTATTAGCAGCAGGTGCGCGAGTACCACGTGTGATTCTGGGCGTCCAGTTGGGCCAAGACTCAACAACTAGCTAACAAAAATGGCAGAATCTGAGGATGAAATGGTTCGACAGAGGTTCCCCTCCTAAAAAACAAGTAGCAAGTAAACAGTGAGTGCATCCATCCCCATTTAGGAATTTGATGTCAGGGCACGCCCTCAGCACTATGCCCAAAGTGGATCACTTGGTCAACTAGATTTGAGCTGTATTTGGACAGCAACAAAGACTTTGTTCCCAGATAGAAGAAAAACTGCCCTGTTATTTTATGCAGGCACAGGTGTACATACATTTTTTAAAACACTTGTCCCCGCAGACGCCTTCTAGGGAAGTGCCAAGAGAGCGCTTGTTGACTACTGCAACCCACAAGCACATGCTGATTTCGAGCGCTTTGAGCTGCGCGAAGCAAGACAGGCGGTCTTAGAGCCGATTGATGCATTTCGCCCGTCTACGACTGTTGGAGTGCATGTTCACGCTGATAGATGAAAGTGACGAAATCAGGGCTCAAATGATCCAAGGCTGTCACTCGAAAAAGCTGCAGTTACAAGTCCTGAGGGTGCCAGCAATATTGTTGCAGTGCATCCCGAGCTTGACTGGACGCACAAACTGATGCCGCGTTCTAGGCCATTGACATCCATTAAGAACAGGCTGTTACCAAATGGCTACCAGGTAGGCCCAGTGACCAGCCCCCAAGCACTAATCACAGGCAGAGGGGAGAGGGATGTAATGCTTTTAACTAAAACATGGCGCCTGTGTGTAGTGCATTTTGGGTACTCCCAGAGCCATAATGGACATTTTCTTCAGCCCTCAGTGAAATATGCACATTTTCTACAGGCCTTAGGGAAATCTGCACTTGATGTGAACTCATAACGTTATGCATATTATTTCACTAGCACACATGTTTTCAACAAGACTCATTGCTTATGTTAGTCTGCGTTGCTTCAAGGACTGCTTTGAAGATGGTGCCAGCTGTT
Organism: Ambystoma mexicanum; assembly: GCF_040938575.1. NCBI lineage: Eukaryota > Metazoa > Chordata > Amphibia > Caudata > Ambystomatidae > Ambystoma > Ambystoma mexicanum. Next base: position 1,363,813,772 of record NC_090930.1, on the reverse strand, counting down.
ACCTGATAACGTTGCGAGGGAATCTTTCAAAGCTGAAGAAAAGTTATGTAGCTGTTTTCGTGCTTTCATGAGAAAGGCAAGAGTTTTGCCTCTTGATGTTACCATGAGTCTTTCCGGCCGGGGGCCTGTCGTGTGAAGGGGTGCAAGCACAATTTTGGTGCCAGCCCACTTACCAATAACACACCCTACACTCCCCACTCCAGGTTTGACTTTGCGCTACGGCCATGAACTCACGACTGGAGAGATAACACTTTCAACATAAAACTTTGACAGAAAGACAAAATAAAATGACAATAATTTAGCAGCAATATGGGAAGAAAAATGCAAGTTATAAAATTACAAATATTTAGAACACAGTCTCACGTTCTTTGTATCTAATGCTGGGGGACTCTGCTCATCTTAAACGAACTGCTGCTGATCGCCAGGTGCCTCCCCTCATATCCTTTAGCCAGTTCTTAAGTGAGATTGTTACTAGGCAGCCGCAGGGGCAAATCAAACTCCGGGCCCTTGCTCAATACGAGTCCACGGAAGAATCCCCCCTGAGTCATGTGTGCATGCACTCTTGTACTCTCGTGCTGTCAATCAGCGTGATGCAATATTCTAGAACTTTCTCAGTGCAAAACATGTTTACTGGCGGAAAAACCCCCTGAGTAATTCTCCAAGGTGCTCCCCCCTTTCAACTCGAAGCCCATCTGCAAAATCTCAGGAATGTCTCTTATCAGGAATGGCCGGGTCGAGGCAGCAATTTCTCATGTGAAAGAGGGTTTGTTTACGAAGGATAGCAGAGACACAGTATTCCAGGAGAAGCTGAAGCAGGCCGATTGCAATTAACCCCTAGAGAGCAAGCTTTCCGGCCCTGCACTCGGCTAGCTAGTGTCACAATATTACAAGACTGGCCATCTAGGCACTATAATGCTTTAACCACTCAAGCACATGCCTCCATTAGCTACTAAACTCGGTACTCTGCCCTGCTTTTACAAGCTATGCACTTGTGCACAATGCAGCCTTCCACCCCTTAGAGGCCTGCACATTCAATGTAGCTCACTATGCTTGATATCTAGGCACTACTAAAACATTACTAAGCCATCTATAAAGTTCTGTTTCAGCATTTAGTACACACTTCGAATAAGCTATTAGTCTTAGCTGTTAATGCAGCAATCTATGGACCTAATATGCAATATGGTTAGCTCAGCAGGTCAATGCACCGACGCAAATGCATCTACCCTTCACACTACATTCCACCCCTTTTTGAAGTGTGGGCGAAAATTCTGGTTTATATCTATTGTCGTTTTATACTGTGCAGTGATAACTGAGGTAGTTAAAGATCTTGGAGCTTTCCAAGAGGTTTACGCAAACTGTCTTCTAGTTGTCAGTCAGCTCTGCATGCAAGAATAATGTAAACCCACCTAAAAATAAATGTATACGATGTGAATATTGACATTTTAAAATAGCCATAACCTGGTTTACGCAAAATACCTAAAAAAAAAACAAATGGCTTAATCTAAATGTTTGCAGGTAAATGTAACTCCTTGTATCAGTGTGCTGGAGACAGCCGTCCCCAGAAAAAAATTGGAACTTGCTGGTTTAAAAAATTGTGCCATAAAATGCATCTAGAGTCCATTATAGTTTCATTTACCCGCCCTAAGGCTGCAAAAATGTCCTCGTACCAAACATTCAGTGAAAGCTTGTACTCTTGGCAGCATTTCTTCAAAGCAAAACTCAACATAAGCTCAGATAACTTATTTACGCACTCTTTCTTTCTTAAAGCATTTAACACTCTCGCCCGCACCCCTGCTGCCCCAACAATTCATAAATCATACTCATGGCTACGTGCAAGGTAGTAATTGTCTACAAAAAATAACTCTGTTTAAAGCAGCTAGTTTGGAAAAGCAAAACATTGTGTTTTCATAAATCCATCTCTAATTACATTTCACTGATAATAAAAACATGTATAGCATTACTGCAATTCAAGTGCTGTTTCACACAACTGTTTGTGTCACATTTGGTTATGTTACAGTCCACAACCCTTTGCGGTTGCATTCTCCACAGTCCTTTAGACAAAGCAAGCATGACATATCAAACCGGTTATTCGAACCATTAACTGAAACATTTGGGAATGTACATCATCAAGTGTCTGACAATATGTCAAGTCAGCACTGCGGCAGTTCTGTATAGTTATTACTCTGTTGGGCACTTCTTGCAGGTTGTAGTACAATTGTCATCACGTAAATTAGTAGCATTGAGTGCGGTGCAGGCAATGTTCAGTGTCCAAATGGTACCCCGCAATAGCCCGCCTTCTCTGAGAATGCAACTGCTTGACTGGTCAGAAACACCTAAAAATTCATCACGCCTACCCCCAATCATGGCACGCTAGGTTCTTGGTTTTAGCCTAGTAGCAGAAACAGACAGGAATGTTAGAATTATGCAAAAGTACAACATAAGTACTTACCACCCTTTTTGCTCAACATTTCCTCCACAAATCAGTAGTGCATTGCGGTCATATTTTGGTCAATGGTACCTCAGATGGACCTGTGTTGTGCAAAAGCACACTAAAAGTACCCCAGTCGATCACTACTCTGAATAGATCAATGCTTTTCTTCACCAATGCGTCCAAGGGTGCCAATTGGCAACTTGCTTACAGTCTCTAATGATCTCGATTTGGTTTGTCCTGCTGGCATTAACTCATTTTCAAAGGTAAAGTATTTTAGTCCAATACTGCCTGCTGCTGCTTGCACATTTTATATGCGCGCCCATTCAGATGGCCTTTTTCACCTCCTTGATCTAATAAAGTGACGTTTCTGTCAATTTAAAAGCGCATCCCTCATTTCCAAGCCAGATGCACTTTTAAATGTGCAGAAATTGTAGGCAACCCTGCGCGCACGGGATGTGGGGCTGCCACTGCATGACAGGGTCTTTCCTAACCCTGTCATGCATTTCTTTTAAGGTATGAACCGCTGCTGTGTCGCTTGCATTTCTGTTCCTCAAACAGGATAAAAAAAATGTGGGTTGCATTTTACAGTGGCAGGCACCTGGAGGGGGCCTGTCCCTGTGAAAGGCGCTGGGAGCTTGCAGAACACTGTCGGGAGAGCGATTCTATTCAAAGTACTGCCCATTTTGATGACAAAAATCTATCAAATGTTACAATTTGACCTATTTCGTCCAGTACTATTCAATCAATTTTTATAAATACTGAACATGTGTTGCGAGGGTGTCACCTGCTCCCCATGTTCAGTATTTTTGGTCTAGGTGGTTGCAGAAGTGTTTTGTCCTTTTTCCTCAAAATTGGAGGTAGGGACAGAAAAAAAAAGAAAATAATGAAAAAGGGACCCTCCGGAGTCGTATCCGACCCACGTTAGAGGGACGGATCTGGCACCGCAGGGTTGCAGGGGAAGTGCCAGCGACCAATCAGTTAAGTAGGGGGGGGGGGTGGTGGTGAAAGGTACATTTTGGGTTGTTTGGCTGAAGTGCAGATCAATTTGCAGCGAAATTCACTACGGTCAATTCCGCCGCAAATAATTACACTTAGGTCAAACAACCCAGAACACCATTCAAGGTAGCTGGCCAGCGCACAATTTGTGCTACAGCTCAAGCCTGTGGAAATGCGCCGGTCACCTTTGAGAATAAGGTTACTTGCTCATTTCCAAAAATGGGTTGCCTAAAAATAGCATATCCTCCGTTCTTTTTTTAAATGCCCCATTATTTGAGGAACTGGGTCAAAATCTACATTTAAAAAAAAAATGGTTACACTATGAGAGAGAGAGAGAGTGATGGGTGAGATGTGAAGTGATAGGCAAGAAAGCAGTGGGAGAGCAGTGGGTCTGAGGAGGAAGCGCTGCACAAGAGAGCAGAGGAAGCAGTGAGGCGGTGGGCCAGAAATGTGAGAGCGAGCAGAGGTACAGAAAGTAAAGGGAGCGTGTGGTCAGTGAGCCAGAAAGCAGAGAGGAAGCGGTTCGCCAGAAAGAGGCAGTGAGCTGCAGATTGGGAAAAAGGATGAGGGAATAGTGCGATAGAATGGGAGAAAGGCTGCAAGATGCAGAAGCAGCACAAAAGAATGAAGGACTGTATATTGCGGTAGGAATTGTAGAGTGTAAAGGTGTGAGTTGGGAGTATGATTTGGAGTGTGGCAGGGGCTGGGCAGTGCAAATTGTGACTTGACAGTGTGACATAGCATGTGAGTATTGGTATGACAGAGTGAGAGGTTAAGGAATGTAAGTTGTGATGGAGAGTTGGTGCGATGTGTGTTGGTGAGAGAGGTGTGTGGGTGTTTGGGGGATTGGAGAACATAGAAGGGGGATATTTTCAGCATTACAATTGATAATGATCAATTTAGTTAATACTATTAAATAGGCATGAACATTAAACCAGAAATGTAGCCAAATCAAACACTGTTCTGCTGGGACTCTTCCTATTAAATTAATACAAAAGATACATAATAATGATACCCTGGCTCTCTTGTAGCCTTGCACTCTGCCTATTGACTGCAATATGGCAATCTTGCACCCTCCAGTTAATACAAAATGTCCCGCAAAAATGCCGCAATAAATAGAGGTTTGTGCCGCAAAATTTGCCATTTCATGCTGCTAAATTTGCCATTTCATGCCGCAAAATCCTGGAGGGTCTGTGCAGCATTCCACCCCTTAGAGGCCTGCACATTCAATGCAGCTCACTATGCTTGATAGCTAGGCGCTACTAAAACATTACTAAACCATATATAAAGTTCTGTTTCAGCATTTAGTACACACTTCGAATAAGCTATTAGTCTTAGGTGTTATTGCAGCAATCTATGGACCTAATATGCAATATGGTTAGCTCAGCAGGTCAATGCACTGACACAAATGCATCTACTCTTCACACTACAGGGCCCATAGGAACTGTCAATAGGTAAAGACTTTAAAAGCCAGAAATTTATGGAAAATGCCATGACGCATTTGTGGATGGTTTAAAATTAGAGGCACCAGATCAGTCAGGCAGAAAGCTTCGCTTGAAGGGTGGACGCACTGCTTTCAGGCCCATTGACGCCAAGATCTCTCTACCTGTCTCTTTTGGAGCTTTTCAGCACATATTCTAGCGAGATGAGAATTTGTTTTGCTGTTGCTTCAATGGTGAAGTATTTTTCAACTTTTTACATTCTTTATATGTGTAGTAATTATTAATTCATTTATTATTTACATCTATGTATGCTTTTTGTGAATGAAAGACCATAAAGAGCCATTTTTTGAAGTTTACCTGAGAGTCTGTATGAATAATTGCCCTTCAGCGTCCAAGGTTTCTTCATCATTCAGTATGCTGGGGCTGTGAAATATATCTGTGCACTTTTGAAGCAAAACAAGGGCCCGTCGCAATCTGCCTCTAGGTCCTGCGAGACCTGCAGAGGTTTAATTCCCCATTGTAGTGGTTGCCTTGTGTGGGGAGCAAGTGTGGCTGCATGGGCCATTTTTCCAAAGTATGCAATGCTGGAACATTCGTCCCGCCCTTGAGAGGCCTGATGTAGCGGCAGGCCCACATGCTGCAGATGGAATTTGAAGAGGCTCAGAAGCAGGAAGACTCATAAGATGATCAGGATGTGCTCATTATCTCAGCACTTTGCCACAAGCCCACGAAACGGAAGCAGCCTTGGTGCCGGATCCTCATTAAAGGGTACCAGATGCCGGTCATCATTGACACAGGGGTATCAGTCATAGTGAAGAGTATGAAGCAGTGCGACAACATGAGATGTTGCCCGTCCATCCGACGAGGGTGAGAATTTTCACATGTGGAAGTGGCATACTGGTTCCTCTGCATGGCGTCGCAAGAATGAGGTTTCAGCATGGGAAAGTTAACGTGACAGATATGAACACAGCCACCCTGTTGGGCTGTGACATGGTTGAAGAGCTGGACTTGGCCAAGTTCACAGTTGCTGTTCATTTAGAAGACATTGATGACCTACTCAAAGAGTTTGCAGAAGTGTTCGACGGTATTGGCTGTTTGCGCTCTCACGTGATCCACCTCCACATTGATCCCACTGTCCAGCCAGTAGCACTCAAGCACTGGTGTATACCGTTCAACCTGAGAGTCAAAGTGGAAGAGGAACTGCCTTGAGGAGGCAGGAATTATCTAGAAGGTCAGCAGTCCGACATCGTGGGAGTTGCTCACCGTCATGACTCGTAAACCTAACAATTCGCAGGAAGTCTGCATCTTTGTAGACGAGTAGCTTGGGTCTCTAGGCCCAGCATGCGCAGGACCCACATCTGGGGATGCTTGTGGTCCCATGCAGAAGGGATATGACCTAGCAGTTCGGGCTGGACTGCCCCTTTTGGGGTGGGAACAAGCCTGATTTGCATATGGTCTTTCCCTTCTGTAATGGCTTGGCAGGCGAAGAACGATGGTCTGGAGGGTTGCCCAGAGCAATGCCAGTGCTTAAGATTCATTCTAAACCTTTCAGCCATCAGCTCTTTGTTTTTGCTTTGCCACAAAGAATGCACCTTTCATCACTTGACTAAGATTGCATTTAGGTATTTTCAATTGATTTAAAGTGTTAGACCTCAATGTTCTGGTATTTCCTTTTCTTTGGAACATTTCTGTTAAATAGTAGGGTCTGTTTCCCCTTAGACATTTGTATGTAATAGTCAGTAGCTGGTACTGGATCCTAGAGGCAACAGGGAGCCATTGTAAACTGTGCCTAGCCTATGTGACATGATCTCTTTTTCTTAGTCCAACGATAGTTCTGACCATATCATTCTGAAGAATTTGTAAATGTACAATATCACATTTAGCTACTCGCACCAACAAGCTACCACAATAATCTATCTTAGATCTGACAATAGCTCTGGCAACCGTCTCACAATTTATTTGAGAGATAAGACATGAGGTTGCTTATGTGGGCCTTCATATTTAGATATTGATCCAAAACTACTCCTAAGGTCTTCACCTTTTTTTTAGTTTCTATGGCACTGCCTGCTATTTTGAAGTGTTTATATTTAGTTTAGTTTAGTTTATTATTTGATAATGCGCACCAAACCTAGGGGTAACCGGGCGCAACAGTACAAGAATACTTAAGCTTGGTTACATACAGTAAATGCATACATGTTATAACAGTAATTACAGTGCAAATGTACATCAGATCACACAGGGGGAGGGGAGGGGAAGGTCTATATTACAACTTTCAGTATCATCTAGTTTGTTGATTTTATTTTTCGTGCCTATTACTATAAGCTCTGTCTTTTCCTTATTCAGTGCTAAGCCATTTCCCATCATCCAGTACTCAATAATTTCATATACTTCATTTAACCTTCTTTCATCTTCTTCATGTTGTCCTGACATAGGGATGACACATTGAGTGTCATCCGCAAACTTGGTGAAGCCTATATTCCTTTTTTCAAGTAGATCGAAGAATGCTGCTGTAAATATATAACGATTGGTGATAGGCATGCACCTTGTGGCACCTCACATTTGAGTATTATAGGGGTTGCTTTCGCATCCCCACACCAAACTCTGCAACTCCAGTTACTTAAAAACGATTCCACCCACATGGCCGCATTATCTGAAAACCCTGCTACCTCCCTCAATCTGGTGACTAGTTGAGTATAATCCACCATATCGAAGGCGGCAGAAAGATCTAACAGCATTAATGTCACTGCCTGTCCCTTATCCATGTATTGCAATATTTGTGATTTTAAGTCCAACAATGCTGATTCTGTACTGTGTCCCTGTCTAAAACCTGATTGCAATTTATTCAGCATATTTTATTCCTTCAGAAAGGTCGACAACTGTAAATAAGTCACCCGATCAAGGATCTTGAGTAAAAACTATGTGTTTGTGATGGGTCGGTAATTTCATGCTGTTTTGAGACATATACCTGGTTTTTTAATTAGAGTAGTAATCCAAGCCTCTTTGAGATTATCCGGGTTGCGGTTTTCTAAAAAAGAGGTATTTACACATTTTCAGAGTACACCAATCAATTGTGGTGTACATTCCTTTATAACCACAGTTGACATACATCCCCTTTGCAAAGTGTGGGCTTAAGTGCAGCAATGATTTTCACTAGTTCATCTGAAGTAACTGAACTGATGTTCTGTGTTTTTAATCTGTCGTATGGCCCCCCTCTGTATGGCTAGTCTCTTTAATTAGAGGGATTTCCTTTTTAGTTTCAATCCTTTTTTTTATTGTATCAATTTTGTCAATCATGGCATTCTAGATAGTATTGCACCAATCATAATTATTTTCGATTGTGTCTCTATTTGCATATTCCCATTGACACAATGGACTACCAGCACACACACATGAATACAGATACCACAATGCAACATGATAGATACTCATTCATTGTATCGCAAAGTGTGACATGCCAACAAAGACCAGTAAGTCTTGCAGTTCCTCAGCCAAGTACTCAGGTACATGACACCGTCAAGTGAGAGATACAGACACTAGAAACCCACAGAGGTACAAGTAACCAGACATCAGGGCACATGCACAAAAGCAATATACAGGCCCAAAACAGGCACCATGTCATCTTGCCATGACAACCATAGACCCTGGAAATGACAACTGCTGCAAGTGAGTTGGGTGCATGTGGTAACACAACAATGCAAATTCTGCTTGAAACAACATGCACATACTGTGATAGCAAGACATGTGGTGCAATGAAGCCCCTAATGCCCATCAACATGATGTGGTTAATGGCATCAACTACGCAATGCACTGTGAAGGACACCTTTGTCCTTTCTGCTTGCAGGAGACTCTGGACCTGCAGATGCCGTGGTTCATGACATCTGTGCGGGATCAACAGATGCCACAGGAGTTTTCTTACAGTGATGCACACAGCAGGACCAGGGTCTCTATAGAGCGGACCTTTGGCCTCCTGAAGGCCCGTTCCTGCTGCCTGGACCATACTCGAGGGACACTTCTATATAGGCCTGAAAAGGTAGGAGAATTTGTGCTGGTCTGTGCCATGCTGCACAATATATGCCGGAGGAGGAATGTCCATCTATCCCCTGATGTGGACATGCCACCACCTGAGGATTCCGATACACTGCCTGTGGCTACTGCATTTGGACGCATTGGCTGGGATGATGTCAGAGCAGGACGAATGGTTTGGCGAGGACGTTCAACCTACCAGCACTTTGAGGTCGTACCAATGATATATAGAGCACTATATAAATGCCAAATAACATAACAGGAACTAAAGGGCAATTTTCTTTTAGCACATTTCTATACACATGCCATGCACCACTGTATATATTGTCACATTAATGATTAAATCCATGGACACAATAAGGAATGCCCTGGCATTGCTTCAGGTGAACTAAGGTTTAATGTGAAAATGGTAACACACACCCTCCCCGACCCCAACACACCATTCCCCTTCCCCCACCCCACAACACCATCCCCAACACACCATCCCCCCTCCCCACCCTACAACACCCTCCCCAACACACCACCCCCTCCCCCACCCCACAACACCATCCCCTCTCCCTCACCCCACAACACCATTCCCCCTATGCACCCTTGTGCCTATCTACAAGTTCAGAGTCACTTGCAGGGACTCTTCCCCTTCATGGCTTCCCCCAGCAACTTCAGGGCCAGAATGCGCTCAGAACAGCGCCTTTGGGTTCTCGACAGGGAACCCTCCATTGGGGTCATAGAACCTGATTGTACTGACCCTGGCCCCGTATGTGTTGCATCCTGAGCTCCATGTTCCGCTGCATGGCCTCGGCAAATGCTGAGATGCCTTCAGTGAGCTCACGTACACGCTGCCTGTAGACAGTTAAGGCGGCAGATGTAGCCACCTAAGCCCGGTCACGCTCCATGGACCACACAATTGGGCATGTTGCACCATGGATGCAGTCCCAGATGGCCTGGAGGTGGAGGTACAGTGTGATGGCAATTGACTCCCATTTTCTAGAGCTAATTTCCCTCGCCTAGTGAGTCCCCCAGCAGCTTTGCTGGATTTCTGGAGTTTATTTTTTCCACCTGGTAGGAGTGTACATCCTTTTTCCACTCTTACATGTGTTTTGGCCTACGTGTTTTTACTCATTGTGTGAGCTTGGGCACTGGAGCACACCACTCCATGTGCCCCTGTTCTTGTACGGGTTACACAGCACCTTTAGTGTAGTAACCCCAGGCTGTTTTTAAGACTTCCCCCTGACTCCATTTCGCTGGGGCTGACTACTGTCCCCCAGAGAAAGGTAAAGCTGCCATTTACTTTACATAGTCATTTTCACCACAGACCCAGTAAACCCCATCTTACATGGAGTACTGGAAAGGGCTAATCTGTACCCCTTTTCTGTCTGTACCTCCCTGAGCATTGTTTCGCTCTTTTAACATTTAGACTTGGCTGGTGGCAGTGGTATCTACCCTAACCTTTCTACCGTGATTATATTAGATAAACGTGGTACTGTTCTTGGCCATTATATTAGCCTCGAACATAAACCCGCTTGACCAAATCGTCTTTCTTTTGGCTCCGGTTGGGTTTATTCGCCATTTCGTTTTGTTAAAGTCCTTCTTGTGTTTTACTTTGCGCGGCAAACTAGGTTCATCTTCTTTGTTCACCGTCTTTTGGCGGGCTTCTGCAGAGAAGCCCTCCTCTTGGCGCCTGGGTGTCTAGGTAGACTGAATGTGGGGAAGGGGTGTAGTCACCCCCTGCACAGGGTATCCTAGGAAACCCAAGTCGCACTTTGCCATGATTGGCTGAGGTGGTTGTCCCGGTTGGACAACCCCCCTGCTGCGTAATTGACAGCCAGACTGTGTGAATGGGGATTTTGCGCATAAAAGGCAGGTCTCTTGGGCTAGAAGTCATAGTCGCCTCTGGAACTACAGGGAACCGAAGAGAAGTGGAGAGAACGACGGCTGCTGCAACTACCCCGTCCCGGTGAAGCCCTGCTGCAGTCCTGAGCTATCTTCCCTTCAATGACTAAGAGGAGATCCAGTCCGGAGTCTTCTTCCCTTGAGCCTGGTGGGGATAACCAGCTCATCTTCTTCAGCCAGACATCTCTGCCGTGGTCGAAATAGCTGCACACTGCTGTAGTGGTCCGGATAGCCAACTGCTGAGCCTCTCCTGTTTTTAAGGAGCACACCTTTTTCGTTGTCGCTGCTGCCGGCTTCATCCCTGTGTGGTGCAGACCCCCTTCAGGTATCCTCCTTCACAACGAAGCTCCAGGAATCGTGAGTCTGCGGGAAACCAACAGGAACAACTGCCAGGGCACCAGCTGCATCGTTGGAATAAGGTACTGTGTTCTACTCGAGGAAACTGGGTGAACCCCTTTTCTTCATCCTCAAGGCTCGTCCTTGTCTTCCCTCCTTCTTATAACTTTTGCTTCTGAACATTGACAATATCCAAGTACTTTTGGGCTATGCTGAATCGTGTACTGTCTAACGGTGTGATCTTCGGCAAAGGTCTCCGGTGTCACTTAAACCTAGCTCCGACCCGTTGACTTTTGAACTCCTGTTTCTGAGTGTATCTCAATACTGTCTGCCTAACCTAAATATTGCCTGTGATTTTTGCCTCTAACTCCCTCTGGGTATCTCAGGTGCTAAGTGTGCATTTGCCCCGGTAGCATTTCATGTCACGGATACGCGTTTATTGAGTAGACCGAACTGTCAAAAAGTGATCGCAACCGTATCCGCGGTATCGTGTTTTGTTCATATCACCGGTTCATTCAAACACAGGGTACTTACCTTGAGACATAATGTACAAAGTGAATTGGTTAGTTGTATATTTAACGTGTGGTTTTGTTTAAAGTTTAATAGAGGTGTTGTGTTTATAACTGATGGTTTAAAAATAAATGTACTTATATTTTTTACCTGAAACCTTGAGTCAGTGTTTGCTTGAGTCACAGTAATTGTGGTCCCTTTGTGTAATCTCTGCTACTGCTCATATATTCTTGAGATAAGCCTGGCTGTTCTGCTACTGCTACCACTATAACTTAGTAGCACAGGCTTGTACCAAAGGTAAACTTGTATTCTTAATTCTGTGTAGTGTTCCCTAAGGGCACTGCATAGGATTCTGCCTAACATCTGGCAAAGCTTGTTGGGTGCTGTGGCTATGGGGAATGTGTGAAAATATAGCGCTTAATAAATAAATAGCTCCACATTCCCAGTACAACCGGAAAAACACCCTTGCTTGAGCTACATTGATAACTTGAGGAGCCCAGTGCACTTCAAATCACTCTATGGCATGGTGCATCTCAGTGAAAAGATGAACATACCCAGAGCCAATACACAATGGCCATAGAATCCGGGCAAAGAAATTAACAAACAGTATTGGAGTAATGTTTGTATGCTAACAGACGAGGTGTCACTCAACTCCAGATGCAGTCTCATAAAATATAAACTCTGTAAGTGTGCAGAAGTAAGGCTCGGACACAATGGTGGCATGTTTTTGGGGTAAAGACTTTTATTAAATAAGAAAGAGTTGGGAAAAGTCCTCTCTATCCCTAAAGCTAAGAGGGGTTTCCCTACCTCAAGGAAAATTGTCAGGCAGTCCAAAACTAAAAAGTCTCTCACTGTTGTGTCCCAAAACCTACTTCTGTCCCTAACACTAATAATCTTAGTTAACTGTGCAAGGGTGATCTCTTCTTAAAATATACAGCGTTCTTGGTGTTTTCAATCAAGTGAAAAGTTCCCTGTTTCGCTGGTTTTAAAGTGATGCAAAATAATGTTCCAAAATACAGGATGCCAATGCTAGGGTGTACTCCTTTCCCCTAGACTTCTTATTATCATTCGTTACTGGATAATCGACGAAGAACTGCTTCTTGTTTTCACAGTTGTCATATCCTACCAGCTTGACATGCTATGTTACCAATCATATAAATCCTTTGATCAGTTTCAGGGTTCTTGACACTCTTCTTCCCAGTCTCTCATATGGGTGCGGGTTCCAGACTCACAAAAGTAGCTTGGTTCTCTCTCCTGCCAAGCCAGCGTATTCTCATGGATTGTCTTTCTTTTTTCTCTCACAGGGTCCCAGACCCTCTTGGCTTTAAACTTTGGTTTCTCATTTAGGTGCGGGTCCCAGACTCGTACTGTGGCGTTGTATCTGCTTGGTTCTTTCTCATGCCAAGTAATACAACTCTCTCTCACTTTCTTCAGGGTCCCAGACTTCCTCTTTCCAGTACCAGCTCCCGGCCAACCCGCGTACCTGTTTGCGTCCTTCTCTGAGGTATTTGCGGTTCCCAGGCAGCTGTGTCCCTTCTGGATGCTGCGGTAATGTTTGGGAATCTAGCGGGGTCTGGAATGGCTTGTGGTCTGATGCCTTTTTTTGACTGCATTGTCTGTCTCTTCCGTGCTTCTGGGCGGCAGAGAGGATTTACTCTTTCCTCCAGTTCGGGCTTCCCTTGCGGCCTGCGTCAGCTGCTCCCGTCCCTGGGTCCCACTGTTCCTCTTCAGGGGACGTCTCTCTCTCTCTTGTGTGTGCCAGCTGCCCCTGATTTTTAGCTTGAGCTTCCGCTTCAGTGCACAGCATGTAAGAGGAGAAACAGAAAGTCTAGAAAACCAAAAGGAGATGGGGAAAAAGGAGCAATACATTTTTAGAGATCTCTTAAATGAGGAAAGTTCAGTGCAAAGACAAAGATCAGTGGGCAGCATATTCCACATGCGATGTGCAATAGAATCAAAGTAGGTACTACAAAATCGAGCCAGTCTATAGCGAGGCTGCTTGAGTCTATTAGAGTTGTTAGATCGGAGACGACAGGAGATACAGGGTCACCTAATCCTTTTCTTCAGATAAGGAGGTGCTCTTTTACTTGTAAGTAAGGAGAAGAATTTTATAGGTGACACAATGTTTAACTGGAAGCCAATGCAGGGATCTATGAGTCTCAGTGACATGCTTTCTTCTCGCCAGACCACAAACAGCTCGAACAGCATTATTCTGAGCCAGCTGTAACGAGGCCAGGTTGGACGCAGAAGTGCCTGCCAATAGACTATTTCCATAGTTCAGTTTAGAGTGGACCAGAGCAACAGCAAGGTTAGCAGTATTAGTTGTAGAAGGAAGGGCTTGTTTTGCCTAATGAGGCTAGTAGTGTAGTCACAGGATCGCTTCACCTGGCTAACATGCTTATTCATGCAAAGAGAGGCATCAATATAGACACCAAGAGTCTTGACCCAGGAGCTGGTTTTAATAGAAGTATCACAAATGTCAAAGGCGGCATTCCTGGGATCTAGTTTATCAAGGCGTTAGGTAGTGCCCACCATCATAAGTTTGGTTTTGTTCCTGTTAAGGGCCAGTGAGTTGTTAATCATCCACTCCTCAATCAAAGTATAGATAGAAGTGATCCTGAAGCGATCCCTCTGATAGTCGCCAGTCAGCTTGATCAATATCTGGGTATCATCGGTGTAGTTAGTGTAACCCACGCCGATGCTATCCAGAAGATCAAAGAAAGGACGAATATAGAGGTCAAAGAGGGTGGGAGAAAGGCATGTGATAACCAAGGCGAGCAAAATTGAACAATAGATGAATGATTGAAACCAAGATTCTATTCCTTTTTGACAGTGTGGTCCGACACCGCGTGCATGCTCATTCGAAGGTCTCCATAAGGTAGCCAACTGAGTGTTGACAAAGGTGAAAGAGTGGCAAAGAACTGTGCATCAAAGAGGTCTTGCGGTGGGTCAAGCTAAATCCTGCGCACAATCGAAAATCTAGGATGTTGATACTGCCAAGAAAGTTGATGACGAAGTAGATAAAGTTGGTCCGACCCCGAACGAGGGAGATTAATTGAAAGCTTTTGGTTAAAGCAAGTTTGTGTTAAAGTGAATCAAATTGGTCCGAGCCCAGTGGAGGGGGATTCATTGAACATTGTGTTAAAACGGATCTGAGCCCAGCTGAGGGGGATCCGAGGTGAACCATGAATCACCCAAGAAATTGGATACGTCAAAATCCTACAAGCATTGTGTTAAAAGGGATCTGAGTCTGGCTGAGGCGGTTCCGAGGTGAATAGTGAATCAACTGAGAAATTGGGTATGTGTGAAGTCCTGAGAGGAAAGGAACATTATTGTTTGTCGCATTAGGCCCTCTGAAAGAAGAGACTTTGAAAGGCAAAGAGACTTGGGCACAGAAGGCCCTGATGCTAATGTTCGAACTGCACCCTCGTGCTAAAGAAGCCAGAGATTGTGCTAAGCTTGAGTGTGCTGACTTGCCCTGTGCTGAAAACGTGGGCAAGGGAGGTCAACGCTTCTTTGTTTTACATAACATTGTTTCCCACAGTATTTGTATTTAGAGGTAAGGATTGGCAATAGGTTAATTACTCTATGCCCTTTTATTTTGACAAGACACCACTAGGACTGTGTTAATATTATTTGATGGTCGTAGCTTGCTCCCATCTTTAGATTTAGGATTAGGTAGGCGTTTTACCAACCCTTTTTTGAAGTTCAATAAACACCCTTGAACTGTGGTCACTTGTGTCTGTCTTACTGTTGATAGGATGCCTTCCTTACACTCTCCATTATATATTACCTCATACACACCTAACATTCTCTGCATTCTATGCATGCAGTCATCTGCCTACAGCTGACTCCATACTACCGTTCCTATGCGGAAACGCACGTGACAGCAGACAAGACCTGGGGTCATGTGTGCTGTGGTGCAGTATGAGGTGATTTGTAGACGAGAAAGAGGCATGTGTATCACAGGCTTGCCTAAGGCAGACAGTGAATTTGCATTTTATAAAAATATTATGACTGATTCTATATCGGCCATAGTATATCTTTTCTTAAATCTTTTCATTGATCTTAAAACAGAGAACCTGTGTCATTGTTTAAACTCTGTAATTGCTAGTGTGGCGTTATCATTAATAAAAGCCCTGAATTGTGGCAGCATGCCATTGATGACATTCTTCCACTTGGTTGCTGCTTCTGATTTGGCATTTCTCTGCACCCTTACGATTGCTCTGTGGGTTGAGTGCCTAGTGTTGAGTGCTGTGTGCACTTCCAGATGCAAGTTTGAATATTTTCGGTGCTAGCACATTCCTTTTATCCCTTTTTGCATGGTTCAATTCAGCTTTTCAAATGTTTGTAGTTGATGAAATACCATCAGAGGTTTACTTAAGTAATTCCGTTTTCAACCATTCCTACAGTTGAGCAATCCCTCATACTGCCAGTGAAGTTACCAAATACAGTTTCATTTGAAAGCCATGGTGGTTCCATAATTTGCCAAGTTGTAGTTGGATGAAATACCCTTTTTAATCTGTATCTCACTGACATAGAAAATATTTGGCCGCACATTATTACTTTTCCCATAAAAATTGGTCATTTGAAGGTTAATTGGCTTGCTTATGCAGATGATATTCTGCTTTTCGATCGGACGCCTTTTGGCCTTCAGAATAAACTCCAAGCATTCGCTTCTTATGCTGCCACAAATAATCTTTGCGCAAATGTAGGAAAGTCGAAGATCTTGGTCTTTACTGGGAAAAGGAAAATTGCCCATTATACATGAACTTTAAATGGAGCCATAATTGAACAAGTCTCCTCTCTTAAATATCTGGGATACGTTGTATCTGATTGTTTGTCCATTGATAATTGGCAAATTTCCATTAAATTAAGGGCACATCCTTTAATTTCACAACTGAGGATCATTCGGAGAACATTTTGTATGTTTTCACTGGAACCGTTGTTGCAGTTCTATTTGTATAAGGTTGAATCAGTTTTGCTGTATGGCCTTGATCTATGTCTTTGAGTTATCACTATTGTTTGAACTCTCTTCAAGGCATGCTTTGGAACAGGTTTTGGGGTTTGCTAAATCGATCCCTAATTCCTGTATTCAGATTTAACTTGGTCTATCCAGTTTAGCTGCCTGTTTTCAATGGAGGCAACTCAACTCTTATGCTAAAATGCTAAATCCGGGGGGCGTGGCCAGCGCACGGACGATGCAGACGTGAGCCGAGTGAGCTCCCGCAAGCGCCAAAATAATCCTGCATTTTCATCCGGATTCCTGGGGATTTCGTGCGACATAAACACTGCGACCGAGCCCATAAAGCTGCGGGCTCGGATTGACGGAGGTGGTGGCACCTGCCTGCCCAGACGACGGAGATAAATCCACATTCTGCCGAGGCCCGGCAGCGGAGCTACGCGACCAAGATGGCCGCCGGTGTCTGAGGACGGACTTCCTCCGCCTGATTGAGAGGCCCGAGACGACCTGACACGGCGGGGCACGGGACGATCCGCGAGAGAAGTGCGGGGGGAAATGGCGGCCCTCCTGAGGTCCCGGTGGTGTGCGGCTCCTACCTCCTGATTTATATCCACTTTGGGACACCACGCCGCAACTGCAACTGCGTTAGAAGTAAGTGATCGAGCCCCGCCAGCAGGGTGCCCGCTGAGAACTGTACCGTACCAGCGGAGGGGGGACCACCACCCGCTTGGGTGAACAGCTAGAAGCGCCGGAGGTCCGCGCGTATTGTGAAGGCCCACTAAAGGGCGCTGGGCCTCAAAGTACTCTTGTCATATAAGCCCCAGGCCCTGGTGGAGGAGGCTTTTGGAACTCATACCCCCCCACTTGACTCGCTGCACGGCCACCATCCCATACACCACTCCAACGGCGTACATACAATAATTCCCGCCCCGTCATAGCAGACACCCCACAACTCCCGAGAATATGGTGAAGGTCAGGCAGAAGAAACCATCTACACAGAGCAGCATGGACCAGTTTGCCGTCGCTACTACCCCGGCCCCGGCGGACCCAGCAACATGACCAAACTCCCCCACGGGAGATGAATTCCCTCTCCTTACGGGACGTAATGGCGGCCATCGCCAACTCTCGCTCCTCCATGGAGACCAAAATAGACAGCATGGCGGCGGATGTCTCCTTCCTACGCCACGATCTGCAGAAGCTGACTTCCAGAACAGGAGAGGTGGAACACTGCATCTCCGAAGCGGAGGACAACTTCGGCGGGATCAACCGTCAGCTGTCCAAAGCCTTAAACCGCCTGAAAGCCTTGGAGTCGAGAGTGGATGATGGAGAGGGAAGGTCCCGCCGCAACAACGTTCGCATCCTGGGCCTGCCGGAGGGGGAAGAGGGACAATGCACGGAATTGTTCCTGGAGCAGTGGCTCGTGGACATCTTCGAGCCCCAATCCTTCTCAAAATTCTTTTCGGTGGAGAGGGCTCATAGAATACCTTCGAGCAAACCACTCCCGGGCGCTCCGCCCCGGACTATCATCGCTCGCTTGCTTAACTACCGCGACAGGGATGCCCTTCTGCAACTGTCACGCTCGCAAGGGACGATCACCCATAACGGCGGGGCACGGCAATCCTTTGAACCACTCAAGATAAAACTTGCTCAGATGAATGTGAAATACGGCCTGCTCTTCCCGGCCCAACTTAAGATCTATCATAAAGGCACTACTGTCCACTTCAACGACCCACAAGAGGCCTGGAAGTGGGCAGAGGCTCACATAGAAGGCGATTGGACTGCAAGACCAAGGAGACCGAGAGGACGACCCCGACCCGGACCGAGGCAGGCCTCCCCGAGGAGACACCCAGAACGGGGGGGACAGGAGATCCTGGAGCCAGTGGCACAACTTGAAGAGGAATGAACTAACTATAGTCCCCTACTAGGACCTTAGAACACTGCTGGGACACACAAGGGTGTACCGCCCGCGCCTCCGATATCAACGCGCAATCTACCCACCATGGAAGAAGTCGACGATGGGCGCAAGGTGGGAACTCTGGGGAAAGGTCTGAACTCCCCCCTGGTTAGACCTCTCTTCCCCCCCCTCTCTTTTTCTTGCTGGTTTCGACCCTCTCTAAGGGTCTGGTTTTTGAGCTGACACCTTAAGTTGAAGGATCAGCATGTTTGGGCGACAGGTACTTCGTGTTGGGGTGGAGTATAGGGTGGGGGTGTGTTGGGAAAGTTTAAAATTTTGTTGGTTACTTCAGGACTGCCACTTGCTCATGGGCCGAACTACTCACTGTCCCTTGTTAGGGACGTCTTGCACTGTTCCACAAGGCAACCCTGCTTCCTTAGTACAGGCGAGAAATACACCGCCATCTCTTATGGATCGCTATACCCTGAACATCCCCATCATACGTAGTAAATATCCTCTACACAAACTCACACATCCCTCATGCAGCACACTAAATCCTTGAAACTCCTCACTTGGAATGTGAATGGGATGGGGTCAGGAATTAAACGCCGCCTTATCATGCAATTCCTAAATAGACATTCCCCTGATGTGGCCTTCCTGACGGAAACCCACTTGGCTGGGGTAAACTGTGCTTTTTTCCAGAGAACTATCGCCTTGCCTTTCATGCGGGGTACACAATGGGCTCCAGGGGCACCCTCATTCTGATACACAAACGTATACCATTTATTCAACATACCGTAGAACAAGATCCCAGGGGCCGATACGTGTTCATCCTGGGAATGATCTGGGGTCAAAAGGTGGCAATTGTCTCGATTTATTCTCCACCGGGTCTGGGACAGGAATTACTGGATGACCTCACCACCCTTATAGGGAAACATCACCCTGACATATACATCCTAGGGGGGGATTTCAATGACACCATGAACAACAACACCGACCGCTCCCACCTTCGGAATCGTAACCCAGATGCCCCTACCAAACTAGCCAACTTTACATCTGCTCTTGGGTTCCGGGATATATGGAGGGAGCTACACCCCGATGTTAGGGAATATTCGTTCCACTCTGGTGCCCATGGTTCTATGTCCAGACTGGATTATTTTCTTCTATCACACACTGACCTTTATAGAGCAATGTCTGCAGAACTGCTCCCTCGGGGCATCTCGGACCATTCACCGCTTTCAATGGAAATATGTATGCAGGGCGCCCTCCCCCCCAGAACGTGGAGACTTAATAGCTACTACCTGGGGTTCCCAGAGCTGATAGATCGCCTAGAGGAAATATCCGCCGAATACTTCGAAATTAATGAAGAATCGGTAGATAACCCCGTGACAGTATGGGAGGCATACAAAACAGTGCTCAGGGGTGAAATCCTCTCCTGGACGACACATAATAGGAACACCCGGCTCCAAAAGATACTAGAGGCCGAGAAGGAAGTGAGCGACAGGGAGGCTAAACATATTTCCAATCCCACGTCTGAAACCCATTGTTCCCTCCAACGCGCCCAAGAGCGCCTTCGGAACAGAGCGATGGATGACGCTAAGCAGGCCCACTGGCAGGCTAAAGCGAGAATATATGAACTAGGGGACAAAGCGGGCAAAATGCTCGCCTGGCTGCAGAAAAGAGACGAAGGACAACGCCATGTCCGGGAAACAGTCACACCACAGGGCGACAGCTATCACTCAGACGCTGAGATTGCTGAGGCCTACTCGATGTTCTACGCAGACTTGTACCGAGCCCCAGCCTCTCCACTAGACCCCTCCCTCTTAGCCGAGCTATCGTTGCCGACGCTCTCCGTGCAGCAGAGGGAACATCTGGACTCCGCCTTATCAGAGGCCGAGATTTCAGAGGCAATATCTCAGCTCCAGCCAGGGAAAACACCGGGCCCAAACGGATTCCCTGTTGAAACCTGGCAAAAGCTAGGAGCAGACAAAATGGCGGCCCCCCTGCACAGAATCTTTCTTGCCGCCCGGGAACAAGGGACTCTCCCACCAGACCTATGTAAGGCGACCATCATGGTCATACCCAAACCTGACAAACCTCCACACAAATGTGCTTCCTACAGACCTATATCATTGATTAATGGAGAGGCCAAGGTCCTCGCAAAACTCCTGGCGAACCGGTTACAACTGGTTGCATCCACCCTGATTCACCCGGACCAATGTGGATTTCTGCCCCACAAATCGACCCGGATGAATCTACGCCGTCTCCATGTGGCAATGGAGAGATCTCCGATTATAATCGGACCTATGACCCTGCTGGCAATCGATTTTGAAAAAGCATTCGATTCAATTCGATGGGACAGCCTTTGGAGGATCATGCGCCATATGGGATTCGGGGAAGTCTTTTTAGGATGGGTACAATTACTCTATACTAACATCCAGGCGGAGGTAAGGGTAAATGGATGGTCCTCTCGATCCTTCCCCTTGGGCCGAGGTACGCGGCAAGGATGCCCGCTCTCCCCCCTTTTGTTTGCCCTTGCACTCGAACCACTCGCTTTAGTTGGCCAGAGGGCTATGAGGACCGTACATCCCTTTACGCAGACGACCTCCTTATATACCTGGGAGACCCGCCTCGAGCCTGCCCCATCGTAACACAGCTGCTCGTCCGCTTTGGTAAATTTTGCGGACTCAGAATCAACTGGGATAAATCAGTTTTCTTCCCTGTAAAGGGTGGAGAGCAGGCCATCCCCCAGGAGTGGCCGTACTGAGTTGAACGACAAGGCTTTCGATACCTGGGAATCTGGATATCTGGGGACCTGACAAGTTATGTAGAACACAATCTCCGACCAATCACAGACCGGTTCATTATCGATGTCCAACACTGGAAACTTCTCCCCCTGACCCTCATGGGTAGAGCGGCACTCTTTAAAATGATGACCCTTCCCAGATACCTTTACGTCCTTCAAAATGCCCCACACAGAATCCCAGACTCAGAGTTTCACCTAGCAGAGACACTTCTTAGGGACCTTATATGGGGGGGAGGTCAACCACGAATAGCGTTAACCACTCTCCAGAGATCGATCTGGGAGGGGGGAGTGGGAGTCCCCCGTCTCCAAACCTACTACTGGGCATCACAACTGGCTGTGGTTAATGATCTTCTTCACGGGAATCGGGACCTACCTCACATACGCGCTGAGATGGCTACTATACAAAATGCAGACCCGCTGACCATTCTCTATCAACCCCTCCCGAGAACCCCCCCACCCACAACTACAACGCACCTCACTATGGTCTGGAGACAGGCACACCGGTTCGTTGGGTGGGACAATAAAGTTACCATCGCACAACCTCTATGGCAAAATAATAATCTAGCTGCATCCCGTGAACTTGAGCCATGGCCCAACTGGATGAAAGCAGGGGTCACGCGAGTGGGGGATATGCTCACAAATGGGAAACTGACCTCATTTGAAGATCTACAGTCACATTTCCAGATTCCAAATACGGAACGGTATCATTACATACAACTAGCCCACGCTTTAAGAACCCACTTAACAGCAGACACAAGGCTACCGGACTACACCCCCATAGAGCGCAACATCCTACCAGCGTATATTCCCACCAAATGCACTTCCATCTTATATAATGCCATATCCTCCTTTGCTACCCCCGAACTGAATAAGCTCAAGGCGAAATGGGAAGCGGATGTGGGAGAAATAGATCCGGAGGACTGGATACAAGTCCTCATGCATCCTCGAGAAATTGCTATCTCCTCTAGGCTCCGACTGGTGCAGTTGAAGATACTGCACCGGGTATATTACCCTAGGACGTGACTATACGGCTGGAAAAGGGCCCCAAACCCAAATTGTCTCAGATGCGGGGAGGAGGAGGGAACCTTCTTTCACATCTTGTGGGCATATCCCCGGATACAAACCTTTTGGAATGCATGCTGTGAGGAGCTCTCCAGGGTCCTGGGCCGGACCATACCACTGGACGCAAAAGCCCTACTCCTGGGAATACCTAATGAAATCGAAGCTAACAAGTGGGAGAGATTGCTCCTACACAAGGCAACAGGGCTGACCAAGGTTAATATAGCGCAGAAATGGGGAGCCCCTGACCCCCCGACAATGGATCAATGGAAACTGGATATGGACGTGTGCGCCATGATGGAGCATAGGATCTATTCTGCAAGGGGCTGTCCCAACAAAGCCTCGAAAATTTGGGATAGATGGGAAGAAGAAGCGATCTAATACTCCCTCCTGCATGCTGGGGAGCGTGCAATGGGTATTATGTACTACACGCCAATATATGTACTAAGGAAGACTCTTGACCACAGCTGAAATGTGTACTGCCTTTGTTGATTGAGACTGACCATGATAGTCCTTATGTTGATTTGTTTTTGTTCTTGTGATTGTTGTAATACAATGATAATAATAAAATACTTTATTAAAAAAATAAAATGCTAAATCCCCCATTGAACTCCTTGTACCGGGAATTTGCTCAAATTATCACTAACTCGAATCCTACTTCAGTGATTATATTCCAGGAAAGAATGGAATCGATTTTGCTAAAAATTGGCATAACAAAGGAAGACCTTTGGCTATGTTCAGCTTATTCTAAAAAAAAAAAAAGATGTATGAATATGACTGGTGTACATCCATGGACGATATTGGCACTCACCGGTTATATAAAGAATATGGTGCACATGCTCATAAACCTACGCCCAGACTAAGATACATTCTCTGTTTTCCCTGTGACAAGATCCAAGATTTATACATGAGGTTCAGAATGAACCAGTTTCACACGCTTGAACGTACTCAATACTGGTCTAACAACTTTTCTGCTTCTTGTAGATTCTGTTTAAACGTGCAACAGCCTGAAACTTTAAAGCACTTGGTAATATATTGTCCCTTTTTTGAAGATCGTAGATTGTGTAATTGGGTGCTATTAATGTCGGATTTACTTTTATGGCCAGGGAACTCTTATGGCAAAAGTGTATGTCGAACCCTAACAATTCTTTTATGATTAAATTATGTGGACTTATTTCTATAATCCAACTGCAGTTACGGTGTCTACTGGATCTAGACATCCATGAGGATGATTCTTATGCTAAGTAGTTCGATATGGACTGGAATCATTGTACCTGAATTTCTTCCAATGACAAACAATAATTCTTTTGTCTGTATTTAGATCCTGGAGATGTTTTATGATTATGGATACCTTTTCTGATTTAGTTAATTTGCAGCTTCATTATCGACCATAATGTGATGAAATGTTATGTAAATGATTGTTGTATGACTTGTTTTAAATTGTATGATAGTTTTTTTACTGCTTATGATTGAAAAAAAATGTTTTGTAGTGTAACTGAAATTTTAAAGTAATGTGTAAAAAGTTTCTTTTGTTAAACTAAATTGCACAATTTTAATAAAAAAGAAAAAAAAAGAAATGCCCTATTTATCCAAACATACATTTGCAGTGGTACCTCTTCCTAAACCCAAGTCAATGTATTCACCCTGTAAGGGGGCACTTCACTTGTGATCCTGGTGTGGGCTGGGAACCAGAAGAGGCCCTGGAAATGTTGTTCAAAGTGGCCCCAAAGAGTGAGCAAGCCAACCCCTTTTCCCATAAGAAAATTTGGAAATGAAATAGGTAAGCACACAAAAGAAAACGTTGTAGCAGTGGCCCATGGGGAAATTCCAGAGTTCCCTATAGGCCAGTCCACCCCTGGTATGAGGTCTCCATTTGAGGGAGATAGGAAGTCCGGAGCAGGCAGCAGGGTTGCAGAGCATGGAAGAGGCGTGGCACATGCTGGCTAGGTATACACGTGGGGCAGCCATTGTGTAGGGGGTTCAAACAAAATGCTTATTTGCCTAACGTGGCTGAAATCCTTGCAACAACCCTCTCTGCCTGCAGAAATCCTCAGTAACTTCTATGACTGGAGAGTGCTTTAATATGCCCTTTTGTGTCAAAGCTGAAGTACAAATATCACGCACTGCAAGAGTGTCATGGCTAGGAGCTCATGGAGCTGCGGCTTCAGCTGATGGCCGTCTTCAAAGTCGCCCAATACTGCATATCTTTATGCTTAACAGATTTGACACAGCTGCCGATTTAGATCTCCACTCTTAAAATGTCTTTCTTTTGTTTATCTTCGAAGGTGAATCTAGAAAAATGTGCTTCCTACGACCTAAAGTGTTTGAAGGGGCCTGCTGACTACATGACTGTTGTTAACAGCACTGACTCTCTAGAAAAAATTGAGATTTGCATGACCGGGTGGATAAAACAAATTGAACAGGTAATATCTTTTCAAATATTATTTAGGCGTTTTTATTGAATGGTACATATCAATTTGCTAGAAGCATCCTCTTGGTTTGGTGGGGATTCAGTGTTTTTTTAATGGTGAGGGACTACCTTTTCAGGGGCTGAGTTTCAGCAATAATCCCAGGTTCACCACTTAGTCATATTGTTTAACCCTGAGCCAATAACGTTGGCTCCTTGACCCCTAACGTGTCAAATCTGGCAGCACTTAGAAGCCCACTAGAACACAAATACCAATTTACGTAACCGAGGTATCCCTCCTTTGCCCAATCTAGCATGGAACTGCCCATGACATGTGTAAGTGATACCCCCTCACTGGGATGAGAATGATTGCATGATCTTCAGCTAATGGTGTATTACACGTTTTAAATGATTTGGTAGCTGGTTATGGAGGGATGCCGGGATTTTATCCATAACCATTGTAATTCAAAGCCTGGATCAGCATTCATTGATGTCAGGAGAGCAAGAACATTTTCAACAGTGAGCTATTGTTATCCTAGTCACTACCAACATATCGGAGAATAATCTTGAGCGACAGCTTTGCTGTCCCTTATGTAAGGATATCCTCGGACTGTATATCTCACAATAGAATTACCTGAGGGTCTCTAGGAAGAGTAACTCGTGTTATTTTGTTATGTCATGTTAATAGTCTTTTATATTGTGCACATCACCACTATAGTGCTCGGAAAGGGCTGATCCTTGTCCATGAAGAGGTAAATTGTGAACCCGCCCAAGGTGGCAGCCAGACAGTGGTGTGTGGAGAGACAAGGAAACAGGCCCTAGCAAAGCATAAAAGGAGAACAGTGGGAAAAGTCAGGTAGACAAAACATACACAACATGTAGGGAAATTAAAATATTAGTGGTGAGTGATCGTGATTGTTGGGATGTATGTGTTTTTGGGGTTTTGAATCAAGAGAGGGAACTAGAGTTTTACTTATTGGCCAGCAGAACTTGTTGGTAGTGATATTATGTAGTCATGTTGTAGATGCGTGATAGCCTTTTGTTATGCTTAAGAGTGCCTAAGAATTGTGCGGGCTTCTAAACGGATAAGATGATAGATAGAGGGGAATCCAGTAACGCTGAGCTATGTGGCAAAGGTGTCGGAGCCAAGCATTGGATTTGTTCCAAAAGTGTGTTCGAGTCCGACAAAGATTTCCACCACCTCGATCTATATTAGCTTGGCCTTGGGTAGGGAAAAGAGAATGAGTGTCGCATTTGTGTGAAGTGAAATGGTAAATACGCCACTGCATATCTATTTTTAAAATCCTAAAAAAGAGTTGGCAATAACTAAAGGATGGTGAAGCCACAGTTAGAAGTGAATGGTGTGAGCTGTCCAGTTGGAATATTTTCCAGAGTTCCACTAGATATCTGTTTATACTTCAGGCGCCATAAAATACGTGCGCAATAGGGCAGATAAAATGCGGCAATAAACAATCACAGAATGGCATAATGTAAGAGCTTACCCTTTATGTTATTGCTATTAGTACCCCAGGCTGCTAACCCGGAAGCTTGGGGTGCTGACAGCCATGTTTTTTTTAATGAGTGGGGATGCTGCTGCTACTGATGGAATCAGGTAAGTGGGGTTTGGGGTGGGGGGGTGTCAAAACAGAGAGGAGGGGAAGGGAAGAGGGTGGAGGGAAGATGGCGGGCGTGGGAAGCAGCAGTCGGGTTGCTCGGAATGCGGGCTGTGATAATGAGATTCAGCCTGCGCTCTGAGCAAACTGATTAGTTGCTTGACCCGACCCGGCTGCTAATTGTAATGACTGCGGCTTTAGAGGCTCTAGAGGCTCGGGTGTAACAACAATGAAAATATTGAATAGTAGGCACCGTGAATGACAGTCCTTGAATTGAATAAAGTATTTATTAATTATTGTAAATGCCGGTCATTACTGTAAAACTTAAATGAGCAATCATACAGGGTTTATATGTCTGCTGATGTAGCAAGTTCTGGACGCAGAATGCGCATATGTACTAAACTCTGCTCGGGTGGAATGGGTGGTGGTAGTTATTGTTTTCACCATGATCATTTGTTGTTCTAATTGATGTTTGGAATTGTAAGATTCCTGTTTGTTTTTGTCCTCATATCCCACAAATACAGTTTTAGAATAAAACAATATTACAGGGATTAATTAGAGCAATGCTAAGAATTCAAAGTGGAATGTTCCAAAGAAACTCAAGCCGAATATACGAGTTAAAAAATGTGTTTCCGTAAATACTAGACAAATAGTACAGAAAACTCAAATCTTGACATAATTAGAAGAAAAGCTATCTCAGCAACCCACCTATAACAGTATTAATCGTTCAGCTGAAGACGGTTATTGCACCACCTCTGAAACTGAAAGGGTGAGGCTAAGCAATATTAATGAAATTCTGTGTATTAAAAAGTACACTTTTAAAGTACATTGCCTCTAGAAATACCACTCATAAATCCAATAACATACCAATCGCAGCATATGGAGTAATAATGCCCTGAGAAAGCAAGGAATCATATCACAGAGGAACAACAACAGTTATAATGAGGGTGAATGGTGCAAAAAAATGTAGTGTGCAATCCCTAACCTGGAAGAAAATTTGCCTGCAGCTCAGTGAGGTGTAGGCCTTAGGCTCCCGAGCAAACAGTCACACAGGGGACAACCCTTTCAACCATGCCTGTGTAGCCCGTGA
The DNA here is from genome assembly GCF_040938575.1 of Ambystoma mexicanum. Classification (NCBI taxonomy): domain Eukaryota; kingdom Metazoa; phylum Chordata; class Amphibia; order Caudata; family Ambystomatidae; genus Ambystoma; species Ambystoma mexicanum. Next base: position 1,363,786,312 of record NC_090930.1, on the reverse strand, counting down.
CCCAGATGGGGCCCTACTAGAATGGGCTAGATGCTTGTGCCCTAAGGGAAAAACGTAGCAATGTAGACACAGACACCATAGTCTTTTCTATGCAGTTTTCATTTGCACTTGCCTGTATACTCTCTTGCTAGGACTTTCTTTAACGAACACACTTTTAACATTGTCCTTGCCTGGTGTGTTTCCCTACCAGGACTTTTCTATGTGAACACACTTGAAATTGCCTGGTATACTCTGCTACCAGGACGTTCTTAAACACACTTGCAACTGCCTGGTATACTTTCCTGCCATGGATTTCTTAAGTGCACACACTTGCAGCTTTGCCTTGCCTGGTGTACTCTTCTTCCAGGGCTTTTCTCGGGTGCACTCTGCACACACTTCCAAGTGTGGTCTCTTTGTGTTTGCTTTCTCTAACACTGGGTCTGCCTGGTACACTATCCTGCCAGGGCTTTTCTTAAATATGTATTACATAGACTCACAGACCTGAAAGTCTCTTACTTTTCTTCATCAAAATGTTCATTGGCTTCTTCTCTTTCCAGCACTTTATTTGCTCCCCTTTTGTTTATCCGCATGTGGCATGGCTGCCGATACACCCCAGTGTTCCTGCTTCCCTTTCCTGGACTCAACGGTTCTTGCTGCTGTATTTCCTCCTTCCCACAGCAAGCCGGTGGCGGTCGTTCGGCGTCTCTTCCCATTTCGCCGCCTTTGCTCCACGATTCTCTGCCTCTCGCGGTTCCTGCTGTGCTCTTCTGCTTCGTGTTCAGCTTCTCTGAGGTAAACACTGCCGCTCAACACCTGGAAACTCCCATAAGCGCTGCGCTGTATTCTGGCATTCCTGCAGCATGTTATTTCTTGCTGCCAGTTTTTCTTCTCTGCTTCCTTGAGCCAGATAGCTCATTGGCACTTTCCGCAGCTCCACGGTATACCGGTCCAAACCAAGAGAAGCAGCGTTCTCTGTCCAGCAGTGCCCCAGTTAGCTGTGGCTGCTGTTTAAATCTCCTGGCTACCGGGATGCGTGTTGAAGAACTAGAGCGCAGCCTGTACTCTTGTTCTTTTCCACTCAGCATTACTCGGCTCATCTTCATTGTCCCAGTATCCTTGCAGTTATGAGAATGGTACTGCCTCCTGGATGTTTTACATACAAAGTCTGTGTAAGGGTTCTTTAAGGGCAAGTCAGCTCTGAATGACTTGCAGGTAGAGTCTGAAAAAGTGTTCCCATGAGACTTTCATAATGATCTTGAGTCTGAAAAGGTGTTTTCATGAGAGTTCCATTCAGACCTTGAGAAAAGGTCTTCCATATTCTTCCTAGATGGATGAGGGGTGGTATAACAATATGCTGTTAGGGAACTGGGTATGGATGGCACATCCTCAAGAGAGGATGGGGAATACCATGCTTTGTCTGATGGTGCCCTGCTACTTCCCTGGAGGTTGTCTCCCCTTATGTGATCCTCCCTTATATAGCTGCCCCCAGGGTTAGGAAAAGGCAGCGGCTGCCGTCCCCTGAACACATGGGGAGAGGTCACTGCCGGGAAAGGGGCGATGACACCATCAGATTCATCACACAGCCTATTTGAAAAGGACGTTCCAGCAGTTGCTAAAAGGTTGTGGCTAAAGCCACATTCTACCCCATCTGTAAACAAATACCTGGGCATCAAGTTTAGACAGCTGGAAGGTTAAACTGTGCTGTTATCTTCTCATCCACTATCGCATTGCTTGGTGGTTGCTGCAGCCTCTTTATATTGAAAGCCTTTAGCTGGGTCGACTTCATCTGCAGCATCATCATCCTCTTGTCTGGCTGTTGGACACGTTTGGCAAAACCGTATACCTAAATGCTGGCTTACACCTTTAGACAAGCAAATGTGGAAGCGTTGATGGCTGCGGCAAATAACAAACTTTGGAGAGAAATAGGGGATTTTCTTCCAGATGTAACTATTAAACCACAAGCATCTGCAAATGACCTCTGCCTCAATGCCAGTAAGACTGAGATTGTTCGCATTGGGACTCCTGCTCCCGCTTTCCCACTCTCCTTCTGGCCGGCCTGCCTTGGTCCTACGCCCACACCCACCTGCGAGGCAAAAAACCTTGGGGTCATTTTCGACTCCACTCTCTCCTTCTCCACTCACATTTTGGACATTTCCAAAAAGTCCAACTACCAGCTGCACCTCCTCAGAGGTACTCTTCCTTTTCTCACCTTCCCTCAGTGGCTCGCTGTCTCCAGAGCCCTGGTTCTCTCAAGACTGGACTACTGCAACAGCCTCTTTCTCAACCTCCCTGCCTCTGCTTTGCGCCCTCTGCAACTCAACCAGAACAGAACCGTGAGATTTATCCTTGGCCTCAAGCCCAGGGAACGCATCGCTCCGGTGCTGAAATCCCTCCATTGGCTCCCTGTGGCTGCAAGGATCAAGTTCAAGACCCTTTGCATTGCCCAAAATGCTTTTTGGGGCCTGTGACCTACCTATCTGCAACAATGCCTACCTAAACACTGTCCCTCCCAAGCCCTCCACTCATCTACCTCCAACCTTCTGCGAGTGAGCCGGTTCTCAACCAGCGATTTGGAGGGAAATGTCTGTCCTCAGCAGGGGCCTCCCTCTGGAATAGCCTCTGTGCCGCACTCTGTCTTAAGCCTGATCTCCTTAAATTCCAGTAACTCCTTAAGACTTTCCTCTTCTCCTCCTCCTTCTCTCTTCCTATAGCCTGCTAACCTCTCTCTCCGCTCAATTCCTCTCTCCCTCCTTTTCCACACAGCTTGCTGACTGGCCGGGTGTACCTCAAAATCTCACAGGTCCATGGCATCCTCGCCAGTCCTTCGCACTTGACTCCGGGGCCTGCACTTGCCTCATCGCTACTGCACTTGGTGAATGACCCATGAGAGTGGCATCTCTCAGCAGTCACCCCAGTTTCTGACAGACTGGGCACACTTGGATTTCCCCCCTATCTGCACTTGTCCTCCGCCTCCCCTGTACCATCTGTGCACTTGCACGATCTGGACGTAGTATGCCTTGAAGATAGTCTATCTGTCCTCCCTGTCTCCCCTCCTTGCATGGTGGCGCCTCAGTGCACTTGGAAAAACTGCAGAATCGTTGTCAGACCTCTTTGCTGTTATCTACACTGTTAATTGTCTCATATGCACTTACTCTGCCTTTGCAGACTTGTATCGTTGAGAAATGAAAATCAAGGGCTCTGAATGATTGTTGTTTTTCCCCCCTGTTCCCTCCATCCTTGAGCACTTTGAAACACTTTGTCTTGTCTATAGGTGCTTTACAAATAAACAATTCCATACCAGCTTTCAAAAGTGGACTAGAAGAAGCTAACGTTATTGCTCGGGACATGCTGGAAGCATCAGTCTCTCACATTGACACATCTAGCAGATCTATGTGTATGGGCACTGACATGAGACACATAGTGTGGATGCATGCCACAAAGTTTACAATGGATGCTTTTCAGGGTGCAGACCTCTTTTATTCCTCCACGGATGAGCAATAGACTCAGAAAAAGACAAGTACCCAAACAGCGAAATCCCTAGCTATATTGTCTAAACCAATTCCAAAACAGTTCTCAAATGCACAATCTAGACCAGACCAGAGAGCACATTCATTTGGTGGCTTTAGAGATTTCCAGGTGAGGAGGGCCAGGCAACCGGAGCGCTCGCCCATTACACATCGCAGAAAACCACGTATGGCAACAAAGAGATGTTTATCGGCCCCTCCTCATCACAGGCTTCAGATCCAAAAAAACAATGAGGCTGGCGTCCCAGTCCAAGACACCCCGGTAGGGGCCAGATTAACCCAACATGTGTCGGTCTGGCATCACCTCTTTCAGGATCTGTGACTTATAATCAGTCACTTCTACAGGTATTTGTCTCCCACTTCCACCTTTTCCCCTTCTTCGCTTCTGCAAATAGGCTCTTTGGCTCTCCTTGGGCGATAGTGAAGCTAATTGAGGATCAAGTGGTGAGACAGTTCTCCTGGCAGATGTGGGTCTAGGCTTCTAATCAAGAATCTTTGCGTGTCACAAGAAAAAACAGGCAAGCCTGCAAGCGGTCCCACGCTTCTCGCACCTCAACCTCTCCCTTCCCTTAGAAAAGTGACCCCAGCTCACATCGATGAAGCACTATGCAGGGGAGAGTTGATGTGCACCCTGCACCTGAAGGAGGCCTACCTGCATGTCCCCATTTGGCAGTCTCACAGACAAATGCTACGATTTACGGTAATGGGTCGGCACTTTCAGTACAAGGTGCTTCCATTCGCCTTGAACTCATCTTTGCAAGTTTTACAAAAATGATTAATGCCATTGCTGTTATTCTCAGGAAGGAGGGTCACCACATATATCCTTATTTAGATGATTGGCTAATCTGGGTCTGTTCACCAGAGGATACGATTGTCTCCAGTCAGAGATTAATGCAGGTGTTTCTTTTTACCTCAGTTTTTCAATAAACATCAAGAAGCCAGAGTTTGCGCCTTCACAGAACTTAGTCTCCCTGGGGATAAGATGGGGCACATTGTTGGAGAGGAGGATCCCTACACAAGAAAGATTCAGGGATATTGTTACAACAGTCAATCACTTTCAAGGAAGTACACGTAGGTGTGGTGGTGCCAGCATTTCTAGGGGGTTCTATGTGATTTCACTGAAATAAATTTGAACAAAATGTTACAGAAAACAATATAGCATTTTTTTTAAAATCGGGCCCCTCCAAGTACCCTATTTCCCCATGCTTGTAACCCCACCCTGAACCACCCCCACACCTTTTACACTTTACCGCACCTCCTATATATTTATTTTTCGTTATTTTTTCACTAACATTTCATTTGTTATTTTCTTTTTGGTAACATCACTGGATACCTTTCTAGGGCTCCTAGCATCTTGTGTCCTATGGCCAGACTCGAGTTCAGAGCGATTCAGATTCAATTATCAAGCATGTAAGATCAAGAAACAGGGAATCAATCAGACACAATTACTATCTCTATTTCCCAGAATCAAGACCTGGTGTGGTGGAAACAACAAACCAATGTAATGTTTGGAGCAACTATCCCTGCAATGGCCCTCCAGAGTGTGGTACTTGGACCTACTACACCTGTCTCAGCAAATACCCATTCATTTGCAGACAAAGCAACTTCACGCGTTAACTCAAACGGGAGGATCAGTGATTCATCGTGCCCTGGACAAGCTATCCCTAATGGCCGGATTCCAGAGGAGTTAACTTTGCGTCACCTCAGGTTTTCGCATCAGAATCTACAGATAATTCAGAAAACATGAGAGGAATCAACCAGAGCTCAGTATATCATTAAATGCTCTTGTTCTGTTTATGGGCCAAGGAAAACAATGTTAAGCCACTATTATGCTCATAGAAAGATGATCTATGTTTCTGGGCGCGCCTTGTGCAGTCTTGTTTGCAGGTGGACACTTGTTATACGTATCTGGCAGCCATTGGTACCTATAGGAATTCAGATAAGCTACCTTTGTCATCAGCTAACTCTGTAGTTAAGAAGCATTTATAGGGTAGGGCACGTATGTATACTTCGATCGATTGACCGCATTCAGTGTGGGACCTTTATATAGTTCTGGCTGCGCTTGCACTCATAAACATTTTGAGCCAATCGCCTTCACAGACATTACATTTGTCATGTGGAAGACGGTACTTTTAGTGGCTTTAACCTCTGCACTCAGAGTTAGCGAAATTCAAGCGTTAGTAGCTAAGGAGTCTTATACAGTGTTCCATAAGGACGAGGTTGTCCTAAGATCTCACCCTGGTTTCTTGCCGAAGATTGTTTCAGCCTACCACCTTAACCAGGAAATAGTACTTTCACTTTCTTTCCAAATATCACCTCTGACGCAAACAAGGTTTTGCATAGAGTATTCAAATTCTACTTGGACAGTACCAAAACCTTCAGGAAGTCGGATTTTCTCTTTTTCACTTTTGGAGGCTCTTCATCTGGGCTGTCTTCCAAAGCATCTATAGCCAGTTGGACGTCAGCGGCTATTTAAGAATTGTACAACCTGCAACACAAAACCACCACCGACAGGAATGCATGTGTATGCTGTCAAGCGCAAGGCCACAGCAAGGCCACAGTGGTAGCCTTGCAGAGACAAGCGCTATGGGCCGTCATAAACAAGCAAGCTACCTGGGCGTCCCCCTCGGCTTCTGTAAACATTACTGCCTTGACAATAGTACTAGATCAGATGTGGCTTTAAGACAGCCAGTACTGAAAAACCTGTTTGAAAATTATTTGTAACAACTTACCCTCCTCCCCGAGAAATGGGACATTCTCTGTATGGAGAAAAAGGGACGGGACGTAGGGGTAAAAAATTTACTCACTGCAGTTACTGAAGTACTCCTAGTCCATAGTCCCCTTACCTCCATACGACCTACCACCTATCCCCGTATTAAAAAGCTGACAGGCTGGATTGTCTTGCATCCGATGCTAAAAAGGGGACTGAGGTGAGGCTGGCTGGGTGTGCTTATGCTTGTGCCTCTGCACGCTCGAATTTTAAATGAGAAAAGCTTATTTTTGTGAGGTAAAATGGTTCCTGTCCCATCCCTATGCTGTGACACCCATGCAGCATGGAGGAAAGGGGCCGTGAGTAACTTTTTATTTCTTCTGCACATTATGAATAACACTCTATGGGCTTTGTCACGAGTTTGGACGTATCCCGGTGGTATGTAACAGTTTATTGGGAAGCCACCCTCAACACAGGGTGTCCCTTCACTGCCCACTCAAGTGGTTATTGAACAAACTGTTTAACAGATTATTTTTTTAGCCCTATCTCAGACACATATCATGCCCCTTGGATTCCCCCTTCCCTGAGCTAACAACGAGCCAAGAACCAGGCCGGTGTACAGGAAATATATTGGTATTTATTTAAATTAACAGTTCTAGAAATTGGCACTGAAATATCAAAAGCACCACTTTATCCGTGGCACAACATAATCAACTTCTCTCAGCATAAATACATCACAAAAGTGAATTAAAAAGAACACAGACACAATTCTTCCTTCTCTGTAAATATCACTTCACAAAATAATTACACTGATCAATAATATAATTTTTACCCAAACCTTTGGTTTAATATAAACACAAGGTGATGTATCGCTTTATTTTTCAGACCCCGCCTTGCTTTTTCTATGTTGGGAAGTCAGAAAAAATGTGAATGCTTTGGGGAATTTTGGATTTCGGACCCCCGTTACTGGAAGGCCTGTGTTGGGGAAACTGGATAAAAAGGTTGGACTGATTTAAGAACAAAGACATGCCTCTTCATTCTAGAAGTCAGGGTCAGCTGGACAACAAGGATTACCCAATTAAAGATAGGCTTTAGTTTTCAGGGCACACAGGGAATTGAGCTTTGTTAATTTCAAATTTTAACAAAATTCATCCCGTAGTGTTCTGCCAAATGGGGAATTAATAACATTTATATTTTTGTTATATAGGCTAAGGATCTACACAGTTTTGAACCCACCACCCCACCTACCCACTATAAAGGGAAATGATCCAGGGCAAGCACACATCCCCCACCTTTTGGTTTTCCAGAGCTTAGTTCTACTTACATAACAAGCCTCTGTATAAGGTTCAGGAAATCCAGCTGCATCTCAGGACACTCCGGAAAGATAGGGCAGGGGTCTGGTCACTCCACTCTCAAAGGTGGCCTCCCGCTCTCCACCACAGGACCCAGTCAGCTTTGAGGCCTTCCTAGAAATAGACAGCTCCATCCAGATGCACTTTCAGCAATCTCCTTTGTTGTCTTCTTACAGCTGTCAGATGGTATGTTTCAGCAGCCTTCCTGTATGTATCCTTTTTCTGCCTCCCCGGTTTTTGTGTGTCCCCTGTCCTAGTGCAGTCCCCCTTATATAGCAGAAATGACATCACCAATTTTACAATCTTGGGGAAGTACCCTGTAGTAATCCCTGCCACTAGGATTGGACAGTTACTCCTATCTCTCCTCCCAACCCGCCTCCAAATCTGGATTGGTTTAGGGGTTTGGAGCAACATATGGCAATTGCTATTTGTAATCGCCCTTTTGTTCTCCTTTCAACGTTTTTGGTAAAAACTAGTTATGTATCACAACTTCATAATTTTGCTAGCTACTGCCATACCAAACATATTTTCTGTTTTAGCTGATCATGGAGAATTAGATAAGCCGGCCACCAAATCCGTACAGTGTAGCACGGCCATGTGGCACATTTCTGTTTTTTCCATAAAAAGGACAGCAGTTGAAAGTCATTTTACTAACACCTCCAATGCCTTTGACGTCGCTCTCTGGAACACCAGGTCGATTTGTAACAAAACTACAGCTGTCCTTGAACTTTTCTTACACCTTAACCTCCAATTTCTCTGTATCACAGAAACCTGGATCCCGCCCCACAACACCTTTGTACCTGTTTCCCTCACCTCCTCCTCTTCTTCTTTTGAACATGTCCCTCGGTCCTCTGGCCGCGGAGGTGGTCTAGGCCTTTTCTTTCAGCCACACTTCACCTCTTCTCCCTCTCCTACTTCTCTACCTACTCTCCCTTCCTTTGAGTTCATGTTCAAAATCTTTATTCTCCTCATGCTATCTCATTCCTGATCATCTATCGCGCCCCCTGGCCCTGTGGGCTCCTGTTACGCTCACCTGACTCCCACGGAGGCGCTGGCCTGGTTCGCGCTGCTGAGACCTCTTCTACGGTTATGCGCAGGGTTCGGAAGACGGACTGGACCGGGCCCCCAAATCTGGCTTGTCTGGCTCACAGAAGTATCCTTCTTAGGGTCTGGAAGGACGAGCTCTCCATCCTGCTTCTGATGCAGGGGTGCGTTGGTATCCAGTTACTTCACTGGATTTTCGGATTGGTGAGAACCAAACTTGCTTGGCTTCCAGGTACGTTTTTTGATAAGAGGTTCCCCTTGTGTCCATGCATTAATGTACTAATGCTAGTGTCTTTTTCCCCATAGGGGCCGGGGTACGGAATTCCGGGGAACAGGCACCGACCCGAGATGAGAGGTGAAATCCTTGTAGAAATCAGGTAAGTCTTTAATGAGCGTTTTTTGGTAATGTCTTTTCATTCGCTCATTAACGCTGATGTCTTTTTTTCCCCTTAGGGGCAGGGGTCCGGAAATGCCAGGATGCGGCGCGGACCCGAAATGAAGAGGGAATGAATCAACAGGTAAGTCTAAACATGGAGATTTAGCTTTCCTTATTCCCTTCTCTCTCTCACCTTTTGGTCTGGTCTTTTTCTCCCTAGGCGCTGGGGCGTGACTGCGAATCCGGATGATCGCTGCTGAACATGGAGGCGCCCTGTAAAGGTGAGTGGAATGCGGCGCTGCAGCGATCGACGCGATGAGCTTTTAAATTAAAGTCTTCCTTTTCAGGATTGTCGGCAAAAAGTCTCCGGGATGCAGATTTTAGCAGGTAAGGACTTTTCCTTCTTCTGTTCTCTTCTTCTCTTCCTTTGCAGGTGATCCAGGATGCTGGCAGGCGTGGCAGAAGTCAGGATGCAGGAGCAGACACGGTGAGCGTCCAGCTGCTAGATGCAGAACAACGCGAAGCACGTGTGGCTGTTCAGGTGGGGTTTAAATAGCCTTGGAAGAAGTTCCAGGCATGTATCCTTCCTCCAATCAGGTATGTATCCTTCCCCGACCACGCCCGGATGGTAAATTAGTCCCACAGGTAAAGTAGTTCCTTTCAGGCCTCAAGGAGGCCGGGATCCTGCAGCATGGTCTGCATCAGGTAAGTGCACCCAAGCATTCCCATAATGAGCTTGGCGCCTATGGCGCCAGGACTGATGTCTTTTATGACCCTGGCGCCATAGGCGCCAGGACACTGTCCAAAGGGCCCCTAAATGGGGTTGCTGGGTCCTTCCTTGGGGACTGGATGTCCGCTTTCGGGGACGCCGGGCTTGAACCGGCTCCCCGGGAGCGGGCATCATGACAGCTCCTTCTATGAGGATATTGACCATCTCCTCAGCCTCATTTCCCCCAGCCCTACTCCACTACTTGTACTTGGCGACTTTAATCTCCATCTCTCTTCTACACCTCCCTCCTCTCCTCTCTTCTCCATCCTTGACACCTACCTCCTCTCTCCCCTCCCCTCCTACTCACCAATCTGGCTCTACTATTGACCTCATCTTTACCTCCTCTTCCATCGCTTCTCCTATTTCTATCTTTCCCAACTACCTATCTGATCACTCTTTACTTTCATTTTCCCTATCCTCGCCCCTCCCCTTTTTCTCCTCCCCCTCCATCCTCCACCTGCTTCTTCCGGTGTGACCTACGCAGCTTTAACCCCTCTCTATTCCTTGCATCCCTCTCCCCTTCCCCCCTCTCCCACTTCTCCTCTCTCTCTGCTTCTGATGCCTCCTCCATCTTAACTTTCTCTCTCTCTTCTACTGTAGATCTTCTTTACCCCCTCTCCTCATTTCGCCCTTCTCGCTGACCTGCTCAACCTTAGCTTTCATCTCATCTCTCCTCCATGCGCCGCCTCCTTAGGCGCCATGAACGTCAATGGCTCAAACCCCCCACCCCCTCTAACCAATCTGCATACTTCTCCTATCATACCCTCTGACTCATGCCTCAACTCCGCTAAACGCACCTACTTCTCTGACCTTCTCCAGTCTCAATGCTCCCACCCTCGCTTCATCTTCCAAACTTTAGCCCGACTTCTCTCTCCATCTAACCCTGATCCTTCCATCGCCTCTCCTCTCTCTGCTACTGATCTTGCCTCCTTCTTTTCTAACAAAGTCCTCAATCTCCACCAAACTATCCTCTCCTCCCCCTCCTACTCTCCTCTTCCTCCTCCTCCCCCAACCCATTCTATGTCCTCTTTCTCTCCTGTCACTCATTCTGATGTTACCCTTCTTCTAACCAATACTCATCCTACTGCTTCTCCCGCTGACCCCATTCTTACCCCCCTCATCCCTAAAATCTACCCCCTCCTTTTACCCTATCTCACCTCCTTTTTCAACATCTGCCTCACAACCTCCACTTTTCCTACTTCTTTTAAACACGCGACTATCATCCCTATTCTCAAAAAACCTTCTGCTAATCCCCATCTTGCTTGCAATTATCGCCCCATCTCTCTCCTACCCTTCCTCTCCAAACTTCTCGAACGCATTGTGTATTCTCAACTCTCTTCCTTCATCTCTAACCACTCCCTCCTTCCCTCTACCCAATCCGGCTTCAGCCCTCTACACTCCACTGAAACTGCCCTCATCTCTGTTCTTAACTCTCTCCTTTGTGCACGCTACTCCAAGCACTCCTCCATTCTTATTCTCCTTGACGTCTCCGCTGCTTTTGATACTGTTGACCATCCTCTTCTCCTCAACTCCCTCTCCTCATTTGGCTTCAAAGACACTGTCCTCAACTGGCTCTCCTCTTATCTCTCTAACCGCACCTTTTCTGTCTCCTGGGGTGGCTCCTTCTCTCCCACATATCCTTTCAACCATGGAGTCCCCCAAGGTTCTGTCCTTGGCCCCTTTCTTTTCTCACTCTATACTTCCTTCTTTGCTCCTATCATCTCCTCTTTTGGTGTCTCGCACCATTTCTACGCTGATGATACCCAGCTTTTCATCTCCTCCTCCTCCTCTCCCGACATTCACGATAAACTCTCTTCTTGCCTTTCTGCTATTAAATCCTGGATGTCCTCTCACTTCCTTACTCTTAATACTGAAATAAATGAACTCCTTTTCTTCCCTGGCAACATTCTTCCTCCTCCCTCCACTCCCCCTTTCATTGTCTTTCCCCCCTCCCAGCTCTCCTCCTCTCCCCATGCCCATAACCTTGGTTTTCATATTGACCCTCTCCTCTCTCTATCTCACCACATTTCTCTTACTGCCAAGTCTTGTCGCTTTCACCTTTACAACATTCATAAAATTCGACCCCTCCTAACCTTTCACTCTACTAAACTTTTAATTACCTCCCTCATCTTCTCCAGACTTTTCTTCTGTTCCTCCCTTTTCTATGGACTCCCCTCCTCTCACCTCTCCCCACTCAAATCTGTCTACCACTCTGCCATTCACTCCATCAGCCTTCTCTCACCTCTTGACTCCATCTCATCTTTTCTCACCTCTCTAGGTTGGCTCTCTTTCCACTCCCAGCTCAAATTCAAGTTCCTCTGTCTTGTTTTCAAATCCCTCTATGGTCTTGCCCCCCCAAGCTTGCTCCCTTCTTACTTTCTATACCCCTTCTCGTTCTCTCCGCTCTGCTAATCTTTTCCTACTCTATCCTCCTCCACCACCCTGCGCCCCCTCCCGCTTCCGCTCTTTCCAACTCCTCGCTCCCTTTCACTGGAACCGCCTCCCCCTCCATATCCACTCTTCTCCCTCTTACCCTTCCTTTCATTCTACTCTAAAATCTTATCTTTTCCATTCCCCTCCTTAACACCCTTTGCTTCATCTCCTACTTCTCCCACCGCCTCATACCTCACCTCTTACTCCTGCACTTCCTTCCCCTCTCCATCCTCTCTACTCCCTTCTACCCCACCTCTGGCTCTTATATAGTCTTATTCTTTCCTCTCTTCTTCCTCACACCTTCTCGCCTTCCCTTTTACTTCCGCTTCTACCTCCACTAATTCCTCCTATTCACTCGCACACCTCTCTCCCTCTCCACTCCCTCCTCACCTCAGCAATATTGTAAATTGTTCCTTATACTGTTTTTGACTTGTGATTCAATTTCCATCTTATGCTTGTTGTATTTTTACTTGTTCTCATGTAAAGCAATTTGGATTACAGGGCTATATAAATTCAATAAAATGGAATAAAATACAAATAAAGATGTAAGTTATTAAGCATATCCCTAATTTCATTTTCTACCTTTTCACCAACTCTCATATTTGGAACATGTTCAGACCAGCCAAAAAGCTAGTCTAACTGGCCATTACAGTTCCCAGAGTTCCAGGTAGATGTATTTTATATCCCCAAAATTGCCTGAAAATTACATAAACATGGTATAAAAATTAAATCAATCCACAGTATGGTTGCTGTGGAAAAGTCCTAAATGATAATAGTCCTTTTAAATTAATTGTGAATGTTCATGTTCAGCAAATGGGAAGTCATCCAGCACAGCCCTCTGGCTCCCTCAGGCCAGCCGGTGACCAGAGGTTTTTTATGAGTATCTCTGAAGTTGGTAGTTTGCTCTTTGAAGTGGGTGCCCCCATTTTCACACATATTAATCGTGCTCCATCCGAGGGTGAATTTCCTGAAAGCCCCTGCTTCCAGAGCCAGCAGGTCTGGAGGATGGCTTTCAACACCTTCAGCAGCACATTTTATTGCAGGGGTCATTAGATGGGAGATGTGACATCCAGGCTGGAAGTGGGAGTTTTCCTTTGTGAAGTTTTGACCACAGCCAGAAACAGGTTTTCCATGAAGACAAAGAAGCTCTTCAAATGTCAGTGGAGTTTTGTGGGTGAAACATAATATGCATTGCTTTTGTCAACCCACACATCATGTTTTGTTTTCCTGACATTTTTTTGTGAGCATTGATATTTGTTTCCACTTTGGCTTTTTAAAGCTGTTTTTATTTGCACACACGTGTGCAGGCCATTTTTGCTTTCAATGTTTAAAGATCCTGTTTTCCATGTCACAGGGATCTTTGATTCCTCCTTCTTTTGCAAATTAAAATGCTGCTTGTCTATCGGTAATGACTCCCATCAGTAATTACAGGTGGGCCCCTTTCCACATGGCTCTTTAAATGTACTTGAAAAACAAAAGCAAAAGCCAGGCCGTTTTTGTTTCAGTGTTTAAATGCCTGTCATTCATGTGAAAGGGACTTCTGTTAGGGGCCTTTAAATGCACCCCCCAGGTAATACTGCCGGGATACCACCCAATGTTAACAGTGCTACCGCAACTCGGTATGGCACAATTTGCGCCAGATTACGAGTTGCAGGGGGCGGTAAATCCCCATTCCCCATTGGGTTGGGTCCGTAGGACCCAATGGGGTTGGAGAGTGCTATTACAGCCAGTGGTAATTGCACCGGCGGTAATTGTGCCGTAAAAGGTAGAAAATTGCCATTTTCCACCCAACTCGTGATTTAGCCAGCCCTTAAATGCAGCGGTAATACCGTTACCTCCGCATTTAAGGGCTCAGGACAAACTCGTTATGAGGCCTCATCACGAGTTTGGCCTGAGCTCTTAAATGCGGCAGTAATGGTATTACTGCCGCATTTAAGGGCTGCTCAACACACAAATTTGGTGGAAAATTGCAGGCTCATTCTGAGTCGGGTGGCCCGGTAAAAAAGTGACGGTATCCGAGTATACCAGCACTTTACCAGACCACCCGACTACGGGAGTGCTGATGGGTCATCTGGGTTACCTCCAGTTAAATGCTGGATGTAAGCCAGGTGCCCTACCAGCCAAAAAAGCCCTTGTTACCATGGTGGTATCGTCAGTAAATCCCCTCGAACGAGGAACACAGCTCCGTCGGCACCTGTAATCCAGCGGCAATGCCGCCGGACTCAGTGCCGTAAATGGATCCACATTTGCTGGTATCCTGGTGGCTCTACCGACAGGATACCGGCTATTAATGCCAGTGCATTTACCACCGGTGGTAAAAGCGCACCACAACCCCATTGGGTCCATATGGGGAATCGGGATTTACTGCCCACCCGCAACTCGTGATCCAGCGCGAATTGCGCCAGACCGAGTTGCGGCATCGCTATTAGCATTAGGCAATATCCCGGCGTTATTACCGCCAGGATACCGCCCAACTCGTGAGGAGGCCCTAAGTGTGATATGTGAACTTTCTAAGTCAGGTCTACAAATCAGGATATTGTTTTAGTTCAAGAAGTAACAAGAACCGGGAGCCAATCTGGCAAAATGCAGAAATTACAGGCTGAGCTCAAACACCATCTTCACCTCTTAACCAAAGTGTGTGATTCTGGGCAACCCATTTATCACATGATGCCCAACCTGTCACATTTCCCAGTCAATAAATCTTTCAAAATCGTCAGCCCCTAAGAATTATGTAGTTCTCAGAGTACACTCTTTAAATAAGCCTTACTTATGGTTTAACTGTCTATAGTGTTGATTGTACACAAAAATAGTGACCATTGATATACGGCACACCACAAAGTTATTTGTTTCTTTGATTGCTAATGGCAATACTACTTGAAAACCATGACTCTCTTGTAATGTCAGTCTATTCTCAGATACATGCACCTTCCCCATAGCTTTTAATCCATAGCCACTATATATGCTCTGTATGTCTCCCTTTCTCTTTGCTTCCAATTTTGTCTCCTATATCCATACATGAACACCTGTCCATTCTGTGTGGCTGGTAATCTGAGTACTGCTATAATGTTGGGATATTTTCTACCTTTTTCATGCTCTAGTGATCTGCGTCTCACAACTATAACAGATTATATGAATCCCTTGTGGCTGCTACGGTTAAAATGTTCCCTCTACCTATGCTAGGGCACAGGTACCCTCTTCAATGAGTGCTAATGTTCCCCTTGAACTGCCACTTGTAGGATTATTCTGATTTTAGCAAGGATGAAGGCATCAGGGGACTTCTGAGTGCATATCAAGTTTGGGTTGTGATCAGTACAGTGGGAGGCGGACAGATATTCGGAAACCCTTCATTTCTTTGGTTTGGGTGGAGCCCCAGCTCTGTCTGTGCACATGGCCCCAAAGCCCCTTCACAGGCCTTTTGGGGCCATCCTAATTGTGACTGTGATAGTGTTCCAGTAGGCTGTTGTGTAGCAGGAAAATGCATCTTTCCTGGTGTTTTTGTGTGTGCCAATTTGGTCTCAAGCACCTGCCTGTGGTCTGGCTCCAAGAGCTGCACATGCCACCTGAGTCAGTGAGATTTGTGGTGAGGTAGGAGAGCATCCAGGTGGTAGTTGTTATGTCTTGAAGTATTTCCTGGCTGGGATAGCGAACCAGTAGAGACCTCTTAGGATGGGGAAATTTGATTACATTTCTTTGATCTTGTGATCAGGAATGCAGCAGCATGTTGAATGGCCCTTAGGGGGGCTAATGTGTGGCTGAGGCGCACAGCCAAGACGACAGAACCTCTGTTGAGGTGTGAGAGTGAGATGAGAAGGGCTTAGACCCTGCTTCTAATCTGAAGTCATCTAGTGGGACGAAGGATTTTATCTTCCTGAGGAGTACCTGTTGAAACTGCATGTTTCTTTTTTGGGTTTTGGCGCTTTGGTAGCATAAGCCACCTATCGCCAAAACATTGGTACTGTATGTACAGTATAAGAGAAAGGAAAAAGGGGAGTTCGGGAATAGCGTATGGCATTGGCATGGCAATTTGCCAATGCCTGGCGATGAAATGGCTGAAGCACCAGCTGGGCCTTGTTTTTTCTCTCCATTTGCTTGGCTTGGTATTTAATCCATGTGCTTCAGCCATTCGTGCTTTAATGAGTGCGCCAAACTCACAGGTAACCACAGCTGCCTGTCTTTGTAAACGCACATTCACATGGAGGTAGTGAACTACAACATCTGGTGTGTTTCTGTACACAAGTCTTGCAATCTGACTTTTACAACTTCCTCTGGGCAGCGATCTTTCTTTAAAGCTCTGTGAATTCAGACTTGCAATAATAGGGGTGGGTGTAAAGACTGGAGGGGGGTGTCTGTACTTCTGCTCGCTATATGGTAGAGGAGAGGCACATAGGACCCCAGCCAAGATTCTCTATTTGGTAGCTATGGTCGAGCAATCTCAGGAGGTGATGCGGGCTGGTTCTTAAGTACAGTGTAGTCCCCAAGCACCCACAAAGGAATGTCCACACACTGTATTAGTTCAAACACTGTCTTTATATAATTAATATTCAAGATTATGTACAATATCACGATAACTCACTTTGTACTCTGTTTTCTATAATGGCAAATATAGAGTTCTACGTGGTACCACAGTTACTATTAGATCTCTTTAAAGTGCATCAACTGTACGGTTAAATGGCACACAAATCCGGTCGTAAAGGAAACCAACAATAGAGGTAAGAGGAAAGCAGTTTGTGAGAACAATTGGCAGAAATACTGGTCACTACCATTAAACACAGCTCCGTGTGCAGATCCCCCCACCTGGGCAACCTGTAAAATAAAGATACAAGCCCAGTCAATATATTTTTCACCTGAGACTTCCCAATAGTTCTGCAACCCCAAAGTACCTGGCGTTGTAGCATTCCCCGTCGGGGAATCGACGGCCCTTCTTGAATGTCCTCCTTTTAAGGCAGGAGTCACAGGTCGTCGAAGGTCCGATGGAGAACAGGGTGAGCTACAACGTTGAAGTGGCAGCTTCTCTCCTAGCGGTCCTTGTTGACAGGGAAGCGTAAACGTCCTGCAAGGAAGAGGCGTGCGGGGCTCCTCGATGTCGATAATTCTGGACCGGAGAGAGTTGGAAGAACTGTGGCCCAGCAAGGGCGTCGAGTCGTCGGCGTCTCCGTGGTCTTTGGGTGGCGGGAAACCCACCGGCGGATGCTCCTCGGCAAGTTGACGGGCAGGCCTTTTCCAGCAGGATACAGCGGCGACGGTGTGGACGAGAGCGTCCTTGAATTTGAAAGTTCTTAGGCAAACGGGAGCACTGCGGCTCCGGTCGGCGACAGCAGTCGTCAACAGTGGTGGACAACAGTCTGGCCGCCTCTCCTTGGGATTCCGCAGCAATCCCTGTCTCGGGTCGGCAGCCTTTCGAAGGTCTGTCTACCAGGGAGCTTTGGCAAAGATCAGCTGGTGCACAATGGTCCCTCTTAGCTCGGGAAGAGGGCGCCTTACCAGGTCCTCCCTGGTCAGTCCTTGGAGACACAGCAGCTTTCAGATTGTGAAGGAAACTAACAGCAATTCTTCTCGTCCAGCAGGGCTTCAAGGTCAAGCTTCAGTTACTCCAGTTACTCGTCGTAGTGGACTTCAGCTTCTGAACACGAATTCCAGCAGTGAGAGGCCCCCAGATATACTAGTTGGTCTCCAATTAATTCTGCTGGGTCACACTCAGACAACCAATCGGTCAGAAGAGCATTCATGTAGGCAGGCAGCCAATCAGGTGCATAGTGCATTCAGGCCATTCACTCCTCTCCAGACACTCACAACAAGTTATGTGTATTGGAACAAGTACCCAGCCATTCAACACTCCACACTGCATTCATACCAGTTTCGGGCAGGGCTGTCTCAGTCATTGTGTCAAACACCAGATACTAGACACCCACAACACAGAATGCGTATTCGTCACACACTCCATTCACCCAGGTCCCACCCACAGGCGTACCCACAACATACAGTCATTGGGAAGGCTCCAGCCAGTCTGGCCTGGACTTCACAACAACACCATATGGAACTTCCAACCAACAGCCGGTGAGGGGGAAGGGACAGAGTCAGGGCTTCCCAGGACTTTGGGAAAACAAGGTAACAGGCAATAGAAAGCAAGAGGCCACGGGGGCCATCTTGTTTCCTATCAGGAATCAACTGATCCCAATGGCAGGGCCTGGGTATCCCAAAATGGAGGATACTCAGAGCACCTCTCAAATTCAACATGGAGCTGCCACCAGCCCATACCCTGCTCTGTGGGCCACACACAGGTGCCCAAAAACATACACTAGGGGCACAGGGTTGTACCCCCACCCATGCGTGCCATAAGGGTATCCCATGGGTCTGTTCACCAAACCAAAAGAGAGAGCTGCACCGCCAGGGGTCCCACATGAACTCTTGCGTGGAAAACACGACAGAACACACGATAAAAAGCAGTAAAGGACAAGGATACGGAGGCCCTGCCCCTCCGATGCATTTCCAGCATCACAGTGGGTTTGGTAGAAGGGTGAAGGGGAAGCGAGTCAGCAATACAAATTACAAGTTTCGATTTAAAACGTTTTCTCAGTTCATAGATATGTAAGCAGCACAAATCAGAAATGTGCTCCATTAGTAACAATAGCTCTCGCCCCGTTTAGCAAACTCGGAGTCGATTAACGATACGCTTAAAGATCACAGCACGATCTCAGCCATGATGCATTCAAAACTAATATATCTTGAAAGGTATATTACTGCCATGGAACGAAGACTCAAAGTACAAGCCAATTCAGACTTAGTTTGCACAAACTCCAAACAAACTGAGGGGAGAAACATAACGCCTGTGCTGGAGCCAAAAATTTCACTCGAGATGGGCCCCCAAACCTTAACAATTCTCTTTGACGACCTCCAAAAGAAAAATATCAACCACCAAATACGAGAGCAAAGCAACTCTGTCCTGAGCAGTATGACCTAAGTAAAGATAAAGGAATGCGCAAAACAACACCAACTATGACGAAATGAAAAGAAAATGGACCACTGGCAATAAACGAAGAAAGACCTCCATTGACTAATTGCGTACTCGAAGAAGATGTGATCATACTTTCAGTGGAGTCCATGAATAATACCACCACTGAAATGTCCTCCACCGACTCTCTTAATAAAGACTTAGCTATCTTTGAACACCTAAAGCCCAAATGAAAGGAAAATCTGCCAAACAAAAAACAACTTGTGTTTCGCCTGCACTCCTCGGAGGGGTCACGGGCAGAAGTGGTTGGTGGCCCGAAAACTCGGCAACCAACACCTGCCCCGAGAACCACCCTACAAAAACACACAACTAAAGGAAAAGATGCAGTGACACTCAGCCCCCAAAAACACCCAAAAAACACATTTCAGCCTTCTACTTCTCCAAAAACAGTGAAAGATTTTATGGTGGTTGAAGAAATGATGGATCTTAGTGAACATCCACTTGATGAGCAGATGGACTCACCCCTGGAAAAAAACCTCGCCCTATTAACCTCCTAGCCCTAAAATGGCAAACATACTTAACATTGGACCTGGAGGACTCTGAAAACTTTCTCACGCTGGAAGACAGCTGCAAGAAATTAACCCGCAATACAAATTGGGGTTTAAAATCAGAAACACGACTTCAGCCCAGAAAGGAAGAGAAAATCAACCTTAAGCACTACTACACTAGGGCGAGAGATTCACCATCTCGAAGAGAACCACCAAAAGGAGCAAGAAAGAGCGAAACTAATTCGAAGAAAGCTTCGACTCTGACTCAAAGGAAACAAATTGATCTTCCTGAAATTCGAGCTGCCCATAAACCAAAGACATCTGAGAAGGAGCAAAGAAAGTGAGATGCAAAAGAAGAGATTGGGTTCATGGTCGGAGAGAAAAGCAAACCATTTTTCAAGTTGGGGCAAATCTTGGATAACAGATAATACATTGTCCTAAATAGAAGATCTGTCCTAAATTTACTTCATTGCGTCCCAAATTTGAATCTACCAGGGACAGAAGACCTACAAATTGTAGAGCCAGGCCACGAGGGGCTAGAAGCTATAACCTACTTCCATATAGCTTCTCCAGTTGTGGAAAACATGATAAGAGATTCATCCGAAAATCTACTAAGGCTGGGATTCAACTTAGTGGAAGTAACAGAAAACATATACACCCCCCCATTTCCAGTCAAACACAAAGGCTCCACGCAGTTTTCAAGAACCCCCAAACGCAAAATAAATCATACAGAAAAAACAGAAGATCATTTAAAACAACGTGGATCAAAGGATTACACTCAGGGCTAATGTAGCCCGGAAAAAAATGATGTGAACTCAACAACTAGAAAAATGGAAAGAGACCTGAAACTAAGATCCTCTAGACCTCTGGACAGACCCCGATCTAGTCCTGAGAAAAGAGATATTCCAACCTTTAAGGACCCCCTTGAGACCAGAATATTTCCAAGTGGTCTGTTTACAAAAATAAAAAGGACAATTGTCCAAGATCCTCCTTCACCAACCGTAAACACTCAGTCAAAAGAAAAAAATTGCCCCCCTGCAACAACTCTGGGCATGTATACCAAAGGCTTTATCGACCCGCCTAAGACAATAGCAATCCGTAACACCAAAACACCAAGACCCAAGGCCAGGGATTCCACTGCATCAAAGGCAAACTTCTACAGCGTTGAGGTTCGATTATTGGAACATGCAAGACTTTCAACACCTGACGGTCCCTGGAGACATTGATCTGGTATCGTTTGACACACTCTGTCTCCAGGAAACTTGGCTGGTCGAAAAACCAAGCTTGCATGGTTTTGCCCTAGTGACTTCACCGGCCAAAAAAGGGAACAGAGGACATCCTTCTTCAAGACTACTACTGGCAATTCGCTCAGGCAGTGGCATACACCTGGAAAAAATCCTGATAGGAAACCTATTCCTTTTGGCAGCTCTAGTGACCTGCGAATATCACAATAGGGAAACAGGGAAAAATTCCTCCATTCCAGCGATAATCATGAATACATACTGGAATCCTCAGGCGATGTCTAACAGCATCCTTATGATGATGGAAAACGCAGTTTACAAAGCTTATGTGGAACATCATCTGTGGAAACCTAAATGCAATTTGCAGAAACCAAGGGGCAAAGAAGATGCTGGAAGCCCACAGATTGCCAGCAGAAGAGAGAGGCACTGCCAGGTTAAATGAAATGGCCTCAGGAAAACTCTTCGACTTGGACACTGAATTCAGTTGCCCCGACCGGACTCCAACTTGGGAAAGAGGAAAATCTTATGCAACAATTGATTATATCTTCGTATCACGCCCAATGATTCCAGTGATCACATCATTTGAGGTCCTAAAAACCAACTTGAGTGACCACAATTTGCTGACTACTGTATGGACCTCGACCTGCATAAAAAAGCTGAAATCGTCTACGGAACTTGAGATCAACATGCAGGACAACCGTCTTAAGCTGAGCAACAGAAATATCGCAGTTTTAACAACTTACAATGGATATGAAGGTGCCAGAACCTCAAATTGGAAACCCTTACAAATCGATTACCTGTTACGCTAACCTGGTCTCTGCGGGAACATTGGGGCACGGTTGCAGCCCTCCTAGGAAGTAGAACCCCCCGGTCTGATTTCTCCCTCTGCAAATAGGCTGTGGGCTGCTGCGATGAATTGGAACACTGCTCCTGCGTAGATATGAGAGGACGTAAGTTTGCTGGCCTGTGAGTGAATTCCTTCTCAATCCCTTCTTCCCACAGCGTAGTTTCCGTCAGCATGCATCGACCCATTAAGGCTCACCTGTAGATTATTAATGGTGAGCTCTCCGTCCTGCTACTTTTGGCAGGGGCACATTTAGGATGAGGACCGAGTTCCTTCACTGGTCCTTTGTACATGGTGTTCAGTCTAGCTGCGACGATTCCACGCCTTTCTGGTAAATGCCTTTCTGTTTTCTCTTTGTCTTGAAGTATTTGTATTGTCTTTCTCACAGCCTGTTGTCAGCTCTGTAATAATGTCTATCTTTCTCCCAAATAGGTGTGATTGCGGCCCAGCAGAGCTACAGAGCATGAGGTGGCTCCAGATGAGGAGCGGAGGATCCCGCGGCAGTCCGGCAGCAGGTAAGTGAGCTTTTAAGTACAAGCGTGGATAATTTTGCAAGCGCGACCTCAAACTGAAAGTTCGTAATGTCTAACCTTGCCTTTTGTCCTTTTACAGGGTCTGCCTTCGTGGATGAAGAAGATGTCGTGCTGTGGTGCCCAGAGCTGAAGTCCTGCGTGTCGGAGGATGAAGAAGATGTTGTGCTGCGGTGCCCAGAACTGAAGTCCTGCGTGCCGGAGGATGAAGAAGATGTTGTGCTGTGGTGACCTGAGCTGAAGTCCTGCATTCCAGAGGATGAAGAATGGACACCAGGCTCAGCAGTGAAGAATGCAGGTGAATGCTGACTCCAGGATGTAAGAGTATGGGCAGGAGACTGGATTCCCAAAGGTAAGTGCTGCTTTATCCCAGGCGGCGGTGGGCGTTACGCTGCATGCGAATGCAGATAAACGCGAAGCGTGCGCCTTGGGGTTGGGCTGGCTTTTCTAGCTGGGCTCTTAAGGCCATGCCCACTAGTTCTGTTCTTCTTGCCACACCCTGCCACTCCTTGAAGTTGCACGTGCAGCTTATAGATGGAAAGTTGCACGTGCAGCTCAAGATGGAAAGCCACACCTGGACTGACTGCACACATTTGGAAAGTTCTTGAAAAGCACTCCTGCCCATAATAAAGAGTCTTGCTTATGTTTCTCCGTGAGCCTGGTGCCAAAGGCCCCTTGTGTATAAAAGTCCCAAAGGGACGTGCGTGAACCATGGTGCCCCTTGCTCCCGCAACCTGATGGTGCAGCTCCTGTGATCCTGGGCAAGTGACCATGACAGCACTCCCCCTCAAGGGTGGTCCTCCTCCTGGTCTTGGTTTGGTGGGGTTGTCGCGATGGAACTGCCTAACCAATCAGGGAGCATGGACATGTTGGCTGGGTTCCCAGGTTCGGTCTTGAGGTCCATATCCTTTCCAGTCTATGAGGTAGTATAATTTGGATCGGACTACCTTAGAGTCTAGGATAGTTTTGACTTCGTACTCTGGCTCCCCCTCAATTATCTCAGGATCTGGTGGAATGCTGACACGTGTACCCGGTTTCATTGGTTTTAGAAGTGAAATGTGAAACACCGGATGAATCCGCATGTTGGATGACAACTCGAATCTCATGGTTGCAGAATTGATTATGGCTTTGATTGTTTAGGGTCCCAAGTATCTGGGGCGGAAAGCTCCTGGTCCTTTCAGAGGGATGTTTTCGATGCCAACCAGACCTTGTCTACGATTTGGTAACTGGGAGCTTCTCTTTTCGATGTTGATCTGCAAACCTTATCTGTCTCTCCTTGGCTCTGGCCAGATGCTCAGCTACTTCTTTAAAAACCTGGTTGATGGTTTTGTGCAGGTTTGCTATTGCAGGCCTTTCTAATCTGTCAAGTGGATCGAAAACTGATGTTCGTGGATGCCGTCCGTACCCAGTATAAAACGGACTTTGCCCTGTACTGGTGTGAATGGAATTGTTATATGCGTACTCCACCAACCAGGGGACGTCTTTCCAAGAGTCTTCGGATTGTTGTAACATGCATCTTAAATACTGCTATAGGGTTTGGTTGGTTCGTTCGGTCTGGCCATCGGTTTGAGGGTGATCACTTGTGGACAGCTGAAGGTCGATTTTGGCAATTTTACAACACCTTCTCCAGAATGCTGAAACTAATTGGGTTCAATGATCCGATATTAATACCGATGGGAACCCATGCAGTTGCACAATCTGTTCCAGAAACACTGTCACGAGAGCACACGCGGTGGGGAGTCCTTTCAAAGGAATGAAGTGGGCCATTTTGGAGAATAAATCCACAATAACCAAGATGGTGTTGTAACCGTTGCAGGAAGGGAGATCTGTAATAAAATCCATGGACAGAGTGTGCCAAGGTGCTGGCGGTACCATCAATGGACGTAGTAGACCAGCAGGATTTTGCTTTTGAGATTTGTGTTGGGCGCAGACACCCCAGGTCGCAATGAAGTGGGTAATATCCTTTCTCCAAGTGGGCCACCAATAGTGTTTCTTTACTTTAGCCTGAGTTTTTGCTATTCCTGGATGTCCTTACACCAAGGAATCATGATAGTTGGCAATGATTTGGTTTTGCAGTTTCTTATCCGGAATGTACAGTCACCCTTGGAAGTAGGGTAGACCGTCTTTAATGGTTTATCGGTCTCCTTTTTGAAGCCATTCCTGTTGGGCAGATTGACTCATCTGGCATCGCAAGTCAGAATGTAGATCGTCCAGACAGGTAGCCGCGTCAATCATATTTTGGATCCGCTCTTCAGGAATGATAGCCACAGGGTCTGGTGTTGTGAAAGCTTCCTTTTCCTCGCTCATGTGGGAGAGGGCGCCCGCTTTCCCGTTATGAACTCCTGGTCTATAGGTAATGATAAAGTCGTATTCCACAAAGAAGAGGGCCCAACGAAGTTGGCACGAAGATTGCGCCTTAGCAAACTTTAAGTATTGTAGGTTGCTGTGATCTGTGATGACAGTGACTGTATGTCTGGCTTCGAGAAGGTAATGTCTCCATGCTTTAAAAGCTGCCTTGATTGCTAAAAAATTATTTGTCAGTGATTGCATAGTTCAATTCGGGAGCAGAAAACTTACGGGACCAGAATACCACGGGGTGTAACTGTCCAGGTTTCAGGGTTCCGTTGTGACAATACAGCCCCCATTGCTATGTTAGAGGCATCAGTTTCAACCCCATATGGTAAGTCTGGTTGCGGGTGTCGTAGAACTGGTGCTGTGGTAAATGCTTGTTTTAGTTTCTGAAAGGCTTCCTCAGCCTCTGGAGACCAGCAGAATTGTTTGTTTTTTCGCAGCAGAGAGGTAATAGGATGGACGATCTGAGAGAAACTGGGTATGAAACGACGATAGAAGTTGGTGAATCCGCGCACACTTTTTACTCCTTTTGTAGACGTCGGTGAGGGCCATTGAAGGATAGCGTCCACTTTGTGTGTATCCATGCTTGCGCCTCGTGGTGTGAGAATAAAGCCAAGAAATTCGACCTTCGTTACATGGAAAAAACACCTCTCCAACTTGGCAAACAGTCGATGTTGCCAAAGCTTTTCTAGAACTGCCCGGACAGGACCAATATGCTCTTCTTTGGTAGTTGAATAAATGAGAATGTCATCAATATAGACAAGTGCGCAAACGTCCAGTAATTCACAGAGCATGTTGTTCATAAAAAACTGGAACGCCGCGGGGGCATTACATAGCCCAAAGGGCATCACCTAGTATTCATAGAGGCCATATTTAGTACAGAATGCCGTCTTCCACTCGTCTCCTTCTTTGACCCTTACAAGGTGGTAGGCACCTCTTAGGTCCAGTTTGGTGTAAATCTGAGTGCTTTTGACCTGATCCAAGAGTTCTGGGATGAGTGGTAATGGGTATCTATTCTTCACCGTGATCTGGTTTAGTGCTCTATAATCAATGCAAGTTCTTAAATCGCCCTCCTTTTCAGGCACGAAAAAGAGCGCTGAGGAGACAGGGGATTTGAATGAACAGATAAAGCCATTGGCTAGATATTGGTCTAGGTATGATTTTAGGAGTTGGTTTTCCTGCTCAGTTAGAGCATAAATCCGACTGTAGGGTATCTGGGCTCCGGGTACAAGATCAATTTGGCAGTCGTAAGACCTGTGCGGAGTAAGGACGTTTGCTTGTTCCTTTTGAAAGACATCCTGGTAATCTAGGTATTCGAGTGGCAAGGAGCCAGTGAGACCCAGTAGGATTCCTTTCTTAGTCTTCGGGCGGATGGGCCTTTGAGCGTAACAGGTGTCAAAACAGTCTTGGGGAAAGGTTAGAACTTGTTTTCGCCAGTCAAACTTAGGGTTGTGGGTCTCCAACCAAGGCATTCCTAATATCATCTGGAACTGAGGAGCACCGATGAGATCGAAGGTAATGTCCTCTTGGTGGCCATCCTGACACAACAGCTTGACTTTTTCGGTATAATGTGTTACTGGGCCGGATGAAAGTTGAGATCCATCTACCACTGTGACATTTTCCGATTTCTGCTTTTGTTGGAGAGGAAGGCCTATTTGGATAGCCAGATCTTGGTCAATGTAGTTTCCCACAGCTTTGCGGTCAATGTATGCTTCCAAAGCATGTATTTTTGACGGTTGTTTGTGGTCTACCAAGAGCACCGGGATGACTAGATGTGAGGTCTGTACAGGTTCCTTTTTACCGCTCGACAAGTGGACACCTACGCTTGCCGGGCTTTGGAGTTTTCCGAGTCTTGTTCTCCTTCGTCTTTGTCGGTTGCTCCAACTATTTTCCTGGGTGACTTAACCAGGCATTCTCGGAGAAAGTGACCTGCTTGTCCACAGTACAAGCAGAGTTGTTGTCTCCTTTTTTCTCGTTCTGCCTTGGTAAGTGGACTCCGTAGTCCCCCAATTTGCATGGGTTTGGTCTGTTCGTGTGACTTGGGTGGATTATCACGAGGTCGCACATAGACCGGTCATCCTTCAGCACTTGTCCGATCCATTTTTCGATCCTGCAGCCTGTGATCGAGCTGTACAGTTAGGTTGATGTATTCAGCACAGCCCTCTCGGGGATTTACCACCTGAGCTAAAACGTCCTTGAGTTCTCCACACAATCCACGGTAAAAGAGCGTAGTCCTTTTTCCTTCTGGCCCATTTGTTTGAGCTATTAAGACGATTGAAGGATGCGATGTAGGTTAACAAATCCTGATTTCCCTGTCTGAGTGACAGTAATTCATTGTCCAGGGCCTGTCCTTGAGTGTTTCGTGCAAACAATTTCTCAATTTCGTGCTGAAAACCCCTAAGGTCCCGAAGCAAAGGATCATCTTGATTTACCAAAGGTATTGATCAGAGCGCTGCACTGCCTCCCAAATATGAGAGTATGAACGCCACTCTGGCTTGGTCGTTGGGAAAAGCCCCAGGTCTGCACAAAAAATGTAAGCAGCATTGATTCATAAATATGGCGTACTTGTTAGGGTCGCCTGTGAAACCTTTGGGCGGGCCAGAGGAACTGCTCCTGGAAGAACCACCTGAACTGTGGTGACTGGTGCGGTGTGGGAGTAGGCCCTGGCAATGGAACCTGGCCAGCTTGTGCATGGAGTAAATGTCTTTCCAAACCATCAGTACACTCTCGGTTCACAATAAGTTCCCTTCTTAAGGCAATGGTTTCCTGCCTAGAAGCATGAACTTCAGCCCGTAATTCACCCAAAAGTTGGGCCAATTGTTCAGTCTTTGAGGTATCCATAGCGCCCAAGCAGCAGGGATTCGTAGTGGCTACGCGTTCTGTTACGCTCACCTGGTCTCTGCGGGGACGTTGGGGCACGGTTGCAGCCCTCCCAGGAACTAGAATCCCCCGGTCTGCTTTCTCCCTCTGGAAATAGGCTGTGGGCAGCTGCGATGAATTGGAACACTGCTCCTGTGTAGATATGAGAGGATGTAAGTATGCTGGCCTGTGAGGGAATTCCCTCTCAAACCCTTCCTCCCATAGCGTGGTTTTCTTGAGCATGCATCAACCCATTAAGGATCTGTAGATTATTAATGGTGAGCTCTCCGTCCTGCTACTTCTAGCAGGGGCGCTGTCACAAATTTTTGCGTGGGGCAGACTACAAGACAGTCTTGTATTGGTTCAACTGAGCTTTATTCACCAAATAAACTGGGGTAAAAATAGGTATATTCATATGAAAGACAGGAGTTCTTCTTCAGGTGGTTCTTTCTCTCCCTCTCTCTCGTCAGGGAACTGTTAACTGTTGTTATTCCTTCCACTTAGGATACAAAATTCAGTCTTTGATTTCATCTTGCCTTGTCTTTGAAGTTGACTGGGGTCTTCCCCTCCTGTTCCTTGCCTGACATTTGGATTTTTGTCTATGTTTTCTTTCTTCACTTTTCTTTTGTGAGGCGCCCTCTCTCTACTTAATTGTATTCTTTCCCCCCTTTAAATGTTCTTCTTGATTCCACACTCAGGTGGTAGACGTTTGTGTTTTAAAAGCTTTCCTTAACATTGAAGTGTTACCATGTTCCTGGCCCTCACGTACGCCCTGCAGATACTGCTGCCGGCGTAAGCGGAAAATGTTCAGTCAGCTGCTTTCAATCCCGACGGATGATTTTTCTCTCTCTCTCTCTCTCTTCACTTACTTGGCGTGTACGTGGTCGCTGGCTTCTACGACGGGGCCTTGCACCCTCAGCTCCTCCTCTTCATCACGGCTGTCAGCAGTTAGCCGTACCGCCCCCAACAGCTTTCTCCGCTCTCATACGCCGCGTATGACGAGCCCCTCTCCGGACGGCAGCGGAGTTTGACAATGTTCAGCCGTAACTCCTCCTCCCGGTTGGTGGGGGCTAGGAGCGGATTGCTGGGCCGGCCTCACTGCCGATCAGGCTCAACGTATGGGGAAATATTCATTTCAGTCTTTATTTTCTCCTACTTATAGCACAAACGCAGCCAATGGGCTAAAACCACAAAAATGCACAATGGGTGCAACTTGATTATTCTTCTACAGGATAGCAGTTACATTAATAAGCCCACTCATAACATGGCTCGTCTTCAGGCACAGCTGTTTCCTGTCATTTATCCAAAACCAAAAAAAAGGGACCAGTACATTAGAAGAAGGTACCTATAGCTCTGGAAGCTTACTTTCTATTGGACCAAAGAAGTGTCTGTCACACATATCCAGAACAAGTTCCCATGACATCATCCTTTTACTCTCTCCTTGCTGTGATGCTTGGTGGAAGCGGACATACCTTGGCTCTGATCTCCTTTCCCTTCCTCTGCCTTATTACAGGTGCATTTAGGATGAGTACCGAGTTCCTTCACTGGTCCTTCGTACGTGGTGTCCAGTCCAGCTGCAACGATTCCACGCCTTTCTGGTAAGTGTCTTTCTGTTTTCTCTCTGTCTTGAAGTATTTGTATTGTCTTTCTCACAGCATGTTGTCATCTCTGTAATAATGTCTATCTTTCTCCCAAATAGGTGTGATTGCAGCCCAGCAGAGCTACAGAGCACGAGGGGGCTCCAGAAGAAGAGCCGAGGATGCTGCGGCGGTCCGGCAGCAAGTAAGTGAGCTTTTAAGGACAAGCGCGAAGAACTTTGCAAGCGCAACCTCAAACTGAAAGTTTGTAATGTCTAACCTTGCCGTTTGTCCTTTTACAGGGTCTGCCTTCGTGGATGAAGATGTTGTGCTGCAGTGCCCATAGCTGAAGTCCTGCGTGTCGGAGGATGAAGATGATGTTGTGCTGCGGTGCCCAGAGCTGAAGTCCTGCTTGCCGGAGGATGAAGAGGATGTTGTCCTGCGGCGCCCAGAGCTGAAGTTCTGCATGCCAGAGGATGAAGAATGGACGCCAGGCTCAGCTAGTTCTGTTCTGCTTGCCACACCCTGCCACTCCTTGAAGTTGCACGTGTAGCTTATAGATGGAAAGTTGCACGTGCAGCTCAAGATGGAAAGCCACACCCGGACTGACTGCACATATGTGGAATGTTCTTGAAAAGCACTCCTGCCCATAATAAAGAGTCTTGCTTATGTTTTCCATGAGCCTGGCGCCAAAGGCGCCAGGACTGAGTCCAACCGGGCCCCTTTTGTATAAACGTCCCAAAAGGACATACGTGAACCATGGTGCCCCTTACTCCCACAACCTGATGGTGCAGCTCCTGTGATCCTGGGCAAGTGGCCATGACATTACCGGCCACTACTTGTGACCTACAGGGCAAATTCGAAAAAAAGGGGTCATCGAACTCAAAAAATTTGATGAAATCTTG
This sequence comes from Ambystoma mexicanum, assembly GCF_040938575.1. Taxonomy (NCBI): domain Eukaryota; kingdom Metazoa; phylum Chordata; class Amphibia; order Caudata; family Ambystomatidae; genus Ambystoma; species Ambystoma mexicanum. The sequence continues at coordinate 1,363,756,320 of NC_090930.1, read as the reverse complement.
GTGAAAAAAAACAAGAGACTTGCGAAGACTAAAAAGAAAGGCAACTTGACATAACACCAAACTAAACGGAGACGCCGCATCGGAATAAAAAAAAAAATACAAGTCTTGGTTGAAAGGATACCGACTCTTTATATCAACGGGATTCAGAGAAAATGTTGAAACAGATGAGCGGTCACAACCCGTGTGAATTTTGGTCCTTGATAAGGTCCGCAGAACAATCAACAAACGATGCACTCTTGAATGGCATTGGAGAAGGCACTTGGGTCAAACATAAAAATCTATTTCACTCTCCATCAAGAGTTAAGTTTCTCGTACAGAACGTGAAAAAAACACATTGGGCCGAACTCCGCGACAGAGAGTCCATTGCAGACGTCATTCGCAAGTTGAAAAATTCAACAGCTCCCGGCCCGGACGGGATTACTAACATTGATTTGAAGAACCATCCAGAGGAATGGGCTACTTTCATCAGTCTGGTCATCGAAGGATGCACAGAATCCAAAGAAATACCAACATCCTGGACTTCATCAATAGTAGTGATCTTTAAAAAGGGCAGCAAAGAGGATCTAAGAAATGTCTGAACCATTGCATTATTAGATCTAATTGGGAAGGTGTACGGCTCCCTTTTACTAAGTCGATTCCAAGCATGGGCAAGCCAATCCCCGTGTGCAGACCCTTTCCAGATGGGTTGCAAGAAAAATATGGGAACCAGTGGAAACATCATGCTATTGAGTATCCTTTAGAGCAAGATCATGGATGGGGGGGCCTCAGGTCTTCCTTGCGTTTATTGACCTAACTCAAGCATTCAACCAGGTCAATCGAGAGAAACTGTGGAACAAACTGTCATCGTGGAAATGCCCCAGAGAAATCTTGGGTCCAATTATGGCCCTACACACAAACACCAAAATGCAAGTACGCTTATGTCACCAGGGTTTACTATCGGAAGAAATACCAACAACACGAGGGGTAAAGCTAGACTGCCACCCTCCCAACCCCGCTCCTGCTCTTTTCCTCGTCTACTTGGGAGACAACAAAAATGTAGAAGGAAGGGTAAGAACATTCCCGCCAACAATTGGTCAAGCAAAGACATCTCGACTATTGTACGCTGACGACATGATTTTGTTGGGCCACACTGCTATTGGGCTACAGAGACAGTTAGACAATTTATCAAAATACATTGACTCCGACGACTTGTAAATTAACAAAGGGAAGACCAAAATCATGTCGCTAGAAAAGCAAAGCAGGAAAGCAGAAAAACTAAAATGGTACCTTGAATGCTCTGAAATTGAAAAAGTGACAGAATTCAAATACCTTTGAGTTATGCTGGATAGCTCCAAAACAGAAACATCGATGCAGTGTGTTTTACACAAAAAAAATGAGAAAACTAACATCGCAAGCCAAAGCAGTCGATAAAAAGTAAAGCTGATTCTCATTACTGCCTGTCATCAAATTTTATAGAGCGAAAGTTGTACCATCCATATCTCACAGAGCTGAAGCCATGCCATATATACCAAAAACAATTTGGCTGGCATTGGAAAGCTACTTCTGGAGATCGGTCCTCAACCTGCCCAAATTGACCCCAATGGTCTTGATCAAACGTGAACTAAGTCAACTATCTTTGCAGGCAATTGTTGAGCGAAACAGCATGATGCTCTACAGAAAGACTTTATTGCAAAATCGCCCTTGGATATTTACCCTGATAAATGTGGAACTACCAGGAGGATGTTGCAAAATGCTTACCCAGTGGGAGAAAGACCTAAAGGAAAAACTGTCAGTGATCCTAAGTTCTGAAGAGGAATTGACCCAAAATCCAACAAAGGTCAAAAGGAAACTGGAAGATCTAGATTGGATCCACAACTTGGACACAGCTGTAAAATATAAACTTACTTTCCACCTCCCACCGCAGACGAGGAAACTTAATCAGACACAGGAATTTATGAAAAAATATCCTGATCGAATGCTAAGGAACATCTTCATAAAAGCATGTTTGAATCTTCTGCCGACAAATCAAATTCTGGCGATCAGAGGTTTATCAAACTCAAACAAATGCAGATTGTGCGAGAATCAAGACAGACACGATAAGGCACCTCCTGTTGTCATGTCCTGCAACGCAAAGCAGCAGAGAACCTCACTTGAAAAACATATTGGCTTCATCCTCTGTCTTTCAGGAAGACTTTTGGTGGGCTTGCCTGATTAGTGGGGAAAAGACCTCATGGGTTACAGCGACGGCGAAAATGATGGAACAGACACTACTAGACAGGAAAGAGTGAAATATCGATAACTGCCACTAAGGAAAATATCTTCCTCTTGATTCGCCATACAGAAGAGGTCAGAAACTTAAAACATGGACTAGAAATTAAACGAACTCTTTTTCATAACTCTACACGCATTCACTCTCCACTCTTCACACTACTAATGTTCATCTTGTAAAAATCGCAAAAGCGATTCAAACAAAATGTGCTCCATTTTGCTCTAGTGCAAAATTATATAATTCAGAATATTGTTTATACTTTAAAAGTGCGTTCACTTGAAACACTGCAGTTCACAGTAATGCTTATGTTGCCTGACTAAATTCATGGACAATTTTGGGCATTTGTAATATTTGAATGCAGTGGTTGTCTGAATGGCTTTTACAGTGAATGAAAATGTTTAAAAATGAAACTTCTCTGTCGTAGTTGTGTCACAAAGAAGGTCGTAGCCCCATTCCAAGTGCAATTCTGGCTGATTGCCTCATTTAGCTACATGTGTTTAATTTGAATATATCAATACCCGAACCGGATTTGAGTGCTGTAAAGTTTACAGCAGGAAGGTTGCAGCAAGAAATTCACTGTAGTATTACATGCACCATGAAGACGTGGGTGTATTGCCCTTGTGCCCAGTAAGAGTCAGAGTGCTCGGCCACTTTACGTGCAGCGCTTTTGCTTTTGTTCCAACAAATGTTATTTATTATCACTATTGAACTCGATCAAGAGCGTCCCCTGTAGTTCCCGCCACATATGCGCAATTGGGGCAGTTGGTGATGCAACCAAAGTGCATTCCGGGATTTGTAGTTTTGTGAATGAACGTTAGCTGTGGGGCCTGACTGCGCTTTGGGTGTCCCTGCAGTGCAAGTGCCTGATCGTAAAGGTATGTCGCCTTTGTGGCAAAAGGGGTCTAATTAAAATGTGGCGTATTTTTAAAACTTTATCAAAAGCTAGTAGAAGGTGAACCACGGGCAGTTCGTACCTTAGGCACTTACCATGTACTCACTGCAGGCACCTGATGGTTGTAAAACCGTAAGGCTTACAGCTACAGCTCACTAGTGAAAAGGGGGTGTTGCTGTACATGGAATGTGATGCAGTTCCGATGAGATTCGTGGGATTTTACAAACCGGCTTTAATTAGTGAGCAGAAAGCGTGCTTGTCGCGACTGCCACTTTAATTGTTTCATGAGCTTGAATACCGCTTTAAAACTCGCATGCTTTACCACCTATATAGATTGTTTAGGCTATATATGTCTCGGAACAAGGCCTCCCTCGTGCGACTCGTTGGTACGGGGGAAGGGTTCCAGGTCTTTGGATCCGGGTCAGCTTAATATTTGTGTTGGGCCGAGTAAGGCGCGGTCTTTGGTGTTTTGAAGGCTGCTTTCATTTTACATGCCTCATGAGAGGGGGCACACAGCATTTAGTTACAGATGGGTTGCCTTGTCCAGAAGGTATTGGTTTGCTTTGGAACTATAGTCGAATGTGTCTGTGCATCATACAGGTCTTTATGCACAGTGAGGCAATATGCACGTCGTTTTATGAGGGCATCTATGGGAGTGCAGCAGTGTCTTCTGGGATATGTGGCGCTGTGTGTGGGAAGGAGCGAGGCCGAGGAAATACATCTGATACACTGTTTTGTGGAGCCATGTAGTCATGGCCGGCTGCAGGTGAGCAGGGGTCCCATTTCAAAGGTCTGCTGGGGGGCCCCAAATGTCATTTATACTGCTCCGTGCACAGTAACTTAATTGCAATAATACTATTAATTATTAAACCATGAATAAGTGAGACTGTATAGTACATACCGGCCTAGATGTATATGATGCTACTGCGAAAGTGTAAGCAAAATAAGGCACATTAAACTAAAGTACATGTGCTCAGTATTAAATGTTAAGTGGGTAAGCACTTGCTTCCCAGTTGCTTTAAAGATGTCTCCTGTGTAGAGGGCTAAGGATAATCCGCCAGCTTTGTTTTCAGTTTCTTGCCTTTTATCTCTGGTTTCCGCTGCATTATCACCTTGTTGAGAAAGCGGCTGGCGGCTTTGTTGCCATTGGCATTAAATTGGGAGAAGGAAGTGGCCTTTTGGTAAATTGGGCATCCTCCTTAAAAACTTTGCACTCTCCTCCTTGCACCCATGTGACTAGCTATACATGCAACATGCAAAGCACACCAGTCAAAGCCTAAACTATTGCCATTGCCAATTCTTGTTGATAATGTGTTATTTGAAGGAGAGTACATCTATTAACAAGCATGTCATTTAGCCACCCTTAAATGGTTTCCTGTTTAGCTGGGTGTCGTAGTAGGACAAATTCAGTTTTTTAGGATTGAGTTTAGGGTAGGTGCTTGTCATAATAATAATAATTTAGCATTTATATAGCGCTACGAACCCTCGGGTATCTGAGCGCTGCTTATTATTACCCACGGTGTGTGGTGCTCATCAGGGGAGTTGCTAGGTCTGGAAAAGACCCAGGGCTAAGCTGATGTCGGAACTGTTGGGACTGGGGGCTAGCTAGTCTTTTGGCTGTAGCTCCTGATATTCTATCCGGGGCTACAACCAAAAGATCAGGGGCTATAGCCCCCTTAGCACTCCCCCCACTAGCAACACCCCTGGTGCTCATTTTGCGTCAGCAGGCACTGCATGGATGTCAAAGCGAGCGCTCTACTCGCTGTGTCACTTGACCGGAATGGAGAAGTGCCTGGATGGTAGCAGGATTCTGTCTAAGGTGCAAGATGTCTTGGGCACGACTCTCTTTGAGGTATAACTATGTATCATTTGCATACTGGCGAAGTGAGCTTTTCTGATAACTGAGAAGTACTGTAGATGCGCCATACAAAATCACTAGGCAAAAGTTTGACACCTGTTGGTCTAAATTCAGATTGGTAGTCAAAAAGTAGACCTTGTTGGTTGATCCCTTCATGGACTTGGTTGAGCACTACTTTGTCTACGGTTTTGCCGATGAGTGGAAGGCTAGTGATCAGTTGGTAGATGGCGAGGCCGTCCGGGCCTTGTGTGGGTTGTTTTGAGGAGTGGTCAGATTAGTCCTGTTTTAAAGCTACTAAAGTTCTTTATAGCAGACCTAAAAGAAAAATTCAAGTCTCGGAACCAAATGGAAGATAGAGGGGTCATTTTGATTTGGGTTAGCGGTGGAGTGGATCATAATTTACTGGTGGTAATTCTGGTGCGATTATGATCAATTTCATGCTTGTAGACAGGAGACGGAGCATTAAAAGCATCTTGGGCTTTCTATGCTGCACCGTGCATGAAATCTGCACGCATCTCTGCCATGCCAGCAGAGATGCTGGAATTTGCTTGGAATTCTACCTGGTTTGTGTACCTGCAGAAATCAGGTTGAATCCATATGGAACATAACAAAACGTATTGACTACAGCGACATGGCCAGCGACATTTAGGAGTCTTTCATGAAAGGGGTGCATAAAGTGGGGACCATCCGGATTTACATACCCACGCCCTAAAAACCAATGAAAATGGTATAGAAAGGAGTGCTACTAGATATGCTTATAGCTGATGTTACGACATATTTTTGCAACAGTCATTGTACCAAAATAATCTACATTATTGAATGTATTATGTTGTTGTTCTCTTGTTGTAGGTTCTTACGGAAAGTAACCAACTGCGAAAGGAAGCAGATGACCTTGGGCCACGAGCAGAGCTGGATCACTGGAAGAAAAGATTGTCCAAGTTCAATTACTTATTGGACCAGCTTAAGAGCCCAGATGTGAAGGCAGTGATAGGAGTGCTAACCACTGCCAAATCGAAACTTTTGAAGGTCTCTGCAAGTATATTTTTAAAATGCCATTTTGGGGAAGGTACATAATCACCTTACAATACCTGCAATAGGATTTCCAGAACGTGTAGAAACCCCTCGTTTAGCTCATCAGAGATGATGGCCATATGATCTAACCTTTTCTCCAGTGCTATAAGGGGCTGATGCATTTAGGCTCAGTTTTACTGCTTAGCTAAAACGGAATGGACCAATCATATTATCTATCGACATTTGCATAAGGGGAAAAATAAATCCAATTGTTTTTGCACAGTTTGCTACGTAAAAGAAAAATAAACATGTCTACTACGCTACCTCTTATGTTACTCTGCATAGTAAAACATGTTTTGATTAATTTTGAACTAGTGAAATAATTTTAGATAATACGAATTGTCCCAAAACCGGTTTGCTTCTGCTTCATTCCCTGTTATACAAGAAGCAAAATTGGCGCTAAATAACATTGCTTAATTTATTTAGCATATGGGCACATTTTTGGTAGTCCGAACGCAGAAGTGCAGTTATTTAGAAAGATAACGCCGTTTCTGGGTGTTTGCTGTCATGCCAGCTGATGAACATGCATGATGGTGCATCAACATTTTATTCTGTGTGGAGGATAGCTGAGGGACAACCCGTTTGTCTTGGTGGCTTGGAAACAAAACAACGCGCATAGCAAAAGGTGTTCGAATCTCGGTGTCGCGCTTAGAAACCGTGCCGGTATTAAGCGCATTATAATTTTACGAACCGCCATCATTTCTGCATATTTACTATAGCAGCAATTGCATGCGATGAAATTCCCTGAACCATACATAGTACGTGAGTATTTTTACAAGTGGGGTTGGTTGTGCTGTCGGTCGTTTTCTCCTTACAATCATATGTCGTGTACAATGTCGTTTCATGCTGCATTCCCATGATAACATAAGAGCACTAGTCATAACATTGATTAATCATTAAATATGAACACTTTTTTTTATGTTCAAGATTTGGCGACAACTGGATGCTCGCATCACGGACTCTGCAAATGAAGCCAAAGACAATGTGAAATATCTGTACACAATGGAGAAATGCTGCGACCCGTTGTACAGCAACGACCCTGTGAGTATGATATCCCTTATTGCTCATGGAATTCGAATGGGAACCACTGTGTTTTTTCGCCAGCTCAATTTTGTAGGTTTATATTGGTGTAAGAGAACAAAAATATCTCCATTTACCTGTGTAACTATATTATAACACGACACACTCCAGCCAGGGACGACTTCCACTGACAATGAATGTGGTGCACAATAAAAACGCTTTTGATTTTTTATTGAACCCTGGGCTCTTTCTTGAGAAGGCCCCCAACCCGTCTCACACCCACCTTAACAAACACCCCGTGTCGCGATGGACTATGAACCAGGCCAGTGTTTAACAATGAAATATTTATTAATTTTATGGTTCAATGAAAAATCAGAGCAGAATCAAATACTAGGGCAGCAGCCACTACTGTGTGGCAGTACAAATGCAAGAATTCCACAATACAGTTACTTCAAACTCCCAACATAATCTACATAAACCTTTAATAGAAGACGAAAGCAAAATCGTTTTTCTGAAAAGTAACAGATAGCACACAGGTTATGCACTCCCCCTGAAACACATCCCCCAAACCCCTGCTAACAAAATTCTTTGTGGATGGAAAGTACTGGCAAGGAGTCAGTAGGAAGAGGGAAAAATCGAAATGTGAATCCAGCCCAACAGCCCAAGATGGGAGGCCAGAAACGAAATTGAAAACCTTATTTAAGAGCAAAATGGCATACTTGGATTTTACTTATCATTTGTACATCAGTTTTACAATTGCAGTGGGATAGCCAGGACAGAAACTTGCATGGCTGCCCTTTAAGAGACAAGGACGCTTACAGACTACTGAGCAGAGCACCAAGGCAATGTGAACACAGGTGAGAAAATCGATTTTGGGAAGAAAACAATGCAAAAGAAAACACACGCAGCAGAATGGCAATTCTTTTCTACACAAAACTTGTGCTGCCAGCAGCCACAAAGAAGGCTGTCAAACTGTCAAAATCGGAAATCTTTTTTTTGGACCTGAAACACAGGTACAGAACAGATAAGATTCTGAGGGAAAAGGGATTACTCCTTATGGGATGATAGTTTGGATTTTTCTATGGGAAATGCAAATCGGAATTTACAGAGAAACAATACACAGGCAAATTCAGTTTTTGTTGCACTAGACTATTTCTGTTGAGACTATATTTTAATAGCTATGATTAGTAAAAACACTCGACAAAATTGTTGCTTTCGCAGGGCAACAATAATGAACGTGCATTTTCAATGAGGAAATTAATTGATTTACTTCAAATGATACTAGGGACTTAGACAGATAATTGAAAGAAATAGAAAAGGAATATGCTAACAGACCGAGACTAATACATATTCTTCTATGGAAAAGCAAACAGATGATACTGGCAATTTGGGACTTGAATGGGGTTTCAATGGGATTTGAATAGGATGCAAGGATTCAAAAAAGAGGGGGTATGCAATATGGGACTTTCAATGGGATTTTCTTTGGGATGCAAAATTAAAAGAGCGGGATATGCAGTTTTTGGGGCTGGGTGAGGTGATACTTACAGTGTAAGCTTGAATTTCGGAATCTGGACAGCCAGTGAGGTCTCTGGGCAGCGGGACCAAGGGATCTGGTCACTGGGACAGCTGGGCTCTCCTGGATGTGATGCAGGACAGCTAAGCAAGGTCTGGTCACTGTGGGCAGCTGGGCTTTCCTAGATGGGATCAGCTGCCTTTCCTACTTTCTCCCTGGATTCTTGTGTATGCCTGGATCTGGATGGGTGGTTCTGCCTGGATGTGGTTGGGTGGTTCTGCCTGGATGGAATCAGCAGCCTCTGGATCTGGTTTTTGAGTCTGAATCCTCTTGTGTTTCCCTGTTTCCCCCTTAAATAGCCAGAATGACATAATCGGTTTACAATCTGGGGGGGTGGAGGGTGGAGCACCCTGGACTTACCCCCGTGCTGGGATAGGACAGTCTCCCAATGTCCCCTCCTTTCCCTGGGCTGATTGGTTCAGGGGAAATTACATCACTTCGTATGTGCATTTATGACTTTCCTTTGTCTCACAAAGCCTATTTCTTGACAAAAATGAGTTATGGATCAAAACATCAGATTTATACTAGCCATCGTCATGAAAAGTATATGTGCAGATTCAATGAGTGAAGGGGAATTGGGCAAGCCAGTCGCCAACTCTGTGTGATGTAGCATCGCTTTTTGGCACATTTTTCCCCTTTGTATGAGATACATAAAATTTAAAATTATGGCAGTGAGTACAAATGTTCATAAGTACATTTCCCCCAAGTTTCATATTGATCCCATTTATAGAGCAGACAGAACTGCATTGTTCCTGGCCATTTCAGTTCACCATGGGCTAGAAAAATGCACATGGTCTCTTTCTATTCACCAAACATTTCCATAGAAAACTAGCATAACAGAATAATTCTTATTTATTCAAAGTGCTGAGAAAAATGTCTTAAACTGTAGTAGTCTTTTAGTGTCAATGGGGAAAGTTGGTCATGTGGAGGGCAGTGCTGCAAAACCCCACAGCCAAATTGTCTGCTCTTGGCAAAGTTTACACAAATGATCTCTTGGGAATGGGTGCTGAAGGAAATTGCACCTCTCGGTCAAACACAGGGCCCAGTCACTTACTTTTTTTATTTTGTGGCAGTCCTGCCGGCCAGTCTAGTATAACCAGTAATTATCACACCCTCAGACCCAGCACATGTCCGTGCAGAATTGTGGGTGCAAAAGTGGGAGGCAAGACCTCCTGCCAAACTGGTTTCCTCTGCCAAGCTGATTGAAGTCTTGTGGGGGGAAGAACACAGTATCCATTGCTTTGCAGCCCTCCCACCCACATCTACAATAATGTTTCTGTGCTAGCAACAGCTGTCATTTGACATTTGACTTTAAATGTCATTCTTCCTTCGGTTTATAAATACCAAATGAACACGTGTGCAAGCTTTACATTTCCTGTTTCCAATGCGGTTTAGCAAATAACATTCTCTTCCCATTGATCCTTTTTGAGCAAGTTTGCAGGTAATATTGGTGGATGAACATAGATGGTAAACTACAGAGTTTCCTTGCTTTTGACACAGAATGAAAATAGAACGCTGTATTCTTTTTTTTTTGAGCTTCAGAGTGCAGTGATTCACATTAAGGAAAACAAAGCCGTGTCAGTTACAATGTGAGATTCTTGTTCCTTAAGTGAATGAACAGTCAGGCACAGCTGTTTTTGGGATGGATTGCCTAACTTTCTTGGGCTTTTCAGATGGAATGAGCACTCAGGGATATTTTTCAAAGCAGTGCATTACTTTGTGAAGTTTCTTACGAAAGGCAAAAACACACGCAGGGCTGTATTTAAATAGAGCGCACACTTTGTAGTGTTTTAATTAAGAAAAATAACAAATTGCAATGCCTTCTGAAATGCTGTGCGCAGCCTTTAGTCTTCAAAGGACAAAACAGCCAATGCAGAACCATTTTGAATGTAGGTTATTTTCCTTTTGATTTAAATGAAATAAGCCAAACAGCCATTCTTTGTGTGGCAGTGTTTAAAGCTTGCCACACATGTGCCAGGGAAAGAAAGCACAGCCGTTTTTGGGTAAAATGTGGAAATGTGGTTTTGGGGTAAAGGGGATTTCTGTCATGGGCCTTAAATGTACCCCACACCTGCCTCCTCACCTTTACACACGTATTACAAATAGTATTTTAAACAATGTAGTCACATACTCCACTTATCTTGACATATTGGTCTGTTTTGAAAATGGCTTTTGTAAAAAGAGCTATCCTTTCTCAAAAACATCACCCGAATTTGGCTATTTTTGGCATCCTGCTTTATTTAAGATCCAAGCCGGATGCACAACAGCAGGGCAGGCCCACCGATCTGAGGTTGTGCCCTAAAAATATTGATTTACTCTGGAGTTGTGTGCCTGCGTAACCTAGTAGAAGCCGTACATAAGGAGAAAGGCCCACAGCAATCTCCGGCTGGGCAGAAGCTGGGGCCCATAGCTCCGGAATTATGTCTGTGCAAATCAATGTAGCAGATGATAGCTGATTTTGGCTGAGACTAGGATGCGGTTGACGGTTGTAGCAGTGCTGCTTATGCAGTTTCTCCGCTTCCTCCACTTTCACGTGTATCCATTGCAAGGCAAGACTCAAGCCACTGTTAACTTGCCCTGGCATTGCATGGACTTACCTGTAGACAGCCTACACTGTACATCGTGACTGTCAGTGCTGCCAAAGCCACAAGCAAAGGCAAGAGAAGCGTTAAGTGAGGGAGTGGGGCACCACTGGAAGCCATGCTACATGAATGTGCGCTATGCTGCTTCATGCTTGATCTCTCCCCGTGCCTGGGGGAACATCCTCAAAGAACGTGGTGAGAGAAGTATGAGAAATATCCAGACCATCAGTGTGAGGGGCCAGGTGTTTTTAGATTATTGTAGCTGGGTCTCTGAAGCTTGTGCCTGTTTAGGTAGGAAGCGATGGTGTTCCGATCTGGGGACCTCCCTGGGGTTCCATCTCATGCATTCCACTGGCCAATGGCCACCATCACGAGAGCTGAAGTTCACTTCATTGTGATTATACTCACCAGAAACATAATGGTGCAGGCCCATTTCCCACCCAAAGCTCCTACCTGAAAAAACTGACTAAAAAATCAGTCTGTTAATGAAAGCACAGCATGCAGTATGCATCTCATTTCATGCATTAATGGAGTCCAACACTTTGTTGAAATACAAGACAGACTACAGTCCTGAGGGGAGAGTAAGCGTGGCCAGAAGCTCAACAAATGCCTTTGCATGATTAGAATAACAGACAGTTAGTGTTATGACAGGCAATCTAAAGGCACCATCCGAATTTGCTTTTAACCTATCTCACTGTTCTGGCAATGTTCTGTTACTTGATTTGGACTCTTCGATGAAGATATTACACATCTCCTCACGCATAACACCAAACCCAACTTCCAAATTTGACTACTAGGCGATCTATACCTTGGCTTTCACGACCCACAAGACGCCAACGCAAAAGGCTTAGAACACTCCCTCCTGGATCTAGGATTCACTCAGCATATTTCTTAACCCACGCACAGCAAGGGCAGAACTCTGGATTGGGTAGCCAACTTAAACTGCAATACCAAAATACTCTCGAACTCCCTGTGCGCCTGGTCAGACCACCACGTCATTCACTTCGAGTTCCAGAACATCTGTCATATACCTCACACTGCTCCTCAAGCACCCTTGGCCATTGCCAGAAACAACCGATTGATTAAACTGGAGAACATACTCCCTCTGATCCAACCTATAACTAATCCACTGACCTCTCCCAACAAGGATCCTGCTGATCTAGTGGACACATACAACCAAAATTTACTGCAAGCACTAGACCGAATAGCTCCCCTTAGAACGAGAAAAGCCAAACCGCCTAGCCATCTAAACAAATGGTTTTCATCAGAGTTGAAAACCTTACGGAAGTCCAAAAGGTGCACAGAAACCAACTGGAGAAAAAATCCCTCAACCCAGAACAAGGAACTATTCAACATTGCCTCGAACAGTTAAAAAATGCTGTTTTGAAAACCAAAAGTGACACCTTTTAACAATAGAATACTGAATGCCAAATCTAGTACTAAAGAGCTTTCCACCATCCTTAATGTATTGGAGTCACCCACCCCCTCGCCCCCCAGCATCATGCAGACACCCTTTAATGTGCAAACATCCAAAAGGCTCTACTAGATAAAATTGCACTATTTCAAGGTAAAATTGAAACCAAAAAACTCATCCTCGCCCCCAATGCCAAATCTAGCAAACTCCATTCCCCCTGCCAAAGCCATGCAACCTATTTGAATTCTCTCGAGTCACCATAGAAGAGATGGTAGCCATAATAACTGGCCTTAAACCGTCCATATGTCGGGGAGACGTATGCCCAGCCGCCTTTATTAAAGAGGGCGCCAATGAGTTTGCTCCCTTCATTACACACTTTATCAACACCTCCTTTGCATTCTGCTCCATCCCCAAAAATCTCAAAGATGCCTGGGTCATGCCCCTAATCAAAAAACCCACTCTTGACCCCAATATCCCAACAAACTATAGACCAATCACAACCGTACAGTTTCTTCTAAAAATCTTGGATAAAGCAGCCTATATCCAAATACAAAACCATCTCGAAACAAATAATTTGCTAGGACTCCGACAATCAGGATTCAGGACAAGACATGGCACAGAGAAGGCCCTCTTGGATTTAAAAATCCAGACGGACGAAGCCAAAGACAACGGTAACCCGGCCCTGCTCCTACTACTTGACTTGTCAGCTGCTTTCTTATTTAGTGGACCACAGTATTCTAACAACCCACCTAATCACTTCAGCCTCATGTTCACCTAAATCAGCCGATTGGATCCATTCGTTCCTCTCCGATAGATCCATGAGGGTCTTTCCGCTTCAGCAGAAGCCGCACCCTCTCCAATTACATGTGGAGTCCCACAAGGCTCATGCGTATCACCAACTCTGTATAGCATATTTACAAAGTAGTTGTTCGACCACCTAGATGATATGAATGTCCCTACAAATTACACAGATGATATGCAAATTCTCATCACTCTCTCTGGATCTTATGAGAACGATTCCTTCCGCTTAAATGAAATATACAGCAAAATCCAAGATTGGATGGTCAAGCACGGTCTTTGTCTCAATGATGACAAAACCGAGCTGCTACTGATCGGTTCAAGGCAACACCTTAACAAGCTAGACCCTCAATACACTTCTTTTAATATTGAGTGCAATAACATTACAGTGTCCAAGGATGCTAAAACTCTAGGAGTCTACCTCGATTCCACTCTCTCCTTCACGAGACAAGTAAACGCAACTGCATCGTCAACGGCGTATACTTCCAAATTAATAAATGCATTCAGACCCTTCTTATCTACCACCAGCTGTATCACGTTGGCTAGAGCTCTTACACTCTCCAAACTGGACTATTGTAACACCCTCTGCTTAGGCACCAGCAAACAAAATCTTCACAAGCACCAAGTACTGCAGAATAATGCCCTTAGAGTGGCACTAAACATACCACGGACTAACCACATCTCTCAAGCCAGACGCATATGAAATGGCTACCCATACAAGACAGAATTACCTTCAGAACACTTATGATCACACACACATGCCTTTCCAATACGGCCCCCAAATACCTGGCCGATAAATTCACCAGAAAAATCTCTACCAGACCACCCAGAACTAATTACACTCACTGCCTCAACATCCCTAAATTTAAGCTGCAAGATTCAGGTTGCTCCAGTTTCCCAGTGTTGGCAGCCAAGACCTGGAATGCGTTGCACCCGATTCTAAGAGATGAACCATCCTTTCCGGCCTTCCGATGCAAAGCCAAATCATGCCTCTTCTCACTGATCCCCCAATGATTAAACTCTCCGCATATTATCCACATTGTATATATCCGACTGCTTTTGGATGTTTTTTCCTCTGACAAGTGTTAACTAAACATCCAATCCTGTAAAATAAAATCTGTATCCATATCTGTCTATATATTAGAACACTGCGTGTTCATGTAATCTAAATGCCATGACTGGAACAATTATCCACCAAGTTAAGCGCCCAGATACCTCTGGGTTCAGCGTGCTATATAAGCAAATAAACTAAACTGAACTTCGTATTGCGCCTACTGCCATTGTTATAGCTTTCAAGCACTGTGGGGTGGAAGGCCCTTCGGAAAACCGTGGTCTGTGCACACATGAAAATGAAACAGCATTACATTGCATGTGCGCAGTAATTAGATTTTAGGTGACTATTCAATTACTAGCAGAGACTAGTTTAAAGACATAAAAGCTGTGCAAAGCAATTTGTTCAGGCTCAGAGAGGACAACTATGTCAGTGGCGATGTGACAGCTGGACTACATTTGTTCATGCGACATAGCTGTATTCGATGGAATGGGCCTCAAAAGGGGGAAGGGAATAGTTTCTTACCTGTAACTCCATTTCTCCAGCATTGGTATCTTTCATGGATTCACATGCTTTGAATATTCCCCGTCGTCAGGCTGGGAATCCCCCGTCGTCAGGCTGGGAATCCCCGGTACATTATATAGACCCTTTCCCGTAGGAAAACTTTTTCGACGCTTATGCGTCCTATCCACCTCGTTTTGTATCATGCGTGCCCGTGCCGTCAGGACGTCATGATATAAATACAGGCCCCGCCCCCGCGCTCCCTCAGATTTCGGCCCCCAAAGTAGTGGGGGAACCGGTTTGCATGATCAGGGGAGGCAGGTGGGCGCATGTGAATCCATGAAAGATACCAATGCTGGAGAAATGGAGTTACAGGTAAGAAACTATTCCCTTCTCCAGCATTGGATCTTTCATGGATTCACATGCTTTGAATAGATTACATAGCAGTACTACCCCCAAGAGGAGGTGTGCATGCAAACCCCTATACATTCTTCGCAAAAGGCCGTTCCCTAAGATTATGTATACATCAGTAATAGTTTACATAGGGAAAAAACGGACCACATACAGTCATAAATTCCACAGGATGCCACCCCGCAGCCGGGGCTTACCTTACTGGAATAGGTGTCGAAGCACCGCCTGTCCCATCCGGGTGTCTTCGGCATGTTGCTGCGACAGGCAGTAATGGCGGGTAAAGGTGTGTGTAGTCGCCCAGGTAGCCGCCATGCAGATGTCCCCTAGAGGGACTCCGGCCCACAGTGCCGTCGACGATGCCGCTGCTCTAGTTGAATGAGCTCTTGGCCGTCGTAGAAGAGGCTTCCCTGCCTTGGAATGGCAGTACGAGATGGTAGATGACACCCATCTTGAAAGTCCTTGCTTTGAAATGGCTTTTCCTCTAGCACCCAACCCATAGGCCACAAACAGCTGTCTCGTTTCTCTGAACGGTTGCGTACGATGAAGATAAAACTTGAGAGCCCTTTTTACATCCAATGTGTGTAGCATGCGCTCCGCTCCCGAGCATGGCTCCGGAAAAAACGTAGGCAACACGATAGAAGAGTGTTTATGAAACACCGAAGGAGCTTTTGGTATGAACTGTGGGTTAGTGGCTAGGACTACCTTGGTCTTGAAAAATCGTAAGTATGGTGGGTCCACCATTAGAGCCTGAACTTCTGAGATACGTCGGGCTGAAGTGATGGCCACCAGGAAGGCCAATTTCCACGACAGAAACTTCAGAGACGATGATGACATTGGCTCAAACGGAGGTTTCATAAGAGACGTTAAGATCAGATTGAGGCTCCACTCCGGTGGAAATTTCTTCTCTGGAGGGAAACTCCGAAAGAGGCCTTTAAGGAAGTGCTTAATCAGGCGGTCGCTGAACAATGGTGCCGAGTGCCGTCGACGAGTAAACCTGGAAATGGCTGCTAGGTGTACTTTTATTGACGACACCGACAGGCCCATTTGAGCTAATAACAGCAAGTATGGAAGGAGCTGTTCCGGCCTAATCGATTGCGGGGCCAAACCTGGTTGATCCTCACACCATTGACAGAACCTTTTCCATTTGTACGCGTATGAGGCGTTTGTGGAAGGTGCTCTTGCCGCTTGCAGGATACGTCGACAGTCCTCCGGAATCGTTAGCCGACCAAATTCGGCGAAGTCAGGAGCCAGGCCGTCAACTTGAGGCTGTCCGGGTCGTGATGCCAAACGACACCCTCCTGTCGAGACAGAAGGTCGGGGGTCTTCTGGAATCTCATCGGTTCCGCCGCCGCTAAGTGTAGTAGGTCTGAAAACCACACTTGTCTGGCCCAGTATGGGGCCACCAGAATTACCCGACATGGGTACCTGAGGATCCATTGCAACGTCCTCCTGACAAGGGGAAAAGGAGGAAATGCGTACAGGAATTTGTTCGTCCATGGGAATGAGAACGCATCCCCCAGTGAGCCCTGCTGAGGCCATCTGCTTGCGTACTGATGGCATTTCTTGTTGTTCTTCGTTGCAAACAGGTCTATGGAAGGGTGTCCCCATTCCTTGAATACTTGTTGAAGTTGTTGGTCGTTCAGCACCCATTCGTGAACTTCGTTCATTTCTCTGCTGAGGGCATCGGCTTCCACGTTTTTCACTCCTGGTAGGTGAAATGCTAAGATTTGTATGTTGTGTTGAAGGGCCCAATGCCAGATTTTCTGTGCCTCTGTCGATAGGGACCTGGAACGTGTCCCTCCTTGTTTCCTCAAGTAGAACATCGTAGTGGTGTTGTCCGTCATGACACGCACCACCGAGTCCCTCAGTTGCGGAAGAAAAGACTTCAGAGCCCATCGCACTGCTCTCAGTTCTAGCAGGTTGATATGCAGGGAGGACTCCTGCAAAGACCACTGGCCTTGTACCTGTAACATATCCAGATGAGCTCCCCATCCGCTCAGCGATGCATCCGTCACCACCGTCTTTTGGAACTCTGGTTCCAGTAGAGGCATCCCTCTCGTTAGGTGAGTAGACACTTTCCACCAGCCGAGTGCTTGAACTAGTTGTTCGTCGACGACCAGTCTGTCGGACCAGCGACCTCTGCTCTGTGCCCAACGGTCCGCTAGAAATTCCTGGCAAGGCCTCATAAACAGACGGCAGTTGTTTATTAACGGAATGCAGGACGACATGGTCCCTAGCAGGGACATGTACTTGCGCACAGAGACTCTGGTACCGCCGCTCCATTCCGACGCCTTGTTTTGAAGTTTCTGAATTCTTTCGCTGGATGGTTTCACCAGGCTTGTGTGCGTATGAAACTCCGCTCCTAGAAAGACCAAGGTCCTCGAAGGCTCTACTGAGGACTTGTTGAAGTTTATTGCGAAGCCCAGTTCCTGTAAGATGGACATTGTGGCTCGTAGACTGTCTCGTGTTTGTTCCTTGGATGACCCTCTGATTAGCCAGTCGTCTAGATATGGATAGACATGATGACCATCCTTCCTTAAATGGGCCGCTATAGGGGCCAAGCACTTGGTGAACGTCCTGGGGGAGGACTTGAGCCCGAACGGGAGGACCTTGAACTGAAAATGCTTTCTCCCGACGACGAATCTTAAATATCTCCTGTGTCGTGGGCGTATTGGGATGTGAAAATAAGCATCCTGAAGGTCTAGTGAAGAGAGATAGTCCATGGGTTGCACCGATCTGATAACCTCTTGGAGTTTTAGCATTTTGAATTTTTGGCTCTTTAGCCACTTGTTGAGTACCCTCAGGTCGAGAATGGGCCTCCATTTGCCGTTTGGCTTTTTGACAACAAAGAACCTGGAATAAACTCCTTGGCCTTCCTGTGCCACAGGAACTCTCTCTACCGCCCCTTTTCGCAACATAAGCTCCGCCTCTTGTCGTAGGATTTGGAGGTGGGGCTGTGTCGAGAATAAAGGAGGAAGACGCGGAGGCTTGTCTTTGAATTGCAGCGCATGACCCATGCGAATCGTGTCTAGGACCCATCGATCTTTGGTGATGCATTTCCATCGGTCGAAGTGATGAGAGACTCGACCCCCCAGGACGTTCCGAAGGCCGTCATTGGTTGCTGGTTTGCTTGTTCTTCGTTGACGACGGACCTGAGCCTCGCCGCCTGGAGGCTTGATAGTCCCTGCTTCCACGTGCCGACTGGGACGCTCGTCTGAACCCTTGTGAAGAGTACGAGGGCCTGTTAAATCCACGGTCCCTCGAGGCTCCAAAGCGGGAGTTTCCAGAAGCACCTCTGAAAGGGCGAAAAGAGCGAAAATTTCTACCCGTTTGAAGGGCGCCGAGGGACCTAGCAGTATCCGTGTCTTCTTTCATCCCTTTCAGCGCTTCATCAACCTTTTCGCCAAACAGGTGCTCCCCTTCGCATGGCATGTCCAGGACTTTGTACTGTACTTCAGGACGGAAAGTAGTACATTTGAGCCACGCTTGTCGACGAAGCACTACTCCATGGTTGATTTGTTTGAAACCAGACTCTGCTAGGTCCACTGCGATATTAATAGCGTGGTTCGAGGCCTCCTCGCCGTCCCGCACCAGTAACATAGCTGCTTTTCGGTGTTCGTCTGGCAGGTGTTCTAGGATAGGGGCTAATTTGTGCCACATTTCCCTATCATATCGTGACACGATCGCTAAGGAATTGGCTGCTCTTACTGTCGTCGCTCCGACCGAGAGCACCTTCTTTCCAAATGCGTCCTGCCTCCTAGCCTCGCTTTCCGGTGGCGTTGAACATTTTTGCTGGACCCTGGCCTTCCTAGCTGCTGCCGCCGACACCACCGAGTCAGACAAAGGCTGTGATGTTAGACATTTTGGAGTGGACTCCGGAGCTTTAAACTTTTTCTCGATCCGTCCCTTTATGGCTGGTTCCGAGAACGGATGGCGCATCGTTTTGAGACCTTCTTGCCACACGTGGTCAAGGATTGGGATGGCAAATACCGATTTTCTCCTTTGACCCATATGGTCAAAAAGGAAACAGTCTTTCCTCTGCTCCTCAGGAATCAAGCCGAATTCGGAACACGCTTTCCCCATCATTGCATGGAAGGCTCCCACATCATCAGGGGGAGATGGCTGTGTCTGGCTCCTCGTAGACTCCAATTCTACATCCGAATTCCATGTCGGGTCCCTCGACGGTGACAGGGAGATGTCTGACCCAGAGTCATCATGTATAGAGTCGGACTCCGACAACTCACCCTCCTCCTGAGCTCGAGGACGATCTTTTACCGCCTGGGGAGCCGATGGGTGATTCGTCGACGAGCGAGCCGTACAAGTTTGCTCGTCGACGGAAGGTACAGACAGAAGTGACGATGACGTCCCAGGTTGAGGGAACTGGGTATCCAGCCGCTGTAGTAGCTTCTGAAGAGTATTAAGCACATCCAGAGACAAAACTGTCTGGGGGTTCAGCAACGTGGATGATATAGGTACCCTACCCCCGCTCGCACTCGTCGCCGTCGTCGTCGACGTGGAAGGCCGTAAGCCTAAATCCAATGGCTGCAGAACCATGTCACCTTCCCCTTCCGCCGAGCAGGCCGTGTCTGGCTGCAGTAAGACCTCAGGGGGGATCGGGTCATAGACCTCAGGCAGCCAAGCCATAGACTGAGTTTCCGTCGACGAAGGAATCCCAACCGCTGCTGCTTGAACGGTAATAGGCATCGTCAATGACACCGAGGTCGACGAGGAAGTCGTCGTCGTCGAGCCTTTAGACTTCGTTGTCGATTTTGATGCCGACTTCCCGGCTGAAGCTTCTCGACTCACGGAAGACCTGGGACGGTCCCCTGAGGAGGATTTAGACAGCGCCAGCCTCTCCGTCTTAGATGATGAGGAGGAGGAGGGCTTTTTATGAGATGAGGAGGATCCAGCATGTTTCCCCTTATGCTTGTCCTCAGGGCGAATTTCTGCTGGCCGCACCTTCTTCGATGGAGGCTCCGACTTGCTCCTGGAGGCCGTGGAGCCAACTTCCGAAGCCGGGTAGGCACCCGCTCCGTCATTAAGCCAGTCGACCAGCCTTCTTTTACGGTCCTTAAGGGTTTTTTGGGAGAAACCCTGGCATATCTCACATGTATCCGCCGTGTGGTGCGGGTGGAGACAGTAGATACAGTCCATGTGGCCGTCTCCTTCATAAACCTTTTTGAGGCCACAGGTTGCACATGGGCGAAATAACGCCTTTCCAGACATAATTCTCCAGATTTGAACTTCGCTTACGCGAAACAGACAAAAAAACAATCTAGTTATCACTAGTAGTAACACGAAGATCCCACTGCTTTGAAAGACGGTTGAAATCTGAGGGAGCGCGGGGGCGGGGCCTGTATTTATATCATGACGTCCTGACGGCACGGGCACGCATGATACAAAACGAGGTGGATAGGACGCATAAGCGTCGAAAAAGTTTTCCTACGGGAAAGGGTCTATATAATGTACCGGGGATTCCCAGCCTGACGACGGGGGATTCCCAGCCTGACGACGGGGAATATTCAAAGCATGTGAATCCATGAAAGATCCAATGCTGGAGAAGTGTGCTTTTGCATCTGTTCTTTGCGCTTACATCCTTTTAAAAATAAGTACTAACAAAGGCAAACATTTTGGCTTTTGTATGGGTATAATGTAATTGTAAAGAGCGACTACTTACATAAGTAATCGGAAAACAGGTACAAAAAGTACTCCACAGACAAATGACGCTATGCAGGAATAAACACACATTTATTAACTCCCCACAGCTGGTAGAAAAGCAATTCAGGCAGTCCTGCAAGCTGAACTGGTTGAAAAGTTCTCAAGCTCCGCCCACGACAGTTACAACATTTATAAGGAAAAACCACAACATTTCCATGACACATTAGTGACACTCTGCGGCAGGTCAGAAGAAATGAATGTTGTAACTTCCTGAGGCCCTATAGTGCTACATACATTGCTTATCTTTGATTGGGCAAACGTATTTCCTGGAACAAAACTATTTAACATCCCTTTAATGTCATAATCCTACCCCTGAATGACATCACTATGCTGACCAGCACAAAAACTCTTAATTATGTTTGGCTTGCATAGTCCTGTGTTTGAAGATAACGCGAGGCAAGCAAGGCCATGAGTACTGCATTTCTTTCCTCCTGATTGGCTCCCTGTCCCTCGCCTCACAGCCCCTGCCAATCCTCCCCATCTTTTCCCTTGCAGCGTGCTATCTTTGTTCTGAAAAACCCCAACGGCACCGTGCTGGAAAGTGAATTTGCTATATTTAATTCTTTTTTGCCGTCCTAATCTTGTTTGAGCTTCCAGGTGCCTAGCACAGTGGCCTTCAAAAATTGCATGAAGCATCTCCAGTTGGAATATATTCTTCCTAAGAAAATCTCCCCCTTACAACACTAACAAAGCATTACGTGTTATCCTGACCTTCACTGCTCAGTTTGCAAAAAATAAAACACATAAGAAATGAAGCCTGCAGCCTCTTAATATGGGCTTGTTGGGACAATATTTTCCCAACTGTGGCCTACAAGAACATGTCCGAACTGCGGATTCTTATTTTACTCCCACCATTACCTCTAGTTAAAAGCCCCAATCATACTCCACTTATACTTATAAAAATAAGCAATAAACAAAACCCTATGTTCATGTGCCCAAAACACCCTACCCACATATGCTCTAAAACATGAAAACAAAACCCAATTATTGCTATATGTGTGATAATGCTTCACAATCACTGTGCTCTCACACCCCTATTTATCTATACCTTGGAACTACATTTTCATTGTGGGTTTTCATGCGTATATTTCTTTGCACAACATCTTACTCCCTGTTGTGTGGCTTTTCGCATTATTGCACAGGCCCCCCTCTTGTGGACACTATATTTACCTCTCTTGATTCCCCCCTTCCGATCACGAAAGTGATTGCCACTTCATTTCTTTTTTTACTGCTGTTCCTTCTTTCACAATTTATATTTATAATACCCCAGGTATGCTGTCCCCCTCCAACCCAGTTCTCTTTCCAAGATAGGAGAAGACATGGAAAATCTCCTAGAAGACCAATGGCATCTCCAGCCATGTGGTGTTCTTGTGTTTGGTTATGTGTGTATCTTTCTTGCCAGAGGTGTGGCATCATTGGCTTTCTTCTTCTTTTTTCCTGAAAGTGTCATCATGTACTTCCATCTTGTTCCCACCCCACTTACTTAAATAAACCCCAGATGACATGCGCAATGAATGACCATTGCCACCACGAGAATCGGGAATGCCTTTCAATGACATTTACACAATTTTGTGGGGACCCAATAACCCATTATGAAATAAACTCTTGGCAACCCCTTTTCTTTTTTCTTCCATCATAGTCACATCCATCTCGGAGAGTGGTTAATCTGAAATGAAATTCCTTTTTTACTCTACTCCAAAATAGTGAACACTCTCCAGGTACCGTTTGCCAAAACCAGTGACCACCTTGCTGAAACTCTGGTGCACTATCTTCACTTCTGTCAATCAACTGTTTATCCTTCTCAGTGTCAAGCTCAGGGACCTTCTGTCAGTCCACTGCTCCTTCTTCACTCAGCTGCTTTGTAGTAAGTTTAACAAGTTCAGGGGACTCTTAGTTCGTGTGAGGGCCTCACGTCAAAATGCTGGATCCTGAGGAGCAGGATAGTCAGCCAAGGGGTCAATGTTAGAGAGAGGGTGGGGGATTGTAGAGGGCATTGCTTTCTTTGGCCCAGTTTGGTGACAATTGGGCAACTTCTTGGGTCCCACAGGCCCTATGATACTGCGATGAGGGCCACCGTCCCTGGTCGCAAGATCGGGTGCGTTGTCACTCACTGCACATTCTCTCTTGTTGTCCTGGTTAACAGTCCCCTTCCATCCAAAACATAAAGAAAATCGGGTGAGTTTCTTGAAGTGTAAGTGTACCTTATTATCATCACTCGAGGCCAGGGCCTTGACATCATTACTTCCACAGGTGTTCACTTTTTCACAAGCACTGCTACCTCCTCTGCAAACCCTACTAGCACTTTTGCTTTTCCTCTAATGACCCCTTCCAACGACTTTTTGTTATAATCACTGAACCTTCAATCAACCTTAGCAGCTTCTTTGTTCATCATGACAATGCATGCTTTTCCTTTTTTACGCATAACATAACATGGCGAATAGCTGCTCCCGTTCTGGCACGCTCTGTTACCTCGTTTAGTATCACTTTTTCACCTGCACTGTGCTTGAGTGTTCATGTGACATGTGGCAAAAAACAACTAGAAGAGGTTGAAGGACGATCAAACCACCAGACAATCCCTTCACTAATGTTATTAACCTTAACTTTGCAAACCTAAAATGCCTATGGTGTAACCACTTTGCCGTAATAGGGAATATTTCGGAATCAAAGAGCGTGTGAGCAGTGAACTACTGTGTCTGACCTTGTTTTTAGCTGCCATCATCCAGGCACTGCGAGCGCTGCTCTTGCCTGTCCCATACCGCTTCCTGGAGGAGGCGGAGTCAGTCGGACCACGTGTGTGATCACGTGACTGGCAGCGTGTTGAAAACTGCGCTCAAGCCGCCTGAGCGGCGCTTTATTTCGGAATCAAAGAGCGTGTGAGCAGTGAACTACTGTGTCTGACCTTGTTTTTAGCTGCCATCATCCAGGCACTGCGAGCGCTGCTCTTGCCTGTCCCATACCGCTTCCTGGAGGAGGCGGAGTCAGTCGGACCACGTGTGTGATCACGTGACTGGCAGCGTCTTGAAAACTGCGCTCAAGCCGCCTGAGCGGCGCTTTATTTTGGAATCAAAGAGCGTGTGAGCAGTGAACTACTGTGTCTGACCTTGTTTTTAGCTGCCATCATCCAGGCACTGCGAGCGCTGCTCTTGCCTGTCCCATACCGCTTCCTGGAGGAGGCGGAGTCAGTCGGACCACATGTGTGATCACGTGACTGGCAGCGTGTTGAAAACTACGCTCAACCCACCCTTGCGGCAATAAGCCCGACGGTGAAAAGCCCACTGGCTGTTGTGCGGCTGTTTGGCGGCACATTCAGAAGGGAGACTGCAGTGTTTAGTCACTTTGATCCCTGAGGCTCTATTTTAAACAGTGTTAACGCTCAGGTTCGTGCTGAAAGTAGTGAACCCAATTATATATTGCTAGAACATGAAGATCCTATGATTTTATTATATGCGCTGGTGAGCGAGGGTGAGGCTCTATTCTAATAAATTGCTGACATTTTATTATAAAGTGCTAGGTGCTTGTCACCTTACACCGTGCTAATTCGTATTTTATCAGATTTTGGGTGTAAAGCTAGATTAGTCTCTATCCACCATTGTTTTATCCTGACATTAATCTAGCAGGCTGAGAACTCTGTCTCTTCATTAATACATTGCACAAGTGCTATATCTTGCATTTTAACTATGGCTAATGGATTGCGTAGCGGGCGGTGCACTGAGGCAATATTGAAAGCTTGTACTGAAACTAATAATGACTCCTTAGGTCACAAAAGGAGTATTTTTGATAATGAGCTATTTGATAATAACACTCTAGCTGAGGTAGCTAATGACGATAATTTGAATCATACTGATACTCCAACACAAACTACTTATTTGGCTCAGATTCATGCCGACCCAACTGCCACTTTGTACAATTCCATAAAAGAGGAAGTAAATAATGATGCCAGGGTGAGTTTGGGGAGTTGCATAACCCCACTGCTACCTTGCACTTTTAATGAAGACCCGTTTAGGATAACTATGAGGAAAATGGCTGAATTAGATGAACAGGTTAGTCAATCCATTGATATGATGACCCCACTTGTTCATAGATCATCTAACAAGGAGATTTTTAAACCAACTTGCAGAAAGGACATCATGAAAACTCACAATGAAATAACAGGCGAAGGAGGCTCTGAAGGGATTTCGCATGCTTTATTGTACTCTCCTGAGCAAATCAAAGATCAAAGAAGGTTCATAAATGATGATCCTGAGGGTAACATATCTGAGAGGGGTAGTGTTGAACACCAATCTCCTAGCCCCCTTCCAGTGATCACAAAAATATTAGATCTTCTCGACAAGGGCCACGAACTTACCCACTTGGAATTAAAGGAATTAAAGGCAATTATGCATTATCTCTGTTCCAAGATGGATAAAATTGAGGGCTTTATAACCGCAATTGATACCCTGAGATCTTTGCAATATGAAATAGGTGGCCAAAGATCAAGAGAGGCTACAAATGAGTGTCATGAGAAAAGTATGCAATGTTCGCTACCTGCTCACCTAGAATGTAACAATTCTAGACAATCACATGGGGTATCATCCGAGCCGCTGAAGTGCAATTGTGAGAATGATCTGAGTGAGATTAAAGCATCGATAATTGCATTAAACGATACAATAGTTTCACAACTATTTAATAAAGCACAGCCTTTTGATATGCTGCGTAGTCCTATTGCCAAAGTTCCGATTTTAGATCTGCCAGATAGCCCTTCTGTCTTGTTGGATGAAATTGAAAAACAAAGGCAGAGATTGAAAATATTCACACCGAAGTAACCCCAACCTTTATGTCTCGCCGGGCTAAAAGGATGCATATGCGTGCTGTGAAAAGACTTGCG
Source organism: Ambystoma mexicanum (assembly GCF_040938575.1). Lineage (NCBI taxonomy): Eukaryota > Metazoa > Chordata > Amphibia > Caudata > Ambystomatidae > Ambystoma > Ambystoma mexicanum. The sequence goes on along the minus strand of NC_090930.1, from coordinate 1,363,730,319 downwards.
AAAAGAAGGAGGGAGGCGAAGGTCATAAAATCAACTTCTATCCTAGAAATTGCTGATGAGGAGCACATTGACTTGGACAAGTTGTCCAAAGAGAGTCAGTACGCCCTCACATCTGCAACTGAAGTAAGAGTGGAAAAAGGAGGTGGAGGCCTTGGCACCTCTTCGCTATTGAAGGAAGACGTGCACACCAATACGGGAATGATAAAAACTAGTACCACACAATTGGCAAAATTAAACTCTCAGAAAACCTCAACTTCCAAAACTGTGTTACATCAAAAAATAGCCACGATTATTCCAAAAGACCACTCAACCCAGGAAAAGGAAAATGTAAAGTCTAACACAGATCTCATTATTCAAAACTCGGCAAAAGCCACCTTAAGTGAATATTTCCCTATAGTAGGCAGATGCTGTACGTCGAAAAGTCAAATAAAACATCAGGACGGAGGAATCGGCGTCCCCCTAAAAATACCTATGAGGAAATCCTATAGCGAGATATGTACTAATGTCCCTAATAATCAAACACATGTAAATAATGTATGCATACTGAGTAATGAAATACAATTAGAAGTAGGAAATAGAAATAGTAATAAAATGAATGTAATATGTGATGATTCAATAAGGCTTGAAAATTGTTTATTGGACAAAAAGAAAAATGTAGTGATGGTAAATGGCCAAGGCAAAAAAGCGGAAATGGTTGAGGCACTTCTGAGGACCCAGCCTGGGAATTTATCAATAAATGAAGTAAATAATGTGGGTAACCTTTTTGCACCGAGCCATATATCTATCCATGGTCCTCCATTAAGAAGGTCCTTATCTGAGAATCAAACTAACATGAATAACTCAAATAAGGAATACGATTTATCCGATAGCAAGAGCACATTTTCACTTGAGTCAAATCCCGTGTGGTTACTAGGGCATCCCCATTGGCTGTAACATTAATAAATACAGGAAAAAACACACCTCCCACTAGGCCACAACAAAGTGAATTGGAAACACAGTACATTATTGGATTTGAGGGGGATGAAAGGATATTGGCGGATAATCGCATTAATCAATCCTATACATTCTCCGTATTCTCAAAAATACCTCAATTGAGAATAATCAAATCTGAAGATATTACAAGGGTTTCTTTGGCAAGTGTAAATAATCACAGGGCTATTTGTTATCTTACCTCTGAGGCTATAATGAAATTTATCTGGTTTAATCGCGAGGAAATAAAAAAGGAGGGTTTGACGCTGTTTACGTTTGACTGTGAGTCGGAGGCTTTAATATTTCTAGAAACACCGGGCAAGGGTATTGAAAAGATTGAAGAAGCAGGTAGGCCTTGTACGCAATCTGAAGCAGGGCTGGATGGAGGAATGTTGGAAATATTGAAATTTGTAGCCAACACAAAAGGACTACCATGGTTGGAACCTATGCTTTCGGCAATCCTATGTCCAAAATTACCTATCCCTGCTAAATAGCCATGCAATGATATGAGTATGCAAATTATATCTTGGAATTCTTGCGGACATGTAAACTTAATGAAGTGGCACTCTGCTTTAGACCAACCAACAATAATAATGGTACAAGAAACGATGAAAACTGAGCCATTCGTGATTCCTGGGTACTTAACTTTTACCTCACCTGCAAGGAGATCTCTGCTAGGACATCCATCTCGGGGTCTGTTGGTTGGAGTTAAGATATCCTTGCAGGCTCAAGCGGAATTAGCTTGGGAATCTGCCAGTATACTGGGGATTCATCTTACAATACCCTCATTTATATATTCCTCACTCATGATAATTTCCCTATACTGGAATCCAGCTGCCTTGTCAGTCGACGAGATATTGGACGAATTAGATGCATGCTTATTATATATATCTGGTAGATACCAGACTTGTGAACTCATTATAGGCGGTGACTTTAATTGTGACTGTAGAGATTTGACTGAAACCCATAAACTTAAATCATCCACTCTTTCTCATAGTAGAGGAGTTAAATTTAGAGAACTCCTCACAGAGTGGGATATGGATTTAATGGTCAGAAATGACATGAATCTAGGAAATACATGGGCAAGAGGAACGATGCATTCAATGATAGATTATATATTTGTATCTCATAATCTTATCATGCATATGGCACCCCTAGTAATAGGACAGATTGAGATAGGAGATCTTGCACAACTTTCTACCTTTTTTCAACTAAAATGTCATTCGCTTATGCCAAATATAACCTTGACAGTGGTTGAAATTGATCGTCCTCTGCATTCCATCAGATGGAATCGAGGGACCTGCAACTTTGTTGTTAAACAAATTTCCTCAGAGATTGAGAGGATCAGACGAGCAGGGGGAAATTATGAATATACATTGTGTATGCATTATTCTGATATAGTTGCCACAGCACTCGAGCAGTTTGGCAAAATACAAAGTAACGTGCAACATACACATTTATATGATCATACATGTAAACTATTAAAAAGGGAGAAGAATAGGGCGCTGAGATATTTAAAGAAAAGCAACTTGGGCATCGAAGATAGCAAGGCAAGGAGGAATAGAATATTATCAGCCTATAAACACAATTTGAGATCTGCTCGTATTTCAAGATATAACGACGTGAATTGCACATTAATTCGTGCCATTTTGGCTCATGACACACGAGTAATCTGGCGCATCTTGAAAGCTGATAATAAATGTGTGGCATTGTTCTCGTTAAACTGTATTCCTGAGCAGACATGGCAAACATTTATAAAGGTTAAATACCAACTGCCTTGCAAATTTCGTTTTGTCCCAGATGTTTCTCTTGAATATTCTAATATCCCAAGGCTGAAGTGGGATTGCATTGACATTATGTGGGCAATATCCAGGTTGACGTATTCAAAAGCTGCAGGACCTGATGGCCTTCCCCCATGTCTTTATAAGGCGGATCCCGTGTTGTGGGCTGGCATTATAAACTATAAGTTCGACTCTATCATTAGGTCCGGGAGGTTCCACCCTCATGGCTAACCGCTAATATAGTACCCATATTTAAAAAGGGTGATCCATCTCTCCCAGAAAATTATCGTCCAATATCTTTAATTGATACTGAGGCTAAGATTTTTTCTATCCTTCTCTTAAACGAATTGGAGAAAGTAATTGGGGCGAATGACATGTACTCGAAATACCAAACTGGATTTAGGAAGAGCATGAGTACAACCTTAAACGCTTTTATCATGTCGCATGTTATTGCTGGAGCAAAAGAAAAGAATTGTAATCCTGTTTATATAGCAATGATCGATATGAGTTCAGCTTTCGACACGGTGGTCCGCAATTTATTGTGGAAGAAAATGATGAAGATAGGGATTCCAACTGTGTTGATGTATTGGATCATTAAGTTGCACACAAATACGTCGTATAGAATAAGAATCTCGCCAGAAGGTGGAACCACTGCCCCCATATGTACAACAATTGGTGTGAAACAGGGTTGTAACCTGGCGGCTACCTTATTTAATTTATACCTATCTGACCTGGGTGAAAACTGGGAAAAAGGGAATTTGTTTTCTGTCAAAGTGGGGAGTATTCATTTGAAATGGATTGCATTCGCTGATGATATCATCTTGTTTGACCCTACCCCAGTAGGACTTCAAACTAAACTCTCATTATTTGAGACTTTTGCAAAAGCTAATAACTTGACACCTAACCCAGCGAAAACTGCCATGATGACCTTTGGAGTTAAATCAAAAAGAGCAAATTTTAGATGGCAAATATTGAATACACAAATTTGTCGTGTGAATAATGCTATCTATCTAGGGTATTATATATCAGCCCTCAACTCCATTAACGCTTGGTCAACTATCATTAGAAACAAAACTCAACCACTATTATCTCAAATGAAAAGGATCTATAGCCAATATTGGAAATTCTCTTTAATCCCGCTAATAGATTTCATGACATTAAAAATTGAAAGTGTCATATTGTATACATTAGATATTTGTCTATGTGACATGACAAGCGCGCTTGATAGCTTACAGGGCTCTCTTTTGAAATCTGCAATGTTTCTCCCCATGTCAATTCCAAATGCCATTATTCGACACGAATTGGGGCTGGTTTCACTATCATCTCGTTGGAAATGGAGACAGCTGTCCAATTACGTTAAGATTCATTATTCTCCAATAAATTCATTGTATATCGACTTAAACAAAATGTTGGGTTCTCAAACTCCAAAATCCTTTTCTAATTATCAATTGAAAATGCAACAAATCTTGGACAATGTAAATATAACTGTTGAGGATATACAATATCGTCCTGGTTTTGCTAAGAAAAAACTCTTTGAAATGGATTGGTGTATAACAATTGATTTAATTAAGACCTATGGGCTATATAAAGAATACGGTATACATGTTAAACAGCGCATTCCACATTATGATCATGTCTTGTTATTCCCCTGTGAAAATATCCGAAAGGTATATATTCGCTTTAGACTAAACCTATACCATACAAGGGAAAGAACTAAGAACTGGGAAATGAATAAATCAAATAATTGTGTGGGATGTCGATTTGTTGAATGTAATGAATCTTATGAAAAATTGAAACACCTTATATTGTATTGTCCGCATTTTAAGAACATAAGGACACTTAAATTGAGGAAATTCGTGGAAATTGAATTTGAGGACTGCCTTGAAGTTTTGTGGTCCAGAATGATGCAGGGATTACATAAACCCTTAATATATGAATTGGCAAGTTTTTGTAAGCACATTGAGAATGAATTAGAGCTATTTTTCTAAATTGCAATGATTGATTAAATGATTATCTGTAAGATTTTAAATTTTGTAAAGGTTCTACATGAATTGTTATGTATTTTGAACCAAATGCAAATAATAAAAAATAGGGAAAATGTGTACCACTGTGAGTTGTACCTTCAATTAAAAAATACCAGTACCGATGAAGACTCCAGAAAATACATATTTTAATAATTAATCTGCATGTTAAATGTGGGACATGAGAGCACACACACAACGTGTGTCGTTTTGCCCTCTCTTGCCCACCTTCATCACATACTCACACCATGCTTTTTCTTACTCCGCACTGTGCTGACCTCAAATGCCATCTCCAAACACGCTTTGTTACACTATTAATACTATTGGGATAACTTTTCCCTTTTCTCATTAAACAAAAAAGAAGGTAAACAAAGAACAAACAAAAAAACAACAAAAAGAAACATATTTTGAATGGGTTGTGTCCTCCCACTTAATCCTCATCTTTGATATACTCCGATAACCCGCCTGCAGTTTGGAAACTTTTCACAGTAGAGAGCGTTGTGCGTCATCGTCACCGACTTCGTGTGCCTCAACGGTAAAAGCCTTAAAATAGAGGATGGGTAAATTTGCCTTAGGCATGCACTCCGTCAAATCGGCTTTGATCACTCCGGCAAAGACTAAATCGTCCGCAGACAAGAACTCGAGAGATGTTTCTCCTCACTGATTCAAAAGAGCAGCAAACATCCAAAGCGTTCTAGATCGAGGTCTTGTTGCTCTTCGCCGTCTTCATCAAGGAGGAATAGGAAGAGATGTCATCGCTCTCGATCAACCTCTTCAGATTCCTCGCTCTAGGGGAAACGAGTAAGCTTTCTGAGTGAAAGGCCTTCCAAAGCCGAGTTGGAGGAATTCTGACTTGAAATCTTGGATGTATGTGCGAAGGTGGCAACACCTACCCCTGCAAAGAAGTTGAAAGAGATTTCTGACCCCATTGCGCCAAAGGCGGACAGGGAATCAGCAAAATCTGCTGTTCACGTGCCCAAGTGCCTGGACAGAAAGGCTTCAAAGGTCTCTCGAGCATCACTTGTGGTCTTGACGCCTCAAGAAAAAACTCCACCTCCACTCCAACAAGCCCTGTGGAATGTGTCTAAGTCAACCCCATTCAGAGGTTCTACAAAAGGTGGGTTTGACAAAAATCCCACCATTACCTACACCAGCTCCTGTAAACACTGATGAAGGGGGAGTTGCTCCTCCAAATAAAAAGCAAAAGGTGTTGATAGATACAAACACAGATTCAGAAGGCGAACATCCTTCTATTTCGCCTTCGAAATTGTTTCATGAGATCTTGGCAAAAGCCATGTATGCACTCGAGATTGTGCCAACGGACAACCTGTAAACATTCAGTGTATTTGGAAAATTGCCGACACAACAGGTGAAGTCAATATTGCCAGTGGAATCATCAGTGATGGAACAAGCCCTAAGTCATTGGGATAAACCGCACTCAGACTCACATATTTCAAAAGCCCTGGACGCCAAGTATAAGGTTCCCAAGGAAGTACCATTTTTACTAATGGTGAATTTACCGGTTCAATCTTCGGTGATTTCTGCCACCTTTAGATCAAAGGGCAAAGGGCTAGAACCTTCTCAGTGTTGGACAAGATTGCTAAGGCATGGGAAACACAAGGAATGTTCTATGTGAACGCACCCCTATAATTCAGGCAAATTCATGTAGCCACAGTACTTTCAGGCTTCAACATCCTTAATTGGGAACATTTTGAGAGATTTTCGGAATTTCTCCCACAAGATGAGATAGATGAGTTTGCCTTCTCAGTGGTAACAGAAGGCAGAGAGGCAGCTCTGCAACAACTGCAAGTCATCAAGTACTTGACTGATTTCGCAGCAAGAGCTATGGCAGGGGTAGAAAAAGTGTTGGATTTATCCTTTCACAGTAACCCTTCTACTGATGAGGTATTGCAAAAGTTTAAGAGTGTAATGGTAGCAAAATCTTTTCACTCCACCTCAGTCAGGCAACCTTACCATCAGAATTTTAGATCTTTTAAATAATAATCGACATGTAGTAGTAGCGCATCCTTGTGTACAGCTAAGCCTTACTATTCTGCATTGAAGTAAAGGAGATATAGCTCAAACGTAAAATCAGATGTTACACCTTCAACTACCATGACACAGGATACAAAGAAGTCGATTTGACTTCCATCTGGGAATGTACGAGCCATCTATTCCAATTTACATCATGGAGCATACATCCTTGTAGCAGGAAGGATTGAGTAATACCTACTTCAGTGGGAGAACATGATGCAAGAGGATTGGGTCTTGAACATAATTTGCCTTTGTTACTCTCTGCCCCTTCCTGCTATACCTCCAAGTTCACTGCCAAAGCTCAAAGAATCATCTCCTGAGCAGAGAGATTAAAAAATGTCTCTTTCTTTGGGAGCGATAGAATTAGTTCCAGAAAAGGAGATAGGTCTGGGATTTTCCCCCGATATTTTATAATTACACAAAAGAATGGCAGAATTAGGCCAATCTTGGATCTTTCAGATCTGAAGCAGTTCCTTCTAGTACAGACATTTCATATGGTAACAGTACCTCAGATTCTTCCGGCACTCCAACACAGTGGGCCTAATTATGATACTGGCGGTAGCATCACTGCCGCCGGCATCATTTTTTTTGGGCGCCTGCGAATGGGCAATTACCGGGTCATTACGGCCTTGCCGGACCCGGTAATTGCCCATTCGCGGGCGCTGGAAAATATTCTTCCCCATTCCCATTTGAGTCCCATAGGGCTCAATCGGAATGGAGAAGCCGGATGCACCGGCACCATTCGTGAACCATTCGTGAATGGTGCCGGTGCATCTGACATGCTCTGCTTGCGAGTGCCGGTATGCCCGTCAGGTCAGACCTGGTGGGCGAAAAGGCCCGCGAGCAGAACTCGTAGTTTGCCAGTCAGGTAGTAACGGCGCTGGTAGCTTACCAGCGCCGTTACTACCGCACCGGCAAACTTATAATGAGGCCCAATGACTAGATGGCATCCCTAGACCATCAAGATGCATATTTACACCTGCTCATTTTAAAGGAACACTGTCAGTACTTACATTTACTAAAGGAAAGGTGCATTACCAGTATACATGCATTCCTTTTTTTTATAATATCTTTATTTATTGGTTTTAAATGAGACATGGGTGACAGCGCATTTGAGATATGCAGGGGTTAATGGATACAAAGAAAGCATAAATCAGCAACAAACACATCAAGAATAAACATTTAAACGTTGGATTGATGTGCACTATCTAAATCACACTATCAATGCTCAAAACTTAGTCCAACGGTTACAGTAAAGCTAGGTATTTGTATAGCTTGGGCTTGTGCGCCCCATGATAAGCATCCTGCGTGTAGTTAATGAAGGAAAACCAGCTTTCAACGTAAGAGGCATTCCTCCCTTCAGTCAGGGCGGTTATTTTCTCAGATGCCAGCATTTCCCAGAGTTTCTCCCACTACATGGCCAGCACCGGCCCGTCTGATGCTATTCAATGGCGGCCTAGGGAGATCTTGGCTGCCAGAAGGAGATGGGTGACAAGCTTAGCTTTATAGTATGTGAGTACATAAAGCGTATCTCTGCAAACTCCCAGCAGGATGATCAAAGGTTCCATGGGCAGATTGATTTTTAACATGGATTTAATGTATAAAAGGACTTTCTTCTAATAGGTTTGGGCCTTGGGGCATTGCAGCCACTTGGAACCTGTTTACTGGCAGCCTCTCCGGCAGCTCACAGAGTAGGAATGGGCCATGTGGTGAAGTCTATTTAGGGCATAATACCATTGGTAGCAAAGTTTAAGCTTTTACTCTTTATCCGTGGTACACCTGGTGGCCTTATGGTTGCATTCTCATATGCAGTGTCAAGAATCGTCCCTGATGACCTCTCCCAGCTCAGCATGTATGGCAAGCGTTCCTTAGGGTCAAAGCGGTGCAATAAGTTGTAAAGCCCTGAGATTCTTCCCTTGGATCTACCCGTCAGGTAGGTGAGTACAAATGCATTGAGGTATCTGGTGCCCCGCAGCCGGACAACCAGATGACACTCCCAATGGTGCAATTGAAAATATCTGAACCTCTCCCCTTCCTGTAATTAGTATAACTGCTTGCATTTTTCTAAGGTGAGTGGGGACCCATCCTTGAAGAATTGCCTGAGTTTGCGTAGACCCCCGGAGGTCGAAGCAGCAAATCCTGCTGCGTCCTTGCTCCAGGAGTGAACGCAGGGTTGCCACCAATGGGTGCCATCGGGCCCAAGCCAGTGGGGGTGATCCATCTTTTAGTTGCTAAATTCCAGCATGAGAGTGTGTCGAGGAGAGGAGCTTGAGCCCGGTCGGACTACAGATTGGTTTGACAAATGATAGTTGCCTTATATGGATTTTTCAATTTGTGCCCATCATGGGATCTCCACGGACTGCTCCCATGTAAAAACGTGCAAGAGCTGGGAGGCTAGATAGTATTGGTAAATGTCAGGGACTCCCAGGCCACACAGGTTCTCTTTGAGCATTAGGACTCTCTTGGCCACCCTTGGCTTGCAGTTTTGCCAAATATATGCCAAAACCTTCCCCTGCAACTCATGTAGCTTCTGGATCGGGATAGGGGTAGGGAAGGCTGCAAAGAGATAAATGAGACTCGGGACGATGGTCATTTTGACTGCCGTTACTTGGCCCAGCCACAAGACTGTTTGCTTATGCCACCATTTTAGGTCTGATTCCACGTCCGCAATGAATGAGGGATAATTAGTGGTGTAAAGTGATTTGATGGAACTAGGAATGTTGACGCCCAGTTATTCAGTATAATCATGCTTCCGTTTCATAGGGCAGATTTCAGCGAGCATTTCGAGGTCGCCAGGAGGTAATGTGATTGCTAACCCTAAAGATTTAGAGTAATTGACCACAACCCCAGAGGTCCGGCCAAAGTTTTTGAGTTCAGCGATCGGAGAAAGCAGAACGTTGTCAACGTATAGGGATATTTTATGCTGCTGATGTTGATATGCGATACCCCGAATGTCGCGATGGTTCTGAATATGGGCCACCAGGGGTTCCATGGAAAGCGCAAAGAGAAGGGGTGGGGACAAGGGGCAGCCCTATCTTGTGCCTCTGAGTACTCTTATTAAAGGGGCAGACCTGCCTTTGAGTAGGACCCGGGTCAGCTGAGCTGGGCATATGGCCAGGACTTATTGCTGGAATCTTGGTCCCAGCTGATTTCAGGAGGACCGCTGCAAGGTTTGACCAGTCAAAACCTTGTGGGCATCAAGAACCAAGATACCAGCATTCATCTTCATTCTAGCTGCTAACTCGACTAAGTTAAGGGCTATTCTGATGTTGTCATGAGTGGAGCGGCGAGCGATGTAGCCAGTCTGGTCCAAATGAATTAGGGTTGGCAGGACCGTCATCAACCGGGTGGCGAGGACTTTAGAGTATAGTTTGGCATCTATGTTGATGAGGGTGATTGGGCAATATGAGTCGAGATGTTGAGGCTCTTTGTTAGATTTCAGGAGCAGGATCGTGGAGGTTTCGAGCATGGTGGGTCTTGACATGCCGGAGTCAGGGAATGAGTTTAAGAGACAGGTCTGGTGAGGAGAAAGAATGTTTCAGTAGGTCTTATAAAATTCGGAGCTAAATCAGTCCGGCCCGGGGCCATGGTTTTCAGGGATTTAATGGCCGCCGTGACCTCCTCCACTAATATCGGTTGTTCAAGATGCGTGACCTTGGTGGGTGCGAGAGCTGGGAAAGTGACAGGGGCCAGATAGTACCTCACCGTGTCTGTGTTCGGGGAGGAGGCTGAGGCCTCCCCTGCATGATATTTTGGACCTGTACTCTAGCACCTTGAAGCATCTATGTGTGCTAAATGGAATTACCAGTAATTATCACAGACCAAATAATAGTACAGACCAAAGGAAGATGGTAAAATACTGTTTTGATCTCAATGAAAGAAAGCAGGGTGATATGACAGCTATCAAACTAGATGCTCAATGCTCACACCTAAGTTTACTTGCACAGAGTGTATATACTTTTACATACGTCATTTATTATGTCATCCTATGTTTCATTTCATTAAAACATAACGCCGGGAGGGATTGAATTAGGGGAACATGTCTACTTTTAGAATGATAGAAGTGTTAATATCTCATTGGCTGCACCTTGTTTGTAGGACATGCCCTGAGCTACTTCTACGTACCTCACATACTGATTATAGCAGAGAATGATTCCCATAGCCGCATTTTGGCATTTTGGTAGTGGGTATCCTTCTTGGTGACTTCCTTCCACTGTCTCAACATGAGAGTATTTCCTGAACGGCTGTCTGAGTGCATATCGTCTTTCATACAATAGGCGCAGTATGGACATGTTGCATAAACTCATACATAAGTTCCCAATTGTAGCTTTGCGTCTTCTACTCCAATTGGACGGTGGTGAGAGGGTCAGGACTAGAGAAGATGCATCCACCTGCTCCTGTACAGACCCAAGCAAGTTTATCCTCTTACATAAGGTGGAGCACCCCCTCATCGTCAAGCAATGCCTGGACAGTGTTACAGGTTCTATGTTTGGCCAGTTTACAGACCAAGATTCTATTGGCTTTATTCCCTCTGGTGTAGTAATTCTGTTTAACCTTAAGGAGAGCCTCAGATGTACGTTCTGCTAAGTGAGCATTGAGTTTGGATCTGGCAATATTCAAATGACATCGTGCTGTAAGGGAGCCTGAAATCCTGTGTGCTGCCTCCTTAGGCCTGAGCTTCTCCTACGGTCATTCCGCAGGTGGGTTCTAGCCTTCTGGTAAGACGAGGTAAGGTTCATGATCTCCCCCTCATCACCATTTTGATATTGTCCCAAGCAGTAGCCAAGGACACGTCATCCGTCAGGTTATTCTCAAAATAAGTGGCGATACCTGTCCCAATCTCCTGATGGTTAATCGCATCCTTAAGTATCGGATTATACAACTTCCAGGGCCTCCGGGTTAGGGGTAGGTGACCAGAGACTGAGATGGAGAGTGAGACCAGAGCGTGGTCCGAAAGGGAAACCACATGAATGACCCTTCAGGCAGGGATAAAGTGGGCTAGAGAAGAAGAGGCTCACAGCATGTCGATACAAGAGTAACCCATGTGAATGTGCAAATAGTGTGTGCAATCTCTAGCAGTCGAATTCAGTAGTCTCCAGATGTCTATTAATCGCAGCTCTCAAGGAGATGCATGAAAGCCATGGAGTTCCTGTAGTCCGCTCTAGAAGTCAGGAGAGTTTTGCCTACACTGGGTCGGTGCTACGTTGAAGTTCCCACCTACGATAAGGGAGCCTTCAGGGAAGGCATGCAATTTGTTCAGGAGATCATGCAAAAAAAGGTCCTGTCGATCGTTAGGGGAGTACACAGTGACAAATGTAAAGGTGTTGCATAAATTAACCCTTGGGCTCCAGGTACCTCCCGTTGGCGTAATGTAAGATCCTGGTTTTAAGAAAGGGGGTGCTTAGGCGAATGAGATGGATACCCCCCTTCTTTCCATCCCACTAGAGACAAAGGACCCTGGCGAGAAGCGGGCATGCGTAATACTCTTTTCGTCAAGTTTTCAGTAGGTGGGTTAACTGTAACAAGACCACAGAGCGGGAGTTATCGGCTAACTTAGCAAATATAGGCTTCTTTTTGAGAGACGAGTTTAAGCTCCCGAACTTTCCAAGTGAACATAGACAATGTGCAATCCCGTGAGTCATGAACAGTGTTAGCCATAGGGCTTGTGAGACAAACCCATTAATTAGTGATCTGCTTTCCCATAAACTGCGTAGGGTGCTCTCTGCCTGCTAACCCAAAGTTTAACCCAACCCACACCCCTACCCACCTCCCACCCCACCAACAATGTAGAATACTTCCAAGTAAACATTACTAAATCATTAATTCTGGTCATTAAGCAACCAACAGGTAGATACGGGGGAAACCTGTAACAGGGAGTATCCTGTCACATGAACAATTGGCAAGGATCACGGTTGCTTCCCAACAACCAAGGTGGCCAACCCAGAGCCCAGTGAGCTGGCAATATATCTGGTGCCAGTGAGTGCAAACCAACCAGGGTGATCGTAGGCACTCAGATTACCAGTCACCTGTCCACTTGTGCTCACCCAGGAGAGTTTGACTCTTTCTTCTTTTTCCGGCCCTTACCCACTCTGGACCAGGGGGCCCACTCTGGCACCAGCTCTAGCCGGTGGGCCCGAGACCAGATCCACCGGCGGAGGTGGGTCCTCCAGGTCAGGGGAGACAAGCTGTTCAGTGTACTTCATCATAGCAATAGACCAGGATCGGTTCAAGTAGGTGAAGTGGAGCACAGTGAGGAACCCCCATCTGTAGCGAACGTCTTTCTCGCTGAGCCATTCCGTCAGTGGTCAAAGTGATTTGTGATTGAACAGAGTTACTCTGGCTAAATCTTGATAGAGGACCAAGGTGGATCCTCGAAAGCGGATCCCCTCCGTTTGCCGAACCTGAGTTAGGATCTTTTTCTTCAGCTTATAAAAGTGAACTCATGTGAGGACATCAGGAGTGTAATCACGTCGTTCTGGGCCCATCAAACGGAGTCAGTGTGTCCTGTCAGCTCAAGTGGGTCGACTACCGGGCATCCAGGATCTGGCAGAAAAGATTGGTGATGTAAGCCTTCAGATCGTGATCAAGCATGTCAGTTGGGACACCTCTAATATAAATGTTGTTGCATCGAGAACGTTTCTCAGAGTCCTCATATTTGTCCCCAAGAAAGCCACTTTATCATCAAGTGCTTCTATGCAGCTCACTCACTTGTCTCATAAGATTGCTCATATAGGGTGGTTTCGACATCTTCAACTCTGCTTTCTGCGTCGACCAGCCCTTTAGTAATAGCTGCGACTTACCCCACCAGCTCAGCAAGGCCACCTTGAATGTCCTTCCGAATCTCGGTTAGCCACTGTAATAAGTCTTCCTTCGTGGGCAGCTGAGTGTTAGGTGCCGTGACTGCGTCGCCGCCATGGACCTAGGCAACTGTTGTGGTCTCTTTCTTCCCCCGGTCCTGATTCTGTAGCAGGGATGCAATGTACTTTGCTTAAGGGGATTTTCTGTAATTTGCCCTGGCGTACAGTGGGCCACCCTGGACTGTGGGCTAGTTAGGAGCGTGCGATCATGGGGGGATCCCCCAAGGAGCTAGGCAAAAGTCGCTGGAGTACCCTGTTATGCTTCTCCAAGATGCTGGGTTCCCGGGTGAGCCACTGGCCCGCAGCCCGCCCAGGCGAGTCCGGTGAAGCAAGGTAGAGAACTGGGCCAGAGGCGCCCCTTGACGAGGACTGATGTCAGGGGGTAGAGCCCTGGCTGGAGCACGCCACCCAGGAACCACTACGGGCCAAGTGGTTTCCCAAGGCTGGCCCCTGAGACTTACTGCAAGGCAGAGAGGTTCCCTCAGGTGTTCCTGCAAGCCCTTGTTGGGGTATTGCTCTGTGCTGCGATTGTACCGACTGGGCCATTGGGTGTGTTTTTCCTGGGACCGGGTCTGCTTTTCCCTGACCAAAGTCCTGTTACGTAAGCCACATGTGGTGTGCTGTTCCATTAGGGAATCTACCGCCTGCCGCTTGCCTGTGATGAGCTTGCTGAGGTAAATATGGGCAGTGAGACGGGTGGGCGACTGCTGAATGGTAGTCCCGCTCCATGGAAGGCTCCAGCTAGGGTCCAGTGCTTGATAGGTGGGTCTGCCCCAGGCAGTGTTCCTACACTTAGTGGGTGCTGGATGTCCACCTCGAACAGGGCCCAGATGGCAGTTAATGTGCGAGATCTGCCCCCAGGTCTCCAAGCCTGCCCTCCAGACGAGAAACCGGTGAGAGAACTGGGTCATGCAACATTGTTCTCCATCAACACAGGTGGTGGATACTCCCACGCACCTGCACGCCCCCCCTGTAGCTCACGGATGCTGTACTGACCACCGCTGCTCAGGCAGCCTCAAGCTGCAGGTCCGTAGCCTTGGGAGCTCAGAGGTATCAAGGAGAGCAGGCGGGAGGCTTCATTCACAGGCGCAGGGCCAGCTCCACCGACTCAAAGCCAGCTCGATTAAAGGGGCAGAACAGGCTGGTTGCAGGGCTGCTGAGACCGCCACTCCGGGACCACTCAGCTGCGGCGGGCCATGCAAGGGAGTGGGGATCAGGGGGCTTTCCTTTCCCGCTCCGCCAACTCACAAGCAACCATAGGAAGATGGCACTGACACCCGCATGATCCCTCAGCTTGTTAGGCCGAGTGTAGCTCATGGGGGAGGCCGTGCAGAGGGCCTGATAAGTTATGGCCCATGAGCTTCACACCTGCGAGCTGGAATTCAGTTGCCAGGCTCTGTGGGGGCTCCTGCACTCCTGGTGCAGTCTAGAGGGCAAACCACATCCGGGAAAGGCTTATTGCAGGCATAATTCTCCCTGTCTTTACAGGGACACTCAGGCGGCTATGTTGTTGCACTGCACACCAGGCCACGCCCCCATCATGTACACATGTCTTCCTTTTAATCTAACTTCTCAGAGTCTTTACTAAGTTTTCCGGTGGAGTGGCAGCCAACTGCGGTTGAAAATTGTGCTACTCTACCCATACCTGGACGATCGACTGATAAAGGCCTAATTTCCAGAAGAGGTGTTCTGAAATGTACAATTGACCTGCGACACACTATTTGATCTGGGGTTTTTCGATAAATGTACCCAAATCGAAATTAATCCCATCCCAGAGTCTCAATTCATAGAGCAGTGATGAATACGACTTCACTCCTGTAGATTGGCAATACAACAAGCAATCTCTATCTTCATGGTTCGAAAAGCACTGTCAGCCTGGTGATATCAAAGACTCTTGTCTTGTATGCATTTAGTCCCATATACGAGACTTCGGATGAGAAACATTCAATGGCATCTGGCCAGCAACTGGAATCAGGTATTGGATCCTCAGAGCATGAACATTTCAGTACTGATACCCATTTGGGAATCTCTGCCCTGGTGGAACAAATCGGAGAGCCTATTAATAGGGTCTCAGTTTCATCCTGCCCGACCTACGGATGGAGTGCTCATTGCCAGGATTTGATTACGCACGATCTTTGGTCAAAACAGCAGAGAAAGGACCACATCAGCGTGTAGGAGCTGAAGGCAATATTTTATGCCCCTGTGTCATTTCTACCCTCAGTACAGGGAAAGGTGGTGAAAGTTTTAACTAACAATACCACTGCCAAGTTTTAGGTAAACAAACAAGGGTGGACTCATTCCCGTCCACTTTGTATTCTGGTCGAACAAATATGGTATTGGGCATTGAAAAAACATCTTTTTCTGACAGTGTCCCAGTAGGCTAGAGTCTTCACTGCACGAATGGAAACTAAAATGATCTGTTGCGAAGATGTTGTTCTCGAAGTGGGGTTGTTTTACGGTGGATTTGTTTGCAACCCAGTACAATGGCCTTTGTCCCCGATTCATATGACATTGACTCTCGCTGCCTTGGCATTGGCTGTAGTGAATTTTTGCAGTTTAAGGTCACTGTCAAAGATGACCCCAAGATTACAAGTCTTGGACAAAGGAGTGAGGATGTCCGATTGGAAGGACATGGGAGAGTGGGCTTATTGTTGGAGTGATGGAGGAATATAATTTTGAATGGATTGTGTCGCCCCACTTATTCCTCATCTTTGATATATTCAAGTCTGCTTGCAGCTTGCTTTTGAATTTTTTTCATAGGGTCGAGCATTATGCGGCATTGAGTCATGGGCCTCCACGGCCTCCATAGCATTCTTCGTTGTGAGGTTGATGGTAGTATATGAAGTATGCGCGCTGACCGTTACCTCAGTTCTGTCTTTTTCTGCATTGCTGTGTGCTTTGGAGCTATCGCATCAGCAATTTTCTATTGCATTTTCACTTCAATCAAGTTCGATTCGATATCCATTCGACATGTTCACTACACTGAAGACAGGTTTTAAACGGTGTATAGACTCTGTAGCAAAAGTGTCCATAACGGACCCTCACTGTGCCTGTGGTGTTTGGGGATAGGCCACAAGATAGACGACTGTGGTTCATGTTAATCCATGACAATGAAGGCCTTGCGGGAAAGGAAGAGGAAACTTGAAGCAGGTAAGTTCTCTCCCTAATCCCCATCCATTAACCTGTCCAAAAGAAAATCATCCTCTGAATCAAGGGATGTATTCCCCTAGAGAAAGCATCCGAAACATCTGAGATACTCGAGATCACGATGCTCGTCGTCTTCTCACAAGAAGAGTAAGAAATGATTTCACAGATCCTCATCGTCTTCTTCCTCCTTTCCCGAAAAAGTGTCTTCCCCTAAGAAAATTTGGACTGCTGCGGAAAGAGAAGATTTTGGTTTACAAATGCTTGCCACTTTTCAGAGGCAGGTGCCTCAGAGTGCCCCTCTCAAGGAGTCAGGGAAACGAAGCCGCACCTCTGCATCTGAGAAGACCATAAGGGAGTCTCATGTGTCTCCTTCTCGCGCACCTAAGAGCATGGGAAGAGAGGCTCTTTGATGCAAGTCTAAGGAGCCTTCATTGACGCATACAAAAAAAACAGCATCTACCTCCTCAAGGCCTTCATCTCTGCTCTCGAAGCCTTCATTGAAGGTATTGAAGCCATTGACTTTGTCGCCTGAACCTTCGAGGCATGTAATCCATTTGAAACCATCAAAGCATTAAAAACCGTCGGCTCATTCGCTGACTGCTTCGGGAAGGTCGTTGAAACCCTTGGCACCTTCAATGCCATTGGAGCATTCTGTGCCTCCAGAGGCTGTGAAACCTGTCGTGGACCCGACCAAGTAGTACCAACTCCGGCCTCGTCCTGATTTCTTCAGGTCTATGGGTTCTGTCTTCAACGAAGATGAGGAGGAGGAGGATCATGCTCCTTTTTATATATGAGTTTGGAACACCCAAAGTTCCAGGAGAGCTTAAATCTCCAGAATCTAAGATGCAGAATCTGATGGAGACACTTAAAGGACCAGCAGCTTGGAGACATCTCTTGAAACTGACTTTGGGAACCCAGAGGTGGCTGGATATGCTGATCCATCCTACAGATCAGTGATATGTAAAGTTGATGAATATCTGAGGTGGTCAAAAACCGCAGCTGCTATGGAAACTGATGACCTTACAGATATTTTAGATAGTGGTCCAGTAAAGGAGGCTTTATTACCTTTTCATGCTGATCTAAGGGTGAGAATTATGGAAAATTGTCTGAAGCCAGATTCTACACCCCCTGCAAATAAACTATTAACAGAAAGGTACAGAACAGCTTCTGTAGACAATCCTTTCCTTAACAGGCATCCTACACCGGAGAGCCTGGTTGTTCAAGTGGCAACAGTTTCCTCTAAGTCCGCAGCTTACCCTTCAACTCCTGCCAACAAAGATGATAGGAAGGTTGACTATTTGAGAAAAAGAATGTTTAGTGCAGGAAGCATGGCACTGAAATCGGCCAATGCTACAAGTGCCTTGGCGAAGTACACCCACACCCTTTGGGGTGTAGCTGCCCTTGCAGCAGACCATATAACAGAGGGAGAGGAAAGGGAAGTCTTTTGAAGCCTAGTCCAAGACAGTGCATTGCTCTCCCCTGAAAAATGCACGGAACAACCATAAACCACCAATGCAATTATAGAGCAAATACTTCAACCCATAAACAGACAGACACAATAACTCACAGCCACGCACTCTTTAGAAGATAATCAGCTCTTTACGGCTATTTATTCAAAGATTACAAGTACATAGAAATAACTCATAAAACTAATATGGACATAGATCACAGAAGAAGTAAAGAAGTCAAAAAGAAATACATCACCGTGAGCGTAATATAATTCCTCATCTCGTCCAGAAGCGGCTGGAAGACCCCGGGGACAGCCAGGCCGAGAGTGCCACAGCTCACAGGAAGGCCAGACGGAGCGTCCTTCTCTGGCTGAAGTCTCACCTGACCCCCTCCGGGTTTCCGCAAATATAGACACTCCACAAAGGGGAGTTAATTCTCGAACCTTCTGGAAATTGCACCTGTGCAGTTGAGGAACAGCCGTCGGTTGCCAGCTGGGTCAATCGAGAGCTCCCCCCAAGGAACGCAGGGCCTTCCTGCTCTAAAAACACGCTCCACGTAGAACAGTAGCAAGCCATAACAACGTTAGCTTTCCCAGCAGAAATGGCCTTGACTGCATACCAAGTTTGAAAAAGCATGTTTGTCTCAGCACTGTGAATCTAACACTTCAGCAAAATGTGTGCAGCCTTTCACTGCGGAGTGAAGTAAATATCCAACATGGCTCTGAGCGCTCCCAGAATGCATTGCGCGCCCGCGCTATTTTAAACCAAGCATAAATCAAGCATAACAGACAGGAAAGATGCCTTGAGGATATCTTTGCAGTCCAGCCTGGATACAGTGGATTCTGTAAGTAGATCCATGGCTGCCAGTACTGTGCTTAGGCACATGTCATGGCTCAGAAAGACAGGTTATTCACCAGATGTCCAAGCACGTTTGCTGGACATGCCTTTTGATGGAACTTTTCTTTTTGGTGAAAAGGCTGACAACTGCTTGGAGAAGCTGCAGGCTTCAAGAGCAACAGCTAAATCTTCAGGTGCGGCAATCAGACAACCACAACCTCAGGACAAGGGTGGACAATTCCCTTTTAGTTTCTATTCTTCCATCTCTAAAGAATGAGGACAATTCTCACAAAGGGGTCAGAAGAGAGCTGCTTGTGGAGGCAGAGGCAGAGGAGGTAGAACTCCCCGTGCTACACCTACAGGGTTAACCTCAGCTGGAGGTGGAGCAGCAAAATGACTCCCTAACCCACAAGTCCGTGATAGGAGGCAGGCTATCACATCATCTCCAGAATTGATGCATGGGTGCGACAAACGGTACCAGATGGTTACTGCCTTCCATTCCTAAAGCAATCCCCAGATTGACCCCCGAAAGCCAGATCTACCTTGGTTCTAGATCAGCTCCTTCACCAGGAGATTCTCATCCTGTTGGAGAAAGATGCAGTAGAACTGGTACCTGTGGCGCAGAGAAACCAGGGTTGGTGCTCTCCCTACTTCCTAATTCCCTAGAAGGATGGAGGAGTACGACCGATCTTGGACTTGAGATGCTTGAACAAGTTCCTCAGGAAGGACAAGTTCAGCATGGTAACTCTTTCGCAGAACCTTCAGACCCTTCGACTCCAGGATTGGTTGATGTCATTGGACCTTCAGGATGCTTACGTTGATGTGCCCAATGTTTAGTGGCAGCAGGCCTAAGGAGGGAAGGGATTCACATCTACCCCTACCAGGACGACTGGTTGATCAGGGCTTGTTCTCTGGAACAGTATCACAATCATCTCAGTTGCACCTGCAACTTCCTCAATGAGCTGTTGACACCTTCACAAAAGCTTACATTTATTGGAGCTGTCCTGGATTTAGCCTCGGGACAAGCTTCGCCACCCGTTAAGGGCTCAATATCTCTTGCAGATGGTCCAGAATGTCAGAGTGCCCAACACTCCTGGCCTACAACTTCCTAACGTTGCTCGGCCTCATGGCATCCTGCATTTTTCTGGTGGCAGAAGCCCGTCTGAGAATGAGATCCCTTCAGTGGGCTCTCATATCCCAGTGGTCTCAATTCTCCGGCAGAATGACGGACCTTCTCTAGGTACCGACAAAGGTTGCTCAAGATCTCCTGTGGTGCGCCAGCCGAGAGAATATAATGAGAGGAGAACCCTTTTGGCATCCAGGGCCAGAGAGGACAGTTGTGGCAGACGCATGCATCACAGGATGGGGAGCGCACATGAAAGATCTTTCAGTAAGAAGACACTGGTCTCAGTCGGAGTCCAGACTCCATATCAACCTATTGGAGCTAGGGGCAATCAGACTAGCGCTGATTGCCTTCCTGCCCTCAATATGGGGGAAAAGTGTCCTGATAATGATGGACAACACAGTGCCATGTACTACCTCAACAAGAGAGAGGGCGTAGGGTCACTGCTCTAGTGCAGAGAGGCAATGCAGCTCTGGTTCTTGGCACTGAGCGAAGGAATCACTCTTCTGGCAGTTCATCTAGCCCAAGAAGAAAACACAACGGCAGACTCTCTGAGCAGGGAGAGCACAATCTCTCATGAATGGGGTATTGTTCAGGAAGTCCTTCTGGAGATCTTCACCATTTGGGGAACCCCTCAAGTGGATTTGTTCACATCCAGTGTGTGAGAAACCTGAATGTGTCTCCCTAGCTAGTCCCTGCAGATCTGTCCTCCAGGTGGCCAGGAAACGGCCATTGCTATTGGATCCAGTTTTTGGGGGTGGACCAGTGAGGGAGGATCACCTGGATATGGGTCCTTTGGGAGTGGGATTGGGACACTGATGGGTGAGACGTGGTATCCCCCTTCTTACGATACTTTTTCCCCATCCTACCACGTAGGACATTAAAAAAGACTGCTCCGCCCCTTTTCCGACATTAACACTTTCGTACAACACGCAAGACAACGGTCTAACACCTGAGTTGTTTACCTGACATGTCCCAATACACGGGTCAGGCAGAGTTAGGCAATTGACCGGAATTGTTATGTTATTTGGCATTTATATAGCGCTCTATGTATCATTGGTATGATCTCAAAGCTCTGGTAGGTTGAACGCCCTCAGGGACGGCAGTTCAGGTCAGTAGAGAGAGAAAGTGTCAAAGGGTGCGTGGGTGCACCAGTTATGTATGCAGGTGATGTAATTGCCAGATGGTAGCTGCATCCTAGCGTTAGGTGGAGAACATATCAGTTGAATGTGTGCAGTCTGGTGGGTGGACATCCAGACTGGGTTCTGGCTGCGTTAGGCCTGTAGAACGCTTAAGTGAGCAGCTAGGCCGGAATGTCATGGGATAGCTGCGCTTTATTAGAGTGATGAGGTGTTCATGGGGTAATGTTCGTATGTGAACAGCTAGGCCAAATTGATCAGGGGTATAGCTGCATTCTAATTGTGTGATGGTGTAGAGAGTAAGCGTAATGATATGGAATGGGAGAGTTGGCTTGCGATTGTGAGGCTACGGTTCACAATTTTAATTAGGTGTGGCATTGCTAACATTCAACATTCTGTCTGGGTCTGGCGCCAGCTAATATTCACAATTCTAACCAGGTGTGTCAACTGCTAGCATTCAAAATTTCGTCAGGGTCTGGTGCAGGCTAATGTTCACAATTGTAACTAGGTGTGGCATTGCCAACATTCACTAGTCAGCCAGGATCTGGCGTAGGCTAATGTTCAAAATTCTAACTAAGTGCTGCATTGCTAACATTCACAATTCCATCTGGGTCTGGGGCAGGCTAATGTTCACAATTCTAACTAGGTATGGCGTCGCCAACATTCACAATCCCATCTAGGTGTGACACGAGCTAATGTTCACAATGCTAACCAAATGTGGCACTCACTATCATGTACAATTCTGTCTGCGTCCGGCACAGGCTAATGTTCACAATTCTCTCTGAATGTTGGACTACTTAACATTCAAACCTGTCTGCTAAAGGTCACAATTGTAACTAAGTGTGGCATTGCTAAGATTCACAATCCTATCTAGATGTGATGCAGGCTAATGTTCACAATTCTCTCTAAATGTGACATTGCTAACATTCACAATCTTGTCTGGGTGTGGTGCAGGCTAATGTTCACAATTGTCTCTAAATGTGGCATTGCTAACATTCACAATCCTGTCTGGGTGTGGCGCAGGCTAATGGTCACAATTCTAACTAAGTCCTGCATTGCTAATATTCACAATCCCATCTAGATGTGATGCAGGCTAATGTTCTCAATTCTCTCTAAATATTGGACTACTTAACATTCACAATCCTGTCTTGTCCGGCGCAGGCCGATGTTCACAATTCTAACCAAATGTTGCACTTGTCAACATTCACAATCCCATCTAGGTGCGACACAAGCTAATGTTCACAATTCTAACCAAATGTGGCACTCGCTATCATGTATAATTCTGTCTGGGTCTGGCGCAGGCCGATGTTCACGATTCTTTCTAAATGTTGGACTAAACGGTCGCAGTCCTATTTAGATGTGATGCAGGCTAATGTTAACAATTCTAACTAGGTGTGGTATTGCTAACATTCATAATTCTGTCTGGGTACGGGGCAGGCTAATGTTCACAATTCTCTCTGAATGTTGGACTACTTAACATTCAAAACCTGTCTTGGTCTGGCAAATGCTAATGTTCACAATTCTAACTAAGTGTGGCATTGCCAACATTCACAATCCTATACAGATGTGATGCAGGCTAATGTTCACAATTCTCTCTAAATGTGGCATTGTTAACATTCACAATCCTGTCTGGGTGGGGCACAGGCTAATTTTCACAATTCTAACTAAGTGCAGCATTGCTAACTTTCACAATCTTATCTAGAAGCGATGCAGGCTAATGTTCACAATTCTCTCTGAATGTTGGACTATTTAACATTTACAATCCAGTCAGGGTCTAGCACATGCTAATGTTCACAATTCTAACTAAATGCGGCATTGCTAACATTCACAGTTCTGAGGTAAGGTAATGTTGAGTGGCAGGGTTTTTTGGAGTAGAGTCATTGCTGTACACCCCACCCATGCCACACTTACTTTTTTGGTTGCTGCTGGTTGACAGCTGGTCGCTGGCTTCCCCTGCGTACACCTGCTGACACTTTCTGGAGCCGCTTCTGTTGGAGCCACCTTTTGCCTTTGGCCCTTAGCCGCAGGGGCTGCACAGGCAGAGGGCTGCCCTAGGGAATTCACTTATGATTCCGGTGGGGAGCCAATCAGATCAAGGGCGGTGGGCGGGTTGGGCCGCGGGCGGGAGGAGGAAACCAGGGAGCGGGACCGGGCAGGGAACAGGGCTGAAAACATGGCAAATTACACACACCTGACAGCCCTTTCCCTTCCCCACAGGGATAAAAGGTGGAGCACGAAGGCACACGACGAGCAAGGCAGACCGCACAATGTGAGAGCTAACTGAGCGCGGCAGTCCAAGAGGAGGAGAAAGACGGCGCATACCAAAAGGGTGACACAGAGAAAAGCAAACTTGCCCTTTACAACCAAGGCCTGTGAGCCCCCCCACTGAAAGAAACGTAAGACCACAAACAATAGCCAGTGTGTGTTGCAGCAGATGTCAACGGTGCATGAGACCCTCCTCCATTGGTAAACAAGCCGGGGAGAGGCACTTGTCTCTATGGTACCAACCTTGACTCCAAAGAGAAAACCAAGCGGTTTATCACAGCCGGTGAATCGAGCGGAGAATCGATAAGAAACCAAACTGTGTTGAAAGAAAGCCGAAAGGTAGCAAGTTAAGGTAATTCAAAGAACTGTTAAGAATAAAGGGGAAACTAGATGCAGAAGGATTCGGCACCACGTGGGTGCTCACTCGAGAGACTCTGGTCTATCCCATGTTTGTTGAAACTGAAAGTACCAGAAGGCCTCTGGAATGCTGTACGGGAATGCTGTAAAAGAACGATTCAAGTGGTCATACAAGGGTCTTGCAAAATCCTCTGTACATTCAAAAGACTTTGACTGACAGGTGATTACGAAAGGCATGATTGATGAAGTTGGCGCGAGTGAACCCGGCAGAGGCATGCTGACAAAGAGGGGCAAAGTCTAAAGTACCAGGAAACAATGTGTTGACAAAGGTTGACCTGGCAGAGGGATGTCCACAGGAACTGTTTCAAAAGATGTTGAGATTTGTGAAGGAACGCCATCGTGAACCCGGCGCAGGAAGGCTGAGACCCGAGGGTGGGAAATCCACATGATCATCGAGAAAAGGAACTTTTTAATCTTTTGGGTTGAATACGATTTTGAAGGGTCTGCGCCCGTAAGAGGGGGAGTGAGGGGGGAACCCATCACCCAAGGTATACGTGGAACAGAACATTGTGTCTGTTTGTTGAAAACATCAGGCCTTCGAAGGCAAGAGACTTTTGAGAGCAAAGAGACTTGGCCCTTGAAAACCTGATAGCTGAAACAGAACTGCCCACTCGTGCTGGGAAGGCTTGAGTGTGTGCTGCGCTCAGGAGACCCACCGTACCCTGTCCTTAAAACGCACTAAAGGGAGACCCCTGGCGATAACATCCTGACATATTATTTGTGAACACTTCTTTCTTTTGAAAACCCTATCCCACACTCTTTCTATATTTAGTTGTAAAGATTTCGCAATCCTTTTTTTTTTTTAGTATAGGCCCTTTATTTTGACAAGATGACACAAGGACTGCCTTATTTTCATTTGATGGTCGAAGCTTGCTCCCATCTTAGATTTAGGTTTAGATTAGGTGTTTTCCCAACCTCCATACCGTTTAATAAACACCCTTGAACTGTGATCACTTTTGTCTGTCTATTCTTGATATCATGCCTTCCTTACATATGGTGTCGGGATAGGGATGTGACTCAATTGAAATTAACCCTTCCATCGCCACTGAGGAATCAATAGGGTTTAATATCTGTAGCAGTAGGGAAGCTATTATCCCACCTGGGAAAAGAGGAAAGATTCCTAGGGACTTGGTTTTGATACCACCTCCGGGGTGCTACATACAATTAACCCTAAAATCTCGCTTAGCTTGGAAGTTCGGGCTAGATGTCCTAGCTGGCATTATCGATCCCGACTTCTGGGGAGATGTGAAGTTTCTTTTACAGAATCATAGTGAAGTCCCTTTTGAGGTACGTCCGAGAGATCAAATTGCCTAGGGCATTTTGGAAAGAGCTCTATTTCTTCAGTTTAAAGAAAGCTAACCAGATAAAACAGAAAGAGGTAACTTAGGCTTTGGGAAAGTTGATCAATCTCTTAACATCGAAGAAAGGAAATTAGAAGAACCCACCACCTATACCGACCTAGCCTTTGCCCAGCGAAATGACACGGCTCTCACTGAAGCTTTTTTACAATCAATTCAGGAAGAAGAATGCATAGAGGGGGGAGGTCCCTTTTTCTTCCTAAAGCAAGGATTACTTTACAGAAGAGAAACCTCTACAAAAGGTTTGGTAAAAACATAGTTGGTGATACCCAAGAGCCACTGAAAGTTTGTGCTAGAGATTAAGCATTCCCACCTTACCCGGGGGAAATCTAGGACACATTAAAACTCTGGCACACATTCATGGGAAGTTTTACTGGCCAGGTATCTACGCCAATATAAAAACTTTCATCAAGACGTGCAAAATCTGCCAAAAGACCAGCACACACATCCCATTGCCTGCCCCTCTGAACGCGTTGCTGATCATAGAAAACCCCTTTTCAAGAATTGGTATGGATATAATAGGACCACTAGAGACATCAAAATTCAACAATAAGTAGGTCCTGGTAATCGTGGATTATGCAACCCGATATCCTGAGGCATTCCCAATGCGAAAAATAAACACCACCCAACATATCCTTAAACATCATCTACCGTATTTCATTATGGTTGGCTTTCCCAAGGAAATACTAACCAACCAGGGTTTGAATTTTATGAGTAAGCTTATGGCCGAAGTCAAAGAGCTACTCCACATTACCACCTTGCAAACCTCTTTGTACCATCCCCAGACCGATGGTTTGGTGGAAAGATTCAATAAACCCTGAAACTAATTTTACGGAAATTGGTTGACAAGGACGGGAAAGACTGGGACCGAATGATCCCATGGGCACTATTTGCAGTGAGGAAAATCCCACTGGCTTCCACCAGTTTTTCTCCCTTTGAATTACTCTATGGAAGAGAGCCTAGAGGTGCCCTGGACATGCTCTGGGAAACCTGGGAAGAACCAGAGGAGGCCCCCATTCCAATCTCACAAACCTCCAACAGAATGCGAGAACACATGAAGTTGGTTCGGGACTTAGTTTGCACTCGTATGGAAAGGCCCAGAGCCAGCAGAAGGCCAATTATGAGTTAAGATCATTTTTTATGGGACAGAAAGTACTGGTCTTCCTACCCATATCAGAAAACAAACTTGTCTCCAAGAGGCACAGACCCTATGAGATAATAGAATGGACGGGAACCTGCCCGTACAAAATAGCCCAACCAGACAGAAAACAGAAAGTTCACTTATATCACATAAACCTCCTGAAGGAGTGGAAAGAGAAAAGGTCAGCCACCCATGCCAAAGTACTAGCCTGCCTGGTTCCCGAAGACATAGATAACTTTGACTTAATTCCTTCTGACTTATCTATCCAACAGAGAGAAGATCTAAAAGATGTAGTGGTTTCATTTCCCAATGTATTCTCAGAAAAACCAGGAAGAGTGAAATGTATATACCATTATATTCGAACACCTAAAGGTAAAGTGGTTCACTTAAAACTATATTGTCTACCAGAAGCCTGTAAACAGATAGTGATTGAGGAAGTCAGCAAAATGTTAAAAGCTAATATTATTGTGCCCTCCTCGAGTCCATGGTCCTCTCCTATCGTGTTGGTCACTAAGCCTAACCGTTCCTGGAGATTCTGTATAGACTTCCGTCAAGTTAACGCCATATCAGACTTCGATGCATATCCCATGCCGCGCATTGATGATCTAATTGATAAACTCAGGAAAGCCACCTTTCTATCTACCATAGATTTGACAAAAGGCTACTGGCAAGTACCCATATATGGACCAGACAAGAAAAAAACAGCATTCTCAACGCCCCTGGGATTATTCCAGTTTAATGTCCTTACCTTCGGCCTACACGTGCGCCAGCTATGTTCCAACATCTTTTGGATAACATCTTACGACCCTATTCTGATTTCTGTGGAGCTAATATTGACAATATCGTCATTTATAGTAATGAACTGGGGCATCCGAACCAGCCCTTTAAGACGAGGTAGCAATACTTAGAGACAGATGGAGATGCAGAATATTACTCAAACATCAATAATCAAAACTGACTCAGGAAGTTGTCAAAGTGCGACTGTTTTAATATCAGTTATCTAAAACAGGGAGTTACAACGAACATCAACGCATTTGCACGGTCTTCACACTCAATTCAACATATAAAAAAAGCAGATTATATACTAAA
The DNA here is from genome assembly GCF_040938575.1 of Ambystoma mexicanum. Classification (NCBI taxonomy): domain Eukaryota; kingdom Metazoa; phylum Chordata; class Amphibia; order Caudata; family Ambystomatidae; genus Ambystoma; species Ambystoma mexicanum. Next base: position 1,363,702,693 of record NC_090930.1, on the reverse strand, counting down.
AACTCATCACTATTGACGTCAATCTACGTTGCAAACTACAAAAACTTATTTGAAATGGTGATAGGCTTACAAGGAACATTTATGTATACGTTCCATACTGGTCAGGGAAAGTGATTGGGTCTCTAACATCAATTGGGGCAATTAAGCCCTCCTCTAGTGCAGGTCACTACAAACGTCATCAAATACACAATGTCCCATTTTTTACACAAACTATAGGGCTCTCTATTACGTGTCCCTCTATAATTGGTTGGCACACTTGTACCCCTCTGTAATATTCCATATGCTTAAGCAGCACGCATTCTTAATCTAGTATGCCATTTGGGCCTGTGCGGTCGTGTTATGTGATTTTATTACGTTTATGTCAGATTCTGCATTATACACCTTAATACTAGCGTTTCGAGCGGTAACATATTAAGATTACCAATTTCTCTTTTATGCATTTCCAGATTCCGAATGGAATGGCACATGCAACTGTTGCTTTGGACTCTGTGTTACCCTCAGTTCCCTTTTACCTCACACGGAACTGGGCTAACGTCCTCATGCTTCCATTTACAAATATGGCGATGTGAGATCGCATATCATTTGTATCCCGTGAAAATAGTATTATTCTTTCAGCTTTAGTACAACATGTGAACTAAGCACCTGATTATTTGCTTCATTTCTTGCAATGACAATTTGAACAATATACATGGTACCACCCATACGCACATCGATTTTTATATTCGGGTTACGTCAGCCGCACGTCCTACGACACGCGCCCCCTTTAGCTGAGTCTAATACCCGGCCAAGACATTTCTACGCATGCGCGTGACATCATACACAACGTATGACGTCTCACGCTTTGTTTACAATATATAATGGGTCCAAAATGGCATATCATCACCCCAACAGCTAGGAATACAGCTAGGAATACGGGATCTAGCCCCTCCACGTCTTGATTATAGGTAAGCAGCCTTACTCTCACTATCCTCTCTATAACTAATTCTAGTTCCCGTTTTCCATAGATATATTTCCATCCTATCTCTGCCTTAGGTATCAGAACCTGCCCCTTTGGAGCCATTCAGTAATGTTTTCGTATATGAATGGAATCATCTAAGACTGCATATTCATGCCTTAACTCTCTTAAAACTGGTAAAACTCTCTTGATTAAAACTATTAGGAACCCCTCCAACAGCAATCTTTGCCATTTCACACAGGGAACCATGTTAGTCCAACTTGTGGAGCGTATTGGTATTTAATGATGTTAAAGGACGACTTTCCAGTTGTTGGCCAATTTTTCCTTCACAAGGATGCACCCTCGTTACTAGTTGTCTCCTCCAAGCACTTTTGGACTTAAAGGTCATATACTAGCAACGCCAGACTAAGGACCTGCATATTCAGGGGATCTATTCCTATTCTAGACTTCTACAATTCCATTTCCAAGTATGTTCTTTGTGACTTACCAAATGGCTTTGCGCCTTTGTCTCTCTTTCCCTTTTCTATTTCTGACCATTACGGTGAGTCACCAACTTTATATTGGTAACAATACTTTCTCTGGGCCACCTGCATGCTGAACTACTCCTTGGCATCTTGGGACCGTCTCACATCGAACATCCACATTGATAAACCTTTCTGCAATCTGGCTGATTAATTATTTTTGTTTTCACTTAAAAGGTAGCCGACTGGTCTATCTTAGGTAACCACCAGGGTTATTGAGATCGAAACTGGCAATTCTTTCTTTCTTTCTTTCTTTCTTTCTTTCTTTCTTTCTTTCTTTCTTTCTTTCTTTCTTTCTTTCTTTCTTTCTTCTCGTTTTTTAAGACAATAGAACTATATATCCATGGGTTGTTATTATTTTGCTCTCCCATTTTGTCAATCTACATAGATTTTCATTTGGGTGACCACTAACTGCTTTGAATATCATACCCACACAAATGGTAGCCAATTTGGGGATGTAGTGGTTAACAAAGAATTTAATGTAATGTCATTTCCTTATCTCATCCTTCTGTTTCTGCCCACCCTGCCTGAATTTGACACATGACTGAGTGTGTACACCTTAATTTGATGCATCCTGCATATTTGTCATTCTGCATATATTCTGTTTCCTTTGCCAACCATGCTTTTACTGTATATGATTTTTCATATTGTTTATGTCAATTAATATATGAAATTCTGTTACAACTTTCGATTTTGCCACTTTTCATGATCATTACAGCCTTGAGGACGACCTTATTGTTGAAACGCGTGTCGACTTAAAGGACATATACTAGCAACGCCAGGAGTACTATTTCTGACCATTACGCCTTGAGGACGACCTTATGGTCGAAACACATGTTGGCTGTAACAGAAATTAAATGCTAACCAATTACTTGAATGAATATTGGACTCTTTATAGACTCAAGATTTGTTTATTTTCTAATATTGAAGAATTGATTCAAGTGTCTCCTGCGCTGTCTCACAACATGCACATTTTTGTTTTTCAACATACTTATAAGGAGGCCTAGGGCAACCTTGTATGTTGTTTCAGCTGCAGCTGACTATCGATCTATTACTGAAGACTAGGCGCACCCCAGTCTGTTACTCCCCACAGTGCTTGTTTTTTGTCTCTTTGCTTAGGATATGTTTCTTGATCTCTATGCATGAGCCTGATAGGAAACTAGGGGCCTTATCTAAGAATTGTTACCGTATCTCTGCACATTTATGTCTCTTATCCTCTAGTGTTTTGAAGCAGCATTTCTGCTATTTGTAGCTCTATAAAATCACCAAATAAAATAAAAAGAAAAGAAATGTGAGGAAAGGAGGGGACAGGCGTATGTGAGAAACCTGAAGGTGTCTCCCTGGCTAAACTCTGGAGATCTCATCCCGGTGGCCAGGACACAGCCATCACTATTGGATCCAGTTCCTGGGAGTGGACCAGTGAGGGAGGATCACCTGGATGGGGGGTCCCCAGGGAGTGGTAGTGGGACACTGATGGGTGAGATGCGGTATCCCGCTTCTTTCAACACCTTTTCCCCATCCTACCGCGTAGGACATTCAAAAACACTGCCCTCCACGCCTATGAGACACAAGCACTTTTGCACAACAAGCAAGAGAATGGACTAACACCATAGCCGTTTACCTGACATGTCCCAATACAAGGGTCAGGCAAAGTTAGGCAATTGACCAGAATCACACACACCTGATGGCCCTTTCCCTTCCCCACAGGGATAAAAAGTGGAGCATGAGAGCACAGTACGAGCAAGGCAAACCACACAACGAGACCGCTAATCTACCACGGCAGTTTAAGAGGAGGAGAAAGGCAGCAAACATCGAGATGCTGAAGAGGAGAGACCAAGATCTTGCCCTTTTTGACAAAATCCCCTGAAACCTCCACAGAAGGAATCGTAAAACCATCGACAATAGCTCAAGTGTGTTGCAACAGATGTCAACGGTACTCGCAGCGTATCGACACTGATAAGCCAGATTGAGGGAGACTCCTGCTACTGTGGTACCGGCCTTGACTCCAGTTACAAGGAAAGCCAAGCGGTTCATCACGGCCGGTTAGTCGAAGGGAGAGCCGATAAGAACCCGGCTGTGGTGAATGAAAGTCGCAGAGTGGCAAAGTGAGAAAAGTTCAAAGAACTTTAAAATTGTAAAGGGGAGACCAGCTGCAGAAGGGGACCGGCACCACGTGGGTGCTGCTCCAAGAAACGATGGTCAATCCCTGGCTGATTGAAACTACAGATACCAGAAGGCTGTAGGAGAGCCGCCAAGATAGGTCAAAGTGGTCATACAGGAGGTCAAGCAAGCTTACCTGTACCGTTGTTATCGGACCGCAAAACTTATAATGAGGCCCAGTGTGTTGACAAAGGTGAACTCGGCAGAGGGATGTCCACTGGAACTGTTTAAACAGACATTAAGATCTGTGAATGAAGGAAAAGCCATAGTGAACCCGGAGGAGGGAGGCTCAAAGAAAAGAGGGGTCAGCGCCCGGACGAGGGGGACCCATGGGTGAGAAATCCTCACCCTAAGTAAAACCAGGAAACAAACCTTCATTTTGTAGAAGGAACTTTTAGTTAGTTGTTTTGAGTACATCAGATCCTCACAAGCGGGAGAGACAATCTCTGAATATACTGATATTGATAAAGAACTATTTTGAGGGGTCAGCGCCTGGAAGAGGGGGACTTTTTCTGATCTGCGTCCAACAGAAGGGGATCCAAGGGTGGAAAGCCATCGGCCTTAATTGGTAAAGGAAAATCTTAGTGAACCCAGCAGAAGGACGCTAAGATTCGAGAGGGGTCAGCGCCCAGAAGACAGGCATCCAGGTAGGAAGAATCCTCATTCTAAAACCCATAAGAAACCAAACTATCATTTGTTAAAGGAACTTTTATTTTGTTATCGTGGATACGTTAGGTCCTCAAAGGCAAGAGACTTGCAAGTGAAACAAGACTTAGCTTATGATGGTCCTGATAACTGAAAGCGGAACTGTCGTCTGGTGCTGGGGAAGCTCGAGAGTGTACAGACTACCGCATGCTGACATATTATTTGTGAACATTTCTTTCTTTTCTTGAAAACGATCCCACACCCTTGTTGTATTAGCTGCAAGGATTGGCAATAGGTTTTTCTTAGTATCGTCCGTGTTTATTTGACACAGCGCCACTAGCACTGCCTTATTTTTCATTTGACGGTTCGCGCTTGCTCCCATCTTAGATTTAGGTTTAGATTAGGCATTTTTCCAACTTGCATACAGTTTAACAAACACCCTTGAATTGTGATCACTTGGGTCTGTCTTTACTGTTGCCACCATGAGTTCCTTACACATGTCAAATTGCATCCTGCTTCTAAGATCTGGATGTACAGAGGTCCCAGGCCTTGTGGATGATGCAAAGGGTCTTGAATTTGATCCTTGCGTTCACCGGGAGCCAGTGGAGAGACTTTAGGGTAGGAGAGATGCTGTCCCTGGGCTTGAGGCCAAGGATAAGTCTTGCAGCCCTATTCTGGATTAGTTGGAGGTAGCGAAGGGAGGAAAGAAGCAGATTGAGGAAGAGGATGTTGCAATAGTGAAGTCTAGAGAGAACCAGGGCTCTGAGGACATTGAGCTTCTGGGGGAAGGTGAGGAAATGTAGAATGCCCCTGAGAAGGTGGAGCTAAATATTTGACTTCTTGCCAAGGTCCGTGATGGTTGGAGAGAAAGAGTGACAAGAGTCAAAGAGTATCCAGTAATAAAGTCCTGTGATAAAAATTCGTCAATCAAAATGTCGCACTGAAAAAAGCGTCATTTGGTCGCTGACTAGCCCTTTCATTATATTTACATATAAAAGTATTAAGTTACCTATAAAAAGGTAGAGACTATACATTGTGGGAATACCAAAATTACGGTACAAACACTTGCTTCGAAGGTAAGGGAATGCACAGTCTACAAACATTGGGAATTCCAATATTAATGCACAAACGCTCAGTCCGAGCAAACTATGTCCCTAATATAGAAACCATCACACTACAAACTTGAACCTAACTCACTTTCACTACTACTTCACAACACTCGCTTTAAACCAGGCCACTTGTTAGTTTGTTGATTCTTTCGTAATAAACAATAACATGTGGTATACATATATTGACTACCCCTCTAAATATCCCTCCCTGCATATAGAGCGAGTACCCCATGCACATTGACCCCCTGTCTCCTGTTTGTTTTTATTGACCCCACTTCATGTTCCATTCTAACACCACCCACCCCTCAATCTCAATTGGTCAATTTTCATATTATTATCTTAATTAAAGTATCCACTGGTGAGACTGCTCCGATCTTTAGGTTTTCTTATACACATGATTCTGGGCGAAACACCATGTCTCTGCATTCCACCAGGCGCTGCACAGGTGAGTGAGGCCCTGCCCAAGACCCTCCTGGGCCCCTAATTTTGTTAAGAAAAAAGGCCCGGTGTGCCTCCTGGTTACCGGCGCCCACATGTTTCCTTACTTCCCGCTCCCCTTTCCCTTCCAATTCCTCCCTCCCTCCTCCCGCCTCCCAGAGCGCCTCCGGCCCTTGATTGGCCTAGAGGCCGTGTGCAGAGCACCCTAGAGACATCACTCGCCGTGCAGACGCCATTCCACCAGGCGCTGCACAGGTGAGTGAGGCCCTGCCCAAGACCCTCCTGGGCCCCTAATTTTGTTATAGATGTTGCCATGTGATGAATATGCTAGTGCCACACATGTATGGAACTGAACCCTGGCTTGCGTCGCATCTAGATAGAAGTGTGATTGCTAGCATTTGCCACACTCGGGATTCTTGCCTTTAGCCTGCGCCGCATCTAGATAGAAACGTGACTGTTAGCATGTGCCACACTCGTATGGAATTCTGAACTTTGGCTTCTGTCGCTTCTGGATGGAAGTGTGAGTGTCGGCATGTGCCGCACCTAGATGGAATCCCATAATTGCAATATTAGAATATGCCACACTTAGATGGAATTTCTCAAGTTTAGTCTGCGCCAGATCTAGACAGAAATGTGATTATTAGCATATATGATTCTCAGCATGCACCACACTTAGAATTCTTAACTTAGCTTGCGTCGCATCTAGACAGAAATGTGATTGTTAGCATATGCCACACTTAGATGGAATTTCTCAAGTGTAGTCTGCGCTAGATCTAGACAGAAGTGTGATTGTTGGCATGTGCCACACTTAGATGGAATTTCTCAAGTTTAGCCTGCTTCGCATCTAGACTGAAATATGATTGTTAGCATATGCCACAATTAGATGGAATTTCTCAAGCCTATTCTGCGCCAGATCTAGACAGAAATTTGATTATTAGCATATATGATTCTCAGCATGCACCACACTTAGAATTCTTAACCTAGCTTGCGTCGCATCTAGACAGAAATGTGATTGTTAGCATATGCCACACTTAGATGGAATTTCTCAAGTGTAGTCTGCGCCAGATCTAGACAGAAGTGTGATTGTTGGCATGTGCCACACTTAGATGGAATTTCTCAAGTTTGGCCTGCGTCACATCTAGACAAATATGATTGTTAGCATATGCCACCCTTAGATGGAATTCTCGAGTTTAATATGAGTCGCATCCAGACAGAAATGTGATTGTTAGCATATGCCACACTCATATGGAATTTCAGAAATGTGACTGTTAGCATATATGATTCTCAGCATGCACCACACTTAGAATTCTGAACCTAGCTTGCGTCGCATCTAGATAGAAATGTGACTGTTAGCATGTGCCACACTTAGAATTATGAACCTGGCTCGCGTCAAATCTAGATAGAAATGTGACTGTCAGAATGTGCCGCACCTAGATGGAATCCCACAATTGCAAGGACAGCAATGCCAACTAACCAACCAACTAACAATTCCATCCCTCTGCATACACCTCTCAAACTATAACCAGACACAACCACAAACCTAAAACGCAGCAATCCGCACAAACTTCACAACAATGCAGCAACAAAACAAACCACACATAGACTTGCACAACAGCACACAATGACTACGGACCACAAAACACCCCAAGCCCAGCCAACGGACCCACCAGGCTGAGGCTGTCAACAGCACACCACTGCTCTCTTGCATTTTTCCAGCTTATTCCCACTAACCCACTCCCTCTCCTCCCCTTTTTCAGAGCCGCCAGAGCGCCAGGGGACCACTTCGGTGGTGATAGTGCGCGGTACAAATGTCCTTTAACATTAACATTAAATAATAATACAAATCCTAAAAAATGAAGAGTAACGGGAAATACATTATTTTGCGAGACTGCTGTTTTAAGTTTGCCCAGTAGATGGCTATATTGTATCATTTTTTGGGTCCGACGAGTGAGATCAATTATCAAGCGAGAGGTTTCAGAGCAGTGTAATGTTAAGAATCTCAAAACTATCATTTCACTGTATTAATCAGTGCAGTGGAGTGAGGATTGTAGACTTACATTGATATCCCTCTACATGTAAATCATACTTTCGGTGTTCCTAGACAGTTCATTTTAGCACCGACTGAGGGAAAGTAATTATTTGGATAGATATAAGGATATTTATGGTAAAGCGACATTTACACTGCCTTTTCACAGCAACATTTTGACATGGCGGTTTTATGTCAGGACATTTTCACATGGAACCAGTCAAAGATGAGCTCAAGATTCTTTGCCTCACAGGTGGGTGAGGGGATGGGACCCAAGGAGTCGGGCCAGAGAGGGGAGACGGAGGGGGGGACGAGCAGGATGAGTAGAATCTCGGTCTTACTGGCATTAAGGCAGATATCATTGGAAGAGCACCAGGCCTGAATAGCAGTAAGACAGTCAGGTATAAGGGAGGAGGAGGAAGAGGTAGAGGATGGCAGCTTGAAGGAGAGCTGTGTGTCATCTGCATAACACTGGAAATGAGGGGAAAAGGTGGAGATCTGGTAGGCCAGATGGGCTAGATATGTTGAAGAACCACAGCGATAGAATGGAGCCCTGGGGGACTACACAGGTAGAAAGTGTGGTGGGGGAGAGAAAATAACCCATTTGCACTTGGGAGGGTCTGCTTGAAAGGAAGGGGGTAAGCAACACCAGCGCCTAGTCCGTGATGCCTAGGGTATCATGGAGGTGGGGTATGAGGATGCAGTGGTTGACAGTGTCAAAGGCAGAAGAGAGCTCAAGGAGGATCAGAACAAAAGGGGAGTTGGAATCCAGGCTGGAAAGTAGGTCTTCACAGGTGTTCAGGAGAGCAGTTTCCATGCCTCTGCCTGCCCTAAAACTGGACTGGTGATCGTGGAGAAAGCCGGCCATTTCGGTGTGGAAGGTCAGTTGGGGGATGCCCAGTTTCTCCATGAGTTTGCCCAGGAAAGGGGAGATGGAGAGAGGGTGACAGTTAGCCGGGCAAGAAGGGTCAGCAGATGGCTTTTTTTTAGGAGAGGGTACACAAGCGAGTGCTTGAGGGGTTGGGGGAAGGAACCAGTGGCAAAAGAGTGGTTGCAGAGGTCAGCCAAGGCTGGAGCGAGAGAGGCAATGTTGCCCTTGATGGTTCTGGAGGAGCAGGGGAGCACCTGTTTAGAGGAGACTTTCTTAGCGTGAACAACTCTAGCGATCTCATGCTGCTATTCTAACTCCAGGTACTCTGGGCTGGGCCAAGTTCACTCAACAGACCTTTTTGGAATGCTTTATGAGAGGCCCTTGGTAACTGCGTGTAAAACCTACCCTTTTGTACCATTTCTTTGAAAAAGTCTGCTGTAAAATTAGGCTTAGCTTTTTCAAAATTTGCAGCAGTGACAAAACCCTCAAAATACCAATGGATGGGTTGGTCTCACTCATGTCATTCGCTTACTTGGTGGAATTTGTGGCTGGTATTTATGTCCCACAAGTATAGAAAAACCACCAGCCACTACTATGTAGATAATGAAAATCAAATACTGGCCTTCATATGTTATGTTATCAAAATGTATGTAGCACTTAGGCAATTAAAGAGTTATGTACATACTTAACCAGAGTATGACTACACACAAGGAAGTGTTTCTACCATTTAAAATGCATCTTCTAATGGAGTCAGGCATGAGAGTGGTCTAGCATAACTGCCCAGTGGTCCTAAATCATCTGGGACACCTTCAGACATTACTGTTTTTAGCCTTCAGTGCTTTGCATGCTGAGCCTTGAAGGCCCAACGTCTGATAACTAAAAAGCCAACAATGGCTGGAGTTTTCAGACAAGTTATTGGAGGAACTTGGCTACTGAGTTCCTTAAAATAAAAGAGACAACCTCCTCTTTTACCTCTCTGTTTCATTGAAGGAAAAGTAATTGACTTATCTCTCCAGTTTAAGCCCCCACTTTTCGCAACACAAGAAAACAAAGATTGCAAGTCAGCTACATTAATGTTTTTAAAAGTATATTTTATTTAAACAGCCAAAAAGCATCAAGCTCAGCTTTTTTTATGCACATTTATTTTCCAAGGTTTATTTGTTAATATTGTTAGTTATTTTCCTTATTGTAGGATTGAAAGAAATCTCTCCCCTCAACTATGTGACCTTCTGCCCTCTTAAGCATATGCTGTTGTTTTAACGCAGCAAATTACTTTGAGTTAATTTACTTAGTTGAAATTACTTCGAATTTACTTTGTGGGGTAGTAATTCTAAAGATGTAATCACTTTAGCTCCTGCCAGATGGTTGTATGCACTGCTGAGGATAATGTGTTGGCCGTGGAGCTGTGGCAGGAGGAAAGTGACCGACTGGAAATGTTGATCCTAAATCTATATGTACCTCCAAGTACCAAATCATTGGACAACCTACAATCCAACATTGAAGATACCCTGGTACTTTGCAAATGGAACCATGCTGAGTATATGATCATTTTAGATGGGGACTTGAACCTGGCCTGGGAATGTTGGCGAGGCTACCCTGGATTATTTCTTTGGGAATAACGCCTGCCTCATGATGGCTGAAGATCTAAAGGTCGTCCCCATTGAGTACAGTGACCACAACATCCTAGCACTTACTATCAATTTGCAACACACTAGACTCAGTGAGAGTGGTTGTATTGGAATCCAAGCTAACCAAGCTGTCAATTGTGTACGTTGGACGGTGAAGTATTTGCATAAAATGGGCATGACGATCTCTGATCTTCGAGACGAGGATATTGATGCCTTGGGCTCTATGCGTTGCAATGAGATAGAGGAATGGGTTAGAACTTTGACCTTTAAAACTGGTGCAGGCCGCCGTGCGCCTTGGTTGGCATTTTGTAAACCCTGTCATGCATTTGATGGTGCCATTCGTGACGCCAAGAGAGCTTTGCGCAGAGAGCTACGTGTGAGGGGCTGTTGGCTCCTGAGCTGGCCTCACGCGTAAGTTGCATTAAGAAAAACTACCAAGGATGGCTTAAGCGACGGAGGTTATCTATACTCAACATGCATTGACAGAGTATGATTATGGCGCTTAGAAGTGGGAACCCTAAGAAGATATGGGGTATGTTGGCTGATGCCAAGGGGGGGTCGTAAGAAACGTATCCTAGACCCTATATAGGGACTGGAATGGATGGGGCACATTAGATGGAATAGCAGATCCAGCATTGAGGCCTCACCCCCCCGGACTACATGAGTGGGGGGGTGGCCCATGTCCTTCGACGAAGTCGACATCCAAGCTGTAATCCTGAAGCTCAAAAACACCCGGCCCCTGCTCCAAATGGCCTGGCCAATGTGGTATAAAAACAGAATCCTTACCAGTGGGCTAGCATAATAAAAGTCTTGTTTGACAAGTTATGAGTGGCACTAAAAAATTCTGGTATCATGGCAGCAGTCTGTCCTTGTCCCGGTATATAAAAAAGGTGACCGTTTGTTGCCAGAGAACTACAGACTGCTGTCATTACTAGATGTGACATGGTAAATCTTTTCCACTTTTGTCTTGAGAGCGCTTCAGACTTGGGTGGAAGAATCCCAAGTGCTGCAATTTATGCAGATGGGATTCTGCCCATGTTGCTGTATGTCACACAACCTTAGGGTCTTGGACTCACTGATTAGGGGGATGTTGGAGTCCAGTGGGCCCACCCTATATGTTACTTTTGTTGATTTCAGAGCAGCCTTTGGTGGGGTTAACTGTGAGAAACTGTGGTGTAAAATATTATCCTGGGGTGCCCGAAATGGCTTGTCAATGTGCTAAAAGGCCTTCATTTGAATACACAAGCTTGTGTTCGATTGAACGAAGAGGGGGGAGTGTCTGCCCCAGTCACGATTTTTAAAGGGGTGAAGCAGGGCTCCATGATTGTGCCACTGCTCTATAACATATACATGTCTGATCCGCCCCCTCCTGATTCACACCAGGCATTGGTTGTTGCCCCAATAAAGTCGGGAGGACCATCCCTTGCATGCTCTACGCCGATGATTTGGTTATGCTACATTACACCTATAGCAGAGCCAACTCCATGTTCGACATATTGATCAAATACTCAGCGGAAAATTACTTGAGTATTAACATGTGGAAGACCAAGGTCATGATGCTCTCCCCCAAAAGGGTGAAGTGTCCCAGTTTTACTAACAGTCTTGGGAAGGTTGACTATGTTGCTTCATATCCATACTTAGGATTAGAAATGAGTAGCAGTAGAACATACTCTTGCATAGTGTCCGTTGTGATGCTGGAAATGCATCAGAGGGACAGGGCCTCCGTATCCTTGTCCTTTACTGCTTTTTATCGTGTGTTCTGTCGTGTTTTCTGCACAGGAGTTCATGTGGGACTCCTGGCGGTGCAGCTCTCTTTTGGTTTGGTGAACAGACCCATGGGATACCCTTATGGCACCCATGGGTAGGGGTACAACCCTGTGCCCCTAGTGTATGTTTTTGGGCACCTGTGTGTGACCCACAGAGCAGGGTACGGGCTGGTGGCAGCTCCGTGTTGAAATGACTGGTGCCCTGAGCATCCTCCATTTTGGGATGCCCAGGCCCTGTCGTTGGAATTGGTAGATTCCTGATGGAGACAAAATGGCCCCCATGGCCTCTAGCCTTCCATCACCTGTTTCCTTGATCCTCCCGAAGTCCCGGGAAGCCCTGCCTCTGTCCCTTCCCCCTGACTGGCTGTTGGGTGCAAGTTCCATATATGGTAGTGTGGGGAAGTGCCGACCAGACTGGCTGGAGCCTTCTCAACGACTGTATGTAGTGGGTACGCCTGTGGGTGGGACCTGGGTGAATGGAGTGTGTGACGAATACGCATTCTATGTGATGGGTGTCTAGTATCTGGTGGTTGACACAATGACTGAAACAGCCCTGCCCGAAACCGTTATGAATGCAGTATGGAGTGTTGAATGGCTCGGTACATAACTCGTTGTGAGTGTCTGGAGAGAAGTGAATGGCCTGAATGCACTGTGTGCCTGATTGGCTGCCTGCCTGCATGAATGCCCTAACTCGTGATTGGATGCTTGTGTGTGACTCAGTGGAATGAATGGGAGATCAACAGTATATCTGGGGACCTCTCACTGCTAGGAATCGTGTTCAGAAGCTGAAGTCCACTACGACGAGTAACTGGAGTAACTGAAGCTTGACCTTGAGCCCCGCTGGACGAGAAGAATTGCTGTTGCTCTCCTTCACAATCTGAAAGCTGCTGTGCCTCCAAGGACTGACCCAAAGAGGACCTGGTAAGGCACCCTCTTCCATAGCTACGAGGGACCACCGTGCACCAGCCGATCTTTGCCTAAGCTCCCTGGTAGACAGACCTTCGACAGGCTGCCAACCCTATACGGGGACTGCTGCGGAACTCCAAGGAGAAGCGTCCGGACTGTTGTCCGCCACTGTCGACGACCGCCGTCGCCGACTGGAGCCGCCGTGCTCCCGTTTGCCTAAGACTTCATTTGATCCAAGGACGCTCTCGTCCACATCGTCGCCGCTGTATCCTGCTGGAGAAGGCCTGACTTTCGACGCGCCGAGGAGCATCCACCGGTGGGTTTCACGCCACCCAAAGACCACAGAGACGCCAACGACTCAACGCCCTTGCTGGGCCACAGTTCTTCAAACTCTTTGCGGTCCAGAACTATTGACACCGAGGTGCCCCGCACGCCTCTTCCTTGCAGGACCTTTAAGCTTCCCCGTCAACGAGCACCGCTAGCAACGACGCGGCCACTTCACCGTCGTAGCTCGACCTGTTCTCCGTCGGGGAACGCTACAACGCCAGGTACTTTGGGGTTGCAGAACTATTGGAAAGTCTAGTGTGTACAATATATGGACTTGGCTTGTATCTTCTACAGGTTGCCCAGGAGGGGGGGGATCTCCACACAGAACTGTGTCTAGAGGTACGGGGCCAGTATTCTGACAATTGTTTAACCATCTTGCTTTCCTTCCTCTCTCTACTGCTGGTTTCCTCTTTATTTGATCTGTGTGTCATTCTGACCGTATGCACTTTAATGAGATCTGATAACGTTAGTGGTACCACTTTAGAACTGTATATATTTAACATTGTTGATTTCTGAGCACAAAGTGAGTTATCGTGTTAGTGTACATCCCCTCGAATATTAATTATATAAAGACTGTTTTAACCGATAGTGTGTGGACATTCCTTTGTGGGTGCTTGGGGACTACACTGTACTTGTTAGGCGATCCTCTGCACACCGATCCACTGCACACCAGAACACTGCTCACATTTCCCCAACACCTCCCTCCAGGGTTCGAGGCTCATGTGATTCGGTTTACCCAAAGGACCGAAAGCTCCGTACCAGGTACGATTTACGGGCTCGATTGCAGCCCTTCCTGCACTGGCAGTTGCCATGGAGAACATACAGCAGAAGGGGCGGCGTTACACCTCCACGCCGATCGTTCACTTGCTCACGTGATTCAGAGTGGCGTTTCCCACGTGACCTTGGTGGACGTCACATGACCCCGAAACGCACAGTATATAAGGCTTGAGGCACGGACACTCATTGCTTCTCAGCTGTCTTCAGACCCTGTTTGGCGCTACGTTTGGATAACACTACTGGTTTACCTTGATCTTGGAAATCTCTCTTGGACTGCTTCGGATTACCCTTTTGTACCTTTGCTTGGAACTGCTTACCTATTGCTGGATTTCTGACACGACCCTAACTTGTCTTCGGATCATCCCTTGGTACCTTGTTGAACTCCTACGCCATTTCCCTTTTGGGATTCAAGTCACGCCTTCAGTCCTACAGGTGGCTTATCCTGCATCCACGCTTGTCTGCGGTCCTCTTGTTCTAGGGACCGCCTCATCTGAGTCTCGAACCTCCCTCCTAGGTTTCCTGGGTTTTCCAAACACCGGATAGGTAAGACTATTCAGATCCTTTGGTTCATGTGATATATTCTAATTGCCTGGTACTTAACCTCGTTCTTTTTGACAGCAGCATCGGTGTTCCAGAGGTTCCGTGGATCCGGGAAGTAACATTTCCCACCTGTGGCCCCAAAGGTCGCACAGCGGGTTTCTTTTAGTTCCCCTGTGCGTCATTTGAGGACAGAGGTTTCAACGGTCTACACGACACTCAAGTCAGAACAGTACTTAAGAACCAGCCTGCAGCACCTCCTGAGAAGCTAGGCCTTGATTGCTCGTCCATTGATACCATAATAGAGAATCTTGGCTGGGGTCCTCTGTGCCTCTCCTCTACCAAATAGAGAGCGGAAGTACAGACCCCCCTCCGGTCTTTACAGCCGTCAAGAAGGCCATGGATCTGCGCATGACCCAACTGATTGGCAATTTTGCAAGAAATACACCTGGGTTCTCTCTGGGTGGATAATTACCCTATAAAGCCAATGCTTTTGACCCCTGGCCCTGTATGGTTTGGAGGCACTGGCCATGGGTGACGTGCACTGGCTGTATATGATTGAGGGTTCCTTCTGGAATCTTTTTCTGAGGTTGAGCCCTTCTGCTACAATTGAATACCTCTGACTGGAGTTGGGGTTGGGTTCGCTTAAGGGCCAGATGCTTACCAGACAAGGATTATTACACCTGTAAATTCCTAATAAGCTGAAAATTCGGCTACTCTC
This sequence comes from Ambystoma mexicanum, assembly GCF_040938575.1. Lineage (NCBI taxonomy): Eukaryota > Metazoa > Chordata > Amphibia > Caudata > Ambystomatidae > Ambystoma > Ambystoma mexicanum. Next base: position 1,363,687,306 of record NC_090930.1, on the reverse strand, counting down.
GCTGCTAGGGCTGGGGGAAGGGGGTGGATTTGTGTCAAAGACGTAGGGAAGAGAGGTTGACATAGTAATTACTAATCTATACAAGAGCGTCGGATGGTGCCCAAACTTTAATAGAGGAACTAGCTACGTCGTTTTAAAACGTATCTTCAAACGTAAAGTGAAGCAGTGGGATTGGATTAACAACTATGCCTATCAGGCTACACTTCATACCTATTCTTACTTCTATGGGGTTGTGCACACATTTCTCCAACCTCAGAGATATCTGAGACAGTGCCCAAGCCCAGCGGTGCAGAGCTTTCGACTGAGGCTAGGTATAAACCAGCCTCCATTATATGTTTTTCGTGGTGCTCATTTTGGGATCCCATTCAAGGATAGGTGCTGTCGTTTATGTAAATTGCCTAGAAAATTGGAGACGGCAAAGCCTCTTTTTACTGAATGTGCTCATCTGGGCAATGAATACATGACCATGTTAGGCAGTATGGTACACAGCTATTAGTTGATAAGGGAAGACGCATTTTATTATTATTATTTATTTATTTGTTTGGTTCCATAAGAACCTTACAAAATTGTTACACGTTAAGCACAATCTAAAACTGTCTAAAACATCAGTCTAATATCACAACTATTAAAAACTATTAAGAACATACTAAAACATCTAAAACACCTCATCGGACACTTTGAGACATTATGATCAATAAAATCAATGGAAACCGGCCTTAATTTACGGTATATGTGCAGTTATATACACCAATTAAATTGACAGCTTGCCCACCATTGGAAGTAAAAAAAAAAGCTCTTTTATCCGGCTAACGGGAAGGAGGATAGCAGCAGTTAACGTCAGCCAATTCTACCCCTTCAGGATTAAAGTAAATACCCGAACACAGAGGGCAGCCTTCTGTCATTAAGTAGGGGTTATGTATCAAATCATTATAATTATTAAAACACATAAAATTAAAAAGCTCATACCTCTCTAGTATGCAGCCTTCAATAAGTACATATTTTAAAAACCTAACGGGGTTTCATTAGTACGCCATATAAAAACAACTTGTTACATACACCTCTGTCATGCCAATAGCTATTAATTGATATTACCTACTAATTTACTGTACCTAGTTCACCGCTTGTAACCACTTTTTGATAACTCCCCCTAATTGATACAGAGCAATATGAACACTTTGATTGTCTGTGTTCAAACAATAGTTCCAGAAGGCTTTGTCCTTAATGAACTCATATGTGTGCATCAAATGCCCTTAATGAACTCATATGTGTTCATCTAATGCCAAATGCCCTGGGAGTATTCTACTCCCAGGTCTGCACATTCCGCCAAAAGATGTCTCGCAGTCTCTGCTAGGCCCGGGTTCTTATAATTGCAACAGCATCTTTCCTTTATAGGAATCCCTCGTTGTGCACCAATTGGGACCAAAGTTGTCAATTGGTTAATTTGCAGCTTTAAACGAAAATACAAAACTGCCTCACGTACTGCTGTGGCTGTAGATATTTATGCATAACTCCTCTGACATGAATGTGGCTGCGTAATGCCTCCAAGTGGGTAAAGTTATTGGTCCAATCCCACTGCTTGGTTTTTCTTGTAAAAATACGCTTTAGAGTTTCGTACATAGTACCCCTGGTGAAGTCTGGTCTCCATCCTACGTTCTTAAATAGGTTGGCTACTAGTGACTCAAAAGAACAAGTTACTTCTTACCTTGTAACATTCTTTCGATGGGATGTTCCTCCGACGTATTCCTTATCTTAGATATCTCTTTCCAGCTTTGCTGGCCTCAGAAAAAATTTTATCCAGAGGGTGCTGCGCGTCGACGTCCGCCGAGTCGATGTCCCTCGACAGCCGCCGTATCAACGTCGACGTCATCCTGCCTATAAAGGCCGCGCGCAGCGTCCGTTGCTCAGTTCTGTTTTGTAGCCCACAATAATTCTTTCTGGACTAGACTAATCACCCTGAAGGAGCGTAAACTGCAACAACAAGGGAAGTAGTACTGCGGGGATGGATGGGAGGGTCGATAAGGAATATGTCGGAGGAACATCCCATCGAAAGAACGTTACAAGGTAAGAAGTAACTTGTTTTTCGAAGGGATTGTGTCCTCCGACGTATTCCTTATCTTAGATAGGCTCCCATAGCAGTATTCTGTTATTGGAGGTGGGAGTACTGACTTCATGCTTCCTCTTATTGATGAATAGAGTGCAATACTGCCCTTCCAAACCTAGTCTCTTCACTGGAGGAGGAATCCAAGTTGTAAAACCGTGTAAAGGTATGGACGGACGACCATCTGGCAGCCGCACATATGTCTCTAACCGGCACTCCTCTTTTGAGGGCCGATGAAGCTGCGATACCTCTGGTCGAATGAGCCCTAAGATTTTGAGGGGGCTCTTTCCCTGCCAGTTTATAACATTCCAAAATGGCTAGAATGATCCATCTGGAAATGGTCTGCTTAGTTATCGGTAACCCCAGCTTGTGACCTGCATAGCCTACAAACAGCTGGTCTGCTTGTCTTATCCTAGCCATTCTACTGATGTAAAAACTTAAAGCCCTTCTTGGGTCCAGCCTGTGTAACCTCTCTTCCTCTTTCCCCGGATGAGGAGGAGGATAGAAAGATGGAAGGGTAATCTTCTGAGTGATATGAAATTCAGAAACCACCTTTGGGAGGAAATTAGGCTTCACTTGCAGAACAACTTTGTCTTTGTGAAAGATTGTATGAGGGGGTTTACAAGAAAGAGCTTGTAACTCGCTCACCCTTCTAGCAGATATAAGTGCTATTAATAAAACAGTCTTAAGGGTAAGAAATCTTAACGAACAAGAGTGGAGTGGTTCGAAAGGTGTGCCCATCAGGAAAGTTAGGATTAAGTTTAAATCCCATAGGGAAACCTGGAATAGTCTTGGGGGATAAACATTAGTTAACCCCTTTAGAAACTGTATTACCAAGGGTAACTTGAAATAGGATGGCTCTTCCGCAGTGCGCTTAAAGATGGATAGCGCTGCGAGATAGCCCTTGATGGTGCCAACTTGAAGGCCTGAATTTGCTAAATAGAGTAGGAAGGACAAAACCATTGGTGTACCACATGAAAAGGGGTCGATATTCTTTTCTCTACACCAGCTACAAAATCTGTTCCAACGGCAGCGGTATAAAGATTTTGTTGCTGGCCTCCTTGCCGAAAGCAACACCTCCATAACATCATCAGGAAGGTCCCAATCCTTGTACCTCAGCCTTTCAGAAGCCAAGCATGAAGGTTGATGGTTTTGATGTCTGGATGGAGAACCTGACCTCCCTTCTGTGAGAGCAGATTCTCTCTGAGTGGAAGTCGAATTGGAGAGCAGATGGACAAGTCTAGAAGGTCCGGGTACCACGTTCTCCTGGCCCAATCCGGGGCAATTAGGATCATGGTTTTCCGGAATCTTCTCAACCTCCTGATCATTTGAGGAATGACAGGGACCGGTGGGAACGCGTACAGAAGCGGAAACTCCCAGTCCACTATGAACGTGTCTCCCAGAGCTCCTCTCGGGGGAAATTCCCTTGAACAGAACAGATCGCACTTCCTGTTGACACTGGTGGCGAACAGATCCACCTGAGGGGTTCCCCAAAGGGCGAAGATCTCTTGTAGGACTTCCTGAGCTAGTTCCCACTCGTGGGAGACTGTGCTCTGCCTGCTCAGAGCGTCCGCTGTCAAGTTCTTCTCTCCGGCTAGGTGAACTGCTGATAGAGAGATTCCTTCTTGGATTGCCCAAAACCAGAGCTGCATCGCCTCTCTGCACAGAGGTAGTGATCCTACGCCTCCTCTTTTGTTGAGGTAATGCATGGCCACTGTGTTGTCCGTCATTATCAGGACATTCTTTCCTTGTACAGATGGCAGGAACGCCTTCAGCGCAAGTCTGATGGCCCTCAGCTCTAACAGGTTGATATGTAGTCTGGACTCTGATGGAGACCAACGACCGCTGATGGTCAAGTCGTTGGCGTGGGCTCCCCACCCCGTGAGTGAGGCATCCATGACTACTGTTATCTCCGGCCAGGGTTGCCAAAACTGTTCTCCTTTCAGAATGTTCTCCTGACAGGCCCACCACTGAAGGTCTCGAGCCACCCTGTCGGGAACCTGAAGGAGATCTGTCATTCTCCCTGAGAATTGTGACCACTGAGTTCTCAGTGCCCACTGGAGGGATCTTATTCTCAGGCGAGCCTCTGGCACTAGGAAAATGCAGGATGCCATGAGGCCTAGCAACCTCAAAAGGTCGAAGGCTGGGAGACGTTGGGCATTTTGGAACTTGGTAACCATCTGTAGAATATCTTGAGCCCTCACCTCTGGTGGCGAGGCTTTTCCCAGGGAAGTGTCCAGGATCGCTCCGATGAACTGGAGTCTCTGCGATGGTATCATTTGTGACTTCTTTAAATTGAGGGAGAAGCCCAGTCTGTGAAGGGAGTGGCAAACGTGATTTAGCTGGATCTGAGCTTGTTCCGAAGATACAGCCCTGATCAACCAATCGTCCAGGTAGGGGTAGACATGAATCCCTTCCCTCCTTAGACTTGCAGCCACTACCGACATTAACTTGGTGAAGACCCTCGGGCGGAGGTCAGCCCAAATGGCAGCACTCGAAATTGATAATGAGAGTTGCCAATTGCGAACCTCAGGTATTTCCTGTGTTTGAGATGGATAGGCACATGGAAATAAGCGTCCTGAAGGTCCAGAGATACCAACCAGTCCTGGAACTGAAGGGACTGAAGGATCTGAGAAAGAGTTACCATCTTGAATTTGTCTTTCCTGAGGAATTTGTTCAATTCTCGCAAGTCCAAGATGGGTCTCAGTCCTCTGTCTTTCTTTGGAATGAGAAAGTAAGGGGAGTACCAGCCCTTGTTCCTCTCCGCTACAGGTACCGGTTCTGTGGCACCTTTCTCCAGCAGGTCTAAAATTTCCTGCAAGAGGAGCGGATCTGGAGCTTTTTGAGAGCTGATCCCCGTGGATGACTCTGAGGTATGCGTAGGAGAGGCAGGCAGTAACCTTGTGCAACTGTCTCCAATGCCCAAGCATCTGACGTGATAGCCTGCCATTCCGCCAGATGTTGAGTTAACCTGCCTCCTACAGGTGTCTTGTGAGGGAAGTCCTCAGAGTGGTTTTGGGGCGGCTGATGCAGATGCCGATGGTAAAGAAGCACCTGCTGCTGCTGCGGCTTTTGAATATCTACCTTGTCCACCTCGGGTAGTTCTTCTTTTTCCCGTTTGAGCCGGTCGTCCTCTACCTCTTCCGAATGCGGAGTAGAAGTGAAAGTACGTGCCTCTCGCAGAGGATCCTGTGGAACGAAAAGGTGTCTGACGGATTGCAGCGCCTAGGGATTTTGCTGTTGCCTTTGATGTTTGCAGTTTTTCTAAACTGTCATCCGCCTTTTTCCCAAACAAAGAAGAGCCATCGAATAGCATGTTCAAGAGCCTGGCTTGCACATCTGGGGCAAAACCAGACTTTCTCAACCAAGCAAATCTCCTGGTTGTTGTACTTGCCGCCATTGCTCTGCTGATACTGTCAGCCGAATCAATGCCCGTCTGGAGGGATTCGCACATAGCGTCTTTACCGTCCTGTATGATATTTAGGAACGCCTCCCTTTCTTCTCCCTCCGGGATGCAGTCAGCCGCTGTAGAAGCACACTCCCAAAGTGTATGGCTGAATCTAGCAAGGGTGCAAGTAGCGTTAATAGATTTTAACGCCATGCTACATGCCGAAAAAACTTTCTTTGCCATAGCATCATATTTTTTATCGTCCCTGTCCTGTGGGACGGTAGGGTAAGCAGTCTTGATGTCAGTAGAAGATGCTGCCTGTACCACCAGACTTTCTGGGGATGGATGTTTGGACAAAAACTCCGGGTCTGCAGAAGATACCCTGTATTTAGTAGACAGTTTTTTATTTACTGCCGGGACGACATCTGGGGTTTCCCAGTTCGTCATGATTTTCCTTTGAAGAGCTTATGAAAAGGCACTACAGGATCCTCCTGTGGACCTTTATCAAGAATATCCGTGAGGTCATCTTGTTGGAAAGCATGTGAAGGTGTTGACCACCCCATAAATTCTGTGATCCTGTCCATTAAGGCTCTATAGGGGGTTTCAGCATGCTCCCCCGGGTCTGGCCTAGCGAACTCCACCTCAGGGGAAGTGTCTAACCCACTTGCCTCATGTAAGGAATCATGGAGTTCCTTTAATCTGCGTTCCTCTGAGGATAACTCCTCTTGAACTGGGGTTGCAGATCCCTGCAACTCAAATGTCTCTTCTTGGTCAGATAGTTCTCCCTCTTCCATAATTGAGGACATAGTTCTCAATTAGTCTGAACTCACAAAGGGTGTGAAACCCATCTCCAAGGCAGAGGGTGCCAAACTTGTTGTAATCGGCCTCGAAAACGTCGATGTCGTCGACGCCGACGTCGAAGGCTTCGAACGTGGCGTCGAAAACAAAGGCGGAGGCCTCGAGGTCCTCGATAGAATTGGGATTCTGCTTGAGGATGTCGACAATCTCGACGCCATCGACATCGAAGACCTGGGGATAGCCACTGGGTGCATCGCAACCATGACTTTCCTTGGCGTCGACGCCGGTGTCGAAGATGGCGTCGAGTCGACAGACCCGTGTGTCGAAGGTCCCTTCGACAACGGCGTCGAAGACACCGACCTCGGCGTCGACGGAACCTTCGTCGACGGCGTCGACGGAACCTTCGAAGAAGGATTCAAGGTCATAGCTTTACTCGAGGGTTCGTGACGCGCTCGAGAAGCTTCCTTCGCCGGGTACTGCGACTTGCGGCGTTTTAGACCTTCGGGTCTTTCGACCAGAGGATCGCTCTCGGCAGTCTTCGAGGGGGTTGAGGCCGCTTTCTCGAAGACGCTCATCATATTTTTGCGGAATTCCTCCCATTCAGCCCGGGAACTATGTTTCGTGGGGCAAGGGATTCTCTTAGGTGAAACAGAGGAAGAGGAGGACGAAGAAGGGGATCTTCGACGTCTCCTCTTCGAGTGCTTCGATCTCGAGGAGTGATGGGACCCGCTTCGAAACCTGGAGCGCGAATGGTGACGAGGAGACGAATGTCTCGACTTCGTCGAGGAAGAAGAAGCTTTTGAATTCTTACCTTTTTCCAGCTTCCCCCTACACCCCTCAGGGCCTTAGCTGTCATGGACATAAAGTCCTTGCACTCCGAACAATGGTGTTCAGCTCCCAAACACCACAGACAAACTCTGTGAGGGTCAGTCAGCGACATCTTTTTCCCACAGTCTCGGCATTTTTTAAAGCCGGACCGAGGGGTCGTCGGTTCCGACGAGGAAGCCATCGAGTATGGATCGAATATCTCGAGGAAATTAGATTTAATTCTCTGCGAAAACTGAGCAACGATATTCCGAGGCACTGAGTAAGCGAGGAAAAACGGAACTGAGCAACGGACGCTGCGCGCGGCCTTTATAGGCAGGATGACGTCGACAAAGATACGGCAGCTGTTGAGGGACATCGACTCGGCGGACGTCGACGCGCAGCGCCCTCTGGAGAAATTTTTTTCCGAGGCCAGCAAAGCTGGAAAGAGATATCTAAGATAAGGAATACGTCGGAGGACACAATCCCTTCGAAACATCTTTACTACAACCATGACTCATCCTAGCAGATTGCTGTAGTAAGTGGAGCAGTTGGCATTTAGGTTTGGAATTGATTTTCAATTACAATAGTCCTTGTTGAATCAGAATTTCCCCCTTTAACGAGATACGAGGTCAAGCCAAATTCCAATCAAATGTATTGCACTGAAGCACTAAGCCACAAAATCAGTTTCCAAAATTGTCCCTCTATAATATCCAGCCATGTCAAATCCCTCATAGCCAATGCCTCCATTCCAAATAAGACCATGGGGCAAACACATTGTTTGTAAAATATATTAACCCCGTCAAGAGCAAACCCTGCTTTTTCTCTTGCAAAATTGTAGGTCAGCTGTGTTATCCTTAGAGCTTTATTTTCTTTACTCCAACTACATACTTATAAGTTTTATTGCTGCTCATATCGAGTCGCAAATAGGGATAAGATTCTACATATTCTACCTTGCCCAACGGGGTATTGAAGCAGGGACGCTTCACCTTTTTGGCTGCAACAACCAATACTTTCGTTTTCCCCGTGTTTATTTTAAGATTATTTTCAAGCGCATAATTGTACAATGTAGTAAACATGGCTTTGGCTGTGCCATATGTATAATTTAACATGACAAGATTGTCCGCATATAGCAGACATGGGATGAGGCGTCCCCCTCGCTTTGGACAGCAGCCTAACGTCAGTAATAAACGGACCAGCAGGTCAGCCATATATAAATTGTACAGCAGTGGAGCCAATGTGCATCCCTGCTTTAACCCCTTACGAAGCATAACTGGAGAAATAACCATACCATCATCTGCTAAGCAAACACCCGCCTGAGTGTTCTGATGTAGGCCTTTCAAGATGTTAATAAATCCACAGCGGGCATCCCCATGTAGTTAACTTTCCCCATAGTCTTGTTTGATGGACCCCATCAAACGCTGCTTTAAAGTCAACGAAAGTTACATATAGCGTCCACCCACCTGTCTGTTGTGTCCCTCTTATTAGGAAATACAGTACCCTGAGATTATGGGTCGTACTAGAACCGGAGCGGAAGCCAGTCCTCGTGAATTGCAGGATCTTCAATTCGTCCACCCATTCCTGCAACGCCCTAAGTACAAAATTTGAAAACAGTTTTCCCGTCACATCCAGCAGCGACAGCAGTCTGTAGTTTTCCGGCAACATACAATCTCCCTTCTTGTATACCGGAAGGAGCACAGACCGCTGCCACGACTCAGGGATGGTCTGGGAAATACAAACTTTCTCGAACAGCAGTTTCAATATCCTGGACAACCGCTCCAGATTCCGTTTGAATACGATATTAGCCAGACCATTTGGCCCAAGAGCCCTGGAATTTTAAAGTTTGAGGATAGCACTTCTAACCTTAACTACGCTAAATGACAGGGGCCACCCTCCAATCATATAATCTGGGCGGGAGGGTGGGAACTGTTCACTAGCACTATACTCCAGATACTGCACCCATACTGAACCTGGTTCAATATGAGTTTATTGGCTTCACCTTTCACTTTTGACAGCTTTGCCCAAATCGTCCTTGGACAATTACTACGAAGTGCCTTGATCATTTGTTGCCAATTCTCATTTCGGATGGAGAATCTCCATCGCTTGAGCCATGCTTGATAATTTCTTCTTATTGCTTTAGTATATAAGGCTAACTCCGGAGGTGTTAACTCCAACCCCTGTACCCTCCGGAGTTCTTTTCGCTTTGCTTGCTTGGTAGCACGTAGATTCCTATCAAATCTATAGGGAGATTTGCTACATAACAACTGTCCCCGGGTTCTATTACCACCGGTATTCCTAGTGAGTTTACTAATCCAACCTTCTATCCCATCAGTATTCATATTGCCCAATATAACCATGTCAGCCTCTAGGGACTCCATGATCTTCTTATCGATCTTTTGTTAATTATTTTCTGTCCATCGGACAGCAATGCCTGCGTGATTTACTGTAATGTATGTACAACCACTTGGCCTACCCTCCTGGGTTTGTATATTAATATCTACGACCAGTATGTTATGGTCACTGTATTCTATGGGTACCACCTTAAATATTTCCACCATCTGCAGACGGTCGTTGCCAAAAAGATAGTCCAGCATGGCAACACTATTATTCCCCTCCCAAGTGTATCCACCCGGTATGTCACACGCTGTCCTACCATTCAGCATCCGCAACTCTCATTGTCCCAGGAAGGAGACCCAGTGCGCCCCTTTAGCATTGCCTCGTCTTTGTAACATGACACTTTTTTGGGATTCTTTATCGTAGGCTGCACAGGGATTATCGGTGATACACCTGGAGTTTAAATCACCGCCCAGGATAGTCAGTAGCACTACCGTAGTCCCCTCTGTTGACAGCAGGATGTCTTCAAGACTATTTTGTATGTCCCCCATTCCCTATGTGCCTGGGGGTACATACACATTTATGAGCAACATCTTCCAGCCCGAATTATGATCCTCTTGGCTTACCTCAACAGCCAGAACGTTACCCTTGGCTGAATCCGCCACTAGCCGCCTAGAGCAAAGCTTCTGGCCCACACCTATCGCAAGGCACCCGTATGGTCTGCCCTTTTTACCTTTTATGGCAGGTTCCTGATATCCGTCCACAAATAGGGGACAATCTAGCCATGTCTCTTGGAGCATAGAAAATGTCAAAAGCTCTCAACTGTATCAAAGATCCTGCTTTGTGTAGTATATGACGGTGGCCCCTTGTGTTCCAACTCGCTATTCTAAGGGGCCAGGGGGACTGCGGACCCTTGCCAATGATCACATCACTCCTCATTGGCGGCCCCCGGGTCATAGCTTCATATGTTGGCGTCCCCTCCCTATATTTCTGTATTCCAACTGGGGAAGCATGTAAGATACCATACCACTTTCCCCCTTTCAAATCCTCCATCCTCGTGGGTCCTGTTTTGCCCTGAACTGCCCGATAAATTCTAGTAAACGCTGGACATTGTTTACAGACTGTTAGTTTTAACCCTACACTTAGTAGTAACTTTGCGTTAGCACATAATAGGGACACAACAACTGTTGAAGCAAAACGAAACAGTGCCCAGTTTGTTGTACTACCGCATTTCGGTAGTTTGATCTGTAACATATCCTTATTGGTAATGGAGGTAATGGATGATAGCCATGGCATAGTTGACCATAATCTTAGTAGCACAGTATGATTTAAAAAAAGGGCTGGCATCAGAGGTGTGTATTTACTCTAGTTTTACTGAAAGGTCCAACCTAGGGGCACTGACAGTTCTGCCTGTTTCACGGTCAGATCACTTAGGGTGTCCCAGTCTTGGGTCATAGTCCTCTGGTCCACAAACCGCCCAGACTGCCTCAAAGAGGTGTTCGCTGTATTTCGACCCGGCTGTACTGTCTGCACCTTAGATGCCCATCTGACTTGCCGAGGCTGAGGGTCACTAAATTCTTCATCCAGCCGCTGTGGCAGGCCAAGGTGCGCCCCTATCGCTCTCGAGTTCCAGACCTGTGCGTGATCTTTCCTTGATTTTGGGAGTAAACGCTGTGAGGTCATTGCTGCTGGTGATGGTTGATATTGGGGAGTACGGGGGCACTGTGTGGTTGATAATGGACCCACTTGTCCAACGGACCATTCAATGTCACTGTTCTTCTAGATAAATCCTGCTGGGTCCTGGTTACTACCCTCAAAGTTTTTGATCCCTGTCCACTGAAATTCGCCAAAGGGTAACTCTGGTCTCCCTTCGTGGGTCCCTATGATGGATGCTCATGTTCGTCTCGTATGGTTGCTCGTAGTTCACCATTTTGGAGAGCTGTTTTAATGGGAGGGGACGCAGCCTCCATTGTGGAGATCTCGGTGCCAAGGGCATGTATGGCATCTTCCTCAGACGCTGCTGCAATATTTACTGAGTCTTGGGATCTCCATGAAATGTCCGATTCGTCCGGCACCAATATTGTATCGGTCCTTACTTCCAGGGTTTCTAACGATTGCACCCTGGTAGGAGTGGTAGGAGGGTTACTAGTGGAAGCAGGGTTAGAATCAAAGTGAGTCTTCTTAATAATAGTTTGTGTGGGCTCAAGGGCTTACTAGGCTGGGATTTGGGCAGACAAGGGACCTCATTATTGTTCACCAACTTCGCCATGAGTGAGTATTATCTTCTCTGATCGGCTGCCACCATTGAACACAATGTAAACAGTGCTTCTACTTTTGATGCCAGGGTCACCAAAAGATCCATAGTAGCCGACCAACCTGTGTGGGCCGGGAATTCTCTATGTCCCTTGCTGACCCAGGGCTTTGCCCCGTAGTCTCCCAGCATGCTTCAGATGTAGCCAGCATCTCCAAATTAGGGCTGGCCGACAGATTACTAAATTGGGTCTGGTTTCTCTTCAAGTGGGTTTGGGGGCCCAATGAGTTCCTTCTAATAGTTTTACACAGGGCTAATAGAGAGCCGTTGTTGTCCAAAGAATGGTCTGTGAGGGAAGATTGCTCATTTCCTTCCCCCGTTTTATTTCTCTGATCTGGCAACATTACACATGGTGACTTACTCTGATTGAGTATGTTGGTGCCTGAGTCTTGTTGTCGTTTACAATGGTGGTTTCATATTACCCAGACCAGCAAAGAATCCAGGTATCCTTGTTTGCTGAACAACATACTTAGTTTCACCCAGGCTGCCATCTTTCTTGCCCCTCTTCCTTTTAGGACCATCCCGTGTCAGTTTATTGCTCTGTACCTTCTTTAACATCTGTCTCTCCTCTGCCACCTTTCCCTCACCTTTCAAACACGCTACCATCATCCCTATCCTGAAGAAGCCCTCTGCTAACCCTCTTCTCTGATCGGCTGCCACCATTGAACACAATGTAAACAGTGCTTCTACTTTTGATGCCAGGGTCACCAAAAGATCCATAGTAGCCGACCAACCTGTGTGGGCCGGGAATTCTCTATGTCCCTTGCTGACCCAGGGCTTTGCCCCGTAGTCTCCCAGCATGCTTCAGATGTAGCCAGCATCTCCAAATTAGGGCTGGCCGACAGATTACTAAATTGGGTCTGGTTTCTCTTCAAGTGGGTTTGGGGGCCCAATGAGTTCCTTCTAATAGTTTTACACAGGGCTAATAGAGAGCCGTTGTTGTCCAAAGAATGGTCTGTGAGGGAAGATTGCTCATTTCCTTCCCCCGTTTTATTTCTCTGATCTGGCAACATTACACATGGTGACTTACTCTGATTGAGTATGTTGGTGCCTGAGTCTTGTTGTCGTTTACAATGGTGGTTTCATATTACCCAGACCAGCAAAGAATCCAGGTATCCTTGTTTGCTGAACAACATACTTAGTTTCACCCAGGCTGCCATCTTTCTTGCCCCTCTTCCTTTTAGGACCATCCCGTGTCAGTTTATTGCTCTGTACCTTCTTTAACATCTGTCTCTCCTCTGCCACCTTTCCCTCACCTTTCAAACACGCTACCATCATCCCTATCCTGAAGAAGCCCTCTGCTAACCCTCTTCTCACCTCCAACTTCAGACCAATCTCCCTTCTCCCCTTCATCCCAAAGCTCCTTGAGCACCTAGCATACTCTCAACTATTGTCTCCCCCCACTCCCTCCTCCTCCCCCCCTCTCAGTCTGGGTTCTGCCCTAAACACTCCACTGAGACTGCCCTCACTTACGTACTCAATTCTCTCCTCTCTGCTCGCTACGCTAAACAATCCTCACTTCTCATCCTCCTTGACCTCTCTGCAGCTTTTGACACTGTAGACCACCCCTTACTTCTCAGCACTCTGTCCTCCTTTGGCATCAACGGCACTGTCCTCTCCTGGCTCTCCTCTTACCTCTCCAACCAATCCTTCACCGTCTCCTGGGGTGGCCGTACCTCCGACAGCCTCCCCTTGAGCTATGGAGTCCCTCAGGGTTCTGTACTTGGACCCTTTCTTTTCTCTCTATACCTCCCTTCTCGCCCCTGTCATCTCTTCTTTCGGCATCTCTCACCACTTCTACGCCGATGACACCCAACTCTTTCTCTCCAACTCTTCCTTCACTTCTGACCTCCACCACACTCTTTATTCCTGCCTCACGGCCATAAAAAACTGGATGTCTTCCCACTTTCTTTCCCTCAATACTGACAAGACTGAAGTGCTTTTCTTCCCTCCTAACACTCTCTCCCCATCCCCCCTCCTTTCATCCACTTTCCCCCTTCCAATCTCCCCATTTCGTCCCATGCCTGCAATCTTGGCCTCCATCTTGACTCCTCTCTTTCCTTTTCAAACCATATCTCCATAACCTCTCGTGCCTGTCGGCACCACCTGTTCAACATCTGCAAGATCCGCTCCTCCCTCACCTTCCATGCTTCTAAACTCCTAATTTCCTCCCTTATTTTCTCCCGCCTTTTCTACTGCTCCTCTCTTCTTTTTGGACTCCCTGTCTCTCACCTGACTCCCCTAAAATCCATCTACCACTCCTCCATCCGTACTCTGTCTTCTCGGTCCTTGTGACTCTATTTCTACCTCGCTCTCTCAACTCGGCTGGCTTCCCTTCCTCTCACAATTGAAATTTCAATTCCTCTGTCTTGTCTACAAATCTCTCCATGACCTTGCCCCCCCCCCTATCTCTCTTCCCTCCTCTCATTTTACCATCCCTCCCGCTCTCTCCGGTCCGCCGATCTCTACCTTCTCACTGTACCCCCTGCCCCTTGTGCGGCATCACGCTTCCGCTCCTTCCAACTCTTGGCCCCCCTCCACTGGAACTACCTACCTCTCTCCATCTGCTCCTCCCCCACCTACTCATCCTTCCGCTCCTCCTTGAAATCCCTTTTCTCCACTCCCCTCCCTGACTCTCCTCACCCACCGTCTCCACCTCAAACCCCTCCCCTCCTTCCTCCCTCCTCCCACTGACCTCACTGGACACTGCTTCCAAGAGGCGTAGGAGGCCACCTGGGGTACTTCCCCCCCCTCCTACCCCACTCCTCTCCCCTTCTCCCACCCTGCTGACCTCGAACCTGACTCTCATACCCCTTAACCTTCCTCCTCCCCTCCCCTTGAGTAAATTGTTCCATCTACTGTACTTCTGGTTTGTTTCACGTTTGTAAATAAGCTTCTTTCAATTTTGTATCTTGTTGTTACCCTGTAAAGCGATTTGGCGTAAAGCGCTATATAAATTCAATAAACATATTGGAGCGCAAAGGAGTGCCAGCCCACTTGCCCTTGCAAATATCATCACTCCTGAGGCCAGGTCTCCGAAGTTGTTTAACCCTCATATTTAGATCAATCTCCTGGTCGACGTGGTTTTAAAAGCAATTTCAAATAAAAGACATATGTGGCGACAAATCACTGTGGTGAATAAGAGAGTGTTTACTTGGAATTCCAAATTCAGTACTGACTACCCTGTGACCAATTGCTTTTGATATGAGGCATGGTTAAGCTCTTAGTGCTTACAGGGTGCCAGGATCAGGGAGGTCATTTGTAGTCCTCTCGCGGTCCATGCAGATTTAAACTGGCTAGCCTAGTAGGCTATCCACCATCCACCGAACACGAAACACTCGCACACTCTCTGCTATGCTCTGCTGGCAATGAGGGTTTTATACCCACGTGGGAGCGTGCGGGAGTAGTGAGATGTAGAAACAAAGAAAGGACTTATGTTGGCTGCTCCGGCAAAATCCTTGTATAGTGTTCCAAGGAAACACCAAACACTGGCACACTCGCCCGCATTTTGGAACTACTGCCTGAACACTGAGACTGAAAGTGTACACATTGCTCTGTACCGGTTATGGTGTATTATCAAAAAAACGCCAGGCCAATGGCAATTGATTTTGATTTTACAGCGGTGGCCTCCATGAGCTATCTCTGGTCTATTTTATGGTATTTTTTACGATCTCTATGGACTATTTAATGTTTTATATTTACAAATCTTGTACAGTAGGCAATATGGAATGTAATGTTTACTTAAGGTGATTGATTTTAGGTAATTTTAAATGACACACAGACACATTTGCTGTGAGATTTTATATGTCACACTATGATTGAATGGGTATGGCTAACACAATACAAACACAATACAAAGATAAATGTAAGAAATTACGTTATCCTGTGCATAGTATGAATACGACTTGGTTGAATGTTCTCAGATTTTAGGATGTTAGGCTTCTGTGATGTACTAATTTGATTTGATTCGTAAATGGTGATTGTAATTTTGTAAAAGTTCTTTTGGAACTGAAAACAAATAAATAAAACGTAAAAATCCGATTGCAGAGATGAGATGGGATACACTTCCCGCTGTTGAGATCTGCAGTTCAAAGGCATGCTAAAAAAAAGTAATGAAAACGTTTTCTGAAAACACGCAGAGATTTATTATAGAAAATCACAAGCCTTGTGTGTAGTTTGAACCCATCCCTACTCCTCCAGGCTAATTATGCACCAGTGAGACCCATGCACACTTCACTATAAACTTAAAACATGTAAACCTGCGACCCCAAAATCCGTAGAAAATGTTTTCCTTGTGCACTTCAATTACACGTTCCTCGACACTACGATTGGTTCTGCACCTGAGTAATGGTTGAGAACCACCACTGGGTAGCTCGACGCACAGCTGACTGGCACTAAATGTGAGTTTGCCATTAGATCCTCTTAAACCCTGAGCAGAATGAGTACTCTTTTTGGTTAGTACTCACAAATAAATGTTGTGTATGTGGGTGGATAAAGGAGCCCCAGTGTGGGTATCTGGGGATTTGGGTAATTGATCATTCTACCCTCAAAAGTACGTTAAATTCAAACGCCTTTATATTTGTTTATATTTTACTTTTCACGTACCCCATTTCTTCTCTTTTCTATTTATTTGTATAAAGGGTGCCAAAAAAGCGAATCAAAAAGTACTTGGATGTCAAAGATGTTCTCCATGTGTCACACTTTCGGGGGATACGCACATAATTCTTCGTGCATGTGCTATTTAATTGTAACCTGTTCTTTACACTTAGGTGGCCATGATGGATGCTGTTCCACGACTCATGAATGTAATTGGCATGATTCACAATATATCTCGTTATTATAACACTTCAGAAAAGATAACGTCGTTATTTGTAAAGGTGAGTGTTGTGTTCCCTGATGGCACACAATTGTTTTATTTTTTCGTTCTACACCATATGTGTTGTATTTTTACCAACTTATACATCAAATGAGAAAATACTTAAAACAATAAACCCTGAGCCAATTGCTAGATAAAGTGATTAAATTAACGTATTTTTTTTTATCGCATTTCTAATCCCCATTGGCACCTTGAATATATTCTGTATGAGATTGTTTTCATTATTTGTCAAGTGCAAGCAAAGGCATCTTGTAAGACCTCTAAGACTAGGTTTGACACTTGTCCGCCTTTGAATTAAACAGTTCTGTTTTCAGCTGATCTTTAAAAGAACATCTTTTTATTGAACATTTTCCAACAACTGCAGAGAAAAAAAATCAGTCGCCCACCCTCTTATATCCCCCCTTAATTTCCTATCATGAACACAGTATTATATGTTGGAAACTCCTAAAAATTCCAGTTGGTCGTCATTCAGTAATATAGACCAGGAAATGAAAGAGTAAACGAAATCAGGAAATAAAGTAGGCGTCCTTCCTAATAGTTGTTCCCAAGTTTGTTCAACTTAACTCACCTTCCCACCCAACGTCCCTCAGTGTATCCAAAATTCGTACTCATTAAATAGTCAACAATGCTAGAGAATAGGCTCTTGGAGGATGACAAAGGGTCTCTTAAACGTAGGCTTCACTTCTTTATATAGTAGCCAACGCCTCAATTGGGAATACCATAGTCTTTCCCCTTCCCCATATTCCAAAATCCTTTTAGAATTCTGTAAATTTTTTAACAGACCCTCCATTGAACATATGCAGTGCAAGCTCACGCCCTCCTTTAAGCCAGTCATAAAAAGTGTCTCCTGTAAATGCTGGGGTAAATTGAGGATTCCGAGAGATTGGTGTGGCTGGGCCATGGAAAGAGCTGAACTTTAATCTAGATGCCGCTCTATTCCAGACTCTCATACTCGGAGCTATGGCTGGGAGCTGATAATCACCCTGTGGCCTCTCTATGGCTTTAAGCCACACAACATATTGCAAGGGAGCATCCACCACAACCTCCTCTACATCCTTCGATAGAGTATGTGAATGAGGGTCTACCCATTCAGTAAGACTCTGTAGGATAGCAGCTTGGTAGTGCTTCTAGACATTTGGGCAAGCCAATCCACCCTGCTAACTGGGTAGAGGGAAGAATTTCTGGGAGAGTCTTGGTTTATTTCCCTGACAAATTAATGCTTAGTTATCCTTTGGGAAAACCATGATGCATTCTCTCAGGGATCAAAACACGGAGGGTTTCAAACGTGTATAATAGTTTGTGCATCACATTCATTTTGACAGAATGGACTCATTCATCCCAGCTAAGAGACTGCCAACATTCTCTATGAGTGCATGCTCTCCTTTAAAGAGGTGAATAGCTGCGGAAAATGTGCTTTCTACAGGCTGGGACTCCGGTTTAATCCTAAATATTTTAATTTCCCATCTAAACAGTTAAACCACCATCAGTGCCTTGGACTTCCAATAAATTAACATTTAGAACCTCCAACTTCCTCGTGCTTACTTTAAATCCTGTCAGGTTTTCAAATTGCTTTAATAACACGTATTAATCCTGGAAGGATTTCTCGGGCGTAGTTAGCGAGAGCAGCGCATCCTCCACAAACAATATTTTTTATTCCTTTCCCCTATATTTATTCCCATAAATCTCTTGGTCAATCCTAATACTTTCTGCCAATAGTTCCACCACAAGGGCGAACAACAAAGGCGACACACGGCCCCTTTCCCTGGTCGATCCCCTCAGCTCACATTTCTTGAATTGATATTCAGTAGCGTGTATCCTTTTTGTGGAGGTGAATAGAAAATCATTGCCAAGTTTCGAAAGCTTCTCCCCAAGCCAAACATGTGTAATACTGCCTCTAGGCAACCCTTCTCCAACCAGTTGAATGCTTTTCCAACATCTAGTGAGGCTAGTATGGAGGGGGTGCCCTTTTTATGAGCTACAATCAGATTTATCGCTCAGCAGGCGTTGTCTGTGGCCTGCCCCTCTGCTATAAACCCACAGTTGTCAACTTTTAATTAGTTTGTGCGAACATTTCAAGTGCACAGTGAGTGCTGTTTTGCTGGTCCCGCTGTTCATCTCTGCTAATCGTGAGGATTTCTCCTTGGATATTACCATTTCTTTGCTGATTTTCTTCTTAACATATTTACTTGACTTTGAATAATTGGGGCTGAAGTTTGCGGAAACGCCTAATTGCGTCTCTACCGCCGACAATCACCTTCGTTCTACAAAAATGCCGGGCCGCGAACATGTCGGGTGCGCAGTGAGTGCTGTGCTGCTGTTCGCCGGGTCAGTGGCGGTGAGGATATTTTACAAATCCAACTTTTTTAAGGCATGGTGCTTGTTTAACAGCGCAAGTGAGAGACTTAAAAAAAAACATTGCGAGGAAACGTCACAACACAACAGAGCGAATACATGCTCGCGGTTCAGCAGATATTATCGGCTCACTTCAGAGTGTATAGAAGGGCTTGATAAATGGGATCGGAAGCATGGTTCCGGGATTAGCGAAGCAAGCTGCGTCTTCGATTTGCATTGCGAAGAACTCACTGTTGTATTTTGAAGAACTCACTGGCGTAACGGGGGGGGGGGGGGTAACCCCGGTCATGCATTCACTGAAAAAGAAAAAAACAACTTACTTCAAAATAAAACGTGCTTGCAAAAAAGCCTGGTCTGCCTCTGTATTCTTTCAATGGTTGCTTGGCTACCAAGAGCCCATCCCTGCGTGCATCCCTCCGTTCCGGAGGAACACGAGCATACACCGGTGCTGTAGCTGTCATCGACAAATACGACAAACTTCGCGGCCATGAATGCTGCAGTGAAGCTCAGGTAAGAAAAACCAAACAGAGTGGGTTGTGTGTTTGAATGTAAGGTTTGTTTGAAATTTGTAATGTGTGTGTGCGCGCTTGCAAAATGGTAATGGCATGTGTTTGGTTGGAGAGGATGAGCGGCAGAAACTGTGAAAGTTACTTATTGAATATTACACAATATATGCATGTGTATGGTAGCATAGGAAACTATTGATTAAAGTGTGATTGTGACAGAAATACCTGTCAGGAAACTGTTTGCTACTGCATTACGACAGCCAACACCTGACTCCCAAAGTAAATGGCTGTCCAAATGAGTACATATGACTTAAGGGTTTAGTCATTTTACTATTACGTCGTTGCCATAAATTATAAAAGCTGGAAGGCCAGTATGCTTTATGTGCGCAACAGGGTTGCAGGCTTGAAATCACTGTCACAGATATGTGATATATACAAAGCAGTGTTCATTCTTATGTTTTATAAAGATCTTGGATTGTAAAGCAGCACATTGTTTGCATTGGTGCCATGTGTCCCACCCTCTGAGGAGCTATGTGGTGCACAGGTTAAAATGGAAATATTTCCAAGGCAAAATCCAATGGGTGATTTCTCTGGGTATGCACTTGAGGGTGCATAACACGAGCCCCACATTGAACTTCACTATTCCCCATGCATACTCCCTGACCCACACAAAAGAGGTCAAGCATGACAGTGATAAGTTAACACTGTTGGCCGGGGAACGTACATTTCATGTGCATATAGCCTTTTGTATGAGAAGACCAGTGCCTTTATAATGAATATGTACCTAATATCCAGACCTCCTTGCAAAATCATAGATAAAGCAATGTAGACAGAGGTTTAAAGTGCCAGACTATTATGCAAGTCTATGCAAAAAGACGAGCATACTCGTCCTTGGCACTTAAGGGGTTAATAGCTGCCGATTATCACATGAACAAGGTTTTTGGCCTCCGCACAGCAGAACCAAGAAAGCAGCCAGCAGGAGAGCTGAAACCCTAAATGAGCACTTAAGGCAATCTATAAGCACATTGCAACTAGGCCATTTATATACAGACAGAAGGTAATTTATTCATTTTTGAACTGCTAATATACTCAGGGAGAACATGATTTGTTTGCCCATTTGAATTAATTTCGAAACTGAACCAGAAGGTTCTTTATTTCTTACTGTATGCAAAAACGGCCACCTGAGACAATGCCGAGTGACTCAAAAACAGGTTTGCAATGCCTTGGGATGTTTTGCCCCTCCTTTAGGTCACAAACTGCACACGTTGGATTGTTCTTTTCAGAGGTGTTCCCCCATGATTTCTTATCCCACTTAATGCACTGACCTAGACTGCGGACCCAGCTTCCTGAAAGTAGGTTATTGTGACAATTACTGCTGTGGATTCTAGCTACAGCTTCTTGAAAGTGATTGGTAGTGACCATACTGATACGACTGTGACAGAAGATTCATGCAAGTGAGTTTCGTTAATTACCATAGCAGCAAAGACTGCAGCCGCAGCTTCATGGAATTAATTGGCAGTTAACATACTGGCATGGACTGTGGGTGCAGCTTCAGGAAAGAGATTTACAGTGATCATACCAGCATAGATTGTGGCCACAGTTTTATAAATGTGACTGATAGCGTCTGCCAGCATATTTCTTCATTTAAACCATTTTGGTGACTCTTCAGTCTAAAAATCCATTGTTGTTCACGTCTTAGGAGTATGGCTCCAATGTTTCCTCCCCGTTTCGGTACTGTTACTTTCTCAAGAATGGTCCATCTTATGTTGTTTTCTGAGTTTCTTTTTAGTACGTAATGTTCAACCAGTGGGGCTGTAAGTCTTTTTCGTCTGATATTATATCTGTGTTCACAGATTCTAATTCTTATTGGTCGTGTGGTCATGCCTACGTATTTTGTGTCACACAGGCATTGAATCAAATATACCACGTGTGTGGTGTTACAATTAGTAAAGATTCTTTGCTCCCACGGCATCTTCCATCCTATGTCCATGGATGTGGAACGTTTTGTGAATGGGCCTACTGAGCAGATCCCACAGGGTGCATGTCCTGTAGCTTTTGTATGGTGCCAGAGGCATGGTTGGTTGTCGTTTTTTGGTGGTTCCTTATAGGTATGCACAAGGCTGTCTCTTATATTTCTCGTTCTTTTGATTGCAAAAAGGGGGACAGATAGCTACGTTTCTCCGATATTGAGGAGATACCAGTGTCTCATAATTTCCTTTTTAATCTTCTCCACCACAGGTGAATGACTAAAGACAGCTGTTATCTGGTTCTCATCTCTGGTCTTCTTTGGATGTTGGGCAAGTGTGACCTCTCTAGGTATATTCCGTGCCCTTTTTCTCACGTGTCGTGTTGCCCAGCGGGATAGTTCCTTTCTCTTAGGCGATGACTCAATTTGTCTGCTTGTAGAGCAAATTCCTGGCTTGTTGTGCAATTTTGTCTTAATCTGAGGAACTAGCCGAACGGTAAGTTTTCACGTAAGGTCCTTTGATGGAAGCTAGTGAAATCAAGTAGCGAGTTCCTATCTGTGTTTTTCTGAAAAACTGTAGTTTCCACCCTGTTTCCTTGTCTAGTCAGTTTCAAGTCCAAGAATGTTGCAGTATTCCTGTTGTGTTCTGAAGTAAATTTTAAATATGGATTGAGTCCATTTAGCCAGTGCAGGAATTCTTGTAGGGTTATTTCAGTACCTACAAAGAACATCAGAATGTCATCTATATATCGTCACCAGCTCAAGATGTTCTGTGCATATGGGTTCAGTTGGTCGTATAAGTGTCGCTCTTCAAAATCGGCGACATATAAATTGGCTAGCGATGGAGCGAAGGTTGCCCCCATCGCTGTTCCTGCAATTTGTTCAAAATAACGTTGGTCAACCATAAAGTAGTTTTTGGTTAGTGCTAATTCCCAGGGCAATGCCCAGGGTTTTCAGCAACCACGAGGCAGAGGAAAAACGAGAGGATGGTGGCAGGAACAGTCACCCAGGGTCACACGCAACAGAGGCAGAGGGTGGTACGAACAGAACGCACCAGGCGTGTAAACCACAGGATGAGAAGAAATGAAAACCATACAATGACCAAAGAATCTTTAGTAGTAAACCTCTCTAATACAATACTTTCCCCTGACGAGCTTGGGATACTACAAAGAATCCGGCAGGTCACAAGAATACGGCAGACATGCGCGACTCTATAGTGAATAACTACCATATTGCTTGAACAAAAAGTACCTAGCAAGCCAACATAGGCATTGAAAACACAGAAGGCGCTGTATATCAATACACCTTTAACATCTATAAACATCAAAAAGGGACTAATTGAGTGATGTCCACACGCACCATGCATTAACCAATATATACATGGAACAACCAAGATGGAGAACCATACGCCGTTCATAAGAGACACCCGTTGTTCATCTGTACTCCAATATCATGGAGGTAAGTTGCACAAGGTTTACACCCTCGACATACCACGACACTCTGGTATAGAAGATTTCTAGCTTTTTTGGGGTCAAGTCACGGATACACAAAATGTCTCTTTTTTTAGCATTTAGCGCTGGGCTGCACAAGCGAACAGTCGAGTCCCGTTCAATAACACGGCTGCTCTCTATTACGATATCGCTGCCCGCACTTGCATTCCATGTTTACTTTCACTTTAACTAAAAGCTGCATAGTAACGGCATGCACTATAAGAATGTAATTTACCAGCACAAATAACTAGACGAGGCACAATCACTGTAAGAATACAGATTACTATTAAGCTGTGGGAACATGCACATTACCCTAATGCCACCAAAGTGCCGACTTATGCATGTTTTGTATACAGCATTGTGTCCAGAGTATTCACTCGTGTATCCTTCCTAATAGGTATTGAAAGGTGATTTTGAGAGCTATTAACGGCCAGGAGTAACACCTAACCCGGGTCCAATTATAAATCCAACACGTAGCTGGAACATCATTCGGGGTTAGTAGTATCTATCACCGCTGCCTAGACATTGTGTAGCACTGCCTGAACGCTCAAGGGGGACAGCCTTTTGGGAAATTAAACATTCCCTTGTTTCTATATAGAGATTTGAACCCTAATGAGAAGACCGGTGGAACACAATCAGAACAACCTAACTGCAATTGGGCATTTAAGACAATCTACTGCCCACAGAGAGTGACATATGAAGAGGTAAGCGACCCTCTTTCTATGTCATGCAATATTAAGGAAACGAACCTTGTAGACACATTCTATATTGATAGATCCCCTTTTATATGTATTCCCTTCTAGGGAAGAAAAGACTGAAGAGTTTGCAGTCCCAGAGTCAGAATTGAGACGCCCTCCATACAGTGATTGAAGGAGCACAAGACAACCATTGACAAGAGTGTCTTTATTACTAAACCATTCCCTGCATTATTAAGAGCTATAAGGAAGTCCTGAAGAAAGCGGAGAGCTGGTCCACATCCGCTGAAACCGGTAGACAAAAAGCGGTTTGGCCTGACGCACCAATCCCCAGAACCCATACAGAATATATGATGGGCCTGTAGTACTATTAAGTCATTTTACCTATTTTCTCAGTGTCCAAAGTATTAAGAATCGGACATTGAGAGATCTATGGGAAAAAGTATTCTGTATATGAGTTTAATTAGCTGCCTATTTTAATATATTGTGATAAGTCACACTATAGGGAAACAATAACATTAAATTTACTTACATTGATTTCCATGACCAGTGTGCACTTCGTTTTTAGCATTCGAGGAAAGTAATGAGCGAGGATAGGGCGAGCTCTCTTCTGTCCCCTAACCCTTGTAGGCGATGCAGCAGCGCACCACTAGGGCAAGAACACACACTTTAGGGACAGAGAGAGCTCTTTACAGGGACAGTGAGTTATCTATAGGGAATTAAGCTTGAGGAATAATCTTGTCCAGAGGTTACCCTGTTCCAAGAAACTTGGCTGGCCTTCTGAACCTCTGCCCCTCCAGGTCCGAGTTCAGAAATCCATCTTAACATCGGTAAACCCAGAGATGTTTTTATGGGAGGGCAAAAGGGGCACTTGCCCAGAGCCCCCACCTTGGAAGGGGCCCCACAAGGCTAGCTGATCTGAAGAAGTAAGATTCCATTGTTCACCAGCCTTAAATAGCACACGTCAGGATATTTTATGGAGTGCTGTTAAGGCTCTAAACCTATTGTCTTTCTGTTTTGGCAAGTGTATTCTGCCTTGATCAATTCATCATGTATTGCTTTCTGTGTTCACTGTGGTATACATAGTTTGTGTGTTCCTTATGGCGCAACACTGTAGCATTATTTCCTTCCTGTGGGAATTATGTCGATCATGTGCGATAGGCAATGGTGAAATGCATATTGATAAATTGAGTGCCGCAATGGTTCAGAAGTTAGCTCAGTGTGTGAAGCACCCATTGCAGAGATGTGTGGTCATATGCAAAATTAGAATATCACATGCCAGCAAGGCTGGCTGAGCCTTTCCTATGTCTGAAGTCTATAAACCTGCCTGCATGTGTACTTGGTTTGCAGAACAACATCTGCTATTATCAGCAATGTACCTGTACCAGATAGTGGTTGCTATAAAAACTAACATATCATCTGTATGGTGAAGGTCTAGAAATTGGTTTGTTCAGATAGGGTGTTGTAAGTCCAAGAGGTGAATAAGTATCCAAATTCAAGACTATGGAACAACAGCGTTCATGTTTGTATCCTGGATTTGCCAGCAGACGATACAGTGATCCTGGACAAATCATCTAATATATTTTACATTACTGTGCTGTATTCTGTGAGGTTTGTCTTCTTGCATGCTGTTGCTATCATTTAGCCCATTACTTGATCTTTCTTCTTATGTAGGCCATTTCCATGAAAGGGTTGGTAGACAGAAGAGAGTGGACCATATGTTGATGGCCTATGGCAAGCATATTTGAAGGTTTGCTTGTTTGATACAAAAAACGGTTTGCTTTATGGTAAAAGTCAAAGCCTTTGTTTTGGAAGTATTTAAAGCTTTAAAATACAAAAGACAAACCCAGATTAAATTTGTTAAATCACATTGGTTGGTAAACTGGTTCTTATATACTTCCCTTCTTGATGGAGAGAATGAAGCTAGAATCATTCCCATTTTGCGTAACACCTTTCTATAATATTTTGTTTAAAAATGGTCATGTTTGGTAATGTGATTTGTGTTCTTTCAAAATCCATTTTTTTATAAAAATTAGATGGTTTTAGTTCATGGTAAGAACTGGAAAAGAAAGTGTTGAAATGAAGAAATTGCAGAGTTGGCACACATCCCAGCTTCACCCCTTAACCAATGTGCGATCCTGGGCATCTCATTTAATCTTGTATTGCCGAACCTCTCAATATTGCCAGTCCCTAAACCTTTCAAAATTGTCAGCCTTTACGAGTGATTTCCTTCTCATTGTATGAGCTTCTTAAAAGCCTTATTCATGGTTTCACTGTGTTAATAGTGAGCATATTCATATTGCACACCGCAGGCATTTGTTCCTTTGATATCTAATGGGAACACTATTTGAAAACCATATCCCCCTTCTAATCTCAGTCCGTCTGGATAAAGACACCTACCTGGTAGCTTTTAATCTGCCTCCACTATCCATGCTACGATATGTGTATCGTTCTCCTTCCTTCCAATTGGTGGTCTCTATCCATGCATGAGCTCTTTTGCATTCTGTGAGGCAGCTAATGTGAGTTCTATGTCTGTTGTGGGTTACATGTACCTTTTACATACGGTACTGCATAAATACTATATCTACCTTCCTGGATGTTATTGATAAAAAAAATATCCTGTATGTACTAGAACAGTAACCCTTTTGTAGACTGCTAATGTTGTTCTTCAAATGCTACTTATTTATCATTCTGATTAGAGCAAGAATGAAGAGGGCAAGGGGACTTAAAGGGAGTAAACGTGCTTATTATGCTGCAAGACAGCATACCAACCTATAGGTTGTGAGTGCAACGGGTGGGGGGTTAGGGGCGCGGCCAGTATTCTTGATCCCTTAATTCCTTTGGTTTGGTGGAGGGTGACCCCAAAGATGTCCGTGCCCAGGGCCCCAAAAGTGCTTAAGACGGCCCTGCTTTCATGCTCTGATGTTCCTCTCCCTGTACTTCTCACTCTCTCTTCCTCCTCCACCTATGCTCCTATTTCCAACTCCACCTCACATTTTCTCCACTCTCTCCCTATGTCTTCCTCCTCTGTTCCTCCAATGTGCCTCTCTCTCTCTCTCTCTCTCTCTCGCTATTCTCCCCTCCTCACAACACTACTGCTCTTCCCTCTTCACACTACTCCTACTAGCCCTCTCTCCATACTAATACCACTCTACCCCACTTTGTATTCACTCACCCTCCTTTCACTCCCTCAGTCACTGACCACTCACCCTCTGTTCTTTTGCCACTACTCTCACTCACACACCTTACATGCACACTCACAACATAATACCACTTTCTCTCACCAACCAATACCTCACCTCTTCTGAAAACCACCTCCACACTCCTGTTGTGACGAATTGACATTTGCCCTGCAGGAGTACAAGGATGGCTAGTGGCTAGCATGTCTACTCACACCGCTACAATGTGGGCTGAGGGAAAGGTATACTCTCAAGAGGAGTGTGAATGTGACAGAAGCAAACCAAACAGCAAAATATAACCGTTCAAAATAAAGTAATGTACAATCAATGTTTCATATAAATATATATACTTTTAATTAAACACACCATATATAATAATACCTACATAGAAAACACTACAAAAACCCACCCCTGTAGAAAGAACACAGAATATGCATGATAGCAAGATGCAGGATTCTGGGTAATGAGACGGGGGAGAAAAGGCAAAAAAGCCACGAGGATCAGAAAGGATATATTCCTGAGTTGCAAAAAGGGACTAAGTTGACCAGCCCAGTCTCTACGGCCAAATTTGACAATGGGGGAAGGAATTGGGCAATAACACCTTTGCAGTGCCTTGGCGGTTCGACAGTGGTTGTAAGTGTGCGGGAGGGTTTTTTCATGGATGAGTCTGTTGACACAGTGGATAAGTCAAAACAAAATGTTTGATAACCGTGTAAATTCCGGGCCAGTAAAACCTATTAACAACTTGGTCTTAGATCTTGGAGGTCCCTAGATGCCCAGATGTAAGGTGAGCATGGGCTATCTCTAGAACCACCCTGCGATGGCTTCTTGGGACCTCTGTCTGGCACAGAATTACTCCTTCATTAGTACTGTTCCTTCTATATAGTAATCCTTGCTTGATGAAGAATAAGGGACCCTCTTTTGTCCTTCCTTCCTTCCACTTCCGATATTACTTTGAGGAACGCATTGGCTAATATTGGATTGTTCTGTTGCTCAAAGGCTAAGTCTGGTATTATTTGTGTCTCTTCTTGGTTACTTGTGTGGCTTACGGTCTCCATACTCTGGTTTAGAGCTTGGTCAGCTTTATTGAACCCCTTTTTCCCACTCTGTGATCCTGGTCTGGGACTTTTACAATATCAGGGAATACTGCCCTTTTCAAAACCCCAGAGCCACATTATCATCCATTTTAACCAGGTAGGAGTTTTTTTCATTGTTCTGCAGAAGTACTTTTACATCCCCTCTATAATCAGGGTCTACCACTCCTGCTAAAACGTTCAACCCATATCTCCAGGCTAATCCGTATTTGGACGTTAGCTGGATATATGTACCGGGAGGTGGGGTTAGAATTAGGCTATATGGTATTATCTACCTCTCTCCCGGTGCTAGGGTCTGGTCTTTACTACTACAGAGGTCGAACCCAATGGACTCTGGGGTGAATACTGTTGGGGCTGTGGCTCTATCTGTCAACTTGGTGAATTTTACGGTTCCCCGGTTTCTATCAATCAGGCCAGATCCAACTCGGAGGGGGGGGGGGAGGACTGTCAAAATTTGACCTGGGAGCGCATTTACTTTTTTTTTAGTATTTGGTTTTTTTTAAACCTTTACAACACTCACAAGAAATATGACAGAAAAGAGAAAATTATAAAACAATTCATACAGAAACATCATATAAATAGTCTGTACTCTTAAAAAATAGAAAGCTAAAAATGAATAACATATTAAGAACAGAACAGTGTGAATAAGACCAACCATCAAAATGAGCACCATATTATGACCCTTTTCTCCTCAACCAATCATTTATTTATTTGCATTTTTATTTGCATTTTTAAAGCCCTCACACAGCCCACGGGCATCGAGGCGCTGTTACAGGAATTGTTTGTTTTTTAGTTGCGTAATTGTTTTTTTTGTCTTAGTTGCGTATTTATAACGCGCTAAAATACCCAGAGTTTTCTAAGCGCGGACCCGGGGATCGAACTTGTGTTGCTTCGTGTCGTCTTGCTTCGAAGGTGAACACGTTGCTGCTGAGCTATCCTCCCGGGACATCTCCCATGTTTTACGCGTTTACTTTTCTGGCCCATAGTGCAATGGCCCAAACCCACAGTGCAAGTGCCCTGATTTACAGAACAAGCAAACACAAACCAACCTCTTCCCTTCCCATTCTCAAGTGTATATATAGTAGGTATTATTGACATTACTTTTCTTTTATCCAACATTGTTTCAGTTATGTCTGTGGTTTCTTAGAGAACCAGACCCCTGGAAATTCTCCCACCTACCAAACATAATAACATTATTTCACCAGGAAAATATAATTGGTGAAAGGAGACAGCTGGGATTCAATCTCACTTTTCATTGTGTTGCAGTTTGTAATTTGATAGGGTACACCTCCTCCCATTCCAACCCATCTTTCGTCCATTCCAACCCATCTTTAGTTTTAGAACAATGTGGCTTTTGGCCCCGACACAGCACTGAGACCTCTACTCTTTACATCCTTCATTACTTCCATCACAGACAAAGGACATACAGCACTACTCGTACTCCTCAAACTCTCTGCAGCCTTTGACACCCTCTACCACACCATTCTACTAGCCCACAGGATGAATCTCTCTGGCAGCATACGCCGCTGGTTCACCTCCTTTCTCACTGACAAGACACACTTTGTCTCCATGCCCCCTTATCAATCAGACCAAACCCCTGTCAAGTATGGGGTCCTGCAAGACTCCTCCCTATCTCCATTCCTATTCAACCTATAAGTTGAATCCCTTGGATAGTCCCTTAGCAAACACAACTTACATTTCCACCAATACAGAGATGACACACAAATATACTTCCAAATGTCATCCCCATCACAACTCCAAACCTGCCATTCCACCATCACCAACTGGGTGCCCAACCACTTCCTCAAACTCAACCCGTCCAAAATAGAATACTTCCTCATCAGCCCCCCAAATGCAAAAAACAAACCTCACCTAGTGGATCGAAGAACTTGCATGGGCAACCCCCACATATCCCTCTCCACACCTGTCAAATCCCTTGGCTTCCCCATCAACTCCCACCTTTCATTCACACACCACATAGCCGCTGTCACCAAAACTTGCAATCTACAACTACACCTCCTATGCAAAATCAGACATATCCTTCCTCCTGACGGGTTCCCAACTGCAGTCCAAGCACTGGTTCTCTCTAAGCTGGACTATGTAAATGCTCTCCCCACTGGACTCCATAACAACACCCATGCCCCCCAGCAAGTGATACAAAAAACGCAGCAGTCAGACTTATCCTTCACCTACCCAAATATTTACACGTCGCCGCTGCTCTTGCCCAGCTCCACTGGCTCCCCATATGCCAGAGAATTGCCTTCAAAGGACTCTGCATTGTATTCAAAGCCATCAACCTCAAATCTCTGTCTTAGCTTCATGAGAAACTCAAAGCCATCCTCCACACAACCACCATACAAGCCAGCCAACACGTTCTACACATTCCACTCTTCAAACTCACATGCACATAAAAACAAGCATGTAAGGCGCTTTGAGGCCCTCTGGGTAGGGCCAGCGCTAAACACAAATTCAAATAAATAATTGTAAAGGGGTTGCATAGATAGATAATTAATTGGTAGAGCAGAGCCATTGCTGAACCAGTGGGTTAAGCTTGCTCTCAGAGCCAAACATGATCTGGTATGGCAAAATGCCCATACCTGGCTTCCTGCCTCCCCAGCCCACAACACAAAACCCATACCTGTACCTTCGATACCCACAACATAAGAGCCTCACTTTTCATCCTGCCTCCTCACCAGTATGCTTAAGATAAATTGTTCAAATTATAACTATTTATCGAATAACAATATAGAGTATAAACCCATATGAGTGAGGCGTTCTCTACAGACAGTTAAGGACAATAAGGCACAGTGATGATAAGTGATTTGCTTAGGACCACATAATGTATGATGTGTGGGAGGTGGCAATTTGAGCCCTGTCTTCTTGGTTCCACAGATTCCAATTCAGAAAGCAGGGGAGATGTTGTCTTCTTCTATTCCCTCTTCAATATTAGAAACAAAAACAAATGCTTTCTGAAAAGTTGGTATTCAAGGCCTAAACTAGTATACGGCGCAATAAATATAGTTTTCAAAGCACCAATGGTCCTGCAAGGGGGAAGCCTATTAATAGTTTTCATCCTGAGGCAAATAAATCTGAGAAACAAAATAACATTTTTTATTATAAAGAAAACTTACTATAATTATAATCTTAGTCTGTACAATTGTGTGTACTTTCCAACCACCAAGTCACTATAAAGAAACCTTTGTAATTGAAACATATGTTCCTAAAGCAAGTATGCATCACTTAGTCAGAAAAAAGAAAGGGGGTCAAGCCAGTGCCACAATCGGGTGCAGTGGGAAGCAGGTCAGACATAGATCTCAGCCTCAGTCAACCTGCTGACCTACCATTCCATATGTGTACTTCATCTCATTTCCCCTATTTGCCTTACCCATCATCCTGCAGTGTCTTTCCCTTGCACCACATTCTCAATGACCCCTGTTTCCTACAACTTTCAGGCATCAGTTCCTCTTTTGCTCCATCCTTTAACTATTGACTCAATCACTTTCCAATACCTTGCACGCACCTCCTTCCCTTGCCCAAAGTGCGCAGTCACCAATTCCTTGCCACTCATACCCTTTAATTGCCCATCACACCAAAAACATTATTTGCCCCCCCACCCCCTTCCGTTGCCCTGGCTTACAGTAAGACAGTACACCACCTTGATTTGCCAGTCAGCTTCTGCTAGACCCGTCAGGAAGCCGTGGTCGGGTCTTTCTTGTACTTGTGGCTATGGGGTCTGCACTTAGACAATGCAGAGCGAAAGAGAGTGATGGGACGTGACTTTTTAATGCCGTCAAGCTGCACTTCTTCGGAAATTCAGCTGCATATTTTAACACATGAAAGAAGAGAGAACTGCAGGGGGAATACGCCTTGGAATTGGTGATGGAGAGGGAGCAAGAGTGGCCTATTCGAACTGGAGGTATTCCAGAAACACCTCTGCTGTTGGTAAACGTTGCGTAGGGCGGAGCTGGAAACTTTCTTCTGAGGTATTAAAAATTCTGCCACTCTGAATAACCCCTTTAGTTTGTAGTCTTCTAATAATGAATGCCAGAATAGTACATTTTTCTGTGTGTATTTTTCAACAGTGTCCATTTCTAAAACCACTACGTAAGTAACATCCATGGGTGCTATTGCACTCTTTTTGTATGAACACACTGGTGATCAAGAAATTCACCATAACATGGAGGTATTCCTACAGGATCAAGCTGAGGACAAACTCTAATATGATACGGACCCTTACTTCCTTGACAAGTAGGTGTTGTGATAAGCTGCTGGGGATTGTAACAGACCAATAGTGTATGAGGTGCATTGGTGTCAGCATTGCCATCCATGGTCACAGAATCTGTAATTTAAATGCATACATTGCCACTGGGTGGTAGGAACATGCCCCTGCAGCCTAGAGTCCTCTTTCTCTCACGCACTGCAGAGGCCCATGTGTGGGGGGCCACCCAGGCACATCTACAACATTGCTGAAATCAAGACAAACGACTCGGCCCATTTACACAGAATCTGAGCTGGTTTTTCAGCACTCTGTCCCTTTGTAGAAGCCTAGATTCTGAAGGATTTCATCTTTTTTCAAATGCTTTTTTAATAATTTGGAGCTCTGACCCATGGGGCAACTGCCCAGCCTCTTTGCCCCCTGTAAAGTAAACCTCCAGACAAGCATGCCACAAAAAACAATCGCTTAAGGAAATAAGGTCAGTGCAGCTCTTTGCAAGGAAAACAAGATGCATTCTGTTTACAGAAAGGAAAATGGTGACCGATGTTGCAGTAGAACCCAACTGCCACAGGTGCTCACTGGGTTAGTTTAATGAATGCAGACAGTTAAATAGCAAATAACAGTCACTCTTGACACAACCACTATACAGTGTTCCCCCACCACTCTCATTGGCTACCACCTATACTCTTACTACCAGTCACCTAATGTGCCTTGACCAATTGGCCACATCTAGAGCTACCCCAGCCCTATAATGCATGGTCTCCTACTCTGTCATCTTAGTTCCCTGCTACTTTATTGGAGGGTTACGTGATATGACTTCTCGGCTTCCCGGTCAGCTTCCGCATTCTCTCCTGGTCCGTGCTTGCTCTTGCGGTTCCTCCAGGGAGGGCATGACCCTTCTTCAAGTCCTTCTTTACTTTTAATGCAGCTTCTTCTAATCAGCGCTTGAGAACCACTAAAATTCACAATGTGTTTCTGGTAAGTGTTCTGTACTGCTCTGCGCCTCCGCCTCCTCCCAGTACTGAATGAGCCATGATGATGTAACTCACTAGATTTTTTATTATTTTTATTTTGTTATTTATTTATATATTTATATAGCGCACAATGGACCCGGAGGCATGATGGCGCATACAAAAAATACAAACATACAACATGAAACATAAAGCAAAGCAAAGTAAAGTACAGCCTAAAAACCAGGTGAACCTAAATGAAAAGCTAATCGTCCCAATACTATGGCAATGCACTTAGCGGATCAAAAGAGCATGAACGAAAAACTTTCCAAATCTAACAGGGCACTTAGAGTATTAATTTACAGTTTGAATCCCCTCTAGGAAAATATGTACACATACTAAGATAGTGTGGTAACGTACTAGACCCACAACACACTATATCACAGTCACTATTTGGCAGCGAACACCAATTGCTCAAGTCAATTCTTTGTAAAACCTTCAGGTCAGACAGTCTAACAACCCCTGGTCCTGTTTGTTGTCGCAGCCATGCGAGCACCTTATTACATAGCGCTTCTCTGGTCTCTCTTCCAGCTGCCTTCCCAATATTAGAAATAACAAAGTTTCGTTGGTCCATAATAAAGGCTTGGGTGCTGATGTCATTGATACTTGGCATTTGAGATGTCCTTATTCGCACACTCCATGCAGACCCTTGCTTAAGTAAAACATTGACCACTGTGGCTTGTGTATTAAGATTTTGGTCAAGATTGTGATCTGGTACTGTGGTTGAGGAGGGTGTTTCCGTGACTTCGCCCTTAGGGTCGGCTTTAGGATGTTTAGCCTGTTCATTAGTAGCGGGTGTAATCCTAGGAAGAACAGTGGGGCTGCCCCTATTAAGTGTAGTTTGGGAGGCTTGATCTGTTCTCTCCCCTTGTAAGTTGACTTGGCAGCCGTTATCAGATTTTATCAGCTGACTCAAAGCGGCTGCATGAAATTGCATCAGTCTGTGTTGCAATATTGTCTCTGTGCTGGCATGTGACCGAGACAAACTCATTCAGGGTGTCCATCAATGAACAGGGATCCATCAGACTGTGACATTGGAGGAGCTCTTTAGAGATGCTCGCTTTAAGGTGCAAAAACTGTGTGGAAGCAATATCATCAGCTTGGATAGCAGTCGGCCTAATGCCCTTTTTTAAAACAAAGGGTGATGACATTGTATAGTCCAGGTCCATTCTGGAATATTTCTTTATCCCTCCCAGTAAGGAGGTCCCAGCTGGGGAGAAGGTTGAAGCCGTATGGTCGGCAGTGCACCTTCCCAATATGCGTTCTGGGTGTAGCAGGACCTGTAGTATCGAGAGTCAGTAGCAGACCATCCAGGTCCCTGTTTAGACTTTTAAAATAGGAGTCTGGCTCCTGGATCTGGTCCATGGCCGCTATAAGATTACCCCATGCAGCCTCTGTCTCCTACGAGAACTCAGGGCAAGGACCTCTGAGACGCGGTCCCTGTTGAAGAAAGGAGATGCGGCTGCTAGGCCGACTCCAGACCTTTGGCCCAGAAATTCGATTTTTTAACCACCTGGCTGCTAGACAGAGGGCTTATCAGGCCACACTTCTTACTTTCAGCCATAATGTGTCCCAGGATTCTTCCAAGAGCGGAGAGTGAAAAGAACACACCATGCAACAAAGACCCT
Organism: Ambystoma mexicanum; assembly: GCF_040938575.1. Classification (NCBI taxonomy): domain Eukaryota; kingdom Metazoa; phylum Chordata; class Amphibia; order Caudata; family Ambystomatidae; genus Ambystoma; species Ambystoma mexicanum. The sequence continues at coordinate 1,363,652,561 of NC_090930.1, read as the reverse complement.
GCTTCACACGAAGTTTAGGGTTGGTCAATCAACCACTCCAATCCAGGACTAACTCGGGCTCATCAAATGAGTAAGGCAGAGCGAAGTTATATGCTGAGCATGTCTGGGTAACTAATATAATAGCGGCAAGGAGAGGAGCTAGCGCTTACCCAGTCAGGTGGTTAATGCTCTGCCGTGGAACTTGATAACTCAATCCGGCTCCACCAAGCGGTTATCCAGGGGCACCGAGCCCCGCATAGAAGCCTGCTGTCCCTAGGCATCAGAGGAAAACTTTTTGCTGCGGGTATCAGGATGTTTCAACTGACACGGCTCCCGACTCCGGCAGCAGCCTATGGCCCTCGTGCTGCCAGGAAGAAGAAAACAGAGGAAAGAACCCACTAGAATCCCGAGTATATCAAGACGCACCGCAACAGAAGGTTGCAGCCGCCTCCGACGTCCTATTGACCTGCACGAACAATGCTACTCATACATAGATAGATATTTTCCTCGTCTCAGTACTCACTAATTTTGCTGGTCTAAAAAGGTATGTGCATGGTATATGAGGGTAAGGGCTGAGCTGGAGGAGGTGAAGGAGAGATTGGGTTATGGTAGGCAAGGGGACTAGGGTCAGGTGATTGGTAGAAATACTGCATTCTCCTGATGTGGTCATCACTGGTCCCAAAGGGGGTTTCTCCTCCCATGAGTACGACCCACTGAGTACCACCTGTGAGAAACCTGAGGGCATCCTCACATCTAGTCCCCATTGATCCTCTTCTCAGGTGGCCAAGGAAAGGCCATTGCTTTTGGATCCTGACCCTGGGGGTGGAGAAGCGAGGGAGCATCACCTGGTTGGAGGGTCCTTCTGGAATGGGATGAGAACATCCTTAGGAGAGATGCAGTATTCCACCTTCTCAGTCCAGGATGAACCTGTAACCCCATGCATATTTATGGGTTATTGCTACTCCTTTAGTAAGGATAACATCAGACGATATTTTTGATCTAGAAGCTACAGAAAGAGGGTGAAAAGGGGGGGGGGTAATAGTGAGACATGGTATCCCCCCTCTGTGAGAGAAGAGTGAAGACCGTGGAGGCAGGAAAAGCCAAGCGAGGAAGACATCGAAGCCAACGGGAGCTGTTGCCTAAAGCCGGTGAGTGTAGAAGGGGAACACTCATACAGCGGTGCTCTGAAAACGGCAATAAGCTTTTCATGAATATCGAACTTTTTGGAAATTGTTATAAACACTTTTGAATACCGAAGCAAGTGTTTATAAACTTGAATGTACTGAAAGCATTACTGGATACCGTACAGAATTAAAACTAGTAACAAGGATAATTGAATACGCATTGCTGAATGCCGCACAATGACCATGTTTTAAGTGAAATAAAAGCAACGTTGTGCAGGTGACAAGTACCACAGAATGAATTGACTGAAATACAAGTGTTGGCAAAGCAAGTATAATCCCAAGAAGGGTGTGAGAAGAGAAACCAGTATTGACAAAAGCCAAATGGTCAAAGAACTGCAGGTTAGAAGGAGACTTGTATTGGCAAGAGCCAGAGATGTTCCGAGAGCATAACTATGTGAATGTTGGGCAAGCTAGCCACAACCAAGTGTTGGAAGAAAATAATCCTGATGCAAGAATTACTCTTCACTGTCAAGGGAAAGCAGTGGACAACTGTTGATGAAACAGATGGAGAAGGGGCATCGGTTGCAGGAACTGTGATGGGTGGACCGTGTAGTCTTGTCAACTTTGCCTAGACCGAGTGCCCTGCATAGAAAAGTAAATGAAAGGAGAAGTCCAGAACGTTATCCAAAGGAGCAAGTCAATGAAAATATACCTGAAAAGACTTGTGTGTTAACAAACCTGTATTGGTGAAACCCTGGTAAAAAGAGTGCAGAGGATCCCAATCCTTTGTGAACAGTTTTGTGTTGAACTTTGGATTTTCTTGAACTAGGGGAAGGGAACCCCAAGACTTTCTGGAACTGCTTTGCATTTGGGCAAGGGGAGCTGAAAGTAAGCCAGGAGCTGGATGAAGCTCCGAACGTTATTTGGAACAGTATTGGGATCATTCCGAGTTGGGCGGTAAGGGTTTACGGGCACCGGTAAGGATGCCGGTGCTGGTAAACCCTTACCGCCCTATTCCGCGGTCCCTTAGCGGGTCCCAGCAGGAACGGATGGTCTGACCGCCCGTTCTCTGCGGTTCAAGTTAAGGAACCTTGGAGCTAATAAGGGTACCGCAATTTGCGGTATCATTATTAGCGCCTTCCCCATTCCCATTGAGCCCTATGAGGGCTCAAATGGGAATGGGGAATGGTTTACTGAATGGGGACTTACCGGGTCCTCCAGGGTTGGAATGACCTGGTAAGTCCCCATTGAGCCGACCGGGCCCGGATTTGGAGGCAGCCATGGTGCTAATAGCACCATGGCTACCTCCAAACTCGGAATGACCCTCTATTTCTTGTATTATTGCCATTCCTACACATTGTTTAGCTTTAGTTGTGAGGGCAAGTATAGGTCTGGACACAGACAGACTTTTAAGTGGAACCTTCTGACTCATACTTTACTTAGTTTTGTTAGGAAGGGAAATCCCTCCTTAGCATAGGGCCAGTTAGGCCTTCAATCATCCTGATATTTAAGTTAATAAAACCTTTGTTTTAATCTGTTGTCTGTATCTTGTTTGGCAAGTATTATATGGGCCAGTCTCTGCGATCTGGTCTAGACTCTTCAGACTGTGTTAGTCGCGCTATGGCAGCAAGCACTGTAACCAGAAGGTTTACGTGGCTGTGCAGATCAGGTTTTGCGCCAGACGTTCAGACGAGGCCGTTGGAAATGCCTTTTAATTTGTTTTTTTTTTTAAACTTTTTTTATTAAACACTTGGCATGACAAAGTACATACTGATGTTTCATGGTATGACATCATTACTCGTATAAGACTATTGTGCATATTGGTGACAAATTTAAAGCGTAACAGTCAGAAGGACAACTAATCATCTGGGTCCGTATTCAACCTCGTGCCATTCCTAAGGGGCCTATGTCAGCACACATTGGGTGGGTTGGAACCAGCAGTATCCCCCAGTGAAGTCTGCAAAGATATGCCCTGAACAGACCCCAAATGTCCTTGGCCTGAGATGTAGCTGCATTCTAATGCTAGGCGTGGTGCAGCGGTTTTGTGAGATCATTAGAATCTGTGCAGCAAGGCCTATTTTCCTCAAAGATATGAAATAAACATTGTAGTGGGCCTGAATGTATCTCAGTACAGGACATTCTTGTGAGCACCAGGCAGACATCATCCCATAAGGCCCTAAGTAGCGGGCATACCCAGATTATGTGATAATACCCTGCCTTCTCTTCAAATCTGGGGCAGGCCCCGTTTCGCTCCCGCAAAACCTGCTGCAACTGGGTCAGTGTGTAATGGAACCTGTGCAGGACCTTTTAACTGTATATGTCTGAATCTGGAATTGTACGACACTTCCCTTGTCTCAGCACACATTTTACGCCGGGTTTAGTTCAGTGCCTAAATCAACTGCCCATCTACCACTGGCCCTTATTGTCTCCCCCGACAGCTGTTCGTGGATCAACTTATACATTGCAGAGATTGCCAGTTTTGTGCGCACATTATGTACCCCAACACATTATCGATGGGTGGCTCGGCAGGAAACTCTGGCCACACGTACTTAAAAGCCCTGTGCAATCCGCAATATATTAACCAATATATCACTAGCCCCCGAAAACATGTTCCCCAATGTTTGAAACCCACCCTGCTTCCAGCATCGCATTACAGCAGTATCCACAACGAGGAGACAGGGCAAGCAGCCCCAGAGTGGAAAATTCCTGCGGTACGGCTACTCTATCCTCATCATCTCCCACACCTTAAGCCAAGCCTTCACTGTCATACTTGCAGGGTCAAATAGGCAGCTATCCTGGAACCTAGGAGGCAATATTAGGGACCCGATATTACGGTCGCCCGCCGAATACTTCTCTATCTTGACATGCGGCATAAGTGAGCCCTCCTCAAACCAATACATTGCAAAGTGTGCCACCGCCACACTTCTGAAGTCCCGAGGTCCGTTGCGGTGGACCCACCTCTCATATATTTCCTTGTGAGGGTAGACCATTTCAGCCGTACCACCCCAGAGTGCCATACAACGTTGGTTACCGCTGAATCCAGATTCTTGAACAACGACCAGCCTGGCCACAGAGGGACATTTAGGAGATGTAGAGAAGCTTCGAGAGCACCACCATTTTAAGTATTGCAATTCTATATTAGACCCCAATGTCATCAGATCCCTGTAATTACACTCCATCAGGCAGTGGCCTGTCTAGTAACTAGCAGCCCCAGATATCTGATGTGATGGGGAGACCACGGGATGCCATGCAAATCTAAGAGCATGATAGCGGTATCAGTCAGTGGGAATAATTCATACTTACTAAAATTGACTTTCAGCCCGAAATATCCCCAAATCTAACAACATATTGCATAATTGGTGCAAGATTGGCCTGCATGTCCCTGATATTTAGCATTGTATCATCTGCACAGAGTGAGATGATCTCTGTGTCAGTTGCATGCCTTACCTGTGGACTTGTATTTGCCTTTTCGGGGAAGAGATAGGGTCTGTCTCTTTGGGCAGCCACCTCAACCCCTAATGGCACAGGGGGAGAGAGAGAGGCTGGTCCTAGAGCCAAGTCTAAAGTGAAGGAAAACATCCAAACTGGGAAACACCTCTGTAGCAATGGATAACTGCGTGGATGAACTCTGGAGAACTCTCAGATGATGACACAATTTTGTAGACCAATATGGGTTGCCAAAGGAAGGCACAGTTCCATGTTTAGATAGGCAATATCAGCAAAAAGCACTAAGCCAGTGCTAAGCACAAAAAAAAGGATTCCAGCGGTGAACGAGAATTGCACAGGGACAACACGCTGGTCTTGGAAGCAAGACTATACAGAGAAACAAATGTTCGAATTGTGGTTCCACGCTTAGAAACCGAACTCAGGTACTGTATTAGGTGCGTTATAAAAAAAACAATTACATAAATAAAACATTGAGCAGAGCGAGCAAGGAAGCTCACAAAACAGCATAGCTTGAAAGAGAGAGTGGAAGGGAAGTTCCAGGGCTAGCGAGGAACGGAACAACGGAAACACTAATAGCGGACCAGAAGGGATGAAACCAGACAAGGAGGCAAGGAAGAACAAGGCAAGGAGGACATAGGAAAAAGGGATAGAAACTAGCGTCAGCGCAAAAGAAAGGCAGTTGCGATGCATCTCTTAACGGGGCCGCTTCTGTTTCATAGTGTGTCTGTTTTCTGTAGGATGTAGGCGTTAACACGCAACATGCGAGTCGGTGGCCATTTTGGTATGGGCACAACGACCCAGCGCGGACACCATGTTGGAATGGGCGTCCAATGCCGCCACTGTAACCATAACGAATGTTGGGGCAATATTCTAACATCATCCTCCCTTCCAAAGCTGGTGGGGCCAGGTTTCCAGTGATGATTACGATTAAACCTTTTTACCAGGATGGGCGCATGTACATGCATAGCGTCTTCCCATGTCCTTTCACAAAGGGAATACCCTTTCCAATCAACTAGATATTGTAGTCGTCCCGGATGATATCTTGAGTCACAAAGTTGTTGCACCTCATATTCTACCTGTTAGTCTTAAAGTATAGGCAGTGGAATAATTTTTATAGGATGGTGGCGTGACTCTGGAATCCTAGGTTTTAGTAGAGAACTTTGAAACACATGGTGTATACGTTTCCAGGACGATGGCAATCGTAAGAGAAAGGCCACAGGATTGACAACTTTGTCCATCAAAAAAGGACCGAAATATTTAGAAGACCATTTTCCAGGTGTTAAATGGGTTGGTAGGTCTCAAGCTGACAACAATACTTGATCGCTGATTTTATAAGGTACGGAATCTTGACGATTGACACTGGCATGTTTCTTGTTGTCTTCTCTAGCTTTGATTAGGTTTTGTTTTGACTGTTGACATATTTTTTGATGTTGCAAGAGCAAGTTGCCTAAGGCAGGTACTGATGAACCATAAGGGAAGTTGATGTGAATCCAAACAGGATGGAACCCTGTGGCAAAGTAAAAATGACTCATTCCGACTGAGTGAAAAGAGTTATTGTCGGAGAACTCTGCTGTGGGTATGAGGGTGGACCAATTTTCTTGAGTAGCGGTAACAAAACAATGGAGGTATTGTTGTAGGGTTTGGTTTACCCTTTCAGTCTGCCCGTTACTCTGGGGATGATAGCAAGAAGATAAATTCTGTTGGATTCCTATCTTTTTACACAGTTCAGTCCAAAATGTTGAGGTAAATTGAGTGCCCCTAGCCGATAAAATGTGTTCAGAGAGGCCATGTAAGCTGAATATGTCTTGTAAAAATGCTTCACTCATTTGACATGCAGAAGGGAGTTTGTCCAGCGAAGTGAAATGAGCCATTTTGGTTAATGTGTCATGGGTGACCATAATGGTTGTTTTACCATTAGATGGGGGTAGATCTACAATAAAGTCGGTAGAAATTATCTGCCAAAGTCTGGAAGGTACAGTGGGTTGTAAAAGTTTACCAACTGGTCGCTGTCTGGGACTTTTCTTTTGTGCTCAAAGACTGCAGGTGTTAACATATTCCGATGTGTCTTTGTAGATGCTAGGCCACCAAAACTGCTGGGTTAGAGCATCATCAGTGGTTTTTATCTACTGATGTCCTCCTATTGGTGTGTCATGAAAAAGTTGTAAATAACGTGGACCTCATTGATGTCAAGGGAATATAGAGATGTGTTCCTCATTAGAGGCCATATTTATACTTCAATTACCATTTGTCGCGAACGTCATGTGTTGGTAAGAAGAGTAGAATGGATTCTCTGTAGAGTTGACTCAATGGCATATATAAGGGTATAATGTGGTAGTATCTTTTCATCAGGATATTGCTGTGCATAATTCTCCTGACCCCATCGGGATCGAGTATCGGCAACAAGATTCTTAGATCCGGGAAGATCATCGGGTTAAATCGAAACTGGGAAACATGATGAGCCCAACGGGTTTTCCCGGAGTTTCTGCAATCGAATGATTGAGGCATTTGTAGATTTCGATGGTCTGTTCTGATTTCTATTGTTTCAGGTGCTCCCAATAATTACGTGCCAATTTAATGGCAAGAAGCTCTTTTTCTAAGACGGAGTAATTCTGTTCTGATTCTGTTAATGACTTTGAGAAATAAGACACAGGATGTTCTTCTCTGTACTTTTGTTGTTGTTTAAGAACAGCACCAACTGCTCTGTCTGAGGTGTCTGTTTCTAGTATAAAGGGTAGAGCAGTGTTGGGTTGAATCAAAATGGGAGCTGTAGTAAAACATTGCTTTAGAAGCGGAAAGGCGTTATTTGCTGTGGAATCTCAGTGAAATCAATGGCCTTTTTTAAGGCGTCCCGTCAGGGGTAATACCTTTTTAGAGAAGGCCAGAATGAAACGGGGGTAGAAGTTTACCACACCCAAAAGCTGTTGGAATTCTTTTACACTGCACAGTGGTTTCCAATCTAATATGGCTTGTATCTTCCTTGGGTCCATGGCAATACCATGAGCTCATAGAATATAACCTAGATAGTCAACTGAGGAGGCACTAAAGACACATTTTTCAGGTTTTGCTTTTAGGGAGTTTCTTTGTAGGTGACAAAGGACTTCTTTCAGGTGTTGTTGTGATCATCAGGGTTGGTAGAATAAATCAATATATCATCAATATATACAATCACAGTGTGTTGTAAAAGATCAGAAAACAGGTGGTCCATGAACCTCTGAAAGACTGAGGGGGGGCCTTGGAAAGGCCAAAAGGTATAACACAATATTCAAAGTGTCAAAAGGGTGTTCTGAATGCCGTTTTCCATTCGTCCCCACTTTTGGTTCTGACTAAATTATATGCTCCTCTTAAATCAAGTTTTGTAAAGATAGTAGCCCCTTTGACATTCTCCAGGGTAACTGGGATAAGAGATATCGGGGCCGCTTCTGTTTTATAGTGTTTCTGTTTCCGGTAGGACGTTGACTGTTAGTACGCAATGTGTGAGTCGGCTGCCATTTTGGTATGTGCAAAATGACCTGCCGCGGACAACAGGTTGTAATGGGCGTCCGATTCTGCCACTGTAACCATAATGAATGTCGGGGCAATATTTTCAAACTCTGGGGTTCCTGTCATTTTGAGCCCTGTGTGACGGTGCTTACACCTAATAAGATCCGCCATTTCCTCAATAACTATGGCAAATGGCAGTGGAGACATGTGGCAGCCTTGCCTGGTACCCTCTGTATATTGAGTGGGGGCTGATAAGGTGCCATTGGTACAGACCCTAGTGGTAGGAGAGGCGTAAAGCAGCTTAATATATGATATGAATCCACTACCGAAACTGCTCCATGAGAGGACCCCGTACATATAGTTCCACAGGACTGAATGAAATGCCTTTTGGATATTCAGTGTGGCAGCCACCGCCTGGGCCACGGCGTCAATTTGTGCTATTATATTAAATATCCTACATAGGTTAAGAGCAGTGGCCCAACGGGGTATACACCCCATCAAGGGTGTTAGGCGGTTGGCCAGTACCCTCGCAAATATTTAAACATCATTGAGAGGGTCTATAAGTTCTGCAGCTCTTCACAGGTTTACCCGGTTTCAGAAGAACTGTGATGACTGCCTTGTGCATTGTAGAAGGTAGCAGTTTCAACTACATGGCCTCCTCCCACACTCTAAGACGATAAGGCCCCAGGGTGGATTTAAAATGCTTATAGAATTCAGAGTAAGGCCATCAGTTCTGGGGGCCTAGCCTGACGGCAATTAGTCTATTGCCTTGTTAATTTCTTTCAGAGAAAGTGGAAGCGACAGCTGGTGTCAGGAGTCTGTCCAGAGAGCACAGGGCAAAGGCTGTATCTCACAGTATGCACTGTAGATTAGGGGAGATTCCTGAGGCAATGCTAGCATATAACAGAAATAGGGTACATACCAAGCTGATCTGAGTTGAAACAGGTATTCACAAGAACTGCAGGGGCAGAAGCTGGCTGTAAGCAAAGAGACAGAGAGAGGCCAAAGACAAGAAAATATACTGGGCAACATGGATTATCAGAATAAAGGTTGTACTGGAATATGATAAAGTGTCTCCATGGATTAGGAAAAGCCCTTTGGATCGGTACCAGCAGATTACTCTTAACAACTGTCATACAGCAGCGTAATAAATTAGGTGTGTCCCGAAGAGACTGTTGTACTCGGTGCAAGGGTAAAACTGGAGACATATACTGAGGTAGGTAAGACTTAAACAGATTTGGCTAAGGCAACAGAAGTCTTTCCCTTATCTGATCTGAACCGAGACCAACCCAGGGGTCACACTGTATACGCTAAAGAGTGAGGCACAACAGTGGAACAAGATGTAATACAGGCGGAAAGCAGTGTTGAAAGAAGTAACCAGGTACAGGACAGGATAGAGAAACAAAGTACAAAGCAGTGACTGGAATTTCAAAATACACAAGGCAAAGGACTCAGACAAGATAGGTTGCTGCCAACACAATGAATATGAGGGATTCAGGAAATACAGAGCACTAAGAACAGGCGCTGGAACTATGGTCTGAAGTCTGGTAATATCGCAGGTAAGGAACAAACAAGAGAAACACTGAGAAGAAACAGGACACGTCTGTGAAGTAGAAATGCTTACAGAAAACAGGGTGTTTACAGAAAGTCATAAAGGCACAAAAGATATCAGTAAAGCATTGAATGTCTTTAAGAGCAAACAGGAAAGGATTTCAGAAGCTGGAAATCAAAGAAAGGTTAAGAAAAACAGTAAGACTGCAAAAGCAGACTGAAAAGGGTGCTGCAATGCAGTAACAAACAGGAATCAATAGCCAAAAATCAGGATGTTCAGGAAAGGTTCCAAAACTGATGACTGGCGCACGCACACACACAGAACTCCCAGTGGAAACAATTGACTGAACAACTGTGTACAAAGTGTGCTTATAAAGGGCCTCCCAGCCAACAGCCCAACAGGGTGGAGCTGATTGCAGCCTGAGGCAGCTGTGTCCAATTAAGCCCAATCCAGATTTCAGTAGCCTGCAGCAGTGGATTTCAATTAAAGCCTCATCCTTTCTAGGTTGCCTAGCCTGTAGGAGCTTGAAACAGGTTAATGCAATCAGGTCCCCTCCAGCTATTAGTAGCTTGCTGTAAACAAATGTACTCAGTATGCCTCCTCCAGCACTCTGCCTCTTGGACAGCATACATGTACCAGAATGCATCTGCTGGTTTAACCTACAACCCGGAATGGAACTTGAAATTAGATTAGTCCAAAACTGCAGTGGTAAAACAAGTAAATGATTGCAGCAGCAGTTTGTAGGTTTTAACCACGCGATTATGCCATCAACAGAGTCTGTGAATGCACACATGTAGCGGTGCTGGGTGGCAGGCGGGTAGGATTGTGAAAGCTGGGAGCTTGCCTGGCTTGACAGCCGTGTAGTTGGTAGACATGCTGAGAAACCCTCAGAATCCCCTTCAGGGGCGTTAGCCACACATTTGTACAGATTAGAGAAGAATGTATGAAACACCCCATTGATCTCATTATTAGTGTGAATCAAATTACCCCTTCATCCTTGATCAATGGTATGTAAGTAGTACCCCCTGCTTGACGGATTGTACAGGTGAGAATCCTTCCAGGTTTTTCCCCTTCAACATATAACCTTGCCACTACCAGGGAGTGTAAGAATTTTAAATCTCGATCAGCATCGTACCTAGACGTATCCACTGCTTCCTTGACCTGCGCCAGTGTGGCAGTTCGGGGATGGCTGCATGGCCCGTCTCCAGCTGTCTTAGTTCCTCCTCACACTTTTTAATATCCCTGCGGATCACCTTAAGGACTCCAGATTCAGCTACCATAGCAATACCACGGATGTATACCTCGAAGGCCTGCCAGAGTATCCACCAACTGTACAGAATCCTCAGTTGTTTAACAAAAAGACCTGCACATTATCTTGCATGCACTTAGCAAAAACTGATTCGAGCAGCCCATGTGGCTTGAACCGCTAGCTGCCCCGACATCCCGGGCAGCCTTACAGCACCAGAGTAACAAGTATAGGGGAATGATGGAAATAGGTTTTAGACAGGATTTCTACAGCAGTGACCCCTCCCTCCAAGAGTGAAGCTGAGATCAACCATAACTCAATCTGTGGAAAAGAATTGTGCAATGAGGAGTCGAATGTGTAGGCCTGTGTAATTACCCTTCAGGCATCCAACAGCTCCAGCTATCACCCGGGCAGCCTGCGTCAAACTCCTGCCCCTAGTGGTAGACCTATCCAATTCAACATCAAGGATAGTGTTGAAGTCTCCACCTCAGATCCTAGGCACCATGGGAATTAAGGTCACCATATTGTGATGAATCCTGCAGATCCCTCACTAAACCCCTACCTAAAGTCTCCTCCCATGTGGCCCAGGAAAGGCAGATGCTTCCTGATCCTGGCCTTGGGGGTGGTGTACTGCGGGAGGATTACCTGGGAGGGGTCGCAGCCCAGGGTGGTGAAGACATCCCGTGGGATGAGACGTGGTATTTATCCTTAAAAGGGAAGAACCTTTTAAAGTCACCCAGACATGCAATGGCTTATTGTCGTTATGATGTATCTAGACCATACATTACGCCTATGGATGCGGGTAAAGCAGGTGTGACATCTTTAAATACCACGAGGAAGGAAAGACCATTTGAGATTTCTAAGAATAAAAATCCCCCTTACTCTCAGCGGTACAATGACGGGAAACCTGTAAATAATGGTTTACATGAATTACCCTCTCCTTTTCAAGGAAACACTTGTAACCTTTCCTTAAATGCATTTAAGAGAAGTAAATCTGCCTTTAAAAAAAACAGACAAGAAAACCTAATTCTGTTGGTTGGGACTACAAGTCCCATAATCCGCCAAGTACTGGGATGTCGAAGAGGGCTAAAGAGTAATGTTGCAGGAGTAGTCAGCTTGTTAAGCCTAATGACCCACACCTGAGAGGCTTAAAAGGCCCCCTCAGGTGCAGGCCATTAGGAGAATATGGTGTAGCTGGAGTATTTGCAGCAGTAGCAGCAGCAGAGCCAGAGCATGCTGGCAGAAATTGGTGGAAAGAAGGGAGGTCAGGACTTTGACCTAGCAGATTGCAGCTACCTGTCCTGGGAGCGTCCTACTCCCCCTAAATCTGAAGTGCAGATGTTGCTCAGTGGAAGGCGTGAAGGAAGACTGCTTTTCCAAATGTGAACCTGATTGCAGAGATTGCGCAGCAAGAAGCGTGCCGGAGACCATGGCTGTGCGTTGGCGTGCAGCCCGGGGTGCCAGGAGCCAGATGAGCGCCGTGTCTGCGTAGTGAGGACGACGACACCTTCATCAAGGAAGGGTGTGTGTACAATCGTACGAGTGAAAGCAATAATAACCCGACTGTTGATTGTCAGACAATGGGACAATGGGAGGCTACAAAAGTAGCACTCATGTATGAGTGAATTTCTTTCCTAGCACTTGCATAAGAGTAAAACACTCTGAATCACGTTAATTGAATCTTGAAGAATCTGAATTTAGATGAGACTGGTTGTGTGTGCCTGTTGAAGATGACATAGCCATACAGTTAAGTTACTGAACCTTGAATTGTGAGTTTGAGGGAACAAGCAGTACCCAAGCCAAGAGCAAAATAAGCATTGACCAAGCTAAGAGTGAAACAAGCATTTTTCCTAAAGCCAAGCACTGTGCAAGCATAGCCCTAGGCCAAGAAGGAAACCAGCAGTGCCCAAGTCAAGAGTTGTGTAAGCATTGCCTTCAGCCAAAAGAGACTAACAACAGACAAAACATTAAGCTACATTGATGGGCAGAAAGCAAAGAGGCGAATACACGGTTGTAAAAGGTGAAGCTTGCTGAGTGTAAATGTTCCCTACAAATTGGTAACAACTCACATTGCCAAAGCCATAAGGAAGAAAAGTTGTTTAAAGTCCCAAAGATGTGAACTGCTCAAATTGTGGTCAATATTAATGTTTCAGAAAAGCAAGTGGCAAAGAGGCAGCCCTTCTGAAAGGTGAATGTTCAGAGGAAGAATGTCTAGCCTACATGAAGGTTTTGAGGAACACTGATGTCAATATTGTCTTTCCTGGAAAGTTGCTAATAGCAAAGTTGCAGATTGTTGAAGCTGTGATAAACCTTTTGGTTGTCAGTTGCATGGGAAACATTATGGGGAAGGTGAGTAGACCTGTATAGTGAATCCTTGCAGAAGTTATCCTGATATGAGAAGTTATCCAGCTGGAAGTAATGGTGCTGTTAAGTCCTCCTGACAAAGATATAAATTATGATGCCTACAATTACAAAGAGAGACTTGTGAAGTGCTACCAAGAAATTGTGTTTCCTTGACCTTTCCAGAAGTTGTGTTTCTTTGAATCTGACAAGGAAGTGGATCTCTTTGTTGACATTTCTGAACTGTGGCCAAGCATCGTGACCCAGAACATCATGGATGCTATTTGATGAAGTGAAATTATTACTCGAGGAAGAAGAGAAAATCTTTCTGTTGGTTGAACATTGGTTAACAGAACGTTCTTTTGACAAAGTGAAGGCGTCAAGAACTGAGTTGGAACTTTGTTGCAAACCTGGTTTCTTTATGTTGAATGTTGGAACTGAATCTAACTTTAAACCTGGGGAAGGGGAGTTCAACCAGGTTACAAAGAAAGTCTGTGAATGTCCATATTGCTATTTGTTATGAATTGTCATATATTTTCTCGTGTATTTTATGTTTAGGTGTGAGGGCCAGATATACTTTGTTAGAGTGTTTCCTTTAGTGTTGGATAGGCAGGGAAATCCTCATCCGGGTAGGAATAGTGAGGTATATTTTGAGAAATCGTCCAAAAGTTGTCCACTTCACATTTGTGACCCCTCACAATTTCTAGAATCGATATGTAAAATTGGGGATCATCCACATTAGGCCCATGTACATTAGGTTGACAAGGCAGAGACATATGTATAAGTGTCATGACCCCTCTGGATTGCGAGGATTAGGTGGTATAAAACTTGTTTGTGCCCCAGCGACCCCCTCGCAGCAGGTCGCCAGTGCATGTATTTCCTGCAGAAGCAGTATTTTGGCACTGTACCTGTCCACATGTTGGAGTAGCCTCCTCCTTTTAACCGGATTTCCTGGACTTCTCACATTCCAGCTAATGCATATAATCTGCCCCATTGCCCCTAACGTGAACTGGCAATAACAGCTGCATGGACCCACGCACCCCACACACAGTGCCATATATCCCATGAAACATACCAATGTTCAAGTATCAAAGAACCATTTGCCAAGTGTATTTTTAAACCCCAAAAAACCCACACCACCCTGCGCCCTCACCTCCCCCAAACCTGAGGATGTGCACACCTGAAAACAACAATCTCCAGCAACATTGCTACTCTGCATGGAGGGGTTGCAGCACGAAACCAGGCCTGAGCTGCAGTAACAGACATTTGAAATAATACATTTTTACCAGAAACCGTAATCTCACAACATGAAACTACATGCAGTGACTATACATTGGCATTTTCTAGTGTATATCCGACATAACTGTATCCCAACTACAGAGACTCCACCCGCAGGCCCCCAGAGTAGGACCACGGTTCCTTGAGTAAATGAGGCTGTGCATTGTGCCGACAGCTTTATGCCTCATGGCCTGACAGTGTTCTCCTCAAGGAATTTCATGGCTTCGTCCGGGAGTGTTAAAAAGTACACTTTGTTGTTCCATTCTATATGCAGCTTGGCAGGGTAGAGCATCGCATATTTCAAACTCCTGTCCCTGCGCCTTCTTAACTCCAAGGAATGTTTTCCTTTCTTGCTGCACCGCCACTGAAAAGATGCCGTAGATGTATATCTTGCCCGAGCCCAGACACAGTTCGCCTTCTCATGGGCAGCACGCAGAATGGCATACCTGTCACAGTAGTTAAAGATATCTGCTATTATCAGACAAGGTGCTGCTCCGTGCCTCGGTTTCGGGACAAGTGACCCATGTGCCCGCTACCAGCGTAAAGTGTGGCAAAAGCTTGGAGTTATCCAGCAGGGGGTTCCCTCGACAAAGACACCATGCTCCCCTTAACATTGTCTTTGGGCACCCAGATGATTCTAAAGTTTTTGGGCTACAACCTAGACTCAAGTTTGTAGTTTTTCTTGGTGACTGACTGAACCTGCCTCGTGAGCATGCCCATCTCTGCTTTTAGGGTTGTGACATCATCTTCCGCTGTCCCTTCTCATGATTCAGCCTCTGGCAATCTTTGATCTGCTTTCTCTAGGCGTGCCTTTGTAAGTGATTTCAATCCGGCACTTCATCTCAGTCAACGCCTAGCGTGTAATGCACAACTGAAACCCTTAATTATTTATTTGTGTCTATAAGTTCTTTTATTCTGAACGATGTACCACTTATATCACACCTCTCTCGTTGAACCCCTCCGGTCACACTGAACCAGGAATCAGGCTGGTTTGCAAAGTTAAAATCTTTATTTATATATATTCACAATATAATCACTGTTTTTAATGGGTATGCAATGATCACCAATGGGGTGGTGTCACACTAAGCAATCTCTTTAATCATAAGGAGGAATAATGAGCAAAAACAAGCATCACAGAAATAATACTTTTGTGGGTTTGTCCAATCAAATGGCAATGTGGTTACTCTTTCCCCTCCACACCCCTCAACCCCCCAATATGCAATGTAGATAGATAGGAGGAGAGAGAACAGGTTTCAGGAATGCAGAATTCAAGCAAATATATCAATCCCAATTTCCCCCCAGCAAACACAAGAGAGAAACAGAAATAATTGGCAAACTGTCAAAAATGGTTTTAAATTTGGCTTTGAATGGAATGGGTAAAACACTAAAAATTGAATAAATCACTGAAGTTGTTTAAATTCTAATTGTAGCTGCTTTATCTGGTTGTAAAAAAAACACTAGCAATAATTTGAGACTACTAAGCTATGGAAAAACTTAAATTTGAGGTTGGGTGCAATGAAAAGCTATTTTACACATTATAGATTTTTGCCAAACGAAAAATTTGCAGCAAACTTTTCCGCGCACGGTATCCGCGGGAAAACTATAAGGTTTTGAGTTCTCTGGAAAGCTTAGGATGTTAGCTACAAGCAGACACTTACATTTCGTTTCTAGCATGACAATTGAAGTTATGGCCATTTTCGTGGAGGTTGTTTTTTTGCAGATAGAGGCAAAGTGTAAAACAAAGATGCGCTTTTAAAAAGACAAACAGGATTTCTTTACACTAGGGATGGACTATGAAGATGCAAACTACACGACAGCACAGCCACCAGCCCAGGACGTCTCTGGATGGTTTTTGCCTGCCGAGACGCTTGCTTTCTTCAGAAAAATATATATCCGCGCAAAGATCGGTTTAACACTACTAGTACAGAAGAAATAATAGGGATGAGATAGAGAGTTCAGGCAATTCAAAAATATTCTAACAATGCAGTTCTGGATATAAGAGAGGATGGGTTTGGATAAGGATGACTGGACAATACATAAACTAGTGACAGTCCTATACTAAGGATATTCACTATATAGGTTTGGACAGAACTGTCAGGGATTCAGGTCAGTCAAGATTTCTGGACAGGAATTCTGCTGGGCACACCAGAATGGACAGCATGGCGCTCTGGTCTGCAATCAGCAAGGCGCTCTGGTCACCGCACGGTAGGACTGGACTGGATCTGCAATGACTCTGGTTCACAGTTATCTGGTCACAGCACTGCTCTACTGGGTTGTGTCTTTGGATTCTGGCAATAATTCTTAGCAGGAAAGCAGTACAGCACAGCCAGGCTGTTCTTTGGTTCCCCTTAGAGGTCTGGGGTAAATTCCGGTTTCTGGAATTTTAAGGCCAAGCTGAGAGTGGTTCAGCTATGGAAATGGGCCTTTCTGCTTGCCAAGTTTCTGGAGTCTGGAATATGGATAGTTCTCGGGCAAAGTGCTCTGCCAGCAATCGGTTGGTGGGTGAATGCATGTATGTAAGTCCTCAGCTGTCTCTATTTATGCATTTGATAAAGGGGTGTGTATGCTAAATTATCCTAAGCACGCCCCTTTGGTTGGGTATAGGCTAGAATCTTCCCTCTCCCTTGATTGGAGGAGAAAGCAGTGTGTCACCATGATGATGTGGTTTTATGAGCCAGGGAATACTCCCCATGGTTTATTAACATGAAATCTACTTTTCATATAATACATATTTACAATTTTACAAACTTTATAACAATAACATATATAGATCACACATTGTGTGGAGCAAATATTCTTCCAATCCCCTTCTCTGTAGGATCTTGGGTGTGGATTTGTCAGAATTTTGCACTTTTCGTCCGGGACACAATACCGAGTTTGTCCAAAATTGGTACACATGTGTGCATTGTATATGGGCATAAGTGTGTGAAGTTTCATGCTACTGACATCAATACATTTGCTATAAAACCACAATGTCTACAGTTATATCCCAGAACATAGCACAGAGTTCTGGCTCCTCTTAAAATGTGCAGCAAAAATGTAGTTCCAGAAGGTTTATATGGTTTATATATTTTTTACAATTGTCCACAGTACATTATCAGTCTTATTAGAAATCTGCTTTTTGTCCATTGTGAATCAACAAAATTGTCTGTCTCTGCCTCCTTCTCCTTCTTGCAGCTTCAGCAGCAATCTCTGCCTACTTCCTTCTGGCAGAGGACCTTTACAATCCTTCCTGATTAGCATCTCCATGCATTGGAGGAAGCCCATTGTGCTCTTCCCAGAGCAGCCCCAGTGCCCCTCCCCTCTTAACCACCACCTGAATGTGAGTTCCTGGCCCAGAGAGCAGAAGGGAGGTGCCTTGCCCAGTGGGGGAAGTTGTTTGTAGTTTTGGTTTGAATCAGGCTTACTTTAAAAGTCACTTTGTTCCATTTTTCTTTGTTGAAAATAAACTTGCCATTTTAAAACAAACATCTGGAACACTGATTCCAGGCTCTGAACCATGAAGTTTAAATAGTTACAACCTAGTTTGCTCTTGATAACAGGTCACTTCGATTTTAGACATTAGATCTTAATGGTACACATTTACAGTTTAAATGCAGGCTTTTGAAACAGTCACAGGCGGCCGTTGGTACTGCACCCAGATTTTGACAGCTTTCCCAGTTAGGCAAACTGGCTGTGGATGTTTTTGTGCCCAATTCAACTTTCCAGGATATTGCAATTCCACAATGCTTTCTTGACTTCAGTCAAATGTAACACCCTGCAAGAAGATTGGATGTTTGTGGGTGTTTGGTACCAGCATTCTGTATTTTTAGCAACCAAGAAAAGATTTAACTGCAAGATTTCGGATTTCTTTCAGAAAGCACTGCTTTTCATCTGTGTTCCATTTTTACATGTTGGGCAGCCCAATGACATGTTTCAGAAGTGCGGTCTCCATTCCACCACTGACATCATGCATGGTAGATTTGGCAGCCTTCTTTTTGTGCTGGGTAGAGCGCATTTTCCTTATGTTTTGGCGTGCATGGGGTTTTCGCGGCCATTTTGCTGATTCTGGTGCCACCAGCACACAGTGATGCCGCAGGGCAGAGCAGAGTGGGTTAAAACATCCCAAAAAGCCCCCCCTCGCGACTTGACTTTTGACCGCCCGTCAAGGGGAAGTCAGGAGATTGGGAGCTTCAGTTTTCTTTTCGGTTCAAGTGGAAAAAATGTGTCTGCTTCTCCCATCAGTGGTGGATCGACAGGTTCTCCTCGCCGGTTCCAGATGGAAGTGTATGGAGCGATACCCCGGGCCCCTTGGGTCTTTTCTCCTGGTCCCCGAGTGGTCCTCCTTGGGCTTAGGATCCATGGTTTCAGTCCTAGGATGACAAAACAGAGCATATTTGTAGACATTTCCCCACAACTATTCATGTAGTAGGGCAGACACATACATTTGCTAGATATATGACAATCTTTCCCGCTTATACTTATTACTAATTATAGCAGATGGAATGGTTTTTTACAATCGGAATTTCCTAGGGAGCTGGAATGTCCCCCTCTGGGTTTCCAGATGAATCCTCTAGTTGCTGCATAGTGTGCCGAGGATGGCAACACTGCAGCTGGTTGATATGGACCCACTTACCTTCCCCTCCTGCCAAACTGCCTTTGGGGATACAGATTTTGTAGGCGACTGGTGAGATTCTGTCTACAATTTCAAAAGGTCCCCACCAGCTAGGAAGAGATTTTTGCTGTTTGGCCTGGTTCCTTTGGAAATTGTACAAATAGACCCGGTCTTCTACTTGGTATTCTTTTCTAGTTGTCTTAAGGTCATAGTGGGTTTTCATACTGTCTGCAGATCTTTCTAGATTTCGCTGAGCATAGGCAAAAGCATGTTGAAGGTGTTTTCTCAGATTCTCAACATACTCATGAGTTGTGGAGGCATTTTTCAAGTCTGGGTTCTGTAGAGCAGATGCTGGGGAAGCACCATCCTTCGTCCAGTCCTCAGCTCAAACAGTGACATTTTAGTTGCAGAAGAAGGGGTAGATCTGATAGCCATCAGGACAAGATGTAATCGAATGTCCCAACTTGGCCCAGAATCTGCCACAAACTTTTTTAATATGCTCACAATTGTCTTGTTGTATCTCTCTACTCCACTTCTAGAGGCTAGCCGGTAGGCAATGTGTAGTTTCCTTTTAACCCCAAGTACTCCCACATCTTAGTCATCACTTCGCTGGTGAAGTGGCTACCTCGGTCTGACTCAATCCTTTGGGGTAGTCCAAAACGCGAGAAGATGTGGTTGATCATCAGGGCAGCTGCTGTTTCTGCCTTGCAATTTGGGGCCGGGAGACATTCCACCCATTTAGTGAACAAGCATGTCACGGTTAACATGTACTTGTTCCCCATAGAGGCCGAATCATGGGCCTGATAAAATCAACTTGTAAATCTGACCAAGGCAGTGTCATCCTCCTCTTTTGGAGAAGCGCCCAGTGTGTGAGGGATGTTGGCTGAAATTGTGCACACACAAGACACCCCTTCAAGTATTGATCCAGGTCCTGCCCCATGTGTGGCCAGTATGCAACCTCTCTTAAGATTTCAAGTGTTGTATGAAACCCCCTATGACCGGCTGTGGCCGCATCATGGGCGTGACTTAGCATCAGGCTTCGGAATGAGGTGGGGACCACCCACTGGTCATGGCCAGCTATGGATCTCCTCACCAACAAACTGTCTTGGATTCGGAACATTTTTGGACATTTCATCAACACTCTGAGGTCCTCTTTCCCAATGCAATCGGTATCCGTCAGGGGAAAGTTCTCAGGGTCCTCAATGTGTTGATAAAACTTACCAATTATTGGATCCCCTTTTCTGAGCCGTAATCAAATCAGCATCTCGGTTCTCCTTACTCCATTGTGCAGTTGAGAGTTCATTGTGAGCATTTGTCTGGGACCTAGTGATAGCAGTGACCTGGATTTCCCCAAACAGGGACTCGATCTCAAGTAGATCCCCCTTGGATGGCTCTGGTTTTGGCCAGCTGATCAGCTAGGTCATTTCCAGTTTTGTCTGGTCCCTCTACTTTAGGATGACCCTTGATATTTTTCCAGTAAATGGTCATCCCATTTGAGGTGACCAGATCATCAATGTTTTGGATTAATTTTCCATGTTTCAATGGTTTGTTATTAGCACATAGCATGCCTCTGGTTTTCCATTTAACCAGGTGCTCCACGAACAAGTTCCGTACATAATCCGAATCTGTGATTATGACCAGTTTGTGGTGTTGGTGTTGGACAGCAGTGAGGATGGCTTGATGCACAGCCATTAACTCTGCCAGTTGACTACTTCGGGGACCGATTTTTGTACCCAGCGGAGGGTCCTGGGGCATCATTCACCCATGCATTCCCTACGCCGGCCACAAGTTCTTTTTCCCCATTCTTGTCAACATGGTAGGAGCATCCATCCACATAGACAGTGGGCATTCCCTCACACTGGTCTTCTTCAAAGACTTTGTGTGGAGAATTAAGGTATGACTCCATGTTGTTGTTAGGCGGTCCACTACACACCAGTCCACTACACACCAGAACACTGCTCACATTTCCCCAACATCTCCCTCCACGGTTCGAGGCTCAATTGATTCGGTGAACCCAAAGGACCGAAAACTCCGTACCAGCTATGGTGTACGGGCTCGATTGCAACCCTTTCTGCATTGGCAATTGCCTTGGAGAGCATACAGCAGAAGGGGCAGTGTTACGTCTCCACGTCGATCACGTGATCCAGAGTGGCGTTCCTCACGTGATCTTGGTGGACGTCACATGACCCAGAGACACACAGTATAAAGGTTTGAGAGACAGAACACTCATTGCTTCTCAGCTGTCTTCAGACCCTGTTTGGCGTTACGAATTGCTCCTTGTTACTTTGATCACGGAACTCTACCTCGGACTCCTTCGGACACCCCTTTGTACCTTTGCTTGGAACTGTTTACCTGTTGCCGGATTTTGGACTTCACCTCGACTTGTCTTTGGATCATCCCTTGATACCTTGCTGAACTTCTACGCCATTTCCCTTCTTGGGATTCAAGTCAAGCCCTCTCTCCTACAGGTGGCTAACCCTACATCCACGCTCACCTGCGGTTCTACTATTCCAGGGACCGCCGCATCATCTGAGTCTCGAACCTCTCTACTAGGTTACCTGGGTTTCCCCAACACCAGATAGGTAAGACTCTTTAGATCCTATTGTTTACCTGATTGTATTGTAATTGCCTGGTACTTAACCTCGTTCCCTTTTGACAGCAGCATCGGTGTTCCAGAGGTTCCGTGGATCTGGGAAGACATCTCCCACCTGTGGCCTCAAAGGTCGCACAGCGGGTTTCTATTAGTTCCCCTGTGCGTCACTTGGGGACGGAGGTCTCATCGGTCTACACGACTCTCAAGTCAGAACAGACTGAGAAGCCGTTTAGTCGTGTTTGACTATGCAGGGATCCACGGAAGAACCCATAGCTGCCTTAGTCCAGGCATTTACAGTATTAAGGGCAGATATGGCCCCCGCGAACACGGTGATTCACCAAAGGTTAGATTCCATACAGAGTGTTCAGCATTCCCTTCCCGCAGACCCTGAGTTTGGAGATGCTAGCTCCTCAACTACACCCCCTCCCTTGGCTACTACTACAGTCCCAACTCCGGTGGTCCTCCCAACCCCTTCCCCCCTGGCTGCTCCTGAACGCTATCAAGGTGACCCCAAGAAATTCAGAACCTTTGTTAATCAGTGCAAGTTACATTTCTTATGCAGACCTTTGGCCTTTTCTACTTCCACTGCTAAAGCCGCTTTCGCCCTTTCCCATTTAGCCGGGACAGCTGCCGCTTGGGCTAATCCCCTGCTGGAGAATAATAGCCCGGTCCTTTATGACTTTGATCTGTTGGTTCTAGAAATGTCTCGAGTATTCGATACCCGACACAAGGCACAGTCTAGGGATTTGGAGTTGTTAGAATTAACTCAGGGGAGAAGGACTTTGATAGACTACATCACCCGGTTCAATCAACTAGTTGCTGAAACATCATGGCCAGAAAACAAGCGGGCGGTGGTCTTTTATAGGGGGTTGAGTAACATCATGAAAGATGCTTTAGCAGTGATCCCTTCGGTGCCCACTCAGTATCAGGAATTGGTTGATCTCGCCCTGCAGATAGATGCACGGCAATCGGAGCGTAGAGCCGAATTGGGGGTCTCTTCCCATCCAACTCTTGCTAGTACTCCTGCTCCCAGTACAGAAGAACCTATGCAAGTGGGAGGTTTACGTAGTCCTATTACAACATTTGAGAGGGAACGTAGGAGGGTGGATAATGCATGCTTTCATTGTGGCACCACTGGACATTTTGTGAAAGAGTGTCCTCGACGTCCCAAGAAGAGCCAGGTTTTTCGGACAGCTCGACCTTAGATCCGGAGAACAGGTCGAGTGTCCCGTCATCATCTCCGGGTACCCCTCTTGCCTTTGCTCGTGTTCAACCCATCTCTGTAAAGGCTACTCTATGTCCCTCTACAGGCCTTCTTCATGCAGTCAATATCATCATTGATTCAGGTGCTACTGGTAATTACATAGACATTGATTTGGCCCATTCCCTCAACCTACCTCTAGTGGTAAAAACACGACCAGAACATGTCCAAGCCGTAGACGGCTCTGCGTTAGTTTCTGGTCCGGTTAGACACCAAACTGCACCTCTCTTGTTGAACATACAAGAAATTCACACAGAGACCTTAAGTTTTGATTTGATTACCACACCTCAATTCGGTATCATATTAGGGATTCCATGGTTACGTGAACACAATCCGTTGATCAATTGGCAGTCAGGCACTGTGCTCTTCGAGTCCGAGGTCTGTCAGAATTATTGTCTCCCGGTCCATCAAACCACTGACACACCTTCTTGGGCCTTGGGAGCCTTAGCTCAACTCACGCTGACTGTTGACGATCCAGAGATTGTGCATTCTCATACTGTTGGGGGCTTGGTGTCTGGGATTCCACCTGAGTACAAAGCATTCGAATCAGTTTTCGATCGTGGCTGTTCCGAGGTACTTCCTCCATATAGACCATATGACTGTCCAATCGAATTACTCCCTGATTCCACTATTCCTTCGGGTAGGATCTATTCCTTGTCCCCTTCGGAGGAACAAGCGTTGAAAGAGTATGTACACATCGCCCTTCGTTTAGGGCATATCCGCCCCTCTACTTCACCAGCGGCAAGCCCTATATTCTTTGTACCAAGAAGGAGGGGGATTTACGTCCTTGTGTGGATTATCGGCGTCTTAACGCTATCACAAAAAAGGATAGATATCCAATCCCGTTAATCACACCACTTCTAGATCACTTATCACATGCTTCTATTTTCACCAAGCTTGACCTACGCGGCGCATACAATTTAGTGCGCGTTCGCGAGGGAGACGAGTGGAAAACTGCTTTCTGTACTCGTTGCGGCTTGTATGAATATCTAGTCATGCCCTTCGGCCTATGTAATGCCCCGGCCACATTCCAACGATTCATGAATGACATATTCAGGGATATTCTGGATGTATACATGGTTGTGTACTTGGATGACATCTTAATCTTTTCTCGTAGTCTTGATGACCATGTAAAGCATGTCCGAGAAGTACTATCCCGTCTGAGAGAACATTCCTTATTCGCCAAACCTGAGAAATGTCAGTTCCATAAAACGTCTGTTGAGTTTCTGGGTTTCCACATTACCCCTGGGGCGTTATCCATGAACGAATCTAAGGTCAAAGCAGTATTAGATTGGCCAGTACCTCAAACACTCAAGTCCTTGCAGGCCTTTTTGGGATTCGCCAACTTTTATAGACGTTTCATTTCTTCCTTTTCCACAATTGTTGCCCCGCTCACGGCTCTGACCAGTCCTCAGGTACCCTATCGTTGGCAGAGAGAACATCAGGAGGCTTTTGAGGCTTTGAAAACCGCCTTTACTACTGCACCGGTACTCCAGCACTACAATCCTGATCTTCCATTCATAGTTGAGGCGGATGCCTCTTCTTTTGCTCTCGGTGCGGTACTGTCTCAAACATGTCCTACAACAGGCAAGTTACACCCAGTGGCATACCATTCCCGTAAGTTTTCCAGTACTGAGACTCATTACACTGTTACGGAGAAGGAACTCTTGGCTGTCATGGATGCCTTTCGTGTTTGGCGCCATCATCTTCTGGGGGCTAAACATCCCATCACTGTATACTCAGATCATCTGAATTTACAGGATCTGGCTTCATTGAAATGCATTAATAGCAGACAGGTCCGATGGCATCTTTTCTTTTCCTCTTTTGATTTTCATATTATGCATCGTCCTGGCACTTCACATGGAAAAGCAGATGCCTTGTCACGTTCCCCGGGGGGGGGGGGTCGAGTTGCCAACCTTCCCTGACACTGTTCTTGGAAAGAGTCATGTGATTTGTCTTTGTACACCCTCATTGTCATTATTAGACTCGGTCCGATCCTGGACTAGCAATCATTCCGATCAGTTGCGAGAATGGGACCCAGTGTATTCTGATGGATTACCTTTCGTACATGAACGTCTGTTCCTTCCCACACCTGACACTCGTAATCTGGCCCTTGAGTGGTCTCATGATGCTCCCTTTAATGCCCATCCCGGTCAAGAGCGCACTTTAGATCTTCTCAAGCGTTGGTGTTGGTGGCCCTCTATGAAGCGCGATGTAGAATGTTATGTCAATTCGTGCGCAGTATGTGCTCAGGCTAAACATCGAAGGGGTCGACCGGTTGGGTTGTTACTTCCGCTTCCGGTACCTCCCAGGCCCTGGCATACGTTGACTATGGATTTCGTTACCGATCTCCCCAAGTCGAAAGGCTTTGATTCCATCTGGGTAGTGGTGGACACGTTCACAAAAATGGCTCGTTTTGTTCCTTGTAAAGGCATTCCTTCGGCCCCGGTCTTGGCGGACTTGTTTTTTGAACATGTGTTCATGTTATTCGGTCTTCCTTCGGTCATTATATCCGATCGAGGATCACAGTTCACCTCTCGGTTCTGGAGGTCGTTGACTAAATTGTTGGGCATTGATACCCGGTACTCTTCGGCCTATCATCCTGAGACTGATGGGCAGACTGAAAGGACGAATCAATCCATGGAGCAGTATCTTCGCTGCCTTATTTTGCAACACCAGACCTCCTGGTTGGCCGCTTTACGGCTTGCGGAGTTCGCATACAATAACGCGGCTCATTCAGCTACGGGTTATTCGGCTTTCTACGCCCTCTACGGCCAACATCCCAAGGTCTTGCCGGTTCCTGATGCTTCTATTTCTTCGAATCCTGCGGCTACGACATGTTTTAGGGATCTGTCTGCTGTACATGCTAGTACTGTGGTCCATCTCACTGAAGCAAAGGCTTCTATGAAGGCACGTGTGGATGGCAAACGTCTGGCTGCTCCTCCTTTGGTGGTGGGTTCTAGGGTCTGGTTGTCTTCACGTCATCTTCGCCTAGTGGGTTGCCGGAAATTGCTGCCTCGCTTTGTCGGCCCGTATGTGATCTCTCAGGTTGTGAACCCGGTGGCTTTTCGTCTAGTGCTTCCCAGCTCTTGGCGTATCCATCCTGTATTCCATGTCTCCCTCCTCAAGCCTTGTCCCGATTCTGTCCGTCTCCGAGCCCCTGTGGCGCCGGTGTCCCTGGCCTCTCCTGATGTCTTTGAGGTGTCAGCCATTTTGGGGTCCCGACGGTTTAGGAGTAGGCTCCAGTACCTAGTGGATTGGAAGGGTTATGGCCCGGAGGAGCGTTCTTGGGTTTCCGCCTTGGATCTAGACGTCCCTCGGTTGGTGGCCCGCTTCCATAAGGATCATCCGTCCTGCCCACGGGGTCGTGGGCCGTTGGGGGGAGGGCTATGTTAGGCGGTCCACTACACACCAGTCCACTACACACCAGAACATTGCTCACATTTCCCCAACATCTCCCTCCACGGTTCGAGGCTCAATTGATTCGGTGAACCCAAAGGACCGAAAACTCCGTACGGGCTCGATTGCAACCCTTTCTGCATTGGCAATTGCCTTGGAGAGCATACAGCAGAAGGGGCGGTGTTACGTCTCCACGTCGATCACGTGATCCAGAGTGGCGTTCCTCACGTGATCTTGGTGGACGTCACATGACCCAGAGACACACAGTATAAAGGTTTGAGAGACAGAACACTCATTGCTTCTCAGCTGTCTTCAGACCCTGTTTGGCATTACGAATTGCTCCTTGTTACTTTGATCACGGAACTCTACCTCGGACTCCTTCGGACACCCCTTTGTACCTTTGCTTGGAACTGTTTACCTGTTGCCGGATTTTGGTCTTCACCTCGACTTGTCTTTGGATCATCCCTTGATACCTTGCTGAACTTCTACGCCATTTCCCTTCTTGGGATTCAAGTCAAGCCCTCTCTCCTACAGGTGGCTAACCCTACATCCACGCTCACCTGCGGTTCTACTATTCCATGGACCGCCGCATCATCTGAGTCTCGAACCTCTCTACTAGGTTACCTGGGTTTCCCCAACACCAGATAGGTAAGACTCTTTAGATCCTATTGTTTACCTGATTGTATTGTAATTGCCTGGTACTTAACCTCGTTCCCTTTTGACAGCAGCATCGGAGTTCCAGAGGTTCCGTGGATCTGGGAAGACATCTCCCACCTGTGGCCTCAAAGGTCGCACAGCGGGTTTCTATTAGTTCCCCTGTGCGTCACTTGGGGACGGAGGTCTCATCGGTCTACACGACTCTCAAGTCAGAACAGTTGTCCTTGATTTTAAGACTTTCGTCCTCGAGACAGCTTTCTTTGGCACAATCATGCAAGTCAGCCAGACATTGCGCGAGGGGGTTCTTCTTTTTTGGCCATATCTGACCTCCACAGGAAAGCCTTGCATTGACAGAATCCAGGAAGTAATTCGGGAATTACTCACATTTCCGGCCTGGATTCTGTCACTTTGGAGATATTGCAGATGCTGGTGTGGAGTCTCCACTATGATGTGTTCCCCCTGGATAAACGGGCGGTAATTCTTCAATGCCCACACCGTTGCCAGCAGTCCCTTCTCACAATCGTAGAATTTTTCCTCCACAGCGGATAAAGTCTTACTCGCATAGGAGATTACTTTATTGACCTTGTCATGCTTTTGATATAATACTGCAGTCAAGCATGTATTTGAGAACCCTGTCTCCAAGAATAACTCCTTGTTTTTGACAGGGTAAACTAGGCAAGGCGCTTGTGAGAGGCTTCTTTTGAGTTGTCTTACTGCCTCAGCTTGTTCTGGACCCCACTCCCACTTGACCCCCGCCTTCAAAAGATGGATCAGGGGTCTTGTGATCTCTGCGTAATCCTCAATGAACTTTCTGCTGTAATTAGTTAGTCCAAGGAGGCTCCTTAGTTCCCGCAGAGTTGTGGGGTCTTTTAATTTCTGAAGTGCTTCCACTTTCTTTTCCTGGGGACAGAGACCCTGAGGAGTAATCTCATGCCCCAAGAAATTGACACAGGTGCTGCACCACTATGCCTTTTGAAAGGAGAGTTTTGCTCTGGCGGCCCTCAACTGTGTCAGCTATGTGTTCCTCCACAGTTGAGCTTTTGATTAAGACATCATCTAGATAGGCCAGGTTACCCCTTTCACCCAGGTCGGGCATGGCCTTGTGTAGAAAGATGTTAAATTCATTGCCGGAGTTGATGTATCCGAAGGGAGTCCGGGTCCATGTGTACTGCTGCCCCCCGAAGGTGAAAGCCAGCTTGTATTGGTCCTCCCTACTGACAGGTACAGTCCAGTACCTATTGGTCAGGTCTATTGCAGTGAATACTTGAGACCCCTGAATCTGGGCCAGTCCCTGGTTAATGTAGGGAAGAGGCCATCGGGAAGTATGGACCCGTTTGTTGAGCTCCCTTAGGTCGGCGCAGAGTCTCCACTGGCCGTTTGGCTTCAAAATCCCCAGCACCGGATTATTGGAGGTGCTGTGGACTGGACGAATTATCCCACGGGACCCAAGGTTCTTAAATATTTCAGTCAGGGACTCCATTGATGCGAGAGGCAAGCGATATTGCTTCACAAACACTGAAGGCATGCCAGAGTCTGTTGGAATTGTTGTTGTGTAGATGTCAGTGTGACCACAGTCATATGAGTCCACTGCAAAGAGATCTTGAAAATCTAAGAAAACTTGTTTCAATTTTTGCTTCTGCTCCAGAGTCTCAGAGGCATCAGCTAGGTTGATTCTCTCTTCAACCATCTGTCTGAAACCTGGAAAGACTTCCGGTTTTGCTATCTCAGCGGCCTCCTCCAGCTGGGTGGAGAAGTCCCTGGTCAAAGTGCTGATTTGGACTGGTGGCTTCAGGTGGGGAAGGCAGTCCTCGCTGACTTGAAAGATCACCTCATCCCTCCTGAAGTCACACGTCACATCCTCCTTACTATAAGGGCAGGAAGTGTACACCAAGAAATTTCCCCCATGCCGGGTGAAGATCCTGTCTGGTGTTGCGTCATCGTCACTGTCAAAACAGTCCTTGGGGATTGGTCATAACAGTTCATTACCTAAATCTATGGAAAAATGTCGGTCATCAACCGCCATTCCAATAATGGTGCCTGCAGCTAGAGTGATACTCTTTAAGTCACTGTTATCCACCTCTATTGGAATGGTGTCATGTTTTATATTGAGTAGTGGTGTTGGGTTTACTCCCAACCCTTGCTGTTGGAGATGGGCATTAAGATGAATATAAGCGTCAGGGTTTTTCAGTTTCTGTCCTCTTTTAACTTTTACTTCCAGTGAGAATTGTCGGGTCCGTTCTGGGATGGTGACTTCCTCTCCAATCTGAATTTCAACTGCATAAGGCAGCAGTTGAGCTGACCTAAATGCTTTCTCTGGGTCATCAAAATCCATGGGATTATGCGCAAATCGGGACGAGGCTTTGAAGTTTATTAGGTCCAAACTAATGGCAAAGCGATTGAGAATGTCACTGCCTAAGTAAAATGCAGCAGGGACATCTCGCACGACCCAACAATTATGGACTATGCTCTTGTTCCCTATGGAAATTTTGAGCATACACCTGCTAGGCAGGAGAAGTTTGGAATTGGGTGTTTCCAGATCCATTTCCCATTTGTCTATCAGTTTAAATGTGGGAATGGCTGGATCTTTTGGGAGTTTGCGGAACATGGCTTTGCTGATGAAGCTCTTACTGTTGTTCAAACCCACTCGGGCGAGAACAGAGTCCTTCCCTTCATTTAACTGAATAGGGATGAACAACTGCTCTCTAATTTTCTGAATATCAGCCAGGGTTTGAGCTGATTTCTCATTTTTGCTGGACTATAGGAGTGGGATTTTCTGATTGTGAATTTGTAAAGAATTTCAGAATGTTTCCGGCCACCTTAAAATGGAAGGAAGGTTGATTTTCAGAAATAGAGAGGACCCCCCATCACCAGTTTGTTGTGCTACTGCAATTACTGTCACGTCTGGGATTTGATTATTCTGGAAGTGAAATTCTACATGGTCAGATTTTTGTTCAACCATGTGGCATGTGTCGATTAAACTAACATGGTTGTCACTATGGGCCTCATTACAAGTCCGGCGGTAACCACGGCGGTAAAACCGCCTGGTTACCGCCGGACTCGTATTACCATTCCGCCTCCGTGACTCCCGGAATTACCAGGGCATTACAGCCCCGGTGTCCCGGGAGTCATTGAGGCGGAATGGTGTTAATCCCCATTCTCATTGAGTCCCGCAGGACTCAATGGGAATGGGGAAGTGGAAACACTGGCACCATCTCGTGATGGTGTTGGTGTTTCCACGTCCGCCTGCAGGCGGGAGGTGTTCAACCCGCCAGGTCAGACCTGGCGGGAAGATCACCTCCCGCCTGCAGGACTCGGGATCGGGCGGTCTGGAATTAACAGTGGCGGCGGGTTTACCGCCACTGTTAATTCCGGACCGCCCGACCCCTAATGAGGCCCTTTGTTTCAATTTTATTGGTTGGTTAGTCTGGGTCCAGAGGACCTTGTTTACACAATCTATGAGGGGTGACAACCTTTGCAGGATGTGGTTCCCTAGTAAACAAGGGGTGCCCTCTGGAGTCACAACTATGACCGGGTGCTTCACCTTGTGTTGCCCAATTTTAATGTCCAAATCTGCAGTCCCCTCGATGGGAATTTCCTTCCCGTCGAAGTTCTGAAGTTGTCCAGGAAGAGGGGTGAGAGGAATTTGGTATTTCTCCCCCCTTCCCGAATTCAGTTTGTCAAAGGCCCTTTTTGACAGAAGGGTAGCTTGGGATCCAGTGTCCACCAGTGCCAAAATTGTAAACTGCCCCTGTATTTGGACCGGGGCATAAAATCTTCCCTCCTTTTCATCAAGGGGGCAAAGATAATGTACATTTTTGGACAACTGGTGTGTTAGTTTCTTGGTTTTGGACACTGACAGGAAGGTGATTTGGGTAGGATTCTGTTTGGTGTCTTGGGAATCTGAAAGAAAAAGGTGACGGCTAGATATGGGGGAAGTTGTGGGTTCCCCTGGTTCTGATTCTGGGCTGCCCCCCCACCCCTCCCCTTTTTGGAGGCAGTCACCAGGATGGGTTTGAACCAGGGGATTTTCGTGCTGGTGATTCTGGGGTTTGATGATGGGCGGTGCTAATTCGGTCCCCTCATCGACCCAGTCTGGATTTGGATCCTTTGGGACCCATTTTTCTTTGGGAGGAGTTCCCCCATCCCTGAAGGAGAAGATCCTTTTCCCAGGATCCTCTGAGGACCCCTCTCCTTCAAACTGGAAGACTTGTACCTCCTCCACAAAATGGGTCTTTGTGGGCTCTTTATTTCTCCTACCCCCCTCTGCTCCTTGGGTTGCAGACTTTCGGGGGCAGGAGATTTTGGTTCTGGTTCCTGGGTTTCCAGGGGCCTTTTACAAGTGGGGAAGGAAGTTTCCTCCAAGGCTTTACACCCCCTTGCCCTTGTGCCTCCTCCCTGGGAACGGTGGGTTGTCGGGGTTCTTCCCCCGTCATTGCTCTGGAGCACCAGGTCCTGGGTTTGAGGCGTTCTGCGCCGCAATGCTCATCTGAGGGGTCTGTTGAGCCCTCAGCATGCGACCCAGATCCTGTGCCATGTTTTGGACTTGGCGCTCTAGTTGGGACACCCGCTCTGGCTGGTACGGGGTCCTCATGTCTCCCTTGGGCTGATCCTGGGAAGGGTAGCTATCCCTTCTCCCAAAATACCCTGGGTTAAGAAAGTTTGGGTACCCCTCCACCCTTGGCCTCCCCTCTCCCGGATTGGTTTGTCAAGAAATTGGGGAAAGGAGGATGGATCGTTCTGGGGATTGAAATTTTGCGGGTACCTTGGGAAGAAATTCTGTCCAGTATTTGGGGAATTACTGCCCTCCTGGTGGAAGTGAGGAGGGAAGTTCCCTGGGTTAGCTGCTGTTTGGTTGGATCCCCCACCCCCTTGGGCTGGAGGAGTCCATACATAACCCAGGATGGGTCTATTGCCCTTGTAGCGTAGGCTGATGTAGTCAGGGGAGTTAGGGGTCCCATTTGTGGGATTACCACCCTGGCTCCCTGTTTGTGATTGGCCCGAGGGCCTTCTGGGTTTGGAGTTGTTTTGATTCTGTGCGGGTACGTTTTTAGGCCCCCCATCTCTAAATGTAAAATGGGGGCAACCTTCACCTCCGCCAGTTTAGCAGCAGCAGGGGTGTTGGTTGTTTTGGGGCTTTTGGGATTATTTTTATTTTCCACTGGCTTTTGCACCTAATAAATGTGCGTGGCTTGTTCAATGACCCAGTCTAGTGATCTTTTGTCATGAAAGTCCCTCACTAGCTGGGTCATGATATATTTGGGGAGAGCATGGAAGAAAGTATTTACAAACTCTTTGCTGTCAGTGCGCACCCTTCTAGTGGTCTGCGCAAAGGCACGTTTTAACTCTTGAACAAATTCTTGGGGAGCCTGGTCTTCCCTAAATTGCAAATTATAGGCTGCCTTGCGAGCCTCCTGAGGATTCCTGTGAATAGAAAAGTGTTTCAAGATGGCTGCCCTATAGGTGAACCATCTGGAATGATTCTGATACTCCAGCCCCGCAAAGAACCTGGAGTACTCAGGAGAAAAGGTCCACTTTACATATTGAATACAACTTTGGCTTTGTGATAGGACGTGATGACGCCCCTAATGGCTTTGATTTGTTTTAGGGGATCCTTGAGCAAGGCCCTCTTGACCCTGTTGGCTTTCTTAGTTCGGGTCACCCTGGTCCACTCATCCTCTGACTCAGAGGCACTGCTACCAGAGGTGCCTGTCTGGTCTTCTAGGCTCTCCCGAATTCTGCGAGCTAGGGAATGGCTGGCAGAATGTGGGGGCCTAGTTTCTTGAGTCCTGTGGTGCTCAGAAGAGTCTTCTGATTCTTCCTTGTTCCCAGGATTGGCTGAGTACCCCCCCCCCACTGTCCTAGCTGGGAAGGGATTTCCAGGATGCCCTTAGTGGGCCTACCCTCATGGAGTTCCCCACCAAATTTTACCATCTGGTCTCTGGGGAAATTATATTTTTGAGGATCCATTTCTCTGATCCTCCCCTCATTGGAGTCTCCCTGATCAGGGAAGATGGCCCTAGCACTTGGGAACCCATACATAGATGCCCGCCCATCCATTCCTGGGAGGTGCTGATCTATGAGCCCCATATTTCTCAAGTGGATTGAAGTCTGCCATCCCCGTGGCCCTTGGCTCATGTGCACCAGTGAACATGGGGGTGGCAGAGTCCATGGAGTTGAATAGATGAAGGTCTCTGGTACCAGGGTTCCTGAGGTTATGCTCAGGTGTTTCCCTCTCCCAGCGGACCTCATCTCTCTCAGGCCCTACTCCCTGTTGCCATGCACAAATCTGGCCCTTTTGCTCTTCTATCAATGCTTTATTAGTCTCTATTAGTTGTTCCTGCATAGCGACCTATCTGTGGAGCCTGTCATTTTTCTCACAGAGAGCCTCATTGTCTCTCTGTACTTCCTGGGTAGTTTTAGAATATTGGGCCAATCTTTGCTGCAGGAGGGTTACCTCCTGAGTCCTGTACTTGCTGGAATTGATCCTTCTTACTAGAGCATCTTCCACCCTCCTGGCGTGCTCTAACAGTTTTCCGTGGGCTTTTTGGAGTTCACCCAGTCCCTGAAGGGCCAGGTAATTTTCCTCCATTTTGGCTTTTAAATAACTGACCTCCTGGCCTAAGGTGTCCCTTTCCTGAATGAGAGTACCTCTCTGTGCAGCCAGGTCGTCCCTTTGTCTTTGGAGTGCACCAGCTTTCTGGCGCTCTTCATCGAATTCCGTCTGGGTGTCAAGGTCTTTCAGGATTAATTTATTATTTCTTCTTTTTCTTGGTCTAGGCGGTTTTGCAGGGTGACTACCTGCTCTGCGCAGGCTCTATTAAAATGTATTTGCTGTTCCAGCTTTTGTTGGCTCTGTATTAGAGAGTCCAAACTTTCTTGGCACTCTTTCTGCAGCGCCAGTACCTTGGTATCCTGCTCTACCTTCTCCTGCTGCAGGATATCCAAATCTCCTTTTATTTTCATCAGGTACTGCCTGGTTTCATTTTCTGATTCTAGTCCCTTTTGTAGCCTTTGCTTTTGTAGCCTTTGCTCTGCAGAGTTCAGCTCAGTTTGGGCTTTTTCTAGTGATTGTACACACCTGTTTGTCAGATCTAGGTTATTAGACTGTCACAAGTGGTATATCAAATTCAGGATCTCGTGACGAGCCCCCAATCTTGTAAGTGATTTCAATCTGGCACTTCACCTAAGTCAACGCCTAGCGTGTGATGCACAGCTGAATCCCTTAATTATTTATTTGTGTCTATAAGTTCTTTTATTCTGAATGATGTACCACTTATATCACGCCCCTCTCTTTGAACCCCCTAACCCCCACCCCCTGGTTACACTGAACCAGGAATCAGGCTGGTTTGCAAAGTAAAAATATTTATTTATATATATTCACAATATAATCACAGTTTTTAATGGGTATGCAATGATCACCAATGGGGTGATGTCACACTAAGCAATCTCTTTAATCATAAGGAGGAATAATGAGCAAAAACAAGCAACACAGAAATAATACTTTTGTGGGTTTGTTCAATCAAATGGCAATGTGGTTACTCTTTCCCCTGCACACCCCTCAACCCCACAATATGCAATGTAGAGAGATAGGAGGAGAGAGAGCAGGTTTCAGGAATGCAGAATTCAAGCAAATATATCAACCCCAATTTCCCCCCAGCAAACACAAGAGAGAAACAGAACTAATTGGCAAACTGTCAAAAATGGTTTTCAATTTGGCTTTGAATGGAATGGGTAAAACACTAAAAATGGAATAAATCACTGAAATTGTTTAAATTCTAATAATGGGAGCTGCTTTATCTGGTTGTAAACAAACACTAGCAATGATTTGAGACTACTAAGCTTTGGAGAAACTTAAATTTGAGGTTGGGTGCAATGAAAAGCTATTTTACACGTTATAGATTTTTGCCAAACGAAAAATTAGCGGCAAACTTTTCAGCGTGCGTTAATTGCGATCGCGGGAAAACTATACGGTTTTGAGTTCCCTGGAAAGCTTAGGATGTTAGCTACAAGCAGACACTTAAATTTCGTTTCTAGCATGAAAATTGAAGAAGTTATGGCCGTTTTCGTGGAGGTCTTTTTTTCGGATACAGGCAAATTGTAAAACAAAGATGCGCTTTTAAAAAGACACACAGGATTTCTTTACACTAGGGATGGACTATGAAGATGCAAACTACACGACAGCACAGCTACCAGCCCAGGACGTCTCTGGATGGATGGTAGGATCTTGGGTCTGGATTTTGCAGAATTTCACACTTTTTGTCCGGGACACAATACCTAGTTTGTCCAAAATTTCTGTCCCATAACGTAGCACAGAGTTTTGGCTCCTCTTAAAATGTGCAAAAAAAAATTAGGTTCAGAAGTCCGGGGTTTATATATTTTCTACAATTGTCCACAGTACATTATCAGTCTTATTAGAAATCTGCTTTATGTCCATTGTGAATCAACAAAGTTGTCTGTCCCCCTCCTTCTCCTTCTTGCAGCTTCAGCAGCAATCTCCGCCCACTTCCTTCTGGCAGAGGCCTTTTACAATCCTTCCTGATTAGCATCTCCATGCATCTCCATGCCTGGGAGGAAGCCCATTGTGCTCTTCCCAGAGCAGCCCCAGTGGACCTCCCCTCTTAATCAACACCTGAATGTGAGTTCCTGGCCCAGAGAGCAGAAGGGAGGTGCCTTGCCCAGTGGGGGAAGTTGTTTGTAGTTTTTGCTTGAATCAGGCTTACTTTAAAAATTAACTTTGTTACATTTTTCTTTGTTGAAAATAAACTTGCAATTTTAAAACAAACATCTAGAACACTGATTCCAGGCTCTAAACCATGAAGTTTAAATAGTTACAACCTAGTTTGCTCTTGATAACAGGTCACTTAGATTTTAGACATTAGATCTTAATGGTACAAATTTACAGTTTAAATGCAGTGAAATGAAACAGTCACAGGCGGCCGCTGGTACTGCGCCCAGATTTTGACAGCTTTCCCAAGCAGGCAAACTGGCTGTGGATGTTTTTGTGACCAATTCAACTTTCCATGATATTGCAATTCCACAATGCTTTCTTGACTTCAGTAAAATGTGACACCCCGCAAGAAGATTGGATGTTTGTGGGTGTTTGGGACCAGCATTCTGTATTTTTAGCAACCAAGAAAAGATTTAACTGCAAGATTTCGGATTTCTTTCAGCAAGCACTGCTTTTCATCTGTGCTCCATTTTTACATGTTGGGCAGCCCAATGACATGTTTCAGAAGTGCGGTCTCCATTTCACCACTGACAACATGCATGGTAGATTTGGCAGCCATCTTTTTGTGCTGGGTAGAGCGCAATTTCCTTTAGGTTTTGGCGCGCATGGGGTTTTCGCTGCCATTTTGCTGATTCTGGTGCCACCAGCACACAGTGTTGCCGCAGAGCAGAGTGGGTTAAAACATCCCACACCTTGATAGATCTGATAGTGCCAATGACATCATACAGCTTGTTATTGATGGCTGAGAACCCCTCCTGCATGCAAGCCATCATTCTTTGGGATTCGGTTAGGTCGTCGGGGGCAGCCAGGGGTTACATCCACACCTCAGCAACAGCACCTCCCCTGGGTTCCCTTGGTATGCATATTGATTGAGCTCTGCTTTGTCTGGTCACCTTTCGGCATTATCATAGGACACCAGACCAACCCCTTCCCGGTCTCCCGGGTACAGGCCACCTGCCAGTAGCAGTCCGGACCCCCTCGAAAGACTGTGCTAAGCCACCTGTTAGAATGGATTTTTAAACTCTAGCCCGGTGGACAAATTTCAAGGTGGCCACCCTTGTTAGATGAATAGAGGACACTTCTGGGAAGAGAGCCAGATCAATTCACGGTAGCTTGGAGAGCAGTCAAGGTTCAATATGGGGAGGTGTGAGGGTGCTCATGGTTCTCCAGTGAGCACTCACAGTGAAACACCAAGAATTACAATTAGATAGTAGTATAGAAAAATAAAATGAGGCACAGTAGGGAACCCAATCCAGAGTGCGCTTGCACTAGTGCTATATAAGGGTGAGGCGTGAGATAATATCCTAGAGCATTGGATATGATGCAGTAGCAGGGGTGTTGGTGATTTCCCTAAGTCACCTTTTGGAATAAAGTAAACAGAGACGTGATGACCTCTGCTTGCTGCGCTCTCCAACTGAGTGCTGTTTGTTTACTGAAAAGAAACACTACTGATTGGAATTTTCTGCCTGTGTGGCTGTGTTTATTTATGGAAAACTTGAAGCACAATCAACATGAAAATATTTAACCAGACTTGCTGGTAATCACAGTGAACTCTCGATTAGTCAATCTACTGCATTGTATCCAAAAAAGATATATATTGGACTAACTCAGGAATGTCGGATACCACTGATAACTCTCTCAGTTACGAACCCAAACTGGTTATTTGCAAGAGTAACAATAAAAGTGAAAGTAACTGAAATTGATATTTGGACTCAAAAAGAATGGATAGTGGAATTGCACGAAAATATATAAAGCACGGATATCTGCCTGCTTTTATGCACTGATTATAAAACACAGGTATCTGCCTGCCAACACGTGTTTCGACCTACTAAGGTCGTCACCGGGGCTGCACATTTGTTAACCTTCATATCTTTGTATTTCTGTACATTAGAGTCACATTTCAATAGATTAGAGGCATGTAAGATGCAAAATAGAAACAAGTACAACTGAGAAATAAACCCTAAAACGGGATGAGAAAGAGGACAAGAGAGAGAGGGCAAGGGAAAAAGAGGAAGGGCGAGGAAAGAGGAGGGGAGAAGGGAGAGAGAGAGAACATTAGGTAAGGTATGTTAATTTCCAACAGGCTGTTTATTTCATAGATGCTGTCATTACACGTTTAAGCTGTCTTACGTTGTTAAATAACCTGTTTGTTTAAGTGCTCTGAACTTGTTCAAGTTTCAAAATCACTGCCACGTTTCCTGGGAATTGGTCATAATTAATAACTGTCACTTGTTCTAAGTTTTGGTACATGCAGACATTCAGCAAGGAAATGGAGTTTGTGCTTACTGTTAATCATACACCTAATAGGCCTGGAAACAGACTGCTGTTTGCTAAATACCATGGATGTAACTCTAAAATCTAGAACCTGTTCAGTGTTGCCACAAAGGAATAGGCACTTAATTTGTGAAGATGTAGCATGTAACTGACGGTTAAGAGAGCGTTAAAGGGCTTACCTATTTGGTAATGTAGAGGATGTATAGCAAACCAATTTCAAACGGTGAATTGCAGTGTATGCCAGCTTGTGGATTAGATTCAGAAACTGTTTGGGTAACAAAGGCATTTGGGCCTATATTAATTGCTGGCTCGTGGATTTTCAAATGGCTCTAGTTTGTGATGCTTCTGGGGCACATGCAAAGCGCTTACCTTGTGTGGGCACATGTTACAAATGTGCAGCAGTGTGAACTGCTATACAAGCCTCCCGTGGCTATCTGCACGAGGGAAAGTTTGAGATGAGGCTGTGCAAAAGTCCGGAAATATTACTTTTGTTCCATCTACGTTGATCATCTAGTATTAGTTAGCGAAAAAGTCTGTGGGTGAAATGGGAAAGTGTAACGTTATCTGGATTTTCGTCCGGTACGTCATTCACAAAGTACTGTTGGTTGTGTAGACACAGATAGAAGTGTGAGGGGCGGGTGCTTACCTAGCTGTGTTTGTTTTAGTGCACGAATGATGTATATTGCTTAAAATGCAAGGAACGGCCCACACGGCAAAATTGAAACAGGTACCTGGTGCACACTGGTATTTCCGCATTTGTCACAGGTCACGTGATTAGTCATGTGATCTGTTGCTGTTTCTGTGGCAACATGGGTCTAACACGGAAGAAGATTGCCAAGTGTACAAGAATTGGCTGTTTCATACTAGTAGAATGGACGCTGCCGTGCATGTTTAATGAATTTTGATCAGTAATTATGAAGGATTTTTGAAATATCCAAAAGACCCTGAAGCATATTAGCTGGCTTGTATTGGATAAATGTTACACATATTTAAAATGCATCCAAGAGGCAGATGGTCTCTTGAGTGAAGATAGATTATTAGTTAATGTTAGGGAAAGGTAAATTGTGAACTGTACTGTTTGGTAACTAATCGGGAACTTGGAAATGTACTGTTTAGTCCTTTTTCCTTGCGGCAGCCTGCATGTTATGGCTGGGATAATGTAAAAGTTGCTTAATTTTATTGCTGGTGATAGCTGGCTGTCCAGGTTGAAGAGAAATGTGAGACATTAGGGAATCTTGCCGGAAGAGAGAATCTGAAAGAACCATCTTGTGATGCAAGGAGCCTCAAACAAATGACCTGACATACTTGAAGACCTACCATTACGAGTGTCATAACGCCCAAAGGGCTTATAAACTGGAACAATCATAGTAACAGCATTAGTTGATGTAAGTAATAAATGGACATAGAGAGCTTGTAAGTATTTTTACAGGAAGACATTTAACTCATGTTCTCTGTTGAAACCGGGGATGGAGGCAACAGAGTTTGCAAATCATCCTGGCCTCACATTGACGTAGTTGCAGTTTTCTGTCTCCTCCTCGGGCATGAGCTTTAATGTGTTTGAGTCCAACAAAACGGATGTCTTGCTGTTGTCTAGTTGATGCTGTGTCTGCCAATGCTGAGCAAAGGGGAGTCTTGGATCTTGACTGTGAAGATTTGATAAGTGTTCTCTTATTCTGACACGTAATTCACGGATGGTGCTACCCACATAAACTTTGTTGCATACACATCGTATTCCATAGATTACATATTTGGTGCGACAGTTAATAAAATCAGTGATCACAACTTCAAGCCCTCCATGGCAACAGAAAACTTTAGTAGGTGATAATGCAAATTGGCAAAAGTTACACATACCACATTTGTGGAAACCTGCTGGTTTAGTTTGTGGGGCAAGCCAAGTTGTCTGTTCTGTGGTGTCAGGTTTCAGGAAAGAGGGGCTTAAAGCATTGTGCAAGGTAGGTGTTTTGGTGAATATGATCTTTGGTTGTGCTGAAATATACTCTGACAGTTCTGAGTCTAATTGTAGTATGTGCCAATGTTTTTGTAGTATCTGGAACAGAAATTTGCAGTCATTGGAGTATTTGGTGATAAAGTTCACCTCATTTGACGAATTAGTGTTTGCTCGTTTGGTTCCAGTTAATAGCAGATTACAGTCCACTTTGTGAGTAAGGCTGGCCGTTTTGTCAATAGTGACTTGGCGGTATCCTCTTTTCTTAAACATGGCAACAATTGACTTACATTCTATTTGATATTGAGAATCAGTGCTGCAGTTTCGTCTGGATCTTAGGAACTCCCCTCTAGGTATGTTTTCTATCACACTTTTCCTGTGACTGCTAGAGGCATGCAAAATTGCGTTAACAGCCGTGGCTTTTCTGTGAGTTCACGTTAAGATAATATTGTTCACAATGTTAATTTCCAAATCTAAGAATACCATCTATGTATCTTGGATATTGCCTGTGAATTCGATACCAAATTGATTATTGTTCAAATATTCTAGAAAATTGTCGAATCTTTCAAAGGTTCCAGTCCAAATCATGTACCTTTTCCAGATTGCAATATCATTGAGAAATACATTATTGTGAAAGATACATCGGTCCTTAAAGAATGCCAAAAAGAGATTGGCTAATGAGGGGGCGTATTTCGCATCCATAGCGATACCCTGGGTCTGGGAGTAATATTCATTGTTGAATAGGAACTCGTTATGTTTAAGCGTGAAGTTAAGAAAACTTTTAATCATTTCCACATGCATTGTGTATGAAGCTGAAAATGTCCTAAAAGTCTGATCTATGGTATCTAATGCTAAATGGTGTTGAATAGAGGTTTATACAGCTTTTACATCTAACTTCACTAGAAAATAATGCTTCTGCCAGGTGAGTTGATTGAGAATTTGAAGTGCGTGGGTGGTATTTTTGAAATATGCTGGTATCAATGGTACTATATGTTTGATGGCTGAATCAATATATTGTGCCATACCCTCCATGGTGCCTCCGTGCCCACTCATTATGGGTCGTACCAGTGGCAGGTGCTGGTGAGTTTTATGCACTTTCGGTAAAAAATATATTGTCGACATCTGCGGTTTGGGCCTGATGAGAAAGTCCCTTTCATCATCTGTAAGGAGTCCTTTTTGATACCAGTACTGAATCAGCATTTGTAATTCTATGACAGTGTGTGATGTTGGGTTAGAGTCCAGATTTTTGTAGCATCCAGGTGTCGAAAGGTGCTCCTTGGCCATTGTTATGTAATCTTGTCTGTTTAACACCACAATATTGATTATGGATTTCTGTGGTGATGGCCCGATAAAAGATTCCTATCCCATTGTCTCCAAACTGAGGGGGCATAAACTTCGACCACTTCTTGTG
The DNA here is from genome assembly GCF_040938575.1 of Ambystoma mexicanum. Classification (NCBI taxonomy): domain Eukaryota; kingdom Metazoa; phylum Chordata; class Amphibia; order Caudata; family Ambystomatidae; genus Ambystoma; species Ambystoma mexicanum. Next base: position 1,363,611,253 of record NC_090930.1, on the reverse strand, counting down.
TTCTTGCATGTCTATGTTTCGTTGGTAGATTCCCAATTCACTTTGTATTTGGGCAATTGATTTAGTTTGATCTTCCACTAAGTTTGTCAGAACATGGATATTTTCAATCTCTTGAATACTCAGGTCACTCAGTGGTGCGGTCACACTGACTGGTTCAAATGTCTTGGATTTGTTGTGGAAGTATTTTTTAAGTATAAACCTTCTGGTAAACTTGCATTGGTCAATCCGTACTTCAGTCATATCTGATGGCGCACTTGGGGCAAAAGAGAATCCATGGTTAAGTAATGATATGTGGTGAGGCGTAAGTTGTTCATCCGATAAGTTGGTAACTAGACTTTGAGAATGGATTTGTTCATGCGATTTTTGTGACTGGATCCGGTGGCGTCTCCTCTGTCTAGCTCCTCTTCCTCCTCTGAGGTGGTTGGTGTTGTTGTGGTACTGGGCCCTAAAGGGGGCCTTTGGTTGAAACCTAACTTGTTTGGTGGGCTGGTTGTAATTCGACTGGTTGCCCTTTTTAAATCTTTTTATTTCTGCTAGGAAGCCTCTCCTATTGTTTCTGGTGATGTCTAATGGTGTCTGATTTCCTGATCCTTCTTCTGTGATATTGCTGATTTCTGGGTCTGAGTCGGCGTGAGGTATTCAGGGTGCCAGTGGGCGTTTTTACTAAATGTAGATCTCCATCATATTTGTGCTGAAAAGTGTAGATACGATCATTGAGGCAATCTTTTTCGTCTCGGAAAATTTGTTGAAATTTCTGCATCTTAATTCCGTCTTTATATTCACCTAATATATGATACATTTTTTCATAGTTTTTATCCTTGGAAGTGCTAGGGTTCTTGATTTCAGCAATCTCTTTTTTGATGTTTTCTATTTCTGTGGTAACGAGTTTGTGTTCGCGTTCAGCATGATTGATAAGTATCTTCATCATATTTTCCGAACTGGTAGTTTATGTTGATTGTGTTTCAAGTTTTCCATAAATAAACACAGCCACACAGGCAGAAAATTCCAATCAGTAGTGTTTCTTTTTAGTAAACAAATAGCACTCAGTTGGAGAGCGCAGCAAGCAGAGGTTATCACGTGTCAGTATACAAAAATACTCCATTTATTATAGGCCCAATAACAACACAATATAAATGTACTGTTCTAGTAAAACAGCACACAAGCAAGACACCATATAATATATATACAACCACTGGAATCAGTGCGAGAAAGTTAATAACTCCACCAGTACCTGCAAAGGAAGAAGGTGAGGAACTTTTATAGTACGGATAGAGTTCAGATATGACAATCCTAACTTTAGGGGTCAAGCCCTAAGATGAGTTGAGCTTTGTGCTCAATATTCAATGCATGTGTAATGCGCACGGTCGTCCGTAAACTTAACAAGTACTTTTTAGGGAACAGGAAAAAGTTAGGCGTGAAATGGGTTCAAGAGTCAGGTGAGGATCTGCTACTGTTAAAACTGTTCCTGACTTTTGGAGAGCTCTAGGCAGCAAGCACTACCTAAGCCAACAGGAAGGCCAACAATTAGCCCCCAAGGAATGAATGCATTTGGATGAATAAAGGGTCACTGGTAAGTGACTTCACTACTCCCCACCCTTAGTTTGGTTTTGGTCCAGAGGTGGCTGGCCCAGAAGTGTTCACCAGAGGCATGATTTCCCACATTCTGTTCAACTTCCAGATGCACAGGCGCTGCCTGCGGGTGCGGGTTCAGGGCCGGTATGTCACAGGAGCTTCTACACTCGATTCCGACAAGAAAAGAAGAAAACACAGATGCAGCAAGTCCCAGGGCACTGAATGAACGTGGTAAAACTGCCTTCGGCGACCATCACTGCAGCACAGTGACACAAGGGGACCCAGCTCTTGTGGTAGGATGCAGTCTTCTATTTCATGGCCCAAAGGTGCTGGGACGATGACATTCGGAGGAAGGTCGCCTTGTTGGATAAGCTAGGAGTCCCCAAGTCTCGAGTCGGCGATGCTCCTGCACAGTAACATAGGTTTGAGCTGGACAGTCAACCGGATGGCCCAGGGACATTTCCAAACAGGTTGACTTGCAGGGTTACCAGTAGACGTTGAGAGTGATTGGTCCCACCACTCCAAGGGTTCGAAGCACCTTCAGAGGTCTTCTGAGATCAGATGCAAAGCAGGGACCACCAGCCCTGCAGCAGGATTCGGGTCCCAGACCTCCTCAAGTGCGTCTCAGGATCATCCTTTGTTCTGCTAGGCTCCTCAGGATACTTGGCTCCTTCTTTAGATCTGCTGAAATGAATGCAGGACTGTTAAATAGCAGGCCGGAGCCGAGCGGTAGTTGAAAAGAAAAATGCCTTGATTCAGGTTACAACGTACACGTATTCCGTATACCACCAACAAAACCAAGTTCATACAAATGCACCCAGCACTTTGTCCTCTGCTCAGCGTTCCGGGATGAAGCGGGCCGGAAGTATGGATGCCCTCTTGGTCGGGAACTCACAGTTCTAGTATGCCCATTAGAACCCTGCAGGGGCCTCCTCCATTCCTCGCCGACCTCCGTCTGGGTAAACGTGGAAAAACAGAGAACGGATTCATTCACTGCTGTTTTTAACCTTGCATCAACTCTCCCCTCCCCCCCACATGTGTTTCCATTCTCTCCCATTCCGGGTGATGCAACCCCCTCCTTTTTCTCTTTCATGACCCATGGTGCTCTTCTTGACTCCTGCCTGGCAAATGTTTCTTCCGGACCCTTCCACCACCCTCGGGGCCCTGTATCGGCGGCTAGTTTCGTTTTAAGCATATAAGGTAAGTGCTGTCTATTTAACTGTGCCCTTTTACTGTTCGATCTTCGGGTGCAGGTTAACCCGGTGTACTGGGGCATTATGGGATTAGTAGCCCCCCCCACATACTGTGACATTCTGGGGAATGACTGATGCTCGATGTAAAGGGGAACTCTGGGATCTGTAGTCCTCCCCGCATACTATGCTGTTTCTGGAAATGCATGCGGCTCATAATGCTTGGACACTGATGCCACCTTAACTGAGTTGATACATGAGTTGCCTTCCAGCCTGTCTGCATCTGCTGAGCCAGGATGCACAGAGCTCTCTGTGCATGCAATTATATCCGTATTGCCGTTTAGTTGTTCCTGAGTTCCATAGCTTCCCGTATTACCCAAACCTGTCAGACCTGTCATAGCTTGGTTTCTGATTGCTTTACTTGGAGGTTACATACTCCCCTCAAGGGACCAAGCCGTTTGGGCTGGTCCAAGGCACAAGACAGGTAGTCGGCCACCACTTGGTATTTCCCTGGTTTATGACGAGTTAAAAAGTTGTACGGCTGCAGAATGAGGCTGCAGAGTGAGGAACCATCTGAGCACCCAGTGATTCAAGTCTTTCTGTGTAGCCAACCAACGTAGCTGTGCATGATCTGTGAAAATAGTGAATTCTCTACCCAACAGGTAGTATCTAAGCGATTCCACAGCCCACTTGATGGCCAGGCATTCCTTCTCCAAGGTGGAATACGGTAGTTTATCCCGAAGTAGTTTTCTGCTAATGAAGGGGATGGGGTATGGTTCGCTTTTAGTTCCTTGTGATAAGACCGCCCCTAAACCGCAGCCTGATGCATCCGCTTGTAAATAGAAATGTTTGGAAAAATCTGGACAGTGCAAGACAGGGTGTTCTGAAATTATGTTGATTAAGAACCGGAAGGCCTGTATGACTTCCTTTGTGATTACCAGAGGACGGTTCGTTTTGAGGGCATCTGTAAGGGGTGCGGCAACTGATGAGAAATGTGGCAGGAACCTTCTGTAGTATTCCCACAAAGCCTAAAAAAGCATGTATCCCCTTTTGTGTGTCTGGAATCTGCATTTTTTGAACAGCTTGCACTTTGTCCAGTAATGGGGTCACCACACCTCCAGCCACTGAATTCTCTAGATACTTGAGTGTTCCGGCCACCAGTTTGGTGTTTTTAGGATTAATGTGCAGGCCTGCTTCCTGCAGGGCTCTAATTACCTTTAGTAGATGGGTCCTACATTGTGCTGAAGAGAACTATGTCATCCAGATATGTGATGCATATTGTCCGTGAGGTTTAAGTATCTGGTCCATTAATGCTTGGAACATGGCTGGGGCCCCGTGCAGCCCGGAGAGTAACACTGGGAATTGGAAGAAGAGCCCCTGTGGTGTGGCAAATGCCGTCTTCTCTTGATCACCCGGTTAAGGGGTATCTGTCAGTAGCCCTTAGTTAGATCCAGAGTGCTTTGGTAAACAGCAGAACTCAGTTTCTCAATCAGTTTGTCTATCGTAGGCATGGGATAGGCTTCATAATGAGATATAGCATTTAACTGCCTGAAATCCATGCAGAATCTCATGGTTCCATCTGGTTTGGGCACTAATACCACTGGTGAGCACCAGGCGCTTTTAGAAGCAACTATGGTCCCGAGTTTCAGCATTTCATTTATTTCTTGTGCCATGCCGTCACGCTTGGCTTCTGGCAGTCGATAAGGTTTGAGACAAATTATTTTTCCTGGTTCTGTTTTAATGTAGTGTGATACCAGATTGGTGCGGCCTGTTAGCCCTGAGAAGACGTTGGACACTGGTTCCAGATGTTAGGCAGAATCCTGTGCAGTGCCCTTAGGGACCACTACACACAATTAAAACTACAGGTGGCAATACAAGTTTTTACCTTTGCTACAAGCCTGTACTACGATGTCAGAGTGGTAGCAGTGGTGGAGCAGCCAGACTTATCTCAAGAGTATATGAGCAGTAGCAGAGATTACACAAAGGGACCACAATTACTGTGACTCAAACAAACACTGACTCAATGTTTCAGGTAGAAAAATATAAGTACATTTAGTTTTAAACCATTCGTTATAACACAACACTTCTATTAAACTCAAATAAAAACCACACGTTAAATATACTACAACTAACCAATTCACTTTGTACAGTAAGTCTCAAGGTAAGTACCCTGTGTTTGAATGAACAGGGGTTACGAACAAAACACGTTACCGCAAATACGATTGTGATCACTTTTTGACAGTTCGGTCTACTAAATAAACGCGTATCCGTGACATGAAATGCTACCGGGGCAAAACACACTTCGCACCTGAGATACCCAGAGGGAGATGGAGGCAAAAATCGCAGGCAATATTTTGGTTAGGCAGGCAGAATCAAGAAACACTCAGACAGGAGTTCAAAAGTCAAAGGGCCGGAGCCAGGGTTGAAAGACGCCGGGGCCTGTTGCCGAAGATCACACAGTCAGACAGTTCACGATTCAACATAGCCAAAAGTAGTTCGATATTGTCAATATTCGGAAGCAAAAGTTATAAGAAGGAGGGAAGACAAGGGAAAGCCTTCGAAATGAAGAAAAGGGGTTCACCCAGTTTCCTCAAGTAGAACACAGTACCTTGTTCCAATGGTGCAGCTGGTGCCCTGGCAGTTGTTCCTGTTGGTTTCCCGCAGACCCACGATTCCTGGAGCTTCATTGTGAAGGGGGACGTCTGAAGGGGGTCTGCACCACACAGTGATGAGGCCGGCAGCAGCGATGAGGAATAAAAGGTGTGCTCCCTAAAAACAGGAGAGGCTCTTCAGATGGCTATCCGGACCACTACAGCAGTGTGCAGCGATTTCAACAAAGGAAGATGTTCATCTGGCTGTAGAAGATGAGCTGGTTATCCCCACCAAGCTCAAGGGAAGAAGACTCCGGACTGGATCGTCTCTAAGTCGTTGAAGGGAAGATAGCTCAGGACTGCAGCAGGGCTTCACCGGGACGGGGTAGTTGCAGCAGCCGTCGTTATCTCCGCTTCTCTTCGGTTCCTTGTAGTTCCAGTGGCAACTCTCTGACTTCTAGCCCAAGAGACCTGCCTTTTATGCGAAAAAAACCCATTCACACAGTCTGGCAGTCAATCACCCAGCACGGGGGTTGTCCACCCCGGACAACTACCCTGGCCAATCATGACAAAGTGAGACTTGGGTTTCCTAGGATACCCTGTGCAGGGGGTGACTACACCCCTCCCTCACATTCAGCCAACCTAGACACCCAGGCGCCTTGAGGAGGGCTTCTGATCAGAAGCCCGCCAAAAGACAGTGAACAAAGAAAGCAAACCTAGTTTGCTGCCCAAAGTAAAACACAAGAAGGACTTTAACAAAAAGAAATGGCGAATAAACCCAACCGGAGCCAAAAGAAAGACGATTTGGTCAAGCGGGGTTATGTTCGAGGCTAATATAATAGCCAAGAACAGTACCATGTTTATCTAATATAATCGCGGTAGAAAAGTTAGGGTAGATGCCACTGCCACCAGCCAAGTCTAAATGTTAAAAGAGCGAAACAATGCTCTAAGGGATACAGATAAAAAGGGATACAAATTAACCCTTTCCAGTACTCCATGGAAGATGGGGTGTACTGGATCTGTGGTAGATTGACTAAGTAAAGTTAATGGTAACTTTACACTTTTCTGGGGGACGGTAGTCGCCTCAGAAATGGAGTCGAGGGAAGTCTCAAAGACAACCCTGTGCCACGGCACTGAAGGTGCTGTGTGACACACAAAAAGAAGGGGGCTACTGAAGTGGTGTACTTCATAGTCCACAATCACAAAAAACAAGTAGAAACACATAGCAAAACACAGGTAAGAGTGGGGGAAAAGCTCTCACTCTTACCATGTGGAAAAAAATAAACTCCAGAAGTCCAGCAAAGCTGCTGGGGGACTCACTAGGTGAGGGCAATTAGCCATAAATGAGAATTCTCCCTAACACCAGATGAGTGAACAACTTGGTTATTTGGTCTTTGCTCAGCTGGTCTCCCAGCATTACATCCTGTAATGTGCTCAGAGGGTTGGGTGTAATTTGTTCAGGTACCGACATCTCCGAAAGGGTTGCACATAATGCTGTAGTTGTATCTTTTTTCCATAGTTTAAGTAGGTGGATGTGGTCATTTTGAGGTTTTACCTGCCGATCCGGTTGTTCCACTTCATAGTTCACGGGTCTTAATACCTTAGTTATCTTGTAATGTCCCTTCCATTGGGCCAGCATCTTATTTGTACTGGTGGGAGTAAGACCAATACTTAGTCGCCAACCTTACTGACACAAAGTCGGGCTTCCTGATCATAGTATTTTTCTTGTTCTATTTGGGCTCGACCAAGTTTTTCTTGGGCATTGTCACGAAGGCATCAGAGGTGTTCCTGTAAATTGCTTACTTAATGAGTTATGGTCGCCTCTTCTTGCTCCTCCAAGAAGTTCTTTAGCACTCCCAGTATTGATCTCGATAGTCTCCCAAATAACAGTTTGAATGGGGAATATCCCGTAGAAGTCTGGGGTGTGTCTCGTAGTATCATCAAAACCCAAGGTAGGACTCTGTCCCAGCCCAATCCCATGGGGCTCGTGGGTCGTCGTATCATTTGTTTTATTGTTTGATTATATCTCTCCACGAGTCCATCAGTTTGGGGGTGGTACACTGATGTTTTTAGGTGTGTCATGCCCAGTGATTTACACACCTCCTTCATTACCACTGACATGAAATTGCTTCTCTGATCTGAAATGATTTCTTCTGGTATCCCCACTCTGGCCAAGTATGGGATCAATACATCGCAAATTTGCCTGGCAGAGAAACCCCTAAACGGAAATGCTTCTGGATATCTTGTAGCATAGTCAACTACCACCAAGATGTACTTGTATCCTCTGCTACTGGCATTAGGAAGCCGACGATGTCCATCCTTATTCTTTGGAAGGGTTCTCTAATTATGGGCATTCTCTGCAACGGTGCCCTGGGAGGTATGTGTGTGCTAGTTTTTTGACAGGTGGCACATTCCTGACAATGTTTAGTCACCTCGGCATATATTCCAGGCCAATAAAGATTCTGTTGTAGCCTTTTCAAAGTCATATTTTCAGCCAAATGACCCCTGTGTTGTAGTCATGTGCCAACTGAACCAAGTTCTTTCGGTATGACTGTGGAATGAACAGCTGTTCTTTTTGTGTGTTGTCTGCACACCTAGTTACCCTGTAAAGTAACCCTTGTTTCTCCTTAAAATACAGAGTTGGCACCAGTGTATCTGCAGTCTCCTGTGCTTGTTCTCTGGCCCATTTCAGAGTGTCATCTAATCCAGTTTCTGTACGGAAAGAAGGAATATGGTCATCAACTCTCCAATCCACTAGGGCTGTGTCTCTGTGTTTCACTCTGAAGCATTAAGACCACAGGGAAAACCCAAAGTAATAACTCATTGGTGATATTCTACCCTAGTTCTTGGGAAGAGAACCTAAACGTAAACAGAAGGTAGAAACAGAATTTATCAACAGCTATTCCCTCATAAAAATCAATACAAATCAATAAAACATTTTATTAAGATTCTTATTTTTTTTTATCTCGAACATGAGATCACAGTACAAAACAATTCATTAGACAACTCTTAAAACATACAATTAAAGTGAAAGTGACAAAAAATTATTCGGATAAAAGGCTGGATGTACCATACATCCACTGTTTTATAGAACAATACTGGAGAACAAATGTGTGCTTCTTCCTGTTGTTCAGACACTTAATCAGTCTAAATGCCAACTTCTAGGTTTAGTTAACACTAGAGGGAAGACTCAACATGTTTCAGTCCTCTAGATTGTTATGGGACTTTCATCAGGAGTGGTCATGAAATAGAGTTCCAAAATGTCACTGTCTTCTTTCACTGAAGATTTTGATCACACATTATTGGGTGTAACTGTAGATAATGAAGCAATTTGACCCGAGTGGTGGGGGCAGTACCGACTCAGGTAATGCCCTGGGACCCATAGTTATGAGTCAGTAATGCCCCCGCTGCTCGATTCATATTGCTTTTAGTACCTCGGCCCGCAAGATTTGCGTGACCCAGGCACTAGAAGCATTTTTTTCTGCCCCAAAATGTTTCGGGACAGGAAAAAAAAACGACCAAGAAAATGGCTGCTGGGAAAGGGAAAACGGAGTCCGTTTTCCCTTTCCATGGCGGCCATTGGGAGCGGACACGCTGGAAACAGAAATTTTCCCAGCGCGTCCGCTCCTGAAAAAAAAGTAGAAGAAGGTAAGTGGGGTTGGGAGGGAGGAAGCAAGGGAGGAAGCGAGGGAGGGAGGGAGGAAAAAAACAAAAAAACAAATGTACCTCCGTCCCCGGCAGGGGACGATGGAAGCCTCCAGCCGTGTGGAGGTGCGGAGCGGGGATGGCCCTGCTCCGAGTCTCCACACGGCTGGCGGCTGCCATCGTCCACCACCAGAGACAAAGGAGCAAGAAGGTAAGTGGGGTGGGGAGGGAAAGAAAAAAAACCTTACCTGAGTCCCCGGCGGGGGGGCGAATGCAGCCTCTCAGCCGTGGGGAGGCTCGGAGCGAGGATGGTCCTGCTTCGTGCCTCCTCATTGGCTGAGGGGCTGCCACGCTCCCTGCCGTGGACAAGGAGGCTGGAATCCCAGCTGAGAATCGAGGGATTCTCGGCCGGGTAACGACCCGGCGAGAGCCAATCAGAAGGCGTGTTGCATTCTGCTTGACTATCGCGGGGTACTAAATTGTGATAAAACAAGATTAAACTATAATTGCTCAAATTTCTTGCAACATAATTAAGTTGTTAGCGCTCGACGAGGTATCAACATTACCTGCTCGAGTTGGTGGAGTTGGTCCTCTGCGGTTCACTGTCATAATTTGGACTGCTTTTGAAAAACTCTTGAACAATTAGATTCCTTCTGTATTGAACCTGTAAATTAATTACATATGGGGACTATCAGATCATGCCTTCTAAAGCTACCACCACTCGGATTCTTACTTTCTTTGCTTCAAAACATTTAATTTACAATTAGTAGGTTATAGCCTACTGCTAGTTCCTTTTGCTATTCTGTATTCACTATCTCAATTTGTCAGCATTCAACTATGGATTTTAGTAAGGTTAGGTATAGTGCCTCTATACCTGTAGGTCTTAGATACCACAATGAGTTATATGCATGTTACGTTCAACTTTGTGCTTCTTACCTCTTAGGGGTTTTGTTCTTGTATGGAGGTAGTTCTTGACTATTATTTAGCTGTCAACAATTACAAGATTTGTCAAAATGTGCCGTTCCACCAGTTGCGCCAGGGTTTCGACCCCGCAAAATATAGAGTGACGACATGGTTCCTCTGGCTATTCAGACAATTGAGAATCTAGAATAGTTAAAAATCTCAATAAGTATCTGCCACGAGGAGTGGAGGAATCATACCTATGTTCTTAATATCTGCTTTCCTAAATCATAAAAGTTGGGGCCTGCTAGAATATTAGTACCATACCTTCAGAATGGTCCTGTTTTTTTCTGGAGTATCATATCTCATAGGAAAGCCAATATCCTAGGAAAGCCGACCTCGCCGGTATAAATCGTTGCTTGAAGCGCTGTGGCACAGACCTGTGACAATATTCAATATAGTTCTTAAGTGGGCTAGTCGTCATCACAGTTATTACACACACGAGGTGTTTAACCCGAGTCAGTTGCGGTTCGTTTATGAATTCCGCGGTTCCAATCGACCCGTTGATTCATCGAATCTTACCTCGGTGAACAGATCCAACTGGCTAGATGGTCTGGCTCGGCGTATTATTCACATGGCGAAATTAGAAAAGTGTCGGCATCTTGTTTTACTATGTTGCCACTGCCTTAGTCTGTGGTGGTTCCGGAAATGTTCATGAAAGCATCGGGACTCCATCTTGGGTGTATGTAACCGCCTGTAGAAAAGTAATTTTGTTTGTTTTGATTTCGGCATGTTTACATACAAATCGATTAATAAAGAAAATTCCCAGTGGTAATCTATTGTAGACGTGACGCTCTGCATACAGGAAGGCTGTAAATCAACACAACTTCTCTGTCTTACCTCGTGGACTCCTGAACTCAGGCCAGGGTTCACTAAATTTGTACTAGTCCCGTGAAGAGTTGATTAAAGAAGCAGGGCAGTGCCTATAGTGTTTCTGAGGTATTCAGTCCTTATCTTGTTGGTCATATTCTACACGGGAAGCTACCTCCATGTATAACTGTAACTGAGAGGGAGCCTTCTCGTAGCGCACAGATATTTTGATTTCCTAAATTGCCCACGGATGTAGATATATTGTAGCGACTCACCTGTGATTTTTAGACAGATGATGATACTTGCTTACAATAAAGGGTGAATCTAGTGATAATCCATATCATTTCAGATTTTTTGCCATTCAACGGCTGCGTTCAATCCTCTGGCATCACTTTGGGTTAAGAAAATTAGCCTTTGTCCTTTTTCAAACAGAATTCTATTCTTGATGTTATTATTGCCCTGTATGGTCATCAGGATTGGCCATTTGAAATCATCATACCCATGTTCTTTCTCCACACAATGTTTTACCATTGGGGCGAGTAGTATCTTGTTTTTTATGCAGCTCTTGTGTTCATCAATGCGTGTTTTAACCTTTCTATTGGTCTTACTTATGTATCTAAGCTGGCAAGGACAAGTGATCATATATACAGCATACTCAGAATTGCAATTTGTCAGTTGACAAAGACCATCTAGCCAGTTGGATCTGTTCACCGAGGTAAGATTCGATGGGGCGAAAGGAACCGCAGGATTCATAAACGAACCGCGAGTGACTCGGGTTGAACACATTGTGTGTGTAATAACTGTAATGCCAACTAGCCCACTTAAGAACTATATTGAATATTGTCGTAGATCTGTGCCACAGCGTTTCAAGCAACGATTTATACCGGCGAGATCGGCTTTCCTAGGATATTGGCTTTCCTATGAGATATGATCCTCCAGAAAAAACCAGGACCATTCTGAAGGTATGATACTAATATTCTAGCAGGCCCTAACTTTTATGATTTAGGAAAGCAGATATTATGAACATAGGTATTATTCCTCCACTCATCAGGGCAGATACTTATTGAGATTTTGAACTATTCTAGATTCCCAATTGTCTGAACAGCCAGAGGAACCATGTCGTCACTCTATATTTAGCAGGGTCGAAACCCCAGCGCAACTGGTGGCACGGCACATTTTGACAAATCTTGTAATTGTCGACAGCAAAATAATAGCCAAGAGCTAGCTCCATACAAGAACGAAACCCCTAAGAGGTAAGAAGCACAAAGTTGAACGTAACATGCCTAACCTTAATAAAATCCATAGGTGAATGCGGACGAATTGAGATAGTGAATACAGAATAGCAAAAGGAACTAGCAGTAGGCTATAACCTACTAATTGTAAATTAAATGTTTTGAAGCAAAGAAAGTAAGAATCTGAGTGGCGATAGCTTTAGAAGGCATGATCTGATAGTCCCCATATGTAATTAATTTACACGTTCAATACAGAAGGAATCTTATTCTTTAAGAGTTTTGCCAAAGCAGTCCAAATTAGGACAGTGAACCGCAGAGGACCAACTCCACCAGCACGAGCTGGTAATGTTGATACCTCGTAGAGCGCTAACAACTTAGTTTTGTTGCAAGAAATTTTTAGCAATTATAGCTTACCCTTGTTTTATCACAATTTATCAACAGTTAACACCCACTATAGCGTGATCAAAAACTTCAGTGAAAGAAGACAGTGAAATTTTGGAACTCTATTTCGTGACCATTCCTGATGATAGTCCCATAACAATCTAGAGGACTGAAACATGTTGTGTCTTCCCTCTAGTGTTAACTAAACCTAGAAGTTGGCATTTAGACTGATTAAGGGTCTGAACAACAGGAAGAAGCACACATTTGTTTTCCAGTGTTGTTCTATAATATAGTGGATGTATGTAAATCCAGTCTTTTATCCGAAATTTTTTTTTTGTCACTTGCACTTTAATTGTATCTTTTAAGAGTTGTCTAATGAATTGTTTTGTACTGTGATATCATGTTCGAGATTGAAAAAAAATAAGAATTTTAATAAAATGTTTAATTAATTTGTATTGATTTTTATGAGGGAATAACTGTTGATAAATTCAGTTTCTACCTTCTGTTTACCTTTCGGTGTTTCACTCTCCAAACTTAATTTGTTTTTCTTTCTGTGCCCGTGATAAGCGAGATTTGGGGTGCGTACTTTCTACATCTGTTTTTGCATAGGGGGCTTCTTGCAACCATTTCTCAAACCCCAGGAGATCAGTACCTATTAACACTGGTGCCGGGAGGGATGGGATAATTGCTGCCCTTATGGGAACCTGGTCACCCTGGATACCTAATGTGATGTCCCGTGAACGATACTCCTTAATATCCCCATGCACACATTTCACTGCTATTTTCCTCACCTTGTCGTTTTCTGGGTCCCCCACATGTGGCTAGATTGCTGTCTGGTGGCTGCCGCTGTCCATCATAGCCTGGGCCGGGGGTCCGTCAATCGTAACTTCTATTATGGATGGTAGGCGCTTCGTTCTATATTCATGGGACTGAATCGTCCTGATCTCCGTAGGTTCTGGTCTTGTTTTCGGAGTGCAGAACATTGCAATATGCCCCCATTCTCTGCACTCAAAACATTGTGGGGGCTGGGCTTTTTGCAGACCAGTTCCTATGACTGCCCGGGTCTCTGGCCTTACCCTGGGTTCCGGAGGGGTTGCTCTATGGAGCCTGTTGCATATTGCTGTACCCTCATTGTTTGGCCGTCCCGGTGGTGCCGTGAAGGTTCTGGGGGCAGTTTGCCCTATTGGTGGCTGTGCTGGACTGCAACCATTTTTCAGCTAGTTCTTGAATCCTATAAAACAAATGTCTGGGGGATCTCACCAGGTTTGAGGCATGTCTCACAGTATTTTATCCGGTAGGATTGCTTATCCATGCCCATTCTCTCTAGGATGGTTTTCTTTAGCTCCGCATATGGCGTATCCCATGTGGGATTCGCAGCTTGATATGCTCCCTGCATCACTCCGGTTAGCAACAGTGCCAAAAAGAAAGCCCATTGTTCCTGAGGCCACTGTGCCACTCGGGCAATTCGGTCAAAGTTCACAAAAAAAAAACTCTGCTCGTCGCCCGCCTGGTACTTCTGCAGTACTGTGGGAGAGATGGTGGTGTTGCCTTCTACGAGGCCTGAAAGGAGGACGTGCACACGGAGGGGTTTCTCAACACGTCTTTATTTTACTTTCCCTAACAGTAACTGGTGCCTCTCGCGCCTTACCCAGAACTCCCACATCGTTCCCCAACTCCCCATCATAAACTCCGCCTCTCCAACGGCGGGGGCTAAACAAGTTAACCCATTGGTGGCTGGCAACACCACCCCCGAACAATATGTCCAAACATCAACTCAACACTCTTCAACAAGCCTCATAGGTTTCTTGATGGCTCGCCGTGGTCTCTCATCTTGGGCAACTGGCCCTAACATTTCCTGAGTTCCTGCTTCATGGCTTGTCCCTCCAGGGTCTCCTACCGGAGGGGTCCACAGGTCGTCTCGCGGCTCTCGTGGTTCTGGGGAAACCGGTCTCTGAGGTAACTCCGCTCCCTCTCGCCTGACATAGTGTCTGAATTGCTGACAGTTCCTGGTGACAGCTCTGTTTTGATCTTCGGCTGTCCCCATCGTACCTTTCACTGCGGTTACCCTCATGGGACTTGGGGCAAACCGCGGATCTGTCTTTTTGGGCGTTGGCTGTTGGACGAGAATTTCATCTCCTATGTGGAAATCTTTTGTCACTGCATGGCAGCGAGCGTCAGTGTCTCGTCTTGCTCTCTCTTTGGCTTGTGCATCCTTTTGGAGTATGTCCATGTCAGGTGGCTCATCGCTTGACGGGTTGCGTGGTATGCGGGTTCGCACTTCGTAGCGGAGCATTAGCTCGGCGGGTGTCTTGTTCGTAGCTTCATGGGGTGTGTTTTTCTATAGTCCCGTAGGAGTCGGCACAGTGCCTGGTGGGGATTGACTGCTTCGACTCTGGCTCTCTGTATCGACTTTTTAATTGTCGCCATGAAGCGTTCTGCCATTACGTTCGCTTGCGGGTGGCGGGGGGTTATCTTCATATGTCTGAAACCCAGATGCTTCGCCAGTGCCCCGAACTCGTGTCCACAGAACGGTGGTCCATTGTCAGATTTGACTGTTTTGGGGATTCCCCACTTGCTGAATACTTCCTCCAGTGCTGCTGCTACTTGGGGAAACGCTGTGGTGGTAACCAGTTTGACAATCGGGAATCTTGAATGTTCGTCTATTAGAAGCAGGAGATAGTCACCCGCTTCCGTGGGCCCATAGAAGTCCATAGCTACTCGCTCCCACGGGCGATCGGGTATCTGCGTATGCTGTAGTGGGGGTGGGTTTTCAGCCGGGGCTGTGCACTGGCAGGCATGACAGTTCTTCACCCATTCCTCTACCGCTGCATCTAAGAAAGGGAACCAGACATGGCACCTCAACTGTTTTTTTGTGTTCTCGGCCCCTCTGTGCCCCTCATGGGCCGTTCGGACAACCTCGCTCCTTAATGTGGCAGGGATGACAATCCTGCACCCTCTGAGAAGAATATTGTTGTCCTTGACAGCCAGTTCCTTGTGCACCCTTGCCAGCCTTTCGATCTCCTGTCTGCTCACTCCTGGGTGTGCCAGCATTGCCCTGTGATGGTCTTTCCACTTATTGGTCAACGTGAGGCTGATAGCGAGGGCTGTCGTAGGGTCAGCAGCTGATGCAGTGGCAACCATCCCAAGGGATAAGGCCGGTGGTAACGAGTTGGATGCTACATACTGCACATAGGCGACATCACCTTTCCGAGTCAGCGGGGTTGAGGTCACCCCTGGGACGATGTATAATGTCATAGTTGTATTCCTGTAGACGGATGCCCCACGCTCAATCCTTGGGGTCATCTTGGTGTGCGGGTTCCCGAACAACGACCGCAGCGCCTGGTGGTCAGTGATCAAGGTGAACCGTTTCACAATGAGGAAGTTGTGAAAATGCTCACATGCCCAGACCGCGGCCAAGCTCTCCTTCTCCGCCTGGGAATAGGCCAGTTCTGGGGTTGACAATGCCCTGCTTGCATAAGCAACCACGTGTCTGGGGTTGATATCTGCACCGCTGGTTTGGGATAAAATGGCTTCAAGGCCAACTGGGCTCACGTCTACCACCACTTCTGTGTGCCACGAGGGGTTGAAGTACGCAAGGCGGTGGGCTTCCGTTAGGGCTTGCTTGATGCTGGCAAAAGCATGGCGGCATGCGGGGGTCCACTCAAAAGTTGAGTCTTTTTGCAGTAGCTTTCTCAGCGGGTCAGTGAGAGAGGCATAATGGGGTATGTACCTTGCACAGTATCCCGCCATGCCGAGGAAGGAGTGGACATCTGCGACCTGCTGTGGTTCGCTGAGGTTGGTGATTGTGTCGACTTTGTCGGGATCTGGCATCATCCCTTCACTCGAAAAGATGTGTCCAAAGAATCTTAGTTTTGTCTTGCTGAATCAGCACTTGGTGATGTTGAGTGTGAGGCCCGCCTCCTGAAGCGCTGCACAGGTGGTGTGTAATGCTTTGTCGTGGGACTCCTTTGACGATCCAAAAACGAGGATGTCGTCACTGTAGTTCAGAGGGCCCCTTATGGGTCTGATGACCTGGCGTATGGCTTCCTGGAAAATCTATGCGGCGGACGAGATACCAAAATTCAGTCTCCGGTATCTGAAGAGTCTGTCGTGCGTCGCAAACATTGTGATGGGCTTGGAGTCAGGATGTACGTCCAGCTGATGGTAGCCTTGGATTAGGTCGAGCTTGGAGAACATCTGGGCATTGTTTAATTGCACAATCATGTCCTCAATGCACGGACCCGGATGCCGCTCCCGTTGAATGGCGGTGTTTGCTACCCTCATGTCCACACACAACCGGATCTTGCCACCTTCTTTGGGCACGACCACGAGAGGGGATACCCATGGTGTTGGCCCCGTTGCCGGTTTGATGATACCATTGGAAAGCAGTTGTTGGTGTGCTTCTGACACTGCCGCTTGCATGTGGAACCCAACTCTTCTGGGATGTTGTGGCACAGGTCTCACCGAGGGGTCGATGTGGAGTCTGATGGGAGGGGCCTTGAGTTTTCCCAGCCCTGTGCATAGGTTGGGGAATTTTCTTGTGATGTCGCCTTGTGTGATGAGGTTCTGTGATTGGTAGCATGCTATAGTGCCGACAGAGTCAATCGGATTCAGTCTGTTCGAGGTTGCGGTGATGGTGTCTCCCGCCTTCACGTGTATCTCAATCAATCCTAGGCGGGATGCCGTATGATAGCTGAGTAGGCATCGGCTTCTGGCAAGTGAACGGATGATGTGTATTGTTGTGTCCACTTGCCGACCATTCAGGAGGAGATGTTGTGTGAAGTGCCCCACTGTCTGCAGGGGGGTGGCAGCTCCCCACTGAAAAATTCTCGAGTGAGATGGTTCGAGCGTCGGCGGGTTTGGTATTTTAGCGTAGTCCTGCTCGCCCATGATATTAACAGTAGCGCCTGAGTCGACCATGAATTGGAATTGGCAGTTCCCCATTTTGATCGGGATTTTGGGGGCCTCCCTGGCCTCTTCGTTGTGAAGTATGAGATTGACATACTAATCCTGGTCGTACTGATCATATGGCGTGTTGTATGCTGCTTCCTGCTCATCATGGTAGAATGTTTCAGGCCTGTATTCTGTCGGTGGGTAATCATACTCATCCGTGAAATATCTGGTTTGGTCTGCCTGGTCTAGCTGTGGTGGGAACCCCTGTACTTGGTACTCATCAATGGCTCTGACGTATCGCCTCTGTCCTTGCCCTTGTTGGTAGTATCTGGGTTGATTATATTGTGGGGACGGCGAGCGGAGAGGTGTCCTGGCGGGCGCTTGGGCGCATTGGAGGAAATGGTATGCCTTCTCTACATACAGAGTGAAAGTGTCCCTCTCTTCCTCAGTTTGTGCATCGTTGGGATAAAGCTGGGCATGATCCTGAGTGTGGAAAAGACATCCCACAGTGGTAGCATTGTCTCTGTTGGCGTGGAACCTGCGTGGCTTGTGCTCTGTATGGTTGTGACCCTCTGTCGCCTTGACGAGGGGGCTGTATGGCTGCGACGAGTTAATTGGCGTCTTGTTTGGGGTTGCCTGTGTTGCCCATGGATGAGGCTTGGGCATCAACCCTCTCATGTATGCGAGCAAGCTCACTGACTTCTGGGATGGTGAGGGATTTTTTTAGTAGCTGTTTCTTGAGTGCGGGGGAAAGATACCCTTCTATGACCCTTCTTCTAGAGAAAATGCATCGAACTGGCAGTTTGCTCCCTTCACTCTTAAGCGGGTTATGAATTCCTCGACTGTCTCTTGTGGCAATTGGGTGCGTTTGTTAAATAAATACCGCTCGTAGTCGCGATTGACTTCGATGATGAGGAGTTTGTCTAGGGTCCCAATCAGGTTTGTGAAAGTATTTTGTTCAGCTGCGGGAATCGTTTTCACAACTGTCTTTATCCCCCCCCCCACCAAATTGAGGAAGATGTCCCTGATGTTGGGGGAGTCGCCGTACCAGACCCCCTCACGTAGTGCTGGAAGTGTTCCATTCCGTCAGTCCATCTCGGCCCCTTGGTGGCTTGGGGCACCATGGTGAATGCCGGGGGTAGCCGCAGCTGTATTGGTTTTGTCTCGCGGGCCGGTTGGGGGGATCCAGGATTGGACACAGGGTTGCTCATGTTGCTGGGCGGTGGGAGCCTGTGGGTGTACAATCAGCCTGTGTGTGCGGTGATTTGCTGCCTCAAACTTCCTGGGCTGGAGTGGTGGCCGCGCCGCGGACGTTCACACACGCTGGTGTAGGCCTAGCAGGCAGGTGAGCGTGTACTTGCACCCACTTGAGAGTCCGGTGAAAGGAATGGGCTGAAAAGGAGCCCCAGGTGCTGTGAGGAGGAGGTTTCCACTCGGCTCCGATGGGCCCCTGTGTCGCGTGCTGAGCGTGGGAGGAGGAGAAGAGGGCTGGAACGTGCAGCCGGAGGGCGTGGGTGCGATCACCGGCACGCGTCGCTTGAGAGGACCTGGCGGACTGCCAGAACCAAATGCGCACTTCCCAGTGCTCGCGCAGCTGTCTGGCATGCCGTACCAGGCGCGACGATGGAGGAGGAGAGGAGCTCGGCGCGTAGGCAGACGCCCAAGCGTACACGGCGGATTGCCGTTACTCGTACTGGAGGAGGAGGAGTAGGAGGAGACTCGGCGGGTCATCCGAGCAAGGATGTGGCGGATTGCCAAAGGAGGACTCCGCTGTGCGCACGGACAGCCTTCGTCGCCAGTGTTGCCTTCTACGAGGCCTGAAAGGAGGATGCGCACACGGAGGGGTTTCTCAACATGTCTTTATTTTACTTTCCCTAACAGTAACTGGCGCCTCTCGCGCCTTACCCAGAACTCCCTTCGTTCCCCAACTCCCCGTCATAAACTCCGTCTCTCCAACGGCGGGGGCTAAACAAGTTAACCCATTGGTGGCCGGCAACAGGTGGGTTGTGCTGTATTGGCAGCTACGGCTTCCCCCCAATATCCTCAGCGCTTCTCTACCTTGGTCCTGGGCAGCGCTCTGGATTTGCAGGGCTTGCTGTAGCACTTTTCTGTCCGTTTGTGCCTGGTGCCCTTGCACCTATAGTGGCCTTCGGGTAATGCTTTAATCACTGCCTCCATGATGTGGGATCCGAATTGGCGTTTTCTTACTGTTAAATAGCAGGCTGAGGCTGAGAGGTAATTGATTTTATTCAGGTTAAAACGTGCACGTATTCCGTGTACCACTAATAAAACCAAGTTCATACGAATGCCCCCAGCGCTTTGTCCTCTGCTCGGTGTCCCAGGATGAAGCGGCCCGGGAGTATGGATGCCCTTGTGGTCGGGAACTCACAGTTCTAGTATGCCCATTGGAACCCTGCAGGGTCCTCGCTCCACTCCTCGCCGACCTCCGGCTGGGTAAACGTGGAAAACAGAGAACGCCAAGGATTCTTTCACTGCTGTTTTTAACCTTCCCTCAACTCCTCCCCTGCCCGCCACAGGTGTTTCCAATCTCTCCCATCCCGGGTGATGCAACCCCTCTTTTTTCTCTTTCCCGATCCGTGGTGCTCTTCCTGACCCCCGTCTGGCCAATGTTTCTTACGGACCCTTCCACCATCCTCGGTTACCTGTATCGGCGGGGAGTTTCATTTTAAGCATATAAGGTAAGTGCTCTTTAACCATGCCCTTTTACTGTTCAATTCTTCGGTTGCAAGCTAACCCGGTGTACTGGGGCATTATGGGACTAGTAGTCCTCCCCGCATACTGTGACATTCCGGGGAATTACTGATGCTCGATGTAAAGGGGAATTGTGGGATCTGTAGTCCGCCCTGCATACTGTGCTGTTCCTGGAAATGCCTGCAGCTCATGATGCTTGGACGCTGATGCCACCTTAACTGAGTTGATACATGAATTGCCTTCCATAGTGTCCGCCAAATCAGGATGCACAGGCAGTTATATCCAGATTGCCGTTTCGTTGTTCCAGAGTTTCTTAGCTTCCCGTATTACCCGAACCTGTCAGACCTGTCATAGCTGTAGTTTTCGATTGCTTTACTTGGAGGCCTCCCGTGTGCCCCTTTACTTGGAGGCCTCCCATGTGCCCCTTGGGTCCATCCTCACAAGGACCCCTCCTCTTATCCACAGTCAGATGAGTGCAAGATCTGCTCCATGCATGCACACCAGCAGTGATCCAATCAGGGACCACTGGGGTCATCATGTGCACATGAACACGAAACACCCTAGCACAAATAGTGTGACTGGGACCAGACAGTCCCAGCCAACTTCATGGGTGCTTACAAACGTGACCTGCAGAAGCCCACAAAAGAAGTAGCCTTCACGTGCAAATGCGTGCCCTAAAAAGGAAATTGCGGCCCTGGAAGGGCAGGGAGTAAGCAAAGGGACAAAATGGGCAAAGGAACAAAATGGGCAAAGGAACCAACAAAAGACCTTGTTGCATGGCCATGTTGAACACTAGCCACAGTCAGAAACCACACATGGTAAACGCGGTAAGGCTCAATACAAAGTTATAAAAATGAAAGGAAAGCTACTGCTGCCAGCAATTTGTCATGATGAACATTGTAGAATCACCAGAAATTCCTTAGAGGGTGTCTAAAACACGGAGGACCCATTGCATGGTACTGGAAGGTACTTTATGCAATGATAAAATGCTACCAAACCTAGGCAACAAAGTTGAAAGACGAAGAGAAACAAAGCTTCTCAGTACTGACAGCCTGTCAGTTTCCCCATAACAATGAGCAAAATCCCATTGGAATGGAGCTGAAGGCTTCAGTGCACTATAAAAAGTTCTGGTAGATAAAAAAAAAATAAAAGTACAAAGTTTGGGGGTCCATAAAAATGGTGGTAAAGGTGCTATAAAGAGAAATCTTTCCTAACACTGCCACATCAGGATCCACAGAACAGAAAAGAGGACCCAGCAATCCACCAGCATGCAGCAATGAGCGTAGTTGCAGGCAGGCAGGGAGCAGACTTTGTGGGGAGCCCAGTGCTACCAAGCAATCTGACACTAGTTACAGTGCAAAGGGGTCACAGCGAATACCACCAGCTGCATCATTATGTCTCATAGAAGGTGACTGCCCCAGTCCACAGTCTCCACAGTGAGACTCAGCCTCAGGCCACTGGAAGAGAAGGAGAATTCAGTGCCACAGTATCACCGGCCGCCTCCACCGGCATCAATTTGCTGCCTCTGCTGAGGGGAAAGCAAGGCCCACACAGGGGGCTCCTACTGCTGGCTGCCATCAGGTTCGGTGGCACTGCTGCAGCGCAGCGGCCCACCAGGGGACATGAAGCAGTCCCACTCTGCCTCCCTCTGTCTCACTGATCACCAGCTCAGCGGGAGCCGATCTTCAACCCATGCCCGCCGCCACAGGTGGAATGGAATGTCACTTGCTGGAATGGTGCTGCACCACTAGACTACCAGGCCTTCTCCTCTACAGGATTACTCAGCGTTGTGCCTCGTCTGCCACTCTCACACTGTGGCCAAAAAGAGGGTCACACCATCGGGGACCGTAGCAGCAATTTGGAACCACAGTTGTACAGGCTAGGAGGGTAATTTGCCCTGCAGCAGCTGCTAGGCCTCGTGAGCCCTAAGTAGTAGTGGTCATCTTACAACGTGCACAACAGCGCCCCACTTGGATTTGCCTTTTGATGGCTCACAACTGTTTGACAAGAGCTTGGAGAAGCTTGGAGAAGCTGGAGGCTTCCAAGGCAGCTGCTAAATTGCTGTGAGCAGCGATTCTCCAACCACACCATACCCATTCAGATTCTCAGAATTGGAGGGGTCGTTCCTCTCGATTTTATTAATTGATTGGAATAACGAGTGGACCGTTCTCTTAGAGGCCAGAGGAGACCGCTTTGTGGTTTGCGAGGATGGAGAGGGGGGCGGTAAAGCTACCCATAAAACTTCTGCCTCTTTGCCGTCCGCAGCACCCACAACACCAACACCTCTTTGAGGCCTTAGACCACAGGACTGCTGTGGGAAGCAGATTGACACAGTATTTGGAAAAATGTTCAAGCGTTACTTCAGATGCTTGAGCACTGCCCAGGATTACTGTCTCACTTTCCTAAAAAAGGCCTCTGAATTGTCCGTCAAGCAACCAATCCTTGAAGGATCCAGATCTGCTCCTCTTATAGGCGATGAGCACCCTGTTAGGGAAAGGTGCAATAGAATTGGTAGCTGCATCAGAGAGGAATCGGGGAATCCTTGTACTTTCTAATACCCCAATAGGAGGGAGAGCTGCAACCCATCTTTGACTTGAGATGCTTGTACAAGTTCCTCAGGGAGGACAAGTTCAAGATGGTAACTCTTTCGCAGATTCTTCAGGCCCTCCAGCTCCAGGACTTGATGGTGTCACTTGATTTTCAGGATGCTTACTTCCATGTGCATATACATCTCAAGCACAGAAAGTACCTGAGGTTTGCCATTGGCATTTCTCCCTATCAGTTTCAAGTTCTGCCCACTAAGTTGAGGGGATGGTGGCAGTGAATATAAGGAGGGAAGGGGTTCACATCTATCCCTACCTGGACGAATGGCTGACATGGGCTTTTTCTTCCGAACAGGCTCTGGAACATCTCAGTAGCACCCGCCACGCTCTCTACAGACTGGGCTTCTCCCTCAATTTCAAGAAGTCCCACATGCCACCTTCCCAAAAGCTTCAATTTATTGGAGCAGTCCTGGATTCTTTCTTGGGGAAAGCTTTGTCCCCCGATGTGAGCGCTCAGCATATCCAGTAGATGGTCCATGACATTTAAAATTGCCCAACATCTACCGGCCTTCGACTTACTGAGGTTGCTCAGTCTCATGGCAACCTGCATTTTCCTGATGCCAGAGGCCTGTCTAAGGTGTAGATCCCTCAAGTGGGCCCTCAGATCCCAGTGGTCACAGTTCCCCAGCAGGATGATGGACCTTCTTCAGGTCTCAAGCAAGGTCACACAGGAACTCCTGTGGTGGGTCTGCAGGGAGAATGGGATGAAGGGGGAACCTTTTTGGCAACCGTGGCCAGAGATTGCAGTAGCTACGGATGCCTCCCGCACAGATTGCGGAGCTCATGCAAATGATCTGAGAATCCATGGTTGTTGGTCTCCATCGGAGTTCAGACTACACATAAACCTTTTAGAGATGAGGGCAATCAGACTGACAATTATGGCTTTTCTGCCCTCTGTGCAGTGGAAAAGTGTCCTGATAATGGTGCACAACACAGTGGCCATGCAATATCTCAACAAGAGAGGAGGGTGTAGGCACCTCTATGTACCATTGTGAAGAGAGGAGATGCAGTTCTGGTTTTGGACTCTTCAAGAAGCAGTCTCTCTGTCAGCCGTTCACCTAGCCGGCAGAAGAGAACACAGCGGCGGAAGCTCTGAGCAGGCACAGCACACAGTCCCATGATTGGCAGTTGGCTCAGGTAGTCCTTCTAGAGATCTGCACACTTTGGGGAACCCCTCAAGTGGATCTGTTCACATCTAGTTACAACAGGAAATGCGACCTGTTTTGCTCCAGGGAATTTCCTCAGAGAGGAGCTCTCAAGGAGGCGTTCGTAGTGCACTGAGAATTTCTACTCCTGTACGTGTTCCCCACAATCCCTTTCAGTTCTCATGTCATCATGAGGTTAAGGAAGCTCGGGAAATCCATGATCCTGATTATTCCAGATTGGGCCAGGATGACGTGGTACCCAGAACTTCTGGACATGTCCATCTGCCCTCTGATTTGTCTTCCTCAAAGAGCAGACTTACTCATTCAGGAGGGGGTTGCCTTCTTCATCCAGACCCCCTGACCCTTCATGCCTGAGGACATAATGGAGGTGTTGCTTTCAGCCAGAAGTGCAGCAACAAAGGCTCTTTATTGCTGCTGTTGGAACACATTTTGCAGCTGGTGCAGAGATGGGAATATATAGACACTTTTACTTGTGACACACCATCAGCGTTGTCCTTGTTACATCTGGCCCATCAAGGGCTGCAAGTTTCCACTGCGAAAAGTTATCTGACGGCGCTATCCATTTTCAAGCACTTGCCTGAACAAGACTAATTTTCGAAAATACCAGTTGTTTTCCAGTTCCTGAAGGGACTGACGAACATCTCCCCACCAGTATCGTTTATAGTTCTGTTTTGGGACCTTAATTTAGTGTTGACATTATTGGTAACAGCTCCTTTTGAGCCCCTTCATTTGTGTCCTCTTAGGATGTTGACTCAGAAGACTGTCTTTCTGACAGCGATCACTTCGTCTCACAGAGTGAGCGAGCTTCAAGCTTTGAGTTGCAAACAACTGTTTACTACCTTTTTATAAGTCGAAGGTTGTTTTGAGGGTTTGCCCTTCATTTCTGTCCAAGGTGGTGTCAGAGTTTCACCAGGCACAGAAAAATGTCTTGCCATTCTATGGCTGGGGCTCTAATCACCATAACCAAGCAGGCCCACCACTTAAGCGAGTGCATGCTTGTACGCAAAACAAGTTTATTGTACAATCATGCAGGGAGAAGTTAGATGACGCTGCAGAGTCAAACTAGCCCATCTCCCTGAACCACATGGGTTGACACATTATATACATTTTTGCAACAGTTAAAACACTCCCACCTCCCACATCTTATTACAATCCACTCCCCCCCCCCCTTGACCCCACATGCGTTTGGACAAAACCTATACCAAGAAATCACATCTTTCTCCAATTCTTCCATTCTCATTGGTGGTTGTTATCTTAAACACACTGTCTTCAGCTCATGTGTAGAACAGAACTCTTCTTAGGATTCATCCGTGGTAGGTCAGGACATCATCACCCAGTTAAACATTTGTATACAAACATAATTCATTACAAGTCCCAACTGGTCTGAGATCTCTTAATCTTAAATGTAATTTGCACATGGTGTGCACGGATACTTCAAACAACATGAGAGAGAGAGCAGAATAAACAGGTTCCCATTTAACTGTCTTTAGCCATCTACTCCAATACCTTCTTTGGCATCATTGGAACATTCTAATCTAATGACTACCATTTCATCATGCACGGCACAATCGAAACACAGGGAGTTTTAATCACTTTGGCTTTGGGCATCACTTCACCTCGCATTTACTGCTGGTCAAAAACAAGTAGCTGAAACCCTTATGCATGCTCCCATTTTCTTGAAAGAGATTACATTTACTTTATGCAATACTACCAGGCCATAAACTCTTGCAGGTTTGTTAGCTGATCTGACCATCTGCTTAAGGTCCTAGTGACTCATTCACCCTTCCACTAACCCTGAAACTCCTCAAAACCAGTTTCTCAAAGTCATTTTAAAATTCACCTTGCAAAAACCCTGACTGCGTTTTTTAATCCATTTGTTAAAAGAAAACTACATGTAGATTTAGGAATTCCCTGTGTATCTATATCAGTGTGCATGCATGTTTAATAGCTGTCATATTTTCTTCACAGTGGGTTCTTTATGGCCAGTCCTCTTCCTTGCATGCACATTATGAAAACTCCTTTTTGCCCAGTTTCTCTGCACTTCATTGCACACTATGGTCCTCATTCTGAGTCTAGGGTTCCGGAAATAAGGGTGCCGGTAGCAAACTACCGCCACCCTTTCCGGACTGCCAGATTACAACTATGCCTGCAGGGGCTGTTGCTCCCGGCAGGTCTAACATCGGCCCCTGCATGCATGGTTTTTACGGAAGCACTGACACCGTTAGCAACAGTGCCAGTGCTTCTGTGTCCCCAATCCGATGGAGTCCTATGGGACTGCACAGGAATGGGGACCTACCCTTTCCACCGCCTGATATCCGACTTGTATGTCCCGGTGGCACTGTGATATCAGGCGGCGGAAACGGGGTTCCGTGTTCGGCGCCAACCGGCAGGTAACACCTGCCGCCGAACTGTAATAAGGCCTCATGTCTGAATCGTGTTTTTACATTTAATTTGAAGGTTTTAGCATTTTATCTTTCTACGTGCATGTAGATGTAATATGTATCAACTTAAACACAAGTAACACTTGAGTAACATAGCCCATTCACATTTAACTACACTGGATACAAATAAAATTGCAACACCGTGCTAACTTTGCTGCATCCACACCAGGGGTGTTGCTAGGTCTGGAAAAGATCTGGGGCTACGCTAATGTGGGGGCAGTTGGGACTCCGGGCTAGGTAGGTTTTTGGTTGTAGCCCCTGAGATTCTATCTGGTGCTACAACCAAAAGACCTGGGGCTATAGCACCCTAATCCCCCCCTAGCAACGCCGCTGATCCACACTCACAAATATGGCACGTGGAACATGAACCCCTCTTAATCATTGGGACTTTTCCCAACCACCCCAACATCATCCTTTTATCCACCTCCTCATCCGCCCAAGGATGAAGAGAGGTTTCATTGTTTGGACCCCAAGAGAGCGTTGAGCTTTTACATTAGCAGGCTTGCTAAAGTCAGACAGGAGAATCGGCTATTTGTGGGATATGCTGGTCATAGGTTGGGACAGGCTGTTACTAAGTAGACCCTGTCTCGGTGTATCATTCTGTGCATTAAAAATATTACACTTTGGCTGGCAAAGAGGTCCCTGAGGATATAAGAGTGCATTCCACAAGAGGAGTGCCTACTTTTTTGGGTTATTCAAAGAGGGGTGACAGCGCAGGACATTTGCAGTGCACACCTTTATAAAACTTTACTGCCTTGATTTTTTATTGGATCAGGAGGCTACATTTGGTAAAGCTATTCTCCACAGCATGAATCAAAAGTAAATTCTCTTTTTCCACCTCCTCACCTTCTTCTGCATACTGCTATGCTAGTCTATCAAAGATGAGGAATCCGTGGGAGGACATGATCCATTAGAAGAACAAAGTACTTACCCCTGGTAATGTTCTTTCAAATGGATGTTCCTCCCACAGGTCCTCATCGCACTCAGAGCTTACCCCTCCATCATTGGAGAATTTCCATGGTTTACCTCTTCCTCCCTTTAAACGTCTGTGTTTCTGTAACCTTTGAGATGGCAGTGCATAAAGAGGGGAAAAACATGAAGTGAGGCAACGGGCTCAGTGTGTGCTACTTATACCAGCGTCGACGTCATGGCCGAGAGTGGGAGGGAAGCTGTGGAGAGATGAGTCAAAGACGCACAGCGCCCTCTGCTGTCAAGGTTTCCAAAGCTGCAAGTAGGATATCAGATATATCAAAGATGAAGACTCCATGGAAGCAACAACCATCAGAAAGAACATTAGCTGGGGTAGGTAATTTGTTTTCTGTGCTGGGGTTAACTGGTGATGGGAGGGGCCACTTCAGAAACTGGGCAGGGCAAGCTTGGAGGCTTCGCCCCAAGGGTTGTTTGGAATGGGGCCCAAGTAAGCACAATATGCGAGTGAAAATATCTAAGTCATTGGATTTAAAGATAACATACACATTTAGTTGCTTTGATAATTTTTATATTTAAAGCCCAGTTATCCGATCAGGCATCATCCTCTAAGCAAAAGTGTAGCACCAGGGGACCACCCTTCCTCACCCATCTCTCTCCCACCGACCCTGCATCCCCCAACTCCTACCCTCTACCCACCAAAATCAGCTCCTATGCCCAGCATTTCACATAAGAGCCCACACACTTACATAACATGGACTCACTCATTTTAACATATCATTCACTCGCACCCCCATTCACCATACACTCGCCCATTCGCACGCGCACCCAGTCCCCCATTCATCATGCACTCCTTCACACACACATTACATAATACATATACACACTCCTTGCACACATGCATGCATACATAATGAGCTTACATGCAACAAGGCTTCCATCACCTCTCTGCTTAACAAAAAGCAAGTGAGCAGAATAGCCCCCCGCCCCTTTACATGTAAAACAACAAATAACGTAATTTGTTGTTTTGCATCTGTGGGAGGGGGCTGCTGATAGGTGCATCTGTTGGTTTTGGCGAATTTCTGTTGCGTAACCCACACATTTGCCAAAACCATTTTTATAAAAGAGAGAGAGAGGGAGACGAGGTTCTGAACTGAGAATATCTGGTGTAACCAGCAATGCCACAGAATGAAATGGCCAACTCACTGAAATTTCTTTTTCCAAACTCCTCCACCATACTCATCAATGAGGAGCTCCCTAACAAGATTTGCTTCAATCAGCAGCTTTGTAAGAAGCAATTCTGCCGGGATGTCCATTTCCCAGCTGCATAGTGATTTGTCTTATTGGGCTTTTTTGGGTTACTTTCAGCTGCAATCTTTTTTATATTGCTCCCGGCAGCTGTCTCTCTACTTGCCTATTTTAATGGATGTTATGCTGGTACCATGCTTGTTGCATCAGTGAGACCACTTGCTCACTCTATTCTGCTCTGTGATCGTTCTGCGTTGTTTTCCCCCTTTCCCACGAAAACCGTTGCATTTATTCCTTCATGGGCAGTGTGTGGTTGGGCGCTGTCTGACCCTCCCCTTCTCACATGTTTTTTCAGACTCCGCTTTCCCCAGCGGTGCAGTTTTGTTCAGCCCTTAGCCAGTGGCATAACACAAAAGGTGGGGGCCCCCGGTGAAACCTTTAAGGGGCCCCCCACTCAAGCCCCCTTGAAAAAAAATAGGCAATGGCGAAGAATCCTGCCTCAATTTTGGATACCACGCATGGGAAATATCCATGATGATCACGTTGAGCGCTGCATTAGGTCGAAGACGTAAGTGTGTTTGAATCAAACCTTTCATGTTTTACCTAGCGTTGAAACCAAGGTGTAGCGCCTAGCTTTCACACATACCAGCCACTATATTGCATGGCCAATAACATTATTGTGCACATGACAGTGGTAGAGGCAGCTTTTTCTGAAGGAAAATGGGCAGCTCATAATGAGGCCCTAGCAATTTAATTGATCAAGGGTCAGAAGTGGCAGGTGAGTTTTGTTCAGTGGAGGGCCAATACCATCTCCTATTAGCACCCTGGCAGGGGCAGCCGGCCATTTGGTTGGCTAGGAACACAGGCTTGAACCGCCGTTGGAAGCCCATGTTCCAATCCACCTGACGACCAGCTCCCGCGCCGCCATCTCCCCCCCCACCCTCTGTTCCATTATTTGTTTTATTTTGTGCCCTTTTCCCATCCCATGTACCTGTTTGTTGTGGCGGCGCAGGCCGCCGCCGCAGTTGCTTCCCCGCTTCTTTCTCCGGCCGTCATGGAAAGGGAACAGGGGCTCCGAATAGCCCCGCTGCCCCATTCCATGGCGGCCATCCCGTTCAATGAATGAAATCCTCTTTTTAAAAAAAAAAAGAAGACATTTTGCACACAGGTTATCGCTTTGGTAACCTGAGGTGCTAATGGTTTTAAGCACCAGTTTCGCACTGGCTTTTAACTTTGGCTGCCGGCCCGTTAACCCCTGTTCAAGCTCCTGCAACGGGTGCTTAGTGCCACGTGAAGTAGTGCAAGCAACCAAGGGAGCCTTAGATAAGTTCAGAGGATTCAGGTAGGGTGTGCGGGGGGGGGGGGGGAGTTCCTCCAACAAAATGTTAAAATTAATGTTTTAAATAATACATTTTACAGCACGTTTTTTGAGAACAAATGTATAAAATGTTCAATTGGGTAATACATGAAAACATCCTGTAGATGCCATTACACCAACAGTACACAGGAGCATTTTTCAACATCTTCTTGATGCTTTTGTCTATGACATATGACATCATTGTATTTCAGCAATTCACACCCATGGAGCTGCGA
Source organism: Ambystoma mexicanum (assembly GCF_040938575.1). Classification (NCBI taxonomy): domain Eukaryota; kingdom Metazoa; phylum Chordata; class Amphibia; order Caudata; family Ambystomatidae; genus Ambystoma; species Ambystoma mexicanum. The sequence goes on along the minus strand of NC_090930.1, from coordinate 1,363,581,289 downwards.
CCATGATACATGACAGCATTGCTACAGCAAATCACTTTTATGAAGCTCTGGCCAACATCTATGCCAGTATGGACACTGCTATCAGTCACGTTTATAAACCTGTGGCCACAATCTATGCTGGCATGATCACTGTAAATCCCTTTCCTGAAGCTGTAACCACAGCCCATGCCAGTATGTTAACTGCCAATTAATTCAATGAAGCTGTGGCTGCAGTCTTTGCTGCTATGGTAATTAACAAAACTCACTTACATGAATCTTCTGTCACAGTCGTATCAGTATGGTCACTACAAATCACTTTTAAGAAGCTGTAGCTAGAATCCACACCAGTAATTGTCACAATAATCTACTTTCAGGAAGCTGGGTCCACAGTCTAAGTCAGTGCATTAAGTGGGATAAGAAATCATGGGTGAACACCTCTGAAAAGAACAATCCAACATGTGCTGTGTGTGACCTAAAGGAGGGGCAATTCAATACAAGGCACTGCAAACCTGCTCCGAGTCACTCATCATTGTCGCAGGTGGCCGTTTTTGCACCTTCCGGTTCAGTTTCTAAATTAATTACACTGGGCAAATAAATCATTTTCTCCCTCAGTATATAAGCAGTTCAATAAATGAATAAATTACCTTTAGTCTGTAAATAAATGGCTAGTTGTAATGTGCTCATAGATTGTTGTAAGTGCTCATTTGGGGTTTCAGCTTCCCTGCTGGTCGCTTTCTTGTTCTGCTGTGCAGAGGCCAAATATCTTGTTCATGTGATAATCGGCAGCTATTAAAGCTCTGTCTCCATTGCTTGATCTATGATTTTGCAAGGAGGTGTGGATATTATACACATATTCATGTTAGAGGCACCAATCTTCTCATACAAAAGGCTATATCACTTGAAATGTACGTTTGCTGGCGTATAAGTGTTACCATATCACTGTCATGCTTAAACTCTTTTGTGTGGTGCAGGGGGTATGCATGGGGAATAATGAAGTTCAAGGTGGGGCTCATGTTAATCACCCAGGGAAATCACCCATTGGATTTTGCCTTGGGAAATATTTCCATTTTAACCTGTGCACCACATAGCTGCCTCAGAGGGTGGGACACATGGCACTAATGTAAACAACGTGCTGCTTTACATACAATCAAAGATCATTATGAAACATAAGAATGAACACTGCTTTGTATATATCTCATATTTATGACAGTGATTTCAAGCCTACAACCCTGTTGCGCACATAAAGCATACTGCCCTTCCAGCTTTTATCATTTATGGCAACAACGTAATAGTAAAATGACTAAACCCTTAAGTCATTTGTACTCATTTGGACAGCCATTGACTTTGGGAGTCAGGTGTTGGCTGTCGTAATGTAGTGGCAAACAGTTTCCTGACAGTATTCTGTCACAATCAAAACACTTTAATCAATAGTTTCTTATGCTACTATACACATGCATATATCGTGTAATATTCAATAACTAACCTTCACAGTTTCTGCCGCTCATCCTCTCCAACCAAACACATGCAATGGCCATTTTGCAGGCACACACACACATTACACATCTCAAACAAACATTATATTCAAACACACAAGCCACTCTGTTCTGGTTTTTCTTACCTGAGCTTCATTGCACCTTTCATGGCCTCGAGGTCCATCATGCTTGTCAATGACAGCTACAACACCGTTGTATGCTCGTGTTCCTCTGAAACTGAGGCCTGCATGAAGGGATGGGCTCTTGGTTGCCAAGCAACCATTGAAAGAATACAGGGACAGAGTTTCAGATCAGGCTTTTTTGCAAGCACATTTTATTTTGAAGTTTTTTTCTTTTTCGGTGAGTGCTTGACTGAGGCCGCCGTCCGCCCCCGCACTGTGGGGGCTGCAGGGCCCCCTGTTACCAGTGGTTGAGTTATGTTTGGGTTTTTTTGGGCTACTCTAGACAAGTCCTCCCGAGGCTGCTTTGTTGTTCATGTTTCCTGCCTCAACCATCTACCACCTCGCAATACACCCCACCACTACTCTCTCTACCTTCACCCACCCACCCTACCCATACTCTCTCCACCTTCACCCACCCACCCTACCCATACTCTCTCCACCTTCACCCACCCACCCTACCCATACTCTCTCCACCTTCACCCACCCACCCCACATCCACTCTCTCCACCTTCACCTAAACCAAACAACCCCCTAAACCCCCACCAACCCCCCCACTCTCTCATCCCCCACTCTCTCTACCCCCACCCACCATACCCCACTCTCTCTACCCCCACCACCCTACCCCCACCTACTCGACCCCATCCACACACCCTACACCTCTCTCTCTACCACCACCCATCCTACCATCTTGTATTGCTTGCCAAGAGTGCACGGAAAGTCATTAATCACCAGCGCAGTTGCAGAGCCAATACTTTGAACGCAGGCAGACGACGCAATGACTTAAAACCACACGCACGCTTAGAGAGTAAGTAGCACTTATACGGCTAATTATTCATAATTAAACATACATAAGCAGTAAGTGATAACACAGGAATAAATCACAGATAAGTCACAGAAAAGATAGTAAGTGAATCCCTCATCTCGCCAGAAGCGGCTGGAAGACCCTGGTAACAGCCAGGCCGAGAGCACTACAGCCCACAGGTATGTCAGAACAAGGCGTCCCCCCTCCGACTGAGGTCTTTGTGCTTATCCCGTCTGACCGTTGAGGGGTTCCGCATAGATGCACTCCGCAAAAAGGGGTGGCAATTTCTCAAACCTTCTGGCAATGCGCTTGCGCATTGGTGAGTGACCGTTGGTTGCCAGCTGGGTCAACCGACAGTAACCTCAAGGAGCAAAGCGCTTCCCTCTCCTAAAAAACGCCTTGGAAAACAGTTCTATAACTCCTCTCGATACCTTGGCGTGGGCATAGCAAACCACAACAAATCTTGTTATCATGTACCAGCCGGCACCTGCGGATCTTAGCTTTCCCAGCGCCGTGTCCTTGGCTGAGAAGGCCTGCATTCCAGGCCCAGCAGCGAATAATATTGAAAGCATGTAGTTTCGCAAAGCAAGTGCAGCTTTCCACTGAGGCATGGATAAATATCCATTATGGCTCTTAGTGCCCCCAGAATGCACTGCGCACAAGCGCCATGTTTTAGCTCGAGCATCGCACCCCTTTCTCTACTTAACCCTACCTCCTCTCTCTTTACCCCCACCATGCACCCTACCCCCTTTAGCCCTACATGCTTTATTCCCCACCCAGCCCTCTCCTCTTACACTCTCGCTTTATTTTTTACCCTCTCACACGTTCTCGCTCATATTTCCTCTTGCTCATCGTCGATGGCACTGTTAATCAATGGCTTCCTCCCTTCCTCTATTGTCCTTCTAATTCTGTTGCACACCTGCCCCCCTTACCACATCCTCCTTTGAAACGTTACACTCTCCTCCTTGCACGCTGGTGCCTATAAATGCAAAGAACAGCAGTAATCGCCAAAACTATAGGCATTGCCACTGCTTTATTAATGTCGCTGTCACTGCTCCAGACGTGGGAAAGAGCCTTCATATATGGGTAATCAGGAGCCTGGCCATGACAAAAGAAAATGATTAAGAAGCTGAAAAAGCAAAAACGTTCCAAGACCTGAACAACGGACAGAAGAGATGTCTCGCCTGGCCCTGGCCCAAAAATGAGGTGCACGCTGCAAACAAAGAGAAAGACACACAAGGAAACCTGGAGTAGTTTCCTGGATCTATATGACTGACCCACTGTCGTAAAGAACACACATAACGAGAGTTAGCCACCTGATATAATATTTGATGAAATCTCCTTGGTATTACCTAATCTAAGGCCCATTTGTAGGCCCCTTCCCCAATCAACTCCTCATCCCCCCTGCTCCAACCCAATCATGTATTGGGATTGACTGCTGCAAAAGGTAGAGGTGCAGAGTGTTATGGGGGCTGCTCTGGATCACTGGGCAGCCCCAGACACAGGTCAGGAGCACCCAACGGGGTTCCGTTGGGCAGCGCTCACGCCGCAGATGATGTCGTGGGGGTCACCCCACGAGCTCCAGATCACTGGAGGTCCTCAGGTGGCTGGGGGCACCAAGTACACGACGGCCCCGGCTCTGGGGGCACCCAGGCCGGGGTCGTCCCCAATAGCCATGTTCACATGGCCCGCAGTCAGTGGAGGTCGATGTTGCCCAGCAGGGGCGCCGGCCTTGTGGTGGGCCCGGTCTCTGGGCCTACACCAAGCAGTGTTGTGCCAGGCAGGCACATAAAGGATGACACCGGAGCCAGGGTAGAGTGTGACTGACGAGCCGGAAGCGGCTCGTTACTTTTATTAGGTTGGTCACGTGGCGACTGCCACGTGACCCATGACAACATCCTGGGAGCTACCATGCTCCCAGGAGGGTTACTATGCAACACCACTCCATTTTTTAATAACAACAAAACAAAACTTACTCCACTACACACTACTGTTCCTATAACCACTCAACTGATTGTTCACCACTTTATTAACCTGGGCGAGTGGTTCTACTATAACAAAATAACTCTCAGAGGTACTGGCACCATTTTACATTGCCCACCGCCAGGGCTATTTTACACCAGTCTGTCTCGGCATGCCTGGAGTCTTCATCGAGGACGGCGGTGACAATGTCCATTTCTCCACACTTTTGGAGTTGCAGGAAGCCCCTTTACCCCCTCACCAGTGTTCCCTTAAGACCGCAACATTATAGTCAATAACCGGCAAACCCGCACCTGGGGAGGCCCAGGGGCCACATCGGCCTAGTCCACACTCTGGAGGGCAAACCTCGTGGCAGGATGGCAGACCCCGCTTCTTTCGCCTCCCCTTCCACCTAGGGCTGCTGACCAGGGGACACAAGGGATAGTGTCTGGGCTAGTTGCGACACCTGGCTTACTTCAGTATGTTAGGTGACACTGAGGGCGCACGAGCACTCCAGATGGAGCCACTACCCTGCCTGGGTCCTCATGGTGACGGTGAGACACTCTGCGAGGATGTGACTGATGGACCTGTGGATCATCCTCTTGTGTCTTCGAACTGCCGTGCCTTGTGGGCTGGTGGGCCATGCCCTTGCCATGGCCCTCTGTCATGTTTCTGCCGGGGCCGTGGGTCCCTCTGCCTTCCTTCTTCAGGACACTCCAGGCTGCCTGCAGATCACGGCTCCTCCAAACAGCCCGGTTGGCTTGGGCCACACTTGTCTTGTTTATGGTGTTGAGGCCGCCTCGGGCCTGCGTTACTTTCCACTCGTATATATATATATATATATATATATATATATAATTTTTTTTTTTTTTTTTTTTTTGTTTTTTGGGCCCAGTTGGATTTGGGCCAGCCTCATGTTTACCTTCTTGCGGGCCCAGTTGGACTTGGCCCGCCAACTTTTTTTTTGTTTTTTTGTTTTGTTTCAGCGAACGTCGCTGCTTTTCAGCTTCCCCACCCACGGGTGGGGGAAAAGGGCAGGCAGCCTCCTCATCATTGCGGCCGCAGCCGCTTAATGTCATTTTGTGGGGGCGCACCTCCTTCACGGGCTCTGATGGGGGCCTGCATTGTGGTGGGAGCGTGTTCCGTCTCCCCCATTCGCGGCCACCGCCGCCCTTCCTTGTTCTCCTCACGGGGAGACACGAGTCCACAATCCCTGCAGCCGGCGCCGTTCCGGAGCACTTCCTTCCTCACCAGGGGGGAGGGAAAAACCTGGAGAGCACCGCCACGCGGCTCTTCGATCGCGGGTGACGACCCGCATTCTTCCTGTTGCGGCAGAGCCGCATCTTCATCCAGTCAGTGGGGGGAGGAGGGAAGGAAGCCTCACCTTGCTGCAGCTAGGTGGGGGCGATGGGCATCCTGTTGCGGCCGACGCCGCAGATCTCCCCTCCCACAGGGGGCAGTAGCACCAGTCTTATTTCTTTTGGGGGCCCAGTTGGAATTGTGCCCGTATTATTCTTTCAATGCGGCGATGTGTGCCGCTCGTCGTTCTTTCCCTTACGGCCCCCTTATGAAGGTAGGCCCGCCTCATTTTTTTTTTTTTTGCGCACCTCGCCGCTCTTCCATTCCATGGCGAGTGCAGGGGGAGGGGCATCGCCTCCTCAGTGCGGCGTAACCGCCTGCATGTTCCTTCTCCACGGGGGGAAGGGGCGCAGATCCACCCTCCCGAGGGCCGCCTCAGCTGTTTCGCGGCCCCAGCGCGGTGTAAGTGCTGCGGCCGCCGCCGCCCGTGAGTCGGGGCCACCTCAGCTGTTCGGCGGGCCCCCCAATAGCAGCAAACACAACCTTTCCTCCATGCGGCGCAACTGCCGACTTGTTCCGTCTCCCGTGGGGGACGGGTGGGCAGCTCGCCAGCCTTCCTCCTTTGCGGGCCTAGTTGGAGATGGGCCCGGCACTGCATGTGTTCTTTGGGGCACGCGGGGCCCGACTTCCTTGTCGCCATTGTTATGGGGGCTGCTCCGGAGCACCGGGCAGCCCCAGACACAGGTCGGGAGGACCCGACGGGGTTCCGTTGGGAGGCGCTCACGCCGCAGATGATGTCGTGGGGGTCACCCCACGAGCTCCAGATCACTGGAGGTCCTCAAGTGGCTAGGGGCACCCAGCACACGACGGCCCCGGCTCTGGGGGCACCCAGGCCGGGGTCGTCCCCAATAGCCATGTTCACATGGCTCACAGTCGGTGGAGGTCGGCGTTGACCAGCAGGGACGCCGGCCTTGTGGTGGGCCCGGTCCCTGGGCCTACACCACGCGGCGTTGTGCCAGGCAGGCACACAAAGGACGACACCGGAGCCAGGGTAGAGTGTGACTGATGAGCCTGAAGTGGCTCGTTACTTTTATTAGGTTGGTCACGTGGCGACTGCCACGTGACCCATGACAACATCCTGGGAGCTACCATGCTCCCAGGAGGGTTACTATGCAACACAGAGAGTCTAAAAATATAATTAATTTTAAGCTTCCCAGAGCAATGCCAGTGGCTAAGAAGAATTCCTAGTTTTCTATTCAACACACCATACAACCGCCACTAGGGCAAAATATATGCATGTAATATTTGTCTTTCTCTGTTATTACATAAGCAGTACCGTCCCCAGAGGAAATGGAGCTTAAATGAAGCCCTGTCGCTGATATTGCATTGCATAAGGTGATTGGCGCTCATACAACTTTTAGCCCAAAGTTCAAAATTGTACGTTACAATCCTATAGTGTAGAGAAGCACACACTAACATTTTTTCACCACACAACCCCAGAAGAAGGACGCTTACCCACGATTCCTAGCCACATCCCCATATGAAAATTGACACTCACACACTTTTTAAACTGCACTACCTCAAGGAAGAAGGATGCTTGCGCCCCATTGTCACCCACACTCCCAGATTGGAAAAGTCTGCAGACTAATGAGTTTTAGCTCCAGGTCCACATTAAGAAAGGTTTTCACTCACAATTTTAATAACACTTCCACAAGGGAGAGGGGGGCACACCAACAGCTTTTAATTGTAGTTGTGCCCACTGCACACTAAAGATTTGTCTAACTTAAATCCCTTTAGCACCTAGAGGCAATACACTTTCCACTCATGTGTCGGGACTTATTCAAAACAACTAAAAGCCTACCTTTTCACCTCAGTTACTCTCTTAACCTACCTCTCATATGCCTGCATTTTCCCCTCACCTCTAACCTGCTTCTGTCCCTCACCCTCCACTCTAGCACTTCACTGATTATGGTCACATCCCAAGAACAGCTGCCCGTACTGCCTGCCTGCACTTATAAATGTCCAATGTTGCTTTTCCCTGGTAACTCTTCCATTTACTCCCCTCCACAACCTGGTCAGAAGTCCCCTCAAACTCACCCCATTGTACGAAGCCCATTGCTTCCTGTCAAATCTGATTTCTTAACTATTGTACATTCTTTTGTGATCAAAAGAGCATTGTTCCTTCTGTATATAAATACATAAATAAATAGGTAAATAAATAAATGACTTGTTGCAAAACAAGATCTCCAAATCTCAGCCAAACATATTATATACACTCTTGTCACAGGGAACAGTCACAGGCACAGCAACAGAAAACATTTTTATGAATACTCTAGTGGCTAATCTTGTGCCTATACACTATGCATACTTTGGACAGTTGAGGCGCAATGTTATCACTGTCCTTGTTCACGGGGACTCTGATACTGGAATCAACATTCTCATGGATGTTGTCTGTCATTGGTTGTGGCTTTGTGTGTGTTGGTATTGTACCATCATTTTATCGGTAGAACATGGGGCCAAAATCATGGCAATGCATGTGCTTACAATGATGACATTGCTGTGCTTAATCTTGTGGGGTACTAGTAATCTCATCATCCTTGCTGCTGTGCTCGCCAGATGTTTGGGGTGAATGGAATTGTTTGGGGTGAATGGAATTGAGGTGCTGTGCAGTTTCAGGTTCCAGATTGCCAGGTAAGTGGAAAGCGCCCCAGTGATTGTGTGACAAAGAGGCCCCAGTGATTGTGTGACAAAGAGGTTGCCCTTCCTGACAGACCTTCTGCACTGAATGAGCATAAGTTAGCCCATCTTCACTAACATCTGGTAGTGCTTGCATTGGGTCAACTGGCCCTTTGGTATTATTATGCCTCTTACTGGATAGGAATTGTGGCCACTTTAAAGGAGTGGGTAGTCAACCTACAGCAGAGTCAAACTCTGGGGAGAAGTATCTGTTCTGGAAAGTCGTGCCCCTGGAGCAGAATTTGCTTTAGCTGTTCAAATGTAAACCCTTCCTTCAATCACCACATTAAACATGACGTTTATCAGAATTATCAAACCATGAAGAGTTCATCTGAACACACAGAGATTTACCTCATGTGCATTGCGCGCGCACATACGCTGGAAACATAAAATCTTGCAAGGCATTCATCTTTGAAATGTGTTGTTGAATAAAACAGTAGCACAATTCATTTGCTCACAGTGGTTTGTGTACTACAGATTGTTTTTCCCATTTCATCCTAGGTTACAAACCAGATGATAACGGGCTGCAAATCGTATATTACTAACAATAAAACTGCCACCATCTGGGATCAGCCACAGCACATAGTTGTTGAAAAACTGAAGTCTGCAATCAAGCTAAACCAGGTAAACTGGCAAGCTATGGGGTATATGCAAAAATGTAGCTTATATTTATGTTTGTTTGTGGGTTTCTTGCAACTAAGAATCCTATTGAATTGTATTTTGGAAGCCATGAAACAACCAAATGTTTAACTACTTATTTGTTTAATACTCCAGAGTGCAAATTTAGAGAAGGTGTTTGCTCTGTAATATGTGAGAAACAGACAACTCACCCATTTCATCTGACTCTCTGCCATTTGTTTTCTCTGTCTTTAGTCATGTGGCAACCAAAAAGTGATGGGTGGAAGGTTTTGAATTAATCTGAACCACTGGCACTGTTCTGCGCGACCTCCGACACCACTGTTATTTAACCCATCTCCGCCATTGCAAAAGGGGTCAGCCATAGGCAACTCAGTCAGGTACTGCCACGAATGGTAGCAGCACAGTCCGAACTGCTAGGGTATTTCTTCTCTGCATGGAAACACAAGGCCATATCTCAACACTGCAGCCGCTTGAAAAGCCCAGACGGGAGTTGAATGCAGAGTCACCATTAACAGTCCTGTATCAGATTATCTGTGTGCGGCACCCTCTATGAGGAGTGTTGACGAAAAGAGAGGAAAACCGAAGCAAGCTGCCATTCCTGCAGGGGAGGCCAGAGGAAGAATGCAGAAACACCAGTAGCATTTGATGCCCTACACAAACCTGCTGGAGACAGAAGATGATGTGAATGTCACCACTGCTGAAGAATAAACACAACCGGCTAGTGAGAATGACGTGGTGAGGAAGAGGAACGTGAACCACCACCGTCACCAGAACCAGTGCTTACAGGGGACACGCTCTCACCTGAGATGAGAGACCTAATAGGAGTGATCAAGACCTAAATCCACAAATGTGAAAGGAGCATGGACTTGTGGACATGAGCAAGGGGAGTGTGGTTACTAAACAGAGACTGAAAGATCCAAGTCTTGGTACAGGGGTGCGACACACAGGCTGTGAGCAGATCTTGACGGGCACACGTGAAATAAAGTATGGACACGTGAGGGTAGGTTAGTAACTGAAGGCCCACTCCGTGACTGTCAGCTTTATTTCATCTTTGATGCGGTATTCACTTCTCTTGGTGCTGTACTCGCATCACCACATCCCTCTTTGATCATAACAAAACAAATCAACATTAGCAGTGTGAAATATAATTGCGCCCCATTGTTCACTGCAACCTCGCTGGTAACCTTGCCTTTCTCGCTGGGTATCGTCGCTCATCGGGTTCTGATTGCATGACTGTAAAGACTGGAAGGCGGTTATCTGTACTCCTGCCCTCTATATGGCAGAGTAGAAGCACAGAGCACCCCCCCAGCAAAGATTCTCTATTGTAGTTAGCAATGGACGATCAATCAAGACTTAGCTCTCAGGAGGTGATGCGGGCTGGTTCTCAAGTACAGTCTAGTCCCCAAGCACCCACAAAGGAATGTCCACACACTATGTTAGTGATAACACCATTCTTTATATAAATAAGGTTCAAGTTATATACATATACAATAACACACTTTGTGCTCAGGCAGTACTATACTGATAAATGTACAATTCCTGTGTGGCACCACAATTACTCTTTGACTCCATTAAAATGCACCAACTGCTGACAGTTTCAAATGGCATTCAAATCAACAGTAAGAGTTATCAACCATAGACTTGGGAGGGAAACAAGTTGGTTAAACAATTACCAGAATACTGTGCCCCGCTACCCAGAGACAATTCTGTGTGAGGATCCCTCCACCTGGGCAACCTGTAAATAAAGTATATTGACAAGCCCAGTCCATATATTGTTTAGCAGAGTTCTATTTCCTTCTACAAATGTTCTACTACCCCAATGAACCTGGTCTAGCAGAGTTCGACGACCGATCGTTGACGGATCCCCCTTGAGTGAACTGCCTTTAAGGCAGGAGCCATGGATCTTCGCGATTCCACGAAGAAAAGGGTGAGCAACATTAGAGAGGCCTCCGCTTCGGTTCTTGCAGTGCTTGTCAACGATTGGTCGTGGACGTCCTGCAAAGATGAGGCGTACGGTGTAACTCGATGACGATAGTTTGTTGCCGCAAAGAGTCAATGAAGAACATAGGCCCAGCAGGGGCGTTGGGTCGTTGTCAGCTGGCGGCGGTGATCGGTACTCGACCACGGCTGGCTTCCGGATCTTCGTCGGCATCTTTGAGGACTTTGGGTGGCGGGAAACTCACCGGCGGTGACCTTGACTTTCTCCGGCAGGACAAAACGGTCGCCGGTGATGAGCAAGGGAATCCTTGATTCAATGTCTTAGGCAATGGAGCGTTGTGGCTCCGGTCGGCGATGATGGTCGTCGAAGGTAAAGCACTTCAATGTACGGGCGCTTCGCTTCAGATTTCTCGGTGGTCCCCATCTCTGGTGGCCAGCTTTTTTGAAGATTGACTTCCAGGGAGCTTGGTGAAGGTTAACTGGTGCACAATGTTCCCTCATAGCTCGGGAAGAGGTCTCCTAGCCAGGTCCTCTCTTGGATCAGTTCTTGGAGACACGACAGCTTTCGGATTGCGCCGAAGGAAAGCAGCAGCAAAGCCTCTTTCTTCCAGCTGGGCTTCAAGTATAACCATCAAGTTTCGACTTCAGCTTCTGAACAATTTCCATCAGTGAGAGGTCCCCAGATATACTGTTTGGTCTCTCATTCACTCTGCTGGGTCACACTCAGGCATCCAATCATTGAGGCAGGCAGCCAATCAGGCTCACAGTGCATTCAGGCCATTCCTCTCCATCCAGACACTTACAACATGGAATGTGGATTCGGACAAGCACCCAGCCATTCAGCACTCCACACTGCATTCATACCAGTTTCAGGCAGGGCTGTCTCAGTCATTGTGTCAAACACCAGAAACTAGACACCCATAACATGAAATCCGTATTGGACACACACTCCATTCACCCAGATCCCACTCCAAGGGCGTACCCACAACATACAGTCATTGGGAAGGCTCCAGCCAGTCTGGCCTGGACTTCCCCACAATACCATATATGGAACTTCCACCCAACAGCCAGCCAGGGAAAGGGACAGAGTCAGGGCTTCCCAGGTCTTTGGGAAAACAAGTTAACAGGCAATAGAAAGCAAGAGGCCACATGGGCCATCTTGTCTCCTATAATGAATCAGCTGATTCCAATGGCAGGGCATGGGTATCCCAAAATGGAGGATACTCAGAGCACCTGTCAAATTCAGCATGGAGCTGCCACCAGACCATACCCTGCTCTGTGGGCTACACACAGGTGCCCAACAACATACACTAGGGGTACAGGGTTGTCTCCCACCGATGGGTGCCATAAGGGTATCCCAAGGGTCTGTTCACCAAACCAGAAAAAGGAAGAGCTGCAATCCAGGAGTCCTGCATGGACTCCTGTGCAGAAAATAACACAGAACACACATGATAAAAGGACTACGGGACAAGGACATGGAGGCCCTGTCCCTCAAATGCATTTCCAGCATCACAACGACCTTGGCGGTCTTCATCGTCCTCCCTCTACTCTGGGTCTGTGTCCTCCTGGCCTAGTGTATTACCCCCGTTTGGGGTTTCTGCTGATTTGCCAATCCACCGGAACCAGCTACAGTTCCTTGTGACGATCCTCCTGTCTCTGCGGCAGTGACTATTGACACTTTCTCTGCGTCACGGTCCGTGGAGAGATTTTGTACGGTAAACAGAACTTGTGGGTGGCGCAGCAGTTTCTGATAAATGCTGTGTCTTCTACTTGAATATTTGACATCGCTGAACTCCTCCGCTGTGTTGGTGATACCCCTGCTGACAAGTGAGGGATTGTTCTGCACGCCATCAGGAACCTTACAAGAGCAAACTTTAGATGTGGTCCCTCTTTCAGCGTGATGCAAAATACCTTGTTAATGGTTATCATGAAGTGTTCTATGTCTCATTCACCTTTGGCCAGCAGGGCATGATGTAAATGTGTCTAATACCATACCTCTCCACGAAATCTCGAAACGGCGTCCTTGACACACTGCTCTATTCTTAGACCACATTGTGTCCGGCTGTCCGTGCCTTGCAATACCAGGAGAACGGAGTCGGACACCGTGGAGCCTATGAAGCACACCTCGGGATAGCGAGATAATTAATCCAGTAACACGAAGAAGTACCTGTCATGTTGGATTTTGCCAAAGTCCACACTCACCACCTGCGACAGTATTGGTCCTCTCGTGGGTGATTCGATAGTCTGTGCCTTTGCTGGAGGGTTTGCCGCTTGGCACCATGTATGCTGATACAGCAACTCCTCTACCTGTTTCTCCAGGTCCAGGGAACCAGACCTTCTCCCAAAGTCTCACCTTGGTCTTTGTTTCCCCATGGTGACCCTTGTATGCTATTTCCATTCACCCTTGGTATCAACACCAGTGACACCACAATTCTGGATCCTCCCAGCAGCTTGTCCTCTACCTCCACTGACAGCTCTGCCATCACTATCCATAGTTCTGCCATGAAAGTTTTAGTGGCAGCTATATATCTAACCGAAGGAAAAAGAACGTCGTTGCACACTCTTTCATGCTCCACTTAAATCAAGAAAACTCCACTCAATTGGAATATGAAAATATAATTGCTGTATTGGTGCGGGTAGGTGCCCTTTGTGATGACACGTGTTTCGACGGACCACGCCGTCTTTTTCAAATCAGGGCTAATACATTAGACAGTGATCCAATACAAATACATAATTACAAAAAAACAGTTGGAGTCCGATGGAACCAGTGAATGTGTCAAGTGTAGCACAGACAGAGAGGGTGGGAAATGGGAAGGATTCAATGGGATGAATAGTGTAACAGTAAACGTCAAAACGGAAATTTGTAAAATACCATTCAATAAACAAATTGGAGACATAAACGGGATAGGGATGATTGGAAAGAAAAGAAAAGTAAATTAAATACCATTAATTCATATGTCTCTGGAATTGTAAATACGCAAGGAAAATATCAAATCGTTTTTGAAATAGATGTATCTTACCCAATATTTAAAGTTGCTTAATTTGGAACGTTGCTTTTCAGCTACACATAATGATTCACGGGATCAATCCCAGCCTGCCAAACAATGTTCGGGTTGTTTCATACTGTATTGATACATTTGTTCGCTTATGATTATCAGTTAGTATTCTGAGCGATATAATTAAATTTATAGTGAGTGTATTTGACCAGTTAAGTGGGTTTTATTTCAATTATAATTTCCTGTGAATAGAAATAGCGCACCTCTTACGTGCTCTTAAAAAATCGAAAGGATAACCGCGTTTCTAGGAGTCGAGAAAAGTAGTTGTGTCATTCAGTCTAACATCGGGCTGCTACGAGAGTATGCTTGAATGTCACCTCATACTACGTTGCTCATTAAAACGGTCTTAGGGCAGCAAAATAATCTATTGAGCATGTCTTACCTCTGCAATAAGGCAATAGCAACTCCGTACGATTCTGTCCGCGTTCGCGGAAGAATCCAAAATGGCAGCTTTATAAAGTTGTTGATGTGGTTGTGACAGCAACTTCAAGAGTCCTTTGTTAATTATTGATGTGAGTGCCATCTTTTAGTGTTGTGTAAAACGTATTGCCTTATAGTTATAAAGCGGAGTGGAGGAACCACATTTTCTCCGCTGTTGCGCAACCCATGCGACACACAATATCTCTAGAACAGATATAAGGGCGCTGAGGTCCACTTTTTGATCCGCTACAGGATTACGTATATCTAACCTGCTCTCCTGGAAATGACTTACAATGGCCGCCGTTGAGTTGTTTGATCACCGTTTGCATCTCACTGTGCCGGCAAGTTGCCTCAGTGTTTTGTGACAATGTCATGGATTTGGGAATCCCCATGTGGGATACCATGCGCCCTAATTCCTCTACTTCCTGTGTTTATAATTCCGGTTCATGTCCCTGGGCATGCCGCAAGAGGTAATCTTGCGGATTGTTGGCTCCTTACTGAAACTGTAGCATCACCCTGTAATCTTTCAGCTGCAGCATCCTTCTCTCCAGCCTCAGCAGCTGCCTCAGCGGTGACTAGCACAGAATCGGAAGTAGCAGCTTTTGGCCCATCACTATTGTGATGGGTTGTCCAAATATGTACAGGTGACAGTGCTTACACCCCCATAGGACAGCAAGGGCCTCCCTCACGATCTGTGAGTAGCATATCTCTGGGGGTGACAGCGCCTCGCTCCTGTATGCCATGGATGTATACACTACTACAGAAAAGGGGCCAAACACAAACTTTAAAGGACCTGCCCTGTACTATATCTCACACAATCTGGGTAAGAAACCCAAACCACAAACTGTTCCTACAGACATACAAGGCACAGAGTCTTTGAATGATTATTATTATTATGATTATATTTATTGAACGCAGACCTAGATTTGAGAAGCAACAGGGTGCTTTACAGAGGTATATGTAGTATTGGGGATACTGGAGGAGTTGCATGAGGATCGAGATGACGCTGGAGGCTGGTATATGTAAAAGTTACTTGCTTTATTTTGGTTACAGGGCAAGTTGGGGAAAGGGAGGCAGGAGCTAAGTTACAAGCATCCTCTCAAGCTAGATCTCCCATCCTGAATCCAAACTGACAGTCTTGGAACCCTGATCACCTGTAAGGTTCCATACCACTTCATAGCATTCCACTGCCTGCACTGGTGCACACAACAGAAGCAGATGCTACACATCCTCCCTCCTTCCAATAAACACACATACAAACAGGATTCACACAACAGGCTCTCAGAACCACCAAAATACAACATACACAACAAACCAGCCAACTAAACCAACAATAATCACAACCCTCACAGCGTATTCCACAATCACGTATCTAACCTCCAGCATCCTTCCTAAAACACTATTTCACCACCTACCCGGGACTGCCACTCCTGGGTCTTACAGCTGCCACCTGAAAGCCAAACCATCGTGACCACACTCAACGACCAACACAGCGTATACTCCTTCCACTCCATCTGCCACATGGAGACTCGGGCCTGCCACGCCCGCAGCACAATCATGAACACTCAACATACATAACTAACAACCAATATACTGTCAGTATACATCATCACATCCATGACCACATACACACCACCATTCTCTCCAGAAAAACCTGTGAATTGCACTGTCCACACATACTCCTACTGCCTCCAAGAAAACATTTAAAAGTAGGAAAGAAAGCAAAGATACTTACATAACAAAGAACACACGCAAACGACGTGACTGAAAAAGAAACAGCACGTGAAAGAAATCAGCACGACAGACTGCTGATCAGACTAACCGTCCAGTTGTGGATCTTAAAGAGACTCGAAATGCATTGAACTCCAAACCACATTTGGCCAAAACATCCCGGTTAAACTGTAAATCATTTGCATTCATATGCATTCATATGCATTCATAGCACGCACCATGGATAACACCCACAACCTTACACAGCATATCGCATTCGGGCCTTTCATTCATTTGGGCTTCCAATTTCATCAATACTATAGAATATACATACTCTTCATAACATCAACTTCATATGGCCTCATCATCACTTCATAACATCAACTTCATACAGGCTCATCATCACTTCATGGCACCTGTTATTTCATAACCCGAACATGCATTGTCACAACTCAAAAACATGTCACCAATGCTCATAATTTTTTTTTATTTTTTATTTTTACATTTTTTTTGTAAACTTATTTTATTAGCATTTAGTCAGTATCATACAGATAGTAACGGTTAACTTAAAAACATAACAAACGGTCTAACAACTCCAGTCTTCATGTTGCTTGAAAATGTTCTCGACATTCGGTGAGGGCTGGGGATATGATGGGATGTCAGTTCTGGTGATGGGGGGACACGCATCAGGGAGCTCCCATTGTTTAGGTGGCTCTTGAGTTCAGCAGTGTTGGGGCGGGTTCCTCAGGGGGGCTTATGGTCTGCAGCGAAGTGAATGTCGGTCAGGAGGGCCTTCCAAGAATCAAAAGTGTCATTCGTACTACCTCCACCTGTGTTGACTCCGTCTTGCCAGGCTCTGGTTTCAGCTTCGGTCCATCTTTCCAGTTCCTTGATCCAGCGTTCATACCTAGGTCCCCCAGGTGTCTTCCATGCCATGGCTATGGTTCTTTTAGCAAGTATGCATGCAATGTCCATCAGCTTGACCACGTGCTTATATTTGCTCGCTCTGGGATGAGCCCCTAGTAAACATTCTTTTGGGGTCCATTTGTATCTAGTTATCCCAGCGTCTGTGCAAGTCTGTTTTACCATGTGCCATAGTTTCATTGTCTTGGTGCAAGTCCAGAACATGTGTATCAGGTCTGCCTTGTCATTTCCACACCATGGGCAGTTTGGCGATGCCTGTTTATTGAAGCTGGCCACCCTCTGTGGGGTCATGTAGGTTCTATATAGTACGTTCAGCTGTATCTGTCTGAATCTGGCGTTTCTCGAGACCTCCTTGGGGTAGAGTAACACTCTTTCCCATTCCTTATCTGTCAGGGTGACCTCCATATCCGTTTCCCACTTTCCCTTCAGTGTCTCACTTCTAGGGTTGGGCTTGTCCATTAGCCGACTATAGAGTCGAGAGACCGGTTTCCAGCCGTCCGTGAGGTCATGCATTTCTTGTAGTAGGGATCTGGGGTAGGCTCCTCCGGCCAATTACACCAGTTCTTCTTGGCGGTTTGTTTGATCCGGTGGTACCACAGAAACTGGCCGCTCCAGAGCCCCTCATTAGTCTGGAGTGATTCAAAATCTCTGAAAACGCCTTCTTCGAACATGTCACCCCATATGTAGATTCCAGCGCTTTCCCATCTTCTCGCTGTGATGAGATCAGCCTGAGTCTTGCATGCATCTGCCAAGAGAGGGGTGTTGGGAGAGTAGGGGTGTTTCAGTTGTTTGACGAAGCAGGTTCTGGTCCATATCTGCCTGCCTAGTTCAATGATCATGGGAACAGCCTGCGTCTGCTTTAGTGGGTTCCAGAGTGTCTCTCTAGGGAATAACTTGGAAGGTGGATGTCTCAGTAGCCCCAGTTCAGCGGTCGGATCATCCGAGAGCCACCTCGTCACGTGGCTGAGTTGTGCTGCCAGGTAGTACATTTGGAGGTCAGGGAGCTGTATTCCGCCTTCCTTGTTTGGTAGCGTTAGGATAGACAGGGACAGTTTGTGCCTGGATGGTCCCCATAGGAAGTCTCTGATTAGCGTTTCCAATTTCTTGAAGTGTGGTCTGATGTAATGGCAGATATTGACGAAGTAGTACAAGAAGCGAGGAAGAACTATCATCTTGACAATAGCTGCTCTGCCCATCATTGCGAGTGGTAGCTTTGACCGGAACTTCATAGATTTACGGAGGCCTATTATTACTGCTTCCGTGTTGTGCTCATGTGTGAGCGCCGGGGTGTGTTTCATGTGGACTCCCAGGTACCGGAACGCGTCAGGTTGCCATTTTATCCCTACATCTGGCAGATCGGTCTCCCTCCGGCCCCTTAGTCTGGCTAGGGGGAATGCGCAGGATTTCAGCCTGCTGAATTTAATACCAGAGTAGCGTGCGTAGTTGTCGAGGACATCGAGCATGACACGTGCGTTGACCTGGGGGTCTTTCAGGTATAGTAGTACGTCATCGGTGTACAGCGAAATTATGGAATATTCATTGCCTATTTTTATGCCCGCATCGAAGAATTGTTTCCTGGAGTAAACAGCTATTGGCTCCAGGCCTAAGATGTATAACATAGGCGAAAGTGAACACCCTTGCCTGGTGCCCCGCTGTATTTCCCAGGAGTCGGACACCATACCACCGGTCTTCACTCTCGCTACAGGAGAATTATATAGCACCCTGACCCATCTCACGAAGCCTTCTCCAAAGCCAAACTCCCTCAGTACCTCGATGAGCCACTCCCAAAATATGGAATCGAAGGCCTTGATGGCGTCGAGTGAGAGCACTGCCAGGTCTTCATCGCTCGAGTGGGTCTCGGCCATGATGTGTTGGAGCCTTCTTAAATTGGCTGTGGTGTTGCGTCTAGGGACGAAGCCATTTTGGTCCTCGTGAATTAGGGACCCCACCACCGTTGCGAGTCTCCTGGCCAGGATAGTGGTGAGAATCTTACTGTCATAGTTCAGCATGGATAGTGGACGGTAGGAGTCGCAATCGTGTGGTTTGTTCGGTTTGAGCATAGGAATTATTATCGTCTCCTTCATGGTGTTGGATAAGATCCCATTCTCGTAAGCCTCTTGGTAGACCTCGTGGAGGATAGGGGTGAGAGTGGTTTCGTATGCTTTGTAAAATTGAGGCGGGAGCCCGTCACTTCCAGGAGCCTTGCAGGTGGCTAGTGATCGAATCGCTTCTGTCAAATCTTCAGTGGTAATCTCCTTCTCTAATGACTCTCTCTGTTCGCTGGACATTTTGGGGAGTCCTATCTCCTCCAAGGTAGCCTTAATGTCTTCTATGGGTATTTGTTTATCATGGGAATACAAACTGGAGTATAACTCAGCAAATGCTGTGTTGATTTCTAGTTGTGTCCTGTGCATCACCCCATCTTCATCCAGGATCTCTGTTGGGAGGTGTCTAGGGTGTTCCCGCCTGCACAGCCAAGCCAGGAGTCTGCCTGGTCTGTCAGCTTCTTTGTGTGACCTGGCCGTGTATGTCGCGAAGTCGAATTCGGCTAGCCTGTCCCAGGCTGATTGGCACGACTCCTGAATTTCTTTCAGCTTGGCCTCTGCTTCTGGTGTGGCGTTAGAAGTGGTTTCTAGGTGTTATCTCCTCTTCCCTCTCCTCTAATTCAGCCTTCATTTGTCTTCAGATGCCACCGGCTTTTGATATCGCTTCACCTCGTGTCACTACTTTCGTAGCTTCCCAAAGCGTGCCCCACCCCGCAACAGAGCCTTTGTTGATTTCGATGTATTCCTCTAGTTTCTCACCAAGGTCCTCTCTGAATTCGGGGTCTGTGAGAGCCGTGGTAGGCATTCTCCACATAGGGATCGGTGGTCTAGGCCCCCTGAGTTTCCATTGCATAATCAGTGGAGAGTGGTCGGAGATCGACCGGCCCAGATAAGCCGTGGTTTCAGCCATTGAGACTTGTTCTCTGTCTATGAACAGGTAATCTATCCCCGTGTGAATCTTGTGCGGAGCTGAGTAGTAGGAATAGTTCCTCTCAGTGGGGTGTTGTTTCCTCCAGATATCCACTAGATCAAGGTGCTCGAGTGTGGCGTTCAGGGCATGGGTTGCGGAGTTATTTGGTTGGTGCGACGGCTTCGACCTGTCCATGGAGCTATCTATGACGCAGTTGATGTCTCCTCCCCAGATAAAGGTTCCTTCTGTGTTGCACCATTTTTGTGCACAGCGTTTTGAGGTGTGAAGGTATTCCATGTTGTGGGAGGTAGGAGTTCACTAGGCAAACTGCCGCTTGTTCGATAGTACCCCACATTATGATATACCTGCCTTCCTTGTCGATCTCAAGGCCCTGCAGTTGAAAAGGTACATTTGGGTTCACCCACGTGAACACTCCCCTTGCGTATTTGGAATGGTGCTCCCCTCCCTATTCCGCCCCATTTTTCGGTTAGTTTGGACATGGTTTCTTCCGTGAGATGGGTCTCTTGTATCATAGCAATCGAAACTTTTATTTCTGCGGAGATAGGATTGAATCCTATTTCTTCTCAGGTATGAGCCCATCCCTCTCACGTTCCATGTCATCACCTTGAGTTGAGACTCCATTGGGGTAATGTTTTGGGTCCGTTAAGTCGGTCCTCATTGGGATCGTGGTCTGATTCTTGATTCTGACATACCCTGTGCCTCGTAAGTATTAGTGGTTTGAAGACTGTATAACTGATAAAACTCTTAACATAACTAGAACTGTTGCGCCTAGTGACTACATTTCTCATGTGGTGCTCAGGCACTCTCGCGCCGTCAGGACCCATCCGGGTATGGGCACGAGGTGGGTCGGTCAGGCAACTGGCCTGTCCTGGGCTGTTCGTGGGGGCTGAGCCTGGCGCACGGCAGGAGGCCGAGCGAGGGCCGCATCTGTGTAGCCATCTGTTGGTTGGATTACCTGCTAGGTTTCTGGTTGCCTTATGTCTGTGTTGGAAGCATAGGTTCATAAGTGGTTTCAATTCACTTTTTCCGACATGGGGTTTGCCTCAGTCTTCCTTCTGGGGGGCGTCTTTACCTTCTGCAAGGTTATTGTCCTCCAGCCACATATTGGCGGCTGTCGGATTCTCAAGGAATATCGCTCGCCCTTTGTAAATGACCTTCAATCTCTATGGGTAACATGTATTTCAGATTTAAATGTCTGAGTCTTGCTTTCACCGGCACAAATGAGTTTCTTTCCCTCTGGACTTTCTGGGTGTAATGAGGGTAGATAGTTATTCTGGCGTTGCCGCGTTCTATGGGTCCTACTTCTCTGGAGTGCCTCAAGATGACTTCTCTGTCTGGGAAGTTGAGTATTTTGACGATTATGGGGCGAGGGTGTGAGCCAAGTGGGGGCCTCTTTTGAAGGGACCTATGTGCCCTTTCGACTGCGAATCCTTGCGTTAGCTTCTCAGCCCCTATCTCTTATTGTAGCAGGGACTCTATGTAGGCCGTTGGGTTCGGGCCTTCGCTCACCTCAGGTACTCCTAGTATTCTGACGTTGCCCCGTCTAGCACGGCCTTCGGCCTCATCGGATCTTGCCTCAAGCACAGCTACTTTCCTTTCCAGGTCCACGACCTTGGCCTTCAGGGCTACAGTGTCCTCTGACGTTTCACTTATGGTTGTCTCAGCGATTGTCACCCTCTCGGTTAGGTTTCGGGCATCTTGGCGCATAAGTTGCATGTCTGCTTTGAATTTGTCAATCTTGGAATCTATGTGTGTCCGCAGTGATGCAATGGCTTCCAGTACCTGGGATTGGTTGTCCGCAGGTTCACCCCCACTTGCCTGCTCGGGTTCCGGGGTAGAAAGACGAGATTGCGCAGGGGTTTCCGCTTTGGCGGAGACATATGTGTCCATGGTGAGTGGTTTCCCTTTGTTCCTGGCGGCCATGTTGAATCTTTATTGGTGTGTTGCACAGCCTGCTCTGGTGCAGGGTCGCACTAGACTCCGGTGAAGATCCGGGTGGATTACGGGCTGGGTGGGTGAGCCAGGCCTATGTTGTAATGTCCTCTGTATGTTGGAGATGGGGGCAGGTCTGTGGCCCCCAGTATAAGTGTATTGCTTGCTTAGGTGTCAGAGGGTCCTTGCCCTGCACCCTAATACGCTGTTCATGGTCCCTATATTGAGTAGCCAGACGGGGCTGGTGCTGAGGGCCCACTGGTCAATTCCCGGGGGGGGCGCTCGTTGTGATGGCGGCTTATGACACCGCCCCCGAATATATGGGGGGTGTAGCAGTTGCATAGTTGGCCCCGCTGTCGTCCTCATCGCTGGCTGTTTGTTTCTGCTTCACCGCATCTGGGTAGGGGGCGGGGATGGGAGGCCGACTCCGTTGCCTCGTTAAGTGCAGTGCAATGCTTCGCGCCACTCCTCTCTCCGGGCTCCGATGCCAGCCCCGATGGTAGCCTCTCTCTCCGGGTGCTTCCCAGGAGGGTCGGGACGGGGTCCTGGGCGGATGCGTTCGGCGTCTCTGTATCGCTCTCTCCGTTCATGTACGGAGCTTGTTCAGCGCGGCATCCGCCACCCACAGTAGTCCGTTGCTTGGGGGGTGGCACCGATGTTTGTGTGCTCTCGTACGGGAAGAATGGGGATACAGTGCAGTCGCAGCTCCCTCCTTG
Organism: Ambystoma mexicanum; assembly: GCF_040938575.1. NCBI lineage: Eukaryota > Metazoa > Chordata > Amphibia > Caudata > Ambystomatidae > Ambystoma > Ambystoma mexicanum. Next base: position 1,363,558,549 of record NC_090930.1, on the reverse strand, counting down.
TACGCCCTCTGCAATTGTGGCATATGGCGTCGCTTCCACGGGAGGCCCCGCAGTCACAGGCGGGCCGCCATTTTGGATGCTTGTGGAGGCGGGGAGGGGGGTATCCGTTTAAGTGGAGTCCCACCAGTTCTGTAGGTCCGATTTTCGGGCGAATCGGTGAGATTGGTCGGATCGTGTCGACGTCTGCTTCCGCTACTCTCGTAGCCGTTTTTCACTTTCAATGGTGTGATTGTAGCTGGCAGACAGGATCTAGAAACGGCGCCTCGGTCGGAGCTCGGCAAGTTAGCCTCTGCTCGCCATAAACTCCAGGCCACGCCCTCCACCAATGCTCATTATAACATATAATCGAATATACCATTCTAGAATGGCTGGCAGTGGAGTAGCAGCTTAACTCAACTGCTCTGGACCTCTCCCTGAAAATATTTATAAGATATTGGTATGCATTCCAAGAAAAAGATTGGAGAAGCAGAAAATCCTGCCTCAAAAAAACCCAAACAGGTTCCTGAGATGGATGATACCCCGAGTATTCAGGATGTCTACAAAATCATTATTCAGGTGGCCCAAGATGTGAGTGATATCAAGCTGACTATGGCTGAGCTTAATTTGAAAACTGGTCAGCTGGATGGCAGAGTCACAGACTTGGAAAAATCCTCTTTGACTATGAGCTCTGAAATTGCTGGCAGCTTCCAGGCTTACAATAATCTGAGATCTGATTTGAAGAAAGAAAAGGAACAACGCTTGGATTTAGAGTTGAGGATCAGGGCTAAAAAAATCAGATTGGTTGGAGTGGAGGATTCTGCTGGTGATGAGGAGGACTTGCTTTCCTTAGTTTTTCAAGTTTTTAAGGAAAGTTTTCATTGTACTTCAGTCAAGATAGGTGACATTGATAATGTTTTTAGGATTGGTAAACACCAGGGGGGCAAAGCGAGGCATATTTTGATTTCCTTACTGAATCAACGGTCAAAAGAGTGCTTGATGAAGGCTGCCAGACTGGCTGGGAATGCCACTTTCAAAGGTAATTCTGTTTTTATTTACCCTGACTTTCCTAAGGAAATCCTGCTCTTGAGAAGACCATTTAGAGGAGCTAAGTATTTGGCCAGGCAGCTTACTCTGAGGGCCTTTCTCAGTAGGAATAACGTCTTTACTATTGTATTTCCTGATGGTGATAAGAGTACTTCAGGCCGTGCACAGGCCATTGCTTGGTTGGAGACATATAAGAAGGGTCTTCCTGTGCCTACTCTTATCAGTGGCTGAACTCGTTTTTTTTGCCTCCCCCATTCCTCATCCCCCTCCTTGGGCCATGGTTTTGTTTTTCAAGTCACTTTATTCATTTTTGGACATTGTTTGCCTTATGTTTTAACATACTTAAAATGGCGCCGGTGAAGCAAGGCAGTTAACGTTGCTGAGTTTCAAAAAATGCTCTGAGACTTCATCTTACTGTGAGCCTTCTATTTGTTACGTCGCGCTTGTTACTTACTTGGATTCCACGTTGCGGCCTCGGTCAGTGCTCCGTGTCGATTCCAGCTTAGTTTGAGGAATGGACCTTTGGTGATGACGCATGACGCACGCTGCATGACACGCCCGTCAGCTGATTTCCCCGGCGATTTCATCCGCGGCTTGCATTTCCTTTTAATGGAACAAATGGGACCAGCCGGGCTTCTGCTGGGGGCCTGCACGTGATGTTGGTGCAGGGTCTATTCTGCGTGCATTGCTGAAATAGCAATTGCTGTGAGTACGGGCGGGCTGATTATGCCCTACTGCTTCAGGAAGTGGAACGGTGACAGTCGCCTTCGGTCAGTGTGCCGTTAAAAGTTATGTCCAACGCCCTGAGAAGAGTGTATGGGGCTGCAGGGGTGATGCTTCTGGCATCGATATGACGGGATGTGTGGGCCAGACACTTGTCATTCTACGGCTGACTTAAGTTACAGTGCACAATTGAAAAACATTTTCAACTTAAGAATGACGGTGCTGGGGCCGAGCAGACTGAGACCTTGGGTATTGGCTGGTTTCACTTCCCGGAAATGGGTGGAACATTTTCGTGTTGGGACATTTGGATGTTCTGCTTGGCCTTGGCGGAACATTGCCATTTCTCAGAACAACAAGTGCACCAAGTGAGAGGGTGGATCTGGAACTGGCTCACCTTGTGCATTGGGAATTATTGGATTTGTCAACCTTTAATGGAATGTGCTGGGAGTTTATGCATACCTCGTTATCCCTCATGTAGAAGAATTTCCACTGTAATTATTTTTATTTTGTAGGTTTCAGCTTTCTGAGGTGCTCCATTTTTTGGCTGTGGAACGGGGGCTCACATTATAGTTTCTCGGAGTATTTTGGGATTGTGATGGTTTGTTGTTTTATCTTGGTGCCTAGTAATATGTAATGTTCGTATGCTTATTCGGGGGTTGGGGGCTTTTGGGTTCTTGGGGGTTATCTTTATTGGTTTGGGTTTCAGTTAGGCGATTTTTCATGTATTTTTTAAAGGTAACATTTGAAGGTTTATTGATTGTTTTTACTATTGTGTCTTGGGAGGGGTCCTGGAGATGGTTCTAAATGTTGTTTCATTTGTTTTTTAGGCTGAATAGACTTCGCTGTCTTATCTGTTCTTTTTGTTTTTTACTTTTTGTTTTTTGTTCGTATTCTTGTGTGTGTCTTTTTTTGGTTTTTTGCCATTCTGTTTCTGCTTTTAATGATTTCGACCTTACTGGTGTAATGATGGTTTCACGTTCCACTGGGTCAGTCAATGATCTCTGTATTGTTTCTTGGAATGTGAATGGGGTCAATAATTTGCTGAAGAAAAAGAAAGTGTTTCACTTGTTACAGGACATGCACGCTGACATCTGCCTTTTACAGGAGACTCATATTTTGGCGGATGAAATTTCTAAGTTGGAAAAGGAGTGGGTTGGTTCCACTTATGGCTCTTCCTTTTCTTCAAGGTCACATTGCCATTTTGTTTCGGAAGAAACTGCCTATTAAAATTTTAAAGGAATGTGCGGATAAGGATGGTAGGATGATTGCTTTGTTGGTTGAGATTCAGGGGGAGTTGTTTACACTTTGTACTGTGTATGCTCCTACAGTGGATGATGGTTCCTTTTTTAGAATGGTTGCGCAGACCCTTTTAGATTTGAATAGTTCTAATATTATACTGGGGGGGGACTTTAACACTGTGGTGGATCCTATGCTAGATAGAAGTCGGGTCAGGCGGGTGACACGGTGTGATCTTCATCATCGGGCACTTAGATCGCTCTTGGAGGAACGCAATTTGAAGGATTCTTGGCATCTGGAGAACCCAGACAAGCGTCAATACAGTTTCTTTTCTGGTGCTCATGGTGTGTTTTCTAGACTTGACATGATTTTTACTGGTGGGAATGTGTCGGAGGGTGTTGTCTCAAGTGATATTGGTAATATTTTATTGAGTGATCATGCCCCTGTTATGATGCATTTAAGACTTAGATTTAGGTGTGATAGGACCTTCTCATGGAAACTGAAGACCTCTATATTGTTGGATGATGATATATTGGAACGGATTGTTTCGGAAGCGAACTATTTTGTTATGGAGAACTGCTCAGATGAAGTCAGTGTGGCGAACACGTGGGAAGCCTTTTTTTTTTTTTTAAACCTTTTTTTATTAAACAGCTTGGCAGCTAAACATAGGCGAACAATACACAAGGTAAGCCCAAGGTAGGTGCATTTAAAACAGTATAGGCATACAGTCAGTGCATTTAGTTTGAACATTTTCCATCAAGGGCACATACATTTGCGAGCGCAGTATAGGAGAGCCCTCAGTTCAGGTTAGACCACCCGTGCGAGTGGGTGTGGTAGTTGGGGAAGTTGTAGCCGGCGTCTCATTTAACTCCGACATATATGAGCGGAACCGGACCCAGATATCCCTGGGCCTCGAGTGGGCTGGTTGTAGGCAGGACCACGCTTCCTCAGTGTCTGAGGCCCATGTGAGAGCTCTGAGCCATTGTGTATGCGTGGGGGGTGCGGGGCGAAGCCAACAAAGCAGAATGGCTCGCACCGCAAGGAGCATGCAAAGGCGGGCCAGTTTCTTGGAATTTCGGGGGAGCCCAGGGAAGTCATGGAATAGAGCCTTCATTGGGGAGGGATCTATACGTTGATCGAATATAGCGAAGACGGTTGTGAACACCGTCTCCCAGTATTGGGAGAGTCGGGGGCAGGCCCAGGTCATGTGCATATAGTCAGCGCCATCCTGTCCACATCTGGGGCATCTTGGGGAATGATCGCTAAGCATACGATGCAACCTGCTCGGGGTATAATGAAACCTATGTAACACCTTTAGTTGGATCAATTTGAACCGAGAATTGAATGATACCTGGTGTATGCGGGCACACATGTGAGCCCAGCGGTCGTCAGTCACCTCCTCCCAGAGGCCCTCCTCCCACGCCCGCCTGAGCCCAGTGAATTTCGGAATGGATCTGGGTTGGATCATTGTGTATAGCCTAGATATTTTCCCTCTGGTAGGCATGGGGGAGGTCAGTTCCTCAATGGCGGGATCGTCCGGTGGCATTGCTGGAAACATGGGGTAGGTTTTTTTAAGAGTTTTACGTAAGGCTGAATACTGAAGCCATGCACTCGGGCCACCCCTCAAGGGCAGCAGCAGGTCGGGCCACTCAACAAAGTTACCTTGCTCGAACACGTCACGGAGCAACTCGTATCCCGCTTCAGCCCATCTACGCACAGTCGACGGAGGGACCCGTGGGATCCCGGGGAGAAAGTTCCACAGTGGGAGATTGCCATGAAAAGGATGAGGGGTGTCTAGTAATTTCCACGTTTTCGTTAACGCCAGGGAGGTGCAAGCCACCGGATTTAGTGTATCCCGTGTCAAAGGGATGGGCTGTATCACCAGGGAGCGGATATCACGGTCGCTGACCGCTAGCTTTTCAAGTCTAACATGTGGGGGAGGGTCTGCTGTGTTGAACCAGTAGGACGCGTATTGGATTTGAGAGACCAACCAGTATTTAAGAAAATCGGGGGGCCCCAAAGCCACCGTCGGCCATCAGGGTAGACAGGTCCCGAGCTTGAGCCTGACCGCGCCCGAGTGCCACAGGAAAGAGTTGATGTTGCGTGACAATGCGTGGAAGAAACCCTCGCCCGGCTACAGGGGGACGTTGGTGAACCTGTATAGTAGTTGGGGCAACACTATCATTTTTAATAGCCCTATTCTACCTGCCAGGGAGATCAGCAATTTACTCCACGCCTGAGTCTTAGTCTCCAGGTGCGCAAGGTAGTTATGATAGTTCTCCTCAAGGGTCGTCTCGGACTGACGTGTTATTTCAATCCCCAGGTAAGTGAACTTCGATTGTGCCCACGCAAACCCCATGGTGTCAGGGGGGGAAGGGTGCATTCCGTGAGCGGAAAGAGCGTAGATTTTGCGCAGTTCACCTTGAGGCCTGAGATGTATCCGAAGTAGATAACATCTTTCAATATCGGGGGTAGATTAGTGACGTGGGAAGCCTTTAAATGCTGTATGCGTTGTCTGTTTGGGGCTGTCTAGTGGTAAACGGAGGAGGGAGGAGAGAAAGAGACGGGATCTTGACCTATGTATTGGTGAGATTTCTCGGAATTTGATGCTTGAACCGACTGACTCAGTGAAATTGGCGATTTTGAAAAAGCTTAAAAAGGATATGGAAGACTTTTTGTCACTAAGGGCTGAGCGTAGTTTGTTCTACTCTAGGTGTACTTATTTTGAAAAGGGTGAGCGTAGTGACAGATGGCTGGCATACAGGTTAAAGAAACAGACGTCGGAGTCAGCAATTGCCTCTATGATTGACAGGGAGGGCAGAATCACATTTGATCCGAGGAAAATTAACTCTATTTTTCGTGACTTTTTTACGAGAAATTGTATGCTAATGAGGCTGGTATTACTGGTAAAGGTGAGGACTTTTTTGGCGACTTAAATTTGCCAAGGATTCGGGATACGGAATGTGATATACTTGGTGGTATGGTATCGGTTGATGAGATCAAAAGTGCAATCTCGGAACTGAATGTTGGTAAATCCCCGGGCCCGGCTGGCCTCCCTTGTGAATTTTATAGGATCCTTCCGAATTCGGCCTTAGAGCTATTAAGAGATGTGTTTGTTTCTAGCAGGTTGGATGGGATATTGCCTAAAAGTACAAGACATGCATCTATCTCAGTCTTTGTGAAAAAGGGGAAAGATTGTAATGTTCCTGAAAGTTATCGTCCAATTAGCCTTATCAATACTGATAATAACATTCTTGCCAAGATCCTTGCTATGCGTCTTGTAAAGTTGTTGCCTGCTTTAATCGGTGAGGAACAATCTGGGTTCATGAGAAATCGACGTACTTCCAGTAATATCAGGAGATTGATGTTTACAATGGAAGTCGCGGATAGAATGGACTGTGAAGCCGCTGTCCTTACCCTTGATGGGGAGAAAGCTTTCGACAGGGTTAGTTGGGATTACTTGTGTTTGGTTTTGAGAAGGATGAATCTGGGTGAAGATTTTGATTCTTGGGTTACTCTTCTGTATACCAACCCGACGGCTGATGTTAGGACTAACAGGGTGGTTTCGGAGCCTTTCTGTTTGATGCGGGGCACGCGCCAGGGTTGTCCTTTTTCTCCTCTGCTGTTCATTTTAGCGATTGAGCCACTAGCCTTTTGCATCAAAAATGAACCGGATTTGCAAGGTGTTAATTGTTGGGGTGTGGTGCAAAAGGCATGGCTTTATGCGGATGATCTTTTGTTGGTGCTGCAGAATTTGGAAGTGTCCCTGCCCTGTCTGATGAGGATTTTGTCTGATTATCATGATTGCTCAGGATACAAGATTAACCACTTGAAATCGGAAGTGTTGCCCCTGTCCACCAGGTGTGATAAGACTCTGGTTACAGGGCTGGGGTTTACTTGGTGTGATCTGCGTTTGCGCTATCTGGGGATCTGGCTAACTTATCCTGTCTCCCTTATGGTTGATGAAAACATGAGTGTGGTTGTTCGGGATAGTAGATTGGATTTGGAAAGGTTGTCACTGCTTAATCTTTCAATGTTGGGTAAAGTCAATGCCCTGAAAATGAATTTGACACCCAGAATTAACTTTGTATCTAGCATGCTTCCATTGAAAATTAAGTGTTGTTATTGGAGAGATCTGGACCGTCTTGTTCAGGAGTTTTTATGGGACAGAAAACCACCGAGACTTAGTCTTTGGAAGTTGCAGCTTCCGGTACATTTGGGTGGTTTAGGAGTCCTGAATTTTAGGGCTTACCATTTGGCCTTTTCGGCTCATTCTTTTGTTCCGTTTTTGAGAGGTGAATTGGACAGCTGGGCGGTGGTGGAGTCGAATGCCTACGGGCCGTTGGGCCCCGAAGCCTTGTTGTCCACAAATACAAAGATTTCTGGAGGTAGTATGTTGACAACGTCATTTTTGCGCGCCTCATGGGTGGAAGTCTTGTCATTGCGAGGTCATGACACATTTAAATGCAAGAATGCCTCTATCTGCCTGAATCCTAGGATTAAGGACAATTCCAGGACAGTTTTTTGGCCGGATTGGTTCCTTATGGGTATTAAACAGATCTCAGATTTGGGAAATGATGATCGGTGGATGACTGCGGCTGAGTTGAGGGAAAGATGGAATTTGGGAGGCATTTTGGACTCTGCTTATAGACGCCTGAAGAGGTCTGTGGGTGAGGTTGACTGGTCTGACACTTTGGATGTGAATATTTTTCTGGCTGATGCGGGTGGGAAGGAAGGTGGTTTGGCCAGTAGACTATACAAGCTTTTCGTATCACATTATCAAAGTAATGACAATTTGCGGAGAGTTTGGAGTGAGAGAATTGGGTCTGAGATTGATATTGGTGCCTGGCAGAATATGTGTGGTAATGTCTCCTTGTGTTTGTTAAATCTGAGTGAAAGGTCTCGACAAATTAAGATTCTGAATTGCGTGTATTGGTGTCCTGAAACACTTCATAAAAGGGGCATGACTGACAGTGAGGATTGTTGGAGTTGCGTTCAGGAAGTTGGGTCACTGGAACACATGCTATGGAGCTGTGTGCGGGTAAGAGATTTTTGGAATAAAGTCTGTAATGTGTGTGATAGGATTTCAGGTGGAGGGTCGGTCCTGGATTTTAGGACGGTGATCCTAGGTGATGATTCAGGGTTGGCTGATGTCAGCTCTGCACTTAAAGTGTTTTTTTAGGGATTTCATTGTGGCCAAGCGGTTGATTCTCTGAGGGTGGAAGGGTAGGATCCCTCCTTCATTTGAGGAATGGGTCCAGGAAATGCACTGCCTGTCCAGAACAGAAAAATTGATTTACAAATTGAAAAGCAAGCTGGCTATATATGAGAAGATCTGGAATGTGTTTAATGATTTCTTTTAGTTTTTTTTGTTTCTTTTACTTTTATTTCTGTAATTTCTGAGTTTTGATGCCTTTACTGTGTACTTGTAAATAAATAATAATTTTTAAAAAATAGATCTCCCATCCGAGTCTTGGAACCCTGATCACCTGTAAGGTTCCATACCACCTCATAGCATTCCACTGCCTGCACTGGTGCACACAACAGAAGCAGATGCTACAGTATACAACAGTACAGATGCATAATGGAATGCTTCTCAGAGGTAACAACATTAAAGATATACAGCGGAGGGTGGGAGGTAGGATACCAAGGGGCACAAAGGAGGGGTACAGTTGTACCAGGCAGTGGGGAGGAGAGGGGCCAGCGGCATCTAGCGAGCCAGGTGGCTCAAGGGGCAATGTGATGGGCCAGGAGTTGTGAAGGAGAGATTCGTTTTAGAGGTGGGTCTTGAGTTCTTTTCTGAATTGTAGGAGCGTGGGGGGTGTCTGATGCTGACAGGGAGGAGATTCCATAATCTTGAGGGATAGGCAGAGATGGCTTGTTTTCTGATCCTTTCCTTTTTGCAGCAGTGGATTTCAAGTCTGCATGTGTCCTGTCTACTGTCTTCTGGTGGTGCGCTGTCTGCCGGAGATGTTGAGTTTCTCTGTGAGGTAGATGGTTGACATGAGGGAATCTGCCTTATAGATGATGCAGCAATACTTGAAGGTGAATCATGCATGCAGTGGGAGCCAATGAAGGTCGATAAGGGTCAGGTTGATGTGGTCATATCTACGTAGACCCTTGATGAGGTGTGAAGTTGTGTGTAGGACACTTATTAGGGGCACAAGGGAGAACAACATGAAGGCTTCGAGGAGTGCATTGCTCCCATTTAGGTAGGATAGGACCATTGCTTGAACAATGGATCTAAAGCTGTCTGGAGGGAGAAAGGGCTTGAATTTCCGCAGGAGGGAGAGCTGGTACCAAGCTGTCTGAGTTTTCTTACCTATGTATGCCTTGAAGGAGAGGTGTTTGTCAATGTGGAACTCAAGGGACTTGGCGCAGGAGGTGAGATCGGGTATGGAGCCCTAGAAGTTCATGGTTGATAGCCAGGTCTGTATGTCTGGGTGTTCAGTGTTGTTGGTGAGAGGTAGGAATTCGGTCTTGAAGGGGTTGAGCTTCAAGAGGCAGGTTTTGAGCCGATGGATATGCTTGATGGAGCTGATCTTGAGGTATAGCTATGTATTGGTTGATGTGGATGTTGTGCGTGGCTAGGAGGGCTCCCAGCGGCTCCATGTACAGATTGAAGATCACTGGGGAGAGGACGGAACCCTGCAGGACTCCACAGGTGAGGGGTAGCATTGGTGATCTAGAGGAATCCATCTGAACAAACTGCTGGCAGTTGGCAAAGTAGGACTTGAACAAGTGTAGGACAAGGTTTCTGATCCCCATGTATCGATTTAGGGGGTCCATAAGCGCCTGGTGGTCTACTGTGTCGAAAGCAGCCGAGAGGCCGAGTAGAACTAGGAGGCATGGGTGGCCGTCATCAAAGATGTTGAGGTCATCATCGACCTCCTGCATGGTTGCTGTCTCCGTGCTGCATCTGGGTCTGAACCCGGATTGGTAGGTTTGGAGGAGATTGTTGGTGTTGATGTGTTGCTGCAGTTGTGCAGCTACCGCTTTCTCAATGATCTTAACTACGAAGGGAAGATGTGTGATGGGGCGTATGTCATCTGTATACAATGGGGCTTTGAGATTGACCAGGGTTTCTACCAGGTGTTCTGTCGAGAGAGTCTTGAGTGTTATCCAGGGTGTGGAGATTTAGCAAGGAGGGAAGTGAGGTGGTTCTGTGGATGCTGAGCTGGTTTGTGTGTGCTGGTGAATCTTGCTGATTTTGTGGATGAGGAAGGTGTTCCTTTTTTTTTTGATGGAGTGTGGTTTGGCAGGGGTGGGTAGCGGGTTGACGCAGTGATTGACCGCTTGAAGAGGGCTCTGCTTTTGTTGTTGGCTTCTGCTATGGTGTTCTGATAGTAGAAGGCCTTGGCTGTGTTGATTAGTTATCAGTGGGTTGTTCCTTCAGGATTGCCAGGTCGGATGCGGTCCTGGAGCAGCCAGGTTTTCTCTTGTTTCCTGATTACTTATTTGCTGAGTTTGAGTTCTTGAGTGCAGCAGGGTGCTGACGGTTTTGGTTTGCAGGTGCGTTGTTTCAGAGGCGTGTATCAGTCGTTAGAGGCTGAGAGGGTGGCGTTGAGTGTTCTTTCCAGTAGAGAGTCACAGTTTCGGTTGGGGTTGTTTGGTCCATGTAAGGTGGAGTTTGGCGAGGTCTTGCGGGAAGTTCTTGAAGGACCTGAAGGTGTGTCAGATGGGTTTCTGCTGGGAGTGCTTGACTGGAGTGGTGTGCAGGAAGTTGAAATGCAAGGCTAGGGGGGTCAGACCAGTCAAACGGGAGAGGAGAACGGTAGTGGAGGGAAGACAGCTCAGTGATGATTAGGTTGAGGATGTTACCTTTCTTGTGTGTTGGGTCTTTCGTGTGCTATGTTTAGGCTGACAGGAGCTTCCTTCATTGGTTTGGTGGCCTTGTTGCCTGGGAGGTTGAAGTCACCTAGGAAGACGTTGTTGGGGCACGTGAGAGACATGGTGGTGAGCAGTCTCAGATGAAGGCAGTGTTGCTATTGGTGGTCTGTAGATGAGATGGAAGGTGACTGTCCATTGGGGAGAGCAGGAAGTGACAGGAGAGGACTTTAAAGGAGCCAATGTTGTTGAAATCAAGTCTGGTGCAGGGCTACGAGGTCTTGTGGATGACTGGGAGGCCTCAGCCTCTCTTGTTTGGCTGGTCTCTGTGTTGGATGCTGTAGCTTTCTTCCCTTCACTTTGGACACCCGGGCTTGAGACGCCCTTGATCTAAGAGTTAAGACCAGAAAGGAAGAGGCAGGGATAAGAAGGTGGGCGGGGTTTAGAAACATGGCCTAGATCCACTTGCACCTTCTCTCCAACTGCAAAGGAAAAGAGTCTGTAGGGCTGCTTAAGCAGACAAGGAGACAGAGAAAAGAAAGACTAGCTGTCTCTCAGTGAATCCGAACCTGTCCTTAGAATGCAGTGATGGGCCGCCTGGCTCTGACAGTGGTTAGAATAAAACAAATGAATAAAGGCTGCTATAGATATAGCTCAAGATATACAGCTATTAAGGCCTCATTAATGTATGGTGTATTGCGTTTTAGACTTTAAAACCACTTTGATAAACCCAATGACGAATAGCACAAAATGTGAGCACCTTTGTGAAAAAGCCAAATTCTCAAAGAATGTGTAATTAAAACAGAAAACCTGCTAGGGGGACCTAAACTATTTAATTCAACCTCATAGGGTACAACAACCCCTAATTAAAAACAATCCTGATCATTAAGCATTTGTGGAATGATCAAGTAGACAAGGGCATCACTAATATTTTAGACATCACTTGTACTGGTCGACCGGTTTCAGCGGCACATATCTACTATCGTCCGCCTTCTTCAGGACCATATAAATCAATGAGGCAATAATAGCTGGATATCTTGAGCTGAATGTATAGCAGACTTTTTTCATTCTTTTTCTTTTTCTAGCCACCACCATAGATAGGCTTTGTTCCTTGTATGTCTGTAGGACAAAGGTGTGTGGGTTTCTTGTCCAGAATATGTGAGAATATACAGGTGTATACACACCATTGACTCTGGTTTGCACCAGCACCGCACCCAGGCCTATTGGGCTGGCGTTGACCCAAATCTCTGCTGACTTCATGGGATCGAAGTTTCCACTGTCAGCGCCGCCTTGGATTGTTCGAAGGCATGCTGAGCTGCAGTCGTCCACACCCATTCTGCCTCCTTCTTCATGAGGGCCCTCAGAAGGTCTGTGATTGTAGCTAGGTTTGGGATAAACTGTTGCAAAAGTTCACCATCTCCAGTTAGCTCCGTACCTTAGATGGGTTTGTCGATGGGTGGAAGTCCTCTGTGGCGACTACCTTCTGTGCATCGGGTGAAATCCCTTCCCCTGGGAACACAAACCTGAAGAATTTTACTCCGGACTGCAGGAAGTGGCGCTTTTGCCTATGTGGCGGGAGACACTTATCCCACAATCGATGATATACAGCTGCCAGTATGTGTAGTTGCTCAGTTTCGGTCTTCAAGTAGACCAGCACATTTTACTTTTATTTATTTATTTTAATTTTTGTAACGCGCCAACATGCCCGTGGGCCTCAGGCGCACAAAACAAGAACAAGACAAAGACAAACGAGCATAAGAGACAGAAGGAGAAGCGAGTCAGGAGATTATTCCAGATTAAATAAGTGAGTCTTTACGGCACGTTTGAACGCGGTATAGCTCTGGATCTGCCGTATACCTGCTAGAAGTGTGTTCCACAAAAGGGGACCCTGAGCATCCAATGTAGTACCTCAAAATTTGGCTTTCCTAAATTTAGGATAATTGAGAGTAACCGCAGAAGAAGAGCGAAGGTTCCTCGCGTTAGGTTTGATGCCTATACGGGTTGACAGATAGGTTGGGCTGCTAAGAGTGAGGCATTTATGGGTCGTAGTAAGCATCTTATGCGTTATGCAGTGTTTGACGGGTAGCCAGTGGAGTTTTTTCCTAAAAGTAGAGATGTGTGTGCGACGTGACCGATTGAAAATGTTACGCACAGCATTGTTCTCTGCCACTTGTAAGGATTGGATGTTAGAGGCTGTGGTACCCGCCAGGAGGCTGTTACAATAGTCCAATCTTGAATCTATCAATGCAGTGGACAATAGAGCACAGTTCTCTTCCGATATGAATGGTCGAATATATCTAATTCTCTTGTTTATAACACCACAACTAGATTTAATGCTAGAAATATGGGATTTCATGGAGAGTTCTTCATCAAGAACTACTCCTAAGGTCTTGACTTCTTTTGAACTATGATGGTGTTATTGGCAATATGGAAAGAGGCGTAGTTAGGATCAAGTTTTGCCTGGGTATTTTTAGACGCCACAATAAGGAGTTCAGTCTTTTTTATCATTAAGGGCAAGAGAATTACAAGCCATCCAATCTTGTATGGCCTTATATATTTGGTTAATGGTTTCCGAATCACTGCTGTATGAGCCACTCAACTGAATAACAACCTGAGTGTCATCAGCGTAATTTGTATATTGCACTCCTAGTTTGTTCAAAAGATCGAGAAGGGGCCGGATGTAAAGGTTGAAGAGCAGCGGCGACAGACAGGAGCCCTGAGGGACTCTGCATGTTTGAGAGATAGGAGAAGATTGTTGATCACCCACGCAAACCCTTACCATTCTGGGACCCAGAAAGGAAGCGCAATCCTCTTATCCCAGTAAGCACACCCCTAATAGCATGCTGAAAGACTTCAGTGAGGGAGGAGATGCCAAAGCTTTTTGTACTCGAATAGGCCAATGTGTGAGGAGAACGTTGTGATAGATTGCGGGTCCTCAAGTAGTGACACCTGGTGATATCCCGCTCTCAGGTCTATGGTGGAGAACACAGCTGCTCCTTGCAGGTTGATCAGTATATCATCAAGGGTGGTTCTGGGGTGCCGTTCGCTCTTGATGGCTCTGTTCGGAGATGCAAATGCACATATATCTGCACCTCGCCTGTTTCATTGAGGTTTGGGGTTACCACTACTGGGGACATGCAGGGTGTAGGCCCCTGCACTCTTTCGTTGTCTGCCTGTGCCGTTCGCAACAGATCCACTTTCCACCTTATTTCTTAGATGCGCTTGTGTCTCAGCAGGACAGACTGGATCGTTTCATCCATGTACAGCCGCACTTCTTGCCCTTTTAGACATCCTTTGCAACAGGTTATTCTATTCACTGTATAGCCTGTCCACATCTGTGAGATATACCTGGAATGTGAAGTGCACCAAGCCCAGTATTTGTGCTGTTGGACAATTTAGCAGTATGTGCTTTGCTTCACTGGTGACATAAAAGGTTGCTGGGATGCATTGGTTGTTGTGTTCCACTGTTATGATGTGATATGATAGGTTATTTATAACGCGCTTAATACCCAGAGGTTTCTAAGCGCGGACCCGGGTTTCGAACCTGTGTTGTGCCGTGTTGTCTTGCTTCCAAGGCGAGCACGTTGCAGCTGAGCTATGTTCCTTGCCTGAAATGCCCCTCCACTGGAATGAGTGCTCTACCCCTGTAGGTGAAGATGTGTATTTTTACTGGTGATTGCCTTGGTGTCGGGTGTAGTAAGAAATATTGGGCTTCGGGCATAATGTTGACTGATGCTCCAGTGTCAATGAGCACTGGTACCTCAGTGGACAGTATGGCCACCTTGCAGCGTGGCTGGCGTGTCCTTTGCTGCATTTCTAGTGCTAGTGCTGAGGTGAGGAACACTTCTTCTGTGTCGTTTGCCTCTATGGCTGCAATTTCCACCTCCAGGTAGTAGTACGCCATTAATGCTGTGTCGGGTCCTGGGTGGTCATCTAACAGGGCAGATAGCTTCACTGCTCTGCCCCTCTGTGGTTGTTGTGACCTTGTGGTCACCAAGATCGGCCACAGGGCTTGGCAGACATGCGCAAAGTGTCCCTGCTTTCCACAGCGGCCGCACTATTGACCCAATGCTGGGCAGCCATCAACATGTAGTAGTCCTCCACAGAATTCACAGTGACGTCGGCTCCCCTCCTTTCCTTGTGTGGGCAGACGCGGCCTCGCCTTCTTGTATCTTGTAGATTTCTGAAGTGAAGAGCTGACTGCCTGCGCTTCCTCCACCTTAAGGCCCTTTATCGCGCCCTCCATGTGGGTGGCTTTCACTGTTGCTAGCTCCTCAGCCCTATCCATTTCCAGTATTCTCATCAACAGCAGCCCTGGTTCCTTGAGAATCTGCTTACAGAGCTATTAGTACCTGCACCTGTGTATGATTTGCCAACGCGGCTCCCCTTTCTCGTCAGGGAACGCGCGTGTCACTGCTAGCTGTCACAGTCGGGTATAGAAGCTGTTAAGGGATTCGTTCAGTTCTTGTGCCGCTTGTCTCAGCTGAAAATGTTTGTAGTCCACATTCATCATTGGGTTGAAGTAGTTGCTCAGGGACCTGTCTGCATCATGATAGGAGCCATTGCCCTGCCAAAGGGTCTTGAACAGTTTGTGCACCTTGCTTCCTGCATAGAATAGGACTTATTGCATGCGTCTTCCATCATGCCAGCCATGTCGAAGAACTTTTCAAGTTGTTCTACTGAGAGTGTCCATTTGGGCTGTAGCATTGCCGGAGGGCCCTGCATGTCAAATTCTAGTACACAGCAACTGTGGAATTGTGTGTTGTGGGGCTGGTGGTCTGCTCTTGGCAGACGGCGGCATGGCTGTGTGCTGCTCCTCCCTGGGGTTGCGGATGATATGATATTTTATCTGTATCGCTCTCGTACACAAGTGTTTCAGAGCACGGCAAGGGAGGGGAACAGGGGAGAACAAAACAACGATCTTACTAGGCCGAGTGACATTGAGAACGTGCAAGTGCATGGGAAAGGGAAAGGAGAAAAGTGCATGGAAGGGGGAGAGTGGAAAGTGCGGAGCATTGGAGAACAGATAAATAATAAATAGATAATTGAGGCAATAAACAGTGGTAGTGCAGCCAGCAAGTGCTGTGTTTACGGCAGCAGAACTGGGGAAGTCTGATAAGTGCATAAAAAGAAGAAAATGGGAGGGTTGGCGGGCTGTATGGGTACAGATACAGTCCCAGTTGCAAGGGGTGGCCAGGAGGCAGTGCAGGAGGGTGGCAGGGTGAGCAGGTACCTGGGCCCAGGGGACAGAGGGTGGCCAGGTGCATAGTGCCAAGAGAGAGCACATCACCAGGGGAGAGGGTGTGCAAAGGCAGATGCAAAGAGGAAGGTCTTGAGGTGCGTCTGTAACCGGAGATGGTTCTCCTCAAGTTTTAAAGTGGCAGGGAGGCTGTTCCAGAGGGAGGCCCGAGCCAAAGGCAGAGATCTAACCCCAACTCGTTTCTTTGAAAAACGACTGACCCTGAGGGAGTTAGAGGTCGAGGAGCGAAGAGCTCAAGTGGGGAGGTATTTGCGGAGGGATATCTGAATGTATTTTAGACCCAGGGCCCAGAAAGCCTTGTGGACAATGCAGGGGGTTTTAAATTGAATCCTTGCATCCACTGGGAGCCAATGGAGAGATTTCAGAGCTGGAGAGATACGATCCCAGGGCTTGAGGCCAAGGACAAGTCTTGCAGTCCTGTTCTGGATTAGTTGCAGAGGGAGAAGAATAGAAGCAGGTAGATTTAGAAAGAGGCTGTTATAATAGTCCAACCCAGAGAGAACCAGAGCTTGGGAGACGGTGAGCTTCTGGGGGGGAAAGAGAGGAAAGGAAGAGTACCTCTGAGGAGGTGCAGTAGGAAGTTTGACTTTTTAGAGACCTCAGAGATGTGGGCGGAGAAGGAAAGGGTAGAGTCAAAGATGACTCTGAGGTTCTTAGCCTTGTAGGTGTGGGTAGGAGGAGGGCCAAGTAAGGCCGCCCAGAGAGAGACGGGAAAGGGTGGTGAAGGTGTGCTGATGAGGAGGATCTCCGTCTTGCTGGCATTCAGACAAAGATCATTGGCAGCACACCAATCTTGAATGGCAGTTAGGCAAACAGAGATGAGAGAGGGAGAGGAGGTGGCCAAGGGCAGCCTGAAAATGAGTTGAGTGTCATCAGCGTAGCACTGGAAATTTGAGCATATAATGGCAATGCAGTGGGTGAGAGTTACCAGCTATTGATTGAAAAGCCAGGGCAAGAGGTTAGACCCCTGGGGATCACCACAGGTAGAGAAGAAGATAGATGATAGGAAGGACCCCAGTTGGATCTGGGAGGGTCGATCAGAGAGGAAAGAGGTCAGCCAGGCCAGAGCCTGATCAGTGATACCCAGGTTCTTACAGAGACGGTTAATCAGGATGGTATGGTTGACTGTGTCAAAGGCAGAAGAGAGATCGAGTAGGATGAGGACAGAAGGGATATTAGAGTCAAGGTTGGATAGCAGATCTTCACGGATGTTCAGGAGAGCAGTCTCCGTGCTTCTGGCTGCTCTGGTCATGGAGACAGCCAACAGAATCAGAATGAAGGTTAACCTGAGAGATGACCAGCTTTTCCAGGAGTTTGCCCAGAAAGGGAGTAATGGACATTGGGCGATAGTTAGCCAGACAGGAAGGATCAGCTGTGGGTTTCTTGAGAAGAGGATGCACAAGGAAGTGCTTCAGAGGGGAGGGGAAGGATCCTGAGGCAAAGGAATGGTTGCAAAAATCGGCAAGGGCCGGAGCGAGGGTGTCAATGTGGTCCTTAATGGTTTTAGAGGAACAGGGATGAAACTGTTTTGATGAGGCGTTCAACTGTTTTGACGAGGCTTTCATAGATCGGACTTGTCTAGCGACCTCATCAGGGGAGAAGAGAGGGAAGGAAGAGAAGGAGGGTGGTTAGAGGGGGTTCAACAAGCGCAGACTGAGGGGAAATAGGAAGGGGATGGGAGGAGAGTGTGGACAAGATGTCCTGGGTTTTTGTCATCTTTTGTCATCTTCCTCCCCACCATTCATGTCAAAGCGCCTGTCTGTACATTGTGGTGCATCATCAGGGGTTTGTTGAGCTCCCCTCTAGACGTAAATGACGAGGGGTGATGGGTAGTCCTGCTGTGCCCTCCCCCTCTTGCAGTTCTGTCTCCCAATAGTTCTGGGCCTTGAACTCTCATTGTGGGGCACTAGGTGGCACTGGAACATTTTTCCCAGGTCTTGGGGGGTTGAGGCGTACCTAACAGGGCTCAGCCACAAGCACTCTCCGTGGGGAACGCCCCCGCTGGGAACCTCCCCTGTTGAGTGTAGAGAGCGGGTCAGCTCATTCTTTTCAGTGCCCTGTTCGTCTAACAGGGAGTGGCTTGCAGTGCTTCTTACCACGTGTGCTCTGGCAGGCCCGCGACTGGGCGGCATGCATACCTGCCTACATTCCAAAGTGAAAAACCCGGAGATCTAGGTCACAGCCAGGCCATGCCTGCATGTTCGCAAGGCCACACTCCCACTTTCGCAAGGGGGTAGTGGTAGGCATGTTTCTGTTGCGGTTTCCCGTCAGTATTTCTAGTCCTCAGCTTCTAGCTCTTAACTTTTCAAAGTTGAAATAAGGGTCCTCCTACATTGAAAGACTATCGAACTACATTGGGTGGACATAACGAGCAAATACGCAAAAGCGATGATGGTAAGAAACCTTCTAAATGGGGTCGCTGTTAGGGAGAATTCTCTGTTTAGGCTGAATTTCCTAACCTAGTGAGTCCCCCAGCAGCTTTGCTGGATTTCTGGAGTTTTTTTTTTCTCCTGCCAAGAGTGAGACTCTTTTTCTCCCACTCTTGGACATGATTCGTGGTGTTCCTTTGACTGTTAATGTGTTTTATGGGCTAGGGGTCCTTTACTCCATAGGGTCCCATGTGTTTTTACTATGTGTGTTACACAGCAACCTCTGTGCAGTGACACAGGGGTGTCATAAGTGACACCCCACCATAGACTCCATACCCTGGGACTGACTACTGTCTCCCAGGGCATGTAAAGTCACCATTGGCTTTACTAGTCCCAAATTATGAACAGAAACCAGTACAAACCATCATATTGTGGACGTACTGGTCGGGGCAATTCGATTGCCCCGGGGTCTGTTAGTCAAGAGGGCACGTCTCCGTCCCCCCTGATCGAGTTTTGGCTGGTGGCAGTTGATACTACTTTTTATATTCGACCGCAAATATATCTCTATGGGATTTTCCCATTGTTCGAGGCTACCAACTTTAATTATTCAATTCTCATAGCCCCGAACATACCGCCGGTTTATTATTTAATATTAATTCGCCGGTTGGTATTTTTTGCCAGGACTCGATTCTAAAATGGCGTTTGTGTTCTCTTCTGTGACTCCAACCCGAGTCGAGCCCTTTGTTCCACTTTTTGGCGGGCTTCTCCACAGAAGCCTCCAAAAGTGGTGCCACTCTGTCTGGGTACCACAGGGGGTGTGGGAGGGGGTTTAGGCACCCTGGACTGAGTTACCTTGGTAACTCAAGTCGCACTCTTGTGTGATTGGCCTAAGTGGCTCACCACTTAGCATGTTTGATTGACAGCTAGGCTGAGTGAATGGGGGTGTGCTGCATAAAAGCAGGGCTTTTGGGACTGGAACTTCAGATGTACCACAGGACCTGAGAATCCGACGAGGGAGAAGCTGAGCCGACCTGCTACGACGACAACACCGGTGGAGCCCTGCGGAACCGACTCGCCACTTCCCGACGACAGAGAAGATCTCCCGGCTGGAGAGTCTTCTTCCCCTGACTGGTGGGCACAACCATTTTACCTTCTTTTCCTCGCATCCCAGGACGTCTTGTGGTCGAATTGCCGTGCCAAGCGCCCCGGCAACCGGATAGCCACTTACCACTGGACTGCGAATAAAAGGACCACTCCTTTTAACTTAGAACTCCGCGGCTGGTTTCTTCCCTGGCAGTGCAACAGACTCCTGTCTTCCTCCCCAACGAGATCCTCTCTTCCCCCGGACGAAGCACCGACTTGCATCCGCTGCCAGGAACAACTGCCCCCGCTGGAGCATTCTCACCACTTTAAGGTACCGTGTCCGCCAGGCCTCCCTTTCTAAAGATTGCTACAAGGTAATAATAATCCCTTAACCTTCTGGACTGGGCTGGCCGCCTTGACCATCTAACTTGTCCCTTTCATTTGGTCCAACTCTTTCTGAACCTTTTCGAGACTTTTGTGCACTTTTCAACCGTGTGACCTTGGACACATTTCCTTCTGATCCTCTTAAAGTGGATCCGCCTTTCTGAACTCTAACTTCATGGTTTGACTCTGCCTTCCTCTCTTGCTGTGTTCTTTTGAAAGTGTTGGGATCTGTTTCAATTTATGCTCTGCCTTTCTCTCCCTTTTTAACCAAATTATTAGAGTGCCATCTGCGTTAAGCGCTCACCGCTGTCTGAAAATAAGTGGGGCTTTACTTAAGACTTGTCTAATATTCTTTTAAGGGAGTGTATATCTTTTAGTGACCGTGTTTTTGAACAACTGCTTATTATTAGTGCCTGTGTGTTTTATTAGATGTGGTTTTAAATAAATAATTATATCTCTTTTACACCAAGCTCTGGTCAGTGTTTGCTTGTTCTACTGTGTTCTTTTGACGTATTGTGAATACTCTGTATACTGCCTAACTCTTCTTGAGGGAAGTCTGACTGCTCAGCCACAGCTACCAAGTGAATCTGTGTGGTACAGACTGCTACCAAGTGGGTTTACTGCCAAACACCTGTAGTCTTAAATCTTTTGCAGTGGTCCCAGAGGGAACTGCACAAGTTTCTGCCTAACAGTCACTGGCAAACTACATGTGATAGATATATTATGCATTGCGGAATGCCTTTCAGATGATTGATGTACACGTGATTGGTGCATGGCACCCCTGCAAGGGGCCATGGTATCTCCCAGTGTGCTGTGGTATGGTCACATGATTACCCATGTGACCAACTTAATTAAAGGTCCGAGCCGCTTCCGGCTCGGCAGTCAAGACCAAACTGACTCTGCGTGTGTGTGTGTCCGTGTCAGCACCATGCGGGTGCCTCACCACGTGTGCTGGGCCAAAGGACGGGGCCCAGCTCTAGGACGGTGCCCCTGCTGGGCAACGCCGTCCGGACGGTGCCCCTGCCGGGCAACGCCATCCCTGTGTGTTCCCCTGGCCCTGTGAGTCGGGCCAGGGTGCCCCCAGAGCCGGGGCCGCGGTGAGCCGGGTGCCCCCTGGCCACGAGTGCAGAGCTCCAATGATCTGGAGCGGGTGGGCTGGAGCCCCACCCTTGAGTCTGCGGCATGGGCGCCGCATCAGTGAGTCTTTTGTCGGGTGCCACCCGACCCGAGTATGGGGCTGCCCGGTGTCCCGGAGCAGCCCCCAACAATGGCGACGAGGAACGGGCCTT
Source organism: Ambystoma mexicanum (assembly GCF_040938575.1). Lineage (NCBI taxonomy): Eukaryota > Metazoa > Chordata > Amphibia > Caudata > Ambystomatidae > Ambystoma > Ambystoma mexicanum. Next base: position 1,363,537,355 of record NC_090930.1, on the reverse strand, counting down.
GCGTGCCCCAGAATCATTGTGGCGTGGTGGGCCCATCTACAACTGGGCCCGCGTAGGAGGTATGGCGTGGCGGGCCCAACTCCAACTGGGCCCGCGGGAGGAATGGAGGATGGCGTGCTGCCCGCCCGTCCCCTGAGGGTGACGGATGAAGTTCGCGGCATCGGCCACGTGCGTGCTGCGCCCCTCCCCCACCTTGGATGCACACTCTGCGCTGCGGGGGGGGGAGAGACGCATGGGTGGCGTCGGCCGCAAGAGGAAGAGGGCCCCCACCATCACCAGCAGGAGGGGGGATGCCGGCCTTTTTCCCCTTCCCCTGCGTGAGAGGGCCCGCGGCGTCGGCTGCGAAAGAGAGCAGGAGGAGGGGGGGCTGCTTTCCCCCACCCATGTAGGGGAGGATTGACCTGCGGTGTCGGCCGCGTTGTGAAGGTGGCGATGGTCGCGTGAGCTGCCCACCCGTATCCCATCTGAGGGGGGGGATGTTTGGCGGCCTCGTCCGCAGTGAATGGAAGAAAGGGCCACGAATGGCGTCTACCGCAGCCATAAGGTAGTGCCGGGGCCGCTGTACAGCTGAGGCGGCCCCCGTGAAGGGAGATCTGCGCCCCTCCCCAGAGAAAAAATGTGGGTGGCCACGCCGAATAGGAGGTGCTGCCCCCCCCCGCCCACGAGCCACAGAGGAGAGGAGCGGCGACGAGCACTGCAAAGAAAAGAGAAGGTCCGGGCCCAACCTCAACTGGGCCCGCAGGCGACCTCTCCTGCAGCGGCGGATGAAGCGGATGGAGCTCCCACCCACAAGAAGATCTGAAAGCGGCTGCGGCCACGATGAGGAGGTGAGCTGCCTGCCCCTACCCCACTGAGACATGGAAGAGCGGGTCGTCGCCCGCGGTGGTGGAGGGGAGGTGTATGCGATCCAGAGGAAAAGAGCGGCGGATGCTGCGTAAGGATGGGGATCTACTCACACCGTGGGCGGGCCGAATTTATCAACTGGGCCCGCGGCAGAGAATGAAAAATAAAAACTGGGATGCCGGCCAACATTCAACTGGCCCTTATAACAGCATGGAAATGGCATGGAGGAAGTTTGCAGCTCTCGTGAGTGCTTGTGCGCCCTGGGCTGGGATGAACAGTGACTCAAGGGCACTGGCCTGCCATCCGGCCACCAGCCCGGCATTCGGTCAGGATTCGACGATAAGTCCGGGCACCCGCCGGAAGGGTGATCCACAGCACCCCGCCAAGAAGAGCTGCGGGAGACATGAATGGCCAAGCATAATGCCAGCAGCCCCCAGGTGAAGGGGGAGGTGTGTGAAGTGGCCTGTTGTCCATCACCGGTGCCTGGCCTTGGGTTGCCCCCATACAAGTGGACCTTGGCCGATGTGGCCCCTGGGCTTCCCCAGGTGCGGCTTTGCCGGTTTTGTTAACCATGGTGTGACTGTCCTAAAATAGACATTGGTGAGGACGCGAGCTGGTTTCCTGCGACTCCACGAGTGCGGAAGATGGACACCATCATTGACATCCCCATGAAGACTGTGAGCCGGCATACACGGACTTGTTTGAAATGGCCCAGTTAGTGGGCACTGTAATGTGGTGCACACCCGTACACGTGGAGTGCTTTATGTTGGGCCAGTAGCTCTCAGTGGTGCATTGTTAGTGACATGAGAGCCACTCACCCAGGTTAATAAAGGGTGTGTAAAGTAGTAGAGTGGCTCAAGTAGTAGTAGTGGTGGTTATGTTGGGATTTTGGGGTTTTTGTTTTGTTGTTATGAAAAAGGAGGAGTGTTGCATGGCACCCCTGCTTCCGGCTCGGCAGTCAAGACCAAACTAACTGTGCGTGTGTGTGTGTCCGTGTCAGCACCATGAGGGTGCCTCACCACGTGTGCTGGGCCCAAGGTCGGGGCCCAGCTCTAGGACAGTGCCCCTGCTGGGCAACGCCGTCCGGACGGTTGCCCTGCCGGGCAACGCCATCCCTGTGTGTTCCCATGGCCCCTGCTGGGCAACGCCGTCCGGACGGTGCCCCTGCCGGGCAACGCCATCCCTGTGTGTTCCCCTGGCCCTGTGAGTCGGGCCAGATGGCGACACCGGCCTGGGTGCCCGATGAGCCGGGGCCGCGGTGAGCCGGGTGCCCCCTGGCCACGAGTGCGGAGCTCCGGTGATCTGGAGCGGGTGGGCTGGAGCCCCACCTTTGAGTCTGCGGCATGGGCGTCGCATCAGTGAGTCTTTTGTCGGGTGCCATCCGACCCGCGTATGGGGCTGCCCAGTGTCCCGGAGCAGCCCCCAACAGTGATGAAAATTACACTTGCCCAATAGGTGGCGCTGCAACAATGCCGGGTTCAGCTATTAATACAAGTTTTGTTCCCATCACAAATAAGACTGCACAATTATCCATCCTCCACAATGGCTGCAGGGGCAGCTGCTACAGAGAGGAGGAGGGATGGTGCGAGGAGACATGAGGTGATGCCGGAAAACCCGGAGACTCCACGCTCTTCCCGGGAGACCCGAATGAGTCTCCAGGTTGAACCTGGAGGTTAGGCAGGTACGGCAGCATGATCTGCTGCACCAGATCCAGTGGTGGGGACCAGATGCCAAACCGGGTGGCGTTTGCCAGCTGGGGTCACCCCTCCATCTTGTCACCAATTGTTGGAGCGGGAGTGCAACATGCGCCTTGAGCGGGGCTTGACGGACGCACAGTTAAATAAAGTATGCACACGCGATTGCAAGTCAGTAACTGACGGCCTGCTCTGTGTACATCCCCTTCATTTCCTCAGTGATGTGGGGGGGGGGAGGTGACAGAATCAAGCTCAAAGGAAACATTTTGTGAGAAACAAAAGGTCAGCTATGACACTGAGTCCTAGTTTCCTGAGACAACTAAAGAAAAATCATAAGAAATACCTACATTCTGGAACATTCAGTCTAAGTTCTCGAAGCAAACTGAAGGGCATATGTTGGTGAGAAGCCTGTTGCTTTCTGCCTACGTTCACAACACAAACTGATGGAAGCACATGATGAAAAATCTCTGCATGTTCAACAGAGCAAAGAAATACACAACGGTCGCAGATTTCGGGGATAATGAAATCATGAGGGTGTGCCTCCAAAAACTTTTTTGGGGAAAGCGATACATGGGGTTACATGTGATCCCCTACCCGAGTTCTTTTTTTTTAATTATTAAATTTGCTTCTATTTTCCACATACCGGTTACAACAAATAGCAAAAACCAATTGCAGATTTACAATAACATATAGCCCCACAATTCCTCCCCATGCTCAGCCCAAGTGACCTATAGTCCGTTCCACCAGCTTCGGAGTCCATTGTCAGTTCCATTTGCGCCCACTCTTACTTTGTGACCAGTTCCCGCCCTTCTCCCTTCCTGCATAATCAACATCCCTCCTACCGGAGTTCTTGATAGAATAGGATATGGCAGTCTGGTGGACAAAGAACTGGGAAACAAATATTGAATGGCAAGAACTCTGGTAAGAATGTGCATTCCAGGCAAATGAAAGTGAATGGAAAATGAATACTCGACTCCAGAAAGAACAAACATGAAACTTGTATAGAAATAAGCACAGCTTTTAGTGACCGAAGGGATAACACTGGAGCAGAGTGGACAGATTTTTATCTATATGCTGCAATGATACAAACAATGGGCCTTATGACTTCTCCAGTACGGAATTAACGTGCTGGTATTACCGTATACCAGCATTTTTCTGCATCAGCAAAGTACAGGTTTGCCGGTGGGGGTGGATGAATTGCCTCCAGCTGAGAGGTAATTTGCCAGTATTACCGGTGCCGGTAATACTGGCAAATTCCCCTATGGAGTCCTATGGGTCTCCATGGAATGGGGATTTACTACCCTTGCCGGCACTCATAATCCGGCGGTAATACCACTGGACTGAGTGCCGGTAACAGTGTTACCATTTGCTGGTATCCTGGCAAAAATTACAATTCTCACCCTTCTTTTCTTTTTTTTAATACTGAACATTATTTAGATGTATAATCAGCAATGAGCTCATTGTTTCCTTTCACACACAGTTTATCTGTTTTTTTAAACCGAAGCTCTTGGGGCTGCTGTCCTGTATTTGGCAACAGAGGGGTAATTCTTTTCTTCTCCTTCCCCTTCTCCTCCTCCTAGGTTGTCTCTTCCTGAGGGGGAAAGGAGGCCTGGAATCATACATTATAGTAACAGGGAGAGTAGAAAGAACAATTTTACATTTTCCACCTGTCACAAACTGAAAAGTATGATAAACACGATCTGAGGGATGGACAATTGCAGCACATCGAAAATGAATGAGGGTCCATAGAAGATAAAGGCTGTCCATAGGAGGAAGTAATGTAATGTAAAAGGACACTCTTAAGTAATGTTTTCCTTCAGGCCAAAGCAGTTTTATAGTCCATATTCGCTCAGCCATTTCTGTTCTAGGGTCCACCTGCACCTGGGACAGGTCTAATCTGTCTAGAAGTCACACAGTGCAAATGGGCGACTGCCCAAAAATCCACCTCCACAGGGCCTAGGGGGTCCACATACCTGAGCCCTGGTAATCAGGTACCATTCTTAGTATCAGTTTCATTTTTGGGGGCATTACAATTACACACTGAGAAACAATGCAAGTTTGAACCTAAGTTCCCGGCACTAACTGAAATAAGCACTTGGAGAGAAAAGCTGTCATACCGGAATAGTACATCTAAATTCTCAGAGCAAACAGAAAGAACCATGGATTGATAGCACGGCTGCTTTAGGGATATTGAGTCTAAACTCACACGGTAAAGTTAAAGAAAACATTGGTGGAGAAATCACTGCAGACTCGGATAGTGGAGGCAAACTCCCAGAGCAGATTGTGAACACTCGGTGGTTGAGAAACTGTTGTCTGCTGGAACCTTTAGGATTGCATGTTTAGAGATTAACCCTCTTCCTGCTTAAAATTAGAAGGACAATTAGTGAACAAGCCACTACCTACTGGGGAATGCAGTCTTATTTGCAGAACACATGCCGAAAGGAAAACCTGATCTCCCACTATTTAAAAAAAAGTAACAAAAGTAAAACTGTCTTTAACTTTATCACCATTGTCATTTGTTCTTCTGACCAAGTGTGTCAAAGTACATATTCGTCCCATCTGACATGGGTAGCCTTTGCCAAGTGACGGCTTATCTATAACTCTCTAGTTTCACTGCAGAAGGAAGTTGCTGTAGCAAAATTGTAGCAAACCATGTATATGACAAACAACAAAAATCTGGCATTATGGTAGAGCATAGACCTGGACCCACAGGTCTATGGGGCGCACAGAACACTTTCGTAGTGGACTAGTTTTCGAGGAGGCATTATGCCACATTCAGTCTCACAAACTCAGAATGTGGGTCCGTGATTCGCCACATACAAAATAAAAAAAAGGCGGTTATCCAACAAAGACAAGGGGGACTATCATTACCTAAAAATCATCTGCAATGGCAACACAACTGAAAACAAACCCCAAATGGCTTTCTGCATTTAAAAAGGTGTTGTCTGTGGGGCTTAACACAGGCCCACCCACCAAACAACAGCAGCTGAGGAATGTGTACTTCTCTGACGAGTGAGCCAATTACAAAGGCTCACTCCTTGGCCATGCAGAGGGGAAATCAAACCATTGTGACAACCATAGGCATTCCTTCTAGAGTATAAAAAGAATGTTGAAAAATAGAAAGGAGTGGGAGGTAGAAGTTAGTGCATGTCTGTGCCGCAATGAGGACAAGGCAAAGGAGGAGGAGAAGCAGAGGATCAGAGATTGAGACATGAGGTGGGGAAGGAAACACAGAAGTGGTAAGGTGTGTGAGGAGAGAACACCAGCGAAGAAGGGAAGAGTGTAACTAAAGAAGTCAAAGAAGAGCAGAAAGAAGGTGGAGGCAATAGAGAAAGTGGAGGCGCAGCCAGGACATGAGATAAGGAGCAGCAGAATATCATGAGGGAGGATGAAGAGATGTAGTGGAGGAGGAGTAAAGTAGAGTATAGTGGATCATCAAAGAGAGCGACACATGGAGAAATGGGAGGTAGAAACCAGAGAGGGAGATGGTTTTGCTGATATGGAAGAGGAGTTGATCAATGAGAGGCTGGTTATGACCCAAACGCCTCAAGAGACTTCTCGATTGGTGAACGAGTAAAAACCAAGACAGTCTATCAGACTGCCAAGGGGTGCAGTCTAACAACCCCAGGGCCCGCCATGCTCCTACAAAAGATCTTAAAATGTCCTATGCCTGGCCCCCATCTAGATTACCTAGTGCACCCAGGGTGGTGGTGCTAGTATTCCCTGAGGGAAAAATACAACATGAAGAAAATCATGCCTTCAACTTCAACTGCCAAAATGTAGTATGGTGCACTTAAAAGAAAATGCAGGCTGTTCCCGCCAGGAAGATGGAGCCTAAGGGAAAGAGGGAGGACTAATGACCATGGTCCTATAAAATAGCTTGATTTGTTTATGTTCTGTTGATTTCCCACAAACTCAACTCAGTCAAACACAGTCCTTTAGTTTTCTGTTTGTACAATAAAAACCCTTGAATAATAGATCTTGGCTTCTTTTCATCTGTTAATCCCTCAGCCTTTGACACGATAGGCAAACATAAAATGGTGATCATTAGTGTTCCAGACCATGGTTGCCACTTATCTCTTGGTTACTGCTGCTACTGCCACTTGAACCATTATTTTACTATCAAGGGAGCACAATGCAAAATATCAGAGGCCACAGGAAAGCAGCTCCAAGAAGATTTGAGATGTAACATTTAGTGTGTAGCAGACACATTATAATACCAGGCTGGTCTAGGTTAAGACAAGCCGGCACATGAACTTCAAGGGTAGGAGCTGGCTGTATTCAAAAAGTCAAGGCGAGAAAGAAAAGGTAAGCAAATACATTGAGGCAATTGGTGACCTGGGAGATTAAGTACTGCTTTTCAGATCCATGCCAATAGGTTACTCTTAACCACCATAAAGCAAAGTCATAACTTGTATTTGTATTTATTGTGCTCCTGTAGTGTTTTATACCAAAATGATGTACATAGGCCAAATGAAATAGTACCTAGTGACAGATACGATGACAGTTGTAGAACAGTACAGAGAGAAAAGGGAACAAGACAAGATTCCATGAGAAAATGAAATGAGAAGATTTGCAAGACAATAAAACAATGTTGCCTTGTCCTCATACTGAATGGGGAAAAGGAAAGGAGCAGAAGGTCAGGGGTTCACTATAAAGAAATGAAAAAGCTACCCCATGGGTCACACTGTCTTCTGATATGAAAATTTGGTACACAACATTAGCCTAATCTGGTACGAAGAGGAAAAACACTGTTGATAAAATGACAATATAGATGCTATGCAGCAAATAGAAGCAGAATGAAAGATCAGTTTATCGATGATGAAGACAGACACAAATCTGGCCCTTAGAAGACACCCAGTAATGCAGGGAAGAAAGAGAAAATCATGGCTCAAGAATCAGTAACAGACACCAGGGGCACAGAAGAGGAAGGCAGCCACAGGAACTAATTATGTTAGTGTTTTAGGATTATCAGGAAACTCAAGGCACAAGCACAGACGAGACAGAAGGTCACTACCAACTCAGAAACCATGTGGAATTATCAGGAATTGCAGAGCACTGACAAACAGGCGCATTAAACTGTGGTCATAAGTCTATAAGTAAAGCAACAAAGAAACAAGCAAGAAAGCTTAGTACAAAAGGTAGCTGCAGACTCAGTTACTATATGAAACTGGTGAACAGGAGCTAAATGTATTGAAAACAAGAAACTGTTACTGCAGGGATAAACAGAATGGAAACAGCACTTGTAGAACAAGGGGAGTCTGTGACAAAAGAAAGCTCATGCAAATAACAGAAAGGCTGTAATGGCAGAAAGGGCCGGGTGTTGCACAATGCATCCATACCAGGCAAGATGCAGAGTCAAAGGCAGGTTTTTAAGGAAAGGGTCAAAATGCGTGCTACATGAGCACATGACAGGAGCTCCCAAAGGGGGCAGTCGGCAGGAAAACTGCTACGGGTAAAAGCCTGATTATGAGAGTCCCTCATACTCACAACACAGGGTGGAGCAGGCTGGGGTTGCTGCTAACTGTAACGCTCACCTGATTCTCGCAGAGGCGCCGGTCTTGACTGGGCGACTACCGTATCTTCAAAGGTGATGTGTAGCACCCGGTTGGCTCTTTGGGCTGGACCTCTGTGCACTGTATGCCTGACGTGTAGAGTAAGATGTCTGCAGATAGAAAATATGGGGTTAATGAACTGGGGTTATTGGGGTGTCCCTATCTCTTTCCTCTTCTCCTCTCCTGTAGACCCCCAAAGGTTAACGCTCTCACCTTAGGTAAGTGAATGCCGAGCTCTCCATCTGCCTCGGGGCAGGGTGCTGTAACCAGTTTCTTCACTGGATAGGTAGCGCAGGCCTCTTGACTTCAGAGGACTGCTGTCCGTCGTTTACTGCACGAACGGTAAGTTTCGAGTCATTCAAATGTCTTTAAAGTCTTTAGTAATGATGTCTCTTGTTTTGCAGGGTTCCGGCGATGGCGGATGACAGGCTGAAGTGAGTTGAAGATGGAGCCCGTGTGATGAATAGAAGCGCCTGGAAGCACGTAAGTAAGCGCTTGTTGCCTGCTTCACGATGCGCTCTAACTGTCTTTTTATTTTGCAGGTACGAGTTCGGAGCGGCTGCAGGGTGCCGGAATACCCACTGGATTAGATGTGGAAAGGAGTAATGGCACGTGAGTATTAAAGTTCCCCAATGTCTTTAAACGCACCTTGTTTTGTCTTTCAGATGCGGGATGCAGCGCCGAAGGCCTCCGGAGCGTGCGAAGAGTTGGTAAGATTTTGCCTTTCAGATGCCGGAATGCTAACCTGTTCTTTCTTGTCTTTATAGGTGTTGCTGAAGACTGGATTCAGGATGGTAAGCCTTTGCCTTTCAGATGCCGGAATGCTAACCTGTTCTTTCTTGTCTTTATAGGTGTTGCTGAAGACTGGATTCAGGATGGTAAGCCTTTGCCTTTCAGATGCTGGAATGCTAACCTGTTCTTTCTTGTCTTTATAGGTGTTGCTGAAGACTGGATTCAGGATGGTAAGCCTTTTTCCTTAGGCCCAGGACCGGATGCAGAAGACACGATGAGCGTTCTGCTGCAGAGGTTGCAGAATAACGCAAAGCAAGATTCATCCACCGGGTGTGGTTTAAATAGCCTCCTGTAGTGCGTAGGTGTCTCCTTCCACAGCCACGCCTAAGTAAGAAAAGAGTTCCTGGTAAGAAAAGAGTTCCTGCCTTCCAGAAGAGTTCCAGTGTTCTGAATCTAGGGAGTGGCTCCAGCCCCACCCAACAGGAAAAGTAGTTCCAAACAGAAGAGGATCAGAGGCTCAACTGGCAGGCAAGTAAGCAGCATGGTCTGCTGAAGGTAAGTCCACCCAAGCATTATGAGCCCGGCGCTTCCAGCGCTGGGACTGGGCATATTTATGAGCCTGGTGCCACTGGCGCCAGGACTGGGTCCAAAAGGTCCCAATTGGGACTGGTTGGCACTCGGAACCTGGGTTATGGATCTGCTTCCAAGGGAGTTGGGAAAACCCTGACCTTTTGGAAGCAGAGATCATGACACTAACTATCAAGTTCCCTCATCAAGCCTTCTGCAGCATGAGGTCAACTAAGGTCTCTCCTTCAGCTCCTGCTAGCATGAGGAAGATTAGAGAAATGAAGGTCCCATCTTCAGGTCGCTCCCTGTTGGAAAACATGTCGCTACCAAAATTAACATGCTGAATCAAACCAAACCTTGGGGCAACAGAACATGGAATCTGTTTGGTCTCACACTGTCGCTGGAAAGCAGGCATATGAAACAAAGTGACTCTTCTCTATCATGCTCTAGTTGGATATTTCTTCTTGGGCCAGTCTTCATTCATAGATTTGTTTTCATATAACCACACTTTACATATTTGTATCTGAATATATCCACAAGCGGACTAGAAAATTAGAAGTCGTCAAAACGAAGCACAGTGACCACGACATGGTACAACTTTCAATTGACTACCTTATTTCACGTGCTCAGGCATGTTGGCCATTTGCGGTGAGCACGGGGTCCCGTAGGATCCGACTAAACCTCTTAGACATGGAAGTAGCTGCTTTCACAAGTAACTTCAAACAAACTTCGGAGTCCCTGGAATATCAACATCTCCTGTCCAACTTTGAAGAACGTAAACACAACTTGAAACACATCGAGTTCCGGCCAAAACACAAATTCGACGTGTGCGTCCTTCAACGGAAAAGATCTGTGCGACAAGAACTAAGGAAACTAAAAGGATCAAGTCCCGCCTCTATGCGAGAGTGCAAAATGGTGATCAAACAAAAATGCCGGAACTGGCTCAAATCACATGCAGCCACAATGCTGCAAAATGACTGAGAAGACATGCTGCAAAAAATGGCTGGCAAAAATTCTGCCGAGTATTGGAGACTGATAAATAACATCATGTCTCCGCAACATGCGTTACAGGCTAACGCAGTTACAGAAGCAACATGGGCCAAGTTCTACACAACCCTATTTTGTAGAGACGCATTGTCTACAGTTTGGGAGCCGACGGTGTTAAACGAATGGGACTTGGTGTTTGAGTGAGTCGACATACTACACGCAATTAAAAACGTGCGTGATTCCAGGGCTCCTGGGCCTGATGGATTAACAAACTATATGCTCAAGAAAAACCCAGAACTGTGTACAGACTTCTGCGTAACCCTGTTTGATAGAGTCATTAAGAGTCGTTCAACCCCAAAGTCTTGGAAAAGCGCTGTGGTGGTCCCAATTTTCAAAAAAGGGGACCGAACTAATCCAAAAAACTATAGAGCCATAGCGCTCCTTGACGTTTTGGGGAAGATCTATGCTACTCTCTTGCAATGAAAACTTTCTAAATGGGCTACTGAATCCAAACACGTAGACCTTAGACAAGCTGGGTTTGTAAAAGGGGTCGGATGTGGTCTAAATTTGCTACTGTTGAATCTTCTAAAGATGGAAGCAATTAGATCTAACTCTAAGATCTACCTGGCCCTGATAGACCTGTCACAAGCGTTTGACAGAATAAACAGGGAGATGCTGTGGGAAAAACTTACCGGATGGAACTGTCCCCCCAGCATAGTGGACGCAATTCGTGAACTACATACGGACACATCCATCAAGAACCGTTTGAACGAGAAAGGTACGTTGTCTGCCCCTATCAGTACATACAAGGGTGTGAAACAAGGCTGTCCGTTGGCAGCCATTATATTCAATCTCTTCATATCCTACGTAAATAAGGCATTCAGCGGTGTAGCCACGTTTCCTCCAAAACCTCATGGTTCGCCCATTGACTATCTGGTCTACGCGGACAATCTTATTTTGATAGACTCGACCCCTATAGGTCACCAGCGCAAACGGAGTTGTCTTGATACCTATACAATATCTATTAGACTCCACATTAACAAGCAAAAATTTGGAATTCTAATTTTCGAGAAACTTCAAGGAACTAGCGGACGAAAACAGAAGTTTTGGTGGCGCCTTGCTAATGATCAACTACAGACCGTAAAGAATTCTATATACCTATGCATGAAGATCAGCGCCAGCAGAAATGATGCGCCATGGGTTGAAGTTGTGAAAAGCAAGAGCCGGCAGATGGCATGCCAAGCATCGTTGATCAATAAAAAATTCGGGAAATTCTCTTTGAAACCAACTATCACATTTTTCCAGCAAAAAGCTGTTCCAGCCCTAATCTACGGAGGGGAAAACGCGTTTGGCTGTTCAAGTGCTCTGTGGAACTCACTTGAAAACATATTCTGGACTCGAGTTCTACAGCTTCCAAAGGGCACCTCAACTGTTTGCCTACGGTATGAATTAGGCCTTATTTCTATCCAGGCAAGAGTTACCTGGAACCTACTAAGCTTGTTTAGAAAAACGATGGTGAAAGCTCCTGTGGCCCAACTCCAAATGTTGCATAAGCCCGACAACGCTAAAGCACATACCATATTGTCTGAATGGAATCTCCTCTGCCAAGCGCTTCTGAAGGAGTATGACATCACCCTCCTAACGCTAACAGAAAATCCAGATCTGGCAAAGATGAAAATTTGGAGAGCAGACTGGATAAACACCTGCGATTTAAGAGCAAAATCAAAACTGATGCATGAGGTTCCAGGAGAAGCCAAAGCATATGGACAGCGACATACTTATCTTACTCGCTTGCCGGACCAACATGCAAGATCCCTGTACATGCGCTTTAGATTAAATGTGCTATCAACAAAAGAGCGATTAGGAACCTGGGCGCAGCACGCCGATATTGACCTCACGTGCAGATTTTGCAATAAGAATAAGGAGACCCTCAAACATCTGATAATGTTTTGTCAAGCATTTGAACAACAAAGAGAAATCCACTTTGGGCAAATGATCAACGAGCACCAGTTTATGTGTGCTGAAGATTGGTGGAAAGCACTCTTTGAGGGGTCTAACAGAGCAGTACTATTTGCTCTGATAAACTTTCTTCGAGTGCTAAAAAGCCGTTTGGACGATCAAAAAGCAAATCTGGGCCCAAGTAAAGTTGAGAAACTTGATGCAGGAGGCATGTGACCCATTATCTGATCACGTTACATGACTATGTTCCAGGACTGCTAATGAAATGAGGAGGTAGGGAGCGAGGGATGATTGTTATTTTGTTGTTTTTTTAAAGGTTTGAACAAACCAATAAAACATTTTTTTTTTAAAAAATAACCATGCTTTTTAAAGTCTTAAGTTCAAATTATTTTCCTCAATGGCTAAACTCTTTTCTTACATCTCTAGCTTTTTTGGAGAAGCTATGGATTGATGCTCCTGTTATCTGGAATGAGCCAATCTGATGGCTTTGGAATGAGGCTTGAAGGGGTGAAGACATAGGGACTCATCTACAAAATCATGAACTTCCTCTTCTTCCACCTGAGGATTATCATGGGGATGGTTTTCTACTGTCCCATCTCCCGGTGCTTGCCTAAAACATTTTTTTCCCTTGTCTGTTTTCTAGAATTACTCAGTTTTGCTCTTTTTTCTTAATTGATTATACCGTATGCAGTGATGTTAACGAAAAAAAAAACAATGAAAAAGTAAAGAAACAATATTGAAAAATAAATATAAGGGGGTTGGGGTAAAGGGTTAAAAGGTGTGTGGTTGTCATGGACTCACCCACTAACGATCGCATGGGGTGCAGGCGGCGAAGCGAAATGCGGACCCTTCCCGCGGCCGCCTCCGCTCGATCTTTTGGAAGACGCTGTGCTCTGGGGCATCCCTGGTGCCGCTTTCCGCGCCTGCATTGGGGCTTACCTTGGAGATTGCAGGCGCGGAGGGGGTGCCATTCCATGTTGCGGTCCTCTGCTCGGCACGGCATGTCACGAAGGAGGGTCACCTGACATGATCGAACGCCTCCAGGAAGTTGACGCCAGTTAAACCAGGTGGTCACGTAATCAAGGGAATGATCATGTGACCAGGAAATTGTCCACAATTGGCAAGCAAACCAGCAAGACTGCAATAAAAGGGGATTTTCACGCATTGCTTCTCAGCTGGTTATACAGCGTTTAGCGACTCCTGCATTCTGTACTCCATGGTTTTCGACCTCTTGGATTTTGGACCTTGTTTTTTCTTCTGGATTGCCCTTGGTTTTGACGCCTGGATTATTACTGGACTTCCTACCTTGTTTACCTGGACTTTGGACTGAATCTTGGATTGCTTATGGATTAACCTTTGGACTTGGTGTATGGTAAACCTTCAGCTGTTTAGTCAAGACTCCTGGAACTGTGTCAAGTACTGCCTACCTTCTATCCAGACCCACTCCTCTCCATCTAGATCCCGTGGTCCCATCCATTCTTCTGCATCATTCATCTGACCACAGGGGGGAAACAGTTAGGTGCAAAGCATTCATCAGTCATCCCAAGGGTAGGTGTCTTTTTCCTTACATCTGTTGATGCTTGTTGTGAATACCTTGTAGCCACTAGCTAACTTGGTATTTTCTTTGCAGCCACCTGGGACCTGGTGTTTCCTGTTTACCCCCCCACCTGTGGCTCCAATAACCGGTCAGCGAGTATTTCTTGCTCCTCTCTGCCTGGTGCTTGGGGACGGAGGTATACTAATCCACGTGGACCTCAGAGCCTGACAGACTGAGAAGCCTTCCCACCACTGGATTATGGATACCTCCGACGGGGACCCGGTGGCTGCCCTTGTACAAGCAATCACTGTCTTAAGAGCTGATATGACGGCCGCTACCACGGCTATACATCAGTGGTTAGATGCCATACAAAGTGAAAGACACGCCTTGCCACCAGATGAGGAGTTTGGGGATGTGCCTGAACAGGCTGTACCTCCTGTAGGGGCAATGGCACCAGCCCCAGTTTATGTCCCCACTCCGTTTCCCTTGGCAGGCCCCGAGAAATTTCAGGGTGACCCACGCAAATTCCGCACTTTCCTGAATCAGTGTAAATTACACTTTTTATGTCGGCCACAGGCATTCCCTGATTCTACCACTAAGGCGGCCTTCACTTTATCTCATTTAAGCGGCATTGCCGCTACGTGGGCTAATCCCTTGTTGGAAAACGATAGCCCCGTTTTGTACGATTTTGATAGGTTGGTGGCAGAAATGACTAATGTTTTCGACACACGACATAAAGCACAAACACGGGACCTAGAATTTCTAGACTTCACCCAAGGGAAAACCACCTTGATAGAATACATAACCCGCTTCAACCAATTGACTGTCGAAACAGCCTGGCCAGAAGAAAAAAAGGCAGTTGTATTCTATAAAGGTCTCAACGAACGTATGAAGGGCGCCCTGTCTGTTGTACCTATATTACCTACCCAATACCCTGAATTGGTTGACTTGGCCCTACAAGCCGATGCCTGATTTAATGAGCGAAACACAGAAACCAAAAAAACCAACCCGGTATTTTCCTTGGGCCCATCTTCCATAGAACAAACTAGCAAACCTATGCAAATAGGGGAATACGCAGGCCTATATCGCCCACAGAGAGAGAACGACGCAGACAGGACAATGCTTGTTTTTACTGCGGACTCTCAGGTCATTTCGTCAAGGAATGCCCCCAAAGGCCCAAACAAAGATCAACAGGTTTTCCGAAGGCTCGTCCCTAGATCAGGGGGGCACGGACGAGCCTACCAGTACAACCGCACGTACCCCTTTCATTGCCGGATCCAACCCGGCCCTTGTTCCTTTCGGCCCTTTTGTTTTCCGCTGCGACGTCAAGCACCAGGTACACTTGGTCATCGATTCAGGGGCGACAGGTAACTACGTTGACAATTCTTTGGCTGCTTCTCTGAACCTCCCATTACAGAATAAGAAACACCCAGAGCCTGTACAAGCGGTAGATGGATCCCCGCTGATTTCGGGTCCTATCAGACAGCAGACAGCACCAGTAACTCTCATAGTACAGGACACACACCAGGAAATCCTTAGTTTCAACCTGATAACTACTCCTCAATATGGTATTATCCTTGGCATTCCCTGGTTACGCACACATAACCCGGTCATCAATTGGTCCTTGGGTTCCATCTCCTTCGAATCTCTTTTCTGTCAGGAACATTGTTTGGTACCCCCAGAACAGGTGACGACACCGGCACACGCTCTTGGGGCATTAGCTCGCTTATCGATACAAGAACCACAACAAATGGAGGTTGACACCCCTGGGCACGTGGTCGATCTTGTTTCGGCCCAGATACCCTCGCAATATCTTGACTTTTTGGAAGTGTTTGACAAGAAATCCTCTGAACATTTACCCCCACATCGTCCATACGATTGTCCTATAGATCTGGAGCCAGGGGCTCTCGTACCCCACGGGCGCATCTATTCTCTTTCAGCATCTGAAGACCTGGTTCTTAAAGAGTACATACAACATTCCTTACATTTAGGCCACATTAGACCCTCACAGTCCCCTGCAGCCAGTCCTATCTTCTTTGTACCCAAGAAGGAAGGCGATCTTCGCCCCTGTATCAACTACCATCGTCTGAACAACATCACGATCAAGAATCGATACCCCATACCGCTCATCACACCGCTGTTAGATCGTCTCACATATGCTACTATCTTCACCAAGCTCGATCTACGAGGGGCGTACAATCTCATACGTATCCGAAAAGGGGATGAATGGAAGACAGCTTTTTGTACCAAATACGGCCTCTTTGAATATACCGTCATGCCCTTTGGGCTCTGTAATGCACCCGCAACCTTTCAAAGATTTATGAATGAAATCTTCCATGATATCATAGATAATTACGTGGTGGTATATTTGGATGATATTTTGGTGTTCTCTCAATCACAACAAGAACACGTCTTTCATGTACGGGAGGTCCTGAGTCGTCTGCGCACTCACTCCCTATACGCTAAACCTGAAAAATGCTTGTTTCACGCTAAGGAAGTAGACTTCCTGGGTTTCCACATCACACCCGGAGGTCTGGCTATGAATTCAACCAAGATCCATGCAGTCACAGACTGGCCCGTTCCACGAACTGTCAAGGAAGTGCAGTCATTCCTTGGCTTCGCTAATTTCTATAGGCGTTTCATTGCAGGGTTTTTGGGCTTGGCCACCCCATTAACTCAACTCGCAAGCCCTTGTATCCCCCTTATTTGGTCCTCTTCTCAACAAAAGGCTTTCTCAGCTCTTAAGACGGCTTTTACCACAGCCCTTATCCTACAGCATCCTAATCCAGACCTCCCCTTTATCCTTGAAGCTGATGCCTCCTCCTATGCTTTGGGTGCTGTCTTATCCCAATCATGCCCATCCACGGGCCTCTTACACCCGGTCGCCTTTCATTCCCGAAAGTTCACACAAGCTGAAACCCATTACATGGTCACAGAGAAAGAACTCCTCTCAATTAAAGATGCCTTCCAGGTTTGGCGTCACCATCTACTTGGGGCAAAACATCAGGTCACGGTTTATACTGATCACTGCAACCTCCAGGATTTGGCCACATTTAAATGCACTAATAGCTGGCAAGTCTGCTGGCATTTGTTTTTCGCAGCTTATGATTTTGTCATTAAACATCGACCGGCATAGCACATGGCAAAGCTGACGCTCTCTCCCGCATCCCTGGGGGGGCTTTTCTACCTGTCTTTCCGGAGACGCTTGTAGACAGCAAACATATCATATGTCTGTGTACACCATCAAAAGATGTATTGACCTTAATTCGACAATGGGCCGTGTCACATCCAGAACAACTACGGGAGTGGGAGATAGAAATGCATGAAGGCCTACCAAATATACAGGGGAGATTATACTTACCCACGCCAGACACTCGCTCCATCGCATTTGAATGGTCTCATGATGCACTCATAAATGGTCATCCCGGCCAAAAGAGCACACTGGCCTTACTCCAGCATTGGTGCTGGTGGCCTTCCATGAACAGGGACACGGTGGCGTATGTGGCTTCTTGTTCTGTGTGTGCTCAATGCAAAAACAGAAAGGGTCGTCCTTTAGGGCTACTACAACCATTGCAAAAACAGAAAGGGTCGTCCTTTAGGGCTACTACAACCATTACCACTTCCATTAAAGCCATGGCATACGGTCACTATGGATTTCGTCACTGATTTACCTAAAACAAATGGGTTTGATACTATTTGGGTAGTGATCGATTCCTTCACGAAAATGGCCTGGTTCGTCCCCTGCACTGGTATACCTACAGCACCTGCCCTGGCTGATCTCTTCCTCCGTCACGTCTTTTGTCTCTTTGGATTACCTGCTATCGTCATTTCTGATAGGGGCTCCCAGTTTACTTCCCGGTTTTGACAATCCCTTACAAAGCAATTAGGTATAGACACACGTTTCTCGTCCTCCTACCATCCCAAAACTGACGGGCAGACAGAACGTGTCAATCAGACTATGGAACAGTGGGCCTCATTACGAGTCAGGCGTTAAGGGTTTTACGGCGCCGTAAACGGCGCCGACCCTTAACGCCTGATTACAAGGTCCCTTTGCGGGATGGTGATTTTAACGCCTGCTTTTTGCAGGCGTTAAAAACCATGCCGCAAAGGGACCTTGGTGCTAAGTACGGTGCCGCAATTTGCGGCACCGTACTTAGCGCCTTCCCCATTCCCATTATGCCCTATGGGGCAAAAATGGGAATGGGGAAGGGCCATGGCGGAAGGGGGAATTACCACTCCGCCAACCTCGGAATGGGGTGGTAATTCCCCATTCCGCCATGGCGGAGTCGGAGAGTTACCGGTATGGACCATGGTACTATTAGCACCATGGTCGATCCGCCAGGGTCATAATGAGGCCCAGTGTCTGCGTTGTCTCTCTTTACAACATCAACAATCCTGGCACAAACTCTTGCATTTAGCTGAATTTGCTTACAATAATGCACCCCACTCATCCACAGGTTACTCTCCTTTCTACTCATTGTACGGTCAACACCCTCGTATATTCCCCATTCCCGATGTACCTCCTCTACTCTCTCCTTCTGTTTCTTCATGTGTACAGAATCTCAAAGACTTCCATGACCAAACTACATTACATCTCCGGGAATCACAGATTTCTATGCGCCAGGCCGCCGATAAGAAACGTACAGCGGCTCCCGCTTATGCAGTCGGGGACCCGGTGTGGCTTTCCACCAGACATCTACCTATACCTGGTTGCCGTAAACTGATTCCTCGCTTTGTGGGGCCGTATCATATCACCAAAGTCATCAACCCAGTAGCCTACAGAGTGTCCCTGCCAACTACTTGGCGTATACACCCCGTATTCCACACTTCTCTTCTCAAACAGTGTCCACTCTTCACTCGTATCATTCTTCCCCCTTCCCCTGTGCTGAAAGGTACCTCTGAGGAATACGAGGTCAATGACATTCTTGGATCCCGACTCACGAAGGGCCGCCTCTACTACCTAGTGGATTGGTTGGGCTACGGCCCAGATCTTGGGAGCCTGCTGATCAAATACATGCCCCGTTGCTGGTCGCCCGGTTTCATTTGAACAACCCCCATAGCCCAAGAGGACGTGTGCCCTTGAGGGGGGGCTCTGTCATGCCCTCGGACTCACCCACTAACGATCACATGTGGTGCAGGCGCGAAGCGAAATGCGGACCATACCCGCGGCCGCCTCCGATCGATCTTTTGGAAGACGCTGTGCTCCGGGGCATCCCTGGTGCCGCTTTCCGCGCCTGCATTGGGGCTTACCTTGGAGATTGCAGGCGCGGATGGGGTGCCATTCCATGTTGCGGTCCTCTGCTCGGCACGGCATGTCACGAAGGAGGGTCACGTGACATGAACGAACGCCTCCAGGAAGCTGGCGCCAGTTAAACCAGGTGGTCACGTGATCAAGGGAATGATCACGTGACCAGGAAATTGTCCGCAATTGGCCAGCAAACCAGGAAGACTGCAATAAAAGGGGATTAGCCTTTTCACGCATTGCTTCTCAGCTGGTTATGCAGCGTTTAGCGACTCTTGCATTCTGTACTCCATGGTTTTTGACCTCTTGGATTTTGGACCTTGTTGTTTCTTCTGGATTGCCCTTGGTTTTGACGCCTGGATTATTACTGGACTTCCTACCTTGTTTACCTGGACTTTGGACTGAATCTTGGATTGCTTATGGATTAACCTTTGGACTTGGTGTATGGTAAACGTTCAGCTGTTTAGTCAAGACTCCTGGAACTGTATCAAGTACTGCCTACCTTCGATCCAGACCCACTCCTCTCCATCTAGATCCCGTGGTCCCATCCTTTCTTCTGCATCATTCATCTGACCACACGGGGGAAACAGTTAGGTGCAAAGCATTCATCAGTCATCCCAAGGGTAGGTGTCTTTTTCCTTACATCTGTTGATGCTTGTTGTGAATACCTTGTAGCCACTAGCTAACCTGGTATTTCTTTGCAGCCACGTGGGACCTGGTGTTTCCTGTTTACCCCCCCACCTGTGGCTCCAATAACTGGTCGGCGAGTATTTCTTGCTCCTCTCTGCCTGGTGCTTGGGGACGGAGGTATACTAATCCACGTGGACCTCAGAGCCTGACAGTGGTTGAGTCCGGGGTGGGGTAAGAAGCTTGAGGAAATGTATTTTTTGCGGGCGGGCCCCCCTCCAAGTAAAAAAGAAAATCAACATTTTATTTAATTCCTTATTTCATTCAGCCCTTTGCCCACTACAAAAAGAGAAACATTTGAATATCAAAGTCAGACTACTTCTAAGGCCTCAGTGGGAAGCAAATCCACAACTATGGATGTCTGCAGAGCTCCCAACAATAGTGCAGAAGACTGGTTTCAGAAGAGACACATATCTACAGCTTTGGTTTGCGTGCACTGTTGCAGTCCTTCTCTGCCAGTGTGTGCAACGTCCCTCACAGGTCGGAGGAATCCATTGCTCCCAGTACAGGAAGAGATTGGGGCTTGATAGGACTGAGTGGCAATGGCTGCTACGGGGCCACATGTAAATTCAAGGTGTTGGACTCCATTGAAGTACAAAATTGGCCCAAGTGAGAGATTTATAGTTCTATGGCATGTGGGCGTATCGCAGCGTTTGCTCACTCATTCACAGCCGAAATACCCAAAACAATTAGCCACCCCTTAGCCTGTTTTGCTTGAGAATAAAACAGGGTGTTTGAGACATGGTCATGAGGGATTTAGAAGTTTGGGGTGTGAGGACAAGTTTATGTGTCACAGTGCTGCAAGGAGGAAAGGTGCAGAGAGAG
The DNA here is from genome assembly GCF_040938575.1 of Ambystoma mexicanum. Taxonomy (NCBI): domain Eukaryota; kingdom Metazoa; phylum Chordata; class Amphibia; order Caudata; family Ambystomatidae; genus Ambystoma; species Ambystoma mexicanum. The sequence continues at coordinate 1,363,516,727 of NC_090930.1, read as the reverse complement.
GAGCAGAGGTGGAGGAGCTGGAGAGGAAGATTAAGTAGAAGAGGAGAAAGTTAAGAACAAGAGCAGAGGAAGAGATAAGTGGGGAGCAATTAAACCTGAGGCACTAGACGGCAGTTAAGGAGGTATAAAGATAGTTAAAACGAATGGAGGAGAGGGAGAGAGAGTTAAGACCTCAGGAGGAATATTAAGGAGACAGGGGAGGGGGACAAAGTTGAGACCAGAGGAGAAGAGGAAGAAGAGAAAGTTAACACTTGCGAGGAAGGAGGGAAATGTAAGAAAGAGTGAGAGAAAGACAGTGAGAGAAGCAAGAGCAATATAGAGTGTGGCAGAACCTCAAGGAGGGGAGAAGGAGCGAGAATGATGGACTCATTGTATATGTTTATATTTATTTAGGCACAGGATGTCAATTCAAACAGAAAAGAAGGAATTCTGTAGTTTAGTTTATTTAGCAATTAAAGCCACAGGGCAACAAATGCATCTTTTCCAAAAACACACAGAATAAACCTGCTAGTAAGAGCAACAGGGGACGCTGCTTTGGGGGGTGGGGAGGGTTCTCATAATTTTGGTGAAGGCAGCGTTGAGTTGTAAGATTAAGGTGAGGGACACCAGACTGAACTATCTTCAAATGATTCGTTTTTAAAAAAGTTTTTTCTTTTTATTGGCATTTTGAATAAGAACAGGCAAAACAAATAAAACGAAAACCCTCCCCGTGCCTACCTTCCCACCCTCTCCAACTTGCCCGTTGTGCAACACTGAACCAGGTTCTAAGTCGTGCAGGGCCTCATTACGAGTTTGGAGGTAGCCATGGTGCTATTAGCACCATGGCTGCCTCCAATACCGGGTTCCTTCAATGAGGAATAACCGGGTCATTCCAACATTGGAGGACCCGGTAATTCCTCCTTGAAGGAACCATTCCCCATTCCCATTTGAGCCCCCATAGGGCTCAATGGGAATGGGGAGGGAGGTAATAACGGGCACATTACAAATGGCCTGTTATTACCTCCCTCTTCCCCTCGCGGGACCCGGAAAGGACGTCTGGTTTTACCAGACGTCTGTTCCGAGTCCCGGAAAGGGAACCTCGTAATCCGCACTCCCTTAATGAAGGGTGCCGGTCCCGTACCGGCACCCTTCATTATGGGACCGCAAGGGTCGTAATGAGGCCTGCAGTGTTTCTGTGGACAAAAGGCAATGTTGTAGTCACTTTGAAAAAGTCTAAGACCAAGTCCTAGGGTGTCATTACACGGTAGGAGGTAACCATGGCGCTATTAGCACCATGGCTACACCCTACACCCTTCTGGGTCCGGGTAGGCGGTATGGGGACTTACCAGGTCATTCCGACCCTGGCGGACCCGGTAAGTCCCCATGCCAATTACCATTCCCCATTCCCATTTGAGCCCCCATACGGCTCAATGGGAATGGGGAAGGTGCAAATAACGGTACCGCTATTAGCGGTACCGTTATTTGCTCTGAAGTCCCTCAGCGGGTCCCGTCCTTAACGTGTGGGCTGACCACACCTTAAGGACGGGACCCGCTGAGGGACCTCTTGGTGGGCCGGTAAGGGATTACCGGCATTGGTGCCCTTACCGGTGCCGGTAATCCCTTACCGCATAACGTGTAATGAGGCCCTTAGTCTTTAGAGAATTTGGATTGATTATCTTCAACTTTAGAGAACCATTGGCTAATGCTAGGTGGATCCTTTGATTTCCAATTTTGGGCTATCACCAGCAGAGTTGCAAGTTGTAGAATGACAAATGTTTACAATGTTGTCCAGAGCTTTGGCGTAGATCAGTTTCAATGACAACCAAAAGACAAAATCTGAGTGACCTAGGTTCCTGCAATCTAAAAATGTGTGTCATATATTTATTTATTTCCTTCCAGTATTGTATCAGCACCGGACAGCTCCACCATATGTGTACCCAATCCCCAGACCCTCCACATTCATGCCAACACCTATCAGAAATGGAGGACTTCATTTTATGTAGCCGGGTTGGTATATAGTGCCATTGCACCATAAGCTTGTACCAAAATTCCAGAACCTGGATAGACCGAGTGAGCTTTGGTATATCCCTCCATAGCTTCTCCTAATCTTCTTCTTTTACCTCTGCTCCCAGTGTGATGCCAGCGCTGTTTGTATTTCAATGTGATATTAGAAGTCGCATCGGCTATCATTTTATATAGATTTGAAATATGAGCTCTGTTTGCAGGATTGAAAGTTACAAATTGTTCAAATGGGGTAAGATCTCTAAGTGCTGCTTTCTTTTTAGGGGGAGCTAATACCCAGTGCAGCACCTGAAAATATTGGTAGCGGCAGGATTCAGAAAGGCCCATTCCAACTTGCATTGTGTGGAAGGTTTTGGAGCATTATTCTGAAACATATCTCGCAATCTTATACAACCCGCTTGTTTCCATTTGGAAATGCTTGTGGTTAGAGGCCAAGGGTGAATTGTGGATTATTTAATAAAGGCTTTAGAGGAGAAGGAAATGTGCTCAATTGGTACTTTTTACTGCTGTGTCCCACACATCTTCAACTAAGCTCATGATCTGGCTCTTATGCATATTAGGGAGGCGATCTTCTTTGGGCAACCACAATATGGGCCTCATTACAAGTTTGGAGGTAATTGCCCTTTCGCGGGTGCCGGAATTGGGTGATCCCCATTCCCATTTGAGCCCCACAGGGCTCAATGGGAATGGGGATGCCTGTAGCACCGGCACCAATCATTATGGTGCCTGTGCTAGAGGCATTCTATGCTCGCGGGTGCCTTTCATTCTGCCAGGTCAGACCTGGCGGAATGAAAGGCACCCGCGAGCACAACTCAGAGTTTGCCGGTCCGGATACAATGGTACCGGAAAGCTTACCGGTACCGTTGTATCCGGACTGGCAAACTCGTCATGAAGCCCTATGTCTCGAAGTTGACACCCACCAAGCGCCCTTTCCATATGAACCCATCTTTTCTCAGAAGTTTCTGCACACCAATCTTTTAGGACACTTATTTGCGTTGCATGAAAGTATTTTTGAAAATTTTGGAATTCCTAGACCACCTCTAGCCGTGGGGGTCATTAACATACTCAATGCTATCCGAAGGGGCTTATTATACCATATTAATGAGGAAATCGGCCCATGCCATTTCTTCAAAAATTAGGCTGGATCCCGTATTGTCAATGCTTGAAACATATAGAGAGCTTTGGGCAGGGTCAACATCTTCACTGAATTGATTCTACCCAACCATGATGTTAACAATGGGCCCCATTTTGACAATTTCTTTTTTAACATCTTTTTATTAGAATATATACTTGAACATTAAGATGAAACAAAAACAAAAACCAACCTCCCCCCCCCCCAACCGACCCCTCTCTCCCCACAAGCGAGAATCTCCTCCTTTCCTTTAAAGCCCTTGAGTGGGCACACTAACTAAACTTAAAGAGGTCCAAAATCTTAAGACGTTGGGGGCACCAGTTCAATCTATAATCATCACTAAGGTAGGCCATTGTCTCACCCCAGTCCTTTGCGAATCTCGACAGGTTCCCATTCATTGCATAGGTCTCCCACTCAAGAGCGATAGTATCCCAAAGCCTTCGTAACCAGTCTTGGAACGTCGGGACCTCAATACTCTTCCATCTTTGGGCAATGAGAGTCATGGCCGTCAGTGTTAGGATCACCCTTGCTCTGAGTCTGCTGCGCGGCTCCCCAACCGCGCCTCCGGTTCAGATGCGCAACAATATTCGCTCTGGAGGTCCAGAGCCCCCCTCTCCCAGCGCTTCCTCCTGTCCCCTCCGTATTTCATCCCATAACAGAGCGATTTTAGGACATTTCCACCAAATATGTTCGGCAGTGCCCTCCTGCCCACAGCCCCTCCAGCATTCCCCTGCGATCTCTGGGTTAATGCTATGCAGGATTTCCAGTGTATAGTGCCAACCGTATATTATTTTATACCAGGCCTCTTGTGTCTGTGATGCTTTTGCCACCTTAGGGATTTCCCTCCACAGCCGGGACCAATCTTCCAGTTCCAACTTCCTCCCCAATACCCGCTCCCACCTGATCATGAAGGGCCATCTTTCACAGGGGTAACATCCTCCAGGATTCTGTACAGATTGCCAATTAGACCCTTGGACCCGTCGCTGGTGAGTAAGAATTTCTCAAGGGTAGTGACCTCCCTTGTTGCCGTTCGCTTATTCGATGGCTGGAGCAGCCAGTGGCGCAGCTGAGCATACCTAAGCCTCTCTCGCTCACCAATCCCAAAGGCCTTTTTACAATCTAAAAATGACAGGATTTCCCCATTCTGGAACATGTCACACATTCGCTTACATCCCCCTTCCTCCCATTGTTTAAAGCTCCCTTTTCAATTCCGTGGGTGAGGTCAGCGTTGTTTAATAGCAGTGTAAAAGGGGACGGTAGGGAACTTATTCCCTTCTTCTTAACCAGACGGTCCCAATTTGATGCCATTAATCTCATAATGGAGCTTTCGTACATATGTTTAGGTCGAAGGTCCCTCCTCAACCACAAACAACCCCCCAGGTCATATTTGGTCACCGCCCTGTCCATGCTGACCCATAGGGGGCCCTCCCCTTCCCTCAACCACTCTCTAATAATTTGTAACTGGGTTGCTTCATAATATTGCCTGAAGTTAGGAAGAGCCAGTCCCCCCTCCTCCTGGATGCCTCTAACAGACGTCTGCTAAGTCTGGCCCGTCTTCCCTCCCAGATGAACTCCTTAAGCATCGGAGCTCTCTAAAAAAATTCTCAGGGAGCATCTGCGGGATGGCTTGAAACAAATATAGCAAGCGTGGCAATATCACCATCTTGATCACGGCGAGACGCCCGAGCCATGAGATATGTAGTGACCCCCAGTTCGTAAGGTCCTTTTTAATCCGGTCCAGGAAAGGGGGATAATTTGCTGCATACCAACCTCCAAGAGTAGGGGTGACCCACACTCCCAGGTACTTCATTCCCCCAGGGGACTAGATAAATGGGGTAACCCCTTTCAATCTATCTCTCAGTGCCCCACCCAGGGACAAACCCATCAGTTCAGATTTCCCCAGATTAATGCGAAGTCCCGAGGCCTCCCCAAATATATCTAGTACCTTCTTGCTAGCCTCAATCAAAAGAGCCGGGTTGGTCACTGAGAGGAGCATATCATCCGCAAATGCTGTAACTTTGTGTGATTTTTCCCCCGAACGGAATCCCCTGTATCCCCTCTTCATTCCGTATCATTTGCAGGAGCTGCTCTAAATATATAGCATAAAACAGTGGGGACAGGGGACAGCCTTGTTTTGTACCCCTACTTAGGCGAAAGATGCGCAAAAGGGTCCCGTTCACCATAATCCGGGTTTTAGGTTCATGATTGTTAGCTTTCACCATTTGTAAAAATTCTCCTCCCAAGCCCATCCTCTCCATAGTACGGAAGAGATATGACCACTCCACGCGGTGGAAAGCCTTCTCGGCATCCAAAGAGAGTAAGAATGCGCGAGTGTTCGTTTTCTGCGTCTTTTCCACTAAATTAGCTATACGCCGTAAATTATCTGATGTCTGTCTGCCGTGGATAAAACCCGACTGATCACGGTGAATTAATTCTGGGAGTAACATCTCTAGTCTGTTGGCCAAAGTCTTAGTGTAGATTTTAGCACTGATATTAATCAGTGCTATTGGTCTATACGAAGACCGTTCCTGGGGATCCTTATGGGGTTTCAAGATCAGAGACATTTTGGCTTCCTCCATAGATGGAGTGATAAAAGTATTGAATTAGTAGGTCAAGTATGGGACAAGAAAGGCTGAGAAAGTTTTATAAAACGCGGCCGAGAAGCCATCAGGGCCTGGCGCCTTGCCAGAGGGGAGGTTTAATATCACCTTCTTTACCTCGCCTTCTGTAATCTCCCAATTTAAAATCATGTGAGACTCCTCACTAATTCTGCGTGAAGTGATTTTCCCTAACAAATCCTCCTGAACCTGAGGGGTGGGGTGCTGTGATGTATAACGGACCTCGTAGTAGGATGCGAGGAGCTCTCGAATGTCCTCAGTTCGCGTTACCCTTTCTCCCGTTTCTGACCAAAGGGCCGCTATGACTTTCTTGGCTGCCTCCCCTCATACAAGCCTGGCCAGTAAGGCGCCTGATTTGTTCGCCTTAGCATAATATTGTTGTCTAACTGACAATAAGGCCCCCTCACCCTTTTTCGTTCGGAGGATTCAAAGCTGCCCCTCCGCTCGCCTGTACTCTCTCAGGGAAGCTCTAGACGATGCTGCTTCCGCCCTTAATCGAGCAGCCTCGACTTCATTTTCCAGTTGTCTTTCAAGCTCCCCCATTTGCCTATCTCGATTAGACTTGGCCGCTATAAAATCCCCTCTGATGGTGTCCTTAAAAGTGTTCCATTTTACCCCCTCAGATGTCTGCCCTCGTTTATTTTCCTCCATAAATTTTCCCATTTTACCCTCTATTTCCTCCCTGAGTACTGGGTTCCTCATAAGGGCCGCCGGGTAGATCCAGGACCAAATCCCCCTCCTTCTCTCCCCTAGCTCTAAGCGCATTGTAAGAATTTTATGGTCTGCTATGCCCAGGGGCCCACTTCTAACTCGTTGACCTGCCCCAAGATAGCCGCTGAAACCCAGATGTAATCTATCCTAGATTGGGTCCCGTACACTCCTGAGAAAAACGTATAACCCGCCTCGTCTCCTCGTGTCTCCCGCCACACATCCCTCAAGCCCAACGCCGCCATCCTCTCTCGCAAAACTGCCGAAGCCCCCATTACCTTGCTTGTGTCCCTCACCCCTGACGTATCACGAGTCCCATCCCAGGCTAAGTTAAAATCTCCCATAATCACCACAGGGCCCTTCACCGTTTCACCTAAAATTTTGAGGAACTGTTTCAAAAACTTTTCCTGCCCTGTGTTTGGGGCGTATATTACCTCGATTGTGTAGACCGTCCCCAGACAAGACCCACACACTATGAGGTATCTACTCTTCTTGTCCCGGACTATACTCTCCTCCCTGAACTGTACAGAATTTTTGAAGGCTAAGACCACTCCTGCCGTTTTCGTGCCTGATGAGGCGTGGAAAATTTGGTCAAAACCCCTAATTCTCAACCTTTTTTGATCCTTGTGTAGCAGATGTGTTTCCTCCAGTCCCAGTATGTCCGGCCCCTCCTTCTTCGTTAACCTCTCCAGCTTTTTTCTGCTCAGGGGGGAATTAAGCCACCGCACATTATGAGTCATCCACTTGAACTGTCTAAATCCCCACTAGACCTCCTAGTACCGCCCCTTTCTTGGGCCACCTCGAAGCAAGCCTCTCCCCCTTTGATCACCCTTCTCCTGTATCCCCCACCCACCCGAAGTCCTGTTGCCCTGCCCTCTCCAAATCAGAAAGCTGCTCCTCTTTTGTGCTGGAGTTCCCCACTGGCATTCCCTCCACATCCCCCAATTCCCCCCTCCCCCCATTACCCAACTGGGGATACCCCTCCCCTGTCCGTGTACAATACACACTTCCCTCACCACCTCCAAGACGTTTGCTCCAAATAGCTCCTTGCCCTTACAATAGCCGCAAAGCCCACCACCCCTTTTCAGACCGAGCAATACCTTCAGGGAGACAGCTCGCAGGCCATGTCAACCCCATCATTTTGTTGCTCCCCTCTCTCTGATTCTTCAGTGAGTCCCACTGGGACAGGTTTCTTCCTTTTTTTCCCTCCTCCAGTGGACCAAACCCATGCCCTAGATTTATGTGGATGATCAGCACTTCGTGACCTCTCCGACCTCCTCTTTGCCTCTCCCTGGTCCAGCTCTAGCTGCAGCAGGTCAGCCCCCTCCTGTAATTGTTATCCTTTTTTGATTTCCCTGCCAGTCAAAAAGGAGGCCGAAGGGAAAGGTCAATTTTGTTGATCTCCTGGGTTCTTAAGTAGGTCAGGATGGGATTCATTTGCCGTCTCTTTATCAAACTCCTATTGGCCAAGTCCTGATATAGCTCTATTGTATGGCCGTCATAGTTTAGGGGCTCCCTCTGCCTGGCAGCTCTCAGGACTGCTTCCTTTTGTGCATATCTGGCGAATGCCGCTAATACATCCCTTGGTCTGGCCTTTACCCCAATGTTGAGACGACCCACCCTATGAACTATATCTAACTCCACAGACCCTGGGGAGTATTCATTCAGCAACTTCGCAAACATTTCCTACAATGTCCCCTTTAAATCCTTATCTTGGACTTCCTCTGGCAGCAGCTTCACCCGGATATTGCCCCTCCTCGACCTATTTTCCAAGTCTTCCATCCTCCATTCCAAATTTCTTGTTGCAATGCTGAGTCTTTCAATCGCCTCGCTGTTCTTCGTGACCTCCCTGTCCACCTCCTGCAGGCCCCTTTCTAAAATGTCTGTTCTCTCACTTAGTTGTCCCCACTTCCTGCTTCATCTCAGCCACCGCTTGATTAATGTCTGATCTAAGCAGCTGTATTTGATCTTGAAAAGTTTTGACTAGATTGTTTTGAAGAGTTAAGATCTCCCCATGAAGGTCCTGGCATGACATCGGGGCCTGCAGGGCATTTCCCCCGAAGGGGCCCTCAATTTTGTTCTTCCCCTGGTGATCTGGTCGCTCGTCATAGATCTCTCTTTGCTGCCATAGAGTTGGGAGCGTGCCTAGAGTCTCTGCCTGTGAGGGGCCTCCCTTGGGCTGTTTGTTTTTGTTCTTTGAGGACATGGTCGACTGTGGGCCAGAGGATCACAGAAAGCAAGATAGTTTGTGTCACGGCCCTTCCCACGTCGCCATCCTCTCTCCTGGGTCTTTCCCACCAGCGTCTTCCAATATACTCTCAGGTAGGAGGCGCGCGGGGGGGACACCGCCACCCCGCCCAACAAGTTGCTGCTCCCAGTCACTCCCTAGATCCCCCTCCCCCAGTCCTCTCAGGTGTTAGGAGACACTTTGCGAAGAGTGGCCGGGGCCCGGTATTCTCCACTCCCGTGATTGGCCTCATCTCGTGGAAAGTCCCCCGTTGTTACTTTGCCCAGTTGCTGCCTCAAGGAAAGTTCAGTACCAGTTCGTGATGCAAGGCAGAGGGAGTGCCCACCTGTAGTAATTATGATATCAGGCAGTACTGAACCATATACACCACCAAAAACGGTGCCCACTAATGCCAGACACCAGCTTCTCTAAACATCAGAATTGGCGAGAAGCAGACAACGAGGGGCGAGATTGTATGTGTTGCCTGCTTTAATATTTCAAAATAAGTCAATGTGGCGCCGCGTAGACTTGACACAGTCCCCCACTCCCCTCCAACTGCGCTGCAACCAGGTGTTAGGCAGAATCCTGTGCAGTTCCCTTAGGGAGCACTACACAAGATTAGGACTACAGGTGAGAGCAATAAATCCCCTTTGGTATTAGTCTGTATCACAAAGATTTAGTTGGTAGCTGTGGCTGAGCAGTCAGACTTCTCTCAAGAGGGAGATGAGCAGTATACAGGGTTTACACAATAGGCCTACAAGACTATGGTACAAGGAAACACTGACCAAAGCTTTGTATTTAAAAGTAGTTATATATTTATTTTATACACTTCTAATAAAACACATGTATCACAGTCATCAAGCAAGTTAAATTAAGTCAAAGGAAAAATATATACACTCCCAAGTTAAATTGTAGACCAAGTGAAGCAGAGTGAAAACTGAGCAAAACGGCACAGTGACAACTACACACAAGGGATCCTCTAACAATTCCTCACAAGGGAGAGAAAGCACAAGTTATATAGAAATAGGTTCGTACACACCCTAGCAACACCTCCCATCAGTTTGTGAACCAGTTTAAGCAAGGCAGTGCATCAGTATATGCAATACTTAAATGAAAACTGAGCAAAATGGCATTTCACAAGGTTTAAAAATGGGAAGGAAAGGGTAGTTAAAAGAAATGGGTGCACCAACACAGTTCTCAGTGAGAATCAATCTAAAGAAGGCAGCTCTAACAAATGTAGCCAGAGTCAGTAGGCCTGTGCCAGAGTCAGTGGTACAGGGCAAGGGCCCAGGAGCAAAATGTTCTTGTAGCTGCAGTCAAGTCTTTGGTTAACGAATTTGAAACCGTGGTTGCAGAAGTTGAAAAGACAATGTTAAGAGAGAGGGGCGGCCAACCCAACAGGTAGGTAAAGGATTTAAAACGCCTTTAGTGCTACTGTGAAGAAAGGGCGGCCTGGCGGAACAATGTACCTTTAAATGAAGAAGTGGCTCCTGCGGTGGTTGTTCCTGGTAGTTCCTGCAGTTGAGGTGATCCCGCAGAGGAAGAGAGGCTCTTGTCGTGGAGGAATGTTCGAGTTACTGCACTACCCATGGATGAAACCAGCCGCAGTGCTGCCCGACGAATAAAAGGTACGCTCCTTTAAATCGCGGTCCGGGTGGACTGGTGCCTGGCTATCCGGCCTCCAAGATCAGGGTACGGGAGATTCGACCAAGGCAGGTCCGGGAAGGCGATTGGCAAACTGGTTGGCCCCACTAGCTCAAGCGAAGAAGGCTCTTGCAGATGAAGATCTTCTCTCGTCGTGTGGAGAAAAGTGGTGAGACGCTGCAGCAGGGCTTCACCGGTGGTTCAGTCTTTGCAGATGTCTTTGGCTTCTCTCCTCTTCGGCTTCTTAGTTCCAGTGGTGATGTCTTGCTCTTCCAGTCCTCACGACCCTGCTTTTATGCAAAAAGATCCCCAGTCATACAGCCTAGCTGTCACTCACACAGTGGAGTGGTCATCTTGGCGGGAGACCCTCCAGCCTATCAGTATAGAGTGCGACATGGGTTGCGAAGGCAACCCTGTCCAGGGGTCCTACTCCCCCTCCCACACAATGGACCCACCCCAGACTCAGTGGCGCCGAAAGGAGGGCTTCTCGGCAGAAGCCCACCAAAAGGACGAACAAAGGATCCCCGACCTGGGTTTGGAGTTTTGGGAAAGACACGAGAAAGAAGTTATATCAAAGTTCTGGCAAATAAAAGCTACCGGAGCAAAGTTAATATTAAAATGCACCGGCGGTATGTTAGAGGCGGTCAGAAAAAGTGGTAGCCTCGAACAATGGGAAAATCCCATAGGGAAATATTCGCGGTCGAATATTTATGGTAGTAACCACTGCCACCAGCCAGAAACTTTTGAGAGAGGGACTGTACGGTACCCTCTCGAAAATGAACATAGGGGAAAAATAACTAACCCCTTACAGTACCTCCATAGTAAGAAGGGCTGTACTGGTTTAGTTCATTGGATTTGACTAGTAAAGTCAATGGGGACTTTACATGCCCTGGGAGACAGTAGTCAGTCCCAGGATATGGAGTCTATACTGGGGGGTCACTATGACACCCCTGTGTCACTGCACTGAGGGTGCTATGTCGCACATGTGAATAAAGATGGTTCCTATGGGGTTGAGAAAGATCCCATAGGCATTAAACACAAAAATAGCCTAGAACACACATAGCAAAAATCCCTAAGAGTGGGAAAAAGAGTCTCACTCTTAGCAGGTAAAAAGAAACAAACCCTTCAAATCCAGCAAAGCTGCTGGGGGACTCTATAGGTAAGGCAAATTAGCCATAGAATGAGAATTCTCCCTAACACCAGGGTACCTCTCCGCTGCTGCGCCGCCTTTCTGTCACGCCCCGATATATTTTGAACACACCTCACAAAACACACTCTCCCCTGAAGACTTGCCAGCAAGGATTGGGACAAGGTCAACGACGCAGAGTTTTGCCATCTCAACACTGGTTTCCATTCAATCGATGGCAGTTGCCATGGAGACGCGCTACGAGCATTCTACAGCGTCTCCGTTGCCGGCAACTAAAAGCTCCTCCTCAACGTGCTCGATCACGTGACGGTTGACGGAGTCATGTGATCACCAGTCAGCGTTTAAAAGGGACACGCTGACTACCTTCGACGCTTCACAGCTGATCCTGTTGGGCGTACTACGTATTGCGAACTAGTTGTGCTACTGGACCTCGGATTGAACTTTGGACTCTGATTTGGCTTTTTCCCTCTCGGTATAGTTGTTTTGGAACTTTGCCTCTACTGGTTTTGACCATTTTTCTGTCCCTGGATTGCTGTCGGATTATCCCTTGTCATGAACTATGTTCTTGGACCACTCTGATTGATCTACGTTCCTGTCTTCCACGTCAGGTGGTGATTTAATCCATCCCGTCATCCTTGCTGGCTGCTTCTGACACATTTCCTTTATTAAGTCCTGACCAACTTCGCAGGGTAAGCCTTGTTCCAGATTTATTATAGTCACCTGCAAACTTGGGGTTCTTTGTTTTGACCTAATCACGTGTTTTCCTTACAGCGGTCATCAGGGGCACCTTCCGGCATCTACAGGCATTCCTTGTTGCGACTGACGAAGATCACCACCTGTGGCCTCAAAGATCGCTCGGTGCAGTAACTTTCCTATCTGCCCAAGTGGTACTTGGGGACAGAGGTCCCATCGGCTACACGACCAGCAAGTCTTGACACTTTCACGGCGAGGTCGCCGATTCCCGGGAGTGTTGCCGAATCTTGCCCTGGTGTCGGGTGGTCACCGCCGGCTTCCCCCGCTCGCTGCTCGACCTTTGGCCTGCTCCTGATCTTCCTGCCCGGGTGGAGGGGAGGTGCTGCCTCTCTCCAATCCCGCCTCGGGCACCCCTGCTGCCGGGGGTCTCTCTGTTTGGAGGCGTCGCCGCCAGGGTACCTCTCTGCTGCTGCACCACTCCTCGCGGGGAGGTCACCAATTCGCAGGAAATGCAGCAGTATCCTGCCCTGGTGTCGGGTAGTCGCCGCCGGCCTCCCCCGCTCACCGCTCGATCACAAGCCCTCTCCTGTTCTTCCTGTCCATGTGACCGGGGGGGTGATCCTCCTCTCCAAGTCCCACATGGGCACTGTTAGGCAGAAACCTGTGCAGTTCCCTTAGGGACCGCTGCAAAAGATTTAAGACTACAGGTGTTTGGCAGTAAACCCACTTTGTAGCAGTCTGTGCCACACAGATTCCCTTGGTAGCTATGGCTGAGCAGTCAGACTTCCCTCAAGAAGAGTTAGGCGGTATGCAGAGTATACACTATAGGTACAGGGACACAGTAGTACAAACAAACACTGACCAAAGCTTTGGTGTAAAAGTATATAATTATTTATTTAAAAACACACTTGTAGTTTACACTAGCAAAATAAACGAGGTAAGTAAATTCAACACACAGTCACTATCATATATATACAACCCTATTCACTTATTAGACAAGTCTTAGTGAGAAACACCACTTATTTTCAGACAGAGGTGAGCGCTTAACATAAGATGACACTCTAATAAGTTGTAAAGAAAGAGAGGGAAAAAGGCAGAGTTAAGGAAGCACACAAGTTTCAATACTTTTACCAAGAACCACAGTAAGGCAGAGTTCTACTGGAGAGCAAGGAAGTCAATTGCAAGGCCCACTCTTGGAGAGAGTAAGCAGAAGGAGTCCAGATTCACACAGTGGGGTTATGCCCAAAGAGTCTTGTAGATAGTTCGCACAAAAAGGATGAAATTCAAGTCAGGAAAAGTTAGCTAGGTTGTCCCAGGCTAGCCCAGGTTTAGAAAGTCGAGGCTTTACTGTCACCCCGAACGATCTGTCGCAAGGGAAGCCAGGCGGGACACAGTACCTTAAGTGTGAAGGGAGCTCCAGCGGGGGCAGTTGTTCCTGGCAGCAGGTGCAAGTCGGTGTGTCGTCCAGAGGAAGAAGAGGTCTCGCCATGGAAGAAAGATGAAGGTTGTTGCACTGTTAGGGAAGAAACCAGCCGCGGAGTGCTCCGGTTAAAAGGTACTACCCTTCTCTTCGCGGTAGTGGTAAACCGTGGTATTCCGGTTGTCGGGGTGCTTGGCATGGGCAAGGGGGCCACGAGATGCTCCAGGAAGGTGAAAAGAAGGCAAAACTGGTTATCCCCACCAGTCAAAGGAAGAAGACTCTCCAGACTGGAGATCTCCTCTGTCGTCGGGAAAAGTGGTGAGACGGTTCAGCAGGGCTCCACTGGTGGTGTCGTCGTTGCAGGTTGGCTCAGCTTCTCCCTCCTCGGATTCTTGGGTCCTGTGGCGACTTCTGAAGTTCCAGTCCCCAAAGCCCTGCTTTTATGCAGCACACCCCCATTCACTCAGCCTAGCTGTCAATCAAACATGCTAAGTGGTGAGCCGGCCGGCTCACCACTTGGGGCAATCACACAAGAGTGCGACTTGAGTTACCAAGGTAACTCAGTCCAGGGTGCCTAAACCCCCTCCCACACCCCCTGTGGTACCCAGACAGAGTGGCACCACTTTTGGAGGCTTCTGTGGAGAAGCCCGCCAAAAAGTGGAACAAAGGGCTCGACTTGGGTTGGAGTCACAGAAGAGAACACAAACGCCATTTTAGAATCGAGTTCTGGCAGAAAATACCAACCGGTGAATTAATATTAAATAAATAAACCGGCGGTATGTTTGAGGCTATAAGAATTAAATAATTAAAGTTGGTAGCCTCGAACAATGGGAAAATCCCAGAGATATATTCGCGGTCGAATATAAAAAGTAGTATCCACTACCACCAGCCAAAACTCGATCAGGGGGGACGGTGACGTGCCCCCTCGAACAACAGACGCCGGGGCAATCGAATTGCCCCGACCAGTACGTCCACAATATGATGGTTTGTACTGGTTTCTGTTCATAATTTGGGACTAGCAAAGCCAATGGTGACTTTACATGCCCTGGGAGACTGTAGTCAGTCCCAGGGTATGGAGTCTATGTTGGGGGGTCGCTACGACACCCCTGGGTTACGGCACAGAGGGTGCTGTGTAACCCACATAAAAAAACACATGAGACCCTATGGAGTAAAAGACCCCATAGCCCATAAAACACATGCAAAGTTAAAGGAACACCTCAAATCATGTCTAAGAGTGGGAGCAAAAGAATCTCACTCTTAGCAGGAGAGAAAAAAATAAACCCCAGAAAATCCAGCAAAGCTGCTGGGGGACTCACTAGGTTTGGGAAATTAGCCTTACAGAGAATTCTCCCTAACAGGCGCCGCTGCTACTGGGGGTCTCTCCGATCGGGGGGTGCCCTCCTCCAGCTGTCAGAGCCCTGGTGCACTCTCGGCTCCCGGAGGTGCGGCGAACACCCGGGGACCGCCGGGCGGCCGCTTATCCACACCAGAGCCACCCCGCGGGGAGCTCCCTCGATGTCTGCCTCCTCGGGCTCTGGAGTAGCGACCCGACCCACCCCCGTGGGTCCACCTCCTCAAGGGCCGGGGCCTCCCACTATGCAACGGTAGGGAGCCGGCGGCAGCTCGAAGGTCCCACCACCTATGCAGGCCCCTATAGCCGCCGCGATATGCCCGGACGTCTCCCCAGTCCCGGTGCGAACTGTAGTCGACCTGGGTGCCTCCCGCCTTTCGTATTCCTTGAGTGGCGGAGGTTAGCTCAAGCGGGTAAGATAGCGGGGTGGTGGGGAACGCTTATCTCTGCTTTAGGGCTCCGGAGCGCCGTCGACACGTCTATCTCGTGTCGGCGGCCATCTTGAAGTCCCCATTTTGACAATTGACCTTTAATGTCTTTTAACAGACTGGGATAATTACCCTCATACAGGTTTGCTATTGTACAAGTTATAGTTACCCCCAATAGTTGTATGCCTTCCCGAACCCACCCGAATTGTGTATGCTATCTTAAAAGCTGCAAGTTATCATCCGTGAGGGATATGTTTAAAATTTCTGATTTAGGTCTGTTGATTTTTAGGCCAGCCACTTTGTTAAATGTTTCTAGCTCATGTTCTGCTGCTTGTAATGTAGACAAAGGATCAGATGCCAAAAGCAGCAAATCATCGGCGTATGCCATAATTTCATAAACGTTTGCCAAAACCCCATCTTAGCCAAGGTCAGAAAAAAAAATGACCACTCAACCCAATCAAAAGCTTTCTCAGCGTCTAGGGATAAAAGAACTGCCTGGATATCTTTTTTTTTCCAACTTTCTCTAATATATGATACGTTCTTCTAATATTGTCATGTGTTTGACGTTGTTTTATAAAGCCTAATTGGTCCGGATGTTTCATTGAGTTTAATATGTCTTCCATCTTGTTAGCTAAGACCTTCGTATACATTTTGTTATCCAGGTTTATCAACGCAATTGGGCGATATGACTCTCATATGGAAGGATCTTTGCCAGGCTTTGGAAATAATATTATTTTTGCTTCCTCCATTGTGGTATGCCCCTAGATTGTACGAAGGAATTATTGTGTTCGTCCAGGGACTTATATGTTCCGATATGTTTTATAAAATAAAGCAGGATATCCATCCGGACCCGGAGATTTGTTTAAGGGAAGATTACGTATGACCTTATCAATTTCATCTAGCATTATATCCCGATCAAGCATGTCCCTGTCAGCTAATGATATATGGGGAAGAGTGACAGCGTCTAAATATGCTTTTTGTTGCCGTGAATCAGGAAGTTCCGACTGATATAAATTGGAGTAAAAAGTATGGAATTGTGAAATAATTTGCGGAGTTTCAATACATAAATCACCTGTGGGAAGCCAAATCAGTTGTATAATTTGGAAGGCAGCTTTCTGCCAGAGTTGTCTGGCCAAGAGTTGATCTGTCTTGTTAGCTTTTATATAATATTTCTGTCTAAGGTATAACAAGGATTTTTCTGCTTTTTCATGTGAAAAAGGTGTAACCTACCCACCGCTTTTCTATAGATTTTCTGTACTCCCGGACCCGTATTTGTTTCGATTTTACTCCAATGCATATCTTCAATCGTCCTCCAGCTCTATTCCCAATGCCTGTTTTTGTTTGTGTTGTGAGAAACGTACCGGTGTTCTCCTGAATAGAGCCCAAGAATCCCTTATCCAGGTGGCCAGGGCACGGCCATCGCTGTTGGATCCAGTTCCTGGGGGTGGACCACTGGGGGAGGATCACCTGGGTAGGGGAGTCTGGGGTTATCCTCCAGGAAATGCCCCAGGTGAGATGCAGTACTAGAAAGGGATGGGGAAGACAAGGTCCTTAAGGCTTCTATGGGCTGCATTAACTCAACCTCCCTTCCACCCGATAAACTTCCTTTTCGAGAATCCACCATCCCCTCTGCATCTGGTGAATCCATTAGACACCATGTGGCACTTAGAACCACTTTCCCCAGAATCCCTGTTTCCCTGTTTCCTACCTGAATACTCCCATTCTTCTTCGTGTCCCATGGATTATTCTTTCCCAAAACCCCAGTTTACTGTATTGACAACACACTACCATTCCCACAAACCCCACTGTTCAGATTACGATAAAAACTCTGATCATTCTTTCATTCCATAAATCCTACCCCAAACCCACTTTTTTATTTTATGATAGAAATCCCGGTCATTCCCGTCTGTCTCACAAACCCCCTGATACAAAGGTGGTAATTCCCTATAGAGCCTCTCTCCTTTCCGATATGAACACTTGCTTACAATATGACGGTCAACAGATTAATGCAAAACCTGTTTACCTGACATGTCCCAACCAAAGGGTCAGGCAAAGTCAAGCAATTGACCAAAATCACACACACCTGACAACCCTTTCCTTTCCCCACAGGGATAAAAGGTAGAACAAGACAGCACAGGATGAGCAAGGCAGACAGCACGCCGTGAGGGCCAGTTCCGTCCAGAGGAGGTGAAAGACGGCGCGAGTCAAGAGGAAGCCAAGAGGAGAAGCTACTTTGCTCTTATCGACTGAGACCTGTGAAGCCTCAAGAGAAGGAATCGTAAGGCCAGGAACAATAGCCTGTATGTATTGCAGCAGATGTAAGCGGTACCTGGGCGCCTCCTCTGCTGTTAGCCAAGCCGGGGAGAGACGCATGGGCCAATGGTATCGGCCTTGACTCAACAGACAAGAAAGTAAAGCTGTTCATCACAATCGGTGAGTTGAAGGAAGAGCTGATAAAGAAACCGAACTGTGTTGAACGAAAGTAGCAAGTGGATAATTGAACTTTGAGCAAAAAAAGAACTGTGTTATATAAACCTTGGGGGAAACCAGCAGAACAGAGTCAGGCATCATGTGAGTGCATGCTCGTGGTGATTACTCTATTGATGATACTACAGATACCAGAAGGCCGAAGGAGAGCCACCAAGATAGGTCAAAGTGGTCATACAGGAGGTCCAGCAAAAGCCCTGTACAGTTGAAAGCCTTTGACCTATGAACTGTAGAGAAAGTAAGGGAAGTGAATCCCATATCGTTAGAAAGCCGGGGAAGTGAATCCTGCATAAAGAGAAAGCAAGGGGAGTGAATCCTGCAGCTAGAGAAAACAAGGGAAGTGAATCCCGCAAACATTGAAAGCCAATTGATTGTGAAGTTGGCGAGAGTGAACCCGAACGAGTGATGCGGATAAAGAAGGGACAAAGTTTGAAGTCCTGAAATACAGTTTGTTGACAGGAGTTAACCCGAACGAGGGATGTCCACAAGTGAACTGTGTTAAAAATACATTGTAAGACAAGGAGAAGTGCACTGTCCCACTTGTCAATTGGGGTCCGAGCCCGACCGAGGGAGAAACCAAGAGACATTGTAAAGCAAGAAGAAGTAAATGTCCCGCTTGTAATATGTGGGTCCGAGCCCGGCCTAGGGAGATCCAGGGGTGAAAATGCATCACCCAAAGTTCGCTGAAAAGGAACTGTTTGAGTAATTGAGTAAGACTGTGAGAGGTCTGCATCCGGAAGAGATGGAACCAGGGGTAAAGCCGTCAACCAGACGCATTTGTACAAGTAGTCGAGTAAGACTGTGAGAGGTCTTTGCCTGGAAGAAGGGGTCCCAGGGTGAAGCCATCACCTCAAGTCATACGTGAAACAGAACTGTGTATTCGTTTTGTTGTAACTATCAGGCCCTCGAGGGCAAGAGACTTTTTATTGGAAAGAGACTTTAAGCCATCAGAGAACCTCATAGCTGGAACGGAACTGTCGGCTCATGCTGGGGAAAGCTCGAGTGTGTGCTGTGCTCAGGAGACCGACCTTGTCTTGTGCTGAAAACGGGGGGAAGGGAGACCCCCGGCAATCACACCCTGACTTATTATTTGAGAACACTTCTTTCTTTATTGAAACCCTATCCCACACTTCTTTTTTATTTAGCGTAAGGATTGGCAATAGGTTTTTCTTAGTATAGGCCCTTTTATTTTGACATGACGCCACAAGGACTGCCTTATTTTTATTTGATGGTCAACGCTTGCTCTCATCTTAGATTTAGGTTTAGCATAGGTATTTTCCCACCCTGCATTAATAGTTCAATAAACACCCTTGAACTGTGATCACTTGTCTGTCTTTACTGTTGCCACCATTAGTTCCTTACAGTGTCTAATGCCCCGCTCCACAATCTGGGTCCCCCCTTAAAGTTGCCTTGAAAGCATCCCATGTCACATTTGGCGAGGTTTTCCCAGAACATATAAAGTAAAAAAAACTCCCCAATTTGCTCTTCTATTTTTTCTCGAACAACTTGATCCCTTAGCAGCCCTTGTAGAAATCTCCAGGTCCACAACGTCTGTGGGATTTGTGGAATATTCAGGTCTATAGAGATCGGAGCATGGTTATTGTGCGATATACAATCTGCGTGACGTTGCCAATAAGTGGGGTTGAGGCCCAGGCATAATCAATACGTGAAAAGGAGAAATGTACATGGGAATGAAATGTGTACCCCTTCTCTGAGCCCTTTACTGTTGTCCAAATATCTACCAGGGACATCTCTGCACATTTTTGTTTTAATGAGTTAGAGGGGGGAGGTTGGGCATAGCGAGTTATATTGCTTCCATCACGTATAGGGTCCCAAGCGATATTGAAGTGACCGAGAAGTGCTATTTCTCCCACCATGAAAGATTATAATTGTGTAAGGGTCATATTTAGGAAGCCTTCTTGGCCTGCATTGGGAGCATATACAGAGGCCAATGTGAGCTTAGAGGACCCAGGCTGCACAGCCATGAACACATAACAGCCTTCTTTGTGGGCCTTAGTACGTACCACTTTAACTGGGGATCCAGATCTTATTGCAACAAGCACCCCTGCAAATTTCCCCACAGCATTTGCTTGAACAATACCAGGGTAATGACTCAGACGCAATTTGTGCCTATACAATACACGGATATCAGTCTCTTGAAGCGCCACCAAGTCCGGTTGGTGGTGCCCCAGTAATGCCTCAAGCTTTCTCCACTTTAATGGGGCTGTTTAGACCCCTAATATTGAGCGCAAGACATCTGAACAGTACATAATTGACATTGGGTCCACAGTAAAAATATAAAAAGACTGAACCTGCACGTTACATTCAATTATGAATCCCATGCACTACAGTTGCCCCACCCATTTGTTTCCTCCCCCCTAACAACTAACACTCCCTTCCCCAACTGGAAATGTTCCCCCTGTCCCCCCTTCAATTCCCCAGGTGTGAGCCACTGTACCTAGTGTATTCTAGGGTGAAAACACCCAGCTATGAGTCAACATTTACCCCAGGGTAAAGTACAGGGTATCATAAAACCCCCATCTGTTACCTGAACAGATAGAATCCAAGATGTTGTGCTCCGTCGATGTTTAATTTAGGATTACCGCTTCTCGGTCCATCGTTTTCATATTGTGCTTCGCTATTAGTCTAAGACGATGGCTTTGAAATCGGACCCCTGAGTCAGATTTTCCAATCTTCTCTCTGTATACCACTGTTTCTGCACCCATGTCGATCTCTGGATGATCCTTCCCAAGGAGTATACTGCGTAATAGGGCGGCCTGTCGCTTTTTCCGTTGAGGCTGTAGTTATGTCCTCTTCAATTTTAAGTATAGCTATTCCTGCTTCACGAGAGGAAATTCTATGCTGTCGTTCTTCCACCGTAAAAATCAAACCAAACGGGAAAGTCCATTTATACTTAATCCCACAGGACTGCAATGTTTTCACCACCACTTGCATTTCTCTGCGTTTTTGAAGGGTTGTTTGTGAAAGATGTTGGTACGGATGAAACTCTGACCCATTGTATGTGAAACGGGTGGCATTTCTGGCCTCAAGGAGAATTCGTTTTTCTGTGGATATAATGCGCAAGCAGCAAGAACCGGGTTCCATCCTCTTCGGGGCTCAGCCTATGTACACTGTCCAGCGAAATATTCTTAGGATCATCCCCTGATATTAGGAATGGATAAATTTGCCTGAAGGCGTCCTTAAGGTCCAAGTCTGTCACTGTTTTCAGAAGATTTTTAATTTGGATGTTAGAACGACGGGATCGATTTTCCAAATCTTTGCATTTCAATTCAAGCTTATGTGCTACCCTTGACAACTCTTCTATTACCACATCTGATTGTTGATTTTCCTGTACAAGTTCTTATATGGGTCTCTCGTTTGTACCAACACGGTCACCCAAAGCAGAAATTTCCTTACTGAAGTCCGTAAGTGACTGCCTAATTTCTGTAGTAATAGTACAAAACTGCGATTGAAAGGAGGCAGAACATTTTTCTTGGAAATCTTGAAAGCTTTTTGTGAAATCTTCCTTGGAGTTGGCCATGCCTTACTCTTCAGAATGTGATATGGATATGGGGAGAACTTTCGTACGCTTGCACCAGGTGTGATAGGATCTTTGGCCATAAGTCTGTGCAATGAATTGCAACGCGTCTGGTGAGCCGGAGCGTGCCTGACTGGGGGATTTTTCTTTTTGCTTCGCGGCATATGCAGAATACGGTGTTGCACGTTACAGTCCCAGTGTCCAGGTAATGACCATAAAATAAGCTTCAAACTGTTATCACACAGCTCTGCAGTACTGTTTGCTTTTTTGGGATCACACCGGCATAGCAGACGAATTGCAGTTTGGGCGCTTATAACTCCACCTGTTATATGGTAAGTATTAATCAAGTAACACACCTGTAGCCACCTCCTATATAAGGCTCCCAGATCAGAAGCAGGAAAGACAGGAGTACACTATAATATCCCAGTATGGGCCCCCTAGATGCCAATAATTTTCGGAAGAGGGTTACAACAGTCAGTTGGGGGCCCAAATATAATCTGTGGGCTTATGCCTTATCCAGGGGGGTCAGATATAACCTCTGATGACTTACTGTGCCTTGCACGGCCCTAGCGGAATTCATGGGTCCCAGAGACCTCCACCTCTGTTTGCACTGCAAGATGCCAAGCATGCCAAGCTCCTTCTGGGCGGATAACCACCAGGTCAGGCCCCACACGTAGTCTGAGCGCTCCAACCAATATATGTTACCACACAGAGGGATTTACTCTGAATTCCACTTCAGGCAGGGGGCGTCTTCCAATCGTGCCCAGCTCCCCCTCCGGTCCCACACGCTCTTATATCCAACTAATGCTGGCCAAAATAGATGGGGGGGCCCTCCAGAGGGAGAGTCGGGTGTGCCAACACCACCACAACAGGGAGACCGCTCCCACCCAGCGCCGCTGCCCACACAACGAGGCCACAAGCCTCTGCTCCAACCTACGACACTGCTGCGAGTTCTGGAGCAGCTTGTTCAATATCTCTCTGTTTCCGGGTCCCATCCAGCCATGTTTCCGCATCGGATCGCCATCTTCGAGGTAATCCTTTTTCTAGATTATTGCGAGCTGCAGGACGGAGAACTTGCATGCACTGCTTTAATGTGTGGTGACCATCTTGGAGTCCAAATGATTACTTTGATCCCAAGTGAAGGCGATGGTGTGGTAATTCTTAATTTGTATAACAGGTCCCCATAAAAAGAGCAGACTGCTCTTATTTAAGGAATTTGTGGAAGAGAATGTGATCTATCAAGAGAATGTTAACATAGTTGTTGTGTTGGTTGTAATTTTATTGTTTAGATGGGTAATCGGCTTATGTGAGCAAATGGAGGATAAGGTTTTGGGGATACTGTACCCGAAATGCAGGACATGCATACGTGTACCAACGGGGTGTTATTTGATCTATGGCTTATTGAATGGGGCAGGCGTTCAACTTATGGCCGCATACAGTCTGATAAACTGGGCCGTGTAACTTTTATGTACTTTAACCATTGATTACTTTTGTATACCAGCAAGATATTGGTATATGATAGAGGAATTTAAGATCTTGACAGAGCCCTGTAGTGATCACTTTCCCAGCTGCTTAAGCATAAAATGGTTACGGAATACATACCCTTAAATCTTATTCCCCATCTAGAGCAGGTGGAGAGTAATCCCACTTGTAAGAGAAGGATAAAGTGGAATAAGTTGAAAAACCCCAGTAGTCATATTGAAATATTGGCCTCAATCTGGTCTTTGGTTGGAACCATACTTGATGATGTGAATACTCCTTTAAGTAAGGTGCACTTGTTTTTTAGGATTATTGGAGAACATATTGGGTGTATTTCAATGTGATTATGCTGGTAGAAAACCTCAAGTTAGAGGATGGTTTGATGAAGAATTTAAGCAAGCTAAAAGGGCACTTCTCTCCACTTTAAAAACTGCAGGAATTACGGAAAGTGATATCATTTATGCTAGAGCAAAATACAAGGCAGAAATTGAGAGACCCAAATTAGAACTTGATCATCAGGCTTGCGAATCCTTGGTTTAAGCTGCTTCCGGGAAAAGATTCAAAGCAAATTTGGGAAATTGTTGCATTGGAGCCTCACCACAAATAGGCGCTAAGGGGGCCAGAATCAACAGTGGAAGTTGTGGCCTGGGTTGCCAATTTTTCAGACCTACATCATGGTCAAACAGAGATATCAGTAACCACCAGCTCAGATGTGGTGAAGAATGTTTCTTTAGAAGATATAATCATGGCTATTTCAAACCAGGCAAAGAATCAGGCTCCAGCCCCGTACGCAGTCCCTGCAGATCTTTTTCAAGATTCACTTGGTTTGTCGGCTCCACTTCTAACAATTAGTTTTAATGCAATTGCAAAACGGGGGATAATACCTTTGTCATGGAAAGATACAATCATTTTTCCAATATTCAAAAAGGGAGATTGGGCAAGCCCATTATCATATAGACCCATCTGTCTTTTGGATACCACATTCAACATTTTTGGAATGGTAGTACTGGGACATTTGGAAGACTGGATGTCATCAAAGTCGATTCTCTCAGACATCCAGCTGGGTTTCAGACCAGGCATGGGAACTGAAGACCAATCTCTCATTTTGTACTTATTAATGAAACAGTCGTTATACATTAGGAAGGAGCCCATCTTCTTGGCATTAATGGACCTGAGCACTGCCTTTGATAAGGTCAACAGGGCAAGGTTGGGGAGGTTGCTCAGGTCCATGGAATGCATGATGGAATTGTTGACCATGCGTGAGGCAGTTCATAAAGACACCTGTGCTTGTGTGCGATATGGTGAAAGTGGTCAATGTACACAGCACTTTGATGTGAAGAGGGGAGTTTGGCAAGGCTGTGTTTTGGCCCCTGTCTTGTGTTCACCCTTTATATTAATGCTCTAGATAAAGTTTTGCTAGATACCAATTGTTAGGGAGAATTCTCTGTTAAGGCTAATTTCCCAAGCCTAATGAGTCCCCCATCAGCTTTGCTGGATTTTTGGGGTTTATTTTTTTCTCCTGCTAAGAGTGAGACTCTTATTCTCCCACTCTTAGACATGATTTGAGATATCCTTTGACTTTGTGATGTGTTTTATGGGCTATTTGGTCTTTTACTCCATAGGGTTTCATGTGGTTTTTGGTAAGTGTGTTACACAGCACCCTCAGTGCAGTAACACAGGGGTGTCATAGTGACCCCCAAACATAGACTCCATATCCTGGGACTGACGTCTGTCTCCCAGGGCATGTAAAGTCACCATTGACTTTACTAGTCTTAAATTGGGAACAGAACCAGTACAAACCATCATATTGTGGAAGTACTGGTAGGGGTAATTAGATTGCCCCTGGGTCTGTTTTTCGAGGGGGCACTGTGCAGTCCCCCCTCGTCGAGTTTCTGGCTGGTGGCAGTGGTTACCACGCAAAATATTCCTTAAGAATATTTACTATGGGATTTTCCCATTCATTTTAAACGCACCACTTTTTGGTGCAATGTTAAAGATACCCCTGGGTTATTTATTTAATATTTATTCCCCGGTTGGGTCTTTTCGCCAGGACTCGGTTTTAAAATGGCGTTTGTGTTCACCTCTGTAACTCCAACCCAAGTCGAGCCCTTTGTTCCACTTTTTGGCGGGCTTCTCCACAGAAGCCTCCAAAAGTGGTGCCACTCTGTCTGGGTCTACAGGATGTGTGGGAGGGGGGTTTAGGCACCCTGGACTGAGTTGCCTCAGCAACTCAAGTCGCACTCTTGTGTGATTGGCCCAGTGGTGAGCCGCCCGGCTCACCACTTAGCATGTTTGAGTGACAGCTAGGACTGATGAATGGGGGTTTTCTGCATAAAAGCAGGGCTTTGGGGACTGGGACTTCAGACGTCGCCACAGGACCAAAGAATCCGAAGAGGGAGAAGCTGAGCCGACCTGCAACGACAACACCACCTGTGGAGCCCTGCTGAACCGACTCACCACTTCTTCCAACGACAGAGGAGATCTTCATCCCGAAGAGTCTTCTTCCTTTGACTGGTGAGGATAACCAGTTTGCCCGCCTTTTCGCCTTCCCGGATCATCTCGTGGCCGCCTTGCCTGTGCCAAGCACTCCGGCAACCGGGATACCATGTTTTACCACTACCGCAAATAAAAGGGTAGTACCTTTTAACCGGAGAACTCCGCGGCTGGTTTCTTCCCTGGCAGTGCAACGACCCTCAGCTTTCCTCCACGTCGAGATCTTCACTTCCTCTGGACGACGCCGCGGCTTGCATCCACTGCCAGGAACAACTGCCCCCGCTGGAGGATTCTCTCCACTTTCAAGGTACTGTGTCCGCCTGGCCTCCCTCGCAACGGTCTGAGTGGGGTGTCTCGTAAATCCTCATCTTACCACTTGGGTTGGCCCTAGGCTGGCTAACTGAACTTTTCTGAGCTGAACGAATTCCTTTTTGAACTCTCTGCAAGACTTTTCAAGCCTTTTAAACTGTGTGATCTTGGGCGCATTGGTGTTCTACTCTCTCCAAGAGGGATCCTGGCCTCTGAACTTTTTCTCACCAGTAGACTTTGACTTTCCTGCCTTGTTGAGTGCTTCTAAAGTATTGTGTTGTGTGCTGTTCCTAATTTCTGCCTTTTCCCTCCCTTTTTCTTAACTTATTGGAGTGCCATCTTTATTTAAGCGCTCACCTCTGTCTGGAAATAAGTGTTGTTAACTAAGACTTGTCTAATAAGGAATAAGGGATGTATATATGTTAATAGTGACTGTTTTTGAACTTGCTTACAATAATAGTGCTAGAGTGTCTCTAAGTGTCACAACCGCAGGTTCCTGGCGTTTATGGAAGAGGTGGAAATATGGCGGCCGTCCAACTGTGCCGCCACGTTGTGCTCCCAAGCGCTGTTAGCGGTCTAGTCCTTTCCAGCATGGCCGCTGCCGAGTGTACTTCCCTGTTTACGCTTGGCGGCTCGGCGCGTTGCAACTTCTGTATCCTCTTCGTTGCTTGCGCTCCACAGTTCTCTCGCTTGGCGGTGTTCCGCTCCTGTCCTATTTTCCTCTGCTTACCTCTCTCTTTCCGTTGTCTTCTCTTCTCTCTCTTGCCTGCGCCCCGTTAGTTCTCTTGGGCGCGTGGATTGCTCGCTTCCCTTCTCCTCTCCTGCCTTGCCTCTTTTGATTTTCTCTCTCGGGCTCCCCCCCCCCTTTGATTCCATTTTGTGCCATTCTCTCAACTCGCCTTTACTGAGCCCTACCCGCCGGTATTCCGGTCTCCCATATTCCAGCTGGTCTTGGTGTATCCTCTCGTTCCGCTGCATCGGATATCTACACTCCGAAGGGGTTTTTGTGCCGTGAGGCTTTTCCCCTTGCCTCACTTGTCTGTCGCGGGGGGGAGTCACCGCTGATTCGTTCCCAAAGGGTCGCGGTAGCTTCCTCCCGAGGCCGACCCTATCTACACAAGGAGAGGAGGACTTTCACTCGTCGATCCCGTGGAAAGAAGTTGGACATCTCATCTTCATCAGGTGAGGAGGAAGGGGAATTTGCAGACTCTCAGGGTTCGAGTGGGGTGGACAACATAACGGAAAACCCTGTCGATACGCCCACAGCATCAGGCATTGTTGATAGCTTGCAACGCCAAAATACTGACATGGCAACTCCCCAGCAACTTCAAGAATTGGTTGCGGCTGTACAAAACTTAAACCTGGAAGTTCAAGCCCTTAAGACGGCAAATACCGCTCTCCAACAGAGAGTTACTGCCAGAGAACAGCAAGTCACAGATTTACCACCTTTGCCTCTGGTGTCAGGCAAATTCGACGGATCAGAGAAAAAAGTTAAAGAATTCTTGGAAGCTTGTAATATCCATTTCGCTTTCAGACAGAACGCCTTTTCCTCCGATCACGCTAAAGTGGGGTTTATGATCACACACCTGACTGGTAATGCCCTAGCGTGGGCTACCCCATTGGTGTCCCAGTCCGACCCAGTGCTACAGAACTTTGTAGCATTCAAGGATCTTCTCAAGCAGACATTTCTTCGCACTGAGAGCGCTCACCTGGCTAGTGAAGACCTGTTGGATGTACGTCAGGGTGGTTCTGACCTACTCACTTACATATCCTCCTTCAAAAGACTAGCTGCAGAAGCTGGCTGGCAAGAAGAGGCTCAATACACCATCTTCAGGAGGGCTTTGCGCGAAGAGCTGAAGGACGAGCTCGCTAGGATCCCTCGCCCCGATTCTTTCTCAGATCTCATAAAGGCTGTTGTACGGATAGATTTTCGGTTGACTGAACAGAGGAATGAAAAGAGAAAGACCCGTAGCTCCAGCTCTTACCCCGAGACTCACCCATCGACCTCCTCACCTGCCGCTCGTCCATCCACCCGGGAAGAACCTATGCAAATAGGAGCAACCAGAGCGCCCTTGACAACGGAAGAGAAGAAGAGGAGAAGAGAGGGCAGCCTTTGTCTATACTGTGGCTCCTCCACACACCTCTTGAGAGACTGCCCAGATGTACCCCCCAGACGTCCGGGAAACGAACGCCCTCGGTAGTTGGCAGGATGGACTACCGAGGGGCTTTTCCCAGTTCCTATGTCACTCTTTCAGTTACTTCTGCCCAACCCTCGGACGACCAATGTCTCATGGTGGTATCCGTCCAGCTTCAGTTCAGAGGAAAGGAAATGGAGACTCTGGCCCTGCTGGATTGTGGAGCAGCCGGGAACTTCCTGGACACCCTATGGGCCGACAAGGTAGGCCTTCGCTGGATAGCCAAGAAGGAAGACCAGAAGGTAGAGGGAGTAGATGGTACCCCTCTGTGCTCCGGCCTCATTACCCACACCACAGAGGAGGTACGGGTATCCATTCAACAACATACTGAAGTACTGAGCTTCGATATCATTCGCGCAGCTCATTTCCCAGTCATTTTGGGGATTGGTTGGCTCCGACGACACAACCCTACCATAGATTGGTCGGCCAATCTTCTAAGTTTTCATTCTGCTTATTGCCAGGAGAAGTGTCTTCCAGGACCCTTGTTCGAAAGCGTCAAGATGGGGTGTGCCCCTGAGAGGAGCACGATCCATTGTATCCCAAACTGTCTTCAGGAGTACGCCACAGTGTTCCAAGACCAACAACCCATGGAGCTTCCTCCTCATCGACCTGAGGACTGTAGGATAGACTTAGTCCCTCTGGCTCTGGTTCCGTTTTGTAGGATGTATCCCCTTTCCTTGTCGGAAAAGGAAGTCCTTAGACGCTACTTAGATGACAACTTAGCCAACTGACTTATCCGACCTTCCAGATCACCAGCAGGAGCATCTCTATTCTTCATTCCTAAGAGGGACTCCAAGGACCTAAGACCTTGTATCGATTACCGAGGGCTTAACCAACTTACCATCAAGGACAGGTACCCTATGCCCATAATCTCGGAGATCCTGGAGACCGTCCAAGGCTCAGTAGTTTTTTCTAAACTCGACCTACGTAATGCTTACCATTTGCTCCGCATCAGGACTGGTGACGAATGGAAGACGGCTTTCCGCACTCCCTATGGGCTGTTCGAATATCAGGTTATGCCGTTCGGACTGGTCAACGCTCCCTCCATCTTTCAAAGGTTTATGGACCGTATATTTTCTGATCTCTTGGGCCAAAACACCATTGTCTACTTAGACGATATTCTGGTTTACTCCTGTCAGCCCGAAGAGCATACTCGTCATGTGAAGGAAGTATTACACAGGCTGCAGCGACATCATTTATTGGTCAAGCCGGAAAAGTGTGCTTTCGCCAAATCCTCCGTCTCC
Organism: Ambystoma mexicanum; assembly: GCF_040938575.1. Taxonomy (NCBI): domain Eukaryota; kingdom Metazoa; phylum Chordata; class Amphibia; order Caudata; family Ambystomatidae; genus Ambystoma; species Ambystoma mexicanum. Next base: position 1,363,487,613 of record NC_090930.1, on the reverse strand, counting down.
TATCTGGGGTTTATTTTGTCCAGCGAGGGGATCGCCATGGATCCCAAGAAAGTCGAAGCTATTCTAGGCTGGCCCTCCCCTTCGTCGGTCAAGGAGATTGAAAGATTTTTGGGACTGGCCAACTTTTACCGGAAGTTTATTCCCGAATTTTCCAGACTCACTTTGCCTATCACCTCCTTACTAAAGAAAGCCTCCAGGCCCTTTCGATGGTCCAGGGAAGCCGAGGAGAGTTTCATCTGTCTGAAAAGAAGTTTCTGTTCTGCCCCTATTCTGAGACAGCCGGACCAATTGCTTCCCTTTATTCTTGAGACCGACGCCCCAGCGGGTGCGGTTGGCGCCGTTCTCCTACAATCAAATCAGGGCCAAGAACATCCCATCGCCTATTTCTCCAAGACTCTGAACCCTAGTCAGCTAAACTACTCTGTCATAGAAAAGGAGCTCTTAGCTATGAAACTGGCTTGTCTAGAATGGAGGCATCTTCTCCAAGGAAGCTTACATCCGTTCCTGATACGTACTGATCACAAGAACCTACAGATCCTACGTCAACAAGAGTGTTATAACACCAGACAAGCCCGATGGGCGCATTTCTTTGCACAGTTCCATTTTCTCATAACATACATACCTGGTACCCAAAACCAGGTTGCTGACGCCTTATCTCGCAGAGATGAGACCCCTCTGGGATACGAGAAAGAGCTCATGTTTCCACATATCAAGATCATTTCCGCTGTATCGTCTTTCTTGGAAGAAGTGAGGGAAAGATCTCTTTCCCCAGAAGAAACACTCTTGCAAGTGGGGAGGACTCCGGTGGATCAGAGGGACGGTCTGTACTTCACTCAAGGGAGGCTCATCCTTCCTTCACAGGACCTCAGAATACAAGCTCTCCAGTGGTGTCACAACTCGAAGGTGGCCGGGCATAGAGGCTTACGAGGGACTTTGGAATTACTGCAGAGATCCTTTTACTGGCCCGGTATGCGAGCCGATACTCAGGCATACATCCAGACCTGTATGACCTGTATGCAAAATAAACATCCTACTCGAAGTCCCCTTGGCTTGCTTCAACAAGACTCGATTCCCTCAGGCCCCTGGAAGCACATATCTACAGATTTCATCGTAGATCTACCGGTTTCCCAGGGGTGTACCTGTATCATGGTAACAGTAGACTCCTTCTCGAAGTTGGCTCATTTTTCCCCCTTACCCAGGATACCTTCGGCCTCCCTTATGGCGGAAGTCTTCATGAAAGATGTCTTCAGGTTGCATGGTCTCCCCAGAAAGATCGTGTCTGACCGTGGGAGCCAATACACCTCAAAATTCTGGACTGCCTTGTGCAGACTGTTGGGTATCGAAAGGGCCCTGTCCTCTGGGTTCCACCCACAGACTAACGGGCAGACGGAAAGGCTAAACGGGACCCTTGAGCAGTATTTGAGGTGTTTCATTAACCAACAACAGGATAACTGGGTTTCCCTCTTACCAACAGCTGAGTTCGCTTATAACAATTCTGTACACAGCGCACTTGGGATCAGCCCTTTCTTTTGTACGTATGGGTACCATCCTAAATCTATAGTACCCACCTTCTGGACTGAGACTCCTATACCATCCTTAGAAACCTCTCTTTCTAGATTAAAGGAAGCCCATAACACCGCCAACCAAAGTCTTCTAAAGGCCAACGCCCGTAACAAACTACAAGCTGATAAACACCGGAGACCTGTACCGGATTGGAACAGAGGATCCAAGGTCATGTTATCCACCAAGTTTTTGCCCCGCTGAGTACGTCCTTCTAAGCTATCTCCCCGATTTATTGGTCCCTTCGAAGTCCTATCCAAGATCAATCCAGTAGCTTATCGCCTCAGACTGCCTAAGAATCTTAGTCGCATTCATCCGACCTTTCATACCTCCCAATTACGTCCCTTCGTATCAGGGAACAGAAAACAGAATACCCCCAGACTCCACACTTTGCCTGCTCCTACCTCTGAGGAATACGAGGTCTCCCACATCCGGGATTCTCGTTACCACAGAGGTCGCCTTGAATATCTGATTCATTGGAAAGGTTATCCTTCTTCTGAGGATACCTGGGAACCTCGGACCCATGTACATGCTCCCCGTTTGTTACGTCAGTTTCACAGGTTACATCCCAGCAAGCCGGGGGGAACCCGACTTCGAGGGGGGCATACTGTCACAACAGCAGGTTCCTGGCGTTTATGGAAGAGGTGGAAATATGGCGGCCGTCCAACTGTGCCGCCACGTTGTGCTCCCAAGCGCTGTTAGCGGTCTAGTCCTTTCCATCATGGCCGCTGCCGAGTGTACTTCCCTGTTTACGCTTGGCGGCTCGGCGCGTTGCAACTTCTGTATCCTCTTCGTTGCTTGCGCTCCACAGTTCACTCGCTTGGCGGTGTTCCGCTCCTGTCCTATTTTCCTCTGCTTACCTCTCTCTTTCCGTTGTCTTCTCTTCTCTCTCTTGCCTGCGCCCCGTTAGTACTCTTGGGCGCGTGGATTGCTCGCTTCCCTTCTCCTCTCCTGCCTTGCCTCTTTTGATTTTCTCTCTCGGGCTCCCCCCCCCTTTGATTCCATTTTGTGCCGTTCTCTCAACTCGCCTTTACTGAGCCCTACCTGCCGGTATTCCGGTCTCCCATATTCCAGCTGGTCTTGGTGTATCCTCTCGTTCCGCTGCATCGGATATCTACACTCCGAAGGGGTTTTTGTGCCGTAAGGCTTTTCCCCTTGCCTCACTTGTCTGTCGTGGGGGGGAGTCACCGCTGATTCGTTCCCAAAGGGTCGCGGTGGCTTCCTCCCGAGGCCGACCCTATCTACACAAGGAGAGGAGGACTTTCACTCGTCGATCCCGTGGAAAGAAGTTGGACATCTCATCTTCATCAGGTGAGGAGGAAGGGGAATTTGCAGACTCTCAGGGTTCGAGTGGGGTGGACAACATAACGGAAAACCCTGTCGATACGCCCACAGCATCAGGCATTGTTGATACTAAGTGTGTCTTTAAATAAATAATTATATACTTGATACCAAAGCTCTGGTCAGTGTTTGCTTGTGCTACTGTATTTTGGTACCTATCTTGTGTACTCTATATACTGTCTAACTCTTCTTGAGAGAAGTCTGGCTGCTCAGCCACAGCTACCAGATAAATCTGGGTTGTACAGACTGCTACCAATTGGGTTTACTGCCAACACCTGTAGTCTTAAGCCTTTTGCAGTGGTCCCTAAGGGAACTGCACAGGTTTCTGCCTAACACCAATACAGATTATCCAATATTCGGACAAAGGTCTTTACTATTTTAGCTTATGCGGATGACACTGTGTAGAGAAGGAGCTAATTACCCCAACCTCAATCATCCCACCCATATTACCTGTCTGTTGGAAACCAGAGTATGAGACATACACAGAGCAGTTGAACAGACAAAGAGCAGAGTATGGACTCTGTGCAGTAACAGTGAAAGTACCAATGCCTAAGAGAATCTGGGAGGCAAGGTACCCACTGAGGAAACCATACCTGCATACAAGAAAATATGATGGCCATTTGAATGAAATCCCTGAAGCAGCAGAGCAAATAAACAGCAAAGACGAAAGGTGACGTCACACAGAATCGAGTTGACGTCTACAAAAGAGATGCAGAGACCAGAGAATGCAGATATTCTATAAGGCATCAAGAAAGTATCAAGGAGAAGTTACTTCTTGGGTTCCAGGTAAAGAAGCTTATGCCACAGAAATAGATGAAGATGTCAAGTTAGTTTAAACGTGTACAGATGCAAGAGAAACGCAAGCAGACAAAGTAATCATGAAGCTAGCTTGATAGCCAATAGATTGCGGCAACCACCAATATATATACATATGGACAAGTAAAGGATGGATGTTTCCACCACCCATTATAGCAGTGCTGGACATTAGCAAGAAGGCCTCATTTCTAGTGTGTCGCAGTTAAAAAAGCAAATTGAATAACAAAGTGAATCTCAGCAGACGAGGCTGGACGAGCCAAGAAGCCAAGGTCTTATCAAACTGGAGTGAGCTGACATTGGATACAAAAGTTGTGAAAGAACAGAACTCCTGTTCAGAAGGCATGGACATAACAAGGAAGACGTCAGAGGTGTATTAAAAAATAGTATTAAATGCACCAAAAAACTTGATTCCATGGTCTCCAGTCAGGTGGAAGAATGAAGTTGGACGAACGAGGTGGTCACACCTACGCACGAGGGCTGAGTTTGCCCACACTCCTTAAATTTCTCAGAGCACAGTACAAACTCAAGGCCGAGTGTCAAAGCCCTAATTGACACTAGACCATTGAGGTGGTGATGGATTGATTTGCTAATTGGTGGGAAGCTAATGTTAAGACGAGCTCCCCAGCAACTGGATGTTCAGCCTGCCTGCTGCTAGATGTAGGTGGAAAGGTACTAACGGGGGTTAGAAGCCAACCAATTGTAGAAGATCGCGTAATTAAGGGTCCTATAGTTTGTGTAGCCAATGGGACGTCGTGTATTTAGTGACGTTCATAGTGGCCATTTTTGAGGGGAGGGCTTAGTTGCCCCACCTGATGTTAAGTACCCTTTCACTTTCATTCACTGTCCCATACTTATTTGGAACGTATACTTAGATATTCACTTAGAGCCTGTCACTTCCTTCAATAGGTTTTTGTAGTTTGCCATGGAGGATGACGTTGGTAATGATGCTGGTCAAAACGTCACTGATGACGAATTTTCTAAACATAACCTCAGTTTTTTGTAAGATTCTTCGGTAAGAGGATCGAGCGAGTGCTGATCTTCGTTGTACTCCCTGTTTTAGATAATTGACATTAAAACGGCTTTCCTTTTGCCAAACTACCGGAGTCGTTTTGATTGATGTATGAATAAAATCTGAATCCCCATCCATCTCCCGGATAATTGCTACTCATTAAAGGGGCTGGGATATCCAGTTCAACTGTCTTAATCATCTGCACCCCAAAAGCACTAATACTAAATTTATGACTGACATGGATCTAAAAGTCAACTTGGCAAAATATGCTGTTATGGCATGTGGGATAGGGAAAAAACCTATCAAAATGAATAAAATGTTGAGTAACGGAACAGTTATACCTAGAGTATTTGATTTTGACTACCTGGGTATACATTTACCTACATCTATGACTGGTAACGCACACGTTACGAAACAAAAAATACGGATGAGTAAACCCTTGGGGAGTATTGCATGCTTTATGGCGACGTGTCACGGTCACCCACTGCAAATTATTCTTAAAGTGTATGATATCTAGACAAATGCAACAGTTAAATATGGTGCTGCGCTATGGTGTGATGTGAAAATTGCAGAACTGCAAATCTTGGAGAATCCATTTTTTAAAAAGTCTTTTCTGTAGCCAACTATGCAGTTCATGCGGAATTGGGTGCAGTTTTTTCAGAAGATGATTGGTGCTTAGCCCCTTTTCTGCATTGGCTGAGAATATGGGCTAATCCCAAGGCAACCCTTAACCAATTTATAATTAAGGAACTTTTGGACAGAGGGGTTGAAGATGATTCCTTGGTTTTGTTAAATCAAATAGACTTTGACCGAGATCAATGTACAAGCATGTTTAGCGCCCAGCACTTTGTTAACCAATGTTCAGAAAAACTAATATAAGGAAAGCTTTAAAAGTTATGCCAAGAACAGATGGAAACCAAAGAATTGATGATTAACACCAATAGGAGGCATGCTATTGAAGGCAAGTCCCCTTTTTACACACACTTCAGAATAAGGACAACAAATTAGGGAAATAGGCCAGGAGATAGCTTTGCAAGGATAACAAGGTTTAATTGTACAAAATACAAATATCAGCAAAGGACTCGGTTGCTCGAGAGCGCTCTAACCCTTACAGTTACAAACAGGGGCTTAAAAACCCCACAAGAGTCAAGATATAAAGTACAAATGGGTACCACTGATTGGAGGCACCCTACGCATGAGACTGCTCCATAGGGGATGCCAAACAGTAATTGGTTAGTTCTGTCCCGTTGGTCTGGATCCACATGGGTCAGTTGGGCTCATCCTCGCGGTGAAGGTCGGGGCACACATTAATACATTGTTTCTGTCTAAACTAAACATGCTAAGCCTGGTTAATAATTCATTGTGGCAGGCACCTGGTGCAGCACAGGCAATTGGTAACAGGGGGAAGGGAGGATAAAATACAGTCACGCTGAACCACACATTCAGGGCTTCATTGATACCACAGTTCCTCCTCTCAAGGTCTCCACCCAGGGTTTTGATCTTTAATTTATCCCTCTCTGTACCTTGTGTTACAAGGGATATGTTTTCATGCTTGAAAGAAATACAGCCGTGCATGCTTAAATATTTCTGCGGACACTTGATTTGTGTTGGGACAGGGGGGTTCCTTGCTTATCAGGGAATGCAAAGGTGTGGGGGTCGGGTCAGTGGTGTGGGGCTGGCCCCGGATTGGCTAGGTGGGGGTTAGAGGCTTAATGGCAGTTTAGATGAGATGAATGGACACAGAACGGAGCCTAGTGTTGTCTCACGCTCTTGCAGGACGCATTCCTTTGAAAGATACTAAATGTTTGCAATACTGGAGGGACCAGGGGGGAGTGGACTTCCATGGCAACAGGGCTCTGCGGTGTCGGAAATTAGGCCTAGTGAGCGAGGAACATGAACAGCGTGAGCCTGCAACTTATCCCTTTTGGGCCTAATACAAAATGGAGTCATGGGCTATGGGTTTTCTAGTGCCGTGCATCTACTTCTAAGCGCTACAGTGCCTCTACATGTTGCCTGATAATGCAGCTTACTCCCCCCTTATACGTTACATCACCTCATATGGTGTTCCCCTTACCTGGAAGCGCCTAGGGAGGTGGATTAGGCTAATTTTCATCCCAACATTCCCCCCTTTCGTTACTTCTACAGTAATTAATTCTCCCCCCCCATGTTTATGCTCATTTGTGTGCCTTTCTGCTTCGTCCCACGCTGATGTTCCCTTTATGGACATCCATACCCTGCACACATGCCTGTTATGCTCACCTGGTATCCACGGGGATGTCACTCAGCCCTGGTTGGATGATATGCCCCTCGAACCCTCTCCCCAATCCCTGGGTAGTGCCTCCGATGGAAGTTGAGCCTGAAATACAGGAGGGCTGGATTCAAAACTTAACTGTCTCTGGTAGGGTGTCTTCCCACCTCCCTTCGATTCAAAACTTTCCCTTGGCCCTCTCCTCACCTTAATTTCTTAGAAGGCGTGCTCTCTGTCCTGCTCTTCGTGGCAGGGGTGTGTAGTCTCGTGTGGGCGTGTGCAACCAAGTTGCTTCACTGGTGCGAGCCCTTTTGAGTGTCTTTAAGGTAGGTCTTGCTACTTTACAGCCTTTGTATTCTATTCTGTTCTTTCCTTCCTTCCTCTTATTGTTATTAATGTCTTATTTCTTCTCTTTAGGTGTGCAAAGAGATTTTTGCGTTTTCATGTGGGTTGGAGCTGAGCATGAGCCGGTAAATGAAGGCGCGGTGTGCGCGATTTTGTCCGGTAAGTAATGCGCAATGCGCGGTGCTGTTTTGCCTAGTATATGCTAACCTGTGCCTTTCCCCATACGTCGTAGGCTGCGGTGGTCTTCGCCGGTTGCAGTGATGTTCTGGAATGATGCTGAACAAGAGGCGACTAATCTGGTAAGAATCTTGTGATTTTCGTTGTTAGTGTGAAACCGTAAGTATGCGCTCACTAATGCTGTTCTTCTCTCTCCCCTTTTCAGGTTGCTGCGTTCTGGGAAGCATGCGGTGCCCGATGATGGAGTTCGCTGGATCGAATGTCTCCAGGTAAGCAGAATCAGGAGCTGATGATGGGCTGAAGACAGGATGCTACTCACAGGTAAGATTCCAATAACAATGTTCTTTTTCTCTCTGCAGGCACGCAGTTCCAAGAGTAGCTGGCATCAAAGAATACTGGAGACCCAACTGGACACAGTGAGCGTTACGCTGCAAACAGCAGAATAACACAAAGCGTTTTCTTCTGTTTGAGTATGGTTTAAATAGTCCTCAGGTAAAATAGTCCAGGTAAAGTAGTCCCAGGCCAGCCACACCCTAAACACTTTACTGCATAGCTCAGTTATTGGGAACAGAGCTATGTGAGTGCCTCCATGTTGACTGAAGCCCCCAAGAAAGTTGTTCCAAGTAAAATAGTCCCAACCTAAAGGTGTTCTCCATAGTGATTATGAGCCTGGTGCCAAAGGCCCCAGGACTGACTCCAAGAGAGTCTCGGTGAGATTTTAAGGCCTTTAAGGCCATAACGGAACCCGAAACCTGGCCTTACCTGGCAGGCTGACTTGCCAGTGGGGGTCAGGGGTAGGGATCATGACAATGCCTTAAGCTCTCGCCTCGGTGCCTATACAATTAAGGTGTGCAAGTCATGTATATGCATCCCCATCACCTGCCAAATCCACCCATACCTTTTTTATAGTTTTCGGGATAAAGGGGAGGTACAATGGTAGTATGGTACAAGTTGTCAACTACATCGCTAAGAGGGATGGGACCATGTGGTGTACAGGGCGGTCATTTTCCTCAGTTTAGACATCTACTTTATATCACAAGGAACTTTATTATTCCCAAGAGTCACCATCATCATTGCACTATTATGCACGGATTTGGCACAACACCGGAGACCTAATTGACACGTGCAAAAGATCACCAGGATAACCACGATGATAGGGACCAGCATTTTCACCAGTGTTCCAAGCCACGATGGGACCTAGCTGATGGCCAGGGTAAACCAGCCCTCTTCTTTGACCCCAGCTTCTTTCTTCATTTTTACCCCTAACTCGTGTACATCAGCGATGACGTGTGACAGTGTCCCGTTTTCTGCATCTTTACAAGGTAAGAATGTGCAACATGAGCTCCCGATCTTTTTGCAAAGACCGCCCTCCATAGCCATCAGGAGGTCCAACACGTACCGATTTTGCATCGTCATAAGTTTTAGGGCCCTTAGTTCCACGTTGATGACATTGAACCTTTGTTCAGTATCATTTGCCAGCTAGATTAATTCCCATCAAACTATCTGGAGCCATTTAGCGTTGGCCCCGTGTCTGGATGCTGGGCACTAAGGATGCAAAATATGTCTCTGCTGAATTGTAGAGCTTATATTCTTCTTGTATTTGTGCAAGCAGCTCAGACGAGTCGTTGGAAATGTAATCTGATGCTCTTTCTCCTGTGTAATTGGTCATAGGGCTCCTTTTCAGTGAGCATGCAACTGTTTGGTGGTTGCTCTGTGCGTCAAACTTCTTTGGTGGGGGGCACGTTGGGAGCTTCGAACAGGAGTTCCCCCTTTCGGTGTTCCTACGACATGCTCAGCCGGGGGCGAAATGCAGCATTGCTAGTGAACAGTAGCCCCTCCAAGAAGGCGAGAGGTGCAAGTACGCTTGCTGGCCGCAAACCCAGTAATAATCCATCAGTGCAGCTGTGCCTTTCTTGAGGTCGGGCACTATGACAGTTCGATTGCATTGTACATTTGACCCAACAGCCACTGTCCCCTTGCTGAAAAAACAAAGTTTGTATGATATCTGTGGGTGCACCTTTACTGGTTTCTCGAGGGCCGCAATCCAAGTTAGCTTTGTGATGTCCATGTTTGCCCACAAGACTGTTCCATGAGTATTACAATTTTCTCATACAGCCCTAGGAGTCCTTCGGCCCTGCATGCATCTGTTGTTTCATACCATTCGTTATGGACATATCTTGCTCCTTCGACCTCCAGATGTGAATATTTGAGAAAGTTAGGGTTGCTGGAACTCGTTTTGCAGTTTCAGGGGTCAGGTTCGATAAGTTCTAGATGGACCTTGTGTGCCTGGAAAGTGCCTTTGATCCTACTTGGTGCAAGGTGAATCAGACATTGTGTTGTTATCATGGGTACTTCTTGTGGAACGAAGACCTTGGATGCCCCAGATGCATGCAGTATTAAGGAGCAGATGTAGCAACTCCCATTATTAATTCGCCTTCCCATTGCACTCATGTCGGAGTACCAACTGTTCGAGTGTTCGGGGTGACAAATGTCTCTGACCACATCTAGTCTTAAGCCATGATATGCATCATAGTTGCGTTGGCGCGTTTATCTTCTCTTTCTGTTACTGTGCAACGTGGGCCTTTGTCCCACTAGTATTGTCTCTCTAGTAATGTTAGCATTGCAAAGGGTTTGTTTTACCCCTGGCATTAGTAGTTTGAAGATTTTGCTATTGCATATTGTGGGTTGAGAGCTGCTACTGTTTACAAGACTATTATTATAACCTGTATCATTGGTTGGCATTATGGAAACCTCAACTTTTGCTGCTGATATACTCACATTCATCCTTTCATTTGGGTGAGGAGAAGGAGTAGGGGTGATTTGAGCTATTGTAAAGTGCATAAGGATAGAACTGGGGTCATAAGGTGGCATTTCAGTTACATTAAAAAGAGATACAGTAACATTTGAGGGTATTGCTGTTTCATTGAATTATAATCCTGTAACGTTGAAGGGTGTACTCCTGTTCCAGGCCCATTTAGACCCCGCCCTTCTTTTAGATGCCCAGCACAGATAAAAGATGCCCCCAAGAAATCCCTAATACAAACATAAGTATAGTAAACACAATTGCCGTAAACTGTAGACCACAGTGATAGCTGTAGGCCCTCGTAACACTAATTCTACTACTACTGCTGTCTACATTTTAAGAATTTCTCAGTGGTGCCATCTCCATTATTTTTGTGCCTGCGGAATTGGGGAAAAAACAGGGAGGGTAGGAGATGGGGAGAAGAGAAAGAGCAAGAGAGCAAGAGAGCAAGAGAGAAAGAGGAAGAGAGGGAGAGAGAGAGAGGTGGTCTCTCCTCTGTGTGGGGGGGTGCCATTTGTTTTGTGATGCATCTGATTTCCCTTGTGAGTCGAGTTAGGTACTGTTTGAATTCTTCTCCCAATATAGTAGCTGCTCTGTGAGCATCTGATGCTCTACATACTGGTGACAGCGGTGTTTGTATGCATCGTCCAGTGACTATTTCATGAGGGGACAGGTGGTGATCCTTACTGGGCTGCGTGTGCAAATGGAACAGTGCTAGGGGCACGCAGTACACCCAATTTGTTTTCAGGGTGTTGCATAATTTGGAAAGTCTACTTTAAAGGAGGCCATTGATTCTTTCCACCGTTCCGTTTGCTTTTGGGTGGTAAATAGAGCACATACAGTGTTTAATCCCCAACAGATAGTCACCTCCTTGAAGAGTTCATTGAAAAAATGTGTACCATTGTCTGAGCATAGGACATCACACACTCCCCAACGGGGGAAGACTTCTCTAACAAGAAATTTTGCAGCACACTTGGCATCTGAATGGGCACATGGGCCAGCCTTAACCCATCGGAAAAAGGGACACACCACCACAATTAAATATCGTGCCCCATTTCACCTTTCTCCTATTTCTGCATAGTCTGTGCAGCTCATGGAAGGGACCTACAGGGTGTGGCAGTGTCCCTCTCAGAGTTCTCAGTGTCATTCATGGGCTAAACTCTTGACACATTATGCATTGGACCACCATCCTTGCCAGGTGCTCCTGTAAATTTGGGATGATCCAATCTTCCTGAAGGTTGGCTGCAATGTGTTGTTTAGAGCTGTGGGATGGGAAATGCAACTGTTTGAATGCTGTGTATAGCAACTCCGTTGGCATCACTACGTTTCCTGTGGCCTGCTGTCTCCATAAGAGATCCGTGGGTAATTGTATTGCCCCACGTTTGAGCCATAGATCCTGTTCTTCTATGGGTGCCCTGCGCTGTAGCTCGATTTGTGCTATAGGGAGGGCCGTGTATGCATCTGTGTGTAGTTCCGTGTTGGATGTGGTTATGATGTATTCTGCTGATGTTGGTAGTGAGAGATATGCTGCCTCCTGGGCTGCCGTGTCGGCCGCCGCATTTACCAATGATATTTTGTCTGTATTGTGGGTGTGCGCTACGCATTTAACGACCGCCACAACAGAGGGCTCTGCGCGGGCAGAAATCAATGAGTTTAATAATGCATCGTGTTGTACTGGTGAGCCCTCTGCTCTTCTGAACCCCCTCCTTTTCCAGTGTGACAGACCTGCATGCACCGTAGTGGTGACATAGGCAGAGTCTGACTAGATGTTAACATAGCACCCTTTAGAGTCCCGCAGGGCTTCTATGAGTGCTACGAGTACTGCTTCTTTTGCAGAATAATGCCTTGCTAATCTTTTCATGACCAGTGTTTCGTATTCTCCCTCTTTCAGGCACACCACTGCCGGCACAACATATTTTTAACCTGTGCCGTGGCCAATGGATGCTGACCCATCACCGAAGAGTACTACTTCTTCTAATGGGCTCTCTTTAGCTTTGGGGATATCGTCACCCTCCCCTTCATATGATGCTCAATCATGCTGTTGTATGTCCTCAGCCATGCATAGTTTGATGAGAAATGTGGCAGGGTTTACTGTTCTACAGCACTCTACATGGATATGTGACCTGGACATTATTATTTCATATGCTGATGCTCTGTGTGTGGTGAGTGTGGACTTGGGGCGATCTAGTATCGCAAAGAGTGAGTGCTCGACGTATAACGTTCCTGAGCATCTCATAATAAATGTGCAACTTTTTTCAATGGCAAAGGCTGCGGCAGCCAGGGCTTGTTCGCAAGCTAACTGTCCCTGCATGACAGAATCAAGTATGTTGCTATAGTATGCTTGTGGTTTGTGGCCCATTGAACTTTTTTATGTGAGTAATGTTGTCATGAATGTGCCATTTGAGTGAGAGAAAATGTAAAATTCCTGTGTGTAATCAGGGGTGACGAGGACAGGAGCTGTTGAAATCACCTCTTTTAGGTCATTGAAACTGGTCATCATTTCTGCTGTCCACTGAATTGTGTTGCCCTCTTTCTGGGCCTCTTTGAGGCCTTGTAGGAGTGGTCTGGTATATGCTACGTAGTCTAAGATCGAAACTCTACAATAGTTGCATAACCCCGGGAACTTTTGCATGTCTTTCACTGTGAGTGGCTTGGGAGTGGCGCGCACTGTAGCTGCCCTGTCCGGAATTATCCACTTGCCATCCTTGCAGATAAGTTGTCCTAATTAGAGCACTTCCAATAACCAGTACTGGAGCTTTTTTGTGTGCACTTTGTACCCTTTCCTTGTTAGCAACTGTAGTAGTGGATGGAATCCCTTCGACAGCTCTGCTCGCTGCAGATCAGTAGGTCATCTACATTTTGAATGATCGTGCTGGGCACCTGAATATTCCATAGATCTTCATGCAATGTCCTGTTATAAATACTGGGTCTCTCAGAGTACCCCTGGGGCAAGCAACATTGTTCCTAGCGCTTTCTTTGCAGGGTGAATGCTGTAAGGTACTGTGAGTCTGGATGGAGAGGCACTGACTAAAAAGCATTCTTCAATTCCACCACAGTGAAATGTGTAGCTTCTTTGGGAATGCTACACAAAATGGATGCCGGGTTAGGAACAAGTGGAAACTCTTTCTGTACAATGTTATTAAGGAGTCTTAAATCCTGAATCATCCTCCAACTGCCCCCGTTTCATTTTTAATCGGGTATATAGCCGTATTACATGGTGAGGTGGAGGGCACTATCAACCCTTGCTGTAACAGGGCCTACAGTGTTTCCTGAGTCCCTTCTTCTGCCTCTCTGGGCAGGGGGTATTGTTTTACCCGCAGGAGTATGGCTCCTAGTTTGAGTGTTATCTTTACAGGTGTTACCTCTTTCAACATGCCTACATCGTGTGGGTTTGTTGTCCACAAATGTGTAGGAACATATTGCAAATCACTTTCACTGAATGGGGGTGGTCCACTGACAACTGCCAAGAGGGGGCTCTGCACTTTCCTGTATTGTACCATTATGTCACAAGTTATACACATTTCAAGGATTATTTCTCCATCATTATCACCATCTTCGAAGAGGTCCTCGTCTGTCACTTCTCGTGGGGGTCAGTTCCTAGTACTACAATCCTTTTAGCAAACACAAGCAAGCCTTCCAGATCTAATGACAAGATTGTACTCACAACCACTTCGGGAAGCGCCACAGGTTGAAAAATTAAGTCTGCAGGTACTCTCCATTCCTTTCTGGTAATCTTGGAGGACAGCTCGGGCAAGTACTCTAATGCCATAAACAAACATGTCTGGATTGACAGAGATGCCCCTCACTACCACCTCACTGGCCACAGCATGGATTTCCAGCATTGCTCGGACGGAGCACATGCTGGGGTGGTACAGACAATTCCCCTGTCCGTGAAGGATATCGTCATGTTCAATTTGCTAAGTAGATCCCTACCAAACAGGTTGACAGGGGAACTCTCAGAGTAGAGGAGGGGCACTCATACAACCTTCCCTCCCACCTTGATGTCTATATCCTTGTGTATGGAACCGTTAAAACATCCCCAGAGAATCCCTGTTTGTCGAGAGTCTTTCCTGATAGCGGGAAGGTTCCTTCACTAATGCACGACTTCTCCGCTCCTGAGTCCACCATAAAGATGAATTGTTTATTTCCTATCTCTGCCCCCACCAGTGGTTACTTTTCTGGATGTAAGGTCATTGACAGTACTATACATGCAAGTCTCTGTGGGCTGTCCTAGTCTGGGTGGGTGTCTGTCCCCGGGAACGAGAAGGGGTTCCCCCAACCACCGTTGCTATCTGGTAGGCTGCTGCTCCAATTAGGCGCAGTAGCAAATGGGTGTCTGCTTTCGGTGGCTTGTTGGTTGGGGCGGGGCTGGTTTGGCTGCATGGTATGTTGCTGGTGTAATGGGTTGTAAGGGCTGGGTATTTGGGGCGGCAACTGCATATATGCCTGATGAATTTCATACAGGATTAAGGACATTCCATGAACAGGCCCTTGTGGGCTACCTGGGTGGGGATACCCATAGGGTTGTTGATTGTAATTATAATTCCCTCCCTGTCTGTTGCAGCATTCTCTTGAAAAGTGTCCCTACCTCCCACACGACAGACACCCCTTGGTCTTTGTCCACCGAATCCCCCTCTTTGCCCTCAGGACCCACCTTGTCCTCGTTGCGGTCCTCCTTGCCACTGAGGCCCCCAAAAAGTGTTGGTTTCCTCCCGACTGTCCTTGTCCATTGTCTGCCCATACCACTGCCATCCTCGCTTGTGTTGCGGCAGAGGCACACCCTTCCTCTCCCATCTGTTCTGGGGGCGGCAGTGTCAACGCCGCTGCTACCTTCACTAGTTTATTTTGAACTAGTTTCACTTCCTTTGCCTGCCTCCTCTGGATAGTTTCTTTCTCGCGCTCTTTGATCCTCCTACAATGGTGCACTATGATACTTTGAATCTCGGGCCATCCCTTTGCCTCCACCCCAGCTATCTTTTTTTTTTTCAACAATACATTTTATTAAACATTTCAACAAAAAAGTACACTGACATCATCATAGCATTCATCAATACCACTGTTTGTTAAACAGGGTCAACAACACATTTCTTTTACTGAAGGGGACGTTAGGGAAGGGGCAATACTCTGTATATCCTCCTCGGTGGATACAGTTTTTGATTAACTACACTACACCATCCGTTAGAGTTTTAGTTTGGTCCCCCCTGGAGCCAGCGTGTTAGCAGGGGCCTTCTAGAGAGTCCTGGGTATCTTTCAGAGTAGTCCAAGAAGGGTGCCCACATGTTCAGGAAAGTGTTTAGATTCCAAGAGCGGATAGTTGTTATGTTTTCCGCCACTACAAATTCCCAGCATTTTGACCACCATAGCGGGATTGAGGCACCATCTGCATTCTTCCATAGCCGGGCCATTGCAATTTTCGCAACTAGTAGGAGGTGTGTGCACAAGCGCGCTATCTTCCCCGACAGCAGGAATTCCCCTCCCCCAGTTTCCCCCAGGAGTATTATTCCAGGATCCCACAGGATTGTTAGTCCGGTGATCGCTTTAATGTGGTCCATCACCTCTCTCCAATACCCCTCTGCTTTTGGACAGGACCACAATAGGTGAAACAGGGTGCCCCTGGCTGCGCACCCTCTCCAGCAGTTTGGGGGGGGTGTCCGGGTTAAATTTATTTAATTGGCATAGTATCTATAACAGAGTTTATATCCCCCTTCCCTGTTCGAGATGCATTGGGTGCTTTTGTGTAGCCTGGTCCAGATCTTTCCCCATTCTTCTATATCTATTGCTCGGTCAAGGTCCCTCTCTCAATCCAGCATATACTTTGCTTTTTTGGCAGGGTCTGTTCTATCCAGGAGGCGATAGTGCGTGGATATTTTCCCCCTGGAGGTGCTGATAATAGGGTAATTTCTAGTGCTGTCAGGTCTCTCGCCCCCTTTTCCCTCCCTGCTCTGTGCGAGGTCCAATGCCGTAGCTGGGCGTAATAGAACATTTCTGTTTCTGCTACCTTAAATGTTTCTTTACATTTTTCAAAGGTTATAGGGAATCCCTCCTCTAGGAAATCTGATAGTTTTTGCAGACCTCCCTCCCTCCATGCTGCAAAGTCATGCGGGGGAATTCCTGGTGTAAATTCCTGGTTATTCCAGAATGGTGTAAGTGGGCCTAGTGTGCCTTTACAACCCCATTTCCGAGCTGCTGCTTTCCAATTTTGTACGGTGTTTTTCATTGTTATGAGGTGTCCTTGACTTGCTTGGGCTTTTAGGGTTGGTATGTGTGGGAGATCAGCCAGGGGGACCGGACACCAAGCCTCCTCTGTTTGTCTCCAGAGTGGTTGGTCTATTGATTGAACCCACGTGTATGCATAAAATAGTTGTGCTGCTAGCGAGTACCTTGACACATCCGGGACTCCCAATCCCCCCAGAGCCCTCCCGCGGAGCATAATTTTCTTTGCTATTCTGGGTCCCCCCCTGACAAACTTTTGTATGTTTCTCTGCAGGGAGAGTAGCTCACTTTCCAGAATATGTACCGGGAGCTCCACACATTGGTAGAGTAGTCTGGGTATTAGGTTCATTTTTACTGCGGCTATTCGCCTGAGCCAGAAGATTTCTTGTGTCTTCCAATGCTCTAGGTCGCGCCTGAAATCATTGAACAGCTGCAGGAAGGTGTTTTGATATATACGAGAGGTATCTTTGGGGAGCTGAACCCCCAAGTATCCGATCGCAGATTCCGCTCAGGGGATCGGTAGTGAGGGACTAAGGTCCGCCTTTTGTTTCTTTGTGAGATTAATTGCCATTGCTGCTGACTTATACAGATTCACCCTAAATCCGGACACCCTACCGAATTCCTCAATTTCCTCCCAGAGGGGGCCCAAAGATGTATTTGGTTTGGTCGCGGTTACGAGTACATCATCGCGTATAGCAGGATTTTGTATTCATGGCCCCCACCGTGAGCCCTTTTATCTCCGGGTTTTGCTGGATCCTGTTTGCAAACGGCTCCATGGATAAGGCAAAAACCAGGGGCGATAGGGGACAGCCCTGCCTTGTTCCCCTGGTGATATATATTGTTTCTGATCTGATTCCATTAACCCGTAGCTGCGTGGTAGATTTTCCGATAGTTAGCCATTGTCCTGTCTGTGCTTTCTATGAGGTTTATGCGCCTAATATTGTTGTGTATCCCCCTCCCTGGGATAAATGCTGTCTGGTCACGGGCTATTATGTCTGGGAGTTGTGTTTTCAGCCTGGTCGCTAATACCTCCAAAAATATTTTCCCATTGTTGTTCATCAACGTTATTGGTCTGTAAGAGCATGGCTGTTCGGGGTCTTTCCCCGGTTTGTGGACGAGTTTCGTTGGTGACTCTGCCATTGATTTTGTGATGGTACCTGTCGTCAGGAAGGAGTTAAATAGGGTAGTCAGTCGCGGGGCTAGAATGTGTGAGTAGGTCTTAGAGAATTTCGTGGTTATCCCATCAGGGCCTGGGGCAGTGCTTTTCAGTGATTATATGGCCTCCACAGTTTCTTCCAGTGTAATAGGGTCATCTAAGGTTTTCAGTTGCGTTCTATTTTGTTGAGCGGTATTAGATCGCAAATAGCTGGGCAGTTTATCGAGGGATGTGGGTGGCCCTATCATTACTGCTTTATGGTGGTTCACCAGCACTTCCATTTTGTCCCCCTCAGTGTACCGGGCTTTACCGCCCTCTCCTATAAGGCGTGATATATTATTCCTGTTATGTATCCTTTTTAGTTTATATGGTTTGCTTTATTGCTTTTACTGTAGTAAAATTGTTTTGTGTAGGCCAGTGACTTCGCTGATCGGTCAGCCCAATGCATCTCTAGTGCTATTTTGGCTTTTTTCAATGCCCTTTCCCTTTTCCTTGTCCAGTGGGTTTGTCATTCTTTTTCTAGTGATGCTACCGTTCACTCTAGTTTGGTTACTACGATTTTCGAGATCCTCCGCTGCTCAGACCCTGCGCTAATGAGTGTTCCTCTCACTACAGTTTTCATGGTGTCCCAGATTACATCTATAGCTTTTTCAGCTGTCGTATTTTCCATGAAATATTTGGATAATGTTTCACCGGTTTCCCTTTTAATGCTCTCGTCTAGCAGCATGGTATTGCATAGCTTCCAATAACTCAGGAGGGTCCGGGGGGAACCTTTTATGCTTGAAACAGCAGATACTGGCGCATGAGCCGAGATCGCTCGGGTGTGTATCTCTACTTTGTCTAGGCATGGATACCAGCAAAAGGTCTATTCTCGAGAACCCCCTATGCGCATGGGAGTAGTGGGTATAATCCCTGGTTCCCATATTGGTCAATCTACATGCGTACACTGTTTCAGTTTCCCTGAGGAGCTTAGCAAGAGATAAAGCTTGTATGTAATCTAATCTGGTTGGGGGATGTTATGACCGGCTCTTGGTCATAGGGTTCACTCCAAGGGACACTCAGGATACAAAGGCCAGGTACGCATAGTGGTTACTTTATTAGGGTTCTTCTGTTACAAGGATCAGATGTCATCATAGTTATTAGGAGATAAAGAGGAAAGGGACAGGAGCCCACTGGCTCCCACCACCCAGGCTCACCTAATCTATCTGCCTGGGTTAGAACCCATTCAACTCTAAACATTCTGACCTCACACTCCAAACTCACAGCCTACATTCTGATGATGACATCAATCCTGGCTCAGCACACATGCAAGTACAAGAGCCAACCCAAACACCTCCTTTCCTACAACAAACAAACACACCTCAAACACACATGGAGGAAGCAACCCTAACACCTCCTCCTCTTGCATAAAGAACAACACACTCTTTCAAAACAACAAAACACACCTCACTCTCAGCAGAGTTCCGCTAACCCCAGAGATTGAACAAACAGGCGTAACTAACATCCTACGACAGTTCCAGCCGCCACAACTAACAGCCCTAACCAATCAAAACATCACAAATCACCTTCCGTTCCCCCCTGCCACAAAGGAACCTCGAACTGCCACTTTCGAGCACTAACCGCCCACCTCGGCAAACAAACCAAAACACTACCAAGACCAACCAAACACAAAGCTCCTTCCGTTCCTCTCTGCCACAAAGGAACCCCGAACTGCCACTTCCGAGCACTAACTCCCAAAACCGGGAAAAACCAGGTACTGTCGTAACAAGACGTGATACTCACTAACAACCCAACAATCTACCCGGGTCACCAAGAAACCACAGTCACAACTCATACCGCTGTCAAATCCAATCTGAAATTCAAGCAACAGAGACACTCCAAAACACCACTCACTCACCTCATCACACCAATAAAGGGAAGGCAACCAGCCATCACTAAACAACCACCACCAGCATAATGCTACAAATGTTGGCCAGACAAATGAGCCCATCAAACCAATCACAGCCCCAAAATGAACACAGCTGCAGATGAAACGTTGCCAGGCTTCTGAAATTAATCAAGAGCGGACTCAAAAACAATTCCAGATGTCACCTAAAGTTTTTTAAAATAACACAGGATGCAATGTCACCTGCATCTTCAGAATTCGAAGAAATCCCTGGACCTTAATAACTCCATAATGTCACCAAAAAACATAAAAGCTTCCCACAGCTTCACGTGAACTCCGCAGAGCCACACATCGCCAAAAACAACATGGAAGCTTCACACAGCTTCAGGTACTAGTCCCCTGCTAGATGCCTCTGGGCTCCGCAGAGCCACAACCAAAACAACATTAAAGCTTCACAAAGCTTCATGTGAACTCCGCAGAGTCACAAATCATCACAACATACACAGCTTCACAAAGCTTGTGGTACTAGTCTCCTACTAGATACTTCTGGACCCTTCAGAGTCACAAACCAATTCATCAAAGCTCCAACAACCTTCTTTACTAGCCTACCACTAGTAACATCACTGACCCCGCAGGGCCTGAAAACACCTAACACCTCCAACTCCGCAGAGTCCCCTGACCAACCCTGGTCATGTACATCAATTAAAACACATTCCAAAAAGCCCCAAAAGATTTCAAAACCAAACACTGGTCATGCACCAACACTAAAACATTCACATACTACTCGAACACGCACATGAAATACAGGATGCTCAAAATACAGACAACCCCCACATAGAATGTTAACTGCTAAGGAGTGCTGCAGTCACTCTAGCAGTCATCATGGGTTGCACATCCATAAACGCACAAACAAAACATCACGCCTACAATGCCTCAAAAATGGTTATAGAAAGCATTGCAATAACATATCAATAATCACATTATAAATTGCAGATCTCATTTCCTAAAAGTCCATGTTGCCAAAGCATGGGCAACTCTAAATGCTGAAATGCCTCAAAGATTGTCGTAACCATTAATGAACAACATCACTCTTATTGTGCTTTAAGATCACAAATCTCACACCACACACACACAAGCAAAACATAGTGTTAGGATGATCAGAACATTGAAACATAGTACATCCAAGTCACATTTTCTAAAAGTCCATGTCGCCATTAAACAGGCAACCTAATATGCTAAAATGCCTCAAAACGTTATACTAAGCATAATAGGATCAACACCCTTTGATTGTCCGCCTCAATCAACCTCATATGTGCCACTCACACACAACCCCTGTCACAACACAAATGTGGAAACCGACTTTAAATGCGACCTTAACGTCCATGTTGCCAACTGGGGCCAACTCTAAAACCAACCTGCAATGCCTCAAAATGGTTACATCTAAAATAAAATGCATCACCTATTCTCAGTGCAACATCATTCTCACTAATACTTCTCATGTTAATTCACTACTAATGCACAACAGTACTCTTCAGTCACAACTTGCCACATCGTTGCTCAATCCATTATGACATTTTACTTTTAAATGAAACTCCAAAATGTCTTCTGCAAGCATAAACTAATCATCCCCAAAAACTACTATCATACCCAAACCCAAACAGTAACCGTTTTCTCATTGCGTGGTCCCCACTTCAGACCAAATCAGCATAGCGTCTATTCTCATTAAAACCTTTAGCCTTCCAGGTGCATAAAAGGCACAATTACGCTTACTTGGCATGGAAATTACACTTCCCCTTTTTAAATAATGCTGGCATAGTCACTCAGGAAATTGTGGCACTCTTGGGCAGCCTCATGCAACCCTACCAATGTCTCCTCATGTACCAGGGGACCTGCTCCTGGCAGACTCCAACAGGACTGGGGGCTGACTAAAGCAGCACTGGGTGGCTGACTCAAACAGCCCTGGGTGCTTTCCATTTCTCCAGACTCCTGGACAGCCTCTAATGACTCCTGGCCTCCAACAGGGCACTCTCCCTTCTTCCCAGGGGTCTCCTCTGACATGATGTCCCTTCCAGCCCTGAGTGCTTTCCATTTCTCCAGACTCCTGGACAGCCTCTAATGACTCCTGGCCTCCAACAGGGCACTCTCCCTTCTTCCCAGGGGTCTCTTCTGACAGGCTGTCCCTTCCAGCCTTGGTGGACTGGCTCAAACAGGCCTGGGTGGTGGGCGCAAACAGTCTATGGGGGGCAGTGGGCTCTCCCTCTCTCCTTGCATTCACTTGTCCTCTTGCCTGCACCCCCCGCAGCAGAGTCTCTTCTCCTCTCACATGACATGACAGAGGTACCTGTATCTCCTTTTGCTTCACTTGGTGTCCACTCCAAGGTCCTCCTTCACCATACCTTGGACCATCCTCATGGCCAATTGTTATGACCGGCTCTTGGTCATAGGGTTCACTCCAAGGGACACTCAGGATACACAGGCCAGGTACGCATAGTGGTTACTTTATTAGGGTTCTTCTGTTACAAGGATCAGATGTCATCATAGTTATTAGGAGATTAGAGGATAAGGGACAGGAGCCCACTGGCTTCCACAACCCAGGCTCACATAATCTAACTGCCTGGGTTAGAACCCATTCAACTCTAAACATTCTGACCTCACACTCCACACTCACAGCCTACATTCTGATGATGACATCAATCCTGGCTCAGCACACATGCAAGTATAAGAGCCAACCCTAACAGGGGAGTGTTTTATCTAATAGTGGATCAGGAACCATATTGAAGTCTCCGACTAAAAGGAGGTATCCCTCTACGAACGCTAGGATAGTCGGGATTAGGTTCGCTAAGAACTTGTCTTGGGCGCTATTTGGACAGTAAACAACCGCAACAGTGATAGGTTGTTCTACTAGTATCCCCTTCACTAAAATATATCTGCCTCTCCTTACTATAATTCCTATCAGAGGGACATTCTCGCTCAATAAAATTGCCACTCCTCTCTTTTTCTCCACCGGATGTGGCGAAGAATGTCTTTTTGAATCTTTTGAATCTGATGAGCTTTTCGTCAGTCTGTAGCACTATAACTCCCGCCAGTAGATTGAGCTTGTGCTCCACTGATCTACGCTTGCTAGGGAAATTGACGCCCTGGACATTCCACGTAAGGATACTAATTTCCCTCTCATCATCCAACCCCATAAGGTTCCTTAGTGGGCTTGATTTTGTGTATTTTCTTGTCAACCCCTATTTGCGTTCCCTTTGTGGTATTGTTCTGGTTGCGTGTTTTTGTGATGTCTTTAGATGTCAGTGTATTGTTACTTTTCACTACTTGCGGGAGTGTGACTTTCGGTGCACTCTCCACCCTTGTTATTGCTCCCCACTCCCTAGCCCTCCACTCCCTACCCCCAAACCTTTGAACCAATAGGGATGAAACCATCCTACCCAACAGGGTAACTGCTAGCGCTCCAACATCAAGCAAATGTGGCAAACTGGGCCCAACGTGTCATCAGCAGGACATAATGTCAACTTGGATTTGTAGAGTATTATGGAATGTTTAAGCAGCTTTTCTTTGATTAGGGGTTCCCTTGGTCCCCCTCCCTCCAGCCCCCATCACCCTCCAAACTCCGCTTTACCCTGGCAAGTAACGTGTTTCCAACCACTTTAACCACTGTTAAATTAGGGACCTCTGGGGACAATCCACTGAGCTTAGCTGTTCGGATAGTTCTTTGACAGTTCAGTCTGGGGTAGGTTTTCTTCGGGGAGGACCGCGGTTCCTACGCCTTCTGCTAACTCTTGTCCATGTCGTTGCCGCCTGTTTCTTGGCGGGATCGCGAGCGGCCACATCCAATTCGGATTCCTTGCTCTCCCTCCCCCCCCACCCCCTCCCCCCAACACCCATGAATTTCTCAGCTTCTTTTAGGGATTAGATCAGTTGTTGTGTCCCTCCCAGGTGAATTTTGCGGATGTTGGAAAGCCCCAACGGTGCAGAACCATTCTTTCACACAGCCATTCAGTCAGCGATTTGAGGGTTTTCCTTTTCTGCAGGGTGGAGTTTGCCAGGTCTTGGTATAGGAGGATATTAGAGTCCTTAAAAGAGATTTGCTGCATTGACCTGGCTTCTCTTATTATTTCTTCTTTTACTCTAAAAAGTGAACCCTGGCAAGAACGTCTGGAGGTGATGTGGCTGACTGCCTTGGGACCGTTCTATGCACCCGGTCTATTTCCAACGGGGAATCATCTGGGAGTGTTATTATGAATCTAAATAAGTCTACTACATAACCCTCCAGATCTGGAATTAAACCTTCGCACTCATTTGTAAATTTGGACGGCAGTCACCAATCAGAAATACAGAGGCGGGTGCAGGGCTAGCCCCTTTGATCCTCGGAAAATAATTACTCTGTGTTATGAATGCACACAATACTTTACTGTTTCACAATCATAAGTGTCCCGTGTAAGGAAAACATAGAAACAAAGTTCTCTCACCTGGGGATTTGGAGCAGAATAGCAGCTACGGATGTAGGAAACAAAGCTACCCAGATGGAGATGTTCTAACTTCAGATGACAATTAGAATTCCCCCCGAGAAACACCCAGAGACCCGGCACCAAGGCCAGGGCAAGGGGAGGTTCCCAGGGAAACCCTCCTGGGGAATAAAACCCTGTGGAGCTGCTAGTGAGCGTAGACTCCAGGAAACGTCCCGTGGAGGTAGATTATGCTATCCCGGGAGTATGGTGATGAATAGGTGTGTCTTTAAAGGATAGGATCCAGGGCAGAAGAATCAGATTGGCTAAAGGGAAATAGTGAAACAAAGTGATTAGAAATGATTCTGCCTAGTACTGGAAAAGACACTTCTAGAAACAGAACCTTTACCAAGAGATCTGATTGTAGTAAGACTTAGAAATGAGAGTAACCGAGCAGGTGTAGAGCAAGGGAAAATGATGAACAAAACCCTCAAGAGTAATTGCAGACAACCTAACCTCCAAGAGGGGAGTAGAGAACAATAGTTACCCTGAATAAACACAGACCCCTTCAAGCTTGATGAGTGACTGCGGTTCAGAAGGGATGAGCGTACAGGGTGTTGTGTCTGGGAGACGAAGACAAACTTTAAGTCCACAGAACAAGAAACAACAATTCTTATAAATGTTTCAGAAGAAAAGGGTGCCTACCAAAGGAAACCCTAGTAACCAACACCGGTCGAAGGCGGATGTTGGGAACAAATTCTCTCAAGGCGACTGGCTTGAACGGCTCTGAAAGAACCCCAGAACGGAAAGGCAACAAAGCGTCCTAAAGTAAACACATATAAACACAACAAAGATCAATTAGTTTCAATAGAAAAGTGGCAATAAGAATATATGTCCCAAAGGTAAGTCTGAGTGGAAAGACGAACACGGACTCACGTAGCGTTTGCAAGCTCCTTGGAAAGTAGCAACGCGTCCTTGTCTGGGAGAAGCAGACAGATAAGCTGTTGGCGCGTTGGCCTGGAAACGTTGCAAGGCATTCTGGGGCGAGGCGACTAGACTGCTGCACATACTGCAGTGGACTGCAGGAGCCGCCATGTTGGGTTTAGGCATCGCGTTAGGATTAACGCTGATAGTCGTGACACTAAGTATGAATGGAAAAATGAAACAATATGTGCTCCAGAGCATTGACTCCTATCCTGAAGGCAACCTCACAGTAGGTAATGAGGTAAACCCCACTGAATGTTTGGGTACAAAGAAACAAGGAAGAATCTCCACATTCTTTACCCCCCAACTACTCAATTTGTTCAGTCAAGTGATTAAGGATGGGGTACAGTGTCAGATAATGCTATTACAGCAACAAATGAACACAGCCCATCGACATCTGTGCGGAGAATCTTGAGAGCGAAATTTCTGGTATGTTTGACTGAAAATTAACATCAAGCTAATGCCACGATCTTTGAAGCCTGTGTGCGCCTGGAGAATGAGATACAGGTGATTGAAGGTCTGCTGACCGATTGAGTGTGTCACCAAGACTTTTCAGAACTCAGGATACCTCAACTGCGGAATTCGTAGAATCACAACAACCGGAGAACACAGGCATAGACAATTCAACAATATCACAAGATCACTCCTCACTACCCTTTTAAGGAAATGACTAAATTAACAATGAGTCAACTGAAGGTGAAACCTCGCGCATGGCTGCCCT
This sequence comes from Ambystoma mexicanum, assembly GCF_040938575.1. Classification (NCBI taxonomy): domain Eukaryota; kingdom Metazoa; phylum Chordata; class Amphibia; order Caudata; family Ambystomatidae; genus Ambystoma; species Ambystoma mexicanum. The sequence goes on along the minus strand of NC_090930.1, from coordinate 1,363,461,907 downwards.
CAACATGGTCTTGCAGTCATTCATCTGCCTCTATGACACTGTGGTACATGAAGTACGACTGAACACACAATCCCTGAACAAAATAAAATTACTTCTGGCTAAAGAGCTTCCTCTACGTGAACCTCAAACAAGCAAAAAACATGTTAACTCTCACCTAAGTAAGCTTTCAATAAAAGATCATGACTGAATAGTAATTCAGGGAAATAAAAATGGCTTCAAAGCACCAACAGATGAAGCCAGAATGATATTTCCTTATTAGCTAAACCACCTGTCAACCTCAAACGATCGAAAACTCATTTGAAAGAGGAAACTAACGAGGTTGACACAAAAAAAAAAAGAAAACATGAGCGCTGAACACAAAACCTCTAATAAGGGGTCTTGCAAGTTCTTATGAAAAATGTTGCAGGCAGAAAAGCGTACTTTTCAACATAAAAGAGGTAACGATAACTCCAGCGACATTACATGCACTAATGTTTAAACTAGGGTTTAAGAGCAGCGACTAAAATGGACAAGAATCTGCACAAAATCAAAGCAGCACCTATAGTCCACATGAAAGAGAAAGCGCACACAATGACTTCAAACCTCGCCACAGAATGCGTACAGAAAAATCAAACAGACATATTCCCTAAACAGGTAGGGATACCACAAACTGTGGTTCCTCGGATCTGGGAAAAAAGGAAAAGCAAAGCAATACCGATAGTTAATAAAACAATTGAAACAACTAATTTTAGAAGTCAGACCCCCTTAATTGATCTTACTAAAAAGAAACGTCTGTCAATGAATGGCCGGAGGTATCAGGGTTATCATGCTAAAGGGGAAGATGAAACGGCTCAATATTCCGGTCCTTTAAAGAAAAAAGTTACAACACAACGAAAGGTCTGATAGTCTTTTTCGAAAGGAAAACAAATACATCCTAATCTTTGACTCCATACGGGACACCGATCACAAAATTCTGCTTAACAGAAGTAGATTGTTAGCACCTCTGGCATCCATTGAACAGCTCAATTCAATTTCATCTGCAGATATCAAGTTTGTTCATTTGTTTGATCTTAATCACTTGGGAAACTGTGCTGGACATTTCCAATCAAAAATGGTAGAAAAACGTATCATCGATCAACAGGAAGCCATATTACTTGAAGGTTTTGAATGTTACTACGCTCGCCAAGTAGACGGATATGGCTCATTTCCAGTTAAACCGACAATTAGTTACTCGTCATTTTGACATAGATAATAAGTATGACACTGACAGTAACTATGAGGAGTTGAATTGGGATTGGCTCCACTCAATCTTACCTGCCACAGGCCAAAGCCGACCAGGGATCCCTTAAAACATGGAAAATCTTTTGTTGGAACTCACAGGATGTTAGGCAGAATCCTGTGCAGTTCCCTTGGGGACCACTGCAAGAAGATTAAGACTACAGGAGTAAGCAGTAAACCCAATTGGTAGCAGTCTGTACCACCCAGATTTACCTGGTAGCTGTGGCTGAGCAGTCAGACTTCTCTCAAGAAGAGTTGGGCAGTATACAGAGGATACACAATAGGGCTAAAAACACAGTAGGCTTGTGTCGGAGGCGGCCTCTGATTCAAGGTTGTTCTTCTTGCATTGTAATCTACGAGGTACGGCTTGACACGTGATCGCCTTGACGCTGCGGGTCCTTTTCTCGAACGGTTCGCGTGTGCAGCGTTCGTTCGTGTGAGCTTCTGGAGGCTCCTGGAGGCGTCGGCAGTGCCGGGCATTACGAATTGTGGGAGCTGGGGAGCTGCAAGGCTCCTGTACGGTCCTGTACAGTGGTGGTGGGGGCCTTTCTGGGTCTGCTGTGAGCCCGCTACCCGCGGCCCGCCGTGTGCTGCAGTCACGCTTTCCGGGGGTCGGCTCCTCTTCAGCCCGGGCTGGGCTGGGCAAGTCCTTGAGGAGAGTGGGACTCTGCGCGACTCCAGTCTGCTTTCCCGACGCATTCCTGACGCAGCTAGTCGAGCTGCTTGAGCTGCCCTTCCAAGGGCTTGCTGCTTGCTTGCTTGCTTTGCTTTCTTGCTGCCTGCCTGTGCACTGGAGAGTCTCTCAGGATGCCATCTGTGTGCACTGGTGTGTACTGGTGGGTTCTGGGTTCCGGGAGATCAGGGGTGGCCTCTCACTAGTTAATTGTGACCACCCTCATTACACCCTCAATACAGTCACCTCTAAACACAGTAAAACACAGCTGATACGCCATCTCTAGACTTAAACGTGTGTGGCTAAAGCAGATGTGCAGTAACTGTGGGGGAATGAGCTGCCTTCTGCTATTTAGCCCCATTTGGCTGTTAAAAGAGCCAGGTGATATCACGTCTGCCCCTGATCCTGCTGGTGTGAGGAGTTGCAGCGACTGTTTGCATTTCTGTTGGATTCCTGTTCGACCAATCCCTATTTGGTCGCTGTCCCTGTAATTCCACAAGTAAACCTACATAAACTACTACTGGGCGCAGAGAGCGGCGTGGAGTTCGGCTGAGAGTCTAGCCTGCATCAGTTCGCCCCGGCTTCCGCACCGGCAAAATGACACGTGGTGCCCCGATCATCACTGCTGCCGTGGCACCCCAAAAACGGCTTTTGCCACTGCTATCGTCACCTGGCCCTCAAACGCGTCACAAAGTGCAGCTACGTCGGAACATGACCAATGGAGCGGAGTCAGAGTCAAGCAACAATTCCACTACTGAATTATAAGTTGCCTCCTCCGCAAACAACACTTCTGTAATACCAACTTTAAAATTCTTAGCAACGGTGATCGTAAACAAGGCAGCTCCCGTTGCATTTCCTGAGCCACAGGATGCTCATATTTTGAAAGCACAAGCAATTTATGATCCTCGACCACCAGAAACCGTGAGAGCAGCTTAGACTACTCTACCACGCGGGCTCCCAGAAATGAGCAAAATGCCCTCGGCTTCAGTCTTACCTTCGCCGTCAGTTTACATCGATGCAAGTGACTGGTGAGTGAGATTAGCGCTGAAGAATTCCCCGTGACATGCACCAAAGTTGTACACTCAGTCGGAGTCCCTTCCGACCCTTGCCGTCCAACTAACGCTCGGGTTGACGACCCCCGACTTGACCAGGGTGCGAGTGGGCGTGTGGTTCACAATGCAGGCCAAACCATCGAGCCTGATGTCTTCACATTTCCACAATCTTTCAGCTAAAACAAATTGGCCCCAATGCCACAAAGAAACATAGAAAATAATGACAACTGTCCACAGACTCCATCCCGCTTGAGAACTAATGTGGAATTGATATTTGACACAAGACCTGCAAAACGACTGCATGTCGATGGATTAAGGCCCAAGGACTCGCCTGCAAAAAATGAAATGCCAAACAAAGTGGGAAGCGGCTCTGGAAGCCCTGCTGTCCCAGTGAATACAACCCCAATACACAAGGAGCTGCCTGCATCTGAGTTGGCCGCGAGAGAAGCGCGTCTAACTGAAAGATTAAAGACAGATTTCCTAACGATGCGAGAGAGTCTAGAAGAGAGTTTCATTCATAAATATGGAAAGGCTTGTGACACCATCAACTCCGAAAACAGACCGGGCCTTAACTCCCCGCTCTCAAAGACAAGTACGCCCTATAGGAAAACATCCATTGGATGCAAAACCACCAATGATGACATAAGGAAAACAACCTCACATTCTAAAACAAACGAGACTCCCAAAGTGAGCTCGCAATCTTCTAATGCCTCGGCTGTACATGACAGCGACTCAGAATTCGATGCTAAGAATAAGGCCCATCTATCTACAGCTGCCGGACTGCAAATTCATAATAATGTTCTAGCAGCAACATCGATTGCCATGCTTCCATTCATGAAGTTGTATGAGGCCATGCACGATTCTCTAAATGACCAGATTTCATTGATGGACACAATAAACAGCAAATTGGGCAAGATGGAAACGTTATCGCAAAACATCACCCAGAGGCTCGACTATGAAGCCGATCCCTCACGTTGCTGTCAATCGCGATTAAGCGATATCGCCAGACAAGAATCTAACGATAAAGCTGATCTGATGACTGCTGTCATAGAATGTACAAAATGGATGCAACACAATATGGCACCTAAGCACGATTTCACGTCCGCCATTGAACACAGATCAACTGAAGAAAGGCCCACAAGGAAGTCAACGCCAAAACCACATGGGCCAAATTACACTTCTAAAGAACTTCCAATTATTGAGATCATTGACTCGGAAGCTGCCATAAATTCTTCTGTTCCAAACATAATGGCCACGAAGCAAGTGACATCAACATCCGCTTTGGCCTCAAAAGAGGGAACCGATCCATCATGCCCAGAGAAGACCTCCCCAGAGCTAGTTCCAACGAGCTCTGTAGAGAATGCCCAATTGATTGATGATGCTGAGAAAGTCAAATCAAACTAAAGTACAAAATCAAACACGACAAATTCTCAAGTATCTACTGATCCAGGCCTGCAAGACCTGACCACCAAACTATCCTTTGGAATATTCTCAGGTCAAGCCAAAACGATAAAGGTGCCAGAAAGAAAAAAAATCCAACCAGGAACAAAAGCAAAAGAAAAATCTTTAAAAGCGAGACTCGAACCGAAAGCAAAGAGACCGCGAACCAACGAGGCAAAAAGATTTATCAGGAACATCAAAACCCCGCCGCCCCTCAGCATGTTCAATCGAGCAACAAAGAAGGGAAACACCTCGAATGGAATAAATAAAGCTAACAACTCGAATATGAGGACAGCTCCATATACCAAGAGAATGAGGGACAAACAAAATGAGAATGAAGACGCAGAGAGCGAACTTTCGATCGATTTCTGCGATCTATCGACCTATTCTGTCGATGATGATAACGATGATTCAACAAAGAGGAACTGGGACAATACAACCAGTGAAAAAACAAAAGTGGCTAAGTCAATTGATGTGAAAGCTGGAAAGAGGTCTGAAAATTTGCCCCTAATAAATGCAGAGATGAGGAACAAAATCATCAAAAGCCTAGCTCCGGCGAAGACCGCGAAGGCAGCAAGAACAGAAAATTGCCAAAAAGGAAACAAGGGGAATAACAAACAATCCTCACTTGTTAATCCAAATCCAAAACATACAATGGCTCAAAAAGCTTAATATGATGGACAAAACAAAACAAGTTCTAAGGAATTCATCAAATCTGTAAAGACCCACAGTTGAAAAATACAACTTGAGAACATTCTAAACGAACAGAATGATGTGAACCTAAATCGTCGCAATATTATCAAGCTCCTACACAGCATACCTATATTACGAACAATCGAATCCGATGACATTACAGTCGTTGAATATATGTCGGAGGCAAGACTAGACTGGGTCACCCTTCATCTCAAGTCAAAACTAATTGTTAGGCAACTTCTTGACGCCAAAGAAGACTTGTTGTTCTTTGGCTTTGATGTTCAGTTCTTAGAAGAAGGTTCATCCCATCAAAGATGCTCAAACTCAAGTTTGCTCGCTCAACAGAGTGACGATCAAAAAGTGCAGATCTACGAGATCAGTTAAGAGTTTCACCGGCGTCTGCCCAAATAGACTCCTCAACCTCACGATGGAACCCTCAAGAACAGAAGAGAGGTGATCACTAGGATAAGACCCCTGGAAAGATCGTTATTCACTGTTTGGCATCCTGGAACACAAGAGGCTTCGCCCACCTATTCAAAGAGAAATGGCCACAATTAGACGAATGCACGCTCATATGTCTACAAGAAACTTGGCTTAGGCATAAACCAACAAGCGATGGATATACAGTACTGTTTAATGCAGCCGGCAAGAACGAGCTTGGTCGACAGTTTGCTGGGCTCATCACGATGATTAAAAACAATCTAAATTGGACCATTGTAAAGACTGTAAATCCGAACTTGTTTACTCAAGCGACCACGGTAAAACTCCCCACGACCAACGGGGGTCCTGAGTGTTACTTGCTAATAATCAACGTGTACTGGAATCCAGTGATGATTCCTCAAAATAAACTAATAGCGATTGTCACTGCATTAATCGATGAATGTCTAATCACTTACAACGATTCAATAAAAATTATATGTGGTGACTTAAACTACTCTTGGTTCAAGGAGCAAAGTCCACTCTACAAAACAAATACTCCGATAAGCAATCAATTATTAGACAGAGGTGCTCGCTGGATGAAGGAGATGACGATAAGAAACTGCTCTATGTTAAATGGATGCACAAACTGAGACATCCCAGCTGCACCCACATGGCACCGTGGATCCAGTTCCAAAACACTTGATTATATTTGGGTGTCCAGAAATCTAAAAAGCAAAATCACTCACTTGACAACTGCAAAAACTACAAAAAGCGATCATGATGCATTAGTGATGACGTGGTATGAGATGGTGATGCCGAGTCCTGAAGCCAAATACACGGAACCCATAACAACAAACCACTCAGGATCAAGGTTGAGAATTAATACCAAACAACTGAACACGTTTACTGAAAAATACGTGACAATCCCTACACTGGCTTCAAACATCAACTATAGCCCGCTCCTGTTGCAGTTTAGAGTGGTAACTTCAAATCAAAGGACACATCAAATATTCAATAGACACTCCTTTAGTGCAATCCTCTGCCTAGCAAAGAAACAATTGCACAGTGATTTAACAAAGATAAAAAAAGGAAAAGGAAAAGAAAATGCCACCCAAATGAAAAAAACGACGGCTCGAATATAGAAATTGGTTAAAAGCATTTAATATCAAGCGTGACCAGGAGCAAGCGGAAACCATGTTGCAGCTCATCATTCGAATAGACACGAGACTGCTATGGGAAACAATCAACACCGGCTCAGTAAAAGCAGCCTACGACATGGCAAATGGGGTAAACGATGCAAGATGGGTCTCCTACTATACAGCCGTCTTCGACTCACAGAGCATTGCATGCACAATACCAGAGATTGAAATTACCTGCAACTGGCTGATTGCTGAAACATCGGAGGACATAAAATGTGCCATTCAAAAACTAAACAACTCTAGAGCTCCAGGGCCAGATGGCATCTCTAACGTAATGTTGAAAACAAACAGTTCTCTATGGGCAAAGTTCATATCCACATTGTTCGAGAGGATTACATCGAGTAAGACCTCACCTGAATCCTGGAGTACGGCAATAGTCGTGCCCATTTTCAAAAAGGGTGACCGCAACGATCCGACGAACTATCGGCCCATCACGCTCCTCGATACAATAGGAAAAGTGTTTGCTGCATTTCTTCAAAAGAAACTAGTGCTCTGGGCCGAGCAGGCAAAGGTAATCGACAAACGCCAAAAAGGTTTCACTAAAGGGGTCGGTGTAGAAGTGAATTTAATCATCTTAAACACCATAAAACTAGAATCCATGAAGAGTGGAAAACATTTCTTCCTTGCCTTTATTGACTTGAAACAAGCCTTTGATACCATCAACAGCCATAAACTATGGAGGAAATTAATATCATGGGCATGTCCTCTGCAGATACTGAAACCTATCATGGCACTACATGCTAACACTTCCTTCCGTGTAAGACTGAACGCAAATGGAGACCTATCTGATGTAATCTTCACAAAGAGGGGAGTAAAGCAAGGCTGCCCACTGGCAGCTCTATTGTTTAAACTTTTCATATCGGATTTACCCATTGCTTTAATGGAGCCAAGGACTTCCCCCCAAAGATAAACAACCATCACGTTTCCTGGGTCACATATGCCGACGACATAGTCCTGCTAGATACCACACAAATTGGGCTGCAACTATCATTAGACGCACTTCAAAAGTACTGCAAGAATAACAACATACTAATAAACACAAAGAAATCAAAGATTATATCAATCATCAGGGGATGCCCACGAAGCAAAAAAAACTTCAGCTGGTTCTTAAACAATGAAAAAATAGATGCTACAAATTCCATCCGATATCTAGGAGTGCAATTCAACACCTCAATACGTGAATGGAACTGGACCCAAGAGTTGTTAACGCAAATAACAATGTTCGCCTTACAAGGATTGAAACTTCATGCTGCATATGGCAAATTCACGTTAAAACCATTACTCTCCTTCTACTTACAAAAAGTCCTACCGGTCATAATGTTTGGCAGTGAAGGTGGTTGGAACATACCTGCAGACATCTGGTGAAAGTTGGAGGGCAAATTTTGTCGGAAAGTGCTACGATTACCACAGAACCTCTCAACAACAGTGATCCGCTATGAACTCGGCATAGAGTCATTATACGGCACAGTGCTGTGGAAGTCTTTCTTGGCATGGCGGAAAATGAGAATGATTCCAGTAACTGGCCCTTATGAAATCCTACAAAAAAGCTCCAACACTAACACGTCGGATCTAATAAGCATGTGGGAAAAGAAACTGCTCACGATCATGCGATCTGCAGATCTGACGGAAGAGCTTGTCAGAAAAAATGCCACAAAGAGCCAACATAAAATTGAGACACTGGAATTGGATACAGAATGATGAAAGGCGAAAAAAGTTGACATCTATTCAAGACCTGGGAACGTCGTCGCATGGCCTTGACGAAACCCCTAAGTACTTATGTAGATTCCCTTCACAACATCATTGTGATCTATTCATGAGATTGCGCTTCAACCTCTACAAGACCAAAGCAGTTCTAATGATGAGGCGAGACTCTGACACTACTGACAATCAATGCAGATACTGCAACAATGCAGCGGAGTCGGCCAAACATCTGATAATTGAATGCCCAGCTACCAAAGTCCAAAGGACATTACATCTTGCAAGCTACGCTCCAATAGATAACAACTTAGAAGAGTGGTGGAGCTATTTAATCTCTGGACAAATACACGGCTGACGTGTGCAGTGATAAATTATATGGACTCCATACTGCCAGAAATCTGATGAGGTTTTGGCCAGACCTAACAAGCAGCAACATGATGGACTGTCAAGTAAAGGACATATGGAACTATGTAATAAAAAGTTTGTTTTTTTGTAAACTAAACTAAAAATTACAATAAAAATGTAATTAAAAAAAACAGTAGAGCAAGCAAACACTGACCAGAGCTTGTTATCAAAAGTATATAATTATTTATTTAACACACACTTTAGAAAATACACTAGCACTATAAATCAAAAGCAAGTTCCAACACAATCACAAAAGTATTCACACCTACCTTAGCAATTATTAGACAAGTCTAAGTCAAAACACCACATTTTGTCAAATCAGAGGTGAGCGTGTAACTTAGATGGCACTCCAATAATTAGGTTAAAGGGAGAGAAAAAGGCAGGTCATAAAAATAAAACAGTTCCCAACACTTTTAAGAGACAAAATCAAGTTACTGAAGGCAGGGTATACTCTAGAGCCAAAGTTCATAGGCCAGGCCCACTTTGAATGGAGCAAGGCGAAATGTGCCCAAGATCACACAGTTTAGCAATGCATTCAAGTCTTTGTAGAAATGTTCAAAAGAGGTTGGGGTGATTCAAAAGACAAAGTTAGAAGGTCTGGGGGCCAACCCAGTTGGAAAGCCAAGGATTTAAGGGTCACCTTTAACAATCCGAAGAAAGGGAGGCCAGGCAGAACACAGTACCTTAAAGAGTGAGGAAGCTCCAGCGGTGGCAGTTGTTCCTGGCAGCGGGTGCAGTTTGTGGTTTCGACCAGGGGAAGAGAGGATTTCGTCGAGGAGGAAACTTGGAGTCGTTGCACTGCACAGGGAAGAAACCAGCCGCGGAGTTCGTCGGTTAAAAGGCGTGTTCCTGGTATTCGCGGTCACAGTGGTGAAACTTGGCTATCCGGCCGCCGGGGTGCTTGGCACGGGCGATTCGACCAAGAGACGTCCTGGAAGGCGAAATGGCGAACTGGTTGATCCCACCAGCTCAGAGGGAGAAGACTCTTCCAGCAGAAGATCTCCTCTTGTCGTCGGGAAAGTGGTGAGGTCATTGCAGCAGGGCTCCACCGGTGGTTTCGTCGTTGCAGATGGCTCAGCTTCTTCCCTCTTCGGATTTCGTAGGTCCTGTGGCGACTTATGAAGTTCCAGTCCCAAAAGCCCTGCTTTTATGCAGAAAAACCCCCATTCAACAGCCTAGCTGTCACTCATACATGCTAAGTGGTGAGCCGGGCCAATCAGAAGAGAGTGCGACTTGAGTTGCTAAGGCAACGCAGTCCAGGGTGCCAATTCCCCCACCCACACATCCTGTGGAACCCAGACAGAGGTCTCCTGCACTGCCTTTAGCGAACCAAACTGAATGCATCGTGAGGTCGTGCTGCATTTACGTGTCTCTGACGGCTTTCTCATGTTTTTTGATTAACGAAGCAAGTACAGCTGGACCCAACGTGACACCCGAATTCAAGTAACCAGAGGATTAATTAAGAAATCAAATCTGAAACACGACTCCCTCTATAGGAGAACCAAATTAAAAAACAACACACCCGGGGGTACCCTGTGTTCCATGATGCACCCTTCTCACCAGGGGAAGACTCCAACCCCAGTCTAAGTAGTTTCCTGATTCAGTCCCTGCCCACAATTAGGGGGCAAGTTGGTTTTCTGCTTTTCCCTGTTCCCACCCTGAGGAAGGCTTCAGTATAATCTATCTGCCCAGCAGGGGGCACATCCGAAACGTGACATGGATGTTTGTCACCATCATGGATAGGAAGACCTCATCTTTTTGATCTTTTTTGGAATCAATTTTAACTTAAGTTCAAAATGTATATATGTCAGGTTTTCTTCCAATAACACGAACACGTTAATGTATATGTTAGGTGTTTTCTTTTTCAAACACAAACACGTCGGCAGACCTGCATCTACCAAACAGCGGAACCTGTAATAATAAATTTGTTTTCGTCTTACCTGTTTATTTATTATTCATATCCATTTGCTCATTTGTGTTTTCTACATCTATTTGTCCGTAAGATTCTACTTTTTTTGAAAAAAATAAAAATAAAATGTTCGTCTTGGTTTTCAAACCCTCTTTTCAAAAATTTGATACATGTTTTTCAAGTATTCTCTACATGAATTGAATCAAAGTCATTTTCAAATTTATTTTTGTTTCACAATTATGTATTATTTTTGACTGTGTTTTTAATCCCAAACATGTTTTTCTTCAAAATATAGGTTTGTAATATGCACAAAATAATAAATTGCTTTAACAACAAGGAATGTTCTCAGTAAGTATAGTGCAGGGGTCTGCAACCTTTGGCTCCCAGATGTGTTTGGACTACCATTCCCATCCGGCCTGTACAGCATAGTCAATGTCAGGAGATCATGGGAATGGTATAGTGGCATGAAATAATTGTGATATCCGCTATTTAGGATACACAACAAATCAAGTTTATTGAACTTTTCAAAAAAACTTCTTTACATTAGCATAGTGGATATTTTTTGTTTAACAACGAACCCAGATAGAGTGGCACCAGTTGGAGGGCTTCTTTGGAGAAGCCCGCCAAAAAGTGGAACAAAGGGCCCGACCGTGGTTGGAGTTACAGAGACGGATACGAACGCCATTTTAGACAAGAGTTCTGGCAAAAAGACCCAACCGGTGATGTAATATTAAATAAATAAACCGGCGGTATCTTTAACATTGCACCAAAAAGTGGTGCGTTTAAAATCAATGGGAAAATCCCATAGGAAGTATTCCGGTTGAATATTTTGCGTGGTAACCACTGCCACCAGCCAGAAACTCGACAAGGGGGGACTGGACAGTGCCCCCTTGGAAACAGACCCAGAGGCAATCTGATTAACCCCTTCCAGTACTTCCACAATATGATGGTTTGTACTGGTTCTGTTCACAATTTTGGACTAGTAAAGTCAATGGTGGCTTCACATGCCCTGGGAGACAGTAGTCAGTCCCAGGGTATGGAGGCTATGTTTGGGGGTCACTATGACACCCCTGTGTTACTGCACTGAGGGTGCTGTGGAACACACATACTAAAAACAGATGATACCCTATGGCGTAAAAGACCCCATAGCCCATAAGCACACAAAAAGTCAAATACATACCTCAAATCATGCCTAAGAGTGGGAGGAAAAGAGTCTCACTCTTAGCAGGAGAAAAAAACAAACCCCAAAAATCCAGCAAAGCTTCTGGGGGATTCACTAGGTTTGGGAAATTAGCCTTATAAGAGAATTCTTCCTAACACAGGATCACAATTCCTTTTTTAACAGGGAAACAAAAGTGGAATGGGGTAAATTTCATCTTGTTCTCGTGCAGAAAATATGGTTAACGTTTACACCTGTGTGGGATGGCTTTACTGTTGTGTCTAAGTTTGCAAACAAGGGTACCAGAGGTAGGCCTAAAGGTGAGCTCATCAGAGCTGCAAAAGTCTCCATTGGGGTAGGTGTGATTGAAATGGAAACTAATTGCAATTCTATTTTGATCACAAATATCATTGACACAAGGAAGCATCCACCAGCTCCTCTGGTGCTTGTGATTAATGTATACTTTAATCCACTGAATGCCTCTCTAGAGGAGACTTTGAATGAGATTGAGGGTATCCTGGTCTGTTGGTTAACGGCAGATCCAAAAGCAGGAGTGATAGTTGCTGGAGACTTTAACTGTTGGTGTCTAGTGGGAGAGTGTGAATGGGAGAATTTGGATGAAGGGAAGAGAGCATCCATTTCTGTGTACAAAGCAGGAAAAACAAATAATGGAAGGGTCTGGTCACAATTTCGTTCACAATGGGCCTTCATACAAACCAATGTATTAAAGACGCACCCACATGGTCTAACACCTTTGCATCATCAGCTATTGATATTCGTAAGAAACTTTGTGCAACAGCACATTGGACACCTTGAAATTATTAAAACGAATACAAGTGATCATTCAATTCTCCAAATAGCCTTGACAGTTGAAGGATTCACTAATACCACAGTATTGAAGTAGGAAAAAAACTTTGGTGGTGTCTAATTCTGGAACAGGGTGTTCCAACACTTCCCAAATCCAGGAGATGTCAACCTACACCTTTTGGAGTGATGGAACACCCTGACTGACAGCGATAAATGCAAACATACTTCCCCTGAGAATTTTCCGAAATGATTTGAAAGATTAAAAAAGCCACAGAGTAGGACGACGCAAAAAAAACGCATCCCCTGCTTCACCAAACAAGGCAGAGTTACGTAAGCACTATCCAAAACAGGAAACGATTGGTACGAAAAGCTCTCAGAAAAGTAGCTAGATGCTTTAATATGAAGAAGGGTGATAAAGATAAACAAAAAAGATCTTAATACGACGTGATCAGAGTTGGTGTAAACTGTACAAAATCCACAAATATATTAAGACCAATCAAGAATTGCTGAATAAAAAATTCAAAAAAGACACACAAGCCATTTGGTGGGAATTGAACAATAAAAATCACCAACTGGCAGTCGCTCAATCGAGTGGAGTAAGTGAGGGCGACTGGGTTGACTATTTTTCCAGCAAATATAATGCAGACATAAACGCAGCTGTAGGAGCGTATGACAAAAATATCAAACCTTTATTCCTTACCTTTGATCATCTAGACATAGAAATAATAATTAGCAAGTTAAAGGACACCAAAGCAAGAGGCCCTGATGGCGTAACCAATGGAATATTTAAGGACAATCCTGTCCTTTGGGCGGACATTTTATTCCATTTGTTCAAACATATAGCATCAGACAACAACTGTCCAGTGTCTTGGTCAGAATCAATATTGGTCCCAATCTTTAAAAAGTGAAACCGTGCAGAACCATCGTGCTATAGACCAATCTTACTCCTTGATAATTCATTAAAAACAAATTGAATCTAGTACTGGGAGATTTAAGGGTGTGGAAGAACAAGATCAATCTACTCAGCCCTTTGCAGACTGGGTACAGAAAGGGTGTGGTCACAATTATCAGGGGGCTCGCATTGAAAGCTTGTCTGTCAGATGTTGGATCCTACTCAGGGCGCTCCTTATATGTTGCAGCAATTGATTTAACATCTGCGCTTGACAATGTTCACATCTTCAAGTTGTGGTCTATTTGCTGAAATGGGACATAGACCCATCTTTGTTGGCATTTCTTCAATTCCTATATTCTTACAAGTCTACAAGGGTAAGACTGAACACCGGGGGGAACTATCCAGTGAAATGACACTGAGAAAAGGCATATGCCAGGGTTACGTGCTTGCCCCCACTCTTTTTAATTTCTATCTGGCTGACCTGTGGGAGGCCAGTAAAGAGTGCGGAGGATATGTACCTATGTGGTCAGGTTTGAAACTGAGGTGCATTGCATTAGCCGACGATATTCTCCTAATGGATTATACCCTGCGGGTCTTCAGCGACAATTGAACGGGCTAGACAAATATCTGAAAGAAAACTCATTGCAAATAAACACTGCAAAATCCTATGTAATGGTCAGTTCTACTAAAAAGAAATGCAGGGAGCACACATGGGAACTGAATAACTCTGCAATTAAGCGAGTTGATTCAATTAGGTACTTGGGCTATGATATTGCAGTAAAGAAACAAAGCGAAATATATAGGGCTCAAATTAATAAGATCAGCTCCTGTCTTTCATTGTTGAAAATGGTAAAGTGTAAACTATGCGCCTATTCAATTGCTCCACTAATTGAGTTCTATAAAGCGAAAATTTCACCTATCGTCCTCTATGTGTGTGAGCTTATGAACATCTCAAGCAGAAAGTTCTTCGACATGTTAGAAGGAAAGATTCTAAAAAAGGTACTGAGGCTTCCAGTCTCGGTCCCTATGAGCACAATGAGACTTGAACTGGGCCTGACATCTTGGTGGGCCCAGTATATCACCAGGAACCTATCTGTGATTTATAGCTTTGAAAAGTCTGATCAGAACTCTTTGGGGTTCTACCTTAACATTCTAATAAAGCAAAACACTACCCCATTTTTGAAGAAATTGAACAAAAGATTTGATAATTTTGTTACAATGATAGACTTGGATGGCTCAGAGTCAGAAATAGTTTTAAAAACAAGGATCTGAGTCGGCTAAAACTCTGCATGGGTAAGGAACTAATGTATCTACCGCTACACCATTTAAGACCATATTTAGCCAAGTTCCCATTATCGTGATTGGTATTTAAAATGTAGGCTGAATTGTCTGCCAACATTAGAGGTGGTGGGTCCAAAGTTGGGAGGTACTCTGGAATTGCGAACATGCAGAATGTGTGAATCCAACTGCATTGCGTCCCTATTCCATATAGTAATGTTGGGCCTAACATTCTTAAGTCGCAGGATGCAGTTTCTTGAACGGTTTATTCATTCACCATCCACAGTGCTGACCAATGATGTAAGGTACCGACTAATGACATCTTCCCAACTGTCACTGTTGATAACTTTAGTAAAGATGTTATTTGAAATCTTCACAGAAATTGGCATGGTGACTGAGCAAGGTATTTTGTACCTGGTTAACGTATGTAAATCTCCTGAGTAGAAACGTAAAAATTATCGTGAGTGTATACCCAATTATTTACTTTAGTGACTGAATCGCAGAATCTCCTCTTTGATTATTTTGGTTTCCTTATTTTTATTATGTTGTATGAAAAAGTTGAGAAATCTCAATTTGCATAAAACATATGTATTATAATCGTGTCAGTACTATCAGTCAATTCTGTTAATATGTTCATAACAAAGGAAACATCCATCTCACTTTTTACCCCCTCAGCTATTTCCCCCTCCAAGAGCATCTTCATTCACTCCCTACATGCTCCGGTGATGCGCTCACACACACATCACACACGCCCCTCCTGATCCTTCTCTGTACATATAAAAATACACTAACAAAATAAACTGAAATAACAAGCTAAAACAACAATCACTACTCTTCCCAAGCTCTCTAATTATATAGAGCTCCAACATTTCTTCTTGTATTTCTCTCTCGCACTGGTCAGGACAGTTCACCGTGGCGCCACCTTCTCCCCTCACTCTGGGAGGCTCCTGTGTTCCTTTTTCCTTATCCTTAATATATCTCAAAAAGTAAAATAAACAAAAATGGCCATAAAAACTTCCACAATTAACAAGTCAAACTATACTTTCACTTCCATTCACTGCGTGTTCCCCCATTTCACACTGCTCCACATCCCCATCCGAACATTGTTATCCCTTGCAGGCTATACTCACCTGTTCACGTTTTTACGAAAGCCTCCGTTCACGTGGAATCCACAACAAGCGTGGGCCTCTCCCTGGGGCTGTACCCCACTTCAACGAGTCGGTGGGAATTCTGCAAAGACTGCACCCGCAAAGGACCACTCGGCGTATGCGTTTTGGGACTGTTCACCGTAGGTGGGCACGGCCCTTCCGGAGAGGCCACCTGGATACCTCTGCAAGTACGGGAGTGATGGAATCACATTGTAAGGGTCACCAAATTAAGGGAAGTCCCCTTTTTAAGCACACTCCAGAATAAAGACAACCAACTAGGGAAATAGGCCAGGAGATAGCGTTGCAAGGATAACAAGTTTTAATTGTACAGAATACAAATATCAGCAAAGGACTTTGCTGCTTGAGAGTGCTCTAACCCAAACAGGGGCTTAAAAACCCCACACGCGTCATGATATACAGTACAAATGGCTGCAGCTGATTGGAGGCATCCTACACATGAGTCTGCTCCAGTAATTGGTTAGTACTGTCCCGTTGGTCTTGATCCACTTGGGTCAGCTGGGCTCATCCTCCCGGTGAAGGTTGGGGCACACATTAATACATTGTTTCTGTCTAAACTAAACATGCTAAGCCTGGTTATTAACTCATTGTGGCAGGCACCTTGGGGCGGCACGGGAAATGGTGCCGGGGGAAGGGAGGATAAAATATTGTCACGCTGACCCACACATTCAGGGCTTCATTGATACCGCAGTTCCCACACTTAAGGTCTCCACCCAGGGTTTTATCTTTAATTTATCCCTCTCTGTACCTCGTGTTACAAGGGATACGTTTTCATGTTTGAAAGAAATACAGCTGTGTATGCTTCGATCTTCTGCCTACACTTGATTTGTGTTGGAACAGGGGAGTCGCTTACTTATCAGG
The DNA here is from genome assembly GCF_040938575.1 of Ambystoma mexicanum. Classification (NCBI taxonomy): domain Eukaryota; kingdom Metazoa; phylum Chordata; class Amphibia; order Caudata; family Ambystomatidae; genus Ambystoma; species Ambystoma mexicanum. Next base: position 1,363,444,998 of record NC_090930.1, on the reverse strand, counting down.
GAATGCAAAGGTGTGGGGGTTCGGGTCAGTGGCATGGGGCTGGCTCCGAACTGGCTGGGTGGGGGTTAGAGGCCTAATGACAGTTTAGTGGAGATGAATGGATGCAGCCCGGAGCCTAGTGTTGTCTCACACCCTCGCAGGGCGCATTCCTTTGAAAGATACAAAATCTTTGCAACACTGGTGGGACGAGGGGGAAGTGGACTTCCGTGGGAACGGGGCTCTGCAGAGTTGGAAATTAGGCCTAGTGAGCCAGGAACATGAACAGCGCAAGCCTTCAATTTATCCCTTTTGGGCCTAATACAAAATGGAGTCATGGGCTATGGGTTTTCTAGTGCCGCGCTTCTAGTTCTAAGCGCTACAGTGTTTCTTTTTTTTTAAACATCTCTTTATTGATGGTCTCAACAGTTACAGCAGCATTCAATTGACACAACATATGGTCCTTCATACAACAATATCTACACCAGATGTTTAAGAATCTACAGCTTACATAGTTGTTTCACTGTCCGAAAGCATATCGCATAGGTACGCCCTGAAGGGGCCCAAATGTCTTTTGGTCGGCTCGTACTTGGTAGAGTTAGCAGGTACTGTTCCTCACATTCATTGATATAAGTTAATTCACATAGGTAAGTGTTCATGGTGGGGGGCTCGGGCTTTTCCATACTTGCAATATACATTTCTTGGCAATAACACATGATACATTGAACAGTCTTCTAACTTTTTCAGAGCATTTCCCAATATCCCCAAACAAGTATTTTTGTGGGGTCAGACACGGGGAAATCTGCATGATGTCTGCCAACATGGCTGCAACCCTCGCCCAAAACCTTGCCACGACCGGGAATTCCCAATACATATGATAGGATCCCGCTTGGGGGGGTCCCGCATTTGGGGCAGTGGCCTGGATCATCAGGTGTGAATCTAGCGATTTTGGCAGGTGTGTAGTGCAATCTATTAAGGATTTTGAACTGTATTTGCCGCAATCCCGCATTGAGGGACACCCTTTTTGTAAGTGCATAATACCTTTCCCATTTGTCCTCAGGTATCTGTATTCTCATATCCACTTCCCATTTCTCTTTCACTTGATTGGACGTGGGGATGTGGGTTTGGATTGTCTTATACAGTTTAGAGATTCCCAGTCCTCCCCGAGTTGTAACCAATTGTATGCATGGGTGGGAGGGAGGTTCGTCAGGGAAGGATGGCCATCGCGCTTGATATGCAGATCTCATTCGATAGTACTGTAGCGTTCGGAGCGGGCCTCTTCCCACACCCCTAGTAAATACTGCAAAGGTTACGAACTTCCCATCTATGTACATGTCTCCCACTTTCATCTCCATATCTGGGTCCCATGCCTCCTGTCTACTGGTGTCGAATGTAGGGGGAACATTTGGGTATTTCCATAGCGGAATTTCAGGGTTGTATGGAAGTTCTACTTTCAATTTTTTATATATAGCCCCCTAGACCCTCACGGTGCAGCTCACAGGGTCGAAATCACAGGAATCCCTGTGCCTCGTATGAAATATAACAGATCTGATGTTTGTGGGTACAGTGGTGTATTCCTCTATCCACGTGTGGGGTGAGTTGTCCGCTTCATCGTACCAGTGTTTCGCAAACTGTGCTTGCGCCACCATGCAGTAGAGCTCAAAATCTGGTGCTGCTATTCCCCCTGTTTCGTACGGTTCTGTCATCCTTTCCCAGCTTATCCTAGCCACCTTGCCGTTCCACAGAAACGACACTGCCATGGATCGCAGTCTGGAGAAGAATTCCTTTCCCGGCCATATAGGAATATTTTACAAATAAGTACAAATAAGTATAGTAGCTTGGGGAGTACAATCATTTTGAGAATGGCGATTCTACCGTGTAATGAGATTGGGAAGTGCCTCCAGACCTGTAGCTTGGTGCTGAGTGTTTGTAGCGCCTGGTCATGGTTATCAGAGTATAGGGTCTGCCTGCTGTTTGAAACAAGTTCTCCCAGGCCGCACGTCAGGGCAGGGCACTTCGTAGAGGGGGTAAGCGGGAACATTTCTGATTTAGTATTGTTCACCGTATATCCAGAGTATTCTGCAAATTCACTAATGTCTGCCATGATGGGGGCTATGTTTTTGTCTGGCTCGCGTACATACAATAGTGTATCGTCCGCGTACAATGATATTACCTGGGTGGCTCCTTTCAGCGTTATACCTTTGTTTACATGCCGCAACCGCACCGCCGCTGCCATGGGCTCTATTGTTAAAGCAAAAAGGATAGAGGAAAAAGGGCACCCCTGTCTGGTGCCTCTGCCCAACACAAACAGCTCAGATATAGTTCTATTCGTGCACACCCTTGCACCCGGGGCAGTGTATAGCAATCTGACATATTTAATGAAGTAGAGGCCCATCCCAAACGACTCAAGCACCAGGAAGAGGTACTCCCACGAAACCGAATCAACCGCTTTCTCTGCGTCTAGGGACACCGCCACTGCTTGTTTATTCAGGTTTATTTGTGACATTATGCCGAACAGCCTGCGCAGATTCAAGGCAGTGGACCTTTGGGGAATGAACCCACTTTGGTCCGGGTGAACCAGCATGGGCATTAAGGGTAATACACGATTTGCTAGCACCTTCGCAAAGATTTTTGCTTTCTACGTTTATCAGGGATAGGGGCCTGTATGAAGACATATCCTGTGGCGGGCGTCGGGGTTTAGGCAATACTGTGATTATTGCTTCTCGCATTGTCGGGGGCAATATTTGTTTCCCCAGGGCCTTTTCCCACACCTCTAACAGCACAGGGACCAGTTCCTCCCGAAATTCTTTGTAAAATTCTGCTCCCAGACCATCCCAGCCCGGTTCCTTGCCAGACCTGAGCTCTTTAATTGCCTCTGTGAGCTCCTCTGCCGTGACAGGTTGCTCCAGCAGTAACCTGCTTTCCTCTGGGAGTTTAGGGAGATCCAACATAGCAAGGTAGTCTTTAGTCTCAGCAGGGGATTTCCTATCCCTATTCGCATAAAGATTTTTGTAAAATTTAACAAATTCGTCGTTTATTCCCTGTTCACTCGTTATTATCTCATTTTGTGCCGTTTGGATCATTGCGATCGGGGTAATTTGTTTTTATTGTTTTACCAGGTTGGCCAGCATTTTTGCCTTGTTACCCTCCCCGTATCTGCGAGCCCGAGTAGGGGCTGCTATATATTGCACTTCCCTCGCTGCCAGCCGATCAAAATCTCTAAGGGACTTGTGGATATCCGCCAGAGTGTCCCCACCATGCGTGCGGCCATAGGTCTCCTCCAGTGTATTCAGGTCCCTCTCTACCCTCTCCAGTTTGCAGCGTACTCCTTTCAGAAGACCAGCGGTCTTGGACAACAGTGCCCCCCTAACCCAGACTTTAAAAGCCTCCCAGACTGATGATATGTGGTCTACGGACCCAACGTTATCCGTAAATAAATTGGCAATTTCAGTGTGTAGAGTTTCAACTACATTCGGGTCTTTCAGTATGTCTCTAGGCATTCTCCATCTCCTTGTTGGTCTAGGGGCATCTTTCAAAGTGATCCCTAGCACCACCTGGGAATGATCCGATAGTGTGCGAGGAAGGATTTCGCAGTTCTGTAGGGCGTGTGCTAAATTCGAAGATACAAACCAATAATCTATGCGTGACTCACTGTCATGTACAGAAGAGTAAAATGTAAACCTCTTATCGACCGGATGGAGCACCCTCCAGGCGTCCTGTAGGGACAGTTGCAAAATTATTTGCTTTAAAGTTAGTGTCGCCTTAGAAGGTGGCCTGGTTACCTTGGCGGATCTATCCAAGGCCTGGTCTAATACAAGATTGAAGTCCCCACCCCAAAAAACAGTGGTTGCATCATGTTTGGTGAGCATCTCAAGCATTTGTAAGTAGAAATCAGGTTCATCTAGATTGGGTCCATAGGTGTTTAACAAGGTTATATTTTTCCCCGCTAGCTCCGCCCACACCATTACATACCTTCCCATCGGATCCGCCAGGTTTCCCTTGGCTATAAAGCCCAGCGAGCTATGTATAAGGGTGCAAACCCCCCTAGACTTGTGATGAATAGTCCGCGTAGTAGCGCAACTTGCCCCATTTTGCCAGTATTCTCTCATTGACCAGGCCCTGCGCATGTGTTTCTTGCAGCATTAAGATTTGAGGCCTATGTCTAGTAACATAATTACCGACCTTCCTGACTTTCATTGGATTATTAAGGCCTCGGACATTCCATGACATTAATCTTATCCGTAGTCCGTCTCCCATTTGGTATGTGTATACATCGTACTTGTACAGAAGTGACCTTGTGTAACCCAGTAACCAGCCTTTGAATAGCACCATTGTCTGCAAGACCACATTTCAGTTAACCTACAACATCCATCAATACAAACTTTCCCACCAGGCTCAAACTCGTCTAGTTGGTTGCGATACCGAGAAACATCCCCATATTCCCTATCCACCCCTCCACCCACATCATCCACCCCAACTTGACGATGAACCCTAGTATCCGTTAGGAACATTCCTGAGGGTGCTTTGTGGCAGTCACGAGACCACCCGACCGGGCTCACAGCCCTGTGTACATTACTTGGAGCCCCCACGGGGCCGACCACCTCCGAAACTTCAAAGATTACTTGTATTTGGTGGGCTGTTCAGCCAAGTTTCAGTCCTCCACTGCAGGCGGGCGTCTTCCATTCTGATCCGGCCCTCAGCCCCTCGGGGGCAGCGGAATAGTGGCCTCCACATAGGCCTGGGGTGCAGCAGGATTTTCAAAGAAGTGCGCCCTTCCTCCATATTGGATTCTCAATTTGGCCGGAAATATTAGTGCATATGGGACCTGTTGCGCTCTCAGAAGTTTTTTGACTTGCTCATACAATCTTCCGCTGGCCTGAACCCCAGTGGCAAAGTTCCGGGTAGATGGGTATGCGACTGTCTTCATACTGCAGTGTACCAAGTTCTCTTGCCTTCCGAAGGACCGCATCTCTGTCCCTAGAGTTGAGCATTCTTGCAATAATTGTGCGGGGCGGTGCCCCAGGCTTCGGTACCGGAGCCAGCGTTCGATGTGCACGTTCAATCAGGAAGTGTTCTGAAAAGGAGTCCACTCCAAACAGGGTTTTGAGGAGAGCTTCCACCCGCACTTCCATTTTGTCTTTACCAAATGACTCTGGGACACCAACGATGCGTACATTATTTCTTCTCGAGCGCGATTTCAGGTCTTCGCACTTGTTTTGTAGTTTGTTCAAGCTTTCTTTGAGCTGGGCAATGTCCTGGTCATGGCGAGCAACCGTGTCCTCTGTAAAACCAATTCTGTTCTCCGCCTCCGTTAGTCTCAGGTCATGCTTGTCAGCTCTAGTCTTCAATGTGCCAATGGTCGTTACGATGTCGTCCAGCTTCATATTCAGCGATAGGAATCCATTTTGGACTATGTTAGTCAAGTACTCAACCTTGTCTTCGCTCTCTATATTGGGCATAGGGCTAGCCGCCAATGGTGGTTCAAGTTCACTGCTTCCCGCCTGGCTGCTAGTGTATGTGTCCACCGGTCCTTTCTTTTTGGCACTTGCTCCCTCCTCCACCTTGTCTTGCTTCCTTGTGTTTCCCATGGCCCTGGAGTCTCTTGGCGGTCTGTTCCGGCCAGTCTGAGGGGATATTGTTCTTCGCCGTAGTTTGGGGGCGTAGGAATATGAAGTTATTCCCTACTACTCAGTATCATCGTGCCACCGCACCCCAGTCCAGTACAGACGTCTATCTTTTCCAATGCATTGCGCTCTCCCACGTTTCTTGCTTAAGGATAGACTGGCTAGCCAACTATGTGTTCTGCATCGAATGTTCGATAATATCACCGGCCTTCCCGGGGCACGGCTGACCGTCTCAATCAGTGTTCATTTGCAGCAGCGGCAATGGATCTGGTAGACTCAAACAGTCTCCGATACCCAAGTATTCATGTAACCAGCAGCCCCACAACACTCCTTTATTGTGTGGCATGAGCATCGCCAAACCACCATGACCCACGCCCTGTCCGGCGTTCAAATCGTAATGTTTGTTCCGTGCTGGGACCGTTCCACAAAGTCCCCGCAGGACACGCGGGAAGCCGTCCGCCCCTGCAGCTGTTGGTGTCTTCCTCGGTGTCAGCTCCAGCCCGGCCTTCCCTCACCTCCCCAGCTTACCAGCGCTCGAAGTTTCCAACCTCGGATCTTGTGTCTCCCTCCGTAGCCGCAGGCCCCTCAAGCGCAGGGGACCGCACCTCTCCAGCGCTCGGCCAGGCGGCGTACCGGGAACGGTCCTCCCCTGGCAGCTGCAGCGCCGACCCAGTCCCTCTGTGCCCGGATCGTTCTCGGATATTGAAGGGCCTTGTAGCTTCCTTCGTGACCGCTGGCCATCAGGTGCGGGGGACTTCACCTCTCCGACGTTCGGGCGCGTCTCCTCGGGCAGGCCGCGTATGGGGAGCGGTTCTTTTCTGGCCTCTGTAGCGCCGATCCGGCCCCACTGAGCTCGGATCGCTCTTGAATATCGAAGGTGTTCGGATCGCTCTTGAATATCGAAGGAAGGGAGTATTGGCCAACCAGCTCGGGGCGGACCGCCGCAGTCCTGGTCCGTGCTCACTACATCCTTGTAGGCCTTCCTCTCTATGCCCCCAGCAGATAGAGTGCCAGCGGCTCACCGCCGCAATGTCCTGGTTCCGGGGATCGGCGCGCTCCACAGCTCCTCCCCGCTGTGAACACCAGGTCTCATAACTCCTCAGACCAGGAACCTATCCCTCCAGGATTTCTCATGTGGGTGCTTCAACACCCACGGGACGTCTCGGTGCGGTCGGTATCCCGCAGCATGCTCCGAATCAGGATTTTTTCGTATAACGGATGATTCCCGGGCCGGAGCGCTCGAATCAGGCAGCCATGTCTGTCGTGCGCAACAGCGCCCCCCAAGCGCTACAGTGTTTCTACATGTTGTTTGATTGTCCAGCTTACTCCCCCCTTGTACGTTACATCACCTCATACAGTGTTTGCCTTACCTGGAAGTGCGGAGGGGGATGGGATAGGCTCATTTACATCCCAACACTATTGTTGGTAGCGCAGCCTTGTTACAATCATACCTTTTATTTTAGCCACAATAAATGAGATTGTTGGCTTTATCACTAGGGTACGCTTTGACAGCCGTTGGCTGAAAGCAAATACAGCCAAGTAGCAAGGTACATCCGTGGATTTACTTGTCCTTTATGTAATACTGAGGTAGAAGACGTATTACACTTTATTGTTTTTTGACCTGCCTATTCACAAATACGGTTTTAAGACAATTCTCATTTGTACAATACCGCCTGGCCCTTTCTTTTTTATTGATGGCTAACACAGCATGAAATTATCACATATGGTTTCTTTCTATTAGGTGATTTTTCAACATTAGGTAGTAATCAGTTACACAAGTTCACATTGAAGCAATGATTTTTGTAGTTTTTGATTTTTTCATAAAAGATGACGCTTTAATTCTTTTGCAGACATAGACAGTTTCATGATGTCCAATGCATTTCGGTCGGCTAGACCATCTTCAGGAACCAATTTCTGCCTTGATTTCTGTCTCTTCTATATCTGCTACATCTGCCTTGTCGGGCGCTGCTAAACTATGTGTAGACTGGTGTTGGTCTTTGGTAACCTTATTTTTTCTAGGTCTTTTAGGGGTATAATTCCAGTTGCAGCAGCGTTATATAGTTGTCCTTGTTTTTCTAGATGCCGGTCTCTGGACAACAGGATCCATCGATCCACCCGATGACCTAAGCACCCACTAAGGAAGCATTCTGGGAAATTCTATCCCTACGGGGATGAAAAGGGGGAGTGAATTATTTTATGAGGATACCTATATCTCAAAAACCAAAGATGTTATAGACGTAAAAGTTGGTATTTAGATTCTTCTTCAAAAATAGAGAAACACGTGATTTACCATATTCCAAAAATCCAGTTATGGGAGGTGAAAAAAGAGGGTGGATTTTTTTAAAGATATCCTTATCTCACAATCCGAATATGTTAGAAAATTTTAAATTCCCATTTTAAATCTTCATTATAAAGTAATTTTCCGAACTGCTTCTTAAAATTGGTAACTGAGAGTATCCCGTATTTGAGATCAAAATTGTCATCCCTTCCGACTTAGGCAAAGTCGTCAGTTCCCTAGCAGACATCCAAAATATACCCCGACATAAAAAATCTAATGGAGAAATCTACAGAATGGTTATGTGAGTGTGCCATTGTAATGCCAAAGATACTTATTAATTCTTTTGTAGGAATACAAATCTGTAAACTCAGTGGTTCTCTGAACGTGGCTCGGAATCCCCTTGATGCAAATGTTTTTTTGTGCACGGTTTTCCATGTCTTCTTGCTTCAGATGTAGGGTTTCGCTTACGGATTCCAGGGCACCGACTCCTAAAGTTAGTCCCTTTAGCTTGTGACTGCTCACCAAAGGTATCTTCTATATCATCAACGTTCTTCTCCACATTAGGTATTTTTTTATCCAGTGACATTACCTTCTGCACGGCATAAGTTCCACAACTGTAAAGTATGTGATCTGGTGCCTGTGTGGATTATTGTATGTTGGTAAAACAAAAAGGAAAATAAAGACAAAAGTCCATGAACACCGAAGATAAATTAGGGATAGGGTAATGATAGCTCTGCTCCAATGGTGCAATATTTGGCTGAAAAGCAACACACAAAAGAAGATATACATTGGACTATCCTAAAACAGATACAAACATGTTGAAAGCAAACAAGCTACATGAATATATTCTGATTAGAATGGAACAATTTATGATTCTTTTTTTTACTAAAAGTCATATTCTCCAGCATTGGATCATTCATAGATTCACATGCTGCAAGTATTCCCATTAGTCAGGCTGGGAATTCACGGTAGCATAGATCAGTTTAAATTTAAACTGTAAACCTCAGTCACTTTAGTGCTGTAGTATAGTCATTCTTGTGGAGCTTTATGTGGTCGAGCCAGCTGGTCAAAGAGTTCCTGAAAGGTCCTTTTTGCGTGTTCCCACCTACCAAGCCTCCGGCCCCAGCTTGGAAGCTGATTGTGATCCTAACAAGGGTCATGTGTCCTTCTTTTGAGCCCCTACACAGCACTTCACTCAAGCTCCTCTTCTCGAAGGTGGCCGTCTTAGTCGGCATCACCTCAGCCCGCAGGGTGGGCAAAATCCACTCTCTCTTGCAAGATGCCTTTCCTTAACTTCCATAAGTCCAAGGTGGTCCTACACATCAATCCATCCTTTGTGCCAAAGGTTCCATCTGCTTTCGACCTAAATTACCCAATTGTGTTGCCACTCTTTTTGGCTCTCGGGATCCCCAGGGGAGCAAGCCCTATAATCCTTGGATATGGTATGTGCTTTGAAGTACTAGGTTGCCCATACTGAATCCTCTCAGGAAAACCTCTCACATGTTAGTGGCATTTCGTGCCTCTGGTGTAGGGAAGGCTCTATCCAAGTGTTCCATTGCCAGGTGGATTTCATTCAGCATTTCGTTCTGTCACCTACAAGCTGGCAGGCCTCTTGCAGGGCGACCGGGGGCGCATCCCACCAGAGCGTTGGCTTGAACAACAGCATTCCTTGCTGGGGTGCACCTCCTTGACATTTGCAGGGCTGCGACCTGGGGGTCGGTTAACACCTTTAACAGTTTTTACTACACCGACAGGGATTCTGGAGCAGAGTCGAATGTTTGCCGAGGCAGTTCCCTGGAACCTAGTCGCATAAGGTCAATGTGCTTCATTACAAGTGTGCTGGTCCGGTAACAATGGTGCCGGTAAGCTTACCGGCCCCGTGGTAACTGTACCAGCACACTCCGAGTCTGTGGGCGGCTGCTGTCCCGCCCACCAGGTCTGACCTGGCGGGCAAGACTGCACCCGCTCGCAGACTTTCACGTTAGCACCAGCACTGTTATTAACAGTGCCGGTGCTACCGTCATCCCCATTCCCATTGAGTCCTGTGGGAGTCAAATGGGAATGGGGATTAAAATGTTTCCGGCGCCTGACTTCCAGGAGCACTGGGGTTGTAATCCCCTGGTGTTTCCGTGAAGTCAAGCGCATGAAAAAATCACAACTCTAGCGGCAACCTGCCGGTTTTACCGGCACGGCACGGCTACCGCTGGAGTTGTAATAAGGCCCAATGTCTCCTGTGGTAAGTTTTGCTATAAGGAGCTTGCCTCCTCCCTGTATTTATGAATACTGCTTAGTAATCTATTTACAGCATGTGAATCTATGAAAGATCCAATGCTGGGAGACCGCCAGGGGGCGTGGAACATGACGGACCTGTGAGCTTGAGCTCCGTCAACACCTCAGGGCCTAGTGTGCTTCGAGGATCCCCGGCCGGGATTTTAAAGCAGCCCCAGAGGAGACCACTGTCCCCGAATTAAGTGGGAAGCCCCACTCGCCCAGCAGCTCGAGACGCCAGCCTCCCTAGGTGCAACCACGGAGAGAGTAGCTGGGAGCGGGAAAGACACAGCCCGCCGAACGCGAGCAGCGCCTACAGCGCGGGAGATACCTCCGAGCTTTCGCCGAGCGGGCCCCTTGGAGGCACACGAGAACCGCCAGCGGGGCGGGAACTACCCCCCTACAATCACCACAATATCAGGGAAGCCGGGGCGCTGGGGGAGGCACCCCCTCGTCCACAACCCGGAGCGAGACACAAGGGGCCAGCTACCAGAACGCAGGGGGGAGAAAGACGAGGCCGCTCCGGACCCGTCCCTGGCCAGAGAGGACGGGACTGCCCCGCGCCGATCCAGGCGCTCCTCGGCCGCGCCCTGCGTGAAAGCCTGGGTGCCTGGACCACAGAGGACCCGAAGAAAGTTGGGCCCGGAAGGCCGCACACGTGAGGGACCTCGCTCCCGCTGCTCTCGGGCCCCACGCAGGGGCTCGGCCCGAAATCAGCCGCCGATACTAGGTGAGGAGCCGAAGGGGGGAAAGCAGGTTGGCGTTGGCATTGTGGCCGCAGCACCCTACAACAAAAAGGGTCCGTGATCCCCGACCTGAGCTTCTATAACGTTCCAGGGGGACCCTGCACAGCGGCGCCACCTCCCGGGTGCCCTCCCTACCCCCGATCCTGGAGCAGACCCCACTCTCCGGCGCTATCAGTTCTCTCCAGCGGTTTCGCCGCCAGTCCCCAACACAGCCCGAGGGCCCCGGGGTCATAATGCCGGCTGTGGGGGACCTCCCCCGACAGCACTGACCAGGGATGACCTCAAGGATATCCTCCAGGAGATCAGGGCGCTCCGCACAGACATACAAGCCTCCATTGTAGACCTCAAGGGGAGAGTGGACACCCTGGAAGACAAAATGGAGGGGATGGAAAACAACCATCTACAGGCGGACCTCCTCGACATGAAATATGAGGCCAGGTTAACGGACTTGGAAATGAGAGAAGAGGACATGATCCTTAAGATGGACGATCTAGAGAACAGGGAACGTTGAAACAACCTGCGCATTATGGGGGTGTCTCAGGAGAGAGGGGAGACGCCCGCGGATGTGGGGAGAAAAGTCCGGGGCCTAATCAATCAACTCTTCGCACTGGAGGGGGGCAAAGAGGTCCAGCTGGAAAGGGCACACGGAGGTAGAGGCGGTGCGGGGGGAGGCCCAAGATCCATCGTGGTGAGGTTTCTCCGCTACAGGAAGAAAATGGAAGTACTGGAGAAGGCAAAGAGGCTGGGGAGCTTCATCTTTGAAGGGGACACCATTAAGATTTGTCAGGACCTTTCAACCCTCACGCTCACCAGTAGGAGAGAGTGCCGTCCACTCACACAATGGCTGACAAGCCAGGACATGAGATACAGATGGTCCTTCCCATTCGCCCTATCCTTCGAACGGGCGGGGGTGGACTGTAGGGTGATCAGTGGTAAGGAGGCTACGCAAGTTTTACAGGCGCTCAAGGGAGACCCTCCGGAGGAGAGAGAAGGAGTGGGAACTCATCCCAGACCGGAAATGGAGAGGGGACCGTTGGGTCCCTGGTCGACACAGAAGAAAACAAAGGGCAGGAGGAAATTTAAAAAACCCAACACCCCACCGTCGGAGGTTGGAGGATTCTAATGAAACGACTATGAACTCCTGGGATACATCAGGTCCCTAGTGGCACAACCCCGGCCGGGGACAAGATTTTCTTTTGACCAAGAGAACTGCGGTGCACAATCATGTTTTGGCTTTGGCGACTTGCCCGTTGGCAGGCGTCACAAACAGGGGAGGGGGGAAAACGGGCTAGGGGAGGAAGGAACTCTCGGGATCTCCTCGGATCCAGCCATAACGGGGGACAGGGCAGCTCCCGCCGTATCGGGAAGCCGATGAACACCATGCTTGGGAGTAATGGCAGACCATGAGAGAGAGGGCCGGGTCGAGATGATGAGAATTGGCTCATTCAACGTCAAAGGGCTTAACTCCCCAACTAAGCGCTCTCTTCTGGGGCGAGAAATGAAGAACGCGGGGACAGACATCCTCTTCGTGCAGGAGACCAGATTGGTGAAGGGTGAGGAGAGGGCCATCCCCAGATCGCATGTGGGCCAGGTATTTTGGGCGTCCAGTGCCACTAAAAAGGCGGGGGTTGGGATCCTGATAAGGAATTCATCCACGAGGCCATGGGAGAGGTGATGCGCAGGGCGGAAGTTCTCCTGGTACTGGGTGGGGACCTCAACATGTGGGCGGACCGGGATTTAGACCATAGCGGGGGGTCCACCCAACCAGGCGGCGTGGGGGGAGGCCCGGAATGGGGGCTCAGAGACCTGATGTGGGAAAGGGGACTTGTGGACATTTGGAGGGAACGTCACCCAAGAGCAAAGGGGTACACCTTTTACTCAGCAGCCCAGGGGACAAGGACAAGAATAGATTATCTGTTCACAGGTCACCAGTTCATGAGTAGAATAGACGCGTGTGATATTCGCCCTGTCAGTTGGTCAGACCATGATATGGTCTGGTCGGACCTAAGCATCTCTGGCTTAAAGGCCAGGGAATCTTTGTAGAAATGCAACGACTTCCTGCTCAGGGACGCAGTCTTTAGAGAAGAAATGTCCTCGGCTATCAGAGAATACTTTGAGCTAAATGACACGGGCGAAGTGGACCGGGATATCGTTTGGGAAGCAGCGAAGGCAACTCGGAGGGGTAGGCTGATAAGTGAAGGAGCCTCCAAGAAAAGAGAAAGGACCCTTCTAGCTCACAGGTTGAGGTCAGATATACTCTCCCTAAAAAGATCTGAGGGGAAGGCGAAAAAGAGACGGACCTAGGCCCGGCGAGGGAAAAGAGACAGGAACTCTGGGATCTAGAATTGGGGAAAATAGTAGCGTGCCTCCAACACCTGCGTCAGAGGTATTACGAGAAGGGGGACAAGGCTGATGCTATGCTGGCGGCCAAACTCAGAGGTCAGAGAGCGGACAGGTGGGTCCAACAAATCGGGGAGGATGTAGAGGGGGAATGTACGGATCCGGAAGGCATAGCAGAGAAATTCGTTCGTTTTTACGAGACCCTATATGGAAGAGAGGGAGTAGTGGAGAGGGAAGCACGGGAGGCATACCTCAAAGGGGTCTCACTCCCGACCCTTGGAATGCTGGAATATGCAGCCCTAGATGCCCCAATAACAGAGGAGGAGGTGCTGAAAGCAATTTCAGGGCTGAAGCTGGGTAGGGCCCCGGGGGAGGATGGATTCACCGCAGGCTTCTACAAGGCTTTCTCGGGTTTACTGGCGGGCTTCCTAGCGGGTCTATTTTCGAACATAATGCAGACAGGGAAGGCACCACCGTCATTTGGCAAGGCACTAATCACGGTGATCCCGAAGGAGGGGAAGGACCCTGCGGACTGCCGCTCCTATAGACCTATCTCCCTCCTTAACGTGGACGCGAAGCTGTTCACAAGAATTATTGCCACGAGGCTGGACGGCCATATGCCGAACCTAATTCACTCAGACCAGGTGGGGTTTATACAGGGAAGACGGGGAGCCGACACCCTGCGTAAAACTCTGCATCTCATGCGGGTTGCGGCTCCGATGGGTGAGAACCCAGTCCTTGTGTCCATAGATGCCGAGAAAACATTTGATCGGGTCGACTGGGGGTTCCTACATGGTGTCCTAGAAAAGCTGGGCTTTGGAATGGGGATCAGACGGGCAGTCAAAGCCCTATATATGTCACCTTCGGCCACAGTGACTGTCAATGGTCGCCTGTCTCGCATTTTTGGCCTCCAGAGGGGGACAAGGCAGGGCTGTCCCCTTTCCCCCCTTCTCTTTGCCATGACCATGGAGATTCTCGCAGAATGCCTCAGAGGTTCTCCCATGGTGCGGGGCATAGTGGTGGGAGACCGTACCTTTAAACTCTGCCTGTACGCGGACGACATCCTGCTCCACCTGAGGGAACCCACGCGTTCAGTCCCGGCGGCCCTTCAGATCATCGACCAGTTTGGCAGGTTCTCAGGTTTTAAAGTTAATGTCGGCAAGTCCATGATCTTCCCATTTGCATCGGATGCCGATAGGTGCTTACCTGAATTGCCCTCTTTGGGCCTTCAGGTCTGCGTCGATGGGACAAAATACCCGGGGATCAACATTGTAAGACCCAATGAGGACCTGAGCCTGGCAAACTACCCCCCTCTGTTTGAGAAATTGTTCAGGGAGATGGAGGTTTGGGGGAAGGGACAAATCTCATGGATGGGTAGAATAAATGCGGTAAAAATGAACCTGCTCCCCAGAGTGCTCTACCTCTTCCAGATGCTCCCACTGGAGGCCCCGGTGGCATACCTCGGAGAGGCCAAGAGGCGCATACTGAAGTTTATATGGCACGGCCAGAAGCCCAGAATAGGGTATGAGACCCTCACCCTTCCCAAAGAAAGAGGAGGTGTGGCCCTCCCAGATCTCGACACGTACCACAGGGCCGCCCAGCTCGGGTTTTGGCCCCCCACCTTAAAGAAGACCCCAACAAACAGTGGGTCTACATTGAAAACTCCTTCCTGAGCTCAGTTACGGTGGGTGAATGGTTGTTGGTCTCACTTAAGAAACTTCGGAGAAGAATTAAAGACCACCCCATTATGGCAACTATGTGGAAGGCACTAGCAGGGAAGGGACATAAGGATGGAGTCACCACATGGCCCTCCCCACTCAGTCACATATGGTCCACACCGGTACTGGAAGAGATTCCGGGCAACACGAACATTACCAGTCCTGGTTCGAAGCGGGGCTTTGTAGGGTTGGCCAACTGGTGAGGGTTAACGCTTTCATACCGATCCAGGAACTAGAGGAGGTGCTGTGTATCGGCAGACTTTCGCCACTCCTATACCTTAGACTCAAGTGCATTCTAATGAACCCAAAACTGAAGGAATGCTTACAGAGGGGGCTCACCCCAGTGGAAAAAATACTGGACTCCCATACGGAAATGAAGGGCCTCATCTCACTCCTGTACACGGCCCTCCTGGCTTCCCGAGTGGGAACCACTAGGAGCCTCAGAAGAAAATGGGAGAGGGATCTAGGCTGCACCATAGGGGATGGTCTCTGGGGGAAACTCTGCACAAAGGCCTTCAAGACGTCGATTTCATGCCAATATAAGTCCCACGCGGTCAAGCTCCTCCACAGGTGGCAGTACGAACCAATTACTCTTTACAGGATGTTCCCAGACGTAGCCCCAGTGTGCTGGCATGGGTGTGGGGAAAAAGCCAATTACTGGCATATGTGGTGGACCTGTCACAAAGTCCAGACTTATTGGTCCGAGGTGCTTAGTTGGATCAGGGATGCGGGGGAGGGGGACTACCCGTTGGACCCCATACTGGTGATTTTTGGCCTGCAACATAGAGATGAGCACTGGGAAAAGGTACCGGCCTTGACACACATCCTTTTGCTGGCTGCTAGAGCGGCTCGGGCCAGGACCTGGAAAAGATAAACACTTCCAACGAAGAGGGAATGGGTGACAGTGGCCAAGGACATTTACTTCATGGACAAACTAACGGCCGCAATACATGGCTCTAGTGTACAGATTGAAACCGACTGGCTGCGTTTCATGGAGGTGTTTGTCAACTCAGAGGACAAGTCTCCAGGGTAATTGGACGCCTCCACCCGGCCCATAACTACCTTGTGCATGGATCCCTATGTATGGGAATCTGGAGAGACGATTATACATAGATGGCCCTGGGCCCGGCTGGTGCTGCCCAAAGAGAAGAATCACAAATTGCAGACTCTGAGTTCCCGAGAGGGGGGGGAGGAGAGGTAGGGGGTGAAAAGCGTTAAAACCTTGTGTTTCTATTAAGTTTTGAAGTCATTATGGGCATGTGCCCAATGTATACTGCATGCATAAGTTTGCTTTTTCTGGCTCTTGAAAAACCAATAAAAATTGAATTTAAAAGAAAGATCCAATGCTGGAGAAGGAATAAGTTACTTACCTGTAACTCCTGTTCTCCATCATTGGTATCTTTCATAGATTCACTGCGACCCTCACGCCTACCCCGCTTGGCTCTTCTAGGCTCATACTGCTACTTTACATGCACTATGCCAAAATCTGAAGATGGCCTCCAGGGGTGGTGCTAATGGAGCTGTTCCTATTGGCTGTGGGCAGTATGACCAGAAATGACTATACTGGAGTACTAAAGTGACTGCCTTAAGTTTTCAGTTTAATTTTAAACTGCTCTATGTTACCGAGGATTCCCAGTCTGACGACAGGGAATAGTCACAGCATGTGAATCTATGAAAGATACCAATGCTGCAGAACAGGAGTTACAGGTAGGTAACTTATTCCTTAACAAATAGGGAAAGAATATGTCATCCTATACCATATACTTAGAGGTTTTTGCGCAGTCAATCCTTCACTTGGTTTATAGGACTTCTGGGGATTTCTTTTCTCACAACAACATGCATATTTTTATAGGATGTTCTGTGATATATCGTAACCCCTATCTCTCAAAGGAATACGTGAATTTTTACAATCTACTTGTCCTTGAGATAAAAGATTAATCTTGAACTTTTTTTACATTATGATAGTTGCACTAGCAGTTCCTTCCAGTAGGCACATATATCAATGTTAAAGTTATTTGTACCACTCACCGTCACCAACGGAATTGGTCCCCAGGCGCTCTGGCGGATCTGCAAACAAGAAGGAGGGGTGGGGGTTAGTAGGGTGAAGAGGGAGTAGGGGAGTGAGAAAGGTGGTGTCTTGTTGGCAGCTTCAGTTCAGTTTTCACATGCGCTGAGCTTGCATGTGAATATCGGATCGATGTGAGTCCTCATGTGCTGTTGGTGTGGATTATGTGTTGTTTATTTGTTGTTGCTGTGTGGTGAAGTATGCCCGGTTTGCTGTGTGGAGAGGTGGTTGTGTGTGTTTTTGTGTGAGATATATATGCAGAAATTTGAGCTTTTGGGTTAGTGGGTTTAATATCTCTTAGCGTTTGTATTTCTTGTTCCACGTATCTGTTTGTCCTATGGAGTTAGAATTTTAGTCTGTCTGTCTAATTGTTAGGTGGGATGGGATGGCAAGTTTACATCTGTGCTATTTCGGACCTTTGTGTTCCATGGTTGAGGCACGCATTGTCCCCCGCTATGGTAACGGTGCTGTATATTTTATGTTCCATTCCTATCATATGACCATTCGGTGTACTGCGTAGTACTTGTAAGCATTTTTTAATCATACAATAACATTTTCCCTTTTTTCTGTTGAGCCTTTCCTATTCATTTATTTTTCTTCACCTTCCTCACATTTATTTCTGTTCTATATTACCCTAGGGCATAGTCCAAGGAAATATCTTGTACAATATCTTCTTGCCTCATGCTGCTGAATGTTATTCAAGATGCATCAATATGCCCAATGTCTTTGTAACCCTAAAATAACCTTTCGAACATAAATAAATAGAAGACAGATGATTCCGACTGCAGTTAAAGATGTCCAAAATCATTGCACACTTACAAAAAGTGTAGGCATAAAAACAGTGAATGATTTAAATTAAATCAAATAAAAAGGCAAATTTGACCAATTTCAGCTTTTTAAAAGAGATCTGTAGCACAGGGCTGAGGAGATGTGATTGACTAGCTCTAACGCATGCTTTTGGTAAAGTATCCGTCATCTTTGTTAGCCAATTCCTACATGGGTTTAATGTTTATGTACAGTACAATTATGTTTTTTTCCCATCAGTGGTATCAACACGTCTTCCACAAGACTAAGGAAACACTGGAACAATTTCCTTCAGAAAAGCAATTTGAGTTTAGTGAAATGTACATTTTTGGAAAATTTGACACCTTCCAACGACGACTGGAAAAGATCAACCACATCTTTGACACAATTACAATCTATTCTGCACTACAAGACTCAAGAATCGAAGGGCTGGAGGTCATTTACACACAATTTCAGGTACTTTGTAAAGATTTGTTCATATATTCTTCTAATGTGGAGGATTTGCTTCATGCTGGTACTTTATTCATTAAAATATTTTAATGGTGCTCATGGCCAAGCTAATAAATTAAACATGCTACAGAATAATGGATACCATGTTTACACTATTTTGTTATTCTTTCTCTGTGTAGAAGATGACTTTTCTCTTGCTTTCTTGTTCTAGTGGGATACCATACTTGTAAAGTGTTGCCTGTACAATTCTTGCATATGCGTCTAGATTAGCGTCTGTGTTTTTCTCGCTCTGTCTCACATTTTTTTATATTATGTTTTTGTAATGATTTTAGACTTCATACACCTACATAAAATAATAATCCGTAGTATAGAATGCAATGCTTCAAGCTAACAAATGACACTGGATAACCCACTTCCAGCAAATGAACCTAAAAACAATAACAATACAAAATAATCTAGACACTGTGTATTAATTTCCCCAGCTCAGACATAAGTGAAGCAGGGGATCAGAACAGGGCAGTTACAGGAATTTAAATGCAGTCATTGTGGTAACTGTAACAATTTAATTGGTGTTATTATCAGACTTCAATATTCATAATTGTTTACCCTTCATCTTGAGTTGGATTATTTCACTTTTTCCACTCAACCTTTCTGGGGTTTGCTATATTCTTTTCATGGAAGAGGCACCACCACTGCTGGGGTCTCTCTACTAGGCTCAATATGTAATCTTCACTCAGAGTACTTTTCAAAATCTCTCATTAAGGGATCACCCCACTCTTCAATAGTTCACTTTTGTTACTTCTTCCATCCTTCGTAGAATACTCCTTTCGGCTTTCTCAAAGCCTCATGCTTGATTTTGCCACTCACTTTCCTTGGTTTCCCGTGATATATGCACCTATGCTGTTTCAATGTCCCAACATCAATATCATGGTTTGTATAATTTCCTTCACTTAAGGCATGTTCCGTGAGAGGCCTGCCCCTTCTCAATTCCACCCTTGTGCCTTCATTCGTTGTGGGTGGCGTTTCGGGGTTTCGCGCTCGCATGGGCCTGCTTCTTCAGTTCCTCGTCTACCTGCTCTGGGCTTCGCAACAGTTCTGCTCCCAGCATCTCTGTATGTTGCCACGGTCAGCGAATGCCTGCTCACAAGAGGTTTCAGGTCACCTGCTTCCACTATTGTTTGCAACGTTAGATGGGCCCAGGCCCACGATGGTACTTCTGTGGTCACGCTACCACGTCGGATGGTTCTCCAAGCCCCTTCCTGACAGCAGCTTGTCCACTGGTTTGGTTGCTGGCTCTCTGGTGTCTCGCTCTGGTGTTTTCTGCTTGTCAGGTTGCCACAGGCTCCACGACACACCCCTCCAAGGCGTAATTCGCCAGGGCTTCCCCTGCATATGGCTCTCTCTCTCGCCTCTTCTCTGATCCACTTGTCCTTCTTACATACAAGTTTGCTCTTAAAGGGATA
This sequence comes from Ambystoma mexicanum, assembly GCF_040938575.1. NCBI lineage: Eukaryota > Metazoa > Chordata > Amphibia > Caudata > Ambystomatidae > Ambystoma > Ambystoma mexicanum. Next base: position 1,363,425,266 of record NC_090930.1, on the reverse strand, counting down.
TTCCCTTTTCCTTCAGGTGTCGCGGTTGATCCAGCATTGCCTGGAGCCAAACAAAAGGAGGCCATGTTATTCATTACTGTAGGCTGCCCAAATATGCAGATAAGGTGGCTTGCATAGGGATTTCGTTGTGGGAATGAGAGTCCTTGTCCTTGAAGGGGGAGTCATTCCCAGTGAGGTCCCACATGCCCAGACCCCTAGGGAGGGTCTTGCAGAGGGAGTTCACCTCCCTAGCCTCAAAGGGGGTGGCTCCCCTTTGGGCAGAAGGGGTGAATGTGCTTGATTCATCACAGCAGCTTTACAAAGCCTAATTCCTCTAACATCTATGATGAATCCAAGGCGTTTGTTACCTCTCCCCAACAGGGAGCAACCCCCTTTGGTGAAAGGGAGGTGAGCCCCCTATGCTTAACACTTCCTAGGTGACAGGGCAAGTAGGATCCCCCTGGAGGTCACTCCCCCCTTAGTGGACAGGCAACCCCCAGAGAGGGACTTAAAACAACATGCCTCCCCCCAGACACTTACACCTTTATGGGATATATAGGCATAGTAATCTTATGACCCCTCTAATGGCTGGCATAACTTCTGACACACATTATACTCAATCCTTATGGGAAACTGCAGAGAACCTGAAAGAACTGCTTCCTGGAGGCATGGTAGTGAAAGAACCAATCAAATCAGATAATCTATGAAGCCCACAGAGTTCAAGGAGGCCACAGGGCACACAGGGTGTGTGGCCTGCAGGAGAGAGTGAAAAGACCCTCAGAGAAACTGCCCACTGATCTGAACACAAGGAGACTGGGAAAGAAGAGGAGTTGGCGGCTGACTCAGACCCAGGCAGATGCATCTCATAAACGGCACCGCGGAGAGAGGGACGCCACACAGACCACAACCACCTCCAGAGGAGCACCGCCGGTAACAAACAGGTATGCCGTGGCACCAGCAAGCCAGGAGGTGGGCGGTAAGGCAATATGGACACAAAATAGGAGCGACTCATATGCACCAGAGGGGGAGAGAGAGTGAGAAAAGCCCTAAAGCGGGGTGAGACCCGAGAGGCCCCAGAGTGGGGTACGAGAATGAGACAAGCCGCAGAGTGGGGAGGGACTAGAGATGCCCCAGAGTTGGCAGAAAGAGTGAAGAAATGCCTTGAGAGGGGAGAACACCAAGAAGTCTCAGATTGGTGAGAGACAGTGAGAAAAGCCACAGGGTGGGGAGAAACTAGAGATGCCCCAGAGGGGGAGAAAGAGTGAGACGAACCCCAGAGTGGGGAGAATACAGAGAAGCCCCAGAGTCAGAAAAGAGAAAGAGGAAAGCCCCAGAGTGGGGGGAAAGAAGGAATAAACCCCAGTGTGAGGAATGAAAGGGAGAAAGAGACTGATTTGAGAGTGACACAGGAAGACTTCACTGGAGCACCAGACGATACTCCAGCAGTACAAACACTACACGCTTGTGATTGTTCACACCGGCAAGGGCCTTTGCTAAAGAGACACAAGGCTGGGGATCAAAAGACAGCAAGCCACCCCTTTATTTGGGGAATGGGCTAAAGTATGTTTCGGGTATTTCAGGTTTTCTTTGTAACAAGAAACTAGGTTAGAATAGGTTTCGGGAAAGAGGACTGCATTTCAGTTTAGACATCTTGACATCCTGACAAGCACCTCTTTGACCTTATTTTGTGTAGAGTAGATATTAGTTTAGTTTAGTTTCGTTTATTTATTTGTACCGCGCGCCGAACCCTGAGGTAACTGGGTGCCGGAGACTTAGCTGAGGTTACAGCAGAATAAAGACATACAGGATAATAATAGTAAGTGCAGTTGACCGGGTTACATGGTGGTCGAAAGGCAGACATAGGAAAAGAGTGCTTTAATTAGTTTGTCAGACAGAGGTGGAGTTCTTGTTGGCGAGTCAGGACTTTGCTTTTCCTCTGAAGGGCCAGAAAGAAGGTTCTGCTCTGAGGTTCAGCTATATAGCGTTCCATTGTTTGGCAGCTAGGACCGGGAAGCTGGAACCGCCTTCTTTTTTAGGGAGAAATTGGGGATGGTTAGGTAATGAGAGTTTGGCGTTCTGGTTGGTCTGGTTGAGGTGTGTTTGTTGAACTTGTCTGCCAAGTATTTCGGGGCATCATTAGAGAGGCATTTGTAAACAATGACGAGCGATCTGAGGGTGATTCTGTCACGAACGGGGAGCCAGTGGACATCTTGTCTAAAGCTGGAGATGTGAGAGTGCCGCGGGATACTCAGAGCCGCTCTGAGGGCATTATTCTGAAGCACCTGCAGTTTGTTCAGGTTGCGTTCTGAGGTGCCAAGAAAGAAAGTGTTGCAATAATCAATTTTTTAAAGCACTACCGCTCTGGCTAGAGTAATGCAACTGGAAGGCAAGAGGAAAGATTTGCAGGCTTTGATGAGTTTATTTGTGTAAACTGTGGAGGATGCTGTGGAGTTCACCTGTTTTTGAGCAAGAGTGTGGAATCTAGATAGACCCCTAAAGTTTTAATTTCTTTGGCCACAGTGATTAGGTTATTGTCTATGTTGATAGACGCGTAACAGGGGTACAGTTTGTTTAGCCCTGGTTGGGAGCCGACGAGAAGGAGCTCAGTTTTCTCGTCGTTGAGGCATAGGGCGTGTTCTGCCATCCATGCTTGGATCTCCAGGTAGAGGTTGTTGATTCGTATGGAGTCCTCTTCATAACAACCTGATAGGGTGATGAGAACCTGGGTATCGTCAGCATAATTTGTGTATGTGACACCCAGGTTATCAAGGCGGTTGAACAATAGCTTTGTGAAGATATTGTATAGGGTCAACTAGACTCACAAACCTTGTGGGACGCCACAGAGGATGGGGATGGGGTGGGCTGAAGCCCCCGGAGAGAAGACCTGGGTGGTTCGGTTGGCTAGGAAGGATTGGACCCAGGCGGTCGCCTGGCTAGAGAAAGCAACTGAGGCTGTCAGATGTTCTGTGAGGATATGATGGTCGACGAGGTCAATGGCTGCCGAGAGGTCAAGCAGCAGGAGAATGGCTAGATTGCCCTTATCCTTTGCCTCGTCTATCTGGATTTTTTTAAGTTCAGGAGGGCTGTCTCTGTTCCGTGCCTTGGTCTGAAGCCAGATTGTCTAAGGCCCAGGAGGTTATTCTCTTCCAGGTGCTTCTGGATTTGCAGGTAGGCCACTCTTTCTAAAATCTTTAGGATGTAGGGGACGGTGGTAATTGGCCTGTAATTGGTTGGGTTTTTGGGGACTAGGTTAGGTTTTTTTTAGAAGGGGCATGACCCATGCATCCTTGAGGCTGCTGGGGACTGAGCTAGATTTGAAGGAGGCGTTGATTAGGGCTGTTATGAAAGGGGCTAGATCGTTGGCGCCTTCCTGGATGATGGGGGCTGGGAAGGAGTCCCCTTGGCATCTGGATGGCTTGAGGCCTTTGAAGATGCTTTCCACTTCTTTCGTTGACACCGGGGTGAAAGAGAAGGGTGGGCATGTTAGTAACACAGCTATAGAGAAAGAATAGGTATTCTTTCTTTGAAGAGAGAAATAAATGTGTGAAAATCATGACTCCATATCTGTCTCCTGATTCTGACCTACCACACATCTTATACGCATAGCTCAGCCACTTAATACTCTTCCACCTATCAAGATCATTAACATCATGTTAAAGACGTCTGATTTAGAATAGCTTTATCATTCCTCCAAATAGTTAACTAGAATGAAGACTTGTATGAACCAGACACCAGCCGCAGAGCGGACAATGGTGCATGTTTTTCTTTTTTTTTAAAAAGCATTTTTATTGGCATTTAAGAAACCAAAGAGCACAAACCTACTACCATCCAAGTAGAGCACCACCCAAGAGGAAAACAGGCAAACAATAACAGCGTACCCAGAGCCAGTCGACCTGTATCCCCAAACCTCCTCAGTACCCAGGCCACCCCCCATCAAAGTCATCATCATCTCGTGTCCCATTCAGGAGTGTCATCACATCAACCCCCAAGGTGCAGTAACATAATGTGAAATCCCACCCGTAATATAGTCTGCATAATCCACCGGCTTTACAATGGTAATGACCATAATGTTCCGACTGGAGGCACAACAAATGTTCTGCAGCAATACCACTTGAGCGTAGCCCGCCCCAACCCCCTTCTCCTACCACCACGGCCTCTTACCAGTGTGTCCGTCTCCCGATATCATAGTCAGTAAGCAAACTATGGCCTGAGGATATATGCAGGATATATGCAGCAGCACAGTAACTATCCAAATACACCCATGATGGCATGGTAGTCAAGCAGACTGCCAACAGTCCCCCTAAACATGTGCGCACCAGGTCCCCCCCTGGGGCTCCCCACCTCAGGTATGCACCCAGTCCCTTTTTGGCCTTGTCATCTGTAATGGAGCGCACTCATGGAGGACGTGTATCAGATGGAGGGGAAAGAATGCCTGCACCATTGCGGCCCATACATCCACATCTATGCTCCTGTCTCTCAGCCTGCTATGCACCGCTCTGTGCCAGACAGCAGACTCTGCCAGAGCCCATCTGACTAGATCCGCCCACCAAGCCTCAACCCTGGTACCCCCAGCCGACTTACAAGCCATTACAATTCTCTGCTTGGCCAGTACACAGATGAGATCTTTCATGCAAATGAGGTGTGCTGTATGCTTCCTCCCCTTAGGAAGCCTCTGCAGGCCAAGCTTGCATCACTATCCCCACCCCCCCTGCCCCCAACCACACTATTCGTTACTGCCAGCCAAAGTCTGCTAATGACCGGGCATGACCAAAATATGTGAAAAAAATCTGCAACCTCATGCTCACATCTCGGACAGTTCAACATCCACGCCCGACCAAATCCTGTGAGGGGTCAGATAGGCTCTGTGCTGGACCAGCTTAAATCTGAAGTTCCTGGACACCCTCTTGATGTATCCCAATCCGCGTACCCTTTCCGCATCTGTGAGTGACCTGCCGATATCTGCCTCCCATTTTGAACGCACTCCTAAGGTCGGCTCACTGTGCCGATTCAGAATTATTTGTACAATCTAGAAAACGTGTGGCCGCCTTCAGCCACGTCGTACATAGATTCCAGTGTTTTATCCCCCTTCCATGCCCATCAGGAAATCCAGCCATCTAACTGCAATGTTCCTCACTAGGATCTGATACAGACTGGTGAAGTCCATCTATTACCCATCTGCCAGCAAATCACCCAGCATGATCAGCCTATGGCCCTTCCAGTACCTCCTGATCCTAATCCTAGGTTCCAGTCCTTTCCCAGTAAATGCCACAAATGCCACAAGCGGGATGTTGGAGGAATAGGGGTCCGGAATGCCCAGTCTGTTCCATGCTCTGCGCCACAGGAGTCTACCCAGCTGAATCAGCCATGGCTCCGGCGAGATACCAGTATCCGTAACCCATGGGATCTCCTTCAGAAAATACCGCTGGAGTGACGGCTGGAGGAGCATCGAATCCAGTGTAACTTCATCTGCCAGCCAACCCACCACAAATTGCAGCTGGCCTGACAGGTAATATAACTCGAAATGGGAAGACCTATCCCTCCTTAGGCAAAATCCCTCTGCATAGTGCCCATCGTAATCCTACCCCTCTTTCCCCCACACAAAAACAATCTCACGGCTGAGTTCAGAGCAACGGAAAAAATGCTTGGGGATAACATAGGGTATGTTAGTGAAGTAGTATAGCAAGCGAGGCAACACCACCATTTTGAGCAGGACCGCCCTTCCCATCACTGACACAGGTAGTCTTTGCCAAAATAACATTGACTTATGGACTTATTGATTTATGGACGCCGTCCCACACTCTGAGTGTATTATGCACATGGGAAGCCGCCATGTCATGCCTAATATTGACCCCAAGGTACCTAAAAGTGTCCATATCCAAGTCCGGTAGCTGTGCGCTGTTCTCGCCCATTAGTTTCACCAACAGGAACAAGCTGGACTTATCACGGCTCACTCAAATGCCCGAGAGCCCAGGGAACTGATCTATGATGTCCAGAAGGTGTGGCAGATTTTCCTCAGGTGAGTAGACATAGAGTAGCATATGATCTGTGTACATTGAAATCAAATGGGTAACCCCATCTATCAGGATGCCAGCATCCACATAGTCCGACTGCAAGACTACCGCCAGCGGCTCCAATGCCAGGACAAACAGCATTGCGGACAGTTGGCACCTCTGCCTAGTGCCTTTGCGGAGAACCCAGGCCCCAGAGATCTTCCTCCTGGTCCTCACTCTAGCACAGGGTTGTGTATAATGTAATCTAACCTACTTCCGGAACCCAGCTCCCACGCCAAAGTGCCTCAATGTCTCATGTAACCAATCCCACCTCACGGAGTCAAACGCCTTGTCTGCATCTAGGGTGGCCACAGCGCAGTCCTCCTCTAAAAGCCTGGCCCTTTCTATCACATGATGCAATCTTTGCAGATTCCATGAACTGCTCCTACCTGGTATATACCCTGTCTGGTATATACTGGTATAGTGTTAATCTGGTCGCCAATCACACTCTAACCTGTTAGCCAGTAGGGCAGTGAGGATCTTATAGTCATGATTAATCATGGAGAGTAGCCTGTAGGAGCCACAGTCCATGGTGGACTTGGCAGGCTTGAGTACGGGTACAATTATAGACTCACTCAGGTTGCAGAGAAGTCAACCATCTGCATGCGCTTTCTTGAATATATCAAGACGTTTGGGTGCCAGCGTTGACACATAGGTTTTATAAAATTCCCCTGTCAAGCCATCCGGCCCGGGGTCTTTCCGGACAGTAGGGACATTATCACAGACACTATTTCATCAACAGTAAGCCGGTCCAACCACACCCAGTCCAAACTAGGCGGCTTTATATCCGCCAGTGCATCCTCAATGTCACTCCCCCTTCCTGTCGACCCCATCATATACAAGTTCTCATCATACCAGGAGAATACCTAATTGAGCTCACATTTTCTCATTACTACCACGCCGTCCTCATCTCATATAGTGCAAATCATTTCCCTTGGCGTCTCCCTGTGGCATAGCCATGCAAACAATCTGCCAGGTCTGTTCCTCTCTATATGCAGCCTCTGAGTGTATTTTGCAAAATCAAATCTGCTGAGGCGTTCCCATTCTCTAATACACTTCTGTCGCAGGGCAAGAAGATGCCCCCTGTCGCCTTCTGCCTCCCCGTCTACTCTCTGCTTCTTCAGTTGCCGCCTCTGTGCCAGAGAGGGTGATCAAAAGCTCCTTCCGCAGCCCACCCATCTTGCCAATTGCTGCCCCCCTCGTCACTGTTTTAAAGGCCTCCCACAGAGTACTATTATTTGCCACACTGCCCGCGTTTATCACAAAGTACTCCTCTATTCTGTCCTCCAGGAATTCCCTAAACACCCCATTGTGTAAAGCCTTGGCTCTAAGATGCCAGGTCAGGATTGGCGGTCTAGGAGATGCCCTTTGCCAGGTCACAACCAGTGGGACGTGATCAGAGAGCACCCTAGCCTTGTATGCAGTGTCTGTAAACTCCCCAATGGCCTCTTGCCCAGTAAACACATAATTTATGTGAGTGTGTACTCCAGATGGCACCGCATAATGTGAGTAACCTCTATCCCCCCCCATGGTGCCTGCTCCAGATATCTACCCGTTGCAAGTGCCTCAAAAAGGAGCCCAAAACTCTAGCTGAAGGAGATGGCTTCCGATCAGAGGTGGAGCCAGGATTGTCTAACAAGTGGGGCCTGAAGCTAAAGTAGTTGGGCCCACCGCAGTGACATTAACATCTGTAAATGCCCACACAGCAACGCAGAGTGGGCATTTACAGATTTGAGGTGGGCCTTCCCGCTCATGCCATACCCTGTCTACGCCTCTGCTTCCAAGTCATCTGACCTGTCCATCACCAGGTCAAGTGTACAATTCAAGTGCCACCCACAGACCCACATTGACCCCTGAACTTGGCCATCCTAGGAGAAAGGGAATTAAAAAACACTGTGGCATTGTTATTGAGGGAGTAAGTGTTGATAATACACACCTCCCTGTTTACACTGAACTAGTATACCAAGGCCATCCTACCCTCATTGTCGCACTTGAATTTTGAAAACTGAAAGGGTACCATGGGCACCACCCTCGTCGGGACACCTCTTGCATACGACAAAAAAGGAGAGCTGTACATTTTCCCATCCCACTTCCTAGCAAACACCTTTTGCCTGTCCGCAGTGAGGTGCATTTCCTGTAACAACGCAATGTGTACCCCCATCCTCCTGAAATAGATACTCACACAAAGTTTCTTCACATAACCCTTGAGGCCCCTAACATTCCACGTAATGATCTTCAGATTGCTAGCCATACTTCCCCCATCTTCAGGGTCTCGTTTGTCCGCGCAAACCCACCTTTACTCCAGGTCCAATGCCCTGCTTCCCTAATGACCTCCAGTGAACCCACCAAGGCCCTACAGCATTGCCGCTGCACAATCAATGCGTGCTGTGGTGATAAAATATTTGGGAAATTATGCTCCCCGGGCTAACCACTACAGCTGTGATCTACCTTCAATGCCACCCGAAAAACCCCAAACCCACTAACAACCAGGGTAACTGTGCCTTGGAAAAGGTGATAAAACAGAAAAAAACAGGGAGAGTCAAACCAGAACCCAAAAGCCCAGCGGAATGACACCCACGCAGGCCCTGCTGCTTCTCCCTCTCCCTCTGCTCCAAACCATGGTGGCGTGCAGCAGCATGATGCTAGCAACCAAGCATCAGAAAGAACATCTCTTGGGGTGTTGCAGCATCCAGCGCAGGCAGCTGCCTCCGCTTGCAGAGGTTACGAAGACGTTAAACAGCAGCCACCGCTCTTTAAGTCTTTAACATTGCTTAGTGCCATTATAGCAGGAGCAGTGTTTGTCTTTTCCGCAGTGCCGAAATGTCACTGGGCGTTGTTCACTCGGTCCGGCAGCTGTGCAATTCCCAATGCATCCATCCAGAAGTGCGCTGCTGCCATGTCCTCAAAAAAGTTGCTGCATAAATGAGCATATACTGTATGTTCCTCCTGCACAGCCGTTCTTTGGTGGGACCGAACATGGCCCTGCGGTTCTGCACCAACGCTGTTTAGGTAGGATATATTTCCAGCTTCGCTGATGCCCACACAATGCTCCCTCCCGCCCTACAAAAAGCCAGGATCCGTTCCCTATACTTGAAATTCATAATCTTCGCGATCAAGGGCCTTGGAGGGGCTCCCGGAGGCAATCTTCAAGCCGATGACCTGTGCGCTCTCTCCACAGTGAATCCCTGCATCAACGTCGTTGGACCCACTTCTTGCAGAAGTAAGTTTGACAAAGGAGGTCGGGTCGTTCCCTTCTTTGCCCTCAGGCAGCTTGAGGATCCTGATGTTGTTCCTCCTGGCTCGCCCCTCGAAGTCTTCCACTCTGCGCTCCAAAACACACACTGTGTCCATCAACTCAGACACATGTATCTGAGCTGCAGTGATGTTGGACATGTTTTTGCGCACTTGCGTTTCCACTGTCCCTATCCTATGTTCTCACGTCTTGTCTAAGCAGAACCACGTCTACTATGACTGCATCCACGTTCTGCTCCAGACATGTCTTCAGGGATGCACTGGCCGCAAGAATGTGATTCTCGCCTTGCTAGCTTGATGATGGTGCGGTCTCACCACCCTCAGCTGCTGCAAGTGTCTTCTCTGCGCTCTTTCCATCTTTCCAAGCAAATGCCTCCATCATTGTCTGCTTGCCCCCACCACAGTGATGTTTGTCCAGCATCTAGCTATGAGATAGGGGTGCAGACCACTAGATGACAAGGTACAGTTCTGCAGCAGTAGAAGCCACCCGATGCCCCTGTTATGGTGTGGGGCTAGGTATGGCCATGTCCCGAGCAACAGCAGGATCCAGCACTGTCCCCAGCAGGGGTGAAGAGCAACTGGCACCCCCACGACAGAGACAGGTGGGATGACTGGCCGCTATTAAAACCAGGAAGTGCCTCCACACCCCCAGGCACCCTCAACACTGGTGAGAGTAAAGTAGTTATGGGCTACTCTGGGCCACCCGCAAGTCGCCCACCACAGTGTCTTGCCACTCCCCTAGACGTCCCACTCCTGGTCCAGCCAAAGACTGACTCACCATGGACCCTTCACTTCCTGTAGACCTTCTCCATTGAATAGGCCCGGGGGGTGCTAGGGAGGCGAGCACCACCCCACGCTGCTTCGCCCATAGGGTTTCTCCCACCTCTGGCATTTTGAGGGCCCCTGCTCCCTTCTGCTGGGGCAGCCGACTGCACTCTGGCAGTTTCAGCAGGAACATGCTCCGCACAGCATGCCCCACTCACCTGGCCCACGCCAAGGATCTTCTGCCACTGGTCACCAGCACTGTGTCCCACCTCTGATCTGCGCCGTGCTCTCTAACTCCACACTGGTGTCCCTCCTTTGCCGACGCTGTCAGCAAGCACGGCCTCCCTGACGATGATGTTGCCGGATCTTCTAATACTGCAGGCTGCCTCCTCTAGACGCCCGTGGCACTCAGACCAGGTCCCTTGTTCTCAGCCTTCGCTGGCGGTGCTCCGTTCGTGTCGGCATCCCCAGCAGGCTCCACCTCACTCACCAAAAGGCAACAGCCGTCATCTGGGGGTCTTGGGCAGCACCATCTCGGGATCTCGGACAAAGCTCTACATAAGAGGGTATCTTCCAACTGAGAAACACCTGAGGTTATCCCTGCAGTTAATAAAAGATTAACGGCCATAGAGCATCGGCTTTGGACCCTCTATATCTTTCAAAGCACCCAACATCAGAAAGCCTAGTAGTACAGGATGCAACCTCTTCTGGCAAGCAAAATGCCTATCCCACAATCCTGCAAGATAGGGATGACAAGAAATTTGATGCCATGGCCAAGAAAGTTTTCTCGGCTGGTAGTATGGCGTTAAAGTCTGCTAATGCCACATGTACATTGGCAAGGTTTACCTACACCCTTTGGGATTGTATTGCTATGGTGGCTGACCATATCCCCGAAGTGGAGGAAAGGGACGGTTTCTTAAACCTTATCAAGGATGGAAAAGACACTATGTGCGAATCCCTCCAGACTGGTCTCGACTCTTTTGACAGCATCAGCAGAGCCATAGCGGCTAGTACAATAATCTGCAGGTTTGCGTGGTTGCGGAAGTCAGGATCTGCCCCAGGCGTACAGTCCAGATTTCTCAACATGCCCTTTGATGGCACACATCTGTTTGAGAGTAAAGCTGATGAGAGTTTGTAGAAGCTGCAAACTTCCAAGGCGGCAGCCAAATCCCTTGGAGCTGCTATAAGGCAAACTCTAAACCGCCCCACAGGTGCGCTCTGGAGCGGTATGTCCTTTCGCTATTATTCAGCATTCGGAAAAGACAGAGGACAGCCAGCTCAAATAGGTCAAAGATGATTCCTCTGTGGTGGACGGGGTAGAGGTACTAAGACCACAGCAGCAGGTGCTGCTTTACCCTCAGCATCTGCGTCAGCTGCCCCAAAACCTCTCTGAGGTCTTACATCACAAGACAGCGGTAGGAGGCAGATTAACACAACATCTGACAGAATGGCAGGCTATTACCTCAGATGCTTGGGCATTGGAGACAATTACTCAAGGTTACTGACTGCCTTTCCTACAAACACCTCAGAGTCATCCACCAGGGGACAACGCTTTGAAGGTTCCGGATCCACTCCTTATGCAGGATATTTTAACCCTGCTGGAGAAAGGTGCTATAGAACCAGTACCTGTAGCGGAGAGGAACAAGGGTTGGTACTCCCCGTATTTTCTAATTTCTAAAAAAATAGGACGGAGACCCCTCTTGGACTTAAGAGACTTGAACAAGTTCCTCAGGAAGGACAAGTTCAAGATGGTAACTCTTTCTGAGATCCTTCAGGCCCTCCAGCTTCAGTATTGGATGGTTTCATTGGAGCTCCAGGATGCTTACTTTCATGTGCCAATCCATCACAAGCACAGAAAGTACCTGAGGTTCGCCATTGGCAACTCTCACTATCAGTTTTGGGTTCTGCCATTTGGGCTAACCTCCACCCCAAGGGTTTTCACCAAGTTAATGGCGGTTGTTGCAGTGAGTCTCAGGAGAGGGGGGATTCACGTCTACCCCTACCTAGACGATTGGTTGATCAGGGCGAATTCCCCGGAACAAGCCCTAGATCATCTAAGTTACGCTAGCCACTCCCTCCACAGACTCGGCTTCTCCCTCAACTTCAAGAAGTCCCACATGATACCATCCCAAAGATTCCAATTTATCTGAACAGTCCTTGATGCATCCCTGGGAAAAGCCTTGCCACCAGAGGTGAGGGCTGAAGACATTCTACAGATGGTGACAACATTCCAAAATGCCCAACATCTTCCAGCCTACGATTCTCTGAGGTTGCTCGGCCTCCTGGATTTATCTGGTGCCAGAGGCTCGTCTGAGAATAAGATCTCTCTAATGGACTCTCAGGACCCAGTGGTCCTAGTTCTCGGGAAGGATGTGAGATCTCCTACAAATCCCAAACAGAGTCTCACTGGACCTTCAAAGGTGGGCCTGTTGGGAAAACATCTTGAAAGGAGATCCTTTTTGGCAACCATGGCCGGAGATAACAGTAGTGACGGACGCCTCACTCATGGGGTGGGGAGCCCATACCAATGATTTGACCATCAGTGGTCGTTGGTCTCCAACGGAGTCTAAACTACATATCAACCTTTTAGAGCTGAGGGCAATCAGACTAGCGCTGAAGGCCTTCCTGCCATCTGTACGGGGAAAGAATGTCCTGATAATGACGGACAACACAGTGGTCATGTACTACCTCAACAAGAGAGGAGGCGTAGGGTCACTACCACTGTGCAGAGAGGCAATGCAGCTCTGGGTCTGGGCAATACAAGAAGGAATCTCTCTATCAGCAGTTCACCTAGCTGGAGAGAAGAACACGACGGCGGACGCTCTGAGCAGGCAGAACAGTCTCTCACAAGTGGGAACTAGCTCAGGAAGTCCTTCAAGAGATCTTCATCCTTTGGGGAACCCCTCAAGTAGATCTGTTTGCGACCAGTGCAACCGGAAGTGCCAACTGTACTGCTCCAGGAAATGTTCCCCCGAGAGGGGCTCTAGGACATGCGTTTGTGGTGGAGTGGGAATTTTGACTCCTTTACGCATTTCCTCCAGTCCCCATCATCCCTCACGTAATAAGGAGGTTGAGGAGGTTCAGGAAAACCATGATCCTAATTCCCCCAGATTGGGCCAGGAGAACATGGTACCCGGACCTTCTGGACATGTCCATCTGTCCTCCGATTCATCTTCCACAAAGAGAGGATCGTCTCTCGCGTGAGGAAGGTCAGGTTCTCCATCCGGATATCGGGTCTCAGCCTTCACGCATGGTTTCTGAGAGGCTGAGATACAAAGATTGGCACCTCCTGGACGACGTAATGAAGATTTTGCTTTCGCCCAGAAGGCCAAAAACTAAATCTTTATACCGCTGCTGTTGGAATAAGTTCTACAGCTGATTTAGAGATAAGAATGTTGACCCTTTTTCATGCAATACATCGATGGTGTTATCTTTTCTGATGAATTTAGCAAATCTGGGACTCCAGATTGGTACGATCAAAGGTTACCTAGCAGCGCTTTCCATTTTCAAGCGAGCTGCTGAGGAAGTCTCCTACTTCAAAATACCTCTGGTAATACAATTTGTGAAGGGGTTAACTAATGTTTATCCCCCAACTCCTTTTCATGTCCCCCTGTGGGATCTAAATTTAGTCTTCAACTTTTTAATGGGTACTCCCTTTGAGCCTCTTCATTCGTGCCCATTAAGACTTCTTACCCTCAAAACAGTTTTTCTAGTGGCAATAAGATCTGCCCGAAGGGTGAGTGAGCTACAGGCTTTGTCTTGCAAACCTCCTCACACTGTCTTTCACAAGGACATAGTGGTAGTAAAGGTGAAGCCTAACTCCCCCCCCCAAGGTGGTATCTGAATTTCACATCACTCAGTAAATAACCTTGCCATCTTTTTACCCTCCTCCGCATCCGGGGAAAGAGGAAGAAAGGCTGCACGGACTGCTTTGAGTTTTTACATTAGCAGACTTGCTCAGTTAAAACAAACTGACCAATTGTTTGTGGGTTACACAGGTCATAAATTGGGTCTAGCCATCACCAAACAAACCATCTCGAGGTGGATTATTTTATCGATTGCAGAATGTTACAAATTGGCCGGTAAAGACCCTCCAGAACATATAAGGGCTCACTCAACCAGGGGTAACGCAGCTTCGTCAGCTCTTCAAAGCGGAGTTCCAACAAAGGACATTTGTGCAGCTGCCACATGGTCGTCTGCACACACCTTTACAAAATACTATTGTTTGGATTCCTCCACTAGCCAAGAATCTAAATTTGGAAAGGCATTACTGCACTCTGCATACTTAATGACTCAAGTTTTTACTCCCGCCTCCTGATTATATTATTGCTTTGGGAGAGTATCAAAGATAAGGAATATGTGGGAGGACACAATCCATTCGAAGAAAAAGTTACTTACCCATGGTAACATTCTTTCAACTGGATGTTCCTCCCACGTATTATCAAGGTCTGTCACCTCGGGTCCTGATTCCTGCTCACTCCACTCCCCCTCCTCCTCACCTGTGGCTTCTTGATCCAATTTCCTGCCAAACCTTTTCTTCCGCTGCGCCATTTTTTTTATGTAGATAGGGCCTGCCCCAGAAGGACGCCACCCTGACCCTTGGGTGAGGGGTCCAGGGGTCCCCTCTTCCGGAACAAACAAGTCCAGGGGAAAAAGCCATTACGCATTAAAAAAAAAAAACTATCCGGCTGCCGGCTGAGACTTGCGGGGCTTCCACAGAGCAGTAAATGGCTGGTGAAACTGGCGAAGGAAGGACCGGATAAGCCAGAGAAAGCCAGAAGGACCTCCAGGTATGCCAAATGACGTCGATAGAAAGGCAAGGGAAAGCAATATGCAAAGCAGGAGGAAAGCAGATAAGCAGGGGGAAAAAGAGGAACAAAGGGAGGCTGCCGAGCATTACAACAGCAACACAGGGAAGAAGAAAGAAGAAAGGTGGGAAGGAGACAGGAAGCAGGGAGCACGCGAGGCAAGGGAAAGCAATATGCAAAGCAGGAGGAAAGCAGGTAAGCAGGGGAAAAAAAGAGGAACAGTGGGAGGCTGCCGAGCGTTACAACAGCAACACAGGGAAGAAGAAGAAAGGTGGGAAGGAGACGGGAAGCAGGGAGCACGCGAACACACAGAAAATTGGAAGCCGGAGGGGAGGGGGGGGGGAACGAAGCACTGAGTGCCGGCAAGAAAACTTGAGCGCACCAACCTGAAAGCCTAACGCAAGTAGGTTGCAATGCATAGGCTTCCGGGTTGGAGCGACAGAAAAGGCTTCCGACGGCTGCAAGCCGCGGAAGACTAGACCGTTACTGTGGGCTGCGTGTGAGCGTGACGGGGGAGGCTAATGGCCGCCCAAGCGCCTTCTGCTCATATATGCCAGCCCCCGCGCATATGACACGTATTCCTTATCATCCCTCCCATTATTCCCTGCAGTAAGACTCCACATTGTGGTTACAGTCTGCGCTTCCTCAAGGGTAGTAGCCATCTAACTCCGGACAAAGCTTCGCTCTTCAAAATGGAACTGAGCAACGGATGCTGCGTGCACTACTTATACCTGTGATAACGTTGACATCGGCACGGAGGCCTCCGAGGGACATCGACTCGACAGGTATCGACACACAGCGCCCTCTACTGGGAACACATATTTTTCCGAAGCAGCAAGCTGGATATTAGGAAATATCAAAGATAAGGAATACGTGGGAGGAACATCCAGTTGAAAGAAAATTACCATGGGTAAGTAACTTGTTCTTCTCACCCAAACAGAACCCCTCAAAACCTCTCAGCCTGAAAGAGTCTCTTCTACCCCCAAAATTTTAGAACCCAAAGAGCAAAGGGGAAGTAGGAGAGGCCAAAGAAGAACCCACTTTGTGGAAGAACTCTGGATTATCCCCTTTAAAAGAGAAGAATCCCTGGAGGATCAGGCAAGCAGACCTCATCTTTCAAAAACAGGGGATCCCTTCTAAAGAAAAATGGGTCCCAAAAGACCCTGAGTGGGACAGGGTAAGTATGGAGACCGACCTAGAACCAGAAACTATTCAACCCCAAACATATGAGCCACCCAGAAGTGACACAGAGGGGGTGTCCTTTCTCCAAACAGGTTCTGAGAACTCTTGGCAGGAAATGTGGGACAGTCAAGGAGCCAAGGAAAAGGAGGATTCTCCAACAACACCCATTGTGAGTTGCATTTTTTTTTTACAGATTCCCGAACTCTGACACAGAAAACTGCCCAAGATCACACAGTGTCGGAGTTCAATATAAAAAGAATTACCACTGGTCTGTCAAATAACTCAGACTTTCTTTGCACCATGGAGGAGAAAGAAGGCCGATTTTATGTATCGGTTAAGGTGCAGGGTCAGTGTGAATCATCAGCTCTGGTTGATACTAGATCCCAAGCCACCCTCCTGTCAAAAAGTGCCTTTGACCAACTAAACTCAGGATGGGGGCGGTGCCACCAAATTCTACTCACACCACCTCCCGGACAACTCCAAAATTTCGATGGGAATGATATTTCCGTCGAAGGGACTGCAGATCTGGACATAAAAGTTGGAGGGCACCGGCAGAAACATCTAGTGATCATTGTGACTCCATAGGGCACACCTTGTTTAATGGGGAACGATCTCCTGAGGAAATTATCACTTCTCATCGACTATGTAAACAAGGTCCTCTGGACTCAGACTAACCACCCTATCAAATTAAAAATGAGTTTGAATTATGTGAGCCTGAATGGTACCTGTCCACGTAATTGATCAACGTTCTGAGAATGCAGAGTTACATTAAAAAAAATAACCAAGTCTCACATATCACAGTGATCTCTGTAGGAGAACAAAATGGTAATGGGAACCCTTCTCCATTCTTGAAAATCAACCTTCCTCCCAGTTGTAAGTGGCAATCCACACTGGAAGGGAACACCCTAAAATTGTACACCAGTCCAAAATCAGAAGAAACCTTGAGTTCTGTGAAACCAGACAAGGAAGAATCCGCTCAAAGTCTGACGGGCATTCAGAAAAAGGGCAAGCAGTTGTTTTTCCCCATTCAGTTAAATGAGGGGGAGGAACCAGCTCGCCAGAGTATGCCTGAATAACGGAAGGAGCTACATCAGCAAAGAATTATTCAGGAAACTCCCAAAAGATTAGACCATTCCCATATTTAAATTGATTGACAAATGGGAAGTCGGTCTGGAAACCCCAAATTCCAAACATTTCCTGCCTAGCAGTGTATGCTAAAAATGTCCATTGGCAACAAAAGCATAGACCATAATTTTTGGGTCGTGAGAGATGTCCCTTTTGCCTTTTATGTGGGAAGTGACATTCTCAACCGATTCGCAATCAATTTGTACCTAATTAATAATAAAGCCTGGTCCCGACTGGGAAGTAATACTGTGGGCTTTGACAACATTGAAAAAGCATTACTGTCAGCTCAATTGCTGCCTTATGTGGTTGAAGTTCAAGTGTGAGAAGGTGTTACCATCCCAGCACAGGTGCGACAATTTACTCTTCCCCTCAAAATTAGGCGAGAACAGAACCTCCAACATCAGGACGCATATATAAATCTAAATTATAATCTTCAACAACAAGGTTTATATTTAAATCCAACACCTCTAGTGGACCTAGAAGACAACACCATTCGAATATTGGTGGATAACAGCGACCCTCGAAGTATCACTTTGGGCGCAGACGCCTTTATTGGGATGGCGGTTGATGCCCAGCATTATTCTATTGATTTAGGTAATGAAATCATGGGACCAATCCTAAACTACTGTTTCAACATCAGCGACGGTATTCCTCCAGAAACTATTTTTACTCGGCATGGGGGGGAATGTCCTAGTGTACTCTTCCTTCCCCTATGTTGTGGAAGAGGTGACCTGTGACATTAGGAGGGAGGAAGTAGTGTTCAGAGTCAAGGACCACTAACTTGAATCCCCTGTCCAGGTCAACACCATCAAAAGAGATCTCTCCACCCAACTGGAGGATACCGCTGAAATTGCCAAGCCTGAGGTCTTTCCAGGTTGTAAGTAGATGGTTGAGTAAAGGATCAATCTTGCTGATGCCTGTGAGGCCGAGGAGCAAAGACAAAAGCTAAAACAGGTCTACCTGGAATTTCAAGGTATCTTTTCAGTGGACTCATATGACTCTGGGCGCACATCCATTCATTCAACCACCATTCCCACGGACCCCGAGGGTTCCCGTATTTGTGAAACAATGCTGGTTACCTCTCGCATCCATGGAGTCACTCACAGAGATTATTAAGAATTTAGAATCCCGTATGATAATTCGTCCGATCCAAAGTACCTTCAACAACCTGGTACTGGGGATCCTCAAACCAAACAGCCAATGTAGACTATGTGCAGACCTTAGGGAGTAGAACTAATTGGTCCACATGTCAAGATGGCCCCTTTTCTACATTGATCAGGGACTGGCCCAGATCTAAGGGTCAAAAGTGTACACCACCATTGACCTGACCAACGGTTACTGGACAGTACCCGTTAGTAGATAAGACCAGTACAAGCTTGCCTTTACCTTTGGGGGGAAGCAGTACACGTGGATTTGCACCCCCCACATAAGGCCATGTCCGATTTGGGCGCAAGAGGATACCTGGCCTATGTGGATGATGTTTTGATCAAGAGCTCAACTGTGGAGGAACAAATAGTAGAAATCTGCTATGTTCTTACCCAGTTGCAGAAGGACGGGACAAAACTGTCCTTTCAGAAGGCACAGTGGTGTAAGACCCGAGTGAACTTCTTAGGGCACAAGATCACACCTGAGGGCCTTAATTCCCAGGCGAAGAAGGTGGAAGCCTTATTGAAATTAAAAGACCCTACCACTCTGCGAGAATAAGAAGCCTTCTTGGACTTAATAATTATAGTTGAAAGTTCATTGAAGGCTACGCAGAGGTTATTCGACACTTGATCCATTTATTTAAGGCCGGAGTCAAGTGGGAGTGGGGTCCAGAACAATCCAAGGCAGTTAAACAACTGAAAAGAAGCCTTTTCTAGGCTCATTATTTGGCTTACCCCATAAAGAACAAGGAGTTCTTCTTGGAGACGGAGTTCTCTGATACTTATCTAACTGCTGTATTGTACCAAAAGCATGACAAGGTCAACAAAGTCATTTCATACGCGAGCAGAACTTTGCCCTCTGTGGAGGAAAAATTCAATGACTGCGAGAAGGCACTCCTGCCAATGGTGTGGGCTGAAAAATTACCACCCATTCATACAGGGGAAGCACATAATTATCGAGACCCCTCACCAACCCTTGCAGTATCTACAAAGTGACAGAATCTGGATGAGGAACGTTAGTAATTACTTCCAGGATTCTGTCTATGCAAGGCTTTTCTGTGGTCAGATATGGCCAAAACAAGAAGAGTCCCCTAGTGCAAGGGTTGACAGACTTGCATGAATGTGCTCAAGAAAACTATCTCGAGGACGAAAGTCTAATGACCAACAACGTGGAAATTATATGATATGATATATCATTTATAACGCGCCTATACACAGGTGTTTCAAGGCGCGACGAGGCTAGGGAGGGGGCAACAGAGGGAAGACAGAGACAACGATCTTACTAGGCCAGGTGACATTGAGATCACGCGAGTACAGGGGAGACAAACTTAACTTCCCCACACAAGGTCTATGAAGAAGACACGTGTCGGGATACCCACAGTTTATGTGGATGGGTGCTCCTACCATGTTGATTAAAAAGGGGAAAAAGAACTGGTGGCTGGCATTGGGAATGCCTGGGGAAATGATACCCCGGAACCCTCTGCTGTTTTTAAAATAGGACACCGAAGTAGTCAGGTTGCAGAGTTGATGGCTGTTTATCAAGCCATCCTCACTGCAGTGCACCACTAACTCAATGAACTGGTCATAATCTCTGACTCCGACTATGTCAGGAGTGGGTTTGTGGAGCACCTGATTAACTGAAGAATTGAGGCATGCTTTGTACCAACAACAAACCCCTAAAGCATGCCAAACGGATCCAGTCAGTCGACAATCTGGTGACCTCCAATGAGATGACCATCTATTGGAAGAAGATAAGAGATCATTCCAAGATAGGGGGGCCCAGATAAGACTGGGAATGGCCTGGCTGACCAGCTGGCTAAAATCGGAGCTCTGCAGGGGGATTTTATAGAAACGGAATCCGTGCTGGGTGAAATCCAAATGGCGGCTGTCACCAGGTCACAAACTCGGGCCAACAGCAAACTCTCAACAGCCCAGTGGAGTAAAGGTACCCCCGATGCAGATTTGATCACTGCACAGAAAGAGGACACGATCATTGGGAAATGTTATCGGCACATTGAATACCCGGCAAGCTTTCCTCTAACAGAGGTGGATTATGCCAGTAAAGAGGATCTCAGGGTGTTGATGAAGTTTTCCAAGATGTTTCGGATCCAAGACTGTTTGTTGATAGGGAGAGCCCTATCGGGCAGTGACCAGTGGGTGGTACCTACCTCATTCCGAAGCCTGATGTTAACCCACAGCCATGACGCGGCCACTGCCGGTCATAGAGGGTTTCATACAACATTGGAAATCTTGCGCAAGGTTGCCTACTGGCAGCACATGGCCCAGGACCTCGACAGTTACCTAAAGTGGTATCCTGTTTGTGCTCAATTCCAACCCAGTTCACTCACACGTATAGCTCCCCTTCAAAAAAGGGGAATGACGCTGCCTTGGTCAGATTTGCTAGTCGATTTCATCGGGCCAGTGATTCGCTCCTCTAGAGGATACAAGTACATGTTGACTGTGACATGCTTGTTCACGAAGTGGGTAGAATGTCTTCCAGCTCAGAATTGTAAGGCAGAGACAGCTGCTGCACTAATGATCAACCACATCTTCTCTCGTTTCAGCCTCCTGCAAAGGATTGAGTCAGACAGAGGAAACCATTTTACCAGTGAGGTGATGGCAAACCCGTGGGAGATGGTAGGGGTTAAAAGAAAACTCCACATTGCCTACCACCCGGCCTTAAGCAGGGGCGGAGTAGAGAGATACAGCAAAACAATTGTATCTTAAAGAGGTTTGTGGCAGACTCTGGACCCAGCTGGGACATCCGATTGCTGTTTGTTCTGATGGCTATTAGGTCTACACAATCTTCTGCAACAAAGATGTCTCCGTTTGAGCTCATGACTGGACATAAAATGCTGTTACCACAGCCTCTGCTGAAGCTAATGTAGTTGGGCCCACCGCAGTGACATTAACATCTGTAAATGCCCACACAGCAACGCAGAGTGGGCATTTACAGATTTGGGGTGGGCCTTGCCGCTCATGCCCTACCCTGTCTACTCCTCTGCTTCCGATACTTATCATCTGACCTGTCTATCACCAGGTCAAGTGAACAATTCAAGTGCCACCCACAGATCCACATTGCCCCTTGAACTTGGCCATCCTAGGAGAAAGGGAATTAAGAAAACACTCTGGCGTTGTTATTGAGGGTGTAAGTGTTGATTATACACACCTCCCTGTTTTCACTGAACTCTTATACCACGGCCATCCTACCCTCATTGTCGCACTTGAATTTTAAAAACTGAAAGGGGACCGTGGGCGACACCCACATTGGGACACCTCTTGCATACGAGAAAAAAGGAGAGCCATACAATTTCCCACCCCACTTCCTAGCAATCACCATTTGCCTGTCCGCAGTGAGGTGCATTTCCTGTAACAATGCAATGTGTACCCCCATCCTCCTGAAATAGGCACTCACACAAAGTCTCTTCACATAACTGTTGAGGACCCTAACATTCCACGTAATGATCTTCAGATTGCTAGCCATACTTCCCCCATCTTCAGGGTCCCGTTTGTCCGCACAGACCCACCCTTAATCCAGGTCCAATGCCCTGCTTCCCTAATGACCTCCAGTGAACCCACCAAGGCGCTACAGCATTGCCGCTGCACAATCAATGCATGCTGTGGTGCAAATATTTGGGAAATTATGCTCCCCGGGCTAACCACTACCGTTGTGATCTGCCTCTCAATGCCACCCGAAAAAACCCAAAATCCATTAACAACCAGGGCAACTGTGACCTGAAAAAGGTGATAAAACAGAATAAAACAGGGAGAGTCAAACCAGAACCCATCCCCCAAACCAGAACCCAAAGGCGCAGTGGCATGACACCCACTCAGGCCCTGCTGCTTCTCCCGCTCCCTCCCCTCCAACACATGGTGGCGTGCAGCAGCAAGATACCAGTAACCAGGAATCAGAATGACCGTCTCTTGGGGTGCTCCAGCATCCTGTGCAGGCAGCTGCCTGTGCTTGCATACCTTATAAAGACGTTAAACAGGCAGCCACCGCTCTTTAAGTCTTTAACATTGCCTAGTGCCATTATAGCAGGAGCAATGTTCGTCTTTTCCACAGCACCGAAATGTCACTTGGCATTGTTCACTCGGTCCGCCAGCTGTGCAATTCGCAATGCATCGATCCAGGAGTGCGCCGCTGCCATTTCCTCAAAGAAGTGAGCTATGCTGTTGTGGAGTACTTTAAGCTTTGCTGCATAAATGAGCATATACTGTATGTTCATCATGCACAGCCATTCTTTGGTGGGGCCGAACATGGCCCTGCGTTTCTGCACCAACGCTGTGTAGTCAGAATATATTTCCAGCTTCGCTGACGCCCGCACAATACTCCCTCCCACCCTACAAAAAGCCAGGATCTGTTCCCTATCCTTGAAATTCATGATCTTCGCGATCAAGGGCCTTGGAGGGGCTCCGAGGGGTAGTCTTCAAGCCAATGACCTTTGCGTTCTCTCCACAGTGAATCCCTGCATCAACGTACCTGAAACCACTTCTTGCAAAAGTAAGTTTGACATAGGAGGTTGGGTCGTTCCCTTCTTCGCCCTCGGGCAGCTTGAGGATCCTGATGATGTTCCTCCTGGCTCGCACCTCGAAGTCTCCCACTCTGTGGCTCCAAGACACACACTGTGTCCATCAACTCAGACACATGTATCTGAGCAGCAGTGATGTTGGACATGTTTTCGCGCACTTGCGTTTCCACTGTCCCTATTCAATCCGACAATGTCCTCACGTCTTGTCTCAGCAGAACCACCTCTACTATGACTGCATCCACGTTCTGCTCTAGGCATGTCTTCAGGGATGCACTGGCCGCAAGAATGTGATTCTCGCGTTGCTGGCTTGACGATGGCGTGGCCTCGCCACCCTCAGATGCTGCAAGTGTCTTCTCTGCGCTCTTTCCATCTTTCCGAGCAAATGCCTCCATCATTATCTGTTTCCCCCTGCCACAGTGATGTTTGTCCGGCATCTAGCTATGAGATAGGGGTGCTGACCGCCAGACAGCAAGGTACAGTTCTGCAGCAGTAGGAAGCCACCCGATGCCCCTGTTATGACGTGGGGCTAGGTATGGCCCTGTCCCCAGCACCAGCAGGTTACAGCACCGTCCCCAGCAGGGGTGAAGAGCAGCTGTCACCCCCAGGCGCCCTCAACACGGGTTAGTGTGAAGTAGTTATGGGCTGCTCTGGGCTGCCAGCCAGTCGCCCACCACCGCATCTCACCACTCCCCTAGACGCCCCACTCTAGGTCCTGCCAAGGACTGACTCGCCAGACACCCCTCACTACCTGCAGATCTTCTCCATTGAATAGGCCCGGGAGATGCTGCTTTGCCCATAGAGTTTCTCCAACCTCTGGCATTTTGAGGGCCTTGCTCCATTTCGCTGGGGCAGCTGACTGCACTCTGGCAGTGTGAGCAGGAGCATGCTCCGCACAGCAGGCCCCGGTCTCCTGGCCCACGGCAAGGATCTTCTGCTGCTGGTCACCAGCACTGTGCCCCACCTCTGATCCACACCACGCTCTCGAACTCCACACTTGCGTCCCTCCTTTGCAGACACCATCGGCAGGCACAGCCTCCCTGACGATGATGTTGCCGGATCTTCTAATACTACAAACTGCCTCCTGTAGACGCCTGTGGCACTCAGGCCGGGTCCCTTGTTCTCAGCCTTCGCTGGTGGTGCTCTGCTCGTGTCGGCAGGCCCAGCAGGCTCCACCTCACTCACCAAAAGGCAACAGCTGCCATCTTGGGGTCTTGGGCAACGGCATCTCGGGATCTCGGACCAATGCGTCTCGCTTCCCCACACCTCCTTGGATTTCTGCATCAGCTGCACCGCTGCTCAGCTCAGGCAACAGTCCAACCCCAATTCACTGTCTTTCCACGCTGAATAAGTCACCATAGCACATCTTTCATTAGGATTAGGCGAGAGCTCAGAAGAAAGTCTTATACACTCTTCATGCTGGCATTACTTATCAGCCACCTTGGATCCTCTTTCCTTTGTGTGCTGCTGCGACTGTGAAAATTGATTTGCTAAAAGTGGTAATTGTGAAAACGTCCTCACCAAAAAAATAGGCTAATACGAATGCATGTAAGGTTCTTTTACCTTTAAGACCACCTGTGAGGTGTCAAGATTGGTCCATATTCCAATGGGTCCCCCACCCCTAATTGCACTTTGAAGTGACTAGCTAAAATCTACTAGAGTACCAAATGTCAATTTAAAAGTAAAAAATAAAGACCAAGTTCTATAGGGTTAGGGTATGTAGCAGAGAAGGCAAGAGCTTGTTCTCTGGTCATATTTTGTGGAGAGACAATACTGTCACTAGCAACACCAGCAAATAAGAAGACAAAAAACACAAAACAAATCAGATCCAGACAAAATGTTATAAAATAGAAATGCATATTTTATGAAGATCAAAAGCAATGTCAGCAGAAAATGTTGTTTGTACACCAGTAGGAGGCAAATAGTCTGCTTAGGTCTAGGCTGCCAAGAGCCGACTACGATATACTAAGACATCAAGGGCAAGGACTGGTGAAAAAAGAAACTTGTTGGACCTTGCATGATGTTGCACACTTTGGTACTGTTAGATTGTATGCCTTGTACAATAACTAGAGTCTGCTGCTCCTCCTCATGTGGGAATCTTGGGAAAGCCATCATGGTGCATGATGGGTAGAAAAACGACCTTGATAATTTGGAGCATCTGAACTGGGAGTTAGCATATCCTCATCAAAATGTTATTGCTAATGGAGTCTTATGATTGAAATGGTGTGCCATGTAATCTCTCTATATGCAAATATGCTCATACATCTTCTTGTTGCCCCGGGTCAGCACATCACCAATTCCCTTCAACACAAAAATGCTTAACTTCTAGCATGAAGTGTTTAAGCTGTACAAGGAACTGTAATAGTCGAAGTATGGGGACTGCCCTTTTCACTGTAGGCAATTTCCTCGACAGGCCACTTTGGTCACAACAGAGCCTGTCAGGGGAAATTGCTGCTAGAGCTTTTTTTACATACCTGATAGAGAGACAGGAAAGAAGTCAGCACAACAGGTAAGGGGTGGGATAAGGGTATAGGTAGGTAGGGTTTCTTATGAGGGAGGGCACACGGACAGAGTGGAGGGTACAGTTTGAGGAGGGATTGGAGTGGGTAAGAAATGGTGCCGTGTATGAGATGAGTTGCAGGGGTGCCCCCCGCAAAAGAGGGGGACGGGTTGTGGGTAGGAAGAAGGAACAGAACCAAAACTGCCCGCAGTGCCAAAACCAGACAATCAGAACCGCATTTTTGCAAAAGTGGCCAGCAGGCAATTTGCATAGTTCGCAATTATGGGACAGAGAATGGGGAAAGGGTGGGTGGGTGGGGATAGAGAGAATGGTGGTTGGGGGTAGAGAAAGTGGAGGTGGGTTGGATGAGAATAGAGAGTGGGGGTTGGGTAGGTGAGGGTAGAGCAATTGGGGGTAGCTTGAGTGGGTGGGTGTAGGGCGGGTGGGGTAGAGAGAATGGTACAGATTGAGTGGGGGTAGAGAGAATGGGTGTAGGGTGGGGATAGCGAGAGTGGGCTAGGGAGAGTGAGGGTCGGGTGGTTGGAGTAGGATGGGTGAGTGGGGTAGCGAGAGTGGGGGTAGGTTGGGTTAGAGAGAGTGGGGGTAGGATGGGAGAGTAGGGGTACTGTAGAGAGCGGGGTAGGGTGGGTGGATTTAGAGAGAGCAGGGAAGGGTAGGAGGGTAGGGTGAGGCTGGGTAAAGAGAGTGGGGAACTGCTCAGACACACCTGGCTCAAAGTCGTGTGCCACCTGCCTATTCGAGGAAGATGCTGTGTAGCTTAATAATTGTTCTACTTTTCACTGCAATCGTATTGTGACAAAAAATGACACCGAACTCGTGTATTCCCTTGACACCTTGAAATTAATACATTCCTCACGCCCTCCAGTCCGTCGGTACGTGCCTGAGGATGGGGTGCCCTTTACCATATGTGGTCCTTCATAACGCAGTAAAGCGCAAAGTAATTTAAAGTTTTCCAAAAGTGTTACATTACTATTTCAAGCCTCAATTAAGCATGAAGGCGAATTGTAAATAAATTACACTAATTGATGGCGATCCTAGGAGAGGGTGCGCAGCAACACTACATCTGGTAATTAAATTACATACATCACAGCCTGCCAACATTATTATACCCTGGTTCTCCTCTGGCGATTTGCAGATTTTGGGCTTAAACTAAAAATACCCGGCTGCTGCCGTTCGTACAGAACAAATAGCCTACTCTGCAACTCCAAAACAAGTTCACTGACTAGTTGAAATGATCCTTTTCCTTCTCCGGTCATGCGTTTCACATGGCAGACACTCCGTTAAAGATTAAAAAAAATTTACTAGGTAAGTGCTTTTGCCATTCAGCTCAGTCTAAAAAGATTTCTATTTAAGTTGGCACTGGCAGCAGCCAGCAGCCCACCACTTTCTGTATGCTTCTACGTTACCAAATCATGCACTGCCATATGGAAGCGGCCCGACCGGGCGCAAGTGGGTTCCCATGTAATGTTGGTGGCCTGGGGGGCTTACGCTCTGGAGCGCCTATCAGTAGCAATGGGGAGTTCTGCATCGTGCCCGGACAATGCCTGTTGTGTCAAACGGTGGGTGATATTATCAGCTAAGTGTGGCGTGTTTGGCTGCCACGCCCTGGTTCGCCTGCTGATGTTCTTGTCTTTATTTTCAATTCATGCGTGCACTGGGGATGCGGGCAGCTGCGCCAGGCTTCCAAGATCACTCGGTGTCAGACTTTAAAGATAGTCCGACATGGGTTTGTGGGATGCATTTAAAGGCCTTTGTTGTTGTTTTTCAAGTATAATTGAAGAGCTATGTTGAAAGGGTCCTTCCTGTCATTACCAATGGACAAGCAGCATTTTAATTTACAAAAGGAGGAATCAAAGATCCCAATCACATGGAAACCAGGATTTTTACACATTGAATACAAAAAGGGCTTGCACAGGTGTGTGCAAATAAAAACGGTTTAAAAAAAGTAAAAGTGTGCAAATAAAAACGGTTTAAAAAAAGTAAAAGTGAAAAAAATCACTGCTCACAGAAAAATGTCAGGAAAACAAAACATGATATGTGGGTTGACGAAGAGCAATGTATATTATGTTCCACCCACACAACTCCAGTGACATTTGAAGAGCCACTTTGTCTTCATGAAAAAATGTCAGCCCAAGGTAGACCCTTTTGCTGGCTGTAGGACAAACTTCACAAGGAAAATTCCCACTCCCAGGCTGGATGTCACATCTCCCATTTAATGACCAACCGCAATAAAATGTCCTGCTAAAGGTTTCAAAATTCTGTGTTCTCCAGACCTACTGGCTCTGAAAGCATTGACATCAAGAAAAAGTTACCCTTGGCTGGAGCACGACTAATCTTTGTGAAAATGTGGGCACCCACTTCAATGAGCAAGCTTCAAACACAAAGGAGATTGATAAAAAAAAAAACTTTGGGCACAGTCTGATCCAGTGAAAACAAATGGCCAGGAACAGGACCATTTGTCCCACATGAAGATTCCCAATTAATTTAAAAGGACTATTATCATTTAAGTATTTTCTCAGCCATCATAAGGCGGATGGATTTAATCAATGTACTATTGTTTATATCATTTCCAGGCAATTTTTGGGATATGAAAATCATCTTCCTGTGACTCTCGGAACTGTAATGACCAGTTAAACTAGGTTTCTGGCTGATCTGAGCATGTTCCAAGTGTGAAACCTGGTGACCGAGTGGAAAATGAAATTAGGGATATGCTTAATAACTTACATATTCATAACAGTTGTGCTTTTGTGCTTTCTATGGAAATGGCAGAAAGGTGCCAATGGCCGTGCTACATGGTACAGATTTGGTGGTTGACTTATCTAATTCTCCGTGATTAGCTGAATCAGAAAATATGTTTAGTATGGCAGTTGCTAGTACAATTATGAAGTTGTAAATCATAACTAGTTTTTGCCAAAAAGTTGAAAGGAGAACAAAGGGTGATTACAAATGGGAATTGCCATATGTTGTTCCAGACCTCTAAACCAGTCCTGAGTTGGAGGCTGGGTTTAGGAGGAGAGAGAAGGGTAAGTGTCCAATCCTAGTGTCAGGAATTATTGCAGGGTACCTCCCCAAGATTGTAAAATTGCTGGTGTCATCACAGCTATATAACGGGAACTGTAGGACAGAAAGACAGATACACAGAAAAAGGACAGAGAGGAAGAGACAGACCAACAGGAAGACTGCTGAAACTTACCATCCGATAGCTGTGAGGAAACACCAGAGGAGATTGCTGAGAAGGCATCTGGGTGGAGCTGTCTATTTCTAGGAAAGCCTCAAAGCTGACTGGGTCGTAAAGGTGGGGGAGTCTGCTTGCCTTGTATCCTTTCCCTTTATAGCGGGATGGGGGCAAAACTGTGTAGACCCTTAGCCTATTTAACCAACAATTTTAATTTAACTAATTCCCCATTTGACCGAACACTACAGGGTGAATTTTGTTAAAATTCGAAATTAACAAAGCTCACTTACCAGTGTGCACTGAAAACTACACCCTATAATTTAAATGGGTAATCCTTTTTGTCCTGCTGACCCCGATTTCTTTAAGGAAGAGGAGTGTCTTTGTTCTTAAATCAGTCCAACCTTTGTATCCTGCTTCCCCAACACAGGCCTTTCAGTAAGGGGGGGTCTGAAATCCAAAATTCCCCCAAAACATTCCAATGTTTCTGTCTGACTGCCCACCATAGACCAAAGCAAGGGGGGTCTGTAAAACAAACCGATAAATCATCCTGTGTTTATTTTAAACCAAAAGTGTGGGCTAAATCATAATTGCCAATCTTGAAATCCTACTGCCAGCCTTTTAAGCCTGCAGGTAAATCAGAATTGCCCAGCATTACATGATAAGTGCCTTTGTTATTGATCAGTGTAATTATTTCGTGAAGTGAAATTTGTAAAAACTGAAGAATTGTGATTGGGTTCTTTTTAACTCACTTTTTTGATTTATTTATGCTGAGAGAAGTTGATTGTGTTCTGCCATGGATAAAGTGGTGTTTGAAATGTTCTTACTAATTTCGATTACTTTTAATTTAAATAAATACCAATATATTTCCCATACACCAGCCTGGTTTTTGGCTCATTGTTAGCTCAGGGGAGAGTGATCCAAGGGGCATGATATGTGTCTGAGATAGGGCTAAAAAAGAATCTGTTAAACAGTTTGTTTCATAACCACTTTAGTTGGGAGGGAAGGAACTCCCCGTATTGATGGTGGCTTCTCAATAATGCATTACAAGTTCAAGTAACAAAAAGCATTATTGCATAAAAATGAAAATATTAACAAGCATATAGTTAAGTGGAGTCATTTTGCTCCTACTTCAGAGCGTGTACAGCTCTCCATCAATTGCAGCGGGTCGGCAGACGTGAGCGAGAGGGTCAAGGCCCAATGGTGCTTCAGCCATTTCATCGCCCAGGTGTCGGCAAGTTCCCATGCCAACACCAGACACTGCTCCTAAACTCCCCTTTGCAGTTTTTTCTTTACATTAGCAATGTTTCGGCAATAATTTCTGGTTAAACCACCAAAATGCGTCAAAACCAATGACTGTTTCTGCCTTAAAGAAGAAAGGAGAAATTTGCCATTTTGTCTTTCTTTGGTCGTTCTTGATAAACTTCCTCCACTACAGGAGCAGAGTGGTAAGTTTCATGTTCTGCATCTACAAGTAGGTTAGGCAGGGACCATACTGTTGGGCTTGTTTTCTTAGGGATTCCTATTACAGAAGTGTGTTCTGGCATTTTGGTCTGACCTACATTTTGGATGTTAAGGCAATGATCCTCCTTGTATCCAGAGGGTTTCCAACTGTGGCTTCTTAATATAGGTATAGGTGGTCATAAAACAGTCCAAGCCTTGATTTTTACCAGGTCAAATCTAGACAGAATTTCCCTAATGTCCATGTCTCCAATGCATAGACATTGCCCATCCCACACAGCACTATGCAGTAACATAGAATACTTATTTCTGCGGATAAAACCTCATGGGTGTATGATATGATATGGCATTTATAACGCGCCTGTACACAAGTGT
Source organism: Ambystoma mexicanum (assembly GCF_040938575.1). Lineage (NCBI taxonomy): Eukaryota > Metazoa > Chordata > Amphibia > Caudata > Ambystomatidae > Ambystoma > Ambystoma mexicanum. The sequence goes on along the minus strand of NC_090930.1, from coordinate 1,363,394,902 downwards.
TTCTAGGGGTGACCAGACAAGGAGGGGAAACAAAAGGGAGGACAAAACAGCGATTTTACTAGGCCTTGTGTCATTCAGATCGCGCAAGAGCAGGGAAGGGGGGAGAGAAGTGATGCAGGTAGGTGGAGGATGGAGAAGTGCGGTACAAGGATAAACAAGAGTGAAGCCAGTGAGTGGCAAGTGTGGGTGCTCATAAGTGCAGCCAACGGGTGGCAAGTAAGTGCAAGAGAGAGGACTGTAGGGTTACAGAGACAGACCACAAGTGCAGTCGACCCAAGAGGCAGTGCCGGATTGCAGCTGGACAGGTAGGGACCTCAGCCCGAATTGAGAGGGTGACCAGGTGACCAGAGCATGGAACAGGCAGGTGATCAGCAAGGGAGAGGAAGAGAGAAGGCAGAAGCAAAGAGCAAGGTCTTGAGTTGCTTCCGGAGCCAGAGATGGTTCTGCTCAAGTTTCAGAGAGGTAGGGAGGCTGTTCCAGAGGGAGTCCCAAGCCGAAGAAAGAGATCAGCCCCCTACTCGGGGGCTTGGAAAAGGAATTGACCCTCAGAGAGTTGGAGGTGGAGGAGCGGAGAGCTCGAGAAGGCAGATATTTAGGAAGAGAGAGTTGGAGGCAGTGTGGTCCCAGACCTCAGAAAGCTTTGTGGACAATGCAAAGTGTCTTGAACTTGATCCTAGCCGCCACTGGGAGCCAGTTAAGGGATTTCAGAGCTGGAGAGATACGATCCCTGGGCTTGAGGCCAAGGACAAGTCTTGCAGTCCTGTTCCGGATAAGTTGTAGAGGATGGAGGATGGAGAGTAGAGGCAGGAACATCTAGAAAGAGGCTGTTGCAATAGTCCATTCAGGAGAGAACCCGAGCTCTGGATACGGTGACCTTCTGGGGGAAAGTGAGGAAAGGAAGAATACCTCTGAGGAGGTGCAGCTAGTAGTTTGACATCATAAAGACATCGAAGATGTGAGAAGAGAAGGAGAGTGTGCAGTCAAAGATGACCCTGAGGTCCTTAGCCTCACAAGTAGGAGAAGGAAGAGGGACCGGAGTGGGCGGCCAGAGAGTGAGAGGAAAGTAGGGAGCTGGTGTTTTCCGATGAGGAGGATCTCAGTCTTACTGGCATTAAGGCAGAGATCATTGGCGGCACACCACTCCTGGATTGCAGAAAGACACTCAGGAATGAGGGAAGGAGTAGAGGTGGCTGAGGGGAGCCTGAAGGAGAGTCGAGTGTCATCCACATAGCACTGGAAGTTGGAACAGAGGGTGGCTATGCGGTGGACAAGAAGTGGCAGTTGTTAGTTGAAAAGCCAGGGAGAAAGATTAGTCCCCTAGGGTACACCACAGGTAGAGAGAGAGGTAGAGGAGCGGAAGGACCCAAGTTGGACCTGGGAGGGTCGATCAGTGAGAAAGGAGGTCAGCCATGCCAGGGCCTGATCAGTGATACCCAGGTTATCATGAACCGGTTGGGGGGCGTGGCCTGAGCATATGCAGGGAGGACATGGCTACCTGATGCTCCCACTGCGATCCTGGATTGATCCTGCAAATGCTTGTTGAAAGAACTTAGAACCGCATCCTATAAGCATTTTTGGGTTGGGGAAGTTGTTGCCTACCAGACCGCTCCTCGTCGGACGCAAATCGGAGCGGATTAAGTTGAGTAATCCACTCCGGAACAAGGTGCCCTCCATATCCAAGATGGCAGTGCTGCGGACGGCGAAATATAGCAACATAACGTGTACGGATTACCACACTATCCCTAGGACCGGAGGACTAAACTCCTGGACCAAAAAGCGAAGGCCCCAGCGAACAAAGACAATAGGAGGTGAGACGCTTGTCCCTCCTCCCGGGGAGCTAAGTTGCACGGTGAGCACGGAGCAGCTCTGCCAATCGGGCACTCGGCTTGACCGGGGCTGGTTGATGTGTGCCGAAGCACGCCTGAATTGGGCCTGAGTTGGGACACTGCACCTGTCCAGCTTGCATTTGAACAAAGCGCTGTCCAGTCCCACAGTCGCAGTTGCGGCTGTTGCGCTAGGGTGCCATTTCATGGCTCCCATTCAGGCTCCAGCCTGAGACACTTGTTCCTAGCACTGCGTTTTAACGGTGGGGGCCTGGCAACTCTGCAGAGGCACTCGAGAATGTGGTCCCGTGCTCATAGTTGTTATTGGGCTGGAATCATAATACCAAGGCTGATTGCTGCAGCGTTGCCTCCCCACTGCCTTTACTAACTCCAGGGAGTGCAAATCAGCTCCACACAACAACACAACCCTCATCCATCCTCCTCCTTACATTGTCTTACTGCTGTATCAGGCGACAACAGTGCTCCCCAATCTGAGTGACACTCTTGCTACTGTGGGGCTTACATTGGAGTAGCCAGGGTGCGAAATTGTTTCTGCACTCTGTGCCTTATACAGTCACTAAGACCAGCTCCTGCCTACAAGACGAGGAGCTACACCGCTGCTGTAACCACCCACTACGGATCTCTCCTTCATAAGGGTAAAACGAACACCATGGAACCATTTGTGAGTCGTAACAAGCCCAGTTCGACATCTCAGGATACAAATGCCGAACATGCAACATTGCTGGCCCCCACGCAGTGCAGCTACTTCGACAAGACATTAGGCAGTAATCTGAGCGAGTTTCAGTTGCCGAATCTATGCTAAAAACCACCACTGCCATGACTAAAGATTTAGAGGTGAGAGTCAAAGACCTGGAAAGAAGAAATGCCACGCTGGAGTCACGTGCCAAAGAGGCAGAGGGCTGGTAATGCAGGAACAATATACGCGTTCTGGGTGTACCGGAGGACACTGAAGGACTGAATCTGACCTCCTACGTCGAGAACCTTTTGCCACAATAAGTGGGTCCGGGCAAGCTGTCACAGGGCTTTGCAATTGAGAGAGCATGTTGCTCTCTCCAGAAGAAACTATCCCCAGGCTCCCACACTAGGCCATTGATAGCTAGGGTCCTCAACTTCCGAGATAGGGAAGTGATCCTATGATTTTCCTGGGAAGAGGGCGTCACAATTCCAAAATCGCCATCTACCTGGACTACACACCTACCATTCAGAGGGCTAGAAATTCGTTTATCCCGATTAAAGCGAGGCTTCGGCATCTGGGGTTCAAATATATGTTTATCTACCCCGCTAGGCTGAAGATCCTCCACAACGGCAGATCATACCTCTTAGACAGCCCAGAGGCGGCAAAAATGTGGATGAAGCATAACAATCTTGCGGTTGTGGACAAAGTCAATCCTGTTCCCTGATAGAGTGTCTGGCCTGCAGGGCGCTTCCACACCTTTCGAAAATGTATTGCACCTGTGACTTCCTTTGGCAATGGTATGACCCTGTAGGCAGGGTGAAAAACAAACCGGCAGTAACCACAGACGCAGGGTCAGCCAAGTGACACACGTTTGCTTCTTGTTCCAACCTATTGGCCCACCTGGACATTGCCGACAGATATTAACCAACAACCGCTAGTACTGTCTATCCGTGTGAGGTCCCACTTGCCTCAACCCCTATTGAGGGTCTTGCGGCGCAGGTTTCCCTACCTAGCCTCACAGCGGGAGCCTCCTCCCAGGGAAGAAGGGATGAATACTTTCAAATCGTCACAACATACACAAAACAAACTACCAGTGTGCAAATATCTCAAATCGTCCAATAATAGCATTAGAATATACAATTATGTTCCATGTTAGTATTGCAATTCCCATTTCCTCTGATGGTTGTAGGTAGTATAAACCATTAACTCCATCCCTCATACCTCACAGAAACCTCCAGGCACTCAAATAACTTTCCTTTAATGTATTCCTCTCTCTTAGGGCACCTGAAATCGAGGTCACCTACCTTAGGATGGGTTGTCACAGGATAAACCCCTTGCTTGCAGACCTGCACATATAAGGAGTTGCTAATAGTGCCCCCACTTTCGGCCACCGACACCGCCTACTGCATGCCGAGGCGGGATATATGTGAAATCACCACCCATGCTAGCACATTGGGAGGAGCGTCACTATTTCTCCATACCCAAAGCTGAACAAAAATAAGTCCTCTATTTGTAGATGCATTAATGTGTCTGTTGAATCTAATATGCATTTCTTTTGTCCCCGGTACTGTGAACATATTTTATTATCAAGTTTTTTAAATTACCCAATTTCAGACAATATCATGTGGGTTATCTATATTTTTTGTAAGAATCTGATATCGAGGTTTGTGAGGCTTTGAAATGTTTCTTGATACATGCGATGCAATATAGAATTAAATGAATTGTTACTGTGTAAGTTGATTGTTTTATTGTCAGTTTTATATGCGTGTAGTGTGTTTAATGTGTTCTGAGTTTTATAAATCTTTATTCGAAGTAAACTGTGAACTACTACTATAAGAGATGCAGTAGTAATTGATGAATGAAGAGGATGAGATATGCAGTAGTAATTAGGGACTGATGATGATGGTTGTGGAGGTAATCATAAACTGATGAGAATGGTAGTTGTGGGGGTAACAATAGACTGTCAAGAGGACAATATATGCTGGGCTAACAAAGGACTGAAACACAGAGGTGGGCTACTGGTGTCATGAGGTAATGTGGCAAGAATGAGGGATGCAGAATGCCAAAAGAATCGCTCTAAATCTCAGAGGCTGTTCAACGGTTTTTATTGAAGTCATTGTGGGCCTGAGGGCCATTACTTTCTCAATTGTCTTTTGTCAAACCTCCTCCTTAACCCAGGCATCCCTTACTCTGAGGTTACTATATACTGAAGGTTGACCACCTACTGTATAACTGTCTTTGACTAGTTGGGAGGACCGACAGGCAGAACACTTTATCGCTCTGTACATGCTCACAGACTTCCTAACTTTCCCTACTCTTCCCAGTTATTAGTGTTATAATATGAGTGGGGATATTTCCTCACAGATACACTGCTGGATTCAGACCTTCCTCTAGCACGCTCACTCTCCCTTTCCTACTCTTTGTCCTTACTTTCTTGGTCTCACTCCTCCCTCCAATCTTTCTAGCTGTCCAATGTTTCTCCCTCCCTCTAGGCTGCGTCTCCACCCTTTGATGTTACTCCTCCTTCCACGACGCAACTTACTATGCAAGTCCAAAAATGAATTACTGCAAATAAATGAAGACCACCAGTCACAAAAACAAATATATAACAAGAGTAAATGTTTATTCTTGCTTCAATTGGTCTCAGGTTCCGCTATGTCTGCGAGCAATCATAGAGAAATTGAGCAATTTACATGACGACCAGTTAGCTTCTTTATACATTTCAGAGCGGCATTGGTTGTTGCAATTACAAATGGTTTACGACCTGCGTAACGTGGGCATTATCCATGGCAACACATGGTTACTCGCTCTATGTCACGTCTGTACAATTTACTGTCTCAGAGCAGTGAGGTTCATCCTGTTCCCAGGGCAAGGAGACATTTCTGGTGACGTATCTTATCTATGTTTTCCTTCTACCAAAACGGCACTTCACGTTTTGTCTTGGTAGGTTAATTATCCCTACCTAGAATGTGCATGGTACATCATGTTTCCTAAACATTGGTCACGTAATTAGCTCCGAAAAGCAAGAGACAGAAAGACATATAGACTACCCTTTGTCTCCGTTAGTGCCGGCATGTTTAAGGCTTAAAGCTGGTAAATTCTATTAGCTAAGCATTCCTTACAGGAACATGTTCATCAGCCTTTCAGGCTGCAATCATTTTCTGCATGCAACATGAAAACCCAGCAAGTGGGCAAAGAAACCAAAATGGAGTCTGAAGGGTGCACTTCAATGGGCGTGCTTAGACTAACACAGAATAACACAAAATGGATGCATTTTCACAAACCCTAATTTTAGCCTAAGCTAAAGCATTGTAGTCATACATCATCATCATCACATATATCAGTAGCCCTAAATTGTCCAATTTCTACATGCTGCATGATCAAGGCATTTGTCACATCAATAGATTGATAAGGTACAGGTTTCTGTCTCTCCAGAGCTCTAGAGCAGCAGTTACCTAATATAGAACCTAACACTGGCAAACACTGTATGTAGCAGCAACAAAATAACACTGTTCCAACGAAAATGGCAAGTGCAGAGAATATCTTCTAACCCTATGTTCTAAACCGATTCCAAGCCCATTTTCCAATGTCCCAATCACCTTCATTAACATGGATTTCAGAACTCAGTGAATGTAATCTTTTGATTGCCTGAAACACAGTAGGGGAGGAGTCAGGTTTATACACGCAACATGCTGACCTGACCTGACCATTTTGCAAACTCCTCTACGTTCAGCTAACATGACATCTAAGACCATCCTATTCTGAAGAGCAACTAGTCTAATAACTCTTTGTTCTAACGTCATATTAAACATTATGTCAGTTGTTTCATTAATAGTTTTCTCTAATACTCTGGCTAACTTTATAATATGTCGAGAGTTTATTATTTGTCCCCAAAAAGGAATAATGGATTTTTCTACATACCCTAATATCTGGAGAGGTGTGTCATCATCGACCCACCTCCTAGGGCGATGTTTCAATATGTCTGCAGTTGAGGTGACATAGACTCCTGGCAACAGTATCCCCAAATAACATGTTCCATTTTAGTCTTTGGGTAGCCAGGGATATGCTTGTTTCCCACAGACAAAGTAAAGGGATCCCTCAATGTATAAGGGTCTTGTCTAGTTCACCAGAACCACAGTGTGCATACATTTGTCATATGTACCCATATACCGAGAACCTTATTTACTTACAAAATGGTACTGTATCAGGGTCATGATTGATTGTGTAGGATGTGGGAGTTTCTTCCCTATTTCCTACTGGTGACATCCGGAATAAGATCATCGATTGGTAGGGTCTAGATCTTTTATCTGCATGTTTGGTAGAGGGAACATTTTTTTTTTATAATTTTTTTTTATTGTTTTAAACAACACATCAAACATAACCAACATCTAGGACATTTCCATTGATACACACCTTGTGTTACATTCACATTGTACGCTTTACAGTCCTACCTCCTCCCTCCCCCTTAACTTGAGCTCCTAATTCGATGCCTTAAAGTTCATTGCTTAGGGTTTATCTTCATTACTGTTTTCGGGTATGTCGTCTTCACTGGATTCAGCCTCGGGAAGTCCCGACATCATGGCTATCATTTGCCTCCATGCCACCAGGGGCCCTGTTTCCTCCTCCCCTCCCCTCCCCTACTGACTGCTTCATACCATGCCATCGTCTCCGTCTCTGCCTACTTTAAGAGGTCGTTCCACCACACTTCTAGCCTAGGTCTATAGGATGCTTTCCAGCCCATAGCTATTCTTCGTTTGGCCAGTATATATGCCAGGTCTTTCAGTTTGATAATGTGTTTTAAATTATGTGGTCTAGCAAATCCCCCCCAACTTGCATGCCCACACTGATTCCACCTCCAGCTTGATCTCCTTTTGGGCTAGGTGTTGTTTGACCTCCTCCCAGAATCTACCTACCTCCGGGCACGCCCAGAACATGTGAATCATCCCGGCATCCACCTCCCCGCACTTGGGGCATTTCTTTGTCCCTGTATTTCCAAACCTAGCGATTCTGCTCGGGGTCATATATGCCCTGTGGGTGATGTACAGCTGGATCTGCTGCAGCCGCGCATTCCGGGACACTTTCTTGTGGTACCTCTGGGCTCTCTCCCTCTCTCCCATTGCCCATCCTGCATAGGTTCTCCCACCTCCTCCTCCCACTCATGCCTCAACTGGAGCAGCTCCTTGCCTACTCTGGACATCAATAGTTTGTATATTCGGGATATTTCGCGCCCGCCCTCCGAGATGCCGTACATCGCTTCAATGACTGCATCGGGTTGTTCTGTTAGTACTGCCGCGGGCCACTTCCTTCCTATTCGTTTAATCAAACTGGTATATGTTATGTATTGTCCTGGGTGTACCCCGGTGTCTTCCATTATCTCTTGAAAATCTAGTGCCTCCCCTTCCTGCCATATGTCCCCGAGCGTCGCCAGGCCCATCGGTTCCCAGAATTTACGGATCCCTTTTACCATTTGCGTGTCCTCGCTGCATAGCGCTACCAGGGGTACCTGCGAGGAGCATGGGGTCGGGTTTCCCAGCACCTGGCACACATTGTGCCATACTTTCCAGCCTAATTCCAGCAATCTTGCTCGTCCCTGCATCTCTGGTTTAGGTAGCCATATGAGCTCCCTTAGGAAGTATGGGGTGCAGTCCTTGCTTAGCAATCTAGATTCTGCTATCTCTTCTCCTGATGGCCATCTGGCCACGTACTGAAGCTGCCCTGCCAGGTGATATATCTCGGAATTCGGCAGGTTTATGCCCCCCCCCTATCATACGGGTTCTGCAGCTTCCATAGGGCCACCCTGTTTCTGGAGTTATGCCATATGAAGCCCCTGCATAAGCTCTGGAGCTTCGTGAAAAAGCATTTGGGGAGCATGTATGGAATATTTGTGAAGAAGTGTAACAGTCTGGGCAGAACCACCATCTTGAGCAAGGGACCCCTACCCACCATGGCCAGGGGGAGTTTCGCCCAAAACCGCATGCTATTCTTGATGCCCTCCAAAGCCTTCTCTGTTATTTTTATATTCATCTGCGGCCTTCTGGTATATTTCGATCCACAGGTATCTAAATGTCTTGGACTGCCCAGGGTATTTGCAAGACGGATAGGTCTGTCGGAGGGGACCCTCTGTATCTTCCCAGAGGAAACATGCTGGATTTTTTAGGATTTACTGCTATGCTGGAGAGGGTTGCGAGATGTTTTATCACTTCTAGGACATACTGCAAATTTTCTTCTGGGTAGCGTAAGTATAGCAACATAACATCTGCGTATAATGATATCAAATGCGGTCCCCCCTTTGTATGGATGCCTATCTCCCCATATTGTTGTCTAAGGCAGATTGCTAATGGTTCTAGTGCCAGTATATATAGCATGGGGGACCAGGGGCAGCCCTGCCTTGTGCCTCTGCTAAATTGCCATTTGTCAGAGATAATCACGCCCGTTTTTACCCTGGCTACTGGGGAGCTGTATACCATCTTCACCCACCTCAGATACCCAGGACCTATCCCATATTCTTTTAGGGCTGCCATCATCCAAGACCACCTCACGGAGTCGATGGCTTTTATTCTATTATACGGTGGAGTCTCCTATGGTTATCGGTGATGTTCCTTCCAGGGACATATCCGGTTTGATCGGGGTGTATGAGTTTATTGATTACCCTTTTCAGCCTATTCGCCAGCACTGCCGTAAGGATTTTGCTGTCCTGGTTTAACATTGATCGGGGTCTGTATGACCCAAAGTCTGTGCTTGGTTTACCAGGTTTCAAAAGCGGGATAATCATCGCTTCTCTCAGGGATTCCGGCAGCCTACCCCTTTCGAATGCTTCGTTTAGCATGGTTAGCAAGGGGGGGTAAGTACTTCCTGCCTATAAGTTTAATAAAATTCACTGGGAAGCCCATCTGGCCCCGGGGCCTTACAGGTGGGCAAGTGCAGGACCACTGTCTCAAGTTCCTCTATTGTGATTGGGGCTTCGAGGTTTTCCCTTTCCTCCCCATTTAATTTAGGCAATCCTATGTGCTCTAATGTTTCCAGGATCTCCCGCTCTGCTTCCTCCCCTGTATCTTCATTGAGGCGTTTATAGAATCTAAGGAACCCCTCGTTCACTCCCTCCTGGGTGTTCCAGATCTGCCTGTCTTCTCCCCTTATCTCTCTGATTACCATCCTCGGTGTCTCATTTTTATATAGCCATGCCAGCAGCCTCCCCGTTTTGTCTCCCTCTGCTTGCTGTCTTTCAATACATTTCCTATAGTTTAATTTGCATAATCGTTCCCAGAGCTCCCTGTTGGCTTGCTGTAATTGGCTCACTTGTTCGGCATCCTCCTGTAAGGTGCTCCCTTTCTGCATCAATACTTCTAGTTTCTTCTCAGTCTCATGCAGTTCTCGCTTCATACCCCCTTGGAACCCACTAGATTTAGATATGGCCGCACGTGGTAGAGGAAACATTGGTTGTGCTTTTATTAGCAAAGACAGAACATCCTAGAGTAAGCAATACCTGTTGATCAAATTCATTGATGTTGGTCCCATCAAATTTACCAGTGGTACTATAATTTCATTTACCAAATAATAGAGCCCTAAAAGAAGCATAGCAAGCAGTTCATAATGGGAGTGGATATATGTACCAACCTAAAACTTTCTCACCATGTTGTGGGAGGTGGGAACATACCCAGCAATTTGTTCTGTTCATGATCGCGTGTGTATCATTCATGATTCGTATGATGGTGTGGTTGAGATACCCTGCTCTGTGTTCAAGATCAAGGCGGCAAGGGGTATGTGTATGGAAAGGAGACAAGGTAGTGGTAGTGATCGCAGGCTATGCTAAGAGGATGTGAGCTTTCCAAAAACCATAAGACAGGTATCAGTATGAACATAATACATGCTACAATTATTATGAGTATACATTTGTCCCTAGTGCAGCATAGTCCTTTAGACAGGGACTCTCCAGTGGCAATGTGTTCCATGTCCTCGCTTCTACGTGCCCCAAACAGAAGCATAGGGGGTCATTCCGAGTTGGGTGGTAAGGGAAAAATGATGCCGGTAAAGGACTACCGGCATCGTTTCCCGTTACGGCCCATTCTGACCCACCAGACCGTTATTTACGGCGTCGTAAAGTACGATGCCGTAAATAGCGGTTTAGTGGCTCGCGCCCGACACGCCATGCCGTAATTAGCGGCATGGCGTAAACCGGAGCTGATCCCAAGTAAAGCGGACATGGAAAAAACGGCCTCCACAAAACCGCAAAGTGCCTTACCGCCATGGAGTAAATACCGGCATCGCCGAGAAGGTGTTAAGGACCCTGAGCAGTGTTTCCAAGAGGAACAGGTGCACTCAATCAGCACAGGTGGAGGGAATGGAGTCTGGCACAGCACAAAAGGAGCACACCCACACACCACACCCCCTCCCACACCAAGATGATACCAATAGTAGCAGCATTCCTGGAGCTGGAGGCCCTGCTTGCAAGGCAGCAACTACAACAACAGCAACTACAACAACCACAACCCCCACCACAGAGGATACACAGGAGGAGAAGGAGGGTGAGACAGGCCCAGCATGCCCTACTGGTGCAGCCACCATTACCACGCCGGCAGCCCCCAATCCCCCGCATCAGAGCCACCCCCTTCAACCTCACACCAGAGCAGATCCGCACCCTGTACCGGCTTGACTGGGACACCATTACCAGCATAGTGGACATGATACATGATGATATGGTGAGCCGCATAGAAATCCGCACTGCCATCCCCCCTCTACTGAAGGTAGTGTCTGTGCTCCACTTCCTTGCCACAGGCAGCTACCAGCATACAGTGGGGCACATGCATGGCATTTCACAGCCCATATTTTCACGGATACTCAAACAAGTGCTGGATGCCCTCCTCACCCACACAAGGGAATACATATCCCTACCCCGTACTCCCCAGGAGATATATGACACCAAAGCTGCCTTCCATGCACTGACAGGCATGCCAAATTGCATAGGTGCCATCGACTGCACCCACGTGGAATTAGTGGTCCCGCATGCCATGGAGGTGCCGTATCGCAACCGCAAGCAATACCACTCCATCAACCAGATGGTGTGTAATGCCAGTAAATCCATCACACATTGCAATGCCCGATACCCCGGATCAACTCATGACTCCTTGGTCCTGCGGAACTCAACACTACCACGCTACATGGAGCGACATGCCGGACAACGTGCCTGGCTGCTTGGTGAGTAACCTGAATGGGCCATGGCAGTGCATTGGGGCTGTGAGTAGGTCGCCTGCATACTCCACCTGGGTGGGAAAGGGGGGGGGATGCATACTCCACCTGGGTGGGAAAGGGGGGGGATGCATACTCCACCTGGGTGGGAAAGGGGGGGATGCATACTCATCCCAGTAGTCATCTGCGGCCATGTAAGTCTAGTACAATTCTCCACCATGAATGTAAACACAATTACCTCCTTTCCACTTCCATGCAGGTGATGCTGGCTACCCTCTAAAGCCGTGGCTCATGACCCCGGTCCGCAACCCACAGAACAGGCACGAGGAGGACTACAATAGATCCCATACCCGTACACGGGTGTTGATAGTGCAGACCTTCGGCCTGTTGAAGGCACGATTTCGTTGCCTCAGCCGGTCTGGTGGGGCACTCATCTACAGCCACGAGAAGGTGTCCAAGATCACCATGGCATGTGTAATGCTACACAACATGTGCATCCGTCGGAACGTGCCACTGCCCCCTGACGTGGAACTGCTACCACCAGATGATGATGATGAGGGGGAGGAGGAAGGAATGGCAGGACAGCAGCACGTTGCCGATGCACAGGAGGGACGTTCAGTGCGGCAATCATTGATTGGAAATATTTCTGACTCACAAGTCAGCTGAGGGTGTGAGGGTGAGAGGACATTGGGCACTGGGTGTGGGGATACATGTACACCATGCAATGTGCGACATTCAAAGACACAAGCAAAATGAGCAATGTCCACTCTGTTTTTTGGGAATGTGTACTCAACATTTATGTAGGAACGTGTGCAACAAAACCACCCCCCCTTCCCCTCCCCCCCAACTCCCACAAACACCCTCACCCCCCTCCCATTCCCCCACAACAACCCCCACAATAGTCCCATCAGTGCAACATAGGCCACATGTGTGTGGCAGTATGGTCATTGTGTACTTCCAGAGCCAGGGGTATCCATGTTCTGGCGGCGGAGTGTGCGCATTGACCGACGGACAGGGCTGGTCTGCGTGGAGGAGCACTGTGAGGGTGGGTACTCCCACTGGGGCTGTGGTCTGGGGGGTGCTGCCTCCAGGGCATCAGCGATCCGGCCCAGCACCTCACAGAGCCGGTTTGTGTTGGCAGTGATGACTTCGCCCAGGGCCTGCAGGTCATTGTGGCACTCCGACCTGGATTCACGGTTGTCCAGGATGAAGTCCTCAATCAGGCCCGTGAGGCGCTGGGAGTGCAATCCATCCATGGCCGGTGTGGCAGATGTGCTCGGCAGCCGTGGTGTTGAGCCTGCAGCCCTTTCAGGGCTTTCTGCAGGGGAGGTGGATCCAGGACTGGCAGGTGGTGCTCCTTGGAATGTGAGGCCTGGGGTGTCGCTCTCGCCGGAGTCGCTGTGTGCAACTTGACTGTAGGATGGGGTGTCTGGGCTGTGTACAATGTCATGGGGCTCCTCCACATCGGATACGGGAACTGATGTTGGGCTATCTGGCTCCTCGAAGAGGCACATGGCAGCATTCTCCCCTGCCACACTGGACTCCTCTGAGTGCACCGTGGGGCATGTCTCCGTCGGCAGGGCAGGCATGGGTAGGGGTGTGGGTGTGGGTTGTGCAGCCTCCATGGGGGTTGCTGGTGCAGGTGGTGTTGCCTGTGCCTTCTTCCTTCCTGCAGGTTTACGCTGTCCCCTGGCTGTGCCCCTGGAGGTACAGGGCTGCGTGGCTTCCTGGCCCTCACTTTCATGGCCGCTGCCTGTGGGGGGGAAGAGAGAGATGGCATGAGCTATGATTTGGGGGTCAGCATTTCTTCAAGCCTATGGTATCACAATGGGATTGCAGCGTTTTGTTGACATTTGGGTGGGGAGTGGGACAGTGATCTGGTGTTGGATGGTAAATGCATGCAGGTGTCTGGGTCACTCATGTTGGTGGAGTACTGTGCTGACTCACATTGACTGCCTCTTTGTGTGCTATGGCCAATATGGGTTGGAGCCTTGCACCTGGCATCAGCCTGGGTCTCACTTGTGACGGCATGATTTGATGGGGGGGGGGGGGGGTTCCCATACGTGATGTGACTGCTTGCCCAGCCCTTGGCGGTGCCTTACATTGGGAATGCATTTACTATCTTCACTCATGACACTCACCTCCATCTGCTGATGACGGGGCACCGCACTCCATCTCGCCGACCCCCTCTATGGCTTCAGTGCCCATCATGTCCGCACACGTTTGCTCCCAGGGCATCATCTTGATGGGAGAAGCTGGGCCTCCTCCTGTCTCCAGGGCCTGTGTTCGGTTGGCCGATAGGATGGCCCGCACCCTGAGACGGAGGTCATCCCACCGTTTCCTGCATTCCCTCATCGTACGGGGGATGTTCCCTATGGCGCTCACCCTCTGTGCAACCAAGTCCCAGATCTCCTTCTTCCTGGCAATGATGGGCCTACGCATGTCACTGCTGAATACTATCTCAGCATTTGCGTGCAGGGTGTCCACCAGGACCTGGAGCTCGTCCTGCATGAAACGCTCCTTCCTGATGCGGGCAGCACCTTTCTTCAGTGCTTTCGGCATGATACTGGTCAGTGATGGCTTTTTAAGGGTCAAAATATACCTCTGGGTACTGTATTAAGAGGATGGCAATGGATTGTGTTTTTAAAGATGGCCGCCGCGCTCCTTCCCGTTCCTGTGCGATGACGTAATTTCCGTATCCGTTATTAGCGGTCACCGCTAATAACGGGCAGCGAAGCTTCGGTGGCGGTGTTGTAATGACCGTCTCGCTTCATGCCGCTAAGGGGTTTTACGGGCCCTTTAGCGGTATGCCGCTAGGGGATTTACCGGCATGGCGGAAAGCTTGTGCCCGCGAAGTCGCAATGGCCTGTAAATTGCGGCGTCGTACCAGACCGGACTCGGTCTTTCCGCCATGCCGGTATAAACCCATACTTACCGCAAAACTCGGAATGAGGCCCATAGTCTTTCAGTGTCTGTTAAGAAGCCTCACTGAAACAGGCTCTATAAGTTCATCCGTGGGTGGCACCTGACCACGTGGCCAATCTTGGCTGCAGTCTTCTTTTCTGAGCCCCCTCTACCTTCAAGCAAAAGTCTTTGGGGGGAATAGAGGGAATAACATTCGTTTCTTGCAGGTGTAGTATTCTTACCACACTTTCCTATCTATAAAATGTCATCCTCTAGCTAATTTTGTGGTCGAAGGTTATACCTGGTCACTCGAGGCACAAAGTGATCCGTGAACAAAGGATCAGTATCCGAAGAAATTGGTGAATAATCACCCTTCTTAGGCTCAGGATCAAAACATGTGCCATCACTGAAAGGCACACACTTGGTTTAAGGGTCTCCTTCCCCCTCTTTTACCCACTTGTTATAGGGCAAAGGCAAGAGCACTAATTTCAGGTGCGCTGCATAGATCCAGTGCTTTTTCCTGTCCACTCGATCAGCCGTCTGAGTGGCCACTAGCACCAGATAGGGACCTTTCCAACTAGCAGCAAGACTGGACTTCCGCTCAAAATCTTTCACGAGGACATAATCGACAAGTCGAATACAGTGACCAGGACCCTCATATTTATTGGGCAGTGCTGCACGAACCAAATTTTGGTGAATCAAACGCAAATTTTGAGTCAACTGGTCACAGTAATCAGTTAATAATGGGTATTTGATGTCAGACAACTTTTTAGGACTAGGTTCGTTCCATACATTAGCAGGGCTCCTCCTCACTATTTCATAGGGAGAAAGTCCTGTTTTTGCCTGGGCAGTCGTTCTCATAAATAACAGAGCTAATGGTAGGGCATCGGGCCATTTCAGTTTGCTATGTGCACACACCTTCGCTAGCTTGTTCTTAAGGATGCTGTTGTGGCGTTCAATTAAACAGGCACTCTGAGGATGTCTTGCAGAATTGTATTGTTTCTTAATCTGTAGCCCCTCACATACCTGTAATATGATGGCAGCAATAAAATTAGGTCCATTGTTGGACCATATTACTCTAGGTAACCCAAATCTAGGGAAGTATTCTTTTAACATGACTTTTGCTGTGGACATGGCAGTATTATCCTTCAAAGGGAAAGCCTCAACCCATTTGCTAAATGCACATATTTATTTTATTTTTATTTTATTTTATTTTATTATTGTGTTATACAGTACTAAAGTACTTTTAACACATATGCATACAATCCACAGATACACAATCCAGCATACAATGACCAACTTTTATAAAATTACAGCAACTTTCTTTAAAAATTCTAAAACATGTGTGGTCAAACTTAATTCATTACAATTCATTATCCTCCACCATAGTTCATTCTCGGAGGAGTAAACCAAGCCTGCTAAAAAGCATGTCCGCAAATCAATCAGTTTTGGACAAGTCACACACAAGTGCTTTAAGGTCTCAATGTTTATGTTACAGTGCCGGCATAGCCTCTGATCTTGCGGAATGTTCGCCCGACGACTAAGTACTTCTTTTGTTGATAACAAGTTTAACATGAGCCTTAGCACTTGAGACCTAAAAGATCGCGAAGGATGTTTTTTAAGATAAGGTGCAAGTGTGTTAAAGCTTTTACATGACCAAAGAAAATGATCCCCAAAGCATTTATACTCCATTATCTCAGATCTCAAGTTAGACCATACATGTCTACACCATCTTAGTTTTGCAACCTTTGGTGTCAACTCCAGTTCCTCCAGGGGAATATTTGCCTGCTGAAGCATTAATTGACAATTCTGAACCCAGTCCCTGAGAACCCTACAGCCGCCCTGAAGTCTTACCAGATTTAGTTGTTCGTATATTGACGACCCTGGTGGGTTCAGTATATTTACCAGCAACTGAAGCTTGCCCCAATCTACCAGAGTTTGTACTGGTAGCAAGCCTAATTCAAACAGAATCCCTACTAAAGGGACTGACTGCGGAAGTTGGAGCAAACCTTTCCATAATACCCCCTCTAGTAATGACCAATTAATCGGCTGATTCCGAGTATGTGCTCCATAGATTAATTTTGGGGTTAATTGTTGTTTGTATAATTTTAGGACTGGTAAAAGAGAGTATCTACCGAATTTTCCATCGAAAATTCTAAGTTGTATACCAGCCCCTACAAATTTTGCCCGTAAATCTTCCTGTAGTTCCGAACCAGAGAACTTGTCGTAAATTGTCAGCCCTAAGTACACAAATTTATTTACAACTTCTATTTTGCCGTTTTTCAAGTACCAGGGCAGTACTTTACAATTTTTCCTACTCCCCTTAAATACCAGAACCTTTGATTTTACAGTATTTAGTGCTAAGTCTAGTTTTTCGGGGAACCCCTCTACGGCTAATAAAGCTCTTTGGAGCCCAATAGCTGTGAGGTCACATAAAACAATGTCATCTGCATAAAGTAGATATTGGACAACCATAGCACCCAATCTTGGAGGGAAAGGTTTTTACGGAATCCATACAGCATCCTAGTCCCAGTAAATACAAGCAAAAAAGAAATGGTGCCAAGACACACCCCTGTCTTAAGCCCCTGTTTGTCTGTATCCAAGGGGAAAAGTTACCCAGTTCGTCCAACCTTACCCTAATCCTTGTGTTTGTATGGAGGGCCACCAGAATACTTATCAGGGCTATGGGACACCCCCTGTCATACAATTTTTTCCACAAAAGGGCCCTGTTAACCTTATCGAAAGCTTTGCTAATGTCCAAGAAAGCAAAGAATACTGGCTGTGCTTGCTCCTTTGCTTGATGTGCTAGTAAGTCTAGCACCATGCAATTGGTTGATGTACTCAGCCCTTGCCGAAAACCTGACTGAAAAACATCTAAAGAGTCTGATTCCACGGCCCATTTTTGTAGAGCTTTCAGCAGTATTTTCGCAAATATTTTATTCGAGGCATCTAGTAAGGATATAGGTCTATAATAATTAGGAGAGGACCTATCCCCACCTTTAAACACAAGGATTAGGGTTGCTGCTGTCCAGGTAGAAGGAAACGAATTACTAGCCAAAATATCCATGAACAAAGCAGACAATACCTGCGACCAAACTACTAAATTGCCTTTGTAGGTCAGGTTAGAGAGACCGTCCGGACCTGGTGCATTCGAGGACTTACTTTTCTTTATCAAGTTCTTTAGATCCTCCAGATCCCATTCTAAAGCACCCCTCCAGTCCGCCTCTGGCCATGTGACTGGCTGGTCTAGACCTTCCACCCTGTACAAATCTGAGAAATGTTTTACCCAGCCAATGTCACTAACCGCCTGTGCCTGAAGATAATCTTGTGTACCTTTTGATTTAATTAGGTCCCAAAATATACCCGGCCTATTCCCCAACATACAAGCCAGCATTCTCTCGGCGTCCTTAATGTATAATATGTACTTTCTACCTTTTGCCCAATTCCTATATGTTTGTTTTAATTTCCTCACCTTTTCCATGTAACCCGGAAGTGCAGATTTTTTGAGAAGCCTCACTTCTCGATGTAGTTTTGTGAACCTGAACTTCTATATCAAAGGAGTGAGAACCCTTCCTACTTGCCACCGTCTGGGTTAGACCCCTATCTGTTGTTAACCTTCCTAGCAACTCCCTTACCATAGTAGGGTATCCTTCTGCTGTACATAGGCGGGCCATCTTGTTTGCTGGCAAATTTATGATTCCAGACAAAAATGCCGCCGCAATTCTAGGGGCCCACTTAACCTCATTCTTTCTTGAGTTTATCTCCACTCCCCCAGTGTCTGATTCGCTATATTTTGCCACACCAAGCAATTTAAATTCCAAGAGGGAGTGGTCGCTCCATTTCAGGAATTTTATTTCCAGGGAAACTCCTTTTGTGATAAGATCATGCGAAATGAAGATGTAATCTATTGTTGATTTCCACAGCCCATTCTTCCATGTAAAAGCTGGCGGAATGTCCATCTGTATGTTACCGTTGATTATACTTAGGTTCCATGCCTCAAATTCCTGGGTGCTCCTCTTCCCTCTCTCCCGGGATTCCTTGCAGACAGACTTTCTATCAGTCTCTAGATACCACTTTTCGTCGAGGCATTCTGCGTTAAAGTCTCCAACAATTATCACTGAGGCCCCTTCCTCTGGAAATTCTCCCAATAATGTGAAAGAAATTGCCGTCAAGGCTTCATCCAACTTATCCTTTAAGGGACTGAAGTAAACGTTTACCAGGAAACATTTGCTTGTGGGACTCACATCGTCTTCTTGCCATTCTAAGAGTACAACCAGAATGTCTGACCTGTCTACCTCAATTACCTGCATTGATATCCCCAAAGAACGTTTAACTGCAGTTAGGAGACCCCCAAACGGCCTACCCTTCGCTCCCCGTTGGGCCTTGATGTAGACTGTGTTGAATCCATCTATCATGGGTGTATCTAACAAAAAAGTTTCCTGCAAGCAAATAATGTCAAAATTTAAAAAGAGTTCGTGATTATTCATAATATTCTTGTATCCTCTCGAATTCCATGTAATTATTGACCAGTTAGACCATCATGTGTATTGGAATCGATTTTCCTCCCTTTCCTGGTTTATCCCTCTGCCAAATGGAACTTGCGTATAACCTCTGGAACTATAAATCTTTGTGTTATATCTTTCTCTTTCATCTTGTATCTTGCCTTTATTTACTTGGTGGATGGGTACCAAACTTGATAAAATTGAGGGCCCTGTATCTGTAACTTCAAAACCAAGGGCTAGGAAGCGTTCTCTCTCTCCCCCAATATTATTTCCTTTATTAAGTGTGACCTTAGATGAAGTCTTACAATATCTAGGCAATCGTCATAGACGAATTCTACCGTCTTAATGTCCCCTGAGGATATCAATTTCAACTTTTGGATTTCCTGCATTAAAGCCAAGATATAATGTCTGTTTAAAGGGTATCTATTAAAGCTTTCGAAAAGACGACTCATGAAGATGGTTAACTCGCCGTTAACAGGCGTCTTTTTTTCCAAGTTTAGCTCTTGCCTTGGATTCCACTTTTTAGGCGATCTTACTTGCCCCATACTCTCTCCCACCCCCTTCGATTGATCCAGGAACATACATTTTGGGGTCCCCAGGCCCACTTCCTCCACTAATCTCGAGGTCGGAAAAGGCACTAATTGAGGAACCCTTAGCTGTGGCAGCTTCCCCGAGTCCGTCTTCACCACCCCGGGTTTCGAGAAAATTGCATACAACTTAGGAGCCGGTAAATTACCTGTATCTACAGCTTCTACCAAAGGTTTCACCGGACCCTTTCCTACTGTTATAAATGGTGGGACCGATAGTCCTTCTACCAGAGGACAACTCTTTCCAACTCCCTTCCCAATTCCAGGTTCAATGTTTTTTATAACCTCTAGTCCCTTAGTCCATTCGGGCTCTACCTCTCCCATGTCTACTGGATAGACGGATATATTGCTTAGATCGAAGGAAGGATTATCACCCTCCTGCACAATATCCAACACAGATGAAACCTTATCAGCTTCCTTAACCCTTACTGATTCCTTGTTTAGACCCCTTTTCCTATTTATAAAGAAATCCTTCTTTCTCTGGTCTAATATGTCTCTATCAATTTGCATGTGTTTATCCACAGCCAACCTTAGGTTACGTAGGAATTTCCGTGACCCTTTATTCTGTTGTGAAGGTGGGGGTTTACAGTTTTTAGTTTTTTTTTGCTGAAGAGACTGCTTGTTTATATTACTAAGTTTGCTCACCTTTGGGCTACTACTCAGCGGCTTGATTTCCTGTACCTGTTCCTGCCCCAACATTGATACTGAAGGGAGGGCTATTTCTGATACCTCATGAACTACTAAAGCACAGTCTCCCTTTAACTCAGCCTTCTCCCCCTGTATTCCCAAATTTTTAAGTTCAGCACTATTTCCTTGTACCACCCCAGACCCCTCAATGTCCATCTTATTTGGGTTTACAGTATTTAAAACTGAGACTGCCATTATGTAGCCTTCCAAGAAGTGCACTTTACTCAGTACTTCCTTCATTGATTGTCTTAACTCCCGAATTTCATAATTCAATGTATCGTAGCCTCTATCCATAGAGTCCATGATTCTAGAGAGAACCGGAAATGATAGCTCATCTACCGGGGGTAGCTGATCATGTAGGGAGACTTCTTTAGTTTCAATAGCCTCTGGATCTTCAGCCTCAGACTCTGGCTTCTCCACTAGGAAGTCATCATCCCCTGATTTAACACTTTCACTGCCCTGGAGTAATAATGGGGAAGTCTCGTCCCTTCGCCCAATTTCCCTTTCGTACTTGTGACTAAACTGGTACTGTGACAATTTCTCCTTATAGCCCCCTTGTTTAGGTGAGAAGACAGCGGATACTGGCTCTTTCCATTTGGGGTCTCTTGGGCCATGAGCTTTCCTAGAAAATTCATGGGACAACAGTGGGCCCAATATGGAAGTGTCTGATACTAAATCTCGCTCCACCGCCATTGGTTCATCAGCCAAAAAGTTCATCTTTGACTCAATGTTTAACAAAGTCCGGTTTATAACTCCCACCACCTCTACCATAGAGTCCGTTTGATTAATTTGCTCTGGACCAGAATCCGTAGGAACCTCTTTACCTGGAGAAGTAGGACTTCCCTGGGGGGCTACCAGAGTCACGTCTCCAGTAAATGGAGCAGTACCCAGCTTAACAGGTTGAAATGCTTGCGACAAATGTGGAAGAGAGATTACCACCTGTGGTGGGACTCTACCCCCCTGTACTGTGGATTCCTCTGGGATACTTCCCATGCTTCTGAGTGTGACTCCCATTATATAAACTCAGGGGGTCACCACTCTTTGAAAAGTTATGAAAAAATATAAGTATGGATTGAGTAAAGTTAAGTATTGCAAAATATTTTAAAAAGGTATCCTAACCAATCATTTGTTTGACCATACGAAATTTAAAAACAGTTAGATACCACTGCACGCTGTCGTACTAAAAGTAAATGCAGGTATATAGATCTGGAAATCCCATACAAAGAACATTAGTAAATAGAAACTGTGCAGAATAGTCGATTATGAAGAACTCTGAAGGAGTGACGGCGTACTCTGCGCCCTTACTTGACCAATATACAGTGATTTCGCCCCCACAGCCCCGCCAGCTCACAACAGCCGCACAACAGTCGAAGGGCTTGACCCCGCCGGGCTTAAAGCCGCAAGGGCGGTAGCCTCCGGGTTTTGAAGGGAAGCCAAGTCACGTGATGTGGTCACGTGCAATACACACCACGCCTCCTCCAGGAAGCGCTCCACCTATCCGATGCGGCAAGAGCCTTTAGCTCGCAGTGCCGGATGAAAGTCTCACTGAGACAAATAACTGCTCCAACACGCCTCCCAGGAGCACACAGAGAATCCAAAACCACTCGCTCACACTGGGCGGGCGGCAGCCTCCGGGTTTTGAAGGGAAGCCAAGTCACGTGATGTGGTCACGTGCAATACACACCACGCCTCCTCCAGGAAGCGCTCCACCGATCCGATGCGGCAAGAGCCTTTAGCTCGCAGTGCCGGATGAAAGTCTCACTGAGACAAATAACTGCTCCAACACGCCTCCCAGGAGCACACAGAGAATCCAAAACCACTCGCTCACACTGGGCGGGCGGCAGCCTCCGGGTTTTGAAGGGAAGCCAAGTCACGTGATGTGGTCACATGCAATACACACCACGCCTCCTCCAGGAAGCGCTCCACCGATCTGATGCGGCAAGAGCCTTTAGCTCGCAGTGCCGGATGAAAGTCTCACTGAGACAAATAACTGCTCCAACACGCCTCCCAGGAGCACACAGAGAATCCAAAACCACTCGCTCACACTGGGCGGGCGGCAGCCTCCGGGTTTTGAAGGGAAGCCAAGTCACGTGATGTGGTCACGTGCAATACACACCACGCCTCCTCCAGGAAGCGCTCCACCGATCCGATGCGGCAAGAGCCTTTAGCTCGCAGTGCCGGATGAAAGTCTCACTGAGACAAATAACTGCTCCAACACGCCTCCCAGGAGCACACAGAGAATCCAAAACCACTCGCTCACACTGGGCGGGCGGCAGCCTCCGGGTTTTGAAGGGAAGCCAAGTCACGTGATGTGGTCACGTGCAATACACACCACTCCTCCTCCAGGAAGCGCTCCACCGATCCGATGCGGCAAGAGCCTTTAGCTCGCAGTGCCGGATGAAAGTCTCACTGAGACAAATAACTGCTCCAACACGCCTCCCAGGAGCACACAGAGAATCCAAAACCACTCGCTCATGTGCTAAATGCACATATCACTACTAACACATATTTGTAATTTTGGCAGCGTTACATTTCAATGAAGTCAAAAATGAATCACTTTGAATGGCATAGAAGGAGGTCCAAAACTACCCTTAGGTGCTCGTGTTCCATTCCCAATGTTGTGTTGTAGACAGATCATACAGTTCTGAACTAGTCGATCTGCAATTTATGGAATATTTTCATTACTCCATACTGGGTCTAGATGTTTACAAATACCTTTGGTACTGATGTGAGCTGGTCCATGTACCATAGTAACTGCAGCTGTTACATAAGCATTGGGCAGCATCCATCTTTGTTTTTCATGATCAACCCAACAACCCTCATTATCGAACCCTGCAGAATCCCATAGTTCAATTTCCTCTGCTTTGGCTTCGGCCTGAATTTCTTTCACGCTACTAATGCCCTCTTGCATCATTCCAATCGCAGCAACCCACCTAGCAGAGTCCAACACATACATTCTTGATTGTGTGTCTGTGGCAGTTTGCTTGGCTATTTTGTCTGCAAATTCGTTCCCTCTCCCTTTATCGTCAGTCACTCTCTGGTGTGCTGCACATTTCATTATGGCTAGTTGTTTATGGAGAGCCAATGCTGATAACAGTTGCACTATCAAAGGACCATATTGAATCCTAGTACCATGAGGTGTTAAAAAATCCTCTCTCGGCCCATAGTCTCCCAAAGTTATGAGCTACTCCAAAGGCATACTGACTGTCAATATAAACATTTACTCCAAGCCCCTGGGATATCTCACACGCTCTAGTCACAGCAATTATTTCTGCAGCCTGGGCAGAGTTGTGAGAAATTCTCCTGCTTTCGATAAATGTGTCTAAGGTGGTGTTTGCATAGGCAGCGGAAGAAGTGCCGTCTGGGAGTTTGAAACAGGAACCATCACAAAATATTTCCCCGTCCGGGGAGGGCAAGGGTGTGTCTCTCAAATCAATCCTCCCGTTTGTGTCTTGTTCAGTGACATAAAGACGATCATGGGTCGTGTCATTAGCACTGTCCTTATTTATAGGAGGTAAAAATTCAGCCGGATTCAAAGAACAGCATCTCTTGATTTTGATGGGGTGTGCGAATAGAATAAGCTTTTATCTCGTGAGCCGGGCAGATGTGAGATGCTGAGTTTGCGTTCTATTCAGTAGTACATCTACCGAGTGAGGCACCATCATGGTTAAGGAGGGACCCAAAACCAAGCCTTTACTTTGTTTTACTGAGGTGGTGGCAGCGGCCGCAGCCTTAAGACATTTTGACAAAGCGCATGCAACAGGGTCTAACATGGAGGAAAAATAGCTGCATGGCCTGTTCCTTCCTCCATGTTCCTGTGTCAAAACAGCCAAAGCGCAACCATCTCTCTCATGCACAAATAGGATAGATTACTTCCTATAATTTGGTGTGCCCAATACTGATGCGGAACATAGAGCAGTTTTGAGCAGATCATAAGCGTTCTGACAGTATGTATCCCAAGGTAGAGGTAACGGTAAGTCCTTTCTTGTGAATGTCAATAGAGGCTTAATCATGAGTGAAAAATTTGGAATCCGTTGCCTGAATCCATAGGAAGCCATTCCGATAAAACTCCTAACCTCTTTCTGTGTATTTGGTACCACCATGTCAGAGATGCTTTGTATCCTTCAAGGTGCAAGGCGCCTTCCCTCCTTCGACAGGAGATAGCCTAAATAGGTGACCTCCTGTTGATAATACTGACATTTCTTTAAAGCGGTTTTATGACCATTATCGGCTAAATGCTTTAATAACAAAATAGTACCCTCCTTACAAGCGCTTTCTGAATCTGAAGCGATAAGTAAGTCATTAGACTAGTAAGTAGTAAGTCTTGTACGAGTGTACAAGAGGAAGGCAAATCAAGCGCATTGAGTTGTTCCTTGAGTGCCCTACTGTAAATGCTAGGGCTCTCAGTGTCCCCTTGTGGTATTCGTGTGAAATTAAATGAATGTCCCCCAAGGGAAAAAGCAAATAAAAATACCTGCTATGTGGGTGTATGGGGATGCTAAAAAATCTATTTTTCAAGTCAGTGACTGAAAAATGCATAGCCATTGCCGAAATCATAGTCACAATGGTAGTGATGCCGGGAACAATGGGAAACTGTGGTGCTACTACCTTGTTAATCGCTCGAAGACCAATAACAAAACGGTAGGGTAAAGCATTGTCACCTTTCTTATAAACAGGTAAAACAGGGCTATTACATGTGCTACCAGAGATTTCTTCAATGACACCTTGATGCTTCAAATCAGAGACAATACTTTGAAGTGCTTGTTCACCATCGACTGAAACTTCATACTGTGGAATGCGAGGCAACGTAACACCAGATTTTAAAACTATTGCACTGGTTTGACATCTAGAATTCCTACATCATTGTCATTTATCGCCCATAGATGTGTAGGTACCTGCTGCAATTCACTGGGTAAAGGCAAAGTCATGAATTGTGAGGTGGAATTCAGCTGGGGAGAAATAGTCAAGTATACTCCATTGGAGAGCAGTAAATCACTGTGTGCGATTTTTTTCAATAGATTCAACCGCAGCTGATTTTCACTGCAGTTGGTTGTCAACAAGAATGGACATGAGTCAGTGAAAGGCCCTAAGGAAATCGGCAGTGGTTTAGAGACCAGGCTTACTACTGGAATAACAGAGAACCCTACTGATATATTATGTTGCCCCGACAGGGGAATATCTGGAACCTTTGAGTGGTCAATAGAGCATTTTTGAGCTCCTGTATCCACCAGAAAATTGCTACGTGCTCTCGATCTTCTACTGGGCATTCCATTTGCCTTCTGGTGGAGGATCGGACACTGTGCCCTCCACTAGCCCTCGTGTTTACAATAGGCATATTGATTTACATTCACAGTCCCTATTTGTGACGTAAACTGTCCTCTCTGTTGAGCATTCCCTCCGTGTGGTCCTCTTGCAATTTGCTGCAAGAGCACCCTAGTTAAAAGTCAACCTTTTTCTTTTCAATCTTCTCTTTCTCATTGTTCACTCTATTCTCATAATACTGAGCCATTTGTAGAATTTCAGATTGCGACTTAGTCTGCCATGCACTTTCAGAGGCCGTGATCTGAGGCTGAATGTCGGGCAAAAGCCCACGTACAAATTTATCAACAAACAATCTCTTCCCTGGATCCGTTCTCAAATCCTGACCACTGAAATCCGAAAACACTTACTCAAACCTGTTAAAATACTCTGTGGCTCCCTCTGTCTTCCACTGCATGGATGCAGTTAATCTATCCCAAATTATTATTTTCTCAGGCACCAAGTTTTGAGTTTGGTTACAATGGTATTCGGTAATATCAATATGTTCTGTGGAGGTTTCTTGACATTTATTCTTGACCTATCAGCTATTTCGAGTGCAGACCATGTATCGCCCATAACTGGTACATCGTCTATAGACCTAACCTGTTTCCATAAATCTGCCGGTAAGATGACAGGAAATAACAAGTCTATGTCCCCTAAAGTGAAAACCGAAAAGTTCAATACCGACTCTATTTCTTTATAGAACCCTGCAGGGTTCTTCCTAATGTCAGGGGTAGACTGCTTAAGAGTGTTTACTTCTTGCCTTGAAAAAGGGACATGTACAAATTGCGAGAAATAGTGTACAGGGGTAACTGTTGCAGCCGCACCATTAACGCCTGCTTCCTCCTTCTGGGGCACAAGAGTAGGAAGTACTTCTCTCATAGGTAGCTGTGCAGTGGGAATCACAGATCGTTTTTTAAGAAGTAAAGCTAATTCTGGGACAATAAGGTTAGCAGAGTGTCATTAGAAAACATGCGTTTTACATGACCATAATGTCTGCAGGACAGCATAATTTCTTTTTAAGACATTCGTCTTGCAAATATTCAACCATAACTTGTAATACTTTTCTTTGAATGAAGGGAGAATATTGGCTAAAAGTGTCATGAATGTCGATAGGAGAGATAGAGGCATCTGAAATCTATCTGAGTGCGTCTCTCATGCAGATGCTCATCTCTTCACTAATAGTTTTTGGTGCGGTTAAAAGTCTTTTCTGGACATAGGATGTTTGTTGTGTCTCTCTATCTAATTTCAATTGGTGGAGCTGGTCTAGTTCCCGTTTAAAGGTAAATCATTTTCACATGTACTCCTGTATTTTTAGTGGTGTGTCTCTAGTACATGACAAGAAATTCTAATCCTATAGCTCCTGTGGGGCAACAGAATCAGTAAGATTGCCCCAAATATGGTCCAAGTATTTTTCCATTTGTTCTAGCAATACCTTTTGCTCAGGGATACCTCCATGATCTGTCAGAGAGCCTGAGGCGTCGCCATCCTGCATATATAATTATGCCCATTGTTGTAAAGCCTTTCTCTGTCCAAGGGGTACTGCAATACGGGTCACAGTTCTCTGGTCGCTAGGCGCTAAAAGAGGAGTGTCGGAGGTGGCAGAGGTAGCTGGTGGCAAGAGTAACTCCTGTGCGGTAGGGTGTGGTGGCCAACCGCCATAGCATGTGTCGGGAGCTGGTATACGATGGCTGTGCTGGCATAGGAGATGGTGGAACATACGGAGGAGGTGCGGTAGGAGGTGTTTGCCTTTCATTTAGTAGCTTGTTTATTAATTCATCAGATGCATGCAATTATTTTGATGGGCATATTTTCTGTACCTCTAATTGGAACCCTCTATCCATTCCCCTCATAGCATCATCTTGTTTCTGTTGAGCATGCACTAAAGCCGTTTCAGCTTGGGTAATATGTCTGTGTGCAAATTTCTCCCTACTTTTTAGGCTTTGGGTGGCTTCTTTGCGCCAGTCCCTAACCGCGTCAAAAGCAGCAAGCCTAGCTCTCTTCTCCAATAACACGGACTCTAAATTCTGTATTCTAGTCAGTTCAAAACTTCCCAACGACGGCCACTGAAGATACACTTCGTGTCTGGTCTGGCAGTGCCATATACTGTTAAAAACTATAGCTCCTAACATTTTACATACATCTCGTAGGCAGGTGACCCGGCGGTGCCGACTGACCATGTTCTAAGCCATTTTGCTGTCTTCTCTTGCAGCAAAGCGTTGCCCAACAAGTCGGCAATTTACTAAAACCAGGAATATTTAAGAAAAAAAGATTATTACCTGGCAAATATTTTGCGCAAAATAGTTTTATCCAAACAGTTCCAGTTTGAAACAAACTCAGCTGATCAAAACGATATCAGTCAATCCCCCATCAATTCAATTGACCCCCTTCGTGTCTGGTGGTCCCCCAAAAAGCGAAACACAGTTGCTGCATACGTTCGTGGAATCTCGCTGTGATGACCTATGGGCGAAGCAATGGACGTAGATCACGAGTAGCAGACTGTGAGAAACACTGTCTCCTAGCAGGGGCCCCCGATAATCACTGGTCCAAGTCCGTACATTTAGTTCTCGGAAAGCGATGGGTCATCACTGGAAGAAGCCCCACAGTCCGGGCACCATTTGTAAGTCCCAAAATTAATTACTGCAAATAAATGAAGAGCACCAGTCACGAAAACAAATATATAACAAGAGTAAAAGTTTATTCTCGATTCAAGCGTTCTCAGGTTCAGCTAAGCCTGCGAGCAGTCATAGGGAAATTGAGCAATTTACATGGCGACCAGTTAGCCTCTTTATACAGTTCAGAACGGCATTGGTTGTTGCAATTACAAATGGTTTACGACCTGCGTAACATGGGCATTATCCATGGCAACACATGGCTACTCGCTCTACGTAGCGTCTGTACAATTTACTGTCTTAGAGCAGTGAGGTTCAACCTGTTCCCAGGGCAAGGAGACATTCCTTGGGGCGTATTTTTTTTTTTAAACATTTTATTGGGTTTTTAACAATACAACAATTATTATCATTAATGCACCATTTAAGATATCTTGAATGTCGCCCCTCCCTCCACTCCCTTCCCAACTCTCCCAAGACCACAATTTTCTGTCTCCAGTTCAGCCTTTGCCGGATGACCATCATGGGCTGCCTGTGTCGTCAGTGGAAGAAGCTTCCTCTCTTGGATGAAATAATGACACCGTGAGTGCCACCCATTGATGTAGGTCTTCACTAATGTCCAGTTTTTGTTCTCGTTGCACATTCTCCCATGCCCTAGTTTCTGCCATAGACCACTTTCAGAGGTCCTCCCACCACAGTGGTACGCTAGGGATTTTGGGGCTTTTCCACCCCATAGCAATGCGTCTCTTCGCTAGAATGTACATCAGGTCCATGAGCCTGTTCAGAGGTTTGTTCTCTTTGCTTTTTTTATATCTGCCCAGGATGCACGCCCTCAGTGACTGTACATCCAAGGTGATGTCTGCCTCAGCCACCTTAGCAGCGATTTGTGACTAAAAGGATTGTATCGTCTGGCATCCCCAAAACATGTGGGTCATCCCCGCGCGGGGTTCGTTGCATTTTGGGCATTCCATGGTTCTCGCCCCCTTAAATTTGGAGATAGCTTCAGATGTGAGGTATGCTCTGTTAATGATATAAAACTGCATAAATTGCAGTCGGGCGTTTCTCTGGATGCTTTTTTTATGATGGTGTGTTATAGATTCCCATTCCTTATCCTCGAATTACAGGCCTAGCTCCTGTTCCCATTTCTCTTTGCACTTTAGGTCTTGCTTAGTTGTGCTGTCTAACAAAGTCTCATAGAGCCTCGAGGTTTTGTGTCCTCCCTCAGCGGCATTCAGCATGTTTTCTATAGCTTTGTGCCCAGTTTCAAGCTTCTGTACCTCTGGCCATCGGTTTGTGAGCCTTCTTACCACTGCTCCGTGGAGTAGGAACTGCCCTGTTGATAGTCCCGAGGCCTCATGTAACTCTGCGAATGTTAGGATGCCCTGGTCATCCACTAGGTCACCCAGGGTGGCGACTCCGCAGCGTTCCCATGTGTTTCTTATCTCTTTCAGACCCCCGGGTCTGTTCGTCATGATAGCTGCTATCGGGATCTGAGGGGAATATGGATCGTTTGTCTTCGTGGCTTTGCAAGCTCGTTTCCAGATCTGGATCCCCAGTTTCATTAAGTATGGGTTGTGTTGAGTCGCACTTGCTGGGGTCCAGAATAGGTCTCTGAGTAGCAAGTTGGGGGTAGCCGGTTGTAGGAGTCGGGTGTCCGTTGTGGTTTCATCTGCCATCCATTGTATTACATGTTTCAGTTGGCCTCCTAAAAAATATAGTTCGAAGTTGGGGATTTGCAGGCCTCCCTTGTCGTAGGATCTCTGTAGTACTTCTAGTGCTACTCTATGCCTCCCTCCTTGCCATAGGAATCTTCTGCAGAGTTTGTTTAGGTCTTTGAAGAACTGCAGGGGGAGGTTGAACGGGACGTTGGTGAAGAAGTGTAGGAGTCGGGGCAACGCCACCATCTTAAGAAGCCCGGCTCTTCCTGCCACTGAGAGTGGGAGTCTGCCCCAGAAGGCCATAGATTTTTCTAAACTCTCTTTAGCTCTCACTGTGTTCAAGGTGTGTTCGATCTTGATATTTGAAGGAGGTGGTCTCCCACTTAAAGGCCATGGTTGGGAGACTTTCTTCTCTGGACTTGCTTAGAGCTGCTAGGGGAAAGAGGCATGACTTGTCATGATTAATTTGTATCCCCGTGTATCCACCGGACTGAATCAAATGCCTTGGTGGCATCAAGGATGCTACTGCTCATTTCCTAGGCCTGCCATTGGTACTGTATATGACGAGGTGTAATTTACATAGGTTCTCTGTAATGGTTCGCCCTGGCACATAACCCGTCTGATCGTGGTGGATGAGTAGCGGGACCGCTTTCCGCAGCCTCCTCGCCAGCAGTGCTGTCAGGATCTTGTTGTCTGCGTTTAGCATGGCTAGGGGCCTGTATGAGCTGCACTCTTTTCCATCCTTGCCCGGTTTCAGTAGTGGGATAATTACGGCTTCTCTCATGGTGTCTGGGAGGGTGCCTATTTCGTATGCTTCATTGAACACTTGGGCTAGGAGAGGTGCCGGTGCATCCTCATACGTTTTATAAAACTCCCCTGGGAGGCCGTCAGTTCCTGGAGCCTTTCCGGACGGCAGGGATCTAATGGTGGCCATAACCTCCTCTGGGGTGATGGGCTCATCCAGGGCCTCAGCCATTTGCGCGTCTAGTTTGGGTAGCTTGATGATGTCTAAGACATCCTCTATTTCGGTATCTGTGGGCGACGGGGGATCGGTATAAAGGGCTTGGTAGAACCCAGTGAACACCAAGTTTATCTTGCCCTGCGTGTGTACTACTGTGCCGTCTGGCCTGCGGACTTGGCAGATGGGCTTTCTGGGGGCTTCCCGTTTGTAGAGCCAGGCTACAAGCTTCCCTGGTGGTTTGTCCCCGAGGGCGTGACTCCTTTCAATGTGTTTTGTGTAGCTGAGTTTCCCTTGTTTTTCCCAGTGCACTAAGCAGGCTTGTTTAAGCTCTTCCGCTTTTTGTATGTGGACTGGGTCCGAGGAGGCCTTGGCTTCTAATTCCTTCAGCTCTTCCTCAGTATGTGCTAGTGAGTTTACTATGGACTTCTGGGCACCACCTATGGCTGCAATCTTTTCCCCCCTCATAACCACTTTGTACGCTTCCTAATGCGTTGCACGCTATTTTCATTTAGTTGCCAATAGTCTAGTGTGCTCTTCCTAATCTGTTCGCGGAAGGCCTCGTCCAGCAGGGCTTCGCCTCTTAGCCTCCACGTGGGCACGGGGGGTCTGGGTGCGAGCACCGTCCAAGTGTTGTTAATGGGGAGTGATCTGACAACACTCTGGCCAGGTAATGTGTGTCCCAAACGAGGCCTGTTGCTCTTCCCTCGGAAATATATAGTCTATTCTAGTGTGTACAGCATGTGGGGGTGAATAGTAGGAATACTCTCATTTCTCAGGGTGCTGTTCCCTCCATAAGTCTCTAAGCGCAGATTGTTGTGTTAGTGCTTTCAATATTTTAGCGGGTGGGGAAGGGTGGATGTGTTTACTATCTGATCTGTCTTTACGGGGGTCTAGGGTGCAATTGTGGTCTCACCCCCCATATCAGGGTGCTATGCCTGTATGGCCGAGCCGATTGTATAGTGAACGAAAGAAGACTGTGGCATCGTGGTTGGTGGCGTAAGTGTTAATTAGGCAGACTTCCTTTCCTTCTATAGTGCCGTGTACCAGGGCCATTCTGCCTTCGTCATCCGTTTTCGAGTGCATCAGTTTTATGGGGATGGTTGGGGCGAGCAAGATCAGGACTCCTCTTGCGTACGTGTACTACGTAGAGCCTATCAATGTTCCTCTCCAAGTTTTGGCTAGTGCTGCTAGCTTTTGTGCGTCCAGGTGAGTCTCCTGCAGGAGGGCGATTCTGACCTTGTTTCGTTTTATGAATGCGTGGATTCGGCGTTGCTTGACGTAGCTGTTCATTCCTCTGACATTCCATGTCATGATTCTGATTTTGTCAGCCATGGGTTTTGTGTGGCCAAAAATTCGAGGGTGGCGTTCGTGGCGAATCCTCTTTCAGTTCCGGAAGCTTTCGGTGCTCTGGGTGGTCTTGGATTTTCTGTGTATAATTCCCCAACAGAGATGCCAACTCCCAGAATCCCTCTCCCCCAAAACTTTAAACTCCCCTGTAACAAACCTGTCCAGCGAGGTTACCCCCGTTCTGACTACCCTGTTTCCGCTCCATTTGACCTCTTAGTGCCCTACAGGTGGGTTAAATATACCCAAACTACTTCTGGGGGCAGAAGAAGTCCGCTTCAGCTGCTGTCGCATTAAGAGCAGTCTGTCTTCAGTATGGCTCCTATTGGGATCTGTCTTGTTGCATCTGGGTGTTCTGCTTTTTTCCGTGTGTGCCTTGCCCAATTGCTGGCTTTATGATGATCTCTTAGGTTGTGGATTGCCGTGGTTTGCGCTCTTTTGCTTCGAGGTCAGGGAACTGCTCCCTGTCCATCCACTCTCTGGCTTCCGCCGGCGTATCGAACAGGTGCGCTTTGTTGTTATGCAGTATTTTCAGTCTTGCTGGATATAGGAGCATGTAGCGCAGGCCTGCATTTTCAATCTTGCTTTGGTGTAGATGAATTGGGCTCTTTTCATTTGGACTTGGAAAGTGTAGTCCGGATATATGGCTATCTTCGCTGAGTCTCTTTGTATGCGGCCGCCTGATCTCGAGAAGGCTAGCATTGTCTCCCTGTCTCTGTAGTTGAGCACCTTTGCGATTATTGGCCTGGGAGGGGTCCCCGGGGGCGGCCGTTTGGTGAGGGATCAATGGGCTCTCTCGATGGTGAAGCCTTGTGTTAGTTTCCCAGCCCCGATTACTTGCAGTAGGAGGTCTTCTATATAGTTTGTGGGGTCGTTTCCTTCAATGCCCTCTGGCAGGCCTAGAATTCTAATGTTATTTCAGCGCGCCTGCCCTTCGGCCTCATCAGCTGTATCTTCCAGGTTTTTCACCTTCTGTGCCACTTCGTCGACTTCCTTAAGGAGCTGAGTTTTGGTCTTGGTGTTCTCTCGAACCTGGGTTTCGAGCGCTTCGTTCTGCCCGCTATGGAGCGGACATTTTGTCGTAGTAAATTCAGATCAATTGCCACTGCATCTATTTTGCTTTCCATTGTCATCTGGAGCGTTTTGATGGCCTCCAGGAGCTTCGAGTTCGCTGGTTCTTCTGGCGTTTCTGGAGGCTCGGTCCGCGTTGTCGTGGTGCCAGTGGTGCTGGTGTCTGGTCTCGCTGATCCTCCAGCCATGTAGGTCTCCATGGTGGTCTATTTCTGTTTGCCGCTGCTCCTTTTGTGGACATTACACTGTGGGCAGGAGGGCCTGCCGGTTCCCTGAGTGGGCTGCACCGTTGGTGGAGGTGGTGCGCTGCCTAGGGACGGGCACGCACTGCAGGTCTCTCTCGGCAATCTCTGTGGCTCCCGGGGGCTGCACGCGCTCCACAGGATGTGGGTTGGGTGGGTTCCTGGGCTTGTTGTGGCGTTGTCAGTTGCCCGCACTTTATTGTTCAGTGTGTAGGGGAACCCCCACGGCCGTGTCCGGCTGATCGCCCGTGTCTCTGTGGTCCCGGCTATGTATGGAGCACCGGGGGGTCCTTCCTGCCGCCAAAGGCAGCCTGGCACCAATCAGACCCAGTGGGGCTGCCAGTAATTATTATGAGGCCGCCATGTGCAGTGTTGATTTCAGCGCCACCCGCCTGTACCCGCGGCGGTGGGGCACAGTGTGCAGTTTGTGCCTATTGTGCGCAGTTCCAGTGCTGCCCAGCCCGAGGCCCCGGCCTCTGTGTCTCCAGTGTGGGCAAGGGCCCGCAGGGGGAGGGGGGCCGCTCACCTCCCAGATGAAATGGACGCGGCTAACCCGACCGGGTCCCCCCTCCCGCTGGCTCCTCACCTTGTGTCCTCTGTTTGTTCTGCTGGGCGCTCCCGTGTGCCGGCTCTGGGCTCTTGTTTGGGTTCACCTTGCCGGTCTTCCACTGCCCGTGTCCTCCACGTCGGGTCCGGGTGCTCCTCTCGTTCGCGCGTGTTAGGCAGAAACCTGTGCAGTTCCCTTAGGGACCACTGCAAAAGGTTTAGGACTACAGGTGGTTGGCAGTAAACCCAATTGGTAGCAGTCTGTACCACCCAGATTTACCTGGTAGCTGTGGCTGAGCAGTCAGACTTCTCTCAAGATGAGTTAGGCAGTATATAGAGTATACACAATAGGTTCAGAGATACAGTAGCACAAGCAAACACTGACTAGAGCTTTGGTGTAAAAGTATATAATTATTTATTTAAAGACACACTTGT
The DNA here is from genome assembly GCF_040938575.1 of Ambystoma mexicanum. Lineage (NCBI taxonomy): Eukaryota > Metazoa > Chordata > Amphibia > Caudata > Ambystomatidae > Ambystoma > Ambystoma mexicanum. The sequence goes on along the minus strand of NC_090930.1, from coordinate 1,363,360,355 downwards.
AAATTACACTAGCACACAAAGAGGCAAGTAATTTCAACACACAGTCACTATTATATATATACAACCCTGATTACTTATTAGACAAGTCTTAATGAGAAACACCACTTATTTTCAGACAGAGGTGAGCGCTTAACATAAGATGGCACTCTAATAAGTTATAGAAAAAGGGAGGGAAAAGGCAAAGTTATGAAAGCACATACATTCCAATACTTTTCAAAGAACCACAGTGAGGCAGGTTAGGCAAAGTCTACTGGAGAGCAAGGAAGTTCAAATGCCAGGCCCACTCTTAGAGAGAGCAAGCGAAATGTGTCCAGGATCACACAGTGGGGTTATGCCCAAAATGTTTTTGTAGATAGTTCATAAAAGATTGAGATCAAGTCAGGAAAAGTTAGTTAACAGGCCCCAGGCTAGCCCAGGTTAGCCCAGGTTAGAAAGTCGAGGATTTACTGCCACCCCGAACGATCTGTCGCAAGGAAAGCCAGGTGGGACACAGTACCTGAAAATGGGTAGAACGCTCCAGCGGGGGCAGTTGTTCCTGGCAGCAGGTGCAAGTCAGTGTTTCGTCCAGAGTAAGAGGAGGTCTCGATGTGGAGGAAAGCTGAAGGTTGTTGCACTGCCAGGGAAGAAACCAGCCGCGGAGTTTCCCGGTTACAAGGTACTACCCTTTTCTTCACGGTCGTGGTAAACCGTGGTATTCCGGTTGCCGGGGTGCTTGGCAAGGGCAAGGCGGCCACGAGATGGTCCAGGAAGGCGAAAAGACGGGCAAACTGGTTATCCCCACCAGTCAAAGCAAGAAGACTCTCCGGACTGGAGATCTCCTCTGTCGTCGGGAAAAGTGGTGAGACGGTTCAGCAGGGCTCCACCGGTGGTGTCGTTGCAGGTCGGCTCGGCTTCTCCCTCCTCGGATTCTTTAGGTCCTGTGGCGACTTCTGAAGTTCCAGTCCCCAAAGCCCTGCTTTTATGCAGAAAAACCCCCATTCATTCAGCCTAGCTGTCACTCGAACATGCTAAGTGGTGAGCTGGGCGGCTCACCACTTGGGCCAATCACACAAGAGTGCGACTTGAGTTGCTGAGGCAACTCAGTCCAGGGTGCCTAAACCCCATCCCACACCCCCTGTGGTACCCAGACAGAGTGGCACCACTTTTGGAGGCTTCTGTGGAAAAGCCAGCCAAAAAGTGGAACAAAGGGCTCGACTTGGGTTGGAGTCACAGAAGCGAACACAAACGCCATTTTGGAACCAAGTTTCGGCAAAAAATACCAACCAGTGAATTTTTTTTAATTTAATAAACCGGCGGTATGTTCGAGGCTATTTTAAAAAGTGGTAGCCTCAAACAATGGGAAAATCCCATAGGAATATATTTGCGGTCGAATATAAAAAGTAGTATCCACACCACCAGCCAAAACTCAGTCGGGGGGGACTGGACAGTGCCCCCTCAAACAGACCCCGGGGCAATCGAATTGCCCCGACCAGTACGTCCACAATATGATGGTTTGTACTGGTTCTGTTCACAATTTAAGACTAGTAAAGCTAATGGTGACTTTACATGCCCTGGGAGGCAGTAGTCAGTCCCAGGGTATGAAGTCTGTTTGGGGGTCGCTACGACACCCCTGGGTTACTGCACGGAGGGTGCTGTGTAACCCACATATCAAAAACACATGAAGCCCTATGGGGTAAAGGACCCCATAGCCCATAGAACACATACAAAGTCAAAGGAACACCTCAAATCATGTCTAAGAGTGGGAGAAAAAGAGTCTCACTCTTAGCAGGAGAAAAAAAATAAACCCCAAAAATCCAGCAAAGCCGCAGGGGGACTCACTAGGTTTGGGAAATTAGCCTTAACAGAGAATTCTCCCTAACAGCCCTAGAGGCAGACTCCTTCAGGACGCTGCCGTGTCGCCTCTTCCAGGGTCCTTCACGTCGCTGCAGATGGTGCATGCAACAACCGGAACGCGGCGCTTCAGCCACCAGCCGGATTGCTCAGGGCCAGTCTTCATGCGGGTCTCAGGGGCGCCGGGTCGCAAGGCCGTCCGGCGTCTCCGGGCGCAGACCTCTCCGCAGCTCGGTCCTGGGTGCACATGCCTCGCCCAGCTCCCGGGTCACCCTCAGGGTCTCCCCACTGCTCTCTGGACCCTCGGGGTACTCACGGTCCCAGCTTGATGGATGAGAACCCTGTGCTCTACGCCGCTTCGGCCGTTCATGCGGCGGGCGCCATTTTCTCCTTTCACGCCGTCTCTCCGTGACTCAGCACCCTGCCAAAAGAAGGGTAGCAGCTGTGTCAAACTTTGGGCGAAGCTGCCTGGTGTGTCCAGCAGCGGTTGTGGCGGCTCTCCGTTGCTTGGGCTGCACGAAACAGTGGTTTTTAAGCAATATTATGGGCACATCATGTGGAGCCTACTGGCTAAGCGTCCTTCTTACATGGCGGTTAGCCACGCCCCCCAGCTTGTGGTGTATCTTATCTATGTTTTCCTTCTACTAGAAGGGCACTTCACATTATGTCTCTGTAGGTTAATTATCCCTACCTAGAATGTGTGTGGTACATCATGTTTCCTAAACATTGATCGTGCAATTAGCTCTGAAAAGCAAGAGACAGAAAGACATATAGACTACCTTTTATCTCTGTTCGTGCCGGCATGTTCAAGGCTTAAAGCTGTTAAATTCCAGTATCTAAGCATTCCTTGCAGGAATTCATCAGCCTTTCAGGCTGCAATCATTTTCTGCATGCGACATGAAAACCCAGCACGTGAGCAAAGAAACCAAAATGGACTCTGAAGGGTGCACTTCAATGGGTGCGCTTAGGCTAACACAGAATAACACAAAATGGATGCATTTTTACTACTCCCTCCTCGCACCACTATTCCGTCCTCGACACCACTACCCCTCCTCCACACTATGACTCCCTCCTGCACACTACTACTCCCATCTCCACACTACTACTGCCAACTGCACACTACTACTGCCTCCTGCACACTACTACTCCCTCCCTCCCTACTACTACTCAAGCACCCTCCTTTCATTCATTACCATCCACTTCATTATCACTCCTTACACTAATCCTTCTAAGCACACTTGCCATCCACTTAATTTATAGACCCCCAGGCCCTCTCGGCACCTTTGACGAGGATTTGCATAGCCTAATTACCAACAACCTTAAACCCACCTCCCAGCTTCTATTATTAGGAGATTTTAACCTTGGCTTTAATGACCCTATGGACAAACAAGCCTTAGACATAGCCAACACCATCAATGCTTCAGGCCTATCTCAGAAAGTTAACAGACCCACTCACTCCAAAGGGAGAACACTAGACTGGATAGCAGATTACAACTGCACAGCCTCCATCACCTCCATCTCTCCTCAAGCATGGACAGATCACTCTCTCATCACCTTTAACCTATCTACAGCCAGACCCTCTCTGACGGTCCCATTGCTAGCACCTCCTTGTCTAACCAGAAACAAAAAAAGCATTATAGCGGAAAAAGTCATCCCCGCCATCCTACCCACGCTAAACGCTCTATCTGACAATCTAGACCCCAGTACTCTAGTTGAAGAATATAACAAGATTATGCTCAGCACACTGGACAAAATCGCCCCGCTCAAACTTAGAAAAAGCAAACCTAAAGCACACCTTAACAAATGGTTCACGCCTCAACTAAGAGATTTAAGACTCCTAAAAAGAAAAAGTGAAAATTCCTGGAGATTATGTCCCTCTATAGAAAATAAAGCAAAACTATCCTCTATCTCCTCTCACTTTAAAAAAGAAGTGAACCTTGCCAAAAAGAACTCCTATGATGAACGTATCACTAACTCTAATTCTAGTATGAGAGAACTCTTCGCCATACTGAAAGAACTGGAGTCACCACTAGTCACACCAGACTTAGTCACCAAGGATAAGACCTGGTGCACAGACATTCAAAATGCGCTAGCAAATAAAATCAATACACTTCAAACCAAAATACAACAAAAAAAAGATATGCTCAATCTCCAGCACCCCCCTAACACCTCTACACATAGCATCTCACCAGAGGCAAATAACAAATTTCACTTTTCAAAAACTTACCCACTAGAAGTAGAAAAAATCATTCTTTCTCTCAAACATCTAACTGCAAGGGCGATACCTGCCCAGCACAGTTAATAAAAGACGCTGCTAGAGACCTTTCACCATTTACCTCTAAATTAATCAATGCCTCCTTCACAACAGGCATTATCCCAGCCAACCTAAAACATTCCTGGGTGCTCCCACTTCTCAAAAAACAGACCTTAGACCCACTTATCCCTACCAACTATCGCCCTATTACCACTGTGCCATTCCTCCTCAAAATACTAGACAAAGCCGCCTATATTCAGATACAAAAACACCTTGACTTGTATAAGCTTCTAGGAGCAAGACAATATGGTTTCCGTCCACTTCATGGAACGGAAACCGCCTTGATTGATTTAAAGACTCAGGTCGACGAGCTGAGAGATGGAGGAGGAACAGCACTCCTGCTCCTACTTGATCTCTCAGCAGCATTCGACTTGGTCGATCACAAGGTACTCTGTAAACACCTGGATTCTGCTGCCCACTTCTCTCCTGAGGCCATCAAGTGGCTAGAATCTTTCCTAAGCGAAAGAACTATGAGAGTTTTTTCCCCTTCGGCCGCAGCTGACCCTACCCCGATATCATGTGGCGTTCCCCAGGGTTCCTGTGTCTCGCCTACCCTATACAATATCTTCACCAAACCCTTGTTCGACGATCTGGACCTTCTGGGTATCACCTACACTAACTATGCAGATGATACACAGATTCTCCTCCCGCTTTCGGGGGATCATAGGAAGGACTCGGAATTGGTGAACATGGTATATCTCATTGTTCAAGCATGGATGGCCACACATGGCCTGTGCTTGAACGACGACAAGACCGAGTTGATAATCCTGGGAACACAGAAGAACACCAAAAAATTAACTCAGGAATTCTCTTCCTTCAATATTGATGGAAACCTCATTAGGGTCTCCAAGGAAGTAAAAACCCTCGGTTTCTACTTGGATTCTACACTATCATTCGATAAACAACTCAAATCCTTGGCTTCCACCACTGCCTACACTTGCAAACTAAAAAGAGCAGGCAAGCCTTTCCTCTCTAACAACAGCTGCATGATCTTGGCTAGAGCACTTATCCTCTCCAGGATCGACTACTGTAATGCCCTTTACAGTGGCGCCAACAAATCAACCATCCAGAAACTACAAACACTCCAAAACAATGCTTTGCGAGCCGCACTGGGCATAAATAAAAGGGCACACATTTCCACCATCAGACGTCAACACAAATGGCTAACTACTAACCATAAAATTCAATTAAAAATGATCTCCTTGACACACAAAGCTCTTAACAACGCTGCCCCAAGCTACCTCATGAACAAAATACAAAAAAAACCTCCATCAGACCAACGAGAGCTACTAACACTAACTGTCTGGTAGTACCTAGAATTAAACAAACCACGGTCGGTGGGAATAGCTTCCCTGTGAAGGCAGCCAAAACCTGGAATCTATTACCTAACAATCTAAGAGCAGATCAGCCGTACCCACTATTCAGGCGGAATGCCATCCAATATCTTATCTCCAACGACCACTAGACACAGGTTTATAGTATTCTCAGACCCGACACTGGTCCCTCTCCTCTGACTTACGACATGCCTTACGACATGTCGACCCCTCCTCTGTCTTACGACATTATGCGTACCATCCTCTATGGAACTTATCGACCTGTACGACGATGATCCTGTATATTTGTATACTATTACTGTATCCTTTATAATTTGTATAACCTGCATAATATCTATATTATCCATTACTGTAACTTGTATAATATGTATAACTTTCACTGTATCCTGTATAATCTGTAACTATGTAAGCTTCGCATTATCCTACCTGCTGCGCCCTTCTACCTATGGGTCTGGAGCGCATTAGAAATAAAACAAACAAACAAACTTGCCACACAAACACGCACACTCACACAGGAGTACCACTTTCACTCACTAACCAAAACCGAAGGTTCTCCAAAAATCTCCTCCACACTCTGCCACTTCTTTCTCGCTCCTGCTGGTCTCTTGGTCGTTCACCTCCTCCTTCTCTGACCTCACCCTGATAACCCACACTTTCTGCTTCCTGTTTCTTATATTCCCCCATCTCTCCTGGTATTGGTCTCCTTTCTCTGGCCAATCTGATCCTGTCTTCCTCAGCCGGGGTGGTGTTATGTAATTTTAAGTTAGAAATAGCAGGCTATGCCCCACCCACTTTCTTTGTATGAAACCGCTGCAGACCGGCCATGGCTACCTGAGAAGTTCAATGTCTCTGTTCGTGTTAGTGGTCCGATTCCAGGATGTTATGCTGGTAAGTCAGGAGTGTGTGAGGGGTTTTGGCTCTCCCACAAGTTCCTGGTGGTCTAGTGTAGCTGCTGGCGGCTGTGCCTCTTTGCCTCTATCACCCAGTTGTATTTTGCGGCTGTTCAGGCTGCTTCTTTCTCTCTCTTTGTTGGTTGATCTCGGTTGGTTGGACCTTACGTAAGATTGGAAACTGCTTCTTGTTGGTTTCTTGCATTGACGTTGTTGCTATAGAAAAAGACTGACAGGCATCTTGTGAATGAGGCCTGGCATGAACTAAAGATAGAATGCACAGAAGCATGCTGACATAAGGTGGGGGGACTGGGACTTGGGCCCTCTCCGCTGCTACATACCCCCTTAGGAGTGTGACTGCTCTGGTTCGCCTTCTGGTACACCTCCCACCCCCGACTGAGATGGGTTCCTGAATCCTCTTGACAAGGCCAGGACTTTGGCCTTGTCACGCGTAATGATGGACTCTGAGGAGGATGATGAACAAGGGGGTTAATGTGGGACTGTGACGAGGATGAATTTATGTGGAGGTAATGATGGCCCAACTCTTTGCTTTGTAAAAAAGTAAACACTGCCTACAAATACAGCTTGCAGACCGAGTTTACTAATGGATTAATTCGGAATCCACCTGGTCTTGACCAGGTGCAAAACCAAGGCGAATTTTATAGGAATCCATTTGCTGTGTGCCTACATGATCTACAAAATCTTATGCAGGCATACAAAGAGACACACTAACGAGAGAGAGGAGAACTACACAGTGATCCTATCTCTGCTCAGTGCCCGTCTTCCATTTATTCACTGCTGCACAATGGGTCAGACTGGGAAATAGAGATGTAAAATCATTACACCCTGCTTTTATGCTTCCATTTCCCACTCGTTGCATGTAAAACGAGGTTATTAAATTGCATGCAGTGGGTCAGCAACACATATTGGTGTTCCACTACAAGCAATTAGCATATGCTATGAAATACCCACCTTCTTCTTTATAGATCAATGCTCAAACATGCTTTGTGGTAGCCCCTTACAACATATGCTACGCTATTGAAGACACCAGATTAAATAAACAAATTACTTTGAAGTAATGGAGTCTAGCGACGGGTTGTTGGTCATACTCATCCGCTCAGCTTGTCGTCCACAAAACGCTATGGGAGTCTGAAAGATTCCTCCACACAAGTAAGTGCATTACATTCTTTTATTGCGTTTCCTTCTGGATCATATGTATACCCGACCAGTCCTGTCATGGAGCTCCTTCTAACTGACCTGGAGCCTCCCCACACTCTCTACATTCCTATTTTAAAGTCTACATGCTACAATCCTCCGATGCAGGATACTACACATCTCCCTTTCTCCACAAAGGTAAACAGTGATAATGCAGAACAACATTGGTTGCAAGTCAAGTAGAATAAACACAATGAGAATACGTAAAGACAACATTTGATGCTAGTAGAATGACCACAATAAAATAATTGGAAGAACATTGTGACAACTAAAGGTAATATGAATTGGGGAAACATTGTAACTGAATTAATTGTTATAGGCTAAAACAACTAAATACATGTCAAAATGAAATAATGGTCAAACCGAGAACAATATTATTGCTATGAAGTAAAACAATTATTTAGATGTCATATGAATTAAAGGCTAAAAACAGAAATACTATTGTTACTCAAAATAATCTCTAAGAAAAGATGGCTTCCCACAACTTCTAACAGGAAGCTCTCTTTTATGTACTTTACAACCTTCCTTATGCAGCATTTGATAATTTCCTTTAAAACCTTCCTTGTGCATTATTTGATAATTTTCTTTCTTTCTCTGATCATTCCCTTCCTTCCTTTCCTGCAGACGTTCACACATTCTAGTATACTGGCAGACTCTATTAACATTTCACACCCTTCATCTGTCACTTTCACAGCACCATGTAACTTTTGGGTTAGACCACCTTGAACCTCCTTCTACTTTTTGGATGGGCAACTTAATCCGTACCCAATCTCCTTCCTTGTTCAAGCATTGCTTGGTTGCCTTCCTTATATCAAAATGTACCTTGTTGTCAATCTGTTTACTGCTAATTCTCTCCTTAACAATATTCACATCAACAATCATATGACATGCTCTACACAACCATCTTGGGCATTCTATATCTACATGTTCCCACTATATCGAGTCCTACTCTTCCCCATTGCACAGACGAAATAGACATGAGAGTCATCGGCTCTACTCTCGTGACACACACCATGGCCGCATTCTCAGATATGGCACATTCTCTAATGACCATTTCTATCTGCAAATTCATTCCTGGCCACCAGTAATCTTGCCTCATCAATTGTCTGGTCTTGGTCATTCCCTGGTGGCCCTCATGTGGTAGTTCAAGAATTCCCTGCCTCACTCCCAATGAAGGAAATAACTTGTCTCCTTTTAAAATCATGTCATCCTTAACAAAGAGTTCATCAAAAACATTCTTAATGGAATCAGGTATGATCCTTCTCCTAATTTCAGTACCTTTCATGCCACATTCCAATCTTTCTTTGACATCAATAAGGGCCTGGTCAGCTAACATGGCTTCATGCCACTCATTCTCTGTCACTACTTCCCGGCTGATGTTAAGAACTTTTTCATCCTTATCCTCTTCATCCTCTACCACATTGGTCAATCTAGAAAGACAATCTGCTGCTTTATTTTTAATACCTGATAAACATTCAATTTCCCAGTTGTAATCCTGCAAACTAGAAACCCACTTCAGGATTCTAGATGACACTTTATCTGATCCATTTGTTGTGAGAATCTCCTTCAAAGGTTTATGATCTGCTCTAATGGTAAATTTTACACCCCAAAGAAAAGGTCAACATTTTTATATTGCCCATTTAATGGCCAATAATTCTTTCTCTGTTGTAGAAGCATTCTTTTCCACAGTTCTCAAAACCGAAGAGGCAAATGCAATGGTATATTCTTCTCCCTCACCTCTTTGTGAGATTACAGCACCTAACCTATGATTGCTGGCATCCGTTGTCACTATACTGTTTCTCCTGGAGTCAATATTACTTAATGTGGGAGCCTTCGTCAAAGCTAATTTAATCTCTTGGAACTCCTTCTCACATAGTTCACTCCGATAAAATCTCACCCTTTTTCTTTTACAAGATCCCTCATGTGAATGGATTTGCTCGCCAGACCTGGCCCAAATTTGGAATAGTATTCAGCCATACCAAGGAAGGACACAATTTTTTCTTTGACTGATGGACTGGGGAAATTCACAATATTGTTCACTAAGTCAGCTTTTGGTTCAATACCCACTTCTGATATGGTATGACCTAAATATTGGATGGTTGTTTTACTGAATCTGCATTTATCTTTACTTAGCGTAAGACCAGCCTTCATAAAAATGTCTAAAACTTCTCTCATTCTCTTATCATGTTCTTCATTAACACTCCCATACACTAACACATCTTGAAAACACAGGATGTCATCCATGTCATGAAATAGCTGATACATGATGCGTTGGAATAGCACAGCAGCTGATATCAAACCAAACAGCATGCGTTTGCATTGGAATAACACTTCTGGAGTAATAAATGCAGTTATATTTCTAGAAGATGTGGGGAGAACAATCTGGTGATAAGCAGATTTCAGGTCTAAAGTGCTCATGGCTTTGGCTTTTTTGATGGTACCCAACATCCCAGTGATGTTGGGTAAAGGATGCCTGTCTGGTATTACAAACCTGTTGAAAGATCTCAAATCAATAGACAACCTGAGTTTACCGTTGGGTTTATGTAACCAACCAAAGGGGAAACCCACTCAGCAGCTTCTATCCTTTCAATCACCCCTTTTCCATTGTTAATAATTCTTCCTTTACTGCAGTTCCAATAGCCAACGGAACACTGCTTAGTTTTTGTACTACTGGGACTGAAACTGCTTTCATTCTGATTTTATGCATAAATCCGTTGAAATGTCCTAGTTCCTTACGAAAACACAGCATGCTGTGATAGTTAATTCATATTATCAATGGCATATACACTCTCCTCAGCATTAGGATCTAGCTTTATCTGAAGCCTTCTTTAGTGTGACCAACTTAAAAGCGGATTAGTCCCTTTCTTCAAGACATAGACTGTGCGTTTAGCTGATTTATCCTTGAATTTCATAATAGCCAGAACCAACCTTCAAGGTCGATTCTCTTTCCCCCATACGCTACAGGTCTTATCTCAACCTCATTGAGAAGTACATTCTTTCGTATTTTGCTCTCCAAAATATGTTTGGGTAACAAAGTATATTTGGCTCCTGAATCTATTATCATGCCCAATTTTATCACCTCAATCTCAATAATAGACATTGTTTTTTCAGTACCTGCATCATCGTCTTGAATGGTGGCAATATCTTCAGAAGTCAAATCAATGTGGCACGTGCAATCTTCCAGTTCTCCAAACAACGAGGAGCACCACAGCAACCCCACCGAGTAGCGGTGGTGCCAGACCTGCACATCGCTCACTGATCATCATTCATTCAGGAAAGGAATGACCAAGAAGTAAAAACAGTAAGGGGAGAGCGCCCAGGTTGCCACCTGCTCCCCAGTCCCAAAGACAGAACCATTCCAAAATAGGTAGATCGGAGAGGTCCGTCACTACAGCCTCAGCGCAAGTGCCTCACCACTGCACAATCGCCCCAATCCAAAATAAACACAGCAGGATACAGCACCAGGGCGAGCCCGTGTGCCGAGGATAAAGGAAAGGACCAAACAACGTCTGTTCCAAACAACGTCTGTTTGCATGCCGTCATCTTGGTTGCCCAGGCAACCTACCATAAACATTATCAGCTCCAACACATGTAAGCGGAAAGGATAAAGAAAAGGACCAAACGATGTCTGTTTGCACGCCGCCATTTTGTTGCCCAAGCAACCCACCATAGACATAATCAGCCTCTACGCGTGTAAAGGAAAGGCACACTACATACAAAAGCAGATCCAGGACGAGTGCACGTATTCCAACAATAACAATAAGCAGCCGCTTGCAGTGCTCTAATTATAATAGTAAGCTTCCGCTTACAGTGTACTTATTATATTCCTCAAGCGTCATCAAAAAGGATTTATAATATGTGATAGAAGCCACAGTGAAAGCAGTTCAAACAATAAAAATGAAACCGTAACCTGACAGCCTCCAACAGTTCAACAGTTCACGTGCGTGCAGTGCAAATGCCATACGTTTTGAAGAATAAATCAACCAACAAATGTGGAATACACCCTATTTAAAGTACAACCACCAATACTTGCCTGAAATTCTGAATAAAAGCGGGATCAGTAGAAAACATTTGCCAGCAATCCTGAATAAGAGCGGGATCAAAAGAAAGCAAAAGCAGGATCAGAACAAAGCATTGACTGCAAACCTGAGTAAAAGCAGGATTCAAAGAAAGCAATCCTTCCACTCAGAACTGGCTAATTAAAATAAGTGGAAGAAGCAAATAGGCTGAGATACCTGTAGGTCCCTGGTGATGACCTTAATAGGCTAGACCCAATCTAGGGTATGTATCAGGGATGTCTGACTGTTTGGACGTACCAACTGGGGTATCCGTTATATCTTCCACCCCACTCGAGCCCTGAGAGTCTTCGAGCTCCCCTTCCTCCTCACCTGATGATAATGAGAAATGAAACTTCCTTCCGCGGGATCGACGTGTAGAAGTTCCCTTTTTCTTGTGTAGATAGGGCCGGCCTCGGAAGGAAGCCACCGTGACTCTGTGAAAGAATCAACGGTGACCTTCCCCCGCGACAGACAAGCGAGACAAGGGGAAAAGCCTTGCGGCACAAAAACCCCTTCAGAGTGCAGGAATCTGATGTGTCGGAACAAATGCGGAGGAAATCCAATCCGAGTAGGTAGAAGACTTGCAAGACTCGGGCAGGTAAGCGAAACAGAGCCAAAAATAGAATGCAGGGAAAATACGGGAACCGGAGGGGGCAAGGAGAGAAGAACCCGAGAGGGAAACAAATGGGAGAACGGAAGAGCAAAAGGAAGAGGAGAGAAGGGAACAGAGCCACCACTAGACACTGGTGGCAATGGGGAGGAGAGACTAGGAGAGAGCCAGGCAAGCGGGAGGACAAGAGGACATAGGCAGATCACCGCCAAGTGAGCTGAAACAGGAGCGCACGCAACAAAGGAGAATACGAAAGTTGCAACGCGCTGAGTCTCCGAGCGTAAGCTGGTAAATACACTCGGCGGCGGCCATGATGGAAATGACTAGACCGCTAGCGACGTTTGGGAGCACAACGTGGCGGCACTGTCTGACGGCCGCAATGTTTCCACCTCTTCCACAAACGCCAGGAGCCCGCGGTTGTGACAGTATGTCCCCTTCCAAGGCGGTCTCCTCCCGGCTTACTGGGATGTAATCTGTGAAACTTACGCAACAAACGGGAAGCATGTACATGGGTCCGGGGTTCCCAAGTATCCTCAGATGAAGGATAACCCTTCCAATGTATCAGATACTCAAGGCGACCTCTGTGGTACAGTGAATCCCGGATGTGGGAGACTTCATATTCATCCGAGGTAGGAGCCGGCAACGTGTGCAATCTGGGGGTATTCTGCTTTCTGCCACCAGGTATAAAAGGACGCAATTGAGAGGAGTGAAAGGTCGGATGAATACGACTAAGATTCTTTGGCAATCTGAGGCGATAAGCAACTGGATTGATCTTGGACAGGACTTCGAAGGGACCAATGAATCGGGGAGATAACTTGGAGGGGCGTACCCAGCGGGGCAAAAACTTGGTAGACAGCATGACCTTGGAACCTCTGTCCCAAGCAGGTACAGGTCTCCGATGTTTATCGGCTTGTAGCTTGTTCCGAATGTTGGCCCTTAGAAGACTTTGGTTGGCAATCTTATGGGCTTCCTTTAATTCTGCCAGGGAGGTTTCTATAGAAGGTATGAGAGTCTCAGTCCAGAAGATGGGTAATATAAATTGAGGATGGTAACCATAAGTACAAAAGAAAGGGCTAATACCAAGTGTGCTGTGTACAGAATTGTTATAGGTGATCTCAGCAGTGGGTAGAAGGGAAACCCAGTTATCTTGAAGTTGTTTGAAGAAACACCGCAAATACTGCTCGAGGGTCCCATTTAACCTTTCTGTCTGTCCATTGGTTTGCGGGTGGAACCCAGAAGACAGGGCTCTCTCGACACCCAGTAGTTTGCACAAAGCAGTCCAGAATTTAGAGGTGTATTGGCTCCCACGGTCCAACACAATCTTTTTGGGGAGACCATGCAACCTGAAAATATCTTTCAAGAAGACTTCAGCCATGACAGAGGCCGAGGGTATCCCGGGTAGGGGGGAGAAATGAGCCAGTTTCGAGAAAGAATCCACCGTCACCATGATACAGGTACAGCCCTGGGAAACCGGTAGGTCCACAATGAAGTCTGTGGATATGTGTTTCCAAGGACCAGGAGGGATAGAGTCTTGTTGAAGCAGGCCTAAGGGTCTTCGTTTAGAATGCTTATTTTGCATACAGGCAAGACAGGTCTGGATGTAAGCCTGAGTATCGGCTCTCATGTTAGGCCAGTAAAAGGACCTCTGGAGCAGTTCTAAAGTTCCTCGTAAGCCTCGGTGGCCTGCAACCTTCGAGTTGTGACACCACTGGAGAGCCTGTAATCTGAGGTCTTGTGACGGAAGGATAAGTCTCCCTTTAGTGAAGTACAGAGCATCTCTCTGATCCACTGGAACTCTCCCTACGAGTAAGGGAGATTTTTCTGGGGAAAAAGATTTTTGTCTCGCCTCTTCCAAGAAAGATGACACCCCAGAAATGATCCGGGTATGGGGAAACATGAGCTCTTTCCTACATCTCGGAGAGGTTTCGTCCTTTCGAGATAAAGCGTCAGCAACCTGATTTTGGGTACCGGGTATGTATGTGATGAGAAAATGGAACTGGGCAAAGGAATGTGCCCATCAGGCTTGCCTGGTGTTACAGCATTCTTGTTGACGTAGAATCTGTAGGTTCTTGTGATCAGTACGTATCAGGAATGGGTATAGGCTTCCTTGGAGCAGATGTCTCCATTCCAGACAGGCCAGTTTTATAGCTAATAGTTCTCTTTCTATGACTGAGTAGTTCTGCTGGCTCGGGTTAAGAGTCTTGGAGAAGTAGGCAATGGGATGTTCTCGGCCTTGGTTGGATTGCAGGAGGACGGCGCCTACCGCACCAGCGGAGGCGTCAGTCTCTAGAACAAAAGGTAGCTGTTGGTCCGGCTGTCTGAGAATAGGGGCAGAACAGAACCTGTTTTTTAGACAGGTGAAGCTCTCCTCCGCTTCCTCGGACCAGTGAAAGGGTAAGGAGGACTTCTTCAATAAGGAGGTGATAGGTAAAGTAAGTCTGGAGAATTCGGGTATAAACTTCCGGTAGAAGTTTGCCAGACCAAGGAACCTCTGAACCTCCTTGATCGACGAAGGGGAAGGCCAGGCTAGTATGGCTTCGACCTTTTTGGGGTCCATGGTGATTCCCTTGCTGGATAAGATAAACCCCAGATAGGATACAGAGGGTTGGGAGAAAGCACACTTTTCTGGCTTGACTAACAAATGATGTTGCTGCAGCCTGTGTAGTACTTCCTTCACATGCAGCGTATGCTCTTCGGTTTGACGGGAGTAAACCAGAATATCGTCTAAGTAGACTATGGTGTTTTGGCCCAACAAATCAGAAAATATGCGGTCCATGAATCTTTGAAAGATTGAGGGAGTATTCACCAGTCCGAACGGCATAACCTGATATTCGAACAACCCGTAGGGCGTGCGGAAAGCCGTCTTCCATTCGTCGCCAGTCCTGATTCGGAGCAAATGATAGGCATTGCGTAGGTCGAGTTTGGAAAAAATCACAGAGCCCTGAACAGCCTCCAGGATCTCAGAGATTATTGGCGTGGGATATCGGTCCTTGATGGTAAGTTGGTTAAAGCCTCTGTAATTGATACAGGGCCTTAATTCCTTCGAGTCCCTCTTTGGAATGAAGAATAGAGATGCTCCTGCTGGTGATCTGGATGGTCGGATCAATCCGTTGGCCAGGTTGTCGTCCAAGTAGCGTCTAAGAACTTCCTTTTCAGACAGGGAAAGAGGATACATCCTGGAAAACGGAACCAGGGCCTGAGGAACCAGGTTTATCCGACAGTCCTCCGGTCAATGAGGAGGAAGTTCCATGGGCTGTTGTTCTTGGAAAACCGTAGCGTATTCCTGAAGGCAGCCTGGAATACAATGGATCGTGCTCCTCTCAGGGGCACACGCCGTCTTGATACTTTCGAACAAGGGTCCAGGAAGGCACTTCTCCTGGCAGTAAGTAGAACGGAAACTCAGAAGATTCATAGTCCAATCAATGGTTGGGTTGTGTCGTCGGAGCCAGCCAATATCCAAAATAACCGGAAAATGAGCTGCGCGGATGATGTTGAAGCTCAGTACCTCTGAATGTTGTTGAATGGAAACCCGAACCTCCTCTGTGGTATGGGTGATAAGTCCGGAGCACAGAGGGGTACCGTCTACACCCTCTACCTTCTGGTCTTCCTTCTTGGCAACCCTACGAAGGCCTACCTTGTCGGCCCATAAGGTGTCCAGGAAGTTCCCAGCAGCTCCACAGTCCAGCAGGGCCAGTGTTTCCATTTCCTTTCCTCTGAACTGAAGTTGGACGGATACCACCATCAACTGTTGATCTTCCGAGGGTTTGGCTGAGGTAAAAGAAAGAGTGACGTAGGAACTAGGGAAAGCCCCTCGGTAGTCCGTCCTGCCAACTACGAGGGCGTTCGTTTCCCAGACGTCTGGGGGGTACATCCGGACAGTCTCTCAATAGGTGTGAGGCGGATCTGCAGTACAGACAAAGGTTGCTCTCCCGTCTCCTCTTTTTTCTTCTGCTGTCAAGGGGGCTCTGGTTGTTCCTATTTGCATGGGCTCTTCCCGGGGTGATGGACGAGAGACAGGTGAGGAGGTTGGAGGATGAGGCTCTAGGAAAGAACTAGAACTGCGGGTCTTTCGTCTTTCAATCTTCCGTTCGGTCCATCGGAAATCGATCCTTACAACCGCCTTGATGAGATCCGAGAAAGAGTCTGGGCGAGGGATTCTGGCAAGCTCGTCCTTCAGCTCTTCACGCAAACCCCTCCTAAAGATGGTGTATTGGGCCTCTTCTTGCCAGCCGGCTTCTGCAGCCAATCTCTTGAAGGAGGATATGTAAGAGAGCAGGTCAGAACTACCCTGACGTACGTCCAAGAGGTCTTCACTAGCTAGATGAGCACTTTCAGTACGAAGGAATGTCTGCTTGAGTAAATCCTTAAATGCAACACAGTTCTGTAGCACTGGGTCGGACTGGGACACCAAAGGAGTAGCCCACGCTAGAGCATTTCCGGTCATGTGTGTGATCATGAACCCCACTTTAGCGTGATCGGTGGAGAAGGCGTTCTGTCTGAAAGCGAAGTGGATATTGCAAGCCTCCAGGAATTATTTTACTCTTTTCTCTGATCCATCGAACTTGCCTGACACCAAAGGTAGAGGGGGTAGATCAGTGGCCTGCTGTTCTCTGGCGGTAACTCTCTGTTGGAGGGCGGTATTGGCAGTTTTAAGGGCTTGTACTTCCAAGTTTGTTTTGTACTGCCGCTACCAGTTCTTGAAGCTGCTGGGGAGTTGCCATGTCTGTATTCGGGCGTTGCAAGCTATCAGGGATGTCTGACTGTGTGGACGTACCAACTGGGGTATCTGTTATATCTTCCACCCCACTCGAGCCCTGAGAGTCTTCGAGCTCCCCTTCCTCCTCACCTGATGATGATGAGAAATCCAACTTCCTTTCCGCGGGATCGACGTGTAGAAGTTCCCTTTTTCTTGTCTAGATAGGGCCGGCCTCGGAAGGAAGCCACCGTGACTCTGTGAAAGAATCAACGGTGACCTTCCCCCGCGACAGACAAGCGAGACAAGGGGAAAAGCCTTGCGGCACAAAAACCCCTTCAGAGTGCAGGAATCCGATGTGTAGGAACAAATGTGGAGGGAATCCAATCCGAGTAGGTAGAAGACTGGCAAGACTCGGTGTTAGGGAGAATTCTCTGTTTAGGCTGAATTTCCTAACCTAGTGAGTCCCCCAGCAGCTTTGCTGGATTTTTGGGGTTTATATTTTTCTCCTGCCAAGAGTGAGACTCTTTTACCCTCACTCTTGGGCATGATTTGAGTGTGGTTCTTTGAATCTAGATGTGTTTAATGGGCTATGGGGTCTTTTACTCCATAGGGCTTCATGTGTTTGTGTGATTTGTGTTACACAGCACCCTCAGTGCAGTGACACAGGGGTGTCATAGTGACACCCCAGTATAGTAGCAGGTCTCTTTTCCCGTGTCTTGGGTCAGTTAATGCTCTTTTCAGAGCCGGTGGAGAATGCCTACACCTTATCCTCACATGTTTTGCATACTTCGCCACTATATTTGATCCGTTTGTAGTCTTGTTTGGGATTTTTGCCCTTTCTCTTGGTATGATGGGAGTCACACCCCTTTTTTCCATTGGCGGACCTGTGGCCTTAGTTGCTTAGCAACTCGGGCATGTTTTTGCCTGATTTGAATGGGTGTTCCCATGCGCGTGGCGCGGGACGTGGTGACGTCATCGCGTTACCACGTCCCGCGGAGCGTGATGACGTCATCGCGTCACGCGAGTGCCGCGGAATGGGGATTTCAGTACGGTTTGTGGGCCGTAGTCTCAGGGTGTTGATCCACTGTTATCCCGGGCGTGAGATGTAGTACTCTGCCTGTTTGCAGGTCATCAGTTGGCATAGATAAGGTAAGAACGGGGGGATGCCTTTGGAAGTAACTTTAACCTTATTACTCTGCAGAAGATGCTCCTTTCCTTTGCGATGTATTTACTTAGCACTTTTACTCTTTCAGAGCTAGAGGAATTGTAAAAGGAAGAGGCCCTATCTATACAGATTTTTACTGTAGTGTTTTTCGGAGAATTGAAAATCGCTGGAATAGGTAAGACCCGTTTTTTGGCCTTTATTAGAGTAGCGGATGCTTACTTGACATCTGGGGCTAGGCATCTTACCCTCAATTTTTTGTATTTTAGGCACTGATAGTTCGTTTTAGAAAATTGGAAAGAAAGAAGATGGGTGACAAGGCCACTGAGCTGTGACTGTATCCAACTAAAGAACAGTTTTTAACACCCGAGGGTGAGCCGGTTTCTGTTGTTGTGCCAGGCTCTAATGTGGTTGGATATTCCCTAAATTCCTTGTGTTCGGGATTAGGAGGTGAATAAAAATACTGCCATTGGTAGAATTCCTCTAGGTACTCGCTTATGAATTTCACTTACTGCTGTAATAGTGAAGAGCCAGTACTGACTTGGCTTATACGGTCAAAGACATATATTTCTTCTGACCGCAGATCCAGTACATGATGTAGTGTGTACTAGATACCCTATTGGTGATTAGGGTTTGGCTATGGTGATTGATTACACTGATTATGCCCGTGTTAGTGATACGTGTTTGTCTTTGTATCCTTAGAGATAGCAACCTGGTGTATATGTAGGAAGAATCGACCTGGAGCACAGGATTACTTCTGCCCCTGATGAATGTCCGGTTACTTTGAAACACAGAGGACTGAAACTTATATAAGTTGGGCTGGTTCACACAATGGGAAATGTGAACAATTGAGTTGCCATTGTGTTGTGCTAATGACATTTTTGGCATTTAATTCTGTACACTGTGAGGTGGCATGATTTTAAGATGTATATGACTATGTTATGTGTATATTTTTTTTTAAAACAAATGAGTGTATTTCTTGTGCTAAAGAGTGATTAATATATTAATAATTATATGTTTTGGTAATACTGCTTCTTGATGATTATTGTGAACACATAATGCAGCCTATATTTGTTTCATGGTTGCTACAAGAAATTGCTGTCTGAGGATATATACTGTGTTGATGAAGTCTGTTATATGTTCCTTCCTTTTATTTAAATACACATTATTTATCCTCACTTAGTAGGAGGGAATATCACCAGAATGTGGGGGTCACCCCTGTAGAAAAACTATCCCCCAGTATAGACTCCATACCCTGGGACTGACTACTGTCTCCCAGGGCATGTAAAGTCACCATTGACTTTACTAGTCTTAAATTCTGAACAGAACCAGCGCAAACCATCATATTGTGGACGTACTGACTGGGGCAATTCAATTGCCCCAGGGTCTGTTAGTCGAGGGGGCACATCTCCGTCCCCCCGATCGAGTTTTGGCTGGTGGCAGTGGATACTACTTTATATATTCAACCGCAAATATTTTCCTATAGGATTTCCCATTGTTTTAGGCTACTACCTTTATTTAATTATTTACGGTAGCCTCGAACATACCGCCAGTTTATTTAATTAATATTAATTCTCTGGTTGGTATTTTTTGCCAAAACTCGGTTCTAAAATGGCGTTTGTGTTCTCTTCTGTGACTCCAACCCAAGTCGAGCCCTTTGTTCCACTTTTTGGCGGGCTTCTCCACAGAAGCCCTCCAAAGTGGTGCCACTCTGTCTGGGGTACTTAGGAGGGGTGGAGGGGAATTTAGGCACCCTGGACTGAGTTGCCTAGGCAACTCAAGTCGCACTCCGTCCTGATTGGCCCAAGTGGTGAGCCGGCCGGCTCACCACTTAGCATGTTTGAGTGACGGCTAGGCTGAGTGAATGGGGGTTTGCTGCATAAAAGCAGGGCTTTGGGGACTGGAACTTCAGAATTCGCCACAGGACCTAAGAATCCGATGAGGGAGAAGCTGAGCCGACCTGCCACGACACCACTACCGGTGGAGCCCTGCTGGACTGCCTCACCACTTTTCCCAACGACAGAGGAGATCTCCCGCCGGAGAGTCTTCTTCCTTTGACTGGTGGGGATAACCAGTTTCACTGTCTTTTCGCTTTCCCGACGTACCTCGTGGCCGCCTTGCCCGTGCCAAGCACCCCGGCAACCGGGATACCACGTTTTACCACGACCGCGAAACAAAGGTACCACCTTTAACCGGAAAACTCTGCGGCTGGTTTCTGCCCCGGTAGTGCAACGACCTTCATCCTTCCTCCAAGTCGAGATCTTCCCTTCCCCTGGACGATGACGCAACTTGCACCCACTACCAGGAACAACTGCCACCGCTGGAGGATCCTTCCCACTTAAGGTACCGTGTCCCGCCTGGCTTCCCTTGCAACCGACTGTATGGGGTAGATTTAGCCCCCGGCTTTCAAACCTGGGTTAGCCTGGGACACCCTGGCTAAACTTTCCTAAGCCTCTCTAAACTCTTTTTGAACCCTCTGCAAGACTTTCTAAGCCTAGTGTAACTGTGTGATCTTGGGCGCATTTGTGCTCTGCTCTCTCTAAGAGTGGGCCCAGCCTTTGGACTTTGGCTCACCAGTGACTTTTGCTCTTCTGCCTTGCTTATAGTGTTCCTGAATCTTATAGTGGTGTACCTTTCCATATTCTGTCTTTTTCCCTCCCTTTCTCACAAACTTATTGGAGTGCAATCTAGTTAAGCGCTCACCTCTGTATGAAAATAAGTGGTGTTTTACTGTGACTTATCTGATAAGGAAAAAGGGGTGTATATACTACAATAGTAACTGTGTTTAGAATATCTTACAATAAGAGTGCTGGAGTGTTTTCAAACTGTATGTTTTTAAATAAATAATGATATACTTTGATACCAAAGCTCTGGTCAGTGTTTGCTTGTATTATTGCATCTGAGTGCCTATTGTGTATACTTTGCATACTGCCTAACTCTTCTTGAGGGAAGTCTGACTGCTCAGCCACAGCTATCAGGTAAATCTGGGTGGTACAGACTGCTACCAAGTGGGTTTACTGCCAACACCTGTAGTCTTAAATCTTTTGCAGTGTTCCCTAAGGGAACTGCACAGGTTTCTGCCTAACACTCAGACAGGTAAGCGAAACAGAGCGAAAAATAGAATGCAGGGAAAATACGGGAACCGGAGGGGGCAAGGAGAGAAGAACCCGAGAGGGAAACAAATGGGAGAACGGAAGAGCAAAAGGAAAAGGAGAGAAGGGAACAGAGCCCCACCACTAGACACCGGTGGCAATGGGAAGGAGAGACTAGGAGAGAGCGAGGCAAGCGGGAGGACAAGAGGACAGAGGCGGATCACCGCCAAGTGAGCTGAAACAGGAGCGCACGCAACAAAGGAGAATACGAAAGTTGCAACGCGCCGAGCCTCCGAGCGTAAGCTGGTAAATACACTCGGCGTCGGCCATGATGGAAATGACTAGACCGCTAGCAACGTTTGGGAGCACAACGTGGCGGCACTGTCGGACAGCCGCCATGTTTCCACCTCTTCCACAAACGCCAGGAGCCCGCGGTTGTGACAGTATGCCCCAGACAGTGGGTTGGCAAACAAACT
Source organism: Ambystoma mexicanum (assembly GCF_040938575.1). Classification (NCBI taxonomy): domain Eukaryota; kingdom Metazoa; phylum Chordata; class Amphibia; order Caudata; family Ambystomatidae; genus Ambystoma; species Ambystoma mexicanum. Next base: position 1,363,338,678 of record NC_090930.1, on the reverse strand, counting down.
ATTTGCTCAAAGCCCAGGTCAGCTAGAGCTTGCTCCAGATCAAGTGCTAGGGTGTCATCCTTTTGCCCCAGCCAGTGATTAAGATTGCCCAGTAATAGGAAACTGGAATTGGGCTTTAAGGTTGAAAGCAAGTGATTAGAGAGGGCAGAGATAAAATCATCAGTCAAGGAAGGAGGTCAGTAAATTAGGAATACATTCAGAGTTGATTCCGCATTCAGACCAATTTTCACGGATAACGATTCTACTCCTTTCATAAATGAGCCATTGGTTTCCCATATGGTTAGTGAGGATATAAAAATCAATGCTACCTCCCGCCCCCCACCTCTACCGTTCTCTGTCTTTCCATAAAATATTATTTCCTTCTGGAATGGCTAGATTAAGAGATGGACCAGCTGCCCTGTTTTTTTTTTTATTTTATTTTTTTATTTATTTTTTTATTTATTTACTTTTTTTATTTTTTTTTTTATTATTTTTTTTTATTTTTTATTTTTTATTTATTTGTTACACGCCCAGACCCTCGGGTGTCACGGCGAGGTTATAAGATAGCTTAGAAATGAGTCACATTCAAACATTACATTAGTTGCATTACATGATATAGGTTACAACATATTCACAACAATATACAGTGGCCTAAGTATTCACAACAGTATCCGATGGAAGGGGTCCTACCTTTGGGTGCTAATATTGGTTGAATACCCAGGTTTTTAGCTGTTTCTTAAAGATCGTGAAGGAGGATGCTTTTTTGATGATGATGGGTAGGGTGTTCCAGTGTTTGGGGGCTAAAGTGGTGAAGCTGCTGCCCCCTGCTCTTGTAGTTTTGAATCTGGGGGGGTCCAGGAGGAGTTTGTCATTGGATCTCAGTAATCTTATGTTAGTTTTAGGATGCAGAGTGTTATTGAGGTAGATAGGTCCTTTTTTTGTAATGCATTTGTGGGTGATGCATAATGTTTTGAAAATGATGCGGGCTTTGATGGGGAGCCAGTGGGCATCTTTCCTGGTCTTGGATATATGGTCTGATTTTTTTATGCCTAGCGCTGCCCTCAGGACTTTGTTTTGCAAAAGTTGCATTTTGGCTAGGTTGGTGTTGGAGGTGCCCAGTAGTAATACATTACAGTAGTCCAATTTCGATAGGACCAGTTCTCTGGTCAGGGTGAGGCAGTTTGCTGGGGTCAGAAATTGTCGGCTGAGTGCGATTAATTTGGAAGTGTAGGCCGTGGAGGAGGAAAGTACATTGATCTGTTTAGTCATGGTCAGGCTAGCATCGAAGTACACGCCCAGTGTTTTTACTTGTTTTGACACTGGAATATTGGTGTCGTCGATGTTGATGGTTGAATATTCTGGCTGAAGGGTTGCTAATTTGGCTGGAGCTCCTACGATGAGGACTTCCGTCTTCTCATCGTTAAGGCATAGGCTGTTTAATGCCATCCAGTTTTGTATGATGACGTAAATTTTATTGATTGCTAAAGTGTCCTGGTCATAGTTGCCTGTAAGAGGTATAAGGATCTGGGCGTCATCCCAAAATTTGTGTATATGACACCCATATCGTCAAGTGCTGAGAACAGGAGCTTGGTATATGCGTTATACAGCGTGGGAGAAAGGCACGAGCCTTGGGGCACTCCTATGGGGACTGGGATGGGGTTGGCTGCTTCTTTGCCTATGGACACTCTGGAGGTGCGGCCAGTTAAGAATGATTTCACCCAAGCAGTGGCTGCCCCAGAGAAATTGAATTCACGGGCAAGTGAGTTGCAGAGTTTGTCGTGGTCCACCAAGTCGAACGCAGCTGAGAGGTCCAACAGCAGAAGAATGCAAAGTTTCCCTGAATCTCTAATGGCATCCATCTGGATTTTGAGGTCCAAGAGAGCTGTTTCAGTGCTGTGGTTGGGCCTGAAGCCTGATTGTCTAGTGCCGAGGAGCTGGTTAGATTCTAACCAGTGCCCCCACTGTGCCCCCAGGTTTCAGTTATAGCACAAACATAAATATTTTTATCTTCAATATAGGTGGTAACCTCTAGAGCATGTTTCACTAGAGATATTGTGTTGAGTAGCATACATGACAGATTGTGAACTGGGGCAATCCTACAATTTCCTACAGGTGGCTTAACACCCACCCCCATTGGTGCTGGAGAGGAGTTACCTAGTAGTGTACTAGATTACAGACAAGAATTGGGGTCTCCACTGGGATGCAACATGTAAGAAAGTATCCTGTTTCGGGGCATCCGGAATGTTAACCACCTTATCATTATCATGAGATATAGCTATTGGGCTGATAGACAATCTGTAAGCCTTTTCTGATAAAGTGCTGGAGGATTTAGTGGTTATACAAGGATATAACAGGTCTGCTGTGAAAACTGGCAAGCTAGCTGTAAGAGTAGCATCTGGGTGGCGTATATCGGGACTTACCATGTACTGGGTAGCTAACCTCGAGTCAGGCGGATTAAAGATGTTCCTGGCCGCTGCGATTGTAGCAAGCACCTCTGAAATCCCCATCAGGAGAGCGTTCAAAGAAGCCGAGGCTTCCTCCCATTCGGCCCGACATGGACCGGCTAGCTCGTTCATGCCGGTGCATATGCGCCTGAGTTGCACCTAAACGAGTTTTAGGACTACAATTCTGTTGGGAATTGTAGTTCTAATGGTAATTAAGTGTGGGCAGAGCAAACACTGCTATAATTAAAATCGCACAGGTTACGGATATAATACCAGGACTTCTGGAAGCACCAACCAAATTAAGAGGTCAGCACAACCAGTAAGAAGATAAAATTAGTACGAATATATAAATGATTAAGCAATGATAAAACCACTAAAAATGTTAAAACCACACAGAGCAACTAAAAGACAGCAGTACAGGGATGTAAATCGCAATCTATCCTTTCCATTGTGGTGGAAAGGATTTGTAAACATGTATTGGCTCTGAGCCTGCTGGGCTTCTACATTCAGGTTTTTTGTACCAGCCCTTCATAAAACTTCAGAGACTGAAGAAAGGCTCTCCTTGGACTACCAGCCCTGCTCTAGGAGCATTGATGCTAACATAGACGCCAGAAGAAAAATGGGAAGATGGGCCGACATCGCCTTACAAATGCAGAGGAAGGGCCAAAGTATAATGGTCTTTCAATCCTGTCTTGGAACTCAAGAGGCCATGGGTCCTTTCTACGCAATGGGGAAACACTGAATATCTTGAGATCTACAACCTGCTTCTGTTTATAAGAGACTTGGTTGTGACTTGTTCGCCTTGGATGGGTTCTTTTTAATTTTCCGCCTAGCAAAATTCCCTGCATTGGAGCCAGAGTTACGCTCAACTTTGCTGATTTCGTCCCAGGTCCTCCTCCCTCAAACCTTTTGGCAGTATCCATAACAAACCCAGGTGACAGTTCATTACCAATTATGTTGGCAACATTCTATGACCCCGCAAGTGGGGCATGGTCGTCGGAAATTATGGATGTCATGACGGAAACCCTTAGAGCTTGGGTAATTAAATTCCCAGGAGCATTTGTCTTTGTAACAAGGGATTTTAATGTTGATTGTGTCCAGGGCCAGCTGGGAAGGGAGGGGATGGCTACGGGCTACAGATAGGGATGGGGAGCGCCAGGGAATGGTTGAGAGTGATGCCAGAGTTTGACCTTTCTCCCATAGGGAAGGGTTGGGGGAGACTACTTGGTCACATGGTAGTGCTAGCAGCCGAATATACTTTATATTTACAAATACTCAGGGAGGAGTGTAAAGCCTATGTTAGAGATCAGACCGACCAGGGTAAGCGATCACTCAATGTTGATAATGTCCTTCAAAGAGCTGAGACAAGCAGGCAGAGATATTGCGACCTGGAATAAACCCAGTTTGGTCTGGGTGGATAATGTCTGGGAGGATGGGGGCCAGTCTGTTGGCCAGGATTTCGGCGAACAGTTTGGCATCATTGTTCAGCAGTGTGATAGGTTTGTAAGACGCGCAGAGTGTGCAGTCTTTGCCCGGTTTTAAGATGAGGAATGTGGAAGACTCTCCCATGGATGGTGTGGTAGTCCCCGACGTTAGGAAGGAGTTGAACAGCCAGCTGCGGGGCCAGGATGTGGGCACATTTCTTGTAAAATCTTGTGAGACCGTCTGGCCCGGGGGACGTGTTCTTCAGAGCGCAAATCGTGTCGGCTACTTCCTTCGCTGTGATTGGCTGCCCCAGAGCATCTAGCGCAGGGTGTATCGGGGGCTTCTGGGTAGCCGCCAGGAAGCTGGCCCGGGCAGGTGCAGCTGTGGGGGGTCCTGCCATAATCCCTTCGTGGTGCTGAGTCATAAGGTCGAGCTTCTCCGCCTATAGGTAGCACAGGGTGCCGGTGTGGTCCGCCAGGCACTGAACTAAGTTTCTTGTTTGAGTTTTCTTCAGTTTGTGTGCTAGGAGGCGGTTCGCCTTATTGCTATTAAGCTAGAATAATTGTTTGGTGTACTGCAGGGCTCTGGCCGCCCGGTCTGCCTGGTGCATTTCTAGTTCTGTCTTTGCTTGTTTGAGGTCACGGCCGGTGGCTTTGGCTGGGCGTTTCTTGAAGCTGTTTTCCAGCTCTATTACTTTCCTCTCCAGGTTGGTTTGGTGTAGTTGGTTCAGGCGGCGCAGCCTTGCTGTGGCATTCATGGCTACCCCGAATCACCAGCTTCAGTGCATCCCAGGTGATTGCCCGGGAGACGTCCGGGGTAGCGTTCTCGAAGTAGTTCACAAGCGTTTCCACTAATTCGGCATTGATTGCTGTGTCGGAGAGGATGTGGTCTTGGAGTTTCCAGGGCTTATGTTGTGGTTTCGGGAGCCCCTGAGTACGTAACCACAAGGTCACTGGCGCGTGGTCTGAGATGGTGATGTCAATACCCTCGAAGCAGGGGGCCAGAGGGCTGGAGGTCAGTATCAAGTTGATCCTCCAGTAATCCTTGTGTACTTGCGACAGGAGTGTGTAGTCTCTTGCTCCTTGGTTGAGGAATCTCCAGATGTCTAGGGTTTCTGTTTCCCTTAGGAATTCGGCCAGGGCTAGGGCGTTAATGAAGTCCTCCCTCGAAGGTAGGATGGTTTGGCCAAGTTGGGGTCTGGTGGCAGGTTGAAGTCCCCCCCCAATGAGTAATTGGCCTCTGGCAAAGGCAGCTATATTCGGCAGGAGCTTACGGAGGAAAGGGCCTTGGTCCTTGTTGGGGCTGTAGATGGCGAATAGGGTGATCGGTTGCTCGACCAGTAGGCCTCTCAGTAGTAGGTATCTGCCCTCAGGATCCTTTTTGGTGGAGATTTGGGTTAGGGGCAGATTGCCACTGATGAGGATTGCGACCCCTCTTTTGGATAGTTTCGGAAGTTGATGCGCTTCTCGTCCGGCTCCAAGAGGTGCGTTTCCTGGAGGATGACTATGTCCGAGCCCAGGCGAGCTAACTTTTGCTCCACAAGTTTCTGTTTCCTGGGTGCTTTAAGGCCCCAGACGTTCCAGGTCATCACTTCAATAGTCTGTTCTGGGGTCCCCATCTGAGGTTTCTGTAGAAAAGTGTTCTGTCGCCCTCCACCACAGTGAGTCCCACTGCCCCTTTTCGATTAGGCCCATATCTGTTGAGCTCCCCCTCCTCCCCCCCTCCCCTTCAATTAACATCCAGGTAGTCCTGAGAACAACAGGGGCAGGTGACCGGTCCAACACGCCGAGTCAGTTGGAGGCAACAATGCCTCCTGTGTAACCAGTGAAACTGATGGGTGGTACCGCAGGGGGTACTCCAGGGAGGAGCCCTCCGGCTGGCCAACAGGCCTCGGCGGGAGGTTTAGGAGCCTCCATGGTATGAAAAGTTTGCGCCGTTTGAGAAGCTGGACAGTTCTTGATGGGCGAGCCCCCAGTGGGGGATGGGTCATCTGGATCCTGAGTCGCTGGGTTCATGTGTGAAATCTCCATCTGGTGCGAGGGCCTGGGTCACAGGGAGCCGCGGTGCAGCGGGCCGCCTGATCTGGAGAGACAGTATGCGCATTTAGCCGTTGTCGTGCTTTTTATTTTTGGCAGGGGGGACCACGCGGTCTTCGTCATCTCTCGACTCGGGTCCAGGACTTCAGGGGCTCCCGCGGTCCCCCCTCCTGAGGAACGGGGGCTCGTCCATTGCCCCCGGTGTCTCCTCCAGGTTCATGAAATTTGCTGCTTCTCTGGGGGTGAGGATATGGCGGGTTTTGCCTTCCCAGGTGAAGGAAAGGGAGGTGGGGAAACCCCAGCGGTATGCGATCTTCCTCTTGCGGAGCCAGTCAGCCAGTGGTTTTAGGGCTTTCCTCTTTGCCAGGGTGACTGCCGCTAAGTCCTGGTATAGGGAGATAACCACGTCCCCGAAGAGTACACGGGGGGGGGGGGGAGTTTCTAGCCTCGCGCATGATCTCTTCTTTGATCTTAAAGAAATGCACCCTCAATAGGACGTCTGGAGGGGAGGCGTTGCTCTGCCTAGACCTGGTGCTGTGGACTCTGTCGAGCTCCAGGGGGGCCTCGTCTGAGAGGGTAAGGATGAAGCGTATGAGGTCGTTGACATAGGGCCCCAGGTCTGCATCAGAGATTGTGGGGGGAATTCCCCTCAGGGAATTATTGTTGCACCTGGATCTGTTCTCGTCATCCTCCTGTTTCAACTCCAGTGTCACAGACTGAACTTAAGGGATAAGGAATTCAATCCCCTCTCCCGAACCACAGAAGCCGAATGGATCGACCCCTCCCACCGTGGTTGGCACGGGCGCCTGGATGTTTGAATTACAGGTAGCCACGTGGCAGCCAATGGGGGGAAGAAGGAGTTAGGGAAAGGGGATGGACAAATAAAGGGAAGGAAGGGAAGACAACAAGACATAAAACGACAAAAGACTCCTACAATTCCGGACTAGATAGCTTAATACTCCTGCAACCTGACCTGACTCTATCTTCAGTAATTAGGTAACACATAACACGCCATCCTACACACCTCGTGAGCAAACATGGATCAGCACAACATAATGCACATAGAAAGACGCTTTTCTCCATGTGGACTTAACTTAACCATAATACACTGATAATGAACAGAAAACATTGAGACGTTCATATGCCTCACAAAACATGGATTAACATAGTACACTGCACATAGGAAAAATGTAATAACTGGGAAATGCGGATTAGAAGAGTTGAGTTTTCCCTGGTGCTTAGACAACAATGTGCCTGCTACCAGACTGGCGTATATCTTGCCCAAAACCAAGGATTTATGTGCCTTCACGTAACTTTTGGTCCGGACGTTTTCCTCAGACGTCCGGACATAAATACTTGAAGCTTCTGATTTACTCCATGTTAATGCCGTAACCGGCTAAGCAAACAAACATAGAAACACTTAACTGATGGTCCGGGAGCCTACTGCGGCTGACCCGGACCTGTAGCGCTGGAGCCTCACCCCGGGATATAAAGATGCCTTCCGACATGACCGGCGTGACTCCTGCACGCCACTCGCTTACACCTTCAGCGTTCCTGCTTCGCTCCTGCCGCCGCCCATGCTCTCCAACATTAATCAACAGCACATGAGCACGGGCGGGCGGCCGTTAAGAGCCCAATCCCTAATTGCAAAGTGCCGGCAGCTGAGTACCGACAGGCCCAAGGAACTACACCTTTCCCCATGCCTGCTGGGAATTGTAGTTTTTAGATATGCCGTACCTGCTTCCTCCTGCACCACAGGCCCTTATTCCTGACATCCAGGGCCTCACACCTGGCTTCCAGCGCTGCAATTCAGTCCGCTCGAATAGGGTGGTTTCTATTTCTTCCGTTCTTGACTCGATTTCGCCAACCCTTTTGTCCAGTGTGGAGATCTTGCCTTTCAGTTCCTCCGTGCCTTTTTGGTATTCTTTGGTGATCGCTGCGAGGAGGTCCTGGAGGTCACCTTTTGTTACCCATTGCGCTGATTGGTCAAGGCTGGCATCCGACTGGGACTCCGAGCTGGGCTCTTCGGGATGCCCTCCCCACTTGGGCTTCTCCACTGTGGATGCTGTGAACAGGGTATAGATGTCCGCTTGCTTCGGGGGTCTGGTGTTCCTGGGCATTCTGCGATCGGGGTCGCTGGACCTATGGGAGCAGCCCCCCTAGTCGGCCGTCGGTTGAGGGCTGATGTCTTAACTTCTGCCTAGGTTGGTTGGGGCAGTGCCGGTTTCCCAAGCACCCAATTTGCAGCGGTGGGGATCCTGGATCAACTGGCGTATCAGGGCCACGAGGCAGAGGGTGGGTGGGTGCGCCGAAGGTCCGGGGTGTACCAAGTCAGTTAGATTGTGAGGGATCAATTGGCACTGGCAGGGCCTGGGGAGTAACGGAGTCACGTGTTGAGCTGCTGGAGTGTGGGCCCCCCAATTGCGGTGCCGGCAGTTCAAGGCCCCTGGCCAGACATTTTTGGGGGCCGGCGAGAGGCAGCCAGGGGTCGGCAGGCTACTTGTCGCAGGCAATGTGGGCCCAGGTGCGCAGCGTAATATTCAGGGCCCCAGCAAGTGCCAGGACCGGCTGTGGGCAGGAAACCCCCACACGCCCCGCTGGGCGAGGGGGGAGGATGCAGCCAGCTGTCTATGGAGGCCTCAGCTGAACTTCTTGGCCCCACTCCCTCTCAGGCAGGAGGAGGGACCAGGAGTGGGGAGATGGACCTCTCGGTTGATGTTTGGGAGTCTCACACCCCTTACCGCGCTATAGGCGCATGGATGTTCCCCCAGAATCGCGGCGCTCCAAAGTCCAGTCCACCTTTCCCCTGGGTTCGGGGTCAGGCTGCAGGTGTGGGGTAATGGTCCCCCCGGTGCGGACAGTGCGGGCGTACCCACCCCGGAGCGGGGCTATCGCTCTCCCGAAGCACACTTCCCCTGCAGCCAGCCGCTCCAGGCAGCGGGAAGAGCAGTCTCCTCCCCCGCCGGGTGCTGGATGCCTCCGGCGCTGCAGGAGCCTCTGGGGGGATCAACCTCCGGCACACCCCTCCACGAACGGGACCGCCACATCCCCAGGGCTCACCTCCTCTGTTGATATCTGCTGGGGTGTGGGGAGCGCAGGCAGCTCCCCAGTTCGGCGCGGATCGCCCTCCTTCCAGCTGGAGTCGATTGGGGACCCAGCCACTCACTCCGTGGGTGCCCCTCCAGCCACACACATGGAACTCTTCCGAATCGGGGGGCCGCTTCCTCATACGGCGGGGCTGCCGATCCTGGTGCAGGTCGCCTACGGGCGGCGGTGCTTCAGGGGAGGAGGCTCTGCACCCCCGCCTCACACTCACCAGCGCCTGCCGGTGATCCTCCTGCCGCACTCCGGTCCCGGCACGCAAGGAGGGCAGGCAGACCCCTGTCGTCCAGAGGCCCGTGGCGTGCAATGCGCTAATGAAATGTAGATTGGCACCGAGGTCCAGGCTTGGAGCGGCGCCCTAGGAGGGATTCAGGCCAGCGGAGGGGCCGCCTAGGAGGCCGCCGAGGTCAGCATCTCGTCCAGCGGGAGAGGAGCTTCATTAGCTATGCGGCGCCCACCATTTTGGAGCGGCGGCGCAGAGACCTCCCCGGTCCCACATCAGCTGGGGGTTTTCTCAGGACCATGCCAATCCTGCGGGCTGCAAGACGGCCATTGCAGGCAGGAGCCCCTCAGGAGCCTGGGACACCGTCAGTTGATGTCGGGCAGTCAATTCCACCGGGTCATTTTTATGGCCGGGTGTGGACCCGGTCGGTCAGGAGCTCTCAGAGAGCTAGACCAGCCATCTTGGCGCCAAGCCACGCCCCCCCCCCCCCCCCCCCCCCGGCTTCCAGTCCTTTAAGATGAGTAGCAATACCCTGGAGATGGGTGGGATGCAGATTCTTCTCATACATCAATATTCAAGACAACACAAATAGTTTGGCAAAGTTCGTCTGTTTTAATGTAAGTCTTAAAACAGGGAGTACAACAAACATCAGCAATCGCTCGATACTCTGACTCTTCACTACTTCATAAAAAAGATGGGTTCTTATACCCATAATTGTTCATAGCTGATGTGTTGACCTGCGTCATTACCAATGTCATCCTACGTGGCAAACTTCAGAAACTTATCGGGAAGCGGGATTGGGTGTAAGTGAATAACTAAGCATAGGTACTATATCTGGATGGAGTAACAGAGAAAGGTAATAGGATAGCTAACATCAGGTGGGGCAACTAAGCCCTCCCTCCAAAATGGCCACTATGAACGTCACTAAATGTATGACGTCCCATTGGCTACACAAACTATAGGACCACTAACTGCGTGGTCCCCTACAATTGGTTGGCTTCTAACCCCCGTTGGTAATTTCCACCTATGTGAGCAGCACGCAGACTGAACAACCAGGTGCGGATAAGCTTGTCTTGATACCAGCTTCCCTCCAAGTAAAATGTCATCCATTATCACCTCAAAGGTCCAGTGTCAATTAGTACTTTGAAGTTGACCTTGACTGTTCTCTGAGAATTGTTAAGGAGTATGGCCACTATCCGGCTTCCGTGCGTCGGTGTGACCATCTCGTCTGTCCAGCTTTCTTCCATCACGTGAATGGATGCCATGAATTGAGCCTTTTCGTGTATTTGATTTTATTCTTCAATAGTCCTCTGATGTCTTTTGTTTTCGCTTGACCTTCTTGAGCAGGAGTGTCTGTTCATTCACGTTAATTGTATCCAATATCAGCCAACTCCTAGTTTGATAAGACCTTGGCTTTCTTGGCTCAGTGAACTCCTTAGCTGAAATGGATTCTGTTTAATTCAATTGCTTTTTGTAATTGCAACACTGAAATGAGGCCTTGTTCAGTACTGCTTTATACGTAGTGGAAATATTCATTCTTCACTTAATCCATATGTATCTATGAGGTATAGAGGTATATGTTGGTGCTTGCCGCAGTCTAGTTGTTAGGGAGAATTCTCTGTTTAGGCTGAATTTCCCTACCTAGTGAGTCCCCCAGCAGCTTTGCTGGATTTCTGGGGTTTCTTTTTTCTCCTGCCAAGAGTGAGACTCTTTTACCCTCACTCTTGGGCATGTTTGAAGTGTGTTTTCTTGGTTAAACCTTGTGTTGAATGGGCTATGGGGTCTTTTACTCCATAGGGCCTCATGTATTTTTGTGATGTGGGTTACACAGCACCCTCTGTGCAGTAACCCAGGGGTGTCCTAGGGACTCCCCAACATAGACTCCATACCCTGGGACTGACTACTGTCTCCCAGGGCATGTAAAGTCACCAAAGACTTTACTAGTCTTAAATCCTGAACAGAACCAGTACAAACCATCATATTGTGGATGTACTGGCTGGGGCAATTCGATTGCCCCAGGGTCTGTTAGTCGAAGGGGCCCGTCTCCATCCCCCCTGATCGAGTTTTGGCTGGTGGCAGTGGAAACTACTTTTTATATTCAACCGCAAATATTTTCCTATGGGATTTCCCATTGTTTTAGGCTAACACATTTAATTATTTATTTACGGTAGCCTCAAACATACCGCCGGTTTATATATTTATTATTATAACTCCGGTTGGGATTTTTTGCCAAAACTTGATTCTAAAATGGCGTTGGCGTTCGCCTCTGTAACTCTAACCCAAAGTGGAGCCCTTTGTTCCACTTTTGGCGGGCTTCTCCACAGAAGCCCTCCAAAGTGGTGCCACTCTGTCTGGGGTACTTAGGAGGGGTGGAGGGGGATTTAGGCACCCTGGACTGAGTTACCTTGGTAACTCAAGTCGCACTCCGTCCTGATTGGCCCAAGTGGTGAGCCGGCCGGCTCACCACTTAGCATGTTTGAGTGACAGCTAGGCTGGGTGAATGGGGGTTTGCTGCATAAAAGCAGGGCTTTGGGGACTGGAACTTTAGAAGTCGCCACAGGACCAAGAATCCGACGAGGGAAGAGCTGAGCCGACCTGCTACGACGACACCACCCGGTGGAGCCCTGCTGAACCGTCTCACCACTTTTCCCAACGACCGAGGAGAACTCTTAACGGAGTGGCTCCTTCCCTTGACTGGTGGGGACAACCAGTTTTCACCTTCTTTCCGCTTCTTCGAGGTATCTCGTGGCCGCCTTGCCCGTGCCAAGCACCCCGGCAACCGGAATACCACACTTTTACCACAACCGCGAAAGTCGGTACAACCCTTTAACCGGAGGACTCTGCGGCTGGTTTCTTCCCGGGCAGTGCAACGACCTTCGTCTTCTGCTCTTCAGCGAGAACTTCTTCTTCCCTGACCGACGTCGAGCCTTGCTGCCACTGCCTGGAACAACTGCCACCGCTGGAGGATCCTTCCCGTTTAAGGTACTGTGTTCCGCCTGGCTTCCCTTGCCACCGACTGTACGGGGTAGTTTTAGCCCCCGGCTTTCGAACCTGGGAGTGCCTGGGACACTCTGGCTAAACTTTCTAAGCCTCTCTAAACTCTGTCTTAACTCTTTTGCAAGACTCTGAATCCCTAATAACTGTGTCATCTTGGGCACATTTTCGCTCTGTCTGCTCTAAGAGTGGGCCCTGCCTAGTGACTTTTGCTCACCTGTGACTTTGTGCTTCTTTGAGCCTACTGAAAGTGTTCGTGACCTTAGAGTGGTGTGTTTATCCTAATTCTGCTCTTTTTCCCTCCCTTCTTTGAACCACTAGAGTGTCATCTAACGTTAAGCACTCACCTCTGTTTGAATTATGTGGTGTTAACCAAGAGTTGTCTAGTTAGGAATAAGGGTTGGGACTGCTTTCCATATAACTGTGTTTGAAGTGTTTTACTATATATTGCTAGAGTGTTTTCAACTTATGTGTTCTTAAAATAAATAACTATATACTTTTGAAACCAAGCTCTGGTCAGTGTTTGCTTGTACTATTGTGTTTGAGTACCTATTGTGTATACTTTGCATACTGCCTAACTCTTCTTGAGGGAAGTCTGACTGCTCAGCCACAGCTACCAGGTAAATCTGGGTGGTGCAGACTGCTACCAAGTGGGTTTACTGTTATACCTGTAGTCTTAAATCTTTTGCAGTGTTCCCTAAGGGAACTGCACAGGTTTCTGCCTAACACTAGTCTATTTAGGCATGTGGCTAGCTTCATGATTGCTTTGCTGCTTGCGTTTCATTGCATCTGTACACGTTTAAAATAACTAAATATCTTCATCAAGTTTGTGGCATAAGCTTCTTCATCTTGATTCCAAGATGTCACTTAACCTTGGTACTTCTTTGTTCTTTATAAATCGTCTGCCTCTCTGGTCTGGTTATCTTTCAATCTGGGTGTCGATTCAACTTTGTATGACGTCACCATTCATCCTGGTCATTCAGTTTCTTTGTTTCATCAGGAATCTCGTTCAAATGGCCATCATATTTTCTTGGATGCAGTACGTTACTTCCCATATTCTCTTATGTATAGGTATTCTTATGGTACTGCACAGAGCCCTCTCTCTTCTCTTTTTTGGTTTAACTGCTCAGTATACGTCACATATTTTGGTTCATACATTTCAGGTAATGTAGGCGGGGCAGTTGGAGTGGGGGACATGGCTCCTCCTCTACAGCGTGGACAGAGACAAGCTATGGGAAATGCTGAAAGGTTGGCAAATAGACCCATCTTTGCTGTACTTTATTAAAGCTTTATACAGCAGGACAGAGGTCAGAATTGGACTTTCCCAGGACGGGGAACTAGCTAGCCCAATTCCGACCAAGAAGGGACTGAAACAGGGATGCGCCTTGGCACCCCTGCTTTTCAATCTTTACTTGTCGCATCTTGCACAAAGGCTGGGGGAAGCAATGAACTTCCCATCTGAGTCATATGCGGATGATAGTTTCATCTTAGATAGTACCAAAATCGGGCTACAACGCTCACTCCAGGCACTCTTTGACTATGCTATCAATCTTGGCCTGAGACCAAACATTAATAAGACAAAAATTATGGTTTTTGGAAAGGGGCACACGCCAACAAAACCCATAATTGGTGGTTAGGGGTGGAAAAGTTGAAAGGACTAACGAGTATAGATACCTAGGAATTAGTATTAGGGCAACCTTTTCCGACGCCCACTTATAGCAGGATACCACACAAAAATTGTGGAACAAGTGGCTCATACTAAAAAAGATGATCGACTCCCAAGGTGGGAGATGTATAGAAGCCAAGATCCTGGTATACAAGACCTCAATCTTGCCCACCATGCTTTATTCCCTAGAGGTCTTCCCATGGGAAGCAGGGGCGAAAGAGTTTACAGTCCTTGTTGACCTTACCCCCTGGTACTCCAATACCTTCTCTCTTCATGTTGTGGTTATTGGCCTCCTGTCATTTGTGGGCTAGGATAAAATTTAATCTGGGGGTGCTAGATTCTGTATTTACATCCCACGCCAACAGATTTCTAAAGAGTGAATGGTTTGCTAACCTGGATGTAAGGGTCAGGTGATATTGGAGTAACCCCAATGGTGGATTCCTGGCTAGCATTTAACCTGGCCAGGATACCAGCCAAAGTGAGGGCCTACGACGCTGATCAGGCCCCAGTCATCTTAACAGGCTAAGGAAATATGGGGAGTATTCCCATCAGGCGTTTGTCCTGGGCAGTCCTAAATCCTATCTAATAAAAGGGTGGCACCATGCCTTGATCAGTTTCATATTATTGATAAGGCTACAGACAATCCCGGTCCTGGGAAAAACAGGGCCTGGGATGGGACCTTATATGAAAATAGGCTAAGCATATTATGTGGGGACAACATTGAATCTGCCCAACACATCCTAACACGATGTGAAGCCCTAGAAAGCCTCTATGAACGCGAATATGCCACATTTAAGAGGCCCTCTTCCAATCCATTTTGGAGCTGTCTGTTCGGGGTTGATTCTCTTGTCATCTTGCATGTGTGGGAAATAGCTGCCAGAAAACTTAGCTTAAGGGAAGATCAGCTGAGAAAATGATATGTATTTCTACTGTAATGTGTACTTTTATATGTTTTAATTTTTAATTGGAACACTGTGGAAAGGTTGCAACGCAATCAAATGCACTTTAAACAAATATATTATATAAATGGTGAAATCACAGTTACTCTTTACTTTTATGCACAGTTTTGCAAAAAAAGTAAACATCGCCTCCAAATTATGCTCTGCAGACTATGTTTAATAATGGATTCCTATGGAATTCACCTGTGCTAGAGCAGGTACAAAACGGAGGCAAATTTCATAGGAATCCATTTGTTTGCATCTCCACTGTGCTATCCTGCTCCATCTTGGGGGAGGTTTTCATGTAGATATAAAATTCCTCTTCGTTCCCTCCCTACACCTTGAAAGGGGCCACAATGGGTGAGAGCTGACAATGAAGGCACAAAAGCTTTATTTTTACGCTTTCATTTTGCCAGTTTTAAAATAACCCTCAAAGGAGGCAACTTTGTATCCCCTGACCGCTGTGGGCATTTTAAAAGACGTTTGCAGGCAATGTGGGAGACTGGAGGGGAAATCTATTTACTCCTAAACCTTCCCGTTCCTCTTGCAAAACCTCTACGTTTTACATCTGAATGAGACTCTAATGCGGGCGCAAAAATAATGGATTGCACCTGCTAAAAGCAAGCAAATTCCATAGGCAGTGCAGTCACTTTTTTACCAAAAACAGATAGAGTAAAGAGGAAAGGCTATTTTTCTAGTTTTTACTTTTTAGTGTTGAAGTCTTTGGGACCCAACTGCCACTGTTGATGATCTGCTGCTTGCAGTTTCCTCTTTTTAAGAGAATAAGTCTCTATGTGATGGTAGAGATTTTGAATTTAGTGAGCGTCATAGTGCATATTAGTTGCTAAACTCATACTTCGTTCCCTTTCCCATCATCCTTGTGGGTGTCCCACTTAAAATTGAGTACAGCATGTAGGGGTGCGGCCCCAGGCGTGTGAAACCCCCCCCTAGACTCTGCTGCCTCATCCCAGTCCCAGACAGTGTCGGACCTGGCAGCTAGGCACAGAAGCTTTTTCAGCTTTCCGCATGCTCCACGTTCTTTGCTTTTTCAAATCTTCTTCACCTCCCTTAGGTGCCTTGCCTCCCACAGCGCATGTCGGCTGCAGGAGGCTTCACGAGATGTGCATCCTGCTCATCGCTCGTTCCCAGCCTCGGACCCCCATGTGTTCCGTTTTGCATGCCTGTCGTCCGACCATCACTGGAACGCGTGAGCGGCCTGCAGTGCTCTCTGTCACCGGGCCTTGAAGAATCGTCTTTCCCGCTGGATGGAGGTCTTCCATTCTCTTCCTCCGGGACATCAAGACAAGATAGGTCCTTTGTTTAGCAAGGCCCCTTGGCATGGAGACTCCTTCCCGGGGTTTCCACTGGGAAGGGGACCTTGGACTCTTGTTCTGGCAGCCCGGAGGCCGTTAAGGCTACCAGCTTCCAAGCCGAGGGGCCCAGGGGCTCTTCCGGGCGGTCCACAGAGGGACGATCCAGTTCATCCTCCTTTTCTGCCCCAGGGGGCAAATGATCATTGTGTGCTACCTCCAAGAGTCAGTCCAAAGCCCGATCCAAAACGACTACCAGCTCCATAGCTGAGGGCGCCCTGCCTACCGGAGCCATCACTGAGTACCTTGTGCAGGGTGTTTTGACTACCGGCCTGCGGGCTGAGGGCTCAGAGCCTACCGGAGCCATCTCCAAGGTTGACGCTCTTGCTTCAGTGTCTGGGAACCCTTCCATGTCTGAGCCAGCATGTGGCATGGGGCATGGCACCAGGCCCAAAGATGGTGGTCAAGCACGTGGCAGAACCTGCACACAGAGTGGCCCCTGTAAGAAGGTTCCAGTCCCCTTCCTATGGTGTAAACAATGGTCTCTGCAGGGTTACATCTACCCCTCGCAGCATTACGGCTACACGCCCCAGGCTCCTAGATGCTTCAATAAGGAAAGGAGACCCAGCGCAGCCAAGGGCTGCGCCGCTCGCGATCCACCAGCGTGCAGGGATCGCTTCTTTGAGCGCTTCCTCCTCATGCGCTCCCCACAGATGACAAGGCTCCTCAAGGGACTCATCAAGGATGTGATCCAACAGGTCGGGCCCCCACCTCTGGGCCCTCCTCCGGTGTTGCCAGCGCTGCAGCCCGTTCCTCCTCCAGTCCAGGCCCTGACGGTACTTCAGTACCTCCTGTACCACCAACACCTCCCCTGCAGTCAAATATGGATCCACAGCTACAATCATGTTCAGATCAGTGGGGAACCCCTTTGTCCCCTGTCTCCCAGGATCTGGACTCCCCTCTGGAAAAAAGAGGGGGGGTGGAGGCGATGGCGCCCAGTACAAAGAGCCTTTCGGCATCAGTGAATCTGAACCCGTAGGCCCTTTAGGACGAGGTAACTGTATCTCTAAGATGGATGGGGATGAAGATCTTACTCATACATCAATAATCAGGTCGACAAAACACAACTGTTTTTAATTGCAATTGTCTAAAACAGGGAGTACAACGGACATCAACGGACACCGCACAAGTATTCTCTCTCAAGAGTTCTCCAAACATTTCCTAAAAATTACATTTATATAGCAAAAACTTGTCATCACTGATGTCATACTACATGGCTAACTAAGCAAAACTTACAGGGTTTGTGATAGGCTTAAAGGGGACATCTAAGTATACTTTCTATGGGGGACTGGAATGTGATTGGGTCTCTAAGGTCAGGTGGACAGCTATGCCCACCCCAAGTGCAAGTCATCTTCTGTGTCATACTAATATACAACATTTCATTGGCTTTCAAACTAAACTGCTCTCTGCTACGCGACCCTCTACAATTGGTTGGCACGCTTGTACCCTTCTGGAATATTCCACTCGCTAGCAGCACGCAGGTTGGTAGCCAGGTGCTGGAGGGTTGGCTTGGTCATGCCTCCCCACCCAATTAGCCCAACATCCATCATCACTCTTACTGTGTGCCATTCAATTAGTTCTTTGAACTCGGCCTTGCAAAGGATCACTGTGCCTGAGAATAAATAGTGTGAGCATGGCCTTATCTTCTGCTCTCAGTGCAGCTTGCCCAAAGTCTTTTTTCATCTTAACCATGTGACAAGAGACTGTGTTTTGAGCTCCTTCGTGGTATTTAATACTATTAAATGAAGCAAACCTGGCCCTTCTAGTGTTTTTCCATTACAACTCAACAGGAGCACGTATTGCTTCTCATGTTCATTGTATCTTCTCGAATAGATAACCAGGTTCTTGGCGGCCCCAACCCTTGACACTGGGCCAGACAATCCTTCTCGAATCTTCCTTCGCCGTCAGCTGTTTTATTAAACTGCGCCACACTTTCAGCCTTTCTATTCACGTGGTCCTAGTTAGCTAAAGTGCGTCGTGGAACATCCAGACTCTATACACACATATATATATTGGCGACACCGCTTTCAGTCTATTCACTACATATAGCCAGCCTTATGATTACTTAGTCTACTTGCGTTACTGCATCTGTACAATTATAAAACGGCTTTGCATTTTCTTCAGTGCTTCCTGCACGTGGAATCTTAATTTTGCTCTTGAAATGTTGCTCAATTCTTTACTTCACCATCAGATTCTATGCAGTCTATTCACCTTCTTCATTGGTATCTCTTCTGGATGCGTCATTTCTGCTTCATGTGACGTCAGCAGTCTTCTCTTTCATTCGTCTTCACATTTCTTCCGGAATTTCCTTCAGAAGACTGTCATTTCTTTGCAGATGCATCGTGTAGGGTTTTGATAGTGATATTTTATTTCTATCACGCTTGTACACAAGTGTTTCAGAGCGCGACAAGGCAAGGGAGGGGAACAGGGGTGAACAAAGCAACAAACTTACTAGGCCCAGTGACATTGAGAATGCGCAAGTGCATGGGAGAGGGGAGGGGAAAAGTGCATGCAAGGGGGGGGAGAAGTGGAAAGTGGGAAGCAAATGAGAAACAGATAAATAATAATAAATAAATAAATAAATAATAAAGGCAACAAACAGTGGTAGTGCAGCCAGCAATTGGCAAGTGCTAGGTTTAAGGAAGCAGACAGGGTAGGTCTGAAAAGTGCAGGAAGAAAAGGGGGGTGGGGCTGTATGGGTACAGATACAGACCCCAGTGCAAGGAGTGCCCACGGAGGCAGTGCGGGAAGGTGGCAGGGTGAGCATGTACCTGGGCCAGGAGGACAGAGGGTAGCCAGGTGCACAGTGCCAAGAGAGAACAGATCAGCAGGGGAGAGGGGGAGCGAAGGCAGAAGAAAAGAGGAAGATCTTGAGGTGCTTCCGGAACCGGAGATGGTTCTCCTCAATGGATACTTTGTTTCAAGGACTGTTCTATGTATAGTTACCATTAGTGGCGTTGCGCATGTCGCAATTTCCGGCTGCCAATATATAGGCAAAATAGGGGAGGGACTTCCGGTAGAGGCACTTGGCTCCTCCTCTACACTCCTCCTCTACACTCCTTCTGGTTGATTCATCAACCACTCTCCCATCAGTCTTCACATCTAGACATCCTTGTCTGAAAAAGTGCTTCTTTGGAGTGCATTACTCTTTTCAAAGATCCTGCTGATTTCACATGTTCATCAACACTCCGGGTCATAAAACTAAATTGTCCATTCGGCTGCAGTAGATCCATCTTCCCACATGCTTCTTGTGGTTTCTCAGACACAGGAACTTCGCTCACTCAGGTACATGAATACTGGTCTTTATATAGTCTCTAGTTTCTTAAGCGGTCAGCTCTTTGGGTCCAAACCCTGACTCGACATCGATCATGATCTTCATTCCTGTTGCTTTCTTTGCTGTCTTCTTGCACTGTGTGATTCTTATTCTAATCACACAGAATCCATACATGATCATCACCAACAAGGCTCCAAGGAACTTGAAGATATTCGCCATCCATTGTGGAACCCAGGAGAAGATCGACGCAAACCAGCTGTCATCTGCAATATCTTCCACTTCATCTTCCATCTTAATGTGCAAGTTCGTCAGCATCGTTATGGCCTCTTGCAAGTTCCCATTCTCTTCATCGTGAGAAGGTATGAATGTGTAACATGATTCTCCGATTTTGGAACAAACACTTCCATCCATGGCTATTATCATGTCCAGGACATATCTATTCTGAAGTCATCAGTCTTATGGCTCTAAGCTCTTCCTTGATAGCATTGAATCCCTTTATAGTAGTGTTGATCGTCTGCAGGATGTTCCATCTGGTAATCTGTAACCATTTTGCATTTGCCATTGTCTGGAACCCTGGCATAAAGATTGTCGCGAATACTGCTGAAGTCTGACTGAACAACCTGTGTTCATACGGAATAGAGTTAAAGCTTCTAACGATTAAGCTGAGAAGTAGTTCTCACTCTTTGTTCGATTGAGGAATCCAACTGATCTCCTCTTTCTCAGGTGAGCATCTGCTTTTCGAAACTCACCAATGTTCAGGTCACTCTTCAGAATCACCAATGCTGGAACATAGACAAGTACTATACAACACAATCCTCTCAAGTCTTTGGGCAGCTTCATTTATGTTCTGCAACCACAGAACCAGTAGTGGTCCATTATCGCTAGTGTTCCATCCTTCATTCCTTGTACATCGAAAATTCGACAGAACTGCTGATTCTCTCCAACTTTTCATGTGCCATTGTATCTGAAGCATAGCTCTGCACTGGCTAAAGGCATTATCTGCAACAGACCTCTTTTGCCCTCAACCCATGTCAGCAACTTGGCAATCTTCCGCCAGAGAGGTTTGAATCCTTTCTCCACACAATCTATAACTGGTTTGTGATGTTCTGTTACTGCCACCGCTCTGCATACAACTATGCCTTCTTCCCATCCATCTGGAGAAAGTACTGTTCCCCAGATTTGCATCTGGCCACTCTCCTTGCAACTTCATATTTCTTCATCATTCTTTCCGTGGCAATTGAGCTTTTTTATTTCCCATCTGATTCCTGCTCCCTTCATTCCAGGCTGTTCATATCTTATCACATGATCTCTGGTGTGTGGTCTCTCTCTTGTCTTTAAATCTTGTATGTATTCATCTTCTTCTGGAGCTCACCATTCAGTCACCCCTACCAAGGATGCTGTTCGACCCTGGAACTGACCTCTTGTATGGCAGAGTGCAAGGTGAGTCAAGCAATGAGCTGTCTGAACTGCTATTTCTCTTGGACTTCACCATAGCAATTATCCTCAGAGGTACTTTTTCCCACCTCTTTCATGTGCTGATACCACATGTTATTCCCCAAATGTGCTGTACTGTCTAGATAATTATTTAACTCATAATCATCTTACCTTGTGCTTCTCTTGGGTCTCATTCTTGCCAAATTAGCTTGTACATAATGATCATGGAGTATATAAAAAACGGACCATACTACAGGGGGAATCATATGAACACTTGTCAGAGAAATGGGTGACTTCCCATGTGTCACTGGATAATCACATATAGACTTGGTCTCTTTGCAACAGATAATTCTGCATAAGTCACTGGAATGGGAAGAATCAAGGGGACTCCTACCTTTTTGGGACCAATGAAGTAGACATTTTGGATTAGCAAAATCAGAAAAACAATAATAAATGCTGAGCACGCATATATTATGCACCAATACATAAGACCCCATTATTTGTGTTCTCCACATGCCGTTGAGTTTGCTCACTTTCTGGAACTGCATTCTCAACAGTCCACATTGTGCCTGTGTACTACTTTTAAGGAAGGAAAAAACCTTTTTAATCAGGCAGCCTTGTTAGAAGCTCGGGTAGCTGCTGAATCTGCTCAATTATCTCCATAAGTAACCTTCCAATTGCAGGGCGATTCTTAGGATCTTGCAGAAACACACAAATGTTAGTATTATGCTGAACCGAGGTTATCGACCTAGCCCTTTAAGACTAGGTAACAATACTTTAAGATGGATGGGGATGCAGAAGATACTCAAACATCAATACTCAAACTAACTCCGGAAGTTGGCAAATCAAAGCTGTTTTATTATCAGTTGTCTAAAACAGGGCGTTGCAACAGACATCATCCGACATCGCACATCAATCTCTCAAAGCATGTAATAAAAAACATCACTTTTATACTAAAAATGTGTCACCATTGATGTCTAACTGCGTGGCAAATTACAAAAACGTATTGGAGAAAGTGATAGGATTAGGGGAACATCTAGGTATATGTTCCATACTTGTCTAAGAGAGTGATAGGGTCCCTAGCATCAGGTGGGGCAACTAAGCCCTCCTCTCGTACAGGTCACTATGAACGTCATTGGATACACAACCTCCCATTGGTTACACAACTATAGGGCTCTTCACTATGTGGCCCTCTATAATTGGTTGGCACCCTTACATTCGTCAGTGCTTTTCCACATACATCAGCAGCACACAGGCTGGCCTCCAGGTGCTGGTGGGTTGGTCTTGACCACAGCTTCCCACCAATTATCCTACTATCCATCATCACTCTGCTGTCTGCCAGTCAATTAGCCCTTTGAAGATTGGCCTTGAGTTTGTTCTTCATGCCTGAGAATAAAAAGGAGTATAGCAAACTCTGTCCCCTTGCATTGGCCTAGCACGTCACTATTTTCTGTTCTCATCCATCCACGTGACTGAAGACCATGTTTTAGAGCTCTGGTGCTTTTAAAATACTCTTATTTAATGAACCTCTGACGTCTTCAGTGTTCTCGTGCCCATCTTCTGAACAGGAGTTTGTTCTTCCACACGTTTGTAACTACTGTTTGATCATTCCGGCCCAGAGTGGTCTTGGCTTCTTGGGGCTGATCCAGCCTCGCCCTTCTTTGATTCACCTCTGTAATTCAATTACTTTTCAACTGCGACACACTGGAAACGCCTTTCTTTTTCTGGTCCTGCTGTGCTAAAATGCGTAGTGGAATCGGCAATAGTTCCCTCACTCCTATATATATATATATACACATATTGGTGCATGCCGCAATCTATTCACT
Organism: Ambystoma mexicanum; assembly: GCF_040938575.1. Taxonomy (NCBI): domain Eukaryota; kingdom Metazoa; phylum Chordata; class Amphibia; order Caudata; family Ambystomatidae; genus Ambystoma; species Ambystoma mexicanum. Next base: position 1,363,315,967 of record NC_090930.1, on the reverse strand, counting down.
ACATAGATAGCCTTAAGAATACTTTTGTCTACTTGCGTTTCTTTGCATCTATACATGTGTAAAATGACTTAAGGTTTTCATCATTTTTGTAGCATAAACAACTTCAACTCGATCCTGAAATGTTGCTTATCTGCGATAGTCTTGCTTTGTGTGATGTCACCAATCTTCCCTTTTGCTCACTTTTCCCATTTCTTCCAAGATTTTACTCAAATGACCATCATATTGTCGTGTATGCAGGTATGGTTTTCTCAATGGTAACTTTGCTTCCAGGATTCTCCTTGGTATTGGTATCTTTAGTGGTACTGCTTCTGTCTCATATTCTCGTTCCCAACACGTTGGCTCCTTCTCTACAACACCAAACAAGATAAGGATGGACTTGAAGTAGGTATACAAAGTTGCCGATAAGTAGTCTATGGACATTGACATTAGACAGAACCATGAGGTTTATCCAAAGAGAAACTCAGTGAGGAATGAATCGCGGAACTGCTCCCTCTTCCAATCGTCAAACTGAAAGTCATGATCTGGCATTTTGTAGCACATCAACCCATCAACACTTTCTAAAATGCAATTCAAAATATTCCTGCAACTCGAGAACTTTTGCTTTTGCACTCCTGCTAAAATATCTATAAAGAGTGTCCGGGGTGACCCACATTCCAAAGGCACACTTGCATTTATTTGATCAGCAATCTTGGCGTCCTTCTTCCTCGTCATCGATCGAGTCTGCACGTGCTGAACTACTTCTTCTTGTCTTGCTTCCGAATCAACGGGTGGGGGTGCATCGGTCCCAGCAGCATATAGCTTCACGTCGCCCAGGTGAATCCGGGCACGCCTTTCTTGGACTTTTACTGCTCCACTATGAAAGAACCACTAAAACGGGGCTTGTGACACTTCCTTGTGAAGTTGCGCACTAGGACCGCATCTCCCACAAACAGTCTAGTTATAGGTTATCATTCCTGCAATTGGGCTGCTGAATGGTATTCATTTGTGTCCTGAGACCGACACCCCTTGCGCTTGAGTTGATCTGAAATGACAGAGATACTAGCGATCATACATGTTAAATACGTGCGTAACTCATTTCTTAACAATTCTGTAGTCATCTGGGCATCGCTTCTGCTCCTCGATGGAGGAGACAAGGGCGTTCTCATTCGCCTCCCTGTTACTAACTCGTGGGGTGTGAGGTGGTGGTCCGACCCAGGCTGATTCCTTAATGCATATAATGCAAGGGGCAGGCAATACAGCCATTCCTTCTTCAGTGTCAATTTTAACTCTTTGAGAAGGCCTTTGAGTCTCTCACGTATCCCGTTCACTTGCGAGTGATAAGCAGAAGAAAACATATGTTTTATATTAAGCAGTAGACTAATCTGTTCAAATACTTCATTAACAAAATGGGGCCCATTGTCGGATCTCAGCACCTCACATACTCCCCATCTAGGAAAGACTTCTCGGACTAAAAACGTCACTGTGCAAGTGGCATCATGGTGTGTACATTGACCTGCTTCAATCCATCTCGAAAAGGAGCACACAACCACTATCATATACCTATATCCACTACATACTTGCAGCATATCAACATTGTCAATATGTAAATGCTGAAAAGGACAGTTCGGTCGAGGAATCACTCCTCTGATTGTTCGCAGTATGTGCCCAGCCGTAAACCTTTGACATACGATGCAATTTACTGCATAAAAGGCAACGTGTTCTAACAGGTTTGGTACGAACCAGTCCTCCACAATAGCTGCTGTGAGGCTTTCCCTAGTTACATGCGCAGGATAGTGCAGCTGTTCAAGCGCTACCCTTAATAAGGCTACAGGCATCACCGGCTTACTAGTTCTGTCCTGTCACCACAATGCTTCAGAGGGGGATAAGGACCCCCCCCCTCCATTCCACAATGCTCTCTTCCTGTGGAGCACTGCCTTGAAAGTCCATCAACTGTGTTCTTGACAAATGATTAAACCTTTCATTTATAATCATAATTGTAACTACTTTTTCTTTTACATTTGGAGTATCAAAACTTGAAATATCTGGTGGATATACAACTCTTTTGGCCTCTTCATCTGCCGCTTTGTCTTCACGTGAGATAAAATCAGTTCTCTTAGTATGTGCTGCACATTTAACTATTGCGATGACTACTGGGAGTTATAATGCCTTGATAGGTCTGTCCAATAATGCTGCGTGTTGCACTGGAGTGCCGTCCGCTCTGAGGTAGCCCCTCCTTTTCCAACATGCTAGCCCTGCGTGCATGGTTGACGGCACATAGACTGAGTCACTGTACACCGTCACTTCCTGGTCTGCATGTTTCTCGAGCGCGACAATATGTGCCACCAATTCTGCTGCTTGTGCCGAAAAGTGGCACGGTAGTCTTGCACTTGCTACCACTTCAAATTCCCCATTAGCTCTGTGCCTTACCACAGCTGAACCTGAAAGCCTTTCCCCATCAGTCTGATCAATTTCTTAAGATCCGTCAATAAAGAGAACCTCCCACCTGCTAGAGCATTCTCATTTACTCTTGGAATATCATCATAGAACTCCTCGTAGTTAGAGCAATCATGCACATGCTCACCCGCTGCCTCAGCTCATGAAATGTTGATCAATTCTTTACTTTGCCATCAGATTCCATAAGGTCTATTCACCTTCTTCATTGGCATCTCTCATGGGTGTGTAATTTCTGCTTCATGTGACGTCACCAGTCTTCTCTTTCATTCATCTTCACACTTCTTCTGGAATTTCCTTCAGAAGACTGTGTCACAAGTCTCCCCGCTTCTCACCTGTCTGTATTGTTTGCTTGTGATCTTCGGAGATGTCTTCTTTCGCACTGTTCGGGATTTATATAACCCTGTGCGTGGGTCCTCGGATTCCAGCGTGTGTTTCGTGACCCAGCTCCAGGATGCGCTCAGATGTCCGAGGCGAAGACCAGGAAATAATGAGGTTCCCACTCGGGGACCCGAATGCAATGGAAATCCAGGATATGCAAGGTAAGGATAAGGGGAAGGAGGAAAGAAGAATAATTCAAGGGACCGGGAACCAGGAATCAAAGGTAAGCGCTGAACTTGCTCCGGCAACACACGTCCGACTACTGCAAGCGGTAGCGTTGAGACGTACAGAGCCGCGGGGCGTGTCTGCTGTGTAGAACGTAGAGCGTATAATGCAGAGACTGGTAAACAGCGTTTCGCGTTCAGCAGCCATGTTGGGAGTACTACTGAGTTCAGTCCCCTATGGGTCGGGGACCACGAAGTCCAGAAGGGACGCGAATGACGGTTCATGACAGCATGCCTCCTCTGAAACCCAGCTCCTCTGGGTTTACACGGATGTATAAGGTGGTATCTTCGGGGCATTCATGTTTGAGACGGGTTCCCAGGTGCGTTCACTGGGAGGGTCCCCTTTCCACTCGACCAGATACTGTAGTTGACCACGTCTGTACCTGGAGTCACATATTCTGGAAACCTCATATTCTCGCTGATCATTGACAATCACAGGGGTAGATGTTGGAGCAGTTTGAGAGGACTGAACGTATGGTTTCAACAGAGAAGTGTGAAAGACCGAGTGGATCCTTTTCCAAGATTCTGCTAGTCTGAGTCGAAAGGCCACTGGGTTAATGACTTCCTTAATGGAAAAAGGGCCGTAATACCTGGGAGCCAATTTATTTGGTCGTAGGTGTCGAGGTAGAAGTTTCGAAGACAACCAGACCTTATCACCTATTGAGTATGAAGGCCCTGGTCTTCTTTTGGAGTCAGCATGATGTTTAACATCTTTTCGGGCCTTTTCTAGGTGTCCTTTTGCTTCTTTGTGTACGTTGATAAGGATTTCAATCCAGGAGTCAACCGTAGGAACTGGGGTAGGATGTGGGAGAATGGATGGTAGAACCAAAGGGTGGAATCCTTGACTACAGAAGAAGGGACTAGTTTTGATAGCCGAGTGATCCGAATTGTTGTAGGCGAATTCAGCCACAGGTATTAAGAGTGACCAATCATCCTGGACCTTGGTGGCGAAACAGCGAAGATATTGTTCCAGAGTTTGGTTTACGCATTCAGTAGCTCCATTGGTCTGTGGGTGATAACCTGAGGATAAGGCACGTTGGATTCCCAGTATACAACATAATTGTTTCCAGAACTGGGATATGTACTGGGGTCCTCTGTCAGATATGATCTTGGAGGGTAGCCCATGGAGTCGGAATATGTGTTCCAGGAAGATTCCGGCAAGTTCAGATGAAGATGGCAATTTATATAAAGGTGTAAAATGAGCCATGTGAGTGAACAAATCAATGGTAACCATGATAGTTGTGTGGCCCCGGCAAAGCAGTAGTTCCATGATAAAGTCCGTGGCAATGAATTCCCAAGGTCTTGTTGGCAGCGCTGGTTGGAGCAGGAGACCTGCCGGTTTCTTGTTATCATGCTTGTTTTGATTGCAGACTGCACATGTTTGGATATAATGCTGGACATCATCCTTCATCTTCGGCCACCAAAACTGTCTTTGTATTAGACGGAGGGTGTTGGTGATGCCACGGTGTCCTGAATGAAGGGTATCATGACATAGGCTTGTGATCTTTTGTCGTAGTCTCTGAGTGGGAATGACCAGGCAATTGTCCTTGAATAAATATCCGTCCTTCGTTTTGAGATTCCACCGATTATTACCATTAAACTCCTTCCAGGTTTCAGAGGACTGAGTTTGAATCTGAATATCCTCCAGGAGGTTGATTGCTTGGGCAACAAATATTGTGTGGGGAAACATCTTTGGGAAGGATCGATCTTCAAGGATATCGTAGTCAGGACGTCGGGATAAGGCATCGGCTATTATGTTGTGTGTTCCAGGAACATGATGGATTTGAAACTGGTATTGAGAAAAAAAGAAGGCCCAACGGGCTTGACGACTGTTCCTCCATTCCAGGGATTGCAGGACTTGAAGATTCCGATGGTCCATGCGGACCTGAACAGGGTGTTTCACTTCCAGGAGTAGATGACGCCAATCTGTGAAGGCTTGACGGATGGCTAGCAATTCCTTTTCTAGGACGGAATAATGGGTTTCACTAGGAGTCAAGGTGCGAGAAAGATAGGCGATGGGGTGTTCTAGCTTGTCATCGAACTCCTGTTTCAGGACTGCCCCGATGGCATAGTTAAGGCATCAGTTTCCACAAGAAAGGGTTGATCAATGTCAGGTTGGGCTAAGATGGGGGCTTGTGTGAACTCCGACTTTAACCGTTGAAACGCATCATCTTGGGCTGCTGTCCAGTGAAAGGGGGTATCTTTTTTTAACAATGTAATGATCAGATGTACAATCTCCGAAAAAGAGGGTATAAATTTACAGTAGAAGTTAGCAAGCCCCAGGAAGGATTGAATTTGTTTTACAGTATTGGAACAGGCCACGATAGGATGGAATCTACTTTCGAGGCATCCATTCCAATTCCTTTTGGGCTAAGGACGAATCCAAGATAGTGAACACTAGACACATGGAAAAGGCATTTCTCGGGTTTAGCCAGGAGCTTATGTTCACGTAGACGTTGTAAAACTGCCTTAACATGTTCTTCATGCTTCACATGGTCCTTAGAGTATATCAGTATGTCGTCCAGATATACAATGACGAAGAGGAACAGCATATCGGAGAACACCCGGTCCATAAAACGTTGGAAGACCGCTGGGGCATTGGCAAGTCCGAAGGCCATAACCAAGTATCCAAAATAACCAAAGGGTGTTCTAAAGGCTGTTTTCCATTCGTCATCTTCTTTTATACGGATGAGATGGTAGGCTCCTCTGAGATCTAGTTTTGTGAACACTACAGCTCCTCTTACTGCTTCCAAGATATCTGAGATGAGGGGCAACGGGTAGCGGTCCTTGAGGGTGCATTGATTAAGGCCACTATATTCTAGACAGGGCCTAAACTGCTTGGTATCTTTCTTGGGAACGAAAAACAACGAAGCTCCCGCCGGGGACTTGGATGGCCGTATGGTGCCACTTTTCAAGTTAGTATCCAAGTATTCTCGGAGGGCTCTTTTCACAAGTTCTGATAGAATGAACATCCTCTCAAAAGGAATCACTGCTGAGGGTTCAGTATCGATGGCGCAGTCCTCAGGTCTGTGAGGGGGAAGAGCTTGAACTATGGCAGTCGAAAATACATCTGTATAAGCCTGGTAGGCCCTGGGAATCTGGATAATATTAGAGACTGTGAGTGAACCTTGCTGGTTCGCTTGCGAGTCTTCAGAGGATCCTGTCGAGGAGTCTATGGATAAACAGTGGGACATACAATGTTCTGAACCTAGAAACAAGGATCCTGCTGCCCAGTTGATTTAGGGGTTATGCTTCTGTAACCAGGGCATGCCCAGAACCATTGGGTAATGGGCAGATCTTATGATGTCTAATTTGATTCTCTTTTGATGGTGGTTTATAGAAAGCAAGATCTCTTTGGTTTGAAGGGTTATGGGTCCTGAAGAGAGGGGCCTTCCATCAATAACCTCTACAGGTTGCATGATGTCTCGAGTTTCATATGGAATGTTATGGGTAGTGACCCAATCTTGATCTATGAATATCACCATGGCCCACAATCCACTAATGCCAGAATGGGGTAAGATTCTTTCTTGGAAGGCGATAGAAAGGCCTGCAGAATCACAAGGTTGTTCTGTCCAGGAGAGTTCAAGGATGGAATAGATATGGAGCAAATATCTCTCTCCCGAAACTGTGCTCCATCTAGGATCGGGAGCTGGCGTTTCCCGAACGCCGTGGAGGGGCAATAGGACACTCTCTCACAAGATGTTTATCAGAGGCACAATACATGCACAGGCCAGTGTGAATCTGTCGCATCCTTTCTTGCGGGGTTATGGGTCCGAGTAAGGCCCCAAGTTGCCTGGGTTCTGGGTCCGTGGGCAGAGAAGCTGCAGGCTCAGGTCTAGAAGGATGGTCTGTAGAGGCCTTTTGGAAGGGTGATTTAATTTTCTTCTTTTCCGCCTTTCTTTCCTGGATACGAAAGTCAATCTGCAAGGAGAGATCCATGAGAGCCTGGAAGGAACTTGGGCGAGCTACCCTGGCTAGCTCGTCCTTTATCTCTTCATTCAATCCTCTTCGAAAGAGGGTGAAACAGGCCTCTGGAGACCAGTCTGCTTCCTTGGTAAGTTGTTTAAAGCAGGTCACATAGGTAAGCATATCCTGGGATCCTTGTTGAAAGTACAGTAAACGTTCTTGAGCACGGTAAACCTGCTCTGAGTGATCAAACATGGTCTTTAGCGCCTTCACGAAACCATCATTGTCATCCAGGAGGTCGTCGCCCGAATTAACTAAGGGAGTTGCCCATGCCAAGGCATTCCCAGTGAGATGGGAGATCATAAAGCCCACTTTTGCCCTGGGAGTGGAGAAGAAGTAGGGCTTAAAGGTGAAGTGCACTAAACATGAATCGAGGAAGGCACGAAGGGTCTTTGAAGAGCCATCATATTTATCCACTACTCCTCCCAACAACACGCTTTCCTTGGTTGCGGTGTCACGTGACAAGACCAGCTGTTTCAATGCAGCATTTTCGGCTTTAAGATTTTTAACTTCTGTTAGCTCCTGCATGCCTCGCATGAGGTCTTGAATTGCGGCCTCCATTTCTGTAACTGTATCAATTTGTTGGTGTCTCAATCAGTCACAAGTCTCCCCCTTCTCACCTGTCTGTATTGTTTGCTTGTGATCTTCGGAGATGTCTTCTTTCGCACTGTTCGGGATTTATATAGCCCAGTGCGTGGGTCCTCGGATTCCAGCATGTGGTTTGTGACCCAGCTCCAGGATACGCTCAGTATCTAGGGCGAAGACCAGGAAATAATGAGGTTCGCCCTTGGGGACCCGAATGCAATGGAAATCCAGGATATGCAAGGTAAGGATAAGGGGAAGGAGGAAAGAAGAAGAATTCAAGGGACCGGGAACCAGGAATCAAAAGTAAGCGCTGAACGAGCTCCGGCAACACACGTCCGACTACTGCAAGCGGTAGCGTTGAGACGCGCTGAGCCGCGGGGGCGTGTCTGCTTTGTAGAACATAGAGCGTACAACGCAGAGACTGGTAAACAGTGTTTCGCGTTCAGCGGCCATGTTGGGAGTACTACTGAGTTCAGTCCCCTATGGGTCAGGGACCACAAAGTCCAGAAGGAACGTGAATGACGGTTCATGACAGACTGTCATTTCTTTGCAGATACATCTTGTAGGGTTTTCTCAATGGATACCTTGTTTCAAAGACTCTTCGCAGTATAGCTACCATTACTGGCGTTGCGCATGTCGCAATTTCTGGCTGCCAACATATAGGCAAAATGGGGGCGGGACTTCCGGTATAGGCACTTGGCTCCTCCTCTACAAAGGTGTTTGATGACAGTCTTCAGGGCCTTCCAGAGTTCTTGGGGATCACCCAGCCAGAGCAGGCCCCCCAGGAGTCAGGAGTGTTGGCGTAGGTTCTGGCCTGGCATGCCATGAGTTGTTTGGGCATTTCCTTTCAGAAAGATGTCCTGCAGGTGGCAAGGAAGGTCTGGGAGATGCCCAGGGCCAACGCCCAGATGAACAAGAAATTGGACGGCTGGTTCAGGCTTTTGGATGTGGGAACCCGTCCTCCTGGCCTCCCACTCTCAGCCACCCACTTCAGTGGTGGCAGTGGCCTCCTTGTATTCTAAGCCATCGTCTTCGTCTTATGCAGCAGGAGCCGCCTCCAGTTGTCTTTCCAAGGAGGACAAAGCCTCTGAGTCTTTTGGCAAGCGTTGCTATCTCACCTCTGGGCTGCACTTGCAGCAGGCCAACGCTGCCGCCCTCCTAGCTGCGGCGAACCAGAAGCTGTAACGAGAGATCGGGGAATTCCTGCCGACCTCCCCCTGGAGAGACAGGCCTCCTTCAAAACCTGCCTGGCACAGGCCCATGCAGTTGCGCAGGACCTCATGGAGTCTTCGGTCTCCCACATCGACACAGCCAGCAGAGGGCTGTGCCTGGGGTCGAGATGAGGCAGACAGCGTGGATGTATGCCACTAAATTCCCTGCTGATTTGCAGGAGAGGATCCTGGATCTTCCTTTTGAGTCGTTGGATCTTTTTCATTCGTCCAATGTATAAGGGGCTAAGAAAAAAGAAGACCTCTACACAGACTGCCAAGTCTTTGGCCACCCTTACTAAACCTGAGCAGAAGTCCTTCCCTCAGTCCCAGGGCAGGACCGACTTCAAACCCCACGCTTTCAGCTGCTTCAAGGGGTTTCAGGAACACGGTGCCCGGAGACCAGATAGGTGCCCTAGCAACCACAGGCGGAAACAGCAGTGGACCTTGCATGTTTTTGTCTGCCTGCGCTAACGCATCAGATGCCAGAAAGCAATGACGCGTCGGTCAGGGAACACAGCTCGCCTGTAGGGGGCCAGCTGGCTCTCTTCAAGGACAGCTGGACACGTTGTTTCAAGAGTCCTTGGATCCTTTCTATAGTCTCCACGGGCTTCTGTCTTCCTCTTCTTTTTCCTCTACCTTCTTCTCCTCCCCTGCTCCAGATAGGTCCCTGGCCCTTTTACGGGAGATCCTCTCTCTTTTGGATATGCAGGCAGTGCAACTGGTCCCTCAGTCAGACAGGGGCTCTGGGTTCTACTCCAGGATTTTTGTAGTACCCAAGAACAACAAGGCTGGCCTGAGTGTGTAGTCCTGGACTTGTCATTCCTCAACCTATCTTTACTGTTAAAACTCTTCAAGATGATTACTCCAGCGCACATACCCGAGTCTCTATGTGCAGGGTACTGGATGTGTGCCCTAGACATCAAGGATACGTACCTTCATTTCCCCATCTAGCAGCTGTATCAGAAATTTCTGCGGTTCATGTTTATGTCATACCACTTCCAGTACAAGGTGCTGCCTTTCTGCCTCAATTCGGCCCCTCATGTGTTCTCAAAGCTAATGAATGTGGCGGGTGGTCTCCTCGGTCTGGAGGGCCATCACCTGTCCCTCAGCAGAGCGATAGGGCACTTTCTGGCCAATTCGACCACCTCAGCATGGTGATTCCAGCACCTTCTAGGCTTGGTGGCGTCTTGCGTGCTCACAGTCCAGCACGCCCGCCTCAAGATGAGGCACCTTCAGCTCCACCTGGTGGCCACCTGGGACCAGGAAACAGGGTTGCAATTGGACAAGATTACAATTCCCATGCCCCTCCTCCCGGATCTTTGTTGGCGACTGATGGACTGTAATGTGTCAGTGGGGGCCCCCCCTTTACCCTACCGTAGCCCTCTCTGGTGGTGACAACTGATTCCTCACTCACGGGTTGGGGGGCTACTCTGGAGGGCTACTCCATTCATGGTGCATGGTCCAGGGTGGAGTCCCTCCTGCAGATCAATCTTCTCGAGTTTAGGGCAGTGGGCCTGGCTCTCAGGGCGTTTCTGCCTCTCATCAAGGACAAGGAGGGTACTGATCAGGACTGACAATTCTACAACAATGTTTTACTTGCAGAAGCAGGGTGGCACTCGTTTCCCCCTCCTATGCATGGAGGTAGTGTCAATCTGGGAATGGGCTCTGTCAGGAGGGATATGGATTTCCTCAGTCCATCTCCCTGGGACAACAATGCAGAAGCGGACCAGCTCAGCTGCCTGAAGTTCAACACCTATGAATGGAAAATACACATCAACCTTTTGTTGCCCCTGTTCCAGAGATGTGGGTTTCGGGATCTGGACTTATTTGCATCTCCTCTGAACTCCAAGTGCCACCGTTTTGCTTAATGGGCAGGACAGGGTCAGGGGTCTATGGGGGATGCATTCCAGCTGTGCTGGCACAGCTGCAGGTGCTATGCATTTCCTCCTCCTCAGTTGCTCGAGCAGACCCCCCGCAGGTTTCGAGCATTGGTGGACTGCAGCCCCATCCTGATCACCCCCTTCTGGCCGTCAAAGCCCTGTTCTCAGATCTGCTGCAGCTGTGCTCCCACGGACCTGTCCATCTTCCGATCCCGAGCTTGGGCTTCCTGACACAGCAGGGCAGGGCAGTGGAGCACCTGGACCCAGCCAGACTGGTCTTAACGGCTTGGTTCCTGACCAGCTGAGACTGCACCACGCTCAGTTCTCAGAGAACAACTGGGACATTATACAGGAGGCAGTCTACGCCATCTCAGTTCAAGAGCAAGGGGACTAGATGTTGCCACTGTACTCACGACAAGGTGCTGGACCCCCTCACCTGCTCCCTGGACCATGTGCTGGCTTTTTCCACACATCTGGCCCGTTCCGGCATTCAGGTTGATACCTGCCGCACCGATCTGGCAGCCAACCCGGTGGTTAAGTCCCACCTCAAAGGGTTGTCCAGGCTTGTTCCTTCAGTTCATAAGCCTCATCCAGTCTTGGACCTTAAAGTGGTTCTTGCGGCTTTGCAGAGCAAGCCCTTCGAGCCGATGGCCTCATTGAAGATTCGGCTGGTGACACTGAATGCAGTACTATTGGTTGCAGTCACTAAAGGTGCATAGGGTCAGCGAGCTGCAGGCTCCGTTGACAGGCATGTCCTTTACCACATTTCATAACGACAAGGTCATCTTGCGCACTCATCCAAACTTCTTGCCTAAGGTGGTCTCTCCATTCCATTTGAATCAGGAAATCTGCCTGCCAGTGTTCTTTCCGAACCCGCAGTCTACTCAAGTTCTATCTCTGTCGGATGAAATCCTTCAGGAAGTCTGAGGCGTTATTCATCGCCTTTGGGGGCACGTGTCCCAGAACCCAGTCTTCCAAAGCTACTGTTGCCCATTGAATGGTCAAGGCCATCTCAGAGGCGTATATGACCGTGGCAAGCCGGTTCCCACAGGGATTCATGCCCATGCGGTCACAGCTAAAGCCATGCCGATCGCCTTTCAAAGACATGCTTCTTGGGATGTTATCAGCAGGGCTGCTACTTGGGCTACGCCGTCTGCGTTTTGTAAGCACTATTTCCTGGATACCAGCTCCAGGCAGGATGTGGAGTTTGTTCAGGCGGTTCTGAAGAACCTGTTTGCTTCTTCTTAAGTATGAGGCAGTTTGTCTGACCTCCACCCTATGGTCTTGTTTTGTGGAATCACCCACACGGATGGAGGAAAGGGGACGAGACGTATGAGTAATTAAAGTTACTCACTGTAGCGACTAGAGTACTCATAGTCGTTAGTCACCTTTCCTCCATACGTCCCACCCAAATTCCCCCAATGTATGCCAGGGGCTAGAATGTTAAGCATAGCCAGGTATTAAACCGTCCGATGTGTTAAAAGGGGACTGAGGTGAGGTGCCGGAGGGCAGGGTCTCGGGGGCATTCCCACACCTGAGGCTGAGCTCCCATGTGCTGTACTAAATTTGAAGGGGAAGCTCCATTTTTCGCTGCCAAAGAATCTGGTACTGTCCCCATGTTGGGGGACACCCACAAGGATGGAGGAAAGGGGAATAAGGACTGAGTACTACAGTGAGTAACTTTAATTTATCCATAACAAACATGCCTTTTTATAATAAAATGTTATGTATGTGCAGCTACTTTGCCTTTCTCTTATATTCTTCTAATTTTATAACTTTCTTAGCTAATCATTACCACCATGAAGAAAAAGCAGTATAATTTTCTAGATCAAAGGAGGACAGATTTTGACCAGGATTATCAAGATTTCTGCAAACAAATAAGCGACATTCATGTAAGTGGCTCATTACCTTTCCTACTGGTCTCTGCTAATGATGGCTGTGTGTGAGCAGCCCCTTCAACTGATGTCCCTGGAATGATTCTCTGGTTCCCCTATTACTGCTGTTACAACCATTGATTTAAAGGTTGCATGTGCAGCCCAGCAAGCAGAATTAAACCATGGTAAGTGGCGTATTAGCTTGCTGTAGCACTCACTTATTTTCTTCCCACTAGCCTTTCAATAGTCTCCTACTGACTGTTGATGAGTTAAAGATGGGACCTGGGTCAGCATTTCTCTTCCCACACTTTCTGCTGTATCAGGAAGTTGTGTAGATGCAGCACAAGAGGCAAGTTGGGTGTTCTGGGAGGAGCTGCAGCAGCACTTTATTTTATTTTAATTTTATTTTTTACATTTATATAGCGCACAGACAGCCCAGGGGCATTGTGGCGCTGTTACTTGCAGTAGACTTAGTTACATTACACATACGTTAGTGGATTGGAGAGCAGGGATGTAATCCATGTTATGCATAAAAGCGTACACAGTTCATAGTATCCCGGGTAGGGGATGGACGTCGTGTCAGGGGGTAAGGTGATCTGGCGAATAGGGTGGTTTTCGTGGTCTTACGGAAAGCGGTGAGTGATAGTTCAGCTCGCAGGGCAGTGGGGAGGGCATTTCAGTGCAGGGCGGTTAAGTAGGGAAAGCTTGCGCCACCTGCTCTTGCTCTTTTTACCATGGGTACGGTGAGCAGGTTAGAATAGGGGGTCCTAGATGGTCTTGAGGAAGAGGCAGGGCGGATTCTTTGCGATAGGTATGCTGGTGCGGCGAGGTGAATGCCTTTGTGGGTGAGGGTCATGGCTTTGAAGATGATCCTCTCCTTTATGGGGAGCCAGTGGGAGGCTCTTCTGGCAGCAGAGATGTGCACTCTTTTGGAAATGCCTTGTGCGGCGCGTAAGGCGTTGTTTTGAATTACTTGTAGTTTCTCAAGTTTTTTTGTGGAGGTCACTAAGAAGAGAACGTTACAGTAGTCCAACCGGGATCCAGTGATGGCCCTCGCTATGTTTGTGCAGGTGTCATTGGAGAGGTAGGGTCTGACTGCATTGAGGAGTTTAGCATGGTAGGCAGCCGAGGAGGCAATGGCATTTACTTGTCTGGTCATGGACAGACTTGAGTCCAGGTAGACGCCTAGGGTTTTTACTGACTCGGATACTGGAATTTTGATCGAGTCGATGATGAAGTGGCTAAACTGGTCGTCAAGTTTTTTGAGAGTGTCAGAGGAGCCTACAAGCAGGAGTTTGGTTTTGTCTGAGTTGAGACAGAGGCTATTTGCAGCCATCCAAGTTTGGATGATGTTGTAGATGATGTTGAGGGTCTTGGAGTCAGTGTCATAGTCACCTGTCAGGGTGCGGAGGATCTGCGTGTCGTCCGCGCGTAGTTAGTGTAGGAGATCCCCATGGCGACAAGGATGAGGAAGAGGGGGCGAGTGAATATATTATAGAGGGTGGGAGAGACGCATGAACCTTGTGGTACACCACATAGCATAATGGTAGGTGAGGCAGTAGCTAGATCAGAGAAAACCTGCATGGTTCTTCCTTGTAGGAAGGAGGTGATCCAGGTACTGGCTTCGGCTGAGAAGGTTGCAGTGGAGGTCAGGTGGTGGCATAGGACGACATGATCAACAAGGTCAAAAGCTGCGGAAAGATCGAGGAGAAGGAGCAGGACGGGTTTACCTAGGTCTCTTGCATCATCCATCTGGTTTTTAAGGTCGAGTAGGGCGGTCTCAGTCCCGTGTTTGGGCGGAACCCGGATTGTCTCAGACCTAGGAATTTATTCTCTTCGAGGAAATGTTGAACTTGCAGGTAGGCTGCTTTGTCCAGAATTTTAAGAAGGAAGGGGACTGTCGTAATGGGCCTATAGTTGTTGGGTGAGGTGTGGTCAAGTGTGGGTTTCTCTATGAGAAGCCTGACCCATGCTTCCTTGAGGGATGAAGGTACTTTCCCTGTGCTGAAGGAGGCGTTGACAAAGGCTGTGAGAAATGGAGCAACGGAGTCGGCACAATCCTTAATAATGGTGGCGGGGCAGGGGTCTCCTTTGCAATTGGAGGGTTTGATGCCTTTCATTAAGTTAATGATGTCTTTCTCCTTGATGGTTTTGAACGATAGGGTGGGGGAGGCATCTGAGGTGTGAGAGGGGGCGGGAGTGGGGGGGGGGTAGGGAGAGTGAGTCTAGTGTTCATAATTTTAGCTTGAAGCAGGTCCAGTTTGTTACGCATGGCTGTTTGAATGCCATCGATCCAGGCCTTATCTTTGGTGAAGTTTTGGGGTGTGGGGGTAGGGGTTTCAAGTTCCCTAAATATGGTGAACATTTCCTTCGTGTTGGATTTTGCTTCAGTGGTTCTAGCTTCGAATGATTTGGCTTTGGCTTGGATGATTGGCTTTTTTATAGTCTTTGGGACGGGTTTTGAAGTCAAGTTTGTCTTTGTCATCTTGGGAGGACTGCCAGCGTGCAAGGGCGGAGCGTTTGTCCGTACCGAGTTTGAGGAGGTCTGGGGTGAACCAGGTGTTGGTGTGGCTGGTGGGTTTCGATTTCTGAGTTTTGAGAGGGGCAATGGAGTTGATTGCTGCCGATATAGCAGTGTTGTAGTTTTGTGCAAGGGTTTCTGGGTCGTTGGAGAAGGGAGGTCTGAAGGCAGGTCCCTGAAGGAATGGTAGGAGTCTTTCTTTAGTGAGTAGGCGGGCGCTTCTGGTGAGGGCAGGTGACAGGGGTTGGGGGGTGGTGTGGGGAAGTGGTGGTGGGGATGTTGAAGGTTATGATGTGGTGGTCAGACCATGGGGTGGGGGTGTTGCTTGTGATTGTGAGAGGGCAGTTGTGCTGTGCGATCCAGTCAAGTGTCCTGCCTAAGGAGTGGGTGGGGTCTGTGACAGTGTTTGTGAAGCCTAGGGTTTCAAGGGCTGAGTTGAGTGATTTAGAAGCAAGGGCTTTGGGGTGGGTCATTTAGTCCAAGGTTGATATCACTGAGGAGGATAGCTTTGGTTGATTTCTTTAGATTATCTGCCAAAAGGTGGGTGATGGCAGACTGGAAGTCACCTAGGGGGCCGGGTGGCCGGTAGATAAGATGGATCGTAATGGTGCAGTGGTGAGAGATGGAGAGTTTGAGTTGGCGGTAGTCACTGTTGTCATTGGTAGATTTATCATTTTTTCTGATGGTGATGGAGTCTTTAGTTATGATCGCCACTCCACCACCTTTGGTAGGGCGGTCTTGTCTAGAGACAGCATAGCCAGGTGGGAGAGCAAGGGAGAGTGCGGGGCCTGAGGCTCCATGCAGCCATGTTTCGGTGACCAGGAGGAGGTCTAAGTCGTTGGTGGTGATGAGGTCATGGATATCCAATGCATGGGCATGGACCTGAGGTCAAGATCGGCGACCATGTGGCATGTCAACACATCCGGGAGCCTGGGCCACACACAGGGCTCACAATACCCAGTAAGGTAGGAATGACTGAGTGGGTAAGATTGGGCAGTTAAGGAGAGCATGATGGGAAACCCAGGGCATGCAAGTCTAGTGATGAAGTGACCCCAGGGTTACATGAAAATGGGAATGACATCCTTAGGTCCACAAAGCTAGTCTAAAGTAAGATAATTTATTTCTGCATAATGCCATAAAAGTAGCGAATCATCAACATAACATGCATAACATTGTTACTGCATCAACAGAATCACATTTAACAATGACCCAACAGGGTTCATTCTGCTTTAAATATAAAATCCAAGATAGTTAGGAAAAATCGATTCTTGAATGCAAGTACTTAAAGTCCTAAGCACATATTTAAATCTGTTTTACAGAACCTCTTAGGAAAATCCAAACTTGTCTTTGTAACCCTCAGCATCATTGTACTTGAATAGGTTTGTATATATTACACGGCCTGCGGTAGCGGCCATGTAGTTATGGTTAAGTTGTTCATCTCATAGGAAGAGCACTTTCTGGGCGGCTTATAAGTTCGCTCGCCCTGGACGAATGAATCCTCACCAAACTTTGCAAAAAAAAGTATATGGCCCGCTCTGAATTTTTTTGGCAGGTTTGGTGAGGTTTCGTCAATGGGGGGCAAAGTTATAGGGGGGGTCCCAAAACATTTTTTTATTCCATAGACTGAATGGAAAAAAACTTTGCTCACGCCTACAGCTCAAACCGCTGGATGGATTTTCTTTTTAAAAAAACATTATTTATTGCTGGCATCTTACAATACAGGGATCATCATATATGACATTAGGTATTCATATCGCATTTAATTCGATTAGACATAAATCATACAATGCATTTGTTAAGGTTGCTTTGAAGGGGGGGTAAAGGGGTATATGGGTCAAGCATATTTTCCTTCTACAGTCAGGGCAGTTCATTCGTCAGAGAGGTCTTCTCCGCTTCATACGTACTCCCTGAGGGGACCCCAAATGTCTTTTGGCCTGGAGGTGGCTTGGATGCCTCGGATATGTTTTTTCATTTTCTTGTACGTTGATAAGGTCTCGGAGCCAGTTTCCGTGGGTGGGAGGAGATTTGGATTTCCATTTCCTGAGGATATTGCGCTTGGCCACTGCTCCACCCACTGCAAATAGTCTTCGAGTTTTTATATAGGCCTTCCCGATATCCCCCAGTAGATACTTCTGCGGCATGGCCGGGATGTGCATGTTCAGTATGTCGCTCATGGTTTCCGCTATCTCTTCCCAGAATCGTTTGATTGGGGGCATTCCCAGTACATGTGGATTGAATTGGCGGCTACCTCTGCGCACTTGGGACATGCAGTTTGTTTAGTACGATCAAATCTGGCAACCTTACTTGGGGTAATGTGCAGGTGATTTAGTATTTTTAGCTGTATGAGTCTGATGTTAGCACTTAGAGAGATGTCTTTGGTATATCTACAATAATTTACCCATTTCTGCTAGTCAATCACCATGTTCAGGTCCTTGTCCCATTTTTCTTTCATCTTATTCTTGGATGGGGTATTGCGTTGTACCATTTGGTATATTGTGGAGACGTTGCTGGTAAAACCGTCTTCCTTCAGGATATCCGATAAGAATTTATGTGTAGGAGGCGCCATTGGGAAGGATGGCCATTTCTTTATGCAGGCTGCTTTCAGGCATTGGTATTGTAGTATTGTGAATAGGCCAAGTTCCGTTCTGTTTTGGATTTCGGCAGCAGTAAGGAATCTTCCTTCAGAGAAGAGATCCCCGATTTTTGCCTTCCTGTCTGGGTCCCATCTTTGCTGTATTGTGTGGTCGGCCATGGGTTCTAGTGCGGGATAATGCCATAGTGGTAGGTGTGGCAAGTACGGTATGTCACAACCCACTCTTTTGAGTATCCATGTCCATTCCTGTACTGTTGAGGCTAGGGGGTCGGCCAGTACCCTCTCCTCCGGCACCTTGGTGAATATCATATTATTCAGGTTTAGGGGGGATGCCGCAAATTCCTCAGCGCGTATATGTGCAAATCGCTCTGCAGTATTGTTCCAGTATTTGGCAAAGTATGCCTGTGCGAAGTAATAGTATAGGAGAAAGTCGGGCGCAGCCAGCCCTCCCGTGTCGTGGTTCTCACACAGCTTTGGCCAGCTGAGTCTGATCGCGCCTCCTCCCCAGACAAAGTTACAGACCATTTTGTGAAGTATATAAAAAAATGTACCTCCTGGCCATATTGGGATGCCACTGAAGAGGTATAGCATTTTCGGTACTATCACCTGTTAGGAAAGATTTCGTTATTGTAGGGAACTTTCCTTCCATGTGGCAACCCCTAAACTTTTTGCTATTGTTTTCAACCTGTTTTCTTGACTTTGCCAGAGAAGTGCAGCCTTCTGCCGTACTCCTCTGGGCTTTCGCTCCTTTCTTACGGGGAAACTGACATGCCCTTAAGACAGTCAGTACCGGGGAACGCTGTTTCCCGTAGTTTCTTTTATCGTGTCGCCATTTTAGTGCAACACGACACAAGAGGGCACTGTAAGCTAAGTTACAGCTCTCTTGGGTCTCTAGCCTTCTACAGACCCTAGACACTCTTGTAGGATGGTTTTTGGATCGGTGCAAGTCATTCAGGGACTGGGCTGGTGGCAGCGATCATTTGGTTTATTTTGAGCTCCTTTTGCCGTTCTGAGCACCTTTTTGCCGCGAACACAAAAGGGTGGCCCGGCTACCCAAAATGGCCGGACCACGAGGCTCCTTTGTCTCGTCCACTGTCCGTCTTGCTCCCTTTACCTTCCCCCGGGTCAGGCGACCCGGGGCCTTCCTTATTTGGGCATGTAGTTTCCCGCGAAACACGGTTGCTTTCGCGGGCTTCTACATGTCGTTTGAGTGCCCCCAGGATGTGGGCTGGGCTGTCTGGTCCCAATACACATCCTGGGTGCCAGAGAGTCTAGGGTGGTGTGAATGCCTGGGACCACTGTGGTCCGTGATTGGTCCACGTATGGTATGTGTGTTGAGGAGCGGATCTCCCATTGGCTCCCCTCCGTTTTGGCGCGAAGGGAACCGTGGATAAGAGGGAGCTGGAAACACCACTACCATGTCGATCTCCTGAGTTCTTACGAACCCAGGGATACAGGAGCCAAGTATCCTGCAAACACGAGGCTGGACCGAGGAATCGCTGGTGACCCCCTGAAGAACTTCTGCTCCTCATTGCTGTCGTCCGGTGAAGCCCTTTCCACCTAAGATCGAACAAGAAGGCCTGTACTGGCGCTTCGACCTATTGGAATAGCAGGACCAGCTATTCCCGGCACCTTCATCAACTCCTGCCGTAAGCCTTCGGAAGTGTCTCTGGGCCATCCAGTTGACTGACCAGCTTACTTAAGGAGTCCTGCTCTGTAATCGCCGACAGGTTGGATGGTATTCTGAGTCCGGGGCACACTCACACGCTTCGTTTGCTTAGCAACCCTAAGCTAGAGGTGAACGGTGCTCGTTTGGCTTGAATACCCCCGGCCGTTCCGTTGCCCTGCCGTGGCGACAAAACTGTGCAGGATTCTTCGATCGGGACGTCTTTTTACTCTGCACGACGACGAGACGTTCCCTGCTCTTCAGAACCTGCCAGAAGCTGCATCTATCGAGGAGAAGCTCGGGCCTGCTTGCTTCGGGGACCGGTGAGTAGATTAGCTAGGATCTGGTCGCCCTCCTGCAGTGCCCCTTGCTTTTCCCCGCTGTAAATACAGCTCCCCTTGTCCGTACTCGCGCCCTACTTCTGCCTCACAGTGGAGGCTGCGCTAGAGTCGCGGACCGTGTTCTCCTTCATTAGGGCACCCTACAGAGCTGCCCAACGTCCTCCGAAGAGCTTCACCTTCTGCCCATTGGCACCGGCGTGTGCAGGTACTTTTGAGCGCTAGGCTCCACTCTTCGTAGGGATTGGACTACCATCTAGTTAGGGGCCTCAGAAGGCGGACATATCACACGCATTGGCTCGCACTGCCTGTTTTCCTTCCCCTGCAGGTGGATAACATATTTCGTGCTGCTAATGCTGTGAAACTGTGTATTCTGTATATATATTGGGTGGATAGTGTATGTGTTGGTTTAATATCGTTGTATATTGCTGCTTTTACTGTGGTTATTAGTTTCAAGGCCTTATAATAAATGTGTATCTATTTTTGATATAAACAACTGTTTGGAGTAGTTTGTACGCGCTCTTGCTTTGTGTGCTCATTGCGGGCTTTCAGTCACCCTCGCCCCTCTTGAGACCTAGTCTTGACCGCCGCGATCGCTACCTTGATTGGTCTGGCTTGTCCAGAGGTTACCCTGTTCCAAGTAATTAGGTTGGCCTTCTGAACTTCTGCGCCACCAGGACAGAGTTCAGAAATCCGTCTTAACAAATTGGTGTACAGCGGTGGGATACGACTGAAGGTATCCAGTGTTGCGCACGAGCTAAGGCGTTGTCAGGTTATTCCAACCAGGACACGCAGTAAAGTATTGAACATAACGTTAAAAAGGCCATAGTCCTATCAACAGTATGGAAACGAATACTTTATTAACCTTAAATGCTTCGAAATCTGAAACATTGAAGAAGATGTGTGCGGAGAGAGGGGTTTCCTCTCAAGGCACTAAATTGGAAATGATCCAGAGAATCGTGGCGTGGCAAGAAGCGCAGCTTGACGCTATAACTTCCGAGGACAGTGCAGAAGGTGGTGGGGCTGCTCTCACTGGCAGAACCGACGGTTCTGCCGCTGCACTGATCCATCACGACCACGAGGACAGGGAGGATGTAATGTCTAACGTTTCCTCTGCCAGTGTTGATGGGGAGGCTATGCTTGAATTCAAGAAGCAAGAGCTGCGGTTTAGGCAGCAGGAGCTTGAATTCAGCATAGCCAAACTGAAAATCGACCAGGCAGAAAAACAAAAAGACAGGGATCACCAGTTGGAACTGGCCAAGCTTCAGTTCGCAAATGGGTCCAAGGGTCCTGGACATGGTTCTGGGGCTTCCTCTCATCCACGGTTTCCAAAAGATCTGCTCAGTGTGTATGAGGAACGAAATGACATTATGGACTGGTTAAATGCGTTTGAGTATGCATGCGAGGTTCAAGAGGTTGATAATGCGGATAAGATTGCATGGTTACTCAGCAGACTGCCCCATTCTGGTTGCAGTGCCATTATGGAAATGTCGAAGGCTGAGCGCGCTGATTTTGCAATGTTGAAGCAGACTCTCATTTTAAAGTTTGGGAAGACTCCGACCCAATACTTGAAAAGGTTTAGAGAGTATAAGAAAAAGGAAGGTGGTACTTGGGTGTCGTATGTAGCTGAGTCCCTGAAAAACTTAACTGGCTGGGTTGAAGGTTATAAGGTTTCTACCTTCGAAGGCATGATCAATCTGGTCATGCTGGAACACATTTTTGCTTCTTCTTCCCCGGAGCTTAAGCAGCATTTGGCCGATTCGAAGGAGATAGATCCTAAGAAGCTGGCCATTGCAGCAGACTTATGGGTGTCACATCGAGT
The DNA here is from genome assembly GCF_040938575.1 of Ambystoma mexicanum. Taxonomy (NCBI): domain Eukaryota; kingdom Metazoa; phylum Chordata; class Amphibia; order Caudata; family Ambystomatidae; genus Ambystoma; species Ambystoma mexicanum. Next base: position 1,363,294,476 of record NC_090930.1, on the reverse strand, counting down.
GTCCCATAAGGACAAAACTCATCCTGGTAAACAGGAGGAAGGGAAAAAGTCCAAAGATATGGAGGGTGGGGAATCTGCTAAATCTTCTTCCCATAAGGGCCACAAAAAGAAAAATAAGGGTAAGCCATACGAGAACTCACAGGGTAGCGGAGGTTCGCCTCCGAAACAGAACTCTGGTTACAATAAGCCTCCCTACGTAAACAGACCCAATGGGGCTTGTTTTTCTTGTGGAGCAACTGACCATGTGAAGGGGGATCCCCGTTGTAAGGTTAGACCTTTGGGGGTCCACTCCGCTAATCTGGCCTTCTCCTCCTACGAGGAAGAAGAGATTACAGGAGCATCCTTCTCCTCAGACTCATTTCCCAGCGGAATAGAGGCTGAGGTAGTTTTAGTGTCCCTGGGTTCCTGGGAGCCTAAAGTCGCAGAGGCGTATGCTAGGATTCCGGATAATACCAAGCACTACTTTAAAGACAGTGTGCTGATCAATGGAGTGGATACTCCAGCTCTTAGGGATAGTGGGTGCAGTCGAACTGTAGTGGATTCTACCTTGGTAGACTCAGAGGAAGTTGCCAGAGCTCCTCTGATGCCCACTAAGTTGGCTGACGGCCCCCTCCGTATGTTTCCCGTGATCCCTGTTAATCTAACTTTAAATGGTACAGCAGTTAGGATTCCAGTGAGCATTCAGAGAAACGTCCCGGGAAAGGTCTTGTTGGGCAATGATCTCAGAGCTCTAGGGCTCGTAGGAGACACTGCCGAAAGACCCTACACACGGTCTCAAGCACGGGCAGCATTGGCCAAGTCCAATACGCCGCCCCAGCCGAAGGGGAAACCCAAGGCGAAAGGAGTCAACAAGTCCCGACGGGGGAAAGAGAATATTCCCCCGAGCTCGCCTACCACTGCGGTGGAGGGAGTTGGTCAATCGCCCGAGCCTGACGAGGAGGTGGCGATGCCTGAAGTGTTCGACCCCAACGACCATCCTGAACTAAAAGACTTGTTAGTTGAAGGAGGTCCTGATAGGGACGACTTCAGTAAGGGCCAACGTGAGTGCCCATCTCTGGAAGGCCTAAGGAGACAGGCCTGCTCCCAGCTTGAGGGTGAACCTCCTGGGAAGCATCGGATTTATTGGGAAGGTGGACTCCTGTACAGTGAGCCCACAGAGTCTACAGAAGGAGACCATAGGAGGTTGGTGGTTCCCCTTGCTGTTAGACCCTTCCTCCTGCAGTTGGCGCATGAAGTTCCCCTTGCTGGTCACCTTGGAATGAAGAGGACCAAGCAAAGGTTATCTATGCACTTCTACTGGCCCAAGATGGGGGTGCAAGTAGAAAGTCACTGCAGGAGTTGTGCCTCCTGCCAGTTGTCTGGTAAGGTTGGCGCGACAATCCAAGCTCCGTTGGTACCGCTCCCAGTTGTGGGGGTACCATTTGAAAGGGTAGGGATCGACATCGTTGGTCCCCTTGACCCGCAAACATCCTCAGGCAATAGGTTTATCCTGGTGCTGGTCGACCATGCAACCAGGTATCCTGAGGCCATCCCATTGAAAACTGTAACTGCCAAGTCGGTTGCAAAAGCTTTACTCGGCATATTTACTAGGGTTGGCTTCCCTAAAGAAGTTGTGTCAGATCGTGGCAGCAACTTTATGTCGAAGTATATGCAGGCTATGTGGAAAGAATGTGGGGTCACCTACAAGTTCTCTTCTGCATATCACCCCCAGACCAATGGTCTGGTGGAACGTTTCAACAGAACGTTAAAGAGCATGATTGGGGCTCTGGAGGAGCCCCAGAGAAGAAAATGGGATCTTCTTTTACCATGCTTGCTGTTTGCCTACAGAGAGGTACCACAGGAGGGTGTTGGCTTCAGCCCCTTCGAACTTCTGTTCGGTCATCCCGTACGGGGACCCTTAGCCATCGTCAAAGAGGGATGGGAGATGCCCACTCCCCCTGTTACTACCAATGTAGTTGACTATGTGCTAGGGCTCAGAAAACGGATGGTACTCCTGATGGGCTTGGCTAGTGAAAAGTTGAAGGCAGGACAAGCGCTGGTGAAACATTGGTACGACCAGAAAGCTTCCTTAATTCACTTTACCCCTGGTCAGCAAGTCCTGATCATGAACCCTATAAGGCCTCGCGCTTTACAGGACAAATGGTCAGGCCCTTACACAGTGGTGGAGCCCCTGGGTGAGGTGAACTATTTAGTGGACCTTGGAAGGCCTGGACAGGCTCCAAAAGTGTTCCACGTAAATAGGCTGAAGGCTTTCGTCCCAAGAGTCGAAATCGCAGCACTGCTACTGGCGTCAGACGTTGAGGAAGAGGAGTCAGAACCTCTTCCCGACCTGTTCCAAAGCGGTCCTTCAGATAGCTCCGTTGAGGGTGTCCGAGTGGCCCCTCACCTGACTTCTGATCAGCAGGCTGAGGTGAAAAGTTTGCTTAGGCAGTTTTCCCCCCTGTTTTCACAGTCGCCTGGTTTGACACCTTGGTGCAAACATAACATTGACACAGGAGACAGTGTACCTACCAAAAGTAGGGGATACAGGATGTCGGATAAAGTACGGTCTTATATTAAGACCGAGGTCAACAAGATGTTAGACCTTGGGGTGATTGAACCCTCTAGTAGTCCTTGGTCCAGTCCTGTGGTATTGGTTCCAAAGGCAGGCACTTCTGAATTGAGGTTCTGCGTGGATTACAGGGCTCTGAATGCTGTCACCAAGACAGACGCTCACCCCTTGCCTCGAACTGACGAGCTGGTGGATACCTTGGGTGCCTCCAAGTACCTCAGCACGTTTGACCTGACTGCGGGCTATTGGCAAATAGCTTTAGCAGAACATGCCAAGGAGAAGACAGCATTTTCAACTCCCGACGGGCTTTACCAATTCCGGGTAATGCCGTTCGGATTGAAGAATGCACCTGCCACTTTCCAGAGGCTTGTGAATCATGTGTTGAATGGGTTGGACGAATTCTGTCTTGCATATCTGGACGATATAGCAGTTTTCAGTGCCACCTGGGAAGACCATGTGAAACACCTCGGGATTGTGCTCCAGGCTCTTCAGAAAGCCCACTTGACCATAAAGGCGAGTAAATGCCAGATTGGACAAGGCTCAGTGGTTTACCTTGGGCATGAAGTAGGTGGAGGAAGGATACAGCCTCTCCCCAGTAAAGTACCAGCAGTACAAGACTGGCCTACCCCCACTACACAAACCCAAGTGAGAGCCTTCTTAGGACTCACGGGTTATTACCGCAATTTTATGGCAGACTATGGCACCATAGCTGCTCCTCTGACTGCCCTCACAACTCCGAAGAAACCCAAGAAGGTAACTTGGACTGACGAGTGTGAGAAGGCCTTCAATGGCTTGAAAGACTCCTTGTGCCAGGCCCCTGTGCTCAGGGCCCCTGATTATCAAAGACCTTTTATCGTGCAGACGGATGCCTCTGACACTGGGATAGGAGCTGTACTATCACAAGTAGATGAGAAGGGTAAGGAACACCCTATCGGTTTTATTAGTCGCCAGCTTAAGGACAGAGAGCTCAGATGGTCCACGGTAGAGAAAGAATGTTTCTCTGTTGTGTGGGCCCTAAGGAAGCTGAGGCCCTACCTCTATGGGACCCACTTCACTGTGCAGACTGACCATAAGCCGTTAAAGTGGCTAATGAACATGAAGGGGGAGAATCCAAAGTTGCTTAGGTGGTCCATAAGTCTACAAGGCTTCGACTTCACTATTGAGCATAGGCCAGGTGTCCAACATAGCAATGCTGATGGGTTGTCCAGAATGTTTTACCGACCTGAACAAGAGACTCATCCAGGGGTGGATTAGTTCCCCCTGTCCATAGTCTGGGAGGGGCGAGTGTTAGGAAAGATTTCGTTATTGTAGGGAACTTTCCTTCCATGTGGCAACCCCTAAACTTTTTGCTATTGTTTTCAACCTGTTTTCTTGACTTTGCCAGAGAAGTGCAGCCTTCTGCCGTACTCCTCTGGGCTTTCGCTCCTTTCTTACGGGGAAACTGACATGCCCTTAAGACAGTCAGTACCGGGGAACGCTGTTTCCCGTAGTTTCTTTTATCGTGTCGCCATTTTAGTGCAACACGACACAAGAGGGCACTGTAAGCTAAGTTACAGCTCTCTTGGGTCTCTAGCCTTCTACAGACCCTAGACACTCTTGTAGGATGGTTTTTGGATCGGTGCAAGTCATTCAGGGACTGGGCTGGTGGCAGCGATCATTTGGTTTATTTTGAGCTCCTTTTGCCGTTCTGAGCACCTTTTTGCCGCGAACACAAAAGGGTGGCCCGGCTACCCAAAATGGCCGGACCACGAGGCTCCTTTGTCTCGTCCACTGTCCGTCTTGCTCCCTTTACCTTCCCCCAGGTCAGGCGACCCGGGGCCTTCCTTATTTGGGCATGTAGTTTCCCGCGAAACACGGTTGCTTTCGCGGGCTTCTACATGTCGTTTGAGTGCCCCCAGGATGTGGGCTGGGCTGTCTGGTCCCAATACACATCCTGGGTGCCAGAGAGTCTAGGGTGGTGTGAATGCCTGGGACCACTGTGGTCCGTGATTGGTCCACGTATGGTATGTGTGTTGAGGAGCGGATCTCCCATTGGCTCCCCTCCGTTTTGGCGCGAAGGGAACCGTGGATAAGAGGGAGCTGGAAACACCACTACCATGTCGATCTCCTGAGTTCTTACGAACCCAGGGATACAGGAGCCAAGTATCCTGCGAACACGAGGCTGGACCGAGGAATCGCTGGTGACCCCCTGAAGAACTTCTGCTCCTCATTGCTGTCGTCCGGTGAAGCCCTTTCCACCTAAGATCGAACAAGAAGGCCTGTACTGGCGCTTCGACCTATTGGAATAGCAGGACCAGCTATTCCCGGCACCTTCATCAACTCCTGCCGTAAGCCTTCGGAAGTGTCTCTGGGCCATCCAGTTGACTGACCAGCTTACTAAGGAGTCCTGCTCTGTAATCGCCGACAGGTTGGGTGGTATTCTGAGTCCGGGGCACACTCACACGCTTCGTTTGCTTAGCAACCCTAAGCTAGAGGTGAACGGTGCTCGTTTGGCTTGAATACACCCGGCCGTTCCGTTGCCCTGCCGTGGCGACAAAACTGTGCAGGATTCTTCGATCGGGACGTCTTTTTACTCTGCACGACGACGAGACGTTCCCTGCTCTTCAGAACCTGCCAGAAGCTGCATCTATCGAGGAGAAGCTCGGGCCTGCTTGCTTCGGGGACCGGTGAGTAGATTAGCTAGGATCTGGTCGCCCTCCTGCAGTGCCCCTTGCTTTTCCCCGCTGTAAATACAGCTCCCCTTGTCCGTACTCGCGCCCTACTTCTGCCTCACAGTGGAGGCTGCGCTAGAGTCGCGGACCGTGTTCTCCTTCATTAGGGCACCCTACAGAGCTGCCCAACGTCCTCCGAAGAGCTTCACCTTCTGCCCATTGGCACCGGCGTGTGCAGGTACTTTTGAGCGCTAGGCTCCACTCTTCGTAGGGATTGGACTACCATCTAGTTAGGGGCCTCAGAAGGCGGACATATCACACGCATTGGCTCGCACTGCCTGTTTTCCTTCCCCTGCAGGTGGATAACATATTTCGTGCTGCTAATGCTGTGAAACTGTGTATTCTGTATATATATTGGGTGGATAGTGTATGTGTTGGTTTAATATCGTTGTATATTGCTGCTTTTACTGTGGTTATTAGTTTCAAGGCCTTATAATAAATGTGTATCTATTTTTGATATAAACAACTGTTTGGAGTAGTTTGTACGCGCTCTTGCTTTGTGTGCTCATTGCGGGCTTTCAGTCACCCTCACCCCTCTTGAGACCTAGTCTTGACCGCCGCGATCGCTACCTTGATTGGTCTGGCTTGTCCAGAGGTTACCCTGTTCCAAGTAATTAGGTTGGCCTTCTGAACTTCTGCGCCACCAGGACAGAGTTCAGAAATCCGTCTTAACATCACCATTTTGTGGAGGGATATGCATCCGTAGAGGGACAGCGGCAGTTTGACCCATGTTTTTAATTTGATTTCAAGTCACACCAGGAACGAGGCGTAGTTATTGTCGTACAGGGTGCGCTTGTCTTTCGCCATTATAATGCCCAGATATCGTGCGTCGGTGGGGGACCAACGGAAGCCCTCCATGTTCGCGGTTCTGGTTGTAGAACTGGATAGTGGTATTATTTCTGACTTAGCCTGGTTTATCCTGTATCCAGAGTATTTTGTGAAGATCTCAATGGCTTTCATAATAGGTGGCAGATTAGTGTCAGGGTTTCTGAGGTATAGCATTGTCTCGTCCGCATAAAGAGATATGAACTGGGGGTTTCCCAAGATCCGGATCCCTCTCCAAGCGTGTCTGAAACATAGGTATGCTGCCCTTCCTTCAATTGTTAGTGCGAAAATGAGAGGGGAGAGGGGACACCCTTGTCTGGTGCCTCTTTGTAGATTGAAGCTTGGTGATAGCGTCTTGTTGGTCCTCACTCTAGCGGTAGGATGACAGTACAGCACCCCTATACTACAGAGAAAGCCATTTCCGAACCCCATCTATTGTAGCATATCGTACATGAATTTCCAGGATATGGAGTCGAAGGCCTTCTCCGCATCAAGGCTAACCGCCACTGTTTTGGCCTGTGGATCCATCTGGGAGGCAATGGCGAAGAATCTCTGCAGGTTGAGAGCAGTAGATCTGCCTGGTATAAAGCCAGTCTGGTCCGGATGTACTAATTTGGACATATGTGAGTTCAATCTGTTTGCAATGGCTTTGGCGAAGATTTTGGTGTCCACATTGATTAGGGATAATGGCCTGTATGAGGATCGATCTTGAGGGGGTTTGAGACGTTTCAAAAGGACTGTGATAATGGCTTCTCTCATTGAGGGCGGGAGAGTTCCCGTTTCCATGGATTCCTCCCATACCTCTAGCAGCCTTGGAGCTAGCTCTTCAGTGAGGGTCTTGTAGAGATCCGCAGGTATACCGTCTGAACCAGGCGCCTTGCCCACCGTGAGGTCCTTAAAGGATAGTTCCGGGACTTTTTTTTTATTGTCCCTACGGGTCGGCCATGTGTTTGTAAGCATAAATCGGTAGATCGTAGGAAACTTTCCTATGGACCTTACCCGACTTTTCGCCCATTATCGCACTCGAAATCAGCCTCCATTTTGTGATAATCCTATCATTCCGCCACATCGACCTGGCTCACCTGCCTTTGCGGCACTAAATCAAATCCCCCGCCCCTGAAACAGACTTTATCAAAACATTCATATTCCCCGCCTCTATCCGTGACGTGACTGAGCTGCGTAGGCAAACGCGCCCAGGCGTCTTCTACGCGACTCCACACAGACCCCGGAAATCAACACAGATCAGCTCACAATACAGCGCGCCACAATTCGGAATATGAAACTGTACTTTGAAATCAAACCGCAAGATTGTAAATGTGGTAAAGTACATTTATTTGACATCAAATGTTTAGAGAATATTCAGCGATTTGCATTTTTATTTGCTCACGTTCCAAAAAGTTCGTATTGAGGAACGCGATGGTCCTTTGCTGTACACAGGGTCTTAGAGCATCTCACAATACAGCGCCACAATTCGGAATGTGAAACCGTGGTTTAAAAGCAAACGGCAAGATTGTACATTTGGCAAAGTACGTTTATTGAACATCAAATGTTTAGAGAATATTCAGCGATTTGCATTTTTCTTTGCTCTCGATCCAAATTAGTTCGTCTTGAGGGAAGCGATGTTCGTGTGCAGTACACAGGGTGTTGGTTTACGATAAAAATAAGCTCTTCGGTCGCACTGATAATCGCATGGCTGTTCCAACAACGAGGCACTAGGCCACCACAACGGTAGGTATGTTGCATCTAACCGTTAGTACCGCGTAAGGGCATACTTGTACTTGGCGATCGTCCCATAAAATGGTCAGGGTGGTAACGTTGTTCACGCGGAGAAGCAACTGGCGGCTGTAGAAGCCGTCCGCCGGTGTCTGGTACTCGTGACACAGACAGTAGTGAATGATGTACCTAAAAACATAAAAAATGAAATTAGTCTCACCATCAGATCCTTATTAAAATTATTCATTTCATAGCGAGGACAGCGCTACTGGGTGTACACAAGTGTTTAAAGGCGTGGCGAGGCATGGAGGGGGGGGGAGTGGAGTACAAGGTAAGTAGCATAAAATAATAAATAAATAGGGCCAGCTGGTGGCAAGTGCAAGACACAGGAAGACTCGTGAATGGAGACACACTTATGTGGATTGCAGGGGGCCGTCCAGCGTGAGGGGGGATGCTTGGCAGGAGACACGGGGTCTGGAGGTAGACATGGGAACAACAACCCATGCTCTATAGACCACTTTGAAGTGTACATGGTCTTTGGCACCTCTTGGCCTTTATCGCTCCCTGACAGCTCCACTTGCCAGCACAAGTACCCCGGTGCGAACTGCCTTTGATAGGGCGGGGGGGTGGATCGGGGCGGTGGTCGTGCAGACAAGACACAGGAAGACTCGTGAATGGAGACACACTTATGTGGATTGCAGGGGGCCGTCCAGCGTGAGGGGGGATGCTTGGCAGGAGACACGGGGTCTGGAGGTAGACATGGGAACAACAACCCATGCTCTATAGACCACTTTGAAGTGTACATGGTCTTTGGCACCTCTTGGCCTTTATCGCTCCCTGACAGCTCCACTTGCCAGCACAAGTACCCCGGTGCGAACTGCCTTTGATAGGGCGGGGGGGGTGGATCGGGGCGGTGGTCGTGCAGACAAGACACAGGAAGACTCGTGAATGGAGACACACTTATGTGGATTGCAGGGGGCCGTCCAGCGTGAGGGGGGATGCTTGGCAGGAGACACGGGGTCTGGAGGTAGACATGGGAACAACAACCCATGCTCTATAGACCACTTTGAAGTGTACATGGTCTTTGGCACCTCTTGGCCTTTATCGCTCCCTGACAGCTCCACTTGCCAGCACAAGTACCCCGGTGCGAACTGCCTTTGATAGGGCGGGGGGGTGGATCGGGGCGGTGGTCGTGCAGACAAGACACAGGAAGACTCGTGAATGGAGACACACTTATGTGGATTGCAGGGGGCCGTCCAGCGTGAGGGGGGATGCTTGGCAGGAGACACGGGGTCTGGAGGTAGACATGGGAACAACAACCCATGCTCTATAGACCACTTTGAAGTGTACATGGTCTTTGGCACCTCTTGGCCTTTATCGCTCCCTGACAGCTCCACTTGCCAGCACAAGTACCCCGGTGCGAACTGCCTTTGATAGGGCGGGGGGGTGGATCGGGGCGGTGGTCGTGCAGACAAGACCCGTTTGCCGCAGGGCCTCACCAAGGAGAGGCCATCTAACTGAATGTAAGAGGATGGCTGCAGGATCTACTACATGGAAGGCAGGGGGGTGAGTTTATAAATACCTCACCCTCCCAGGAGAATATATGGGGGTCATCTCTGTACCCGGTGCCCAAAAAAAGGATTTATTATGATCAACCATATTTATTATTTACCTATAACCATGTTTTGTATCAATAAAATCCAACAGCTTTTTATTGCCAACGCTTGATGCCAACCCACAAAATAATATATGTATGACTGCTGCATATATGGGTTCAACGGTTATGTGGATTGAAGGTGTGCGGCCAGCGTGAGGGAGGATGCTGGCCGGAGACATGTGGTGTGACAAGACAAGGCACTGGAAGGCTATTCAACGGAGACACACTAGATTCATTTAAAAAATCAAAACAACCATTGCTAAAATATATGTTGGGCTTTATTTTAGATTTTAGTTAAACATAAATAATAAACATTACACATTGTAAAGTTGAGGTTGCAGCACATCGAGGGAAAATCCGCGGTATTGTCCACTGTCACTGGGGAAATGTTGTCTAATGGCAAGTACCGCACAGGCAGGTATTACTCTCCGAACGCGGTGTCCGAGCCTCCCGTGAAGCCACCAAGTGAAGCAACGATAGGCCACCAGCCTGTACCACCTGTGAAAAAAAAAGATGCAAACTGTATTAAACTGACCAAACTTTCTTATCAATGTCGATTCAGGTAACACATGTCATTTTTCTTAGAAAAAAATTATATCTAGAAAATGCACTATATGGAACCAATTTACATGCGTTCGAATGATATGTAAATGTAATTTTATATGTGGGAGACGACCATGAAATAGTGGTGGCATCACTGACATCACAAACGGACGAACAGTGCCACGAAGTTCGTGCATAAGCACCATCATCATCCTCAACACTGTCCGTGAGAGGCAGGCTTCCCTGAACTCTGGCAGCTCGGTGATGCATTGCGGACTTTGCTCGCCTTCCTGCAGACTTTGCTCGCTTTCCGAAATGTAGGCCAAGCACCCGGAATTTTCACGGCAGCAGCAGTTCTCCTCCTCAGTTGGCATTAGCTCGCACCGATTGCACGTGCACCAGGTGGAGACGCCGTCCATGCGACATGGTCCAGGCTCTTCATCCGTTGACTGGTCCTCCCAACTGCCGTCCGAATCCCCATCGTTTTCGCGTGCTTGCATTTCCAGTAGTTCCTCCTCGGTGTACTCGGGCTCGTACATATACGGCATTATTGTGGCCATTGTGCGGTAAAGATAGTAAAATAATTTACAGAGATGGTACAGGTGTTCACACGGGCTACAAGCGGCGAAGGTAGCTGACCAGAGCACTGAAACGAGTCACAGAATACTCAAAGTAACACAGAGAGAGGAATGGAATCGAAAATCTGCTGCTGTATGTTGTGAAACGGTCTGTTTATACTTATTGGGGAAAGAGGCGTCCTGCCATTTCCATGGCAACACGTCAATAGCTGAGGCGCAGCGATTGTTGACACGAGACGTGCTTGAAATGGGCAGTACGCGTCTGCTGATGTCAGGCTCAGGGGCGGGGGATTTGATTTAGTGCCGCAAAGGCAGGTGAGCCAGGTCGATGCGGCGGAATGATAGGATTATCACAAAATGGAGGCTGATTTCGAGTGCGATAATGGGCGAAAAGTCGGGTAAGGTCCATAGGAAAGTTTCCTACGATCTACCGATTTATGCTTACAAACACATGGCCGACCCGTAGGGACAATAAAAAAAAAGTCCCGGAACTATCCTTTAATTGCTTGTTCTATTTCTTACAGTGTTAGGGGAAGGTCCATGGCAGCTCTGTCTTCTGGGTGCAGTGCGGGTAGCGGGAAGGAGTCCAGGTATTGTCGCAGCTCCTCTGTTGAAGCTTGGTCTGAGTTTGTGTCGAGCTCATTGTAGAACCTGCGGAACTCCTCATTTACCCTTTGATGATCCACATGGGTCACCCCCCATCTGGTCTGTAATTACTAGTAATTTGTTGATGGCAGTATTCAGACTTGATTAGATTAGCTAGCCTCTTACCGGATTTATTTCCCTCCCCATATTTCCTGGCTTTGGTGGGTTGTGTCAAGTACCAGACCTCTCGTTCTGCCAATGTCGCAAACCCAGACAGGGCATCTTGTAACGGCGCTAGGGTTCTTGGTCCTGGTGATGTGGTGTATAACTCCTCTGCTTTTTTGATGCATTCCTCAGTTCGGGACAGCTCTGTGTGTATTCCTTTCAGCATGCCGTGGACTTTGGAGATCATGTGTCCCCTGATATGATATGATATGATATGGTATGATATGATATGGCATTTGTAACGCGTCTATACACAAGTGTTTCAAGGCGCGACAAAGCCACACTTTGAAGGTTTCCCAGATTGTGGGTTGTGAACTAACGGAGTCCCGGTTGTGCTTGAAGAACTCGGACACCTCGATCCTCAGCTGCTCATGTAAGGATTCGTCTCGCAGGAGGTCGGGGGCATTCTCCATGTGCGATGGGTTGGTGTGGGTACCCCTTTATGGATCACCAAGACAATCAGGGAATGGTCTGATAGGGTTTGGGGTAATATTGTGCATTCCTTTGTGTCAGGGTACTGTCAGTAGAGCAAAGCCAGTAATCAATGCGGGAACTCGATCCATGCACATGTGAGTGAAATGTATACTCTCTGGTAAGTGGGTGCAGTTCTCTCCATGCATTTAAAAGCGGTAGCATTGCCATGGCTTGCTTGATGGTGGTTGCTGCCTTTGAATCTGCCCTCTGAGCTGTTGATGGTCGAGGATGGTGTTGAAATCGCCTCCCCAAATCACTCTTGCATCATCTGTTGCCATTATTAATGCAATTATTTGCTGGTAGAATTCGGGAGAGTCTATGTTGGGGCCGTAAGTGTTGACTATAATTACTTCTTATCCTTGAATTGTTCCCCAAAGTATTGCGAATCTGCCTTCAGTATCCACCTTGCTTTTTAACACCTGGAAGCCTATTCTGTGGTGGATCGCTGTCATTCTCCAGCATGGGGTCTGGCATGGATTCACATGCTCATGAATATTCCCCGTCGTCAGGCTGGGAATCCTCGGTAAAGAAAAATCAGTATCAGTTTCGTTTCTGATCTGTCTTTCGTAGTAGTAACCAATCACTGATCTCTGCGTCATACTGACCACAGCCAATGACTGCCCTCTACCTAAGCCCCGCCTCTGGCAGCCATCTTCAGATTTTTACCGCACGTTCAAGTGTTGGGAGTCCTCGTGCTTAGCTCTCGAGCTTTTACTGCGTGTTTCGCGCTTTTTCAGGTGAATTTTCACATTTTTTCGGTTAATCGAGCCTCAAGCTCCACCGTTTCTACTCCCGTTAACGGCAACCCGTTACGGGATTTTCCTACGCCCCTCAAGGGTGAAGATTTTGTCGAATCAACTTCTTGGAGGATTCCAGAAGATTCGCGGCCTACTTCGAGATGGCCCAGGACGCGAGTTTGTCACCCGGACCCAAGCTGTTTCGCAGCTGCCCTGGATGTGGGCTGCAGAATGTGTTTAAGGAAGACGAACATTTGCGATGCCTCTACTGTCTTCATGGGGGCAAGACACATGTAGAGAAGGACTGCCAGTTCTGCAGGAACTTGTCGGAGCAGACCATGAGGGACCGTCAATCCCGTCTCACCAGCTGGTTGGAGAAGGGCTCAACGGGTGAGAAGAAGAAGAAAGGGTCCGAGCGGGCTTCTAAGTCCTGTGCGGGCACCCCGGCGACGGGGGCCCAACACCAGGCCAAGCACCGCAAGTCCGCTGGCTCCGGGAGCACCGAAAGGTCGGGCTCTTCGGTCGCCAGGCAGGGCGCGCCTTCCCCGGCACCGTCGACCACGAGCCAGCGCTCCGGTTCGGGGAAGAGGAAGTCCAAGACCCCGAGTAAGCTTCGGGAGAAGCCCCGTCCGATCTCAGAAGAGGGGGAGCGAGGCGTCGCCCCTCCCCCTAAGGAGAAGGCCCGGGACGCACCTAAGGTGGTGAAGGCCCCTACCCAGCAGGCAAAGGACTCTATCGAGGTGATCGCGGCGACTCTGGCCAAGCCGGCAGAGACCCCGCCAGCAGAGACTGCCTCCGGGACTAAAGTTTCCCTGCTGCCAAGGAGGGAATCCTCTTTTCAGCCAATCGTCATGGCCACCATGATGGAGTCAGCCTCGGAGGAGGAACTGACAGAGGCCGTGAGGAACCTCGAAGTCCAATTCGAGAAGGTTCGATCCCGTAAGGAAGCTCCTCGGGAGATAACCGAGGAAGGCAAGGAAGAGCAGCCTTCCCTTCCGGCGCAGTCGGAACCTAGGCCTCAGGATGGCTCGGCAGCCATTTTGTCTGCGATCCAGTCCTTATGCTCTGAGATAAGGACGAGATTCCCACGGCCCAGGCCGGAGGACCCGCAACCTGGTCCGTCGGGAAGTCCTCAGAACAAACGACAGAGGACCCAACCCTCTCCTCCACTCGCCCACGTAACGCCTACAGTTCCCTCCTCATCCTCCCATGAGTCGGGAGATGACGGTGCGATGGGCTCGACGACGGGTTCTGAGGGCGACGACGACGGAACGGGTCTCCCATCTCCCGTCGCACGGGCCTCGCCGCCCAACGAGATTGGCTCATTCCACGCCATGATCGCCAGGGCGTCCGAATTGTTCCAGCTCTGCCCGGAGGAGCAGAAAAAGGAAGGTTTCCTCTATCAGCGCCGGGAGGCCAAGAGGAAGACTGTCATCGCGGTGCCTCTAATCAATGACATCTAGGAGGAGGGCCTGTCGGTTCTCAAGAACCCCTCCACGGCACCAGCCAAACGGGACCGGTACGAGAAGAAGTACCGGGTCCCCGAAACCGCTCCCCTGTGCCTCAGGGCCCAGCCAACGCCAGACTCGGTCGTCTCGGCGGTGGCAAAGAAGAAAGCGGCGGGGTCAGGAGCCTTGACGTCGAATTCCCTGCCGGTCGGCGAGGGAAAGAAGTTGGACGCCATGGGGCGGCTGGACATTTCGTCGGCGGCGACGACGATCAAAGCGGCCAACGCCCTGGCGATCGTGGCCCGTTACGACAGAGAGCTCTGGTTTAAGCTGGCCCCCATATTGGACTTCCCACCGGACGACAAGAGGTCCGAGGCCCTGGAAATACTTCAAGAAGGTGAGGTGGCGTCGGACCACGCCATAACAGTGGCAACCGATATTGCCGATTCCGGGTTCCGCCAGCTGGGCAACGGTGTTTGCCTACGAAGACGGGGTTGGCTCCGGGCGACCGACTTCCGTCAGGACGTCCAGACCAGGGTGTTGGACATGCCGTTCGACGGCAGCAACTTGTTCGGGAAGGCGGTGGACGAATCCCTCCAAGCCATAAAGACGGACACAGAGACGGCCCGGGCCCTAGGAGCCCTTCAGCAACGACGGCCCTTTCGGAGCTCCGGAGGCAGACAGGGTGCCTCCAAGGGATCCAGCGGTGGCTCGTCGTCCTACCGCCAGGCGGCACACTCCTCGTCTCAGGAGGCCTACAGGGGTCGCGGCAAGCAGGGAGCGCCTCGCTGCCGTCGGCAAGGTGGCCAGGGTGGCAAGGCCACCACCTCCAAGCAGGACTGAACCGGCCGTGGTCTCGGGCCCCCACCGAAGCACCCCGGTGGGAGGCCGGCTGACGAATTTCGTCGGCGTGTGGAAGTCCGTCTCCACGGACCGTTGGGTGCTGGATACCCTGGCAAGAGGACACTCTATCGAATTTCTGAAGAAGTGCCCTCACGTTCCACCTGTGGCCAGGAAGGAAAATCGCGTCCCGCAACTGCTGTTGGAAGTACGGGCGATGCTCAAGAAAGGCGCCATCGAGCTTGTCCCGAAGAGGCTCCGGGGCTCCGGGGTGTACTCAAGGTACTTCCTCGTCAGGAAGAAGACGGGCGGCTGGCGCCCCATCCTGGACCTTCGTCGTTTGAACAAATACATCAGGTCACAAAAGTTCAGGATGGTCACCCTCCAGCACGTACTGGGACAGCTGGAGGAAGGCGACTTTCTATCGTCGTCGGACCTGGAGGATGCATACTTCCACGTTCCCGTCCTCAAAAGTCACCGAAAGTTCCTCAGGTTCGTCGTCCAGGGACGCCACTACCAATTCAGAGCACTGCCGTTCGGATTGAAGTCGGCCCCCAGGGTCTTTACCAAGTGCCTAGCACCTGTGGCGGCGCGGCTGCGCCTGCAGGGGATTCACGTCTACCCCTACCTGGACGACTGGCTCATCCGCTCAAGGACGAGGGAACTCGCAGTCGAACACACTGCAACGACCGTCCAGCTACTCACAGACCTGGGATTCGCCATAAACTACCCAAAGTCCCACCTGGTGCCGTCGCAGGTGGCCCTGTTTCTGGGAGCGAAGCTCGATACGGTGAGGCGCCTGGCGGCACCGTCGGAAGAACGGACGAAGACCATTCTAGGCAAAGTGCAGCGCCTGCTAGCCACGGACGTGGCCAGGGTGAGGTCCATCAAGTCCCTCCTGGGGATGATGTCCTCTTGCATCTACCTGGTGCGCCTCTGCAGACTACGGATGCGCCCTCTTCAAGAATTTCTCGACGCCCGTTGGATGCAGGCGACGGGCACCTTCGAAGACAGGGTCCCCCTCAACGAGGTGTTCCGGGGGGCGATTCAGTGGTGGGGCGTTGGAGCGCACCTCACGGTGGGCAAGGACTTTCAGACGCCGGCGTACCAGGAGACGGTGACGACGGACGCCTCCCTGGAAGGTTGGGGCGCCCACACCGGAGATCTCCACGCAAGAGGCCTCTGGCTCCCGGAGGAGAGGCTCCTGCACATCAACGTCCTGGAACTCCGAGCCATGTTCTGGGCTCTCAAATCGTTCCTCCCGTCGCTCAAGGGCAAGGTGGTGCGGATCTTCACGGACAACACCACAAGAATGTTTTACATACGGAAGCAGGGAGGCACCAGATCCCCAGCCCTATCCAAGGAGGCACAGGATCTGTGGCACTGGGCGGTCGCCCAGGGGATGTTCCTGGTTCCCTTCCACCTGGCAGGAGAAAGAAACACCATCGCCGACTCGCTCAGCAGGGAGCTGCGCGCGTGTCACGAGTGGGAACTGCGCCAAGATCAGGTGGATCAACTCTTCCGACGATGGGGCAAACCCCAAATTGACCTGTTCGCAACAGCGACGAACTCGAAGTGCAAGAGGTTCGCCAGCAGGTTTCCCCAGCCGAGAAGCATGGGCGATGCGTTCTCGTTCCCCTGGGACGGCCTATACCTGTATGCGTTCCCTCCGTTGCCGTTGCTGCTTCGACTCATCAACCAGCTCAAGAGGTCCCGGTGCAGGATGATCCTCGTCGCACCGGCGTGGCCGAGGCAGATCTGGTTCCCGGACCTTCTGGACTTGTCAACGTCCCCTCCCATCAAGCTGTCGGCGGACGCGGACCTTCTCTCCAGAGAAGGAGGCGCCATCTTCCACCACGACCCGGCGTCGCTGAACCTGCAGGCTTGGCTCCTGCAGCGCTAGAGTTTGGAGGCTACGATATACCGGCCGATTGCAGAGAGGTTCTTGCAAAGGCCAGGGCGTCCTCGACTCTCAAATGCTACGGTCATAAGTGGAAGAGGTTCTCTATCTGGTGCCGAGCACAGAAGATCAACCCCCTACGGATTACGGCCCCTCAAGTGCTGCCGTACCTGCTATCGCTGGCAAAGGCTGGGCTAGCCCATGCCTCCATTAAGATTCATCTAGCGGCGATTCCCAGATACACCAGAACCACAGGACGGACGTCCCTGTGGTCCCATCGACTGGTAAAAGAGTTTATGAAAGTACTGTTCCGGTCGTTCCCGCCGGTGAAGGCCCCGGCCCCGGCGTGGGAACTTAACGTGGTGCTGACCAGGCTCATGGGGCCCCCATTCGAGCCGATGCACTCCGCACCGATGAAGTTTGTGTCGTGGAAGACTGCATTCCTGGTGGCCATTACCTCCGCACGACGAGTGGGAGAGATCCAGGCCCTATCCTGCAAAGCACCGTACTTGACTTTCCATGCCTCGAGGGTGGTGCTTAGGACGCACCCCTCCTTTATGCCCAAGGTGCCGTCGGACTTCCATCTTAACGAGCCCCTGGTGTTACCTGTTTTCTTTCCGTCTCCTTCGTCGCCGGCCGAGAGGACTTTGCACTTGCTGGATGTGGCTAGAGCGCTGAAGTTCTACGTGGACCGCACGAAGAGTTTCCGGAGGACATCACAGCTGTTCTTGAACTTTGGACCTGTGAATCAAGGGAAGGATCTCTCGAAGTCTTCTATTTCCAGATGGCTCTCCGGCTGCATCATGCACCGCCACCGGTTGGCTAACCGACCGCTGCCAGGCCGTCCGAGAGCCCATTCGACCAGAGCGATCGCTGCTACTACGGCGTTCTTATCTGGTGTGCCCCTGCTGGACATCTGCAGGGCGGCTACGTGGAGGTCGACGCACACCTTCACGAGATTCTACTGCGTCGATCGGGATTCCAGAGAGGAGTCCAGGGTCGGCCAAGCAGTGCTGCGCAACCTGTTCGCTTAAGGTGAGCCTGGTGAGGAGGTAAGAGATGCTTAATGTTGAGTTTTTTGTATTGCTTGATGTTGAGCCTTTTGCCACCCCCCG
The DNA here is from genome assembly GCF_040938575.1 of Ambystoma mexicanum. Lineage (NCBI taxonomy): Eukaryota > Metazoa > Chordata > Amphibia > Caudata > Ambystomatidae > Ambystoma > Ambystoma mexicanum. Next base: position 1,363,276,574 of record NC_090930.1, on the reverse strand, counting down.
TGGTTGTGCATGTGTGTACTGCTATTTATTCTTATATTCATGAGCATGTGATTCCATGCCAGACCCCATGCTGGAGAAGGAACAAGTTACTTACCTGTAACTGTTGTTCTCCAGCATGGGTCTGGCATGGATTCACATGCGAACCCTCCCGCCTACCCCTCTGCAGCTCTTCACTTGGTCATACTGCCACTTCACGTGCTACCAAATCTGAAGATGGCTGCCAGAGGCGGGGCTTAGGTAGAGGGCAGTCATTGGCTGTGGTCAGTATGACGCAGAGATCAGTGATTGGTTACTACTACGAAAGACAGATCAGAAACGAAACTGATACTGGTTTTTCTTTACCGAGGATTCCCAGCCTGATGACGGGGAATATTCATGAGCATGTGAATCCATGCCAGACCCATGCTGGAGAACAACAGTTACAGGTAAGTAACTTGTTCCTTAACCCTCTTGCTTGCGTCTAGTAGTCTGTCGCAAATATTTGTGGACCCCAGGAGCGACTTAGAGCGCCGGATGTACGTTCGGTGGCATGGGTCTCCTGTAGTAGAAGAATGTCTATCTTATGCCTGTTGGCATATGCTTGGATTTTCCTGGCTTTGATTGGGTTGACCAACCCCCTGACGTTCCATGACAGGAGTCTAATGCGTTGTTCATTTGTTGTTTCATCCTTCGCTATACTTTTTCATCAGGATTATATCTCTTGGGTTTATAGTGGTTTCCTTTCCCATCTGTTGATGCCAGTTTTTTTTAAACTTTGTCACGACCCTCGCCCAAAACCCCCGCTGGCAAACCCATTGGCCAGGTGGAGTCAGGACTCGGGCCGCTAGAGCCTGGCATTCTCTTCAAAAGCCCTCATGGGGCCAGTCCTGGCGCGTATGGTGCCAGGCTCATACACCATGAAAAACAATGTGCTGGGAACTACTTTATTATATTGTCAGACAACATGGAGGCATCCACATAGCTTGGTTCGTAAGAACCAAGCTATGTGGTCTAGTGTTTTGGGTGTGGTAGCCTAGGGACTACTTTACCTGGACTATTTTGTTGGGGCTATTTAAACCACACCCGAGCAATACAACATGCTTCGCGTTACTTTGCAGCTTGCAACGTGACGCTCACCGTGTCCAGCTATTCCCTCGAACCTCGGAGAAGTAGAACCTGCAAGGAGACAAAAGGAACATCATTAGCAGCAGCATCGTACCTGCAGTCTTCATCTTTAAACACTCGCAGCTACTGAGAACAGCTTCCTCGAATCTGCACGCCTCCCGGACAGAACGACCTGAAAGAGGAAGATAGAGGCAACATTAAAGAAAGCAGTAGAGACATTTACAAATTACGAACTGCTCAAAAGGCTTACCTGGCTGGTCACATCTCAGCTGGCACCACTCCGGACATTCCACTCGCGCTGAAGAACACCGCGACCTACGAGGAAGGAAAACACAAGTTAGCAAAGGCAAGACGTCGCAGGGCTGTGCATAGCGCTTACTTACCGCATCATAGTGCTCTTAACGCGCCATCATTTACCAGCAGGGCTCAATCAAGCCAGTTCGCCCCCCTGAAGCTCCGCATACCTAAGGGAGAAAAAAAAGACATTTTAAACAAAGAAAGGTATGCAGGATAGCAACAAAACTAAAGAACAGCAATAAGACCTACCTGAACAATATCAAACGGGCCGGCGTCAGTGAAGTAACTGGACCGGACTCGCCCATGAAAGACAACGCGCCCCTGCAAAGAAGGCAGGACGGAGAGCACGCCTAATTCTACCACAAGGTGAGGAGAGGGCACCAGAGGGACTGAAATTATACGGGAATGGAGGGAGGATACTTACCCGAGTCGGTCAGTCTTGAACACAGTCCTCCTGTATTTTCAGAACCTTCCCTGCAGACCACATCAGGGCAAAGCTGAGAAGCATACCAGCGAGTAACCGGCTGGGTGGCGTTCCTGTGGATACCAGGTGAGCGTAACAGAACACGAAGCCTACCATAACAAATCCATCTGGGCGTCATGGAGACATCAGAAATGGACCAATTGGCCCAATTACTAGGAGAGCTTCGTGCTGAGGTTCATTCTGCCCGACAAGAGACTAATGCCCTCCGGAGAGACCTAATAGTGACCAAAGAACGCACTGAAGAGATTAGCAGGCAATGCTTGCAATCACAGGCAGGACAGACGCCTCTACCTGGAAGCAATCCAACGATGCAAAACCCCGCCATACCACCCACTCCGGTACAGATCGCGTTACCTGGAACAGTGCCCCTGGCACCACCAGAAAAGTTCTCAGGTGACCCACAGAAGTATGCAGCATTCATCAATCAGTGCCGCCTTAATTTTCTTTGTAGGCCTGGAGCATTTCCAAACGACCAAGCTCGGGTAGCTTTTGTTTTATCATACCTGAGTGGTAGTGCAGCAGATTGGTCGGTGCCGTTGGTAACCCATGACAATCCTCTATTATATGACTTTGGGGGTTCCACAGAGAAATGGAAAAACGTTTTGCTCACCATACCCAGGAACAAGCAGCAGACAATGAACTCTTGTCCCTCCGGCAGGGGAATCGGGACTTGTTAACGTACATTGCTACCTTCGACAGACTGGTTGCCGGAGCTAGGTGGCCAGAAAACAAAAGAACCACGTTATTCCATCGAGGCGTACGAGGCGAATTAATCTTAGCCCAGGTGGTTGATCCACCCAGAGACTGTGCAGAATTCATAAATCTGGTCGAGCAGCTCGACCACCGGTTGCAGGACCGAAAGGCAGACCGGTCTAAGACAGACCCTCGGACCATGTATGTTCAACCAAGGGAAAACACACCCCGTGTACCTGAAAATGCTGTAGAACCCATGCAGATTGGAGGGATACGGCCTCCATTTACAAAACAAGAGCGGGACAGAAGAAGACAACAGCAGCTTTGTTTGTATTGTGGGAAACCAGGACATTTCCTGAAGGACTGTCCAGTAAAACCCCCAAGAAGAACAGTCGGGCCACAGAGAAGGATGAAGCTAGGGAATCGAAAAACTACCAAGCTCGACAAACGTAGAGGTCAGTTTGTCGAGTGAGGAGAAAGGGTTGCTGACCTCGCACTTTTCAATACCAGTGATCTTAATTAACCACCAACAGTCGTCAAGAATGCATGCCATTGAAGCATACATCGATAGCGGAGCAGTTGGAAATTATATTGATCAAGAACTGGCAGCAGAGATGGGGCTTCCTTTGTGTTCTAAGCCAACTATGGACAAGGTAACCACCGTGGATGGGACAGAAATGGCTTCCGGACCATTAACCCAGTGCACAGCCAGGGTAACCTTGCTGTGCCAGGACGGACATCGAGAGTCTATTTCATTCGATATTATCAAAGCACCTCAGTTCAGGCTGATACTAGGGATGCCATGGTTGGTTTCTCACAACCCTTTGATAGACTGGCGGGCACGAAAATTAACCTTCTCTGGTGACTGCTCCCCTGCCTGCTAGTACCAAGAGGAGAAACCCGACGTCTGTATCCCCATGACTCCCGGAGCGACAGTATCAACCCTGGGAGCAACTAATACCTTGCCAAGTGAATACCATGATTTCCAGGATGTTTTCTGAAAGGACTAAGCCAATACATTGCCGCCGCACAGGCCCTATGACCGTCAGATCAACCTTGTTCCTGGTGCACAAATCCCTTGCGGCAGGATCTACACTCTCACAGAACCAGAAAACCTTCATTTGAAATCCTATTTAGACAAGTACAGATTTATCCGTCCTTCGAAGTCCCCCGCAGCCAGTCCTTTGTTCTTCGTACCGAAAAAGGAAGGAGACTTGAGAACCTGTATTGACTACCGCGCATTGAACCAGATCACCGTGAAGAACCGCTTCCCCTTGCCACTTATCCCTGAGATGCTAGACCAAGTTAAAGATGCCCAGATTTATACCAAATTGGACCTTCGAGGAGCATACCACCTGGTCCGAGTTAGAAAAGGAGATGAATGGAAAACCGCCTTCCGTACTAAGTACGGCTTGTTTGAACATCAAGTCATGCCCTTCGGGTTATGCAACGCTCCTGCGGCATTCCAATATTTCATGAATTACGTCTTAAGGGAGTTAATTGATGTGTGCGCCTTAGTGTACATAGACGACATCTTAGTATACTCAGCCTCGGAACAAGAACATGTCAGGCACGTTCGTTCAGTCCTCACCAAGCTCCGTCAACATCGCTTGTTTGCAAAGCTTGAAAAATGTTTTTTTCACGTCACCGAAGTAGAATTTCTTGGTTTTATCCTTACTCCTGGAGGCATCAGAATGGATGTGCACAAGGTAGATGCCATTCTGAAATGGCCTTCACCGACGTCTCTGAAAGGGGTACAAAGCATGCTGGGCTTTGCGAACTTCTACTGCTGGTTCATCCCAGACTTCTCTCAGGTTGTGCACCCAATCACAGTACTATTACGAAAAAACAATAAAATGTTTGCTTGGACCGAAGAAGCAGAAGAAGCCTTTCAGGAACTTAAACGAAGATTTACCTCTGCTCCAATCCTGCGACATCCTCGTCCAGACCTCCCTTATGTCGTTGAAACTGATGCGTCCAGTCTCACAATGGGGGCTGTCCTTTCACAGAGAGACCCGGAAACCGGCCAGCTACATCCTGTGGCCTTCTGGTCGAAAAAGTTCTCACCTCCAGAGATTAATTATGCCATCAGGGACAAGGAACTCCTGGCTATCAAATCCGCCTTTAAAGCCTGGAGGCACTACCTTCTGGGGGCCAGACACACCATTACAGTCATCACAGACCACCGAAACCTGCAATATCTCAAAACAGCCAAGGCCCAGTCCTCGCGCCAATTACGGTGGGCCCTTTTCTTCGCCGAATATGATTATGTAATCACATTTCGATCAGGAGTCAGAAACGAAAAGGCGGATGCCTTATCTCGCATGGGTATAGATGTAATAGTATATACAACTCCAGACCCAGTACCTATTATACCTGAAGACAAACTGTTGGGTATCACGACAGCCTTAACACAAGCAGAACTACGAAAAGAAATCCAACGGACAATGAATCCTGATGCCTACCTCGCATGGCAAACTCAAGGACCATCTACCCTTTTTTAGGGATCGCCTATATGTACCCAATAAAGAATTACAACTGCATATTATTTCAAACTATCACGATTCACTGATCGAAGGGCATCCTGGGATCGCCAAAACCCTAGCTAAGGTGAAAGAGAACTTTTGGTGGCCTTCCTGGCGTAAGGACATCATTCAGTATATTCAGTCCTGCGGTGTCTGAGCACAAAATAAATCACAGAAACAAAAACCATCTGGTCTCCTACAACCATTGGACATTCCTCCAGTTCCATGGCACACTCTTTCCCTTGACTTCATCACTGATCTACCTCCAAGCCAAGGGTTCAACACCATCCTTGTAGTTGTGGACTTATTCTCGAAGGTGGCCCATTTTATTCCTCTCAAAGGCCTCCCAGACGCAGCCACTTTAGCAAAAGTGTTCCTGGAGGGCGTGGTTAAGCTGCATGGCTTCCCTTCGGTTCTGGTCACTGATCGAGGCAGCCACTTTGTTTCAAACTTCTTGAAAAAATGTTGTGCAATGGCGCAGATCGACGTTCGGCTATCTACCAGTCACCATCCCCAAACGGACGGCCAAACCGAGAGAACCAATCAGACACTCGAGCAATATTTACGGTGCATGCTGCACCACGAACAAAGGAATTGGAAAGACCTACTATGGATAGCCGAATATGCATATAACAATTCTTTGCATTCAAGCACGGGACAAACGCCCTTCTATACCATTTATGGCAGACATCCACCTACCTCTGAACTAGACCTTTCAGCCAGCTTGGAAATGCCAGCGGTAAAGACTCTACACACAACCATTACTCAGGCTTTCAAAAGGGAAAAGGAACACCTTATTCATGCCAAAGAAAAACAAAAGAGATTCGCCGATCAACACCGGAAAAAGGCCCCTGATTATCAAGTCGGAGACAAAGTTTGGTTAGCCGCTAAATTCGTACCCATCAAGGGAACCCAGACCTTTCATCCCAGATTCTTAGGACCCTATACCATTAAGGCAATTATCAACCCAGCAGCCGTGAAACTGGATGTACCACCTAATCTACACATCCACCCGGTATTCCATGTGTCCCTCCTGAAACCAATGCAGCCCGGCACATGGATTGGGACACCACCTAAGCCCATACTTGTTGACGGAGAACCAGAATTCGCAGTCAAAGATATCTTGGATTCTAAATACTCTAGGACCAAGCTATATTATCTCGTCGATTGGAAAGGATTTGGACCACAAGATAGATCCTGGGAGCCCAGTGAGAATATTCACGCACCACGTCTAATCAGGAAATTCCATCGGAACTTCCCAACCAAACCTGGGCCAGACAGAAGGAACACCATGGGAGGGGACTTAGGGGGGAGTGCTGTCATGACCCTCGCCCAAAACCCCCTCTGGCAAACCCATTGGCCAGGTGGAGTCAGGACTCGGGCCTCTAGAGCCTGGCATCCTCTTCAAAAGCCCTCATGGTGCCAGTCCTGGTGCCTATGGTGCAAGGCTCATACACCATGAAAAACAATGTGCTTGGGAACTACTTTATTGTATTGTCAGCCAATATGGAGGCATCCACATACCTTGGTTCCTAAGAACCAAGCTATGCGGTCTAGTGTTTTGGGTGTGGTAGCCTAGGGACTACTTTACCTGGACTATTTTGTTGGGGCTATTTAAACCACACCCGAGCAAGACAACACGCTTTGCGTTACTTTGCAGCTTGCAACGTGATGCTCACCGTGTCCAGCTATTCCCTCGAACCTCGGAGAAGCAGAACCTGCAAGGAGACAAAAGGAACATCACTAGCAGCAGCATCTTACCTGCAGTCTTCATCTTTAAACACTCGCAGCTACTGAGAACAGCTTCCTCGAATCTGCACGCCTTCCAGACAGAACGACCTGAAAGAGGAAGATAGAGGCATCATTAAAGAAAGCAGTAGAGACATTTACAAATTACGAACTGTTCAAAAGGCTTACCTGGCTGGTCACCTCTTGGCTGGCAACACTGCGGACATTCCACTCGCGCTGAAGAACACCGCGACCTACAAGGAAGGAAAACACAGGTTAGCAAAGGCAAGACTTCGCAGCGCTGTGCATAGCGCTTACTTACCGCATCATAGCGCTCTTAATGCACCATCATTTACCAGTGAGGCTCAACCAAGCCAGTTCGCCGTGCTGAAGCTCTGCATACCTAAGGGAGAAAAAAGAGACATTTTAAACAAAGAAAGGCATGCAGGATAGCAACAAAACTAAAGAACAGCAATAAGACCTACCTGAACAATATCAAACGGGCCGGCATCCATGAAGTAACTGGACCGCACTCGCCCATGAAAGACAACGCGCCCCTGCAAAGAAGGCAGGACGGAGAGCACGCCTAGTTCTATCACAAGGTGAGGAGAGGGCACCAGAGGGACTGAAATCATACGGGGTGGAGGGAGGATACTTACCCCAGTCGGTAAGTCTTGAACACAGGCCTCCTGTATTTTCAGGCAGAACCTTCCCCGCAGACCACATCAGGGCAAAGCTGAGAAGCATACCAGCGAGTAACCCGGCTGGGTGGCATCCCTGCGGATACCAGGTGAGCCTAACACTTTACAACTGAACATTTAACTGTTGCAACCCCCCCGCCCCCAGCTTGAATCTTTGTTCACACTTATGGGTGCATATGTATATAGTAATGAGGATCTGATTCTTCCCAAGCAACCGGCCTGGATCCCGTCCCTCCCCCCACTTTCACCATCCCCCAATCGGGCGGTGTGACCCATTGAACCAACTGCAACTTTGCAAAATAGAGGTGGCTGGATGTCCCGCTGTCCATTCCGGAGTCGTGACTATGTCCGATTATCTGAATGGTGTACTGTTGTGGTGATTCTGATTCTCTTCTTGTGCATTTGTTAACTGCGCGGGCATTGCGGCTTGGGTTTCTGAATTAAGTTTTTGTTCTGCACTGCCGGGAAGTGTTGTTCTATGTATAGCATGGCGTCTTCCGGTGCCTCGAAGAAGTGTGTCCTGTCAGCATGCTGTATGCGTTGCTTGGCTGGAAATAACGCTGCATATATTATTTTCCTTTCCCTTAGCACTTTCTACGCTGCGTCAAAGGAGCATCTCGCCGCCTGGACCTCATTCGAAAAATCAGGATAGATGTGAATGCGCCTCGAGTCATAGGACAAGGGGGCTTGCTCACGTGCCAGCCGCCGGATGAGATTCCGATCTCGGTAATTAAGTAGGCTTGCAATGATTGTTCGGGGTGGCGCTTCTGGCTTGGGCGGAATGGGTAAGTGTCCTGTGTGCCCTTTCGATTTGGTTTGTTTAGAAAACTGCACTTCCGGGAATAGGGTATGTAGTATCTTTTCGATAAAACCCTCCATGGAGGTGTTGATTTTGCTTTCTGACACTCCGACCACCCTTATGTTATTGCGCCGTGATTCTAGGTCTTCACATTTGTGCTCAAGGGCTTTGACATCCTTTTGGATTTGACCTATAGTCTTGTCCTGTGTGGCTGATGAGTCCTCCAGAGTGGACACCCTTTCTTCTGCCTCGGCCACTCTGGCGTTGACCTTCCTGATGTCGGCCCGGATAGAGGTGATATTTTCCCCAATGTCATCCAGTTTAGTGTCGATTGCAGCGAACCCTCTCTCCATTGCTGTCATGTACGAGCCCATATTTTGTTCAGAAGGGTCCGCTGCAGAACCCTTAGGGATGGGTGCTGGATCTGACTCGGGGTCCATTGTCGAAGTATTAGCGAAAGCGTCCATGGGCCACTGCTTCTTGTTCTTTGATCCTCCCATCATGACTGTGCGCTGGTCTTCTGGTCCTCAGTACCTGAAGGGGTGGAGAGTGGTTATTTAACGGTAGATGTGAAGTCTGAGGTTTATGTCGCCATGCGTATTTCAATTGACAGTGACGAGGGCGGTCTTACGCAGCAGGAAGGAGATGATCTTTTGTAGTGGAGATCTGCGGCTCCTTTGCCCAGGAGTATTCCCAGGTTTTGGCTAGCCGGTCCAGTTATGCAAGAACTGCTGAATGTGAGTGGGTATTTGTGCTATACTTCAGTGCTCCGCAGCCGGAGTACAGGCATTTGGCTGCATGTTGTTATTGTTGTTGAGGGCCTTGATGTTTGGGGTTGTATTGAGCCCCCTTTCTTATTGTTTTCCCTCCTTGGTATCAGCCCCGTGCCTGCCTGGATGCACGCCCGCCTGACAGTCTGGCACCTGGAACGCGGAGTCAGCGTTGTTGTGCCTGTCCATAGGGGGTATGTCCAGCAGGTGTACCCCATAGATCACTGTATTGCCTGTCAGTCAGGCATATGGTATGTTATTATGTACCTCCTCAGGGGTTTGTTCAGGGGGGTGCACCCCGCACTCCTTCAATGACCCTCTTGGCCCCACCTCCTCCCCAAGTACCCTGTTTTTGTATGGCCTGCCCTGCAGTCTTCTGCCATCTCACACCGCCGCCGGGGAGTGGAGCGGCGCTGGTGCAACGTCCACACTTCACTGCACTGCGCCTCTTCTGCAACCCGGAGCAGGACCACTGTTCTTGGGGGCCGGATCTGCGGGGTGTTGTCAAGCTCTGATAGGGGGGTCTCCTCTGCCCTCTGCCGTCCTTGCACGATTTACCATGCTGTATAGGGGGGGTGGGGAGCCCTCGAGTCAACCAGACAGGCGCTCCCCTCTCCTCCGCTCCTGCGGGTATGGCTTAGTGTCTCTGGCTGCCAGGGCATGGGGCAGTACTTCCGCCGGCGGCCGGATTGCTGTTTTGTGCAGCAGGCTTTCGTGGGTGGATGCCCGGGTCTGCAGCCAGCCCCTGGTGGACCGGCCCTGCCCACCACCGCAATCCGGGGAGTGCCGCACAGCTGCAGCGGGTTGAGCTGTCAGGCCTCCGGCTTAACAGCAGCACTTGTTGCTCCTCACAGTCTCACTGTTCCGGGCACAGTATAGGGTGCTGCTGAGCCACGTTGCCCATGCGTTGTCGGCTGGTCGCTCCAGTGTTGGGGGATCTCAACGGCTATTATTTTGGCGTGCAGCCGTTCAGCAGTGGGGGGAGGGGGTCCAGCAGTGCAGATGATTTTCTCCGGCTTCTGGGGTCCAGTTTCACCCGGAATTTGTGCTGTATATTCCTTAAATGTTCTGCCACCATTCTGTGCACGTTGAAAATTTGACAGTACCCGTTTTCCGCAGGATTTATTGTGCCAGGATCTTGCTAGCTTTGGAGCTCACGGACTAGGCAGCCATCTTGATGGGCGCACAATAGCGTCCCCTTCGCTGGATGGATTTTTACCAAATCTGCAGCAGGAGCAACGGCTTGGTCCCGAAAACGTGCTTTTGTAAATTTGGTGAAAATCTGTGGAGTAGTTTTTAAAAACAGGCAAAATGTAGGTCCCTAAAAATAAGTGATATCTGGCTCCGCTCCACAGACTCACTTCCCTGTCCGTTCCATGGACAAGACTCTGATTGGATAGAGTGGCAACGTAAAGTCCGCGGACATATGACGTGCTCGCCGATTGGCTGGCGGGAAGCATGAGATGCGTCACATTTTCCCGATGCGTCCGCCATGTTGGATCCGCGGATAGCACGGCAGCAAACAGGGCCAAAAACCAATTTTGGGGAGTCTGCTGGGGGGAAGAGGAGATGGAAAAGGGTGGGGGTGTGAAAGATGGGTCAAATGATGTATTTGTTTAGGTGGAAGAAGGCCGTGCTGTGATCGCGGTGGCCGCGGACACCGCGTTAGTTCACAGACAGAAGCTCAGGGGAACAGCTTATGTGGTGAATGCAGGTAGGATTCATTAGGGTGGGGGAGTGGAATGTAGATGATATGAGGAAGGGTATAGAAGTGGAGAGGGCTTCAGGTGGCTGGATTATGTGTGTGGGTTGTGGTTAGTGTATAGATTGTTGGGTGCAAGGGTGTGTTATGCTGTGTTCATTGTGACCAGCTATTACAGTCTTGGGTGCATGGGTGGAGGTGATGGACTGAATAGTCTAGTGGTGTGGCCACTCGTTACAGTACTGTAATGGTATGTGTGGAAAAGTGTGGAGGGCCTCAGTTGGCTGGCTTATTTGTCTGAAGAGTGTCCTGGCTAGTTTCACATACTTGAATGCTATGTGTACTGTGATAGGCAGGGTTTCAAGCAGATGCCTCGTGTTTGGGTTGTGGCCACTGGGCAGATTGTTGGGTATTTTACTATATTATGATGTATTGCTTTTGAGTAGTTAGTAGATAATTGGGTGGAGATGGCATGCATTGAAGAGTGTGTGCATTGGCTGCAAGTACTGTAATAGTATGTCAAGTGAAGTGGATAGGGCCTGAGGTGGCTGTGTTATGTTTTTGGGTTGTGGTAAGTGGGCAGGTGTTTGCATGCGGCCATGCACCCAGGACTCTAGGCCCTGGCTGCAACCACCACAGCATAATACAGCCATGCATGCACATATTTTGACAGTGACATGTGGATTGCATAGGAGGCCACGCACCCAAAAGTTTGTGCACTGGCTGCAAGTAGTGTAATAGTATTTGTACAAAAGTTGAGAGGGTGTGTGGCAGTTGGTTTTTTGGACTGTCTTCAGATATTTGGGTGTATGATGTTCTATGCAGTGGGAGGTGATTGTGGGCAGTTACTGTAGTGTTTGGTGTATGTAACCAAGAGTTGTAGAGTCTGGCAACTGATTGAAGCATTGTAATAGTATGTCTAGAAAAGTGTGTAGGGCCTTAGTTGGCTGATTTATTGGATGTAAGAGTTTGTTGATTGCTTGTATGTCCTTGAAAACTATGTGTTCAGAAGTGGACAGAGTCTCAGGTAGTTGGCTTATGTGTGGGGGTTGTGGCAGTGTACAGATTTTTGGGTGCATGGCTGTTTTATTCTGTGGTGGTTGTGACTAGCTCTTAGACTCTTTGGTGTCTGGGTGGAGGGCATGCATTGAAGAGTCTGTACACTGGTTGTAAGTATTGTAAAGTATGTGTATAAAAGTGGACAGGGTGTGTGTTAGGTGGTTTGTTGGAATGTCTCAAGATTCTTGGGTGCATGATATAGTATGTAGTGGGAGGTCATTGTGGCCAGCTACTATAGTCTTGGGTGCATGGCTTGAGGTGATGCAGTGAAGAGTTCAAGAGTTTGTCCACTGGTTGAAGTATTGTAATGGTATGTGTCGTAGAGTGGAGAGGACCTTGGGTGGCTTGCTTACTGCACCCAATAGTGTGGTGATTGGTTGCATGTATTATGCGTATAGAAGTATGTGTATAGAAGTGGATACGGTCTCAGGCAGTTGCCTTATGTGTGTGGGTTGTGGTGAGTGTACAGATTGTTGGGTGCATGGTTGTATTATGGTGTGATGATTGTGTCAGCTAGTAGTCTTGGCTGCATGGCCAGAGGCCATGCACTCAAGAGTCTTTTTAGTGGCTGCAAGTAGTGTAATAGTATGTGTCCAGAAGTGGATAGGTTGTGTGGCAAGTGGTTTGTTGGAGTAGACTTTTTTTGGCTGTATCATAGACTGTGCAGTGGGTGGGAGTAAAGTTATACTATGTGAAGTGAAGTGGACAGGGGTTTAGGTGGATGAGTTATGTGTTTGGCTTGTGGCCGTTGGGCAGATTGTTGGGTATTTCATTGTATTATGCTTTAGTGGTTATGGGCAGTTAGTAGAGTCTTGGGTGTAAAGCCAACAGTCTGTCCACTGGCTGGAATTATTGTAACAGTATGTGAACTGAAGTGGATAGGGTCTCGGGTGGCTGTGTTATGTGTGTGAGTTATGGTTAGAGGGCAGATGTTTGCATGCATGAGTATATTATGTTGTGGTGGTTGTTGCCAGGCCCTAGACTATTGGGTGCATGGCTGGAGGCTGTAGGCCATACACCCAAGAGTGTACGGCCTGGCAACAACTATCGCAGTATAATACAGGTATGCACTGAACGTTGTAATATGGGTATATGGTTTGTACTAATATGTGTACCGAATGAAATGTGTACATTAAAAAGAAGTATGACACCAATAATTGTTTACTTACTGTTTGCATTGTTGAGGCTCTGTGCAGTTCATGGTATGTGGAAATGTAGCAGAAATTGGTCTTTCATTCTGTGTGATAAAAGAACGCGTAACATGTTAGGGTAGGTACTTTGTAATGTGTTATTGCATTGCATTCCAGACATTTGTGTACTTTGTGGACCCTCATAATTAGTACTTTACAAGTACTATGCTCAAACAAGTGTACTGTGCAATGTACTCAGTTTGTGTGTTTGTTCGCATAATTATTGGGTCTGTGTAGACAAAAAAAATCCATGCAGGATTAAAAAAAAAAACGTTCTACGTTTATTTGTTGTTATGTGGCACAGTCTGTTTCAGTGGAGTGTGCTCTAATTATAGGAGTGGTTAAGGTAGTCTATTGTAGTAGGAGGAATTGTAAAGGTTATAGTTTTTGTTTTGGAAGTGGTGGTACTATGGTTGCAGTTAGATACCAGTTGGCGTATTCTAACTGTTTATTTGTTAGTGCCTTTTAGCAGTATTTCTTTATGCATTTGGTTGTTGATGTTTTGTAAGTACTGTGGTATTGCACAGTAATGTTGCAGAATTTTGGGGGCAGTTAGACACCTGTTGGCGTATTCTAACTGTTAATAGTTTCGAAGTTGTTGATGATATGTTTATACATAATAAGTGTTGAAGGGTTTCCTCAGAAAAACTTTTATTTTTGCTGGGGGATTTCGTATTGTGTAGTAATGGGAAGTTATATTGCAGTATTATGGTTGCAGTCAGATACCAGTTGGTGTATTCTAACTGTTTACAGTTTCTCACTTCTGCAGGGTATGTTTTCAAGCACGTTCATTCTTGTTGGTGGAAGTACATTTTCACTCTTGTGAATCGCTTTTGCAGCAGTATGGGTGTAGTTGCAATAGATGTGTATTAGTTGCATTTGTTTGGGCATTGTTAGATAGCTGTTGCCTTATTCTACCAGTTGGTGGTTTCAAAGGTTATTGGGGACAGTTTGTAGATGCTCATACTCAGATTAGTGAGTACATTTTGGTTTAAAGAATATTAAGTAAGTGTTTACAAGATTTGCTGGTAATCTCTGTTTCAGAGTAATGGAAGTATCATTTCATTCAAACCATGCATTTTTTTTTAATGTATGCAGTATAATGACTTGCATTGGCTGTGGCTCCTGTGTGGAAGATTATGCCTACTGTTGTGAAGGTTTTCTTGCCAAGTGATACTTGTCCATGTGTGAAGCCCGTAAGCTTGCAGTTGTTTTTGGTACCATCTGCATTGTAACGTAAAAGCATTACTATTACGTATTGGCTATGTGACTGTATCTGTAAGGTGGAATGATTATCAGAATTGCAAGTAGTACATAATATGCCATGGTTTGCATTTTGTACGCGCTGCTGAAATGGAATGGAGTCACAGTTAGGTATAGATACATACACAACACAGTCATTAGGGACTTGTTTGTGCATTGGATGGTTGCAGAGAGTGCATGTATGTTTCTGCATGTATGAAATCTGGAAGATTTCATTTATAGGTATGTTTTTTTTCCGGTACTTGTAGTAAGTACATTAGAAATCCTAGATCTTCTTGTGTGTTTATAGTGAATCTCACCATTCCTGCACAGTAGTCCAATTCCTGCCTTATTCCAGAAAGACTATAAGTGTTGTCAGGATTGTTTGTTGCATTTCTTTGAAGGAGTAACATTTGCAAACACAATTGGTCTGTGCCATTTAAGTAAATGTTTTCAACAATTGGTGGCAATTGGAATAGAATATTTATTGCTACATTTGCATAGCAATTTACACCAGTTGTATTGGAAACTTTGAATGGACCAGACAGTTCTGTGTCTGAGTAATTTGATGGAAGTGCAAATCGTTTCTTTGAAGAGGTAGTTGTCTTTGTTTGTGCAGCTGGGTATGCATTTTTCTTTTCAGTACATCCTTTTTTGGTTGTGGTAATTGATGTGAGATCATGTATAAGTTGAGTCTGCACTAGTTTTATCTTACAAAGTTTGCCTTTTTGAGGAACAGGGTACATTTTGAGATGGGGTGTGTACTATACAATGCAAGGAATGTCAGCATTGACTTTACCTGCCTCAAAATTGACTAGAAATAGTCCTTCAAGTGTACGTAGGCGTGACAGTGCTACGTAACTCATGCCTTCTTTAAAGACTGTGCTCCCAATTTCAATCAATGCTTGATGTAGGGTTAGACCTTGTGATTTATGAATGGTGACTGTGTATGCTAGAGACAGAGAATACTGTTCTCTGAATACATACATACATGTCTTTGGAAAGAAGGAATCGGGCTGTTGAGCGTCCTATCCTTTTAACTTCTGAAAGTTTGTCAAAGTGAACATTGATAAACTGAATGTTGTTGTCACTTGGGTATGTCTGGAAGCCAACAACTGTACCAAGTGCTCCATTAACTAATCCTTGCTCCACGTCAAGGTTACGCTTTAGCATCACGCTACAGTTTAAACACAATGGGCCTCATTACGACCCTGGCGCTAATGGGTTAACGGCGCCGTAAAAGGCTGCGGCACCGTTAACCCATTAGCGCCTAATTACGAGGTCCCTTTGCGGGACCCGACCTTAACGGCTGGTCTAGACCAGCCGTTAAAGTAGGGACCCGCAAAGGGACCTTCGCGGTAAGTATGGTACCGCAATTTGTGGTACCGTACTTAGCGCCTTCGCCATTCCCATTATGCCCTATGGGGCAAAAATGGCAATGGGGAAGGGCCATGGGGAAATGGGGAAATACCGCCCCGCCAACCTTGTAATGGGGCGGTATTTCCCATTTCACCATGGCAGACACGTTACGATACCGGCACCAACCATGGTGCTAATAGCACCATGGTTTAGCGCCGGTATCGTAATCGGGGCCAATGTTAACATTTTCTCTGAATCAGCTGTGTTAGAGATAGAGTTTTCTAAGGTATTTAGTCATTCTGTGGTTTGTTGACACATAGGTAGTGTCATAAAGTGCACATCCAGTTTGTCTGTGGAGTAAATTTGTACTAGTGGTTGC
Organism: Ambystoma mexicanum; assembly: GCF_040938575.1. Classification (NCBI taxonomy): domain Eukaryota; kingdom Metazoa; phylum Chordata; class Amphibia; order Caudata; family Ambystomatidae; genus Ambystoma; species Ambystoma mexicanum. The sequence continues at coordinate 1,363,260,542 of NC_090930.1, read as the reverse complement.
ATTTCTTTTTTCAGCATTGTTTCATTGAATTGTGCGCAGCTTGCAAGAGTTGACATTAAGGACATACAGTTTACATTTTGGTGTGCTAATTGTTCCATGACATTAGTAGCACATGTGTTATGGCCGTATAGCTCATCGATGCGTCTGGTATTTAATATATACTGTGCTTCCTTAGATAGTACACCAATCCAAATACTTTTCAGAATGTTGGCATAGGGGAGGTCTTCAGACTGATGCATGTTTTCAGTTAGTTCCTTGTATTGGAAATGTTGCCAAAGATTTACATTTCCTATGCTGCCAAGAGTTTTACGGCACAGTTTGTGTCATAAGGTTTTAAAAATAGGTTCACCTTTCATTGGTGTTAATTGAAGAAGATCTCCGAAAACAATAACATGTTTTCCTCCAAAAAGGTATTTGTTGTCTGTTTTAAGGACCTCTTGCAATCTGAGGTGAATCAAAGCCAACATTAGGTTGGAGACCATGCTCACCTCATCTATTTGCAGCATTTTCATTTGTTTTAAAACTCTGCGTAGCTCCATAGCAGCTTCTGCTGAAAGTTTGTAGTAGTCTAATTTGTTTTGGTGTTCTACTGGAAGGAGTAACAATCAGTGTAAAGTGACACCACCTATGTTGTAGGCAGCTAAACCTGTGGTGGCAGTTGCAACAGCTGAAAGCTTGTTGTTTGTCAATTGTTGGAAGAACTTGCTGATGATTTTTATTAAGATGTTTTGCCTGAACTAGCTTGACCACTTACATACAGCAGTATAGGTTTATAGTCTTGACAAGTGCAAGTTTTAGTTTTGTGCTGCATACCATGTTCAATTTCTTTAGTTAATTCTAGGAAAATGCTACGCTGCTCATTGTTTAATTGTGATTTCCGTAGATCAAAGTCTTCTGCAGATTGCTCATACTGACACATGGTGTTTTCTACTTCAGTCATGGCTAATTCTGCCTCATTTGCTATGAGTAGCTGTGCAAGTGGTTCTTGGCTTCCTGTTAGAGGTTGACTGCTGTCAGGAAGGTCTATATTTATTTGTGCCTGGAGTTCTTCTTGTTGGCGTTCATTGTCCAACATGTTGTTGTACTGCGTACGATTTATATCTGTTATAGTGCTTTCAGTTGCATTGAAAGCATCTTCATAGGAGGCATGGGTGTCTAGTAAATCTTCTTCTTTTCTCCATGGTTTAAAAAGTTGCAGTAGGGCCATCTAATACAGTTCTTTCTGTTGAGGAGTTTTAAATGATAGTTTCATATGATTAATCAGGCTGCGTTTGGTAAGTTTAACCAGGCTGCCCTCACAACCTTTGTCTATGTATTTACTTTTTTTCTCAGCTGGTTTAATATTATTTTTGTATGGGAAGTTTTGGGCTATGTGGTATAGGCACATGGTTTCCAAAGCAGTACTCCTGTTTGGGTTGTGTGTGTCCAGTAAGTTGTTTTTCAAAATGTCCTCGCTGTTGGTATCGTTTTTGGCTACTGTTTCTATGTCTTGGTATGATTTTAGAACTCTTTTTCTGCATGCAGCAGGACCAAAGCTTAGCCAGACTAGGTTTTCAGATTTCCCATACAAGGTGGTGCTGGTTAAATGGTCTGCAGCTTCGTAGCAGCCACATTCTCTATTGGAGAGCATTTTTATGCTGAAGCTGTACAATTTCTGTGACAGTGTTTTGTCAGATGATATGTCATCCCATAGGTCTTTCAGCTCTGTTTTCTCTGCTTTGGTTAAGTAGGCTGTGACATACCGTGCAACTGCAGTGGAATTGTCTGCAATGTACTGCTCATCTGTATTTGCATTCCATAGCAGGTGTCATGGCCACAGAGCAAGGACCACAAGCTCCATTACTTAAAGGGTCCAGTTGGACCCAGTCCTGGCGCCTTTGGCGCCAGGCTCATGAGAAAGTGTTCTCTGCACACTTTATTCCCAGTGCACGTGTTATTTCATTTCTTGCAGGGCCCCCACGTGCATCCAGGCCAGGCGTGGCCATAGGAATGCATTGGGCTGCATGTGCAGCATCTTCTGGGAGTGGCAGGGTGGAGCCCTCAAGCAGAGCAAAGGGGCATGGCTGGGACCAAGCTATTTAAGCCTGCCCCGCCCGCATGCCAGCGCTTCGCGTTAGTCTGCTCATGCAGCGTAACGCTCACCGCCGACTGAAGCGCTTTTTACCTGATTCCAGTAATACCATTGCCAGAAGCGCACCTTACCTGATTCCAGCAATACCCTCTATCATCGCCAAAAAGGGCCTCTTACCTGATTCCAGCAATACAATCGCCAGAAGCGCATCTTACCTGCTTCCAGCAATACCATCTATCATCACCTAAAGCGCTTCTTACCTAGTCTTAGCAGTCACTGTAGTTGGAGCGCATCCTTACCTGTTTCACACTTCCAACACTTATGCGGGAGCTCTTCTCGGCCAGCATCCTCGCGGTTCCAGCCATCCATTACTTACCATCTATTTGGGACATTGTAAACTTCTCAGGACTCCATTGGGGTTCACTTCCAGCACCACGACTCTGCTGGGCCTCTCATCACCTATTGGGGAGAAAGAAAGACATTACAATGGATACGAACAATAATCATGGGAAAAGACGTTGCAAAAGAATACGGACAATAATCATTGTTGAAGAACACTTACCTTAGAAGTGGATCAGACACAGCTGGTCTGAGTTGCCACGCACATGGACCAGTGAAGGAACTAGGTCCACTTAAAGCGCCCGTGCACTTGGGAAGCAGGACAGAGAGCTCATCCTCATAATTAAACAGGTGAGACTATATGGGAAACGCATGCTCACCACATTCTGGGAAGAAGGGTTTGAGAACTACCGCCATATCACAGCATTCTCACGACCTCTCGTATCCTCACAGGGGCAGTTTCAACAACCAGAGCAGTCCACAACACAGGAGCAGGGGAAGAAGCCTGATCCATGGGAGCCAGTTCCTGGGAGGGCTGCGACCGTGCCCCAACATCCCTGCAGAGACCAGGGGAGCGTAACAGAACGCAAAGCCTCTCCGAATCTCTGCCTGGGCGCTATGGAGACCTCAGACACTGACCAGTTGGCGCAACTGGGGGAACTGCGGGCCGAAGTTCATGCCTCCAGACAAGAAACCAATGCCTTGCTGTTACACTTCAGGCTTCCCCGCGGGCCTCCTTGCAGAATACGACTTCTTTACAAGCTCCTCTATGGACCAGATACAGGCTGCCATGGCACCTGTACAAACTACGACGGACTCCGGGTCAGCTGACACGTCTTGTATGTGGAAGACGTACGGTAAAGACACGCCCCCTTACGACTATAAAACCACCGTCTTTCAAGGGGCTCATTGATGCTAATTAGCGCTACAAGCTACACGCGGTTACGTCCGTTACTTCTTCGTGTCTTCCCACACGATTCCTCATCTGAACTCCTGGTTTCGACCCTTGCCTGACTATTAGATTGGCTTGTCTCCTCCTTTATTCCTGTCGTGCTCATCTGGTTTATTGACTCGGAACGTTACTGGATCCGGCTCCCTTCTGTCCCTTGCAGTATTTCATTCCAGGTTGCAGCTTCTGCTTACGGACCCAAAGCAGAGAACTTGCTGTCAACTATCCAGAACTTTTCTACACCTACTCTGGATACATGTGTGCTCAGGTACATACTTAATTGGCAAATCCCATCTCTGCTACTATTTCTCTCCACGACCTGTTTGGATATTTTTTCCTGTTGAATTCTGGGACATTGAGTGACTATCCTGTTAACTTGTCTTCAAGTGCATATAAACGCTCTGCTGAAACTGCACCATCCAGGCACTAGTGCAACCCTCGTGCCGTCCGGGACTACTTCTCTATACTAACATTCCTGTTTGTTATTTTCTCCTTTCGTTGTCTTTTGTTTCCTGGATTCCTTTCCTCAAAATATCCTTGTTCAGGTTAGTTGTTACCAATTCGATATATAAGTTGGGACTGATACTTTAAAAAGGCTCTTTAGAGCATTCCCACTCATTTTGTGTTATATTCCTTGTAGATCCACCCCGGGGAAGCTCCACTCCAATACCTATCTAGGTAGTTTCCCATTTAATTCAACTGTTCTGATTACTTGCCTTCACTTCAACACTGTCTAATATCTTAGTATTCCTTTGCAGCATTGGTATTGGCGGTGTGTGTTCTCCCCGCTCTTTGATTCAATTGACACCTCTGTCTGTCCCAACTGAAACAGCAGAGAGGTACATTGTAGAAAAGAGCCACTCTTTGAGGAAGCCTGAGTCTTGTACTCAGGGGAGCTGGGATGGCAGGCTGAATATAGATTCTTGTACCACCATCATCTCCAAGGTCACTCCTCTGCATCTTCGGCCTATTTCGGAGTGGTGAGTAACACTTGCGAAGGGACCTAATTGTAGCCCGAGAACGAACTGATGACTTGGCAAGACAGATGCTTCAGACACACGCAGGTCAGGTTCCATTACCGGGGATTGCACAGCCTCCTCTTCCACAGCCGTCGCCACCTGTTCAAGTGGTACTTCCAAGGGCAGTGCCACTGGCTCCGCCCAAACGTTTTACCGGCGATCCAAACAAGTATGCTATATTTATGAACCAATGTCGTCTTCACTTTCTGTGCCGACCTGGAGCTTTTTCTAACGATAGTGCAAGAGTCGCCTTCGTTCTTTCATATTTAGGTGGCAGCGCAGCGGACTGGTCAATACCATTAGTAAACCAGGATGATCCTCTACTCCAAAACTTTTCAACAGGAAATGGAAAAGTTTTTTGCTAGGCACACCCAAGGACAAGCCCTGGATATTGAACTACTGTCTCTCAGGCAGGGGAACAAAGATCTGCTGACTTATATCATCACCTTTAATCGTCTCACAGCACAGACAAACTGGCCAGAAGAGAAGAGGACCACACTCTTTTATCGGGGATTGTGTGGGGAACTAAAGGATGTGCTAGCCCAAGTGGTCAACCCTCCTGAAGGTTGTGCGGAGAACATTAATCTGACGGTACAACTTGACCATAGGTTAGGTTGCAGAATCGAAAAATGAATCGCACAAGAACTGAAGGGAGGTCGGTCTATATGTGAACCCGGGACAATCCAATAAAAACCCATGAACCAACCGAACCAATGCAAATCGGGGGTATTAGGGGTTCCTATCTCCAAGGAGGAGAGAGAGAAGAGGAGACAACAACAACTTTGTTTATACTGTGGAAAAGCAGGACATTTCCTCCGGGACTGCCCAGTCAAACCCCCCAAAAGGATAGTAGGTGCAACGGATAATGGTAACGAAGAAAAAGAACAAAACCCGTAAAACTCCAACGCCCGACAAGCGTAGGGGTCCACTTGTTGAGTGAAAAGAAGGAATCTGTACAGACCTCACACCTGGTCATCCCGGTACTTTTGGTCAACCATCAGCAACTGACAAAGGTGCATGCCTTTGGAGGCATATATTGATAGCGGAGCGGTGGGAAATGATATTGATCTACATCTGGCTGCACGAACAGGCCTTCCTCTCCAGCAAAAGCTCAAATCGGAAAACGTCACAGCGGTGGATGGTTCTCGGTTGTCTTCCAGCCCCGTGATGCAACATGCTGACAAAGTTCTGCTGATGTGTCAGGATGGTCATCGGGAAGACATCCCCTTCGATCTTATTGGGGCACCCCATTTCCAGATGATCTTAGGGATGCCGTGGCTGGAAACACACAACCCTAGGATCGACTGACGAACACGAGTGCTGACCATTGCTCAAGAATGCGCTAACATCTGCTGTCACAAAGAAGTGAAAAGCAAGGAATTCAAAACAAAATCTATTTTGGGACTCTCTGGTTCCCTACCCCTGGAATATCTGGATTACCAGGATGTGTTTCTGAAGGAGCAAGCAAACACCCTGCCTCCACACAGACCTTACGACTGCCAGATCAATCTGGTGTCCGGAGCACAAATTCCCTGCAGTTAAATTTACGCTCCAACAGAGCAAGAAAGCATCTGAAGTCTTACCTGGATCAGTACCTAGCTAACGGTTTCATCCGCCCGTCTAAATCCCCTGCCTCCTTGGCTCTTTTCTTCGTACCAAAGAAAGAAGGTGATTTAAGAACTTGCATAGATTATAGATCACTGAACTAAATCACAGTAAAGAACAGATACCCCCTGCCACTCATCCCAGAGCTGCTAGATCAAGTGAAGAATGCTCAAATCTACACAAAACTGGACTTACGAGGAGCCTACCATCTTGTGAGGGATACAAAAGGGACGAATGGAAGACGGCATTCCGAACCAAATATGGACTTTTCGAATATCAGGTCATGCCCTTTGGATTATGTAATGACCCGGCGGCGTTCCAATTCTTCATGAACGATGTGCTTCACAAATTGTTGGACGTTTGCATACTCGTTTACATTGATGACATTCTTATTTACTCTACGTCCAAGGAGGAGCACGTCGGCTATGTAAGAGCAGTTCTGGAAAAGCTTTTTCAGCACTGGCAGTTTGCCAAATTGGAAAAATGCTTCTTCCATGTCACGGAAGTTGAATTTGTGGGCTTCATGCTTACCCCACAAGGAGTTCACATCGACACACGCAAGGTGGATGCTATCCTTCAGTGGCCGTCACCAACATCCACAAAAGGAGTACAAAGTGTGCTCGGATTTGCCAACTTTTATTGACGGTTTATCCCCCAGTTCTCGCAAATACTTCATCCAATCACCTCCTTATTGAGAAAAAATAAGAAATATCTTTGGTTCCCCGAGGCAGAAAACGCTTTCCAGGAGCTGAAACTTGCCTTCACCTCAGCACCAGTTCTTCAGCACCCCCGACCCGACCTGCCATATAAAGTCGAAACAGACGCCTCCAGCATAGCCATGGGAGCAGTCTTGTCACAAAGAGACCAAGACACGGGACAACTACATCCCATAGCATTTTGGTCCCATAAGTTTTCTGCGCCAGAATTAAACTAAGCAATCACTGATAAGGAACTGTTAGCAATCAAAGGACCCTTCAAAACATGGAGACACTATCTTCTGGGAGCCAGACACACGGTCACGGTTATTACAGATCACCGTAATCTGCAATACTTGAAAACAGCCAGGGCCCAATCTTCACGCCAGCTCCGCTGGGCTCTTTTCTTTGCAGAATACGATTTTGTCATCACTTACAGACCAGGAGTGTGCAATGGGAAAGCTGACGCCCTATCACGCATGGGTGAGGACAAGGAAGCTTTCGCAACATGAGCCTGTGGCCATCATTCCCAAAGAACAGATCCAGAACCAAATAGTTGCAACCGCCTGTTGGGATGACTTAAAAACTGATCTCTGATCTCTGATGAACCAAATTGCCCAACAGGAGTGGTTAGCTAGGGGAGACCAATATTCCATCAAGGATGATCTACCCTATTTTCAAGGAAGACTATATATTCGGGGCAAGAAATTGCAAGATCAAATAATAGCAAATTACCATGAATCATTAGTGGAAGGACATCCTGGGATTGCCAAGACTCGGGCCAAGATTCAAAAGAGCTATTGGTGGCTGACCTGGAGAAGAGACATTGCCCAATTCATCGCCACCTGTGGGGTATGCGCACAAAACAAATCTCAGAAGCTAAGACCGCAGGGTTATTATGTCCCTTGACTGTACTACCAGCACCATGGCATACACTGTCTATGGACTTTATCACCGATCTTCCTCCCTGCAACGGATTTAACACAATACTGGTTATTCTAGACTTATTCTCCAAGATGGCCCATTTTATTCCATTGAAGGGGCTTCCGACTGCTTCTGCCCTTGCCACTGTGTTTTTGGAGCAAATTGTCAAGTTACATGGTTTCCCATCGGTATTAATTTCAGATCGCGGAACACAATTCGTCTCAGCTCTCTGGAGGAGGTGCTGCAAAATAGCCAAGATTGAACTTCGGGTTATCCACGAGTCATTATCCCCAAACCGATGGTCAAACTGAAAGGACCAACCAGACCTTGGAGCAATACCTACGGTATATGTTGCAACAAACTGAGGAGTCCTGGAAAAATATCCTCTGGTTGACCGAATTTGCCTACAATAACTCCGTCCACACTAGCACCGGACAGACCCCGTTCTACACAGTACAAGGTCGGCATCCTCGAACGTCCACTTTTGATTCACTTGACGAACTGGAAATGCCAGCAGTCACAATATTGCACAAGACTATCTCTCGAACCCTTAAAGAGGCAGCAGAAAATCTGACCAGGGCCAAAGAACAACAGATTAAATTTGCAGACCGACATCGAAAGGAGGCTCTGCATTATCAAGTCGGGGGTAAGGTTTGGTTGGTGTCCAAGAACATTCCCTTGAAAGGACCATGAGCCTTCCGTCCTAGGTACCTAGGACCTTATCCCATCAAGGCCATCATTAACCCTGCTGCCATGAAATTGGATTTGCCAGCTAACATGCGGATCCATCCGGTATTCCATGTCTCTCTCCTAAAACCAATGAAGCCAGATATTCGGATTGAAGCGCCACCCGAGCCCGACATCATAGAAATGGAACCGGAATACGAAGTCGAGACCATTCTGGATTCCAAGATAGTATGATCTAAACTGTATTACCTGATAGACTGGAAAGGTTATGGACCTCAAGACCGTACATAGGAGCCTAGTGAATTCGTCCATGCCCCATGTCTAATCAGACAATTGCATCGTAATAACCTCACCAAACCAGGACCAGGAGGAAGAGTACCCGTGGCAGGGGCCTTGAGGCATAGTGCTGTCATGGCCACAGAGCAAGGATCACAAGCTCCATGACTTAAAGGGTGCAGTTGGACCCAGTCCTGGCGCCTTTGGCGCCAGGCTCATGAGAAAGTGTACACTGCACACTTTATTTCCAGTGCACGTGTTATTTCATCTCTTGCAGGGCACCCACGTGCATCCAGGCCGGGCGTGTCCATAGGAATGCATTGGGCTACACGTGCAGCATCTTCTGGGAGTGGCAGGGTGGAGCCATAAAGCAGAGCAAAGGGGCGTGGCTGGGACCAAGCTATTTAAGCCTACTCCGCCTGCATACCAACGCTTTGCGCTAGTCTGCTCATGCAGTGTAGCGCTCACCGCCACCTAAAGCGCTTCTTACCTGATTCCAGCAATACCATTGCCTAAAGCGCATCTTACCTGATTCCAGCAGTACCCTTTATCATCGCCTAAAGCGCATCTTACCTGATTCCAGCAATACCATCGCCAGAAGCGCATCTTACCTGCTTGGAGCAATACCATCTATCATCGCCTAAAGCGCAACTTACCTGACTCCAGCAATTCCATCGCCTGCAGCGCTTCTTACCTGGTCCTAGCAGTCACCATATTCGGAGCGCATCCTTACCTGTTCCGCACTTCCAACACTAATGCGGGAGCTCTTCTCGGCCAGCATCCTCGCGGTTCCAGCCATCAATCACTCGCCAGCAGATCTTCGGATAGCTGCTCCTCATCTGACTTCGCCAGGCCATACCTGCAGGAGGAAAGGACAAACAAGGTTAGAAACCGCATAAAAGACAATACGCTAAGTTCGCGCGCTACACATCCCTCGTGCTCACCTTAGGACCAAACTTAAAATCTATTTGGGAATTGTAAACTCCTCAGGATTCCATTGGGGTTAGCTTCCAGCACAGCGACTCTGCTGGGCCTCTCATCACCTATTGGGGAGAAAGAAAGACATTACACGGAATACGAACAATAATCATGGGAAAACAGACATTATAAAAGAATACGGACAACAATCATTGTTGAAGAACACTTACTGATCCACATAGAAGTGGATCAGGCACAGCCGGTCTGGGCTTCCACGCACATGGACCAGTGAAGGAACTAGGTCCACTTAAAGCGCCCGTGCACTTGGGAAGCAGGACAGAGAGCTCATCCTCATAATTACACAGGTGAGACTATATGGGCAAACGCATGCTCACCACATTCTCGGAAGAAGGGTTCGAGAACTGCAGCCATATCACAGCATTCTCATAAGCTCTTGTATCCTCACAGGGGCAGTTTCAACAACCAGAGCAGTCCACAACACGGGAGCAGGGGAAGAAGCCTGATCCAGGGGAGCCAGTTCCTGGGAGGGCTGCAACCGTGCCCCAACGTTCCTGCAGAGACCGGCTGAGCATAACAACAGGGCAATGATTGCATTGTTATCATTGATGTACTTTGATGCTTCTGTTCATTTTATGCAGTATGTGTTCTTAGGTGATTTGCCTTTCACACTGTGTCTAAGCGAAGACATGAAGGTGTTCACTTGCCCTGTTGCTGAAACTGGTCTAGGGAAACCAAAGCAGCATTTGGTGTAGCATTTCCCTTTGTTTTTGTATTTGCGCCGACAATACTTGCCACACTTGTGTCTTTGAAACTGCAAATTTTGTGCCTGTAGGTCGCTATGTGTACTTTTTGAATGGATTTTGCAAGTGACATATTTGTGAATGAACTGCAAAACAGTGTCATCACTGTCCTGACCAAATTTAGGAGCATCTTTAATCCACAAAAACATGTGGATGTGTGGTGCTCCTCTGGCTTGATATTCTTTTCTCCAAAAGAAGTGTTCCACTTCCCCAAGGGGAGGAACTGTTTTATTACAAATGAAGTGCAGCATGGCAATAAAGCGACGCTGGAAGTACCTTAATACATTTACAGGATCAAGAGAGCAGAGTTCTCCTAGTGTTTTTATGTCTATTTGCTTTGTTTTCGTTTGCTATGCGTGGGAAATCGTGCAAGTCTTCCTATGCATAATCTGCACAACTTAAAGTCACAAACCATGTGGGCGGGCCAAGGTTGTGTATCATACAGCATACATCTGCGTGACGTCGGAACCAGTATTCTTTCCTACCACGCATGTTTCCTAAAAGATTTGTAATACTTGGCTGTAAAACTTCATCTTTCTCTTGCACCTTTTGAATTAGCTGGGTAGCAGACGTATTTTGAAAATTGGAAACTGTTTTCACTGTTTTGTTCTACTCTGTAACATAGAGTTGCTAGTTCACTTTCAAAGAGAAGGTGGAATATGTATTCAACTTTTTGTCTGAATCTGAGGTCTTCAGAATACATTCGTAAAGAGTGGTATTCTGATGCTGTTATTTGTGTGCATCTTTCATCGTACCTTCCTCCTTTTCCAGTAGGAAAAGTAGAGGAAAGGCTTGTGCTTCTGCACTTTTTTCCCATATGCTGATTGGAGATCCTTTGGCTTGCTGCATTTGATATGTTTCCAGTGCAACGTCTATGGTGTCTTTGGAGTGCAGTGGGTGAATTGTATAGTGGTCTAAAATATTGAAGGCTTTAGTAGGATCTAGAAGTTCAAATTGGCCAGTTTCTGAGCTGTCCTGAATTATTTCAGTGGTTTCCCTTAGGTTTTCTTCAATGTTTATTTCTTGTATTATTCATTGTTGTCTTTAAGGTACTGCAGGGCTTCCCTAACTTTATGTAAGTCTACTAGTTGCTGCCAAATTAGTTTTGTCTTTTGTAGGTACGCCATTCACTAGGATTATCAAAGATTGATCTATTGGCTGTTGGATTCCTAGAGTGTCTATATTTTCTTTCAGATCTAATGGCAAATAAACTACTTTGCCATGAATGCCTTTCAGTAATTCAGAGGGAGGCAGTTTTGCTGTTTTTGGTTGAAGGCGTATTATTGCTTAAAATGGGTGCACTGTTTGGATTATAATGCTTTCATACAAGTTAAGTTGTTGGAGTGTTTTTGGCAGTGAAAATATTTCCAAGTTATTAGTTATAGCCCGTGAAGGTATTTGGTTGTTCTCAAGTTTTGCACTGCAGTATCTGCAAAGTATTGACGGGTTAGTAATTTCATATTTGTTTTCTGCTATAAGATAGATAGCTAATTGGAACCAATGGTATTCCTCATGGTCTTCTATTTTGTACATTATGTCTACAGTTTTGATCTTTTTATAAAGAGTAATGCTGCAACACATACATACAGCAGATGTGCTTTTAAACTTTAGTATTTCTTTTTTGTATGTGTGTAATAGTGGGTTGACAACTGTAAGGTTGTTGCTGCTCTTTTGTAAAGGTACTGGGTTTTCTAATTAGTCTTCAGTTCCAAAATATTTGCTTTGGATGTGGTCTATTTCTTCGAGTAGTTCTTTGGCTGTGCCATGTAGGAGAATGTTATTTAAATGGTCCAGTGCTAAAGCAGGACATTTTGCATAGTACATTTTATGAATAAGATTTTGTACAGTCGAATGGTGTGCTGCTAACATTTTGATATGGTGGAAGGTGCTTTTGCAAGTAGGTCCAGAAATGCAGGCTAATGAATGTCCTCGTAGTCCTGTGTATTTGCGCACTGGATAGGAGTCTATAGTTTGTAACATTTAATTTTTTAATTTGTCTTTGCCTTTCACATACTGATTGAGGAAATGGTGTAAAGATGTGAAAGATTTTTTTCACACATTACACGTTGATGTGCAAGGCCATTTATAGACTG